>NC_090445.1:1649850274-1652250274 GCF_031143425.1 Pleurodeles waltl | reverse complement strand
TATGTGCCAGTAAATAAATCTCTTGAAGTAATCGATCTAGCTCTTATTATCGAAGCTGTGAATATGAATGTAGTTCATTGTATGAAAATGCATAATAGTTGATAAAGTATTTAATAAATAAACAAACACATATTTGCACATGTATTGGAATTGAACCCTTCACTCGTAATTAGGGCCTAAATAGAGCAAAACTCTGCCAAACTCTAAATAGAGTCCCAAGTGCCTTTACATGTTTTGCTTTTCCTGCATCTTCAAACACGATATGTTTTGTTATGTCTTGTTTTGTTTTGCAGTGTTTTGTTCTGTTGTGCTATGCTCTTATGCCATGCTGCTACTTAATGCACAATTGCATGGTGCTAGAGAGAAGGGGAGTATTGAGCGACCGAACAGTCAAATCTTTACACAAATCCCAATAGAAATATCAGGGTGGAATATCCAAAACATACCAGACTAGAAGTTTGTCTAACCATGGCTGGCAAGCAGGTCCAGAGAGAGGTGTAAGAATCAAGAAAGAGCCAAGGAAGAACTAGCAGGCTCCTCCTGCCTACCTTAAAGCTTTTATATAAGATTACCAAATAATCGAAGGGATATCATGGGAGAGTACCACTACAGTGCCCGAGTCACAAACTATGGAAAAATAATTCTGGATGATACAGAATGCCTTCAAAGTTAATTCAGCTTGGTTTTGGAGCCAGTGGAGTTTTTGCACTAGCAGCTTGCATGACTGCCTATGGTACACCAGAAATTGGTATGGAAATGTTGTTTTATAGATGATCTGTGTAGGAAAGTACCATCTTGCCTGGCATGTTACCCCCATATTTCACTGTATATATGTTGTTTTAGTGTATGTGTCACTGGGACCCTGCCAGCCAGGGCCCCAGTGCTCATAAGTGTGCCCTGTATGTGTTCCCTGTATGATGACTAACTGTCTCAATGAGGCTCTGTTAACCAGAACCTCAGTGGTTATGCTCTCTCTGCTTTCCAAATTGTCACTAACAGGCTAGTGACCAATTTCACCAATTCACATTGGCATACTGGAACACCCTTATAATTCCCTAGTATATAGTACTGAGGTACCCAGGGTATTGGGGTTCCAGGAGATCCCTATGGGCTGCAGCATTTCTTTTGCCACCCATAGGGAGCTCTGACAATTCTTACACAGGCCTGCCACTGCAGCCTGAGTGAAATAACGTCCACGTTATTTCACAGCCATTTACCACTGCACTTAAGTAACTTATAAGTCACCTATATGTCTAACCTTTACCTGGTAAAGGTTGGGTGCTAAGTTACTTAGTGTGTGGGCACCCTGGCACTAGCCAAGGTGCCCCCACATCGTTCAGGGCAAATTCCCCGGACTTTGTGAGTGCGGGGACACCATTACACGTGTGCACTATACATAGGTCACTATCTATGTATAGCGTCACAATGGTAACTCCGAACATGGCCATGTAACATGTCTAAGATCATGGAATTGTCACCCCAATGCAATTCTGGCATTGGGGAGACAATTCCATGATCCCCCGAGTCTCTAGCACAGACCCGGGTACTGCCAAACTGCCTTTCCCGGGGTTTCACTGCAGCTGCTGCTGCTGCCAACCCCTCAGACAGGTTTCTGCCCTCCTGGGGTTCAGCCAGGCCTGGCCCAGGAAGGCAGAACAAAGGACGTCCTCAGAGAGAGGGTGTTACACCCTCTCCCTTTGGAAAAAGGTGTCAGGGCTGGGGAGGAGTAGCCTCCCCCAGCCTCTGGAAATGCTTTGAAGGGCACAGATGGTGCCCATCTCTGCATAAGCCAGTCTACACCGATTCAGGGATCCCCCAGGCCTGCTCTGGCATGAAACTGGACAAAGGAAAGGGGAGTGACCACTCCCCTGACCTGCACCTCCCAGGGGAGGTGCCCAGAGCTCCTCCAGTGTGCTCCAGACCTCTGCCATCTTGGAAACAGAGGTGCTGCTGGCACACTGGACTGCTCTGAGTGGCCAGTGCCAGCAGGTGACGTCAGAGACTCCTTCTGATAGGCTCTTACCTGTGTTGCTAGCCTATCCTCCTTCCTAAGTAGCCAAACCTCCTTTTCTGGCTATTTAGGGTCTCTGCTTTGGGGAATTCTTTAGATAATGAATGGAAGAGCTCATCAGAGTTCCTCTGCATCTCTCTCTTCACCTTCTGCCAAAGGATCGACCGCTGACTGCTCAGGACGCCTGCAAAACGCAACAAAGTAGCAAAGACGACTACTACAACCTTGTATTGCTGATCCTGCCGCCTTCTCGACTGTTTTCCTGGTGGTGCATGCTCTGGGGGTAGCCTGCCTCCTCTCTGCACTAGGAGCTCTGAAGAAATCTCCCATGGGTCGATGGAATCTTCCCCCTGCAACCGCATGCCACAAAAGACTGCATCACCTGTCCTCTGGGTCTCCTCTCAGCACGACGAGCGTGGTCCCTGGAACTCAGCAACTCTGTCCAAGTGACTCCCACAGTCCAGTGACTCTTCAGTCCAAGTTTGGTGGAGGTAAGTCCTTGCCTCCCCACGCTAGACTGCATTGCTGGGTACCACGTGATTTGCAGCTGCTCCGGCTACTGTGCGCTCTTCCAGGATTTCCTTCGTGCACAGCCAAGCCTGGGTCCTGACACTCTAATCTGCAGTGTACAACCTCCTGAGTTGTCCTCCGGCGTCGTGGGACTCCCTTTTGTGTCTTCGGGTGAGCTCCGGTTCACTCCTCTTCGTAGTGCCTGTTCCAGCACTTCTGCGGGTGCTGCCTGATTCTGTGAGAGCTCCCTGACTTGCTGGGCGCCCCCTCTGTCTCCTCGTCCAAGTGGCGACATCCTGGTCCCTCCTGGGCCACAGCAGCATCCAAAAACCCTAACTGCAACCCTTGCAGCTAGCAAGGCTTGTTTGCGGTCTTTGTGCGTGGGAACACCTCTGCAAGCTTCTTCATGACGTGGGACATCCATCCTCCAAAGGGGAAGTTTCTAGCCCTCTTCGTTCTTGCAGAATCCACAGCTTCTACCATCTGGAGGCAGCTTCTTTGCACCCTCAGCTGGCATTTCCTGGGCATCTGCCCAATCTCGACTTTGTCACGACTCTTGGACTTGGTCCCCTTGTTCCACAGGTACTCTCGTCTGGAAATCCACTTTGGTTGCATTGCTGGTGTTGGTCTTCCTTGCAGAATTCCCCTATCACGACTTCTGTGCTCTCTGGGGAATATAGGTGCAATTTACACCTACTTTTCAGGGTCTTGGGGTGGGCTATTTTTCTAACCCTCACTGTTTTCTTACAGTCCCAGCGACCCTCTACAAGCTCACATAGGTTTGGGGTCCATTCGTGGTTCGCATTCCACTTTTGGAGTATATGGTTTGTGTTGCCCCTATACCTATGTGCTCCTATTGCAATCTACTGTAACTTTACATTGCTTGCATTACTTCCTTTTGCTATTACTGCATATTTTTGGTATTGTGTACATATATCTTGTGTATATTTGGCATCCTCATACTGAGGGTACTCACTGAGATACTTTTGGCATATTGTCATAAAAATAAAGTACCTTTATTTTTAGTATATCTGTGTATTGTGTATTCTTATGATATTGTGCATATGACACCAGTGGTATAGTAGGAGCTTTGCATGTCTCCTAGTTCAGCCTAAGCTGCTCTGCTATAGCTACCTAAGCTGCTAGAAACACCTCTTCTACACTAATAAGGGATAACTGGACCTGGTACAGAGTGTAAGTACCCCTTGGTACCCACTACAAGCCAGGCCAGCTTCCTACAATCTGTAAGTGGGATAATAACAAACTAGGAGGTCTTAAATAATTGCCCTTTCCATAACCAAGATGGGAGCCAATCATGACAGAGATCAATGAATAGGTACTGTTGTGTAGTCATTTTATTTATAGTTTTATACATGTTATGTTTGCATACTATGCCTGCCGCTGTGCACTTTAACCTAGATATATTTTATTCAGGTTTGTTTTTATTATTTTAACAATAGCTACAATTGCTGTCTTGTTTTATTTTCTCTATCTGGTGCTCTTTGCCTAGGGGGAGATTCCAGCCAGATGACCACAACTGTATGCTGATTGATTAGTGCTTTGCTGCAGCTGCTTATGTAGACTACAGGCCTCTTGCTCAGGTATGAGGGATGATGTCTTCCCAGGGCAAACCTGAAGGCAGAATTAGAGCTTAACATGCTGTGCTCTAATATAGCCTAGGTAGGAACTATCCTTAACAATCTCAGCTACACTATAGTAGCATTATTTTTGTGTTTACTCTCCTTGTCACAATCTTAATCTTATTGTGTTTCATCATCCTAGTTATTGCAATACAAGCCTTATTATCTAAGATGCAGTTACTTCAATAAACCTTTATTGAACTATATTCTGCCTCTGATTGTCCTTGCATATGTGAGACTAATGTAACTGAGAGAAACGGATGAGATCTGAGTGACCACGATTACTCTGAGGAGTCATTTATGTCATGCGTCCAGTTGTCCAATCATCCCTGCTCTTGGGTGGAGATGAGGCAATGCTGGTTAGCTGGAACAAAAACCCTGATTAGGCCAACAGGTGTCACATGGTGCAGGATCAGACTCAGCCCCCCGCAGTACAGGAGATTCTGCCACCCAAATCCAGTAGTCTCATTAGGATAATGAGAACCTACGCATCAGTACCTCTGTGGGCAGTGTCAATTTACAGTTAAACGTAAAGTCAAATTCCTTATACCCTCCACAGAGTTGGGACAGGTCGTAATGGCATTAGGCCTTTAGGATGCTTTCCTCATGTTGATGCTGCCTCTCACTATCGAACTACATTTCTTTAGTGCCAGTCAACAGTTTGAATTTCTACTGCCTAGGGCGGCCCATCCACCGTTTAAACTGTCCCTCATATTACTGGATTTCCACCACTGACAGCAACAAGTCCTTCTCACTGACAAGGACCTCAGTTGCATAAGTGCACATGTACAATTGAAGTTTGTTAGGGTGGACAAACATGGGCAATGGCACAACATAGGTGTTACGTTTTTGGGAGTAATGGCCATACATTGGTTGTTGTCTATATGAATGAGACCAACCAATGAGGTGGAGAATCCACCAAATAAACCTCACAGAGATTGTTTGCTAAACAGTATCAAATGCCACTGACAGGTCTGGTAGTATCAGTGCTGCCATCAGCAGGTGGGCGGATAATGCAGAAAGGATATCTGACTTCAGACTGTGTGAAGGACAGAAATGTAATACAACTATGAAAATAATGGATAATTACATTTGTTCTTAAAAGTACCTGAAAATTCAGGTATGGTGTTATATATTTCTAGTTGTGCTTTATTACACCGATCATGCTTCACTAGTGAGTCAGCGCCTGATTCACAAAGTGACTTGCGACTTCTAAAGTTACTAGTGTGGACCCTCTGCACTGACCACTGCAGTGCCGCGATTCTGCCCATAGGTCAGAGACTCCGCATTCGTAACTTTATTAGCCACAACCATACTTTGTAGATTGGCCCTCGGTATTGAAGAAGAAAGATGTACTCAGACACTTCCAAATGAACCTCAGAGAAACCGGCCTCTCTCCAGCCACCATAAGGAACATTCTTGTGGCATAAGGACTCATTTTTCGATACTACCTTTTTGCATAAAAGAGTTTCCGGAGACTGAGCCTTGGGCTCATGAAAAAGTTCCAAAACGTTAAGTGAGCTGCACTGTTTAAAACTAAGGTCTGATTTACAAGGTGGTTCTGGCAGGACGTCAAGAATTGCAAAATCCTGAAACATTAATAATAACTAGAGCGCATCATGGGGCTTCTGCAGGAACAAAGTTTCTTTGAACAGAACAAAACTCAGCGTGGGAAAGAGCTGTACATTTTCCATACCTAGAGAAACTACGAGAAACATTGAGGAATGATGTGAAGTTTGGATCGTGCATAGATTATGATATAGTCACTGTGAACAAAATTGGCAGTGCCTATTGTTTTGGCTTTTGTATAGTGAAGACTTTTACCACCTTTCACTAACTCACACAGATGAGTTGTGGAATGGCAGCAGCAGTTCCAGCTTCCCTCACCCAGAGGATGTAAATAGAACAGGTAGCCACAGCAGTACAAGCTTCTCTCCATGAATGTCAATTGTGGTAGCCAGCCTGACCACCTTCCTGGAAAACAACAACCTGCTCGACCCTTCACAAACCGGATTCCGAACCAACCACAGCACGGAAACCGCCCTCATCTCAGTCACAGACGACATCAGAACCCTGATGGACAACGGTGAAACAGTCGCCCTCATTCTCCTCGACCTTTCGGCTGCCTTCGACACCGTCTGTCACGCACCCTAATCACCCTCCTCCGCTCCACCGGGATCCAAGGCCAGGCCCTGGACTGGATCGCCTCCTTCCTCTCAAACCGTTCCCAAAGAGTTTACCTCCCTTCGTTTCGCTCAGTACCCACCGAGATCATCTGCGGCGTACCCCAAGGCTCATCACTCAGCCCGACACTCTTCAATGTCTACATGAGCCCCCTCACCAACATCGTACGCAAGCACGACATCATCATCACCTCCTACGCCGACGACACCCAACTTATACTCTCCCTCACTAAAGACCCGGCCAGCGCCAAGACCAACCTACAAGAGGGTATGAAGGACGTCGCAGATTGGATGAGGCTCAGCCGCCTAAAGCTGAACTCTGAAAAAATGGAAGTCCTCATCCTCGGCAACACCCCGTCCGCCTGGGACGATTCCTGGTGGCCCACGGCCCTCGGCACCGCACCGGCCCCCGCAGACCACGCCCGCAACCTCGGCTTCATCTTGGACCCTCTTCTCACCATGACCAAGCAAGTGAACGCCGTGTCCTCCGCCTGCTTCCTCACCCTCCGCATGCTCTGCAAGATCTTCCGCTGGATCCCCGCCGACACTAGAAAAACCGTGACCCACGCCCTCGTCACGAGCCGCCTGGACTACGGCAACACCCTCTACGCTGGGACCACAGCCAAACTCCAAAATCGCCTGCAACGCATTCAAAACGCCTCGGCCCGCCTCATCCTCGACGTACCCCGCAACAGCCACATCTCCGCACACCTGAGACACCTGCATTGGCTCCCAGTCAGCAAAAGGATCACCTTTCGACTTCTCACCCACGCACACAAAGCCCTCCACGACAAGGGAACGGAATACCTCAACCGACGCCTCAGCTTCTACGTCCCCACCCGCCTCCTCCGTTCCTCTGGCCTTGCACTCGCTTCCGTCCCTCGCATCCGCCGCTCCACGGCGGGTGGGAGATCTTTCTCCTTCCTGGCGGCCAGGACCTGGATCTCCCTCCCCACCAGCCTCAGGACCACCCAGGACCACTCCGCTTTCCGGAGACTCCTAAAGACCTGGCTTTTCGAGCAGCAGTAACCCCCTCTTTCCCCTAGCGCCTTGAGACCCGCACGGGTGAGTAGCGCGCTTTATAAATGTTAATGATTTGATTTGATTTGATTTGATTAACCACAGGTAGAAGCTGATATTCCTGACTTGCCATTTGACATCCCTATTTAATCCTGGCCTCTGTGGTCATGAAGTCACTCAGTCCAGTTCTCTGTAGCTTATGGTACTCAAGGACAGTTAGGCAACTTTTTTGGCAAGCACTGAACCTGTCTTTGGAAGCTCAGGATCCCGGTACAACTGTGAGCTTAATGAATTGCAAAGTAACTGTATGGTAGGCTTTCATGAGTTAGAGGACCGAACAGCCGAGGCTTATTCTTTGAGGGTTGATTGAAGTAGACAGTCTATTCGAGAAGTGTATGTACGACTCTCATCATAATGTTCAAGCTTTGTTATTCTATCACAAAATAGTTAAAGCACTTTTTTCATATTGAGAAAATATGCTTAGTAACCTTAAGATGTTTTATGGCATAAACATTACTCGTAAAGCAGGTTAGATACCCGACTCAGTTATTTGCAGATGCTCAGCTTCTTCTTGTTCGGCCAGCAGCAGCACAATCTCTTGACCACCTCTTGCTGGGGAAGAAACAGCAGTTGTAGTACTTTAAACTCAAAGAATAGTCGTATTAGTAGTGTGGGAGGCACATGTACCTTTCTCACTGGTGGCCAGTAGACAAAGCACTTACAATGCAGATGCAGCACTCGGCCGTCCAGTGACATTTGTGTCACTGAAAAAGGTGGAGTACGAGGCAATGTAGCGGTTTTGTACTCACATGAGGACATGAGGACTCATGAGGACATCTGTATTGCTGAAGAAAGGGTTTCACATGAGAAAAGCTGGAGTGTAGACACACAGGCCTCATGCTGACATCAATATCCCTGAAGAAAGGATGGCACCTGATAATGCTGGAGGGAAGACACAGGGGCCTCATGCTGACATCAGTATCACTGAGAAAGGATGGCACATGGTGATGCTGGAGGGAAGGCACACAAGCCTCATGCTGACATCAGCATCACTGAAGAAAAGATGGCACCTCATAATGCTGGAGGGAAGATATACGGGCCTCATGTTGACATAGGCATCACTGAAGAAAGGCTGGCACATGTTAATGCTGGAGGGAAGGCACAGGGGGCTTATGCTGACATCAGCATTACTGAATAAAGGGTGGCACATGATAATGCTGGAGGGAAGACACACAAGCCTCATGCTGACATCAATATCCCTGAAGAAAGGATGGCACATGGTAATGCTGGATGCAAGACACACGGGCCTCATGCTGACATCAGTATCACTGAAGAAAGAATGGCACATGGTAATGCTGGATGCAAGACACACGGTCCTCATGCTGAGATCAGTATCACTGAAGAAAGGATGGCACCTCATAATGCTGGAGAAAAGACACAGGGGCCTCATGCTGACATCAGTATCGCTGAAGAAAGGATGGCACATGATAATGCTGGGGACTTATGCTGACATTAGCATTACAGAATAAAGGATGGCACATGATAATGCTGGAGGGAAGGCACACAAGCCTCATGCTGACATCAGTATCACTGAAGAAAGGATGGCACATGCTAATGCTGGAGACAAGACACAGGGGCCTCATGCTGACATCAGTATCACTGAAGAAAGGATGGCACATGATAATGCTGAAGGGAAGACACAGGGAACTTATGCTGACATCAGCATTACTGAATAAAAGGTGGCACATTATAATGCTGAAGGGAAGGCATACAAGCCTCATTCTGACATCAATATCTCAGAAGAAAGGATGGCACATGGTAATGCTGGAGGCAAGACACACGGGCCTCCTGCTGACATAAGCAACACTGAAGAAAGGATGGGACATGATAATGCTGGATGGCAGACATACAGGTATCATGCTGAGATAGGCATCACTGAAGAAAGGATGGCACATGCTAATGCTGGTGGGAAGATACACGGACTTCATGCTGACACTGAGATCACTGAAGAAAGCATTGCACCGGACAATAAAGGACTGCTGGCACAGGGATGCCATCCTGAAAGCTGCCATGCACAACATTGCATATGACAGTGCGGGAGTGTAAGACCACAGACTTATATTGGCACCAGCCTCAGTGCAGAAATGCTACAACATGCCAATGTAGGCTTCCAGGCACAGAGACTTTATGCTGTAGTAAAGATTCACAGGAGCAGCATTTGGATCGAGGGGCACAGGCTCACAAGCTGGCCTCAACTTTGCAATTTTGTTTGTCCTACTGCGCACGTTTTGGCAGCCACAAGCCTCCTGTTCGCGGGGGCACTGGAAGTTAGAACAAAATAGTACCTCGATCAGGTCAGGAACAGCAAACAGGCACTAATTAAGTTGAAATCAATTAGTGCTTGATCCCTGCTCCACACCGAGAAACAGAAATGATGCCAGACTTGCCTTGATGAATTACAAGGCTGTACAAAAGAGTGCCATGCAACCCAACAAATGGTGAGCTATAGGTGGGCTCCAAGCCCTTTACTGATCACAACAGCGTCTCGCTTACACTCACAGGCTTTACCCTAAAAAGTGCACAATGGCTTGTAAAAAAGTGCCCACTCAATCACAGCCGTCCCCAAATGTTCAGGGCAGCCAACCATGGCAAAATTAATTTTACTTTCAAGCATGCCGCAGCTCCATGGGACCTAACCACGTCTCTGGAAGAGTATTGGAATCCAGATGGCAGCAGTCAATAAAGTGCTGTTGCAGAGGTCTTTTCTTCCCATCACAACAGTACCTATGATCAGGGACCCCTTCTCTTGCTGTAGGTTGTACAAATGGTTTTGTAAAGTATTTGTAGTGTATCAGAATGCTTATACTGCTTCTCAGGCTACTTGCAAGACTAAAGTATTTTTTAAATACATAAAACATTCCACCTCCTTAATTTCTTTGGCATTTATATACAAATTATTTGTCTCTTCTCTGGGCTATGGCCAAAGACTATAACTTTCATCTATTATATTAATAGATACTTTATATTGTGGCAGAGATGTGCTTATAATAAGGTCAATTAATCTTGAAGGCCCTCAGGGTCTTGTCAATCAGGGTAACTTTATCTACAAACATGGCATACTGACTTCCATAGTGTCAGTCATGGAACATGGAACACCCTCCTAGTGATACCTGTTGGCAAATGACTAACACATTAAATAGAGCCTGGGCCAGGTTGAGGCTCTGTCAAAAGTCATTGTTAATCTCTAATTTGTTAATTATTGACTTTGGCCTTAGATATCATCATAGCCATGCACTGTTAAACACGATAACCTAATGCACTTAGGATTCACAGCAGACTTTCACTTCTAGTATTTTTTCCCAAATGAAAGCTTTTGGGATGGATGTCAAAATACCAAATAGCAAATATTGACCCGCAACTATGTAGACTGCATGATGTCCACTTGCACATTATCTTCAAGGTAAGCACACATATATAGAGTGGATTTACCATTCTAATGCAACATTTATTCACCTTGACAATATAGTGTGAGCCCACATCTTGCAGTACATATTGTTAAAGGTCATTATTTAAAAGTCACTATTATGGGTCTACACTTTTGGACTCTGTTAAAAGCATTTGGCAGTGCTCCACAAATGCTATATAAAATGTCTTCTATGGATATTACAGTATGTGTCTACACTAAGAAAGAAGACAAAGCCTTGATTATATGTTCTCCCAAATGTTTGCTCAACTCCCTCACCTCCAGCTTTCAGTCTATAAACTTCTCTCCACATCTTAATGTCACTGCAGTTTCTTCATTGTGGTTTGTTTAACGCTCTGGTTCATAGTTCGCCACAGACATCTGTTGACTCACAACACAGACTCTGACTGTCAACAGGAGGCTCAATGGATCTGTTGTGCAATTGACTCACATCATAATCAATACCTTCTTGCCTCTCCTTTTTCTAATATCTTTGCTAATTGGTGCTAAATTGCACTTCCCATTTCCAATGCCATAAGCCTGCGTGATGTGAAACTCAACCAAACATCTCACCATTTCTTGGAGAGACAATAGAGGACCACCCCACCATCTTTTCAACTCATTTCTCAGATTGTTTCACGGGCTGAAGTATTTGCTAAGGGGAGAAGGAGATAAACTATTCCCTTTTGATTTGAGGTAACTGTGGTACACAAAGAGCATGTTGAGGCACACAGAGGGCCAAGTTCTTCCTATCTGGCTCTAGCTGTATTAGAAGCATGCAGTCTCCTTTGGAGTGGAAAGAACCTGTGAAACATTGTTCAGAAACCAATTATAAGCAGGCAACGCAGTGCTTAATTTGTAAAAGAATGAGTGCCGGTGTCCAAAGTGCTTCTCAGAGTCCCGTGGTCAATAAAATTAAACGTTGAGGTGCCAATACCAAGGCTGCGTAGTCCTGAATCCAATCCAATCATGACTCTTTACTTCACTACTTGACACTCTGCTCCTTTATCTCAATCTTGCAGGTACCTGCTTTCTCCCTTTATGAGTGTTTATTCTGTTTTTTTTCTCCCTCTGTCTTTCTACTTTGTTTGTTTTTTCATCTATTGCTCACAGAAAATGTTGGATCCCGAAAAATATGTGCTTGTTCCTAGTGCCAGTCATCCCCACAAGCAACCACCACCTCAAATTAAGCACTGAGGCAAAGCAGCTGCCAGCTCTGAGTTTCTCTTCAAGGGGCATGTGAGACCACCAGACATAGGCTGTCAGTCCCAGTTTGGAGGGGGTGCGGAGGCACGGGGCATCCAGGTGCTACTGGGGTACAACCATGAGTGTTGGAGTTATTTGCCTCCGATGTCCAGGGGCCTGTTCTACTGCAGCTCTGCAAACTAGGCCAAGTACTACGCAATTTCCAATAAAAGATCATATAACATTTCTGGGCAGATTTGGCAATCTTTCATGTAACACAATGCAGCAAGACAACATGCTTTAGCTGTGTTGCATGAAAGGGATAGTACAGAAATCTGCCATGTCTACTAAAATATGCTGCATTTCTTCTGTCTCCTAGCGCTGGCTCACTTGTGTCTGCCTAGGGTCAATTAAAGCACCCTTACGTAGTTGGTGCAAGAATCCTGTGTTACATGCAGGATTATTTTTTTATAGGAAGGGACATCTTCCTGCCAAAAACAATCCTTAAAGGCATTTTCCTCTTTCTATGTGTCCTGATGAATACAGCACATACACAAAAAGGAAATAACAAGGAGAAATAAACTCCTTGATATGCCGAGGTCAGGGTGATGCACCATTTTGGCCCAATTTCAGGATTTCAGACCTTTGTAAATCTGTGATTGCATCAAAACCCATGGGTGACTGCATGGGACCACCCACCCATTGAGCAGCTCCCTGTTGCAAGGTAACACTAGGCAGCAAAATGCACTGCCTTGCATTACTTTGGATATCCTAAACCACAGAGAGCCACGGAAACTGTCTTTGTGTGGCTTAATAAATCCCAGTTAAAGTCTTGTGTTGCCTTGCGATGCCTTACGTTGCCTTGCGTAACGTAAGCCCTTAGTAAATTTATCCCTGTGATTACGGTCACACTAGTGGCCCATATTTATACCTTTTTTATGCCGCATTTGCGCCGCTTTTTGATGCAAAAGTGGCGCAAACGTTCAAAATACAATTGTATTTTGTAAGTTTGCGCCACTTTTGCGTCCAACAATGACGCAAATGCGGCGCTAAAAAAGTATACATATGGGCCTAAGTGTCCATGACGTACTGAGACTCAATCTTAAGAACTGATTACAAACCTAAGTCTTAAATTACTGTGTGTGACTCTCACCAGGCGTTCCTTATGCTAATGGAGTTTCAGAGTAAAATGGGGATGCTTTTGTGCCTACACTAGTCAGAAGTCTGTAATGGGAAAGGATTCTGAGTGATTTAAGATCAAGGCCAGAATAAAACATCAAAGAGAGTCTGGTTTCAATTTTAGTGAACGAGCAGGACTGATATTGTTTTGGGAGATACAAGAATTTACTGTTGTGCCTCGTGGGATGAAGAACGGAGGGCTGGAATTTCGATATGAAAGTAAAAAAAACACAAGTGCAATAACTCCTAAATCCCTGACAGGGCTGCTGTGTGCAGCTCTCCAAAGCGTCATAGTCAAGGCTGAGAATAAGATGCAACAACCACAGAACAATAGAGGTAAAGACCCCAGTAGACTCCAGCCAAGTCTTGTGGGGAATGAGCTAAAGTCCCTGCTCTACCTAACCTCCCAAATTCACCACTTCTCACTGTGGCTGTCAATGTTTCTTCAATATCCATGTGCTTGTGCAAATTCATTATTATGTGAGCCAGGCTGGGCCCGAATCTTTGCTACTCAAAAGGGTGGTTACGTCCCATGGCACCAGTGCCAGCTTTAGGGTGATGCGTACGATAGAGGAGGCTCCCTTTGCATCACAGGCTTAGGCCATTAATGAGCAGCTTGCAGAGATCTTTGTGATTCTGGCATTTTTCAAGGCATAATAACAGTGTTGTGATAATTCTGGGGGTAAAAGCACTAGGTGGAGGGATCTGCAGTTTGTCTAGTCACAGTTATGACATGATAAAGTAGCATAAAGAGTTAATATTGCCGCTACCAGTCACAAAGGGTAACACACAGATCACAAAATTGTATTTTATGTAGATAGCTCGATGGGTTACTGCTTTTCTCACAAAGATCATTTTGTTACTCTGAGTTCACAAGTTATAGTCCTTCTAATACAACACATTTAGCTATGAACTGACATCAAAGTGCTGCATGCAAATTGCAAGCATGGAGCTAGAACCTTATTGTTTTTCTTCAATCTTTTGTTATTCTAAAATTGCTACAAAGGATTCCTTTGGGTAGAAATGCAATGTTCTACGTACGACACCCCCAATCGTGTTACATTTCAAATGCTTCGTTTATGGCGCCAGATTTACCAACAATTTGCACTTGGTTTGCAAACAAAAAAGTGATGCAAACCTGGTGCAAAGTGTTGTTTTTGGGTTTACATCCCAGTGCAAATCCTAAATTGCATTGGAAAGTAGCCGAATGTAACCCAAAGTAGCACAATGCACTACTTTACTTTACATCAAGGAGGCTTACCGTGGGCGGTGCATGTAGGGTCTCGGGAACCTACCTATGGTTTTTGTCAGTAAACCCTATCTACTAACTTTTGTAGAAAGGAATTTGCATAAAACAATATGCCTCCTCAAGGCTGTTGTACATTTGGAGAAATGATTTATCTTCCCAAGTCTTTTCAACTTTCCTAGTATCCTGCACTCAGCACCACAGATTTGAAGTAGTTAAATGTTAAACTTTGCCAAGCATAGGATTTTGTGCTGGAACAGTAACCTGCCAGTATATAACCTATGTCTGGCATCAAGCACACAACCTTGCACTATGTTGCAAGGGTGTGTGCTTTGGTGCAAGGGAGTCTAAGGTATGCCAGCACTCGAGGAGAGAGCGGCGGAACCATGTTTTAGTAGATATGGTACTTTTGGGATCTCTCCTTTTCAAGCAACACAGCACAGCAACTCTGGTTACTACACGGCGTGGAAACTTAGAAAGTTTGCCCCTTCGTTTCCTCAGATCAAATACTCTTAACAAACAATGACTAACGTTATTGATGCCATGTGACCACAACAACTTCTAGCCTTCATTCTCTTGATAAACATGTCCAAAAAACTGTGTGCCTCACTGTATGTGTATTATAAGTTTGCCATGTAAAGCACTCTGACACTCTACATTGGGCTGAGTAGCAAAATAAATACATCTGAGGGGGGATAAAGAGAAGCAAGGGGCACCATTGGAGGTTGGTAGTGAGGACATTCATGCAGAAGGGGGTAAGTGTGAGGTAGGGTGGGTGCCAACATACATTGTTACACTGGGTGCCACCATCGCTAAAGGTTGTTTAGGACACAATGGCACTGTGTCTGTCAGTACACAATCAGTATAGCGTTTTGTGAGCCAGGACACAATGGCATAGAATTATGGGACACTGAGATGTAGATGGCACACAAGCAAAATGAAACAGCACTACACACCGTACAGTGGCACAACCTTGTAGTGCAAAAGGTGTTTCGTGTAGTGAGTTGATGCGAGTGCGGGTCTAAAATTAGTTGCACCATGTAGTACGAGATAATGTACACCGTGTAGTCTGATAATCCATGCACAATGGCAGTGATGGGATTAAGGGACGCACAAAGCTCATAATTCCTACAATCATCCAAAGTAAGATCTGCGCACATTGCGTAGGAAACTTAGAGGGTCATTATGAATACAGCAGTTTTCACCGCCATCTTCATGCTAGCGGTCTTTCCAGTGACCGCCAGCCCCCCTGGAACCCTGCCGGCCTATAATAAACATTCTGGTGGGACGGCGGGCGTAAACATTGTTTTCGCCCGCCGGCCCAGCAGAATGCCTAGCTGGGACATTGCCGGCGGCTACATGCCTTTGTGCGGCGGGTGCAGTTGCACCCGTCGTGCAGATCACTGCCCGTAAATCGGGCAGTGACCTGCCGGATGGGGCACTGCACAGGGGCTCCTGCACTGCCCATGTCAAGTGCAGGGGTCCCAGGGGAGCCCCGGAGCACCCCTTCCGCAAGCCTTTCCCTGGCGGGGAAACCCGCCAGGAAAAGGCTGGGGGAATTGGGATCATTATCTGAGGGGCAGCAGCGCTGCCCTGTCGGATAATGATGCCGTCCACCGCCAGGCTGCCGGTCGGAGGCAGCCTGGCGGTGGAGGAGGGCTGCCTATGGCGGCCCTCCCTGTCATCATTATGTGGCGGTCTGGGCTGCCATGCCGGATGGCGGGATTTCCCTCCACCACCGGCATTGCGGCCCAGACCTCCAAGTCCATAATGAGGGCCTTAGTGCCAAAAAACGAAACCAGCAAGAAACAATGAGCTAAGGTGAGAAAGGCTGATGATGTGTCATTTTCCCACACATAACACGCCATTTTTAGTGAAAATTAAATTTATTATATGATGTAGCCTAGCCTGAGAGTAATTTGCAATCTACATTCACAAACGTGATATAAAGTAGTGCTTGGTGTTGCTACCCATAGTGCAATTCACACTGTCGCAATGCTATTTGACATTGAGCATTGCACGAGCACCGCCCTAAGTGCGTTTGTATCATCAATGTTGTCATCAGCACAATACAGTTTGGAAATATGGCATTACAGTATTTAGCTGTGTAATAGCTATGTTTCACAAAAACGTTGGTAAATCTGGGCTTCAATCTCAATGTGATATTCCCCAGAAGAGACGTAGTTTTAAGGGGGGTGGGGGAGGTTAAACATCACAAGAGCTATAAAGGGAAACAAGCATTTGCAATGCAATGGGTCTCGCATTTGGTCGAGTTAGTTATTAGCGTTATAAAATCCTAACCAGACTTTTCTTGCCACATAAATTGAAAATGAAAAGTAAAATAGTTTCATATAAGCTAGCAGATTCAAAGCGCCACGGCCACCATGAGCATCAGCCTGAAGAGACACACAAAAGGAAAAATAAGTTTGCTCGCAGTCAAACATATCAGCAAAAGTGTAACTATCAATGTAACAGGGGCTATGGCCAAGGCGGTAACAAAACCTGCCCAAGGAGGGACAAACCGAAATCATTTACCAATGTCATCAAAGGATTTTTGAAGGGCAAGCCCACGCATGAGTGGTAGTGATGGGCGTGAGGTGGGCGTGGTTAAAACCCAGATACATCCAAACACGTCAGAAAAGCAGCACTTGCGCGCTGCTATGCTCAACCTAAAAGAGGTGAATTCTAACTTCTGCCATTTGCAATGCTCAGGCCATTTGGTTTGGAGCAGTTGCTAAATTAATGCACAATAAACAGATATAGTCAAAGATTTTGCCAAGCCTCTATAGTACACATGGAGAAGGAATAGCAAATTGAATATCAATGCAAGCTTCCCTTGCACACAGTGACATAGTAGGAATGAGAAGAGTCTGGAAGCAAGAAAGGAAAACAGGTCCCTTGGTTTGTACCTCATCCCCAACAAAAAATGGAGGTGGCCACAGGGCTCCCCTCACCAAGCCTTAATAAGCAGTGGGAACCCCATCGCTCAGGGCTGAATGCCTTAAAAAAGGGGTAGTGGGCCAAATCCCCCCTTACTGAGTCTGTAAGGGTCCCCAGAACCTCATCACTGGGGCCGGCTCAATTACTGTGTGTTGGAGAGCCCACCCTGGAGAACGAAGTTAGAGAAGGCTTATCTGCTCTCACTTCATGGGAGTTTTTAAAAAATGCTCACGCTGGGTGGGAGCAGACTTTTGTTTCCCTGCCCGTGCTCTTACAGGCAAGGAAACACACATTGTTCTATGCCGGAGCAAAAAACAAACAGCAAGCTGTCTCCCTCAGCACCCAGGATAAGTGCATGCAAGGAGCAGTCTGGGGCTATGGGGGGCCTGAGTCTTCCCCCGCTCCCCCAACGTATTGTTTGGTAGGTGCCCCAGGTGGGCACCGGGCACCCACCCAGAAGGCGCAGCAACCCCTGGGGATAGGGTCAATGGGGCCCTTTGATAGTCCTCTAATAATGGAATTCTCACCAGGGGGATGGGATTTCTGGGGCCCTTAGTGGCTCAGACTGCGGACTACATGCCCTTGCCCCTTAAAATAAGTAAAGGACTCAGGGGATTGGGTCAATGGGGCCCCAATTTGCTCATGGTGGCTTTGCTCCCCCTCCGCTTAATTAAAAAGTCCTTGGGTTCCCATAGCCCAAAGTGGCTCATGGAGGGTGGCCGCATGTCCTCCTCCCCTTTTTTTGTAAAAAAAAAGGCCCCGCAGGATGGATTCCTCAGGCCTGAAGTGGCTTGGCGAGGTGGGCTGCGTCAATGGATTTGTGCTAATTCCCCCATATATTAGATCAATTATGACATCTTCTATGACATCATTGGTAATATCACTGCAACATTTCAATGAAATTAATTATGACAAAACTATGCATGGCAGAGGTGCAAGTTATAGTTATGCTAGGGCACATGTTATAGTTATTTAAAGTAACTATAACCATCGAATTTCAGTGGTTTTGTTATTTGTGGTATTTTTATCCTTTGTTTTCTTCTGTAATATATATATATATAATATATGCAAAGAAGAAGCAGCAAACTCTGAGTAGTTCCTTAATTTAGTAGGTTGAGAGTAGCATCTATATAGAGCACCGTACAACACAAGCAACACTCTAAATATGCTCACATCAAATGTCTGTTTTACCAGCAAAGTTTTTAAGCATTAGCAGAGTGCCATCCATGCCAAGTTAGAAAGGGTCAAAATCTTTTGCCATCTATACAGCAAGGTCTTTAAGCATAGGATTAGCTAGTGTCATCCATTCTGAGATGTAAAATGACAAAATCATTTTACCACTCCAGGCACAGTATTACAGCTTTGGATATGTGAAATACCAGCCAAGCTAACCTGGAATAAATACTAGCAACCCCTAACACGTATTCCACTGTCATTACAGCTCCTCAGAGAGCTTGAGCTTTGTCCAGACACAAAGGAGAACCCAGTATAAGTAAAAACAAATACCCTTTCATGCCTGTAGTGCTGCATAAGTAATGCAGACATTTTCCCTTTACTTGTGTGTGTGTGTGTGTGTGTATATGATTATATTTTCAATCAAAACACCAAAGATTACAGAGATGTTATTGTTAGGCTCACAATTTAAATGAACATAACCATTGAAATTCACCTGCTATAGTTAGAGTTATTTCAAAGAACTTGTGTCATTCTGTAACTATAACTCACACCCTCATCATGCACAGTTTTATCATGAATGATTTTACAGCAATTGCAGTTGCAGTGATATTGTCAATAATGTTATAAAAGATGTCATGAGTGCTGTAATATCTGGGCTAATTTGCAGTGCATGGCGAGGGCACGAGTTATAGTTACCTTAGGGCATGAGTTATAGTTACTTGAAATAACTCGAAAATCAGTGGGAAATGCATTTTGGGGTCCTTTTAGTAAGCTGTCCATCTTCCTTGGAAAAGGGATAAAGCGATATCTGGCCTCAGCAGCTGATGACAAAAAAGTACCCACACATCACAGTCACTACATGAGATATTGAGCTAAAAAAAACAAGGATGCAAACACCTCCTTCAAAGTTTACCCATAAGGTTTCAATGTGGAAATGCAGATAAAACACACTTACTTTGCCCTGGTCATGTGCACAAAGTTAGGATGATTAATACATTACAGAAGTTGAGCTTTAACTGTGGCATCTGCCTTGTTTATATCTGTAAATGCTTCTTGTTGAGGTTTATTTTCTATGAAATGAGCATCGTGACAGAATGAATCCTGCCCTGCATATTTATCCAAGAAGAGGCCAGCGTTTTCTGCAGAACGTCTACCCAACTGGAGTACTTTCTACTGGCTAATTAGTAAGTGCCTTCTTATTGGGTAAATGTATAGTGCATCTCCTACACTACAGGTGCGTAAAAAGTCCCAAGGTAATGTCTCCAGTTTCCTTGTGTTTATAACCTTGGTAATGTGACTATCCTCAAGCTTCGCCATCAGATAACTTTGCAAGGTGTAACTGCAGAGAAAAC
This sequence comes from Pleurodeles waltl, assembly GCF_031143425.1. NCBI lineage: Eukaryota > Metazoa > Chordata > Amphibia > Caudata > Salamandridae > Pleurodeles > Pleurodeles waltl. The sequence continues at coordinate 1,652,230,369 of NC_090445.1, read as the reverse complement.
ACACTTGGATAATTTGTACTTTACAGAAGCAACTTCCTTTTTTGCCCATAGAAGTGACCATGAGAGGAGCCTCAAGGTCCCTGCAGTCCCAACCAGATCCCCGACTCCTGTGGGAGCTGGTGTGGCTCCCACATGCAGGGAGTTGCTGAAAATACAGCTCCCTGCATGTGGTAGCAATAGTTATATCTTTTTCCCTGCCTGCATGTTAGCAGGCTTGGAAAGAGATAAAAACTCTGTTTCCAGCAAGCAGGAGCATTTTCACAGCTCCTGCTTGCTGGAAGCAGAGTGTTTGCTTTTGCTTGGCAGGAACTGTCACAGCTCCTGCCAAGCAAAAGCAAACATCTACTACCTGAGGATTGGCACCTCAGCAGGTAGCAGGAGCTGGCCCTGGGGTGTGGCGGCCCACAGGAGCATATATGACTCTAGGAGGGGGCCGCATGACCCCCTCCTTCTTTCTAAATATCTAATTGCCCCCCCCCAGTAGGTGTTGGTCCCTGGGACTGGGGGGTCAATGTACACCCCCTGTTAAATGTTATTGTAGCCCAAGGGAGGTAGCGTCCCCAGTCCAACCCATACATTTATAAATTGTAGCCCCAGGGAGACGGTGGTCCTCGGGCCCAAGGGTGTCCATGCGGCCCCCCCATACATGTTTTGAATTTAGCCCCGGGTGGGTGGTGAATCCTGGGCCCAGGGGGTCCGCAGAGTCCTGGTCGGGTTCCAGAAGGACTCATGGACCAAGACTAGTGGGGGGTTAGGGTATTACTACCCTGCCCCTTTTCTTTTTTTTTGCCTTTGTTTGTGTCTCGGCTGATGCTGAGTCGCAAAATGGCTGCCAACACTTTCTGGTTGCAGTACTGACAGCCATTCAAATCTCAGCCCAAGAGCTGGATTATTTGCAAAGTATTCATGGTTTTAGATATATAAATCTGGATTTCCTTTAACATCTTGAAAACCACTGAACTGATTTACACCAACTGACAAAAAGTGCAATCTGCAAATTACAAGGTACCTTTCTGACAAATTTGGTGTAATATCATCCAGCAGTTCAGGCTGCAGGTGTGTCTAAAAAGTCTACGGGAATTAACATGGGAAATACACTTCTTTTGAAACCCCCCCCCATTTTCTCAGCCCTCGCTTGACTGACCACAAAACTTTCCATGCACAACATGACCTAACATATTTTAGGGAAAAATGTGGTGAAGATTCATCAAATGGCAACAAAGATATAGCCAACTTAAAAATCATTTTTTCCTATGGAAACTAGGTCCTAATTATAACTCCCTACTGACAGTCGCCAGTAGGTAGTTATAATTAGGACCTAGTTTCCATAGGGAAAGCAATTTTTGACTTGGCTAAACCTTTGGCTTATTTGATGAATGTTCACAATTTATTTTTAAAGAAAGTGTCCTGTTAAGTCTTGTTGTGCATGAAAGTTTCAAGGTGATCCGCCAAGCGGGGGCCGAGAGAAAGTGGGGGGGATCAAAAAAAGTGCATTTCCTATGTTAATTCTCATAGAGATTTTAGGCACAATTGCAGCCCGAACCACTGAACGGAATTGCACCAAATTTGGAAGGAAATCTTGGACTAGAAAGCACACTTTTTGTTATTTGGTGTAAATCCGTTCAATAGTTTTCAAGATTTTAAAGAGAGTCCAAATTTGTATATCTAGGTGTGCAAATAATTAATTGTTTTTCTTGATTTCGTGCAGAGATCTGATTGGCTGCCAACACTTCAACCACGAAGCGTTGGCAGCCATTTTGGTACTCGGACCCAGCCACGTCCAAAACAAAAGCATAAAAAATAAAGAAAAGGGGGCTGGGAATAAAAGCCCTGACCCCTTAGTCTTGGTGCAGGTATCCCCCTGGGAACCTGCCAAGGCAAAATAGCATTTTTTTAACAAATTCTGCAGGAAATTTGTTGCAAATTCATGAATTTGAGACAAAAAGAAAAGAAAAACAAAGAAATCCCCCAGGTGGGCCAGGACCCGGGGGCATACCCAAATATATTAAATAAAAGAAGGGAGGCGCACTGGACTCTTAAGAGCCCCGGGAACCACCACCTCCTCGGGCTAAATGAAAATTAGTGTGGGGATCGGCACTTACCCCCCACACCTCCAGGAACCACCAATGCCCTAAGGCCATTAAAAAAAATTGAAGAGGGAAGAGGGGGTGTGCGGCCACCTTTCTGGGCCATATACTGCCCAAGGTACCACCATCTCACTGGGGCCAGCCCAGGCAATCAAAGGAGGGAGGCCACGCGGCCCCCGTCCTGGAGCCATTAATGGGTCAGGGGACTGCCACCTCCCAGGACTGGCTCCTGCTAGCTCCTTAGGTGCCCACTCTTGGGGGTGCTGTTTTCTCTTGCTTGGTGGGAGCTGATATTTACGCCACTCCCAGCAAGCAGAAGTGCGAAACTGCTCCCGCTTGCAGGGTTCAGAGTTTTTACCTGTTTCCCTGCCTGCTGGCATGCGGGCTGGAAAACAGATGAAAGATTGCTCCTACATGCAGGAGCTGCATATTTAGCAGCTCCCTGCATGTGGAAGCAATGCTGGCTGGGACCAGGGGGGCCTTGAGGCGCCCCTGCGGTCCCCATCATGGTAAAGTGGGTGCCCTGGGTAGGGCCAGGGCACTCAGCAGGATGCTGCCAGGCCCCGGTGTATGGAGTCCACGGAGCCAGAATCAGCAAGGTGAGAGGGCCCATGTTGCCTCGTTCCCAATTCAAATGTGGAGTTTGGGCCAGGGAGGTGGTGCTTACTGGGGCCCTGGGGGGGGGGGGTCTGTAGTGCCCCCCACTAGTGTTTATTTTGCCCTGGGGAGGTGGTGGTCCTGGGGCATCTTTAGACCCTAAGAAGGGGGTTGACACAACACTTCTACTTTATTCAGTAAAGCCTCAGGAGGTGGTGGTCTCCGATGCCAAAAATAACCCTTTTAGAGTGGCCCCATGCACCCCTCTCCAGCATTATTACAATTAACCTGAAGCCCCAGTGACCTGGCCCACCTGGGAGATTTAATGTATATAAGCACGAGATGGTGCTTGTATTTTTTTTTTTTTTTTACTAACTATTAACTATTTTGGCCCAGATTCACAAATCTGCCACAATTTCACAGCAAAATGTCAAACAACGTTTTTTGCCCTAACAGGATCGCAGGAGACCTCAGCAGCAAAGCCAGGGGGTTAGAGTATTCCTACCCTAACCCCTTTTCTTTTGTTTCCCAAGGCTGAGGATGATATGCGGGTGACTGCTTCATGGGCTTTTGGCCGCAGGACCTGGCTACAGCCAGGCTCCACCGAACCCCCACCATGCATGCCCAAATGCTGTGCTGGGTTGGGTGCCTATAGAGGGTTGGCTGCAGGGCCTAGCTGCCAGCCAGGCTTTGCAGCCAACCCCTGACATGCACTGCCAAAGGTCGTCCATGGCGCGAGGTTGAGTGGTCGTAGGGGTAAGCGGCCTTTCATGCCCAGCATGGCCAAAGGCCGTGTGTAGTGCAGGGTTTGATGCTTATAGGTGGTAGGCCACAGGCCAGGCCCTGCAGCCAAACCCCATTATGCAAGGCCAAAGGCTGTGCGTTGCGCATAGTTAGATGTATATAGTGGTAGGCTGCAGGGTCTGCAGCCAACTCCCAATGTGCATGGCTGATGGCCATGCATGGTGTGGGATTCGGTGTATATAAGTGGTAGGTCGAAGGGTGTTGCTGCAGGCCGTGTCGAGCAGTGGTTGGATTAACGCAAAGTAATTTAAATTACTTAACGTTAAAAAACATAGAAATTCAGTGAGAAAAACAAAGATTACAGGGACTTGATAGCTAATAAACCCATAGAAATTCAATTAAAAACCAAAGAGTAACTATCAGTATAACTATAACTCATGCCCTATGGTAACCATAACTTGTGACTTTGCTATGCACTGCTAATTACCCCAGATATTGGCATGTTTTATAACATCTTTAATAATATCAATGTAACACTAGCAGTAAAAGTATTAATGACATAACTGTGCATGGCGAGGGTGCGAGTTATAGTTACCTTAGGCCACGAGTTAAAGTTACTTGCGATATTCATAACTATAACTGCTGAATTTCTATGGTTTTGTGTGTGTAAATTCAGACTTTAACTATAACATCCCTGTAACCTTTGGATTTTTGGTGAATATTTATGTATGAGTACTGTAATTTGTGGGGTAAGAATTAGCAGTGCATGGTGAGGGCACGAGTTATAGTTACCTTAGGGCACGAGTTAAAATTACTTGAGGTAACTATAACTGGTGAATTTCTATGGTTTTGAATGTTTAAAATGTGAGCCTAACTATAACGTCTCTGTAACCTTTGTTTTTTTCAGTGAATTTCTATGGTTTTTAAAAAATTCTATTTCCTAACTATAACATCCTGTAACCTTTGTTTTTTTTCAGTGAATTTCTATGGTTTTTTAACGTATAGGTATTTAATGACTATACATTAATCCAACCACAGCCGGGCCACAGGGCTTGAAGCCAACTTCCTGTAAGCACCCAACCTTGCACCGTGCATGGCCTTCACCCATGTGCTGGGGGTATTGCCCGCAAGACCTGACCTGCAGCCAGACCCTGCAGTCCACACACCCCAACCACCCAAACACACGCGGTGAACAGCCCTTTGGCCGGGCACGGCAGGAGTTGGCCGCAGCTTATCTGGGTGTGAGAATAGGTGTGAGAGGGTATATCTGGGGTGAGAGTGGCTGTCAGGTCAGATTGTCTAGGTGTGAGAGTGTGTGCATCAGAGTTTTAGTGGGTGCATCAGTGTGTGCACGGGTCTGTGAGTGGGTGCATAAGGGTCAGTGGGTCTATGAGTGGGTGCGTGAGTGTCTGAGTGGGTTTGTGAGTGGGTGTGTGAGTGTCTTAGTGGGTCTGTGAGTGGGTGTGTAAGTCTCTGAGTGTGGGTGTGTGAGTGGGAGAAATTGATTAAAAAGAGCTAGAAAGAGAGAAAGAAAGTGAGAGGGAAAGAAATAGAGTTTTTTTAGGCTTTAATATCTCACATACTTAGAATGAGATATTTGTGTTTGATTTCAAATAAAAAATGTGTTTATTGTTTTTAAAAAAAGCCCTTTATGGGCTTTCTGGGAGTGCGGGGGAGCCCTCAAGGGCTCCCCTTGGTCCCTATTTATTTATTTTTTACTTGTAACATTTTTTTTTTTAATTGAATAAAAAGCCCATACAGGCTACCTGGCATTGCAGGTGAAGCCTTAAGGCTTCCCTTCCAGTGCTATTGCTTCAGCGGACAGGGAGCTGCTTTAAGCAGAAGCTCCCTGAGTGCTGAAGCATTTCATCTCTGTCCCCTACACATGTGCAGGGGACAGAGATAAAACTTTAGATTTTGACAGCGGGACCTGCTTTACAAAACCCAAAGTGTTTGTTGTGGCTTGGCTGCAGCTGTGAAGCAAAGAGCTATGTCCCCCGGGACATAGCAGGGGATGACCATAGGGGATGGCTGTCCCCAGGGCCATCTGTGGCTCCAATGCCCCCCCCTCCAACGAGGACATAGCCTCGGAGGTGGTGGTCCGATAGGGATCCCCTTTCTTTTTAAAAATATTTGCCCCGGGGTGGTGGTCCCCAGGGCAGCTTCCCATAGTTCAGAATACAGTTTAGCCTTGCGGGGTGGGGGGTCCCTGAGGTGTGGGGGGCTGTGTGGCCCCAGCTCCAAATACAGTGTAACCCCCAGGGTGGTGGCACTGAGGCGCCCGGGGTGCATGTGGGCCCTCCGCATATGTAAAATTTGTCCTGGAGAGGTGGTAGTCCTCAGGGTAGCGGGGGCATGTGGCCCCCTGCACATGAATGAAAAGCACCGGGGAGGTGGCAGTCCCCCGGGCAGTGGGGGGGCACAGAAAAGCCTACCCGGGGCAATTTATTAAAGAAGTCCAGGAGCCCATGATTTTTTATTTTATTTTACAGCGGATCGGCAGATCCACTGTGACTCCTACCATAAAATTAAAGAAAATGCTTTTTTGTACTTGGTGGGGGGTCCATTTACGACCCCACCACCAGAGCAAAGAGGTCAAGGTGTTCGTTCCCTGGCCCCTTTTCTTTATTTTTTACTTTTTGGGGGGGACTCAGCTTCAGTGGAGTCCAAACATGGCTGACAACACTTCAATGACTTCTGTTGTTGAAGTGTTATCAGCCAATCAGATCTCTGCACAAGATTGGTAGGGGTTGCGAATCCTTCGCGTCCCTAGATATACACATTTGGATTTCATTTAATTTCTGTAAAACTACTGAACAGAATTGCACCAAAAGAAAAAAGCACTCTTTCTGGACCATTTCCTACCTTCCTGCTAAATTTGGTGTGATTCCGTCCAGTCGTTTTTGCACTATTGCTGTTCACAATCCCTATGGTAAAAATGTATTGGATAAACGTGTTTTGCCCCCCCCCCTTGTTCTCAGTCCCCCCTGGACGGATCACCCCGAAACTTTCCAGGCAGCAGTTTACTAGACTGGCAAAATATTTGGGAAAGTTTCTTGCAGATTCGTCATACGGTGCCAAAGATATAGGCAACTAAAAAAACGCTTTTATATAGAAACTAGGTCCTCACTAGGTAGTTATAGTTAGGAGCATGTTTCTATAGAAAAAGCGTTTTTTTTAATCTTCCATTTATTTTTGGCACTGTTCGATGCATCGTCACAAAATTTTCCAAAATAAGTGTTGCAGTGATTCTTGTTGTGCACGGAAAGTTTGGGGGTGATCCGTCAAGCGGCAGGCGAGAAAAAGGGGGGTGGGGTGTAAAAAGTTGTGTTTCCCATGTTAATTCCCATAGGACCTTTAGGCACGTCTACAAGCCGAACTACTGGACGGAGTTACACTAAATTTGGAAGAAGGCTAGCTGTCTGTACACAGATTGTGCTTTTGCTTATTTGGTGTAAATACCTTCAGTAGTTTTTTAAAAATTCAGGTAAATCCGAATTTGTATATCTCTGGTCGCAGCGACTTCATGATTATTTTGGAAATATTCTGCAAAAATTCACACATTTTCATGAATGCGTGTGTGAAAAGAAGCGTTGTGACTGGCTGACTGCATCCTGACTAGAAAGTTGCAGACGCCATTTTCTTCCAAGGAACACGGTCCCCAGGAGTGAAAATCCTAATTGAAAGTGGAATAAGGGGTCTGGGCGAAGGTACCCTGACCCCAGGGGTGTGATATAGGTGTGTTTTAAGGGAAAATTATGGGGTTAAATAATTTTGCATCACCATGCTTGATATTCATGAAAATTTGCAAAGTTTCGCAAAATATTAGCAAAATATTCACGAATGTGAAAAAATGTAAAAGAAAAACTACGGACTCATTCATACACATATTCATTCACTCATGCATGCACTCAGAGACTCATGCACCCACTCAGACACTAATGCATCCACTCAGACCGACTCATAGACTCACACATCCACTTTCAGACCCACTCAGACACTCACGCACCCACTCACAGAGTCACGGAAAGACACAGGCCCTGTGGCCAACCTGCGCTGCACTGCGCTTGGCTAAAAGCCATGCTTGGCACGGGGTTGGGTGGCTATAAGGGCTTGGATGCAAGGCCTGGCTGCAGGCCCGGCCTTGAGATCAATCCCCGCCATGCACAGCCAAGGGCTGTGCACGGCGGGGGTTGGAATAACGTACATAATCACATTTGCAAAGTTACAGACACACCATGTCACCTGAGACATTTCCTTAATGTCATTTAGGCAGCTGTAGAGTATTATACACTTACTAGCTATACCTTACTAATTAACCAGTAAAAAAGTACTCCAGTTGGGTAGACATTTTGCCTATAATGGAGGCCTCTTCTTTGATAAATATGAATGGCAGGATTCCTTCTGGCATGATGCTCATTTTACAGAAATTAAACCTCAGTGGCAAGCACTTACAGATACAAAGCAGGTGCCCATGTTAAAGCTCCACTTCTGTAAAGCACTAGCCATCCTAACTTCATGCACACGGCCAATGCAAAGCAAGTGTGTTTTCTCTACATTTCCAACTTTAAATGTTATCTGTAATCCTTAATGGAGGTGTGTGTAACCTTTATTTTTTTGAGCGCAGTATCTCATGTTGTGACTGAAACAAGTAGGTTCTTTCTTGTCAACTGCTGCTGAGACCGAACCCTGCCGTGCATGGACAAAGGCCATGCGTGGCATGGGGTTGGGTCATTATAGGTGGTTGGCAGCATTTTCCCATAGCAGGCAAAGGCAAAAGCTGGAATTCCCTTTGGAGCATTTCAAGAATATTGTGAAATCTGAACGTAAATAATTTCCAAATATGCTTTCAAAACTGAAAAAATGCCGGCCTCTGAACATAACATTTTGCATTTTTCATAGAGAACAATTTTAAACAAGGCATGGCAAGTATAATTTTTTCCAAGTGATTTGAGACATTTCTGTCTCAGGATCGGAAATGTTTTTTTTTTGTTTTTTTTTCTTGAGCTTTTGTGAGCGCCCACAATAAATAGCTTTATTAAGCATGGCCCAAAGCCGGTCAGAGCTGCACATGGTCCATCACTGCAGGGCTGACATCATTTCTGGGAGGCAGATTTGGCAGAAGCGATCCTGTTTGAAGCCTTTAACCTGATACCAAATTCTAATGACTCACAGCAAAGTCATACATCAGTGGGTCAAAAAGTACACATCTGGAAAATTGCAACTGCTTAACGCATATGGGTTTGCAACAAACAAACAATTAGGGGGTTATTCTAACTTTGGAGGAGTGTTAATCCGTCCCAAAAGTGACGGAAAAGTGACGGATTTACCACCAGCCGTATTACGAGTCCATTATATCCTATGGAACTCGTAATACGGCTGGTGGTATATCCGTCACTTTACCGTCACTTTTGGGACGGATTAACACTCCTCCAAAGTTAGAATAACCCCCTCAGTGTTTTGTTCTGGAGGAAAGAAAACGCTTTTACGGGCCTGAGCCCATTTGGTGTCTGATATGACATTTTCGGGATATTAAATTAAATGCAAATATGCATCCACTTTGCATTTCCATGTATTATGCACAACAGCAATGACGAATTGGAGCCATTAGGGGGATATTACAGAGAAGACGTAAATCCTATTTTTGCCCAGACAAGCCCCAGTACTCACCCCCAGTAGCAGAGGGAAAGTTCTTAGTACATTACCTCCCATTCTAACAACTCTGAAAAAAGGTGATCACTAATTATCAGCTGCAGATGAATTGACTACCTTACACCCACATTAAGGTATCTGCAGTTGCTCTCCCTGCTGGCACACATTAAAGGGCAGAGTTATTATTTCTACTAAGATATAAGTTTTATGATCTACTATGATATGGTGCTGTTGCTCTCTTCCCCCTGCACAAATAGACTGCCTAGCGTCATGCACACCCATTTTCACAGTACAAGGGGGTTTGCAAGATGTACAGTATGGGGTTTGTACCCTTGCAGTACAGAAAACTATAGTTAGGCTAACTTTAACACTTTTCGCACATTGGTTGAGTGCTGTGCAGTGCAATTTCCAGAAATTAAAGAGCAATAAAATAATTTCTCTTTGTTTTTTTTGCATAAAGCCCCCTGTTTTCCAACTTTATGTCTTTCCATCAAAAACCATGAATAATAACATGGGAGCAGAGTAACGCAAAGCAGTGCAAAGTGCTATTTGCATTATTCTGATGCCTACTTTCCTGCACAATGATAATTGTGTGCTAGAAAGTAAATATCTTACCAAGACATGGCACTGGTTAGGACAGGCTTATATTTTTATGTGCAGAGTTCTCCACTCTGAAAGCGGAGTACCTGCACTCGTAAACTTACTATTAAAATGCAGTTTTGTGAATTCTGAAAAAGTGTAAACTTACACAAATGTGTAGGTTTACCTTTGTGAATCAAGCCCTCAGTTCCCACCACACAATACAAAGAATTCAGAGGTGAAGTTCAAAAGCTCATAATAGATATTCCGCCTTCAAATTAAAAAATGTGTTCTTTCCTAGGAGGGATTCTGTAGGTGTAGTCTCCTTTCACTCCACTCTTTTGTGTTGTTTTTTTGTAAGATGTAGTTTGGGTACAGGTTACATTCTGACCAACAAAGGTTCCCAAATTGTTGGTGAAGTCACCTGGCCTACTGGTACGTGGGGCTCTATGAATTATGCCATGTCTTAGACTTCGAAGGACAGATTAATCAAGTCTTTGCGCCACAAAAAGTCACACAAAGGGGGTCATTCTGACTTTGGCGGGCGGCAGAGGCCGCCCGCCAAAGTCCCGCCGTCAGAATACCGCTGCGAGGTCAAAAGACCGCCGCGGTAATTCTGAGTTTCCCGCTGGGCTGGCGGGCGACCGCCAGAAGGCCGCCCGCCAGCCCAGCGGAAAACCCCCTTCCATGAGGATGCCGGCTCCGAATGGAGCCGGCGGAGTGGAAGGGGTGCGACGGGTGCAGTTGCACCCGTCGCGATTTTCAGTGTCTGCTTGGCAGACACTGAAAATCTTGGTGGGGCCCTGTTAGGGGGCCCCTGCAGTGCCCATGCCATTGGCATGGGCACTGCAGGGGCCCCCAGGGGCCCCACGACACCCGTTACCGCCAGCCAGGTTCTGGCAGTCAAAACCGCCAGAACCAGGCTGGCGGTAAGGGGGTCGGAATCCCCATGGCGGCGCTGCCTGCACCGCCACCATGGAGGATTCCCTAGGGCAGCGGGAAACCGGCGGGACACTGCCGGTTTTCCGTTTCTGACCGCGGCTGTACCACCGCGGTCAGAATGCCCCTGAAGCACCGCCAGCCTGTTGGCGGTGCTTCCTCCGTCCCCGGCCCTGGCGGTCCATGACCGCCAGGGTCAGAATGACCCCCAAAGTGTTTCAAACCAGGGGAATGTCTTGTTAAAGTATTTACATTCCAGCACTAACTTTTATTGCACAGGAAAGTAGCCATACGAGTCAGGGTGGATAGCTGTCCTATCTTTTTATGTGCAGAGTTCTCTGTCCTGACTGAGTAGTCTTTGCCCTCTTAAATTTACAGTTAAAATGTAGTTTTGTGAATAATGAAAATGTGTAAACATACACAAACTTGTAAGTTTACCTTTGTGAATCACGTCTGGAGAGTATCGACAAAGACAGGCCTTGAAATCAAGCGTTCTCCTACAGCACTCCAAAATTTAGAATGGTCTTCTAAGGGCACCTAAATCTATTCCACTACTTCCTCCAATTAAAATATTCTTGTTTATGCAATTTCACCCCACAACTCCTCGCATTTGGGCCCTATCAATATTAGTCTGTACACTTTCCCCTGCCAGTCATTAGTAATGCACTGCATAGCTATCCTTAATACCTGTAGTGTTCTATGTCTCCATATATTTATTCGATTTTTTATAGTGATACCCTTCACATAGGCAACTTTAGCCATGGAGTAGATAGAAAAGGGAGCAAACATTAAATCTAAGGTATTTTTGTCAAGCCAGACGCATAACGTGAGACATGCTTTAACATTCTTCACCCCCCACCTCCCCCCGGTGCTGAGATTAATTAATGACATCCAAATGGCGCGTTGACTAATGAATGGCAATCTCTGAAATATGTATTGACTGTTAATGTATTCCCTCACACTTCTATTAAACCACTTTACTATGTAAAGCAATCCGCTGCTCCTTGAGGTTGAGTTCTTGCAATATAAACAAGTGAAACTACAAGGGTGTTGGTTTTGTAAGTCGCATCTCCCTAAACTCAATTTTTAACAAGTGGAGACACTTAGGGGGTCATTCCAACCCTAGGGGTCGGTGCTAAAGCGGCGGCTAACCCGCCAACAGGCTGGCGCTTTAAAAAATGGAATTCTGACCCTGGCGGAAACCGCCAACAGAGACCGCCACATTAACACTCCGACCGCCACGGCGGGACAAACAAACAGCGTGGCGGTCACCGCCAACAGACAGGAGGGAGTCAATGTACCACCCACCCTATCACAACCCACCAATACGCCACCTTTTCCGGGGCCGATAAAAACACGGCGGAAACAGACATTTCAAACGGAAAACGCTCACCTCCATACACCCCACGAGGAATCTGGACAGCATGGAACCCGAACTACACATCCTACTAGCTATTGTATTCCTGCTCCTCTACCAGGAGCACGAACGCCGGCGCAGAAGACTACGGTGAGTACTGCACCTACGACACAGGGGAGGGGGGAGGAGAAAATATTACGGGCACACATACGCTACACACCCACCACCACCCTCACCCACTACAACACACACATCAATGCATAGCAATACATCACTGTTACAACCCCCAAACCCCCGTAAGAATGCAAAGACAAAATTAAATGATCATAAACAGTCGAATATATTGTATTATCAGCATAGAAAAATATCACACATTTAAAACTAATATATACATAAATATTAAAAGTCCGATAATTTTAGCAGTCATTGTCCGTGGACCACTGGGCCCAAATCACATGGGCAAGGCCCACACAGGATACCTGACACCAACGGAGAGAACACTGCAGGGGCATCAGATAGAAAAACTACAGGCACCTCAGGGGGAAGGGAAGGGGGGGCACCTCAGCCACATGAGTACACAACGCCAGATCCACGAGGGGCCTCCATGGCCACTGTCCCATCCTGGGGAGTGCAAAGCTACAGTCTCTCAAGTCCATACAGTGGGTGGTTTGCCCACTGTACCATCCTGGGGAGTGCAAAGCCACAGTCTCTCAAGTCTAACAAGTGGGTGGTTTGCCCACTGTTACATCCTGGGGAGTGCAAAGCCACAGTCTCTCAAGTGGATGACAGTGTCCACTGGTTCTGGAGGGGGACTGGTGCCCAGAGTGCTTCGTGCAGCCCTGCCCGACACAGATGCGGCACTGCCCCTTCCGCCAATGGGCCAGCGGTGCTTGAGATGAAGGGCCCAGTTCAGCGGTGCTTGAGACGGCGGTGCCCTGTTCAGCGGTGCTTGAGACGGCGGTGCCCAGCGGAGCGGTGCTTGAGATGAAGGGCCCTGTTCAGCGGTGCTTGAGATGAAGGGCCCAGTTCAGCGGTGCTTGAGACGGCGGTGCCCTGTTCAGCGGTGCATGAGACGGCGGTGCCCAGCGGAGCGGTGCTTGAGATGAAGGGCCCAGTTCAGCGGTGCTTGAGACGGCGGTGCCCAGCGGAGCGGTGCTTGAGATGAAGGGCCCTGTTCAGCGGTGCTTGAGATGAAGGGCCCAGTTCAGCGGTGCTTGAGACAGCGGTGCCCTGTTCAGCGGTGCATGAGACGGCGGTGCCCAGCGGAGCGGTGCTTGAGATGAAGGGCCCAGTTCAGCGGTGCTTGAGACGGCGGAGGCCAGCGGAGCGGTGCTTGAGATGAAGGGCCCTGTTCAGCGGTGCTTGAGACAGCGGTGCCCAGCGGAGCGGTGCTTGAGATGAAGGGCCCTGTTCAGCGGTGCTTGAGACGGCGGTGCCCAGCGGAGCGGTGCTTGAGATGAAGGGCCCTGTTCAGCGGTGCTTGAGATGAAGGGCCCAGTGCAGCGTTGCTTGAGACGGCGGTGCCCTGTTCAGCGGTGCTTGAGACGGCGGTGCCCAGCGGAGCGGTGCTTGAGATGAAGGGCCCTGTTCAGCGGTGCTTGAGATGAAGGGGCCAGTTCAGCAGTGCTTGAGACGGCGGTGCCCAGCGGAGCTGTGCTTCAGATGAAGGGCCCAGTGCAGCGGTGCTTGAGATGAAGGGCCCTGTTCAGCGGTGCTTGAGATGAAGGGCCCAGTTCAGCGGTGCTTGAGACGGCGGTGGCCAGCGGAGCGGTGCTTGAGATGAAGGGCCCTGTTCAGCGGTGCTTGAGATGAAGGGCCCAGTTCAGCGGTGCTTGAGATGGCGGTGCCCTGTTCAGCGGTGCATGAGACGGCGGTGCCCAGCGGAGCGGTGCTTGAGATGAAGGGCCCAGTTCAGCGGTGCTTGAGACGGCGGTGCCCAGCGGAGCGGTGCTTGAGATGAAGGGCCCTGTTCAGCTGTGCTTGAGATGAAGGGCCCAGTTCAGCGGTGCTTGAGACGGCAGTGCCCTGTTCAGCGGTGCATGAGACGGCGGTGCCCAGCAGAGCGGTGCTTGAAATGAAGGGCCCAGTTCAGCGGTGCTTACCCTGTTCAGCGGTGCTTGCCTTGGCGGTCCTTGCCCTGTTCAGCGGTGCTTGCCCTGTTCAGCGGTGCTTGCCTTGGCGGTCCTTGCCCTGTTCAGCGGTGCTTGCCTTGGCAGTCCTTGCCCTGTTCAGCGGTGCTTGCCTTGGCAGTCCTTGCCATGTTCAGCGGTCCTTGCCCTGTTCAGCAGTGCTTGCCCTGTTCAGCGGTGCTTGCCTTGGCGGTCCTTGCCCTGTTCAGCGGTGCTTGCCTTGGCAGTCCTTGCCATGTTCAGCGGTGCTTGCCCTGTTCAGCGCGGTGCTTGCCTTGGCTGTGCTTGCCCTGTTCAGCGGTGCTTGCCTTGGCAGTCCTTGCCATGTTCAGCGGTGCTTGAGTTGGCGCTCCTTCATTGCCCAGCTGGGCTGTGGCTGGCGCTCCTTCATTGCCCAGCTGGGCTGTGGCTGGCGCTCCTTCATTGCCCAGCTGGGCTGTGGCTGGCGGGGCCCTCCTGGGCAGCTGGGCTGTGGCTGGCGGGGCCCTCCTGGGCTGCCGTACCGGGCCTCTGGGTGTCCTCCTGCACACCTGGGATGGGGCTGGTGGGGCCCTCCTGGGCAGCTGGCCTGCTGCCGGACTTGTCTGGCGTGCCGCCCTTCCCACCCTTCCCTGGTCGTCTGTGGCCCTTTCCCACCTTTGGCGGTGTGCCAGGTGGCACCCCACTTCCAGCCAGAGCCAGGGTAGGGATTTTGGTCCCTGGTGTCCTTGGCCTCTCGCGCCAGGTACTGGTAATCTTTGGGTGTTTTTCCAGGGGTGGGCTGGCCGTGCCTTGGCTCCTAGCAGAACTAGTTGCCCTTGAGGGTGGGGGACTCCACAGTCCTTGGACAACAGTCTTGATAGGTCCTGGTTTGGTGGTGGCTGAGGTGCTGATTGCAGGCTTATGAGATGGACGGGGTGGGGGAGTTGTTGGAAAGAGGTCAAGTTTGGAAAGGAAAATCAATTTGGAAAGAGAGGGACGGCTAGGTGTAGTGAGTATGGGAGTGGAGGAAGAGGATGTGGTTGTAGGAGTGTGAAGTCTGGTGTCTTTGGGTGCAGGTGCTTGGGCTGGAGGCTGTCGTGAGGTGGATGGCTGTTGGGTGGGTGGCTGCCTGCGTTTGTGTGGTTTGGAAAAGGGGGTGACAGACACACTGGGAGAGGACACAGGGGACGTGTAAATGGTAGTGGGGGTGGTGACTGCACGTGTGCGGAGTGTTCTGGTGGGTGTGCTGGTGATGGACGTAGTGGCTGAAGATGTTGTGCATGCAAGTGTGAGTGGAGACGTCACAGGGAGGGAGGAGGGGGACGAGGAGGAGGGGGACAGAGTGGAGGCAGTGGGTGTTGGTGTGTCTGCATGTGGATGTTGCTTGTGTGAATGCTTGTGTGATGTGTGGTGCTTATGTCTGGATGAGCTTCCCTTGGGTGTTGAGGTGTGTGCAGGCTGGTCTGTAGGTGTGTCTGGGATAGGCAGAGGTAAAGGGGATTGGGTCTAGGTGGAGAAAGTTGGAGGGGTAGGCTAGAGACAGGGACAATTGCTGCCGTCAGTGCTGAGGCCAGAGCGTTGAACGATCGCTGATGGGCAGCCTGACCCGAATGAATGCCCTCCAGGTATGCATTACTCCGGTGCACCTCCCTTTCTACACCCTGGATGGCATTCAAAAGGGTAGACTGCCCAACAATGATGGTACTCAGGAGGTCAATGACCTCCTCACTGAGGGCAGCAGGGGTGACAGGGGCAGGGCCTGAGGTGCCTGGGGCGAAGGAGATGCCCCCCTTCCTGGGTGAGCGGGCACGGGGCAAACGCTGAGGGGCTGCTGTGAGGGCAGTGCTGGTGCGCTGGGTGGCGGCTGTACCTGTTGTTGCGGGGGATACGGATGTTGCCGCCACCACAAGGGAGCTCCCTTCAGAGGACGAGTCGCTGCCACTGACATCAGCACGAGTCCCCGCTGTGGAGCTCCCCTCGCCCTCCGTCCCACTGGTGTACTCAGAGTCCGTTGCATGGCCCTCCAGGGCCATGTGAGATGCAGCTCCCTCGTGCTCCGATGCCACTTCTCCTCCGCCTGTGAGGCTAATGCACACATGAACAGGAAGACCACAAAAAAGGGGGGGGGGGGGAAGAAAGACATGTTGAGTGCATGGATTACCGCTACCGTTGGCGGAGAGGACAGACACAGAAGCTCCCTGCACTACGCTGCGCACTTGGGGTCCACTTCTCAATCAGTGGGACATGGCCTACAAGCCTATGGACGACAACTGCACACATAGATTACACAGGGCCATGAATAGCTGTACTTGGCACCCTACAGAGGTGGGGTGCGGGGGCACAGGGCCATGCCTTACGGAGGGGACTAGCCTACAGAAATCGCCCTGGCCTAGAGATACCCACAGCCCACCTCCCCCACCCAGACACCTCCACTGCGTGCAAAGTCACCAGAATGAGAGTGTACTCACCCCCTTGTGTCTGCTGTGATGTCCTCACGCTCCCATCCAAATCGGGGTAGGCCACCGCCAGGATCCGGGACATCAGGGGGGTCAATTGACGACTGGCACCCCTCCTACGTTGGGAGGCCATCCCCAGCAGAGCCTCCGCCGTGTTCCTGCTCCCGCGTCGGATATCCTCCCACCTCTTCCGGCAGTGGGTGCCCCGTCTGTTGTGGACCCCCAGGGTCCGGACGTCCTTGGCGATGGCACGCCAAATAGCGATTTTCTGGTGGGCGCTGACCTATGTGACATGTACAGGGGGAGAAAAAAAATCATCACCTTCTGCATGCTTGATATGAGTGGCCCCCCATCCCCACCCTTGCCATGTGGCCAATGCTCTCATCTGTCGTCTGATGCATGCCTCAATCGCTCCCCTCCCCACCATCTTTCATCCACCCGACTCAACCCAGGCATTGCCCACAAAGCATGGTCCCAGTGTACTTACCTGTTGGTCTGGAGGACCGTAGAGTAGCGCATACTGGGGGAGGACCCCATCCACGAGTTTCTCCAATTCTTCAGAAGTGAAGGCAGGGGCCCTTTCCCCAGTCGCAGCAGCCATTGTCTCTTCCAGACCGAGGTCACAGCAGCACTTGCAGTGTAGGTCCTCTCCTGTGGAAGATCAGGTATCGAGTGATTAAGTAGATAGAAAATGGCGGTCACGCCCGCGGCGGTGCGTACCGCGACCGCCGGCGCACATCGTCATTGGCTCGTGAAACCCATAGGGTTCTATGTTAACCAATGCGGCTTGGCGCCGCGGTCTTCGACCGCCTACCGCCACGGTGTGCCACGCCAGCGCATTGACCTCACATCCCATTGTCACACTTCACAGGTCAGGCAGCCGCCATTTCAAGGGCCCACATGGCTTAATTTCTACTGCGTCACACATACCTAGGCCTTTCCTCAACACTCATACAAACCATTCAATGCATAGTGAATCGTGTTGTGTGCAAGCTGTGGGAACGTACCTGTGGGTTGATTGACTCTGTGCTCGCTGTTGTCCTTCCTAGGCACCGTCCGCTGGGCAATGCGAGGAGATGGAGGAATCTTCCCGTGTACAGACCGCTGGTGGACCTGTCGACAATGGAGGAACGACATGTCATACTGACATACAGGCTTGACCGAGCCACTATTCATGAACTGTGTGCCCAGCTGGAGGCAGACCTGATGTCACCCATCCGCCAACCCACAGGGATCCCCCCTCTAGTGCAGGTGCTGTCAGTACTCCATTTCTTAGCAAGTGGGTCATTTCAAACAACAGTGGCCATATCATCAGGGATGTCTCAACCTATGTTTTCCAAGGTGTTGTCCAGAGTGTTGTCTGCCCTGCTGAAACACATGCGGAGCTACATCGTTTTCCCTGAGGTGGGGGATTTGCCTACAGTGAAGGTTGATTTCTATGCCCTTGGACATATCCCCAACATCATAGGTGCCATTGATGGGACACATGTGGCTTTGGTCCCCCCCAGCAGGAGTGAACAGGTGTACAGGAACAGGAAAAGTTATCATTCGATGAATGTACAGATGGTCTGTTTGGCAGACCAGTACATCTCCCATGTTAATGCCAAGTTCCCTGGCTTAGTGCATGATGCCTACATCCTGCGGAATAGCAGCATCCCGTATGTGATGGGTCAATTCCAGAGGCACCGGGTGTGGCTATTAGGGGACTCTGGTTACCCCAACCTGTCCTGGCTACTCACCCCAGTGAGGAATCCCAGGACCAGGGCAGAGGAACGCTACAATGAGGCCCATGGGCGGACTAGGAGGGTGATCGAATGCACCTTTAGCCTCCTGAAGGCCAGGTTCAGGTGCCTCCATATGACAGGTGGATCCCTAATGTACTCACCAAAGAAGGTGTGCCAGATCATCGTGGCCTGCTGTATGCTTCACAACCTGGCTTTGCGCCGCCAGGTGCCTTTTCTGCAGGAGGATGGTCCAGATGGTGGTGTTGTAGCAGCTGTGGAGCCTGTGGAGAGTGAAGAAGAGGAAGCCGAAGAGGACGACATAGACAACAGGAACACAGTAATAGAGCAATATTTTCAGTGACACACAGGTAAGAGTACAAACCGGCATATTACATTTACTTAAAGACTCCTACCTCTCTACTGTCTGACTTTTTCCCCCAGTGTATGTTAACTGTGTTGTGACTTTCCCTTCCGTTTTCAGAGCTGTGGGCCCCACTGCGTGACATCTGCTTTGTTTCCCCATGGACTACAGCTGTGTGACAGCGGTTTGTTGGCATCACAATGTGAATAACAATTTTGGCACTGTCATGTCTAATACATTTGTTAAAATCACAGACAGACTCCAGATTGTTTATGTGCAATAAGTGTGTTTATTCAAGTGCTCTAATTTGGATGGGTGGTTGCAAATCGGTGAGGGGTGATGGTGGAGGATTGTCCATGGCAGAGTCCAGACTATCAGGTTCACAGGTGCATTGTCCAAATGCCTGTGGGAAGTGGAGCTGGGGCAGTTTAAGGTTGGACAGGGTGACAATGTGGGACAGTGGGATGACAATCAGGGCGGTATCCTTTGCTGGCGGGGGTCTTGACATGTTACTCTGTCTTCTTCCTGGATCTCAGGGCCCGCTTGCGGGGTGGTTCTCCTTCTGCAGGGGGTGGGATTCTGGTGGCCTGTTGGTCGTGTCGGGGCCTCCTGTCCACTAGCGCCGGCGGAGGTGGTAGCCAGTTCTTGGTCCATGCTAGTGTCAGGGGCCCTTTGAGGTGCCACAGTGGTCCGCAATGTGGTGATTAACTCATTCAGGGCCACTACGATGGTACCCATGGCGGAACTGATGTTTCTTAGTTCCTCCCTGAACCCCATATACTGTTGCTCCTGCAGAAGCTGGATTTCCTAAAACCTGGCCAGGACCGTCGCCATCGTCTCCTGGGAGCGGTGGTATGCTCCCATGATGGAGGAGAGGGCCTCGTGGAGAGTGGGTTCCCTTGGCCTGTCCCCCCCTGTCGCACAGCAGCCCTCCCAGTTCCCCTGTTTCCCTGGGCCTCCGTCCCCTGGACCGTGTGCCCACTACCACTGCCCCAAGGTCCCTGTTGTTGTTGGGGTGGTGGGTTAGCCTGGGTTCCCTGTAGTGGTGGACACACCGCTGATTGACGTGTCCTGGGGACAGAGGTATGGGCCCGCTGGGTGGGTGCTGTGCTGGTTTTCCCAGAGGGGGGAAGGTCTGCTGTGGCCTGTGCCTGTCTGAGGGGAACCGACTGTCCCGAGGTCCCCGATGGACCGGGCTGGTCATCTAGATCCAGGGAGAAAGAGCTGCTGTCATCACTTGGGGCCTCTTCTGGGGGTGGAGTGGACATTTGTGGACCCTCCTGCGCGTTGACCTGGCGTTCGGGTCCTGCAGGGGTATAAAAGTATGGTTATTGCTTCTGTGTGTGCCAATGGCGTGCAATGGGTGGGTGCCCGTGTACCCCAGTGCTGGCATTCCTTTGTGGGGGCTGTTGTGACGGTGTTTTGGTGGGGGGGGGGGGTGATGGGTATGTGCATTGGGCATGCTTTGGTGATGGGTGTCCATGCTTTGGGGCCGCATGCAGGGCTAAGTTTTGGGATGGGTGGATTGTGATGGTGAGACATTTGCAAGGGGTAGTTGTGATGGGGGTGAGGGTGGGGGTATGAGTTGGCATGCAGGTGGGGTGGGGGGGATGAAGTGGTGAAGATGAGACTTACCAGAGTCCATTCCTCCACCGACTCCTGCGAGGCCCTCAGGATGCAGGATGTTCAAGACTTACTCCTCCCATGTTGTAAATTCTGGGGGAGGAGGTGGGGGTCCGCCGCCAGTCCGCTGTACCGCGATGTTGTGCCTTGATACCATGGAACGCACCTTCCCCCGTAGGTCATTCCACCGCTTCCTGATGTCGTCCCTATTTCTTGGGTGCTGTCCCACAGCGTTGACCCTGTCGACTATTCTGCTCCATAGCTCCATCTTCCTGGCAATGGTGGTGTGCTGCACCTGTGTCCCGAACAGCTGGGGCTCTACTCGTACGATTTCCTCCACCATGACCCTGAGTTCATCATCTGAGAACCTGGGGTGTCTTTGAGGTGCCATGGGATGGGGTGGATGATGTGTAGGGTGGAGTGTGTAGTGATAGGTGGGGTGCTATTTAGTGGTGTGTTGTGTGAGGTGCGTGGAAGTTCTGTGGGTATTGGTATTGTGTGCCTGTGGATGCTTGGTAGTTGACTGTGGTGTCTCTCTCTCGCCTTCTCTCTGAGTTTCTGGTCGTAGGGGTTTGTGGGTGATGTGGGTGTGTGTTTTGTATTGTATTGGGTGTGTGGGAGTGGTGTGTGTATGTGTATCAGGTATGTGTATTTCGAATTGTCCAATGTGGTAGTGTTTTGAACGAGTATGTGTATTTCGACCGCGGCGGTGTGTACCGCCAATAGAATACCGCGGTTGAAAGACCGGCGCGTGGATTCGTGGGTCGTAATGGCATAGGCGTATTTCTGTTGGCGTGACGGTGGAGGTTTGGTCATCGCCAGTTTATCGCTGACCTTTGGTGTGGCGGACTTTTGTGGATGTCGGTATTTTGGCGGTTTGCCTGTTGTGGGTCAGAATCACTGTGGCGGTTTACCGCGGCGGTGTTATGGCGGTCTTCTGTCTGGCGGTAAGCGCCTTTTACCGCCGAGGTCGTAATGACCACCTTAGTAAGTATAAGCTGGGATGAGCTAGTACTGGTGGCCCGTGAGCAGCCTATGATTACATTTAACATGGGATGAGCTGGTACCGATGACCCCTGAGCAGCCATTGACTAAGTGTAACCCGGGATGAGCTAGGACCATTGTACCCTGAGCAGCCACTGAGTTATAGCCTGGGATGAGTTGGTACTGATAACCACTAAGGGGTCACTGAGTAAGTATAAACTGGGATGAGCTGGTATGGATGAAATGTATTTTGGAGATAGAAACAAACGTACATTTTTTGCAGCTGAGCAGGTACCCTTTGATATCAGAGTGGTGACCGGTTCTTACATTACATAGGAAAGATCCAGACATATTATAGATTCGGAGACCAAAAGCACCCAGGGTCTAAATTCTGAAGAAGAGCTGACAGTACACTTGGGGAATACTTGACCTTCTTTCAATAGAAATGAGTGTATACTGCCCTGCAATTTGTATTTATTCACCCCACAGCTTCCAATATGTTGTACATTTATTCTCTTTTATTGCAGGAGGAAAGGAAAAGTAACCCATAATGAGGATGTAGACCAGTATTTCAGGATGCCATTACTCTTTTCAACTAAAGTGTACAAGGATGTGGCGCACTTCACCTCACAAATATGAGTTTGTGTCTCTTTTTTACTGCGTGGTTGTCACTTTCAACTGTATATATTCCTTTACTTAGCTGGTCAAGCATATGAGAGTAGTATTTGTTTATTGCATTGCAGCATCTAAAAGAATGACATGTTTACTTTATTTGCCAAACTATTTGTAGCAGACCTACCATAGGATAGCATATAACTTTTCTTTTTAGAGTAACGGCATGACAGAGAACTACTTGCCTAATTCATTTAATATTCAATGTGGATCAATATAAAGCAACAATGTTATCGACTTCTGCACTGTATATACTGTTATATTGATACAAGATGTGTGCAAACCTTTTAATTCTGCTTTTGCTGCCCATAAACACCTCTATCAATGTTGCTGCATTACTTCACTTGGGGGTCTATATTACTGGAATTAGACTATGTTACTGTCTATGATGTGACCCGATACCATTCACTGCTTTAGCAAAAAAATATTTTTACGACCGGTGATTTAATGAAACATATACTAGTATTAACTAGTGTTAATAGTATTGACTAGTGTTAACTTTTGTTGCTTAACCTGGTACCGGCCACCGTTTTAAGAATTCATCAATGTTTACATGGCTTACATGGATATGTTAAGCCGATTGTGCTGCACAGTTCAAGGGACATTGGGTAAGGTAACTCTAAAGGAACAATGGTACATGAATTAAATAAGATGAACGTAATAATCATAGAGTTGCAATGAAATCTATGAAAACAGGTGAATAAATTGTTTCAAAATGGTATTTGCATTAATTAAATAAACAAATAACCTGGGAAACCAAAGCATTAAAAGCAACCGTCCTCAAGCAAGTTCATTGTGACATGACAGAAATACACAATAAGTCACATACATATGTTGCCCATGCTCGTACACATTAACTTAATAACAACACTGTGAGTCAGGGAACTTTAGTCTACGATGTTTCGATCCCACAATTAGTACAAGATCATCATCAGGACATGGGATGTGCCTGAGAGACTGAGGAATGCTGCACAAGCAGCCAAGACTCTGCCAATATGGCTCGAGAAAGGTAAAAAGTAGGAGGCCATATGGGGTGGTGGTTAAGGGTTATAAGTACGGTTCGCCTACGAGAAGGAGTAAACAAATATTATCTTCCATTAAACTAAATAAAATCATTCTATTATCATCCGTGTGCATACTTAGGGCCAGATGTAGGAAAAAAGCAAATTGCGACTTGCAATTTGCGAGTCTGTGCGACTCGCAAATTGCAAGTCGCAATTTGCTATGCAGAAAGGTGTCTCAGACACCTTCTGCAACTCGCAATGGGGTCGCAAAGACCCACCTCATAAATATTTATGAGGTGGGTCGCAGTTTGCGACCCCATTGCGAGTATGGGCACTCACGGGGATGGTGGCCTGCTGGAGACAGCAGACCACCATGTCCGTGACTGCTTTTTAATAAAGCAGTTTTTTTTTTTTCTATCTGCAGCCCGTTTTCCTTAAAGGAAAACGAGCTGCACTTAGAAAAAAAAACGAAACCTTTTGTTTCGGTATTTTTCAGAGCAGGCAGTGGTCCATAGGACCACTACCTGCTCTGAAAAATAGTTTTTGTGATCATTCACAAAGGGGAAGGGGTCCCATGGGGACCCCTTCCCGTTTGCGAATGGGTTACCATCCACTTCAAGTGGATGGTAACAGCGATTTCATTTGCGACCGCTTTCGCGGGCGCAAATGAAATTGCATAGCATTGCGAGTCGCAAATAGGAAGGGAACACCCCTTCCTATTTGCGAGTCGGAAATGCATTTTGCGAGTCAGATCCGACTCGCAAAATGCATTTCTGCATAGCAGAGAGGCTTTTGCGCCTCGCAAACAGCGTTTTTCGCCGTTTGCGAGGCGCAAACCCTTTGCTACATCTGGCCCTTAATCTCTTTGCTTTATTTATATTTGTTTTTATTAATTTCTGTAAATAAATATTCTGATATTTCTCATGGTGCCATTCTCTATTTCTGAAAGTTATGTGAACCATTTTTGTGAGAAGAGGATCATCTATTTCATCACCATGGGACTTCCTGACTTTATTCATAAATTTATCTTTTCTATTTATTCATCATTCCATGGATGGTAAATGTATTCATTGAGACCCATTTTTTATTTTATCTTTATTCCCATATACTGAAATGAATGTGATTGTTGAGGGTCTTTATCTGAAGTAATCTACATTGTAAGTGCATATTCAGTTCTACACCTTTGCTATCACATCAAATCAAATAGGATTTATAAAGCATGGCTAATCACCCAAGAGGATATACAGGTGCTGAGAACATTGCTGCTATGGGGGCTCAGTTGAACAGCCAGGTCTTGAGTTCTTTTCCAAATTCCAGAAGAGAGGAAGATGTTCATAGTTGAAGGGGGAGGTTATTCCAGGATTTTGCTACGAGGTACAAGGAGGAGCATCTTCCACTGCTGCTTTGGCAGATGAGTCGTTGTGTGCTGGAGAGAGGGAAGTGGAGCGCAGTTTTCTGGAGGGTTGGTGGAAGTTCAGGCAGTGGTTGATGTACGCTGGTCCTTGATTGTGAAGCGCTTTTAGGTATGGATCAGCATATTATGCAATGCTTGCATTGTGCCATTCTGGACATCCTTGCTCCACATTATGCCTGAGTCTGGCATAATGTATGCATGGGGACGTTCCGACACATGAAGGCACGAAAAAATTGCTCAGTGAATTTTACAACTTTTCATTGCGCCATTTTTTCTGGCATTTTTAATGCCTGCTCAGAAGAGGCGTTAAAATGACACACCCATTTTAATCAATGGGCCACCCTGTGCTTAGCTGCAGTAGCGTCAAAATTAGTGACGCTAGTGCAGCAAAGCGCCACAATAGGGTCAACAATTTTGATGCTATTGTCGTAACGATCACCATGGTGCACCGTATTGTAAATATGGTACAATAGCGGTGTCGTTAGGTGGGTCAGGGGAGACACAAAAAAAGTTGTGCATCAGAGCTGATGCGCCACTTTCTTGTAAATATGCCCCATGGTTTTCAACACAATCAATACAAATGGGTATGCCTCAAGAGGTTCACAGCAACATCAGAATATATCAGCAGTCAGCAAGACTTTAGAATTTAGACTTAGTTTGAGTTGGAAAGCAAACCGTTGCAAGCCCTAAGAGTGTCCCAAGTCACATCTGGACACTCCAAGGCCATAAGCAAAAAGATTCTACCTGAATGCGGAACACAGATAGGTTGTAATCTGAGGACCCAGAGTAGCGTCTGCTACCCAGCTTAAGTCCTAGTTTATTAGCAGCCTTCAGAGGTCTGGAGCAATCTCCAATGGTCACATGCACTAAGGTTTTGAATAGCGATTTCCAAATTACAAATTTTCCCGAAATGCTATTTGGAAATTGGTATGTTTAATGTATCCTAATGACCTTTACTCAATCTGCAAACTGGTATGACTCACATATGCAATTTAGTACTTGCCTTATAGAGTATCAGCAAACTGCAAATCAGTATTTAGGAATTGGAAAGTTTAAAAATCACATTCACAGAAGCTTGATTACATCACAATGACAATATAATAAAACCTGAAGGGAAGGTGATAAAAAATTAAGGTAAAAGCAACATTATTTACTTGCTACATATCACTGAATTTAATACCTACTTCAGAAATAATTCCTAGTGATCTCTGCATGTCACACTCTTCCTTCCCCTGCCCTTGAGACATCATGAGGGTAACATAATGTGGTTAAGCAGATTCCCTATCTTCATCCTATTCAGGCTCTGAGAAGGTGGCTGATATTCCTCTTCTTGTTGCCAAGTTGTGCAATATAGTAGGTGCTGCTTCTATCTTGAAGCTTGTCTCTGGTGTGCCCCACCACTTTCATTGCAGACGGAATGTACGCACAATCACACTTTGAGTAGATTTATGAACAGCTTCGCGGCTCTGCTCACTTGGTGTTGCAGGGTTAAGGTAGGTGTTAAAATACAAGAAAGCAAAGCATGATCACTTTTTCCCACAATGTTTAGTATGTAATATTTTAGAAACAAAATGGATGACTGTGAGAAAACAGGGCTGATTGCAGAGGCTTCCTAACTTGTTGCCCCCCATTTTTCACTTTTTGCTGGTGTTTTCCTGACTCTGATGGTGCCCTAGGTACTGCTAACCAGTTCCAGGGCCTGTGCTCTGTGTAAAAGGAGTATGGAAAGTATGCTAATTATAATTGGCTATGTCAACCTACCTATAAGTCCCTAGTATATGGTAAGGCATGTAGGTTTAGGGACCCCAGCATAGGTGGTACACCCATAGATGCACTGCCCAGGTGCCCAGTGTCATTGTAAAGGGAGGCCTGCCTTGCTGGCTGCTTTTAAACTAAAGTTATATGCAAATTCAACTTTGGAATTAAAAGTACTTCCAAAGTCTTAAACTACCTTACTTTTACATATAAGTCACCCCTAATGCATGCCCTGTTTGCCCATAGGGTTGGGTTTTGTAAGCCCTGGTGAGGTAAAATGGCCAAAATTGTTTTCCCTCACTGTAGTTAATGGCCTCCATAGGCTAAAATGGTGAGATTTTATTTTAATTAACAAAGTCCGCATAGGTGACAGATACCTTGAGTTCGGTATCAAATTAATTGTTATATGTTGGATTTAATATAACTAGTTCAGGTAAAGAGTTTTAAAACTCTACCTGAAAGTTGCCAACTTCAGCTCTGTAGTGCCCTTCACTGATTGGCCAGCCTCTAGCAGCCTGGCCAGGCTGCCTTGATGAGGTGTAAAGTGAACAATTAGGTGCCCTCTTGATTAGATTAGGAGAGAGCAGGAGATGGGTGTGTTTAAGATTTTTAACCACACCAGTGGGTGGCCTCAGACAGATCTAACCTTCAAAAATCAATTTCAAAGATGTTGGATTTTTTAAGAATGTTGCTCCCTCGTATTGATTTTTGCCACACTTCCCAAGAAGTGGTCATCAAACAGGAAAGGAGTCTACCTGTGATTGGACAGTCGCCCCCCCCATGCTTTCCAACCCAGAAGCAAGGATAAATATGGCAGAGCTGCTCCCACACCTCAGATCCCTACAAGGAACAAGACAAAGAAGAAGAAGGAGGACTGCCCCGCTGGACCCCTGACCTGCACCTGGACACTGCATTCTGAAGGACTGCACCAGCTGCACACTTTGGCTTCACCACTGAAAGGACTTTGCAGTGTCTTGTATTGCTTCAAGAGGGGACTTCCTGTTTGCTACGGGTACAAAGGAGCTGCCCAGAGTCCCCTGCATCAAGTCCTGCAAGCAGAGCCCAGCTGACTAGCGTCCAGTGGCCATTTGAGGATTCTGACCAGGTGCCTTCTGGGAATTGTAGTCCCAACTCCCAAGGAGCAACTCAGAGCCTCTGGTACCTTGGATCAAGTTGTGGACACACCAAGGACCCAAAAAGGACCTCTGGAAGAAGATCCAGAAGTTTGGAGCAACTCCATAAGTTGAGGAGGTGCATTGTGGGAGTTGTAGTCCCACACCCCAAGAGGCAAGCCAGAGCCTCTGAACCCTTGGATGGTTCTGTGGACCACTTTCCTGAATCAAGAAACACTTCTGAAAGTAAGTGTAACATTGTTGCCTCATGGGTGGCCTGAACTTTGTCCCTGTCCAGTGTGACATTTTTTAGCCCTTTCAGCTAGTTGCTTCTATGCACTAGAAAACATTAATTCTTTAAAAAACCATATCTCTGGTTCCCCTTATCCAATATTAATCATTTTGGTGTCATTTTAAAGATAAAAATATAATCTATATTTATAAACTAGTGTTGGATTTTTATTGTCTTTTTTGTTTTAGTTATTTACTGTTTTGTGATTTTTAAATGCTTTACGTACCTGTCTCCTAAGTTAAGCCTTTTTGCACGTTGCCAAGCTATCAAGGGTTGAGCTGGGTTTAATTTATTGAGATTTTACTGGACCTAGGTGGAGATTAGTGGCCTGTTGCTAAGTGTAGGTACTGACCTTCCCTTGCCAATAATCCACTTTCCAACAATGACTATGTCCACCAAATACCTATGTAAGTGTGTTAGAAATTACAAAGTACATATCAATTTCTACATCTCTCCTAAGAAGGCATGTGTAATTCTACTATGCCTAAACATAATAAACCTTGGGTGCTTCCAGGGAATTTTACCGCTATATCTGTAAGTAAGCGTGATGCATTGCAAACAGCCTGTTTGTTTAGAGAATGTGTGTTCTTTGTACTTCTAAAAACAAAATAATTGTCAGATATTGAGCACACTGGACCCCACGTTCCATCAATACTGCTGCTGGCATTGGGGAATTGCACAGTTTTATAAAAAATGTCACTTGTTAACTGCAAATTCTGTGCTGTTGTTGGAAATTTAACATTAAACTGGGCAAATGCACTTTGTGATAACCCACCTGCTACAGTAATCACACCTTGGCAGCTCCCAGAAGCTAAGAGAAGGAGTGAGCATAATACTTGCACATGGGTGGGGATTGAATTGCTCCTTGAAGTGTTTCTCCCCAGCTGATTCTTAATTTCGGCTATAAGATCTAATATTAAGGCACAATTTAGGCTGTATCTGTCAAATATTTCCTCCTCTGTCTGTTGAAAAAGAATAACTCTGACTCCAAATATGCTCTCTTGTCTGCTCCTCCTCCTCCTCGGCAAACTAGTCAGTATCTTCATTCTTCTTGCCATCCAATCCCAGCCCTGCAACATTCATTTCTGTAACTTTGACACTGTTCCTCTTAACCCCAAGCCCAAAGTGGATCTAGATGTAGTAAGGCTACATAAAAAAGATGGCTGCAATGAGATTATATTAAATAAATTGGAGGCTCTTTTTGGATGGGTTTAGTGATAGGAAGGAAGTCTGACACAGGCCATGATCCTGGGTTTCAATAAAAAAGATGTCATAAAAGGCATCTTGATATGGTTGGGAAAAAAACAAGTCAAGTACTAAAGACCCAGGGTAATGGCTTGTAAATGATTCCAAAACATTACACTGTAAAATAATGCCAATAAGTTCAAAAAGACTGATAACACTGTAACTGTCAATGTCTAAAATCAACTGTATTGCAACGGAGGACAACAGAAGAAGAACATTTGGGCTCAAATTTTCAAGATTTTGCATTGCCCTTGCGCCACGCAAAAAGGTGCAACGGCAACACAAAACCTAAGGGAGATTTATCAAGCCATGCAAGGCCACAATGTGTGGCTCTGCGTGGCTTGATAAATCTAGATTAACACAAGGAAGTGCAAAACGCTGCCTTGGGTTACTCTGCGGCAGGGAGTGGAGAGTGGGTGTTCCCATGCATCCACCCATGGATTTAGGCACATTCCATAATTACCATTAGTGGTAGACCTGGGAATGCGTCAAAATGCTACGCCTCCCCAGGTGAGGTGCAAAGAGGAGAAATATATTTTTTCCCCTTGTTTTTTTCTCTTTCTGCGTGTGCTGCATTTTGCAGCACACGTAGAAAGAGAAAAATGCCTCTCAGGATTGTTTTTGTGCAGGAAGGTGTCCCTTCTTCAACGATAACAATCCTGCCTGCAACGCAGTCACCCTAGTAACATAACCCAAAGGCAACGGCGCTGGCGCTAGGCAGCCAAAAGTGCGTCAGTGCTATGAAAGGACAGAAATGCACTGTATAATGGTAAATATGGCGGTTTCCTGCCCTTTCACGCAGCGCAGTGCTCCAAGGTGGCTTGCTGCGTTGCCTTCCGCTGGGTGAAAGAATTATAGATCTACCCCTTGGTTTCTAAGCCGGGTCTAACTCTAAAACACACCTGAAACCATGTTTAGTTTAAAATGTTTTCTCATCTATAAAGCCATCTATAAAGTCTCCAAGTCCCAAGTGTCTGCTGGATTTAAAGTGATAGTTCGAAAACTGGCAAAGTCCAGTGTCCAAATGATGATCACTCTTAGGAATGTAGGTTGTTACAAATGTCAGATCAATTTTTTTGTCCCATTCTTCAAAAGTGTGCCTAGTTGGAAAATTGAAACAAAATTACACTATCGTACTACTGTGGCCAGTAAAAGGCACAAGATTTAATCCATCCCCGTCAAGTTTCCGAGGTCCATGCGTGATGTGATGCTCCAGTCCTGTGTTATTTCTTTGAATTCTGGGAATTGTAGGCTTGTTTATTTCATTGTAAAACAGGACTTCAAGTCCTAGAATTCAAAGGAAAAAAACTGGACTGGAGCAGCACATGACGCATGGACCAGCGAAACTTGGCAGCTATTTGCATGAAGATGATAAATGCAAATTTGGGTCTAGATGTGTGCAAAATCAGCAGATTACTTCTAAGAATCGCAGTTACCATTCAAAATTTTAATATTGGTTAGATCCAAGTATTGTATTTATTAGCAAACAGGTAAAAAGGTACAAAATACTTTTCTTGGTCCAGCACTTTTTGTAGTAGCTTACATTTATATTTTTTTAATCGGGAGAGGATAAAACATTTGCATTGTGAGCCTATTCAGCGTCTAATGTTACAATTTATGTTTTTCCTGAAAAAATCATGGTCAGAAAAGTTTCATTGAATTCCTCGGTAACGAATTTTCAATTTTTATTCACAAAAGAACGAGAAAAAAATCAGGCGTAAATCTGCCAATTTAATCATGTACGCGGTCTAACATCCCTAATACGCGATACGTCATAATATGGACACTAGTCTCGCGATAGGTGTCACGTCCGCTCCAGGGGGCTCGAGTGTTAATTCCTGAGGTAAGATATGGACAGCTTTAAATGAATTTCCGTGATTATATAGCTGCTGACAAGCGACTGCTTACATCCAGACTCCCATTAAAAGTCTGCATTCCTGGCCTATGCTGGACGGCAGCGTAAGGTTATTTTACAACAGCCTTGTCCCCCTGAATAGGCTTTTATTCTCCTTCAGCCCTGCAGGCAATTAGTGCAAATGAGCTTTTTCCATCCACAAAGGCTGCGTATATCATTCCCACTCGGTAGGAATGTGACTGCATTCCCGATTGTTGTGGATGCACGGCCTGTTAGTGCGACTCGGACTCTGCATGTTACCCTTTCAGGCCAATGAAAAGGCCATTTGTAGCGAGACAGGAGCTATGTTTTCTGTTAGACATTGGTTCAGTGGCAGTCTGGGGCCTGTGCTGTGTTTTCAACCTCTTAAGCATAAAACAGGTGTTTATAGATTATCACATTGCAATTGATTCAATAGCCAGGGTTTTGTTCGCACCTAAGCAAATTTGTTCACAACTCTACTGGTTATCCCATAGGACAAACACGCCCCTGTAAAGCCAATAGGTCTGGCCTTGGTAGCTGGTGCAATGATTATTATTTGATTTTTTTGCAATGTGTGCCACAAAAATAAAAAATAAAAAAATAAAACATTCTTCCACCTAAACGCTGCTGTCATAACTATGCAATAATAAAACATTTCACTAAAAAAAATCACTGGTGTGATCATTAAACTAGTGTTTATTTTATTAACAAGCCTTTCCTTTGTGCAATGTTTTTGGTTATTGTTCGGGAAGGAGACAAGAAGAAAGCACCACCAATTTAAATACTCAGATCTCACCTACAGTGCTATAATGTAAGTTAAACACTTTCAACAACACTTTAAAAGTTAAAAGGAAATTAAATCAACGTATAACTGGTAACCCAAAATGCAGAATAAAATAGCCAGAACAAAGGAGAATAAATACAATACGAAATTACACCTTGTGCATGCTTCCTTAGAGAAAAGAAAGGGGCTGGTTTCAGTTTAATGTGGTCAATGTGCATAGGCTTCCGGCAGCTACTAAGTGGGCCACATGGCCCTTAATGTATGCTCTGGTGGGTGGGCGCAAAATGTGAATGACTGGTTAACAGCCCACTACATGAAGATGGTTGACCAAAATCCCCTCAATTTATGCATTTTGTGTATGATTTTTTGTTCAGAAAAACTATTGTCTGGCAAGAAAGGCCCACCTAAAAACAAAGAAAAATAACAATAAAAAAATTAGTTTAAAAGCTGTTTCTTACAATTTTTAAAGGCAAAATATATGTATGTCATATATAATACCCAAGGCCGCTGGAATTATGTGAATCTGCTGCTGTGGCATTTGAGGCATAATTACGTAACTATGCACTTGCCACTCAATTCACCATCTATTGCCTAATTTGAAGATTTCTAGTTACAAACAGATCAAAAGTTACTACAAATGTGCAGCACATTATGTCGCACAGTAGCAGACCTTTCAGATGTTGACTGGGTGCATTTTCAGTAATTGCTGCTGCACTCAGATGTTACACTAGTGAAATGTTTAGCTAGTTAGTATTAATGATAAATACTGATAATGATTATTAGTAACAAAATATTAGTCCTTGGGAATGTACCTCATTATACTGAATAAGTTGCCTTTCTTGGTGCATAACTTAGTTAACGTCCTACATAGCTTTGTCTTCAGTAGCCTTGATCATCACCCCTTAGTAGGTAATTGACAAAAAATCAAGTAACAAATATTAAAAGAACTCTCAGATACCTATTTGCATAGTTAAAATGTGTTTGAAACCATGGTCGCAAATGTATCTGCCAATCTACCAACCTTAACGAAATGTAAAAAAAAAAGCATATCTACTCAAAAACTAAAATCTTCTCCTAATCCTTTAATTCACCTAAACAAATGTACAACCATTTATTCCACACCAGTCATACATAATCCATAAACCCTGTGCTCTTTCCTGCAGTGTGGAACCCCTTTTCTTCAACTCGCTCAGTCTCATCTTCAATTGAGATTTGAAGCATGAAAGAGATTATGCACCCCCACTCTGGTTCTGTAGTTTTTTGTTTACACCCACAAAGTATTGCAGGGTTGCTGCCTTTGCAAAGTTTCCCTTCTAAACCTTGCCTTTGCGCCGTGAAAAGTTTTTCTGCATTACCAGATCACCGCATAGTGAGATAAATTTCCCTGTAATCATATCCAGCCAAACTTGAAAATCTAAGAGTCTTTTCTCGGGACGTTTATCTGTTGCAACTCATTTCTATATACAAAAGCAAATGATTCAGAACCGTTTATGAGCGTTTTCCGCACAAAGGCATGGCACATGAATTGGGTTAGTGTTAAAAAGGATGTGTACAACATAAAGTCACAATTTTCAGGCCAATGTGGCAAACTGAAAAGCTTTGCAATCTTCAGTAAGTTGCAAAACTTCACAGTTTCACTCCCCCTATTAGCTCCACAGGCTTGTCTGGAAATTCTCGACCTCCCCTCCTTTGCGGTTCCCACGAGGCTCCCAAGCGGCATGGGTGCCTCATGATGGCGTTAGCACTCATAAATAGACACCACACACCGGGCACGTAGCTCTAAATAAAAAACAAAATATAGAGAAACAGAAAAAGATTATTATTTTCTTCGAAAAGTTTTAAGAGGAAAACTCGTCCAGCCTTTTATATCTTGTAGGTAAGGCCGTAAA
Organism: Pleurodeles waltl; assembly: GCF_031143425.1. Lineage (NCBI taxonomy): Eukaryota > Metazoa > Chordata > Amphibia > Caudata > Salamandridae > Pleurodeles > Pleurodeles waltl. Next base: position 1,652,197,133 of record NC_090445.1, on the reverse strand, counting down.
TCAGCCTGAGATTGTGTGGAGCGCTGGTCAATGAAAACCTAAAAAACCTAAGCCAAAATATTAACAAACTTTCAACACCTCCTAATTTGTCACTTTCAGAAGCTAATTTACGCTGTTTTCTGTTTTAATTCTTAATATTAAAGATTCCATTTAATCGACCTTGCCTCATCACCCCGGGATGAAAATTGGGTAGTAGCCAAATGTCCAAATGTTAGGTTAGATATTCCAATATACATGTGTTCATTTGCATAAACTGAGTTGCTGAATTTCACACAGCATCGCCTTCATTAAAAAAACCTCATCAAACACTTCAAAGCAGTCCACTAAAAGCAATTTAAAAGCAACAAAATGGCTGGTAAAAATACTTAACGAAACAGGACTGAACAAAGAGCCAGCACAATAGCGAAACCTTGAAGGGAGACTTTCTAGTATGGGCAACATCCATGTGGCGAATTGGATGGTGTGAGGGTCAGGTCTTTTCAACCATGTATGAACAGTGTGTATTCAAATTCTTCACTTTGGATCACTGATCATGGCTTCTGTGTCAAAAAGAGGTTTGTCGCTTAATCGTTGTGAGACTGTAAGGTGGACCAAGACACCACAGCTACTGCTCCTCCAATCAGACTTTTCCATCTTCTCTTCTAGGTAATCTTCCGAAGGATCTGACACTCTCCCCTGGTGCTCACTGGGGAGCCTGAAAATTAGAATTTATGTCATTTAAGTACATGTTATAAGTCAATGAACATATGTATAACTATCACAAAGTTCATAACACTGCTGGCATGGAATGGATGTCTGGGAAATGTCGAAAGCCGGGTCGGAAGGTTGGGTGAGTGAGATGCTGAGATGATTGTGGGTTTGTAGAGGGTAGCATCTTAAAATTTATCATACACTCTGACGCTCTTTAAATCTCCCTGTACAAGCACCAACATCATGGGATTGATTCTCTCGATCTTCCTTGCAGCCCAAAGGTTGGACTGAGGCTGCTACTGTGACGGCCACACCCCCCCCCCCGCTTCCATCAGTAGACATTCGTCAGGTCAGAAATATGCACGCACATGTTTAACTGCAAAGTTTATTCAAGGTTGTAAGGAGGAAATTGTTGATGCCCTGCCTTGTTATAAGGTTTATATTTTCCACATGCTAGCACAGGCAGGAGGACCACACAAGGCTCACATATTGTAAACACATTAGCGTTTTTGTCTAGAATGCTGAATGAGACGGCACTATAGTCCATCAAAACATAAATCCTTGGTAATCAAAATCAGAGCATTGAGTGATGTAGAGAGTGGTACAGATGCCAGGATGAAGACCAGCCATTGATCCTGAATGAGGTTGATGCCGCCTACATACATTGGAGATCCCAGAAAAAAAAGCAGACAGATTGGCAGACTTAGCAGTCATGCTGAAGGCCAGGAAGAAAGTGGCACGTCCTAGCCATTAACATAACGAATGATGGTTGCATGAGAAGATTTGAGGAGTTAATTTGGCATGGGGGCATCTTCACCAAGCTCTGAGCCAATATTTTTTTCCTCACATAAACTTAAACTATTGGAGTATGCATATCACGCCTAATTTCTGTTTTCTTTACACTTTCTGCGATTGTGTCATTTTTGCTCGTGGTGGACTTGGCTTGAGTAGCCAATGCCTTGCCATGACTGTGAAGCAGAACATGTAGCAACCACGTGCACTGCACTAGCAAAGCACACGTGTGACTTTAGAACCCGGATGACTATAGACTGGAATTGGTATCTTTTGGTTTTCAAATACATGGGCATGACTCGCGTACTTTTCATGCAGGCAACTGCCCACAGACATAATTGTGTTAACCCTGTAATTAATTTGAGAATTATGTTTATTAGGTGTCAAAAAACATATGAAATCTCACCTTTAGAGTTTTCATACGCAGGTGCATCTATGATTTTCCTGCAGACAACTTCCATCACAGTTTGTGGTAATCTGCAATTCCTTAAGAAATTGTGCACATATTACGCATGGAAAAAGTTATGCAATTTTACTGACCACCTATCTAAACTCCAGGTTTGAAAAGCACAGTGGCATCCCAACAACTGGTCTGGTGTATTTATCTTTATTGAATAGCACGTTCCTGTTGTGGGGATGCACTCTTTCTGCTAGAAAACACTGTTAATTAAATACATTCCTCATATGATAAAGTAAGGAGTCCTTGACTTTAAAAGACTGGCTCAATGTTTCCTTTTTATGTTCACAATTTGCATTAACAGAAAAGTTAACATTTTCATTTCATATTTTGGAACTTCTTCTGGGCAATCAGGTCTTGATATAAATATATATATAATGCACTTCAACTGAACTACATTTGGATTTGATATTCAGGCCTATAGTTGCATTAGAATCTAAACTGAGATTAATTATGGAAACTTAATTGTGGAAACTTAATAAAATTGAGTGATGGGGGTATCCAAAGGTATAATCTGACAGGGGGGCTCAGTTGATTTTAAAAGGAGAAAGGAGCATGTGGAATCACTGTTTTACATGACCATCCCACTGAGTGATCTAATTACAAGCATAACCAGCCATCATGCTGCCGCCAAGTCTACCTCCATTTATTAATTTCTGCTGTTCTTGGGCAAAATGTGTTTAAATTCAAATTTATTTGTCCTGATAATGTACCTTCGGTACTGAGGGGGATGAAATGCTTTTGATGACTCTAGCTGTCAAGAATGAAAGTCTTGTTTTTTTAATATAAATGAATGAATGACAAGTACATTGTCTCTCTCACACTTTGCAGTTTACCTAATCTGGCACCATTTGTTTCTTCACTGTACATTTTAGGACAAAGTTGTTTAGACTTTCGCACCATATGCTAACCTATTGCACAGAGCACCTTTTTCATTATTTTATAACACTGTTCAAACGTATATGTTTTCAGCACAACTATCAATTAATTTCTAATTAGTAACTAATATTGAAAAACACATGGCGTTTTGTTATATTTTTTACCATCAGGTAATGTAATGCTTGACTAAGTGTACCATACTATGGGGTATATTTAAGAGCCTCTCGTGCCAATGGCACATTAGCAGCATCATCATTTCTTGAAGCTAATGTGGCTAATGTGGTGTTAGAAGGCCAAAAACGCTGTGCCATATTTACAAAGTCGCTCAGTGCCTGCATTGCACCACTTTGTAACCCTTTGTGCTACATTATGCCCGTTCCAGGCATAATGTCTGCAAACGGGGTGTTCCTCCGTTAAAGGGGGGGAAAAAAATGGCACAAGAGATTTCCTTGCACCATTTCTTTTAGCACTTTCAATGCCTGCTCAGAGCAGCTGTAAAAAGGAGGCTTCCATTGGTTACAATGGGCCTCTGGGTGCTTTGCAGGAGTAGCATCAACATTTTTACGCTAATCCTGCAAAGCACTGGACTAGCATAAAAATGTTGATGCTACTCCCCTAATTACTGCTATGGTGTGCCGTATTTTAAATATGATGCACACATAGGATCATTATGGGGGAGCTAAGGGGCGCAAGAAAAGTGGAGCTGCACCGTGCCCCAATATGTTTTAATCAATTTCATTTTTTATCTAAGAAAATTAACCTCATGAAAACATTGTTGTAGGTCACAAATACATGGTCATAGTGGTGAACCCCACATGTGAGCCTGACTGATGGGCTGTGAAGTATTTAAAGCTAAACAAATTCTCTGCAGAACTAATCAGGTAGATGGCATTACAATAGACTAGGTGTGGAAACAGACAGGTTCCTACCACCGTGGATTGCATTTCCAGTGGCAAGAACGGCAATGTGTCATAACTTGAGCTGTCAGAAACCAATGGCCTAGACAAAGGAGTTAAAAGAAAGGCCTTGGAAAAAAAAACCTAGGTTGTGTTATGAGGTGGCTGAACCCTAGACGGTCAGACCATCAACTGGATGATGGACAAAACTGTACCATCCACTATTTCATAGTATACATATTTAATACAAATGTAGATGATTAGGTTCTGCTACTAAACAGTGTTGAGAAAAATCCAGCAAGCTTTAAACTGACACTCAGTAGTGCAGATTAGCAGGCAAGGTATAATAATTAAATGAATATAGCAGTAATACCATCATCACATTAAGGATATATTGAAAATCTCAGGGCTATTCACACAAGATTAAAGGCCTCATTAACAGTTTGGCGGTCCCACCGGGGGACCGCCAAACTCATAGGGAGGATGCCATGGCAGTGGCGTCCCCACTTGCCCTATTACAATGTTCCCACATGTTCCCACTTGTCCGACTGACAGGCACAGTACTAAGAGATGGCACTTGGCTCCCTTAAAGGAGCCTAGTGCTATCACGTAGCACAGAGGGGGCCGACCAGCACCCTTGCAAAGCAGACAGTGTCCATTCCGATGGTGGGCAGTGCAGCGGCCCCTCTATGGCCCCAGCACACCCTCACCGTCAGCCTTTCCATGTTGGTCAGACTGCCATGGAAAGGCTGGTGGTGAGAGGACTTGTAATCTGCCGTCATGATGTTGGGTCCGCCCTCCAGGGTTATAATTGGGCGGTCGGACCACCTGGAGTGTGACGGTCTGACCATCAACGCGAGCTTGGTGGTCCTCGGACCGCCACAATTGTAATGAGTCCCTAAATGCTTTCTTGCAAATTGGCGAATGATATAGATCAAAGTTGCAGGTGACATCCACCTTTGACTTTCAGTATTTAAATTTTGTAGGTATTAAAGAAAGATGGCTTGAGGCCATGTTATCCACACGCCACTGAGCCACATTCTTCAAACTTGGGTGTCTAGTTATTAAGCTAAAATCACAGATTAAGCATACCACTTATTTCACTTGCTGTCAAGGGATTGGATCCCTCCCTGAGACTCTGCCATTTTTTTTTTTTTTTTAAGGCATTTAATATGACTTGAGAATAAAATGAGAACAGATAAATGCAGGTGGGGGTCTAAGAAGAGGCAGTCAAGTAATCTCCAACTGGCCTTTCAGCCATTTTGATAGAGAATTTACCTGATTAAATATGTAGTAACATGAACTTGTTTATTAACTGCCTTTTCAGTGATAAAACACTGTTGTCAGGTAACTAAATTGCCAAATGAAAATTAAGTACTGAAACATGGGGATTAAATAAGGTAAAGTGCACTGAGTGGCACTAATCATCAACATGAACGCTGAGTTGTGCAGATGTGGTGTTTTTTGCATCCTTTTTCGCTGTAATAAAAATCACACTTAATTTGCCAGTGCTAATTACTGCAAGCATCCTGTGCACACCCAGTACCTTAATTCTTTTCAAAAGTGCCTTTGTTCGCCACATACACACACATATAATATATATAGATATCTTTGCTGTGTAAAAGCACAAGCCGGGATATAAACCGCTATTTGACACTACGCACTTGGTAACTCAAATACTTGGAAAAATTAATACATGTATCTCTTTCTCAAATTGAAAGAAAAATCCGCCAAAGTATAAATTAACGTGACTAACTCAATCTTTTTTTTCAAAATGAAGCATTTTACCAAGTAAAACCTTCTCGAACTTGTAAGTTCCACTCAAGAAAAAAATCCCATTTAATTGCAAGGAGTTATTGCGAAAGAACAAGGTTTCAGGATTTGGACTACGGTAACCGCATTTGTTTCTCAATTTTCTCAAATGAAAAAAGTACTTTTTAACCTGAAGTTGTTTTATTATTTTCGGTTTTCTCCTTATTCTCCTTATTCAGAATTTTCTTCCTGTGAAGGCAGAGGGGGAAGGTACAACATTTCTTCTAATCAACTGTTCAGAACAATAATATTAGCATTGGTCACGGCCTCGCCTGATGTCAAAGGTCAATTGTTATGTCAGGCTATGGAATTCTTATGGCATCAATGGGGCATTCTTCAAAGGAGGTGAAAGTAATTTAAAAGGGGTGAGGGAATTAAGAAGGGGGAGAATAGAGTCGAGAAAAAGAGGCGATGTCAAAAGACTGAAATTGGCTGAATGTCAAAAAGAAAACAACACAAATAGGGAAGAAATTACAAGATAATCCATTGTAACTATTAGAATGTTATGATGTACAGAGTTCACCCCTCCATAAGAGGGAAACAGTGTCTTCTAGGAAAAAAAGTTTAAAAAGGAAGGGAGGGAGGGATCTAACCAGTGAGTGATTGAATGTCATTGACTGAGTGGGTTAAACGGAACTAATCAGTGAAGGAGTGAGTCAGCATAATAAGATATCAAAGCATACTTGACATAAAACATAGGGCCTCATTATGACTTCGGCAGTCCTTTTACAGGATCACCGAAGCCACTGCAGGCAAAAGACCGCCATTATTGGAGGCCTTTTGCCTGCCATATTAGGAGTGTTCTGCTAGGCCAGTGGGTGAAAACAGCGTTTCGCCCGCTGGCCCAGCAGAACACTCACCACAACATTGACGCCGGCTCATAATTGAGCCGGCGGCAATGTTGTGGTGCGTCGGGTACAACAGCAGCTGTTGCGCATTTCACTGCCTGTAATTCGGGCAGTGAAATGCGCGATGGGGCTATGAATGAGAGGCCCTGCACTGCACATACCAAGTGCATGGGCAGTGCGGGGGCCCCAAGGGGCCCTCCGATGCCCCCATTCCACTACCCTTTCCATTGTGGTGTTTATCGCCATGGAAAGGCTGGCGGATGGTGACTTGTAATCCCCAGGGCAGTGCTGCTTGCCCTGGCGGATTACAACCGTCGGGGACCGCCAGGCTGCAGGCTGGCTGCAGCCTGGCGGTGTCGGCAGTTTGACAATGATGATCCACCTCGGTCATAATAGGGCGGTCAGACCGCCCTGTCTTCAGCGGTCCGACAGCGTCTCGTAATGAGGCCCATTGTCTTAGTATTAGAGACTTCCTTTCATGGGTGAAGAGTCGCCTATAGCTTCAGAAGATGCCTTTGAAGGGGCACCCCCACTTTAGAAGGTGCAACCTCACTAATGATAATTCACTCTATATGAGATAAAGTACTCCCTGCTGTCACCGAAGAGGTCCATGACATTTCTCAGCAACAAGGCTGTAAGACAGGTTCGTTTATAAGGCCATGAGGTGACTTGTACTTATATCATGTCACATTCCTATTATAGGTAACTAGAGATGTCACAAAATGACTGGAGTTAGAAAATCATATAAAGGTTTTCAAACTTCGATTGCAGGCGTTCAAGTATTTCATTACTATATAAGCACTATTTTTAAATTATCATTATTGAGGATTCAACTATTGAAAATAATACCGCAAAAATGGGTAAATGCAGACTGTTAGGTTTAGAGTTGGTAAGATGTTAGGGCTAGGATGACAACCGACCTCTATGTCTGTGAACGTTATATTTGTTCACTATTTAAGTACTCCTCTTCCAATTAAAAAAGTTTTTTCTGTGAGTAGATCTTTCTCATTGTCAGTTATGTAAAACAAAAAAGGTTGATGAATCTTGCCTTCTGTTCCGACAATCCCATTAAACAGACTGGGGTGAGTGATGGATGTTTTTGAATGTCCCTATCATAGTGAAGTGAATTCTATGTCAATAACCCAATAAAATAATAATCAGTGTCTGTTGCTTCTTAGTCTGTTTACGATGCCTGGGGACTATCAAAGCACTTGCTGGGTCTGTAGGCATAACTAAAACTGGACAGGGATGATGCAGGTAACATTCTTGTCTGCCTCCTTCCTCATAATGGTGGTGGACAACATAATAGTTTGAGGGTCCATCAAACTTCTAATTACTCTTGATTTTCAGGTTAAAGGTAAGATTGTAATGTCTTCGCGAATTAACTATCAGGTTACATTTATACACAGAAGCACAGAAAAACTAGTGGATCTCTTCCACGCAGAAGTGTTTAAACAAAAATGGAAAATTAATTTGAGACATTCTAAGGAAGGCACGTGGAAGACAAGGGTAATATTTGTAGAAGGTTTTAGTGCATTTATATTTTTGTGCCTATTTTCACACTCAATTACATATATACATTGATATATTACTTTTACATTGGAAACAAATTCTCTATCATGTGTAGAAATTAGGCTTCCTGATATGAATTAACTAGGCTACAATTTAAATACGAACGTAATCATTACTGAAATGTAAATCACCTATTTCACTCACGTTCTATTCCCCCCGCCCACCTCACAAATTCTGCAGCACACAGTAGAGCTGAGATGTACTCTGTTTATTTTCCACTGTTATCACTATTCTGCTCTCAGTGGACCAACATTCACAAACTGTAACAACCCAAGGTCCTTCTGTTGGTTCACTGTGTCAATTCATCCATATAACATGGTACTGTTTAGGTATCTAGTTTGTTCTAGGGTGCTGAATAATTGTTCATGTAGTGGGATAGTGCTTGCATGTTAAGGCAATGTGATGTTTATTTTTCATGTGTTCGGATTTGCTGATGAAATGCTACATTTGCTCACACCAAAGTGAGACTACAGATTATGTAACTTCATGTGCGAAAACAATGTTTAAAAATCCTTGAAGTTTGGGGAGAGCAAGATGATTTTCTTGTTCTACTAGGGATGTCATTTCTTTTCTAATTTTGCTGCCTGTTTGGGACGTAGAACAATTTCTCATTTTTCAATTCTCTGTATAATTTTAATTGAGAGCCTTCATAGCATTGACTCTATACCGCTTAATTTCGGAATTCTGTAATACAACTCTTTAATTTTTACCTTTGATCTAGAACTCAGTTATTGAGTGGGCCCATTTATTTAATTAATTGTATTTACTAATTTTGATGTTTTGGTAGTTGCCTTACCACGGGGACATATTGCCTCATGAAATAGTATGTGAGCATTCTGGTTGAGGTAAATGTAGAAGTGTCTAAAATCTGGTTCAGTTAAATCTAGAAGTGTCTAAAATGTTGGGGTGCCCCTCACCCATGCAAAGCAGGAGAAGCTGGGAGACTATGTAGTAGCTTTGTATCTACAGGTATAACCAAATTAGAGATCGGGCAGAAAGCAAAAAAAAAAAAGTAATGTGAAGGGATTATATTGGTTATGAAAGTGCTCAGACATACAGAACCTTAGATGTGGGGAGAGTTTACTCACAGTGGTTTGAGTGTGAAGCACCTTAGCAGAAAAATGAAAAATCACTTTAACGGTAAGTTTGAAATCTGTTGGGATATTGCATTTCTTGCATAATTAATTTTCCACCTTGAAAAAAACGAAATATCTTAACTCGCCGCAAATGCCTGCATTAATACTGGATTGTGACTATCAACAACATCCCATTCGTAAATAACACAAGAAAGAGTTATCGTTTTCAAGACTACTCCTCTTCTGAGATTGAAACATATTATCTAGTGTTGCATGTGGTCGCTGAACTTTAGCTATTCGTTTTTATCCTGAGGTAATGAGAGGCAGTATGTAAAGATCTTGAAGCATACACATGATAGAATACGAGAGTACAGTACCAAACTGGTTTTGTACTAGAAAACATGTTTTTATTCATTTTGTTTAATTTGAAACTCAGTTATTGAATTTTTGCAGGAGTTTTTTCCGATTACATGTTTTTGGCTGAGATATCTTTGTCAGATGTGTAATTTCCAAAGGGTTTAAAAACTTTGCATCTCTGTAATTCGTACAAAATAGTAAAATTCAAAATGCTCAAGTGGAATAGCCACTTCTCTATCTATATTTCTCTCTTGCTCTTTGGTTTCTCCCAATAATCTGTCTTTTTAGGGTCGAGCTTGCGTCGCATGCGCATTCGCATGCGTTTCGCTTGCGAGGCGCTTTAGGAGTCAGAAAAGGGCTTGGAGCACCGTTCACGTCACATCAGTTGTCTTTCATTGGTTCATGGGCTTGCCTGTTAATATCTTTAAAATCTGTAGCCTTTTCCAGTGGTTAGCCCTCCTGGAGCGCAGCGACCAAGTACTGAAAACATGCAAGGCTCACTGGTTCCCATCCGGTTTGTGGACTACTTTTTATCTTTTGTTCGCAGCGCGATCTCGCTTGACAGAAGTCGAGCGCTTTGCATGACATCGACGGTTGCATATTTAATTGCACCTTTGCCGGTTTCGTGGATAATTGCACTTTTGCCGATAGGTTTCATTACGAGTGAATTGTAGCAGCGCGATTGCGCTGTTTTTTTCTTTCAATGTTGAAAAATACGGTAGGGAGTTTACAACTGCTAATAGCTGTAACTCGGAGAAATGCCAGACCCTAGTGCATTGCAAATGCTTGTTTCTTTTTCTCAGAGAGGGTGTGTTTGTGATATATATATATATATATATATATATGTATATATATATATATATATATACTGTATATAGTCATGTGGTGGCCTGAAATTTAAAAGGAAGTGTCCATCCTGCATTGTATAACGGCTCACCTGTGATCAAGGCTGTATTTAGGAAGCAGAAATGCGTCAGGAGATAGCATGCTGTTGAACTTTATTTGGAACTAAACGTGCGGTTACCAGCAGTTGGGCTTCTGCATTTCGTTTTGCTTTGGATGTGTTACACCGGGATCTCCGTCCCCGTTTGCAGAAACCACCCTATAGAATTGGGGGCTCCTCTTGATGAAGTCGTGTGTTGAATTATAAATATATATATATAAATATATATATATATATATATATATATATATATATATATATATGTCAATTGCTATTTCTGGTTGCTGTTTGTTCTCTCTTTCTCGCTCTATCACACACCCTAACTTCCTCTCTATTGTTCTCTCTATTTCGTTCTCTGCCACATTCTTTCTCTTTCTCACCCTAACAACCACCTTCTCATTCCCTATTTCTCTCATTCTGCTTTTCATTTTTTGTCTTCTCCTTTCACATTTTCTCTCCGGCTCAAGATTAAGGGCCTCATTATGAGTTTGGCGGTCCCACCACGGGACCGCCAAACTTACGGGGAAGACGCCACCGCCATAGCAGTGACGTTCCTCCCGAGCATATTACAATGTTCCCGTCGGGCTGACCTGCAGGAACATTGTAATACACGTTCCTGCTGGGCTGATTGGCAGTAGCAGTGTTAGGATGTTGTCCTCGGCTCCCTTAATGGAGCTGAGACCAATATCTTAACACTCCACCACCCTTGCAATGTGCACTGTCCGCAAAGCAGACAGTGTGCATTCTGACTGTGATGGGCAGGGGGGGTGCATGCACTGCCCACAACAGGTGCGTGGGTAGCACTGCCCTGGTGGCTCCCAGCACTTCCTTTCCGCCAGCCATTTCTTGGCGGGCTTACCGCCATGAAAAGGCTGGCAGAAAGAGGTGTTGTAATCAGCCAGGCAGCACTGAGTTTAACACCGCCATGGTTGGTTGCAAGCCCTAACGTAGGCATGCCGCCGGGAACCTGTTCCCGGTGGGGATGGCGGTCCTTGGTGGTCTGACCGCCAAAGTCATATTTTGGCGGTCAGACCACCGAAGCTGCAACAGTCTGATTGCCACTGCGAGTTTGGTGGTCTCATGACTGCCAAACTCGTAATGAGGCCATAATATTTAAATTAATGAAATATATTCGAGTGGTGAGCATTACCACCTAAAACTCCATGGATACATTCTGAACTTGATCATAAAAACTTGAAGACAATCCCTATCATACACCACCGCTCACTGATTTCTGGATAATTGATAAGTTAAAGTCCAAATAGAGCATAGGGTAAGAATAGCGCTCTTATAGCGTTTAGAGCATTTACATAGAGGGGTCAAAGTACAAAAATAAAGTAGGTGGAGGGAACAGTGCAGAAGCACTGCACCATAGTTTTCAAGACCCACACATAAATGCCCACACTTACCTGCTGTGGATATTATCAAAATGTAACAACTGTAAAACAGGAGTATTGTAGTGAAGTCAACCCCCTGAGTGTCGTCAAACCTATAGTCTAGAAATGGTGTTAGTTCTGTGACCAAGACCATTAGTTTGCAGTTTTGCCTATCTTCAACATCAGACTTTTGAGTAAACTGATTAATACACTTCAAATACTCCATAGCAGCATTGTGCCTAAATCTAAGGAGAAGTGACCATATCAAATGTACTTTTAAATCACTACACTGACTCTAGCATAGGAGACATTATATTCAAGGGCTGTGTACTGACAACAAAGCTTATTGGGGAAATGGTCCCTACAGAAACTGTCATCCTTACTATGTCTTAGAATCAATGACTGCCCAACTGATCTCCCAAAGAGTCCTTAAATAGTTGACTCATTAAGAGCAGATACTTGAAGTTCAGACACATAGACAGTGGCATACTATATTTCAAAGTCTTTGGTTGGAACTACACTACATATACTCCGAGTAACTTAAACCTGAAATGTATGTTTCAAAAGGGAAGAGAAGCATTATATAAATTATGGGCCTTATTACAAGTGTGGCGGTCTATAGACCGCCACACTAGGTGTGGCAGTCTGGACCGCCACATTACAGCCCTGGAGGTTGGGCAGCCAGGGAACCACCAGCTCTGCCAGGATCTTGGATCCTGGCGGTCTGACGGTGGTGGAGATCCTAATCCGCCAGGGCAGCACTACCCTGGGGATTATGACTTGGCTCTCCACCAGCGGTTTCATGCAATAGCACCGCTATGAAAAGGCTGGGAGAGAACACCTGCAAGGGGCCACAGGGGAGCCCCTGCACTGCCCATGCACTTGACATGGGCAGTGCAGGGGCCCCCCTGGCCAGCACCATAAACTGTAAACTTCGTACTTGTATAGCACACTACTCACCCGTTAGGGTCTCAAGGCGCTGTACGCATACCGCTGTGGAACCCTCCTGGCTTTTCCCTGTGAGGTGCCCACTCCTGGGCAACCTCCAAGGTGAAGCCAGGCATCCCAGCACTGTTGGGGCTGTTGTGGAGATTAAGCAAGCTATTGCCCAGAGTTACAGAGTGGGACCCATAAATTAGATTAGGCACTGATGCAAGAATTATCAGGTCCGAGGAAATTGAGCCCAAGACCCAGGCCAGATTTTTGCATCAGGGTCTGCCGCTCTAACCATTGAGCCACACTTCTCAGACAGTTAACATTGTGATGGTGCTCGTGCACCCTGCAGGGGACAGCATTGCCGCTGGGTCGCTTACGAGCTGGAGACAATGGTATAGCCTGTTTCCTGCTAGGCTGGCAGGCAAAAACTTAAGTTTCCACCCGCCGACCTAGCAGGAAACCCATAATAGTTCCAGCTTAGAGTTTGCTGCGTAGGCGACGGCCACCCTGTCAGGAGTTTAGCGGAAGGATTTTCCATCCACCAAACTCATAATGGGGCCCTAAGTCTTGAATTGCCTCTCATGGACGCATCTCTTTTTTCATATTGAATTTAGGACCATGTTCCCACAAATGTCAATATCAGGCATCCACTTTTTACTGCCCACCATGCCAACATTATCAACTTGTACCTTTCTGTACTTCAGAAACTTCTCCTTCTCCACTGCAGAGTTTAGCAGGTGGGAGTCATGGTGATAACACACCTTGACTACTAACACACATTATCTACACAAGACTTTAAAAGAAATGACTGATAGGCTATAAAAGTTCCACAACAAATCTTCTACAATATTCTTGAATCTGGGAAGTCAAGATCACATTAAAGTGCTTTGGAAAAACTCCACCGGTTATGACATGGGTGGTAATTAAAAATAAGATCCTCCTTGCTCTGTGAAAAGCTTATTGAGGCAATGGTCAGTACAAAAACTGCTACCTCACTATGCCCCTTCCCAGACCATAGGGTCAATAATCGCACACCTGATCTCCCACACTCATCAAATGGTTGATGTGGAGAGGAGACGGATCAAGTGCAAGAGGTCAGAACCAGTCCTTACACATGTCGTGAAGAGCTGAAAGCAGGGATGCATGTATCAAAATAGAAGATAAGCATCATATTAATTATATTTGAAAATGTAGCTGCTCATTAGGGATGTATTTTTGCATATGGAATTTAGAGCCATGTCCCTTCTACTGTAACTATCAGGCATAGTATAGCGCCAGATTTGAGTGTCTGCAAAGTCAAGTGCAATAAAAGGTACATGGTAAGAATGGTCCTTGAAACAGCAGCAGGAACAAACATATAAACCACTTTTTTTCTCGTTTTGTCTCTGTGATTTTGAGAGTTGGATAAATCCCTCCGACCTCCTTGGGAATATCAATGCAGTATTTCTGGAATTACCAATAGCAGAGTTACGTAACCCATGGGATTACAAGCATCCCTGGGGAAACTGGTTATTGGGAATTAAGGTGGGAATGAGGAATCACATTCTCAATCCCCATCAATTCACATTTTTGCCTCACTTTACTGCAGAGATTTCACCAGCTTTTGGCGGACAAAGTGTCTGCTGGGGCAATAACCTGTTTTGCAGTATTCCCACATTCCATGTAGTTCTCAGTTCGATTAGAAGTACTGTTTGTACAAATCAGGAAAGTTGTTGGGCCCATAAGGGAGGGCTTCAGTTCTAGTGTACTAGCAGATTGGAGTGAGATAATAACAAGGTAATTGAATCATGAACACGGGTCTGAGCCAAAGCCCACTCAATTTATATTGTAAGTATTGGAAACAATAGGTCTTCAGTAGCTGACACCTAATTATGAGACTATAGCTAAACCAAGAACAAAAACATTGCTGGCATAAAATAACAAGCATTTGCAATGCAACGGGTCTCGCGTTTGCTCATGTTAGAGCTGATCGCGTTGTAAACTCCTAACCCGACTTTTCATCTATCGGCAAAAGTGCTTTTATGTACGTAACCCAAAAAAGTTAAATTAACTGTGTAAAGCGCTCGACTTCTGCCAAGCGAAATCGCGCTAGGAAAATAGAGAAAAAGTAGTCCACGAGCCGGACAGAAAACAGCGGGCCTCGCATGTTTTCGGTACTTGGTCGCTGAGCTCGAGGAGGGCTAACCACCGGAAAAGGCATGACGTGTGCATGCCTTCCACTAATGAAAGCAAGCAGATTTTACTAGGCAAGCCCACGAACCAATCAAACACACTGACGTGACGTGGACAGGGCTCTGAGCCCTTTTCTAATAACTAAAGCGTCTTGCTGCGATACGCATGCGCGAGCGCATGCAACGCAGGCTCGACCATAATAAAAAGGGAAAAATCTTTTTTTTCGAAATATAATTAACTAAGAAATAAAAGAATGAGTTAATCTCCATTCTAAATGACAAATAGATGGGGGCTAGCAGAACAGGCTCGATTCCTTGAAACTTTGGTTAGATTTACCAAAGCATTACTGCATTTACATTAGTGAATGTACAAGAAATGGTCATAAACTATTTTGATGGTTTTTGGTCCATGTGTTAGTTCCCATAATAAGAACAGATGCATCTCATAATAAACAATCTATGTCATAATTTAGGAAGCAGAGAAACCAGAAATTAAAATCAGTGTAATTTTATTCAACCTTAAGAAGGGCATGTGATCTCTAGGGACACAGGGAAGCCTCATTCTCTTGAGTTATCAAATATCAACAAATAGATGAAAAAGAGCTAGGAACATATTAGATCCTCCACAGACTATTATAAAAGGCATTTAAACATCATCACCCAGAGGCACATTCAAATCCCGTTCAAAGATTGCCATTGCAGATGCACACACAAATTCAATAGCCACCGTTGAACGGGTTTTCTTCAACTATTAGAAAATGCATTCAAAGATCACCACTGTGGATATGTGGGCATCAGTGCAAACCATCTTTGAGTGCATTTTCTAAGTTTTTTTATGAAACCCAAATGAAAGAAGATCACTGCAGAAATTAGAGTATTTGTAATGGCAATATGCCGGGAAAAAAAACATTGGTTAAGCCAATAGGTATCACACCTGAGACCTATTGGCTTTGCCAATGCTTGATTCATTTAGGGAGACCACCTCACACCGCCTGCAGTCCTGAACTTTTCACCTACCATTTAATGATTACATTCTAATTATTTCAATCAAAGCAAAACAAGACTACAACCCCCCATAATGCATTAGGTTATCACCCAAATGTTTAGAACTGAGAACAATGACATAATCACCAGGAGGGAGCTGAACATCCTAGTTTTATTTTTCTCTGTGCTTCAGTATTTAATATTTTTTCTTTTTTTTGTGTTCATTTGGACCGCTTTTTTCCCTAAGACCGTTTAGCTACAGCTTTAAAAATATAATTTTCAGTCATTGTCAATTCCTTGTATTTCTGCTGTCTTCCCTTTGCCCATCCTCTCTGCACTGGATGTATCCAAGATTAGGAAGTGTAATTTATGTGCTTGTTTTGGATAATTACAATGCCCTTTGTACAATTTTTATCAAAGCCAAAAAGGGGGCACATATGGGGCAGACAGAGGAGAGCGCATGAAAAATCGACCTCTATACACATTCAGGGCGGAGAAATCCTAATTTATGCACATGCCAACACTAAGCTAGTCCAGCAGAACAGGGAGGCATGTTTGGTAGATATGATATTCACTCTTCCTTGACAGTGACTAAAATGACTTGCTGTTGGAAAGTACCATCTTGCCTGTCATGTTACCCCCATATTTCACTGTATATATGTTGTTTTAGTGTATGTGTCACTGGGACCCTGCCAGCCAGGGCCACAGTGCTCATAAGTGTGCCCTGTATGTGTTCCCTGTGTGATGACTAACTGTCTCACTGAGGCTCTGCTAACCAGAACCTCAGTGATTATGCTCTCTCTGCTTTCCAAATTGTCACTAACAGGCTAGTGACCAATTTCACCACTTCATATTGGCATACTGGAACACCCATATAATTACCTAGTATATGGTACTGAGGTACCCAGGGTATTGGGGTTCCAGGAGATCCCTATGGGCTGCAGCATTTATTTTGCCACCCATAGGGAGCTCTGACAATTCTTACACAGGCCGGCCACTGCAGCCTGAGTGAAATAACGTCCACGTTATTTCACAGCCATTTACCACTGCACTTAAGTAACTTATAAGTCACCTATATGTCTAACCTTTACCTGGTAAAGGTTGGGTGCTAAGTTACTTAGTGTGTGGGCACCCTGGCACTAGCCAAGGTGCCCCCACATTGTTCAGGGCAAATTCCCCGGACTTTGTGAGTGCGGGAACACCATTACACGCGTGCACTATACATAGGTCACTACCTATGTATAGCGTCACAATGGTAACTCCGAACATGGCCATGTAACATGTCTAAGATCATGGAATTGTCACCCCAATGCCATCCTGGCATTGGGGAGACAATTCCATGATCCCCCGGGTCTCTAGCACAGACCCGGGTACTGCCAAACTGCCTTTCCCGGGGTTTCACTGCAGCTGCTGCTGCTGCCAACCCCTCAGACAGGTTTCTGCCCTCCTGGGGTCCAGCCAGGCTTGGCCCAGGATGGCAGACAAAGGACTTCCTCAGAGAGAAGGTGTTACACCCTCTCCCTTTGGAAAAAGGTGTCAGGGCTGGGGAGGAGTAGCCTCCCCCAGCCTCTGGAAATGCTTTGATGGGCACAGATGGTGCCCATCTCTGCATAAGCCAGTCTACACCGGTTCAGGGATCCCCCAGCCCTGCTCTGGCGCGAAACTGGACAAAGGAAAGGGGAGTGACCACTCCCCTGACCTGCACCTCCCAGGGGAGGTGCCCAGAGCTCCTCCAGTGTGCTCCAGACCTCTGCCATCTTGGAAACAGAGGTGCTGCTGGCACACTGGACTGCTCTGAGTGGCCAGTGCCAGCAGGTGACGTCAGAGACTCCTCCTGATAGGCTCTTACCTGTGTTGCTAGCCTATCCTCCTACCTAGGTAGCCAAACCTCCTTTTCTGGCTATTTAGGGTCTCTGCTTTGGGGAATTCTTTAGATAATGAGTGCAAGAGCTCATCAGAGTTCCTCTGCATCTCTTTCTTCAACTTCTGCCAAGGAATCGACCGATGACTGCTCAGAACTCCTGCTAAACCGCAACAAAGTAGCAAAGACGACTACTGCAACCTTGTATCGCTGATCCTGCCGCCTTCTCAACTGTTTTCCTGGTGGTGCATGCTGTGGGGGTAGTCTGCCTCCTCTCTGCACTAGAAGCTCCGAAGAAATCTCCCGTGGGTCAATGGAATCTTCCCCCTGCAACCGCAGGCAACAAAAGCCTGCATCACCGGTCCTCTGGGTCCCCTCTCAGCACGACGAGCGTGGTCCCTGGAACTCAGCAACTCTGTCCAAGTGACTCCCACAGTCCAGTGACTCTTCAGTCCAAGTTTGGTGGAGGTAAGTCCTTGCCTCCCCACGCTAGACTGCATTGCTGGGTACCGCGTGATTTGCAGCTGCTCCGGCTCCTGTGCACTCTTCCAGGATTTCCTTTGTGCACAGCCAAGCCTGGGTCCCCGACACTCTAACCTGCAGTGCACAACCTCCTGAGTTGTCCTCCGGCGTCGTGGGATCTTCATTTGTGACTTTGGGTGAGCTCCGGTTCACTCCTCTTCGTAGTGCCTGTTCTGGCACTTCTGCGGGTGCTGCCTGCTCCTGTGAGGGCTCCCTGTCTTGCTGGGCGCCCCCTCTGTCTCCTCATGCAATTGGCGACATCCTGGTCCCTCCTGGGCCACAGCAGCATCCAAAAACCCTAACCATGACCCTTGCAGCTAGCAAGGCTTGTTTGCGGTCTTTCTGTGTGGGAACACATCTGCAAGCTTCTTCACAATGTGGGACATCTATCCTCCAAAGGGGAAGTTTCTAGCCCTCTTC
Organism: Pleurodeles waltl; assembly: GCF_031143425.1. NCBI lineage: Eukaryota > Metazoa > Chordata > Amphibia > Caudata > Salamandridae > Pleurodeles > Pleurodeles waltl. Next base: position 1,652,178,541 of record NC_090445.1, on the reverse strand, counting down.
GTTCTTGCAGAATCCAAAGCTTCTACCATCTGGTGGCAGCTTCTTTGCACCCTCAGCTGGCATTTCCTGGGCATCTGCCCAATCTCGACTTTGTCACGACTCTTGGACTTGGTCCCCTTGTTCCACACGTACTCTCGTCCGGAAATCCACTTTGGTTGCATTGCTGGTGTTGTTCTTTCTTGCAGAATTCCCCTATCACGACTTCTGTGCTCTCTGGGGAATATAGGTGCACTTTACACCTACTTTTCAGGGTCTTGGGGTGGGCTATTTTTCTAACCCTCACTGTTTTCTTACAGTCCCAGCGACCCTCTACAAGTTCACATAGGTTTGGGGTCCATACGTTATTCGCATTCCACTTTTGGAGTATATGGTTTGTGTTGCCCCTATACCTATGTGCTCCTATTGCAATCTACTGTAACTTTACATTGCTTGCATTACTTCCTTTTGCTATTACTGCATATTTTTGGTATTGTGTACATATATCTTGTGTATATTTGGCATCCTCATACTGTGGGTACTCACTGAGATACTTTTGGCATATTGTCATAAAAATAAAGTACCTTTATTTTTAGTATATCTGTGTATTGTGTTTTCTTATGATATTGTGCATGTGACACCAGTGGTATAGTAGGAGCTTTGCATGTCTCCTAGTTCAGCCTAAGCTGCTCTGCTAGCTACCTTTCTATCAGCCTAAGCTGCTAGACACCTCTTCTACACTAATAATGGATAACTGGACCTGGTACAGAGTGTAAGAACCCCTTGGTACCCACTACAAGCCAGGCCAGCCTCCTACACTTGCCTTCAGTATTATTACTGTGCTCGAATAGTTAATTCTCTTGCTTATGGACAAGGCTCATCTTTTGAGATTAGCACGTCTTTGTGAACTCTTTGGAAGGTTCAGACAATGTTCATGAAATGTACATGCCTCTGTGTATTGAAAATGGCCTGAACTGCAAGATGGATGCCTCGGATAAATATTTTTTGTGGTTAATCCATATGCGGTTTCCCTAAAATAAATAAGACACCATTTGCAAAGTGGTGCATTCTAAATTTCTGAATTGCAAAGGCCCTTGTGACCTCTCACATAATGGTAATCAAGTGTATTTTGTGTAATTCTTGCTGGCCTTGCCCATCTCTTAGCTCTGCATGGCTATGCACACCTCTTAGCATTTGGGAACTGTGCTCATTTTCCAAAAGTAGAATAATGGATCCTTTGTGTCCTTGGCATTTGTGCACCTCCAGTCTTTACATTCCTACTTTTCAAAGTCTGTCATTCTGGGGGGCAGCCTGCACTTTTTGGAAGCACTTCCTTCTTGCTTAAGTCACTTCCGCTTCTCCAGTTGGAATCTGGTGATACAGGATTCACTTTTTCACTGATAACTTCCTTTGGATCATTTGTATACTGTTCCCGAATGTTACCTCTGTTTAAAGTACATTGTTGACTATTCAAGTGTGAATCAGAATGCACTTTGAAATGACCCCCTTTTTTAAATTGTTGCGCACTTTTGTTTTTAAAATGCACCAAAAACTCTCAGAGATGAGTTGGTATGTGCGTAGCTTGTTACTAGTTGGACTTGGTTGGAATATGCATCAACCAAAAATTAGTGTTTCTTTTGACAGCATCCCACTAAGTCTGCACAGTTTTCGTTAATTTGACTCCCCAAATAGTTGAAATAACATTAAATTCGAGAAAAAAATGCTTAGTTTGCAAAATGTAATGTCAGAAGCCCTTGCACCTTAGCTAGCCAAAACGGCATAATGCAGCCCTGGTCCCGGGCGATGGAATGAGATTTATGTCTGTGGTGCAAGTTGGTAACCCTCCAGCTGTGGTGTCCTAGGCAGCCGCCTAGTATGCGTCTTTCCCTAGAAAGAGTCACGTGACATTCCGAAAATAACAAGCTGATGGTTAAACGTGGAGTAAAAGCTCGATGTCAAATGAGGCCATGACATATGTGAAAGTGCATAAATGACATGGGGGGGGTCACTGGGCAGCTGAGATTAACACGTGCGCTTCTCGGGTTCTAACCTCTGGCCCATTGATCATTTAGACAACTTACACAACCCTGTCCAGTCACAGGGCATGGGAATCCGAGGGACCTCACATAACCCAGACCCCATTTCATGAGGAGGAGGCTTAAGTGAAAGCAGATAACCACCCCGCGTGCCATTTCCGCCCATTTCCGGCTGATTAATGGATGCGAGAGATAGGCCCGCGCGTAATGGTGGCCACAGGCGGCTACCAGTCTGCGCTGCTTCAGGGTACAGGGCCAGACATAAATCAAAGAGGCCTGGTAAAAGATTCCCTCTTCTTGCCCCAGGTTTGTAAATATTGTTAGTGGATGTGGCATGCCCATTCTCTCAATGATGACGCACTGTCTAATGCTCGCCAGGCTAGTGACAGACATGTCAGGGAGCGGGCGGGCTCCGCAGATAGCCTATCTGTCTCCTTGTCATTCGGAGGGCTCGCAGAGGGATGCTCTCTTGAGCATGAAAGGCCATTAGGCAGCCGATTCTCTCAGAGTGGACGCGCATTGCCAAGGTCGGGGCCCCTTCTGCAAAGATGGATGCACGAACCTGCTGAGCCAGCGTTGAAAGGCTGAAGTGGAATGTGAAACTTCACGGCTAAGCACTTGCAGCAGGCCTCCTTTGTATAAGACCTAAAGTGGCCATCTCTTTAGAGAGTAATGTATGCGCTCCGCACTGCTGCTTGAAGCTGCCTCTGCGCTCGATGGAAAAAGAAGCCGATTAGGCAAGCTGAGCCAACATGTTGGCATTCTGTCTGCCCGGGAGACTTTTTTTTTCCACGCTGCAGTGCCCATTTCTTAATCTTTTGTTTATTTGAAACATTAAAATGTGAAGTGCCTTGCCACGTGTGAAAATGTGTCTCTTTCAGAGTGGCAACTGTTTCAAATTTGAGGAGTGTCAGATAGAGTGAATTACGGATAAGATATTACCATGACGCAAATTGTAAAGACATGTAGTGCAATGTGCGTGATTATAATGACTGTAAAACGTTGCATTCAAGTAAAACACGGGCGAACGCATTATCATCGAATAACTACAATGCCCATAATGCATAGTGACTTGAGAATTTGGCCCATCAAGTCAGATACTGGATGTATTTGTGATGGAACTGATCAACAGTACAACACATCTAGAAGGTCCACAACGTGATGAGAGACCGAGAGGAAGGTGTACTAAGTCCAGGAGACACACTTGGAAGTTATTAACGCTGGTTTGGTGGGATGCACACTTGTAGTATGGCTCACAGCACCAACGACAGAACAGTGGTTGAATTGTTTGTGTGTCATTATTTAATGGCGTTAATTTCTGCCATCCACCTCTCCCCCGTAACCAATTGTTTGTCCGCTCCTAGTGATGGAAAAGTGTGACTTACCTCAAACCTTTCACTGTCTTTTCCTGACTCCTTCAGAAAGGCAGGGTGTATGCATATATTACTGAGATGCTTTCCCATTTACAAAATTAGCATTATAAACCCCCTGTTCCACCTGGTAACAACGTCTTTGGGTACTTGCGTGCAGGGCAGAGGGTGTATTGTATGGTGCCTAAGTAGCTCACCACCTTCCATCTGACAATGACCATTCCCTCAAACTTGTGCTCTCTTCTCAACTGAATTCCTACTGAGATAGAACAAAAATCTCCCTTTTTCTGCCTTGTTTCTTCAATCTATCCTCCTTTTTAGTGCCTACCAGAGCATAATTAGGAGCGGAGCCCTTTCCCTTTCTCCTCCCTAATACCTTGAACGCATCTTCCAGTGCAGGAATTGAGGGCAAGGGTAGCATATGGCACACCTCATAGTTCTGGCCTATTGCTCCCTATGTGTCACTGTTAGACCCCAGTTAAGGAGCCATAGGGCAGGCAGGGGCTACTCGGACCCAACCATGTTGCATGAGATTGTTTGCCACTGATGTCCTGAGACCTGTCCTACTATGGCTCTGCAAATTGGCTTGGCTCCCACTGTAGCAAGGGCAAGTAATCAAAGCCTTCTCAGGGAGTTAGTGTGGAGGGCAAGAGCTCAGAAACTACATTCACAATAACATATTATCCATTACTGTTTTTGACTTTTAGTTAAAAAGAAAGTACTCAATCACAATCCAAAGCAAAATACTACACAGCACAATTCAGCGTTCAGTTGCAAGGTTGCAGCGCTGTTTGTAATCTTTAGTGGGGTACTACACTTCTTCAAAACAAACCCCCCAGCTATTGGAGTTTCTGAATGGCCTTAATACCAAGTCGATTAGCATGGGTCTAGTCACAGAAAAGACACAGGTGCAGTTCACTCACAAGTGACTCTATGTTCAGAAATGCAAAACAGTTCAGTGCGCTTTTATCCAGTAAAAATCTTAAGTTTTTACAGCCTGGCAATCTGTGTTCTCAGTCTCTTGTTGCACTCACAGTTAGGTCCAGGGCTCAGCTGCACTAAAGTAGGTGCAATTCTGGTAGGGTGAGGTGGACACATCCAGAAAACCTTCTCCTTCAGCTGGGACTTCCATACTCTGGAGAGGCTGTGGCAGCAACCTCACTCAGGACTTAATTGTTGGGTGCGTTCAACACGACAGGCTCACATGGCCACACTGATCCTCAGAATTAGTGGCGTCTGTGGCTGGATGCAGACCAGCTATTTGGATAGGCAGCCGTGGCCTCCTGGCACTCTGGGCACCACCAGCAGTGTCTTTGGGGGACATAGCGATCCAATGTCTGAGAACACAGCACCTATTTCTCTGGCATTTGACAAGATACTGATGCCACAATGATGCTCAGTAGGTCGTAGCTCAGTTCTTAGCAAAAACCGCTCTGAGAGACCAGGAGAAAGCCTTCACACAAGTCTGTGCTGGCTTCGCTCTCTCTCAGGTGTATTGTACCTCTAGCTGTTCCACATGCCAGAAACATGATGGACTTCCACTCCACGACAGTCTCTTCTCCTGCATGGCCAGGCGCACTCCTGCCCTCTCTCAACAGTCATGCAGGCTTCTATGCTCTAGACCAGTGGTTCCACAAAGCCTCCTCAGGGGGTCCGTGACTGCTTAGAAAATTACCTAATGTTAGCAGATTATTAAAGTGTATATAAATAAAGTGGCTAAATGTACGATTACATTTTTTAAAACATACTGTAAATGTCAAGGAATTTGAATCTGGAGGTTAAACATGAAATTAGTATCCTCAGATTGATTTGGGGGGGCAGTGCAGCTGCATCAAACAGAGTACAGTATGGACAATGTGTGGCTTCAACTGAATATAGAAAAGCTCCAACTTTCTATTAAAATTACCTTTTTATTTTATTTGTTTTCAAATTAAATAAAATGTGTTATCATGTGTATATGTGTGTGATAGAATGTTTGTTTCTGTATTTGTGTGTACTGTTTTGGCCTTCAACTCAGTGACAATGTTTAAGCCTGGGTCCCCGGCTTCCAGTAATGACTCAGCGAGGGGTCTCCAGATTGTAGTAATGGCTCCGTGGGGGTCCCCGGGTTCCAGTAATGATAAAGTGGGAGTCCAGAAAAGTCAAAAGGTTGGGAACCACTTCTCTATGCAGACCCACAGCTCCTCCAGCAGAAAGTGCAGACTTCAGCAGATGTCCCCTTTTCACTAGGGTACTGGCTGTCCTGAAGGCACTAGTCTTAGTCACACAGGAATTCTTTGAGTATTTTGTGGAGCACTCCCTTCCATGATGATGAAGAACTTGGAATTTGAAAAGAGCGGAGTGGTGTGGATCCAACTGTTTTACAAATTTTCAAGACAGGGTGTGTGGAGCCACTGTCTAATGTTTCAGAACTAGTTAGGGTTGTTCTCTTTCAAATTTCATTTCCCAGCAGTTACTCAGACATAGAGGGTCATTCTGACCCTGGCGGCCGGTGGCCGCCAGGGCCACCGACCACGGGAGCACCGCCAACAGGCTGGCGGTGCTCCAACGAGCATTCTGACCGCGGCGGTTCAGCCGCGGTCAGAAGCGGAAAGTCAGCGGTCTCCCGCTGACTTTCCGCTGCTCGTGTGAATCCTCCATGGCTGCGGAGCTCGCTCCGCAGCCATGAGGATTCTGACCCCCCCTACCGCCATCCTGTTCATGGCGGGAAAGCCGCCATGAACAGGATGGCGGTAGGGGGGGTCGCAGGGCCCCTGGGGGCCCCTGCCGTGCCCATGCCAACGGCATGGGCACGGCAGGGGCCCCCGTAAGAGGGCCCCGCAAAGTATTTCAGTGTCTGCCTTGCAGACACTGAAATACGCGACGGGTGCCACTGCACCCGTCGCACCTTCCCACTCCGCCGGCTCGATTACGAGCCGGCATCCTCGTGGGAAGGTCGTTTTCCCCTGGGCTGGCGGGCGGTTTTTCAGCAACCGCCCGCCAGCCCAGGGGAAAACTTGTAATACCCGCCACGGTCTTTTGACCGTGGCGCGGTATTTTGGAGGGCGCATCCTGGCGGGCGGCCTCCGCCGCCCGCCAGGGTCATAATGAGGACCATAGTCTTTGTGCAAGGTGATGACACTTAAAGCAGGTAGATAATGCTGCTTGCTCCAAGCAGCATCTCCAAGCAGCCAAAAGCAGGGATCTCTGCTTTTGGTTGTCATCGCCTTTAGTGACACAGTAATCAGGAACAGACAAAAGAGCAGGCTCTACCTAGAAACCTATTCACCTTGAACAGCAAAATCTACAGTTCCATCCCTCATTAATACCATCTACTAAACAGCAGTGCTCAGGTAGGTGTAGTCAGCAGTCATTTGGTTACAAGAACCTCATTACATTTCTCTAAGTAGTCCATCCTTAGTCCTCCCACACTTCGGTGTCTGGTTTTCATCCTCCAGTGAAAGAGTGAGGTCATTGCATTTTCATTCTCTGTGGAACCTGTATCACCCTCCATCCAGTGCCTTGCTATATCAGGAGCTTTCCACAATGTATCCTTTGTGCCCCATTACTCAGACTCTCAGTACCCACTGAATCTTACTACCATACGTTAGCTACACACGCTGCACACACCCATACTTAGCACACTCATGGAATGCTAGTGCAAGGTCTGGGGTTCTAATAAGAGCAGAACTTCATGGGAGAGGTGTGAGTAGACCACCCTCTCCTTGACACTGAGAAAAATGTCTAGTCACAATAATGATTCACAAAACTGTATGCTGTCACCTCTGCTTTATGTGACTTGCACAGGGTGTGGGCAGTAGTACTATGCCTTCTATGAGGGCATGCTTTGTGCACCCCTCCAGGAAGCAAAGCCAGGTCTAGACCTGACATTACCAGAGGCAGGCCCATGCATCTGCAAACACGCTAGATTAACATGGAGCCAAGGCCAAAAAGAAAGGCAGGATACCTGTTTTGCATGCAACCAGGCACTCAGGGCTGGGGGACACAATGATTTACCATGCACAGGGTACATCTGTTCCAACACTCGCCGAAGGAGGATACGTTTCCATGAAGAAGCTCAGCTGCCCTCGACTGCCTCACAGCCCCTAGGATAGGCAGCCAGCTGCAGGACACTGGCTGCATAAAAGGGGATATTTTACCTTCTATCTCTCAGAGCTGTCTGAGTGTCATTGGGAGTTTTTGTCCCCTGTTACAAAGGAACGTTTGTCTTCTCTTTTTCATGTTTTGTCTAAAGGGCCAGTTGCCTATTTCATGGAGTTCCCTAAGATTAATTTATGGAAAGTAGCACACTGCTTCTCTTCGTAAATTTTCACAGTTCTCAACAAGATTACATCTATTAAGGTAGGAGTTTATAAACATGTATGTGGATGAAGTAATGCAAAAGATGGATCTGGGATGTGTAATAGTAAACAAAAGGCAAGGTATTAGCCAAATGGGGAATATGTATTTAGCACTCATTAGCAAAGCTTTCACACTGTAGAAAGTAATAAGATTTCCAACTAATAAAAGCCATTTAAACTTCAAAGGGAATACACCCAGAGCCACACAAAAGACAAGAAACAAATTAATGAAATGGGCAAAGTTTCAGGTCTAATCTAAAACCACATTAGAATTGGTTCCTTTCATTGGCAAATATCCTAGCCTGAGGGCATATTCATGACACTGGTAGTCATTTAATGAATGTCTTCCAATTCCCAGTTTATTCATCAGTTACTTTAAAAAGCCCCACAACACATGGTCGAAGGAATTCTCTGCGTTGGGATGGAAAAGACGCTGTGCATGCCTCTGGAAAGCTTGTACTCCTGCCTTGAGTTCCCCATAGTGAGTTTGTTGTAGATTGTATGCCTCAGCACAGACAGCAGGTATGTGTATGAGCTGAGGCCTCCCTGTGGCACGGATGATGACCCAGAGCTTGGCCTTGTAGCCCAGAGGGGCACACCATGTGCACCCTCCATTTCCGAAAGTGACCACTGTCGGCTCATTGAGCTGTAGACTACTGACACTGGTGGCAGCAACAAATTATAGTCTCATTGTAGGCCTTGTTACAATGTTGCCTGCCATCCAGAGTTTCCTACAGGCTCTTCCATGGTTTAAACTGGTTTTTCTATATTCTAAACTGGGTTTATCACTCCACATGGACGACAGGCACTTGTGTGTGTTCAGATTATACATGTGAAGTAGAATGTGCTTTGAGGGAGTGTGCTACCAGCTGGCAACCCCTGTACAGTGATCGATACCCCCACAACTGTGAACTATTTCTGTAGTCTGAATTTTGCATGTACAGAATTGAGTTGTATTTTACAGGATCAGTACTTTCGTCTTATATGTATAACAACAGACTAGACACTGAGGCCCATATTTATACTTTTTTAGCACCGCACTTGTGTCATTTTTTTAAGCAAAAGCGGTGCAAACTTGCAAAATACTATTGTATTTTGTAAGTTCATGCAGTTTTTGCGTCAAAAAGTAGCACTAATGCGGTGCAAAAAAAGTATAAATATGGGCCTGATTTTCTGATTACTAGCATAGGTTTAACCACACAACCTCCCTCAGTAAATCTTGGACTATTCAACTTCACTACCCTGAGAATTATATGTTCAAGGGATGTACTTGGTGCTCAGTTTTAGGCTCAATAGTAAGGTACAGACCCATGAGACCTGTGATAAAAAGCTCTAATTGTTGCATTCTGAGCCAATAAACCCAGGCTGTTCTGAGACTGCTGAAAAAGGTTGCACACTTGGTTTTCAAAATATGGTTGCATAGGTTCTTCTGCCTGATTTAGCAGACATATGGCTAGATTTGTGTGCAAAATAATTTTCTCCAATTGAACAAAACAACGATGCTGGAGTAAACCAATAGAGGACCAAAAAGGACCTAGTAACTTGGCTAATAACTTCGCACAGATTTTCATCTCCGAGTTAAATGAAGAAATAGCTACCTATGACTGAAAAAGAGTGGATGGTTTGCTCCGTTTCACAAATTTACTGATCTTGGCGTCAATCCATAATTGAGGCATTTTGCTGGTAAGCATGGCTTTCCACTATCACTTCTAAAAACATCATTCCTTGAAAACTAGGTAGGGTGAAATAGACTTCCCCATGTATACGATCCAGGCCGATTGCTTTGCCTTTTGGGATCGTTTTCATCAATTTTTGTTGTTCGTGCACCCTAAGATCTCCCTCTAACAATTTGCTGTTCTCGTGTTCTAGCAGTTCCTGTTAGAGCACAGTCTCTAGGCATGGTCATCCACCATATCCATCTTGTTATGATCTCCATAGGCAACCACTTCTTTTAGAATTCATGAATCATTTGGCTAATGAGCCAACATTAATGAAAAGGATTCATGTTCACAAACAGGTTATGAGGATGATGCAGCTTATAACAACAATCTTCAGCAAGCCATTCCCTATATTGGCATAATTGTAAAAGGATTTTGGCAAATATCCAGCTATCTTTTAAAAACAGGCAACACACAGTTCTACTAGCCAGTGAGATGTAGAACAAGTTGGTAGCAAACACAGACAAATATTCAGGCAGTATGGTGGCCAGAGATGTACATTTAATTTGCACTTTAAATTACCATCACTTACAGTCTGAATATGTTATTTTGGTTCGAAGACGGCATGAACAAAGCGTCAAATTTAAGAATTTAAACAAATAACATAACATACACTTGATTTATCGCTCAAACAGAGGGAAATTACTGACTGTACAAACAAAGGCCCTGATTTATGCTGAAGTGGCGCAGCGCGGTGCTGCGCCAAAAATAGCAGCACTGTGCCACTTTTGAAACGTAGGGGTGCGCCGTGTTTAGAGAAACGAAATACGGTGCATCCCCGTGTTTTCACCCTGCGGGCGGTGAATTAAGCTTCCTAGTGCCAACTCAGGAATCCTTGCACCATAGTGCAAGGGTGTCTGTGTTGAGGGGATAGATTGTTTATGTGCAGGAAGGTGTCCCTTCCTGCATGTAAACAATCATCCATGGCATTTTGCTTCTTCTATGTGTCCTGCAGAATGCAGCACACATAGAAAAAGCAAACAACGAGGAAGAATAAAAGTATTTCTCCTCGTTTTGCCATGCTAACAGCACCCATGGGGTGGCCTTAGTTTTTGGCGCCACCTCAGGTTAATGACAACTCGTAAATCTGAGGCAGTGTCAAAAGCAATGGGAATGCCCACAGCAACACCCATTGCACGACCTTCTGACGCAGAAAACTGCTTTGGAGGGGCACATATTTACAATGAGGCGTAATGCCACAAAAAGGTGGCGTTACACCTACTTGTAAATATGGAGCAGTGCTTAGCGCCACCGAAGCGTTACAAAAAGTGACGCTCCAGTGGCGCTAGAGGCTCTTAAATATGCCCCTAAATTTATTAAATTTGTTTTAACTTACAAAGAGAGGGAAAGCAAGTTCTAACATTTGGCTCCTGTAACCAAGAAGGCCCAGTCACCTAAGGTCACTGTTCTGACTTTGGGTCCCCGCAGTTTAAACTGATGGGCTGCGCATCAAGCCTGTCTTTAAGTGGTCTGGGACATGATGCTTAACCATGTAGTTCAGAAATTGGGACTTTTCTTTATTCTAGCCGTGATGGAGAAAATGTTACTGAGGTGGTCTCTGACTTCTTTCTATCTCAGTTGCCCAAGATTATGTCAGTGGAAAAAAAAGCGGTAGACTGAGTTTGTAGGTTTTCGAACAGGGCAGTGAATTATACTTCATAACATGACCAGGGCACCATTATTTTGCCTTCAACAACTCTGCCCTTTGCAGTCTCAACCTCAACAAGAATTTGCAATGCAATGGGTCTCGCATTTGCTCGAGTTAGCACTATTAGCGTTGTAAATTCCTAACTGGACTTTTCTCGCAACATAAATTGAAAAACAACAGTAAAACAGTTTAAATAAGTGAGCCAATTCAAAGTTCCATGGCCACCATGAGCATGAGCGTGAAGGAGAGACACAAAAGGAAAAAGAAGTCTTCTCACAGTCAAACATATCAGCAAACGTGCAATTATCCATGTAATATGGGCAGTCTTTAAGGTGGTAACAAAACCGCCCAAAGGAGGGACAAACTTAAAGCATTTACCAATGTCATCAAAGGATATTTGAAAGGCAAGCCCACGAACGAGTGAAAGTGATGGACTTGAGGTGGACGTGGTTAAAAGCCCAAATAGGTACCAACACATCAGAAAAGCAGTGCTTGCACGCTGCTTTGCTCAACCTAAAAAAGTGACTACGTTCAAAGCTGGTTTGCAACGTTCTTCCAGATTTTAGTGTGGAAATGCAGAAATGCAGATTATGTGAGGGAGTGTTACAAGACTTCCTAAAGAGCCAATCAGTTTAGGAGCATCGGCTCCCTGTGAAGGCCGAAATGTTAGGCATGACTTTTCATTTCACCATGCTTGAGACGGTCAAGCTTTTCTGACCAGTATAGTGCGCTTTAAACAGCATTGTGGGTAATCCATGATCCCTTCTGCTGCTGTGAGTGGAACTGTAGAGGTCTGTGCTCGGCCTGAATGTCATTTGCTATCACAATGGGTTGTGACAGGATCTGAACGATAAATGGATATAGTTCTTGAAGTGTAAACAATGTGGGTTCTTGCTCTCACCCCAGGACTTCTCCTACCCTCCTCTACCTCACCTTCCCATTCCTCCCGTACACTCACTTTCTTAATCTACGTTTTGAAGGCATTGCTTGATATTTAGTGATAATAAAGTTTCATAATATTTGGGTGGTGGTTTGATTTTGCTGTAACATTTCAAGATTTAGAGGCTTTGGTTCTTTGGTAGTCCTTAGCGGGACTTAGAGTGTCTTAATAAAAATCATTTCCCCAAAAAATCAAATAGTTTCAGTGGCGGCTGGTGACCTTTAAAAGTGATGGGGTGTAATCTTTGGTTTGAATTCCAATGAGCTTCCTCATGAAGGGTTTTCTCACACTTTCTTGCACTAAGGGCCCGATCTACAAAGATTTGGCATAGTGTAGTGCCACAAGTATTGTTGTTGCTCTGCCCTATGCCAAATTGAAAGGGCAGAGATGCATTGTATCTACTAGATACGGTGCATTCCTGTCCATTCAGCCAGCAGTGGTGCACACTTTGGTGCAGAGCACAATACAGGCACACATGTTCTGCTTTGTTGGCAGGATTGTCTTTGTGCAGGTAGGGACACTTTCCTGCACAAAACAATCCATGGGGGCATTGTTCTCGTTCTATGTGTTCTACAGAATGCAGCACACATAGAAAGAGATAAAAACAAGAAAAAATGAAAGCCTTTCTCCTTGCTATGCCTGCTCTGGGGAGGCATAAGGTTTCGGTGCTGCCCCAGGTTTACATAACTTTGTAATTCTTGGGCAGCGTCAAAACACATGGGTTTTGCTTGGAAACACCCACTGCAACGCTTCCTGGCGCACAGTAAGGCAAGGCAGCTCTTTGCACTGCCTTGCCTTACTCCATATCTCCGGGGCCATGCAAAGCCACAAAGGGTGGATTTGCATCGCCTCAGGGATATGATTGAGAGGACTGCACCACTGGAGTGTCTAAAAAAGTAACACTCTAGTGGTGCTGGCCTCTTGTAAATAACCCCCTTAGTTTACTGTCTCACTTTGACTCACTCAGTCTCACTCTGACTCACTATCTCACTCATTCTACTCTGACCCACTCTGTCTCACTCAGTCTCACTCATTCTCACTCATTCTGAATTACTCAGTCTTACTGTGTCTCACACAGAGTAACACTCAGTTACACTCATTGTCATAATCCATCACTCACTCACATTCATTCTCACACAAACTCATCCTTACTCATTCTCACTCACTCTGATTTACTCCTTCACTGACCTGCTCTCCTTTTAACTCACACAGACATGCTCACAGTGCTGGAATGGTGCAGGCACCTTCCTTCACCTGATTTAGAAATCAAACAATGTCACTAGCGGCTTCAGTTTGTTGCTGGACCTATAGAGGTTTGCATTCTATTTTTTTGTTGTACCAGGAGTGAATTATTATTGACTCCTGATACAATCAAATTAACCACAAAACAAGAGGGGTGTAATGTTGCTGTGGAGTCCATAAATGAGAGCCATCACTGGTCCAGGGCTACCCATCCTTCAAACCCATCCATCCACTTAATCATTCATCCTTTCTGTTATCCATCACCCTTTCATCCATCTATCCATCCTTCCGATCATCTATTCATCCTTAAGCTCATCCATCCTCCCTTTCCCTTCATCTATCCATCCTTTCTCTCCATCCATCCACTGTCCTCCCTTTGGCTCATCCATCTATCCACCCTTTAACTCAGCCATGCACCCTTACACCCATCCATCCACTCACACATCCCTCCTTTACCCTTTCACTCGGCCATTCTTCCTTTCACTCACACATCCATCTATTTATCCATCCATCAATTCACCCTTTCACTCATCCTTTTATCCAGACATCCACCTATTCCGCCTTTCACTCATCCATCCATCCATTGTTTTACTCATCCATCTTTACATACATCCTTTCACTTTTACATAATTACTCTCATCCATCCATATTTTCACTCCATCCATTCATCCACTCATCCATCCTTTTACACTTCCACTCATCCATCCATCCTTTCACTCATTCTTCCATCCATCATCCTTTATCTTATCATCCATCAATCCGTCCTTTCACTCCTCCATCCATTCACCCTTCCATCCATCCATCCATACATCCATCTATCCATCCATCCATCTTCCCTTTCACTCCCACACCCTATCTCCCTTTCACTCATACACCCTCTCTCCCTTTCACTCTTCCAGTCTTCCATTCTTCCTTTCACTCATTCACTGATGCATCTATCCATTCACCATTCCATCCAGCCATCCATTGATCCAACTATCCATCATCCACCACCCTTCCTTTCACTCACTCACCCTCCCACATTCATTTTGAGCCTTGTCTGATGAGCTGCAGACAGAAGAGATCCATCAAGAACCCTATCCCCCCTGTTGTTGCTAAGCAGGGAGGGTGGTGGAGGTAGTGGGGTTGAAGATGTCCCCGATGCAGAAGCTTAACTGCACACTTACCCCTTAGTTCACTAGGAGTCGAGATGAGGAGCACTCTGTGTGCCAGCTCCATAATGTTTTTTTTAAGTGAAACCAAACGAAGTACTAAAATGCGTTACTGCAGAGAGAGCAACACCCTGCACCCCTCTTACAGCCTGCCCCTCTGTGATGATCAACAAATTGTTGCCACCCACTCCCTCCTTGTCCTCATTGGCCTGCCCCACTCCGCCATTGAAGTGAATGGAGTTTTGTAACTCCTCCCAAGGTCACTGTTGACACACCCCAAAAGCAACCAGATCCATGACTTTATAATTCAGCATTCCCTCTACAATGATGTCACTGCTGTAGCTTGTTCCTGCAGGTCGAAGAAAACCTTCACTAGAGTTCACCCTGGAGATTTCAGCACCCTTTGTCAGAGCAGTAGTTTCTTTTCAGCTGCTGTCTGTTAATTTCCCTGTACTTGCCTCTTTCCAGAGGGTTGCAGGGCAACGCCCCTTCTGCCCATGAAATCCAGTCACCCCTTAATACTTTATTACAAATATTTTTGGAAGGCAGCCTCTTACATCAAAAAGAATACCTTAACATTTTAAAACCCTTTTACAGATTTGCAAAATAATAATTGTTAAAAATACAAATAAACACTAAAATCATTAAGAAAAAATGTGAATAGATGTGATAAAATGTTTGACAATCAGCTCAAAGTGGACTGATATGATAATTTGAAATAAGGAGGAGTGGAAAGGGTCACAGGTGCGAATTAAAAGAATGCAGATGTATGCACTGATTTGATTTGTCTGCCTAAAATCCTTGTTAGTTAAATGTTATCTCTTTGTGACTTGTTAGGGAATCATAGGCTTGTTTTTTTTAGGGTTGAGCCTGCAAGACTCTGTTGTGTACAGTAAAGGGCTTGGACACCGCCTGTCACTCACCATTTGTTGGGTTGCGTGACACTCTTCTTTACAGCCTTGAAATTCGTCCAATTCAGGCCTGGCATCATTTCCATTCCTCTCTGTGGCACAGAGACCAAGCACTTACTGATTCAACCTAATGTGTGCCCATCCACTGCTCTCGACGTGATCGAGGTATACTATTTTGATCTTTTTAACTTCTAGTGGCCTGGAAACAGAAGGCTTGTGACTGGCAAAAATGTGCCGAGCAGGACAAACAAAATTGCAGAGTTTGCTTTCTTATAGCTAATTTTCTTTTATTTTGTCAAGAGGTCTTTTCTGACTTTCCACTCATGTTTTATTTATTTTTTTGCTCATGAGCGCCCTTCTCAAAAGTTTTTCTTGTTCAAAATATTGCAATGCAACGTTGTTTCTTTATTATGTTTAATTTATGAAATTATGCTTTAACACTTAATCATGCAGTACACCCAATCCACCCCACTATAATCCGCCCTACAGCAATCCACCCCATATTACCCCACACCAATCCACCCCACTCCAATCTAAACCACTCACCCCAATCCAGTCCAACCCACTCCACTCCAGTCCTCCCAATCCACTCCAATCTAATCTGCTCCACTCCAACCTGCCTCACTCCAATCCAAAACAATATGTCCCACTCCAATCCAAAACAATATGCCCAACTCCCATCTACCCCACTCCAATCTGCCCCACTCCAATACAAAACAAACTGCCCCACTCCAATACAAAACATTCTTCACACTCCAGTCTGCCCCAATCCAAAACAGTCTGCACCACTGCAATCTGCTGCACTCCAATCCAAAACAACCTCCCCACTCCAATCTGCCTAACTACAATCCAAAAAAATCTGCCCCACTCCAATTAAAAACAATCTGCCCCACTCCAGTCCACCTCATCCCAATCTGCCCCATCTTAATCCAAAACAATCTGTACCACTTCAATCTGCTCCACTCCCATCTGCCCCACTTCAATCCAACACAATCTATCCCATTCAAATCTGCCACACTCCATTTTGCCCCACTCCAATCCAAAACAATTGGCCCCACTCGGATCCACCCCACTCCAGTCTGCCCCACTCCACTCTAAAACCATCTGCCCCACTCCAATCCGCCCACCCCAGTCTGCCCCACTCCAATCCAAAACAATATGCCCGCTTCAATCCAATCTACCTCATCCCAATCCAATCCACTCCATTCCATCCCAATTCACCCCACTCCAATCCACCCCACTCCCATCCAATCCACCCTACTCCCATTCAATCCACCCCACTTCAACACAATTCACCCCACTCCAATCCACCATAATACAATCTGTCCCACTCCAGTCTGCCCCACTCCAATCCAAAACAATCTGCCCCACTCCAGTCTTCCCACTCCAATCCAAAGCAATCTGTCCCACTCCTATCCGCCCCACGCCAGTCTGCCCCATTCCAATCCAAAACGATCTGCCCCACTACAATCTGACCCACTTCCATCTGAAACAATTTGCCCCACTCCAATCCAAAACAACCTGCCCCACTCCAATCCAAATCCATTTCAATCTGCCCCACTTTAATTCAAAACATTCTGTATATAGAATGCCCTTCAGCCTTTTTTGTCAGTCTCTAGACTTATATGTGGATCAGTTGAAACGACTTCCAGAACAGTTTTATGAAGTTAAAACCCATGCCTCTCTTTTTCTTTGTAGCTTATCCCATGATCATTATCTCTGGTTTGCTATCATTGATCTTCAACTGGTCTGTCTTACAGCACTGCCATATGCTTTTCAGGAGCTGTCATAGAGATGTGGAAGTAGCACAGAATTGTTCCCTGGTATTGCATTGTAATTGCACTTAGGGGAGAATAGTGCTCTCTATTTCTCTAATATGTTGGATGTCTTCCATGATTGATGGCAGCATAGTGTATATGTCAGTGGTGTAACGTAAGAAATTATGTTACTGGTTCAGGGAATGAGACCCTACTCAAGCAGCAACCACAATTCTTGTCAGGGTGAAGCCACAATCAAACCTCAAATAAACTTGTGCTCGCCCCCCCGCACCCCTCAGTAGCTTAGCACAGAGCAGTCAGACTTAACTTAGAGTCAATGTGTAAAGTATTTATGCTGCACTTCAAACAATAATGAGGTGTAAACACAACACAAGAAAAATCCCCCACCAATGTAGACAAATAGAGAACATTTTAATACATAAACCAAGACACAAATGGCAAAAATCCAATCAGGAGAACCAGAGTTATGCAAGTTTTCAATTAAAACACTGCCAAGAAGCACAAAGCAGCAACTGTGGTTATCTGGTTGCGCTGGACAGGAACAAAGTTACAAGTTCAGGCCAACCGCGATGGAGCACGGGCTGGCTACAGGGACCCAATTAGGTCCTCTGAACATAGTATCTTAATCCTCGTTGCAAAGAGATGCAAAGTCCCATGTCAAGGATGTGTTTCACAGCTGAGGCGATGCAAGGTCCGGGCGAGGAGACAGGTCACTCATGTTGGTTCTGGGGAGCTGCAAAATGTGATGCAATATTCTTGTGTGGAGATGCGTCACATTTCCGATGGGTTGCATTGGGCAAGGCAATGTCCTTGCATGGAGATGCATTGTGCAGCAGCAGATTTGATGGGCTGCAATGATGATGCGAAGACTTTGCATCAAGTAAGTCCATGCAGCAGAGATGATGCTCGGTTCCCATGGTGATGCGTAGAGCAGCATGGGTGATGCACCTGTTCAGCTGGATATTGACTGCACGATGGAGGAGCTGCGTCAGCTCAGCAAAATCACCAGATGGACTAGCTGAGCACCCACTACGAAGGGTGTGGGTGCTGGGTTCAAGATTGTTGGAAGTCTGTTCTGTCCCTGATCCTTCTGACCAGGAGGCTAGCCAACTAGCCCTTGGAGTCACTCTGTGGTCCTGAGTTTAGAGATGCAGGTTCAGTCATTCTCACCCAGTCAAGAGGGTAGTGAGGCAGCAAGCCAGCACAGCAGGGCAGCTGTTCTTCTGAGCAGCAGACAAGCATAGTGGCAGTCCTTTCAGCAGCACAGCAGTTCTTCTTTGTGACAGAGTCCACAGGCCCAATAGGTGTACTGAAGAGTTGGGTCTAAATAACAAATATGTATATGTAATTATAATTGTTATTGTATTCATATTGTGCTCACTACCCCTGATGAGGCCTTGAAGTGCTTTTTAGCGAGTAGCATGCTACTCCGGAACCCAAGAGGAATTAGTGGTGGATTAGTATAGGGAAATATGAGTACAGTATTAGTATTATTATGAGTTAATTTGAGCAGAGAATATGTGAGTTTGTTAGTTGGATTGACTAGAGTAATGGAGGGACAGAGGAGGGAAGAATCCAGAAGTGATAATTGGGAGTTTATAGTAATAGGATGAGGCTTGGGATGAGTAAAAGAGATATGGAGGAGGGAAAGGTCTGTGGAAAGGGGTTGGGAGATCATAGTAGAAGGAGGGGTTTTGAATGAGCCAAAGGTGAGATAAATGAGGGAGAATTTAGTAGAGTTGTTTGAGAGATCATGGTAGTAAACTGAGGTTTGGGGTGAGGTAGATGCAGTAGAGGAGGGAAGAGCTTAGGCCGAGTTATTTTGGGGATTAAAGTAGTTGAATTGGTTTCGGATGCGTCAGAGTGGGGATGGAGGGTAGATTGATAGAGACATAGGGTGATGTGGAGACAAAGTACAGTAAAGCTTAGGAGAGAGTAAAATGTATATATATGTATTTATTTAATATGTGTATATATATATATATATATATATATATATATATATATATATATATACACACATATATATATCATATATATATATATATATATATATATAATTTTTCAACATATTTATTTTATTTTATTTAATTATTCATAGTTTGAATTTTATTTATAGATTTAATTTAATGTATGTTTTCTCTAGTACAATAGGCTAGAGCAATAAATAAATAGATATGTAAATATAGTAAGGGAATATATGTGCAAGGACTATAATAGTGGGTATAATAATATGAGAAGAAAGGTAGTATTGTAAAAACACAGACTTTCAAGATTTGTAATATTTGAAGATAATTAATAAGTGTACTTTTCTAACATTCATTTATCTTTCCTCAATTTTTCAATAGCAAAGTGCTTGCTGTTAAATAGTTAAGATAGCATTTGCTCATTGTGATATAAAAAAGAAAGCAGGGATTCATAAAATCTAATATAACAACTTATCTAGGAGCTATGCAATGACCTATGAACATGTTAAGCATAGAATAATATACACATATATATGTAGATACACACAGACATATATACACATGCACACACACATATATATATTTAACCGTGTTTTAATATACATTTGTTAAACAGGCTTAAAGAGTATGTGTATTATTTATTAAGAAATAGATTATAAATATTTATTAACACAGGTATATGCAGTCCATTGTTGTTTGAATATGGTGGTTATGAAGGAAAGAGCCTACTCTTGAGTAGTCTTCTGAAGTCAAGATAGTTATCCGATGATCTTATATTTGGGGGTAAGGAATTCCATAGTTTGGCTGCTTGAACAGAGAAGGATGTACTGCCTATTGTCTTTTTCTTGTATGGTGGTGTTTTAAGGCGGGATGCCAATCTTGAGCGGAGGTTTCTATGTTCTATGTTCTATGTTGAGTGACCTCTGACCTGCTTTTAGGGTCTAGAGCTCACTCCCCACGCACACAGATCCACCAAGTTGTGTCCGTGTCCTTCACCCCGCCCACGCTGCTGTCGCGTGTTCGAGGCCCTCAACCACCCGAAGGCACCAGCCTGCGCCTCATCCCTGGTGTCTAGTGGGCTGCTCTGGTAAGCGTTCCTAGTATTGTGCCTTATTTTCTGTGCTTTTTACTTTCTTGTGCCTTTTTTCCTTGCTTGTACCTTTTCTGTGCCATTTTTTGCCCCTTTGTGCCCTGTGCCCCTTGCGCTCTGTTTTCAACTCTCCTGAGCCGTTTCTGCCTCCCGTCCCTGCGGCCCGCCCCCCTTGCATCCCCATTCGCTCTTCCCTCCTGCCTCCCAGCTGCTCCTCCCTCCCACCTCCCCTTCTCTATGGCAGCTGCTTGGCAAGCCCATCTTCGCCCGTCCGCGCCTGGACTGTGCACAGCACCAGTCAGCCCTGCCCACTGGGCCCCCGCACCACAAGACGCCGCTACACAGCCAGTGACCTCCATGCCCTCAATCCAGGACGCTCCTCCGTCTGCTTCCAGTCCACTCCGAAGCACACCAAGGGACCATTCTCCTGCAGAGCCTGCAGCTTCACCTGCACCCTAACTACCAATCACCGCAACAGACCCGCCGACAACCACCTCAGCTGCATTCTCCTCAACACCTGCTCCGTCCACAAATGCGCAATCAAACTCTGGGACCTACTGACCTCATCATCACCTGACGTCGCTTTCCTCAACGAAACCTGGATGAACTCAGCCTCGGAACCAGACATAGCCATAGCCACCCCTAAAAGCGACAAAATCACAAGAAGAGACTGCACCAACAAACCAGGAGGAGGAATCGCCATAGTCCACAAAAGTACCATCAGAGTCCCAACCAGCACCCACAACACCCTCAACCCAGCCGAGCACCTCCATTTCAAAATTCACATTAACGCCAACACCTCCCTCAGAGAAACACTGGCCTACAGACCCCCGGGCCCCTGACCTCACTTCTGTGACGCCATCGCCGACATCATCAGTGCCCAAGCCCTCACCTCAACAGACTACATCCTCCTCGGTGACCTGAACTTTCACTTAGAAAACAACAACGATATCAACACCACTAACCTGCTTGACAAACTCGGCCTTAAGCAACTCGTCACGTTGCCCACTCACACCGCAGGCCACACACTCGACCCTATCTTCTCAGCCAGCAACCACGCCTCCTTCAGCCACACCACCGGATCGACCATCGCTGCATCCATTTTTCCTTCCAGAAGCCAGTCACTCACCACCACCCTACATAACCCCCCCGCCGCTACTGGAGCAAAATCTCGTCAGAACAGCTGGTCTCCACCCTCACCCATGCCCTACCTCCTAGGATCCCGGACCCCAACACAACCGCCACTAACCTGCATCAATGGATAGACGACTGCGCCAACACCCTTGCGTGACTCAAACAACCCTCAGACATCCACTACAGAACCAAGGCAAGCTGGTTCACCCCCGACCTACAGGCCTCCAAACAGGAATGCAGAAGAGTCGAGAAAACCTGGCACCATGAACCTACAGAATCCAACCACATCGCCCTCAAGACTGCCATCCACAAACATCACCAGCTGATCCGCACCACCAAAAGAACCTACTACAAAAGCCGCATAGACACCAACGCTCACAACAGCAAAGAGATCTTAGGCATCATCAAAGAGCTCTCCAACCCCGGGCCCTGCTCCAATGAACCCCCGCCATCACAGGAGCTCTGCAACTCCCTCGCCACCTACTTCCATCGAAAGATCGAAAACATCCACAACAGCTTCAACCCCCAGACCCACCAGCCAATCACAGAGACCCAAGACTCCAATGCACCAAGTGATACCAACCTCCTTTGCACCTGGAGCCACGTCCACAATGAAGACACCGTCAACACCATGGCCTCCATCCACTCCGGCTCCCCATCGGACCCCTGCCCACACCATATCTTCAATAAAGCCAGCAATATCATTGCCCCCCACCTCCGCACCATCATCAACAGCTCCTTTGAGACAGCCACCTTCCCGGAGAGCCGATGTCAACGCCCTTTTGAAGAAACCCAAGGCAGACCCAGACAATCCCAAGAACTACCGGCCCATCTCCCTCCTCCTCTTCCCAGCAA
Source organism: Pleurodeles waltl (assembly GCF_031143425.1). Classification (NCBI taxonomy): domain Eukaryota; kingdom Metazoa; phylum Chordata; class Amphibia; order Caudata; family Salamandridae; genus Pleurodeles; species Pleurodeles waltl. The sequence goes on along the minus strand of NC_090445.1, from coordinate 1,652,156,385 downwards.
AGGTCATAGAGAAAATCGTGAATGGACAATTATCTCGCTTCCTGGAAGACAACAAGACGCTCAACACTTCCCAATCCGGATTCTGCAAGAACCACAGCACTGAGACCGCACTCATCGCTGCTATAGATGACATCAGGACCATGCTCGACGAAGGCAAAACCGCAGCGCGCATCCTCCTGGACCTCTCTGCAGCCTTTGACACCACTTGTCACCATATCCTTCGCACACGCCTCCACAATGCCGGGATCCGCGGCAAGGCTCTCGACTGGATATCTTCATTCCTCTCCGGCAGAACCCAGAGAGTCCGCCTTCCGACGTTTTTGTCCTAAGCCTCCAAGACCATCTGTGGCGTCCCCCAAGGATCCTCCCTCAGCCCAACGCTCTTCAACGTCTATATGGCCCCACTCGCCAACATCGCACGAACCCACCACATCATCATAGTATCCTACGTAGCCCACACCCAGCTGATCCTCTACCTCAAGAAAGACCTTGCAACTGCAAAAAACAACCTCCACAATGGACTTCACACCATCGCCTACTGGATGTAATCAAGCCGCCTCAAGTTAAACACTGACAAAACAGAGATCCCCATCTACGGCACCAACCTCTCAGCTTGGAACGACTCCTGGTGGCCTACCTCCCTAGGAATTGCACCCACACCCACCACTCAAGCACGTAACCTAGGTTTCATCCTGGACTCAGCACTCAGCATGACTCAGCAGGTCAATGCAATCTCCTCTTCCTGCTACAACACCCTCCACATGCTCTGCAAGATCCTCAAATGGATTCCCATTGAAACCCGGAAAACAGTCACCCACGCTCTTATCAGCAGCCGATTAGACTACGGAAACGCACTCTACGCGGGAACCATGGGCAAACTCCAAACGAAAATGCAACGAATCCAAAACGCATCTGCCCGCCTCATCTTTGACGTCCCACGCCGCAACCACATCTCATCCCGCCTCAGAGACCTACACTGGCTACCCGTAACGAAGAGGATCACCTTCAAACTCCTCACCCACGCACACAAAGTCCTCCACAACACTGGTCCGGCCTACCTCAACAACAGACTCACCTTCCACACTCCCACCTGCCATCTCCGCTCCGCCAGCCTCGCCCTCACCTCCGTCCCCTGCATCCGCCACACCACTGCTGGAGGAAGATCCTTCTCTCACATCGCTGCCAAGACCTGGAACTCCCTACCGCTCCACCTATGCCAGACCCAGTACCTCCTGACATTCAGAAAACGCCTCAAAACATGGCCATTCGATCAGTAGCTTCCCCCGCGCCTTGAGACCCTGACGGGTAAGTAGCGCACTTTATAAATTACTTGATTGATTGAATGTATTTGGTTATTTTGTTTCTGATGAAAAGCAGTCCTGTTCCATGTATATCTTTGTGGGTGATACAAAGCAGCTTGAGGGTGGATGTTCTGGCACTGGGTAACCAATATAGTGCTCTGAAGGCAGGGGAGATGTGGGCTTGTGGCTTTATATGTAATAGTAGCTTGGCAGCTTGGCTATCATAATAGATAGAGATGATCCATGGTAGAGACCATTGGTATAATCCAATTTGAATATTATTAGAGAGATAGTAGCCTGCACCTTGTGTGGAAATCCTAGGTGGGTGATGAAGCTTGATTGTGCTAGTTTGTCCACTTGGGCATTCATTGTTAACTTGGAGTCCATGGTAATTACAAGGTATTTAACTTCCTTGGTTACTTGAAGAGGTGGTCCCAGATTGCCAGGCCAGGTGCACAGTGGGTCATACATTTTCCATTCGCCACATATGAGTATTTCTGTTCTGGAGGCATTCTGTTTGAGATGGCTCCCAGTCATCCACTGATCAACGGCTTTGAGGCAACTGAAGATTTGTGAGTTTACAATTTCTTTGGGGCATTCCAAGTTAGGTAGTATTTGTGTGTCTTCTGCATAGTTGTAGCATGTGAGTTGAAAATCATTGAACAATTCTGGTAATGTGGATGTTGAAAAGCATAGGTGAGTTGATTGATCCTTGGGGACCCCTGCTTCTGTGAGGTATCGTTTGGACAAGAAGAGGGGGAGAATAGATATTATTAGTTGTGTTTTGAAGGTAGGATGTAATCCAGTCGAGAGCAGTTCCTTGTATGGTGATTTTGGGAACTCTTTGAATTAAGCTGTCATGGTCAACAGAATCAAATGCAGCTGAGAGGTCAAAGAGAAGTAGTGCAGCAACTCCATTGCTGTCTACTGTGTTTCTAAGACCATCCCAGATTGCTATGAGTGCCGATTCAGAGTCTTTTCCTGGGCGGAATCCAGGTTGGTAGTCTGAAAGTCTGGAGTTGTCTTCAATGAATTGTGATGTATGGGCGAATTCTGCTCTTTCTATCAGTTTGCCCAGGAAAGGTCCATTTGTGATTGGTCTGTAGTTGTTGGGGTCCTGTGGGTCTAGTTTTTTTTGCTTTAATAACAGAAGTATGTATGCCTTTTTCAGGTCTTCAGGAAAAGTTCCTGTAGTTACAGAGTTATTGATGATTCTTCTTACAGGTGAAGCAGCAGAAGTAGATAAAAGAATGTTCTTGAAGATGTGTGGTGGACGAGGGTCAGAAGGGCAACCAGAAGCCATGCTTGTTTTGACCAAATCCATAAATTCACCTTGTGATATTTGTTTGAATGAGTGCAGAGGCTGAGTTGGTTTACTCTTGGGGGGATTTTAGGAAATGGGTTGGTGCTGATAGTTTTCTTTTGTTTTAGATAGGAGTCCAAAGTGTCTGCCTTGGTTGTGTAATGAGTTGCCAGTTTGTTTGTGAAATCTTGAGTAGTGGGATGACTTCCTTCCATGCATTTAGGTTTTTGAAAATCATTCATAATTTTATAAAATTCTTTAGTTGCAGATTTAGCATTTAGAATTCTGTCTGAGTAGTACCTTTTTTTATAGCTTTTTTGATTGATGATTTGTATATTCTGTTAGGTTCGTGTAGCGAAGTTTGTCTTGAATGTTGTTTGTTTTGAGCCAGGTCCATTGCAACCTTCCGATTTGTTTTTAAGTTCTGTGTTTCTCCAAGGTGTTGGTTTTCTTTTGTCCTGTTTAGTTTTACTGAGTGGTATTAGTATATTGAAAGCTTCCTGTAGTCACTCATAAAGTTTTGAAACAGAATTCATTGTTACTAGATATGTGTTGGCTACTAGTTGTGTTTCTAAGGGCCAGATGTAGCAAGGTCCGAATTTGCGATTCGGAAATTGCGAGTCGGTGCGACTCGCAATTTCCGAATCGCAAATTCGGATGCAGAACGGTGTCTCAGACAGTATGCAACTCGCAATGGGGTCGCAAAGACCCACCTCATAAATATTAATGAGGTGGGTCGCATTGTGCAACCCCATAGCGAGTCCCTGCACTCACAGGGATGGTGGCCTGCTGAAGTCAGCAGACCTCCATGTCTGTGACTGCTTTTTCAATAAAGCAGTTTTTTTATTTTATTTTGCAGCCCGTTTTCCTTAAAGGAAAACGAGTTGCAAAATAAAAAAATTAACGAAACCATTTGGTTTTGTTTTTTCAGTGTAGGCAGTGGTCCATTGGACCACTGCCTGCTCTGAAAATACCTTTTTGCCCACGTTAAAAAAAGGGAAAGGGGTCCCATGGGGACCCCTTCCCTTTTGCGAATGAGTTACCACCAGTGTGACACTGGTGGTAACTGCGAATTGCTTTGCTACCACATTCGCGGTCACAAAGCAATTCTGCATTGCGATGCGAGTCGCAAATAGGAAGGGAACACCCCTTTCTATTTGCGAGTTGCATTCACAATTTGCGAGTTGGTACCGACTCGCAAATTGTGACAGTGCATCGCAGAAGGCTGTTTGCATGGCGCAAACTGCGATTTTCGCAGTTTGCACCATGCAAAGGGCTTCCTACATCTGGCCCAAAGTCTTCAAAATTGAGTTTGCTCCATGGTCGTAAGTTGCTTGTGTTGATTTGTGGTGTTTTATGTCAGAAAGTTATGAAATAGTGGTCAGACCATGTGATTGGTGTGATGCTTTGAATGGTAACTAGTTCAGGCTTTGCAAAAATAACATCTAGGATATGTGTGTGGGATTGTGTACAATCTGATGTAGGTTCAATGTGACTAGGCCAGTGGTGATAGCTTTTGGATGGGGCATATTGAGTTTGTCCAACCAAATGTTTAGGTCCCCAGGAATGCATAGGTTTGAGTATAATGTCATAAGGTTTGAGACTGTATCTAGAAAAGTGTATGGGAATGTTGAATTGTTAGGTGGAGGTCTGTAAAGGAGGAGAAAGTTACAGGAGGAAGTGGGTGCAGGGTTGCATCTGGTGAGGAGAGCCTCACAATCTTGAACGGAAATGTTGTCTGTTTTACAGAGATTTATTGCTTGTTTGAATAGTCGACCTCTTCACTTGCCCATACAGTTTTGTGTGATGGTTTGATAGTCTGGAGGAACGGCTTCATGCAACACTGGGGCCATGTCATCTCCCAACCATGATTCTGTTACAAATAGTAAGTCAGAATGTGTGTCCGTGAGCAGAATGTAGATGTGGTGCTTGTTTTTTGAGAGTGATCAAGCAGTTATGAGCAGGCAGTTTAGAAAATGTGTGTTTGTAGTGGTGTTGTTTTGGTTTGGAGAAGGGTGAGCAGTATATTTTGAGCTTGTCGCAGGTGTGTTGTTAGCGGTGATAACTGTGTGAGGGTCACAATAGTCCTGTTTTTCAATACAGTGTTCCTCTTCCAGCAGGCTTATGAGGCATTTTGTTGGGTCTGTGTGTGTCGGTGGTGGACTTGGTAGCTGAGAGTGACATGATGAGTGTAGTTTTTTTATAGAGAAGCCTTATTGTGTAATAGACAAGGGGACACGAAGATGTTAAGAGTGGCATGTTGTTTATTTGGTTTGAGTCTGTTTAATGTGGAAGGAGTATAGGTTAGGGATGATGGAGGAGCATGTGGATCATAATGTAAGGCTCGAAAATTGTGCAATGGATGAGAGGCGGGTGAATTAAAGTTGCTGTATTAGGGTGCCTGTGGTAGATGTTGGTGAAGAGTGAGAATTTAGGAGTAAAGAGTGGGCAGGATTTGTACTATTTGTGTAGTCATGAGGGTGGGGGTAGGTGTAATGGAAAGTATTATGAGAGTTTGTGTTATTTAATGTGCTGTGAACCGAGAGGGCAACCAAAATATTGAAAGGTAAGAGCATATAGGGAAATATAGATCAGTGATTCTTACCTCTGCTTACCTTGTGACCAATCCCTTGCAGTAGTTATTAGTAGTTATAGTTAGGACCTAGTTTCCATAGAAAAAAAGTGTTTTTTTGACTTGCCTATATCTGTGGCACTGTTTGAGGAATCTTCACGAACTTTTCCAAAAAGAAGTGCCCTGGTGATTCTTGTTATGCACTGACAGTTACGGGGTGATTCGTCAGTCAAGCGGGGTGCCGAGAAAAAGCAGGGGGTGGGTCAAAAAGTTGAGTTTCCCATGTTAATTCCCATAGGATCTTTAGACAAGATTACAGCCCAAAATACTGGACCGAATTACATGAAATATGGCAGAAAGCTAGCTTTCGGTATGCAGATTACACTTTTACTTATTTGGTGAAAATCTGTCCTGAATTTTAGGAGACATTAAATAGAAAATAAATTTGTCTCTCTGGGTTTGCCAGTAATTCACGACTATTCATGAATTTTCGCAAATGTGCATACGAAAAGATGTGCTATAATTGACTGACTGCAACCTGACTAGAAATTTGTGGACCCCATTTTATTTCATGGGACACGATCCCCAGGGTAACATTTCTAGTTGAAAGTGGCATAATTGGCCAGGGCGGAGGTACCCTGAACCCGGGAGTGTGACATAGGTGTGTTTTAGGGGCAAATTATGGGTTTAAAATAATTTTGCGTCTCTATGCGCGATACTTGTACAAATTGGCAAATTTTCATGAATTATTCACAAAATATTTGTGAATATGAAAAAATGTGGAAGAGAACTCACATACTCATTGGCACAATAATTCAATAATTCATTCACTTATACATGCACTCAGTGACTCGTACCCACTCAGACACTGATGCACCCACTCACACACCCACTCAGACCACCATGCACCCACTCACAGACCCACTCAGACACTGATGCACTCACTCACAGACCCAGTGAAACACTGAGGCACCCACTCATCAACCCACTGAGACACTCTTACACCCACTCATGCATCCACTCACAGTCCCTCATGCACCCACTCACAGTCCCATTCAGACCCTCACTCACCCACACACAAATTCACTCAGATCCTCATGCATCCACTCACAGACCCACTCAGACACTGACACGTCCACTTATAGACCCACTCAGACCCTCACACACCCATTCACAGACCCACTCAGACACTGACACACACTTATAGACCCACTCAGACACTGATCTACCCACTCGCAGACCCATTCAGACCCTCAAGCACCTACTCACAAATCCACTCAGACCCTCATGCACCCAACTCACAGACCCATTGAGACCCTCATGCACCCACTCACAGACCAACTCAGAAACTGATGCATCCACTCACAAACCCAGTGCGACACTGATCACCCACACACAAACCCACTGAGACACTCACACACCCACTTACAGACCACTCTGAGCCTCATGCACCCACTCACAGACCTACTCAGACACTGACGCAACCACTAACACACTGATGCACACACTTGCACACCCAGACAAAGACTCTCACAGCCTCTCCCACCCCAGATACACCCTCTTACAGCTATTCTCACACTCTCTCTGGCCATGCGTGGCGGTGGTTGGATTAACGTATAGTAATCAAAATTACTATATGTTAAAAAAATCCATAGAAACTCTCTAAAAAAACAAAGATTACAGGGATTTTATAGCTGGGAAATATAATTTAAAACAGCATAGAAATTCACTGAAAAAAACAAAGGTTACAGGTACGTTATATTTAGGAAATAGAATTAAAAAACATTAGAAATTCACTGAAAAAAAACAAAGGTTACAGGGACGTTATAGTTAGGTCCTGAATTTACTTCCACAAAACCAGAGTAATTCAGCAGTTATTGTTCCTGAGCTAGCCATAACTTGCGCCCCTGTAATGCACTGCTTATGACATCACATATTACATCACTCATGACATAGTGACGTCACTGATGACATCACTAATGACATACATGACTCACAAATCTAGTATAAAATACATATAACCACTGACATATCCACTCACTCACACATACAACAAACACACGCCCATGAACTCACCCATACAGACAGTTACACAACCACTTACCAACCAATACAAAGACTTACACACCCAGTCACCCATACAACAACTCCTACTCTAAGGCACCAATACATACTCACCCACACACCCATATAGCCACTCATACTCCCACGTTTTTAAGAATAAATTTACTCACACATCCACTCACTCTCACAATGACTCACTGATACAGCATTTATTCATTGGGAACAGCAACTCAAAGATAAAATCAGTCACTGATACATTCACTAAATCACGCACTAACTGAGTAAAAAAGACGTCATTATGGCTGCTCAGTTCCCAATTAAACCTCTTACACACCTACATAATTACCCGTATAACTACTAACACATCCTCTTTCTTATGTGTACACATTCTCACACATGCACGTACTGTACCACACAAGAAGTAACAGAACCACTTATCTGTTGATAAAGCCACTTGGCATTCCCTCATCCATATTCTCAATAACGGAGAGGGTTACACACTAACACAGTAGCTGAAACATACAGGCAGTACTCTATACAAACACTCATACACCCATTTTCTCAGCTATACAGCTACCCAGACATCCACTCACTGTACCAATACAGACCTTCACACAGCCACTTCCTCGTATATACACCTTATAACACATCCACTTATAGCTTCATACAGAAAATAACTCAACCACTAACTAATACAAGCATTCACACCTTCAATCATACATACCTATAACCACTTACAGATACTGTAAAATGTCATCACTGATGTTATCAATGATGTCATTTGAGATGTCATCAGTGATGTCACTAACTATGCCATGAATGATGTAATATGTGATGTCATAAGCAGTGCAGTTATATAGTCATATATAGTTAGCTCAGGTAAATATAACTGATGAATTTCTCTGGCTTTGTGGAAGTAAATTCAGGACCTAACTATAACCTCCTTGTAACCTTTGTTTCTTTAACCCCTTCTGTGCTGTGGACGTAATGGTTACGTCCAACGGCACAGTGCTCATGTGCCGAGGACGTAACCATTACGTCCTCGGCACTGAGCTCAGAGGGAGCGCTAGCGCTCCCTCTTTGGGCTTCCCTCCCACCCCCCCCAAGGCAGAGATGGAAGGGGAAGCCCTTCCCCTTCCACCCCCGACCCCCTGACCCCTCAGTGACGTCTGATGACGTCAGCCCGCATTTGTGCGCTGACCTCATCAGAGACCACATCCCCATCATGCTGGAAGCTCAACTTCCAGCGTGATCAGAAGAAAAATGCAAAGCATTTCTCTTCCGATTATGTGATGGGGGCCTGAGGAGCTTCAAAGGAAAGGAATTTCCTTCCCTTTGAAGTCTCTCAGAGCATTTCAGAAGCCGGATCGTAAAGCGATCAGGCTTCTGAAATGCCCACTAAACACCAAGGATTATTTTTTCAAGTGAAATTGGCATAGGGGGAGCAACCCCTTGGGCAAGGGTCACTCCCCAGGGGTGCAATATTTTTCAAGGCCTTTTCTGCCCCCCTGGGGAAGATCAGCCTATTGTTGTCAGGCTGATCTGTCCCCAGGGGGGCAGAAACCACTAGGTGCCAGGAATCCATTTTTTATGGTTTTTTTTGTTTTTTTGTTTGTTTTTTTAGAGTTGGGAAGCGACCCCTTAGACAAGGGTTGCTCCCCTAGGGGGCAAATTATATTTAGGCAATTTCTGCCCCCCTGGGGGGCAGATCAGCCTATTTTTATTAGGCCAATCTGCTCCTGGGGGGCAGAAACCTCTAGGCGCCACGGATCATTTTTTTGTTTTCTTTTTTAGAGGTGGGGAGCGACCCCTTAGGCAAGGGTCGCTCCCCGGGGAGGGTAAATTGATTTTAGGCCATTTCTGCCCCCCCCATGGGATACCTCTAGGCACCAGGGATAATTTTTTGTTTTGTTTTTTAGAGGTAGGGAGCGACCCCTTAGGCAAGGGTCTCTCCCCTGGGGGGCAAATTATATTTAGGCCATTTCTGCCCCCCTTGGGGGCAGATCTGCAATTTTTTTTAGGCCAATCTGCCCCCAAGGGTGGCAGAAACCATTAGGCACCGGGGATCTTTTTTTTGCGCCAATTTCACGCAAGGGGAGCGACCCCTTAGGCAAGGGTCGCTCTCTGGGGGGGGGGGAATTTATTTTAGGCCATTTCGGCCTATTGTTATTAGGCCAATCTGCCCCCGGGGGGGCAGAAACCTCTAGGTGCCAGGGATCATTTTTTTGTTTTCTTTTGTTTTTTTTGTTTTGTTTTTTAGAGGTGGGGAGCGACCCCGTAGGCAAGGGTATCTCCCCTGGGAGGGGCAGATTTATTTTTGGCCAATTTCTGCTCCCCTTGGGGGCAGATCGGCATATTTCTATTAGGCCGATCTGCCCCCGGGGGGGCAGAAACAACTTAGGCACCAGGGATTGGTGTGTGTGTATGTGTGTGTTTTCTTTAGGGGGCAGCCCCTTGGGTAAGGGTTGCTCCCCATGGGGGCACATTACTGTTGCCCATATCTGCCCCCCCTTAGGGGCAGATTGGCCTATTTTTGGAAGGTCCATCTGCCCCCAGTGGGGGCAGAAAGCCCATCAGAGACGAGGGAAGCTTTTTTTCCAAAATAAGAGGGTGGGGGTATGGGCATACCCCCACCCCAAATAAATGGGGCCAAAGTTGTTCTACCCACCAGTGGGCAGATGGGGCAATTACCCCTGATCCACATTCCAGGGGGGCAGAAAGTCTAAAAGATGCCAGGGAATTAAAAAAATATATACATATATTGGGGTGGTGGCTATCAACCAGTATGGGCCTGGTTATGCCCCCAGCCCTACTGAAGGGGGTAACAGTCTTTCAGCTCTCCACGCACTCTAAAACATCTTATCCCACATCAAGCAAGAAGACATTTGATTATTTGGGGTTTTGGTTTTACATTTGGGCCATGAGAGTTTGGCTTACTCTCAAAATCGTCCCACTTGGAATGGTGAGGGCTGTACTTTATGGACTTTGGGAAGCTGCCATGTAGAAAAATCCGCAAGACCTAGACACATCTGAAAACTAAACATCTGGGTGATTCCAGGGTGGTGTGTTTCACATGCACCCGCACCATTTTTGTACCCACAATGCTCTGCAAACCTCCAACTTAGCTGTAAATCTCACATTTTTCCCACGTTTTTGTGATGGAACCTTCTAGAATCTGCAGGAATCCATAAAATTCCTACCACCAAGCATTGTCTCATCTATACCAATAAAAATTCTGCTGCACTTGTCAGCCTAAAATTTTTTTTTGCACACTGCCCTTTGCGACCCCCTTTGGTTCCCCATCAATATCGACATGTTTTTGGCTCTTCCCTTTCACAAGCACTTGGCTCATCTACACAAATGAGGTATCATTTTTACTGGGAGACTAAGTGGAACGTTGGGTGGAATGAAATTTGCCCCAGTGCGGTGATCCCACACAGAAATGTGGGAAAAATAAGTTTTTTTAGCTAAATTTGAGGTTTGCTGAGGATTCTGGGTAAGGAAACCTTGGGGGATCCACGCAAGTCAGACCTCCCTGGTCTCCCTCGGGTGTCTAGTTTTCAGAAATGTCTGGATTTGTTAGGTTTCCCTAGATGGCTGCTGAGTCCAGGACCAAAAACGCAGGTGCCCCCGCAAAAACAGGTAGTTTTGTATTTGATCATTTTGATGTGTCCAGATAGTGTTTTAGGGCATTTCCTTTCGCGGGCATTAGGCCTACCACAAAAGTGAGGTACCATTTTTATCGGGAGACTTTGGGGAACACTGGGTGGAAGGAAATTTGTGGCTCCTCTCTGAATCCAGAACTTTCTGTCACCGAAATGATATGAAAAATTGTTTTTTTGGCCAAATTTTGAGGTTTCAAAGGATTCTGGGTAACAGAACCTGGTCAGAGTCCCACAAGTCACCCCATCTTGGATACCCCTAGGTGTCTAGTTTTCAAAACTGCGCAGGTTTGTTAGGTTTCCTTAGGTGCCGGGTGAGCTAGAGGCCAAAATCCACAGCCAGGCACTTTGCAAACAACAGCTCTGTTTTCTTTGTGAAAATGTGATGTGTCCATGTTGTGTTTTGAGGCATTTCCTGTCGCGGGCGCTAGGCCTACCCATGCAAGTGAGGTACCATTTTTATCGGGCAACTTGGGGGAACACAGAATAGCAAAACAAGTGTTATTGCCCCTTGTCCTTCTCTATATTTTATCCTTCCAATTGTAAGACAGTGTGTAAAAAAGTCGTCTTTTTGAGAAATGCCCTGTAATTCACATGCTAGTATGGGCACCCCTGGATTCAGAGATGTGCGAATAACCACTGCTTCTCAACCCCTTATCTTGTGGCTATTTTGGAAATACAAAGGTTTTCTTGATACCTATTTTTCACTTTTTATATTTCAGCAAATTAATTGCAGTATACCCGGTATAGAATGAAAACCCATTGCAAGGTGCAGCTCATTTATTGGCTCTGGGTACCTAGGGTTCTTGATGAACCTACAAGCCCTATATATCCCCGCAACCAGAGGAGCCCAGCAGACGTAACGGTATATTGTTTTAAAAAATCTGACATCGCAGGAAAAAGTTATAGAGTAAAACGTGGAGAAAAAAATCCTGTTTTTTCACCTCAATTTCAATATTCTTTTATTTCAGCTGTTATTTTCTGTAGGAAACACTTTTTAAAAAAAATATTTTCATTGCTGTTTTATCAACAGGCAAACAATAAACAACATATCCCACAATACCCTCCCGCTACCCCATTCCCATGTGTCCGCTCCATTTCCTGTTTGTGGTCTTCCCATCTGGCCACTGTTGTACTTGGTGACCCACACTCCCCGCATGAAACAGTTTGAGACTTTATAAGTGTCACTGATGCTAGTCCTCTGCTGCGTCCGTTCCCTCTGAGGATGCACTCTGTTCCCTGGAACCAGTTTGTGGGTTTTTCAGGGGATCCAGCAGGTAGTCCCATTGTCGAGCCCCATCCACCTTTCTCGCCCCTTTTACTACTTCCTGGTGCAGGACCCTTCCCTCAGCTTCAGCCCATTTGACAAGTGTGTCTCTCCATCTAGGTATCTGCGGGCCTCCTGGGTCTTTCCAGTGCATTGCAATCTCCCTCCTCGCGAGAATTAGTGCTAGATCTATATATTTATTTGTAACTCTCTTCAGGTGGGGTCTGGGAAATCCCCCCAACAGTGTCACTGTTGGAGTGGGCAGGAGTTTTCTACCCGTTATCATTGCGATGATGTTGAATATCTCTCCCCAGTATTGTTTCACTACTCTGCATTTCCAGAGCATATGTATTAGGTCAGCTTCTTGTGCATGTGCATGTACTGTTTGTGGTGTTATACATTGATGCTATTTTTGCGGGGCTTAGGTATGCTCTGTGAAATATATACAGGTTATTCAGCTTGAAGCGGGCATTTCTGGAAACTTTGTAAACGTGTTGTGATTTGTCCCCACTGTGAATCGGCCATGTGTTCCCCAGTGTCGGTTTGCCATTGGGTCTTCAGTTTATCTAGGGGGAGTAGTGTGTCTCTTTGTAATACTTTGTAGAGTGTTGATACCGTTTTCTTGTCCCCCCCGGTTGTGCAGATGGTATGGCATCCATCGTGTGTGGGGGGTTCCTTTGAGCCCTGTTTCCAGTGTCTTTGTATCAGTGCTATGAGAGCTCTGTGCGTGGGGAACAGCCCTGCCGGGGTTTCATATTGGATCATTAAGTCTCCGTATGTCATCAGTTCCCCGTCCTTGAAAAGGTCCCCCAACGAAGTGACACCAGTTATCTCTAGTTTTGTGATTCCCACAATGTTATTGCCTCCAGGTAATACAGTCAGGTTGGTCAAAGGGAGGTTGGGTGAGTATGGGAGTGTGGTTCGTGTACGCTGTAAGCTGCATTTCCAGAAGTGGTTCAGGACTTGTGTCACCAATGAGGCCGTCCCGCACCTCCCACCAGGTGTAAGGAGTATTCCTGCAAGGACTGTAGCGGGGAGCTCTCCTGTGTGTACCTCTGATTCATACGAGTAAGCAATATGCCATTCCTTAGCTAGCCACTGGAGTTGCCCTGCTAAATAGTCTAACTCTATATCTGGGGCTGCCAGTCCCCCTTCCGTTGTGGGCCTTTGGAGTTTATGTAAGGCTACGTCCTGTCCCCCAGATAAAACTAGTGAGAATATAATCAATCTCTCTGAAGACTGGACGGGGGATTATTACAGGTATGGTCGAGAAACCGTATAATAATCTTGGCAAGGCCACCATTTTCACCAGCGCTATCCAGCCTGTAACTGATAGGGGTAATGTCTCCCAGAATTGAGTATCTGATCTCAACTTCCGAATCGCCTTCTTTATGTTGCTTTCTAATAGGTCTCTCATGTCGTGGTATATGTTAATACCAAAGTAACGAAACGTGGTCGGGGACCAGCCCAGGCCCCGTCCATTAATAACGTGAGGTACTCCTTGTCGTACAGGGTAGAGGAGGGATTTCTGCCAGTTTATGTGGAGTCCCAACATGCCCCCAAATCTCTCTAACAGAGCCATTGCTCCTGGTAGCTCCACATTCGGGTCCTTTAGGAATATTAGCATGTCATCCTTGTATAGCGCAATTTTGTGTGTCTGCTCCTCTATAGTTAATCCTTCATAATGCCCTCCGATTCTTGCCATCTGTGCCAGTGGCTCGATAGCAAGGGAATGAGCAGGGGTGACAGTGAGCATCGAGCATCCCTGTCTTGTGCCCCTTCCAATTTTATACGAGCTAGAGATTATTCTGCCTGTGCGAACGCCTGCTGTGGGGGTAGAATATAGTAATTTTGTCCACCCTAGGAACCCCGAGTCAAGGCCCATTTGTCACATCACTATTTCTAAATAATCTCATCTGAGGCTGTAAACCGCTTTTTCAATATCTACCACTATTATTGCTGCTGTAGTAAGGGTTGGGGCCCCCGATTGCATTATTTTAATTAGTCTCCTGATATTTGTGGCAGTGCTACGATTCAGAATAAAGCCTGTTTGGTCTGTGTGAATCAATTGTTCCACGTGGGGCACTAGTCTCGTGGCAAGGATTCGGCTCAGTATTTTGTAGTCCATGTTGAGCATGGATAGGGGGCGATAGGAGCGTACATCTGTTGGCGGGCGATCCTGTTTTGGAAAGGGGACCACAATAGCTTCATTTGTGGATGGAGGCAGATTACCGGTCTCAAGCGCCTCTCTATAAAGGTCGCTCAGTTGCAGTGCTAGGAGATCTACATATGTTTTATAAAATTACGTCGGTAGTCCGTCTGCCCCAGGTACCTTCCCTCTAGCCATCGCCTCCACCGCCGCCGTCACCTTCTGAGGAGTTATCAATCCCCCCTATGTCTGTTGGTCATCACTGTTCAAAGTGGGAAGCTGGGTATTTGCAAGGCTTCGTAACTGTTCGGGCTCTAGGGGTACCGCAGGTGGAGCATAAAGAGTCGAGTAGTATTCAGTGAAGCTAGTATTAATCGTCCTGTCCATATAAGCGCCTTCCCACCGGGTCCACTATCTCCATCACCAGTGATTGCTGCATTGGCGGTGCTGCGAGCCAGGCCAGCAATGGACCCGCTCTGTCTCCTTCTGCGTGCTGTCTAGCTATATATTTCTTATAATCAAAGCATCAAAGCTTTTCCAGAGCTAGCGCTATTTTATTCTTAGTCTCAGATATGTTCGTGGCAAGTTCTGGTTCATCTGATCTGTTACGTTCCAGGGTTCTTAATTCTGTCTCAAGTTTATCAATTTCCCCCTCCAGTGATTTCCTGACCCCCACTATCCCTGATATGCATAGACCTCTTAATGTTACTTTGAAAGCTTCCCACTCTTGGGCTCGGGAGGAGGCGGAGCCCTGGTTGTGCACAAAGTATTCTTTGATCGTGTCCCTGAGATTTTGTCGAAAGGCACTATCTTCCAGTGTTTCAGCATTGAGCCTCCAGTCTGGTAGCTGGGGGTGTTCCCTCTTTCAGTCTAATTTGAGCAGTAGTGGGTTGTGATCGGATATGGTACGGCAGAGATATTCTACACTTCGTACCGTACAGTTCACGTCAGGGGATGTCAAAAAGGCATCCAGGCAGACGTGCAGGTCATGCATGGGCGAATAGAAAGAGTAGTCCTTCTCTTGGGGGTGGAGGGGTCTCCAGGAGTCCATCGGGCCCCAGTCCCTTTGCCAGTCAGTGAAACCCTTGGCCGTCTTGATTATAGGTGAATGCACTAGGGGTGGATGGGATCTATCTAAGTCAGTGTTTGTAATACAATTAAAGTCACCTCCCACGATTGTGGCCTGGGTTAAATGTGATCCCCACTTATGTGAAATTGTATTTAGGAAGGTGTTTTGGTCATGGGTAGGGGCATAAATGCCCCGCAGGGTGATGTCCCGTCCTCCTAGGCGGCCTGTCACTAGGACATATCGGCCTTCCTTGTCTATGAGTGTTTCTGTTTTTTGGCATGGGACCCTTGGTCGGACCCATTGCAGGACCCCCGTGCATATGCTGAGTATTCTGTAGCATATACTTGTACAGGGGTTAGGCCAGAGGGTCATGTAGCCTGGAGCTGGATCTCCTATTCTAAACTTGCTAACTACTAACAAAATTATTCTTATTATACCCCACCTCCCTCTCCCCAGGACCGGTTTTAGAACTTTCCCCGTCCAAACCTTCCCCAATTGAGAACACATTGTGTGTGGGGGCTGAGTCAAGACCCATGTGCTTACCCCATTGCCCCCCACCCAAACCAAATTTTCCCAGTGTCATGTCCCCCCTCCCGGCTCCTCAGCGATACTTGCAGTTATTTAGTAGTGACGAGAGTTCGGGATCGTGTAGCCTGTCATCTGGCTTCTTTGTGTGCTGGCTTCCCCGGGATCTGGCAAGTGTCATAATCTCATGATGCATGAAATTCCCACAATGTCCCTGCTCCGGGACACACCTCCTTGATTAGTGTTCCCCGGGGCACGTGGTAAAGTTTACTGTCCCTCAGATGATTTCGTCTGATGTTCTAGGCGTTATTCTTGGCAAATTTGCGGTCGAGTCTATTGATGAGCAAGAGGCACTATGGGAGAGCGACTCCTGGTCTGACTGGATCTCCGATGGGTGTGGGGATGTGGAGTCCTCTTTTCCTAGGGCCGCTACTGCTTTCACCACTTCTTCCTGTTCTTACAGTACCTGAGTGCGAGGCGGAGCAGTTCTCGTAAGGCGTCTCCTCCTCTTCCTGTGTAGTTCCTTTTGCGATTTTGTAGCACTTTACCGATTTTCCTCCCCATTCGGTCCCAGGGAGTGCAGCCATTCTTGCGCTTGTTGCAGTGATGTGAAAAAAAGGGTATCGTTGTTTATAATAATTTTTAGTTTAGCCGGGAACAGCATGGCATATCATATGTCTCTATCTCTGAGCCGCCGTTTGATTTCGATAAAGTTGGCTCTCTGCCTTTGGGTATCTCTCGTGAAATCTGGGACGATCATTATCTTCTGGTCCCCCATCATGATCTCCCCTTTCCTCCTTGCTTGAGATATTATAAGGTCTCTATCTTTAAAATGTAGCAGCTTCACTATAATAGGTGCGGCCTGGCCCCCCAGGGGAGGGGCCCTGGCGAGTAGTCTGTGGGCACGCTCTATAGCGAAGTACTGCGATAAGCCTTCTGGGACTACCTCTCTGTGTATCCATTGTTCCAAGTATGTTTCCAAGTCTGGAGCTTCCTGCTCTGCCTTCTCGGGGAAACCAACCAGGTGCAGATTGCTTCTCCGTGCTCTGTTTTCGGCATCCTCAGCACGCGCTTCCAGTGTTTTGATCTGTGTCGTCAGTTCAGTTATTGTTTTAGTAATCTTCAAGTTTTCCGGGGTAAGGCGCTCCAGGGATTTTTCGTTGGCGAATACTCTGTCTGTTCGTCGTCTGTGGTCATCCCTGAGGAGTGTCAGGTCCATCAAGATCGAGTCTATTTTAAGTTCAGGTGCTTTTCTGGACGCTTGAATTGCTTGCAACAGTATGTCTAGTGTGGTTCCTCTGTCGGGTTCACCGGTCCCTCCCTCTCTCTGGGAGCCGCTTTCTTCCCTGGTTCCGTCTCTCTTCTTAGGTTTACCCATTCTTGGCTGCTTTTTCTCTGCCTCAGGGCTGAGCTCCTCTGGTCCTAAACACCTGTTGTTCCACCACCACTCGTCGCTTCGGTTACGTTGGGCTAAGTCTCCCCTCCAGTTGGATCCCTAGCATATTGGATCAGGAGGCCATCCACAGGGGTCCTGATGCTTAAAATTTCTATTCGGGGGTTATTCAGAAGTGTTCCAGTGTTCAGTGTTGGTGTATGTACTCTTGGGATACCTCTTATGGGCCCAACTTCGCGCTCCAAAGTCAGCGTTCCAAATCCCAGGTTTGGCTTTTTGTCAGAGGTGTCCAGCAGGGCTCCATCCCCCGGGTTCCTGGCAAATTCTCTGCTGTGGGGCTCTCACCCCTGAGTGAGTCAGTAGGGAGCCATCCCGCGTTCATCCGTTATTGCGCTCAGTTATAGGCTCAGGTCCAGGGATTAATAGCCCACCTCTGCGACTCCAGCACAGGCCAGCCGAACCCCCTCTTCCGTTCCCCCCCCACACCCCTGAGGTCAGGGGGGGAACTCTCCGCGTCTCAGAGCTTTGGAACGGGCCCAGGGCAGCGCCCCAGGGCCAGCACCTCCCGCCCGCGCCGGTACGTTCTTGTCCTGCTGCTCTCCGTGCCCAGTGCAGGCTGCAGAGGTGCAGATGTAGGGTCTGAGTAGCTCTCCTCAAAGCAAAAGAAGAAAAGGGGAGAGGGGGAATCACCACTTCTCCAAATACCTTTTCACCCCACACCCAGTAAAAGGCGCGGGGCCCGGGGACAGCAGCTCTGTGCCGTGTCTTCAGTGCCGTCTCGGCAGGCTTGTTTGTCAGCTCCCCACCCCCCACACGTCCAAGGCTGGGGGGGAACTCATCACGTTCCAGTGTTCCTGATAGGGCTGGGGTAGCGCCGCCAGGCCAGCGCCGGCACCTTCCACTTGCTCGATGCGCACTCCCACAGCACCTCCTCCGATGGTCCCGGCTACTCAGGCGTGTGGTTCGGTCGGCCCCTCACAGTCGCCAGCCATGCCTCGCGAGATCCGCTCCTCACTGCCAGGTCCCGCCTTCATTTACTGCGCACTCCAGTGCTGCCATTTTGTCAGACAGCCCGTCTCGGGGTCCGGGCCGTCCGCTCTGCTAATACTGTCCGGACTCCCTGCCACACGACCAGCTGGTGCTGCGGGGGTTCCCACACTCACTTCAGCATTTCTCAAGTGAGAGCCGGGGGTCAGAGAGACAGGATTGGTGCATATTGGTTGGAGGCCACCGGGAGCTCCATCGGCCTTAGGCCACGCCCCTTCTGTAGGAAACACTTGTAGGATCTACACAAATGACCCCTTGCTGAATTCAGAATTTTGTATACTTTACAGAAATGTTTAGCTTTCTGGGATTCATTGGTTTCTCACCCATTTCTGTCACTAACTGGAATAGTAAAAATGGGGCATGTCCCAGTAAAATGTCAATATTGTGTTGAAAAATTGGGTTTTCTAATTCAAGTTTGCCTGCTCCTGAAAGCTGGGAAGATGATGATTTTACCTCCGCAAAACCATTTTTATGCCATTTTCAAGGAAAAAAACACGAGCCTTCTTCTGCAGCCCTTTTTTCCCATTTTTTTTTTAAAACAAACTTTTCGCTTTATTTTGGCTAATTTCTTGGTCTCCTTCAGGGGAACCCACAAAGTCTGGGTACCTCTAGAATCCCTAGGATGTTGGAAAAAAGGATGCAAATTTGGCATGGGTAGCTTATGCGGAGAAAAAGTTATGAGGGCATAAGCGCAAACTGCCCCAAATAGCCAAAAAAGGCACAGCACAGGAGGGGAAAAGCCCTGGCAGCGAAAGGGTTACGTGAATTTCTATGTTTTTTTTAATTCTACCTCCTAAGTATAATGTCGCTGTAACCTTTGGTATATATAGAAGTATGTATGTGTATATATATACGTATATATATATACATATATATATATATATACATATATATATATAGATATACATATATATATATATATATATATATATGTATATATATATATATATATATATATATATATATACATACATATATCTCTCTATATATATATATATAAATATATATATATCTGAAAAAAGCAAAGGTAAGCAGGAAGTTATAGTTAGGTTCTGAATTTACACGCACAAAACCATTGAAATTCAGCTGTTATAGCTAGAGGTATTTCAAGTACCTATAACTCATGCCCTAAGGTAACTATAACTTGTGTCCCCGCCCTGTACAGCTTTCTCAACAATAATTTTACTGCAGATGTTGCAGTGATAATATCAGTGATGCCACAGAAGATCTCACGAAAGATGTAATATGTGGGGTAATTAGCTGTGCATGGCAAGGGCGAGAGTTAGAGTTACCTTAGGGCATGACTTATTGTCATCTGCAATAACTCTAACCTGGTTCTGGGGTATTTCTCCTGGTAGTGTCTTATTTTCTTGTGCATGCATCCTATTTTGGCTATGTACATCCATAGAAGATCTTTGGTCAGTTTTACTCTCATTTTGCTTCAGCCCACCCAACATATAGCAGTGGTCAGTGGCTCAGTTATCTTCAGCCGCTGACTCTTGCGCTGTGAACCATGTCATTTGTCTTGATCCTCTACACCCACCTGAAAAGAATTGCTTTTGCATTTTTTTCTGTGACATGACTTTTTTCCAATCTTTACCCGTTTAGTTTTTTATTCATCCTCGTGTCTTTATTCTATGTCTTCAGGTTACAGTCATTCAAAGCCAATAGCACCTTTTTTTCTTCAATGAGAATCATATTTTCCTGTGATTTGAATTAAAAGGCTTTCCATACCTGTTCTACGTACACTTGACTGCTATTAAAGTTATAGGCAATTGTTATGTTTTTTTTTCATTTAAAAATTAATAAATTGTATGGACCGCCTAGGTCATCACATTCAAGCAGCTGTTGTCTTCTTTTTTTCTTCTTGTTATTTTGTGCCATGTGCTTGCAATGAAAAAAAATGGTTGAGCCATTCTTTGCCATTCTTGCAGAAAGCCTGCTTATAGAGGTTCGAGGCTCCCCTTACCTTATATCCTACAATGTTAGGACTTCCCTAGCATATCACTTCATTTAAATACTGATCAAAAGTCTCTGACAATGGATAGGAGGCAATTCTGAACCAGGTGGATAGACTGTCTGGGTGGCAATTATTCAAATCTAATATAGCAACCAATGGTAATAGGGTGGCAGGAACCACTTGGGTTTACCTCCTGATGTCTGGCCAGTGAGGTATCCAACATGCACCTCGCCAATGAACATGAAACAGGAACAGCTTATAGAGGGCAGCAGTAAGACAGACCAAAGGATATTGAACAGGTGGTGCAATGCAATTGTGTTCTACAAAATCTCTGATAATAGAAGTGTGAAGAACAGTCTGCCTGTGACCTCCGACTTGTGGACCGTGATTAGAAGTGATGCTGGAACTTTTTGTACCCTATAATGGTGTAATAGATTTGATACAGTTTGATTGAGCTAAGCTGCAAATGTCACACTTCTAATGCCATCATGTGGCAAAGACGGGCCCACTCCACCACATCAGATGCATTAACATGTTTGTTTTTTAGACAGATGTTATCATTAAAGGGACAGTTGAAAGAGATGTGTGCATCTTTCACAAAAACAAGATCTGCAAATCTTTCCTCCGAGTAAACTGTAGAACAACCCGAGAACTGCAAACATCATGTGTAAAACTGCTCTCCGATGAAAAGCGCCTATTCTATCACACAATGGTGACCATGAACAAACAAGATTCCGGCGGGGTACCTTGTCATCTCTGCTGTAAAGAGGTGTTGAAAGGTCTACAAGATGGCAGACACTGATCTCACTACGTGTTTTTTTTTATTATGAAAATCCTCTGTGAATGGAAGGCAGAAGACAAGGCAAGCACTGTGACCTGAAAGAAGCTCCGAACAAAAGGCCATTAATTCCTAAAGGAACCTCAGCTCTGCCTAAGTTGAGAAAAAAGGGTTCATTTTGCACAAGAATATTACATTACTGTCTCAGGTATGCAAAACAACAAGGATCTGGTCCTGCCAGATGCTTCCTATGGAGAAAAATCTCCACTAGTGGTGATGCACTACTCACAGTACCCAGGATGAAGAAAGCCAAGACAGGTAGAAGACCGTTCTACGATCTGGCCCTAGTATATTGACACAAACTGCCATAGGAACTTTGTATTTGCTCCAACCATCTTCATTTTAGAAAGATGCTCAAAACCTCACGGTTCAATGAATTTGTTCCCTAGTGGTTTCCTATAAGCGCAGAGAAACCCCTCTTGGGGTGATTCTTGTGCTATAGCAAGTAAATATACCATAACATAATACTACCCGCTTCTAATTAATGTACCCTAGTTCTGGGGATCTTAACACCTTCTAGGCTGGATTGTTGCATTTTATGGTATGCTGACCTATTCTCTCTCAAGATGGCCCAGAATGCGTCAGTGCACTTGCATGAGATTGCAAGATGATCTTAGCCCACAAGTAGCTCCTTGTACTACTGAAGAGCGTAAGAGGAAATGCACTTTGATGTAGCTAGTGTGGCATTTAAATGCTTTTCCTATCCTTCAGATCGTTGTCAGGATCGAGATGTTTCACATGCGTTTATGGAAGGACACTGAGAGCTAATATATCAATCAAGAATTGAATTTGTGCTGTCATGAGTGATGTCATAAATGATGTTATTGAACATGTAATAAGTGATGTCATATGTGAAGTCATAAGCATCGCATGGCGGGATGCAAGTTATAGTTAGTTCTGCTAAATATAACTGCTAAATTTTTGTGTATTTTTATTTCAGAAAGTTAAAGTTGTGACAGAAAAATTCACCTAACTTTAATGTTACTTTAACCTTTGTTTTTTTGAGAAAATGTGCAGGTTTTGTTTTAAAGTTAATTGTGACGGGTGTGCATAGGCTGTTTGGGGAGACCGGCCTCTCCACTAAGACATCTCTCTCAGATGAATAGTGTGTGTAGTAGGGTGTGTGGAGGGAGACTGGCTTCTCCTTTGAGACATCTTTCTCATATGACGGGTGTATATGGTAGTGAGTATGGAGGGACTGCCCTTTTCTCTCAGACCTTTCTCTCAGATAGCGAGTGTGTGTAGTAGGGTGTGTACTGGGACTGGATCTCCTGTCAGACCTTTGTCTCAGATGATGGGCGGTGTGTAGTAGGGTGTGGGCAGAGAGACTGGTCATGGGTGTGTATGTACTAGTATGGAGAAAGACCGGCCTCTCCACTGAGACCTCCATCTCAGATGACAGGTGTGTGGAGAAAGACCGATTTGCGCCATTTTTAACGATTTACATGACTCCTGTCTTAGTAAAGACAGGAGTCATGCCCCCTTGCCCAATGGCCATGCCCAGGGGACTTATGTCCCCTGGGCATGGTCATTGGGCATTGAGGCATGTAGGGGGGCACAAATCAGGCCCCCCTATGCCAAAAAAAAATATAAAAAAAAATAAAAAATTATACTTACCTGAACTTACCTGAATGTCCCTGGGATGGGTCCCTCCATCCTTGGGTGTCCTCCTGGGGTGGGCAAGGGTGGCAGGAGGGGTCCCTGGGGGCATGGGAGGGCAGCTGTGGGCTCATTTTGAGCCCACAGGTCCCTTAACGCCTGCCCTGACCCAGGCGTTAAAAAGAGGCGCAAATGCGGGGTTTTTTGCCCCGCCCACTCCCGGGCGTGATTTTTGCCCGGGAGTATAAATACGACGCATTTGCGTCGCAGTCATTTTTTTAGACGGGAACGCCTACCTTCCATCTCATTAACGCAAGGAAGGCGTTCACGCAAAAAAATGACGCTCATTCCTCATACTTTGGCGCTAGACGCGTCTAACGCCAAAGTATAAATATGGCGTTAGTTTTGCGCCGAAATTGCGTCGAAAAAAACGACGCAAATTCGGCGCAAACGGAGTATAAATATGCCCCTTATTTTATCTCCATATTTAAATATGTTCTTATCTTTTTGCTTACGTCACTTGAAAGAAACTTCGTTTTCAACATAAAGATGTAGTATCAAAATGCACATTTACCTTTACATGGTCCTTTTAATGCACACCTTTAATTCCAAATTCCACTGTGCAGTTCCTTCTGTTAATGACTGTCTTTGCTGAACTTTTCAAGTATTGTTTTCACGTTACAGTTTTCCATGGTCTTATATCTTTATTTTCCCATTAAAATATCAACTCGAAGAGAATAGCAGTTTTCTTAATAATTTGGTAGACTCACCCTGCTAGCCATCGCATAAAAAGAGCTGCGCGTAAACACCTTCAGTAGTCCCCTTATCCTCCAAAGGCAGGCAACCTGAAGGGGAAAAGTCTACGAGCTGCTAGGTGTAATTCCGAAGGAGTTGTAAAAACGATTGGACAGTATATGTTCCAGGGAATTTGAAACCCAGGGGCAATTCTATTATGTTTGTGAGCACAAAACATCTGGAAAACTGTACGGTAAGTTTGTCTGACTCTGATCTGGCTTTCCTGCTTTAAACACCTGTGCGGTCCCGGCGCACGAATAACAGAATTCTTTCTTATTAAAATCAACAGTCGTGACCTGGCTCGGTTATAACAAACCTCACCATGGGCGTGCACATCCTACATTTAATCCTAGCCAGTATTTTACCTTCGTAAATGCATCCCAAAGACTAACATTGGCGTGGAGCACGCATGTTAAGTGTCCATATCCAAGCGGAACACCATTACTGCATTGTAATGCGTTCTGCAGATTGGTGCTTACATGTAATGACTTCAGCAGCTGCTTAGATTGAAGTCTTTTGGCTTCCTGCTGGACAATGTGCTGGGCTACTCACTGGTCCCATGGCTGAAACAGGAGTCCAACAGATTAAGCAGCACTGATATATTCGCTTTATGGGATTCTCGTTTCCAGGAGTAAAATATTTTTGACGTTTCATTGCATACGATGTTTTCACTCGTCCCGTGCAACTAAAGCACCAGACGTCACAAGTGTAACAATTCTAAACACATCCAAAAGCTGCTTATATGATTCTATCTTTAACACTTGATGAACGAATTGCTTCGAAACTTTGTTATTCATTGTTTTGCTCACTGCCTTTCTGTTGTTAGTTTTCGCTTTAGACAGCCGGCATCACTTCCTTTACGACTGTTTGACCCTCGGCTGGAGCGTGGTCTTAGTACTTGTGTTCTTCCACTGCTTGCCTTATGGGAGCTACTTTTTAGGGTCGAGCCTGCATCAGCATGCGTTTCGCTTGCGAGACGCTTTAGTAATAAGAAAAGGGCTCGGAGCCCCGTTCATGTCACGTCATTGTCTTTCATTGGTTCGTGGGCTTGCCTTTCAAAATCTGCTTGCTTTCATTAGTGGAAGGCACGCATACGTCATGCCTTTTCTGGTGGTTAGCCCTCCTCGAGCTCAGTGACCAAGTACTGAAAACATGCGAGGCTCGCTGTTTCCCGTCAAGTTTGTGGACTACTTTTTATCTTTTTTTCACAGCGCGATCTTGCCTGGCAGAGGTCAAGTGCTTTGCATAACATCGACCCTGTTACATAGTTAATTGCACTTTTGCCGGTTACGTAGATAATTACACTTTTGCCGATAGATTTCACTATGAGTGAACTGTAGCAGCGTGATCACACTGTTTTTTTTTCCATTTAATGTGGCAAGAAAAATCCAGTTGGGAGTTTACAACTGCTAATAGCTCTAACTCAGAGAAATGTGAGACCCTATTGCATTGCAAATGCTTGTTTGTTTTGTTGAAGCACTCTCTGTGAGTGCATCTGTTTGCGACATGTCTACCTCATGTGCCCATCCCTCTGTGTCACTCTCTCTCACCCTTATGCTTTTGTTCCCCACACACTAATGCTCCCCCCTCTCTCACCTGTATGTTTCTGCCTTTCCTTTGCTTGCCCCCACTAACTCTCGTATTCCGCTCCATGTTGTTGCTTGCCCCTCACTCTCCCATCACGGTCTGGACAGTGCTAGTGCTTGACCCCACCCTCCCTTCCTACTCTGCTCCATGTTGCTGCTTGCCCATATCCTCCCTCCCATTCCTCTCCATGTTGTTGGTTGCCCCAACCTCTCAGCCCATCACACTCTGTATTGTTGTTTGCCTCTTCTCTCCTGTCCCGCTTCTCTCTGTGTTGTTGCTTTCAATCCCTTGAACCACCGTCTCATCCTGCTCCACTCCATGTTGTTACTTGCCCCTATCCCTGGCCCACTCTGTGTTGTTGCTTACCTCCACCCTCCTGTCTTGCTCATTGTGGCCTTCCCCATCTAGTATCCCATCCTGCTTTGTGTTGTTGTTTGCCCATACCCACACTCTGTCCCACTCTGTGATGTTGTTTGCCCCCACTCACCATCCTGCCCCACTCCTGCTGTTGTTTACCCCTCACTCTCCTGTCTCTCCTTGTGTTGTTGCTTGCACCCACCTTCCCTCCTGCCCCCCTACGTGTTGTCCTCTTGCCCAGTTCACTGTTGTTGCTTTCTTCCTTCAACCTTCCCGTCCCACTCTGTGATGTTGTTTGCCCCCACTCACCATCCTGTCCCACTCCTGCTGTTGTTTGCCCCTCACCCTCCTGTCTCTCCCTGTGTGGTTGCTTGCACCCACCCTCCCTCCTGCCCCCCTATGTGTTGTCCTCTTGCCCAGTTCACTGTTGTTGCTTTCTCCCTTCAACCCTCCTGTCCCACTCTGTGTTGTTGCTTGCCCCCACCCACCCTCATAAACCACTCTGTGTTGTTAATGGCCCCATCCATCCTCCTGAAAAGCTCTGTACTATTGCTTGCTCCCACCTTACCTCCATACCCACTCCATGTTGTTGTGTTCACCCACCATCCCATTCCCATCCTCTCCATGTTGTTGCATGCCACACCCACCCTCTCAGCCCGCTTCATGTGGTTGCTTGCTCCCACACACTCTCCCCTCCTGCTCTATCATGTCACTGTAAATACATGAAAATGTAATTATATTTCATGTAAAAAAATGAATTTTTAAAATCATGAAGACATCATTTGTTAAATGCATCAAACTTTGCTCAGATACAGGAAACTTCATCCCAGGTTCTAAGAGCAAAACAATATGACCCCTGAAGACTTTGATGCGCCTTTTTAACCCAAACTGACTGATTTACAACTCAGCCTCTTGAGCGAACCTGCAATTAACATAGCAAAAAATCAAATTCTTCCCCCCCTAATGAGGAAACTTTCAAATTTGATATATGGCCAAAGAGGGCTATGCAACATTTCAAATGGCACCTGCAGCAATGGCCAAAATGCAAGGCATCAATCTTACACACAAAAATACATGACGTTTGTTATTACTTGTCCCCACCTTCCCATCCTGCTCCACTCCATGTTGTTGCTTATCCCACCTTCCTTTCTGAGTATGTGTTGTTGTGTGCCCCTAAACTCCTGCCGTGCTCCATGTTGTTGGTTCCCCTCTAACCCTTCAGTCCTGCTCCAAGTTGTGTTTGCCCCACCCCCTTTCCAATCCCACTCTGCGTGCTTATTTGCACCAAGCACCCTCCTGTCTCACTTCATGTTGTTGTTCGCCACTACTGCTCCACGTTGGTGATTGCCCGCCTCCTCCCTGCCATCCTGTTGCATGATTTTGTTTGCCCCTGCCCTCCCTCTTGTCCTACACCGTGTTGTTGCTTCACCCACTCTCCCTCCTGTCCAGTTACATGTTGTTGTTTGCCCCACTCTCCCTTACCTTCGGCTCCATGTTGTTGTTTGCCCCACTCTCCCGCCTGTCCAGCTCCATGTTGTTGCTTGCCCCACTCTCCCTCCTTTCCAGCTCCATGTTGTTGCTTGCCCCACTCTCCCTCCTGTCCAGCTCCACGTTGTTGCTTGCCCCACTCTCTCTCCCCTCCAGCTCCATGTTGTTGCTTGCCCCACTCTCCCTTACCTCCGGCTCCATGTTGTTGTTTGCCCCACTCTCCCTCCCGTCCGGCCCCATGTTTTGCTTGCCCCACTCTCCCTCCTGTCCTGCTCCATGTTGTTGCTTGCCCCACTCTCCCTCCCCTCCGGCTCCATGTTGTTGTTTGCCCCACTCTCCCTCCTGTCCAGCTCCATGTTGTTGCTTGCCCCACTCTCCTCCCCTCCAGCTCCATGTTGTGCTTGCCCCACTCTCCCTCCCGTCTAGCCCCATGTTGTTGTTTGCCCCACTCTCCTCCCCTCCAGCTCCATGTTGTTGCTTGCCCCACTCTCCCTCCTGTCCAGCTCCATGTTGTTGCTTGCCCCACTCTCCCTCCTGTCCAGCTCCATGTTGTTGCTTGCCCCACTCTCTCTCCCCTCCAGCTCCATGTTGTTGTTTGCCCCAGTCTCCCTCCTGTCCAGCTCCATGTTGTTGCTTGCCCCACTCTCCCTCCCCTCCAGCTCCATGTTGTTGCTTGCCCCACTCTCCTGCTTTGTGTTGCTGTTGTTGTCCCTACCCTGACTATATTACAAACATAATACAAGAATGCAGATACATTTTAATATGATCTGTTTATTACAAAGTAAGATTTTTTGCTGTCTTCATAAAACAGACTTTATTATTGCTGTATACTTATCTTACAATAAAAATCTATCTTACTTTTACTATAGGGGTTAATTCTAATATTTTTATTTAACAAAACCAACAATTCAAATATTTGGAACTAACAAAACCAACTACTACTTAAAAATATTTTAAAACTTAAAACACACAACCTTTTAAACTAACAGTCACACAAGCTTAAAACGCAAACACACACATATTCTATCACATTATTTTTCATCACAAAAGAACTACAGAAATCACACGCATTAAAGGTGGAGCCGATGCTTGCTTTGTTTCTTAGGACAGTGGTAAAAAAGTTTGCATTTTTATTCTTTGAGTGAGACAAGTGGCGCGCAGAATCAGATTGCTTAAATTTTTTTAGGGATATTTATATTCCAGTCTATTTTTAATACAAGTACACAATTAGTTACACTGACCCACAGAAATGCAGACTGATGTATCGTTAATTTTACTGACTGATTTGCTGACGTGAATTCATGATGTTTTCTTAAATGCTGCAGCAGGAGGTACTCAGCATTCTAGAAAAGTGCACTTTATCTCATACAAAGTTTTAAGACTATTTAGTAGGTTTTCATTATTTGTGTCAACAGTAGTCACTGTTATAATGATACTAATATGAGTTTCCCTAAAGTGTCTCCAACATTTTATTACCTGATCATTAAAAAAATTGTAAAATTATCTGGAGACCTACAGTTACAAGTCAAGGTGGATAAATATTAGCAATACTTTCATTAGTTTCAAAGAAAACGGGTTTCTTCCCAAACATCTCTAACATAGGGACGTTATTCACAGCTATTGAAGGAATCTGAACAAGAATTGGAATAGGTCTTGGCTGTGAAACCCATTGGTATATCAATGGTGGCCATCTTGGAACAAGGGACATATTAATGAGCCCCTTGCGCCACATTAGCCTCATTTTTTTAAAGCTAAAGTGGCGTTAGGTTGTCTAAAACGCTGTGCCATATTTACTTTGTAAACCCTTGCACCACATTATGCCAGCGCCAGGCATAATGTATGCAAGGGGGCGTTCCGTCGTTAGGAGGCCTAGACAAATGGCGCAGTGGAATCTATGAGATTACACTGTGCCATTTTTAGCGCCATGTTTAATGCCTGCCTAAGGCAGGCATTAAAAGGACGCTGCAATTGTTTTCAGTGGGCCTCCTTTCACTTTGCACGACTAGTGTCAACATTTTTGGTGCTAATCCTGCAAAGCGCCAAACTAGCATCAACATTTTTTACGCTAATTCCCTATTGTGGGCGCGTTAGCGGGTGCAATGGAGTGCAAGAACAATGGTGCATCATCACATGATGTGCCACTTTTCATAAACCTGGCCCTCTATTTTAACACATATTGCAAAATGCATGAAGAGATGGTTACATTCTCTATGGCCACAAATCACATTCAAAGATGGCCTTCGTTTGTGCACATGGCTGTCAGCAATCTGTGAAAGGGATTTGTTAAAATGTAACATAACCATTTGAATGCATGGTCATCTTGGAATATTCACAGAACCTTTTTATGATGGCCATTCACTGATAGCTCTGAGAACATCAAAATAAAAGAGAGAGACTGAGGGCAAAACGGCGCTGGATGGGGGTGGAGTGAAATAGCTGGGTGATCGGAAGGAGGCGTAGCAGGGAGGAGGGACAGAAACTAATCAAATGGATTGCTGGTTAAGGTCTGGCTCGAGCCTGGCCTCTTAATGGCATCCTACATATCCTAGACACCTTGTCAAGAGACTGAAGAAATATGATCATGTGACCCCTGCCATGACGGCTCTCCACTGGTTTCTCCACTTGACATGGTGCAAGTCACACCATCCACAAAATCAGCTGCATCATCTCCAAAGCCATCATGACTGTCTCCCCAGTCTAGGTGACTGGCCAGTTCCCCATTTCAAGTGACTCTTGGCACACCCGGGTTCGGAATCAGGACTGCTGGGACCCTGCTCCTACTTGGAAAGAGCACACCTTTTTAAAGTACACTTTAACATGATGAATAACTGCCCACTCTTGCTCCAGCTATCCTTTCAACCTTAGGTTGACTTTATGTTTGCCTTTGACACGTCGGTGGCTCCTTCGATAGGGCAGAGGAGCACCAGATGCAAACATGAAAAATAAAATGATAATAAAATAATTTTATTTTCATTTTATTTTTCTTCACAGAGCCAAGTCTTGCGGGTGGGGCCATACTGACAACATCACCAAGCATGGAGGAGGTGTGGTGGGCTCTGTAAGTGCACATGTCGGTTTGGACAGTTGTTTTATAATGGCCAAACCAACATACACTCTCAGATTTCTCCAACACGAGCTGTGTTGCACAGTTGCACAGCCGGCTGGAGAACAGCAGGCGCAGGCTCCCAGTCCCTGTGGGAGCACAAAACCAGCCCACTCAGACCAATCCCACGCTTCTCTCATGCTGGATAATAGTATTACCAGTATGAGAGCAGCGTCTGGATTGGCGTAGGGGAGTCTGCGAGCCTCTGCATCAGCAGCAAAAGAGCAGAACAGCACCAAAGTGAGGAGGCAGCAGGAGGCAGGTAAATGTGCTTTTTTTTTACTGTCCGACACGCTGCTCCACCAATTTTTGCTGACAGCAGCCAACATTGCTTTGACACATATGCTCTTTTTTGGCTAGGTTCATGTTACATAAATACCACATACATACAAACATAAATATTCCTACATACAGATATACATTCATAAAGGTACATGCATGCACAGTACCTGTCCATGAGTGAATTTTCTGTTATTTAATGTATGGTGAAGTAACTAGTCAAATCCTCTGCTGTAATCTAATGCAGGGTAAAATTGTAAAAGTAATCTTCTGACATAAAGTAAAGGATAACAGTATTGAAGTGATCCTTAGCAGTCAAAAGCAAGTAGATTATTAATAGCACTTGCATTTTATCTAATGCAAAGTAAAGAAATCCAGGGCCTGATTTATGAAAAGTTAGCACCGCCTTTGCGTCATTTTTTGACGCAAAAGCGACGCAAACTTACAAAATATAATAATCAAATATATCAAAAAGTGACGCAAAGGCTAACTTTTCATAAATTAGGCCCTAAGTACTTCCATTTCCCACTGAAGTAAAGGGCAATGCAATCACATCATTCACCTGTAAACTATGGTAGAATCATCTACCAAAGTAATCGCCTTCTGAAATCTGGTAAAGATAAATATAACTTGAGTAATATCCTTCCCTGGTCACGTACAGTGTAAGATAATGAGAACAATTGCCTTATGTGATTAAATGCACGTTAAAAGAGCAAAAACAATTTTCTATGATGCACTAAAGTTTACAGCAATTAATCAGGGCTGTCTCTCTGAGTAATATGGTGTGGTATAAGGTAATGGAAGTAATGTAAAGTAACCACAGTATTTTGCCATCTGTCTTATAATGCAAAGTAAAGTCAAAATGATATGATACAGTAAAAATAGAGGTAATGTTATGTAATGGAATGGAGAATAAAATAACTAGATGGATCTCTTTATCCAATCTAATAAAGGGTAAAGTAACAAAAACTATACTTTGTACTTAGCAAAATTCCTTCTTTAATGAAATGCAGCAAATATGACTAGATTAACCTCCTCTCATTTAATCCAAAGTGAAGTTAACAGGGGGGCAATATTTCTTCTGTAGTGCAATGTAGAGAAATACAGTCAAATAATTTCTCCCATATTTGAGTGTAAAACTATGATTTTAGTAGTTTTGTTTTCTAACATAATACAGAAATCAATGAAATGTCCTACTGTAATTGAGTATAGGGAAAACGTAATCAGAGTAATCACCTTTCTTACTCCATTGCGGGTTGAAGTAATGGGATTAATCAGAGGAATATTCTCCTGCAGTGCAATGCAGGCTGTTAGAGCTAACGCAGACCATCATAACCAGAATGATCTCCTAATATATAACAGGGTGAAAAAGTCTGTGAAATTTCTTTAGCAATATAATGAAGCATACATACATTAGCATACTTTCCTTCTATAATCTAAAGTATGTTAAAAGTTTTGAATATTCTACTGCAAATGCAGAGTAATATGGGAAGCCGTTCATGTCAAAATTACAGCTCCCTATATAGGACACCTCCTGGAATGCATAGCTTGTTGCAAAATGAATATGACATACATCAGAATGAATGTACAATGTGTCAAAATAAATATGATACCTGGCAGAGTGAATCTGACTTGAACCAAAACAAATATGAAACCAGGCAAAGTGAATATGCTACTTAGTGATTATTTTGAATAACTCACACTCAGAATTGAATAAGAGATATACTGAAATATATATCAATCATACTGAAATTAATATGGCCCTCACTGTAAATAATAAAGCAATCACTGAAACACATATAATATTTGTCAAAAAGAATGAGAGATTTCTTGAAATGACTGACATATGCCAAGAGGAACATGACACACGTTGGAATTAATATGACAGCTTGAAATGAATATAAGGTACTGAAATGAAAATGCATTATTCTGAAAGGAATATTGGCCCTCATTCTGACCTTGGCGGTCGGCGGAGAGGCGGCGGTCGGACCGCGAACAGACCGGCGGTATTAAAAATGGCATTCTGACCCTGGCGGGAACCGCCAACACAGCCCGCCAACTTAACACTCCGACCGCCACAGCGGTACAAACAAACAGCGCGGCGGTTCCCGCCAACAGCCCGGCGGCAGACAAAGTACCGCCCACCCTATTACGACCCACCAATCTGCCACCTTTTCCGGGGCGGGAGCACCGCCGATAAGAACACGGCGGAAACAGACTACGAACGGGAAAACGCTCACCTCTACGCACTCCACGCGAGATTCCGGCAGTATGGAGCCAGAGTTACAGGTCATCCCCGCACTCCTATTCCTCCTCATATACCAGGAGCACGCCCGGCGGCGCGGAAGACATCGGTGAGTACTGCACCTACGACACAGGGGAGGGAAAAGATTACCGGCACACACGCACCCACCCACACCCACTACAACACACACATCAATGCATTCCCACAGATCACTGTCACAACCCACAAACCACCCCCCTCCGAAATAATGCAAAGACCAAAAGAAGAGATCATAAACGGGCAGATATATTGAAATATGTACGCCATTAATCCCAAAAAATAAATAAACTATGTACAAAATATATACAGCTACTAAATGTAGTCCAACCACTGTCCGTGGATCACAGGGGTCCTGTGCAAAGGGGCAAGGCCCAGTCCCACGACAAGAACTCCACGGAGAGAACACTGCAGGGGCATCAGAAAGAAAATAGGACAGGCACCTCAGGGGGAAGGGAAGGGGGGGCACCTCAGCCACTTGAGTACACGACGCCAGATCCACGAGGGGACTCCATGACCACTGGGCCATCCTGGGGAGAGCAAAGCCACAGTCCATACAGTCCATACAGTGGGTGGCCTGCCCACTGGGCCATCCTGGGGAGAGCAAAGCCACAGTCCAAACAGTCCATACAGTGGGTGGCCTGCCCACTGGGCCATCCTGGGGAGAGCAAAGCCACAGTCCATACAGTCCATACAGTGGGTGGCCTGCCCACTGGGCCATCCTGGGGAGAGCAAAGCCACAGTCCATACAGTCCATACAGTGGGTGGCCTGCCCACTGGGCCATCCTGGGGAGAGCAAAGCCACAGTCCATACAGTCCATACAGTGGGTGGCCTGCCCACTGGGCCATCCTGGGGAGAGCAAAGCCACAGTCCATACAGTCCATACAGTGGGTGGCCTGCCCACTGGGCCATCCTGGGGAGAGCAAAGCCACAGTCCATACAGTCCATACAGTGGGTGGCCTGCCCACTGGGCCATCCTGGGGAGAGCAAAGCCACAGTCCATACAGTCCATACAGTGGGTGGCCTGCCCACTGGGCCATCCTGGGGGAGCAAAGCCACAGTCCATACAGTCCATAACAGACCCCACTGCCACTGGAGGAGGCAAGTTGGCCAGAGGACATCCTGCAGCCCTGCCCGAGATAGATCCTGCCCTGGCACGTCTGCCAAAGGGCCAGCGGTTCTTGCCCTGAAGGGCCCAGTTCTGCGGTTCTTGAGACGGCGGGGCCCAGTTCAGCGGTTCTTGCCTTGAAGGGCCCAGTTCAGCGGTTCTTGAGACGGCGGGGCCCAGTTCAGCGGTTCTTGCCTTGAAGGGCCCAGTTCAGCGGTTCTTGAGACGGCGGGGCCCAGTTCAGCGGTTCTTGAGACGGCGGGGCCCAGTTCAGCGGTTCTTGCCTTGAAGGGCCCAGTTCAGCGGTTCTTGCCTTGAAGGGCCCAGTTCAGCGGTTCTTGAGACGGCGGGGCCCAGTTCAGCGGTTCTTGTCTTGAAGGGCCCAGTTCAGCGGTTCTTGCCTTGAAGGGCCCAGTTCAGCGGTTCTTGACACGGCGGACGGTCTATGGCCAACTGCTAAATGCCTGGTGGTGCCCTCCTGGGCAGCGGGGATGGTGCTCCTTCACTGCCCACCTGGGCTGTGGGTGGTGGGGCCCTCCTGGCCAGCTGGGCTGGGTCCTCCCTGGGCAGCGGCTATGGGGCTGGTGGGCTCTCCCGGGGCAGCTGTGCCGGTTCCTCCCGGGGCAGCGGCTATGGGGGTTGTGGGCTCCTCCTGGGCAGCAGGCCTGCTGCCTGACCTCTCCAACTTGCTGCCCTTGCCCTCCTTAGTCGTCGGCCTGTGGCCCTTTCCTCCCTTTGGAGCTGTGGCTGGTGACTGTCTCAGGGTGGTGTCCGGGGGGGATGTAGAAGGCGGGCTCCTGCGGCGCCCCTTCCGCCTTCTGCTCCTCTTCCCAGGGGGTGGGCTGGCTGTCCCCTTGCTGCTGGGCGAAGATCCAGACATGCGGGCTGGCGGGCTCCAATACCCCTGCACCCTTGTCAAGGGGGCTGCAGGGCTGGTGGTGGCTGAGGTGCTCTTCTTACCACGACGAGAAGGAGGGGGGGGCTCAGGGTCAGGAAAGAAGTTAGTAGTGGCGAGGAAGAGCTTCTTGGGACAATGGAGAGTGGTAGGTACAGTGGGAATGGGAGTGGAGGGAGAGGATGTGGTTGTAGGTGAGTCACGTTTGCTGTCTTTGGGTGCAGGTGCAGGAGGGATAGGCTGTCGTGAGGTGGATGGCTGTTGGGTGGGTGGGTGGCTGCGTTTGTGTGGTGTGGAAGAGGGGGTGACAGACACAGTGGGAGAGGACACAGGGGACGTGTAAATGGCAGTGGGGGTGGTGACTGCACGTGTGCGGACTGGAGTGGAGGGTGTGCTGGTGATGGAAACACTGGCTGATGGTGAGGTGAATGGAGGTGTGAGTGTAGACGTCACAGGGAGGGAGGAGGGAGACGAGGAGGTGGGGGTCACAGAGGTGGTAGTGACTGTTGGCATGTCTGCATCGGAATGTTGCGTGTGTGAATGTCTGCGTGATCTGTGGTGCTTATGTTTGGATGAGCTTCTCTTGGGTGTTGAGGTGTGTGCAGGCTGGTCTGATGGTGTGGGTGGGACAGGCAGAGGAACAGGAGACTGGGAGGAGGGAGTTAGTAGAGGCAGGCAGGAGACAGGGACAATGGCTGCCGTCAGTGCTGAGGCCAGAGCCTGGAACGATCGCTGATGGGCAGCCTGACCCGAATGAATGCCCTCCAGGTACGCATTGCTGCGATGAACCTCCCTCTCCAACCCCTGGATGGCATTCAAAAGGGTAGTCTGCCCAACAATGAGCGTTCGGAGGAGGTCAATGACCTCCTCACTGAGGGCAGCGGGGGTAACAGGGGCAGGGCCTGAGGTGCCTGGGGCGAAGGAGATGCCCGGCTTCCTGGCAGAGCGGGCACGGGGCGAACGCGGAGGGGCTGCTGGGAGGGCGGAGATGGTGCGCTGGGTGGCGGCTGTACCTGTAATGGCGGGGGGCACGGATGGTGCCACCCCCGCAAGGGAGCCCCCTTCCGAGGACGTGTCCGTGTCGCTGCAGGCTCCAGTCGTCCCCGTCGTGGAGCTCCCCTCGCCCTCCGTCTCACTGGTCCAGTCTGACTCTGTGGCATGGCCCTCCTGGGCCATGTGAGATGCAGCTCCCTCCTGCCCCGATGCCACTTCTCCTCCGCCTGATGATGCTGATGCACACAAGCACAGAAAGACAAACAAAAAGGGGGGGGGAGAGAGAAATAAAGGGATATTGATTACATGGATCTCCGGTACAGTTAGCGGACATGACAGACACAGATGCCCCCTGCACTAAGTTGCGCACTTGGGGTCCGCTACGCATTCCGTGGAACATGCCCTACACGCCTAGAGTTGACAACTGCACCCATGGATGACACGGCCCAGGGATGGCTGTACTGACACACTACTGAGGGTGGTGGCTGGGGACACAGGGGCTTACGGGGGTGCCCAGCCTACAGATATCGCCCTGGCCTAGGGGGACCCACAGCCCTCCTCCCCCACCCAGACACCTCCACTGCGCAACAACAGAGTAGATAATGCTTGGACTCACCCCCTTGTGTCTGCTGTGCTGCCCTCACGCGCCCATCCAAATCAGGGTAGGCCACCGCCAGGATCCGGAACATCAGGGGGCTCAGTTGACGGCAGGCACCCCGCCTACGTTGGGAGGCCATCCCCAGCAGAGACTCGGCGGTCTTCTTGGTCCCGCGGCGGATGTCCTCCCACCTCTTGCGGCAGTGGGTGCCCCGTCGATGGTGGACCCCCAGGGCCCGGACTTCCTTGGCGATGGCACGCCAAATCCCGATCTTCTCATGGGCGCGGACCTATGTGACACGTACAGGGAGGGAGAAATACCACGTTCAAGTTACTCAGCATTTTCCTTTCCAGTGGCCCAACGCCCCCCATCCCCGCCAGGCCCCCCGCCAGGCCCAACATGCCCCCCATCCCCGCCAGGCCCCCCGCCAGGCCCCCCGCCAGGCCCAACATGCCCCCCATCCCCGCCAGGCCCCCCGCCAGGCCCCCCGCCAGCCCCAACATGCCCCCCATCCCCGCCAGGCCCCCCGCCAGGCCCCCCGCAATGCCCAACATGCCCCCCATCCCCGCCAGGCCCCCCGCCAGGCCCAACATGCCCCCCATCCCCGCCAGGCCCCCCGCCAGGCCCCCCGCCATGCCCAACATGCCCCCCATCCCCGCCAGGCCCCCCGCCAGGCCCAACATGCCCCCCATCCCCGCCAGGCCCCCCGCCAGGCCCCCCGCCATGCCCAACATGCCCCCCATCCCCGCCAGGCCCCCCGCCAGGCCCCCCGCCAGGCCCCCCGCCATGCCCAACATGCCCCCCATCCCCGCCAGGCCCCCCGCCAGGCCCAACATGCCCCCCATCCCCGCCAGGCCCCCCGCCAGGCCCCCCGCCATGCCCAACATGCCCCCCATCCCCGCCAGGCCCCCCGCCAGGCCCAACATGCCCCCCATCCCCGCCAGGCCCCCAAGCCAGCCAGTGGCCCCAAATCCAGATAGAATTAAACTCACTTGTTGGTCTGGAGGACCGTAGAGTAGCGCATACTGGGGGAGGACCCCATCCACAAGTTTCTCCAACTCCTCTCCAGTGAAGGCAGGGGCCCTTTCCCCAGTCGCAGCAGCCATTGTCCCTTCCAGACCGAGGTCACAGCAACACTTGCAGTATAGGTCCTCTCCTGTGAAAGTTCAAGTCGCAAGTGGATAAGTAGATAGAAAATGGCGGTCACGTCCGCGGCGGTGCGTACCGCGGCGGTGCGTCCCGCCACCGCCGGCGCCCTTCGCCATTGGCTCCTGAAACCCATAGGCTTCAATGTTAACCAATGCGGCTTCGCGCCGCGGTCTTCGGCCGCCGCCCGCCGCGGTGTGCCACGCCAGCGCATTGACCTCACATCCCATTGTCACACTTCACAGGTCAGGCAGCCGCCATTTCCAGGGCCCACATGGCTCAATTTCAACTGCGTCACACAGGCCTAGGCCTTGCATAGCCACTCAGACACGCCATTCACTGCATAGAGAATCGTATACTGTGCTAGCTGTGAGTACGTACCTGTGGGTTGCCTGACTGTGTGCTCCATGTTGTCCTTCCTAGGCACCGTCCGCTGGGTTGGGCGAGGAGACGGATGAATCCTCCCGTGTACCGACCGCTGGTGGACCTGTCGACAATGGAAGAACGCCACATTATCCTGACCTACCGTCTTAACCGTGCCACTATCCATGAACTGTGTGCCCGGCTGGAGCCCGACCTGATGTCCCCCATCCGCCAACCCACAGGGATTCCCCCTCTGGTGCAGGTCATGTCAGTACTCCATTTCTTGGCAAGTGGGTCATTTCAGACAACCGTGGGAATTGCTTCTGGGATGTCTCAGCCCATGTTTTCAAAGGTGTTATCCAGAGTGTTGTCTGCCCTGATGAAATCCGTGAGGAACTACATCATTTTCCCTGAGGTGGGCGAACTGGCTACAGTGAAGGGTGATTTCTACGCCCTTGGACATATTCCCAACGTAATTGGTGCCATTGATGGGACCCATGTGGCTTTGGTTCCCCCAAGAGACAGGGAGCAGGTGTACAGGAACAGAAAAAGTTACCATTCAATGAACATCCAGGTGGTGTGTTTGGCTGACCAGTACATCTCGCATGTAAATGCCAAATTCCCAGGGTCAGTGCATGACGCCTACATCCTCAGGAATAGCAGCATCCCTTACGTGATGGAACAGCTACAGAGACACCGTGTATGGCTAGTGGGGGACTCTGGGTACCCCAACCTGTCGTGGCTACTGACCCCAGTAAGGAATCCCCGGACCAGGGCAGAGGAACGGTACAATGAGGCCCATGGGCGTACTAGGAGGGTGATCGAACGCACCTTTGGCCTCCTAAAGGCCAGGTTTCGCTGCCTGCATATGACCGGTGGATCCCTAATGTACTCACCTAAGAAGGTGTGTCACATCATCGTGGCCTGCTGCATGCTTCACAACCTGGCTTTGCGCCGCCAGGTGCCTTTCCTGCAGGAGGATGGTCGAGACGGTGGTGTTGTGGCAGCGGTGGAACCTGAGGAGAGTGACGAGGAGGAAGACGACGGGGCTGAAACAGACAACAGGGACAGAATCATTGAACAGTACTTCCAATAGGACACAGGTAACATTTCAAAGATAATTTAGTAAATGTTAACTACTCTGCAGCATCTCTGCTGCCTGTCTATTTGCCCCAGTGTATGATGACTGAGTTTTGGCTTTTCCCTCCCTATTTCAGATCTGGGGTCCCCACTACGAGTCCTGTGCTTCGTTTCCCCATGGACTACAGCTTTGTGGCAGCTGTTTGTTGACTTCACCATGTACAAGGACATATTTGCACTGTCATGTCAATTACAATCTATTGAAATCACAGCCAGACTCCTGATATTTTGGTGCAAAATAGGTGTTTATTGAAGTGCTCAAAATGGGATGGGTGGTTTCAAGTGGGTGGGGGCTATGGTGAAGGAATGTCCATGGCAGAGTCCAGAGTAACAGTCACACAGGTGCATTGTCCAGAGGCCTGTGGAGAGATGGAGCATGGGCAGTTCGAGGATGGACAGGGTGACAATGTGGGACAGTGGGATGACATCAGGTGGTATCCATTGCTGGCGGGGGTCTTGACATCCTACTCTGTCTTGCGAGATCTCAGGGCCCTCTTGCGGGGTGGTTCTTCTCCTGCAGGAGGTGGGGGTCTGGTGGGCTGCTGCTGTGCGGGGGCCTCCTGTCCACTAGCGCCGGCGGAGGTGGATGGCTGTTCTTGGTCCCGGCTAGTGGCAGGGGCCCTTGGGTGTTGTTCAGTGTCCGCCCTGCTGTTTACGAGGTCCTGCAGCAGCCCTACCATGGTAACCAGGGTGGTGTTGATGGCTCGGATGTCCTCCCTGTACCCCCGATAGTGTTCCTCCTGCAGCACCTGGATCTCCTGGAACCGGGCCAGTACCGTCGCCATCGTCTCCTGGGAGCGGTTGTATGCTCCCATGATGGTGGTGAGGACCTCGTGGAGAGTGGGTTCCCTGGGCCTCTCCTCCCCCCCCTGTCGCACAGCTGCCCGCCGAGTTGCCCTGTTTCCCTGGGCCTCTGCCCCCTGGCCGGTGTGCCCACTACCACTGCCCCCAGGTCCCTGTTGTTGTTGGGGTGGTGGGTTATCCTGGGTGCCCTGTAGTGGTAGACACACCGCAGATTGACGCGCCCTGGAGACAGAGGCATGGGCCCGCTGGGTGGGAGCTGTGTTGGTGTTCCCAGAGGGGTTAGGGTCTATAGTGGCCTGTGCCTGTGTGAGGGGAACCGACTGTCCAGAGGTCCCCGATGGTCCGGGCTGGTCATCGGTGTCCAGATCGACAGAGCTGCTGTCATCGCTGACGGCCTCTTGGGTGGGGGGTGTGGATAATTCTGGCCCCTCCGCCGCGGTGTGTTGACGGTCGGGTCCTGCAGGGGTATAGAGGTATGGTTATAGTTTAAATGTGTCGCATATGGGTGTATCTGTGGGTTCTCGTGTCCCCAAGTGCTGGCATTCGTGTGTGGGGGCTTTGGTGAGGGTGGCTTGTGGGGGGGATGTGTATATGCATTGGGCATGCTTTGGTGATGGGTGTCCATGCTTAGTGGACGCATGCAGGCCTAGGTTTTGGGATGTGTGGGTTGTGATGGTGAGACATTGGCGGGGAATAGGTGTGCTGGGGGTGGGGGTGAGGATGGTGGTGGGGGTGAGGATGGTGGTGGGGGTGAGGGTGGGGGTGAGGATGGGGTTCGAGGATGGGGGTGAGGGTTGGGGTCTGATTTGGCATGCAGGTGGGGGGGAAGCAGTATTGAAGCTTCAACTTACCAGTATCCATTCCTCCGCCGACTCCTGCGAGGCCGTCAGGATGCAGGATGTTCAAGACTTCCTCCTCCCATGATGTGAATTGTGGGGGTTGAGGTGGGGGTCCTCCGCCAGTCTTCTGCACGGCGATGTTGTGCCTGGATACCATGGAACGCACCTTCCCCCGTAGGTCGTTCCATCGCTTCCTGATGTCTTCCCGATTTCTGGGGTGCTGTCCCACTGCGTTCACCCTGTCGACAATCCTCTGCCATAGCTCCGTCCTCCGGGCAATGCTGGTGTATTGTATCTGTGTGCCGAACAGCTGGGGCTCTACACGAACGATTTCCTCCACCATAACCCTGAGTTCTTCGTCTGTGAAGCGGGGTTGTCTTTGGGGTGCCATGGGGTGGTGTGTATGATGTGTGGGGTGGAGTATGTGTATTTAAGTGAGTTGAGTGTGGTGGTGTGTGTTGTTTTGTGTGTGGATAGTGTGTGGGTGATGGTGTTGAGTGGCTGTGGCTGTTATGTTTTGGATGCTGGTGTCTCGCTCTTGCCTTCTTTACGAATTTGTAAGCGTAGGGGTTTGTGGGTGATGTGGGTGGGTGTTTTATATTGTATTGTGTGTGTGGGAGTGGTGTGTGTATGTGTATCAGGTGTGTGGGATTCAAATCGTCCAATGTGGGTGAGTTTTGTTCGTTTGTGTGTATTCTGACCGCGCCGGTGTGTCCCGCCAATGGAATACCGCGTTTGAATGACCGCCGCGTGGATTCGTGGGTCGTAATGGGATGGGCGTATTTCTGTTGGCGTGGCGGTGGAGGTTTGGTCACCTCCACCTTTCCGCCGACCGCTGGTCTGGCGGTCTGTTGTGGCGGTCGGATTTTCGGAGGTTTGCCTTCTGCGGGTCAGAATGACCGTGGCGGGTTTCCGCGACCGCGGCGGGATTATGGAGGATTTCTGACCGGCGGTAGGCGCCTTTTACCGCCGAGGTCAGAATGACCACCATAATGTGCAATGAACATTACATTTATAAAGAAAATGAACATGGTTTGCATTGAAAGTAATATGATACACATGATTATAATATGTGTTGAAATTGGTATGAGTCATGTTAAAATCAATATCATGCGTTAATATGAATGAGACATCTGTTGAAAGGAATATGACACATGCTAAGATGAATATGACATGAAATGAATATGAGCCATCTTGAAATTAATTCAACATGCCTTAAACTGAATATGACCCATGCTGACATTAAAATGAAACTTGTCAAAATGAATGTTATGCTTTGAAATCAATATGATACACAGCAACAGGAATATTGCATATACTGAAATGATTTTGACCTATGTTGAAATGGATATAACTCATTTTAAATTATAATGTCAGGTGTTAAGATGAGTATGACATCCACTGACATGAATATGTCATTCATTTAAAGCAATATGACACATGTTAAGATGTATATGAACCATTTTCAAATGAATATGATATCTGATAAAGTTGATATGACCCATATAAAAATTAATATGACATTCATTAAAATTAATATTACACTTATTGAAATGGATATGAAACTTTATGAGATAAATATAGCATGCTTTGAAATGAATAAAGCACATATCGAAATGAACACAAGCCATGTGTAAATTAAAATGCTCACTGTTTAAACATGACTTGCCTTGAATCAATGTTGATTTGCTTTAAAATTAACAATACATATTGAAATTAATATTACATAATCTGAAAGGATATGATATGAACACCAATTAATTAACTAAAATAAATATATGTTTTTGACTATGTACTACATTTAGTGTTTGCCGGGTTTTGGACTCTGAGCACTTTACAACTGCTGACCAGTGCTAAAGTGTAAGTGCTCTCTGTCTAAATTGACCTGATGATTGGTTTATCCATGATTGGCATAGTTGTTTTACCCGTAAGTCCCTGCTATAGTGCAACATGTGTGCCCAGGACCTGTAAATCAAATGCTACTATTGGGCCTGAAGCACTGATTGTGCCACCCACATGAGTAGCCCTGTAAACATGTTTCAGACCTGCTACTGCAGTGTCTGTGTGTGCAGTTTTAAACTGCCATTTCAACCTGGCAAGTGCACCCACTTGCCAGCCCCAAACCTTCCCTTTTACTACATGTAAGGTACCCCTAAGTTAGGCCCAAGGCAGCCCCATGTGCAGGATGC
Organism: Pleurodeles waltl; assembly: GCF_031143425.1. Taxonomy (NCBI): domain Eukaryota; kingdom Metazoa; phylum Chordata; class Amphibia; order Caudata; family Salamandridae; genus Pleurodeles; species Pleurodeles waltl. The sequence continues at coordinate 1,652,113,670 of NC_090445.1, read as the reverse complement.
AGTGTATTTAAAAGATAGGACATATACTGGGGTATTTTACATGTCCTGCTAATGAAATACTGCTGTAGGAAAGTACCATCTTCCTTGGCATGTAACCCCCATTTTTACCTGTATGTCAGTATGTTTTTGCCTGTCTCACTGGGATCCTGCTGGTCAGGACCCCAGTGCTCATAGTTTATGGCCTAATGTGGGTGTCTGTATAGTGCTTGACTGCGTCACTGAGGCTCTGCTAACCAGACCTTCAGTGCTTATGCTCTCTCTGCTTTTATATTTGTCACTGTAGGCTAGTGACTTCATTTACCAATTTCAATTGGCACACTGGACCCCCTAATAAGTGCCTAGTATATGGTACCTAGGTACCCAGGGCATTGGGGTTCCAGGAGATCCATATGGGCTGACGCATTTCTTTTGCCACCCATAGAGAGCTCAGGCAAACTCTTGCATAGGCATGCCATAGCAGCCTGTATGAAATAGTGCACACACTATTTCACAGCCATTTTCACTGCACTTAAGTAACTTATAAGTCACCAATATGTCTAACCCTCACTTGCTGAAGGTTAGGTGCAAAGTTACTAAATGTGAGGGAACCCTTGCACTAGCAAAGTTGCCCCCACATAGTTCAAGGCCATTTCCCGGGACTTTGTGAGTGCGGGGACGCAATTACACGGGTGCACTACATATAGGTCAATACCTATATGTAGCTTCACAATGGTAGCTCCAAATATGGCCATGTAAGGTGTCTAGGATCATGGAATTGTCCCCTCATTCCAAATGTGGTATTGGGGGCCAATCCCATGCATCCTGTGGGCTCCACCATGGACCCCCAGTACTGCCAAACCAGCTCTCTGAGAATTGCACTGCAGCTACACCTGCTGCCACCTCACAGACAGGGTTTTGCCCTCCTGGGGTCTGAGTCACCAAGTCCCAGGAAGGCAGAACAGAGCATTTCCTTTGGGAGGAGGGTGTTACGCCCTCTTCCTTTGGAAATAGGTGTTACAGGCTTGGGAGGGGTAGCATTCCAGAGCCTCTGGAAATGCTTTACAGGGCACAGATGGTGCCCTCCTTGCATAAGCCAGTCTACACCGGTTCAGGGACCCCCTGTCCCTGCTCTGGCGCGAAACTGGACAATGGGAAGGGAAGTGACCACTCCCCTGTCAATCACCACTCCAGGGGTGGTGCCCAGAGCTCCTGCATTGTGTCCCTTGCGTTAGCCATCTTGTTTTCTGAGGTGTGGGGTCACTCTGGAGATCTCTGAGTGGCCAGTGCCAACAGGTGACATCAGAGACCCCTCCTGATAGCTGCATACCTGGGTAGGTAGCCAATCCCCCTCTCAGGGCTACTTAGGGTCTCTCTTGTGGGTTCCTCTTCAGATTTGGCTTGCACGTTTCCACCAGAAATCCTCTGCAACTCCTGCTTCATCCTCTGACCTCGGATCAACTGCAGACTGCTCCAGGAACCGCTGTAACTGCAACAAAGTATCCAGAAAAGCTACTGCGACTCTACAACTTCAGCTCCAGCCAGCAACTGCAACAGTTTCTATGGTGTGCACACTCTGGGGACTCCCTGTCTTCACCCTGCACCAGAAGGACCAAAGAAATCTCCCGTGGAGTGACAGAGTCACTTCCCTGCTCCAGCAGGAACCTTCTAAGACGACAACAGGTTCTCTGGGACTCCTCTCCTGATGACGAGCGTGCTCCTTGGAACACAGGTGGTGGACCCCTTTGACACAGACTGTCCTAAGGTCCAGCTGTCCAAATTTGGAGGAAGTAAGAGCTTGCCTTCCCCATTTGCCACAGTACCCCTGTGCACCACGTCATCTTCACCTCCTGAGGCCTCTGTGCACTATTTGCAAGAATCCTTCATGCACAGCCTGGCACAGGTCCCCAGCACTCTATCCTGTGATGCTCAACTCGCTGAGTTGTTCTCCGGGGGCGTGGGAGTTTCTTGTGTAGTGCTGCAGCAACCGGAATTTGCACCTTCTTTGTCCCCGTGTCCTGGGACTTCTGTGGGTGCTGCCTGGTCATCTGTGGGTTCCGTCCAGTGTTGGGAGCCCCCTCTGCCTCCTCAGTCTGAGTTGAGGCCCCCATGTCCCTCCTAGGTCCAGGCAACACCATTTGGACACAATCCGCAACATTGCTTGAACCAAGGCTTGTTGGACTGATCTAGTGCTACAACTCGCTACATCCAACATCTCCATGTGGGACATCCTTTGCATCATGCAGGAACCCACAGCCATCTTCTTTGGTGCTATTCTGCAGACTTCTTCGAACCGGAGAATCCTCTTTTGCACCATCTTCTAGGTTGGCAGGGGCTCCTGTCCTTCCTGGAATCTTCTGAGACTTCTGTACTTGTTCTCCTCTCTTTAAAAGTCTTCAGGTCCAGGAATCCACCATTTGTTGCTTGCAGTCTTGCTTGGTTCTTGCAATAACTCTATTCACGACTTTTAGTGTGTCCTAAGGAAACTTGCAGTACTTTACTCCTACTTTCCTGGGCTCTGGGGTGGGGTATTTTACCAACCTTTGTGGTTTTCTTACACTCCCAGTGCCCCTCTACACACTACACTTGCCTATGGGGAATTCGTGATCACATTCCACTTTCTTAGTATATGGTTTGTGTTGCCCCAAGGCCTATTTCTTCCTATTGCATTCTATGGTATTTTTTATTGTTTGCACTAGCCTATGACTATTTGCTTACCTGATTTTGGTGTCTAGTGTATATATTGTGTATAATACTTACCTCCAGAAGGAGTATTGCCTCTAAGATAATTTTGGTCTTGTGTCACTAAAATAAAGTACCTTTATTTTTGGTAACACTGAGTATTGTCTTTTATAGTGTATAAGTACTGTGTAACTATAAGTGGTATTGCAGGAGCTTTGCATGTCTCCTAGTTCAGCCTAAGATGCTCTGCTACAGCTACCTCTATCAGCCTAAGCTGCTAGAACACTTCTACATTTCACTAATAAGGGATAACTGGACCTGGTATAAGGTGTAAGTACCTAAGGTACCCACTACAAGCCAGGCCAGCCTCCTACAACAGCTCCCTACCCAGAGCCCCACACACCTCAGTCACCATACCCCCAGGCACCACCACAACACCCACAGACACATCCACCACATTTGCTGTTGTTTTTAATATCTGACTTTGTGGGAATTGTTGGTCACCCATGAGAAGGGTAGATGTTCACTGTATGGATATGTGGGTGTTGATCCAATTGGGGTGTCATTGCATTGTGTTATCCTTGCTAGGGTAAGTATTTCATCTTGTGTTGGCCAATGTCAGCATGTATGGTGTAGATTTGTCCCCTGATATAGATTGTACTTTCGTCTCATGTGCAGGAGCTAGAGTTTTATTTGTCCACACATGGAGGGTGTTAAATTGTGGTAGCTTCCTTTGGATTTGACTGACCATGTGTCCACTTTGATGTGTGTACCTTACAGCTACATCATCTAGATGTCTGGACCATGCTGTTGCCGTTGTCTGTGCTTTCTTGACTTGCACTTACACATTTGGCAGGTAGGAATATCACTTGGCTCAAATATTGTTTGTCCCTGAGATACATGAAGGGTCAGTTCCTATGCAAATGCTGTTTTAGGGGCATATGTAAAGTGAAATGTGTCCTTGAATGCTCCTGATGTCACCATCACTATTATGCAGGTATTGTTTGCATTGTGAGCTTTGGATATTCGTTTCACAACCTATTGTGCATCCCATTGACCTTCCATTGTGTTGCAATGTGGGTGCTGTGTGGGTCCATCGATGAGCAGCATCTGCAGCAGGACGTGTGTGTGATGGGCTCCATGGCGGCACAGGTCATGTAACACTGCCTGCAGGTGAGTTGCTTCCTTTATGCTTTCCGTTTCCACCTGCTGGGATGTGGTGGTTGGACTGCCACGGTCACACTAGCAGTAGGCAACATCATAATGTTGCCATCCAAAAGACCGGCTCCGTCTGCCTTTTGGCCTGCCTCGCCACCGCGGTGGTCTGCGCTGCCTGGTGGTGCTGCCAGGACTGCTGCAGTCTTTTCCTAAGGGACTGCCAGCATCGTAATACTGTGGTCTCACTGCCAAGCAGATGGCGGTCACACCGCCGCCATGATGGTGCACAAACCGCCAAAATCATAATGCGAGCCTTTGAGAATATGTAACATTAATTTTAATATGTAATATTAATTTTAAAGCAAATCCACACAAGTTCAGAGCAAGCCATATTAATTTAACAGCAGTCATATTCATTTAAACATGGCTTGTGTTCATTTCAATATTTGCCTAATTCATTTCAAAGCATGTTACATTTATCTCACAGTTTCATTTTCATTTAAAAGAGTGTGATATTCATGTTACAGAATGTCATATAACTTTTGATGTGGGCCATATTAATTTCATCAGGTGTCATATTCATTTTAAAGTGGCTCATATTCATCTTAACATGTGTCATATTCCTTTCTATGAATGTCATTCATTTCAATGGATGTCATATTCACCTTAACACTTGTCATAATAATTTTAACACAGGTCATATCCATTTCAATATAGGTCATATTAATTTCAATATATGCAGTATTTATTTTGCTGTGTAGCATATCAATTTCAAAGCACAACATATTCATTTTGACAAGTTTCATTTTAATTTCAGCATTGGTCATATTCAGTTTAAGACATGTTGAATTAGTTTCGGTGGAGCTCATATTTGTTTCAATGCATGTCATATTCATCTTAGCATGTGTCATATTTCTTTCAATGGATGCTTCATTCATACTAACACATCTTAATTTTAACATGAATCATATCCATTGCAACATATATTGTAATCATGTCAATGTATATCATATCACTTTCAATGCAAGCCATATTCATTGTGATAAATGTCATGTTCATTTTAACGTTACTCGTATTAATTTTAAAACATGTCAAATTCATTTCAATGAAGGTCATATTCATTTCAACGTAGGTCATATTCATTTTAACATGTGTTATATTCTTTTCAATCAATGTTAAGTTTATTTCAATGGATGTCTTTTTCATATTAACACTTGTCATATTAATTTTAAGATGCAACTTATCAATTTAAACATATATCATATTAATTTGAATATGTATCATATTAGTTTGAATATGTGTCATATTAATTTCAAGGCGCGCCATATTCATTTTAACAAATCTCATGTGAATTTCAGCTGTGGTCATACTCATTTGAAGACATGTCAACTTCAATTCAATGGGGTTGCATTAATTTCAACACAAGCCATATTCATTTTCAATCATCTCCTATTCATTTCTATGTGTCTCATATTCATTGCCATCTCGGTAATATTCATTTCAACACAATTCAAATTCATTGCAACATGTTTAGTGTTGATTTCAATGTACATTGTATTAGCTTCAATGTGCATTGTTTTCTTTTCAGAGTATAATATATTCATTCCAATACATTATATTATTTTCCATCTGCCATATTAATTTCAATGTATGTCATATTTCTCTTGGCATAAGTCAATCATTTCAAGAAATGCCCCATTCTTTTTGGTGAATATTGTATTCATTTCAGTGATTGCTTTATTGTTTACAGTGAGGGCCATATTCTTTTCAGTATGATTTATATATATTTCAGTATATTTCTTTTTCAATTTGGTGTGTGTGTTATTCATATTAATCACTAAGTAGCATATTAATTCTGCCAGGTATCATAATTATTTTGACACATAGTACATACATTCTGGTGTGTGTCATATTCATTTTGCAGCACGCTATGCATTTCAGGAGATGTCCAATATGGGGAGCTGTAATTTTGACATGAATGGCTTCCCATAGAGTAACGTAGTCAGAGAAATCCCATCGTGTATTTGAATACTGTATAAAGTGATTTGAGAAATATCTTTGCACTAAAGGCTACATAATCAATCACCTTCTATATTATAATGCTGTGTAAAGTTTTAATTATCTAGTGCAGGGTGATTGAGGATGTAGCAATATTTTGTAATCTCATGCAGTAAAAATAAAATGATCAAAGTAGTTAGACCAACATTTTCTGTAACCCAGTGCGCAAGAAACTGTTAAAAGAAATCGTTTGTAATCCAATCAAGGAAAACAAAAGTGACGTGATCTGATTCTGCAATAAAATCCAAGATAAGAATTAGAATAATCTACTTGTAAAGCCACTACAGTAACCGTATCCTGTGTTCTAATGTGGGGCAAAGTAATCAGAATACCCTCCTCTATTTAATGCAAGATTAAGAAGTGAAAAGTATCTCCTTCTCTACCCAATGCAGAGTAAAGTACTCTATGTAACTTCATTCTATAATTCAGGAGAGTGTAATCTGTTGTAATTTGAGTCAGTGTATATTGCTGTCCAGCATGGCAGATCAACATCCTGTACCTAGTCCTTGTGTGTGGGGTTAGTTGACATGGCAACATGAGGGAAGCCATCACTACTGATACCAGCGCTGTTCCTATGCTTTATGTTTGAGTGAAAACATTAAGGCCCATATTTATACTTTTTTTACACCGCATTTGTCTAGTTTTTTTATGCAAAAGCAGGGCAAACTTACAAAATATAATTGTATTGCATAAAAACACTGAGTTACGAGATTGTCCAAATGGTGTTTACTCATTATAACAAAACATATAATTTCAGAACGTAAAAATATGATCCTCCCAGCGAACAAAGCTAGGAGTTTCGGTCTCCCTGTGAACTAGAGAGGAGTGTTGGCATGCAGCCGTAGCACAAAACTTCAAATTAAATAAAATAATTGGAGTTTAGAGAATGGTAGTAAAGGGTAAGGAAGGAAGGGTATATTGTTGGACGATCAGAAAGGAGAACGTGACATACACAGAGAAATGCAGTTCTCCAAAGCAAAGATTAAATGCAATTTTAATATCATTTTTTTGTATTTTGAAACAGAATCACAAATTTGGACATATTTTTGGTCTCCGAACCTGCATGATTATGGCAAAAAAGTACTTAATATTGGTTTCAGGAAATCCCTGGAATTTTCTAGTGCAAATGGCAGTTATGCCCAAGAGGCTTTAAGGGAATACAGCATATGAGCGAGATATCCAACCAGTAGATTATAGTCCCCCAAACAGGGCCCATTTGTGGTTTAATTCTCCTAAGATTAAAAAAACAAAATCATATATAAGTGAGTATGATAACTTTGTTATAACCACAAATTCATCTTCTTGATTATTTCTGCACATTTACTGAAATGCCTCATTATCATGGATACTTGATTTTAAAAAGGAACTGGAAGAATTTTCCTTCAAGGCATTGTTAAAGTTAAAATCTTTGCTTCAGCAAAAAGCGTCAGTGTTCTGAATTCATCCTGGATGAAGTTAGACTCGGCCGTCTCTTGGGAATAATGGATTTTCCAGAACAGAACCTGCTTTGGAAAATCCTGAGACTGCTGCTTAAAATTCCCTAAGTTCAAGTACAAAGTGAGCATGAGGGGGAGGAGTTAGTGCGGTGGGGGATTTGTGGCAGGGGATAGATTGAGGTCATGGGTGGCCCATGTCAAGGAACAGCTTAGGTTGCACAGGAGTGATCAGGAGCAGGTGAAAACTTGGCGATGGGTATCTGAGTTCAGGCACAGTTGAGTGGTGCTTGGGTATGACGCAAATGTGGCGCAAGGTGGGGCTAGGGGCCTCTTCCATAATTGCACCGAGGGGGACGTTTTGGGTGCCCGGTGCCCAGCAATGTCTCTTTTTGTAATTAGTAGGGCCGTGTCCACAAGTGTTCAAGTCGCTCTGGGGTTTCCAGTGTCCTCCATCACCCCCAGCAGGGCCATCCTGGGAGAGGGAACTTGTGTGAGGTCCAACAGTGTGGAGAGTTTGTTCAGGATTTGTGTCCAGTATCGTTGGATCTTGGGGCAGGACCCTGCTAAATGAAAGAAGTCCGCTGGTGAATAGGTACACCTGTTACATCGAGGGTCCGGCCTGACCCCGGCCCGGAAAAAGCCTAGCTGGGGTCAAGTAGGCACAGTGCAAGTAATACATCTGCACCATGCTCAGTCTGGCTGAGATTGTAAGAACTCACGGCGCCATCAGTGCGTCTTGCAAGTCCTCTTCATCCAGTGGACCAATCCAGGATTCCCAGCAAGTACTCAGGGGTTGGAGAGGTGGCGAAGCATTCAGTACAAGAGAGCGGTAGATCTGTGAGATCCCCACAGTTCCCAGAGCTCCCATCATTACTTTGACTTCCATGGGGCTGAATTCAGGTATGGGGGTATCATTACCAATATGTATTCTCAGTGCATGTCTCAGTTGAAGGAATGTATGGAACTGTGCCTGGGCCAATGCATATCTATCTTGGAGCTGTTTAAAGGACATCATGTGTGTGCCCTCCCAGATGTCTCCCACCATCATAATACCTATGGCGTCTCATCTTGAAAAGCCCTCTAAGTTGGCAATGTCCCGTAGCCATTGTCCATGCCACAAAGGGGTGTGCTGGGTGATCCGACCCCCACCGCCCTGTCAGTCTATGAGCTGCCTGCCAACCATATAAGACCTGGCTAGTGACTACGGGCATGGTCTTGGGAATGTGGCTTCCATAGAGCATGTTCATAAGATGTGAAAACCCCATTGTGGACAGTTCTAGGTGATAGGTTGGATCGCCCCAGCCTCCAGTGAGCCAGTCATTGATGGTGAGGACCCTGGCGGCTAAGTAGTAGCACTATAAATTAGACATGGCTAGACCACCATCGTACACGCCGATTTGGCATGTCTCCCGTGATAAGCGCCACCGGCCACTGCGCCACACTAAGGAGTGACTGTGCGAATCTTTCAACCATGTCCTGGGGGGCCGTATGGGCCGTCCCCAGGTCGTCTATTATTTCGGGGATCACCCGCCCCACCATCAGACTAGCTGCCAGCCAGTAAAGGAGTTTGCTGTTTTTGTCCCCCAAACTATAGATCCGGCCCAGGGATGCTCGCCAAATATGCTTTGCCTCCACGAGGGAGTGGGTTCTGATTTCTTATCTCACCATCTCTAGGGTTCACCTACGTTCCTCTCCTCTTCTCCCCAGCACTTCACATTCCAACTGGAGTGCCTGGGCCTCAAGAGACGTAACATGGGCCTGTCTCTCCCGCTCCTGTTGCCGCAAAAGGCCTTTGGCATGTCCCCGAATCATGGCTTTTGCGCTGCCCAAAATGTGATATGAGATTGAACCGTCCCCTTGTTGTCCCGGAAGTAGCATTCAATCCATGCATTGATATGCCACATGGGCCTTCGACACTGATCGGGGTGGCCAATGGTCTAAGAGATTGGGAGCCTGGTCGGAGAGGCCACGGGCGAGTATCTGGACCTCAGTGACTAGGGAAAGGTCAGAGGCAGGGGTGAGAATCATGTCTATGCGAGCGTGTGTGTGATGTGCAGCTGAGGTGTGGGTGTATTGCCGACAGCGCGGGTGCCATGTCCGTCTTCTGATGCAAAGGCCAGTACCTGCCATCCATTTATTAAGGGCTAGAGAGTGCCTACGGCGTGCATCAGACAAGGGGCCCGTAATGTCATGGGTTGGGTCTAAGACCGCATTCATATTTCCGCCTATGACAGTAAGGCCAATCGGCATCTGGGTTACTAGCATGGTAAGAGTATGGAGAAACTTGTTGAGTTCCGTCCGAGGGGCATATGTATTGAGTAGATTAATATTATGGCCATCTACCCTGCCCGTCAGGGCTACAAACCTCTCCTGTGGGTCCAACCATGTCTGCTGCAGCACAATGGAGTAGTCACGGTGTAAAAGTATTGCCACCCCTCTGGCTCCCCGTGCGTACTCTGAATGATATACCCGGTCAAAGCTGTATCGGGCAAGGAACGGGCATGTGGACCCCATCAGATGTGTCTCTTGGAGAAGTAGGATTGAGGGGCAGAGGCACTGCATGTAGCACCACACAGCTGTCCTTTTCATTTTGTCAAGGAGTCAATTGGGTCCATGAGACTACAGTAGTGGGGCCATTGTGAGGGTGGATCCTGCGTATGTGTAGTGCCCAAGAGACCTGAGTGTATCTTCCCACCTGTGACATCAAGGCGTAAAGTGTATAAGACAAACAATAATATAACAATTCAATTGTACATTGGTGAATCCCTCCCAACTCCCCCCTCCCTATACTTCCCCTCCCAACTTGAAGAAGCATCTGTTGTCCCCCCCCCAAAAAAAAAAAAAAAAGAGGGGTAGGGTGAGTTTCTGTTGGCATGGAGTGGTTGACCCATCGAGTGGGTCGGATCTCATGTGCACGTTACTGGTGGACCCATGCAGAGCCCGCTGTCATCTTGCAGGTTAGTCAAATAGGTGGGGTTTGGCTCGGTTTTTCACTCTCCTCCGGAGGCATGCACCCCCGGGACACCGACTCATGGCAGGTGTCCCTCTGCCGAGGGGGGCGACGTGAAGGAGGGTCCTGCCCCGAGAGATCATGAGGCCCTCCGGGACTGGCACCTTCTGTGACGGGAGCCAGCCAGAGAAGCCCCAAGGTGGCCGGGCTCCCCCAGAACCGTCTTGGATGTACTGGCTGGCGGTCGCTCTGGGGGGAGGCTGGAGTGGTCGCTCTTCCATCACCCATTCCCAGGCCACCTCCGGTGTATCAAAAAAGTGTGTCTTACCGGCATGCAGTACCTTAAGGCGAGCCGGGAAGAGTAGCATATATTTCAGATGTTGCGCCCTCAGTTTTTGTTTCACCTGTTCATAGGTGCGCCATTTGGTCTGAATCTCCCAAGAGTAGTCTGGAAAGTTCAAGATCTTCAGATTTTGAAATCAGAGCTCCGACTGAGCTCAGGCCTCACGCATGATGGCGTACCAGTCTCGGTAGTTGAGGAAGCAGGCAATAAATGCCCTAGGTGGTACCTCGGGCGGGGGCCTAGCAGAGAGAGCTCTTTGTGCACGCTCAATGGCGAACCATGGGGACAGTCTGTTAGGGGGCATCCATGATTTAAGCCACGTCTCCAGAAACTCAGCGGGGCCAGGGCCCTCTGTCATCTCCAGGAATCCCACAAAGCGCAGATTATTTCATCTTGAATGTTTTTCTGCATCATCTGCGTGTTGTTGCAGCTCGCTGGTGCGAGTTAGGAGGCAGGACACCTTGGTTCTAAGGTCGCGTACCTCGTCTTCCACTGTGGATATGTGTGTTTCTGTCTCGGTGAGTGGTGCAAAGGCATTTTTAAGGTCTTGTCACAGCAGCGCCATGTCTACTCTCACCCTTTCAATTTTGTTCTCAACCACTGCCTGGGAGGACTGTATGGCTCATAGGATCTTGTCGATGTCCCTATTGTTCTCTTCTGCCTGGGCAGAGGGCCCCGAGGTGTCATCCCCAGGGGCTCTCGCCGGAGTCGTAAATTTATCGATGAGGTTTGGGAGGAGGACGGCTTCGCCTGTTTGCCTTCCCCATGGTGCCGGGAAGGTTAGTGCCAGGTACAGTGTGTTTCGTACAGCCATGCCGGGGCCTCCATGAGGTCCAGTCCTGTGGTGGATAGGCCCTTAAAGCAATACTGCTATCAGTACCTGGGGAGCAGATCGCCAGTGAGCGAGGACCAGTGGGCAAGCCCCGTAGTTCTCCTCATGTGTGTCCTTGGGCCTTGGAGTTCTCTTCACTCTCAGAGTGCGACCTCCATCTTGACGCCCTAAATTACGCCCCCTTTTCCATCATTTTTAACACCTGCTCACAGCAGACATTAAAATGATAGACCCATTAAAATCAAAGGGCCTCCTTGCAGTTTGTTACATCAGTGTCAACATTTTTGATGCTAGTTTAGCAAAGCGACACAGTAGCGTCAAAAATGTTGATGCTACTTTTCTAATGACCGACATGGTGTGCCATATTTTAAATATGGTGCAACCACGGGGTTGTTAGGTGCCAGAAAGGGGGTGCAGAAAAAGTGGCACATAAGAGCTGACGCGCCACTTTTTCTTAAATATGGCCCAATGTTTGTGAGGTTTACCCTTTCCAAAATTAAAAAATTAAAAAAATTAAATCACAAAGTGGGTCATCCAACTTTAGGTCTGATTTAGATATTGGCTAACTAGTTACTCTGTCACAATGGTGACGGAAATCCCATCCGCCAATATCTAAATCCCATGATATCCTATGGGATTTAGATATTGGCCAGTGGGATATCTGGCACGGTTGTGATAGAGTAACTCGCCCGCCAATATCTAAATGAGGCCCTTTGTTATTTAACACACTCTTAACTTAAAGTATTAATATCTAACAAAACATATTGGGGCAGATTTAAGTAAAGTGGCGCTGCATCCAGTGCAGCACCACTTATCTTGCGCCCCTTAGCGCCCCCCTACTGTCATCATTTGTGTGCCGTTTTTTAAAATATGGTGGACAATGGCACAGGGTAGGAGGCAATTGCATCAAAAGTTTTGACGCTACTGATGTACTGTTTAGGGTTAGCACCAAAATGTTGGTGCTAACGAGAGATGCAGTTTGTCTATGAATGATAATGGAAATATTTAATGGAAAGTACCCCAGCTATGACAGATTTATGCAGAGATTATTCCAGATAGCCCTGATGAAGTCCCTGTACTCAGGACACAATTTGTTTACTGGGTCCTTGTTTGTCTGAAAATTAAATAAATAAAAAAGAAAAATTTGAGAAGCCTGGATTTGTGATGACTGGACTTTTATGGGACTTTGTGCTCTGACCATCAATGTGACCAACTATTTGTTCTCACCCCATGCCTTGGCATTGAATTAACCAATATTATTTTCCCCTCCCATCCTATTAGTTAAGTGGTGTGACTTGGGGTTGATTTGCAGTTAGACCCATGGGAGTGAGCATAAGGATGAATTAACTTTAGTTTAAGGACCTGTGCGGTTTAAGGACCTGTGCGGTATAGTTGCCATCTATTTGCAATTTTGTTTAAAACTTGCAGTGCTGGGAAGGATGGCTCCCTTCACAGCACGGCAGGTTTGTTGAGCAGGAGCCACGTTTAAAGTTCCCTCTCAGCAATCCTTTTTGTTTAGGGATTGAAGAAACCTTCCAAAGATGAAGTTTGTTTGTTCTAAAGAAAAAACAAATAGCTTCACCATGCTGGGAGGTTTCTGCAGGCTCATCTACATCCCCCTTGTCTATGACCACCAAGCATCACATGACTTACATCAGCAGGAGGAAACAGTGACAGTCCTGCAGTTTCCCACTTCTAAATGGGATAGGGGAATGCTGGTTTTAAACACTATGCAGATCATCTGTTTACAGAATTCCTCCCACTCCAACAAAACCTAAATTATGCCCAAAGTCTATTCTTGCATTGGCAGACATAATCTAGCACACTGTGAAAGACATACAGAACCCCATCACTCTCACAGGCAGTCAAAAGCATAAGATCTGGTCTTCAATTTCATTCACAAGCACCTTCATGGTGAAAGGAAAAGGAATATGCCTTTTTGAATCACTGTGCTTTTTTCCTTCTGGGATCACTAACATAATATAAATGCATACAATATTGAAACACAAAAATATGCTAAATCAAATATCCATTGCAAAAATATCAACTTGCTATATTTAACTAGTAAAACCACAAATATCGAGAACACAAATATCATTGATAAAAATAGTGATTTTTTACTTATATTGAAAACAAAAATATTAGAAAGTAAACTATCATTACCTTTATATAAACACATAACATGTCAAAAATATTGATTCACACAACATCAACTACAGTACAATATTATCCCACACAAATTAAATAATCATTAGGAAAAACATATAAAATATGAACCAATTACTTCAAAGAAACCCAAAACATTTCATATACATATTTGTAATAAATAAAGACATATCACATCAACAAAATATTTACCATTCACTCCAATAATTTATATACCTAAATAACAACATTGCATCCCCCCCAAAATCTAGCATTAACTATAAACATTTAAACATCAACCTCATATTAATATATACAGGGCAACAGATGGTATTATATTAGAGGTATCTTCAATTGCAATACTGATCTTTGCACATACTACTTAATATGTCCCTGTGAGAAGTTGTACAATGGCAGTACCATCCATCGGGCTAAGAAAATAATTTTAGAACACAGGAGAGAGATTTGCCACAATGATGAAAACTATCCTGTTGCCAGACACTTCCATGAAGTACATGGGGAGATGAAAAGTTATTGAAATTTGTGGTAATAGATCAGGTTAAAAACAGATATTCGAGGGGTTAGACGACAAAGACTGTGAATATTGGAACCTAAATACATTTTTGACTTTGAGATTCTCATCCCACGGGGTTTGAACTCCAGTGAAGAACTAGCCGTACATTTAGGGTGATGACTATGGGGGTATGGGTTATATAACCCTGAAGTATGCTGCAGCCTCCTAGGTTATGTCATTGAGTGTAAGTTTTTAATTTTTATTATTGAGTTTTTTAGCCTTTTGGGATAAGATTTCCTTTCTCTTGTTCCTCTTTTTGTCAGGTGAGATTAATGGCATACATACAACTAGGACCTTTGTGGTTACCATAGCCTCTCCATATCTGCTTCCATACTGACATGCCATTTGAGTGATGGATTATTTAAGTCATACGTGATCCAAGGGCCATTAAATGCCCACTAGGGCGGTATTTATTCAATCATTTATTTATACATATATATATTCATGTGTAGAATTGTTATAACTAATTGTATTGTGACATGAATGGGGCTGTTGTTTTTTTTGTACATAAATGACATCATGATTAATGGATTTGAGAATTGGAGGCAGTTGCATGTTGCAAGTAACAAGTTTAATTTATCTGCTCTATTATACATCAGCCAAACGCCCATAGGGGCGAGAATGATAGAATATGGGAGTTTTATGAGGACTACAAGTTAACAATAGCCCATTGGGGTGATACGTATCTATGAAGTGAATATGATACAACACTCTAACTCATTGATTGGAGGTCACATAGCACAAAATGAATGTGGGTGCAGACGATTAATATGCAATTTTGATATATATGGTTATGATGAACTAAGAATTTGAATAGTTATAGTACTCACTACATTTTAAAGTGGCCGCTGAATTAGCCCTTTTTTAAGTACTGGTGTAGAGATTTGTCTGTCATTTGTGCTTGTTATTTCAATATAGATGTGCATTAGGCATTTTCACTTCAATCGTGAACATGGCTAAGGCTGAAACGTGTTGGTGTGGATGTCTTTAATTCCTATTTTGTATTAAACAGCATTTTGCAGTGCCACGGAGTCCGAACACTCTTTACGTTGAGAAGGTTTTGTTTTGATATATATATATATATATATATATATATATATATATATATATATATATATTTTAAACAAAAGCGTCCTCTCAGCGAAAGCGCACTCCCACCAGGTTAATTTGGGAAAATCGAAATTCAGCAACTCACAGCGAATTCCTTTCAGTCTTTTCAAAATTCAGGCCTATATCGAAATTTGAAAAGACTGAAAGGAATTCGCTGTGAGTTGCTGAATTTCGATTTTCCCAAATTAACCTGGTGGGAGTGCGCTTTCGCTGAGAGGACGCTTTTGTTTAAAATAAATCACCGGCTGGTCCAGCCGGGAAAGCAGCACCACTGTGTTCTGAGCAGGTCGGTGTGACTAAAATGGATTGTCACACTTCGAGCAGCAGGTTGGAATATATGCAGCTAATTTGAAAACTCACGTCGAATTCGCCTACTAAGGAATTGTATTCTTTTCATGATTTTGTCTGGCTCCAGCAACCCACCTTGGGTGCAATTACAAATGCGCAGGACTACCGTAACCAGCATGCACTTGGGCTGGTACTTGAATATATTAATCAGGTGCTTGCAATTGAATTTGCTGAACGAGCCAGGTATGTGGTCTTTAAAAGGAATGAGAGTCTGGAACACATCCAGCAATGGCTGCACCTACGAGGGTGATATATTTTTTAGTTTCTCTGCTGATGAGGGGATCAACCCCGAAACACGTGTCCAGAGATGTTTTTTCGATATAGGCCTGAATTTTGAAAAGACTGAAAGGAATTCGCTGTGAGTTGCTGAATTTCGATTTTCCCAAATTAACCTGGTGGGAGTGCGCTTTCGCTGAGAGGACGCTTTTGTTTAAAATAAATCACCGGCTGGTCCAGCCGGGAAAGCAGCACCACTGTGTTCTGAGCAGGTCGGTGTGACTAAAATGGATTGTCAGACTTCGAGCAGCAGGTTGGAATATATGCAGCTAATTTGAAAACTCACGTTGAATTCGCCTACTAAGGAATTGTATTCTTTTCATGATTTTGTCTGGCTCCAGCAACCCACCTTGGGTGCAATTACAAATGCGCAGGACTACCGTAACCAGCTTGCACTTGGGCTGGTACTTGAATATATTAATCAGGTGCTTGCAATTGAATTTGCTGAACGAGCCAGGTATGTGGTCTTTAAAAGGAATGAGAGTCTGGAACACATCCAGCAATGGCTGCACTTACGAGGGTGATATATTTTTTAGTTTCTCTGCTGATGAGGGGATCAACCCCGAAACACGTGTCCAGAGATGTTTTTTCGATATAGGCCTGAATTTTGAAAAGACTGAAAGGAATTCGCTGTGAGTTGCTGAATTTCGATTTTCCCAAATTAACCTGGTGGGAGTGCGCTTTCGCTGAGAGGACGCTTTTGTTTAAAATAAATCACCGGCTGGTCCAGCTGGGAAAGCAGCACCACTGTGTTCTGAGCAGGTCGGTGTGACTAAAATGGATTGTCCCACTTCGAGCAGCAGGTTGGAATATATGCAGCTAATTTGAAAACTCACGTCGAATTCGCCTACTAAGGAATTGTATTCTTTTCATGATTTTGTCTGGCTCCAGCAACCCACCTTGGGTGCAATTACAAATGCGCAGGACTACCGTAACCAGCATGCACTTGGGCTGGTACTTGAATATATTAATCAGGTGCTTGCAATTGAATTTGCTGAACGAGCCAGGTATGTGGTCTTTAAAAGGAATGAGAGTCTGGAACACATCCAGCAATGGCTGCACCTACGAGGGTGATATATTTTTTAGTTTCTCTGCTGATGAGGGGATCAACCCCGAAACACGTGTCCAGAGATGTTTTTTCGATAAGCCTGAATTTTGAAAAGACTGAAAGGAATTCGCTGTGAGTTGCTGAATTTCGATTTTCCCAAATTAACCTGGTGGGAGTGCGCTTTCGCTGAGAGGACGCTTTTGTTTAAAATAAATCACCGGCTGGTCCAGCCGGGAAAGCAGCACCACTGTGTTCTGAGCAGGTCGGTGTGACTAAAATGGATTGTAACACTTCGAGCAGCAGGTTGGAATATATGCAGCTAATTTGAAAACTCACGTCGAATTCGCCTACTAAGGAATTGTATTCTTTTCATGATTTTGTCTGGCTCCAGCAACCCACCTTGGGTGCAATTACAAATGCGCAGGACTACCGTAACCAGCATGCACTTGGGCTGGTACTTGAATATATTAATCAGGTGCTTGCAATTGAATTTGCTGAACGAGCCAGGTATGTGGTCTTTAAAAGGAATGAGAGTCTGGAACACATCCAGCAATGGCTGCACCTACGAGGGTGATATATTTTTTAGTTTCTCTGCTGATGAGGGGATCAACCCCGAAACACGTGTCCAGAGATGTTTTTTCGATATAGGCCTGAATTTTGAAAAGACTGAAAGGAATTCGCTGTGAGTTGCTGAATTTCGATTTTCCCAAATTAACCTGGTGGGAGTGCGCTTTCGCTGAGAGGACGCTTTTGTTTAAAATATATATATATATATATATATATATATATATATATATGCCCAACAGCACACTGGTTCCAGCAGAGTGGGGGGGCTGTCAATGCGGCGTTCCGCGCTGGGTGCCAGCTGCCCAATAATCCAAAACCAAAATTCTCCTTCAAAGAAAAGAGAAAAGGCACTAACTCCAAAGTGTAGGAAGTGCGTAGAGATTTTAATTACAGTTGTACAATACCATAAGGCACACAAATAACATTTTTAATCTCTCAATTTTAATATATAGAACAATGTCTAAATTTAAGACTGCAGTATATTCCCAGTATATACAAACATGGCTTCCAAATTGAACTGTGCACATATGGACTGCTGGTACCTGAGTATTGATATAAAAATATAGGCGGTGATTCTAACCGCGGCGGGCGGCGGTCGCCGCCCGCCATGCGGTTACCGCCAAATGACCGCACCGCGGTCACAAGACCGCGGCGGCCATTCTGGTTTTCCCGCTGTGCTGGCGGGCGACCGCCAAAAGGCCGCCCGCCAGCACAGCGGGAAAGACCCAGCAACGATGAAGCCGGCTCCGAATGGAGCCGGCGGAGTTGCTGGAGTGCGACGGGTGCAGTAGCACCCGTCGCGAATTTCAGTGTCTGCTAGGCAGACACTGAAATTCTTTTTGGGGCCCTGTTACGGGGGCCCCGCGGCACCCCCTACCGCCATCCTGTTCCTGGCTGGAGAACCGCCAGGAACAGGATGGCGGTAGGGGGTGTCAGAATCCCCATGGCGGCGGAGCGCGCTCCGCCGCCATGGAGGATTCTGCAGGGCAGCGGAAAGTCGGCGGTACACCGACGACTTTCCGTTTCTGGCCGCGGCTGAACCGCCGCGGTCAGAATGCCCAGCGGTGCACCGCCAGCCTGTTGGCGGTGCTACCGCGGTCATTCGCCCTGGCGGTTTTTACCGCCAGGGTTAGAATGACCCCCATAGTACCTCCAGCATGACACTGGTACATTTATTAAGAAAACACTCATAAAATTATAATGACTAAACCATGCGATATGTCTTTCTATAAACTGCTGCCTTATGTTTATCATATCAAAAAGAAGCATGTGTTGCTAAAATCCAATGCAAAGAAAAGTTATAGACTCATATATAAATATTCACTTAAATAATGTATATATATATAACTATGTGCATGGATATATATATATATATATAAATGTACAGGTCTATTTGGATGTTATGGGATTTAATGTGAATAATTCAAACATAGGTATTAATATTCAGGATTTATAAGTGATATATTGAATTTTAAACTTTTGAAAATATTAATATTTATTATACCTTTATATTGTAATGAATTATTCTAATTATATTTTTGTATTTTTGCAATGAGATGTTATTCTATTTATTCTCAGGAGATTGATATCACGTTAAATTTAAAGATTTTAAAGATTTTGATGGATTGGAACAAAAATTAGAGCTACATTTTAAAAGATTATGGTACAAACTACTGTGTAATTTACTTATAGATGCACTTTAAGATGGCCGCCACAGTATGTGTCTTTTGGTGGGGGAATTGAGATTTGTCTGTTTTTTATGTTTACTATTATCTGGGTTTTGAGCTTGGAGCACTGTAACAATGATGTATCCATGAGTAAGGCTGCTGCCGAAACGCGTTGGATGTTCGTGCTGAAATAAATTAAATTGCACTTTGGAGGTGTCCTGGGTCTCCTGTTATTTTAAGGAGTGTTGGAAGCTTTATTAGGGCTTCTCGGAGCCCATCCAGGACCGCTGTGTAGAGTTCCTGCATTCCGAGACTTTCTTGTGAGATATATATATATATATATACTCAAAACTATCAAACTATACATCATACATCAAAAATAAAACCTAAATTAGTGTTTACCAAAGTAGGACTCAACTGAAATTTTAAAAAAATCAAACTAAAACTAAACCAACCAATGAAAAAAAACTATAAACAACTTTAACCAAAAAACTGAAACACACAATAAAGTAAACAATAAAACAATACAATAAAGTAAACAATATAAAAGACATACTAATTTAAACAATGATATATTTAAAAAAAGACAAACACAGCAAAATGTGGAAACTGTGCCAGATTCTTGCACCACAGTATTAAAGAAGAAATATATACATCTAAACAACTACCTAACCAAGTAAGTAAAACTTATATTTAAACTAAACAAGTAATTGTTATGAAACTTAAAAAGGAAAAATACTAAAAAGATATTAAAACAGTCTCCAACTTCTATCTTTTAATATAGCCTTACTAAAAAAGCTACAATGTGCAAAACCGATAAAGAGTCAGAAACTATAAAAACTATCACAAACCAGCAAAAAGATGTAAGGAAGCAAGTATACATAA
The DNA here is from genome assembly GCF_031143425.1 of Pleurodeles waltl. Taxonomy (NCBI): domain Eukaryota; kingdom Metazoa; phylum Chordata; class Amphibia; order Caudata; family Salamandridae; genus Pleurodeles; species Pleurodeles waltl. Next base: position 1,652,093,615 of record NC_090445.1, on the reverse strand, counting down.
GTTATTAAGAAACTATAAACCTTCCAAAATAGCAAGCAAAAGTAAACCTAATTACCTCACACTTTAGAAACCACCAATAAATTAACATTTAAGATGAAACACATTTTTTTCAACCAACAGAAAAGAAAGCATATACTCCACATTAGAGCACCCCCAATGGAAAAGCTGCATAACAGAACACACAGGTAATTATACAAAATAGAAGCAATCCTCACTAGGTAGTCCCTAATTTACACTCTACAAATTTACACTAAGCAGAACCCAACCTACACCCTGCCAATTTATGTAAGCATTATAAATGAAGAACACAGCTACCAAGAAGTACAAATGGAGCAATATGTTAGCCAAATTAGCCCTAAACGTAGCAAACAAACCAAAAAGAATGTACCAGATGCTACAATTTATAGTCAAACTCTTTATAAATAACAAAGGAGTAGATTACTTAGAAATAATAGCCAAACGCATTTTATAATATAAATAGTAATCTACCAGAGTCCTCAAAAACTATGACAAGTTCTAAACCAACATACCACATCATTTTTTATTTACAGTAATAAATATATTATTTTATTACATCAGTCAAAAAATGAATTAAAATTCCAATGATAACAAAGACCGATATAATAAAAATTATATATACACTATTTTAATTAAAATGTAACCCTCACCAACCAAGAAAGTTAAAAAAAAACTCCATCCATCACATAAAATAATTACAACACATAAACCAAACAATTCCACATAACAATCACATAAGGTTTACACAAACAAAATATCACATTGTAGCTGCAGATCTTTCTCTGTAGCCACGTAGCTAAAAATACAAATCCACCAAAAATAGGAAAAATATTGTTCAAAAACCCAAAGAAAATGAAAAAATAAACAAATCCAAAGTACCTAGGAACTGTAAAAAAGTAAAAAGTGTTTGAGAATAAGAAATGCTCCAGGAAACCCCCAAAAAAGGAAATCAATGTAAAAAGCTTTGGTTTATTATAAAGCAAAAAGGATTTCCTTAAAATTAATGTAAACTCTCAATGCTACAGAACACACTTATAGACAAAAACATGTAAAGTAAATAAAAAAACTCACCCACAATACACATTACATTTAAAAAAAAGCACATAATCAATAGACATTCAAATATATGTTACATAACGCAATTTAATATAGAATAGCAATACATTAATAAAATAGTGTACGAAAAGCCTAAACTACAAACTACTTAAAAAACGTAAGACTACTACACCTACATATTAAAAAAAAAACACAAACAACACTATCACTAACTTGTAGAGCTCCCCTCTAACCGCACCTATGCTCAAAACCCTTACAAATCCTTAAAAAGGACTTATCTGTTCTGATGAACAGCAGCACCTTACTGTGACCTGGTTCCCGGAAAATACACTGAAAATAATTCAAATGGGGGCGTAGCCAGGAGCGCCATGCTATAGGCAGCATCTCTGTGTGGCTCTGGCTCTAAGCAGGGGCCCTGAAGGCTTAAAATCCAGTCCCTCAGCGCTGGATGGTCTGCTGGAGGGTGGCAGTGGGCCCCGCAATGCTGGTGAGGAAACAGATCCAGCCTGGGGAGAGCACCGATTTGGTGGGACGCGGAACGGGTAAGACTTCCCCCTGAAGACAGCACAGCCCAAGATGGTGACCCAAGCGACTGCCTCCAGCACAGCTCCCAGAGGGTGCTCTGAGGCCGGCGGGCCTCCAAAGATTGTCAGGCTGCCTCACGCAACCCTTCGGTGTGTAACCCAGAGATCCAGGCATGGTAAATTAGCCCCCAACATGTCTGGCAACAGATGAGTGGTTAACTTGCTGGCTGCTCAGCAGCAAGAATCCCTGCACCAGCCACAGATCGGACGCGGCCCCTGGGTGCAACCAGGAGGCCCGAAGCGCAATTAGATGTCTCAGGAAGATGAACTTGGCCATTGCTTGGCCCCCTGATACTTTCCTGAGCAAGCAGTGAGGCTGGAGGGGCTGGGGACGGGTGGGAGAGTAAATACAATGTAGTTGCAAGGCCTAGAAGTGAAGCTGGGAGACAGTCCTTAACATCTGTGGAAGGACGTATTGTGCAGCTGCTCTGGGGGGACTTAGAACCTCCCCACAACTCCCCCCATTATTCCTCCCTTTGCTTCCCTTCACCCCCTACCACCTCCAACAAGGACATGGGACACAAAAGGACCTGGGAAGCAGCTTAGGTGCACAGCGGGAGAGGACCCACACAGATCATGATTGTTGAAAGAAGTGCTTGTGCCAGGCCTTGCGTGGAACTCATTACCTGTCAGCTAAGAAGTGGGGAGAGCTAACAGATGCAACACCACTCAGTTCAATGGGGGGGCACTGATTGCACTGGGTTGAAGGATCTGTTTGGACACAGTAGTACTCTTCAACACTTGCCTCTGGGTCCTTGGACTGAGCCACCTAGGGCAGACCCCGGGGAGCACACCATGACTGTGGTGTGGAAACTCAGCTCACTCAAAGGTAGTGCACCGGACACTGAAATAGTCAAAGTGGGGACCGACTAAATGGCGGTGTGGGGGCCGGATCCCTTAGCCACGCACAAGACGACCATCCTGGAGCCCATAAGGGGCACAAAGGTTTTGCTGGAAGTGCAGATTGCTACAGTTGTGAATGAGGTTGGTCACCTGCGTGCAACTACAAAAAAAATGACAGACTCTGTCAAAGAAACGGAGGACCAACTTGCCACCACCCTGCCGACCATCCGGGAACTTAAACAAAAATACTCTGCTATGACAAAAGAGATGCAGGTGTTAGCTAACAGACTGGAATGTGTGAAAGGCAGATCTTATCGACACAACGTCAGGCTACTGGGTGTCCTAGAGAAAGCAGAGGGGTCCAAGCGGAGCTCTTCATGGAGGAATGGGTGGAAAAAATGTCCTATGAGGTCACCTTTCAAAGTTTTATATTGTGGAATGGGCGCACAGGTTCCTGGTGTGCCCTCCACCCCCTCATATACATCAAAACAACTGAAAACTGCAAATTTCAATAATTTCATAACTTAAAAATGAGTTCACTAAAAACACAAATAGAGAAAATAAACATATAAAATCTATAAAATCAAACACAACAATACATGATATACTAATTAACACTTACAAACGATATGACATACAATATTTTCTACATCAATATTTATTACAACGATATTAAAAACAACGCTAAAACGATACGTTTACCTTTGATATTCCTATCAACAATATTTTCACTATCCTGATATTCTTGACACAATATTATCCCATCAGTATTTTTTTTCCAATTTTTTTGTCCAAATACCTTTCTTCTGCTCAAGGCCTATCACACTGAACCGTAGAGGTGCTGATTCTGCAGTCTAACTCTTAGAGGTGTAATATGTCAGGCAATTTAGCACATCTGATACATAGTCATTAGTGGTTAATTGAATTGATTTATTTATTTAATAGCAGGATATAACATGTCCATAAGTGTGATGGATGGCATTATGTCTTCTCCCCGACAGGCAGAGGACCACCATATTTAGTGATCACCATTGGTGCAGAGGAGATCCACAAGTAAAGGTACAAAAGTTTGGTGGATGGCCATCACCCAAAATTTTTCTTTTTGAAAATCAAATTGCCAGACTGGAATTCCCAAGGATTTTGTTTCAGTTAATCACTGGCTGGTTTTCTCCGGCAGTGACCATAAAAAAAAAAATGACATCCGACATATCACTCCAATTAGGGTAGATTATGTAATGCCCCTACTCCATTGGCCACCACTTGACCAGGCCGTCGAAGAGAGCTTTTCATCAATGAAGAGAATAGGGTCAGTGTTGATGGAAAGCAGACAATCTGCTCAATTTTGTAATAGGGTGGACAGACTACACTTTTGGCAATTACGTTTGTGACGGAGTAGCCTGTCTGCCAAACTCTAAAATAGGCCCTACATTTTCTTTGCCAGAAAATATATTTATTTGTAAGTAATTTGGCTAGTTGAGCGTGTTTTTTTTTTTTTTTTTTTACTTTGGCCGTTCTGATTTTTTGACATTTTCTTTCAAGATAATGGAGCCATCCTTTATTATCAGTCACTCAGGGTGTCATCAACTGTTTGTGAAACAATGCTTTTGATAGGAGCTAATGACTAAGACACAATCTCCAAAGAACTTATCATAGCTATGTATATGTTAGAGAACCATGTTGGAAGAGATACTTGGAGGTCTGCCTTTGAACCGTAAAGCAGGATGGTCTTAAAAACATGACCTAATTTAGGAAAAAGGCTGTGATGCAAAATTCTTTCATTTTCTGGTTCAGTGTCAGAGGGAAAAGAAGGACTGTCTGATACCACCAAGAATGTATCTCAACACAAAATTTCGGAATATCAACCCACTAGAAGACACCCATGCCCAGATTTACCAATTCCTTTGCTTTATGCCCTATTCGATACAGTATAAGTACTTTGGTTCCACATGACACAGTGTCATTTGTGTAAATTTTTGTCGCTCAAAAATATTTTTCACATAAAATGTCATTGATGCAGCTGTTTGCAATGCTTTAAATCAGTTGATCAGGCTTACAAAAGTGTAATAAGCGTGGACCCCAGTCCGGTCTGTGGATTGCCTTTTCTGTTGTGGCGAAGAACATCTGGGTCAGTCCACCTATTGTCAATTCACTTCGAAATGTAAAGTCTTCAGAACTAAGGGCCAGATGTATGAATCTGGCCCATTGCGATTCGGTAATTGCGATTTTTAAGAAATCGCAATTACCGACTCGCAAAGGGCCATGTATCACATTTGCGATTCGGTAATTGCGATTTCTTAAAAATCGCAAATGCAATTACCGAATCGCAAATTGCGATACTGGCCCCATTCGCAGCTATGGGCCTGTTGGCCCAAAGCTGCGAATTTTTTGCATTTCGCAAATTGCGATTTCTGAAACAGAAATCGCAATTTGGGAAAAGCAAAGGGCCAGGGTGCTGGGGGCCTAAGGCCCCCTTTCCTGCACCCCATTTTTTTTTTTTTTGCACATGTAAAGTACACACATGCCAAAAGGGCATGTGTGCTTTACATATCTAATTTAAAAATGCAGTTGTACTGCATTTTTTAATTTTGCACCAGGTTACCACCTGGTTGCAGGTCATGGTATTTTGCAAGTGCAAAATACCATTCTGCGAAAAATCGCCATTTGCGATTTTTTGCAGAATTGCTTTGCGACCTGGATTTTGCGAATCGCAAATTGCGATTCGCAAAATCCAGGTTGCAACGCAGAAAATCAAATTTTTTTTTGCGATTTTCATTTTTTGGTCTGCGAATGCAGTTGATGCATTGCAGACCCCGATTTTGCACTCGCAAACGGCTGATTTCGCTGTTTGCGAGTGCAAAATCAGATGATACATCTGGCCCTAAATGACATAGGCCGCGAATTCAACATATTTAGGGCCAGATGTAGCAAAGAGATTGCGAGTCGCAAACGGCGATTTTCGCCGTTTGCGAGGCGCAAATGCCTCTTTGCTATGTAGAAATGCATTTTGCGAGTCGGATCCGACTCGCAAAATGCATTTCCGACTCGCAAATAGGAAGGGGTGTTCCCTTCCTATTTGCGACTCGCAATGCTATTCATTTTCATTTGCGACCGCAAAAGCGGTCGCAAATGAAAGCGCAGTTACCATCCACTTGAAGTGGATGGTAACCCAGGCGCAAACGGGAAGGGTCTTCCCCTTTGTGTCTGGAAAAAAAAAAAAAAATTCAGAGCAGGCAGTGTCCAATGGACCACTACCTGCCCTGAAAAATACCGAAACTAAAGGTTTAGTTTTTTTTTCCCAAAGTGCAGCTCGTTTTCCTTTAAGGAAAACGGGTTGCACTTTGAAAAAAAAAAACTGCTTTATTTAAAAGCAGTCATGGACATGGTGGTCTGCTGTCTCCAGCAGGCCACCATCCCCGTGAGTGCCCCTACTCGCAATGGGGTCGCAAATTGCGACCCACCTCATTAATATTAATGAGGTGGGTCTTTGCGACCCCATTGCAAGTTGCAGAAGGTGTCTGAGACACCTTTCTGCATTCCAAATTGCGACTTGCAATTTGCGAGTCGCTGGGACTCGCAAATTGCAAGTCGCAATTTGGAATCTTCCTACATCTGGCCCTTAATTCTTAATCACAGAGTGGACAATAGATGGTATTCAGGGATAGATTAAGAGGAAATGGTCCATTTAGAGGGAAGTTGTGATGTTTCTGGGTGGAAGTATTACTTAACACAGACTGAAACACATGGGGCTAATTCACTTTTTTTGTTCATCTTTGTGGGATTTTTGGACATTTTAGCCAATAAAAGTATTTTTTGAAGCACTGGCCACCAGCACATCTCCACTGACCTTGATTTTTTGGCTTATGGCTTCATTGTTCACATTTCATTTACAATTGATACAGCAGCCAGTGAACTTTATGTATGATATTCCGGTTGCTAACAGTTCTTCTTGTAGATCGAGTAACTAGCAAACAGAGAATATGTTTTTGCACTATGAAGTAATAATCTGTCACCGCGCAAATATGACCATTCAGTAATATTCTCAGAACACTGTCTCTTTTGCACTAAGTCAGGCTTGAATTTGCAAAGAATCCTACCAAAAGGGGAATGCAGAGAGGTGGTCCTGCAAGAGACAACACAAACCTCCCCATTCCTGCCTTCACATTCACAAAATGCTTTTTTAACAATTTTTTTTCAGCATCTGTCCCTCAGAACATGACGTGAGGTACGTTGGGGAAAGCATGCAGGGTCCCCCCTGGATAGCTACGTGATCCAGCCAGTGCACAAGACACGTTCATATGGTGGAAGACATTATCACACCGGCGTGGTGTATGTCCACCACAGCTAAAGGTATATCTGGCGTATTCTTACTTCAAATCTGCTTTACCATTATTGGGGGTTACAAACCCGTACATTATTTGTCATGAAACATGCCCGACTTTCCATCGTTATACCAACGTCTGAAATTTTTCGAGCATCTACACTGTGGTTTCCGTCTTTGCAGCTGACTTTGACCTGCGTGTCTCCTGCTTGGTAAGCACCACCGTCTGTTGTAACTCCCACAATCCTTTCCTGCGGCATCAGAGAGACAGAGTATGCAACCTCTTCACTTTTATGGACCTGTGTTTATATAGTGTATGTTGAACATACTGCATTAAAGACGTGGTTATGTAAATATTTGGCTTGGCAGCCACCCAGTTCCCCTCCTTCGAGTTGTTGGCAGGTTGGCTGTGTGTGAATGCTCCCATTGGGTTTACGGAGGGCTTCTTGGCTTGGTTCCCTGGCCTTGAGTGATCAAAGCTGACTGATGAACAGCTGCTCTAAGGCACTTACTCTGCTTTCCGCCTAGCTAGAATTTGATGAACAATTAGGTGCTCTTTTAGGGCACAGGGAAAAATGCAGACGTAAACCCCTGCAGCGGGTTTAACATCATTATATGCTCTCCCCCGATTTTGAGTTTAGAAGGATAAATGGAAGGTAACGGCATTTTATAGAAAACATTTATTTTTTATCACATAAATACCACCATGCGTTTAGTGGTAGCAATACTAAATGTTCTTTATGTGCAGTGATGCAGTTTTTGTTCATCATTGTTAGAAATGGGGTCTCTGGTTGGCAATCAGTTTGCGCTCTGTTGAAGCAGGGACCCTCACTCTATTCAGGGTAAGAGAGTTACACTCCTAAGACAACCCCTGCTAATCCCCTTGGTAGCTTGGCACAAGCAGTCAGGCTTCTCTCAAAGGCAATGTGTAAAGTATTTGTACCAACATACACAGTAATACAGTGAAAACACTACAAAATGGACACAACACCAGTTAAAAAAACAGGTAATATTTACCTAAATCAAACAAGACCAAAACCACGAAACTCCAACATACACAAGTCAAGATATGAACTTTCAAAATAAAAAGAGTCTTACTCCGTAGAAAACAATGGAAACGTTGATTTTACACAAAGTACCAAGCTGCATGGGCAAGCGTGCATCGGAAAAGTCAGCGATGTGTCAATTCCTTACTCTCAAGTGAGGCCGTGCGTCCTTTCTTCTCCGGTCAGGTAGGCGCTGCATCGTTTTCCTCTCCTGCAAGAAAGAAATCAGTTGATTTCCGGACATCACACCTTGGATCCGCACAGGCTTTCGTTGATTTTTGATGCCCAGCGATGATGCGTGAGAAATCCATCCTCACGGTGTTGGAAAACTGTGCTGCATGGGGTTTGCGTCATGATCAGAAGCCGCAAGCGGGTGTTGCGTCGTTTTTCCAGCCGGGCTGCGCAGATCGCCCAGCCGTGATGCAGCTGGAGCATCGATTTTAGCTGCAAAGTTGGCGGTGCTTCGTTTTTCAGCCACATTTCAGGTGGTGCTTCAAAATTTTCCCTGTACGTGTTCTGTGCATGGATTTCAGTCCTTGTTCTGCCAACTTCACATCTCAAGGGCCGAGGGACTGGATAGGGCACCACTTGGCAGGGCAGGAGTCTCAGCAGAGAGTCCAGGTGCTGGCAGAGGAAGTCTTTGATGGCCCTGAGACTTCAAAACAGGAGGCAAGCTCAGTACAAGCCCTTGGAGATGCTTCACAAGCAGGAATATACCACATAGTCCAGTCTTTGTCTCCTCTCACAGACAGAAGCAGTAACTGCAGGATAGCCCAGCAAAGCACAGTCACAGGCAGGGGCACCACTTCTCCTCAGCTCTTCAGCTCTTCTCCTTGGCAGAGGTTCCTCTTGATTCCAGAAGTAAATCTAAAAATCTGGGGTTTTGAGTCCACTACTTATACTCCTTTCTGCCTTTGAAGTAGACAAACTTCAAAGGAAAGTCTCTGCTGTTCACGAGAGCCTGCCTTGCCCAGGCCTGGCATCAGACACACACCAGGGTGTTGGATCCTGCATTGTGTGAGGGCAGGCACAGCACATTCAGGTGCAAGTGACCACTCCTCCCTTCACTCTAGCTCAGATGGCTCATCAGGATATGCAGGCTACACCCCAGTTCCCTTTGTGTCACTGTCTAGAGGGGATTCACACACAGCCCAACTGTCAGTCTTACCCAGACAGGGAATACACAGGCAGGCAGAGTCACAAAATGGTTCAAGCAAGAAAATGTCCACTTTCTAAAAGTGGCATTTTCAAACGGACAATTAAAAAAAAACTTAAGCAAAAGATGTATTTTTAAACTGTGAGTTCAGAGACCCCAAACTCAATATCTCTATCTGCTCTCAAAGGGAAACTACACTTAAAAGATATTTAAAGTCAGCCCCCATGTTAGCCTATGAGAGAGATAGGCCTTGCAACAGTGAAAGCCGAATTTGGCAGTATTTCACTGTTAGGACATGTAAAACAAATCAGTACATGCTCCACCTTCAACATACACTGCACCCTGCCCATGGGGCTACCTAGGGCCTACCTTTGGGGTGCCTTACTTGCATAAAAAGGGAAGGTTTGGGCCTAGCAAGTGGGTACACTTGCCAGGTCGAATTGGCAGTTTAAATCTGCACACACAGACACTGCAGTGGCAGGTCTGAGCCATGTTTACAGGGCTACTAATGTGGGTGGCACAACCAGTGCTGCAGGCCCACTAGTAGCATTTATTGTACAGACTCTAGGCACCTCTAGTGCACTTTACAAGGGACTTACTATTAAATCAAACATGCCAATCATGGAAAAGCCAATTACACATACAATTTACTCAGGGAGCACTTGCACTTTAGCACTGGTCAGCAGTGGTAAAGTGCCCAGAGTACCAAAAACAGTAGAAGCAGAGCCCAGCACACAGTCAAAACATGGGCAGCAGAGTCACAAAAGTCAGGGGAGACCACATCAAGGATGCCAGGTCTAACAATCATATATAGTGCTTTTATGTCTAAACCCTAATTTTGTATCATGATAAACTGATTAGCACTTTCATTTTACATTTTGTTCTACACTAAATGAGTTCCTAAGAGTTTTACTGGCAGAGCTAAGAAGAAAGTCATCCTTGCTACTCACTGGTGTAACCCTCTACATACAAAAGGGTTACGTGTTTTCATACCCAATGTGGTTTCTACGCATGCAACACATTCACCTTTCTAGTTTTAAAGTTATGTGGGAGACCAGCAGGCATAGCATCAGGTGTGCAAAGTTGTGAAGCTTGATGCAAACCTTTGAGACATTTGTGTAGATTTTCACTGACATATTGACATATTGTTAGAAATGGGGTTCCTAGTTGGCAGTGGGTTGCACCCTGTCCAAGTAGGGACCATCACTCTGAGCAGGGTAAGGGAGTCGCATAGCTCAGATAGAGCCCGTTCTCCTCCTTGGTAGCTTGGCACGAGCAGTCAGGCTCACGTAAAGTATTTTTATACACAGTAACACAGTGAAAACACTACAAAAGGAATCCACACCAGTTTAGAATAATAGACAATATTTATCTGAATAAAACAAGACCAAAATGACAAAAAGCCAACATAAACAAGCAAAGATATCACTTTTAAAAGATTAAATGCAATTTTAGTTCCTTGAAATCAATGAAATGCCTGACTTAGGCAAAGTACCTGAGATGCGTCAAAAACAAAGACGATGCAGGCCACAGGGGAGCTGATGCATCGAAAGAGCCAGAGATGCATCAGTTCCTTACTGTTGCAGGGGGGAGGTAATGCTTCAGTTCCTTACTGCTAGACAGGGGAGGTGAGGCATCAGTTCCCTACTGCTTGCACAGAAGGTGATGCATCAGTTCCTTACTGCTAGGCAGGGGAGGTGATCCATCAGTTACCTACAGCCACAGGGTAGGAGATGCATCATTTGCAGCACGAAGCATCGGTTCCTTACTGCGGTGTGGCATCAATGAAGACAATGACGCCCAGGCACGATGTGTCAGTGACGCGTCGGGAGTCAAGCCACCATGTGTTGATCTCACAGCGATGAAGCAGGCTCTGCATGGGAGTCAGTGCAGTGCATCACAGACTTCAGTGATGCAGTGCTCAAAACTCACGCGGCGGTGGTTCTTCTGATGCGCTGTGATGGAAAGCTGGGGTCTGTATTGAAAACTGTGGTCATTGCATCAAGTGGGGACTACACTCCGGTGCAGGCAGCAATGATGCATCAAATCCTTCCAGCGATGCATCGGTTCGAAATGACGCAGTAAGTCGATGTGGTGATTTTCTTCTTGTAGCACCAAAAACTTGCTTTAAGGCCCCAGAACTGGATTTGGCACCACTTGACAGGACAGGGCTCTCAGCAGAGGAGCCCAGGTGCTGGCAGATGAAGTCTTTGAGGTCCCTGAGGCTTCTTCACATGAGGCAACCTCAACTCAAACCCTTGGAGAACCTTTGAAAGCAGGATGAAGATCAAAAATGCCAGGCCTTTCACTCCCAAGACAGAAACAGCCAGCAGCAGGCCAGCACAACAAAGCAACAGGCAGAGTGGCAGACCCTCCTACAGCATCCATCTCTTCTTCCTGGCAAAATGCCCTCAATCCAGAATTGTTCTAACTTTGTTGGGGCAGAGGTCCAGTAAGTATACCCATTTCTGTCTTTGGATTAGGCACACTTCAAAGAGAAGTCTTTCTAGTGCACATCACACTGCCTTTTCCTGCCCTGGTCACACCCGGGGAGATTACTTTGTGTAAGTACAGGCACTGCCCTATTCAGGTGCAAGTGTCAGCTCCTCCCACCACTCTAGCCAAGGAAGACCCACCCGCCTGGTGATGGGCTAGTAGGATATGCAGGGCACACCTTAGCTCCCTTTGTGTGACTGTCTAGAGAGAATACACAAACCTCCCAAATGTCACCCTTGAGCATGAAAATGCCCACCTTCAAAAAGTGACATTTCTAAACGTACAATTCAAAAATCAACTTAATCAAAAGATGTATTTTTTAATTGTGAGTTCAGAGACCCCAAACTCCAGATTTCTATCTGCTCCCAATGGCAAAATACACTTAAAAGATATTTCAAGGCAATCCCCATTTTACCCTATGGATGAGATAGTCCTTGCAATAGTGATAAATGAACTTAGCAGTATTTCACAATCAGGACATGTAGAACACACCAGTACATGTCCTACCTTTTAAATACACTGCACCCTGCCCATAGGGCTGTCTTGGGCCTACTTTAGAGGTGGCTTGCATGTAGTAAAAGGGAAGGGTTGAGCCCTGCAAGTGGGTGTACTTGCCAGGTCAAAATGGCAGTTTAAAACTGCACACATGGAGACTGCAATTGTAGGTCTTAGACATGTTTACAGGGCTACTTATGTGAGTCGCACAATCAGTGGTGCAGGCCCACTCGTAGCATTTGATTTACAGGCCCTGAGCACACATAGTGCACTTTATTGGGACTTACTAGTGAAACAGATATGCCACTCATGGAGGAACCAGTTGGTATCTGAAGAAGGCGGTCAAAAGAAGTTAGATTTCACCGAAACACGTAAGCGGCTGTCAAAGTTGCTGGACCTATTGGAAATGCCCTATAAAGATTTGGAACTATATTCTATGGGACAGTGTATACCAAATTGCGGACAGCACAAAAACAATAGACTAGGGAATGTGTCTGTGTTGTGTCTCCCGTTTTTATGTCTTGCTTTTGCGATATATCTATATATACCTTGTATAGGGTTTTAATGAGTTTTGATGGGAATAATTACAAAATTATCTTTTTAACATAGCTTCCTTTATCAAACCTGTGGATTCTTACTGTGTGTATGAGTAGTAGACTTATGGTGTGTTTCCCCTAGGGGTTTTTCTCTCTTCACTGTAAACGGTGCCCTGTCGCCTTGGGGGATAGGTGTAGTGGGGCCCTCTCTCATGTTTTGCTTTAGGCCTTTCCCCCATGCCATATTCACAAAGTGGTGCAATGCTTGCATTGTGCCACTTTGTGAACCCTTGCGCCACATTATTCCTGCGGCAGGCATAATGTATGCAAGGAGGACCGACAAAATGCCACAGTGAAATTTACAACATTTCACTGCGCCATTGTTTGCATCACTTTTGATGCCTGCTCAGAGCAGGCATTAAAATGACACACCCATTTTAATCTAAGGGCCTCCCTGTGCTTTGCTGCACTAGCATCACATATTTTTTACGTTAGTGCAGCAAAGCGCCACAAAAATCTTGACACTATTGTCCTGGTAACTGCCATAGTGTGCCGTATTGTAAATATGGAACATCCATCGTGTTGGTAGGTGAAGCAGGGGCGATGCAACAAAAGTGGAGCATCAGGATTGTTGCACCGCCTTATTGTAAATATGCCACTATGTGGGGTGAAAGGGAAAGAGCTGTACAGCACCATATCTATTAAGATATGGTAGTGTTCTGTTCTCTTCCTGGGCTGGAGCACTTTAGGCTGCCTGCACGTACACAAAGCAAGGGTGTGTGAACAAAAGGGAATCCTTTTGTTCAAAATACTATGCTTTGACATAGTTTAACACATGTTAATAAATGGGATTTGTGCCAAACCCATGGGTGATTGCATGAGAATGCCCATGTACCACCTGTGGTACCTTCCATTGGAGCTAGTTAGGGTAAGGGCCCGCTCTCCCCAGGCTGCTGCACCACTCTTGCTCCCATCTTCTCCTTTTTTTTCTCCTCTTTTTTTGAGTGCCTTCTCCTTGCTTTTCCTTGTTCTCACTGCTTTCTCCTTGATTTTTCCCCTGTTTTTTTGTGTGCCTTCTCTAGTTTCTACTGCTTTCTCCTCATTTCCCCCCATTTCTGTCTGCCTTCTCCTTGCTTTTCCTTATTTTTACTGCTTTCTCCTTGCCTTTTCTCCTGCTTTTTGTGCAGCATCCCTACGCAACTCCAGACCATCACCTCACTTCCGGAATTCTGAAAGGTCCTCAAGACCTGGCTGTTCGAATGAGCCTCCAGGCCCTGCAGGCACCTGGATACCCTGTCGGGTGATTAGCCACACTTATCAAATCATGATTGATTGATTGCAGGTAGTACAAAATGTTTCTTTGTGTTACTTTAGGCCTACTTTCAAGGGAAAAATATATTTTGCACTGAAAAGTAACCCCCAAAATTAATACAAGTTAGTTTGAATCACTTTTGCATTAACCCAGTGCAAAGTCTTGATTAATTTGGCCCTGGTTGTTGCAGTGTGTTTAAGTGTAACTCCACTTGAATAATTAATATATAAGGTGTTTCTTGGTCTATTGCCTAATCAAAAGTAGTAAAACCCCAGAAACAAAACACAGTTTTATAATGCATTGGTTGGTTTAGTGCCTTATCAGGGGTACAAAGTGCTACATAAATGTAGCCACACTACGGCCCGTATTTATACTTTTTTTAGCGCCGCATTTGCGCCGCTTTTTGACGCAAAACGGCGCAAACCTACAAAATACAATGGCATTTTGCAAGTTTGCGCCGTTTTTGAGTCAAAAAACGACGCAAATGCGGCGCAAAAAAAGTATAAATACGGGCCTACATTTCAATCCTTAAGCTAAAATCTTTAGCATAAACTTGACTACTACATTTCTGTGTGCTTCAGAAATGGTAATTATTGTGGAAAAGGACACCCTCAAAGCCGTCCAGAGGAGGTACCACCAGCTCATCTAAGAAACCACAAGGAAGGCACTAGTAGAACAAATAAACGCCAGCTCCAATAGCATTAAAGAAATCATTGTAATTATCAAAGACTTCACCAAACCCTCAACTGTCACTAGAAACATCAACTCATCACAAGATCGGTTCAACAACCTCTCAAACTTCTTCTGCAGCATATATAGTAACTTCTCCCTTCAACCGGATCCCTTGGGCCTCTCTAGAAGCTTCCCAGGGATAAAAAGAAGTCACCACAATCACCTCAGGGCTCCAGGCAACCCCTGCACCATGCCTTTGACAAAGAAGAGTACCAACCAATATCCCATTTTTCCCCTACCCAACAGGAGAGATATCCGAATATTAGGAGCTTGGTGAGCTACACACAGCACTCACAGCCTGGCTTCAGACCACATCATAGTACTAAATAAGTACAAGTGCGATGATAGAGGCCATTCAATTGGCAATTGATCAGGGAAAACAGGCTGCATGGATTCTACTTGATTTATCCCTAGCTTTTGATGTGGTGTCACATTCCATTCTCCTCCAGCGACTGGAAGACATTAATATCAGAGGTACCACTCTGGCATGGATTCACTCTTTTCTCATGAACAAAAGCCAAGCACTCTGGTAGGCAATGTGTTCTGTGGACATTAAGCAGATTAAGTTTAGATCCCTCAAGGCTCAGCACATAGTCCTGCCCTTTTTAACATTTATATGGCTCCATTGGTTTCTTTAGTTGAATCTTTTAATATCTGGATAGTGTAATACATGGATGAGACGCAGGTCTTTCTCTCAATCGAGAAGGACTCGCCCAAGGAACCTAAGATGTTTAATAACTGTCTGGAAGCCAATTTTCATTGGATATGGACCAGAAATCCCCAACGTAATCCCATCAAAATGGATATTCTGTTGTTTGGTTCCTCCCCACTGAGACAGTGAGTGCTGGCCAGAATGTGTCACCTCATCACCTCCATCAACCAGTGTAGCATGTAACTTGGACATGAAGTTTGGCTGCCAGCTGACCTTGAGTTCTCAGGTTGCTGAAGAAAATGGATCGTGCTTCAGACTTTTAGGATCCTGCTCCTTTTACAAGCGCAAAAAACGGTTATACATGTGCTTATCGCTTGGTGCCTGGATTACGCTAATGCGTTGTATTTAGGTCGTCCTGCCTATTTGAGAAGGATGTAGGTGGTTTAGAATTCTGCTGTCAGACTGAGGCTGGCGGTGATTTCCCCTGTAACCTAAAAGAACTGCATTGGTTGTCTATCAGGGAGCAGATTTCAGTTTAAAAGATTAACATGCCCTGATGACAAGTGACAAGTGAGAAACTTTGGAAGCATAATAGATAAACTGGAAATGACTGCCTAAGTCAATGCAGTAATATTAACCTGCTTCAACACACTAAGAATGCTGAAGAAAATCTTCAAGTAGCTACCAGACAACACCAGGAAAATAATCACCCAAGCCCTCATCACCAGCAGACTAGACTATGGAAACACTTTTTAGACAGGGCATAACAACCAGTTCACAAGAAGTCTGAAGACCGTCCAAAATGCAGCAGCCAGACTAGTCCACAACCTCCAACACCGAGCCTACACCACGCTGAACCACATCTTAGGGATCTCCAGTGGCTCCCAATACACAAGCACACACCTACAAAGCTCTCCACACCAGTGGCCACTCCACACCAGTGGCCCTACCTACCTCAACAACCACATTCACTTTCACAAAACTCTCCACACCTCCACTCTGCCAAACTCTCACTTGCACATACCCCACGCAAATACAAAAGTAGACTTTCACAAGAAGCTGAAGACGTTTTTTTTTCGAGTAATACCCCAGGGCTAGCCTCACACACCTGCTATAGAGTACCCTCACAGGTGATTATGGCGCTATAAAAACATAATATAGCATATACAACATATTATAACATAATATAACATAATAAGATAATATAACATAACCTATTGTAGCTATCAATACAATTACTTTGGCCCCAGACTTTCACAATAGACACAAATGCATGTAAATATAGATGCAAACAACCGCAAGTAAAAATGAACACTACACTTAAATATGAATTTTTCCCTAGTCAGATTAACTGATAAACTGCCTTGCTGTCCATCTAATCAGTGCTCCATCTGGAGATGAGATGTGAAATTGGGCAGCTGCCCCAAGCCCTTGGGGAATCTATTAAAAAGGAATTCATTATGTGTGAACTATGCAGACCTGGAGGGCCCTGAAAGGACCCAGTCTCAGCGATGCTAGACTGTGAAAAGCACATCAATATCTGGCAACATTAGCAAGTTCATCAATGACTTCGACAACAGCTCCTCCTCCTTGTGAAAAAAACATATACATTATTTAGAAGAGGGTGAAAAAAAGCCCTATCAACCCCTTGCAGGCATTCGGCTCCACAAATATCTACACACTGTGTGTAAGAGTCTGCTGCCTTCGTCCGGGGCAGTGTGTGTCACTGTAATAATACCTGCCGGACCAGGTATCCGGTGGGTTCCCATTACCTTGCAGCACTGGCTGCAAGAGTGGAGGAGGCTCGCCACTACTGACCTGGTGGCAACTAGTCTGCCTTAGCTAAAGCTTCCTGCCTATAAGATTGGAAATTGTAGACACATGTTACCAATAACATGGTAGGAGCACCTTGTATGATATTTCCCGATTTCAATACACCCTACACACCAGGGGGCATGACAGATCAGGCGCTACTTTTTACATTTGTCATAGACAAACTCAAGAATGAAAGTTTGTTTTTGAAAAATACTAAGTTAATATCTTTGATGTGCTGGACGTTTTCTCCTAGCACATAAGAGACAGTGATAAGCTTTCTCCTGCCTGGGACCATTATGATTGCTACTGGTCTGAGTAGGAAAACCACAGCAGTTCTGGCATCAGACACCCATCCTAAATTGCAGTCCTTCCAATACTATGCGGATGGCAATTTTCAGTTACAAGTAGACGTTCCACTACCTCTAAAACAGACAGGGGAACTCAAAGATGTGGTTATAAAACATCTGCCAATTTCCCGGAAATGTCCCATATTTACCTAATTCTAAATGATGCCCTTGGTGTTCTACACAATGAAATCCAGCATGGCTGAACCTGCATCCCCTCAGTGGAGGCTAGTGGCCTAACCAGGGGTGTGTCTAGGGAAATTAGCAGTCCCTTTCTCCTCAACTACACCAAACAGATTCTGTGACCATCTCCCCCACCTTGTGGATTTGAACCAAACGGGCTAATGCTGGCCTTAGGATCAAAGGACTCCTCTTCCCATGGACTCAGGTATTACTAATCTGTGAATGGGCAGGCCTCTCCCTGGTCCCTTTCAAGTTAATTAATGTCCTGAACCTTTCCCAACTGACCTTCCTGACAGAAGGTGTGTTATATACCTCACATCCAGGTCTCCTTGCCAAAAGGTCCAAGCCAGTGTGAGGGCTTTGGAAGCAGGTTTCCTATCTCATTAAGGAGAAAGCACTGACTGGGGCAGTGGAGTCTGCTGACAGGTAAGGGTAATTAACCCACTGGAGTTTCAGGGATGCGAAGTCTATCTTGTTAAAAGTTAATTTTTCTGTGAATTTATCCAGATACACTGTTGAATTTGTTTTTAATAAATATTGAAAACAACACTTAAATTAATTCTATATCTTATCCCAACTCAAAAATTAGGAAAAGTACTGTTTTAGTTGCCCTTTAGTTTTTCTCATAGGAACGACTACAACTCTACGCAATGCAAATGACTTTTGGGGGTGAGTCACTACAAGAATGTGCCACGTTGGAGTTCCTACAAGTTCTACTTTTAAATTAAAGGCACCCTACCTTATGGTCTCTAAGGCATACTTAGGGATGGCTTCCATAAGGTTTATAAGTAGGATTCATTCCTGTGAAAAAAGTGTTATTTTGACAGGTTCTATTGATTTAAAAGTGCACAGAATGCACATGCAAGCCCAAATCCATGTTTCATCTTGTCAGCCTAGTGGATGGCAAAATATGTGCTGCGAACCATAGATGACCTATAACATCCCATGCCACTGGTTTAGTTTCCTGCACCATATCCTGAGTCTTTATGGGAATGTTCAATATGGCAACTAAAGATTAGACAATTTGACCATGTTTTAGGAGTCAAAATGCATACACTGGTGACTGGTCAGCAGTGCCCTAATGTGAATAGTTCACAATTGGCAACACCAGCCAACAACAAATGGGGGTGTCCATGCAAAAAGTGATGTTTCCCAAGAGTGGTGCAGCTGAATCATTGTGTATCTTAATGTCATTCAAAAAAGTTCAAAGTCTTAGTAGTGCAGAAAGGTAGAAGAGAATAGAGTTATTGAGTCCTCTGAGCCAATGCAGTTTCAAGGGTAAGTGGTCCCATATCTAATGAAGAGAGATAAATAAGACATGGCCATGATTTGGTTTTTGTATTGCGGAAGGACAGGTCTTCTAGAATGCTATAGAACCAAAGAGGACTGGAAAAAGTGAAGTTTGAGTGGCGTTGCTTGTCGAAAGGCCACAGCTGGTGGAAAACTGGACTCTTCAAAAATGAAAAACGGTGCCTAGCTAAGTGAAGGGTTTAAGTCAGGTGATGTTGTGGTGTGCAGCCGGTTGTCTTCGAATGCGGCTATGGACCCCTCCGACTGGCGCTGTTCGCGCGTCGGAGGAGAGCGTCTGCCGTTACCGTGGCAACCAGGGGGCTGGCTCCTGCCCCATGACCCCGGATTTCCAGATCCCAGGGAAATTAAAGGAGGAAAACGGACCACGGAAGAGGGAGGAGGAGAACGACGAAGACGCAGAGGAACCCAAAGAGACGGCGGACGCCGGAGCAGAACAACCAGAAGGAAGGCCTGGAAACACCGACGTTCCCAGGGTGACAACGGACCCTGTGCAGGAGGGAAGCGGCGAGGAGACGCACAAACACCGCCACGTCCCAGGAGGGGCGTGGCTGAGCAAGGTACAGTCCTTTTTTAAAGGACAGCGTGGTGAAACCCAGAAGAGCTGGGACAGAGGGGAGGTGGGCAGGGACGGTGAGGAGGGGTTGAGAGGGGAGCAGCTGGGAGGGGGACAGGGGGGTCAAGGGAGAAACCAGGAAAAGGACACTAGGGATAAAAGCAGCCTTTAACCCTAGCAATACCCCTTTGGAGTTCTTAGGTTCAAGACGCTCTACTTGGTAAACACAAAGGGGTGACTGAGTAAACACCACCTGATTCATCCATTACCACACACACTCGGGTCTCTCTCTGTCTCTCTCTCTGTCTCTCTCTCTCTCTCTCTCTGTCTCTCTCTCTCTCCCCTTTTAGTCTAAGTCTCTTACAATCTATATACCTCCATACCCTGACTTACCTTACCTTTCGCACCTTTTTCGGTACGCTTTGGGGAGTCTACCAGAGAATCATCGCCAGTCAAGAAGGGAGCCTGGGAGGAACGACAAGAGAGACATTACGGGAGAAGGACACACCAGCGCACCAATTTGACATTATACAGAACTCATGAATAAATTATCACCTCCACCCACTCGAGTCACAGAGTCCTTCTTATCACCTATCCCACTGTAACAATGGTGTCAGAAGTGGGATTTTAAAAGGTGATACGAAGGAGACACGGAAACATGGGGGAAAAGCCAACCCTGGAGGACATGATCCAGCAACTAGCCGAGGGCCAAAGGCACCTTCAGCTAGTATGGGAGGCACACTAGAGAGAGGCGAAGGAAGATGGGGAAGCCCTACAGAGTGAGCTAAAAAGCCAAGCCACCATCATGGCTAATAATCAATTAGTGCACGAGACGGCACTACAGAAACTGACGGATACCATTGCCACGAGTAAAGTTCACCCTAATGTCCCTAGCTCTGTCCTCCAGAAGTTCCAAGACGGGGAGGATCCTGACGCGTTCTTCACGAACTTTGAACGGGTGGCCAGAAGAGCGTTGGGGACAATACATTGCACCGCTGTTGACCGGTATTCTGCAAACAGCGTATCAAGCCGCCAACCCGGGAGGTACCACGCCCTATAAGGAGATCAAATGAAGTATATTAGAAAGGGTAGGCCATGACTCAGAATATTATAGATTGAGATTTCGAAAGATCAAGTGGGGACAGAGCGAGGATCCCAGGACCTACTATTTTAAAGTTAAAGACCTCGGATTGAAATGGTTAGGTCCCCTGGGTACGGAGAGGGAGGATGTTATCAAGGCGGTAATATTGGAGCAATACCTAGAATCCCTTCCCTCATCCACTAGGAGTTGGATAAGACAACATCCAAATGTGAACACAGACATGGCAGTAGATTTAGCTTGTGCCTACCATAGATCGGCTGAGTTTAAGAACCCCGGCCCTAAGATAACAACCAAACCGACTATTGTACCTTTCAAATATCTTCCCCGAAGAACCTTGGAAGAGTCAGGACCTAGCCGTAGTGGAGATGTCCATCCCATGCAACAACCACAATGTTACAGCTGTGGGGAGTGGGGCCACATAGCCAGAATGTGCCTGAGAAAAGGAGAAAGAGCAGAGCCCATGGAAATCGGGGTCACTAGGGGAAGGGTCTTGTGCACCGGTAAAGGAAATCTCAAGTACAAACAAACCCTTAAAATAAATGGTCAACCTATCCTGGCTCTCATAGACTCTGGGTGCAGTCAATCGGTGGTGCGAGCGGGTATATTAAATTTCTCAGACCAAACCACCAACCAATGGGTGTCCATCTGTTGCATCCACGGGGACAAAAACAACTACCCTTTGGCACTTGTTCAAGTAGAGTGGGAAGAGCATCAAGATTTCCTGCCGGTTGGGGTCATGGATCGATTAGTTGAAGAATGTATTCTAGGGACAGACTATATAAGATTCTCTGAACTTCTAGACAAGGTGAAATCTCGCACCCTGTCCACCGACTGGTGGACAGAAGCACCCTTTCATAACAGCCACATCGAAAACACCCCATGCCGGATCAGACTGACAAGACGAGAAAAGAGACAGGCAAAACAAAATTATCTGGCCGCGGGACAATGAAAGGTTACAGAGAAAATGGTGGCCAGTACAACTACGCCTTCACACTCATTCCGAGCTAGTCAGCGAGAAGACCCTACGCTATGTCATGCGTGGAGGGCACCAAAAACCGAATCCACGAATGAGGTGGGTCCCTTCTTTCTGGTCCAAAAGAACCTCCTATATAGGGTCGTCAAATCTAACAATAGGGAATAGAAACAACTAGTAGTGCCCGAACCATACCGTAGCCAAGTCCTTTTCCTGGCACACAACCAACCAGGGGGTGGGCACTATGGCAGGGAGAAGACAGAGAAATATCTACTAAGAAGATTTAACTGGCCCGGGGTCTATGCCCAACTCAGACGATATTGTGCCCAGTGCCCTCGGTGTCAAATGATAGATCCAGGACCCCACAGGAAAGCACCACTTCAACCGCTTCCTATTATCGATATTCCCTTCTCCCGAGTCGGTATGGATCTGGTGGGGCCCCTATTACCCTCCACCAAGGGATACACATATATATTAGTCTTAGTTGATTATGCTACGAGATATCCCGAAGCCATTCCCCTCTCTAGCATGACCACTAAGGCAGTAGCCCAAGCCATGATCACCTTCTTTTCTAGAGTGGGATTTCCACAGGAAATCGTGACGGATCAGGGAACGCCTTTTATGTCAGCCCTAATGAATCAGATTTGTAAAATCCTTGGGATCAAGCAGTTAAGAACCTCGGTTTATCATCCTCAAACTGATGGCCTAGTCGAACGCTACAACCGTACTATTAAAACACTACTCCGAAAGACTGTCTCTGAGTCAGGAAGGGATTGGGACCAGAAACTCCCTCTAGTCCTCTATGCTATAAGGACCCACGTGCAGGCTTCCACCGGACACAGCCCCTTTGAACTAGTCTTCTAGCAATCTATTAGACATGGCAGCAGAATTGTGGGAAGAAGAGGGAGGGGAGGAGAAACCCCTGTTAGAATATGTAAACAAATTAAAAACCCAGCTCCAGTCCGTATTGGAAGATGTCCGAAGACATTTAGAAAAAGCCCAGAGCAATCAAAAAAATTATTATGATCAAGGAACAAGAACCCGTTACTTTCAACCAAATGATAGAGTCCTGATATTAAGGCCCTGTTCTGAAAACAAACTCTTAGCCAGGTGGCAGGGACCATACGCTATATTAAAACCCATTTCCGCGGTCACGTACCTGATCGAACTGTCCCGACACCCCAAAAGAACACAAATCTATCACGTCAACTTGTTAAAAAAATGTGAAGAACCCAATGAGGCTACAACAAACACAGCTATGGGGTTTGTAGTAACCCCAGCGACAACCCTAGGAATGGAATTATTTCCTACAAATCTGGGTGAGATAAGGGAAACACCCCATATTAACAGCGACCTTACAGAAGAGAAAAAAAAACAGCTTGAAGGCTTATTAAAAGCACATCAACAGTTTTTTTCAGGAAGCCCCGGAAGAACCAAACTAATTCAACACCATATCAGGACCCCTGAGGGAAAAACTATACGGTTACGACCCTACCGTATTCCGGAGGCACGTAGACACCTCATTGAAGAAGAAGTACAAAAGATGCTGAAACTAAATGTTATTGAGCCTTCAACTAGCCCCTGGTGCTCTCCAGTGGTCATAGTGCCAAAACCCGACGGTTCCATCCGTTTTTGCATTGACTACCGCTGACTTAACGAAATATCCCTTTTCGACACCTATCCCATACCCCGGGTTGACGATCTACTCGAGAAGTTGGGGAAAGCTCGGTATATGTCAACCCTAGACCTAACAAAGGGATACCGGCAAATTCTACTCGCACCTGCAGATAAAGAGAAAACAGCATTTTCCACTCAATCGGGGCTCTATCACTTTACAGTTCTTCCTTTTGGTCTACACGGGGCTCCTGCCACGTTCCAACGTTTAATGGACCACCTGTTAAAACCATTCCAATCGTTTGCGGCAGCATATTTAGACAAAATTGTAATATTCAGTAATACATGGGAAGAACATCTACAACATCTCCACAATATTTTCCACACCTTGCACAGGGCAGGCCTCACGGCCAACCCAAAGAAATGCAATCTAGGGAACAATCACATTGCCTATCTTGGATACTTCATAGGAGAGGGTCTACTACGTCCCCAAAAAAATAAAGTAGAGGCTATCCTACAGGTACCCATACCCACTACCAAAAAAGGGCTTTGCTCCTTTTTGGGTCTTGTGGGGTAATATCGTCGTTTTATTCCCCAGTATTCAATGCTAGCCGCTCCCCTCACTGATCTCCTTAAGAAACAATGCCAGTCGAACTTGCCTCCCTTTTCTGAGTCGCAGTTGTCTAGATTTCACCGACTGAAGAATTCCCTCACGTCTGAGACGATCCTACGATGTCCTGATTTTTCCAAAACATTCCATATATATATACTGATGCTTCCAATGTAGGGCTAGGGGCTGTTCTCACTCAACCTGACGAAGAGGGTCATGACCACCCCATTGTGTACATCAGTAGGAAGTTACTTTCCCGGGAATGCAACTATCCCATTATCGAGCAGGAATGCTTGGCTATCAAGTGGGCAGTCGATAGTCTGAAATATTATCTTCTGGGCCGCCCTTTTGTACTGTTCACGACCATGCCCCCTTAACTAGGTTGGATTTACATAAGAACTCCAACTCCCGGGTGCTTCGCTGGTTTATGGAACTCCAACCCTTTTCCTTTCAGATCCGGCATATTCCAGGTTCTCAACAAAGCCCGGACGACTTCCTGTCCCGCTTTCCGGATCCTACAGTACTGTATCAGTCCCGATCTTGGGATGGGGTGTGTAGCCGGTTGACTTCGAACGCGGCTATGGACTCCTATGACTGGTGCTGTTCGTTCGCGTCGGAGGAGAGCGTCTGCCATTACCGTGGCAACCAGGGGGCTGGCGCCTGCCCCATGACCCCGGATTTCCGGATCCCGGGGAAAGTAAAGGTGGAAAACGGACCACAGAAGAGGGAGGAGGAGAACGACGAAGACGCAGAGGAACCCAAAGAGACAGCGGACGCCGGAGCGGAACAACCAGAAGGAAGGCCTGGGAACTCCGACGTTCCCAGGGAGACAACGGACCCCGTGCAGGAGGGAAGCGGCGAGGAGACGCACAAATACTGCCACGTCCCAGGAGGGGCGTCGCTGAGCAAGGTACGTCCTTTTTTAAAGGACAGCATGGAGAAACCCAGAAGAGCTGGGACAGAGGGGAGGAGGGCAGGGACGGTGAGGAGGGGTTGAGAGGGGAGCAGCTGGGAGGGGGACAGGGGGGTCAAGGGAGAAACCGGGAAAAGGACACTAGGGATAAAAGCAGCCTTTATTCCTAGCAATACCCCTTTGGAGTTCTTAGGTTCAAGATGCTCTACTTGGGAAACACAAAGGGGTGACTGAGTAAACACCACCTGATTCATCCATTACCACACACACTCGGGTCTCTCTCTGTCTCTCTCTCTCTCTCTCTCTCTCTCTCTCTCTCTCTCTCTCTCTCTCTCTCTCTCTCCCTTTTAGTCTAAGGGGGTCATTCCAACCCTGGCGGTCATCGACCGCCAGGGTGGATGACCACGGAAGCACCGCCAACAGGCTGGCGGTGCTTCCCTGCCCATTCTGACCTCGGCGGTAAAGCCGCGGTAAGAAAAGGGGATCCGGCGGTTTCCCGCCGGATTTCCCCTGTCTGGGCTGAATCTCCATGGCGGCGCTGCTCCGACCCCCTTCCCGCCACCCTGTTTCTGGTGGTTTTTACCTCCAGGAACAGGATGGCGGGAACGGGTGTTGTGGGGCCCCCTAACAGGGCCCCAGCATGATTTTCACTGTCTGCTTAGCAGACAGGGAAAATCGCGACGGGTGCAACTGCACCCGTCGCACCCCTGCAACACCGCCGGCTCCATTCGGAGCCGGCTTCTATGTTGCAGGGCCTTTCCCGCTGGGCCGGCGGGCACCCGCCGGCCCAACGGTAAAACCAGAATTGCCTCCGTGGTCTTTTGACCGCGGAGCTGCCAAATGGCAGTGACCGCATGGCGGGCGGCTACCGCCGCCTGCCGCGGTCAGAATGACCGCCTAAGTCTCTTACAATCTATATACCTCCATACCCTGACTTACCTTCCCTTTTGTTTCTTTTTCGGTACGCTTTGGGGAGTCTACCAGAGAATCATCGCCAGTCAAGAAGGGAGCCTGGGAGGAACGACAAGAGAGACATTACGGGAGAAGGACACACCAGCGCACCAATTTGACATTATACAGAACTCATAAATAAATTATCACCTCCACCTACTCGAGTCTCAGAGTTCTTCTTATCACCTAACCCACTGTAACATGGTGTTTACATATCCCTTTGTAACATTTCAGTGTATAACTGTATTTTTTTAATTGAATATGTTTTGACACATTTTCCATTACATTGTTTGCTTTTTTGGGGAGGAATCTGTCAAAGTTGACAGAAATTATTTGGGGTGCAGTTCAAATCTAATGACTGTAATGGGTGGGGGGTTCTAGTTATTGAAAGAAGCAATGCCAAGGATGCATCTGTCAATGACATACTACTGGTCTTCCATATTGTCAGGCATACCATATGCTGACAATAATAGTCTTTAAGGTGGGCTAAACATGGCGGATGCCTGACATATATGCCATGGGACACAATCTATTACGTCAAGCCTGTACCTACCATTTTCAGCAGTTGTGGTCCCACCAATGTTCCTCTACAGGAACACCAGGCCTCCCCCCCTAAAAAAATCCTTAAATCCCCACCTCATCCCAAAAATTGTCTGGATTACCCTCTGCTCCAGGAGGATGGACACCCCCATGAAGAGAACAGTACAGCAAATTCTGGGAAGCAAGCACCATGCCTGGAGGCAATAAAACAGAAACTGTGATGGGACACTATTTTCCAGTCCTACAACCTCACATTTTCCTTTAACAGATGTGATGAGTCGGTGTGGTGGAATCCAGTGTCTCTGTTTTTTAATATCCACTTTCCCTTTTCCTCTTTTCCCCTTTTCCCCTTTTCTACCATTGGTCCTCATATTCCTGTGTATGTGGTCACTGGAGGAGGTGGTCAGAGAAGGAAGAGTGTATCGCTCACGTTGTATCCAGAGAACAATGTTACTGCATCCTGACAACTTATTGATCAAAAACATTTTTTTACAGTCCGAGGTGGGACCTTAAACTACTTATACTTACATAAAGCCAGTAGGGACACTCTTTACAGGGGGGATGCAGAATCATAAAACTTTGCGTGTCACAATAGGTGGTTCCATCCGTAAATTCACCTTCTCTTTTACCTAGTTATATGGTGCCAACCAGGGAGTCCTCCCAACTGCCACTAACACCCAATAGTGTGAGGACTGCAATGTACATTATGTACTAATAGCCTGCTGAGAAACTCAATAACGATTCATAAAAGATTATTGTATCTTATTAAACTGTTGACTCCATCTTCACTCTCATGACCCTATAAATGTTAATGTGCAATGGAAAGGTTATAAGTCCTGTCAAATTACAAATGTTCTTACAATAGCATTAGTGAAATATGAACTTTTGGTAAAATGGTGCATTCTTAAAACGATGAGTATTGTATTCACTAACAACAACAATCCCAATGAAAAGATTATTGATCTTATCAACATATTTAGAGTAATGACCACCTCTTCTGGCCCACCTTGTTCATAATTGGTTTCAGTGCTCTTGCTAAGGTATTTAGAATGTTTTAAAGTCACATTGTTTGGTGGTGGGGGCACAGTATCATGGTGGAAATATTAACCTATAACAACCCTGAATTGGCAATATCTACTGTATTGTTAAGGTAAGTAGACGTGGAGTAAGTGTATACTTTTCTTCTTCATATACTTACCTTGACAATATACTGGTAGTTGATATTGTATATTAAAGTTTGTTCCAAGTTGATATTGTTGATCTCAACATTGTAGCATACAATCCATTTTATGTTTTCCTCAGAATAATTAATAAAATGCACTTTTATGATACAATTACAAAAATAAATTCATAAGACATTAGACTACGACAATAACATTTTGAAAGACTTTCCATGCATGTAACGCCCTGAAACATAGAGTAGTTAAACAACTTTATATTTTATATTGTGATATCTGCTTAGGCTGAAATCCCCTTCAAAATGAATGCTAACATGTAAATTAAGCCGTTGAGTGCACTGTCAACAGCTGATTTGTGAAGGACTCCTGTTTACTTAAAGTAATTATGTCTGTTTGGTGCACTTTGGGATTGCCTGAGAAGAGGGTGGCTCCACTGAGTAGTCATGACCCTGTACAGAATATTACACGTGAAAGAGAACAGGTGTCTCATTCAGAGGGTCACAGCTATGAAGAAAAACTCACATCCTGAAAAGCCTCTTGCAAAACTATGTAGATCTTGACTGATGATGTAGATTATGGTGGTGATAATCCGCATGACACTAAACTACCCCTAACATCAAGAGGGAAAGAAGGGTCAAACAGGATAATAGGTTCAGAGTCAGATGATCCACAAGTAAGTTGAGCTAAAATTGCTTAGAGGAAAATTACAACAAAATAGTCAAATCTACACCTGGAAACAAATTTGCTGGGAAACAATAAGGACATAAATGAAAAAAGTGGGTTCTGATTGCAAAGAAAAAACAGGGAAGAAATGCTTTGTAACACATTCACCCTTTTCATGTACTACAATATACATGATTAAAACATGAAATTCCCTAAGAGTAGGAGACTCTGTCACATCCTGGATTGGGAAATTTTCCCAATGGAGAGCCTGGTATCTTGGACACTGTAGTTAGTCAATGTCCACCCACTACCACATGGTGCCTGTGATCCCACATAGAGGAAGGACTAGTCAGACATTTTGGGGAGAGTCCAATTTACTAATCTGGCTCCAGCACAATAACGTTGGGGAAAGGTCATTCATTGGAGTCAGCTTTATTATTCTAATTCCTGTTTCCTCAATATACAACACAACCTGTTAGAAAAAACAATATACATATATACACACACATATATATATATATATATATATTTATATACACACACACATATATATATATATATATATATATATACACACACATATATATATATACACATATACATATATATGTAAGCAATATTTTAACAGTTTAATATTGTTTAAACATACATGTATTTGTTTACAATAAAAATGCATAAGTAGTACATTAATCAATGAATATCAATTTATATGTACTGTAATATAGAACTATCTAGTGAAACACAACAGCGAAAAAATATACATTGCTAAGTAATATTTTATTTAAAAATATATTGAATAATTTTCACAAAAACATATACAATAAATTAAACATAATGCAATGCAATACAACATGATAACAAATAAGACATTGAAGTAAACAATATTAATCTTTGATGTTTTAACCCCTTCCACGAAGGTGAGTTTCTCCTTCGGCGATCGGGCAGCCGGAGTCCCCACTAGACACCAGGGATTTAGTTTTTTTGTTCAGTTCACTACAGCGGAGCGGCCCCTTGGGCAAGGGCCGCTCCCCTTTGGAGGCAATATGTTTTATGCCATTTCTGCCCCTCTTGGGGGCAGATCGACCTCTTATTTTTAGGCCGATCTGCCCCAAAGGGGGGGCATAAACCACAATGGCACCAGGGATTGCTTACTTTTGTTTTTTTTCATGTGGGGGGGTGTCCCCTTGGTATCATTTTTATCGGCAGACCAAGAGGAACATTCGGTGGTAGGAAATTTGTACCGGCACGGTGATCCTACAAAGAAAAGTGTGGAAAATTAGATTTCTTTTTTTTTAGCTATATTTGAGGTTTCCAGAGTAGTCTGGGAAAGAAAATGTTGGGGGATCCACACAAGCCACATCTCCCTGGATGCCTTCGGTGTCTAGTTTAAAAAAATGTCTGGGTTTGGTAGGTTTCCGTAGATGACCGCCGTACCTGGGACCAAAAACGCAGGTCGTCCCCTCTCACAAAAACAGGTAGTTTTGTAATAGATCATTTTGATGTGTCCATGTTGTATTTTGGGGTATTTCCTAACGCGGGCACTGGGTCTACCCACACAAGTGAGGTACCATTTTTATCAGGAGACATAGGGAAACGCTGGGTAATAGGACGTTTGTGGCTCCCCTCAGATTCCAGAACTTTCCATCACCGAAATCCAAGGAAAATTTGTTTTTTTAGCCACATTTTTAGGTTTGCAAAGGATTCAGGGTCATAAAACCTCGTGAGAGCCCCACAAGGCACCCCACACTGGATTCCCATAGGTGTCTAGTTTTCAAAAATATATAGGTTTGCTAGGTTTCTCCAGGTGCCAGCTGAGCTACAGGCCAAAATCCACAGCTAGGCACTTTGCAAAAAAGAGGTCAGTTTTCTTTGGGAGAATGTGATATGTCCATGTTGTTTTTTGGAGCATTTCCTGTTGCGGGCACCCTGCCTACCCACACAAGTGAGGAACCATTTTTATCAGGAGACTAGGGGAAATGCTGGGTGGAAGGAAATGTGTGGCTCCTCTCAGATTCCAGAACTTTCCATCACCGAAATGTGAGGAAAAAAAATGTTTGCCAAATTTTGAGGTTTGCAAAGGATTCTGGGTAACAGAACCTGGCGAGAGCCCCACAAGTCACCCCATTCGGAATTTCCATAGGTGTCTAGTTTTCAAAAATATATAGGTTTGCTAGGTTTCCCTCGGTGCCGGCTGAGCTACAGGCCAAAATCCACATCTAGTCACTTTGCAAAAAACAGGTCAGTTTTCTTTGGGAAAATGTGATGTGTCCATGTTGTGTTTTGGAGCATTTCCTGTTGTGGGCACTAGGCCTGCCCACACAAGTGAGGTATTATTTTTGTCGGGAGACTTGGGGGAATGCTGAGTGGAAGGAAATTTGTGGCTCCTCTCAGATTCCAGAACATTCTAACACCGAAATGTGAGGACAAATTTCTTTTTTTGCCACATTTTGAGGTTTGCAAACAATTCAGGGTAACAGAACCTGGTGAGAGCCCCACAAGTCACCCCATGTTGGATTCCCCTAGGTGTCTAGTTTTCAAAAATGCACAGGTTTGGTAGGTTTCCATAGGTGCCGGCTGAGCTAGAGGCCAAAATCCATAGCTAGGCACTTTCCAAAAAACACTTCAGATTTCAATGTAAAAATGTGATGTGTCCATGTTGCGTTTCCTGTCGCGGGCATTAGGCCTAACCACGCAAGTTAGGTATCATTTATATCAAGAGACTTGTGGAACACAGAATAAAAAAACAAGTGTTATTGCTCCTTGTCTTTCTTTACATTTTTTCCTTCCAAATGTAAGACAGTGTGTAAAAAAGACGTCTATTTGAGAAATGACCTGTAATTCACATGCTACTATGGGGGCCCCGGAATTCAGAGATGTACAAATAACCACTGCTTCTCAACACCTTATCTTGTGCCCATTTTGGAAATACAAAGGTTTCCTTGATACCTATTTTTCACTCTTTATATTTCACCAAATGAATTGCTGTATACCCGTATAGAATGAAAACCCATTTCAAGGTGCAGCTCCTTTATTGGCTCTGGGTACCTAGGGTTCTTGATGAACCTACAAGCCCTATATATCCTGAAACCAGAAGAGTCCAGCAGACGTACCAGTATATTGCTTTCAAAAATCTGCAATAGCTGAAAAAAGTTATTGAAGAAAATACGGAGAGAAATGGCTCATTTCTTCACCTCAATTTCTATTTTTTTTATTTTAGCTGTTACTTTCTGTAGAAAAACCTTGAAGGATATACACAAATGACCTCCTTGCTGAATTCAGAATTTTGTTTACTTTTCAATAATGTTTAGCTGACTGGGATCCAGCATGGGTTTCACATGCATTTCTGTCACTAAGTGGAAGGAGGCTAAAAGCACATAAAATAGTAAAAATGGTGTATGTCCTATTAAAATGCCATAATTGTGTTGAAAAATGTGGTTTTCTGATTCAGGTCTGCCTGTTCCTGAAAGCTGAAAAGGTGGTGATTTCAGCATCGCAAACCATTTGTTGATGCCATTTTCAGGGAAAAAAACACAAGTTTTTGTCTGCAACCCTTTTTCCCATTTAAACAAAAAAAATGTAGCTGTGTTTTGGCTAATTTCTTGGTTTCCTCCAGGGTAAACCACAAACTCTGGGTACCTCTAGAATCCATGGGATGTTGGAAAAAAGGACGTAAATTTGGAGTGGGTAGCTTATGTGGATAAAATGTTATGAGGGCCTAAGCGCGAACTGCCCCAAATAGCCAAAAAAAGGCTTGGCACAGGAGGGGGAAAAGGCCTGGCAGCGAAGGGGTTAAGTAAACTGTAAACGAAGGATGTACTTACTTTCAATATTTTAGTCCACAATGTTTTTGTTGTCACTATATTTTGACCACAATATTATGGTCTGATAATACTTTTAAATCGATATTTATGTAGAGTACTGATTTGTTGTCTTTTGCAAATATAAGTCATTTACCAAACACCTAATTGGGGATCTGCTGGGAGTTAGATGCCTTGGTAAAATGATGAAGGAAAAAGACTTTTGACCCCCCCAAAAAAAGCTTATTGAAAGACTACATAAGAGCATGGAATACTCTCAGGAAACGTCTAATTTTCTGAGTAAGATAAATAAGGATCTTGTGTGCATTGTAAAAGGCATGGAATCTCTTAATCGGTATATGGAAAAGAAGTGTTCATTGAACCCCAACTATGGCTATAGTGGAAATCAAATGGTTTTCAGATCTGACATGAGTATCCATGCGGCTTCTTATATACAGCATCCACTTATCATAAAAGAGTGTATTAAATGTGATAGAATGCATCATTTTGTGCAAGAGTATGGTAAAGCTAAGAAAAAAGGCATGAATGTGGTTCTTGATGAGAAAGAGTTACTAGAAAGCAGCAGTAAGATGTTACTTACGGTGTTATTGAAAGGAAAGTTTTGAGAACATTACCTGGTGGAGGATGGCATAGTGATTCAGTTGCTGGAGGATTCATGCTCATTGGTTATGACATCTGCCTTCTTTTACATATGATGGGGTGTTTAAGGCTGGGAGAACCTCTTCTTCCATGGCATCACTCGGAGCTATTGTTTCATAAATAATGCACCAGATCTTGAATGGAATGAATGCCATCATCACCTTTCAAGGAGCTATCCAGGTATCTTACAATGTTTAATATGTGCATGTTTGTGGGTTGGATAAGGTGCTTCAAACAACAAAGGATGAATGCATTTGTGGAAATGTAGAGCTTAATACCTAGGTCATTTAATTAAATAGGATAGCATCAAATAAGTAGTGGGGCTTGTGATAGCCAGCAAAGATTCATCTTTGAGAAAAAGATTGTCACCACTATTTGATGGTAGATAGGATTGTGGTTGCTACATTTCATAGGGTCTTAAACAAATCAATTGGTTTATTAATGATGAGAATGCTTTATTCTATTCTGTTTTGCTGCATACTGTTGCTGTAAGGTCTCTAGTTAGTGTGGTTTTGGGGCTACATTGTACTAAATTGTTGATCAAGGGGCGCAAACTGTTGCTTTTGCCTCACATACACTTCATCAATAGCATGACAATACCGTAATAAAGAAAGACATTCTTGCTTGTTAATTGTGGGTAGAAAGTTTAAATCATATACTTGTATATACATTGTCATCTGAACTGGCCTAAGTTGCAGGTTTACACCCAGGGTGAACAAATGTACAAACAAGAATGTCTAAGACCTAATGCACTAATGGCCTGATTACAACCTTGGCGGATGGGTTACTCCGTCACGAACGTGACGGATATCCCGCCCGCCATATTACAAGTTCCATAGGATATAATGGAACTTGTAATACACCGGATAGGATCCCATCCACCAAGGTCGTAATCAGGCCCCAAATTTGAAACCAATATTGCTTGTGAAAAATGTCCATATGGAACATATTCCTGGTGAGAGTAACTGAAATAAAGATTGCATGTCTAATCTTTCATTATTGGAAAAGAACTTCATAGGACAAAATTGACATGAATGAAGGTTTGGAATTTTCTCTGGCACTGTAGACATAGGTGAGGGTAATTATTTATCAAACGATTTATAGAGAAGCGTAACGGGACAAGATGGCATTTGAGGTGGGTGATGCATGTGAATAATCTGTGCTCAATGAAATTATGTTTTGCAGTTGGTTTATGACTATATTTTAAAGGTTGGGCCAAAGCTAACTTTGGACAATGTCATGTTCATAAAGCAGGAAAAGATGGTTCCACCTGTTGTACTAGGCTATAATTTGCAATCAGCAGTTAGCACACAACTTGCTCTCCTTTGACCAATAGTGCAACCATACCTTTAGTTTACTGAAATGCAGTCACTGCATTTTTCTTAAAAAGACATCATCGGTGTGCTACGCATAGTAAATGTGCTGGTGCAGAGCTTTTTGCAGAAAATGCAGCACTGCAGATGTTTGCACACCATTGTATTACGTGATTCCTTGTAAAACTGGGTCCAGGGTGCCTTTTGATTTTAACAGTTATTAAGGAAGTGCTTGAATGTTTGGAGGTTTTATGTGCCAACCGGCTTTCTCAGAGAGAGGCTATTGGTCAGAGCCCTGTGGTATGATTTGACCAACAAAATAATCTATAATGCACATGTCTACACATGCTTTTAAAACAGATTGGATTTTAGTAAGGCTGAAGTTATTTGCTGAGGTTTCCCTTTTTTTGGTCCAGTACTGTTATTTCACAGACGGAAAATTATGTCCTTGTACCACTCATTTCCTAAACTTCCAAGTACAACCTAGAATATTTCCAGACTGTGTGCTTCTGTAAATAGATGTCTTCATTATTCCGGGGCTGTTTTTTGCCAGAAGACTATTACATTCAATCAACAGTTGTCTGTCAGATTAACAAGTGGTCACTGGACAAACAGAAACTGCTTGGCTGGAATCGCAGCATAAAAAGCATTGTCAAAGCCAACAGGTCTGGATGTAATGTGCTCAGGCCCAGTGCGTTAGCACATAGGAGTGAGTAATACGGCAGAGAGCCACCAGGAGCAGTTTGAGATGGTTATCATTATAAAGTAGTCCTACATGTAGTTCAAAGCAATCACTCAAGTGGAGGTGGTAAGATACAATGAAACAGGTGACAGCGTTAAGCAAGAGATGAACACTCTACTAGGCCGAGCCAAGATGTGATTGACAACGACTTATGCTAACTGCAAAAGAGGCTGCTTGAAGAACGCACTGGTTGAAAGGAGGAGGGCTGTGTGATAGCTGGGCTGTCAAAATGCAGACCTAAAAATAAGAAAAGAAAACTTAAAGGCCACAGCAGGACATACAAAGCAACACAGTGGAAGTTACGTTAAACGGCAAAGATTGCCAGGCAAGAAGTTGATTTTGGGGAGGAGGTAAAGGTTTTACTGAGATTAATACATTTTTAATAATAATAAGCAAGTAAGAAACTAGGTCAAACATTTCCTGGTGATAATATCTAATCCTTATTTAACTCTATGTGGAAATATTGATGTTGGAGTTCTAGTGAGACAAGACTTGTGCCCTCAAACACT
Source organism: Pleurodeles waltl (assembly GCF_031143425.1). Taxonomy (NCBI): domain Eukaryota; kingdom Metazoa; phylum Chordata; class Amphibia; order Caudata; family Salamandridae; genus Pleurodeles; species Pleurodeles waltl. The sequence goes on along the minus strand of NC_090445.1, from coordinate 1,652,058,600 downwards.
AGTTCTTCAAATTGGGTCCAAAAAAGATCAACAATTGTGTACAAGGTGTGCTGACATTTTCCTGCAAATTTTATTTTGAGCCTGTAGAATTCTGCTTTTTCATTCTTGTGAATGAAGGCACAGAGGCAGCTAGTTCAATATTGGATGAGTTGGTCTCCTGAAAGGCTGTCCCTTCATTACCCCCCTCTGGAAACATGTACTGTTCCTCCCCACACTTCCTGTCTATATACTGGGGAAGAAAGTGATGTCCAGTGTTCTGGCTGTGGGCCTAGGAGGACTCTATCTGGCAGGGCCCTATGTTCCTTACGGAATTACATCTCCCCTCTCCTTATGGAAAATCTACACATCTTTGGTATGACATCTTCCCCTTCTTAAATTATTTCCCTCCAAATTGTGAAGAAAACACTTTGATGTTTTGTCATGCATCTGTTCGTGCCAAAATAGTCTTTGTTGAGCCAGTTGAGCTGCTCCTGCTTCTGGGGATGGTGTGATGTTCTTATTTGTGCGTGGCTCCGGCTGATGTGGCATGGTGAGGCGTGTAGCTGGTGGTTCCATAGAGTCATCAGAATACAGTGTGTTATTCTCTGAATGGAGGAGGTCCCCTGAGTCTGAGGACTTCTTAAGTGATTGTGGATCCTTTAATTAGAGAAGCGGAATCCATGATCCTCTCACCTCTGGCATGAAGGTGTTTGCTTCAAGTTATTTAATGACGTTTTTATGTACGGCAACTTTTTGCCTTCAGGTTTGTGTTTGTCTAATATTTGAGATATTGATTGCCCAATGTAATACACAGGATATACAACATCTTTTTCGTAGGCTAACTTTCATGTGAGGACATTTCATGGGTATATTCTCATTACCTCTGTACGTATATGTAACTTTTTTGGAGTACTTGTAATCCACTTTCCCCACCGACATTCTATTTAAAATAGAAGCCTTCAAAAGGATGAACAACGCAGACTGCCTTGCTGGAATTCAAACTTGTGAATTGCAGGTCGCCGCTTCTCTGCAGTGAGCATTTTGTTTGCTTATCCGTTTGACTGCATGCCAAACTCTTGCTGTGTCAATGATTACTTTTTAATTTTACAATTACGCTACTTACTTGCTGTTTACTTTATTGTTTATCTCATCTGGCTGGGACAGCACTTGCACTTGACACCTTTGCTCTTGTGTTTTTTTCTCTCAGTGTGCACTTTTGTGAACTTAGTCAACTTCGTCTTCTTTATCTGATTTTTGGCCACATTATATGTAGTATCTAATTGTGTTTATTTATGGATCTCGGTTTGTCAGCCGTACATTTGGCCCTACAGGAGCACACAGCTTTTTTTTAGCTCTTTACTCACAGGCGTTCTAGGTGGTGTGGCCCTTTATCTTGTCATCACCTGATGTCTTCTGTTTATTTTCCTTTTTGTTTAGTGCTCCTAGACTGTTTGTGCGTCGTTTGTGCTTTGCAGTGATGGGCAACTTCTCTTTTTGTCTAAAGTTAGCCCATTTCAAGATGGCCACTACTTTGCTATTTAGAAGGGGCCTATTGTCGGTGTTTCTTCCAAATAGCAATTTGGTATCTTCTATACCAATGATTTCAGACTATCATTCCAAGCATAAACCATTGATAAGTCAACAGTTTCCAGGTTTGGGTGGAAACTTATTCACAGAAAGGAAGGGCCTCTTTGCACTGCTTCCCTTTGTAAATGTCTGTACAATTTTCATTGGGAATGGCTTTTTTCAAAGGATCCCTATTTCCTTTAAGTTAATCTGGATGCTTTAAAAAAATGCTTTCTTTTTTTAAAAACAATCACAAGACTTGTGGTCTGCTGATCCTTGCGTGTCACCATCCCTGTGATTGTATCCCTTCATAGTAGGTTGACCTGTCTAGTCAATAATGTGGGGAGGTCAGGGTGCGAGCCACTGTAATTTGGTACCCTGGAAATCACCCATTAGTACAAAGATCAGTTCGCAAAATCAAATTCCATTCACAAAAAGTTGGTGTACACTTGTGACCACTTTTTGTGAATTGGAATGTTCAAACATGTGTCCCTTTATTTGCTATTTTCAACTGATAACGTCTGAATGATGAATTGACAATACTCATCTTGAAACATTTGGGAATTACACCACCAAATATTGTCCTATCATGATTTTTTCCAATAATGTACCTATTTCGTGAATGCTTCTTGACAGACCAATTACCTGAAACACAGACATTTCAAAGGGAGCAGGTATTGGTTTTGACTTTCCTTTTAATTTGCTCATCCTGGTTAATCAGAACACTACTTCTCAGAGTGTTGGATAATGTACCTTATCGATATACCATTTTGGGGAGCCTTTTCCAGAAGATAAAATGTTAAAATAAAAGTTAACTGCCTTTTCAGAAAGTGGTGGTCTAAAAAAAAACAAAAGTCCCCCAAAAAGTTATTGTAATCATTCTCCTTAAATTATGTGAGTTCTGTTCGCATAGATGTGCAATGCAAAAGCATTAAGATGAGCTAAAGACACATCACATGGTGCAGCCCTCGGAGCTGTGGTCTCTGGAATGTATTGGAATTCCCGGTCTGTCTTTGGTACACACATGCCCACCATCTGCCATTCCAGCCGGGTCCTATGATGCTCAAAACAAGAGTGAAGGGTTGCATGACTGACATTCAACACAGGATTTGAGAAAAGGGGATATTTCAAGACGTGAATGGCAGGCACTTTCCCAATGAACATTAAACGCAAAGATGGATTAAACATACAGGACCGGATTTTACACACTTTGCACTGGCTACACACACAACGAACACTACTTTGCATTACTTTTGAGGTTTGTATTAAGGGGAACGTAGCAAGCAAGGATTAAGGCACTGTGGCCCATATTTATGAAAAATGGCGCATAAGTGCAGTAACGCAGTTGTGCGTCATTTTTTTAAACGCCATTCCCTAACGCCATCCATGAGCCATATTTATAAAATGACACACAATGGTGCTAAGAAATGGCTGGCAACTACAAAAAGACACTAGCCATGAGGGATGGCGTTAGGAGAAATGGTGCTAGTAGGTCAGAAATGACGTTAGGCTGGTTACCGGCAAAATATCTGCCGATAGTCAGACTAGCATCATTTTTTGACACACAAGCAGCCAAAAAATTACTCCTGTCTAACTATAGACAGGAGTCATCGCCACTAACCCAGTGTCCCCTGGGCAAGCCCTACATACCCAGGCAGGGGGCATCATGTAACGGGCTTCCAATGGCACACCACACACATACACAAACACTTACCTGCTACTTACCTGGGATGGGCTCCCTCCTCCTGTAGTGTCCCTGTGGTGTGGGTGGTGGTGTTGCTGGGGGATGGGGTGGGCATCTTTCTTGTGCCCATTCTATGATGTTTACCCATGGAAATGGACCTACCTACATTTTAACGCCTGGTCTGACCAGGTGTTAAATAAACAATGGCGCTAAACAGGCTTAGCGCCATCATTTAGGCTCGCCTCCCAGTTGCACCTAGTTTCTAGAGTCATTTTTAGGAAGGGAATGCCTACCTTGCATCTCATTGACGCAAGGTGGGTTGGCACATCCTAAAAATGGTGCTAACTCTAATATTTTGACACTAGATAGGTCTAGCACCACAATATAAATATGGAGTTTAGTTAGCGCCACTTTTGCGCCAAATTAAATGGGACAAAGGCGATGATAAGCTTCCATAAATATGGGCCTGTGTGTCAGATCCAAGTTTCCTACACTACGGTCAAATATGTGGGAAACATAATTAGGCATATTTGAATTGAATTTACTGAAAAGTTTTCGAATTAATGCATGTCTTTCCACTTTTCAAATATGAAAAATGAAACAATATCACTTTGCTTCCTCTCATGCTCCTTTCTAAAAGCAGCATAAATAGTGCAAAACCATTTTGCTTCATTTTTGTTATTCTCGATACAGCTTTTTTCTTTCTGAAAGTGTATCACATTTTTAATACTGCAAAAGAAGTGTGATTTTTTTTACGAGTATCTCATAATTTTTCTCTGCTATTGCTCCACTGCAAATGTGTTTATTTATATTTGATATGAACTCATGCAAGTCTCCTTGCACTAATCCCTACAACGCTGGGAGCATAAACTGTGCATGATTATGTACAACATGTTTCAAACAGTGCAAAAGTCCTGTAAACTGCACAATCAAACTTTGGGCATATTTTCAAGCCCATTGCACCTCCTTGCCACACTAGCGTCATTTATTTTACACTGATGTGGCATTAGGGAGGCAAGTTGTCTACACCATATTTACATGGATTGTGCCACTTTATAAACACTTGATCCACATTATGCCTGCGCCAGGCATAATGTACGCAAGTGGGGAATTCCCTAACAGGGAGGCCCAAAAAAAAGGTGGAGTGAAATTTACTAGATTGCACTTCGCCATTTTTGGCATCGTTTTTAAATCCTGCTCAGGGCAGGTGTGAAAATGATGCACCCATAATCTCTAATGGGCCTCCCTGTGCTATGCTGGACCAGCGTCAAAGTTTTTGGCACTAGTGCAGGAAAGTGCCACAATAGTAGCAACATTTTGATGCTATTGTGGTGTTGTCCGCCATGGTGCAGGGGTGGGGGTGCAAGAAAAGTGCGCATCTGGACCGATGCACCACTTTCTCGTAAATGTCCACTTTTGTACTACAAAAACAGGATCATTTTCAGGATCAAGCCATTGTTATGACAGAGAGAGATTCAGAAAGGCCTGTTAACATCACCTGTAATCTAGAGCAGCCAAAATGCGCGAGAAGGATAATAAACATTTATGTCTGGGCTGCATAATGATTGGGAGGGGCCGGGAACCCCATCTAAACCCAGCACTTTGAAGACACTGATATGGCCGTGGTAGTCCTATCATTACCGTTCAGCCTTTCCGGGATAAAAGATGCAAACAGCATCCAGGGTTTGCAGAAAAGTATGCACTCTGTCTGCAGTGATGCAGATTTGAAATCCCAACTCCTGGAGATGTGTAATTGGGAGTATATGTAATTATGGCATGTGTCATGCAGAGCGAGGACAGTAGAGTGGTAAGCTCGAAACAGTGTGTAGCCTGTGCAGGAATAATGGATGAGACACAGCGCTTTAACTATTCAACCCTAAATCTAGGGGTAACCGACGGTGAATTTATAATGCTGCCCAATAGCATTGTCAATGAATTTAGGTCTGAAGTGAAAAATGAGTGATTCCCCTACTAGGATATGAGGACTGGCAGGGGCTGGGAGCAGCCTCCTCTGAAGTCTCGGGGCCCAGTGTCTATGAGCCCCAAATTAGTCGTTTTGGAGTTTAAGGACCTGATCATTCCAGCACTGGAGACACCAGAAAGTTTAGAGTTACCCGGAGTGGTATCCTGCAATGGAACCACTGCCCGCTACTTCTGCGAAACACCTCCCAACCCAGGAAGCTGAGAGGCGTGCATCTCCTTGCCTGTCCAATAAATGCAGCCCTTGCTCTGTGTGTCATTACAGTGCCCCCCACCAGGGCAGAAATCACTGCAGTGGGGACCCAGGTTTATCCACATGATGCTTTCAAACTGTGTAACTAAGCACGAAGCACAAAGATTAACAGTTGGTCCCATGATCGCTTCTCAGAGCTGTACCCTTTCCAGTCCACTAAATAGGTAATTTGTCTTCTAACAATATGTGCATCTAACATCATGTGTATTTCATATTTACTTTTAGCATTCAGCTGCACAGGTGCAGGATTTAGGGCAAGACATGTCTTGCAGCCCTGGCTCAGAGGGCTTGCCTATGAAGAGAGAACACTCATCTCTTCCTGGCAGCACTGTATTTTCCGAGAACGAAGAATGGGCCTCTTTGGTAGATCTGTGTTTGAGTCCCAGCCTCTTTCACACAGCACCAGACCAGTTTAGTCCGCCTTCGTTTGATCTTTATTTTTTGCATCAGCAGAGAGTGCTTTAGTTTAAATGCATCCTTGTTTCACTTTTTGGTGTGAGGACGCATTTAAACTAAAGCACCCCAAACAACAGCCACATGCATTCTGCTGTCCCCAAGCGATTGTTTACATTTGTGCAGTGATAGTACAATTTGCAGTAAATTTGTATGTAACTATGCAAAGTGGCATAATGGCGTGATTTGGAGATTTTTACATAAGAAGCATAACACAAAATTCCAGAAATGTCACAAATTATACACTGTAGTTTTAATGTCACTCAAGCTTAGCCTAAATACTACAGTCTGCTCTAGCGTAGTCTCTGAATGTGTTCAGCAATCACTTTGTCTAGCATCTCTTGAGGTTTCTGCTCATCTTTGACATTTTCTTAGAAGTTTGTGTTTCTCTCAAGGACATGTTCTGGTAACCTTGCTTCAGTATTATATTTTCTTAGAGAGATATACACTGCAGGGAAGCCAATTTATAATCACTGGAATCAGTGATAGTTTGTTTTTGATCGCAGTGTCTTCAGGGAGAAGTACCCGAAAGTTCAGTGCCCTAAAATGTATTGTCCCCCTTTAGGTTTTTTTGTGCCTGAGAAGGTAGTTCTCCATCAGACCCTTTTCTTCTCCCAAACATTCCATATATGTTTAATTGTAGGCGTGACTTAGTTTTGCCAGTGTTTTGTCCTCCATTTCCTCAGCTGAGAAGGCAAGTTTCCATACTTTGGCTGTTCAAAGCGCCTTTTCAGTTTATTTAATATGTTAATCTCCTTACTTTAAAATGGATTCTTTGCCACATTTTGCCTGGCAGGGCCCCACACCTCCGCTGTTACCCTCAGTCAGTGGCTTCATTTAGCCATTCTGCCCATAATGGTATAGTTGCCAGGACTGATCCAGAGTTGCTTGATCCAGGGGGTATCCAGATGCATGGCCATGCCCCTACCCCTCAAAAAAGAGAAACTGTCTTTCTGCCCCTCCCAGGAGCAGATGGTGGCAAATACTCCCATTTGGCCCCCTGGGTGGTACAGAAAACATACTAAATACCAGGGATTACTTTTTTGTAATTGTAGGGGTGGGACCATGTCCCCACTCCTCAAAAGTCTTGGGACATTTACCCCCATCGTCCCCCGGGGGGGTAGAAAGCCCACTACATACCAGGAATACATTTTTTGTTTATTTGTAGGGCTTCCCGGCATGGACACAGCCATGCCCCCATCCTGTAAAAATGGGGACATAATTTTTCTGCCCCTAGGAGCAGATGGGGGCACTTACTCCATTCCCCACCCCCCAGTGGTGGTAAAAAGCCCACTATATATCAGGGATTTTTTTAAATTGTAGGGGTGGGGGCTGCCCTCGTGGACATGCCCCATAAAAACGGGCACACAGTCTTTCTGGCCCCCAGGGGGCAGATGAAGGCAATTACACCTTTGAGCCTGCGGGGGTGGGTGGGCGGCTGGGGGGTGAGGGTGTTGTGGCAGAAAACCCACTAGCTAGCAGAGATTACTTTATGTTTTTTTAATTGTAGGGGTAGGAACTTCTCAGCATGGAGATGGCTATGCCCCCAACCCCCTCACAAATAGGAAAGCAATCTTTCTGAATCCCCCCTCCTCCCAGGGAGGCAGAAAGTCCACTAGACACCAGCTATTACTTTTTTTTGTTATAGGGGTCGTGGATGCCCAGCATGGGCAAACCATTCCCGAACCGCCATAAAATTGGGAAACAGTAATTCTGCAACTCCCCCCCCCCCGAGGGTCCTAGGGAGGGGGGCACCGATCCAACTCTGCTGCAGCAGTATATATTTTTGATAAAATAATGATGTGGGATTTTCATAGCCTAACATTTGGCCCCCACCCTCACCCCTAAAATCTCAACAGTCTTTATGTTCCTCTGCGGACTAAATATCTCATCCCAATGGCAAGCAAGAAGAAATTTGATTCCTTTGGATGTTGTTTTTACAAATAGACCAGGAGAGTTTTGCACTGACTCCCAGTATCATCCCACTTGCAATGGTGAACAGCTGCACATTTTGGGCTTGGGTAGGCTGCTACCTGAAAAAACTTACCAGGCCCAGACAATTCTGAAATCTAGGCATCTGGGGGAGTCCAGGGCAGTGTGATTCGCATGCATCTCACATAATTTTTTTTACCCACAGCCTCAGATGTTGACTAAAAACACATATTTTCTTCATATTTCTGTGTTGGAAAATTCTGGAACCTATAGGAATCCATCAAATTCCTACAAGCATGGCCCATTGTGGATTCCTGTGGATCCTGGAAGTTTCCATCACAGAAATTTGAGAAAAATGTGTGCTTTTAGTCAACATTTGAGTTTTGCAAAGGATTCTGAGTAGAACAACCTGTTTAGAGCCACCCAAATCACCCCATCCTGGATTCCCCTGGCTGTCTGTTTTTCAAAAATTTACAGGTTTGCTGTTAGAAATGGGGCCTCTAGTTGGTAGTTGGTTTGACCCTGTCCAAGTAGGGATCCTCACTCAAGTCAGGATAAGGGAGATACCCAACTCAGATAACCCCTGCTCACCCCCTTGGTTGCTAGGCACGAGCATTCAGGCTTATCTCAGAAGCAAGGTGTAAAGCATTTGCACATAACACACAGTAATATAGTGAAAACACTACAAAAGGACACCACACCAGTTTTAGAAAATTAGCCGATATTTATCTGTGTAAATCAAGACCACAATGAGAAAAATCCAACATACAATAATAAAGATGAGTTTTGCAAGAATTGACAATACAGTTCTTTGAAGTCAATAGCTCCACCTGGGGATCGGTGTTAGCGTAGAGTGGCGTCGTTGGGGATACCACGTCTGCGGTGTGAGTGAGGCGATGCGGAGTGCGGGCCATTGGTCATGGTGCAAGCAGCGGCTTGGTGACGTTATCAGGTGGTGGTGTTGGTGAGACCAGGGTTGCAGTGCGAAGCAGGGCATGGCTCAGTATTGCGTCGTCAGGTCACAGTGCAGGCAGCGGTGTTGTTGATGGCATTGTGGTGGTTTTTCTTCTGTTGCAGCTCTAAACACAGTTTCCACTGCTGTAGGCAGATGAATCTGAAATCTTTGATATCCCTGAGAATTCCAACAGGAGGCAAGCGCTACTTCAAGCCCTTAGAGAAACTTCACAAGCAGGATACACCGCAAAGTCCAGTGTTTGTCCTCTTTAAGGCAGAAGCCGCCACTGCAGGTCAACCCAGCAAAGCACACATAGCAAAGGGGCAGTACTCCTCCTTCAGATCTTCTCCTTAGCAGAGGTTCCTCTTGATCCATAAATGTTCAAAAAGTCTAGGGTTTTGGGTCCACTACTGATACTCACTTCTGCCTTTGAAGTAGGCAACTTTCAAAGGAAAGTCTCTGTTGTTCACAAGATCCTGCCTTGCTCAGGAATGGCCTCAGGCACACTCCAGGAGGTCAAAGACTGCACTGTGTGATGATACGCACAGCCCTTTCACATGCAGGTGTCAGCTCCTCCTACCCCACTCTTGCCCAGGAGACTCATCAGGATATGAAGGACACACCTCAGCTCCATTTGTGTCACTGTCTAGAGAGAATTCACAAACAGCCCAACTGTCAGTCTGACTGAGACGTGGATCCCACAGGCAGGCAGAGGCACAGAATGGTTAAGCAAGAAAATGCCCACTGTCTAAAAGTGGCATTTTCAAACAGACATTCTAAAAACCAACTCTACCAAAAGATGCATTTTTAATTTGTGAGTTCAAAGACCCCAAGCTCTATATCTCCATCTGCTCCCGATGGGATATTATACTTAAGAGGAATTTAAATGTAATCCTCATATTAACCTGAAGGAGAGATAGGCCTTGCAGTAGTGAAACCCGAATTTGACAGTATTTCACTATCAGGACATGTAATACACCCCAGGACATGTCCTACCTGTTAAATACATTGCACCCTCCCATGGGGCTACCTAGGGGATACCTTAGGGGTGACTTACATGGAGTAAAAGGGAAGGTTTGGGCCTGGCAAATGGGTACACTTGCCAGGTCGAATTAGCAGTGCAATACTACACACACAGACATTGCAGTAGCAGGTCAGAGACATATTTTCAGGGCTACTCATGTGGGTTGCACAATCAGTGTTGCAGGCCCACTAGTATCATTTGATTTACAGACCCTGGGCACCTCTGTAGGGACTTACTATCAAATCATATATGCCAATCATGGAAAAACCAATCACCAATACAATTTACACAGGGAGTACTTGCACTTTAGCACTGATCTGCAGTGGTAAAGTGCACAGAGACAATAAACCAGCAAAACAGATTAGACAAAATAGAAGGAAGAAGGCTAAAAGTTTGGAGATAACCCTGCAAAAATGGCCATTTCCAACAGTTTCCTAGGTGCCAGCTGAGATAGGGTCCAAAAACCACACCTACCGACTTTACAAAAAAGCGGGTCAGTTTTGCGTGGAAAAGTTTGATGTTTCCTTGTGTTTAGGCCGATTCCTGTCACAGGCACAAGGTCTACCCACAAAAAGGAAGTACTATTGTTATCAGAAGAAATAGGAGAATGCTTGGTGGAAGGAAGTTTGTGGCGCCTTGCAGATTCCAGAACTTTCCATCACAGAAATATGTGGAGAATGCTTTTCTTTTAGTCAAAGTTTGAGGTTTCTAAAGTATTCTGGGTAACACAAACTAGTGTGAATCATGTCAAACTGAATTTCCCTAGGTGTCTAGTTTACATTTTTTTACAGGTATGTTAGATTTCCCCAGGTGCCAGCTGAGCTACGGCCCAAAAACCCCAACTACCGATCAGTTTTGCACTGCAACATTTGATGTATTCATGTTTTTGTTTCAGGCCATTTCCTGTAAAAGCCACTAGGCCTACCCAGACAAATGAGGTACCATTCTTATCAGTTGATTTAGGATAAGGCTGGGTGGAAGGATGTTTGTGGCTCCCTGCAGATTCCCGAATTTTCCATCACAGAAATGTGAGAAAAATGTGTTTTTTTAGTCAATGTTTGCAAGGGATTCTGGGTAACCTACCTTGGTGAGATCCATGCAAGTCACTCCATCCTGGATTCCCCTTTGGTATCTAGTTTTCAAAAAATGTATAGTTTTGCTAGGTTTCCCTAGGTGGCGGCTGAGCTGGGGCCCAAAAGCCACAGCTAAGCACATTGCAAAAAACGAGTCAGTTTTCAGTGGAGAAATGTGGTGTACCCATGCTGCATTTTGGTCCATTTCCTGTCCTTTGCACTAGACCTGCCCACACAAGTGAGGTACCATTTTCATTTTTATTGAGAGCCTGATCGGTCACGGCTTGATGGGGTTACGAGGGGTGGGGAGGCACACGCAGGGGGAATATTGATAATATAAAAGTACCAAAAAATAAAATATACCTGCACGCTGCACCGCTGCTCCTCCATCTCTTCAGCAGGCAGCAACGCTCCCAGCCTGCCCTGTGGCCAATCCTGATGCTGCACAGTGCAGCATTAGGATTAGCTGGGAGTGCCCCCCAGGGTGCTCCCAGGCAGACTGGGAGCCTGTGCCTGCTCTCTCCAGCCCGGCAACACAGTGCCGGGCTGGAGAGAGCACAGTACGCATGTGTGTTTGGCACACATGCGCCCTGAGGCGAGTGCACAGTGCACTCCCCTCGTCCCCATCATCCCCAATGCCCCACCCGTTAACAACGAAAGGATAATAAACTTAGGCCCATATTTATACTTTTTTAGCGCTGCATTGGCGTCATTTTTTTATGCAAAAGCGGCGCAAACTTGCAAAATCCAATTGTAATTTGTAAGTTTGCGCCGTTTTTGCATCAAAAAGTGGCGCAAATGCGGCGCTAAAAAGGTATAAATATTGGCCTTAGTTTATTATCCTTTCGTTGTTAAAGGTTTGCAGCTGTCGCTGTGGCGGGTAGGGGGGGCGATGCTCTTCCACCATATTGGAGGAGCTGCTGCAGAGACTTAAGGAAACACAGAATAGTAGAACATGTGTTATTATTGATTGTACTTCTCTGCATATGCACCTTCCAAATGTAGGACAATATGTAAGAAAGAAGTAATTTTAAAAAATTACGTTTCCCGAAAAGTGGGAAAATGTTGATTTTAGCACCGCAAACCTTTTTATTGATGCCCTGTGAAGGAAAAAAAGCACATTTTCTTCTGCAGCACTTATTCCCCATTTTTCCCAAAAGAACCAAAATTTTGCTATGTTTTGCCTAAATTCTCAGTCTCCTCCAGGGGAATCCACAAACCCTGTATAGCTTTAGAATCCACAGGATGATGGAAAAAAGGACACAAATTTGGCATGGATAGCGTATGTGGATAAAAAGCTATAGATGCCTAGCTGTGAACTACCCCAAATAACCAAAATAAGGCTTAGGAATAGGGGGGGATAAGGCCTAGCAGCGAAAGGGTTAACCTGACTGTTAACTTGTAATAAAACTCTTTAACTAATCCCTGATTCGTGGTTCTCAATGTGTAGCCTAATGTGTTATACTGTGAATTGGAAATTGTTTTAACTAATGTTATCTCTTTTCATCTCTCGAATCGAAAAGAAGGTAACCGATTTTGGTTGAGTGGCCCATTGCTCCATCACGTCTAAGAGGCATACTTAAGAAAAATCAGCACCACTTTCTTGTCATCGTCGCCCCTTGGCAGTAGTTAGGGGACTAGAGTCAGAATTATTGACGCTAGTCCGGCGCTTTGCAGGATTAGCGTAAAAAATTCCCTACATTTGCACAGATGGGTTGCTTTGGGTAGTAATAAAGTCTTGTTAGTACAGACAGTCCCAATCACTGCATTACATTTTAAATCCTGACTTTTAGTTTTTCCTGACAATGCACTCTTAATATATAATGTATGAACGGTACATGGCGCTTACATCCTATAACCCTCATTGAATTATACATTTCCTAATTTACACACTTGTATGATTTATTGTCTCACTATGTCTGATGTAAATCACACTCCACAGTCGGGTGAGCAGTGCTATAAAAAAATCAAATAAAAAATTATTTGTGTACTTACTCAGATACATCTGGTGTTCATAAAGTTCAAGCACATCTCTTACATAGGGAAAAACCTGTCTCCAAATTATAGTTTCTCCAAAGTACCTAGGAAATAACAAGGTGTTTGCCTTTCTGTCCTTCCATTGCATTGGAACAGTATCAGATACCTGCCAATGTCACAACTCTCAAATGCCCAGATGAGAATGTTATGGTGAATGTACCTGTACAAAGACAAAACAAGGAGTTTAGTCTTGAAAAAATACCTATTACACAAATCACCTAACAAACAACTTGAATTGTAGTTACATTTCAATGAAAATGACTCAAACAAAGCAACATCATCAAGGTGGAGATTTGTCAAAGGGTAACTCTTCAAGCAGCCTTTGGCTGAATATTGCAGCGTACCAGCTCCCTAGTTGTTGTTAAAATACTCAACTCCACACATTCTCACAAATATAGTTCCTTGTACAGTCACAGTCATTACAACACTTGAGATACACTCATGAGAAGTAGCTGTTGACCAGATCTTTTCGCAACTCAGCTGCTTCCTCTTTTCCACTGACATCCTCACTTGGCATTTCAGGATTCTCACACAGTGGCACTGCAGGCTCCCCCTCTTCTGGGATATTACTCCTTTTCAGGGTGAGTAGAGGAGGGTGCCACCAGTCCTGTCCAGACACCTAAATCTGGACTTCAGGAACCCAAAAGCCTGCTCCATAACCTGCCATGTTCTTACATGGGCCTCATTGAAGCGGACATCCCCAAGTGTAGTTAGATTTCTTACTGGCTTTAACAACCAAGGGCGGTTGGGCTATTCAGAGTCTCCTGTAAAGGAATGGGACATATGTGAAACAATCAGTCACTCTGTTCATGATTGTAGCAAATAATACTGCATACATACAATCAGGGCAGATGTGACTTACCATCCAGCCAGTCCCTCACTGGGTCCAGCTGTGACATCAGCTGGGGTATGGTGCTGTTCTGCATTATGAAGGAATCATGGACTGAACCCGGATAATGGGCAGAGACATGTGAAATGTAGAGATCCACCAAACAGACAATTTGCACTTTGATGGAATGGCAGTTCTTTCTGTTGTGATAAACTTGTTCATTGACCGCCAATGATCCCCACAACATGTGGGATGCATGCAAAACCATAAAAGTCAGCTTTCACATGGGCTAAATCCTCACTTCGGGGAAACAGGAGATAGCTGTCAAGGTGTTTCAACATTGATGAGCGGACATCCTTCAACACCAGACTGCACATAGGTTGGGACATACCAGCAGACAGTGCCACTGTATGTTGGAAGGCCCCTATAGCTGGGAAGTGCAATACTGACATGACCTGCAAAATGGGTGGTATGCTGGTTGGATAACTAATAGCTGGTATCAGATGTCTCTCCAACGTTAATATGTGCATTTGCTCTATGGTCTGAGGGTCTGGAAGTGGATGGTAGACAGGAGGTTGTCACATCCTCCCTCTCCGTGGATACCTATGTATGACAACAAAATGATTTCTAACATTAGTCAGTGTGTCCGCAGCAACATACATGATGCATGTCAATGATATCATGTGACAAAGCATTTCTGACTGAATAGACATGGCACCCAGTACACATCACAGCTGCAAATAACAAGAGGGTCACATGTGATCACCATAGTTTCCAACACGTGTCCACAACGTGGATTTGGACCAAAATCAAAAATGTGCAAAACATTTTCCCCTTGAAATGTGACTGTATATCCCGACCACGAAAATGACTGTTGGCGGTAGTGGACTGTGCCCCATTGTAAAATGCCTTCTGTGCCCTGCAACATACTACAATGGTGGTTCAGTAGTAGGACCTACATGACAAGACAGGATAAGGATGTTTTTAAAAATCCCAATACATCATTTCAGGCCACCAAAATGACGTATGCCTCACCTACTCCCCTGGACATTAGGAACTGTCCGTGACCGCCAGCGGAAGTCATTATGGCTGTAGACGGTTGCAACTGTGGAGGACACACGCATAGGCTAATGTTGTTTCTAGTGGCATCACAGGTTAATGGCTCAGTCCGCCAACGGTGATGACCATGTACGTGGCAGACGTGACCACCATGTTGTGCAGATTCACTCACTTGACTCCTGACACTGCGGCCAGCAACACCTCCATGACCTGAGCTGCTGTGGGCTACCATCGGGAGACATAGGTGGTCATTACAACCCTGGCGGACAGTGTTAAAGCGGCGGTAAGACCACCAACAGGCCGGCGGTAAAAAAATAGCAATTACGACTGTGGTGGAAACCGCCAACAAAGACAGCCACTTTAACACTCCGACCGCCACAGTGGTACAAACAAACAGCTTGGCGGTCACCGCCAACAGACAGACGGGAGACAATGTACCGCCCACACTATTATGACAGGCCAATCCGCCACCTTTTCCGTGGCGGATTCACCGCGGATAAAAACACGGCGGAAACAGGAATTCCGAAGGGAAAACGCTCCCCTCTACACACCCCACGAGGAACGAGGACGCCATGGAACAGGAACTCCAAATTCTACCTGCGAAAGTCTTCCTGCTCCTCTACCAGGAGCACGAACGCCGGCAGCGAAGACCATGGTGAGTACTGCACCTACGACACAAGGGAGGGGGGAGGCAAAAAACAGGGACACACACACGCTTGATTTGGCGGTGCCCTGTTCAGCCGTGCCCTGATCAGCGGTGCTTGATTTGGCGGTGCCCGGCCCAGCGGTGCTTGATTTGGCGGTGCCCTGTTCAGCGGTGCTTGATTTGGCGGTGCCCCATTCAGCGGTGCTTGATTTGGCGGTGCCCTGTTCAGCGGTGCTTGATTTGGCGGTGCCCGGCCCAGCGGTGCTTGAGTTGGCGGTCCTTCTTGGCCCAGCGGGGCTTGTTCTGGTGGTCCTTCATGGCCCAGCGGGGCTTGTGCTTGCGGTCCTTCATGGCCCAGCGGGGCTTGTGCTGGCTGTGGCCTCCTGGCCAGCAGGGCTGGGGCTGGCAGTGGCCTCCTGGGCAGCTGGGCTGGGGCTGGCGGGGACCTCCCGGGCAGCTGGGATGGGGCTGACAGGGCCCACCTGGGCAGCTGGGCTGGGGCTGGCTGGGCCCTCCTGGGCATCTGGGATGGGGCTGGTGGGGCCCTCCTGGGCAGCTGGGCTGGGGTTGGCTGGGCCCTCCTGGGCATCTGGGATGGGGCTGGCGGGGCCCTCCTGGGCAGCTGGGCTGGGGCTGGCGGGGCCCTCCTGGGCAGCTGGGGAGGGGCTGGCGGTGGCCTCCTGAGCAGAGGGGATGATGGCGGTCTTCTCCGCCGTGCAGCTCTTCCCACACTTGCCGGGTTTCTTGTGGCCCTTCCCCACCTTGGGAGGTGTAACAGCTGACTCCACACTCCCACCGGGACTCCTGGGAGCGGCTTTGGTGGCTGGAGTCTTCCCCCTCTCCCGCCGGGCACTGCTCAACTTCTGATGCTTCACAGGGGGGGGACTGGCTGTGCTGTGGCTCCGTGCCACACTGGCTGTCCTGGTGGCCGGTGTACTCCACATACCTGTGACAACAGGCACTACTGGTCCCGTAGATGTTGTGGCTGTGGTGCTACTTCGGGACCTATGAGATGGACGGGGTGGGGGAGGTGTGGGAAAAAGGTCAAGGCTGGACAGGACAATTCTTTTGGACACACTGGGATGGGTAGCTGGAGGAGGTTTGGGAGTGGAGGAAGAGGTGGTGGAAGTAGGAGGTGTACGTTTGGTGACTTTGGGTGCAGGTGCATGCGCTGGAGGCTGTCGTGAGGTGGATGGCTGTTGGGTGGGTGTGTGCCTGCGTTTGTGTATCTTGGGAGGGGGCGTCACAGACACACTGGGAGAGGACACAGGGGACGTGTGAATGGTAGTGGGGGTGGTGGCTGCACGTGAGCGGGGTGTGCTGTGGCTGTAGAGGTAGTGCATGCAGGTGTGAGTGTAGACGAGACTGGGAGGGAGGAGGGAGACGACGACGAGGGGGACACAGTGGAGGCAGTGGATGTTGGTGTGTCTACATGTGTGTGTTGCTTGCATGAGTGCCTGTGAGATGTGTGGTGCTTATATTTGACTGAGCTTCCCTTGTGTGTTGAGGTGTGTGCAGGCTGGTCTGATGGTGTGCTTGGGATAGGCAGAGGTACAGGGGATTGGGTCTGGGTGGAGGAAGTTGGAGGGGGGAGACTAGAGACGGGGACAATGGCTGCCATCAGTGCTGAGGCCAGAGTTTGAAAAGCTCAGTGAAGGGCCGCCTGACCAGAATTAATGCCCTCCAGGAATGCATTAGTTTGCTGCAACTGGCTTTCTACACCCTGGACGGCATTCAAAATGGTAGACTGCCCAACAGTGAGGGACCTGAGGAGGTCAATGGCCTCCTCACTGAGGGCAGCAGGGGTGACTGGGGCAGGGCCTGAGGTGCCTGGGGCGAAGGTGATGCCCACCCTCCTGGGTGAGCGGGCAAGAGACGAAGGCTGAGGGGCTGCTGGGAGGGCGGTGCTGGTAGGGGGAGTTGCGGCTGTACCTGTAGATGCGGGGGACACAGATGTTGCCGTCACCACAAGGGAACTCCCATCAGAGGACGAGTCCGTGTCGCTGGTCTCAGCTCCTGTCCCCGCCGTGGAGCTCCCCACGCCCTCCGTCCCACTGGTGAATTCCGACTCCGTAGTCTCGCCCTCCAGGGCCATGTGGGATGCAGCTCCCTCGTGCTCCGGTGCCACTGCTCCTCCGCCTGATGATGCTAATGCACACAAGAACAGGAAGACCAAAAAAAGGGGGGGGCGGAGACAGAAGAAAGACATGTTGAGTGCATGGATTACCGCTACAGTTGGCGGACAAGACAGAAACAGAGGCCCCCTGCACTACGCCGCGCTCTTGGGCTTCACAGTGCAATTCCTGGGAAATGGCCTACAAGGCTATGGACGACTTCTGCACACATAGATGACACAGGGGCATGAATAGCTGTGCTTGGCACTCTACAGAGGTGGGGTGGGGTGCCACAGGGCCATGCCTTACGGAGGGGCCTAGCCTACGGAACTCACCCTGGCCTAGGGAAACCCACAGCCCTCCTCCCCCACCCAGACACCTCCACTGCGTGCAAAGTCAGCTGAATGAGAGTGTACTCACCCCCTTGTGTCTGCTGTGATGCCCTCAAGCGCTCATCCAACTCCAGGTAGGCCACCGCCAGGATCCTGAACATCAGGAGGGTCATGGTTCGACAGGCACCCCTCCCACGTTGGGAGGCCATCCCCAGCTGAGCCTCCGCCGTCTTCTTGCTCCAGCGGCGAATGTCCTCCCATCTTTTCCAGCAGTGGGTGCTCCGTCTGTGTTAGACCCCCAGGGTCCTGACGTTATTGGCGATGGCACGCCAAATATCTTTCTTCTGGTGGGCGCTGAACTACATGAAATGTACAGGGGAAGAAGAGAAGTCATTACCAACTGCACCATCAAAGTGAGTGGCCCCCATCCCTACCCTTGCCATGTGGCACATGCAGTCACCGTCTTACATGCATGCAGCACTCTGCCCCTTTCCTTCTTACATCCAGCCCTCTCCACACAGGCATAGCCCATACAACATGCTCCCTGTGTACTTACCTGTTTGTCTGGAGGACCGTAGAGTAGTGTGTACTGGGGGAGGACCCCATCAACGAGCTTCTCCAACTCCTCCGATGTGAAGGCAGGGGCCCTTTCCCCAGATGCATGAGCCAGTGTCTCTTCCAGACTGAGGTCACAGCAGCACTTGCAGTGTAGGTCCTCTCCTGTCGAAGATCAGGTATCGAGTGATTGAAGTGATAGAAAATGGCGGTCATGTCCGCGGCGGTCACGTCCGCGGCGGTGCGTACCATCACCGCCGGCATACATCGTCATTGGCTCCTGGGACCCATAGGGTCCAATGTTAACCAATGCAGCATTGCGCCGCGGTCTCCGACCGCCTACCGCGACGGTGTACAACGCCAGCACAGTTAGATCACATCCCATTGTCCCACTTTAGAGGTCAGGCAGCCTCCATTTCAGGGGCCCACATGGCCTCATTTTCAACTGCGTCACACATACCTAGGCCTAGTCTCAACACACATACAGGCCACCTTTTGTGTGTGATTGGTGTTCTGTGTAAACTGTGGGTACGTACCTCTGAGTTGTTTGACTCTGTGCTCGCTGTTGTCCTTCATAGGCATCGTCCGCTGGGACATGTGAGGAGATGGCGGCATCCTCCGGTTAACCGAACGTTGGTGGACCTGTCAACAATGGAGGAGCGACATTTGATAATCACCTGCAGGTTTGACCGTGCCACAATACAGGAAATGTGTACCCAATTGGAGCCAGACCTGATGTCAGCAATCCGCCATCCCACAGGAATCCCCCCTCAAGTGCAGGTGCTGTCAGTGCTCCATTTCCTTGCAAGTGGGTCATTTCAAACACCTGTGGCCATGGCATCAGGGATGTCCCAGCCTATGTTTTCCAACGTATTGTCCAGAGTGTTGTCTGCCCTTCTGAAACAAATGCGGAGCTACATCGTTTTCCCTCAGATGGAGGATTTGCCTACAGTGAAAGGTAATTTCTATGCCCTGGGACATATCCCCAACATTGATGGGACCCATGTGGCTTTGGTCCCCCCCCACAGGAGTGAACAGGTGTACAAAAACCGGAAGAGTTATCATTCTATGAATGTACAGATGGTATGTTTGGCAGACCAGAACATCTCCCATGTGAATGCCATGTTCCCTGGCTCAGTGCATGACGCCTACATCCTGCGGAATAGCAGCATTCCTTATGTGATGGGTCAACTCCAGAGGCACCGTGTGTGGCCATTAGGTGAGCCCCTGGAAGCAAGACAGTGGGAATTGTTGTCTGGGGTTATCCCTACAGGTTAGTGTGTGTCTAACAGTTGTCCCTCGCCTTGCCCATATGGGCATAGGAAGTGGAGCTGGGGCAGTTTAATTATGGACAGGGTGACAAAGTGGGACAGTAGGATGACAATCAGAGTGGTCTCATTTCTTGGCGGGGGTCTTGGCATCGTTCTCTGTCTTGTTCCTGGATCTCAGGGACCGTTTGTGGGGTGGTTCTCCGTCTGCAGGGGGTGGGGTGCTGGTGTGGTGGTCCTGTCCACTAGCGCCGGCGGAGGTGGTGGGCAGTTCATCGTCCATGCTAGTGTCAGGGGCCCATTGTAGTGCCACAGTGTCCCTCCTGGTGTTGAGTACTTCCTTCAGCAGCCCTACGATGGTGCCTAGGGTGGAGCTGATGGTTCTGAGTTCCTCCCTGAAGCCCAAATACTGTTCCTCCTGCATGCGCTGGGTCTCCTGAAACTTGGCCAGTACCCTTGCCATCGTCTCCTGGGAGTGGTGGTATGCTCCCATGATGGAGGAGAGGGCCTCGTGGAGAGTGGGTTCCCTTGGCCTATCCTCCCCCTGTCGCACAGCAGCCCTCCCAGTTCCCCTGTGTTCCTAGGCCTCCGTCACCTGGACCGTGTGCCCACTGCCACTGCCCCCAGGTCCCTGTTGTTGTTGGGGTTGTGGGTTAGCCTGGGTTCCCTGTAGTGGTGGACACACAGCTGATTGACTTGTCCTGGGGACGGAGGTATGGGCCCGCTGGGTGGGTGCTGTGCTGGTGTTTCCAGAGGGGGGAAGGTCTGTGGTGGCCTGTGCCTGTGTGAGGGGAACCGACTGTCCTGAGGTCCCCGATGGGCCGGGCTGGTCATCTAGATCCAGTTGGACAGAGCTGCAGTCACCACTGTGGGCCTCTTCTGTCGGTGGAGTGGAGTGGACATGTCTGGACCCTCCTGTCTGGTGACGTTGGGTAGGGGTCCTGCAGGGGTGGAAAGGCATGATTATTGCATCTGTTTGTGCCATGGTGTGCAATGGGTGGGTGACCGTGTACCCCAGTGCTGGCATTCCTGTGTGGGAGCTTGTGTGATGATGGTTTAGGGGGATGTATGGCTATGTGCAGTGTGCATGCTTTAGTGATGGGTGTCCATGCTTTGTTGTTGCATGCAGGGCTTGGTGTTGGGATGGGTGGTTTGTGATATTGGTACATTTGTGAGGAGTTGGTGTGATGGCGGTGAGGCGAGGGTGGGGTTATGTGATAGCATGCAGGTACGGTGGGGGATGTAATAGTAAAGCTTTGACTTACCAGAGTCCATTCCTCCGCCTACTCCTGCGAGGCCCTCAGGATGCAGAATCGCCAAGACCTGCTCCTCCCATGTTGTTAGTTGTGGGGGAGGACAAGGACAACATGGGTCGTTCCACCTTTTCCTGATGTTCTCCCGATTTCTTGGGTGTTGTCCCACTGCGTTGAGCCTGTCTACTATTCTTCACCAGAGCTCCATCTTCCTTGCAATTGAGGTGTGCTGCACCTGTGATCCGAATAGCTGTGGCTCTACCCGGACGATTTCCTCCACCATGACCCTGAGCTCCTCCTCCGAGAACCTGGGGTGTCTTTGCCGTGCCATGGGGTGGTGTAGGTGAGGTGTGGGGTGGAGTGTGTGGTGATAAGTGTGGTGATATGTAGTGGTGTGTTGTGTGAGGTGCGTGGAAGTTGTGTGGGTGATGGTGTTATGTGCTTGTGGATGCTGTTGTACTTGCTGGTGGTGTCTCTTTCTGGCCTTCTTTCTGTATTTTTTGTCGTGGGGGTTTGTGGGTGATGTGGGTGTGTGTTTTATATTGTAATGGGTGTGTGGGTGTATGTGTCTCAGGTGTGTGTATTTTGAATCGTCCAATGTGGCTGTGTTTTGTAAATGTGTGTGTATTTTGAGCGCGGCGGTGTGTACAGCCAATGGAATACCGTGGTTGAAAGACCGCCGCGTGGATTCGTGTGTCTTGATAGTGTGGGCGTATTTCTGTTGGCGTGACGGTGGAGGTTTTGTTTTTGCCAGTTTATCACTGACCTTTGGTGTGGCGGACTTGTGTGGGTGTCTGAATTTCTGCGAATTCCGAGATGTGGGTCATAATAGCTGTGGCGGAATTCCGCGGCCGCGGCAGTGTCTTGGCGGTCTTCTGCACGGCGGTAAGTGGCTTTCCCCGCCAATGTTGTAATGACGGCCATAATGCCATATCCAGCAGGAGATAGGGCCCCTGCTTTCTCTCCAGAGGAACTTGAGAGGCTTGCAACTGAGGTTCTACCCCTGCAAGACCAGCTCTATGATACACCAGAGGAGCAGGTAAGTACCTCATGTGCACATTTTTTGCTGTCCTTGCCCATCCTTTCCCTCCTCATAGGTTAGGATGTGCCCCTGTGTGCCAGTTAGATTTCTTGTGTGCCTGTTGTTGCAGTCTGTGTAACTTCAATGGGATGGACACTGTGCAGGTATTAGTGGCTAGTGCCATAAGTTAAGTTCAGTCACATTGTGTTGTTGAGGTTTCTTGGGGTCCTAGTTCATCCTTGTGTTGGTTGCACATAAGTAAATCTCTGGGCCTCTCCAATATCCAAGGCCCTAATGGCGTCTACTGATGCACTCAGAGTATGTAACTGTAAGGGATGCCAGGCATTAGTGCTGATTCATTGTGTTGTGAAGTTTAGAGACATATCTCCCTGACATTTTGCACATGATGACTATAGTGTCCATTTCTATGCCAAATGTTTGGGCTATCTGAGCAACATTATTACTACCTTTATGACTCCACTGGGACACATATCACTTGTTAAGGTGTGGTGCATTGTGGAACTTCTTCTAGTGTGGCATGAGTATTTCCATATCTCCTTATCCAGGCTATTGTACTGTTGTCAGCAACTTGGCAGGATTTTGGAGCATCATTTCTTTTTGTTGGGTCATTATGTATATGACAAATAGATGTGTGCATGGCCTTGTGTGGGATTTGTGGGAAAGGACTTGGCATTGACCTACTATTGTATGACAACAGGTAACTGAAGAATGCTCCATGGGGCAAAGCTTTGAGGGTGATGAGGTCTCCTTTTTGTTCAATGAATACCGTGATTGCACAACTTCAGCCATGCAATTGTAGTTGTGTGAGATCCTGATTTTCCTGTGGGCAAATGTTGACAGTTCAGTTGGCATGCATGCTTATGGTATGGCACATATATGGGTCACTTAAATGACGTTTATTGCTGGGGCTAATCAGAGCAGTTGTTCCAGTGTGATGATGGACATGTGATGACCCTATTTCTCTTTGAAGCATCAGCCCAGGGAAGCTAAGGAGACAGGGCACAGCAGAGTGAGGAAGCATCTGGCCATTGGACCTCGGGTCGAGACCCCACTAACACAGTCAGACCCAGATGCCCAGAGGGTGAGGGGAGTGTCAAGAAGGAGACTGGATCAAAATCCTCTCCATCATTGGATTCTTCCTCCAGTGGCCAATCCTTTGTGGTGGCAGAATCATCAGGACATACCCCTGTACCATCTTTGCCAACCACCCCCAGTTCTATCACCATCCTCCCTGCTGTTTCCACCCAGCTGGCAATGCTTGCTCATCCAAAAGGGCGGGCATCTTCTTTGCCACAGGCACTTCCACCCCAGCCCCTGTTACTACTTCTGCCCCCAGTGAGGAGGCTATTGACCTCCTGCGGGTCAGACAGCCATTCTGGATGCCATCCAAGGATTGGCAACTCAACTGCAGCAGACAAATGCATTCCTGGAAGGCATTCATGGTGCAATGTCAGGCATACAGAGATTTATTTAGGCTCTGACCTCCACACAGATGGCAGCCAGTCCATCCACCTCCCTCTTGGTAAGCCAAATCCCCATTCCCCTACCTACCCCAAGCACACAGACCGATCTGCACATACCCACCTCAACACACAAGAACAGCACTCATAGACACAAGCACCACAAAACACACGGACACTCAAGCAAATAGACTACAATACACACAACATCAGTAACCACTTCCCCAGACACCGCACCACCCCCACTGTACCACACACAACATCAAGCATACCCACAGGCACCACCACAACAGTCAGTGACATACCCACCACATCCAGCATACCCGCAGACTTCACCCCATCAGACATCTACCACACCCAGCATGCCCACAGACACCACCCAACTGGAGAGACTCAGAGACATCCACGACATCCAGCATACCCACAGACACTGTCCCAACTGCCACATACACATCCACCTCTCCTTGACATGTGGGCTTTCCTTTAAACTTGGGCAGTAACTGGAGAGGAAGATTCTAAGCCAGGACACCTAATCTGAACAGCATGTCCAATTTAGATACTGACCACTATAAGTTACCAGACTTGGAATGGGGCATACCATGCTAAACTCAGAATTTAAATATCCATTTCCACTGAAGTTTCCAATGTCAAACTTTTTCTGTGCATATTTTACATTTGTTTTTAGAAGGAGGAAAATATGCACAGAAAAGCATCAGGCTCTACTGATGCATTCCTGTACCCAGTAAAACTTAGTATTGTGCATCGTGGTATCTGCCACACAACACAAACTGATAAGCATGGTGCATAGGCAGAGTAATGGCAAAGCAAGGTACCTATGGTATCACAGAGAATGGGCAAGCAGGCAAGCTAGGCAAAACAGTGAGTGAGGCCAGACAGAGGCGGACAGTGATATTTCAGCTAGATAGGGGGCTTATTGCTTGCACATGTACAGGACATAAGCAGCCTGACTCTGAAGAGAACTGAATGGAGCACGAGAGGTCAGCACTGCATAACCTTCTAACTACCATAGACAGGGGAATCAGCCATGCATTCAAGGCAGAGAAGGACAATATGCAGGTGAAGGGCATGGCATTGGATCTGAAACATCCACATCTGGCAAAGCAGCACGACGTTACTGGATGTACTGCTATGCTGATGCCAGGCTGAGTTTAGCAGTGACTGTCCATAAATTGATACACCCCCAGATAAAAAAAGGTTCTTCTTGCTATGTACACGAGTCTCTTTCCTCCCACGTGACATTATTAGACCAAGCTTCTTGCTGGAGCATTTTCATCCTTTGCAAGAATCAAATGCTCAGCTGGGTCAATGGATCTTTTGACCCTGCAAAGGGTATAGTATTGCGAAACAACACAATTTCTTTCCAACCCAATTACATTGCACACTTTGACTAATGTGGCCCAACAAGGAAACCTTCAGTGAGGAATAAAGTTAAAGGATTTATTACAAACTTAACATCTAACTAATGTAGACAATTCTCAAGACAAAGTTATAGAGATCAGTATCACCAAGGGTTGATCAAGGTGAGGAAATAAGTTCAGACAGACTAACATTAGAAGAACTAGGCACTCAACAAAGACCATACAGAGCATCAATAAAATAAGCTAATGTATGCAAAACAAGTGTTGCTGAGTTTTAATAAACATCAAAGCAGTTCAAATCAGAAAGGTTCAATTTAGTTGGTCAACTGGAAATGTCTGGGGTGGAACACATGCAGGCAAAAGACAAACAGGACAAAAAGGGCAAAAACTATTTTAAAAAGGTAATCTCAGGCATCAGGTCGCTATCTAAAAAAGGAAAGGGTCAGAATATCTGAAGCTCTGTCAAACATCATTTTCTTTGAGCTAGTGAGAAATCTCTAAATCTCAGCAAGGCAGTTCAAAAGGTGCAAGGACAGAAAAGGCAATACCTCTTAGAGTCCAAGGGGTTCAGCATACAATAGCAGAGTAAAGAGCAAAAAGATTCTTCTCTGAGCTACAAGCATTCTCTCTCAGGATTCTCGCCAAAGTTTGGCTGGGTATTGACATATTAAGGTTCATAGGGCAAGCTGATTCGTCGATGCAACAGTTCATTTGACATTGAAAGAACAACATCCAACCAAAATTTATCATGCAACTCCAACTTGAAACATCCGCATGCTTTCCCAGGTTTGTCATGAGAAAGATGTCCATCAGGATGCTTCAATGCAGGGTTTAAATTGCCAGTCCAGGATGTTCTCCTTTCAAGGACATATTCTCACAACTCTCTATGTGTAGAACAATAGACATCAATTACCAAATTAGCATTCACATGGGAACAGAGTCGGAAAGGAAGGTGTACATTAACAAGATGACTTGGCATTTTCTGCATAGTAACGAATACAGGGTCTAGCAGGTCTCACTTAGGCTAATACGAGTGAATTAAAACAGCACATTGATAGATTCAAATAAACATATTTTAATATGCAAACTATTAATTCAGCATTAATAAATCTTCATTCATGTTAAAGTAACTTTCAAAAAAATACTTTGTCTATACATTTCAGTCAGTTGGCACGGAACTGCATTTATCTATTTTTGCACACATTTTAAACACAAATTATTAGAAATTCAATATTGTTTCAATGCAGACTATTAGATTACATTCTAAAATATAACATAATGACAGATTAATCCTTCCAACATGTAATTTATTCTCAATACCACCTATGTTTCAGTCATTAGTCTAAACAAATGCACACTAAAATGGCTTTTCAGTTCATCACTCTACAGTCAGTTATTAGTACTTTAGTCAAAATAATGCATAAACCGTCACGTATAGATGATCACTGTGACATGAGGAACAGTACTAAAATTTTTGCTCCAACAGTCTCTAGTACTGTGACTGAACACGAAGTGCAGTTATTGAAAACTCCCCACCCCAGCTGCTGATTTTTCTCTCTGTTTTGATCTGAGAAATCACATGTTCACTATCTATGCCTCTGGATTACTTCCATCCATATTTGAGATGCAGTGTGAGAAAGTATACGGAAGTGATTGTGGAGTCTAGAGTTGGTGCCACTTGGGGGTGCAGGCGAGGGATAGGAGATTGAAGGTGGCACATTTTTTGGTGGGGGGAGCCATGGGCGGCAAATACATTTGCACTCTTTTGCTTTCTTTGTTCTCTGGTGACTTATTTGTGAAAGGAATAGCTATGTTTAGATCTCTACGGGGTAGCCATTGCTGCTGCTGGAGTTGGGGAGAGAGTGGGAGCATTTATGCTGAAACTCTACAGTCTTCCATGATGACTGCCTCATGCCAGAAACCTAGGAACCATCTGGAGAATGAGGTGATGCATGGCTGTGTGTCAGATATCAACTATATGCTGGTGAATCTTTCTGAGTGGAGTAGATTGATGAAGCATTGTGATCAGGCGTTGTGTGTAGTCAATGGCCCCTATCGTACGTGGGACTTCATTGGTGCCATAATAGTCTCTGTGTGGATGTCATAGCTGCAGTGATTTACCTTGTTAACAATGTTCGCGCGTGCCTCATATTGCTCTTCATATGTATTTGGCGCTAATGAATTACTTTTATTTGCAAATGTCTCTGTGTCTGTTCTCCATTTTTCAATCAGACTTATTCCTTTTAGGTGGGTGTGTTTCTTCAACCTGTATTTTATATAACTTACAGATTCCAAGTGTGACCATCTAGGTGCATAATGTGAAGCAGATGTTTGGGGTTGGCTTTTTTTGGTTTCCTGATTGCAGTCCTCACTTTCCTTTGAGGGTGTGGTCAGCCAGTTGTGATTGTCTTCTCTTTAACTTAGTCTCTCATTTACATTCACAATGACTCTGTAATTGTCAATGTCTGTCCAGTTTGCTCGATGAGATGTTTGCTTACTATGCATGATCATGGTAAATTTTGTGAATATATCTGGCTGGGGCATTCTTTAATCGCAGTGTTTGATGATTTTGCATGATTACCTTTTCAAAGACATTGGAGATTCACACTGTAGGGAACAAAGGGTCAGACCAATGCAAAATGGCATCCATAGTTCCTTTTGGGTCAGTATAGGTAGAGCAGTATTTAAGGACTGCATTTTCAATCAGTCTTTGCCCTGCAACAGTGTATGTTGGTGTGTTTATTCACAGATTGGGCCAGATTCACAAGACCCTAGCACCTCCTTGCGCCACATTAGCATCATTTTTTTACGCTAATGTGGCTCAAAGAGGCATTTTTCACAGCACCATATTTACAAAGTGGCGCAATCCATGCATTGCACCACTTTGCAACCCCTTGTGCCACATTATGCCAGTGTTAGGTATAATGTATGCAAGGGGGGCGTTCCTTTGTTAGAAGGCCTGCAAAAATGGCGCACTGAAATCTACAAGATTTCACCGTGCCATTTTTGGCATCATTTTCAACTCCTACTCAAAGCAGGTATTAAAGTGACACACCCATTTTAATCAATGGGCCTCCTTGCACTTTGTTGCATTAGCGTCAACATTTTTGACACTAGTGCAGCAAAGCGCTACAATAGCGTCAAAGATTTTGACGTTATTGGCCCAAAGTGCGCCATGGTGCGCCGTATTGTAAATGCAGCACACCCATGGTGACGTTAGGTAGGCCAGGGGCAATGCAAAAAAATGGCGCATCAGCTCCAGTTTCTTGTAAATATGCCCCATTGTTCCATATCATACCTGTCTCACCTCTCGTCTGCACCTTTATTGTTTTCTCCCATTCCTTTGGGTTGCTTTCTAGGCAGGATTCAGTGTGATGTAGCTATTTGCCTCTCACTCATCATTCTGTTACAGCCTTCAGGTGGCGATGAAAGGGGCTTAATACAAACGAGCACTCCAGTGTTTCTCCCTTACCGTTCCCTTCTCCTCTGCTTCCCCAGGACCTGATTCTAGGTTCTTGCAATAGGCACGAAGGATTTTAGGCTTCAGGGAGGTTGGGACGTATATCCTTGGAGCCCAGTTATAGCCTCTGTCAAGCATCGGATGACATAGAAATAGTAACAAGAATATTCTAGGACATTTCTCCATTATTTACTATCCCAGCATAACAAACTATTCATTTGCAGGACATTCCCTTCCATAATTCAGTCTTCCTTCTTGAACAACTCGTATGTATCTCTATAGGGATACCATTATATCAGAACATAATCCATCTGTCTTCAAAAAGCTGCCCTTCAAAGCCTTCGCACATTTGGGAATTTGACTTTGGTGTCTAATATTATTGTCTGCTCTGACTGGCGAAAATGCACCAGGTATAAACATATATTTGTAGTTAGTCAACCCAAACTTCCACCAATGGAAGTTGAAGTAAGATACTCAGCCTGCTCTGCACTTCTAACATTTGCAGCAAAGAATGCATTTATCTTCCTAGTCTACTCAGACTCCTAGTTCCCTCCAGTTTTTACAGTATGCACAGATGATGTCCCCTCAGAGGCAGAGCATATAGTGTCAGCAGATTAATGCCTTTCTCATCCGTAGAGGTGTGACCGGGGTGGTGGTGGTATTGCTGCAGCAAATTTTAGTGTGTCAGTGTTTCTGAACCTACAATTACGGTTACCAGAAAAACTGGGGGCCTGGTTTATACTTTTTTAGTGCTGCATACCGGCGCAAACGTACTAAATATAATTGAATTTTGTAAGTTTGCCCTGCTTTTGCTTGACAAAATGATGCAAATGTGATGCTAAAAAAGTATAAATCAGGCCCTGAATCTGGTTATATTCGGTGCATATGTAGCTACACACTGGCAAAACAGTGGCTGGGAGTGGGACAGGGGCTCAGGGCAGATGCTCAGCCCGGCCTCACCCGCACCCCCGGCACAATTGGAGGAACAGACAATGCTTCCCCTAGAGGCCACAGACTCTCCATTCCCCAGACACCCTCCACGTTCTACAACTCCCACATATTTACTCATAGCAGGTGGTATATATCAGAATTAAACAATGCAGAACTATGGAAAAACTTCCATAAAAGACATAGGGGGTTATTACAACTTTTGAGGAGGTGTTAATCCGTCCAAAATGTGACGGATATACCACCAGCCGTATTACGAGTTCCATAGGATATAATGGACTCGTAATACGGATGGTGGTATATCCGTCACTTTACCGTAACTTTTGGGACGGATTAACACCTCCTCAAAAGTTGTAATAACCCCCATAGTAATGTTTGAGAGTTTAACTCCTGATCCTTAACTCATGGGGAGATATGATTCTGGTCCTGGGGTTCCGCAGCAGAGTTAGTGGGGAGCTCAGAATGGATGCTTAACTGTGTAGTTGGATAATAATGAGGCGGAGGGTGTGGTGATGGTAATAATGTTTCTCACCACATCTCATACCCAGGTTTACAAAGCACTCATGCAGCACAGCACCCAAATTTGCTGCACTGCACTGCATGCAAGAGAGAGAGGACACCGCCACAGCTACAAAGATATGTCACTCTCCTCCACTCTTCCTAGCACCGATGCAGAGTTCTGCTGACGTGCGCCATACACACACTTTTGTGCCATAGAGCAAAAGTATCTGCATGAGTCTATCATAGATTTTGTGATGGAACTGGAACTTTCTAGTACACAATAGCATGCTTAGACTGACTTCACAACTTTTTTTTTACTCTGTAAAGTATTTCTCCTCTTAATGCCTGCTTTCAAGGGGTGTCAGTTTTGGCACAAAACCATGTCTACTGTAGGTGGTAGATAGGGTTTTGCATAAAAAACCATGGGTGGTAGCACACGAACATTCATGTACCACCCATGGAACACCCCCTTGACACAGAGTAACGCATTTGTGTTACTTCTTCTTAGAAACCAACGAAAATACCAATTTGCATTGGTTTGTAAATCCCCCAAAAACATTTTGGGCTGGATCTGTGTTGAAAAGGTAATGCAAACCCAATGCAAAGCCTTTGTAAATCTGGGAACTTATTTTCTATATAAGTGATATAGCTGAGTCCACCAGTGCCCATGTAGCCTGAAAGGATGGTGGGTCTTCATCCATGCAGGTAGAGTGGTTTGACTCCTCCAAACAGCACCACTGCAGACTGCAGACACAGATGACGTGTAAAGAACCACAGAGCTGCGGATGGAGAGTGGGAGAATGTACAACTAAAGTGTTTGAGTCCATCACATTTGGCACTATTGGCATGTTGACACCTGTGCCATGCAGGGTTATGGGAGAGAAGGGATTATGCAAGCAGCTTGGCTGCAGCAACTGCAGTGGAGAAGACCTAGGGGCGGACGAAGGCGAGCTGATGGCTAGGTCACAGGTAGCGACTGGGATTCCTCAGATCCAGGGCTTAACTCATGCTGATAGTTGCACGAGGCAAGGTCATTGAGATCGGCTGATTAAGTTTAGTCATCAGATTCTGATCCAGAGCAAACTGAAAAGGGTGGAAGGAGATGAACCAGGAAGAGAGATAGCGGAAGACAGTGCCAAAGAGAGAAAGCAAGATAGACTAAAACCTGCAAGAATAAAATAAAGTGACAGCAAGTGTAGATTGGTGGAAGAAGAAGGCATGAGTAGATCCAAAACGAATAAGCCTTGGTATTTGGCAGCGCCAGTGACAGGCGCCTAGGAAAACTTTGGACCGCTGCAATTGTTTTATTTTCACAAATTAGTCAATGCGCACAGATTGGGGATGTGACAAGAAGGAGCCAGAGGGATTTTGAGGGCAATGTCTTGCATTTTCTGGGGCACATTCATGTTCAGAGGTCTCCCTCTTGATTGACAGCCACGTTTTCAATGCATGCTTGAGGGTAAACCCGGACCTCCCTTTACAGAAAGGTGATTTATTAGAACGTTGAGCACCAGCAACGTCCTATACAGGCAGGGATCAGGGGAACAGCATTTTGGGAAGCTACAAAGCAAGCTGCGAAGAGAGTTATCTGAGACAGAAAGGCGTGCTACCATTGTAAATAAATGAGTTTCACAGCTCCTCCAAAACCTCAGAACGAATATTTGGTAAGTGAAGCAGCAGGAACATGTCCCCTGTAATCAGATGCTGCCAGCACGGGTTTGGCTAGAGAAAAATTACAGATATGTTTTGTCTGAAGTCAGTCGTTGCTCAAAGGGCGGTTTACAGAAAGTAAGAATGCCTGTGCCTGCAATCCGTCGAACGGCCACGCTGGCAGGAGAAATGGAAACATATAATTTCCAAATCGGGTTGCAGGGTATCATTACGCAGAAGTACCTGAACACAGGGGTTTTAATCCAAGCAGGTAGATAAAAAAAAGTGATCCCCAAACTCTTTCAATTAGATTCGCGTGGAGAAAGTCTCGATTGTTCTGAGATACAGGTCTAATTCCAGAGCAGAAGAGGTGGGTGATTTACACAATTCCTAAACTTCAAGGAAGTCTTTTTGAGTCCTAGATGTTCAGGTGTGCTGTCCCTCAATGAAGACCCTTCTACGTGAAACAGTCTGCCTCCAAATCAACTCCATCAATATGGCTTGGAGGAGTGAAGGGGCGAGGATGTGAAGTAAGGGCCAGAGCTGCCGACCTTGAAACTGGGGAACCAGGTTCCAGTCTCAGTGCTGGCTCAACCAAAAATGAATGTGTCCTTGTATAAAGGGTGCTCGTGTAAAGCACTCCAATACCTTTGGGATGAGTTAGTGCTATATAAAACTGAAAAAAAAAGCAAGCATTTGCAATGCAATGGGTCTCATGTTTTCTCGATTTAGAGCTGTTAACATTGTAAATTTCTGACTGGACATTTCTTGCCACATAAATTGAAAATAAAAAGTAAAACAGTTGACATAAGCGAGCTGACTCAAAGCGCCATGGCTGCCATGAGCGCAAAGGAGAGACACAAAAGGAAAAAGAAGTTCGCACCCAGTCAAACATGCTGGCAATCGTGAAATTATCCATTCAGCAGGGTCTGTGTCCAAGGCGGTAACCAAACCGCCCCAAGGAGGGACAAACGTTAAGCATTTACCAATGATAACAAAGGATTTTTTAAAGACAAGCCCATGAACGAGGGATAGTGATGGGCGTGCAGTGGGAATGGTTTAAATCCCACAGATAGATTACATCATGTCAGAGCGCTTGCGTGCTCGACCTATCAAGGTTGTGGATAGCTGGCCTCATGCTCCTGCATGGCTTGAGTGGCTGGATGGCTTTGGAAATAAACCGCAGTGCCTGGCAGTGCAATACCTAAGAAACAAAGCACATACTTTAGAACTGGAAACTTTTTTATTAGAAGCCAATGATAAACCTTTATCACTGTGTCTGACGTGATTATGAAGGGTTTGAAAAGACACACCTGATCCCACAACCTCAACATCATCTCATACGCCCACGACATACAGCTGATCCTCTCCCTCACCAAGAACTCCGCCAAGACCTATCTCCATGAAGGAATGGAGGCCATCGCCGAATGGATGAAGATCAGCTGCCTCAAACAAATTCCGACAAGATGGAAGTCGTCATCTTCAGCTCCACCCCCTCCGCATGGGATGACTCCTGGTGGCCTGCCACTCTCGGAACCGCTCCAACTCCCACCGACCACGCACGCAACCTAGGATTCATCTTGGACCCCTCCCTATCCATGACCCAGCAAGTCAACGCCATCTCCTTCTCCTGCTTCAACACCCTCTGCATGCTCCGAAAGATCTACAAATGGATACCCACCGAAACCTGAAGAGCAGTCACCCAAGCCCTCGTAAGCAGCAAGCTGGACCACGGCAATGCCCTCTATGCAGGAACCAAATATTGCTTCATATAATAAACCCACTTGATCTGGCTCAACTGCACTCAAATGAAAAACTTTCTAGTCCTTCACATACGAAAAAATCACTGACACAGGGGTCCACCTCCCATCAGTCTCTAACTGCAACTTCCTAACAAATCTAAACTTGTTACATTCTCCTCTGCTAAATAACAGCTTATTTGGTTAGCTTTAAGCTTCTTAACAAATAATGGGGCATATTTATACTCTGTTTGCACCGAATGTGCGTCAACAATTTTGACGCTCATTTGGCGCAAACCGTGCACCATATTTTTTATCTTTGACGCCCGCGGATGTCAAAATTCCTCCGTGTGTGTCATTTTTTGGATGCGGGAAACTGCCTTGCGTTTATGACATGCAAGGGAGGCGTTCCCGCCCAAAAAATGACTTTAAGGCCTGTGCGCCTTATTTATACTCCAGCATCATTTTGACGCACAGGAGGGGGCGGGCCTTAAAAAACGGCGCACAGCATGATGTGCACCGTTTTTTAACACCTGGGTCAGGGCAGGCGTTAAGGAACATGTGGGCTCCCTTCCATGGTCTCTGACCATGGAAGGAGACCATAGGTGCCCTTCCCTGCCCCTAGGGACACCCCCTGCCACCCTCGCCCACCCCTGGAGGACACCCATGGATGGGGGGACCCATCCCAGGTAAGTACAGGTAAGTTGAGGTAAGTATTTTTTTGGTTTTTTTTTTAAAGTGGCATGGGGGGCCGAATTTGTGCCCCCTATATGCCACTGTGCCCAATGACCATGCCCAGGCGACAGGAGTCCCCTGGGCATGGCCATTGGGCAAGGGGGCATGACTCCTGTCTTGGTAAGACAGGAGTCATTTCAATGGGGGTTGTGCGTCAAAAAATGGCGCAACTCCGGTTTGAGGCTTGATTTTTGCCTCAAATCTGACTTGCACCATTTTTTTATGCACAACCCCCATTCTTCCCTACACCGACGCTGCCTGGTTTGAGTCATTTTTTTTTTACTCTGACCAGTCCACAGCGCCAGCTAATGTCAGTCCTTAAATAAGGCGCCCGCATGGTGTGTAGGAATGGCGTTAGCCGGCGGTAACATTTTCGATGCAAACCAGCGCCGGCGCTGGTTTGCATCAAAAAGTATAAATATGGGCCAATATAACTTTGTTTTTTGAGTTATATATCACTATACAGACTAGGGAGAGTGCTGGGTACTGCCTCCATAGCTGAATGGGCATCTAGGAGCCAAACCTCAAAGCCCGTGGCCCTTTTTTTTGTTGTGGCCTCCAGCCATGGGTACTGGCTTGAACATTTTTGCCAGGGTTACTTTTGATTTCCAGCCGGGCTTCTATAATCGAATCTACTTTTAATGCCATGGGTTTGAAGTGAGAGAATGGGCAGTCAACTAAATCATGTATCTTCTCTTATCAACATGTCAAAAGTGGAACTAAGCAGTGTTCTTATTTACCTGCAAGGTTACTTTACAAATTCAGTTAGGTCCTTTTGCTGAGACAGTGATTGGTGTCATTTGGTGGATGGTGGGGAGAAGGATTGGAGTGCAGACTCTATTGAGAAAGGTGAAGGCGACCCCCTTAGATGAGAGCTAACCTTTTCTCTTCCTCCGAAAACTCTTTCAGTTTAGCTGATGACCATTAGGTACAGAAAGCTTGCACCTCTTTGTGCCTTTGTTGTGGATGCCCCAGGCTAGAGAAAACTCTTTTGTAAGAAGCCTCACTCAGCCAAAAAGGCTATGTCTGGCAGCAGCATAGAGAGGACGCTCGAAAGAAGAACCACCTCGAAGTGCAGACTGTAGTTACACAAATTCTATCTGCTGTTACTGTATTGAAATTGGACCCAATTACCTTTTGTTCCAGTTCCTCATGACCAAGGACCAAGGACACCACAGAGCAGTCGGAGAACTGCTGTACTACCTGTCTGCCGAACAGCCAGGTCCCCTCAGGTGAGGGAATATCACCTGAGTTTAACCCTGGCTGGAAGTGCTGAAAGAGTGAAGGACCTTGCCATTCCTGCAGAAGGGGTGCCTGTCCAGGAGTGAGGTGCACTTTAATGAGGCGGCTTTCAGAAGAGGACTGCAGATATTGAGCAAAGTAACCTGGTGTTGGTGGGTTTAGTCTCTCCAACAGCAATTCCTGGTGGAAACTGAGGAAACTTGGCAGGAAGATCGCTGAAGCCCAGTACAGCTTGTACTAAGCTGAAGCACCCAGATGAAGCGCAACTTGTAGTAGGCTGTAGTGCTCAGAAGAAACACAGCCTGAACTAGGATTCACTGCCCAGAAGACATTGGGCTGATGCACAGCTTTTTGCTCAAAGATTGGCCTGTGTGTGTCTGAATTGCCTGGACATCAGCCTGTGCAGGGCTGCACCGATCTTGGAGCACCTACCCACCTGTTCCATGCATGAACCAGTCTTCTGCACGGACTGATGCCCCTGCCTAAGAGATCATTGCCGACAGAGACAAACAGAAGGAGCTAACGGCATGTTTACCTGCAGTCAATGAGAAGACCCTGGTGGAGCTGCCGGTTTGCATGCTTTCTCTCTCAGAAGCAGGAAGGAGCTGGTGCATGGGGACAAGCTCAGGCAATTGCCCTTGTGGACTGATCCATCAAGCGTGTTAAGAACTGAGCAGCTGAAATAAGTAAGAACTAAACACTTGAACTGTGAGAAACTGAGTGCAACTTACAATCGAGGGGATGAGCCATGATCACACTATTGCTTTAAACTGAAGAGAGAACTGCTTACATCAAAGATAAGTGGGGCTTGGGGAGACAGAGAGAGAGTGAGCAGAAGAGAAGCTCTACGTCAGCGCCCAGGACATTAAATTGTACCTTGCCTATTTTGTGCCTGATTCACTAGCCGCATGTTGTAGTATCTAACGTAGTACTACAGTAGTAGTACTTGCCTATCACAAAATGCATTTAACAAACATAGGTGTGGAAATGTCGACCTCCACTCTCCTACCTTTTCTATAGGGAAATGTCTACACATGTATGTTTACAACTTAGTAGCGTATGTTAGAGGGACCGGGGGAGTGACTGGATTATGGGGAATGCTTACTACAAAATATACAGGGTTCAGGGATAAGTAAGGAGTGGTTAATTGAGGGATATACTAACACAAACACCAACCCTGCCACACACTCCCATAGAAAATTATAAAAGCAGGGACTTAAATTAATACACATTGAAAATTATGTTAAATACATTTTATATAAATGTTAAATAAATAAAAAAGGGTGTCTGTGTGTGAGTGTAAAGGCCAAAGTAATGTTATAGTTAAGTCTGGAAATAATATCTTACTTTCATTAAAATAAATTCAAAATTTAATGTAAACGTAAAAATGTAAATGTAATATAAAGTAAGATATTATTACTAGACATAACTATAATGTGAGGATTTTTTATGGTAATGAAACAATATGAAGGGGTGCCATTTTAAGTAGTCCAGCCCTACTGGCATTCTCAAAGGGTCGGAGAACCAACATATAAAAGGCAGGTCTATTGGCTTTATCGGGGGGCAGCACATCCACATGTGTAAAGCTGACCATCACAGTTATCCAATATATTCTTTATTAATACACAAGTTGCTATGCTTAATAATAATAATTGTCACAATACTACTTATTGTAAAACATTTTTATTTGAAACAACTATAAACACTTGCTTCAGTCTTATAAGCCTTTTTAATACTTTTTAGGCTACAACATGCAGCCATAGAAGCAAGCCACAAGGGTCCCAGCCCTCCTGAACTGTAAAGCAAAAGCTCCAGATGTGAAGTGCTTTGAAAATAATGAAAAACTCTGGTGGGGATCATGATTTCAATGACCGAGGGGTCTTGTGGGTAGTTTTTGGTGAGGGAGCTGCTATGCCTTTTGCAGCCCCTCACAACACTTCAAAGGTATCTTGGTGGTGCCCATGCACCTCCTTAGGCACCACAAAGAAAAGGAAATACACATAAAGCTCTTGCATGGCATTATGGGGCACTCCCTCATAGGAGAGGTGAATATCTGCTGAGTGGGCTTCTCCCGCAGCTATTTTTGAATTTGGCTTTGTGTCATGTGCTCTTTTTAATTAATTTTTTTATTTCAGGTGTTTGGGTCCAATTCTAGGCACCCATTACCATTTCTGTATGTTGGGGCAGTGGGGGGAGTCCATTCCTGCTCAGCCAAATTCTTTTGTCACCCGCCATTGCAGTTTGATGGCAGGGGAGCCAGCATTTCCATTCTCCCTCCCGCATGGAATGGGCAGGGTTTCTTTACTATGGTGGCCACGCCACTCCATGTGGATACAGGCATGGGAAACTGAGGTAGCACAAAGCTGAGAGGGGCATGCCGGGCCCCAGTCGATAGTCGGCCGGGCCCTTGGCAGTGGAGTCCCCAGGACAAATAAGTGGCTTGCGGAGGGTGTTGCACGCATGCACCTCCTCATAGAAGAATGCAGCATGCCCCCCCCAATGACCTGCTCAACTTGGCAGGATTCTAATTGAAAATGATGGGAGCCTGGTCTTTTTTTTTATTTTTTTTATGTTATCGTGGTACACAGTATCACGAAAAAAAAGTGTTTTTTGCCCAGGATCCATCCACTAGAGGATCAGCGTATCCCTAACCTGCCCATCTCCCCCGCTTGTTATTCTTATTTATTTTCAGTACCTGAGCACTAAGATACCTGCAAAATGTCTTTGTTGATGTGAAGCAACCAATCAGAGCTTATCTTTCGATTTTCAGTCCTGTAGTACTACTGTGGTCTGAGATCTCTATACATTTTTAACCTTAAATTCTCCAAAACTATTGAACGGACTAACATCAAATCACAAAAAGCCTGTTTTCTGGGTAAATATCTAGCCTTTTGCCAGATTTGATGTAATTCTGTTCCTTGGGCCAAACTAGTGGTGAACAGCAAAGCATTGTATCCTTTGGAGATACAAAGGAGCACAGGACAGGGCTGCGCACTGTCCCTGATGATTTTTGCATTGTAACTCTAACCTTTGCTGCAAAGAATAATGAAGCATTCATGTATTCATTGTAGAGACTTTCACCAAGACGTCTTCAGCACAAAAGCTTTCCCAAATGACCGAATGCTATCACTTAGCTCACCTGGCCAGTCCCTGAGAAAACTGATCCTGCTTTTTGAAGAATACTGAGCTCTTGTAGGACTTCAAATTAAACCTAATAGAACTTTAAAAACTGAGACCCTTGCCAAATGACAGTACGGGGCTAATGTATCTTTATATCTTCCTGACCCCAACCCTGCAAAAGTGTGCCAAAGGCAAATTTAAATCCCAGTGAAGTGGATCTCAGGTCTCTAACGTGGTCAAGGCAGACTCATGTCTTGTGGCTCAGGACAATAGCATAATTTAAAATAGCAGTCCTGTCCAAAAGCCATTATATGGTCCAGGCTTTGCCTCTTCCACTTGCTAGGGGGGAAATCACCTAGCTACCGAAGATATGTAATGCTTTGGTCCAGGGGGAGTAGACCGCACCTGGGTGTATATATTCTACATCCTAGGCACGGTGGCCTGTGGGTGCTAGACTTGTGGCGTTATTACAAGAGTTCACAGATATTACACATCACAGAACAGCTCCCTGGGTAAATGGTGCCTTATAAATCACACAGGGATAGATAATATGAGCCCCTAAAAGTAGTGCTGCTGAATGGTTTGCATTTTTCACATGACTAGGCTAATATTTCAAACCTGGAACAGCTTAATGAAGCAGCAACATATCACCATGTTCCCCTCCCCTAAGACCTCCATCATTGAGAACGATGATTTTCCCTTGGGCTGGGTTTAATGTTTTTTGGAGGTCTGTGGAATACATTTTTGATATTTTGGAGGAGGCCGGGCAGCTTTAAGTTGCAAGATTTCTGCTATAACTGGGAGCTCCACCACGGACTTCATTTAGGAGTCACCAGAGGTCCAGCTGTGATCTCCACAAGCTTGCCCCTTGCCACCCCCGGCACTGCCTTTGCACCCCCTGGGCTCAGAGAGAGCAAAATCAGTGCCAGTAACACAGTGGCAAAGGGTCCTTACAAACATCAGCTGGTGTGCCTCTATTTCTTTTCTCTCAGTTTTTTTATTACACTAATAGTGAATTATGTGTCATTAATCACTGTTAATGTAATAAAAAAAGTAGAGTACAACTAGCTGGAATGTGACCTTACCTGACAGCTGAGGCAAATAAAACAAGCATTTCAATGCAATGGGTCTCACATTTGCTCGAATTAGAGGTATTAGCGTTGTAAACTCCTAACCGAACTTTTCTTGCCACATAAATTGACAATGAAAAGTAAAACAGTTTCACATAAGCAAGCCGATTCAAAGCGCCACTTCTCTCATGAGCATCAGCATGAAGGAGAGACACAAAAAGAAAAAGAAGTTTGCTTGCAGTCAAACTTATCAGCAAAAGTGCAATTAGCCATGTAACAGGGGCGATGGCCAGTAACAAAACCTCCCCAAGGAGGAACAAACGTAAACCATTTACCAATGTCATCAACAGAATTTTTGAAGGTCAAGCCCACGAATGAGTGGTGGTGATGGGAGTGAGGTGGGCGTTGTTAAAAGCCCAGATACATACCAACACGTCGGAAAAACAGCGCTTGCGCGTTGCGGTGCTCAACCTAAAAATGATTTTAAATGTGCGTTGTGTGCATGCTCGTGGGTGAATGTGTGTTTACGTTAGAGAGAGCGTGTGTAAATGTGAATGTGTATGTATGTGTAAGCATATGTGTGTGAGTGAAAGTGAAGATCAAAGAGCCTGTGATGTCACTTCTCCACCCCTAGCATTTTGGTGAGTTGATGTCACGAGCTCCGCACATTTGAAAACATTAAGACAATGTATGGTATCCAAGAAAGAGAAAGGTTTCATTCTCGACAAATAAGCCCCACGTTAGAGAGGAAGCACTTACATCATTCAAATAATTCCTTCAACCATTAACATCCACACCACTTGGTTCCCCAAATTTATGCTCAACGTAATATGAAACGGCCCCAACTGAACTTCACATGTCAAGAACAGTGGAGGAAGGAACTTACATCCCCAACGTCGGAATGATAGCTTCACTTGGGCACATAATTTCACTCACCATGTCCAAAACCAGGAAACGCTTTATAAGACTGTATACCGGAGGCACTACACCCCAACACACTTGCATTGACAGGACTCAGTTACCATCCTGCTGGAAGCAGCATGGAGAGCAGCTTACAGTGTCATCGACCCCGGAAGTAGACTCTGCTAAAGATGTTGGTGCAGGGATTTAAAACACTAATAACCAACCAACATGTAGTTCTATATTTCATCTACGATTGCCAAAAGGCGGCCAGAGAGCTGAGTGTTGAGCTTAAACCAGCCAGAGACCCGGTAATCAAATGAACATCCACATCTGCAATGGAATAAGAAACCTTGACATCATGACCACCTGAAATGCTGTGCCCATCACACAATGGAGTGCCAAAGAGTAGAGACCGGTAAGCTCATCTATAATGGTGTGAGATATTATGATCATGCCCCAAGCCCAGAGATTTTTGAGGAGCAGTCTTAAAACCAATATCTCTGTTTGAGGGGGAGGAGGAGAGAGGAATTACCCAACATCCACATTCTTAGGGGTGCCAGGAGTGGGAACATAACCATTACACTCTCCTGAAGGAAAATGCATCTCTGACCTACTAGCAGCTAAGCAAACAATACTAGGGCAGTGGGGCAACTCATCGGTATTGACAACAGAAATATGGCTCCAGTTGCCCATACATTTATTTGCACGTGAAAAGATGGCATATGAACTAAAAGGGGAGTTGCTGCTTTTTAACAAAATGCAGGGTCCAATTCTGAAATATCTGAATGATGAGAAGAGAAGCCTGTACTGCTCGAACAGACTTTGCTCCCTGGGCCTCTAGGATTATAAGAAATACATCCTAACAAGACCATAGGCTGCACAAAGCAGAAACTGGAGGAGTACAACACAATTGGGATGCATTTTAAAGTGGTAGTCACAGGAAGGGGGAAGCTGTCAGAGCAAGAAGGTTTGGAGACAGAGTTGCTGTTCCTAAACTCCAGGCATAAATAATTGTGTGTTGGTTGTATTTTTTGATAAACCCAACAAAAAGTATTAAAACGTAAAATGTTTGATATTCCCCAGTTAGAGAATGCCAGCTAGAAGTGGAAGCACAGCAGATGCTGAAATTGATGTTACTTGTTTTACCGGTGAAAATCTTGGACATTTATCTATAATGGCAAAGAAGTGAAGCCCAGAATCCATGGGTATATAGTATAAATAATGTACTGGATCCATGGGTCCACGGAAATCCACTGCCAACGTCGGTCCAGGCTGCACCTGCTAACTCTGATATTTTAATTTCTTCATGAAATATATATTTTTGCCGTGGATTGTCATGGGTGCCGAGCTGGAATATTTTATACAACGCTGTTATCTAGTCCTGAAGCTACAATTTGTCATGCAAAGATATTTTGTTGCAGTTATTCCTCTAGGGTTTAATAGGCAATATCAATTACGACTTTGTAGAGCATGGGGTATTACTGTTTGTGATCCTCGCCAAATAATGCCAGACAGCAAAAGCAAGCTCATCATTTACATTTTGCAAAGCAAGCCTGCTTTTCTTGTCAGCTCCTAAAAGTAAGCATATTGTGTTATCTACATTTCTCCATATAGTCATGATAAGTCGTTTTTACCTCCTGAATTATTCAATCAGCTAATGAAGCTTCCGTTAGTTATTTTTCTGAGAAGTAACTATATCTATTGCCAATGATGTTTGACTTTGATCGCTAGAATCAGAATATCTGGATAAGTAATCCCCCGGATTAAACTATTTTCCTGTTTTGTGAACAATGTTACAGCTGCAATCCATTAATGTCATGTCCCATTTTTCAATACCTGGTTGGCCTCTTGTTTTTTTGTTATTAATGCCTAGTGATCATTTACCACTAAACAGGATTTTCTGCATAAAACGGTATGGTAATATTCACATGCCCAAACAACTGCCACGCTTTCTTTTTCTGGCAGTGGATATGTTTTTCTCCATGGCAGACTAAACTCTTATACTGAGTGATGCTACATGTCTGGCAGTTTGCTTTCCTGTTTTTTGTCGCACAAGCATCGTCCCCAATCCTTGCGTGCACTAATACTTATGTGCAAAATCTGGGGTCACAGCATGCCAAATGAGCCTGGGAAGAAATGTTTCATTTGACTCTTGCAAATGATCCTCCAAATTCTCTTTTTTTGCCAGTTCACATATTGGTGAACTTGTAGAAGAATAATCTTTAATACGTCATGAACAGGAACTGACCAAACCTAGAAATGAAAGGGACTCTAGCACATCCTGTGGACCTGAGCTATTTCCCACACAAGAAATTGTAGCTGTATCTGGGCAGATTCCTACTTTAGAAGAAATATGACCATAGAAAGTTAAATCTGTTTTATCAAATGGACAATTCTGAGATTTCAAATTGAAACCAGCTTCACTCACACATTCACGTACTTTCATTCAAGCATAATCATGTTCTTAGGCTTTTCTGCTTTGGGCCACCGCCCGCAGAGAGTTGTCGTAATTCTCCCAAAGATTTACTTTAGCAACCCAATGCTTTATAGCCAATGTCTACTGGAGGCGGGTTCACTTGTGATACTGCCTTCTTGCGCTAACAGGTGAGTATTAAGCTTTTTGCCAAAACTAAGATGGTGTGATAGGACAAGCAGAAACCAAGAACTATCAAATTAAACTGGAAATAGTATTTATTTGCACATTGTTACAGAACAATCCAGCTCAGCTCCCTCCCAGCATTTAACTGCTTTTTACTATGAAAAACTAAACATATTTTCCCCAAGTTCTAAGGCCTTCAAATGATGTTAAAGGTAATACTACCACAATATCTCCCATTCCCACGAGAGAGGCCTCAGACAATTGATGTACGCCCTCAACAAAAAACATAGGGATAAACAGGAAAAATTCAGAAGGCCTTTTCCACTTTCCAATAGTCAGCTGACTTCTGCTTAATTTATTCCCTTTTGTTTCCCAATGATGTCCTCATTGACACTCTGATGGTCATGTTCCTCTTCAGCAACCTATCTTCTCCCAGTTTGTTTCCCAGTTTTGTCATGGCCATTGTTTCAGTGATACCCATTCTTATCAAGGGTGAGTACCAGATTTTAATGAGTCACTGTCTGGCACATAGTGAGCTTAATTATTTCCTCTCTTGCTGTGTGCGGGAGATAATACGTTTGCATTAAATGTTGGTATTTACTCTTTATTTCCAGAGCTCTCTTCATTGACACCCCATTATGTGATAAGTGCAGCATATCCTGAGGTCTTGATTTCAAAGCTGCTCTTTTCATTGGATATATTGCTGGTCATTTGATTGCTGGGCCTGCTGCTAGTTTAAGTTCTTCCCCCTTCCCCCTTCCATGGGCAGCCTTTTGGTACTCGTTGAGGACATATGGAACTACCTGCTGGTAGATTATTAGGCACTGATTTAAGAAAAGTAGCCCTGCACCCAGTGCAGCGCCACTTTTCTTGCACCCCTTAGCGCCCCGCTAACACCACCATGTGTGCACCGTATATAAGGTACGGTGCACCATGGCACTAGTTCAGAGCTTTGCAGGATTAGCGTAAAAAAATTTGACGCTAATCCTACAAAGCCCATTGAGGCCCATTGAAAACAATGGTGTACCTCCTTTTAACGCCTGCTCCGAGCAAGCATTAAAAGTGCCAAAAAAATGATGCAAAGAAACCTTTTAATTTTCTTTGCGCTTTTTTTCAGATCCTGTAACGGGGAACGCCTCCTTTGCATACATTATGCCTGGCGCAGGCATAATGTAGCGCAAAGGGATACAAAGTGGCGCAATGCGTGCCTTAAGTCAGTTTGTAAGTTTAGCACCCCGATTTAGGCCTCGTCGGCCACATTGGGGTAAAAAAATGGCGCTAATGTGGCGCAAGGAGGCACTAGGGGCACTTAAATCAGCCCCTTAGTGTTTTAAATCCCACGACCAACATCTCTATCAGTGTTTACTACTTCACCCAAAGTACAGTAAGCCGGGTCACACTAAAACGTAAATCAGTTTTTCATGATCCCCAATCTGTGTGCAGCACTGCAGAGAGAAGTTCATAAAACACATTTAGAAAATAGCAGGTCAAAGAAGAGAGCTGGGGCTGAGAGCTAACACCCGACCAAAAACAGTCATGAGGAGAGAGAGAGGGGGGGGAGACAAGGCCATGAGGAAAATGGGTAAAAGGGAGAAATATATTGGAAAGAGTGAGGCAAGAAAGCAGTGGCGGCTACTCTACAAGAGCTTCAGGGCACAGACGTGCCACCTGTCATCAGCAGCCACCCACTGCCCCTTGCCTCTCACTGCACATTATTTAATTCAGCAGTATTTGTGAAAACACTAGTTTTGTGTTTTCATGAACACTGCTAGGGTGACGGTCAACCCTTTATGCCTCAACTCCAGACTCCTGATGACAGGAGGAGGAGGGGCTGAGCGATGATCCATCTTAACAGTGTTGGGTAGAAGCACAGCACTCTGTAGGTGAATGTCTGAATTACAGATGTGAGGAGCATAGTTCAAATACTTTGCTGTCACACAGGCATGACCCATTACATTAGCAGATATGCTGTGCATGCCTCAGGTAAGACAGTGTATTCGCTAAAATATTCCTGACAGGGCACACATCACTGCATCCCTGAGGCCAGTAAGGAGCAATGCATCCCTGAG
The DNA here is from genome assembly GCF_031143425.1 of Pleurodeles waltl. Lineage (NCBI taxonomy): Eukaryota > Metazoa > Chordata > Amphibia > Caudata > Salamandridae > Pleurodeles > Pleurodeles waltl. The sequence continues at coordinate 1,652,013,691 of NC_090445.1, read as the reverse complement.
GCCAATAAGTAGCAATGCAGAACAGCGGGATCCTTAGCTCTGCGCCAGCTTCTGACAAGGCTGAGCTTCAAGTCCTATTAAGTAGCAGGGAAAGGCCAGGAGGCGGATCTGGCCCTTTGTCATCCAGGCTTTCCTGCTTTGTCTCGTTCTTTACTGGGAATCCTGCCTGGCTGAATCTGATTTCCAGGACCAGATTTCTACCCTGCTGCTGCCATAGAGCCTTTGATTTTGTCAGCACAGGACGAAAGGTAAGAAAGAAAAATAATCTAGTGATATTTCTCTGTGCAAATGAAAGTCAATGTGTGTTTGTGAATTACTGAGAGAGAATGAGTCTGAGTGAGAGTCAGTGTGTTCCTTCAGTGGGTAGGAGAATATCAATGAGAGTGAAAGTGAGTGAGAATCAATGAGTGAGTGCGAGAATGAGTTTGAATAAGTGGAAGTGAGGGTGTCTGAGTGAGCAAAGGGGTATGTGTTACAATGAGACATTTAGGGAGGGATTGTGGCAGACAGAGGGAGTAATACAGGGGCAAAGCCATCAATGATGCAGCATATACAGCTGCACCAGGGCCTAGACGGCTGAGGAGCTTACTGAAACCTTATCCTCTGACAGTGGCTGTGTACCAGGAGTTAGTATCAGAGCCCCCGATAAAGTAGTAGTTGTGAGTGAGAGTCAGTGGTTGTGAAAGACTGAATGTGTGGAAGTGTGTTTGGGAGTGGGAGTGTGAATCAGTGAATGTTAGTGTGTGGGTTCATTTGTGTGTGAGTGACGGTAAGTGGAAGTGAGTATGAGCATGAGTCAGTCTGAGGAAGTGAGAGAGTGCACATTAGAGTAATTGGGGGAACTTTTCAAACAGTTTAACTTAGGGGCCGCATTTTCTCCCTCATCGTTGACAAAATCTGGGACAGCCTTCCCTCTCACCTTCACTACACCAGCTGCCATTTTCCTTTCACAAGGACCTAAAAATCACCTCTGCATAAATGAATGGTTCTGTCTGCTGTGTAGCACTGAGTCAGTGCCAGGACACCCTTTTTGGATAACAATCCGCTTTATAAAACTTGAATGAAATAAAATGAAAAGAGGAACCACTAATAATTTGGGGCCACAGTGGTTCCAAAACTTTACACAAACTGTTCAGATAACTACTTCAACTGACACTAATGCTGAGCAAGAGGAAAATATGGTCTTGGGAGCAGACTGAAGTATTCTACTCAAGGGTGGGAATCCACCAGACTATGCTCCTTTGGGGAAGCACAATGAGGAAAACAGTGCTGAGAAGTGAACTGAGGAACAAATCTGCCATAGTAGTACCTCCAGGGCTGAAAAGAGTTTATTCATATTTTGATCACCACCATTAGGTTTTGCATCTCTGTCCAATAATTAAAATAATAATAATTGCGCAGAGCCTGGAGGAGAACCAAACTTCACTACACTTAGAAATATTACAAAATCTTCAGTGACATCAATAATCGAATGAGGACATGTTGGCCAGCCTAAATTGTGCAAAGATAACATTCTTTATATTTTTCAGTATACCAACTTGTGCTGAAGGAGACTTTTGTCCTTTTATAATGATTCAACAACTCTGGATCCTGATGGTCTATAAAGTAAAAAGTGTTGGGTCTACCTGAGCTAAACATTATCCATTAGGGAACGATTCAATTCACTCATCAGCCCGTGTGTGTGCCACTTAAAACGTTTATGTAGACTATGTTTATGTAGACTATGTCCGACCATCTTGCAGGGTCAGGTGGTCAACATGTAATGAGTGCAATAAATGAATATTGATACACCATCTGGAGCAGCACCGTACAGAGTGATTAACTAATTTGCAAATGATTCAAAACCTGGCAAATAGAAAGAAAATCTGTGAAGAGAATAGACTTAACCCCTGTTTAAAACCAGCTTCAATATTTTCCTATAAAATCTTTTAGTTCCTTCAGAATTCTTCCTTTCACTCACAAGGAGGTACCAGCACTGCTTGAAAAGGAACGTACGTGATGCTCTATGAGCTCCAACACTGGACCGAACAACCGCCCCGTGCATTAGCTGTTTAAAGATCACCCACATTCTTCGAAAAAATGGTTTGTACTCTTAGAGGCACAAAAGGTCTTTTTTTCCAGAAAATAGGGGTATATTTACAAAAAATGGGGCATCACTGCTGATGCACCAGTTCTCTTACGTCGCCAGTGCCCCAACTAATGACATCATGGGTAAGCCGTATTTACAATACGGCACACCATGGCAGTCGTTAGGACAATAGCGTCAGAATTTTTGGCACTACTGTGGCGCTTTGCTGCGCTGGCATCAAAAATGTTGACACTAGTGCAGCAAAGTGCAAGGAGGCTCATAGGTTACTATGGGTTTGTAATTTTAATGACTGCTCTGAGCAGGCATTAAAAATGACAGCAAATATGGTGCAGTGAAAACATGCAGATTTCACTGTGCCATTTTTGTGGGCCTCCTAGCGCCGGAATGCCCCCCTTGCATACATTATGCCTGGCGCAGTCATAATGTACAGCAAAGGGCTGCAAAGTGGCACAATGTGAGCATTCCACCACTTTGTAAATAGAGCGTGGCAAAAAAGCCTTCCTTATGACACATTAGCGTAAAAAAAATGGCGCTAATGTGACGCAGGAAGGCGCTAGGGTCTTATAAATATGCCCCAGAGAATGCTATCCAAGATTACAAACCATCCATCCAACACTTGTATCAATCCTGGAGAAGGACCTCTAAATGGACATACTGGGCAAGAACAAGGAGTGTATTTGGAGGGACGTTCCGAAAAAACTTAGGAGCATTCACCAAAAAGCATACAAAGTAATGTACCAATGGTAGATGACTCCAGTTAGACTGAGTCGGATAAACAGTTCAACATTGGTGCAATGCTGGTGATCTGAACAAGAGAGGGGTGCCTTTCTACACATTTGGTGTTCTTGCTTTCATCATTCAAATGTTCTGGAAGAAAAACTAGACCATTTAAAGGGAAGCCAGGATACCCAATCCTTGCTGATCATCATAACCTGATTCTGAGAATATAATGGTTAGATATTGAGGGCATGACTGGCAGTGATGCTTTCTAGTACTGCTTCTTCACTGCATTGCTGGATATTTCAGCACTGCATCATGGTCAAATACATTTACAGAACCAAGCAAATGGTCCTGTGACTGTACAGCCTAATGACCTTCCCCAGGCTCCTGGTCTTTCTTCATGTGACAAATAACTTAAGAAGGTCCAGTGAAGGTAACTCCTAGGAAAGCACTCTGCCACCCCAAGCCAGAATGAACATGGGCTGGCTATTGATAAATATCTATACTACAGACTAAAATCTCGATATGGGCCTCTCCAGACCACTGACATCCACAAACCCTCCACTGTTGAGGTTTTGTAAAGCAGACAAATTACAAACAAATGAAAAGGAAACCATATACTAAAAAGTAAATCCTCTCCAAGACTCTCATTAGTGGCCAGTTAAAATCCTCTTCCTTTCCAGTTTCAATTGACCATTTTCAGCTCTGGCGCATCTCTCTGGTCTACATATTTGGCATTGGTGCATGTACATCCTCCAATTATCCCACTTACTCTAATTAATGTTTAGCTGCAGAGTATTTAGCTAACACTGGCTCCCAAAAGTTATTTTGAGCTCTGACAATGACCAATGGGAACCTAACATCTGTATGCCAAATACATATTGCAGAGGTTCTGGAATGATTGCTTTGCCAACCTCTCAAAGCTATGAGCGCTCACCCATGCTCTAGAAGTTTCCTGGTGTTACCTAGGTTTCAATACGCAGTAGGCATTCTGCTACCAATAGATGATGATTAGCCAGTTTGTACCATTGTACACTCTTGCAGTCTTTGATAATCATACACTATGTGGATTCTTCCATAAGACGGTCGGTGATGGCTGTTTCTTGCATGGTCTCCATGCAGAACTTCATGCCATGAGCAGCTGCATGGGCATTTACCATCCTAAGTGACCTTGGGATAAAATGCCACCTTTCTACAATGCTCTCTTGAAAGTGGAGTTGTATTCACTTCTTGAAGGGGCAATGTGGTGCTCCTAACTGGTGACATCTTAGGTGGCTAACTACTATTGCCTTGCTCTAAAACCTTTCAATCCATGACATAGGCCCTCATTCTGATATTGGCGGGCGGCAGTCGCCGCCCGCCAATATCTGGCCGCCGAATGACCGCCCCGCGGTCAAAAGATCGCGGCGGCCATTCCAACTTTCCCGCTGGGCCGGCGGGCGCCCTCCAAAAGAGCGCCCGCCGGCCCAGCGGGAAAGCCCCTGCAACAATGAAACTGGCTCCGAATGGAGCCGGCGGAGTTGCAGGGGTGCGACGGGTGCAGTGGCACCCGTCGCGATTTTCACTGTCTGCTAAGCAGACAGTGAAAATCTTTGTGGGGCCCTGTTAGGGGGCCCCTGCACTGCCAATGCCATCCCATCCCAGGGGCCCCACGACACCCGTTCCCGCCATCCTGTTCCTGGCGGTAAAAACCGCCAGGTACAGGCTGGCGGGAAGGGGGTCGGAATCCCCATGGCGGCGCTGCAAGCAGCGCCGCCATGGAGGATTCCCTGGGCCAGTGGAAAACCGGCGGGAAACCGCCGGTTCCCCTTTTCTGACCGCGGCTTTACCGCCGCGGTCAGAATAGCCCTGGAAGCACCGCCAGCCTGTTGGCGGTGCTTCCGTGGTCCCTGGCCCTGGCGGTTTGAAACCGCCAGGGTCGGAATGACCACCATAGTGTTTCCTAGAGATGGCTTTCCACACAAACCTTTATGTATATGATAAAGTTCTACTGCCTTTGGAAGACTTAGTGGAACAGACAATTTCCTCTTTCAAGGAAAGGATACTTACTATGTGACAGTCAGGCAGCAAGGGTTGTATTGTAACGAAACACATGTTGATATTTGTTGACTGGTGAAAACAGATAGAGCTAGCGTTGTGCCTGCTGGGATTGTCGCTCCTTTCACTTCTTGTTCTCGGTTCTTTCAACGTTTTGCCTATTTTTTTGTGTTTTAGTTCATTTGGAGCTCACTGCCTGAGAAGTTGCATTTGCCTTTGCTTATTCTCATTATTAGTGTTCATGTTCTTCTCCCTGGAGGAATGGAGTCTGCTTAGGGCCGGCTAAAAGTTCACCTCATTGGAAGAGGAACTGTTTCATATCCAGATGTGGACTACATACTGAAAAAGCCGCCAGCATCACTGGCCTTAATTAAATACCTTGTGAATAATAAAGTCTCACAGATATTAATTCACTTTTAATAAAGTGAGCCATAAAATCATATTGCACCGCATTCATCACCAGGGCTATCGACTTAACGTCCCAGATGCAAAGCCACACCTCGCTGAAGCCTGCAGCAGAAACTAGTGGCATAAAGAAAATGGAAGGGGCCCCACAAAGAACATGGAGGCCCCCCACCCTCAAGATTCACTCAGTTCAGGGGCTGAGCTGAGGGGGCTCCTTGGAGCTCGGGGACCTTTGTTACGCCACTAGCAGAAACAGCCACAGAGCAATACTGAAGTTCAACCACAGGCATTACCCCAAAGGGTCTGAAGGTTCGAGGTGATTTGAGCATGAACTAATGAGGTTCACATGGTGGCACGAAGGAAAAAAACCAAAATCAAAGTATCCTGTGAAAGGAAGTTAAGTACTTGTTTTTTTTCTGTAAACATGTCACCTGCGGTTGTACCTAAACATTTGATCGCATTTTCAGGAGTAAGGCAAGCAGTCATTTCAAGAGTCAGGAAAACGAAATGGTGATTTCCTCATGCACCACTTCTGACAGAGTTCAATATATCACTATATCAGACTCCAGCCTAGATCTGGCTTCTTTCTCTTTATGTTCAACTGTGACTTTTGGTTCGGCTCTTTTAGCTCAGAAGAGATGTTTTATTCCCATTTCTGAGCAAAGCACTGAAAAATAGGTATGCGGTCAGTCTCTCCCACTGGCAAAGCCTTACTTTTCATGAGGGGCAAAGCACCCCACAGGACAAGTATTTTTCCAACAGTGAAGTTATAACAAAACTCGACATAAGGCAGGAATGTATGATCTCAGAAAATCTTGGCTGAGCCCCTTCCCGGCAAACTTCGAAAGCTGCTCTTAAGAAACCAGAATGGTCTGTTTGTGGTACGTCTTGGGAAACAAATGGACTCGTGGAGCATTCCTTGGGAAGGAGGCCAAATCCTGCTCTTGCCTAACAGCAAAAAATGGAAAAGCAGTGGAAAAGCGAATTGACCACTTAAAACGACTGCCCATACTCAAACTTTCCTTCCTCCCATGAGCCGTGGTTTAGGACTTGCTGGTAATGAAATGGAGCAGTCAGATATCCGGTGTTTACATTTCCAGCCATGAGCATTAAAGCTAGTTACTGTACTTCTCTGATCTATTGTAACCTTGAGGCTAGCCACAATGACAACTCACAGAAACCTCCATCAATGCTATGCATAATGTACTGGTGGTAGACTTATCACCACATGTGAAATACAGTCTTTCGCGAATAACTTCAGATACTGTTGCATGTTTTCATAGAGTTACAGATGCTGGATAGATAGACCTGGTGGGATGGATGGATAGATAGATAGATAGATAGATAGATAGATAGATAGATAGATAGATAGATAGATAGATAGATAGATAGATAGATAGATAGATAGATAGATAGATAGATAGATAGATAGATAGATAGATAGATACAGCAATGGTATTATGAGTTTCCTTTCCACCAGGGATTTCCTGGCGGCAACCCCACCAGGAAATCCCTGGCTGAAAGGATACTGGCGACAGGAATTAAGATTCCTGTCGCCAGTATGCGACTCCCCCACCCCGTGAAACAGCCACAGCCCCCTTCCCACTCCCCGAACCCTGTAGACACCACCCTTCCCTGCCCCCTAACCCTGTGCATTCTCCCTGCTCCCATCCACACATGCACACACCACACACACACTCATGCACCCACGCACACACATTTACACACAGACACGTGTCCACGCACACACACGCACACAAACACCCTTCCCTCCAGTCACACACACTCACCCCCATTCACGCACACAACACTCAACACCCCCCGCCCCACCTCCACCTGTCGGACGATCACCTTACCTGCTCGCAGCAATCTGCCGGGAGGAAACGGGGTCCATGGGGCCTGCTCTGCTGGCACCGGCCCGTTACCACAACACCGCCACGCTGATTACAAAATTGTAATACGGAGGGTGGTGTTGTGATGATGTGGCTGTGCCAGCAGAGCAACCTCCACTAGACCGCCGACCGCCAGTATGGCTGCTGGCGGCTCTCCACCCAGTTTATGACAGAGAGCTGCTAGGACTCAAAATATGGCGGTCTCAAGACCGCCATCACTGCGGTCTCCTGGCTGGTGTGACTTCAGCGGACAACTTTCTTCTCTTCCCATTAGTGCAGGATGAATTCAAGTGATTTTTGGAAAAAATATTGAAATTTATAATCTTCATTAGTCCCAAATTGCAATTACCAATGGTCTTGCAGTTTCACAGGTGGGAGGTACATAATATAGAATAACCCTTCTACCCACAACAACTTTTGCAGTTGCAAGTGATTATCTCAATGCAGGCATATCAGCTCCAACATGGGCACAGGTGAAATCTAATATAGGAGACATGAATTCCTATATTTGCACACTGTATGGTGGTGGAGAGGAAGAAAATCCAGGCTATCGATAATGGTAGATAGGTTGGTAAAGGGCAGGGGGATTATTATCTCTACTACTTAGAACCATACTTAATTTATGGCCATTGTTACTCTTCCTTCCTTGTGGGTCTTTTGTCACCTCTGCTGAAAGTTGGTGTCATTGCTGCTCACACTCCATATGAGGATAATAATTGCTAATGTTGCTTGAAAGGGTAATTAGATGTGAGCAGATGTGGAATTTAGTTACCCATTGTGCTTTAATATGCACATAAATATTAGCTCTACTCCATCCCAAAGAGGTGACGTCCAGCTCACTTTTCTCATTATGAAGGGCAATCAATCACACCACAAGGAAGCAAATACATCGATTAAGGGTGATGCTGATAGCTGTACCTCCACTGGGATAGAGCTGGAATACATCGAGCTAGGGATTATGCGGAGAGCACATACTTTGCATGGGATTTGGGAGTAGAGTTCACCCACCAAAGTTGGAATACTTGTATTTAAAATCAAGGTACTCTGTTGGGCATACTCAAATACCACAACTGAAGTACTTAAGTACCCATTAAGCAGTAAGTGCCCCTTTAGTCAGCCACTGTTCCTGGACTCACTCAAATTTAATACTAAAATGTAGGCAAATGTCTGTGGAGATCAATGCAGTCGGGGTGGAGATCTCTGCATAGAAAATGATATGTTATGGATTCGCACGCGAGCCAACGACAAAGATGGCCGCCTGATAACGGAGCTCCGCGCATCATCGGACCAATTCCTACCGACGGAGCCGTTTTTTTTCTTCTTTCTAATGTCATTCCCCTAAAAAAAACATGGGATGTTTTGGTGAGCATTTTCATCGTTTTTTGGGCTGCCTAGCATATTTCCTGACTCTTTAATTACGTTTTCTTATTTCTCCTCATGAATGCGGCCATTTTGAATAGCTTTGCTCACCAATACATTATACTTTTTTGAATATTTGACTTTATTTTTTGCGCAAGCCTGGTTTTTTACTTTTTGCTGTTTTGCTAACATATTTTTGGAGTTCCTGTGTCACTTGCTTCCTTATTAAAGGCTTTTTATTTTTATATGGGCAAACTAAAGAAAATAAAAGCTCTGTCGCATCAGTCCTCCTCAGCTGACAAGGTTTCGCACTTTTTTCAATTGGACACTTCTGCTGCAGCGTCTTCTTCTTCCATCTCAAATATGTCTTCCTCATCTTCTACTTCGCCTAAAGTTCCTCAGCATATTTCTGCATCCACTCATAAGAGGGTCAAACAGGACCCAATTTCACCAGTAAAATCTCCCTCGCCGATCTCTCTTGAACTTGTGCTTGATGAAATACGTGCATTGCGTCCCTTTATTGAAGAAACTAATTCTCGGATACAATATCTTGATTCTAAATGGTCTCAAATGGAAGTGAGAGTCTCTGCTTTGGAACAAAGAGTCAGCGACGTGCAGGATGAAACACATAAAATTATTACTTTGGAGAAGGAAGTGGCAACCTTGAAGACTCTTACGGAGGATTTGGAAAACAGAAATAGACGCAATAATCTTCGCCTTTATGGATTACCGGAGGGTCTTGAAGGGAGTGACCCAATTTCATTTTTCACCTCATTCTTTCCACAGTTGGTGGGTCTACCATCTTCTACAGAATTGAACATCCAAAGAGCGCACCGCATTGGTCATCGTTCTCCGCATTCCACCACATCTAAACCAAGAGGTGTGATTATTTTCTTTCTTGAATTTACTGACTTATTGAGAATTCTTAACGCTGCGAAAACCAAAAAACAAATTTCTTGGCAGGGAAGTAAAATCTTCATTTAACAGGATGTGTCCAAAGCTACAGGAGGAAAGAGTTTTTGGATCTTCGTCCACAGCTTCGTGACTTGGGAGCTCGTTTTAGATTATTCCATCCATGTTTCTTCAAAAAGACATATCAAAACAAGACCTCTTCATTTACCTTTCCTGCAGTTCTTCGTGATTTTCTACGACTACACTCTACAAATTCTATGGAAACAGTTGGTCCTTCTACACATTGACTATATACATTTCTTAATTTATTATGCCCTTTCACTATTATTGCAATAGAATTGATGGTCCTTTATATGCAGTTTATACAATATACTATATTGACGTGACTACAGACCCTTTTTTGTTAATGTATTGTTTTCTTTTCACAGGTTCCTGGTGTTCTATAATCATTATTTGTGCTCGTAACCTTTGTCCATTGATGCGTTCCGTTCCCTTGCTGTGCCGTCTTCAGTCGGCTCTGTCACCACCCCTCCCATATTGTTCATTTATCTCAGGTATGTTTTTGCAGTCGTCTTTATTTGACATGTACTGTCTCTTCTTTTTTTCTTGACTACTTTCCATCCTTTTTCCTGCTGTTTTCCCTTTACTCTTCTCTCCTTTTATTTTTTTCTGTTTTCTTTTCCCTTATATGTATTTTCAGTTATTTATGATACAAGGCCTTTCGTGTATATATATGGTTATGTGACGTAAATTCAGGGTTGTTTCTTGGAATGTCAAAGGTTTTATTAATTCAATCAAAAGGCAGAGAATTTTATCCCAATTATCCAAATATAACCCAGACTAGGTTCTTCTACAGGAGACCCATTTGACAGACTCTGAAGCTCTGAAACTTAAAAAAGGCTGGGTGGGCAATGTTTTTACTTCACCTTCGTCTACAAAGAAAAATGGTGTAATTGTGCTTTGCCATAAAAAATTATCAGTTAATGTTATTTCGCAAAACTCGGATTCTGATGGTAGGTGGCTCTTTGTGAGGCTCAGTATTAATGGGATTACAATGACTATTGGTAATATTTATGGTCCAAATAATTCAGAATATCTTTTCTGGCCCACTATTACTAAAAAATGTTTGCATTATAATGATGATTTTCTTCTTATTGGAGGGGATTGCAATCAAATTCTTGATCCCTTTATAGATAGGCAATCTGTAATTAAATTTTCTCCCCATAAAATGCATAAACAATTTAAGGCATTTTTCTCACAATGTAATTTAATTGACTCATGGAGAACTTGCAATCCAGATAATAGGAATTTTTCGTTTTATTCTCCACCACATAGCTCCTTATCTAGACTTGACCAAATCTTTGTTTCTAAATCATTATCCCAAAATCTTTTTAACTCCTCCATTGAACCTATGGTAATATCAGATCATGCCCCAGTCATTACAGATTTTGACTTGCTCCCAGTGCATCCCAAGTCCAATAGGTGGCGATTTAATAACTCTTTATTACTTGACTCTAAATTTTCCACTTCCTTTGTTGCCTTTGCAGCTGAATTTTTTCGATTTAATGAAGATTCTCACGTTTCTCCACAATTGTTATGGGATTCGTTTAAGGCTGTGGCTCGTGGTCATATAATACATTTTGTCTCTAATAAAAATATATCTTTCAATGCCCAGCATCAAGCACTTCTTCTCAAAGTTAAACGCTTAGAACATCAGTACTATTCTTCCTCCACCAATTTTAATATACAAGAACGTATTCAGGCAAAACTGCAATTTAACAAAATCTCAACGGATAATGCTTCCTCTTTTCTTCTACGTAGTAGTGCTCGTTATTATGGAGGTCGAAATAGAGCGGGGAAGCTTCTGGATAATTATTTAAAAGTTCGAAAGCAACGCCATAATGTGAAGTCCATAGTTTCAGATACTGGTGAGTCCCTTTTTAAGGATGAAGATATTTTAGCTGAATTTGTTAATTATTACCAGACACTTTATACTCCTGAGTCAGACCCGACCCCCTTACAGATTGATGATTATTTAAAGAATATTCCCACCCCTAATAATACACTGATTGATGCTACTTCACTTGAAGCAGATATTACTTCGTTAGAAAGTTTTAAAGCCCTTCAATCGCTAAAAAAAGGGAAAACTCCTGGTGCGGATAGATTTGCAGTGGAATTTATTTTAAATTTTTCTGACCTGTTACTTCCTAAACTTTTTCAACTTTTCCAATTCTTCATAGATTCTGGTTTTACAGGGGGCACATTTCAGGAAGCTTCGATTTGCCTAATTCCAAAGGACGGTAAGGATCATACTTTTTGTAAAAATTCTAGACCAATCTCTCTTCTTAATACAGAAGATAAAATCTTTGCTAAATAATTAGCCCTACGTCTTGATACCCTTTTACCTGCGATGATAAGTAAGGAACAAACGGGTTTTGTCAAAGGTAGACTTGCTTCTGACAATTCTAGAACATTCTTTAATGTACTCAGCAAGACTCCCGCTCTGTCGCATTCTCTAGCAGCAGTTTCCATAGATGCTGAGAAAGCATTCGACCGGTTAGATTGGTCTTTTCTATTAAAAGCTTTAGCCTGGCATGGTTTAGGGCCTCATTTCATTTCATTTATCTCTTTGCTTTATCAATCTCCAATGGCATCGATATCGGTAAATGGGAAATTGTCTAGATATTTTGTATTACGCCGAGGTGTACGTCAAGGGTGTCCGCTCTCTCCACTCCTATTTATTCTAGCTCTCGAGCCCTTTCTATCCAGTATTAGAAATAACATTAAAATTGAAGGTTTCCAGTATGGCGAGAAACATTGAAAATTAACGGCATATGCAGATGATATACTTTTATATATCTCAAACCCTGAGCTCTCGATTCCATCTCTACTTTGGGAAATTGAGGATTTTTCCTTGATTTCAGGTTATAAGATAAATTTGGATAAAACTGAAATCCTCCCTTTAACAAAATTTTGTTTTAAAGCATTGTTTGATATCACTGGTTTTCACTGGAATTCTTCCAAGATTAAATATTTAGGTATTTGGTTCACTTCATCCATTAAAAAGTACATTGAAGTAAATATTTCAGAGTCTTTAGAGAAAGTTAATAGATCGATTCTGGCTTGGAATCCCTTATTTTTATCTTGGTGGGGTCGTCTTGATTTTATTAAAATTATGATTTCTCCTAACATATTATATATCCTATCCATGATTCCGCTTCCTTTACCTGGTACCTTTTTTACACAATTGGACTCCAAATTGTCTAAATTCCTCTGGAACAATAAGAAATCTAGACTTTCATCTTCGCCATTCTAAACAGGAGAGAGGAGTCAATTTTCCTGATTTTAGATTGTATCACAAATCCTTTTGTTTGCGCCAAGCTTCTCGGTCGGTCTCCCTGTCAGACTCTAGGTTTACTCCATTATGGTTGGATATTGAGTGTTCTTTTCTTTTGCCTTTTTCCCCTAGTGTGGTGGTATCCTTTTCCTATAATATTTCACTTATCTCCTCTCTGCTTCTTAAACATACTTGCCCTCTTCTGCGTTCTCACTATTTACCTCCTTCGGTTCTCATTCCTCTTTTCTGAATTCCCCTATTTGGCATAATTGTCTTATCACTATTAATAAAAAACCCTTATTTTGGAAATCCTGGCGACAGAGAAATATAGTTTGGGTCAAGGATTTATTCTCCAATAATACTCCAGTTTCTTTTTCACAATTACAACTTCTATTTCATTGTCCCAATTCATTTATGCCTAAATATCTTCTTCTTATTAATTTTATTCTTGATGCACTTTTTTCCTTGCCTTCCCCTTCTTCTTCTTCGGAATTAGTCTTTTCTTTGTCCTCCTTTCTTATCTCATATCCTAAGGCATCAAATATCTATAAACTTTTTCAGTCTCCTGTTTTGACGCGTCCTAAATCTAAAATTGAATCTCAATGGGAATTGGATTTGGGATGTACCTGGACTGTTTCCTTTTGGAATAAGGTGTGGCATCGATCTTATAAAATATCCAGACCACACAGTCACTTTTCTTTCTTTATCACAGACTTTATAGCAACATTTTCTGTATCCTCCACTCCAAGTTGCTGGTCCTGCGATAGCCCAAAGGGAGATCTTATGCATATCCTTTTTGAATGTCCTCCTACTGTCTCTTTTTGGAGAAAAGTTTGGTGTCAGCTTACCTGCATTTTTCATTTGCAATCCCAATTATCTACGCTGGTGCTTTTTTTAGTAGTCTCTGTGCTGACATTGTTTCAGATGATGATAATTTAAAATTGTTGGATCTCATGTTAGCTTAGCCCTTTCAACAAGTTACTCTCAATTGGAAAAACTCATCCAATATTTCCTATAAAGCTTGGTGGAATAATGTTTGTCACTACCATAGATTAGATATTGCTTTTACCTCTTTATGCTGCCCTTCCATAAATAGAGATTTGTACTGGTTACCTTTGACTGATTATCTTAATGTTGTTGCTTGTAATTCTACTAATTGTGCATTATCTGAGAATTTTAAGCCACCATGAATTCTTTATTTTCTCTGTTCTTGAGTGAATTTTGACTTAGCTTCCATTTATGCTTTTTTGAATATTACTTTTTTTTTCTTTCTTATGTTTAACTGTTGAAGTTCCAATGCATTTTTCGCATTGTAAATGGTCTTCTCCCATTTTCCTTGTTTCCTCCCCTTTTTTATACTTTAAAATGTTAAACAGCTTTTACAACTCGTTTTAAAATTATATCATTATCATTATGACAGATATCTTGTATTGTTAGTATATAACCCATATGTATTTTGATTTTAATAAAGCTGATTTACCTTAAAAAAAGAAGATGCTATGTTATGTTAAATTAATTTATATCAGTGCTCAAATCACCCCGGGAGGGGTATCTCAGTACATCCAAGGTGGTGGCCTTCGTAACAAAAATAAAATATAAAATAACACTGTTTGAGCTTTTTTCTGACGCTGCCAAGATCGGTGCAGGTGCGAATAAAATATGGCAGATTATTATAATACTGCAGTGCTAAATATGAGAAAGCCCTGACACCTGATCTTGCCGTTTTTATCCAGGGAACTGTCAGGAGCGCTTTGTCACTTGACCTCAGATGCCTGGAAGGCCAATAATGCAACACTTGCTGGGAGAGATATAGGGGACCTTTTCATGCCAGCGCTTTGTGGGCGAGCCAGCAGATTTTAAAGCTTACTCTTTGTCTGATTGGCAGCCAGTGCAGTGATTTGTCGACTCTGCGCCAGAAGGAAGATTGCAAATGAGGCGAGTTGCTATATTTTGCACTGCTTGGAGTTTGGCAAGTAGATATTCACTTGTGGAGGCTAGAGGGCATTACAGTAGTCTAGCCTATTAATTATAAGCCCCTGGACCAGAGTTTTCCTGGCTGAAAATCGCATGTGAAACAGGTGCCTGCTGTGCAAATAGTATGTTCTTTCATGGTTAACATTAGGTCAATTCAAATACAAGGTTTTTTACTGACTGTTTAGGGGTGGGCTCAGGGCCCAATTTGACCAGCCACCAATCATCCGACCAGAAATATCTGGCCTTACCAACCAGTATAATCTCAGTTTTTGCAGCATTCAGTTGTAGGCAATTCTGTGACATCAAGGCTGCAATTGCTTTCATACGCAAAAGAAAACACTGTTTGGTTTTCGCTGGATCTCTATTAAAATATATGACTGATATTAAAGAGCATGGGGTTTAGGCAGAAACCTTGGGGGACTCCCTTGTCAATCAGCTTAGTATGTGATTTAGTATGTGATTTATAAGAACTAAGGGAGATCATTTGGGTTCTATTGCTTAAGTAGTTCCTGATCCAGCTTAACAGCGTCCCATAAATTCCAGAGTCATGCAGGCTTTGCAGCAATTTTATGTGAGACACCGTGTCAAAAGCCACAGAGGGGTCTAAAAACACCAGCATAGCTGGCATGTCAGAATCAAGAGCTGCTCTCATATGGTCTACTGCTGCCACTAAAGGCTGTTTCTGTGCTGTGTAAGGAGAGAAACCAAGACTGAGAATGATCTAAGATACTGTTATTCTCAAGGTATGTAATGCAGTGTTTGTTAATTAGCCCTTTGCGTGCTTTGCTCAGCAGAGGGAGAAGAGAAATGGGATAGAAATTGGTTAGATCAGAAGCAGCAAGGTGTGCCTTCTTTAATATGGTCCTTTCTTATGCATCTTTCTACACCTGGGAAATTATCCCGGTGGTTATAGACCGGTTGAATATGTCACATATAGCAGGCACCAGCAGCTCTGTAAGTAAAGCCATTATTCTAGATGGACACATGTCGGAGGGTGAACCCGACTTTCTTTTCTTAAGGACATTTTTAATATCCTCGGAAGTAAATGAATTGAATTTAGATAAGCCTTCAAAGTTAGTGGGGAGGGGGGATTAAGATTGTCTCCTCGTCATTAAGGCTGGTGGGCTTAGGAAAACTAGCATAAACGTGGTTGATTTTGAGTTTAAAAAAAATCCGCTAGAGAGTTGCATAAAACTTGAGACACTGGAAATTCTATGTGACAAGCCTGTGGATGAGTTAATTCTTTCAAGACTTTTTAGAGCATTTTAGGTGAGTTTTCAGATTTGCTGTGTAATAAAAGTTTTGTGGGCTTGTTTGATGTTTCTGTGGTAGGCATTAAGAGCTAATTTATAAGCTGATTTATCAAACTGATTTTTGGTGGAACGCCTGCGTCACTCACATTTTTTACAATGGGCTTTATCAAGGAGAGTCAGATTCTTCCACATATTGGTCTGTGGACTGTATTTTGTAGTGTGTTAGGGTCAGATGTAGGTAGGTATGTGATTGCGACTTGCAATTTGCGAGTCATAGCGACTCGCAAATTGCAACTCGCAATCCGAGATGCAGAAAGGTGTCTCAGACACCTTCTGCGACTCGCTATGGGAAAACGAGCTGAAAAAAGAAAAAATTCCGAAACCATTTGGTTTCGGTTTTTTCAGAGTGGGCAGTGGTCCATAGGACCACTGCCTGCTCTGAAAAAATATTTTTGTGGGCATTCACAAAGGGAAAGGGGTCCCATGATGACCCCTTCCCTTTTGCGAATGAGTTATCATCCACTTGAAGTGGATGGTAACTGCAAGTTGGTTTGCGACCGCTTTCGCGGTCACAAAGCAACTCTACATCGCGATGCGGTCGCAAATAGAAAGGGAACACCCCTAACTATTTGCGAGTCGGAATCACATTTTGCGAGTCGGTACCGACTCGCAAAATGTGATTCTGCATCGCGTTCAGCCTTTTGCGCCTCGCAAACCGCGTTTTTTGCCATTTGCGTGGCGCAAAAGGCTTCCTACATCTGGCCCTTAGTATCACTGTTGTAGTGCAATACACATACTTCTAAATTCAGTATGTGAATAGGCCCCTTATTATTTGGTTACTTTTGCAAATTACATTTCCATACTATCTACTGTGTAGAAATCTTGTTTTGCCCGTTTCTCTTTACTAACAGACTCTGAGGCTAAATTATCATTTTCCCAAAAAACTCTAATTATGAAAATCCCTTCTAGCAAATTAAATTCAGTTTTAGTTGTATTTCAGATGACATAGGTAAGCAGACAATGTACTTCACTAACCACTTTTTGTTTATCCTCACTGGCAATTTTTAAATCAAATATCCACAAGGGAGAAAGTTTGCATCCTTTCTTCTGCTGCCTGCCTCACAATTTTGCGATCTTGCTGCAAGCAGCACTGTAACCAATACCTTAACATATACTTAGAATCAGATTTGGGTCTGCCTTTTGCTTGTGAATTGATGTTTTTCGTCTATTTAAATTCCCTGCCCCCGAATCAATGGCTCTCCCCGCTGGTTCCTATCCAGTCACCCTTAGAATGCCCCACACTGCCTCTGTATCACTCATTTCTTTCCTCCTCTGCCATTCCCTTAGCTTTCACAACTATCACAATTACTCAGTATTACTACTGGTCAGTGAGCTTCCCTCCCTCCCTAGCTGTTGTTGCTGATATTGTTCTTCCAAATGCTTGTAATCTATGGCACACAGTATTGGCATGTCAATAGCGGCAGGTCGGCCCTTTTGTAAATGTATAATATACACATCCAAGATGGCCACCCCATTGCAATACTTTGTATACATCCAAGAAGACTATCACATTACAGTGTGACAGCCATGTTGAAATGGTTTAAGTTATTGTGGATACTTATTGGTACACCATTGTAAGGATGCCGTCAAGATGGCTGCACATTGCTTTTGTCTATTCTACAAGCATTGCTTAAGAAAATATCAGTAGAATATAAATATTGGAAAAAGCAGGACCAACTAGCTTCTTTCAAAGAGTGGTAGGCTATTTTTATTTGCTATATTTATGGAAGTTTTGTGTAAGGTTGGTGTAAGATATGGGGTTATTGGTTGAGGGGCGTGGAAGCCCCAGTCAGGCGACAACCACGTTCTTTTGCTGGGGGAAGCTTTCAGCATGAAGAGCAGGTCGAGCGTCGTAGAGGGTCATTGCTGTAGAGCAAATTTCCAGTCGTTGCTGGAGCTTCATGTTGGCTGTTTTCGTGGACTGTCATTGGTGTAGCACAAAGTGCAGGTCTGACATTGCAGATTGTCGTAGATGGTCACTATCAGTGCAAAGAGAAGGTCTCACCGGACCTTTGCATTGGCAGTCATCATGGATGGCAGAGGTTTGGCACAAACGGACTGTTTGTGGTTGTGAGGAGCCCAAACGGCAGGATTTTCACCTTTTCGTTTTGAAAGATCTTCCACTGATCCCGACCAAGGGGCCAAGGAGGCACCTTTTAGGGATGATTACTCACTCCTGCAGAGGCCAGAATAAGGGCTCAGGCAGGTTTAGGGAGGTCCAGTTGCAGTTGGTCTGCTGGGCAGTTGCAGTGAGAGGCCTCTGAAACATGTTCTGTCCCTGCAGGTCAAACAGGAGGTCAGCCAAGTGACCTTGGAGTCACTTTGGGTTGCCTGAGATCAAGGCAAGCAGGTCCAGTCTTCATTCTTTCCGACAACAAGGCAGCTCTTCAAGCAGCAGGCAGTCCTCTGGCAGGAAGGCTATCCTCTGAATCTTCTACATGATTCCAGAGCCGCTCTCTAGAACAGGTTTGTTCTTCCAAGGCGATGCTCTGTAGGTTCAACATTTATACCTCCTACCCCTAACAATGGTTGTGGAAAGTTCTTCTCCTTTCCATGCACAAGCCTCCAAACTGTCTGGTGTGACAAAAGGCCAACATGCCTTTGTGTCACTACCTTGATGCAACACACAAACTCCAATAGTAGAGTGATGTGACCCAGGGCACTGACAGAAAGGCACAATTGGTTTGGACAAGAAACAGCAACTTTCTAAAAGTGGCATTTCCACATATTCTAACATGAAATCCAAGTTTACCATTAAGGAGCATTTTAAATTGCGATTCATTTCAGTGTGAATAGTATTGGGCCCAATTCACAAAGGTAAATTTAGAGGTTTGTTCTAAACTTAGACAAAACGTCTTAGTTTATGCCATTGGGAATTCACAAAAGGCATTTGCAAATAATATCTTTAGGTCAGTGGCTAGGAAGGAGATCCACCCCAAATGCTGACCTAAAGATACTACTCGTAAATGCCGTCTCTGAGTTCCCAAAGTCGTAAACTTAGACGGTGGTCTAAGTTTACACCAAACATCTAAGTTTACCTTTGTGAATTGGGCCCAGTAACTCAGTGTTAGTCAGTTGGAGAGATAGGCCTTACAACAGTGAAAAATGACTTTAGGCATTTTTCACTGTCAGGATATGTAAAACTTAAACACACATGTTCTACTTTTCAAGTACAGTGCACCCTGTCCCATGAGTCCTTACGGTATACTTTAGGGGCGACTTATAACTGTTAAAGAGGAAGATTTAGGCCTGGTAAATGGCAGTTTGAAACTGAGCTACAGACTTCAGTAGCAGGCCAGAGACATGTTTTTAAAATACTACTTTAGCGAGTGGCACAATTTACAGGCCCTGGGTACACAAAGAACTATTTAAAAGTACCAATTAGGTGTAGGGCAGTTTTTCATGTTTGAAGGAGAGGGCACAGGCACTTTAGCATTGGCTAGCAGTGGTAAAGTGCACAGACTCCTAAGGCCAACAAAAACAAATTCAGCAAACAGGAGGTGTGAAGGTAAAATGTTTGGAGGAATACCACACCAAATATTTCAGTGCTAACAGGTGGTTACAAAAATTTGGCTAATTCCATTTTTGTATAGCATGAGGCAGCAGAAGTAAGGGTGGGGCAAGGGCAGGACAATGGCATTGTCTCATAGAGTCTCATTTTGCAGTTTGGCAGGCGACGAGGCCGCCTGCCAGGTCAGCGGAGGCTCAAGTGGCCACTCCCAAGGTGAAAGACTGCCCTCTGTATTTAGAAGTTTCCACCTGCTTGGGGGAGAGTTCTGTGTCTCCAGTGCATCTGCCTATACAGTGGATGCACTGGAGACACAGATGGCTGTCAATCAGGCACAACATCTATCTCTTTTCTTTCTTACTGTGTGTGTCAGTAGTCAGTAGAGACAGCAGTCAAGCCAAAGGCTCTTGCCATAAAGAAATGTGGCACAATATGGACAGTACTTTATTGAGAGCATTATATAGATTTCACTCCAAATCTCTGGTATGATTGTAGAAAGTCACAAACTGTGGGAATAATCTTCATCAGGCTTTAAAGGAGAAGTTGTCGCAGTTCAAGCTAGGCAGCAATTGACTTGATATAGAGGACTCTGACCAAGAACAATTGTAACACTCCTGACCATGGAGTAAATTCATTAGATTTCCTATGTGGACTACTGTGCCAGTGGATGGCTGCAATGGGGTTAAGCAGATGGCGAGAGCTGGTCGTTAGAGGAGAAATGGTATTCGACCATTATGGTATCTGTTCCTGTGCAACTGTGAGTTGTTATAGAGAGAAGTGGGACGTTCTTTTCAGATGAGCACTGTTTTCTATATTTATTAACTTTCTTAGTGTGTATTGAAAATGAATGTTTTAATGTCAGTTTACATTTACTTCATATTTTTTCTTAACCACATTTTTAGTTAGTAGAAAAAAAGAACCAAAAAAACCCTCCTCAGTTGAGAAGGAAACTTTTCTCAGCTGAAAGTGACACCTAAATAAGATGGACCAATAAGACTGTTTAAAACTGGGGTCCCAGTTAAGAAACGTCACCACTTTGACAACTGATGGGATCACACCTTTTTAATTCTTCAGACCAGGAAGGAGCAACATGGCCCAGTGGCCAACTTTCCCAGTCACCAAACAGTAGAAGGCCTGGACCAGAGGCACAATCCTGACAAAGAAAAGCAAGAAAAACTATTCTTTTTTGCAATGCCTTGGTGGAGGCAATGTCAAGTGACAATAGAAAATCAACGGGAAAAGAGGCATAATAATATGCAGAAGACACAATTGAAAGAACTGAAATTGACATTCTTTCTGGTTGTGGCGGGGTGATGAATTGATGGTATTTTTATCACTTTGATCATAATTTCCCAGTTCTCGGTATGTGCCAATGAACTGATGTTCATACCAGGACCACAGGAGAGATGGGAAAAGGAAGTTTTTACGAAAAGCCATTTCTGATCACTGTTTTCAGGTCCAGCAGGTATAATGGGTTCTTTGATGTATTCAACTCACTTCAAGATCACCCAAAATCAGTGTTCACACTGTTAGCCCAGGAATGACCCAGGGTTGACATGTATTTGAATATGGTAGTCAGAATATCGCCTGACATAAACATCAACCCACTGAAGCTAATTTTAGAAAAGCACCACCTAATGGAATGCTACTTTTGTAAACGATATGTAGGACACAATATCTATATAACAGATACTGTTTTTAACTATGATATCTTGACACGTAACTGCAAGGGGTAAAGGAAAAAAAGGAGAAAGTAGGGTTATTAAAGCTGGTCTGACACTTGGCTGTCAACATTGCACATTCTGGTTTCAGCCACTCCATTGTGTGTAGAAAAATGAATCAAATATCATCAATACAGGAAAGAATTGACAGCCTTTAATCACGCCACTTTAATTCCATACAGTCATATCATCATAAATACCAAAACATAATGCTCATCCATATAACGTTTATATTTCCACCAAAATAATTCCTCCTTGAATTTTTTACTTATGTCTTTGATATTATCTGGTTTGGTGTATATTAAATAAACGTTTGCTCATCATGAACACACATTGTGTAGTCTTGTGCCAATTCTATTACTTCACTGACTTTAACAAAGATATTCAACAGAGTTGGTCTCACAACATTTATAATGCTGTCTGAATGCACAACTTTGGTAAATCCAGATTAATAGCTTTGCAAGCAAGCCCTGGACTTAGGGCCTGATTATGAGTTGGGCGGTTGAACCACCACAGCCCCAATACGGCAGTTGGTGAGTCGGCCGTCAAGCCGGCAGCCTCACCATCACTGTATTATGATGTTTCCACTGGGATGACAGGTGGAAACCATTCTATTACAATGTTCCGACTCGTCATCCCGGTGGAAACAGTGCAGCAGCACTGGCCTCCACTCCCTCAGGGAGCGGAGGCCAATACTGTTGCACACAGCACCCTTGGAATGCACACTCTCTGCATAGCACAGAGTGTGCTTTCTGAAAGTGCTGATGGGGCCCCTGTACTGCCCACGGCATGGTTGTGGGCAGTGCAGGGGCCCCCCTCTGGCCCCAGCACTAACTTTCCACTAGCCTTTTCATGGTGGGGACCCTGCAATGAAATGGCTGGCAGAAAGGGCAGTTGTGATCAGCACGGCGATGCCGAACTCGGCATTGCCGTGGCTGACCACAACTTCGACCATTGCCAACCCATTGGGATCCCTGATCCTGGCAGAGGTGGTGGTCTCCTGGTGGTCGAACCACCAAGGTCATAATCTGGCAGTCGCACCACCAAGAGAGCGGCAGTCCGACCACCACTGCAAGTTTGGTGGTCTCAAAGCAGTCAAACTCATAATCAGACCCTTAATCTTGGTAATAACGGCAATTCACAGTACCAGTCCCCAGTTACTTATTTAGGATTCAGGCACAGATCAATAATACATTTTCTGGTTGTTACATAGGCCCTCAGTACAAGTATGGTGGTTTTCGGGCAAGACTCCAATGCAAAATGGCGCCACCATACCAGCAGTGGTGGCGGTATAGTGACCGCCGGATTACGAGTCCCAAAACACAAACTGCCCGAATACAGACATAAAGCTAACACCGCCAGGTCAATCCACGGCGAAAGAGGGACTAATCAATCGCTGACCCTGCCACGCTGACATCATTCCGACCATCATATTATGAGGCAACCTCCAGCACAGTGTTCTATTAAGTTGGCAATGTTTAAATAAGTCTAAACTTATTTAAACATTGTATTTAAGCTCTGTTACCTTTTTACAACTGCAATACACATTTTTCTGCTTGAAACAAAGCACTATTATCTGCATAATCTTTCTTTTGGACAGTGCCCAGCACCCCCCGGGGACCACTTGAGGCCCCCCTAGGGGGGCCCGTCCCCCAGTTTGAAGACCCCTGAACTACAGACAATAACAGCACATACCATCCCAATGGTCCAACCTGCACAGCACCCAGCACCAGACCTGACCCCATACCCACTGCCACCAACAACAATGTAGCACTGCCACCCAAGGTCGAATCCCAGGATAGATGCTGCACACATGCATCAACCCTGAGTGGCACACACATAGCACCTGCACTGGCAGCTCAGGTAACATACTACATACACATTGATGGCACCAGTGCACCAGCACAACAGCTGCCTGACTATGGGCCTGGCCTGTACACTGTAACTACCTAAGTCATGGGCACGTGTGACATCCCCCTAACCCACCTAGAGTCAGAGCTGCAACCAATAGCGTCAGTGGTCACAGACAACAGGTGGCATCTGGGACATGGAAGACAGTTGTAGAGGACAAATACCACACAGTTTACACATATCTGCATCTCAGCCAAAGTAATGCCGAATCAGCTCTGTCTTGGAGTCAGCTGCATCCTCATCATCCTCCTCTTAATCACTTCCCATGTCCCCTTCATCAGCCACTGGCATAGCAACCCCCTCCTCTCCATCCAGCAATGGGATGTGACATCTCAGGGCCAGATAGTGCAGCATGCACCAGGCCACACTGATCTGGCACACCTTCTGTGGGTTGTAGAGCAGGGTACCCCCGGAGACATGCAAACACCGAAACCTGGCCTCAGCAGACCGAAGCATCTCTCAATGACCTGTCTGGTACGACTGTGGGCCTCTGCAGCTGAGGTTGGATGCCTTATGGGTGTCATGAGTCAGGGCAGGTTGGGATAGCAAGCGTCACTTGTGTGTATGGAGGGAAGAGGCATGTGAAGACTGGGAGGGCAATAGGGCAGGGACACAAGAGTGCAGAGAGCTGAGGGCCACACTTATGCTGGGGTACATACTGACGAACCATGCCCAGTCCCTCTTCAGTGGGCCATCATGTGTGGGATGCTGCTGTTGAATGTAGGAATCATGCACAGAACCTGGGTACCTGGCCGTCACCTGGGAGATGTACTGGTCTGCGAGACACACCACCTGCACATTGACCGAATTAAAGTTTTTACAGTTTCTGTACACCTGTCCATTCCTCCTGGGTGGCACCAGGGCAATGTGAGTGCCATCAACTGCCCCAATCACATGTGGGATGTGTGCCACATGATAGAGCACAGTTTTGATAGTGGGCAATACTGCACGTTGGGGGAACCGGATGTAGCTGGACATATGTTTAATCAGGGCACACGGTACATCCCTCAGGCTGTGGCTGAACATGGGTTGTGATATCCCACCTGCGAGGCCCACCGTGACCTGGAGAGGCAAGGAGGACTGACAACACCTGCACTGTGGGAGGGATGGCATTGGGATGGCCAATGACAGGCAACAGATCCAGCTCCAACTGGGCCACCAGTTCCATTATGGTCACGCTGTTCAGACGATAGGTCTGGATAATGTGACGCTTCTCCAGGGTGGCAAGGTCGACTACGGGCATGCACACCGGTGCAATCTTCATCCTCAACCGTGTATAGTACCTGATAACACTAGAGAGTTGGTATAATGTTGTGCACCATAGACGCATGATGCACTAACTTTCACACACATTACACATTTGAAATGTAAAATGGTAGTCACCTGTCTGCATGCATGGGACAGGTGGAAGTGAGATCATCCCACCGGCATAACACATCATGGTGGTAGGTGGTCACGACCGCCGTGCATCTCACCATTGGTTCACAATGTTGCTAATGGGAGGCAGGAGCCAGTGGTGATCACCGGCGGCGGTGACTGTGATTTCCACGATGACCGTGACCACCATTTCTTGTGCTCATGCTCACTTGACTCCTGAACCTCGTACACTGAAGACATCCTCTGCATGTGAAGCTGTGTACTGACTCTGGTAGCCAAAGTGCCACATCCTGCAGGAGACAGGGCCCCAGCCTTCACCCAGGAAGAGTTGGAGCGGTTCATGCACGGGGTCCTGCCTCTGTATGGACAATTTTATGGGGCACCAGAGCAGCAGATGAGCCCATTGTCATTGTCCTGTATGTGAGTTGTGCGCATGGGGATGGGGGCCTTGGTAGGTGGCAGCGTGAATGGAGCATGCACAAGGGTGAGGGGCCTAAGGCTACATTGACTGATGATGTATGGGTGTGGAGGTGTGATGTGTGCTGTCCACTACTGTCCCAGTGATGCCACTCTACATGACTGTGTTCTTATGTCTGTGTCACCCTTGCAGGTCAGCGCCCATCAGAAGAAGGAGATTTGGCATGCCATCGCCAAGCAAGTGCGGACCCTAGGGCAGAAAGCAGTGGGAGGACCTGAGACTCTGGGCCAGGAAGACCGCAGAGGCCCAACTGGGGACGTCCTCCCAAGGAAGGAGGGGTGCCCGTCAGACCCTGAACCCCCTAATTGTCTGCATATTGGCGGTGACCTACCCTGAGGTGGATGGGCACTTGAGGGCAGCACAGAAGCCACATGGGGGTAAGTACTCACTATCACTTGTAGCATATGTTGGCATGGTGGCTTTGGGTGGGCACCATTGGGTAACTGTGGCGTGGATGTTAGGTACAATGATGTCCACTATGGGCCGTGTCCCTCGGGCAGGATTGACATCCAAGGTGTAAGTAATGCCATGCACTGAATGGTAGCGGGGCAGACTCCTTCAATGTAGAAACTGTGTGGCCACCTGCTTGCTAGATGTGCTTGCCAGCACATGGCAATAGGATCTTTAGACCTGGGGTGTCAGGGCATTGTGATTGGTCCTGGCCAACCACTGTCCCAGGGGTGTATCCGTGACCTCATTCAGCTGGCAGGCACTGCATGTATGGTGACAGTGATGACAGTACTACTTGACAATAGCCAAGGGTCCTGCCAACTAGCCGTGCAGGATCCTGTTGGGTGT
Source organism: Pleurodeles waltl (assembly GCF_031143425.1). Taxonomy (NCBI): domain Eukaryota; kingdom Metazoa; phylum Chordata; class Amphibia; order Caudata; family Salamandridae; genus Pleurodeles; species Pleurodeles waltl. The sequence continues at coordinate 1,651,987,860 of NC_090445.1, read as the reverse complement.
GCAGTCCTTTGCATGCCTGTCTCAATGGCCGTGGGTAGTGGGCAGGTACTGGACAGGTGGGGCAGTTAAGACACTCCTTATGTAGATATATGCATCAGTCAGAACATCAGTGGTTGACATGTGCATTGTTGCGGTTTCCCCCATGGTGTTCCCAAGTTGTAGGACGTTCAAAGGTGGGCATATTGTATCATGGCATGGCATTAAATGCTGATGTTTTACCCTGTGTGACCGTTGTGCTTGCATTGGCCGATTGCACCCTGTCCCTCTCTCTCTCCCTCCCTGTCCTCCTCTGTCTTTGTGTGCATCAGCATCATCTAGCGAAGGAGAAGGGGCACCGGCGAGTGGGGAAGCTGCAGTCCACGGGACCCCGTAGGCGGAGCCTAGGGGACCAGTGGGATGAAAGGCGAGGGGAGATCCAGGGGGGAGACCGGATCGACCATTACATCTTCTGATTACTCCTCCTATGGCGGCTCTCTGGCAGTGGCGGACCCATCTGGGACCACCCCAGCTCCATCCTTGTCCGCCACCTCCCTTACCAGCACCACCATCCCTGAAGTTCCCCACTGAGTTGCCCGTGCCTGCTCACCCAAGAGGGTGGGCATCTCCTTTGCCTCAGGCACCTCTGCTCCTGCCCCAGTCAGTCCTGCTGCTCTCATTAATAAGGCTATTGATTTCCTGAGGTCCATCTCTGTGGGGAAGACAACTATCATGTATGCCATCCAGGGACTGGTATCCCAGATCCAACAGTGCAATGCGTTCCTGGAAGGCATTCACGGTGCCCTGTCTGGCCTACAGAGATTGTTTCAAGCTCTCGCCTCCTCCTTGACAGCAGCCAGTGTCCCTTCTTCATCCGTCCCCCCTCCAGCTACCTGTTTGAAATCCCACATCCCTGTCCCCTCACCCATCCAAGGCACACCTACCCACATGCATCCACATCAATCCACATCAACAGACACGGTATGCAAAGACAGACATAAGCACCACGGATGCCACCACCGCCATGCACACACTCAACAGACACATGCAGACATGACAACATCCACACCCTGCACTGACTCCCCAAGCACCTCCCCTCACAGTCAACATACCACTCACACCTGCAGTCAGCATCACATCAGTCACTGATCCTGCCACATGTGTCCTCACTGCCACCGTCACCACATCTTCTGACCCCATTCATGCACCCCATACACCACTGGCGCAGACACCATGACTGCCAACACACCCACATGCAGCACATCCACCCTGCCTGCAGACACCACCCCAACATACACTCACACTTCCTCCCCTGCCATCTCCCTGCATCTTATTCCCACCTCCTCCCAGTACATCTAAATGCACACACGCACCCTCCCAACAGTCCTCCAGCACACACATCCACCCACGCACCTGCACCCAAGGCACATCCACATACAAACCTCACAACCATACCCAGTCCCTCCACTCCCAAACTTCTTTCCATTGACCTCCCATGTGTCTCAAAAAAACGTTTCCTCTGAGATTTTTCCATGTTCCCCACCCCTGACCCAGTCCCTAATCCCCCAATCACACTGCTACCCTTTTTATGCCCCTGCCTTCCGCATCCTAATCTGCTACTGTGCCTGGCCATGCCACTCCGCCACCTGCCACTTCCACCTGTCACGTCCACTGCTTCTACTGCCAAACCCAAGCCCACTCCCTCCATTTCCCAGGCCAATCCCACTCCCACTCCCTCCACTTCCAAGGCCAAGCCCAGATCCCACCCCTTGCTAAGGCCCCCCTCCAAGGGCAAGCCCAAAGACCCCCAAACAAAGTCCACCACTAGGGACCCCCCTCCAGGCCCAGATGGAAGGACCACTTCCAAGGCCCCTCCACCCCCACCCCTCCCTCACCCCTGAGGCGCCTGCATTCCCCACTGATGCCCCTGCCCTTTGGAGGCCTGCACTTTGCAGTCAGGAGTCAAGTTAGGGTGTCAGCTTGTGCCCAGTGTGGTCGGGGCACTATGGATTTTGGACTGTCCCTTGGGCCTGTATGTTCATTGTTTATTCCACACTTAAAATATTATATTTATGGGACACTACACCGGTGGTGTCGATCTTACCTACCTAGTCCTAGCTTTCCTTAAACATGTATGTGTGGTGGTTGTGGATACGCTCTTCCCTCCGCTTCCACATCTAACTCACCCGAACCTCAGTTTACTACCATGATCTCCCAAACAACCCTACTAAATTCTCCCTCATTTATCTCACCTTTAACTCATCCAAAACCCCTCCTGCGACTATGATCTCCCTAACCCTTTCCACAGACTCTTCCCTCCACCATCCCCCCTTTACTCATCCTAAGCCTAAATCCTATTACTATAAACTCCCAATTAACACTTCTGGATTCTTCCCTCCTACACCACTCCATTACTCCAGTCAATCCAACTAACAAACTCACATATCCACGGCTCAAATTAACTCATAATAATACTAAAACTGCACTCATATTTCCCTATAATAATCCACCACTAATTCCTTTTGGGTTCCGGAGTAGCGTGCTACTCGCCGAAAAGTGCTTCGACGCCTTGTCAGGGGTAGTAAACGCTAGATAAATACTATTACAAATACAGTGACAATATTGGCGTGTATGCATGTGTGTATGTGTGTGTCTGTTGGTACGGGTATTTGTGTGTGTGGGCATGGCTTGCTGTGTCGTCTGTACTAACGTCGTTCCCTCCAGTGTGTGCTAGGCTGGTGTACTTACGGTTGATGTCGTGGTCGCCGTCAGTGGTTCATGAGTTGCAGTACCAGGTAGAGGATTGGGAGGAGTTGCAATTCGCGTGCCATTGCGCCTACAGACGTGCCTCTGTGCCTGAAGGTAGGTGTTCCCTTTTATATTGTTCGTTTCCGCCAGGCTTTTAGTGGTGGTGGTTCCGCCCTGGAAATCCTGGCAGTGTGCAACCTCGTAATATGGTTGTGGGATACTGCCTGACCTCTAAACTGGAGATAGCTGCTGCCTGGCCCGCCAGCCCTTCCGCTGTGGAGTGCCGAACGGTAACTTGGCTATGATCTGCAGATACCTTCCCAGGACCTGTGATATGGCAGTCTTCACTGCGGGCCCACAGCCGTGCGGCCGCCAACTCCACAGTGGCAGAATGCTAACTGCCACACTCGTAATGAGGGCCATAGTCTTCAGCAGATTGAGAAGGGATTCCAAAGTGTCAGATCTGAAGGTGTATGGATGGAGGTGGCACAATTGGTAGCATTAGGCAATACACAACTATTGCCATTGGTGGGGTAGATGCAGTGGAAGGATTACTTCAGCTTATTCTTGACAGAGAAAAGGCTATCCTTGCAGGTGGCCTCAACCTCCAGTGCAGAAGTCTTTTGGCCAATGAGTGGATGTGCTGTGGGATAAAACTGAGGTCGTGGAGGGGTATGGAATTGCTGTGGACATACTTTGATGACTGCTGGTTAGAGGAAATCTGAAAGTCTTGTTTTGCTCTCTAAGCAGAGTAGCTCTGTGAAGAAATGGAAGCACTGTTGGATGGTGTTGTGAAAACCTAGCTGTGATATATGTCAGAACATGGATTGAGGTGGATCCAGTCGAGACTGGATTGTTGATTGCTCTGGATTTACTTGTGGGATATTTGCTGCTCATAGAGCGCGTAAAGCATCAGTGAAAGTCTTTTGAAGTGATTAAACAAGTGTTCTCACTTGGGCCTCAAGAGGACTAGATAGTTCATTGGCAGCGAGACTGACACAAGAGCTCCAAGTCATGAAGGGATAAGTTGAAAAATTCCCCATTCTTTTAGTGGGGTCATTTATCTTTTCTCTTTCCAATGAGAATGGATTGTTGGGAAATGTAGGATTAAAAAAGAAGACTCCTTAAGAGTCTGTAATATGAAAAGTCAGAGAATTGGCAGCCACCTTTTTTGCAGCCACCTTGCAATGAAGTGGTAAAACCATTTGTAATGAGATTTGCAAAAAATTGATCAGTCATGTTGAATTACTCTCTTGAATCTAATGGCTAGGCACTGGATGACTGAATTGATTCGTTAGAGGTAACTTTTATTTGGCTAGATGTCAGAATTAGGCTAATAAAACACGGAGCATCCCATCAAGCCCATTCAAGTGGCGCTCTAAGGCTGCTTTTCTCCTTCCGTTTCCATGACAATGCTAGCTATATTGTCTGATCAACACGTTTCCACGTAGCAGATCGAGGCCCCATCCAGCAGCACAGCTCCTTGGCTCACCTTGCTGGAAATTGCAGGAGTGATGAAAGTGAGGTCATGCTGACGTAGGTGACATATGGAGGTGGGGCCCACTGCCCGGTCTGTCCACAGAGCAGCTTTTCAGACTCTTGGCGCTCTACGCTGAAACAAGCTGGCGGGATGTATGGGAGACCATTTTAAATAGAATTTCAAATTGAAAGCTGTCGCCGTCTTTGGATTTGCTTCCAGTATTTTAAGGGCTTTGAGAGTCTCAGCGAACAGGAAATGTTCCTACTCCTCACCAAGTCCTGTTTTTTTACACTGCTCTGGAGGAGGGGAGCTGGGAGGATTCGGGGGTCCTGTTGGTTCGAAAGGTCAAGTGAGGACTTTATGTTGGATGCTTCATTTGCTACCTTTGCTAACATAAATAAAACACTAGAGTAAAGTGCAGAAGACTCATTGTAAATCGTAATACATGTATAGTCGAGCATCCTGTATTATGCCAATGTTGTAAATTCTTGTTTTTAATAAGGCTGTCACGATAATGCTGCACATTTCAAAGGAGCACGCACAGTTATGAAAGACACATGCAATCCACACACAGTTCTGCAAGGGGTGTGTTTCAATGCAGCACATGTTTCAAAGCTAGAACTTTTAAACGTTTTATTGGACCATTCAGCAGTAGTGCTGGCACAATTTTCAGAGTGGGGATGCTGCTATCAATGTTACATCGATGAGGTCAAAGGTATTTTGAAAAATCCAAGCATCACACAAAGAACAAGTATAGCAAATGAGCCGCTCCCATGCAGCAGGCGGGTGGTAAGTGTGTGAGACATAGCTGGTGATGCACCTTTGAGCACACTGGCAAATAGGTTACTTAAGCATGGTGTGGTAGCAAAGCGTCATTTACTGACAGATTTTCCATTGAAATGGCACCAAAACTCTCACTGACATTCAGTTTTACTGATAAAACTATTTAGTGTACAAATACTATTGTTTAGATATCAGGTTTAAGCCTATATTTATTATTTGGGCTTTACCAAGTAAAGTGCCTTAATTTGTTTTGATCCAAATAAAATCTTTGGGCCTGATTTAGATGTCAACGTAGGGGAATACTTTGTCACAAACGTGACGGATATTCCATCCACTGTTTTATGATCCCATTAAATCCTATGAGGATCGTAATACAGCAGACGGATTATCCATCGCCTTGTGACAGAGCATTCCCTCCACTGACGTCTAAATCAGGCCCTTTGTTTCCATCACACTTCACAATTACAAAAAGCGTGCTTCATTTGTGCTTTCCTAACTGCTGACGTGCTTTGTAACATCTGTACAATTAATTTACAGGTATTTAGATGCTATGTAGTAGAAAAAAACTGACATTGTAAAGCATTTCCCTTTAGACTCTCTGTACCCCAGCATGAGTGTCATATAGTCACATACCTACTTAACAAATCCCTCTAACTTTGCAGTCATAGAAAGAAAAGTAAACACAAATCTACGTGTTAAAATAATAGGCAACAATTTGTCATAAAGCATTGCTTGAAATTTGACCTCTGTCTTAGAACACTTAGCAAAAGTGACAAGATACAAAAACAGAGTTTAAAGGCATTTTTGTGCTAATGTATGTTTTGAACTCCAGTATGTTTATTTTGGGGGTGCTGCAGCACGCCCCACACTCCTACTTCCAGTAGCTATACCATTCAGAAAAGTGGGTGGTGTTTGAGGATAAATGTGAATTTTACTAGTGATCGCTAACTTTGGAACCCACAGGTGAAGCTTTGTAAATGATAATTGTTTGCAATGTCCCAAACAAACTTTTCTCGCTCTGGCCTAAAGGCAGCTTTAGTTGTCTTACAAGCCTCATCTAATGAAAAAAGTCATAAATAAAAACACTAATATTTATGAACATAGTGGCTTTGAGTTAAACCTCTTCATCCATTTGTCTCTCAAAGTTTGCTTCCGCCGACCACAGCGTGCAGCTTTAGGAATGGGTTAGGCCACATCAGCCATTGTCTGTTTTGCTCTCTTACGTATAGTATTTTTCCTGATCACAAGTGCCAATCCAGCCACAGAGAAGATTACTTTAGTGCCAAAGTTGGTGGGCTTTGAATTCACAACACTTTTTACTTTTCACTCTTTATCCTATTTTTTTATACTCTTGTGTGCTTAAAATATGTCAGTATATTATTAATATATTAAAGATATTAAAAGAGGATATCACTGTAAGTAGTGCATTAATATTTTAGCATGTGAATTTGAGATATGAAATTGAGAGTTTTTTTAGTTGGAGGCTGTATTAACTTTGTCAAGATTTGCGACAGATGCCATACAACAGAATCTTGTAAATTACTTCATGAAAATGAGTTTTTATAACAATGTCAAAGAAACTATGCTCAACAAATTAAAGTCTAAAAATGTTAGTAAAAGAACAATATATCTGTGAATCACAGAGTAGGTTGACATGGAGGTCCTTTAGCAATTCTAATATAGTGAGCGCTACTAGTCAAAGTCAAGACACAAATACATAGCATTCATAAAGGCCTCAAAGGGGAAAACAAAATAGAGAACATAGGTATTGGTGACTGACATCATGAGGATGGAAGAAGAACCCAAAACACCTGACTCTGGTTACAAACAGCAGCTGTAAGATCAGAGAGGGCAGAGATAAATTGCAGGATATGGGATACAGCCTCAGTAATCAAATAATTATCGCAACAAAATATCCTACAACCTGTCCTCAACACAATTGCCATTTGGAATCAAGAGTGAAAACAATGGAAAGCAACCCATGGGGAACCTTTTCAGGTTTTGTAAAAGAGCCTCACCCACTCTGTTAGTGACATTCTTCATCTTCAGCTCTCCTCTTGGTCCTATATGGACTTTTTTTCAGGGAGCACTGAAGATGTTGCTTTTTCAGCCAGCGCCTAGAGGGAATTAAAAGTACCTTATGAACGGCCAGATATCCCTGTAATAAAGGACATCCATGGTATATAGAAAAACAGATATGGGGTGTCCACCAGTTATAATGGCCCTACACCATGTCTAGTGTCAATATGTTTCAGCCTTTTAGTATCAGCCATCAAGGGTCCTACGCTATCATCAGGACTAGACAAACTGTCCCCGGAAAAATATTGTTTTTTGGTGCACAGTCCGTAATCCTGTCCCTATTGCCTTTCCCTCAATTTCTTGCATATGTGAATGTCTATATTGGGGGAAACTGCTGTGCGACATAAGAAGGGAGGACAAGCCACTCTAGTCATACAATCATCACACAATTACCAAGGTGCTGTGTCACTTTTCACCTTTTGAAACCTAATTGCACCCGGTCTCTTCTTGTCTGGATAAAGATGACCTTCAGTTGTGAAAAGAATATAGGGCCTGATTACAACTTTGGAGGAGGTGTTAATCCGTCCCAAAAGTGATGGTAAAGTGACGGAAATACCACCAGCCGTATTACAAGTCCATTATATCCTATGGAACTCGTAATTCGGCTGGTGGTATATCCGTCACTTTACCGTCACTTTTGGGACGGATTAACACCTCCTCCAAAGTTGTAATCAGGCCCATAATCTTTCAGCTGTCCAAGTTTATCAAAGCTTTCCTGTCTCAAGAGCCAAGATGTGCAAGAGAGAGTCAAAGTGTCAGCGAAAGGGGTTTACTTTATGAGAAATATGGCTGAAGCCTTTACAAACATGAAGGCGATTACGCTAACACTTAGGAGGTAAAAATACTCAGGCATTCTCGGGACCAATGAGTGCTTTCTTTTATGATACATGCAATATCTTTGCATATTGATGATTATACTGGCTGTTATACTGTCATTATATGTTTCAAACTTCCCAAGTTCTCTGTTATATCGTGAACTGGCTGCAAGTCAGAATATCATTAGTGAAAATATTGTGTGATATAAATATTTTGGCCTAAATATAGTTTATAATATCCCTCCACAGGATGTAAATTTTCTGGGACAATATTTTTGTAAATGTTTAGAACACAGTTTGTTTTGTCAGACAATATTTAGGCAACAATATTATTGTGCCATATTTCATTGGGTAGTGACCTATGATTTTGTTTCCTTGAAATGAATTTAAAAAAATGTAAATACTGATTTGCTCCATCATTAAACCAATACCAATGGGCAGATTCATCATCACTTTTCACCCACCACAAACTCACACAAAGAGATACAAAGATGCACAACGTGTTGATAAATTATTTATTTTGCAATGCAAAACTTATGTTCTGAAAAGTGACCCTTAAAGTAATGCAAATAGCCCGTTACACTACTTTCCACTACTCTGGGAGGACTATGGCGAGGTGGCAGCTTGAACATTTTGTTTCCAAGATGCACTTACGATTTTCACACAAAGGGCCTCATTACGAGGCTGGCGATCTTCAGACTGCCAGCCTTGTGGAAGCCACTGTGCAGCAGTCCGACCGCCACATAAAGAGCCTGGCGGTCAGACCACCAGGGTTCCACCAGCAATGCTGGGATCCATGATCCCCTTGGCCTAGTGGTGGCGGAGATCAAAATCTGCTAGGACAGCACTGCATGCATCACTGCCGTGAGGATTACGACCTTGTTCTCCGCCAGCCTTTTGATGGCGGTTTCACTGCATGAAAAGGCAGGTGGAGAACAGGTACAGGGGGCTCTGGAAAGCCCCTGCACTGCCCATGTACTTGGCATGGGCAGTGCAGGAGTCCCCCTGCCCAGCAATGTCATAATGTTCACTGTCTGCTTGTTCACAGACAGTGAACATTGCGAGGGTGCTGGTGCACCCTGCGGCAGCAACATTGCCGCCGGCTCGATTACAAGCCAGACACAATGCTGACATCTGTTTCCTGCTAGGCTGGTAGGCGGAAACCTTGGTTTCCACCCACCAGCCCAGTGGCAAACTCGTAATGGGTCCGGTGGAGAGGTAGCCAGTGTGGCGGCAATCTCCACGTCGGAAGTACCAACAGCCAAACTCCTAATGAGGCCCAAAGTCCTATCTACTAAAACTGGGAGACAAGGCTATGCAAAAAAATAAAGGCCCTCATTCCAAGTCTGGCGGGCGGCGCTAGCCGCCCGCCAGGCGGGAACCGCCATTTGGCCGCTATGCGGCCAAAAGACCGCTGCCGGCATTCCAACCTTCCTGCTGGCTGGGCCGGCGGACGCTAACCATGTTAGCGCCCGCCGGCCCAGTGGGAAGGAGGCCTGCAACACAGAAGCCGGCTCCGAATGGAGCCGGCGGTGTTGCGGGCGTGCGACGGGTGCAGTTGCACCCGTCGCGCTTTTCACTGTCTGCTAGACAGACAGTGAAAAGCTTCATGGGGCCCTGTTAGGGGGCCCCTGCACTGCCTATGCCCGTGGCATGGGCAGTGCAGGGGCCCCCAGGGGCCCCAGGACACCCGTTACCGCCAGCCTCTTCCTGGCGGTGAAAACCGCCAGAAACAGGCTGGCGGTAAGGGGGTCAGAATCCCCATGGCAGCGCTACTTGCAGCGCTGCCATGGCAGATTCGCCCAGCCTGGGGGAAAACGGCAGGAAACCGCCGGCCCCGGTTTTCTGACCACGGCTTTACCGCCGCGGTCAGAATGGGCTTGAAAGCACCGCCAGCCTGTTGGCGGTGCTTCCGCCATCGCGACCCTGGCGGTCTTGGACCGCCAGGGTCAGAATGACCCCCAAAGTCTCTGATGAAGATGCTGAGTTGGAGAAATCTGTTAAATTCTCATAAATGTTCACACCTTACATGAGTGCTGCACTGTACAGCAATAATTAAATGTGTGGAAAGTTTAAAAGTTTGTCTAAGCACAGTGTTTTGTACTGTAAGAATATCCTTCCAGTTCGAAACCTGTACTAAACATCACACACATTTCCATTCTCCTCTCACTATTTACAACTCCATCAAACTTTACAGTGCTATCCATGTTCCAGTATCACCCAGTGCCAAGAAAAACGTTTGCCTTTGCCAACCCAGCATGCATTCTTTGGCCAAGAAAAAACTTACCTACCCATCTGTACCATCACTGATTTCCCCAGCCTCACAATATCCCCTTCATCATGTATCACTTTTCACCAATGTAGGATTATCGTGGTGCCTCCTTTCATGCTCATTGCTCCTCTAACACCCTTCTATTCACAAGGACTGCTGCAGTACAATACCGCTGATAGAAAGTGCAGTGCACAGCAGGCAAAATGAAATGGTATCAGGCTTCTCCCTAGTTCTGGTTACCTTGGCAAACATTCAGGGGCATATTTATACTCTGTTTGCGCCAGATTTGCGTCGTTTTTTTTTACGCAAATCCGACGCAAAACTAACTCCATATTTATACTTTGGTGTTAGATGCGTCGAGCGTCAAAGTTCATGGAGTTTCCGTCATTTTTTAGCGTGGACACCTTCCTTGCGTTAATGATATGCAAGGGAGGCGTTCCCTACTAAAAAATGACTCCGAGGCATGTGCGTCGTATTTATACTCCCGGGCAAAAATGAGCCCCGGGAGTGGGCGGGTCAAAAAAAATGACGTCTACCCTTGTTAGCGTCATTTTTTAACGCCTGCTCAGGGCAGGCGTTAAGGGACCTGTGGGCTCGGAAGGAGCCCAGAGGTGCCCTCTCATGCCCCCAGGGACACCCCCTGCCACCCTTGCCCACCCCAGGAGGACACCCAAGGATGGAGGGACCCATCCCAGGAAACTTAAGGTAAGTTCAGGTAGGTATTATTATTATTTTTTTTGGGTGGCATAGGGGGGCCTGATTTGTGCCCCCCCTACATGCCACTATGCCCAATGACCATGCCCAGGGGACATAAGTCCCCTGGGCATGGCCATTGGGCAAGGGGGCATGACTCCTGTCTTTGCTAAGACAGGAGTCATTTCAATGGGGGTTGGGAGTGAAAAAAAATGACGCAAATCGGGTTGAGGAGAAAAATTTGCCTCAGCCTGACTTGCCCCATTTTTTCACGCCCAAACTCCATTTTCCCCTACGCCGGCGCTGCCTGGTGTAAGTCATTTTTTTTGACGCACACCACTCCGCAGCGCCGGCTAACGTCATTGAATAAATACGCCGCCCGCATGGCGCTTCAGAATGGCGTTAGCCGGCGTTAAATTTTTTGTCGCACAACTGCGTTGGCGCAGTTGTGCGTCAAAAAGTATAAATATGGGCCTCAGTGCTGCATCGTAGAATTCTCCAAAAGTCAAAAATCGACAACTCCCAAGGCAGATGTTATTCATCAATAAGGGCCGGCTTTAGGGCGGTGCGACCATATGCACATCATAGAACAGTAATTTATGTGGATAGCTCAGTGGGTTAATGCTTTTGTCACAGACATGCTTATGTTACTTGCAGTTCCTAAGTAGCATTCCTAGTAGATGTAGGAACCGTCATCAAAGAGCTGCATGCAAACTGCACCGTATAGCTTAGGACGTTATGTTTTTTCCCAGTCTTTCATTATCTATTCTTAATATTGTTGAAAAGCTTTTTTTGGGTAGAAATACATTCTTATTAGTAAAGCCATCCCCATCTAATGCTTTCAAGCAAATTAAATGTATGTTAGAGATGGGCTATGGAGAGATGAAGAGCACTGGTGGAGGTTGATTGTGAGTGAACCCATGGAGAAGGAGGCCATGGGACAGAGGGAGCCAAACAAAACTGTCGCACTCGGGCCACCAGCACTAAAGCCGGTCCTGTCACCAATGTACCAAAGAGTCCCATACATGTGAAGAGATAAATGAAGCTCGCTACTACTCACCGCTCAATGGTGGGAGTAATACATTCCTGGATGAGTGAAACACCTTAATTATCAATGGGTCACAAGACAGTTTACAGGATCCCGTGCTAGCCCCTTCCAGTGACTCCAGCCTCCCTTCCAACTGTTCCTTTCCAAGATGCATAAGTGACCCAGATGGAAAACAGACTCCCACAACATGCATAAATTACAACAGTATGTTTGTGATGAACATTCATGCCAGCATTCCGGATCCAGTCTTCCCTATCTACCAAGGGTCCGATTTCTGCATGAGCAGGGAAGCAGCGGACAAAGCATGGCAACAAGGAGAGTACATGTAGAACCACTTGTATATTGAGACAGGCCCAGACAGAGCCATGCACTCACAGGAAGATGCACAAATTGTGAAATACAGAATCAGATACACTCAGGAACTCTCACACCATGTGTATGCAGGGATATACACAGACACAGGCATATGTAGGCAAATTCAGGTATCAACAACAATTTACAGATACGGACACCTTTAAGGGTGGGTAAAGTAGGGGCACAGTGGCAGTCATAGACTGAGATGGGCACATACCTAAGCAGTCATATGAAATGTTGGACATGCAGAGGAATAACCTCAAGACCATAACATGACTGTCCCACCCAGGCACAACCATGCGCTTGAATAGGTACTCACTTAACTATGAACAGACGCACATGTAAAGATACAGGTATGAGCTGGAGATGGAACACACCAGACCAGACACAAAAGCAAAAGCAACCTAATTTGCATTATAGATACAGGGAAAAGCGGGATGAGGTCCATGAGGGACAAGACAAGTTTGGATAAGTATGAGTATACAGAGACAAAACCAGGAATAGACACGGGTGTAAACAGACAGGCACGAGTTAGGAACGGAACATGCTGGAGCATGAATGAGCAGTAATAGACTCATTACCATTAAAGAGACAAGGACCAGCAGGATGAAGCCCATGCAGGACCAGACATAAGTAGCAACATACACATTAGCCTAAAGAGGCACATCCTTCTAGGAGCAAACACAAATAGCAGCAGCAATAGAGCAATAGACACATAAGCATCAGCAAATATAACAATGCAAAGAGGAAAGAGGTTGAACTATGAAGGACATAAACATAGAGAAACAAAAAAAAGAGCAGAAAGCAGCTCAGGTAGGACCACATAATCAGATGCAGAGACACAACAGCCATATTTATGGCACATACATGCACCAGAGGAATGTATGATGGAACAACAAATGCTGGAACCACGCATGCCTGAACAACGCAGTTGGAACAACGACCGTGCTGTTACCACAAATGCCTTTACCACGCATGCCTAGTAAATGTATCTGTGGGAACAGCATATGTGGTTCTAGCGTGTGACCCCCACCTGTCCTAAGGCCCAGAAGTACCCACCCCTAATACTAAAACTACCCCGACCCCCCCACCCTTAAAACAAAACTATCTGGGATACCTTCCACCCACCCTGAGCCCTAAACTCTTCCTAGACCTCACCCAAACTGCCCCGATCCCCACCCCTAAAAAACAGAATTACCCCAATCCCCCAGCCCTAAAAAACAAACTACGCCGACCTCCCCCCACCCCAAGCCCTTAATCCACCCCATCCCTAAAAACTACCCCCAACCCTGCCTTAGCCCCACTTACCTGACCGCATCCTCTCCCGGTGCACTCTCCCTTTTTCTCTAGCTTAACCATGAGTGTGCGCTGTTCAGCACATGCATAGTTAAGGCAGAGGAAAAGGGAGTCATTGTTAACGCAAGCGTGTAGTCGTTGTTCCGGACGTTCCCCTCACCAAAGGTTTCTATGTGGAATTAAAAGACTGATGTCCTTATATTGTTAACTAGCACTATGGAAACTCTTTTAGCGACCTCTAACAGATGAAAGATTGAGCAAAACTGCCTAAATTCAGTCCTGAGACAGTGAAGGTCAAACACAGATCCCTGAAGTGGATGCAAACAGTCCCGAGTCGTCAGACCTGACAGACATGCATCAAAAGGCACAATTTCCAACAGGAGCAACTTCGACTTGACACAATCAAATACACAAACATGCACATGGAGGGTCAAAAATAAATAGATACTGGAATAGGAAAAAACGGAAATTGCATAAATTCATGCACATCAAAACTCTCTTTGCATAGGTGAGATATACAGGAAATTGATATTAAAGCACACCAATGACAGCCAAGTGCAGGAATTAACACAAACATATCAAGAGTGTTCAAACAGTAGTAGTGTGATGAGGATGTTAAGTTGGCCTGAATCATGGTCATAATTGTAATAAGGAGAAAGCATTAAAACATACAATTATCACATAAACCTTCATCACAAATAAACTTTGGGTATTAGAGTGCAATGCACAAAACACCATAAGAAAATATCATTTGGGACGGATTAGAGGGTGAAAGGAAAGAGGGAATCAGGAGTAAAGATGGAGAGGATAAGTGGCGTAGTAACTATGTCATGGGCCTTGGAGTAAGTCAGGAACATGGTTGACTGCAATTTCTGTAGCAAAATAGAGCAGTAATTAGAGTTGAGTGAGGTCCGTAGGTCTTTGGGCCCCGGTGCCACTGCAGCTGTTGCTACATTGATAACTAGGCCTCAGGAAAGAAAGCGGATGGGGCTGAAAAAGAGAAGCGAAAGGAATACAACAGACAAAAGGAAGAAAGAGAAGGGGTTGCAAAGAAATAAAAGCAAGAAGGGAAAGAAACAATGAGAAAATGAAAACACAACTAGGAGAATAAATAGAGCAAACTTTTGAGGCAAAAGAAAAAAAGGGAAGGAAGCTAGTGAATTAAAAATAAAGAGGAAAAAATTATGAAAAAAGTGTGAAAAGAAAAAGAAAAATTAACATTTAAAAATGAAAATAGAGATGGTGAGAGAAACAAGCAGAAAAAGAGCCAGGGCATGTATGTACTGACACATTTACAACAGACACAGAATGGGAAAACCACTTTCACACTTTGGGTCCGTCCCAACATGTAACTTGTGGCTTCCACATACAGATAGGAAAAAGAGGAATTTATAGTAAAACCTGAATTGATAGATACAGATAAGAAAAACACCAGAAAAAGGGAGGAACAAACATCTAAAAACACAAAGTGAAAGGACGCATATCTAGTCAAACAAAAAGCAAATAAAAAAGACAAAGAAAGTATGAAAGGAAGAGAAAAAATAGTGAAAGAATGAAGGAAAAAGAGAAGAATGAAACAAGGAAACAAATAACCAAGTTTTTACGAGTTTGAAAGAGGAGGTAGCAAGAAGAAGAGGGAAATAAAGAAAAAGGAAAGGGAGAGGAGTAAAGATAAACAGTTGAAAGAAAGTGCGAGACTGTTAACGTGTGGATTATAAGAGCTGGAAAGAGAAAAGGGGGGGAGAAAGAAAACATTTAGAGTAAACAGGGAAAAGGAAAGAACAGAGTGAGATAGGTGAAACAAACCCTCCCAGATGAAGGTGGCAGCTAAGAATATATTTTATTGGCTTCCTCATGTCCCCAAACATAAATAAGAGAGTGGAACAGCACTGGGCACTGCAGAACAGCAGGAGGGGCATTAGCAGAGTTGTATGTAAACCCCAATACAGCAATATTGGGGTGTTTCAAATCAGGACTGGGGGTATAGACAGAGCTGTGACCCAGCCCAGTGCTGGAATAACAGAAAGGCAACGAGTGAGGAATGAGAAATGGAGCGCTGTGTAACTCCTGGTGTTGGAATAATGGGGCGCTGCAGGTTAGGGTTGAGGTGCATTGACAGAGTTGTATGTGGGCTGCAGTAATGGAATAGTAACAGGCACATAAGGTCAGAAGTGAAGTATGTTAATGGAGCTATGTGTGGAACCTAGTATTGGCGTGCCAGTGTTGCCGAGTGTTAGCCTGGAGGGGCCCTGGTGAAGCTGTGAGTGGGGCCCAGTATTTGAGCTGCATTGCCTCTGAACCGCAGAAGCAAGGACTCCTGAAGGGCATGTGTGTGTGAACCTTAGCACTGAGAAGAAATGTGCACTGAATGTTAGAAGTGATGGATTCTCGTGAAACTGAGGTGGTTCACATCAACATTGGTGTGAACTGTGGTGCACTGATGGAGCTGTGCCTGAGGTCCCAGTACTGGAGCAGCAGAGTGTACTCACTGCAAGAACTGAGGTGCTCTGGCAGACAGCGTGTGTGGAGTTCCTGGCACTGACACGGCTGAGGGCTTGGATTGTGTGAACTGAGGTGCACTGATGGAGCTGCGAATGGGATCCCACTATGGAGCAGAAGTGGGCACTGTCTCTAGGGATTGCGGAGCCCTGGTAGAGCTGGGTGCCTATACTATAAGCAATTACAAGCTCTCAGCAGACAGGCAAGCCCACTTGGTAAAGAAAATTCAAGCCAAGGAAGGGTGGGAACCAGGCAGCTGTGAGAGGGTGCAGAGAGCCCATAAAGACCAAGGCCCTCATTACGACCCTGGAGGTCCAAAGACCACCAGGGCCACGGTGGCGTACTCACCACGGACAGGTGGGCAGTGAAGACCGCCAAATTACAAATTTGGCAATACTCCACCTGTCCTGCCGCTTTTCCACGGTCCACCAGGCTGGAGGTGAGCACCTCCGGCATGGTGGATGCCATAATACCGCTAGCAGTATTATGACGTGGGAGACTGCCAGCATTTTTCTGGCGGTGTGCTGGTGATCTTGCATCCTGGTGACAGGAATAAGCATTCCTGTCACCAGGATACACTTGCACACATTTCCACATACCTGCACGCATGCACTCACACACTTCTACACACAAAACACCCCCACGCAAACGCGACATACACACCCATTAATACTGACAAACATACACAAACACTGCTGACATGCACTCATTCACTCCCTCTCCCCCCTCCGCACCACATAGCCCATTCAATCCCCCCTTCCACACCGTACCGCACACACGCACTCACCCCATCCATCCGTATTCACCAACATACATTCACCCACCTCCCCCTGCACTCACGACACTCACACATGCACTCACTCACACATGCATACACCCCCAAACCCCCCTCCCAGACGGTTACTTACCTTGTCCGTCGAGGAGGTCGTCCGGGAGGGGACGGGTCCCAGTGCTTCCACCGCTGGCAGTGCCACGCTCTCAGGATACTGCCACGCCGTATTACGGGTCACTATATGACATACGGCATCCTTTTGGCGTGGCGGTGCCGGCGGTGAAACTGCCTCTTCCCCGCCGACCACCAGCACGACTGATGTCGGATTTCTGCTCGATTTCGAGCAGAAATTTGACGACACTCGTAATGCTGCGGTCTTTTGGTGCCTGCAGCTTTGGCGGTCTTGTTAAAAGACCGCCAAAGTTGTAATGAGGACCAACAAGTGACAGAGATTACAGCCTAATTTATAGCCTTATTTACAGCTACACTCATAGGAAGAATGCTCTGCAAATTAAAACGGAAACTTCCCTGGACAGGAGAAGGAAACAAAGCAAAAAAAAATCCCCTACAGACCAGATAAACAGGGCAAAGCGTAATTATACAGTAGTTGGTCCCTGCTCCCACACAGAAGAAGGAGGGACAAAGAGGCACGACTGACCACTAACAAGCAAGGATTTTTAAATGACACTGAAATGAACAAATAAAATGGGTGGAAGCCCACAGAAGAAGTATACTTAAAAGCATACAAGAGGTCGTACACTTATGCTCGACTTAAAAAATGTTCTCTTTAAAAAATGCTGGCACATAAATGAACACGTGAAAGCTTAATTCCCCAAAGGAAATCAAAATAGCCACTGCAACATCGAAGCTTGCAATGAAAGGTACACAACTAATGAAAAACATCATTAAGATATGGCCCACTCCAGCTCCTTACTGTCAACAGTATCTGGTTGGGCTGGTCCAAAGTGAAGAAGTAGCGCTACAATAAAAGGAGACTCAGATGCCCTTGAAATTGCTAGCTGCTGAATGTGGCATTTCTATAGTTGACATTATGTAGGCAGCAAAGTGCAGTACAGGGTCCGAGGCAATAATATGGGGTCAGAGGCAATAATATAGGGCCGAAGGCAATAATATAGTCAATAGGTGATTGAAGAGTTGACTGGGTTCTTCTGTGAGTGGAACTGGAATGGTAATGTGTTGAGATGTAAAGTTTACTTGGTACAACTGCCCCTACCTAATACCTTCTGCCTCTGCTCTGAACTATACTTATGCCACTACAATTTCTCATATCCTAATACTTTTAAACCTACCTCACTCTTGTATCTCCAACCCATTCTAGCAACTCCATTCTTTCCTTGATCCTACCTGATCAACCCCGATTATACCAGAGTACTTCAACCCTGGCCATAGCCTAATACGTTTAGCCCTACTTGCACCCTCTTTTACTAGAACAAATACCTACACCTTTCTACATCTCCTCGGCAATACGCAAGTAACTTTACCAAAATCTGTTCCCTAATACCAATACCCTACCTCATCTACCCCTCCCTATAATCCTGTTCCTCTAGAGCTGCCTTTACCCTGCCCGCTCTTCCCTAATGATATCATTTTATACCCAACCCTGCAATACCCTAGTACCTTCCTCCCTATCTATACCATAGTTTCTTCACCTTTTCCTTTAACATTGTGACTCTACCTTACCATAGCACCTAAACCCCTTTCTTTATCCTAGTACTCTACCCTACTGATACCTTAGTATCTCTAGCCTAGTACCTCCACACTGTCTTCCGCTGGTACCTCTACCCTCCCTATACCCTTCTACCATTACTAACCCTGCCTACACCGTATTGCCATCACTCCTACCTACACCCTATTACTGCCACCCTTAACTGTACCTTGGCTCCTCTATCTCTGCCTATCGCTCCTACCTTATACCCAGGTACATCTACAATGACCTATACCTTAATGCCTCTAAACAAACCTTCGTCTTAATCCTTTGATTCCTACCTGTACCCCAGTAGTCCTTCCCTGTCCATTATTCCTGCTTTTTACCTCCTTACCTGTTTTCTTATGCCATTTCATTTTGCACTTCTCAGGGTAAAATGAGAGAACTGAGGACACATCTGGGCCATTTAATCTCTGGAGTCAATCCACAGCAAGCAGCCCCTGGTACTCTTGGCAGTGAGTTACAGCGGGGGTTGAAGCGCTGGAAATGTGAACCCTGGAGCATTATTGGAACCAGCGCTATTATTTCTGGCACCAATGCCAACTTATTCTTAGACTTTGCCAACACTGTGCAGCCAGCGCAAGAAGCAGAGACACAGTCTACTAAATTGTTTTAGTTCCAAATCCCTTGTTTTCTTTATTTTACAATCGCTGTGTCCCTCATATACATGTTAAGTTAAATAACTTTGAATTAATGGTGAATCTTTGAGTAATTTAAAAAATGTATCCACAATCTGCCTCCTGAATAACTTCCCTGGCACCGAGGTTACACTTTTCATTATAACCTCTCCGCAGATGCACAGTACCGTGGCATAAGAAAATGTCCACCAGTAGGTGTGGCCACATTAAAAAGGGTAAGTCCCAAATAAATGCATGATTTTTTAAGGTCGAGTCTGAGAGTACATGCACTAGTGCATGCGGCCTGCTTGCAATACTCTGTTGTGTACAGTAAAAGGCTTGGAGCCTGCCTGTTGCTCACCATTTGCTGGTTGGAATGGCACTCTTCTTTACAAACTCGTAATTCGTCAAGGCACACCTGGCACCATCATTCTAGGGACCTGCAAACAGAAGGCTTGTGACTGGCAAAAACGTGCCAAGAAGGACAAACACATTTTCAAAGTATTTTATAAAGCTAACTTTCTATTGTTTTGCCAAGTAGTCTTTGCTCAGTTTCTTCTCATGTTTTCTTTCGTTTTTGCTCTTGGGCGCTGTTGTCAAAAGATGGCAAGTAACTTGTTTGAAATATGCGAGACCTATTGCATTGCAAATGCTTGTTTCTATTTGACACACGTGCACTCAGTTTTTGGTAGACAACGAAACTGAGGCACAATGCCATAAACGGATTAGCCCAAGAGCACACAGTTCGATGAAATGTAGCGGTTGGGATTCCAAAGTCTGTAACAATATATTTGGAACTGTGAATGGCCAGGTTTATGGATTGTGATAGTTCCGAATTTATTTCATTTTCTATAACATGAAAATTGAGATAAGAACAGGAAATAGCAAACCATTCCACACTCCCCCTCATGCGTCCTTAGGCAAGTTCTGGCTGAGGTTTTGTGAGCACCCTTTGTCAAGAACCTCTGTTTGAAGGTAAGCATAAGCAAGATATGAAAACATAGAAACCTGAAATTGTAAAAATAAAACTGAGACCATTTTGTGTTATGATTATTATGCGGGATGCAAAAAAACACAAAAACTGAGGTGCTGTTCCTCTTGGTAACTGAGAAAAGTTTAGCAGAAAATGGATCGGATATGTACAGTTAGGGAGCCCTCAATCTTGAGAAGTGGTGCCCTCACACACCGTAAACGGTGTCATGCTTCATCATAGGGCGGGGCTCCTCGTTCCGCCGGTGCTACAATGCCTGATGGGTCCCGCAAGAGAGCTCTTTGTCAGAGATCTTTTAATAATGCCATGATGATGATAAGATGCAGTGTGTGAGGTTGTAATCCTAAGTAGGGTGGGGAAAAGAGTGAGGAACAAAGGAAAAAGGGTATTAAAACTGTCTAGGGGGTACCAAAATGGCACTTTAATATTGAGCTCCCCCTGGCAGGATTAAAAACGAAAAGCTACAAAAAAAAGCTCAAGGTGCCTAGGTGGACTATATAAGTAATCAATATAGGGTCAACATGTTTCATGCTCCATGGTTCAACTGGATCCGAGGTGCTTCTTCACAAATTAAATGCCCTAACCTACACATAAATGGGATATGTAATGGTTAGTACGCCCTAACAGAACAAAAAATACCTATCTTTGGTACAGCCCAAACTAAAAGGAAAAGATATACATAAAGCAGGTTTTATAGCATTCTGAGGTTTGAAGATTCCATAGGTGGAGGTGTGTCTCACACTACAAGCGGTGCGTTGTGGCCTGTGAGCAAACAGCAGGCCAGGCTAAAGAGCACACATATACAAGTATCATACATGTTGACAAACAATATAAAACCAGCCTATTTTCCTCTCTAAATTTCTCTTTCACTTAGAGAACCAGCACCTTCTTTTTTGTTTTTGTGGATACCTGGGATCACATCTTCTGGACCTTCATTAGCTCCCTGTCCATCTCTTTGGATATTTGGATATTATTCAACATGGCCAAGTTTATGATGCAAAAAGTATGCATATTTGATATTTAATTCAGGTACAAAATCGTATTGCAGGAACATGGGATTAACATAAACGAAGAGAGTTAGATCAGCTGTTGTCACGCACAATGTTATAGTATTTTAAATGTATAATGTCTCCTCACATCCAAAATGGCTTCAAGGATGCAGTTAGTGCCTAAAAGTAGCAGAAAATTCATTCCAGACCGGCATTTAACAAATTTTGGGGCTATTTTCCATAATTTCCACAAAGAAAAATACATGAGTTTCATCATGGTTTACTCATCACAATCCACAGTAGATCCCCTGGAGATGAGATAAAGTCAAAAGTCCATCTGGATTACTTTACCAATCTATAACCATTTTACCAAGGAAAGCTTGAGTCAGAGTAGGCTTCAGGTTTGTCATGTTATGTGACTATGTACTGTCATGGGTAACAAATGAGAGGAGCACAACATCTAGGGTGGATGTTTCCTCAGGGATTAGCTTGATGATACTTTCAGTCATCTCTTGAAGGAAAGGGCACCTTAGGAACCTTTTGACATGATGGGCGCTTTCCAGGACAACCATGGCGAGGAGAGGAACTGGTGCTTGGATGCTACTGTGCAGTGCTGAAGTCTGCTCATTTGACTATCACTGTTCACAAAAGATCTAGAAACCGACTGCAATTCAACACCTGTCTCCAGCTGGGGAGGTTACTGATCCGTCTGCCTCTCCAAACCAGCCTAAATCTTCAGTGCATCCTCATTTTGAACTACATTCTGAAGAATATTGCTGCTCTGACTTAAGAAAGTCTGTAAGGCCACCCATTATTCCATCCTTTCCATGTCAGGAGAGCTTGTGGATGGTCAGGGAAGACCCAAGGTATCAGGATCTCCCGGTTTACTAGACTTAACTCCCAGCCACAGTGTGACAAGTAACAGCATGTTTCAGTTTTATATTACCTTTGCACCAGAATCTCCATCTCACCTGCACTGCGATGATACTTCTGCTGAGCACAATGGGCCTGATTCACAAACGACCTCCGCAGTTGCACATCATTTGCTAGCAGGATGCCTGAGAAACCAAAAATATCAAATGAATGCAAATAGTGTAAGAATATTTTTAATTAACTCTGTGCCCTATCCGATGTTCTCCTTCTATTCTGTACCGCTTTTCTGCCGCCTAAGGTCGGTCACTTGAAACAATGTATCTCATGTGAGAACAAAACAATATAATGATAGATGGTAAAGTATCAGGTTGTTGGTTCTTACTTCAAATGATGCCCCAAACTGCAAGAGACACACCCTCAAATTGCATTTATTTCTCAGCTGTTCATCCTATTACATACTTCTGTACTTTTCTCTTTAAAGCATTAGGGAACATCCTATGGGTAGCACTGGGACTCCACAAGACAATTAATAAAAAACTATACAAATAAAATAATAACTTCAGCTCTACGAAACATTTGGGCAAGTGATTCATTCACACGCCTGTTCTAAACTCCAGTAAGGTCTACAGCCCTTTAAGCTTAGTTATCTGTGTCCAGATGCGTTTTGCTGCTTTAAAGTTATTCTTGTAACTGATGCATGACATAGGAGCACGCCACTGATTTGACCTTAATTTCACTGCAAGTATTTTTCATTGTCCAGCGATGAATGCGCAATGGGCAGCACATAAGCTATTGCTGTATATAGCTTCATTGGATGCTGTTGCTGTTAATCAGGGATTCAAATCCCTTTCATTCACTGCATTCACGTCAGAACAATGACAAAAACAAACGTAACTTTGTTAATTTACTCAAAACCTTGATGCTTGTCACCCTCCCTAGGCACCTTGAGACCTGGTGAAAGAAGTAGAATAGCGGTTGATGCAGTGATTTTTTGTTACCCACCCTCTTCCCATCTTTCTGCTGGTCTGTATAAGAACGCAGTTGACAAAGATCACAGCATCTGTAACAGAGCTGAAGCCTGGGCAGCACCTACTCTCGGGATTCAAAAAGCAGTTTGTTAGTAAGTCATGAATTGGCTCCATTGGAATCCCTTACGCATTTGAAGCAGATGTCCAACTTTTTAGGCATTCAGAAAGAATCCAAAGGTCACTCCAGGAAATGTGTGGCAACTGTGAAAATCTCCAGGAGCACTCCAACTCTTGTGTAAATAGACGAGCAGTGAAATTGTGCAACAATATACTGAGGGCTTCTCCAGAAGGAAGTGAGCTTCTGATGAACTGTGATGGCAGCGGTGCTTGTTCCTGAGGCCCACGTGGGGTGCCTCATACCAACTCTCCTGGAAGGCCCTGCCCTTACCGCTCCTCCTCACTGCAGCTGCTCCCCAGAGGCATAAGGGGCCCTGTGGTGCCCCACTCTGCCTCCGTTCTTGACACTGACTGCAGCACTGTTGCTCTGCCCATTCTTACTCCAGGCCCAGCACTGGCAGCTTCTAATGGCATAGGCCACACTGGTGGAAGGCTATGCCGGTTAGAGCCCAGGCAGAAACAGTGTAGCTGCTACAACTCACAGCCTTACCCACGTGCTGGCTGATGGCCGGACTCAGCCTTCTCTGCGGCTATCCCTCTGCGCCTGCCATCTGCTGGCATCCAGCGCGACACGACCATCAACCAATCAATCAAAATTTATAGAGTGCAACTACTCATCTGTAAGGGTCTCAAGGTGCTGTGGTGGTCAGTCCTCTGCGCTTCAAAGAGTCAGGTCTTAAGGTCCTTCCTCAACTGAGGTAACGATGGTGACTGCCTGAGGTGAAGAGGCAAGGTGTTCCAGCTCTTTGTCGCGAGGTACGCAAAGGATCCTCCTCTAGCCAAGGTCTTCATTATGTGGGGTACGGTGGCTAGTGCCTGTTGAGCATAGCGGAGCGGACAGGTCTGGCAGGGAAGTGGAAGATGATGTGGTGGTTGAGGTAGGTGGCTCCTAGGTCGTGGAGAGCCGTGTATGCATGGACTAGGAGTTTGAAGTTGATCCTTTTCTCGACGGGAAGCCAGTGGAGGTCTCTTAGGTGTCTGGTGATGAGTTCACGGTTGGGGGCGTCCAGAATGAGTTTGGTGAGGCATTTTGGATGTTCTGAAGTTTCTTCAGGTTCTTCTGGGTGGTGCCAGAGAAGAGGGCATTGCCATAGTCAAGTCTGCTGGAGACCAGGGCGTGGGTTATGGTTTTGCAGTAGTTGATTGGGATCCATTTGAAGATCTTCCGGAGTAGTCAGAGTGTGTGAAAACAGGAGGTTGAAACCGAGTTGACATGGAGGGTCATGGTGAGCGATGACTACATGATGAAGCCAAGGTTGCATGCATGGTTTGTTGAGGTGGGGGGTGCAGAGAGAGCAGGCCACCAGGAGTCATCCCAGGCTGATGTGGAAGGTCCCAGGATGAGGATCTCAGTCTTGACAGAGCTCAATTCTGACAAGACCATGCCACAGTTTTCCCCTGCTACATGTGCCTCCACATGCCCCACTGCATACAGGGGTCAGACGGTGTGCTCCTCTCTGGCCTGCACCACGCGCAGCTGCGGAAGAACAGCTCCCTCATGCCAAGGCCACTGGAAGCTGTGTGATTTTGGGGCCCAAACAGCCATGGATCAGGTCCACTAACAGCCTCAGCCAGCATCGCTCATATCATGCAGCCAAGGCAAGCCCTATGCAGGTGCTTCCTTCCCACCATAGTGTTACTCTCAGCAATAGAGCTGTTTGTTGCAGGCCTCCATGTGGAAAATATGGGTTTAACGGCTGGTGTTGTACTTTGCAACCCTAGGTGTGGAGGATGATCAAAGGCACCCACTGCTGCTGCACCTAGAAGTGGAAGCCATATATGAACTGTTAAAGAATATGGCAGAATCAGTCACCTCTTTACACCTATGGTATACTAAAAGCAGCTTTGACCGCACACTTTATACTCCTCACAAACTTGGATTATGAGCGATTATGTGCGATTCCTGCTCTGCCAAGCACACCAGAACCCCAACAAATCTGTTGACGTATTCTTTGTGCACATCAAAGAACTAGGCAGCACCTGCACCCTCCATGATGTACAGGATGAAATCATTCATACAGGGCTGTGCCTCGGGAAGCTGAAGGAACAAATACTTCCAGACCAAGGTAACTACATTCAGGATACCTTCACACTAGGGTGCTCCAAAGAGCTTGCCAAAGCACAAGTCACCCATTTGGAAGCTGCTCGCCAATGACCCATAAAGACATTGACAGTTAACCAAGTCAGACGCAGGCCCCCGACTGGGAGGAAAGAATGACAGAAACTCCCATAAACAAACACACCTTGCTGGTGGTGTGGCAGACCATTCCCACACCCAGGAGAATGCCCCTCCATGGGCTATAAGTTCTTGGCATGTGGAAAGCTGAACTACTATGCCAAGGTGTTTCACTTGACCCCATCACTGCAAGACCAGCCGAAGAAACCTGTAAACACTAGGGAGATCCTAACGCAATATTCCAAGGACAAAGATATGGATGACAATGACCCTGAGGGAACAGTCCACGTGAGCCATTCTGTTGAGCCATTCCATCATTGTGCCGGATCCGCAACCAAGTGTAGCATTCTGGTATAAGGCCAGCCCCGAAAATGGTGCATCAATCAATATCATGGCACAGGAGTTGATTGAGGCCCTACCGGCGGGACTGTGCCCAACTAGTACCCGAGTTTATGCATTTGGCATCACCATATACCTCCCGCTAGCAGGAGTGTTCATCATCACCAAAATTGTGCATCAGGGACATTCTACACGTCAAGGTATCTGTCACCAAAGATGAGACTGGCATACTCCTGAGCAACCAAACAGCTGAAACTCTACAGCTAGTAGAGTTCACATTCTGAATCCACATAAACACAATAGAGGCTTTTTGCAACATGTTCAAACCACTCTTCAAGAGATTCAGATACCTAAAGGGAAGGATGGGCTCACCTCCACATTGAAAAGTCCATCCAAAAAGTAGCCCTGTACCACAGAAGAGTAGCATTACACCTCAGGCCCAAGTTAGAGACTGGGCTCGGAAAACTCAAAACAGCAAACATTATCAGAAACGTTGAAGGCCCCATGCCTTGGGTGTCACCCACACTGGTGGCTAGAAAACTGAAGCAACTGGGCAAATTACAAATATGTATCAACATGCCCATCACTAATATGGCTGTATAAAGAGAGAGGTCCCTGACTCTGACAGTTGACAACATTGTGGGTGAGGTTACAGGGTTGTATTGGTTCTCCAAGATGGACCTGGGATCGGGGTACCACCAGATCATGCTGGCAGCTGAGCCCCACCATGTCACCACATTTTTGATCCACCTGGGGGAAAGCAGCTGTAAACACCTCAACTTTGGCTTCTCTAGCACTACTGAGGTATTCCAAGACATCATTCCAGGAGTGCTGGCCAAGCTCCATGGAGTCCTCAATGTTAACGGCCCTGACCCTCAACAAATACTCCTCAGCCCCCTTATAGAAGTATTCCAATGGCTTCATGACAGGCAGCTCAGCATGCAGCAAAAAAAATGTGAGTTAGTGAAAGAAGATATCTGTTTCTTCGGCTATTGATTCTCTGCAAGTGGGGTGACATGGACCCAGCCAATGTCTTCAACATCCACTCTGCGCCAGCCCCGACCACAGTGACAGGGATTCGAAGTATCCTGGGAATTGTCACCTATTGTGGCCGAATCATGCAGAACATAAGTGTTAGAAATGGGGTCTCTAGTTGGCAGAGGTACACACCCTTGTCCAAATAGGGACTACAATCCTAGTACGGGTAAGTCACATACAATCCAAATTATCCTGTGCCTACTCTCTGGTAGCTTGGTACTTAGCAGTCAGGCTTAACATAGAAGACAAAGTGTAAAGTATTTGTGCAATAAATCATACAGTAACACAGTGAAAAACACCACAAAAATACACCATACAGGTTTGGAAAAATATATATTATTTATCTAGTTAAATTAAGATCAAAAAAGTAAAGATTCAATAAGCACAATTTGAGATATTTGCAATATTAATAAGAGTCTTAAATCCTAGAAAGCAACAGTTGTCTCTTGGTTTCAAAAAGCACCTGCTTTGCATCAAAACATAAACGCACGAAGACCACAGAAGAGGAGATGGGTAGGGAAATAGGGTGTGCGTTTGAATCCGGCGCAGCACAGACGATGCGTTGTTTCTTTCCACGTGACAAGGGGCTTTGCGTCGATTTCCATCGTGTAGTCTTGGTTCCTCACTTGATGAAGGTTTTTCTTTGAAACTCAGGAAGCATGGAAATCCTGGGCATGTGGGATGAAGTCACAGGCATTGCGTCGATCTGGTATGGTGATACATCTGATTTTCTTTTGCACGGTAGGAGCTGCGCTGATTCTTCTCCCAGGAAGTCAGGCTGCGTCGGTCCGGCTCACCTGTGTGTTGATCCGATAGGGCTGGGCGTCGAATTTCCGGTCGCAAAGCAGAAAGTCAGGCTCTGTTGGTCCGGTTCAACTGTGCGACGGTTTTCTCGGCACAGGGCAGTCTGTACATTTCGGTGCACGAGGAGTTTCCTTAAAGAGATGAAGTCTTTTTGGCCCTGAGACTTCAGAAACAGGAGGCAAGCTCAATCAAGCCCTTGGAGAGCATTTCTCAGCAAAGTCAGATAGCAGCAGGGCAACCGCAGGGCAACAGTCCTTCACAGCAAGCAGTCAAGATGAGTCCTTTGGGCAGCCAGGCTGTTCCTCTTGAAAGGTTGCAGGCTCGGGCCCAGAAGTGTCTGATTTGGTGGGGTCAGAGACCCAGTTTATATACCCAAAAATGCCTTTGAAGTGGGGGAGACTTCAAAGAGTGGTTTTGAAGTGCACAAGGTCCCCTTTCAGTACAGGAATGTCTGCCAAGGTCCCAGTAGGGGGTTCTGCAGTCTATTGTGTGAGGGCAGACCACTAGCCTTTGAAATGTAAGTGTCAGACACTCCACCCTTCCATCCCAGGAAGACCCATTCAATATGCAGATGAGTGCAGGTGTGACTGAGTATCCTGTGTGTGTGGTTGTCTGGGTGAAATGCACAAGGGAGCTGTCAACCAGCCCAGCCAGACGTGGATTGGAGACAGGCTGTAGTGCACAGATGGATTTTAAGTGCAGAGAAATGATCACTTTCTCAAAAGGGCATTTCTGAAATAGCAATACAAAATCCACCTCCACCAACAAGCAGGATTTTGTATACCCATTCTGGCAATACTAAATATGACCTGGTTACCCCTTTCTGATCAGAATCTACCACTCAAACAGTTATTGAGGGTAGCCCTAATGCTAGCCTATGAAAGGAGCAGACGTCACAGTAGTGGAAAACGATTTTAGGAGTTTTACACTACCAGGATATATAAAACACACGTGTACATGCTCTGCCTTTTACCTACATAGCACCCTGCACTTATGGGTTACCTAGGGCCTACCTTAGGGGTGACTGGTATGTAGAAAAAGGGGAATTTAAGGATAGGCAAGTATTTTTAAATGGCAAGTCGAAGTGGCAGTGAAACTGCACACACAGGCCTTGCAGTGGCATGTCTGAGACATGGTTAAGGGGCTACTTATGTGAGTTGCACAACCAGTGCTGCAGGCCCACTAGTAGCATTCAATCTACAGGCCCTGGGCACAGGCAGTGCACTTTCAAAGCGACTTACAAGTAAATCATATATGCCAACTGGGTATGAACCAATGTTACCATGTTTGAGGGAGAGAGCATATGCACTTTAGCACTGGTTAGCAGTGGTAAAGTTCGCTGAGTCCCGAAACCATTAAAAACAGTGTCAGAAAAGTGGAGGGAGGCAGGCAAAAAGTTAGGGGATGACCACCCTAAGGCTTTCAGGTCTAACAATACACATCATCACAGGCTCCCTTTGAAAACTGACAAAGCCATCTCTGCTTTGGACAGGGGGAGAGAAAAAAGAGAAGGAGTTCCACCTCATCAGTCAAGCTTTGTCAGAACACACAACATACTTCGACCTCCAGAAGAGCTGAAGTATCTGTTCATGCCAGACCCACAGGCCTAGGAGCAGTCCGACTGCAGAATCAACAATGCAAAGAGTAGGCCCTTGTCACCTTGGCCAGCCTGGCCCTCAAACCCACAGAGCAAAGATACTCTCAGATTGAGAAGGAAGCTATAGCAATACAATGGGGCTGTAGGCACTTCCACTGGTACTTGTACAGTCACCCATTGATGGTGCATACAGATCACAGCCCCCTTCTCCAGCTGTTCAGGGAGTCATCCTCAACCTCCTGCCCGTGAATTAAAAAATAGACTTTACAGATACAGGCATATCAGTTCACATCCAAGTACATGCTCATGGTGCAAAACCCCTCCGTCTATCTGTCAAGGCATGTCTGCCCAGCCACGGCTGATGAAGAGGTGATGGAGGAATATGCCCGGCTGGTTGTAGAACACTCCTGACAACTCCTGATGTCCCTGGCAGACATCGAACAGACCACTATAGCAGATGACTGCCTGCAAATAACCTCCCCCACAGTGCAATCAGGGGCTGGATGTCGCTCACAAGTGAGGGACTGCCATGAACAGAAAAGGCCAAGAAAACACTGGTGGGTGAGCTAGCTGTCACAACTAAAGGTTACCTACTGAAAGGTTCCTAACTAGTGATTCCACAAAGTCTAACTCAGCGAGTAGTTCCCACCAAGACATTTTCAAAATGAAGAGCCGACTCCAACACAAGGTCTGGCTTCCCAGGTTAGATGAAATGGTGGAACATAATGTCCAGCAGTGTGAGCTGTGCCAAGTCACAGGGAGCCCTGGCCCCCTAGTTCTAATCATCACTGAAGACATACATGCTACTCAGTGGCATCAGGCCGGCGTTGACTTTGGAAGATTTCCTGATGCACAGCATATGCTGGTTGAAGCGGAGGCGGTACAGTCGACAGAGGTTGAGGAGACTACACAAAAACTAGAGAGCCATGGCGATTTACAGACTGATTAAGGAACTCTGCGATGATAATGGCTACCTAATGGCAAAGAAATGATGTGTCATTCTTTATGCTGTTCCGTACGTGACCCAGTGGTAAGCAGCTAGCATCAAGTGAAGCAGCAGATAGAGGTGAGGGTGATTAGGTGGGATGATGTTGTCAAGGACGAAGACTATTGCCCAAGTGTAGTGTCTCGTGCACAGCGAATCCCCAAGGTGGCACCTGGCTATCCAGGGTGCACCATGTTTGGCTCAAGCCAAAAAAAGCATGAATCCGTGCCAGGGAGCGCCGACCTAAAGATACCAGAAGTTCCAGTGAGTCAACCGACAGAACAACATAGCGGCCTATCAAGGTACATCCTCACCCCATCCCAGAAGTATAACGACTTTGTGGTGGACAAACAAATGAGTTTTGTCACTGTAGGTGATGTGTTGTTTTGTTTATGGTAAAGGAGAAATGTAATGGCCGGGCCTTAACATGTATAGCCCAGACAGGATTGTTCTAGTGGTGGCCCCAGGTGAATAATGATAATGGTAAGACCCCTCTATCATGTTGGAGTTAGACAATAAATAGAGGTGGCCAGGCCTGGGACACTGCAAAACCGAGCGTGTGCCCTGTATGCTGCTGTCAGCCTACACCACTGTTGCTGCGCACACTGCTATGCACTCCACAGACAACACAGCAATCAGGAGCAAATTGGCATCAGCCTTTTAGGTATTTTTTTAGGTCTGGTTTTACAGTGCAGTTGCCTACATGAAGTATTGTTACTACTCCTTTAACATATACATAAATAATGCTTTAGCTCCAACCAGACAAATATTGTTCTCTACGCTTATGCCTTTCGCTGTTTGGTGTACTATCACACCTGCCAAGAATTGTTTCCATTCAATTGCAAAAGTGACTATTTTGCATCCAAAAAGTACACTCAATCTTCACGTTGTTTGTCACATCAATTGTTCATCTCCCCTGTGCATTCTATAAAAAAGCAATTCTTTTCTTCATTTCCCATCACTAGGAAAG
Source organism: Pleurodeles waltl (assembly GCF_031143425.1). Classification (NCBI taxonomy): domain Eukaryota; kingdom Metazoa; phylum Chordata; class Amphibia; order Caudata; family Salamandridae; genus Pleurodeles; species Pleurodeles waltl. Next base: position 1,651,956,795 of record NC_090445.1, on the reverse strand, counting down.
CCAATATGGCAGGCTTTCATTGGATAAACAGCATTTGTGCATGAGACACTTGTAAACAGCAATTATACAAGTCTGTGTGTAAACGCTTTGGTATTTTAAAGCCAGATTTGCAAACAATTGTTCTTTCTAGGGCACATTTTTTTTCGAATATGGTCAGAGGAATTGGCGGTACAGTCTAGTGGTACAAAACAAGCATTGGCAAATCCAATATGTCTGGCATTTGCTTCAAGCATTTTGGCTTTTTCAGTACTTGCTTTGTTTTGTCATGGTTTTGCAAAACTTTATTTTTGGTTAAGCTGCTGGGCCATAGTCAATTTAAATAAAAAATGAAATAAACCATTAGCTGAAAGTAAAATTATTTTTTGGTCTCAGAAAGTACACATTGCGAGAGAAGTCCCTAGCACTGAAGGAAACTACTTTGTGTGTGGATTTCCTCATTGTGAAAGGGCTAAATGCTGTTACCCAAATTGAAGTCAGCTAATGGCTGAAGTACGCTGACCCACTGCCCCATGCTATATGCATTAGGCGGCTAAAGAAAATTGTAAATGATGCAATAACAAACAAATGGATGGAAACGGCTAGCTAGAAACAAGTATATTATACATATAATTTTAGTAAAATTAAATATGCAATTCTTGCACCCCAAAGCTTTACCTCAACAGTACGCCCACAGATTGAAGAATAGGAGATGGTATTAAACCTCAATTTCATGAGGTAAAGCACCCCTCAACAAATACAAAAACACTGTTATTTAAAGTAGGAGCTCACTTAATAATTGAGTTCTAGATCAGCGGAATAAATGTATGAGTTTATTACATAATTCAAAAAGATTGAGATACAGAATTATTGCCATGAAGCTTCTCATAAAATAGAGCATTACAGAGTGCTGCAAAATCTGAATTATTCTATCCTAAATCCCAAGTGAGCAGCAAAATCAATAAAGAAACAGACAGCATCCCTAGTAGAATCAGAAAGCCTTCTGACTCATCACCAAAATCAAGAGTTTATATAGAAACCCTTCTCATAGAACAGAATGGTAAGTGCACATTCTTCATGGTGTGAGCAAAAGTATCATGTTATTAGTAAATCAGAACACAATTTTATTAAATGTCATATTGCCTTAAGCACTATCCCGCTACATAAAAATTAATTCTGCCCACTGTATGATAATGATATCCAGAGATGGCAGGCCTAACTAAGCATACTTTATTTTATGTTTGGAATTCTCTTTCTTGTTGGTCTTTTAGCAGCTGGTGCCTCACTTTCACTGTCAATTTCAAGTACATCAAGTTCTTCTTTGATAGACTTTCAATCAATCAATCAATCAGTGTTTATAAAGTGCAGGTACTCACCTGCAAGGGTCTAAAGGTGCTGGGGGGATGTGTAGCATCCACCGGTGAGCCAAGTCATAAAATTTCTTCGTGAAGTTGAGGAGGGGGTTGGTTTGTCTGATGTGGAATGGAAGGGTGTTTCAGGTGGTGGCTGCGAGGTAGGAAAAGGAGCGTCCCCGTGTTCTGGTTTTCCTGATGCAGGGTATTTCGGTGAGAAAGAGCTGGGCTGAGCGTAGGGCCTTGTGGGGTGCGTGGAAGATGAGTTGCTTGCTCAGGTAGGCTGGTCTGGTGTTGTGGAGGGCTTTGTATGCATGGGTGAGGATCTTGAAGGTGATTCTTTTCTCTATGGGAAGTCAGTGTAGTAAGTGAAGGTGTTGCGATATGTGGCAGTGTCAAGGCAGGTAGAGGACCAGTCTGGTGGCAGCCTTCTGGATGTTCTGTAGTTTGCGGTTGAGATTCTTAGTGATTCCGGTGTAGAGTGTGTTGCCGTAGTCCAGTCTGCTGGTGAGGAGGGCGTGTGAGACGGTCTTCCTTTGTTCGAGGGGGATCCATTTGAAAGTCTTGCGTAGGAAGCGTAGGGTGCGGAAGCAGGTGGAGGTGACTGAGTTGATTTGGTGATTCATGTTGAGGTTGGAGTCCAGGATGATTCTGAGGTTGCGGCTTGGTTTGTGGGGGTGGGTGGGTTTCCAAGGGTGGCTAGCCAGCAGGCCCATGATGAGTACTTCTGTCTTGCTCGCGCTGAGTTGAAGGCAGCTGTTTCTCATCCAGTTGGCGATTGCCTCCATGCCTTCGCAGTAGTTGTGTCTGTCTGTGTGGGGTTCGTTAGATAGGGAGAGGATGAGTTGGGTGTCGTCGACATAGGAGACGATGTTGATTCCATAGCTTCTGACAATGGAGGCCAGCTGGGCCATGTAGACGTTGAACAGCGTGGGGCTGAGGGAGGATCCCTGGGGAACTCTGCAGGTGGTAGATGTGAGGCTTGCGAGGAAGGGGGTGAGTCTCACTCGTTGAGTTCTGCCGGAGAGGAAGTATTGAATCCAGTTGAGGGCCTTGTCTCTGATGCTGGCTTTGTGAAGTCGGCATATCAGGGTGTGGTGGGAGACTGTGTCAAAGGCCGCCGAGAGGTCTAGCAGGATGAGTGCCGCCATCTCTCCCTTGTCCAGCAGGGACCGGATGTTGTCAGTTGCAGCTAGGAGGGCCCTTTCAGTGCTGTGGTTTTTCCTGAATCCAGATTGGGAGATGTCGAGGATGTAGTGGTCTTCGATAAAAGTGGCGAGTTGGCTGTTGGCGGCTTTTTCGATGACTGTCGCAGGAATTGGGAGTAGAGAGATGGGCCTGGAGTTTTTGAGGTCGGTGGGGTCTGCCCAGGGTTTCTTGAGGAGGGGATTGATCTCGGCATGTTTCCAGTTGTCGGGAAAGGAGGCGGCAGCTAGGGAGCGGTTGATAGTGAGGCAGAGCTTGGGGGTGATGGTGTCCACGACTGTGTTGAAGATGTGGTGGGGGCATGAGTCCGTGGTGGGCCCGCAGTGTATGGACTTCATTGTTTTCAGTGTGTCTTCGGTGGTGAGGGAGTTCCAGTTAGTGATTGTTGGTTTGTTGGTGTTGGGTTTTGGTGGAAGGGGTTCTGCGCGTAGGCTGTCCTCACTGAAGCTGTCATAGATGGTCTTGATTTTGTGGTGGAAGTAGGTGTTGAGTCTGCCGCAGAGGTCTTGAGAGGGTGGGATGCCTGTTGTTTCGCTGTTGGGTTGGGCAAACTCCTTGATGATGCTGAAGAGTTCCTTGCTGTTGTGTGCGTGTGAGGAGAGTCTCTCTTGTATAGCTTTCTTTCTGGTGCTCCTGATGAGTTGGTAGTGTGTGGTGGTGGCAGCTCTGAAGTTGCTTTGGACTTCTGTGGATTTGGTGTTTCTCCAGATTTTCTCGAGGCGATGACAGGTGTGTCTGGATTCTCAGAGTTCTGGGGTGAACCAGCTGGCTTTCTTGGCATGAGTGCTGTTGTTCCTTTTGAGGGGGGCAATGGTGTTGGCGCAGTTGGCGATCCATTTGTGAAAGGTGCGTGCTGCAGTGTTCGGGTCGTTGTTGTGTCCGATGGTGGGGGCGGAGTTGGCTAGGACTACGGTGAGATGGTCGTTGGTGATTTTTGTCCAGCTTCCATGTGGTGGTTGGTGCTGTGGTCTGATGATGGTGGGTGTGGTGAAGGTGAAATGGATGCATCAATGGTCTGCCCATGGGAGTTTGGAGGTGTGATTGAAAGTGTTGGAGGTTCCTGTTGTGAGGATAGGGTCGAGGGTGTGCCCTGCTGAGTTCGTTGGTTCCGTCACGATCTGTTGAAGCGCTATGTTGTGGTTGTTGTCTAGGAGGCATGCGGTGTTGGGGTCTTGAAGGTTGTTGATGTGGAAGTTGAGGTCTCCCTCAGGGTGAAGTTGGTGGCTGCAAAAGCTTGTGCGGTGATGCAGTCGGTGATGGAGTCGGTGAAGGGTTAGTGGGTTCCCGGTGGGCGGTAGATGAGGATTCCCCTGAGGGTGGATGTCGGGCTGGTCTGTAGCTTGAAGTGTGGGTGTTCCATCAGGCTTGTTGAGTTTTTGGAGTCTTCGGAGTGTGTGCTCAGACGGAGGATGGACCTGTGGGCGATGGCGATTTCACCCACGAGGGGGTCTTTCCAGATGATCTTGTATCCTTGGGGAATGGCGAGGGTGGTGTCCGGGCTTGAGGTGGTGTTGGTCCAGGTCTCGGTGAGGAAAGCGATGTGCGGGGTGGCACTGTCAAGGAGGTACCAGATTTCTGTAGCGTATTTATGGAGGGAGCGGATCATGAAGAGAATGCACTTCAGAGTTTTTGGTGTCAGTGTGTTGTTCTGGATGGGTTTTGCTGGGTCCAAGGCCTTAGTGGAGGTGTGGGTTTGGTGGCACCAGAGGCAGCGTAAGGGTCCGTGGGTGTCAGCTGGTGATGCCTGCTTACAGTTGTTGTTTCATCCTGGATTGAGTGCGATGAGGGCTGCTGGCGTGTAGAGGTGGGGGTGGCAGGTACAGGGGTCCTGGTGCTGGTCGCAGACAGGCGCAGACGGGCTTGCGTTAAGCGTGCCTTTGGCACGCCAGCCGCGCGACTGCTGTCATTCAGTATAGGGGGGAGGAGAGGACAGCTGAGAAACAGGAAATGGAGCAAAAAGGGGAGTGGGGCTGTGGGTGCAGGAGCAGCGGGGAGAATGAGAGAGAGGAGAGAGCAAGAGAAGCGAGAATGAGAGAAATGATAGCAAAAGCCAGAAAAATGAGGAAGAAGATGGAGGAAAGCTCAGAAAAGCAAAAGGCACAAAAAACAGCACACTAAAAGAAAAAAATGAGGTGAGAGGACGGAAAAAAAGAGAAAAGAGGCAAAGGGCAACCTAGAAGAAGAACAGAGCTCTCCCACTAGAAACTAGGGATGAGGCGCAGGCAGGAGCCTGCAGGTGGATGAGGGCTTCGAACTTCTGACCGGGTTCAGAGTTCAGACGGGCTTCACTTGCAGGTGGAGCTACGTGGTGGCAGAGCAGTTTACTGACCAGGTCAGTGAGGTTGCTCTTCCTACCGTGCCAGTGGGCCCCATGTAGTAGGTAGGGGAGGAGGAGAGGACAGCTGAGAGGCGGGAGCAGGAAATGGTGCGAAAAGGGGGGTGGGCTGTAGGGGCAGCAGCGGCAGAGAGAATGAGACAACGGAGAGAGAGAGAAGCGAGAATGAGAGGAATGATTGGGAAAGCGAGAAAAACGAGGAAGAAGATGGAGAAAAGCGCAGAAAAGCGAAAGGATAAAAAAAAAAAACATTAAATTAAAGAAATGAGGGGAGAGGATGGAAAAAGAGACAAATGGCAGAGGGCAGCCTAGCAGAAGAGCAGAGCTCTGCCACTAGACACCAGGGATGATGCGCAGGCAGGAGTTTGCGGGTGGAGGAGGGCCTCAAACTTCTCACCCGGGTCAGAGTTTAAGACAGACGGGCTTCACTTCTTGGTGGAGCTACGCAGTGGCAGAGCAGTTCACTGACCAGGTCAGTGCGGTTGCTCATTCTGCCAGTGGTTCCTTTTGAACATTCTCTTCACTACCTTTGGTGTCTCGAGTTTTGCATCCTCACTTGTGACTACTGCTGAGTCTTTTCCACTCACTGATGGACTCGTGCTTCGTGCTTTGCTCAGTATCAGTAACTCGACTCACTGTGACCAGATTTCTTCCTTTGGACACTTTTGAGACTATAATTTTTAAGTGGAGCCTTTCATGAGTCAGAGCAGAGCTACTTCTTGCTGCCCCTCATGACTTTGCAACAGCTCTCACTCTGACCCTCAAATGAAATACGGCCACTGATACTGGTACTTTCAACAGTATCTTCACAGTCATTTTCACCATTTCACCAGCAACTTCAGCAGTTTCAAAATTTTCTTCACCCACTTTCGATCCACACAGTGAACTTGAACTTTGCTCTGTGAATCAGTGGTTGTTGTCACCACCTCTTCATTCACCACCTTCACTCTTTATGTGCGAGTGGTGCAGATCCACTGCAGGATTCCAGCACACTTTACAGCAGTGTCAGTCACAAGTGTGACTTGGAATTGGCCTCTCCAATGCTCTTCAAGACAAATATTGTGGACATGCTATTTTACAAGAACTCAATCCTATGGGTTCAAGGTGTGGCTCTGAGTTTCTTTTGGTAATGCTGTTGCAAAATACACCTAATGAGAAATATATTTTGCAATATCACCCAAACCATTGCAGTAATCTAGTACAATGTCATCAGTCATTGAAACAAGTATAGCTGAAGGAGTGTAGACCTATTTTTCTGTTCTGCCCATTAGCATTTTCAGGGGGTGAAAGACCTGCCTTTTTATCTGGGGTATGAGAAAAGGGGACTTTTTGTGGTACCCCCCCACTTTTTGCCCCATTTGAGACTACTAAATGCTGGTTTTCTGACTCTGTGGATGCCCTGGTATCTGCTAAACAGACCCAGGCCCTGTGCTCTGTCTAAAAGGTATATGCAAATTAAGCATAATTGTTATTGGCATGAAAACCTACCTGTAAATCCATAGTATAAACAAGGGCAATTAGGTTTAGAGGTGCAGCAGATTAATACACTTAAGTGTGCACTGATGCGGTGCCTGCTGTTGATTTAAAATTAGCCCTGTCTTGGAGGCTGGTTTGAAATTAAATTTATATGCAAATTCGGCTTTGGAATTAAATATACTTCCAAAGTCTCAAACTACCTTATTTTTACATATGAGTCACCCTTAAGGTCTCCCCTAAGTGTCCCAGGGGTAGGGTGCATTGTTACTATAAACAGGGACATTATAAAAGATGTTTCATATGCCCTGGTGAGAGACAAACTACCACTTTTGTTTTTCCTTATTGAAGTGCATTAGCTCCATGGGCTAAGATGGGAATACTTTATTAAAGTATAACTATTGCTAGAAAAGAGCTAAAATGTCCTTCTTGGACTCAAAATGATAGTTGGAATAAATCCAACAACTTGTTGCTAGATTTTTTATAAAATCACAGAGAAGAAGTTACATAACTTTGTTTTTTTAAGCCAAAATCCAGCCTTCCAGTAGCTCTTCTCTGATTGGCCAGCCTCTGCCATGTTGAGCCAGTCTGCCTTAATGAGGTGTGAAGCAGCCTGCATTGATACAATGGGACATCTGATTGATGGAGATCTGCAAGCTGCAGAACAGAAGGCAGGAAGGGGAATAGGTAGTCATACTGGTCTTCAAAGAGGGAGTGACAGTTCGGACAGGCCCCCGGTCCTCCCACCCCAGCAAATGGGAGCCCCAGTAATTAGATTAGCAGAGTGGCTGAAGGGGAGTGTTAGGGAAATTAGGCTACACAAGTGTGATGGCTTAGCCAGATCCTAACCCCAAGGAGACACTTTCTCCATCTTTGATTTTGGAAGCGTGGTGCTTCCTGGGATTGATTCTTGCCACACTTCGCAGTAAGTGGTCACCTCAGAGGGTGATGCCTTGCACCCCATTATTCAGAGGTGCCCCTGTTTGCCAGCCCAGGAACACTGAATACATTTGGGAGGAGGTCTGAAATTCAAAAAAACATTTTAAAAGTTATCTTCCTCGTCTGAACCTGCTGAGAACATTATTCTCTCTTCTCTCTGCTCCCGTAGCTGTCTTTATTTCTGTCTGTTGTTTCTTTAACTAGTGGAAGGAATAACTTTCACTTTCACTTTCTTACCCTGTATTTAATATCTCACCTGATGATCCCACTTGCCTTCCAAACACTCTCTAAATGAACCCTTCACCTGCTTCTATCCGCCTTCAGGCCATTTTAATACCAATTTGTTTTAAGCCTCAAACAGTGTAGGTCTAGGTAACAAAATCCTCTCATTCATGGTCTGCCCCAAAAAATGTAGCTTTCTAATATTAAATGTATCCTCTAAAGGAAAATACAAGTCTTTGTCAGAAGAGGTATATTCAAGCCAGTTATAAATCCAGGCACATGTATAAAACTTAATACTTGTCATCATTTCATATGCAGCCGAACCTTCTGCAGGTATTTGATGTGACTCCTTAGCACGTCCACTAGAGGCTTTAGCCTATTTCAACATAACATCCATTGGTCTCAAACAAAATAATCCAAACTCCGCACAAAACAAGATAGAAAACAACAACGAATGCCAGCATGGCTATGCCAAAGTTCAACCAATCACAGTGCAGCTTTGACAGCAAATAAGCAATGACAGCGTGACTCTGTAGTGACATCTCACCAATCTTAGTGTGACTCCTCAACTGCCTAACCAATCGAATCAAGACTACTTTTTAAATGGGAAAACAATTGCACAGCCTAGTTGAATGAACACACATTGAACAAATCAAATAATATCCTGTTTGCTCAACCTAGATAAGCAAACAGCAAGTTTGAAAAGAATTCTTGTAAGCAATAGGAACACAACAAATATCTCCCCAGCAGCTGTCAAACTCAAATCACACTTAAGTTTCCGTCTTCAGGCCTAGTGGGAAACACCCTACAGCATTGTCTATGGCTCGTAATCGAGCCGGCAGCAATGCTGTAGGATGTAGGGTGTAAAGCAGACAGGAAACAGTGTAAGGGTGCTGGCCAGGGGGACCCTGCACTGCCCATGCAAGGTGCATGGGCAGTGCAGGGGCGCCCCTGGGGCCCTCTACACCTGTTCTCCACCAGCCTTTTCATGGCATGCTGTCGCCATGAAATCACTGGCGGAGAATGAGGTCGTAATCCCCAGGGCCACCGCAACTGCCAGACCACAGGGATCTCTGATCCTGGCAGTACCGGTGGTCATAATATGGCACTCGGACTGCTGTATTGGCGGCAGTCCGACTGCCACCGCAAATCTGGCAGTCTAGTGACCACCAGACATGTAATGGGGCCCACTGGGTTTATGCAGACAAGCACAAGAACAATATCTCTAGATCGTGAATTTTGACTAATCTGATCGTCAAACCAACAATAAAATGAAATCTTCTTCAACACAAATCACATTAAGAAAAGTATATCAAAATTGCAGTGATCAAACCACCAATTGAACTGATAATCAACATTGCATAACCAATAACCAAAAACCTCAAATAAAGCATAACCATCACCCAATACAGACCACAATACTTTAATAACACACCAGAACACTCTCAATCATAAGAATCACTACGCTGTATTTATACTTACAATTCAGTGTGCTCAGCAGCAGCTACGCAAGTCAGGAACTCAACAACATCTTCCAGGAAAATCTACACCAGAAAAAATCAACTAATGCTAGGGACAGGGCAAACAGAAAAATCTCTAAAGCAGAAAGGAGGTCCTCTTAACTTGCAACCATCCTCTACTACCACAAATTTGTGAACGCATGGTCCTCCTTATTTCTTGTAACCCCAAAAGTTTTCTCTCAACAGTACGCCCACAGATTGATGAATGGGAAATGGGAGAGTGTTCAACCTTAATTTCATGTGCTAATGTGATCCCAAGGTAGGGCACCTCCTAATACATAACAAAATACATCCAATTATGCAAGGGCCCACTTAATAATTGGGTACTAGATCAGCTAGAATTTCTAATAAGATTCAGAAGGATTGTGACACAGAATGATTGCATTAAAAGCGCTCAGTAAACAGAGCATTACAGAGTAGTTGAAAATCATAAATACGTTAATCCCAAGTGGCCATCAAAATCAATAGACAAACAGATGGAATCCCTAGGAAAATTAGAAAGTCATCTGGCTCACTTCCAAAATCGAGGGTTTATATAAAAAATCTTCTCATAGAACAGAATAGAAAGTGCGGATTCATCAAGGTATGAGCAAATGCAGCATGTTCTTCGAAAATTAGAACATGGTTTAATCAAATGTCATATTGCCTTAGCATCTAAGCACTATCCTTCTACATGAAATTGATTCTGCCTACTCAATGCTAATGTCATCCAGAGATTGCAGGACAAACTAGATGTAAGAACAAGAGCAAATTATTATGAATGAATAGGACACAATGAACTAACAGAAGGACCTAGAAATGCTGTATTATTATGATCATGCAGGACGGTTTAATCAAAATCAGCAGGAACAATGTCCAGGGAAATAAACAATCATGACTCTGTTTAACTGTGTGCTGCAGAAATAATGAACAGTGAAATGTGCAGGGGAAAGTCATCCATTTTAAACAAGATAGTTACTAGGCCTAAATTGAGGCCCAGTTCAAATGAGTCAGGGAAACACACTTCTACTTGTCATAGAAATACATTTAAAAAATAAAAGTGCAATATCAATGTGAACATATGTAATCAATAGTAAAACTACATCTGCATATTGTTAATGATTCTCAAGAAAATAAATGAACAAAAATCTTTAACAAAATCTAAAGCAGTCTGAATGGCCAGATCCAAATACTGAATGTCTATCTTCTCTGAAGAGGTGTAGTCTTAAAGCTATTAAACAGGATAAGCTATTGAACGAAATGCTGTAATAGTACCTGAACAGTGTGTCAAAGCTGTTGGAGGGTCAACATCATCAACAAAAAGGAGGGCTGTATCGCCATTTAATACACATTGTTGTCCTGTCTACGATATATGTTTCTAGAAGAAACAGATTGAGCCACATTTTACTTAGCTGGGGAGGTACCTTACCGCTGGTGAGGTTCCGCCACCACCGTTGAGCCTCGTTTGCATGGGCGAAGACTTCAGGCCAATGAGTATCAATACCTTGCACTGGTGACCAATGGAATGTCAAGAAGACTTTCAAAATGATGAGCACGTACACCCAAAGTAATGTCGGAACAATATAACCAGATTTCAGGCACCATTTTCATGTTATATTCTGGCTCTTTCCTTTGGAGGGGGCAAGGGCGGGTTTCCAGAGACTCATCTGGATTGCGGTTGATTATGTTTCACAATTCTTTATTGAAAGATTAAAATAAAACAATGTATAGGGGAAGGAAGGATGGGGAACAGTAATACTGTACAGAAATCTCTCAATTAAGGACTAGTGGGCTTCAGCCCAGAGGAAAGCCATCCAGGTGAGGAGGATGGTCTCTGTCTTATCCTGTAGGTTATATATGACCCGCTCATAGGAAGCTGTCTGGTACATCGACGAGAGTCATTCATCATGGGAGGAGGGTTTGGGGGAACACCAGTGGCAGAGAATGTAGAACATAGCCTGGCAAGAGCCATATGCAGTAGATGACCCTGAAGGCAGGAAAGGTCCAGGGAGGTTGTGAGATCATGTAGAAGGATAAGGGGATGAGTCAGGGGTGACATGATTGGTAGTGTTTCACTCAGCATAGTGCCATCTGCCTCCAAAAAGGTTGCACTGAGGGACAATCACAGAGGACGTGGTCGTCCTTTGGTCATATCGGTCATGGGATCATAGCCAGCAATTTGCATGAGGAAACAGGCCTGCTGCCCATAGACTTACAGGAGTCCAGTGCCAGTTATGCAGTGATTTGAAGAGACAGAGCTTCAAATGTCCCTCCTGAGCCCCACGATCCAATGCTTTTAGAAGGTCTGCCCATTCCTTCGGTTCATAATCTGTTTGAAGTCTGGTTTTCCATGTGATACGGAGGCGATTTAGAAGGGGCAGGGAGAAAAGATGACAGCTCAAGAGGTTATAGAAGCCATACATCACCCTGCGGAAGTGACCCCACGTACTAAGGTAGGAGACTACAGGAGAGGGCTGGAGGACCAAGTGTTGTGCACCCAGGCAGTGATTGATGCAATGTCGGAGCTGTAAATATCACCAGGACCGCTGGGATGGAAGACCGAACTCTTTGTGGAGTGACACAAAGGATTTAAGGGCAGCCTGTTTGAGGATTTGATAGAGGGTGTAGATGCCCGCAAATGCCAAGCCTCCCAGTTCAGCATCTCCCCACGTATACGGTCATGAAGAAGAGGATCCACCCCTAAGAGGTGGTGGGCCCACCTCCATGATTTGACCATGGCTTGCAGCATTGGGTTGGTGGGGCTCGGCATGGATGTGCTACTCTTGTAGAGTAGGAGCAGTCCCTGCAGGCAACTCAGCAGGGTGCGCTCTGCCAGCACTCACTGTGGAGGATCCGGAGTTCCAGGAAGCATGCAAGCGAGCTGTGCCAAATGCAAGGCCTGAGAATAGTTCTGCAACCGAGGGGAGGTCTAGGGACCCATAAGGTTGGTTGCAATGTGTTTGCTACTAGAGAACCAGGGACTGCCATTGGAAGGATAAGCAGATATTGCTGCACTGGTGGTCATCCGTGACATGGGTAGTGTCACTTTTGTCACTTTTGTATCAGTTATACCAACACCCTGAGAGCATCGCAAGGCTAGAGAGGTTGTCCGGAAGGGCCAGGAAGGAATGAGAAAGTTTGAGAGAGTAAGCAATATGTCATAGTTTAGTTTAGCTTTGAGGATTTGTAGAGCGCATGGCTACTAGAAGGCCTACCAGCGCCGAGGAAGATCACTAGGTAAGAGGAACAGACCTAAGCAGGGAACAATATAGTTTTCAATTTTCTACGAAAAGAAGATTCTGACATGTCATGACGAAGTTCCATAGGTGTAAAGATAAACGGTGGTTGCCCCACTGGGAATGATAATACTGGTGAGGTGGTGGGATTGCCGTAGAGAGGCCACAAGGGCCTCCAGGGAGTGAAGGAACAGAAAGGGTGACAGTGGGCTGCCCTGCCAGGGCCACCGTCAGAGTGGGAATGGGTCTGAGAGAAAGCCCCCACAGTTAACTTGGGCAGTAGGCCAATCGTAGAGCCATTGAACTTTGGCCATAAAGTCCTCCCCGGACCAAACCGTCGGAGGGTTGCAAATTATTGACTATGGAGGAGTACAAGGATATAAAGGGGAGCTCCAGACTGTGTGGGGGTACATAGTCCTTGTTCCGCCAAGAAAAGAGGGGTCAACCTCTCGGAGCAGAGAAATGGCTTTTTCTCCCCTGTGGTAAAATTAGGGAAAATGCAGACAGCAGCTACATCAGCATGAATAAATTGATACTTCAATTATCAAAACATGTACGGGAAAGAAAAGTCTGTCAAATTCAACTTCTAAAACATGGTACTCCGACAAGAGAAGGGGGCAGCCTACTTCACGGAAATGTACTCCTAGAACAAGAGGTCACCGAAAGTGCGTTTACAAATCCGACTTTATACTATAAAACGCTTAAACTAACACAGCGAGGCTCAGGAGGACCATTAAGAAATTTACATTTTCATGGAAATGGTAATAAAAGCACGGAATAGGGTCCCAGCAGATATACTGGAGTCGAAGCAGGAAATGAATAAAAAAAAGGCAAGGGATGGACACAGGGGAACAAATGTACTCGAGGAGTACAGAGTACAAAGTTGTTGGTCACGTGGGTCTGCGCGTCACGCGCATGAAGGGGCGCTGGAAGACTGGATGGTATGGCTGTAGTTATCCGCGCTACGCTCTATGTGCTGGTTTGCCATCACTCACAAATGTACGTTTCAGGGCTAACGGAAGCGACTTCCTTGCTGATTCCTTTTGATATGTGATATTTTGCACAGTGGGAAAGTACAGCCGGCCTGATAGACAGACAGTTCAAACAGCTGCTACTTGCTGACTTTAATGTATTGACACTTGATGACACAGCGCCCTGCTTCGTTCCCTTTCAGCAAGTCAATCAACTTGCACTCCTCTGCATCTGGCCTGGGTCAGCTCCTATGTGCGAATTAGAGATGAGAGAAGTGAAGTGCAGGGGGAAAGAACATGAGAAGCTTGAGATCACACTGGCTGTCGGAGAGTCAGAGATGACTGAACTAAAGTGCTACTAAAAAAGTGAACATCTAAGGTACCACAGGGTGTCAGTGGGGAGTTAGGACTTGAAAGACATTCACAGTGGTCTGGTTGGATTTGGCAGATGCTCACTCACAGTACTGAAAGTATTTTAGGATGGAAATCTTGGAGGAAGACCTCAGATTGGCCCAGTCTTCGGAGGTCATGAAACTTGTACCCATTGTAGGAAAGTACCATCTTTCTTGGCATGTTACCCCCAATTTCTGCCTGTTTGTCAGTGTGTTTTTACTGTCTCACTGGGATCCTGCTAGTCAGGACTCCAGTGCTCATAGTTTGTGGCCTATATGTGTTGTCAGTATGCTTGATTGTGTCACTGGAGTTCTGCAAACCAGAATCCCAGTGCTTATGCTCTCTATGTGTTCCAAATTTGTCACTATAGTTTAGAGATTCCATATTCCAATTCTAATTGCCACACTGGACCCCCCTTATAAGTCCCTAGTATATGGTACCTAGGTACCCAGGGCACTGGGGTTCCAGGAGACCCTTATGGGCTGCAGCATTTCTTTTGCCACCCATAAGGAGCTCATACAAACCTTTAAATAGTGCACACACTATTTCACAGCCATTTTTCACTGCACCAGGTAACTTATAAGTCACATATATGTCTAACCTTCATTTACTGAAGGATAGGTGCAAAGGTACTGTGTGTGAGGGCACCCTTGCACTAGCAAAGGTGCCCCCAGGTTGTCCAGGGTCAATTCCCTGGACTTTGTGAGTGCGGGGACACCATTATAAGCGTGCACTACATATATGTCAATACATTTATGTAGCTTCACAATGGTAACTCCGAATATGGCCATGTGAGGTGTCTAAGATTGTGGAATTTAATTCCAATCCAAATTTGGTGTTGGGGGGGGGCAATTCCATGCACCCTGGGAGCTCCACCATGGACCCCCAGTACTGCCAAACCAGCTCTCTGAGGTTTCCACTGCAGCCGCAGCTGCTGCCACCTCACAGATAGGTTTCTGCCCTCCTGGGGATTGAGCAGCACAATCCCAGGAAGGCAGAACAATGCATTTTCTTTAGGAGAGGGGTGTTACACCCTCTCCCGCTGGAAATAGGTGTTATAGGCATAGGAAGGGTCTCCTCCCAGAGCCTCTGGAAATGCTTTGAAGGGCACAAACGGTGGCTTCCCTGCATAATCTAGTCTACACCAGTTCAGGGACCCCCGTCCCTGCTCTGGCGCGAAATTGGACAAAAGAAAGGAGAGTGACCCTGTCCGTCACCACCCCAGGAGTGGTGCCCAGAGCTCCTCCAGAGTGTCCCTGACATTAGCCATCTTGGATTCCAAGGTGTGGAGACCCTCTGGACACCTCTGAGTGGCCAGTGCCAGCAGGTGACGTCAGAGACCCCTCCAGATAGGTGCATACCTGGGTAGGTAGCCAATCCCCCTCTCGGATACTTAGGGTCTGTCCTCTGGGTGTTTCCTCATATTCGGTTTGCAAGATTCCTTCAGGACTCCTCTGCATCCTCTGCCTCAGCTTTTGACCGTCGAATGAACCGCAGACTGATCCAGGAACCATTGTAACTGCAACAAAGTATCGTGGAAGACTCCTGTGACCTGCAACTTCAGCTCCAGCCAGCAATTGCAACAGTTTCCAAGATGTGCACGCTCTGAGGACTGCCTGTCTTCACCCTGCACCAGAAGAACCAAAGGACTCTCCCGTGGAGTGACGGAGTCACTTCCCGGCTTCAGCAGGCACCTCTCTGCGATGATAACCGGTACTCTGGGGCTCCTCTCTGACGAGCGTGATCCCTGGAACACAGATGGTGGACCGAAGTGACCCAGACTGTCCAAAGGTCCAGCTGTCTAAATGTGGTGGAGGTAAGAGCTTGCCTCCCCGTGCAGCGACTGTACCCCTTTGCACTGCGTCTTCTGCAGCTCCTTGGGCTTCTGTGCACTTCTTCCAAAAGTTATTCATGCACAGTGTAGCCCAGGTCCCCAGCACTCCATCCTGCGATGCACAGCTCTCTGAGTTGTTCTCCAGCGGCATGGGATCTTCCTGTGTAGTTCTTCGATGATCGCAGTTTGCAACTCCTTTGTCCCTGTGTTCTGGGACTCCCGTGGGCGCTGCCTGGTCTTCTGTGGGCTCTCTGAAGTGCTCAGAGCCCCCTCTATCTCCTCAGTCCAAGGTGAGACCCCCAGATCCCTTCTGGGTCCGTGCAGCTCCTCTTTGACACAAACTGCGTATTTGCGTGAACCAAGGCTTGTTGGTGGAATCCAGGGACGCAAACAGCCTGCATCCAACAACTCAATATGGGACATCTCTTGCACCAAGCAGGAACCCGCAGCTATCTTCTTTGGTGCATTTCTGTTCTTTTCTTCCAATTGGAGAATACACTTTTGCACCTTCTTCCAGGTGGGCAGGGGCTCCTGTTCTTCCTGGACTCTTCTTCGACTCCTGGACTTGGTCTCCTCTCTCCACAGGTCTTCAGGTCCAGGAATCCATTGTTGGTTGCCTGCAGTCTTGCTTGGTTCTTGCATAATTCTTCATCACGACTTGTGGAGTGTTCTGCGGAAACTTGCTGTACTTTACTCCTGTTTTCCTGGGCTTTGGGTTTGGGTACTTTACTTACCTTTGGTGTTCTCTTACACTTCCAGCACCCCGCTACACCCTACACTTGCCTAGGGGGGAATTCGACATTTGCATTCCACTATTTCAGTATATGGTTTGTGTTGCCCCTAGGCCTTTTGCAATATATTGTTTTTTCTACTGTTAGCACTATTCTATTACTGTTTACTTACCTGAGTTTGGTTACTAATGTATATATTGTGTATAATTCTTACCTCCAGTAGGAGTATTGCTTCTAAGATGTTTTTGGCCTTGTTTCACTGAAATAAAGTACCTTTATTTTTGGTAACACTGAGTTTTGTCTTTTATTGTGTATAAGTCATGTGTGACTATATTGTTATTGCAAGAGCTTTGTATGTCTCCTGGTTCATCCTTGGCTGCTCTGCTACAGCTACCCCTAGGCAGCCTAAGCTTCTAGACACTGCCTACATTTCACTAATAAGGGATAAATGGACCTGGTATAAGGTGTAAGTACCTTAAGTACCCACTACAAAGCGGGCCAGCCTCCTACACCCACAGCCCACTACACGTATACAAGAGAGAGTATCTCAAAATGACAGTTCGAAAACTAACTTAAAACAGTAAGGAGGCGAGAATTGAAACGTGACTACAGAAAGCTAGGGTGAAAGCTGGGAGGAAGGAAGGCTGAAAGGAAGGGAAAGTAAAAGGAAGGCGAATGGAACACAGGAAAGATAGAGGGTGAGAAGGATTATATGAAGGATTGGTTAAAGAATCAAAATGGATGGGTGGACGAGTGAAAGACTGGTCAGATGGGAGAGTGAAAGGAAGCATGGAACAGTGAAAGCATCAATGGGCGGACTGATGAAAGGATCGACGGATGGGCGGGCTGACAAGTGGATGGATGGATAAGTGAAAGAATAGCTAAAAGGGTGCATGGATGGGTGGAAGGGTGAATGATGGATGTAAAGACAAAAGGATGATGGCTGATTGGATGGGTGAATAAACGGTAAGATGTGCTTCCTCTGGATTGCATGTGGGTCGATTTTATATTTCAGAAGTTTACTTACTCTTCACACTGTTTTTTATATTCAGGGGCTGCTCCTCTGTTAAGGGCGGAGGAGTGTCGCCCCCCTGCCAGCAGAGGCAAAACTTGAAAAATAAAATGATAATAAACCAAATTTAATATCATTTTATTTTTTGTTCCTGGCCGAGTCGTGGGGGTGGATCATCATCCTGATGACCGCAATGTAGGGGGAGTGGTACGCCCTGTATGCGTTTTTTGCCGGCCCTCTCTGGACGGCCAAACCCACATGCGCACTGAGCTCTATCCAACCCAAGTTGTGTTGCCGGATTGGAGACAGGAGGCACGGGCTCTCAGCCTGCCTGGGAGCGCAAATCGAGGTTGCTCAGGCCAGTCCTGAGCTGCTCTCATGCTGCCAGCAGCATGAAAGCAGCATCAGCATTGGCTGCAAGGCTGGCTGGGAGCCTGTGCCATGTGCCCTGGAGCCAGACGAGCAGAAGAAAGGTGATCCCTTGGGAGTCAAGTATGTTTTTCTTTTTTTTTTTCGCCCCTCCCCCCTGAGCACCCCAACCTGCCGCCCCACCGCCCATCCTTGATATCGGCCGCTACTAAGTATATTAAATTCTGTAGATCCTACACATGTTTTATACAGAAAGCTATTGATTTTTGCTGCTTTTCCCCAACATTTGGCAAAGCAAATAGGGCAGACTTTAATGTAAGACACAACCTTTGAGGATGCAACCATTTAAGCAACATTTGGCTACAGTTGTGTTTACATGCATCAATACATTAGAGCCAACACTTGATTCATTTTCCTGTTATTTTCTGTTTTTTTGTTATTTACATCTCTATTGTATCTTGCCTTTGTATTGGGTGAATCTCATAGTGAACCCTTCCAATCACCCAATTACTCTTTTAATTATTTACTTGTTCTTTCTATGCACTTTGTTTTCATTTAGTTTGATTGCTTTACCAATAAGAAACAAATGAGAGTGACAATGACGCCAACCAATGGTAAACAAATGGCGGTCTCTAAGCCACTTATAGAAAGCAAAAGCTCTTGAAAAGAAGCGAGAAAAGACTCGGGCCACAGAGGATCAGCTGCTGAATTTGAACTCATAAATTATAGTTTGGTGTATTGATATGGAAAAGGAAATTGTCACGTTGCCTTTGTAAAGTTCAACTGCTTAGATGTGTTATGAGCTGCAGTTTGTACCACTGCATTATGTTATGGCCATTGATTCATTTCACTCTGTACCAGGTGTGCATATCCGTTATTACTGTCTGTGTCGTGATGCAAAAAGTATACAAATTCCAGCCAAGAGAGAAGTCTTTTTTTGCAGTTTTATATAGAGCAATCTTGGCCCAAAGCCTTTAGAGCACTTTACATGAGCATCAGATTACATTACACAAAGTAAGATTTTGTTTTAGATGCGTGGAAGACCAAGGGCCTGATTTATATTTTGGCAGATGAGTTACTCCGTCACAACGGTGACGGATAGTCCGTCCACCGAAATATAAATCCCATGGGATATAATGGTACTTATATTTTGGCGCAGAAGATATCCATCATCGTTGTGACCGAGTAACCCATCCGCTGAAATATAAATCAGGCCCTAAGTGATTTGCCAGAATCACAGGATGTTGAGCCGACGCCGGTACCCAGACCTGTTTTTACAGTTCCAAAGTCGCAGCTCAGGCCGTTAGGCCACACCTACTCCTTGTTTCTGGTAGTAGCTACAGTGTGTGGTTTGAGGATTATGACTTGTTTCAAGGGTTTACATCATTTGAATTTAAACAAAAGTAGAAGTTTAAAGTGCAGGCGGGATTGCGCACTAATATATTCTAAATGTATTTAGAAAACATAAATATGTCGGCTCTGCACAGTACCACTTTGCTGCATGATGTTTATTTGATCCCTATGATATGCAACATATCAACGGAGGTGGCTCCTTTCAACACCTTTGGCTTTTACTCTGAACCTGCCATGCAGCCACTTCCGGGTAGGTAGCTCATACTATGCCTTTATTCATAAGAGGGAAGGGTGCAAAGTGGAAATGACAAAAAATGCGCACAAACAGAAAATGAGGATGACTGCACCATCTCGAACAGACCCACAAGTAAATATTTGGACTTTCCATCGTATTCTAAACCACCAACCACTAAATATGAGAACCCAAATATGGAGGAATAATTTGTTGAAAAGGTTAGTTTTAGAATTCTTAGAAGTACAGAGATCTGGCCAAGAGGAATCCCAAATGTCGTGTAGCTGGACCACCCAAGAGGCCCCTGCAGAGTCTCTGTCCTTAACTAATATTTATATAATGTCAAAGCAAGTAGGGGCCATGGACGCAGATGTCATGATGAGGAAAATACAGGAACAGAGCAGACTCCTCAACATATGCAAACATTTGAACGTCGTACATGGGATGTGAAGAGGGAGGGGTCGAACAAGGAGAGTCTGGGGAAAGGCGAGAAACTAAAAAGCAAGAACATACTGTTCGCTTGGTCTGCCAGGAAGGACATTCGATGTCGGCAGGAATCAAGTGAATGATATTCAGTGCATGACCCAGTACACAGAGGTCCTCTCCCACAGAGGCCTGCCCGAAAAAAAGTTACAATATCTTGCAGCATCGAGGTTTTCCTGGTTTAAAAAAAATAATAATTCTGCACTTATTTTTTAAGAAATTAAATCGCCTTGCTTCCATTCAATGAAAATTGTTTCCAAATCAGTTTATTTCAGCGAAACGTCATTCATTGTTTGAATTATTGGTTAATTGTTAAGTAATTTTGCTAATATATAGCAAATTAGACCCTGCCATCAATTCCCCATGTATGTAAGTAATGATCGTAAATTAATATTATATTATTTACATGATGAATTTCGGATCCACTGTAATAATGCCACAACGGCTCTATATATGGGCGTCCTGGTAAATATAAAAATAAGTTGTTATTTAATACTTTGTGCTGCAGGACGGAATGTTGTCATCATCCAAATAACGGGTTACTATGACTTTTCTTATTGGAGCTAAATTGAATTTGAAGGGTGAAACATTGAATTTGGAACCTTATGTTCACACCAGGTGTTAGTCCTCAGCGCTTAAATCGCTAAGCCATTTTGTGAGAATGTTAGTTTTGTGTTCACTTTTTCCATATACACTGAAATCATTTCAAATCATACAATACATATCAAAAAATGTTACTGACATAACTGCTTGATTAAAGGTAAAAAATATACGAGACCAGTGAAGATGGTGGGCCCAATTCACAAAGTAAACTTACACTTTGGTATATTTTTCGTAAATCACAAACAAACGATTTAATAGAAACTTTACGACTGTGGAGAATCTACAGTCAGGGAGGAGAACACAAAAGTATGGGACAGGCCTATCTGTCAAATAGGACATGCCCATCTTTTTATGTGAGTAGTTGCCCTTCCCGACTGCCGAGTCTCTGCAGTCGTAAAGTTACTATTAAATCGTTTGTGAGTACCAAAAAAGAGTAAACTTACACAAAGGTGTAAGTTTACCTTTGTGAATCAGGTCCACAGTCTTTTACTTCACAGTTCCCTCTAGGCTGCCTTTCTGGGGCAATGCTGTGTGCCAAACAGTGCTCAACAGATACTACGAACAGCTCCCTCCTTGTTGATTTACCCATACCTATCAACCGTTTGCCTAAAAAATGTGGCTGTAAGGAGGCATTGAAGAGGGTGAATTACTTAAGATTGTTAGACCTGACAGTCTTAGGGTGGTGTTCTTCCAAACGTTTTGCCTACTTTCCTCATATTTTGCTGATTTATTTTTGTTGGCCTTAGGACTCTGGGCCCTTTACCACTGCTGACCCATGCTAAAGTGCATGTGCCCTATCCCTAAAACATGGTTTGATTGGTATATACCTAATTGACATATTTAGTTTACTTATAGGTCCCTAGTAAAGTGCACTACATGTGCCCAGGGCCTGTAAATTACATGTTATTAGTAGATTTGCAGCACGTCTTGTGTCACCCACTTAAATAGCACTTTAAAACATGTCCCAGGGTTGCCATTGCAGCTTGAATGCAGTGTTACACTGCCATGTCTACTTGGCATTCAAACCCCCTTGCCAAGCCTTAATTCTCCTATTATTACATGTAAATCACCCCTAAAGTAGGCCCCAGGTAGCTCATAGGGCAGGATGCTCTGTAATTAAAAGGCAGGAATAATACATATACGTTTTGCATGTCCTAGTAGTGAAAAACTCTAAAATTTGTTTTTCATTACTGTGAGACCTAGCCCCCCCATGAGATTCCTTATTACATTTAATAAACTGTAATTCCTGATTGGGACGGGGTAGATCTGTCATGTTTAGGACCGATAGAATGGTAATGATAAATCCTTCTTAATGGTAAAGTCTGCTTTATTTTTACAATTTTGTAAATGCCACGTTTAAAAAGTTGCCATTTCCCTGCTCTTAGACCTGTGTGCCTGCAGCCTGTCTCCAATACACAGCTGGGGTGGGTTGACAGCTGGACTTTGTACAGTACCTCTAAAGAGCTACACACAAAGGGAGCTTATGTGTGACTGATGAGCCATCAACATCCCGATGGGCCATTCTGGGCAGAATGTGAGGGAGAAGCTGGGCAAGGCCTCACACTTACACCTGAATAGGTTGTGTCCTGTCTCCACCCAAAGGAATGCTTACACCCTTGAAGTGAGTCTGGGGCCACGGCAGGAAGGGAGAATCTCTGTACACTTTAAAGCCCTTCCTTGAAGCCTCCCCCAGTCCAAAGGCACCACTGGGTATAAGAACTGGACTTCACACCCTAACAACTCAGTGTACTTCTGGACCAGTGGATACTTTGCCAGGAAGAAGGATGTTTTGCTGCTACAAGTGCTACTACTCTGCTAGACTTCTCCTCTAAAAGATTTGCTTTCTTTCTGTGCTGACCTGCTATCTGCTTCCCTCCTTGCCTGGGCAAGAGGGACTGGACCCACATCACCGGAACCCAGAAGGAAAGTGACTCCAAGGACTTGCTGGCTTGCCTCCTATTCTCCTGAAGTCTCAAGGACACAAAATACGTCCAATTCATCACCTACACCACCTGGACTCTGGCATCTGTGAGCGCTGCCTTGCCAAGTGGTGCCAATCCAGTCCTGTATAAGGTTCTGCTCCTGGCCAGAATCCACACATTGACACTGCTGCACAGCTCGGAACCGGCACGTTTCTAGCGATATTGACGCATCGCCACTGCTGCGAGGATTGTGGACATTGCATCACCATCAGCATGGTGCATCGCCTCCAGTTGTGATGCATTTTTGACTCTGTAAAACTCTGAACCGAAGCATCGTCTACATCTGAAGGATTGGCGATGACCCATCACCTCCCCTGCTCCTCGCATCCTCCTCGACGTTGATGCAAACAAGGTACTTTTCAATGGGCAAAGGCTGGTCCCTGTATCCGACCCGCACTCTGTCGTTATTGGCCTGACTTTTCAGATTTGACCCAGTCCAGCCTGACCTGATAGCCCCGGTTGGCATTTTATATTTTTAGCACTACAATTCAATTTATCCTTTAACAATTCATATCTCAAGTTCCACTTGTTGTTTTTTTGTTGTTTTAGTCTTGTTTTGTTCATTTAATTAAGATCAATATTTTTAACCAGGTGTGGTATCTTTTTGTATGTTGCGTTCACTGTTTTACTGTTTTAAGTGTTGTACAAATACTTAACGCATTGCCTCTAAAGTTAAGCCTGACTGATCTGTGCCAAACCACCAGAGGGTGAGCACAGGTTAATTTAGGGTATTTTGTGACTTACCCTGACTATGATTGTAGTTCATGCTTGGACAGGGTGCTTACCTCGGCCAACCAGAAACCCAATATATAACAAAGATCAATGAGGAATTAATGCTTTTTTGGAGAATGATATAGATTTGAAAGGGATGACTCCAATAAAATATATGGAGATATTTTGCTTGTCAGGTGGGTAAATGGAAGCAGCGAGCACTGGCAAAGCCATTAGGTCTCACAATTGGCTTTGCAATGGTTTTTAAAAAGGCTGTACAGCATCCGCAATTGCTGCGCAGCATGGCTAAAGAAGAATTTAAAAAAAGACTATGACCCCGCTAACCATGGAATTTTGTGGACAAGCCCACCATCCATTCATGTGACTACAAAATAACACAAGTGTTTTTTTATTTTTAATTACCAATCTTGTTGGGTCAGCAAATAAAAAGAAAAAGCACACAAAGGTATTTTTTAAAGTGATGGGAAAAGCAACATGGGGTGAAAGCAATAAAGGGGCTGCAAGCAGAGGGGGCAGGTGGGGCAAGCAACCCAGAGCACGCTGGTTGGGGGAAGCTTCACTGAGAGTGCACAGGGAGAGAGCAACATGAAATATCTTATGATGTGTCCTAAGTTCTAGAATGTAAGTCGGACAGGGTTCCGATACTGCCAGTTGACCTGGAGCCACAGGAATAGCCTGACGCCAGGTTGTGTCGCTCAAATAATTAACTTTGTAAAAAGAAATACGATTTGTCCTGTTACTACTTGTAACAATTTGGCGACAAGGATGCTCACCATAGGGAAGTGGCGGCCATTTTACCCTTTGGTTCTGCTACATCGGAACACCCATCTTCAAAACTGGACTGCTCACCTTGGGGGAGTGGCGGCCATCTTTATTTCATTACCAAAACTTTGCAAGGAGGAAAAGACTAGACCGCTGATCAGAAAGGATTGGTTACCATTTTAGGTCATTGTTTTGGTCACCATATTAGGTTATTGTTGTGGGACTGTCAGGAAAAAAAAGCAACATTGATTTGCTGTTTTGTGTTGATAAAATTTGTGGTATTTATTGGATGCATTATCCGTCATGGCTTCAATTGGAAATATTATTACACCACCGTATTTCCCACAACAAGCAGTTCAACCCGACATTTGTTGGGAAGATTGGATCGAAAATTTGGAAAACTACATTATAGCACTTGATGGTCAAAACTTTTCCCCGGCCAGAAAAAAGGGCATTTTACTGAGTGCTCTTGGCAATGAGGGACAAAGAGTTTTTAAGTACTTGCCAGTAGCATTAGGTCCCAATGGTCAACCTATGGATGATGTCTACAAGGAGGCTATAAAAAGGTTGGAGAACAGATTTGCGAAAGAGGTAAATCTAGTCATGGCCAGATACAAATTTTACACTCAACCTCAGGCGGAACATAAGTCCATTGATGAGTTTGTGGCTAGACTAAGGGAACTCTCCATTAAGTGCCATTTTGGTAATATGACAGAGGAGTTAATCCGTGACCAGTTGATTGTGCAGTGCAAAGAAAATAAAATACAAGAAAGGTTATGGGCAGCAAAGGATCCCTCACTCATGGAAGCTATTGGAAAGGCAAAAGTAATTGAGGAGTCCCAGAGGTGCATGAAGGAACTTAACAAGAGAGACAGGGTTACTGATGTACCTTTGGTCAATACAGATCATCAGGACTACATTGAAAATGAAGTGTGTGTAATCAAGAGGAAAGAGAAGAAAGAGTATGGACTTCCAGCATCCAGTAACAAAGGGGAACAAAGTTTTCTCACAGCCAGGAGTAAGGGGGATTCTGCCCATTGTGGTAGCATCTTTCATGATAAAGATTCAAAAAAATGCTTTGCTAACAACAAAATTTGCAGGAGGTGTGGACGGAAAGGCCATTACGCAAGGGTTTGCAGAGAATCTTGCAAAGTGAACAACAGTGCAAATTCTAGTGTAGGGGTGGTTGAGAGTACGACTGAAAGTCAGTTTACTAACAGAGTTCTTATAGTGAATGAGGGTCTCAGAACTTGAAGTACAGTTTTAACTGAGACTAAAGGAAGGATGTCTAGGCCTACTGCTACTTTCAATGTGTGTGGGGAGGATGTTGAACTCATGATTGACTCTGGGTCCATGTACACCATTATTCCTGAACGAGTTTTCAGAATGCATTGGCAAAATGTTAAACTTGCGCCTAAGGACATAAACTCGGGGGGGGGGTATCAAGGAGAATCCATAGACATCTCAGAAGACATGGAAGGCGACATACAGTATGGCTCAAGGTGTACCAGGGGAAAGGTATATGTGTCAATAGAAGGACCACCGGTTCTGGGGTGGATGCATCAGTTTGATTTGAATATCATGTTACACCCCAGAGCCCCCAATCAGGTGTTGGTTGTGGATGAACTCACCTTAGAGAGAGTGTTGGCTGGAGCGAAAAATGTTTTTTGCAAGAAATTTGGAAGTCCCAGAGGTTATGTTCACAAAGTAAGAGTGAAGTTGGACGCTACTCCTATTCATCATAAATTGAGGAGGGTGCCGCTGTCTGTTCGTGACGGGTTGAAGAATTTGTTGGGAGAAATGCTGGAGGATGGTGTTATTGAACCTGTGGAAGCATCAGAGTGGGTTTCGCCTGTGGTCATTACCAAGAAATATGATGGTCGTTTAAGATTTTGGGGGTCATTCTGACCGCGGCGGACGGCGGTCGCCGCCCGCCACGCGGTTCCCGCCGAAAGACCGCGGCGGTCATTCTGGCTTTCCCACTGGGCTGGCGGGCGACCGCCGAAAGTCCGCCCGCCAGCCCAGCGGGAAACACCCTTCCCACGAGGACGCCGGCTCAGAATTGAGCCGGCGGTGTGGGAAGGTGCGACGGGTGCAGTTGCACCCGTCGCGAATTTCAGTGTCTGCTAGGCAGACACTGAAATTCTTTTTGGGGCCCTCTTACGGGGGCCCCTGCAGTGCCCATGCCATTGGCATGGGCACTGCAGGGGCCCCCAGGGGCTCCGCGGCACCCCCTACCGCCATCCTGTTCCCGGCGGGAGAACCGCCAGGAACTGGATGGCGGTAGGGGGTGTCAGAATCCCCATGCTCCGCCGCCATGGAGGATTCTCAAGGGCAGCGGAAAGTCAGCGGGACACCGCCGACTTTCCGTTTCTGGCCGCGGCTGAACCTCCGCGGTCAGAATGCCCAGCGGTGCACCGCCAGCCTGTTGGCGGTGCTACCGCCGACCTCCGCCATGGCGGTAATTACCGCCAGGGTCAGAATGACCCCCTTTGTGTTGATTTGCACTCAGTGAATCAGAATATTGTGGTTGATGTGTTTACCCTTTCTAACATTAATGAGTTACTTACCTTGGTGAAGGACAAGAGATATTTTTCAAAGCTTGATTTGTGGAGTGCTTATCACCACGTTAGGTTGCATGAGAGCTCCAAGTCACTCACAACATTTATCACCACAGAAGGAACCTTTCAATTCAATCGGTTACCATTTGGATTAGCATCTGCTGCTAGTGTTTTTCAATGGGCAATGACTAAGGTCTTGGAAGGGATAAGTGATGTAATTTATTTACAAGACGACATCCTAGTCATGGGGAAGACTAAGAATGAGAACACCAACTTTGTTTTGACAACATTAAGAGGGAGATATGCCAAGTGGGGATTTTAACAGTGTTTGACAGGAGTTTGAAATCTGTGTTCACGGTAGATGCCAGTGCATCTGGTTTGGGAGTAGTCCTGTCACAATTTCATGGCGGTGATCAGAGGACGGTGGCATTTGCATCTCGTACCCTGACATCAGCTGAGAAAAACTATTCAGTCATAGGGCGAGAAGCTTTAGCAGCAGCCTGGGGTGCTGAATATTTTCGTGTATACTTGTGGGGGGCTACCATTTGTTATACAGACTGATCATAAACCGCTAGCAAGGATTCTAGCTCCAGGTGGTGCAGGAAAAGGTTCAGCCAGGCTGGCTAGACTAGTAGCAAGACTTCAGGAGTATACCTACACAATTGAGCTTTTACAAGGCTGGAAGAATGTTCAGGCTGATTGTCTGTCTAGACTGTCATTGAACTGGGAAGAGGTTGATGATGTTGGTGTGAGGGACACAGACATGGAAGGTGCAGTCACCACTGTACAAGATGCAGTGGATAGCGGCACTGGATCTTTTTTGTTGTTGCAGTGGAGGGAGGAAATGGAAGGAGATGCAGTAATGAGAGACGTAGTTAAGATGATTAGGTGTGGGGAAGTGAGAGAGAGCACTCTTGCCCTAGCTGTGAGACCCTATTTGAAGGTGCTGGAAGAGCTGTCTGTCTGCCGTGACGGTGTGATTATGAAGGGGGACTGTTTTGTTCATCCTGTGGGTTTGAGGTTCCGAATTTTTCAGCTGGCGCATGAGGGTCATCTTGGGCACGGCTTGACCACCAGAAGAGTGAGAGAAAACGTTTGGTGGCCAGGCATGGATAATCAAATCAAGAAATTGGTGCGTTATTGTAGCCTGTGTAGAGAGAGTGAGAAGAGGTTAGTTCTTGAGAAGTGTGCAGGTGGACATTTAGAAGATACCGGAAAGCCTTGGCATATGGTCTGTTTGGATTTTTTTGGGCCATTGAGAGAATTGTCTTTTGATATAAGATTTGCAGTGGCGGTAGTGGATGTTCATTCGAAGTGGTTGATGGTAGAATTTTTGAGGGATGTCACCACAAAAAACACTATTGGCATCTTAGAAAGGATTTTCAAAGGACAGTAGGCCCCAGCAGTCCTTATTATGGACAATGGCACACAACTCACTTCACATGAGATGGTAAGATTTTTGAGGGCATGGGGAGTAAGGAATTCTTGTACATCCTTGTATAATCCAAGGGGAAATGGAGTTGCTGAGAGAGCTATTAGGCTTCTCAAAGGAACTATGCAATTGGCCTTGGCAAACCATTGTGATGTCAGAGAAACCATTTCTGATATGGTGTGGGCGTTTCACAGTTAAGTTAATTAGTAATTATTTTCTTGTGCGTCTTGACAAGAGACGTGCTTAACTTTAATGTTTAAAGACTTTGCGTTTCTGAGCTTTGATTCTGAATCCTGATGCCTTGCTGACTGAACTGATGTCCGGATGAAGACTATCTTAGCTTGCCGATCCAATTAAGGGGAGAGGTATTGTTGTACCTTTTATGCCTATTTGCTTTTTCTTTATAGGTACCAACTGCACTGTTTTGATAGAGCCATAGTTAGATGTTTTCCAAATGTGCGTTTACTAAATTGTTTTGCCCAACATGCTGATGCTAATTTGATGTTAGGCAAGGATTCTCACTAATGAAGGTCTAAAAATAGGGAACAATGTTTGGTGAATTTATTTGCTGAATTTAAATGTATATGGTATAGTTTGCGTAATTGTTCTTGTTATTAATTTGCACTGTAACCTAAGAATGTGTAGTAGTTCAAGCTTTGATTAGACTGCGTTTGTTTCACAGATTTGGACAGCCAGTGTTGTTTTTGTATGTGTATCATTTTATTTTGAGATTATCTTACATGGCTTTAGCATTGTTAATATAGGGAAATAAATATTCTAACTTTTACTAAAGGGTGTGGTTATTCATGACTGAAAGGTCATGGTGTGTGACAGTTACTGACTCCATTGATTATTTATTTCATTGATTATCATTGGTTGTTGATTTTATTGATTGATTTGTGATTATTGATCTGCATGTACTGGAATTATGGTGGGATCATCTTAATTGCGAATCAAAAGGTTCATCAACCTATTCGCATCCTCTTGTAAGATTACTTATTAAAGTCTGACGCGCTAACAGTGGTACCCACCGGCATTACTGAACAGATAAGGTGCTGGCTAAATGCATGGCTCACTATTCTAGGGTATTCGCTCCTTAGTGCACAAAATATCATGCAAAAGCCTCTCTGGGGTAAGAAACAGCAAAATTGTGGAGCAGTTTTGTTAACAAAATCGGGACCGGAGTTATTTAATTATAAAGGGTTGTGCTAAGAAAACAATTTCCAGTGTGGTGTGGTTTTATAAGTTGTTTTATATTTAATGTCATATCATTTACTGTAAATTTGACAAAAATATATCTAAATAAAAAGAAAAAACGATGCATTTGGAGAGGAAACTTTGTTCAGGACTTGACAGATTAAGTTTTGAAGATTGTCCATGGCATGTGACACCATTTTGAAGGTGCATAATAGTGTAGCACTGTTTCTGCATATTACCTGCGCATGTTACCCACAATGGAGTGTTGGGAACTCCTGTGATTTAATTAATGCAACAACAGATGACTCATTATGTAAAAAAAATAGCACCACTTGCTGGGTGGCATGCTTAGCAGTGTAAGAATTGTGTAATATTGGCAGCTGTTTGGTTTTACCATTAGTAGTAGATATTAGTGTACTAAGTACACAGGGCAAAACACGTAAACAACTGGTATCACCACTAAAGAAGCAGATGTGTGACTGTAATAGTTCTCCATTTTAGGGGAATCTTCATATCTATATTATTGGACCAGACCCACTAGTGCAGAACGGACCGGCTAGCCGCAGTATGGCTTACATCCTGGGCGGAGATTTGTCTCTTCCCATATTAATCTAAGAACTATGAGCTCTTAAATGGCATTATGTTGTCCAAGCCCTCGCAACGAATTCTAGCCATTTAGACCATGTAAAGAACGTGTATATTGATCTCTGAACTTC
This sequence comes from Pleurodeles waltl, assembly GCF_031143425.1. Taxonomy (NCBI): domain Eukaryota; kingdom Metazoa; phylum Chordata; class Amphibia; order Caudata; family Salamandridae; genus Pleurodeles; species Pleurodeles waltl. The sequence continues at coordinate 1,651,927,194 of NC_090445.1, read as the reverse complement.
CAAGTCAACAGACTATCTGGGGCCTGGTGAACTGGTGCCCCCACAAGGATTTCTCAAAGGACTTAAAGGTCAATCCCATTAGGATCTCACTGTGTTTAACACATCACTCCCATTAGATAGTCGTTGGACAGCTTGGTGTTTCAAGACCTATACCTCTTGAATCCAAGAGTCACAGGTTCAAGCCGATGCTTCATTGGCCTCTGGAGACACCCTGAAGTGACCCTTTAAAAGAATTCAATCGCAGAGGTCATCCATTTCCTAGCCCTGATGTCAGTGCACTCTTCTCACTACACTGAGGAGGGGTAATAGGGCCTAATTTTGACTTTGAAGTACTTCACTCCCACCATAGTGAGAGCACTCTGCCTGACAAATTTAGAGATGTCCGCCGGCCCAGCGAACATCTCTTGCATTTAGAGGAACTGCTGTCACAGCTGTTCCTGTAAATGCATTAAAAGTGTGCTGTGCGGCTTCGTGAACATGACACCGCTGCCCTGCACATTTCCATTTTATTTTTTTATTTTCAAAAATAAAATCCCAAGCTGGATTTTTGTTTTTGAAAATGAAAAAAACAATGCCCCCCCCAACCATGTGAGTTGTTTCCATGGCATGGGGTCATTAAAAAGCTTTCACTTTTAGCTACTGCCACCTTTTGGGTTATGGTTTGTAGTGTAAGTAAAACTGGCCACATGTCTCCTCACTCTAAGTCGTGCAGGCGGACACAAGGCCAGGCCTCCAATGGCCCTTACTCTGTCAGAGTGGTATACAGCTGGTGGAGATGGAGTAGTGGACCTTAAGTTTGGCGGAGAGGATACTCCATCACCTTTGCAACGGACTACCCTCTCTGCCAAACTCTAAATCGGGCCCATAGCCATTATCTCCGGGTAGATTCAAGGGGTAACAGTGCAGCGTGAAATGTCACTTGGTCATGGGTGGGATTAGACCTAAGGGGTAAGATGTGGAAGGCATAATATGTAATGGCTTAAAAGAAGGTCTGTTGGTGCAGTTGACCAGAAGTTCTACTTAGGCTAGACGAGTAGGTGGTTTCTTTAAGTTTATGTAAAACTAAAAGTACAAAAGAAGTGTTTTGTCAATCATCTCATAGGCTGCAGCATAAAGCAAAATGGCATTGGCAATGATCGGCCACATCTGCGTTCCATCCTCTGGACTATTTTGTGACAAACAGCATGTGAATGGAAGCATGATGAGTGGTGCTGATAGCACCTGGCGTAAATAAGGTTAGCTTTCTTCAGAATGCTTTATTCCTGCCCCCATTTCCTTTGCCACTGAACATTTTGCATCATCCATGCACACAGGTCAACATGGTGACATATCCAGGGGCATTGTGTATATGTGCCCCGCATGGTGTTCCCCGGCTCGATGCCTTCCTGCATGTGCATCATTCGTGTATCTACTTCATCCACCGCATGCAGTTGTGACAACAGCTGCTGTGCGTTGTCCTGCATATTGTGCCTGAAGAAGAGAGGGAACTGATTCAGAGACAGCCACTAACCCTGTCTCATTTACTGACTGAAACTACTACCATTTGATATCAGTGACGTTTGTGGGTTGTTGAAGAACTGCTGCAATTTGTGACATTTCCATTTTTTTATTTTGAGAGAGATCCTTTTCTTTAATTTCTGAATTTTGCCATGTTGGGCATTCAACCCTCTCCTCCATTCCTTGCTTGAGTGGGGTGGGGATGTGCTAACAAAGTGGTCAATGGTGTTGGCTTCATGTGAAGAATGTATTCACATGCTTGTTTCAGGACATCATCCTACTGCCCAGACCTCGCTGGGATGGTGACATTGCCCTAAAACACAGTTTGGAGGCATAGGTGAGAGCAAGAGCAGGCTTTTAACAAATTTGATAAAAGCACTAGTTGATGTATTTAGGCAAGATATGGTGGATCAGAGGTATGCAAAATATCAATGTTTTGTTAGCAAGATTCAAATTGTACTGAAAGGAAGCGATTAGTAATGGCTGTTCAACAGAGAATGGGTTAACTGCGAACAGGACTCATGGCCCAGGATTAGGTGGTCTAGTTCTACTGAAGACTATAATTAGGAAATGTGGATTGGCACAAAGACAATGTGGCAACCAAGGAATAATATTACAAAGTCAGTTGAGCAATCAGAGACTTGTAGTCATTAGATAGGTTCTAGATGTAAATACAGCGTGGTCCCAATCAAAGGTTAATCGGAGTAAGAAAAGAGCTAAAGAGGAGATGAGTGAGCAATAGGAAAGAAAGAGTCATGCTACAGGTGAGAAAGGGATCTATGTTTAGCTTACCCTAGGATGCGCCTGCAATTAGAGGCGGCTCCTCCTTTAGGATGAAGGAGCATCCCTCACCCTCCCCGCTGAGAACGCAACAAAATAAAATGGTAATTATGAAGTGATTTTATTACCATAAACACTATTTATCACTAACCACGACTGAGAGCTCTGAAGGTGAGCTTAGGGGTATTGCTGGTTCTGCACAGTGGCTGCGAGTGGGTCAAAATATTCACCCCACCCCTTTCAAATTTCAACAGCTGCCTCTGCCTTCAACCTATCGAAACTGCAAGAAACATCATTGTAAGGGACATTTCAAGAAAGGAAGTCGTGACCAAGGAAAAAGGCTAAAGAATAGAGTGGTGTTTGAGGAAATGAGTGAGATAATAGTACACTGGATTCAGGAATAATTCTGCAGTGACAGAATAACCACAAACCTCCACACTGTTTAAATAAAATAACCCTGGAAGAAAGAGGGGTGATGGAAGACTCTGAAGCTTGGTATACCATCATGGACCAAAACTGATGTTTTTTTAAGTAGGTTTTTTTTTTTGAGAGGGGGAATATTACTCCAGCTACCCATGAGTCAGGGCAATTTTACTTATCATGCTTTGAAAACTTGTAGGCGTCAAGTGTCTAAATTGGATTTTAAATGAAAGAAATGTATAGTAAATGTTTTGGCTCTGGGAGAAGCTTTTGATGACTGCTACCACAGGCTGTGTTGCTGTGGTGATCACTATGAGGGACTCGAGACTGACAGAGTTAGTAGTTTCACAAGTCTATTAATCTCCATTAAATGGTTTTGATTTTAGAGAATCCCTTCCTGTTCACGAGATCTAGAAAAAAATATCATCAAATGTTCCTAGACAAAGAGTCTAGTAAATCTAACTGTTTTTATCACGCCATTGGTGCTTTTAAGAACAAACACGTGTATTTTGTTGAAGCTAGTGGTGAAACTGGATTCTGTCCTGTAATATGTATTTATTTTCAAGAATCAGAATGTATTTTAGTATTCCAAGATGACATTCCTGTCTTATGAAACATATGAAAGACACAAATCTTTCTAAGAAAGCTTTAACAAGTGCTGTAGCATCAGGCTGTGAAGGCACGTGAACGAAAGAGGTGAGTATTTAAATATATTGAGCATGCCATCTCACTGGAAGGTTAAAGACCAAAACAAATTCGCTTGGAAGCCATTTTGGAAGGCCCGGGGCATTTGAACAGGGAACATTTGGCATCGCTTTGGGGCCTAGAAGAGCTTTATTTGAAATGTGTTGAGAATTTTGCTGGCAAAACTGGGTTGTCGAAGTATTTGTTTTAAAATGTTTACATCTTTAGTTGTGGGAGATAAGTTAGAGATCCCTTTGGCTGAAGTAATGAAGGGTAATTCCAAGACACTAATTAAAAGACGTGAATTGTGCTTCCAAAAAAGTGCCAGACACTCAATAAGCACGAATTTTTGAATTTTGTACATATATTAGATAGGTGTTTCTCATACTGATGAGGGAGATTACCTTTTCTAAAATGCATTCAATAAAAGCATCAATCGTCCTGTAACGATATGGTGACTTGACAGTGCATATGAATTTACTCTTGGCGTATTCATGAAAGAATATGGCTTCGATAATTAATGTATTTTTGTAGAAAAGTACTTTTTACAAAGTCATTAAAAGCTTCTTTCTGAACCTAAATAAAGTTTTTGAAGAACACTGTGCTTGACAGTGTAGTCAGCCACTCCACCCACTACGTGCAATTAGATTGACCCTAGTGGTGGAAGACAGACATTTGTTTGAATATATGTCACTGGCTTCCATAACAGATATTAGTTCAAACTAACCTGCATTACATACACAGCTTTACACACAGACACTCCTAATGAGGGGGGCCCTCCACTGTCCATGCCAAGTGCATGGGCAGTGCAGTGCTGCCCCTGGGGCACCCTGCACCCCGTCTCCGCCAGCCTTTTCATAGCGGGGCTACCGCCATTAAATCGTTGGCGGAGAAGGGGGTCGTAATCCCCAGGGCAGCACCGCTTCCAGGGTTGCCCTGGTGGATTAGGACCGCCAGCACTGCCAGACCATTGTGTAGATGAATTCTTGCGGTGCTGGCGGTCCGACCGTGGCACTACTGCCATGGTCGTAATATAGCACTTGGCCCGCTGCATTGGCGGCGGTCCGACCGCGACCCTGGAAGTCATGAGACCGTCAGGGTTGTAATGAGGCGCTCAGTCTCTTATCCATTAGAGACCGATAAAATGAGTGTGCAAAATAATATTGAGTTGGGTAACAACATCTGCCTTTCTCTGCCAAGATATCCCGGGGTGGGTGAGTTGTGGGGCTGAAGTGTCATGTTAAGTTGAGTTATTGTCTACATTTGACCGTAAATACTGTGACCGAAAACATAATGAAGACAATTGGATGAATGCGTTTTCTAATGCGAAAAAATAGTACTAAGCAACCTGTATATAAATATATCCTTTGTATTGCTTGTGGACAATGGGTATGGATTAGATCAATTGAACACAGAATAGAGCACAGGTGATAGCACAGGTTTATTTGCAAGTGGCACACATGATCAACACTAGAAATCACTTAAAAGACTTCCTTAGTGTGTGTGCATGGCCAAGCTGGACAACTACAGAGGAAGCTGATATGTAATCATCTAAGGGGCTATCATTTTATTTCGAGAGCGCTACCAATAGACAAAGCCTTGAAAGAGATTCCAATACCACCACTTGTGAAAATAAGTCATTCTGAATAGGCATGGATTATAAGAGATGTTGCTTTTGAGGTGCTTACAGTCAGGTACTTGCTGCCTTCGAGAAAAATGCTTTGAAGATAACAAAAAGTAGTGAAAGTTAGTATAAGAAAATAAATATATAGACTACTAGATATTTGTATACCTTACGAGCAAGTCTGTCAGGCCCTGATGAGCATTGCAAGCACATTTTGGGCTCCATTACTTTGGCCTCAAAGAATATCGGGGCAACAATAAGGCTCAATGTATAAGAGCACATTTACATAGGCCAGCACTTGTATTTTAATATTCCCCAGCCAAGGTGTTCCTCAATTTTGGTCACTTCTGTTAGGCCAATCCTTGAGGTCTTATTTTGATAACCAGTCATCCGGGAAATGGACTTGTGGACTTTTCAGAGGTGAGATGTCCACCTGAAATGATACATGTGACCCTTCTAGACTATGAAGTTGTGGGGCAACTACATGAATGAGCACAAAGACCTGAGATCAGATTAGGAAACTTAATAAATATTGCCAGGCCCATACGGGAGCAACTTAGGTGAAAACCCCAAGTGATTTTCAGAAGCAAAAGATTTAGATAAGTTGCCTCCAAGTATCAAAATGCTGATAAAACCTATGACTTATATGCAAGTGACAGTCATCTAGTCTTGAATAGGAAGCTGTGTTTCAAGGAAACTGTTTGGGAGAAGTTGGTTTTGTTGGCAAATTTAGAATATGAGTGGAATAGAGATTGTTTCATGTGTATCATGCAGTGGGTATATATTTCAGTGGGACTATATCCACTTTCATAACATTACAGAGTTAATAAAGGAGACTGGGAGAAGAGCAATGGTATAGAATTGTTAAGAAGTTACAAATATTTTACATGCCGATATACACCCCCTTAGAAAACATGGATTAGAGGCCACTGTGGTGTTGTTGCTCTCACCACACAAAGGGCCATTTTTGTATTTAGTTCATTGTTTCTGGTTGTGTCTTTTGCCAATTTGGAAACAACAGGTCTAATTCAAGAAGAATTCCTATTTATGTTTCTTAACAGTTAGCAAGAAGTAAAGGATAATTTATGGATGGCACCCACAATGTAAAGAGCAAAGACTCTGGACTACCAACAAATAATATGATGTGATCTTTGTTGGAAAAACATTTTTGCATTTTATTCATAATTGGATATTCTGAAAGTGTGCTTTTATTTGTAGGATTATTATGTTGGGATTGAATGCAAGCAGGAAGCCCTAATGGAAAGTGGGTTATCACGGTCTTATGCCTCTGAATAGACTAAAGTCAGTATATTTTAGACTGTGAACATCTCTTGACACCAAAGGGTCTTTTCAGAGTGCCTGTGTTATTTTATCAAATGGCTCCTCAATAATCACCATGTTTATGGTTTTAACAAGAACGGCCAATGAAATGTTTTCAGGAGCCTTAACTTCATTATGATGCCCCTTGACCCTGTTCAATACTGTTAACTTCTCCATCAACCAAGGACCCTTCCTTTCTGGCCACAAAACGGGACTGATCTTTGGCTGCTGAACAAAACATCCTCAGCGCAGAGAAACCCTCAATATACCACCTACCCATCATTCTAAAAATCAGTGAGAAGCAGAAAGCACATCTTCCACAATAACCTTCCACAGAATTACCAATTCAGCTTGAGACCCCGCTGAAGCATTGAGACTCCTAAACTTCAAGTAATGGACATTGGGCCCCTAAAAATTACTCTGGCTGTCAGATCCTGCTCAACCTTTCTGCAGCCTTTGATACAGTCACTCATGAAGCACAGATCAATTCTCTAGAAACACATATGGGCTTCCCAGATAGTGTTCTGTAATGTATCACCACTTACATTACCAGAAGCCATCAACCTGCATCAAGCTCCATCAACATAAGGGCAACACACAAGTCTACATTGAACCTCCTTGGCCTGTGACATACAGTGATTCAAAAGATGTCTCGGTGTTATTCATTACTGGAAGTCATTCGGTGACCCACAGATCAACACAATAAAGGAAAATTGCCTTATTTAGAGTTTGACAGATGGGATATTCCATCACAAATATGGTGAATGCCTCAGCCACTAAATTGCAAGTGTATTCTATCCTACAGCACTTGTAATATGGAGGTTGGGATATCCACTAAGGTTTGTCAGTGCATCACTTTCACCAAACTGTAAATAGGGCCGAGAATTACTCCTGCTCTTCAAGAGCGCCAAACACCACCTGACTCCAGCTAGACTACAGCTAGACTATTAGACATAAACCCAGAAAACATTATTCTGCAGCTAACAATGTGAAATCACTCATATTCACCCACTTCTTCAAAGAACATAGGGGGTTATTACAACTTTGGAGGCGGTGTTAATCCGTCCCAAAAGTGACGGATATACCACCAGCCGTATTACGAGTTCCATAGGATATAATGGACTCGTAATACGGCTGGTGGTATATCCGTCACTTTACTGTCACTTTTGGGACGGATTAACACCTCCTCCAAAGTTGTAATAACCCCCATAGTGCCATGAGGACCTAGTCATCTTGTTATCAGTACTCCCTCATGATGAAATAGGAACCACACATCCAAAATGGACTTCATGATCCTTGAAAAGCCTCTTACAATTAAGGTAAGAACTAGAGGCCCATCACTTCAAGACCACTACATCCCCACACAATAGGACAACCTGTATAATCTCTTGTAAAGAATCATAGATCATACCCTAAGACTGACGACCTCTGCTCAGTAATTGTTTTTCTCCAGCTTGGTTTGCACTCTATAAGTACCGACATATACATGTATACAGTGTGAGAAGGCCAGTCATTGATTTCGGTCTCGGGTGGGTGAGAGTACATGGCATACCAGTTAAGAGTTGCCTTACTAAAGGCAGCCTCAAAAGGATCCTGCCTGTTATTGTTGAGTAACCAACTGAACAGCTAGTGCCAATCTATTAGCCAAGATTCGGGCATACATTTTGCATCTTGATTTGTTAACAAGAATAATACATTCACCCATCCAAGTGTTTAAGAAAGGACATGCCTTATTGAAATTGCTGTGTTTGTTACACCTGACCACCTCCATTTGAATTTTGCTTAGTGTTAGGCAAACTTGAGTATGTTTGGACTGGTATGCAGAGAGTGAAGATCCTTTTCCCTCTCTAATTGTGCATACACTTTGCGGGCAGTTGAGTCATGAGTAATAACAGAGAGACTGCAATAAAAAAGTCCCATGATAGGCTGTTGCATTCTCCAAGGTGGATAAACTAGCTTGCCTGTTGTGTTTCTCTGTATAATAACTCATACACAGGAATGGTAACAGTAAACAATGAGGGACATTTTTCTCTTCTGAGGGAAAACAATAGGTATGCCTGGATTATTCGAAAATGCCTGTAGGTGAGGGTGGCATTGAAGGAGTTATCTCAGTCTTTTGTTGTGCTGTGCATAAGATGTATTGATCAAAATTGGGTTTGAAGAATGATTTCCAATTTGTCCTGATTACTCTCACAATCTAAAAATGCTTTTGCTGGAAGGGTACCAGTTAGGAGTGATACTAGGAGGAACCATGACGGAAGTATTACTCTTCAAGGGAAATAACAATTGGTATGTCTAAAAACCTTGTAGTACAGTGGTTCCCATCCTTTTGACTTCTGTGGACCCCCACGTTATTATTACTGGAATCCGGGGACCCCCACTGGATCATTATTGGGGTCGAGGGACCCCCTACTAAGTCATTACTGAAAGCTGGGGACCTAATGTGTTAATATTCCTTAATTTTCTAAGCAGTTGCGGACCCCCTGAGGAGACTTTGCGGACCCCCAGGGGTCCCCGGACCACAGGTTGGGAACCACTGTTGTAGTAGAAGGGAAGGTAGGTGAGCAGGGCTCCACCTTTTGTTTTCTATTGTGAATGTGATGTTTTGCACATAATTTTATTACAGCATTATTCTTGTGCTGATTCACTATGAAGGCTTACTCTCAGGCAACTGAATGTCCCTGAATAGATCAATAGAAGCTTGTGGATAGGGAAGAAGATAGGGGACATCTGTGTAGGTTGAACACCTACATTTGTTAATCTTAGATTTAAAGCCTAGGATTTTGGTTTTCTCCTGATACAGCTGAGAAAGACTTAGATGAAAAAGATAAAGAACATGGTTCTGTTGACACCCCCAGACAAGGGTCCTTTTGAAGAGTTAGGGTGAGACCTACTTATTGAGAAAAATATGACTTTAGGCATACACTGGAAATAAGGGCACAGATTTCTCATGCTCTTCTAATGCATGTGTTCGCAAAAGCAACTCTAGTCAACAAAAGTCTTTTTTAGTAACTATGGTGATGACACATTATAAATATCTGATTTTTTGACTATAGAATACTAGTGTTGCCTGTGGCAGATCTTTACTGAGTGAATCCAATTAATACCTATGCAATAAGTGCTGATTATACATATAAAAATGGATCTGTTTTTTAATAAGATTGACACTCTAATTAAAATAATTAAGATGGTTAATGTGTAGGATCAGGACTATCTCAGTCTTCATAAGACTGAGTCCAGGCCACTCAAATAATCTTACACAAGACAGAGTTGCAAATTAAAACTGAAAGGCTTATTCAAAATTAAGGTCATTACAGAAGACAAATAGTAGTTAGTTATTAAAAAGAAATCAATGCCCCAATACTAAATCAAAATCATATATTGTGAGAGGATCAACTCAAGTTCTACCTTCAAAGAAAGTAAGCAGTCATAACTAAGTGTAGTTCAGCAAGAGGCACGACACAGAGCCTGCCACCAAAGAAAAACCACAAACGTCTAAGGAAGAATCAAGTGACAGACCATCATACATTCTGCACAATTAGAAAGGCAAAGAAAGTCATAGAAAGTCTGGCACATGATCCAAATACATCGTCTTTTATAGGGTTTTAGACTGAAATGCCGTCCACATTCAGTAGTGAGATGTGAAAAAATAGTGTTGAACTAGTACTAAATCATTCTAGTGAGCTAAGGAGTGTTCTAATACATACCAGTGTGACTCACTATTAGGAAGGGATGCCCTTGGTGCTTCCCTTCCTAACAGCGAGTCGCAAACCCTATTTGCAAGTCTGTTATTGGTTACCGACTAGCACAATTGGGTTGGTATATGCTAAAAAGCATTTTAACAGTTATAAACGGCCCAATGTGTGTGGCTTTCTACATCTGGCCCCAGTTTTTTTTTAGATTGCTTTTTGCATTTTCAAATTCATGGAGATTCTTTTAGAAGGCCTAGTTAAGAGGAGGGTGGCAAAAAGTGGTAATTTGCTAAATATACTGGCTGATGAATCTTCACAAAATTTAGCAAAAGCTTGGAATGGTTTGTTCTCTGGCGGTATGTCACATTTTGTGCCAATCCAAAAGGGGTGGGGCAAATTTAGAGGAGAGCAATACAATATTCTTTTGCTTAGAAATTTGGTGCTGTGTGACAAATCTGCACCAAAGTGTCAGGAAGTTTGCAAATTACAACAAGTGCAAATATTTCAGGTTTTGTGCAAATCAAATGGCAGCAAAGTTAAAGGGGATATGAAATATTTTTCATTTACTAATAGCTTTATCAGCAATTCGTGGATCTATATGAAATTTAGCTAAGAATTAGCACATTTAGGGCCTTATTATGAGTTTGGCTGTCCCACCGCGGGATAGCCAAACACGCGGGGAGGAAGCCACAGCCATTACGGTGGCGCCCCCAGGCGCATGACAATGTTGCCATCGGGCTGACTGGCGGTAACTTTGTAGTATGAGGATCTTGCCGGGCTGACTGGTGGAAACAGTGCTTGATACTGATCTCAGCTCCCGCCAATACCGTAGCACACAGCACCCTCGGAATGCGCACTGTCTGCAATTCAAAGAAAACAGTGCGCATCCGACAGTGCTAGGCAGGAGAGCCCCTGCACTGCCCATGGCCCCCACTGTGGCCTTCAGCACTAGCTTTCCACCATGAGAAGGCTGACAGAAAGCTGAGTTGTAATCATCTAGATGGTGCTGAACTCAGTTCCGCCGTGGCTGAATACAACTCAAAGTGCTGTCGGACCGTTGGGAACCATATTCCCGGTGGAGACGGCTGTGCTCCGGCCGGACTGCCCACCACGGTTGAAATGTGGCGGTTGGACTGCCACAGTTGAGACTGTCACCGGAAGGCTGGCGGTCCTTGGACCACCAGCCTTGTAATGAAGCCCTTAGATTACTCTTGGTGTTTTCAAATTTGTTCAAATGCACAAAGGGTGGGACGGCAGGTAAAACGTGCAACACATTTTTTTTTTATTTTCTGTCAATCAATTTAATTTTATTGTATCCTCATAAAAAGCCTTACCATTATTTTTTGTCCTATAATAATCCTTCGTGACAAAATCTTTATAAAACAATGTTCATACTTAGATTCATAACAATATTATTCATAAAATACGCTATGCAGCAAGGAATATACAATTTTCTTCCATAGAGAAAATTATATAAAATGACTTGTTCAGTTGATAAAGCAGAAAAGAATGATAATAAATGAGTTAAAAACCATTTATATAGATATATTGTCCGATTGTGTACAATTTCTAGCTGGGGTTTAGGGAGAAGAGATATTTCACAACCCAATCTGATCATCACTGGTTCAAGCTACACTGAGCGGTAATATACACCTCTGAGTTCAAGACTTGTGGGAGTGCCCTATGCCCATAAAATACTTCTTTTGCACTTTAACATGGGTGCCATCCTTGGCCTGAGCGCTACCTAGTGTAAAATAAAAACAATATTAAAGTGCCAAGTGAAACTGAAATCAGATTTAAATCTGCATAGCGTCTACCAACTGGTATGCTATTAAATATAAAGTGCTAACAGTTATAAAGGGGGTAATCACGTGTTTGGTGGGTGGAAAAGGCAACCCGTCAAACTCCCGCTGTCAGGTTGCCACAAGTGTGGCCGACTTCCCGCAGGCCCCATTACGAGTTCTCCGCTGTGTCAGTGGGCGGAAACTGTGTTTCCGCCTGCTGGCCCAGCAGGGAATAGCCCACAACATTGACGCCGGCTCATAATTGAGCCGGCCGCAATGTTGCGGTGTGTAGGGTCCAACAGCACCTGTCACACTTTTCACTGTCTGCTGTGAAAAGTGCAACAGGGCTGCCCACGGGGGCCCTTGTACTGCCTATGCCAAGTGCATGGGCAGTGCAGGGTCCCCCATGGGGCCCCCTCCACCCCAGCTCCACCAAGGGGTCGTAATCCCCAGGGAGGTGCTCCATGCAGCACTGCTCTGGCGGATTAGGATCGCCAGCATCGCCAGTCCTGCCAATGGAGGGAAATTATCACAGTTAGTTGTTTTTTATTAATACAAGGCCAGTACATGCAATTCCATACAAAGATACTCACATGTGACATGAATGTCTGTGCTACTAATTTATATTGGGCTGCAAAGCCTATTAGGTGTGATGGGGGGGATGGCATTTGTAATGCTGCTGTTAATGACCTGACAGCCAGTTAGGTCCCCCCAAAGGTAGGCTGAAACATTATTGAAAATATTCTCCCTATCTATCCTATACCATAGCTCACTCTCATCCATAATGCTTCAAATCCCATTTGACTCAAGAGAGGCCTTAGCCACCTAGATCGAATGGAAGTGTATTTTGTATGAGACAAGTAAGTGGATCACAGTGTTCTCCCAACTTCAGAGTAATTTCAGACAGTCCTCCTCTCTTAACCATTTCGTTTTCCTGAGATATGACCTCGCTGGGAATATCTCTAGTCTAAACAAAATATATACCCACCTTCTTTGATTTGGCTGTATTTTATCCAGGTAAACTTTAATCCTCACATTAGTCCTAAACCTGAAATAAGAATATATTAGGCCACCAAGCCACACACTTCCAACCTTGGCATCCCTTTGTAGGATGTAGTAGCTCCTTGACTAGATTTGCCGTATGAGGACCTACGTGGCCAGGATCTTACCATAGGTTAATCAGCCCCATGGCCATGGCCATTAACCATATGTGAGAAGACCACGAACATACCCTTTTACAGGTGTTCTTGCTCACCTCTTTAATGGCTTTTAAATAGCCTTTATGGTTCTAATCATTCTAATCCAGCATAAAACTGTCTGGATTCGAGCCTGATCCATAATGGAAACTAAATTTCAATTCATTACAAACAGGAGCCATGGGGGTGCCACATCCCAGCCCCAACAGGGTTCTGAAGAAGCTATTTTCAGCTACCTCCAGCTTTTCCTTTTTTTGTGCCCCCATATTTTGGCTCCATACAGAGCAGCCGCTACAGCCTTCTGTTTATAAATTTTCAAGATAATACTTGAGTGCTGGGAACCAGCCTTATATCTAAACTTGAGTACTGCTCAGATGGTTTGTTTCAAGGTAATGGTGGCCTTAGATCCGTGACTGACTTCAGATCAATGAAGGTTAGGTACAGAGAGATTTTTTTAATAATAGTATATTTACAACATACCAGATATAAGTGGCATATCTGGTCAACGGTTCCAACTTTTCATCGGAAGCCAGACTGCAGCTCTGTCAGTAAGTTGCTGGAAACTAGCATACCTTGTAGTATGTGGAGTAAAACTTTCACCAATATTTTCCTTACTCCATCCAGGAGTGAAATTGGGTGGTAATTTAATGGATTCCCTGGGCTGTATTACAATTGCTGAACCACAGGATGCAGGTATGCAGCTACTATTTATAGCAGCATTAAAGACCTTGGTCAGGAACCATGACCAATAGATTGGGTCCATCTGATATAAATCTAACAGAATAGCATCTGGGCCTGTCGCCTTGTTTTCTTTTGACTAGAGAGCTTGCTTGACTTCTGGTTTTAAGGTTTGTAGTTGAGTAATCTCAGTTTGTCTGTCAATCCTCCACTCATATTCATAATCTAGTTAGCTCCCTGATCCCTCTTCCTTTTCCAACCTATATAGGTTCCTAAAGTGATTTTCGCAATCCTTGGGACTGATATAGTGACTTTCCTTGTTTGTGATTACCCTTTCGGCGAAGCTGACTAATCTCCAGAAATGATTGCCATTCTTTTCAGATGCTGCCTGATTCAGTTCCTTCCACAGCAGGGACTTAAGGCTGAGGGCCTAAGTATGATCTTAGCTGATGGAATACTCCGTCAAACAAAGGTGACAATATTCCGTCCGTCATATTACAAGTTCCAGAGAATATAATGGAATTGTAATTTGGCGGCCAAGATATCCGTCACATTTGTGATGGAGTAACCCCATCCGTCAAGATGGTAATCAGGCCCTGATTTTCTTGCTTTTAGCAACTGCTTAGAGGCCCACCTACTGGTCAGGAAACACATTCCACTTTGCCTGTCACGGTGTCAATAAATACAGACCTCTGAGACTAGCCTTTTTTTCTGATAGCATTCATCATCATGCCAGGCATATCTAGGTTTATTAACTTGACCATGATTGTTATAGGTAACCAGGAGTGTCCTCTTTAGTCTGATTTATTTTAACAGTGCTTGGAATGTATTCAGAATGATTCCGTTTGCTACACCCTGGTCAATAAAGAAAACTTCTCCCAAACTAATTAAAAGGAGTTCTATATGTATTATTCCAATGTATACTCTCCAATGTATTACTCTCCTGTTATTAGTTGGTTCAATTGGGATAGGTTAGAGGTACTCAGTATGTTTCTAGGTCAGTTTACTACAAACCCCCAGTGCAAGTCTCACTGTGAGAGGGTCATGATCATTTTCTACCCACCTCACTAAAAGCATGTCACTTACATTTACCCAGTTTAATTCCTAATAATATTGGCACTGCATGAAGAATCTGCTCAAAAGATGCCAGAAGCTTGGGTGAATTGGTTTTCAATTGGTATGTCAGGTTTTATGACAATCTATCAAGGGGGCAAAGTTAAAGGAGGGTATACAAATGTCATTTAAATACAACTTTATTTCTCGCTAATGGATTTGCATCAACTGTGGAAGGCAGTTAGCAAGTTACACCCAGTGCATGTTTCAGGTTTTGTGAAGACCCAATAGGGGGTCAAAGGCAAAGGAAGGATAACAAAGGGGAATCAAAATATTTTTGACTTAATAATTCCTTTGGACTATTTGATGGACGTGTATGACACACGGCAGAGGCTTAGCATTTTAAGCCTACTCATGGTTCTCTCAATTTCAGATTGATGAGGGTCTGGTGGCAGACGTAAGAGGTCAAAAAAGGTTTCATTTGCTAATAAACATGCCACAATTTAATAATTATGCACATTTGACAGACTTTGAGAAGGTCTAGCTTTCTGTTGGTCATGTCAACTTTCGAACAGGTTTGTCAACTAGGGTGGCAAAAATATATGGGGGCACTAATAACTTTGGCAGTGTTTGATGAATCTATTTGAAATTTGTTATGTATTCCTTGCACTTAACCAAAGGGGGGTAGGTGCTGGAGCTGGCCAAAGGTCACATAGAGCTCACAATGGATAGCAGATACATTTGATGCATCATGAAAGCCACTGCAAAACAAATCTGAGTTAAATGTTTCCTATGGCTCAGTAAACAAAAAACAATTTGAGATGTCATCAGTGATATTATCAATGGTGTCATTTAACATGCCCTGAGTGATGTAATAGGTGAGGTAGTAAGCAGTGTATGGCAGATGACAATTATAGTTATCTCAGTGAACTCTAACAAGTTAAGTGTTTTTGTCTTATTTTAGCACCTAACTATAACATAACTTTAACCTTTAGTTTTTTTCAGTGAATAGATAGATAGCCAGACAGACAAACAGAGATAGATAGATAGATAGATAGATAGATAGATAGATAGATAGATAGATAGATAGATAGATAGATAGATAGATAGATAGATAGATTTATACACTGTTGGAAAGTGGTTTATTAGTAGGTGCAGTTAGGTTCCTACAGCTAATAATAAGGCCACAATTACACATAAGGTCCAGTCAAAGTCTCAATAAATTAATCCTAGCTCAACCTTTGGTAACTTGGCTCTCGAGCAGTCAAGCTTAACTTAGGAAACAAGTGTGTAAAGCTTTTAATATCAACACACAATAAATATCCGAAACCACGTTATAAAAATAGGAAATATTTATATCTTTAAACTGACACCAAAAACAACAAACATCCAATGTAGAGAACCGGAGATATGAATTTTTAAAGATTAAATGTAAAAATGTGCTTTCTAGTGCTTAAAAGCCCTAAGGTGACTACAACTTGCACCCTTGCCATGCACGGCTAATTACCGGACAAATTAAGGTACTCATGATATCTTTGATAACATCCTTGATAATATCACTGTAATATTTGCAGTAAACATTTTGATCAAAAAACTGTGCATTGCAGGGGTGCGAGTTATAGCTACCTTAGGGCATGAGTTATAGTTACTTAAAGCAACTCTAACTATAACTAGTGAAGTTCTATGGTTTTGTATGTTTAAAATATATATATATTGAGGAAGGCGGGTAGCCGAAATGCGTTTGTCAAATTTTATTGCTGTCTGGCATTATATAATAAATTTGATTGCAGTGGCCCATGGGTCCGTCCTCACATCATGATGCTGAACCCGCAGGCAAGAAGAGTGGTGGTTTAACGGAGCGAGTTTTATGAATTATGAAACGCGTTAACATCGCATTTCAGGACTCTGTGTTGCCTACATAAAGAAATAAATTAACGAACTGAATTCGAGCTTGCTGGATATGAGTTTGTTTCGATAACTGGGATCTGACTAACGGGATCGGTGCAGCCGTCAGATGGCCACCTGTCCATCTGTTGAAGATTTATATATATATATATATATATATATATATATATATATATATATATATATATATATCAAAACTATCCATCTATCCTGTCCGGGCCCTCACCCTCCAACGTACCAAGGACAAAGGAAAATAAACAGCCTCAGCCACTCTATCTTGCTAAAGTGAAGTTCAATAGGCAACAGAAACCCAACGCGTTTCGGAAAAAAGAATTTCCTCGTTCACAGGTAAAAGACCCATAGATACCATCCATTTTTATTTCCAAAGTGCATTAGTTGAAAAAACTTAAACATAAACAATGGACTATAAACCTAGGATTCATAAGAATAATAACTAAGTGTCGGCCATTTTGGTAACCTCAAAATGGCTTTATTATAAGCAATGCTGGTAAATGCCCCATAAGGATAACATTCCACCTCATATTTATAAATAATTTGTTACAAATATACATGGCACTGAATTATACACCCAAAAACTAGTTAGATCAGTGCAGAGCCCTTTAAAGATTTATAAGTTCAAAATACTGAACTTGAGTCCCCATTAGGTTCCTGAGTATTCACATGGCTCCATGCCCCTGGGATAATCCCAATAATTTAACAAGGGATTTTAAACCATATTTATATAAATAGACATATGGTTTTATTTGGGGATCAGTACCCCACCTCGGTCTGCTGTGTCGCGGCAGAGAATTGACCGATTTGACTGCTGGATATATATACACACACAGGTACCAACACACACACATACACACATACACACATACACACACACACACACTTATATATTCCCCAATAAAACACACATTATAGTTAGGTTCAAATTTTACACACTTGCGTCCCTCCATGTAATGTTTTCACATCAATAATTTTATTGCAAATGTTGCAAATATGTTATCACCGATGTCATTGAAGATGTCATGACTGATGTAGTATGTGGGGGTAATTAGCAGTGCATAGTGAGGGTATGAGTTATAGTTTCCTTATGGCACAAGAAGGAAAATGACAGAGGAGCTCAAGAAAATAAATTATAAAATGCATGTAATTCTGTCAACTTTGTGCATTAACTCAAACAGTAGTTAAAAATGCCGGAGTTTAGGCAGGCACCAACTTGCAGTTAAGCAGATATACAGAAAAGTTGGCTTGAATTCACTGAGACCTGTTTCCATAACACAAAAAAGATTCTTTAAAATATATTTTTCCATTGAAAGCTCGTGTTCTCGATGTTTGTATGAACTTTAAACAAACTCGAGAGTAAAAGGGAGCAGGACATTTCTTTTTCACACATCATTGTTTTTTTCAAATATGAAAGTTTCTGTTTTATAGTGTTGGGAAAAGACATTTTTATTTAAAAACTACTTCAAAATTGTCCACCCAACATGCTTAAAACAAGGGACTCGTCTAATAGTCGCTTCGGTAAGTCAAACATAAGTAGTCACAGACCAGATGAATGGACAATAGGCTTTTCCAATTCTCTTCTATTCTCAGGGGTTTATAAAGCGCCTGGCTACCCAGCTGTGCTTGCCAGCGGTAATACAGATTACAGATAACATTGATCCAACACAATTGGCTGTAGAGAGTAGCTTTTAACGATGTTCTAAATGTTTGTTCTGACTCTGTTTTCCTTATTTGCTGTGGAAGGACATGCCAGAGCTTAGGGGCTAGAAATGCGAAGGAGTGTCATCCACTCCTTGCTCTTTTGAGCCTTGGCGTGATGAATAATTGCTAGCTGGAGGAGTGCAGAGTTCCTATTGGATCTTAAGAGTGGGAGCAATCTTTGGATCAACTTTAGCCCTTTTTTTTACATTGCTCGATGAGCAATGCATAAGGTCTTAAAATTGTACTTCTTAGTACTGGAAGCTAGTGCAGGTTTGCCAGAGCCATGGTTGCAGACTGGTGTTTGGGAGTCTTCAATAGTATGCGGTCTGCGGCATTATGAGTCACTTGAAACCTTTTTATGGCTGACTTGGGACTTCCCAGATAAAAGGAGTTCCCATAGTCAAGCTCTGAGATGAATAAACCTTGCACCACCACTCTGCATGACAGTTCAGGTGGCCATCCTAATAGCTTTCTTAGGGTCCTTGGGAGGCCAAAGAATCTTGCAGCTAGTTTTGTTGCCTGTGTTGCCATTGTGAACTTGTTGTCTAACCAGATGCCTAGGCTCTTTACCTCAGGTTTAGGTGTGGGCTGCTCTTCCAAAGCAGTAGGCCAGCTAAGCTCTGTCCACCTACTGGGGTTGTTTCCGACTACCATGATCTCTGTTTCCTCCCTATTAAGTTTGAGACAGCTTGCTGCCATCCAGTCTACCACATTTTTTAAGATAGTTGTTAAGCTGGGTAGATATTATATGCATTTGATGAGAGAGGGAGATGATCACCTGAGTGTCATCAGCGTATGATATTGATGAGAGACCATGGGCCTTTGTGATTTCTGCCAGTGAAAGGACATGAAGGTTAAATAGTGTAGGGCTCAAAGAGGGCCCTTGAGGCACCCCAAACTTTAAAAAATGAACTTCTGAAAGTGTGGTTTCCTCACATATTTGGAAGGTGCTATCTGGTAGAAAGGAGGGAAGCCATTTAAGTCATTTTCCAGTTATCCCTACCTCTTCCAATCTTTTCACTATTAGTGAATGAGAAACAGTTTCAAAAGCCACACTCAAATCCAAGTAGATCAGAGCCGCTGTCCGACTTTCAACCAGGACAGCCCTGATCTTTTCTGTGGCAGCAAGCAATGCTGTTTCAGTACTGCTACCTGGTCTAATGCCTGTTTGAGACGGATGTAAGATGTCATCTGTTTCTAGATATCACAAAAGGTTTCTATTAACAAACATTTCTACAATTTTATTTGGTCCTGGAAGGAAAGAGATAGGGCGATAATTTTCACTTTTTAAGGGGTCCGCCAAAGGATTCTTTAAAAGTGATTTGAAATTGGTGTGTTTCCAGCATGCAGGAACAGTGCCTGATTGGAGTGAAAAGTTGAACATATCTGTTACTATAGTTGTTACCACTTTCCTACCTTTGAGAAGGATCGAACAGGGAGCCTGATTTTAGGGATTTGAGAATCTCTAGAGTCTATTCCTGGGTAATATCTAGGAACGTGTTCAATTGTTGGTTACTTAGATGGTGAGCCTTAGCTGCTTCAACATCCCCTCCAAGGGTGAGAAGGATTTTTCCCAAAAGAAGTCAGCTAGCATATTGCACCTTGATTCTGAAGGAGAAGGTCTGGACCTACTTTTTTCAGGTTTCATTAGACTGCTCACCAAATGGAACAGTTCTTTAGAGGAGCTTGCAGCATTGTAAATCTTAAACGCAAAGTAGTTGACTCTAGCCTCTCTAATGGCATAATGATATGCTCTTACTGGATTCTTGTAACTGTCTTTGCTAGATATCTCATAGCTTTTCCTCCAGACTCTTTCTAGTTTTTTAGACTCCTTTTTCAGTTTTACGAGTTCCAGTGTGAACCAAGGTGCCTTATCTCCATTGTGTTTTACCTTCTGGTGTCTAAGAGGAGCAAGTTTATATAAGGCATTCACTACCCATGTTTTAAACTTGCTATATCTGTTTGCCATTTCTCCTGTCATTTCAGGGAGGGAAGGGGATTAGTTTATTATCTGACCATAGGATCTCTATTGGGTCCCCTACAGCCACTCTGGTGTGTTGGAGAATATTGGTTCTAGTAGGTTGCCTGGCTTATGGGTAAGAACTTTGGTACATAATGTTAATTGGACTTCCCCAAGTCAATTCTAAAGTTATTGAATACTTCACAGTTGGCATTGTCTAAATCACCTAGAATTGTAAAGTTGCGCTATACTAGACTGTGTTCTGCCACAGTGTCAGGAAGGGTCTCTAAACTGCGTGGCCAGACCTGGGGAATGATAAATTAATAGATCCGTAAAGGTAAAGGCTGCAGATAGTTCTAATACACACAAGCTTTGCACCCTGATAAAGACAATGGTTTAAGTTTAATCGTTAGCTCCTATTTATAGATAATAGCTACTCCTCCCCCTTTTCCTTCCTTCCAGATCACCTCAAGCAATTTCCTAGCCCCGGGGCAGAGTCATTGCAATATCTGGCATGGAGTCTTCTTGAAGCCAGGTTTCAGTGAGAAACATGGCTAGAGTTTTAGCATCTTCTAGGAGAGTAAGGCCCGTATTTATACTTCGTTTGCGCCGAATTTGCGTCGTTTTTTTCGACGCAAATTCGGCACAAAACTAACGCCATATTTATACTTTGGCGTTAGACGCGTCTAGCGCCAAAGTATGGGCAAATAGCGTCATTTTTTGGCGTGAACGCCTTCCTTGCGTTAATGAGATGCAAGGAAGGCGTTCCCGTCTAAAAACAGACGCACATAGCGGTGCGTGGTATTTATGCTCCAGGGCAAAAATCACTCCCGCGCGGCAGGCGGCGCAAAAAAATGGCGCAAAGCACGAATAGCGTGAAATTTTAACGCCTGGGTCAGGGCAGGCGTTAAAATGGGGCAAACACACCTGTACTTAATCAGAACACACAGAACAAACAACAGAGCAGCAGAGCAGCAGAGCAGCAACAGGGAGACATGGAGGTGCTTTTTCTTCAACGTGCACGTAGACGCAGAGCCCTGCAGCAACAACAGCAGCCACAACAACAACAGCAGGGACCCCAAAGACAGCGCAGAAGGCAGGAGAGGATATTCCGCCCAAGACCAACCCTGCATGGCCTCAGGGAACGAGACATCATCCAGAGGTACCGGTTGAACTGGCAGGCCATTCAGCAGCTGCTGACAAATATTGAACAGCAATTGGCCCCCACTTTAGTGACTCCACGCACTATCCCAACAGAAACAAAGCTGCTTGCCGTACTTCACCTGCTGGCAAGTGGCTCCTTTCAGACAACTGGTGCCCTGGTTGGTGGAATCTCACAACCATCTTTCTCCGCATTCCTGCCTAAAGTACTGGATGCCATCATTGGACTGACACCCCGCCACATCTGCTTCCCTAACACACTGCAGAAGCAGCAGGAAACAAAACAGGGGTTCTACGCCATCAGTGGCTTTCCGCACGTCCTTGGTGCAATTGACTGCACACACGTACGCCTTGTGCCACCTGCTGCGAGTGAACACCTCTACCGCAACAGGAAGCACACACATTCCATCAACGTGCAGGCCATAGTCGATCACCAAGGACTGATCAGCAACATTGTGGCTAAATATCCTGGGAGTGTACATGACGCATTCATCTTCCGTCACTGCACCATCAACCAACACTTCCAGGATGGACGGTATGGCAATGGACTACTTGTTGGTAAGGACAAAAATCTACTTATATACTCACTGCACAGAAACCCTCTAGGATAAACAACACATACACCACAATAGCAACACCTAGACAGGAACACACTGAGGTACTCACATCACTAGCCATGTGTCACAAGTCACCATTGAACCTCTCACACATTTGAATTTACTCCACAGCTTAGTGTGAAGACATTCATGACTGTGGTTGCCTAAATGTCACCTTGCAAATTGGAAGTCTCACAATAACCTGTACACTAATACAATGCATAACTTTTAAGGGATGGGATGGCCTGGCTATGTTCATATGAACGTTTCTAATACCCTTTCATGTTTCAACTCTGCATGGAACTATCATCACACCCCCAGTGAGGACACACGGACACCTGTGTCACAAGTCACAATGCAAGGGAGGGCACACTGTACTTGAGAAACCAATACATCCTGCTGACAAACAGTTAGACAACAAACACTTGCTCAGCCAAGGAAAAAAAACAATGCCAAAGTTTCCACCAACAACCATAGGTTGTCACATTAGTACACAAAATAGTCACAGACAACACAACACAACTACTGCCATCAAAGATACGTACAACAGTGCCTCCTACATCTAATTGATACCATTCTGTGTTTCTCTTTCAGCTGATCAGGGGTATGGCATCCACCCTTGGATAATGACACCATATGGGAACCCAAATACTGCTGCTGAGCGGGCATACAATGACGCCCACAAGAGGACACGCAGCATTGTGGAGAGGACCTTTGGATCCTAAAGTCAAGGTTCCGCTGCCTTGACATCACTGGCGGAAGCCTACTATACTCCCCAGAGATGGTATGCAAAATCATACTCACTTGTGCCATATTACACAATATTTGTGTACAAAGGAACATTCCCCTCCTTGAACCGGACCCAGACATGCCTGAGGATGATGATGAGGAGGATGCTGGCCTGCAACAGGAGGGGGAACAACCTAACACCGCAGCAGGAGTGCGTAGGCGCCAACAGCTTGTGAACAATTTTTTTACTTAAGTCATTATAATCACTTGTATTCCACACTTGTAAATAAACACAGATCACAAACAGCACATCATGCTTTGGCCTATTCATTTCTGACCACCTTTAGTTTGAAATAGCTGAAGATGAATGTCGTCTCATTGATCAAGAATGCCATTAAAATTCATCACACCAAAAATAAACATCACAACTGTATGCACAGAGGGTAGGATGTGACATGTTACATTACCATACACAGAGCCCAACAAGAGTACAAATGTGACAATTAGAAATGCCGGATCCAAACAACTGAAACAGTCTCTCATCCAGCCCAAAATTGGAGATCATTTGAAAGTCACATCACACGTGTTCAGAGACAGGGTGGGACCATCCATGTGTACGTGAACATGTCATCAATGGCTTCTCTCAAGTGTATGATGTGAGCAATACACAATTGCAACAACATCAGCTGCCACTAACTCAGGAGGAGACCTTGAAGTTACAGTGACAACATACACACAGACAGGTCATACTGGATCCACATTCCCACACACATGTACACATATGTCATACAACCAACCTAATATTTGAAAGTAGACCATCACAGTTGTGTCCCAGTTTGAACCTAGCAGGAAGATTGTAACATGACACTAAACCAGTTTATGCAGAAAGGGACACAGACAAGCAAAACAATCTTCGCATTATCACATCGTGAACGCTGAGAGTCTTGCAAACTTAGGGGGTCATTCTGACCCTGGCGGTAATTACCGCCATGGCGGAGGTCGGCGGTAGCACCGCCAACAGGCTGGCGGTGCACTGATGGGCATTCTGACCGCGGCGGTTCAGCCGCGGCCAGAAACGGACTTCCCGCTGCCCTTGAGAATCCGCCATGGCGGATTCTGACACCCCCTACCGCCATCCTGTTCCTGGCGGGTCTTCCGCCAGGAACAGGATGGCGGTAGGGGGTGCCGCGGGCCCCTGGGGGCCCCTGCAGTGCCCATGCCATGCCCGTGCATGGGCACTGCAGGGGCCTCCGTAAGAGGGCCCCACAAAGAATTTCAGTGTCTGCTTTGCAGACACAGAAATTCACGACGGGTGCAACTGCACCCGTCGCACCTTCCCACTCCGCCAGCTCCATTCTGAGCCGGCGTCCTCGTGGGAAGGGTGTTTCCCGCTGGGCTGGCGGGCGGACTTTTGGCGGTCGCCCGCCAGCCCAGTGGGAAAGCCAGAATGACCGCCGCGGTCTTTCGGCGGGAACCGCTTGGCGGGCGGCGACCGCCGCCCGCCGCGGTCAGAATGACCCCCTTAGTCATATGAAAATGGTATGCAACTTAGCTCCAAATCATCAATACTGCAAACGTCAAATGGGCTAATGAGATGAATGAATGGTCAACAGTCATTCATACCATATGGCCTTACATTCGCCCGCTGCTGCAGGTTTGCCAGGATATGATAAAAATACTCCATGGATACAGTAGCTATTCTGGATGGTCAAATCCTAGGGTGCTGGGGGCCTAACTCCACCTCTACCACCCCCAAAACATACAGGAATCATGTACTTGTGAACTAAACACATGCATAAGGCACATGTGTGGCCTCCATGTCACAAGTCCTACACAAATATGAAACACAAAATCATAATGGGACATGGTCAGCCCCATAAAAACTGAAAGTGACTCTCCCACTCCCTGTTAGGACTACAGATAAAAGCATCCCCATCATAAAGGTGGGGACATTTTGGAGACGGAATACATAATGGTATTAAAAACCTCATTTCAAAATAGCCATCAGCAATTACACCAAATATGTTGTCAAATATGGTCAATACATTAGTTAACGTATCCCAAACATCACAGTGTGAAGGCCGTCTATACATAAAAGTACGGACATTTGTCATATACAAACACAAATGTGTCTCACATCGCACCGTTTTACCATGACAAATCACCTTTCCAAAGCTAAACACATGAAGACATTTGGATAAATTTGCTCCATATTCTACGCATACAGCATGGCCGTCATAATTTGTTCATGTACATGAGTGCACACAATGCAGAGTCAGATACAAATGTATCCAAAAGTGTCTTGATATTTCACCTTCAAATTATTATTTACATCCACAATATTTTTGACTCTGCATCATGTGCACTACTGTACGTGTAATAAAAACCACGCCCATGATGTATGCGTCGTGAAATTGACGCTATATGCACAATATATTGCTCATTTCATGTACAGTATTAATTATTAATATTCATACCATTTTTTTTCACTCCGCATCATGTGCACCACTGTACGTGTAAAAAAAATGACGCCCATGATGTATGCGTGGTCAAAATGACGCTACATGCACAATATGTTGGTCATTTCATGTACAGTATTAATTATTAATATTCATATCATTTTTTTTCACTCGGCATCATGTGCACCACTGTACGTGTAAAAAAAATAACGCCCATGATGTATGCGTGGTAAAAATGACGCTACATGGACAATATGTTGGTCATCTCATGTACAGTATTAATTATTAATATTCATATCATATTTTTTCACTCCGCATCATGTGCACCACTGTACGTGTAAAAAAAATGACGCCCATGATGTATGCGTGGTAAAAATGACGCTACATGGACAATATGTTGGTCATCTCATGTACAGTATTAATTATTAATATTCATATCATATTTTTTCACTCCGCATCATGTGCACCACTTTACGTGTAAAAAAAATTACGCCCATGATGTATGCGTGGTCAAAATGACGCTACATGGACAATATGTTGGTCATTTCATGTACAGTATTAATTATTAATATTCATATCATTTTTTTTCACTCGGCATCATGTGCACCACTGTACGTGTAAAAAAAATGACGCCCATGATGTATGCGTGGTATAAATGACGCTACATGGACAATATGTTGGTCATCTCATGTACAGTATTAATTATTAATATTCATATCATATTCTTTGACTCCGCATCATGTGCACCACTGTACGTGTAAAAAAAAACGACGCCCATGATGTATGCGTGGTGAAATTGACGCTACATGCACAATATGTTGGTCATCTCATGTACAATTTGAAATATTAATATTCATAGCATATTTTTACACTCCGCATCATGTGCACTGTAATGCGTCAAAAAAATATGACGCACATCTGTGTATGCGTGAAAATATGACGCATTACGCGAAAAGAAAAACGGCGGCCATTTTATGCAGGAAGTGATGTAATAGGATATCCTGTTTACCAAATCTGTACTGGGAGTTGACTTTCACTTTCACTTTGCAGTCTCAGAGTTATCTAGACTGTGTGGTTGTGTGAAAGGTGTTGTCCTGTGTTTTACTGCTTTAGTGTCCTGTGTGCCTTGTATTTTGTCTTTGTGTCAATCTTTTATTGTTGTCAAACATTGTCTCAGTCTGTTTAGTGTTGTTTTGTCTATACCTGTGATAGTTTGTATTGTCTGTGGGAGTCTGTTGTGGGTAGCATAGTTTGGGGGGTTAGTTGGGCTATTTTTCTCCTTCTTCTTTTTCTTTCACACCTCTACCTTTCCCCATTTCCCACTTTTTCTTTCATTTTTCTTTTGTACTTTTTTACACCTCTCATCATGTCAGGTAGGCCTCGCCTGTCCAGGATGGGTGAGGACGAATTGGGGGGCTTCATATGGCTCGTAAGCCATTTCCTCCCACTGATGCTGGAGGCTGGGGGCCGTGTGATACAGGGGTATCACACGGAGGCGAGGAAAATCCGTTGGGAGAAGGTGCGCCATCACCTGGTCCGGGTCTACGGGAGTCTGAGGAATATCCATCAACTCAAGCACCGCTGGGCAGATCTGATCAGCAGGGAACAGGACCTGCTGGACCACCTGGGACTCCGGATTGGTGGCTATGTTGGTGAGTAATAATCAATTACATGGGAATAATAGGAATGTGTGCGTGAACATGTGATGATTGGTAGCCAATCTGCAAAATAAGTAGCTGACTGCGTGTTATACTAGGGAAACCTAGGCCCATGGGCATACACATAAATCCCCATTTTTGCTACACATGTACACCCAATAACAGCAGTAAAATGCAACATCTATTTGTATTTTGCTAAGTAGCCCCCTCTCTGCGTCACAAAATGATGCAAATGCTGCGCTACAAAGGTATACATATGTGTCCAAATGTGTATTTGTTGCCGGGTGTGTATGAAGACCTATGCTACCAGGCCGATGCCTCATTTTTGCAACACATACCAGATGGCTGTAGCTGCATGGAATGTACTGTTGCATTTGTGTCTGAAAAGCAACACGTGAACTGCTCTATTTGTACTCTACTGGTCATAATGGCCAGTGAGTACGTCATGTAGAAACAACATACCTACATATGTAGACGCCATAGCTAGACCGAAAATTGCAAACACATGATGATGCAACACCTGTGTGTTGCCTTCACCGTCACATGAAGTTAGTCATGTTGTCCACACATATGTCACATGTGTGTCTGGTTGCTGTGTGTTGAACCTGTCCACATAGCCTGTTTGAGTGTGAGTGGTCATGCAGTCCTCATGGAACCAGTTGTGGAATGTTTCTCTCTGGGATGCACATGCTAAGATGTATGGATCACATGATTGTTCGGGGCTACTAATGGAGGATTAACTTGGACGACACATGACTGTCCTGGCCACTGCATGAGTGTAGTAGGGTGTGTCACTGGAGCAGGAGACTCATCCAATGATAATCTAGAATACAAAGTCAGCCAGGCAGGATGAGCATGTGTGAAAGTGTATCATTACCATGTAATATTCACACACTGTCATTGTAACAGAAATTATTTGTCTGTTCACCCAGTCTGAGTATAATCTTCCTTTCATGCTTTACAGGTGGACCAGCCCCGTACACCGTTGGTGAGGTAGCCCATTTTGACGACCCCGATACCTACAGTGAGTGTTGCCTAAGTGCTATTTACATTGTTTGGAAATGAAGCATGATGGATTACTGTGTGTTCAGGATAATTCATGATTTGATGTGCTGGCCGTTCATTGGCTTTGTTGTTTTGGTGTGATATCAAATTGGAATAATGTTTCGGTAAAGCAATACCTAGTCATCTCTCAGATTGAGGGGCAGTAGGTCATTCAATTAGAGCGACAATTGGGAATAGCATGACTCATTTTGAATACACTGGTCAATGTTAGACTTGGTCAGGAACTTGCCATTAACTGAGTCTGCATATCAGACTGACAGTCTCCCAGATAGCTTAGGCACATGGCTTCGATGACAAGTGCTTCTTCCTAGTTGAGGATGGACTGTGTACACTGTAGGTCGGATCTTCCGGGGGCATGTACTTCCACAAGGTGACCTCGAAGTGTGTGTGACTTGAGTGCAATGGCCTAGGTGTTCTGTTGAATCATGTGAATGGGTGTTCTACCTCCTCTGTGTGTGTTGTAAAACATGCCTCACTAATAGTATGTTATGTTTGGCTAAGACATATCATTTTGACATGTGTGGACCTGGGATGTGACAAGGTTGGGCTGACTCCAACGTGTTGCTAGCCCTTCATAGGTGTTGTGTGTGAAGGCACATGCTTGTTGAACTTTCTGTACACTCCTGGTTGTGCATTGATCATGGGATTGTTGTTTGTTCTTCCCACACCACCCACAAAGACTGGGATGTTACTGTGAAACAGGGTACCTAGGACTGTAGCAACCAGTATGTTACACGTACTTAACACCTTTTGTGACTTGAGTTTGTACCTAGGTCCAGATGTAGCAAAATGTCTCCACATTGCAAATAGCATAATTTGATTTTAGTGAGTTGCAAACGTCTGTTTCCTAATCCGAAATGTTTTTGGTGGTCATGTACATATTCGCAAAATGCTTTTCTAAATGAAAAAAAATAAAGGAGTTTACCAGCCCTACTTGCAAATCACAGTGTTAGGCAATCCCATTTGCTAACGAGTACGTGGTTGCAAAGTGAGTAGCTGTTATCATCCACTTGAAGTGGATGCTAACCAACTTGCTGACTGGAAGGGGTCCTCATTGTGAACCTTCACCTTTGTGAGTGGAC
Source organism: Pleurodeles waltl (assembly GCF_031143425.1). NCBI lineage: Eukaryota > Metazoa > Chordata > Amphibia > Caudata > Salamandridae > Pleurodeles > Pleurodeles waltl. Next base: position 1,651,898,135 of record NC_090445.1, on the reverse strand, counting down.
CAAAATACTCCTGCACAAAACAGCCAGTGGTCTAGGGGAGCAATAATTATTGTGTAAATTACGAACAATCAATTGTTGTGAATTTAAACAAATCGCAGCTCATTTTCCTTTCAGATAAAGGGCCTACACTTGGTGAAAAATAACTTGCTTCATTTAAAAGCAGTCACGTCTATGGAGTTCTGCTGTTCCCAGCAGGCCTCCATCCCCGTGAGTGCCCATAGTTGCTAAGGTGGTGCAAGTTGGAACCCACATCATTGATGTTCATGAGGTGGGATTTAGGGACCCCATAGTGACTCGCAGACGGTGTCAGAGACACGTTCAGCTTTGCAATTTGCTAGTTGATTTCCCATCAATTCCTACATCTGGCCCATAGTGTCGACATATGATTCATGGCCAGGGGTTCAATCTTAGCACACAACTATTTCGAAATGCCATTGAGTGAGGAGTGTGATTCTTATCACATAGAATGACATATGTAGTGAAATCAGTATGCGGACGAGCTGGTGCCATAATGTATAATGGCTTAGGTATGAATTGTATGAGTAGTTTACGGTGATGTCATCCATCATGTAGAGACATGGATATGCTATATGTGATATGCCCTTCAGTATGCATGATTCACATGTACTTCCTCTGAGCCTTCCCGTGAAATATGTTGTAACAATTGCTGCAACCAATACATTGCTAGTAATGGACAAATTACCCATTGTGGTATTCAACCCACTGTAAATTCTATGCTCAATATTTGCCTTTTCCCTTCACAGCTGCAAACCTGAGGGCCGCAGCTCGCAACCAGTTTGAGCGCCGGGCAATGAGGTACAGCCACATCCTGCAGGTGCAGTGTGGGTATCGGAGGATGGCCCGCAGATACAATTCGGAACGGGCCTCCGGGGCGTGGTATGCCACACCACAGGCTCCCCCAACGGTGCCCCCAACAACCCCCGCCACTACATCCACCAGGTCTGGCCAAGTGGACCCAGCAACGGACCAGGCATCCTCATCCAGACCTGGACCCAGCCGTGTGGTGGGAGCAGGGCAGTCCCGTGCCCACACCACTCCACCAACACAATCCACCTCCACCGGCACCCAGACCTGCACTGACCCTCCGATCAACCCAGCGGACTTCCACGCATTGTCAAGGAAATTGGACAGGTTGATTGCAAAAGTTGACACCCTGACGGAGGACATGGCTGAGGTGAAGAAGAAGGTGCGCTCCATTCGGCGAACAGTACGGAGGCCAAATCAGTAGAAATTTTGCCCTCCAGAACTTTTACCCCTCCCCTCTCACCTCTTTCCTATTTCATACTGTTAGTTGGGTTTGGGGGGTTAGTTATAGGATAAGTGTAGGAAATTAGCTTAGTTAGTGTTAGGTAAGAGGGTGGGGGGTCCTTCTTCTTTATATCTTATCTTTTTGTGTGGGTGGGTGGGTGGGGGGCAATGTTGGGATTCCTGTTTAAAAAAAAAAAAAAAAAAAAAAAAACTATAAAAACACAAAAAATACAAAAAAATATATGTTTGTTTAGGATAGTGTAGTATGTGTGTAGGTTAGTAAGTGTTGTCCTGCATGTGTCTTGTCTCATAATGGTGGGTGGGGGGTTGATGTTTAGATCGTTTCGTTACATGTGTAGAGTAAGTTTAGCTTAGGTTAGTTAGGGACAGTTGTGGGTTAGTAGTAGTCAGGTTAGATTAGTGTAGGTTTATCTTTCCCTTAGTTGCCTCTTTTATTACTTATTGGAAATAAAAATTTTGTTAACCCTTTACCTGATGCGTTAGGTGCTACCTTTTCATGGCCTTGACATCAGTGTAGCAGAAAGTTTTAGTATGACATTTGTGTCCTATGCTCGCTATCCCCAGGCTATTGAGGTTTAACATGCCAGCTACCCGTGTGCTAACTTGGTAAGTATCCACCATGTGGGAGAGCCACCATTGGTAGTGTGCATAGATCATCAAGATTTGGGGTTGGTATGTATCCTACTTCACAAAGAGTGCTTCCAGAGTTGATTTTGTAGGTAAATAGATAGGTCGGACAGCATTGTGAAGTTCAGGGAGAGCTTTGTAGATGAGTATTTGTTCACACTCTTGTCTTGTTGCTGTCATTGCTGACCTACATCATGTGTGTACTGCTTGAGCATGACTTTCCTTCATGGTAGTATACGCTGTAAGGGTGATTGATGCAGTGTAATTTGGTTATCATTCCTTTCATTTTACAGCATAATGTATTGTTTTAGTATTGCAAGGTGCCTACATTTCTCAGCCACCATTAGTTGTCTAGAATAGCTATGGATGGGGCCTCATTCTGTCCAACACAGCATGATTGTGTGTGCTTAGTCCCTACATCAGTTATTTTCCTCAGTCTAGTAAAGCTATGATGCAATCCTGGCCACTGCACAGATGTTTCAGTATACATGAAATCAGGACAGTAGTATAGAGAATCGACATGGTTGCCACACAGCCACTTTGGAGTTATGTACTGCACAGTTGAAGTGTGAAATGACACAGAGACACAATAGGTGTGCAAGTGATATTTATTTTTAGGTGGAGTAGTGCAAAAAGTCCATTAACAATGTTAGGTGAGTCCGTTCTGGTGCATTCTTAAATGGTGATCCTATTTACAGGGTGTGGATGATGCTCCGGACATGCTGGGGTGATGTCACAGACGGTGCAGAGGAACAGGAATTGCCAAATGGTAGGAGAGAAACATTTACAGCCAATGTGGACAAGTTAAACAGTAGATTGCCGAACAGTCATTGAGGGTAGTTGGAGTGAGGCTGGCATGTGTCAAAACGTAGGACCTTGTTCAGAGTAGGGCATGGTGCAGGGACTAGGGCTTCCGGGTACTCTTGCGAGTGAATGTTATCTGTTCCATGTCTTCTTCTTCTGATGTGTGTGTTGCCTGGTGTGTCCTTGTTGTTGTTGGTTTTGAAGGGGCAACACACACCTCAGTGTCAGAAGACATGGAGGCAGACATCCCGGGGGCTGATCCCTGTCCAGTTATGAAGGGCAGTACTGCAGCAAGGAGAGCGTGCTGGTTTTTCAGAATGGCAGCCACATCCCGATGGTAGGCAGCCAGGTCTGCCCTGAGGGGTTCGATGTTGCATTCGTGCACACGCTGACTGGCTTGCTGTTGGAGTTGTTTGGTCAACTGGATGACAGCTGTGCAGATTGCCTTCTGTGTTACTAAAAGTTCCTCCAAGAGCGATGTTCTGGCTTGCATTGCAGCTGCCTGATCAGCAGTTGACAGCATGCACGAACGCACCCCCTCAAGGCTGGCTGCCATAGTTTGCATCCCCACCCGCACCTCCTTGGCCAGCTCCCGCTGGACCCCAACGACTGTTCTTTCGAAGCTGGTGCCAGTGTCGTCAGAGTCCTCAGCTGTGTTGGAGCTGGCAGGTCTTACAATTGGGGTGGCGGGTGGTTCTACTGTGGTGGCTGCTTCTTCTTGGCTCTTCCTTGTTACTGAAGGGGGGGTTTGGAGGCTTTCGAGGACCATGTCAATGGTCTCTTGTGTGAGGTTGATGGTCTCGTCATCCATGTCATCAGGGAACTCATGGACAGGCATATCGGCAGGAGATCCGTGTTCCTCTGCAAAGAAACAGGGTACAATTAGTGTGTCTGTGTTGAGATCATTTTGCACTAAGATACAAGCCTTTGGATGCCTTAACTTTGTACTCTGATTTTGTCTTGGTATCTGCTGTCCGTCATAGGGCATTGTTGTAGGCCTATGGCCCACCTGTGTGTCACATATATGATATGGAGCTATCAGACATGCCTGCCAGGTCATCTCTAGGTGTTGATTTGTAATTATTTCGGAATATGCATTTTTTTGTCCTACTCCTCCCTCGGTGTTTCACTATTGTTATGGAGGGACATTTGTTTGGGTGGGCTCTCATTATCCTACATGTGATTCTTGGCTTTCTAGGCAGCAGGATAGCTAATGGTGTGGGGGACTAAGTTTGACCCACTTGTAAATAACTCGGTCACCCAGATATTCTATTTAGCTCAGACAGACTACCAGTGCCTCTGGTCTCCCACAACAGAGGAATGTTTAGAAGTCCAAGCCCATGACATCTTTGGGACTTCTCAGGGAAGTGGTGGTCACTCAGGTCCTACACATTTCTATCTTTTCCGGTATGTTCCCATACACAAATGACACAGACAGGATTTGTTTGATATGAAGTTTCATTGTACAACTGACTTGTAGGAATTTAGGTGTGAGCCCCAATAACCAAAACAATACACACAGTTAGAACTGAAATAGTCCGCAGGAGAGTAATACATTGGTACACAGCTATCATGGTGCCTAACAGTTTCTACTCTCCCTCTGCTTGTTCTATATATAGCACTGCATGTTAAGTTTGGAGCTTGGCTGTCTGAATCACAGGGGAGACATCATCCCTCATATCAGAGGAATGGGCTGGGATCTGGTTGTGCATCAGCAGCAAGGCAGGCAGCATCTAGATGTGATTTTCTGTTTGTAAACTCCCCCATGCGTGTCTTGGGACGAGGAAGTGAATTTAAAAGACATATGTCATTGTGATGACAAAGTTTCCCTACGCAGGAATGGCAAACCTTAACTCCTACCACATCTATCATCAACGAACCAGACGGTATCCTTGACTGGGGCACAGAGTGAATATGTTCTGGCAAACTCCAGTGCAGAAGTAGGCAAAACAGGGTGATTTGACTAATTGCCAACACCTTAGGACTGACTATTTGCTACATTAACTGATAGGAAGGGCAATGAGATTCATTTAGTGCAAAGTGCTCTGAGGCACTTAGATGTGAGCAAATGAGTATAAGTACATTCAGGGTAAGATGCACAAAGGCCTCCAGCCTGAGGCTATTGCGCAAAGTATACGTTTCACTTGCCACGCTACACTTTGACTGACTGTGGGTGTTGTGACTGCCCTGCCAGCACACTTGCCTCACAGGCCCTGCACCATACACTTTTTATTCACATTGCATGATCTGTACATGTTAGGTGGCATGACCTATGTATGTCAATGTTAGGATGTGGTATGGATGTAAACATTGTTGATGTTTGTATCTGATGGGGTCTCATGTGTGTCTTACTGGATTGGCCTGTTTATCGTATGAATGTCCTATTTTTTGGTTAGACTGTGCAGATGTGTTTCATTGACCAGTTGCCTGTGTCCCCTCGTCAATGTTGTTGTCTGAGCAGTATGACATTTGTGATGTAGCATTGTTAGGCAGGCACGTGAGGGACCCTGACGTATGCAGCATGTGTGTGTCGTTAGTGCTGTGTGGCTCCTATTGCTGTTTACTTAGGCTTATGTATGTGTCAGTTATGGACATTCGGCATTTAAGTGTACTGGTACCTTTGTCTTATTTCTAGGAGTAGTTGCAGATGTCATCCTCACCCCCTAATTTAGGAATGTATGTTCCAGGGTGGGGTTCCTGCCATTTGGTACTATAGCTGCCCAGAGATGAGAGGTGTTATTGTCAACTGTGGTGGCAGTTAAGTTGCAGTTGTTGTATTTGCTACTGCATTACAGGTAGGGACCTAGTTGATGGGGAATAGTTTGTGCAAAACAAGTGCCTGGATGTGGATTCAGGGTAGTGTCCTTCCCACCTGTCACTGGTTTCCCTTGGCTCTCTTGTTGTAATTACAGGATGTCCCCGTGGGACTGTAGTGGTGGCAGTATTTTGTCGTGCCCCGGCTATGGTCAGTACTGGGCATTCCCCCCTGCCGTGCCCCTTTCCCCATGCCACTTCATATATGTGCTAAGTTACATGCATTGTGTAGTAGGTATCCCCCCCCTGCTTACAGTCCCCATTATTGTATTGTAATTCCCCATGCGACTTACCCTGCATGTGCGTAGTGTCGTGGTAGTCTGCGCTGTCCAGTCCTTGTATCCCTGTGACGATCTCCTCCGGGATGACGGCTGCGACCATCTCCTCCATGTGGTCCAGGGCCTCCTGTTGTGCTGGACTCCCCCCTCCAGTCTGCATTGCTGCCTTCCTGTTCCTGGCCATTTTCTCTTTGGTCCTACGTTTACAGTCATGCCAGCGTTTCTTACACTCGGTGACTGTCCGGCGTTCTTCAGCCACACTGTTTATCTTGTCCACAATTTCTTTCCAGATGGCCTCTCTCCTACTGAGTGGCAATATTGAGGATATGAAAAGTTGGTGCTGGTGTTCCGTCACCTCTTTCACCAGGATTTCCTGCTCCTCTGCACTGAAGCGACACTTTCTTTTTTTCTTTAACATGTCCTGGTTCCTGTATGCTTCCTCCTGGCTGGGTCCTGGTCTGCTCTCATCCTCCTGGGGTCTGTTGGGGCATCTGGGATCCATTTTGGGTCTCCTCTCCTGTAAGTGCAGTTTTCGCGCAAAAATGTCACGCAATAGCGTGAAAAAAACCGGCGTTTTCACGATTGCGCTGTCGTAAATCGACCCACAGTGATTTGCGTCCCTTTTACGTGGGTTTCCCTTACGACAGTCCGACGCTGTTTGCGTCACGAAATAATGGCTCCCACCTGTTGGTTGCGCCGCCGTACGTCAAAGTATAAATTTGACGCCCGAATGGCGCATCCAAATGGCGTTAGACGGCGCAAATTTTTTTGACGCAAAACTGCGATAGCGCAGTTTTGCGTCAAAAAGTATAAATATGGGCCTAAATATCTCAAGATAGTGTTTTGGCAGTGATCTGCACTTGAGCAGATACAACTGCCCCAGTTGGCTATTGCTCCCTTTTTTTCACCTGTGGTTGTCTGCAATAAAATTGAGGTTGACTATAATCAGTTTGCAGTTTTCGGAGGTCTGGTCCTCATTGCCAAGAATAGTAGGGTGTTTACATGTCCTACCTTTAGTGAGGTTGAGTGAGCGCACTTCTTCTGCTGAATAACTAACCCTTCACCCAAATGGACAGCAGTCCTGGCCCGGTCCCAGATGAGCACAAGCGGGCGCAGATGGGCTGGGAGCAGGAATAACGATGGGCTGTTTGCGAGCCCATTCTACTAACATACCGATGTGAACTCCAGAGACCCTAGTGCCTGCAAAATTTAGACAGAAGTTAGTGGCCAGCTACCAGACAATCAAGAAGTTTCAACAGAATGTAAAAAAAGGTAAAGTAATTAACACGTAAAAATATTGCGCACACCTCAAAGGAAAAGCTGTATCTTAAAAGTAAGTGAGAGCACTAGGCATTCACATTGACATGTATTTAGTTAGAATAGCTGTAGGACGCATTTTTCTTTTTCTTTTAACTTGAACTAGTTCAGGAATGTGAGATTTTAAACTTTCAATGACTGGAATGTACTGAGAAAGTATGACAATATACCTTCTCATAGGCATAGTTTTCATAGAATATAACAATGTATTAAAATGTTTAGTTAATTTCCGTAGAATGTTTCACATGAACAATAAATTATTAATTTAAATGGGCGAAACCAACTACCTAATAGTAATTAAAAGCCTAACCATGAACTGTAGTTGTCTTATAGTAAGTGAATGGTGAGAACACATCTGTGACTTACCAAATGTGTCATAAAATATTTCAATCTAATGTTTAATATCTGTGAGCTATTGCCTTTTGACTTCTTAGATGACGGAAGCTTTCCTATTCCCATGATGAAACCTCCACCTGATTGGACAAGCTGCGGCAGACTGCAACTAATTGTTTCAACAAGCGATATGAAGACTTTATAAAAGTGTGTGTTCCTAGCGTAGGATAGGGCACTCTCTTGAAGGCTCCTCAACAGAACCCTTTGCAGACACTTTTCTGATTAATTCTGAGAGTCTCTTTTATTATCCCCTACTTTAATCTATGCTGCTCTTAAACTACTGAATTTATTGAACCTCTCTTTATGGGAAGTTCTGCTTCATGATTTGAGATAATATGTTAAAAGCTTCATGCTTTCACGTCTCGAATTTACAGCTCTTTACATGTTCTAACTGTATTAAGAATTTTATATTACTATTAAAATTCACTGAAATTCACAGAAAAAGCAAAGATTTAAGTTAAGTTATACTCAGGTAAGGTAATAAGGTTTTAATTTATATTAAAAAAACTAAAAATTCACTAAAAAAGTTTAAAGTGATGTTATAGTTAGGTCTAGTAATGATATAAAAACCAATACTCAAATACCAATCAACCAAAACCAATATTCAAATACCAATTAACCACTAACATTCACTATTTACACCTTACTGATACATCATATATTTTGCCTACTGGCAGTCCCCCATAGGTAGTTATAGTGGAGGGGAATTGCCAAATTTCTAATTTGAGATCTGAAGTGGAAAACAGTTATTAAAATAAAAGTTGGTCAGCTACAGTCCAAACCGCTGAATGGATTTACACCAGATTTGATAGAAAGCTAGATCTTTGATGATAAAGAGTGCTTTTTGTGTTTTGGTGTAAATCTGTTCAGTAGTTTCGGAGAAATTAAGGTTAAAACAAAGAGTATATTTCATGCCGCAGAGGATTTGCAGAGCTTTCAGGTCTCAAAGTGAGATCTGATTAACTGCCATCAACTCAAACAGGAAGTGGTAGCAACCATTTTAGGACTAGGGGCTCAGTCTCGGGTCCTAACAAAAAAAAAAAAAAGACATAAGGGGACAAGGTACAGATACCCTCTCCCCCTAGGCAGTCTACTGTGCTTCTTTTCTAACCCTCCTGGCATGGGCAGGGATACAATTCTTACTATTTGTGGGGATGAGGGAGGTGTCATGCTATATACACTATGACTCATGACTCTACCATGCACTGTATTCTAAAACATCATCTCAATTGTGTTGTTTGAAAGCTATGTTTTCACATGGCATAAGTAATGTCATATGCAAGGGTATATGCAGTGCATTGAGAAGGCGTGAGTTACAGTTTATGTAGTATGACGGGTGAGGTGAGAACACTGTGTACAAAGCTGTGTGACTTACAGTAGTTGCAAGGTGGTGTGCTAAGCTGAAATGTAAGTTATACGTAGATGGACTACCATATAGAAATGTGAAGGTGGAGTGTAAATTAAAGTTATATATATAAATTTCATATTTGTACTGTCTGTGTAGATTAAGTGGTTTAGATGGAAAGAATAAATAAAGTTTTCCTAACTATAATGTATCTGTACCCTTTGTTTTTTCATGGAATTTTAATAGTTTTTATGTTTTTAATAAAAAAGTGTTTCAAGTCGTATTATTGAGTGGTCTTTCTTAAGGTATCATTTACTGGGGTGTTGCGACCTAAAAGGAAGGTGAGTGTCGTACAATCAAGTGTCTTGTTGTGGAGTATTGTATTGTGGAATTGAGAGCAGTGTGGTAGAATGTAGTGGGGTAGAGTGGGAAACAGTGTAGTAGAGTGCTGTAGAGTGAAGCTGTATTGAGTACAGTAGTGTGTTGCACTGTGGAGCTGCATAGAGAAGATGATTGGACAATGGCGTAGAGCAAGGTAAAGTCTCATATAGTGGAGTAGAGTGGAATAATGTAGTATTCTATTGTTTATGTCAGTGGAATGTGTGCGAGCGATCATTCCTACCGCGGCAGTTGGTGTCAGCTGGCCGGGGGAGGAGGATCAAGCTTTATTTCTGGTGAATAAACTCGACAACTTTAACCTTCAAAGAGGCTTCCTGTGAATCCTTTATTTCATTTTGGTGACGAAGGCCAGCTGTAGTGGAATAAACGCGGTCCCAACGAATCCAAGTGTGCTAGCAGACGGTGTATGGAGTTCGCGAGCGGAATGTCGTCAAGGAGGAACGCGTGTTTTCTCACCTGGTAATTCGTTTCTTCTGAACTTCCAATTTGTCTGCCTTGGTTTTTTTTTGACGCTGTTGTGAGAAATCACAGTGTGAACCGAGGGAGTTACAAGCCCCGCCCTATTTTCGTGATTAGAGGAAAGCGCACTACTCGTTCCCTGGCTAAGGGAAAGGAAAGGTCCTTAGCAACCACACTGGTTGAAAGTGACACTTTTAACTCAACGTTGTCATGGCTTCTGCTATGAATATACCGGCACCATTTTTGGATAACAAAGGGCATCCCTCTATATAATGGGAAGAATGGATAGACCTATTTGAAAACTACTTGGTGGCATTAGATGGGCAAAATTTCTCTGAGCACAGAAAGAAATCAATGTTATTAGGTACAGTTGGCAGAGAAGCTCATCATATTTTTAAATATCTACCAGAAATTCGTAATGACGATGGACAACCAAGTGATGTCTATGAAGAGGCGAAACTACGTTTTGAAAAGAGATTTGCCAAGGAAGAAAATATAGTGTTGTCACGTTACAAGTTTTATACCAGGCCACAAAAGGGTGGAGAGTCGTTAGAAGACTTTGGGGGTCATTCTAACTTTGGCAGGCGGAGGCCGCCCGCCAAAGTTCCCCCGGCAGAATACCGCTGCGCGGTCAAATGACCGCCGCGGTAATTCTGAGTTTCTCGCTGGGCGGGCGGGCGACCGCCAAAAGGCCACCCGCCCGCCCAGCGGGAAACCCCCTTCCACGAGGATGCCGGCTCCGAATGGAGCCGGCGGAGTGGAAGGGGTGCGACGGGTGCAGTTGCACCCGTCGCGATTTTCAGTGTCTGCCACGCAGACACTGAAAATCTATGTGGGGCCCTGTTAGGGGGCCCCTGCAGTGCCCATGCCAGTGGCATGGGCACTGCAGGGGCCCCCAGGGGCCCCACGACACCCGTTCCCGCCAGCCAGGTTCTGGCGGTGAAAACCGCCAGAACCAGGCTGGCGGGAAGGGGGTCGGAATCCCCATGGCGGCGCTGCTTGCAGCGCCGCCGTGGAGGATTCCCTGGGGAAGCGGGAAGCCGGCGGGAAACCGCCGGCTTCCCTTTTCTGACAGCGGCTTTACCGCCGCGGTCAGAATGCCCCCGGAAGCACCGCCAGCCTGTTGGCCCCCTTTGTCTCTAGTTTACGTGAACTATCGGTGAAGTGCAAATTTGGTCCTATGACTGATGAGCTAATTCAAGACCAATTAATTGTACAGTGCAGGAGTAAAAAAATGCAAGAGTGGTTATGGGCTGCGAAGAACCCTTCCCTGAAGGATGCAATTTCCATCGCGAAGATCGTAGAAGAATCAGATTTGTGCATGCGAGAGTTGAACAAAAAAGGGAATGGAAGCAGTGAAGGTGGAGAGGAAGTTGCTGTGATATCTAAGAAACCTAATCAGTTCAAGCACAGTGGTGCTTCAAATAGCAAACATGGATTAAGAGATTTGCCTAAAGTTTGCGCACGGTGTGGGAGCGTAGCGCATACCAGCGATGCTAAATGGTGTTTTGCTATTAATAAAGACTGCAGGAAGTGTGGTCGCACGGGGCATTTTGCACAAATGTGTATAGACAGCTTCAAAACGAGAGTTGCTGTAGCTGATCCGGCAGAGGAAGGCTGTGATAGTGACCGCATCTTACTTGTTCAGGCTTCTGGAACAGACAAAGGGAGAAAAAACAGGCCGAAAGGAATCTTCACTATAGCCGACAGAGAAGTGGAACTAATGGTAGACTCGGGCTCACTGTATACTATTGTCCCAAGGTCATTGTGGCTTGAATTATGGCATGAAATTTCTTTGTTACCTAAAGATATAAATCCTAGAGGGTATCAAGGGGTGGAGATCGATGTTGTGGGCTACTTTACTTATAGCATTAAGTTTGAAAATCTTTGTGTGGAAGGGAAAGTTTATGTGGCAGAATCTGGTCCACCGATTTTAGGATGGGAGCATCAGTATGATTTGCACATCATCATTGACACTCATTCTGACAATAAGGTTTTGATAGTAGAAGATGAACCTTTGGATAAAATTCTTGATGATGCTAATGATGTGTTTGATGAGAAGTTGGGGGAGTTGAGAGGGTATGTCCACAAAATAGTGCTGGAAGATGGTGCTGTGGCAATGAAACACAAAGTGAGGAGAGTACTGTTGGTTGTGAGAGAAGAAGTGAAGAAATTGTTGCAAACTATGATAGATCAGGGCATAATTGAACCTGCCGAGGCCTCACGTTGGGTTTCACCAGTTGTCATTACAAAAAAAAGGATGGCAAGCTTCGAATCTGTGTGGATTTATGCAGTTTGAATACATTTGTAGTCACAGACTCCTTTCCTCTTCCAAACATAAATGAACTCTTGGCTCTCCTCAAAGGAGGGGTTTTTTTTTCAAAATTTGATATGAGGAGTGCTTACCACCAAATTATATTACATGATGAGTCTCGTGCCCTCACTGCTTTTGTGACCATGGAAGGTACATTTCAGTTCACCAGAATGCCATTTGGACTGTCCTCTGCAGCAAGTGTGTTTCAGAGAGTCATGTCAAGCCTGTTCTCGGGATTACAGAACGTGTTGTATTTTCAAGATGACATTTTAATTTTTGGTCAAACAGTAAGTGAACATAATTCTGTTCTTAAAACTGTTCTTAACAAATTGAAAGAGAGTGGTCTGAAATTGAGGAGAGACAAGTGTAAATTTTTGGTGGAGGAAATTGATTACTTAGGTCATACAGTATCTGGAGATGGGTACAGAACCAAAGAAGACTTGCTAAATGCTATTCGGTCAGCACCCATTCCTAGTACTAAAGATCAGTTGCGCTCATTGATGGGTTTGATAGAGTATTACAACAAGTTTGTTGGGAATTTTGCAAGAAAAACTGAAAGTTTAAGAATGTTGCTGAGGAAGGGGTCCAACTTCAAGTGGGGAAAGGAACAACAACTTGTGTTTGATATGGTAATGGAAGATATTTGTGGAGCTGGTATTCTGTATCCTTTTGATACTCATCTAAGGACAATCCTGACTGTGGATGCGAGTGCGTGTGGTTTGGGGGCCGTACTGTCTCAAGCAAGTAAAGGGAAAGAAGCTACTTTGGCTTTTGCATTGCAGTCTTTAACGGCGTGTGAACGCGATTATTGAACACGAGGCTTTGGCGGCTGTGTGGTCTGTTGAGTATTTCAGAACCTTTCTTTGGGGCATAGAGTTTACTTTACGGTCCGATCACAAACCATTACTCAAAGTGTTGAGTCCTGGTGGTGCGGGTAAAGGTTCCGCTAGGCTTGCGAGATTAGCTGCTGGACTCCAAGAATATCACTTCAGTATGAGTTATATTCCCGGTTGGGAAAATGCTCGGGCAGATTGCCTCTCTGGACTCCCTGTAGACTCATTGGGTTTGGTCAAGGGTGAGGAGATACTTCAAGAACAAGAAGGAGCAGTGGCTTGGTTGAGTGACATTGAGGAGTTGGGCGAAGGCACGTTTTTCGGCAGAGGAGTGGAGGACATGTATGGAGACAGACTCAGTACTCAAGGGAGTCCTACGTATGATTGTAGAAGGTAAAAGGAGGGTCAGCACGGCTGTTCCTTCCTTGAGACCTTTTTTAAAATTGGTGGATGAGTTATCTGTTCTAGATTCACACTTGCTTATGAGAAATGACAAGTTTATTCCACCAGGAGGTCTAAGAAAGAGGATTTTTGGGTTGGCTCATGAGGGTCCTTTGGGGCAAACCATTACTAAGAAGAGAGTCAGGGAACAATTTTGGTGACCTGGCATGGATGATATGATCTGAAGGTGGGTTGTAAATTGTGTGAACATGTAAAGAGAGCGAAAAAAGGTTGAAAACTGGTGTGCATGGAATTCAGGGCCATATTGAAGATCCTCGGTTACTGTGGTGGAGTGTGTGTTTAGATTTCATTGGTCCCATGCAGGGTGTAGGTAATGCATACAAAAAGGCTGTGATCATGGTTGATGTGTACTCTAGATGGGTGGTCGTAAGATTTGTACATGAAATTACCACCAAGAGCACTTTTGAAGTGTTGAGGGATGTTTTTCTGGAAGAACGTCTTCCCAGAATCCTAATAACAGACAATGGAACTCAACTTACTTCTCATGAAATGAAGAAGTTTTTAGAAAACTCGGGGATCATTCATAAGTGTACTGCTCTAAATAATCCTCAAGCCAATGGAATGGTAGAGAGAATAAACCGGTTGGTGAAAGGCACAATTTTAATGGGGGTGCAGAGTGGAAAAGATGTTAAGGAAATTGTGAATGAGATGGTTTGGGCCCACCGTACTACGTTAAATAAGTCTACAGATACCACCCCGTTTGAAAGAATGAGGGGAAGGAAGCAAGGTTCGAAATTACTGCCAGCATGGTTATTGAATGGTGTTGTATGTAATACTCAGTATCTAAACAAAGAAACAAGGAAAAATTATATTGAGGAAGGTGGTTGGGTAAAGATCAGGCATGGCAGAGTTGTTGGTGGTCTTTCTAAATTCTGGGATCCGTTTAAAGTCAGAAAGGTGGGAGCTAATCATGTCGAGTTGGAAAATAGGGAAAAATGGAATAAAAGGAAGGTTGCGCTCTACCAAAGGAGGGAAGAAGGTAATGTGGTGTTTAAGGACAATTCTTCTTTTAGTAGGGATTACAAAGACAATTCTCCTCTTGGTAGGGATTACAATAGTTTTATGTTCATGAGTGATAAAGAGTTCATTGCCAAGTCGGATGAGAAGTCTTCTGGGGCTGCAGAGCAAGTGTTGCATAGTCCGGTTCCGAGTGGTACTGAGTGTGTTCAGGAGGGACCAGTTTCTGGTTCAGCAGAACCTGTTTCCATTGATGGCTCCACAGATGGTGGTTGCAACCCAAGGGTTCGCAGACCGCCTGGTTATCTAAGAGATTATATTCAGTTTGTTTGAACTGTATCTAGGGTTACTTTTGCTTTTCAGTTATTAACATCATTATTAGGTGAATTACTTTTGCTATGTTGCTATATTAGTATCTTGTTATTCTCTGTTCTTTTTTTTGTGTGCGTGTGGATGTTTTGAAAAGATCGGAAGGGAGGGGGATGTGTAGTATTCTATTGTTTATGTCAGTGGAATGTGGGCGAGCGATCATTCCTACCGCGGCAGTTGGTGTTAGCTGGCCGGGGGAGGAGGATCGCGCTTTATTTCTGGAGAATAAACTTGACAACTTTAACCTTCAAAGAGGCTTCCTGTGAATCCTTTACTTCAAATAACATTCAGCGGAGTTACATAGTTTAGTGTGGAGTAAAGTATAATACAGTGTATTAGTCTGTCGTAGAGTGCCGAGGAGTGGATTACAGTGTAGTTGCATTGCATATGGTCGAGTAAACTCTTATAAATTGGAGTGGTGCCCAATACAGTAGAGTGGAGGGCTGCATTGTACAGTACTGAAAATAGTTGTTTAGTGGAATAGAGTGTTGCTTGTACAATGGAGAGTACAGGCATAGATTTGACTGTAAAGTTAGACGGTGAAGAGTATGTGGATAGAGTGAAGTAGAGTTATGTACAGTGCCATAAAGTGAAATGTACTTCTATAGAGTGCAGTTTTAGGGGGGGAGCGGAGTGTCAAACAGTGGAGCGGCATAGAGTGCATTGGCATACACTGTAGTGGTGTAAATTGGAGCACCGTACAGCGGAGTATCATATAGACCAATAGGGTACAGTAGACACCATACTGTCTAATAGTTTACAGTGGAGTGTAGAAGAGTTGATTGGCAGAAAGTCAAATAGCGTACATGGGAAGGTCATACAAAGGTGTGCCATACAATGAAACAGCATACAGTGAAGTGCCGTACAGTAAAGTCGCATTCAGTGAACTAGCGCACAGTGGAGTAGCATAGAGTGGAGTGGTGTACAGTGGCAGACCATTGACTGGACTGGCGTACAGTGCAGGTTGTTTTATTGTGATAACATATAGTCAAGTGTCATACAAAGGAGTGGTGTCCAAAGGAATAGCATGGAACCGAGTGCCGTTGAGTGCTTTGGTGTACATCAGAGTGGTGTGCAGTGGAGCCATACAGTGGAATAGCATAGACTGCCATGCCATACAGTGGAGTGGTGTACAGTGGAATAGCATATAGTTGAATAGCATACAGTGGAGTCGGGTACAGTGGAGTGGAGCAGACTGGATTGCATCCTGTGTAGTGTGTGCAGTGGAGATACATACAGGGGAGTTGTAAATAATGCAGTGGCATACAATGGAGTGGGGTAATGTGGTTTAGCATGTAGTGGAATGCCACAGAGTGGAGTGTTGTCCAAGGAATAGCGTAGAATTGAATGATGTACAGTGGAGTGGCGTGCAGTGGAGTGGCATACAGTGGAGTAGTGTACATTGGAGTGCTTACACTGAAATAGCTTAGAGTGGAGTGTCATATCATGGAGAGGCATAGAGTGCAATAGTGTACTATGTAATGGTGTAGAGTGGAGTGGCGTACAGTAGAGTAGCGTGCAGAGGAGTGCCATACAGTGAAATAGTGCAAAGTTCAATGGTACATAGTAGAATAGCATAATGGAGTGGCATAGAGTGTAGTAGCATATATTGGAATCACATACAGCGGAACTGTGTACAGTGGAGAGGTGTACAGTGCAGTGGCATACAGTGGAATATTGTACATTTTAGTGGTGTATAGTGCACTGCTGTACAGTGTAGTGGGGTATGGATATAGTTGAAATTGTGGAGGACCGTAGCTTATGGTGTGCAGAATAATGCAAGGCAGAGACTTGTGCTGCATTGCATTTCTGCACATGTACCAACCAAAGCAGGGCAACATGTGGTGGCTTTGCGTAGTTTTGTAAATGTTATGGAAGTACTGTGCAGCCCTTTCAATACTATGTGTAACACAAAGGTAGCACAATAGAATCCTACATTTGTCCCTTAGTAATATATTGCGCCATGGTATACTGCATTATGTTAGTGGTATACCATGGTACACAGTGATGACTATGCAGTGTGTTATTGGCTATTGCGTGCCTAATCACATTTAAAAGGTAGCCATAATCCTTTTAGTTGCTTTTGGATTCTTGTGGCTTAGGACATCAAGCATAGGCAAGTAATAGTTGTTATTGTTGTTCTCAACCTATTGCCATTTTCCTAAATTGGAAATAGGTATGGACATGTTTGTATAATTTTCTGTGTATATCTAACCATTTTATGCAGTACTGTTTTCTATATCAAATGCTGATTTTTTAAAGTAATTTTTTCAAATATAACACTAAATTCTAGGTATTACCATGGTAATGCGTAGACATTTTGGACATAATTAAATATGTAAAATAATCTAATGACACTCTAGTACACTATATTTGTAAAATATTGTGTACTAGTGCGTTTCTTACATTTTTATAAAACATTTTAAGATACCACAATACTACCTTGGTAGTATCTTGGCATTCCTCTGTACTCTCTAATATTTTTTTTTAAATATATAGAAATTATAATTATATTTCCCTATTATCACTTATGTTAGGTGGAAATAGGTAGGAAAAACATATCAGATCAAACCTAATAACTACATATAATTAAGGCCCTAAGCTACAACACTGGATAAGTGGCCTTAAAACAACATGTCTTGCCTGCATTCTTTAAAAAAACAGTCATTACGCAATCAGATAATGACTTGTCATCACTATGCATCGCTGTACTACCTCAAAACTACTGAAGACACAGATGTAGCTAAAAAAAATATTTTTGAACTTTTACTTACTGTACTTGTGTGCACTATCCCAAAAAAATCATCTATACCCTCTAGTATGCAAACTTCAAAATTTCAGAAAATCCCAACTGATGGTTTTCGCACTAAGCGAAATACAAGTCTATGCATTTCAAGCCTGTTTTGGGACCCCCCCTTATATATATATGTCTTGCAGATCCAGACACTGAGCAGCCATATGCAAATCAGGCTTTATCCTACTTCCATAGGAATGGTAAAGTTCAGACTGCAAGACAAGGTCCCCTGTAGGTAAAAACACAACCAACCCCAAAATGATTTGGGGGGCCTTCTCTGTGAAGTCCAGCTTGAGTCCTATGGCAAAGTGAGCATGGGATACACGTCTGGCCATTTCTATCATATTTTTGACATCTCACTTAGGAAAACAAAAAGTGATTAATGGAATATGGAGTACTCAAGTTAATAATTGGTAATTACTCAGGATGCAGTCCATTGCATCATTCTTTTGCACATCATGCTACTCAAGATAGGTATCAGCCATATGCAACTGAAAGTTAGTCTTGCTACAATAGGAACTGTCCAATCCATCTTCAAATCCAAGGGAACGATTTAAAGTTTGATGGATGGGTAGACTGCCACAAACATGACATATTTCTCGCCTGCCTCATTATAAGTGTATAAGGGTATAATGTATTGTAAGGTAGGTAGGATATCGATCACGTTTGTGACGAGTGCCTATCTGCAAAACTCTAAATCAGAAACTTAGTCCCCTTTAAATGGGTGCACAAGAAACTCTAGCCTTGTTCAAGGCTCGTTGGACCTTCTCAGTGAGTTCTCTAGCATGGTGTGCACAAAACCCACATCTCACAATACCATCTTCCCTCTGAAGCATTATTTTTTTCTGATTTTGCCCATTTTATATCATTTTATTTGATTCTTTGGTATTATTCTTACTGCGTCTTATAAGTTGCAAATCCTGTCAGCTTGCAATTTTTCAATTTTTAAAAAACTATTAGAAACAAACATTGGCAGAGTTGATTGTAAACCTTTTGGTTTTGCCAGTGCTTGTTTTTTTGTCACAGTTTTCTGACAACTGATCAATGGACGTAGAGGGCTGGCCGAAAGCCCCTTATAAGCATATTCTATATAGGATTTCAGTAAAGTCAAAATTCCTTGGCTAATGTCAGACTGAGAACAGGGGCCTGGGCTGCTCTGGCAACTGCAGGCAGCTGAGGAGGGCATCCTTGTGTTTTCAGACTACCACTACGTGAGAGCGGAGAAGCACTAATTCTTGCAGTACAATATCGCCTACATCAAGAGCAGGCATCTGGCTGCAGGCAATAAGAATATGAAAAGGGAATAAAAAAAGGAAAAATTCGGGAAGTTTGTAAATCTTCATGAATGTTGAAATTTGACTAGTTTTCCAACCACAGAAGCACAATTAATAACTTGCACGCAAGGCTAAGTCTCTGTAGGAGAGTGGTGTGGTCGAACATATCATTGGAAGCTCATGAATCTATTAGGATTAATGATTTGATGATGGCAATGACCATTGGCATCTGTAGAAATGTTTTCGGGAGGGCGTATTAGTGCAGGCAGCGTAACACTACGACGGCCTTAGTGTTACACTGTACTGTGAGCCTGCACACCAGGCTGTACGTAAATCCGTGGTAGGAGGGCAAGCTCCGCCCCTTTCCCCTCCCATGTGGACACCCTTTGCAATGACCTTAAACCTCTGAAAGAACCAAAAAAC
The DNA here is from genome assembly GCF_031143425.1 of Pleurodeles waltl. Classification (NCBI taxonomy): domain Eukaryota; kingdom Metazoa; phylum Chordata; class Amphibia; order Caudata; family Salamandridae; genus Pleurodeles; species Pleurodeles waltl. The sequence goes on along the minus strand of NC_090445.1, from coordinate 1,651,878,983 downwards.
TTCTGAAATGTATTTAATCAAGTTGCACTTGCTCTATTTCTTAATTGCTTAACCATCGCCGTCAAATTATTAATATTATTTACTCTTAATGTTCTAATGCTCCACTATCTAGTCATGATGAAGATGGGGTGGATGGAGTCAGGGGCGTAGGAGACAATACATTTCTGGGGGGGACAGGGACAGCCTTGGGGACTTTCAATCAACCCTATACAAATTGCTCGTTGTTTACGAACTGCAGGCTCCGATAAATATACACAATCATATATATTGGAAGTAAAATAGGGAGAAAGGAAGGCATGTTTACACAGTCTGAAAGTATCTTTTATTGTTATTTACATTCACAAAGTAATTAGCTAAAATGTGAAAATAACATGTTGATTAACCTTGCATCTTCATGCACCAAGCAAATAAAGGTAGGAGGGTAAAAAGGAAGAACATACCCTTTGCGCCCCACACCCACCATGCTCTTCGCCTCATGCCAATTGGAACCGCACTGGAGATATTAAAAGCGATTACGTACAAGAGTTGTAAACTGTGCTCGGAAACCATAGTTCTAATAACACTTCTACTCCTGTGTGTGATCTTGGGCAGCTCAGCTCCACATCATTCATAACTAGAAGCATTTCAACTGAAGAAGCTCTTGCAGTTACAGGCTATATAAACATGGATTCTCTAATCTCTGTATAAACTGCAGTCACTAATTTCTCTAGAAACGGCTGTTTGTGATGCACCAAGTCACTGCGTGTAAAGAAAAGACATTCACTGATTATAAAGAAAAGACATCGGAAAATGACTATGATAGGGTTATTACAGTCGAGTTCTGACATTACAATGCCTTCTGCCAGAGCTATCAGCCAAGGTAAAAGGCAGACCAGGTAACAGAGCATAATTAATGCAGCTGTTTAAAGCAAAAAATGGAATGTTGCTTTTCTTTCTTCTGCTCTACTTTCATAGCTTTGAATGTCAGAAGCTATGCACTAAGGTTTTAAGTGGTTTGTGGGAAAGTTGGTGGTGTGACCATGTATTATATGGGGTAAAATACCCCCTGCGTACATAAGGATATTGCAAGTCACCTTGAAGTTCATACCTTATAAACAAGCATTGGCAAAGCCAATAGGTCTCGCCTATGCAAGTTCTATTGCCTTTGCCAATGTGTTTTAGCCATGCTGTACACTAGTGAGACTACTATTCAGCATGGCTCAAAGTTAATGGCATAAAGGAGAATGATGTGTCATTGACTGGTGTGGTGTAGTGTCATGGAGTAAGTAGGGTGTCCTAAAATGGAGCAGTAAACTAACTTTAAAGGAACAGGGGTCCCTTGAATAAAATGCAACACCACTCCCATAAACAATGATATTAAAGTAGTATGCAAATGGATTGTTTCATACATTTATTCAATCACAATATAAAAGATCAAATGTAGTGGGAAAACATCAACAGGGGAAATCGAGAAAGACTGGTATTCGGGCATTACACAAGTTATCTGGATGACCCAATGTCATCACTTACAAGAAAAATGTAAAAAGTAACCTATATAGTACAGTGGTTTAGAGGAGGCTGGCCTGGTTTGTATTGGGTACCTATGGTACTTACACCTTATACCAGGTCCAGTTATCCCTTATTAGTGAAATGTAGGCAGTGTCTAGAAGCCAGGCTCTCTAGGGGTAGCTGTAGCCAAGGCTTATCTAGGAGACGTGCAAAGCTCATGCAATACCACTGTAGTCACACAGCACTCACACACATGAAAGAAAATACTCAGTGTTACAAAAATAAAGGTACTTTATTTTAGTGACACAAATGCCAAAAATACCATAGAGACTATACTCCCTTAGGAGGTAAGTAATACACCAATTATATACACTAGTATGCAGCAATAGCAATAAAAAGTTAGAAAAGTGCAATTAGTGAAAATCACAATGGTTAGAAATGGGCCTAGGGTAAACACAAACCATATACTAAGAAATTAGAATGCGAATGTCGGTTTCCCACCTAGACAAGTGTGGTGTGTAGAGGGGCGCTGGGAGTATTAGAAAACACCAAAGGTAAGTAATAGAACCCACCTCAGAGCCCAGGAACGCAGGAGTAAATGACAGTAACTTTCCAAGAACACACAAGAACACGAGAAAGAAGATAATGCAAGAACCAGAAGATACTTCAAGACACAAAGGGGGGAATCCTGGACCTAAAGACCTGTGGAAGAATGGGACTAGGTCCAAGAAGCACAGAAGAGTCCAGGGAGGACAGGAGCCCCTGCTAACCCGAATAAAGGTGCAAAAGAAGAACCACTGGTGAAGAACAACAGTCAGTACTGCACCCAAGAAGATGGATGCAGGTTCCTGGTTGGTGCAGATGATATCCCACACCGGATGGATGATTGCAGTCTGGTTGCGTGGCTGTATTCTGCCAACAAACCTTGGCACACGCAAAGCTCACGGTTAGTGGAAAATGGCAATGCCTGGGACCAGGAGGAACCTGGTGGACTCTACCCAGGAGGAGGAGTCAGATGGGGCTCTCAGCAACTCAGAGAGCCCACAGAAGACCAGCCAGTGCACACAGGAGTCCTCCAGCACAGGGACAAAGGAGTTGCAAAAGGAGGCCCACGCAGCACAAAAACAAAGGATCCCACACCGCCAGAGAACCGCTCAGGAAGCTGTGCATTGCCGGAAGGAGTGCTGGGGGCCAGAATTACATTGTGCACAAAGAATTTCATAGAAGGATGCCAACAAGCCTTGGCAACTGAAAAACACGTGGTGAACAGGGTTACTGTCTTGCGTGGGAAGGCAAGCTCTTACCTCCACCAAAGTTGGACAGTAGGACGTCAGGACCATCGGGACCACTTCAGTCCACCACCCGTGATGTAGGATCCATGCAACTCAACAGGAGAGGGGACCCAAGCAGATGGTCGTCGTTGAAGAGAGGTGCCTGCTGAAGCAGGGGAGTGACTCCTTCACTCCAAGGGAGATTCCTTCATTCTTCTGGTGCAGGCTGAAGACAGGCTGTCCTCTGAGGATGCACGACCGGGAAACAGTTGCATATGCTGGCAAGAGCTGAAGATACAATGTTGCAGAAGTCATCTTTGCTTCGTTGTTGCAGTTTGTGGAGTTCCTGGAGGGTCCAGATGCAGTTTCTTCGGTGAGAAGGTGAAGTAAAGGATGCAGAGGATTCCTGGTGGAGTCTTGCAATCCGAATCTGAAGAACCTCCCAAAGGAGAGACCCTAAATAGCCATGAAAGGGGGATTGGTCAGCTAAACAGGTAAGCACCTATCAGGGGACGGCTCAGACACCACCTGCTGGCACTGCCCACTCAGATGCTCCCAGAGTTTGCTGCCAACTTGGAATCCAAGATCGCAAAACACAGGGACCCTCTGGAGGAGCTATGAGCACCACACCTGGGGTGGTGATGGACAGGGGAGTGGTCACTCCCCTTTCCTTTGTCCAGTTTCGTGCCAGAGCAGGGACAGGGGGTACCTGAACCGCTGTAGACTGGATTATGCAAGGAGGGCACCAAATGTGCCCTTCAAAGCATTTCCAGTGGCCTGGGGAAGGAAGCTACCCCTCCCAAGCCTGTAACTCCTATTTCCAAAGGGAGAGGGTGTAACACCCCTCTCCCAAAGGAAATCCTTTGTTCTGCCTTCATGGGATTGAGCTTCTCAAGCAACAGGAGGGCAGAAACCTGTCCGAGAGGTGGCAGCAGATGGGCCTGCCTGGAAAACCTCAGAAGGCTGGAATGGCAATACTGGGGGTCCTCTAAGGAGCCCCCAGAGTGCAAAAAATCATACAACCAATGCTTGCAAAAGCCTTGGGTTATGATTCCAACATGTTTGATACTAAACATACCTGTGTTCCGAGTTACCATTATGTAGCTGGGAATAGGTAGTGACCTATTTCAAGTACATGTGTAAAATGGCATCCCGCACTCAGGAAGTCTGGGAAAATGGTCCTGGAGGTCGTGGGGGCACCTCTGCTAGTGCAGGGGTGCCCTCACACACAGTTACTCTGCACCCTGCCCTCAGGGCTGGAGGGCCTGCTATAGGGGTGACTTATAAGTGACCTGGTGCAATAGCAGTCCTGCAGAAGCCTTTGCATGGGCTCCCTATGGGTGGCAAAAGAAATGCTGCAGCCCATATGGATCTCCTGGAACCCCAATGCCCTGGGTACCTAAGTACCATATACTAGGGACTTATAAGGGGGCACCAATATGCCAATTTTGGGTGAAATACTGGGTTACCAGTATGCAAAAACCATAATTTAAGGGAGAGAGCATAACTACTGGGGTCCTGATTAGCAGGATCCCAGTAGACACACGCAAACACACTGGCAAACAGGCCAAATGTGGGGGTAACCAAGCTAGAAAGAGGCTACTTTCCTACAAGGTTAGCATCCACAACAATGATTTACAAGCTTTTATACACCGACTTTTTCATGAATGACTCAAATAGTGAATCAAGAAGTCATTAGCTCATAGTACCTATGCCAATGCCAACTTATGTACAATATCACAAATTCAAGTCAAGGTACTTTGGCCGACAATATTTTGATCCCCTAGACAAGTATCAGGATCCTCCTAAGCCTTCGTTAAGCTTGAGTTAAAAGGGTTACAGAGTGCTTGTAACCATAACGGCGAAGATAAATCGGACTCACGTCTCGTATGAGTGAGAAGGCAATCAATGGAGATCTGAATCTCTCATCAAGCCCCAATGCCATAAAGTAGTATTAGAGTGGAGTAGTGTCACAGTGTAATAGAGTGTCATAGAGTGGAGTGGCAGAGTGTCGTAGAGTGGAAAGGCATAAAGAAGAGTGAACTGGAGTAGAGTGAAGTAAAGTAACATGAACTAGCATAGAGAAAGTTGGGTAGAGTGTTGTTGAGCACAGTACATTGTTGTATATTGGAGTGGCGTAGAGGGTTGTACAGTGGCATTGAGCAGAGTATCGTAGATTGAAGTGGCATAGAGTGGTGTGGAGTGGCATACAGTGGAGTAAAGTGGAATGGAGTGGCATATAGCGAGTTGTGTAGGGAGTTACAGAGTGGAGAAAGTGTTAGAGTTTAATGGAATAGAGCGTCAGAGTCTAATATCATGGAGTGTAATGTCATAGTGAAGTGTCATAGAGTGGAGTTGGGTGGTCTAGAGTGAAGTGGCATAGAGTACAGTGGTGCAAACTAGATTGGTGTAGAGTGTAGTGGTATAGAGTGCATTGGTTTTGAGTAAAGTGGTGTAGAGTGCATTGGCGAATACTGCACTGGTTTAGCGTACAGTGCAGTAGCGTGGAGTGGTGAAGAGTAGAGGGGAGCACAGAATAGATTGCAGTGGTTCAGAGTACTGTGTCATAGAGTGATGCGGTGCATGGTAGAGTGGAGTGGTGCAAGGTAGAGTAGACTAGTGTAGAGTGCAGTGGTGGAGTGCAGTGATGCAGAGTAGAGTGGCATAGAGTGTAGTGGCATATAGTACGCTGGTGTAGAGTGCAGTAGAGTGGCATATAGTTGAGCGGTGCAGAGTAGAGTGCCGTGGTGCAGAGTAGAGAGGAGTATAGTTCAGTGGCAGAGTGCAGTGTTGCAGAGTAGAGTGTCATAAAGGGCAGTGGTGTAGAGTAGAGTGTCATAGAATGCATTGGTGTAGACTGCAGTGATGCAGAGTAGAGAAGAGTGGCTTAGAGTACAGAGGTGCAGAGTAGATTAGAGTTGCATAGAGTGCCGTGGCATAGAGTAGATTGCTGCAGAGTACAGTATAGTGGTGAAGAGTAGATTGTTGCAGAGTGGAGCATAGTGATGTAGAGTGCAGTAGCATAGAGCGGTGCAGAGCAGATTGGAGTGGTGCAGGGTACATTGGCGTGGTGCAAGATAGATTAGACTGGCATAGCATAGAGTAGAGTTGCGTAGATTGCAGTGGCATAGAGGAGATGATTTCAAAGTAGAGTGAAGTGCCCTACAGTGGAGTGGTGTAGAGTAGATTACAGTGCAGTGGTGCAGAAAAGAGTGCAGTGGGACAGAGCACAGTGGCATTGAGTGCAGTGGTGCAGAGTAGAGTGGCGTGGAGTTCAGTGGCAGAAAGTGCAATGTTGCAGATTAGAGGGTCGCAAAGTACAGTGGTGTATTGTAGAGTGACATAGAGTGCAGTTGCATAGAGTGCTGTGGTGCAGAGTACAGTGGCATTGAAAGCAGTGGAATAGAGTGCTGTGGTGCAGAGTAGATTGGCAGTGGGATAGAGTGCATTGGTTTTGAGTAAAGTGGTGAATAGTGCACTGGCAGAGTGCAGGGGTGTAGTGTACAATGGTTAGAGTAGAATAGCATAGATTGAAGTGGCGTGGAGTGGAGTGGTACAGCATAGATTGCAGTGGCGTAGAGTGGCACAGAGTGGAGAAAAGTGGTGTAGGGTGCAGTGGCATAGGGTAGATTGTTTCAGAGTAGAGTGAAGAAAAGATAGAGAAAAGATAATATACTTCAATATGCTGAAGTATGTAACGATAACAACAACATAAATAATAACGCTAGGCATAACGGCCCAAAATGAAATATGGCTTCTCCCTGTTAGCCACGCTGTAATCAAGCCCTTCATTACCTAGAAAACAAAACATTAAACATAAATGTTAGAAAAATATACCCTTCTAATAGCTAAATTGTTGTGTAAAAATGTAAAATCTGGGCTCAGTCTCGTCTTCACTGTTTCACCAACTGGTGTGATCTTAGGCAAATACAAATATTGTGTTTCACAGAGTCTCCTTTCTAGCCTGCAGGCATCACGGTGAGTGGGACTCTGTTCTCTCTTTAGATCTTCCTCATTGTTTTGCAGCTCCTCTTGAAGGCATCCTGCAGTGCTCCTCTTCAAGGCAGCAGGTGACAGTAATCATCCAAAACTCTTTTCGCCTCCTGTGCCCTTTGTTCTTATGAGCACCCTTAGAACAGGACAAAAGGGCAGAGGGCGCAGGGGGCCTCCTGACTCACCTTCATTTGGTTACCATCAGCTTGGAGGATTTGTCTGTACAGGGCTATCGTAAGTAGCGCTTTTGTGCGCTAATGGCCCTCTGAATGACAGATGTGAGAGGGGAAATTATTGTGTCCCCTTGTCCCCCCCACCTTTGTCCCCCGTGTCCCCCACCCTCCAAAATCTGGGGGGGATACATCCCCCGCGTCCCCCACACTTCCTACGCCCATGGATGGAGTTATGTGGGTTACCGTCCCTCACTTCCAGCAAATACCTAACAGTGAGAGACATGAGAAAAACAAATGGGACACAGTTCATTACGCTGAGTGCCTGGGGGCTGCTGAGGGACTCTTAGCCCCATAACACCGTGTGCCAGGAGGTACTTGCTGCGACCAGAATGCGCAGACCTTTTACCACAATATAGCACGACCCGGATACCGGCAACGCGGGACACAGTTCATTATCCTGACTGCCTGGGGGTTGCTGAGGGACTCCTAGCCACACAACACTGTGCACCAGGAGGCGCTTGCGGCACCCAGAATGGGCGGACATTTTAGCACTATATAGCACGACCCGGACACCCGCAACGCGGCACAGAGTTCATTGCCATGAGGGCCTGGGGCTGCTAAGGAACTCCTAACACCATAACACTGCATGGCAGGCGGCGCCTGCAGCAACCAGAAGGGGCAGACATTTTAGCAATGTATAGCCTGACCCGCATACCCACAGCGGGGGATGTGCCCAGGCATGCGGCTGGGTGAAGAACATGCCAAGAGCGGGCCCATCTGCGCCTGTCCGTGGACTGGACTGGGCCCGGTCTCTTGGCCCCTAGCCCTCTATCCCACCGACTGGTCTTTGACATCACCGAGCTTTGAGCCCCGGCTACACTAGAGTAAATTATTCATCCTTTTTAATTCTACCTCTTGGTTTATTTGGTTGCTCATTTTGCTCCACTGACATATTTGAACTATTGACTGAAAGTGCTGCTGCTGTTATGTGGAAGAAAAAAATCCCCAAACGAACAAATCCCAAATAGATCGCTCAAAGACTACAATTGACTCTTTTTTAGCTAGAGAGGTTGGTGTTATATCTAAAGAAATAGATTTAGCCAAAAGACGCTTATCCCTGGATGTGGTACGCCCAGGCATTGATCCTCATGTTCCCAATGCTGGTCTTGAGATGTCAGGGGGTAGGTATACCTCTATTATTGCCTTTAAGAGGGCCACTTAGGGTTCCTATTCCTGCTCCTGGAACCCCCGGCCCCTCCCGTGATCAGGTAGCCCATCTGTCACCCCCTCTCTCCAGGGTGGCAAATGTAAGAGAAAGACCAGGGATGTTATTCTCTTGACTGAGGGTGCATCTTCCACTCTGCTTGTATCATCTGGCTAGCTGGACATTATGTCATCCAACTCCTTAGAATCGCTCTGTTCATCCATAAGGGAATATCTACAAGCACATTTTTTGGTGACATTGAATGACTGCCTGGCTGCCCGGAGGGAAAAACTGGAGAAATGGGAGCTAGAAATTGGTAACATCTCAAAGGTCCACCAACTCCTTTCTGGGCACACTTACTCTGAAGCATTGACTACAGCTACGTAGCTAACTAAGCCTCATTGTCATCATCAATCGAGTCTATCTCCAGCTACTGCCTCGGACACTACTGTTCTATCACCAACGGTTTCTTAATCTTAGATTGTGGCCTCAACACCCCGTCCTGCTGAGTTATCCACGGCACCTATGGATGGGGTGACTGGATGCCCTTCCCCCTTAAAAGCTTCTGGTCCGGATCTGACGCAGTTCAATTTCCCTCTGGCCTGTAGCCCCTTTGTTGTTGTACTTGGCAACGTTCCCTGACTGTTGCCAAGGAGTTTGGAGACCACTGTGCTGCTGAAAAATAAAGTCTGTCATTGGTTAGACACCCATACAAGATTCAATATCAAGGACTGTGATAGCATCCGGATGGTCCAAAGGGTGATATGGACTGGGCCTTTAGTTGTAATTTCAAGGGGACTGTGTTGTCATTACCTTCAGATTTCTGGCAATCAGAAGATCGGACCATCATCCAACAGCATTAATGTCTTGCCCCTTGATTTTTTTTATAGGCACTTACAAATGAGTAATAACATGCTTGTTCCCCCTACTCCGCAATAGTCTTCTCTTTGAAATGGTTGCCTGCTGCTTTGTAATAAACATTTTGTCCCACTTTCAGATTTGAATGACCTGGATTTACTGTCCACTTATCCTAGAGATGCAAAGCGGATAGATGTTGTGGGGTAGCTATACATTTTTTAAAAAGCCCTATTTCTACTTTAGGTTGACAGTGTGCAGATTCCTCAGCCAGTACTTCATAGATTCCCTTTTTAAATCCTGAGAAAAAGTATCAATTAGAGCCCTTTACTTTGGGAAATATTGGGAATAGTGGGGTGAGGGGTATTAGTGGGGCACATATAGCGTGTGCTGAACATGACCAAAAAAAACCTTCTCAAGTGTGACTTCCCCTGTTCACCTGGTCAGATCTATTGTTCATCCTGAGCAGGCACATTTTGATGTCAGCATTATAGAGCAGCCACATTCTACAACAAATGTCAGTGGCCTGGATTCAGCCACTAAGGAGTCTGGGACCTCTATCCAGATATTGTCTTGGAATGTGGCAGGAGTGAAGGGGAAAATGATTGATCCTGAGTGGGGTGCCTTTATTGAGAAACACAACATAATTATATTGTGAGAAAATTGATCTGTGGACTAACTACACAGGCTGGGATATTCAAATTGTAGTATTGAAGCATCACCGTGTAGTGCAGGGCACCCATCCGGGGTTTCCTGGTTTGGATTAAGAATACTTTAGATCTAACAATTAACAGACATATTATTAATAGTAAAGGCATTCTGGGAGTATCTCTAAGGGGTAAGAAAGGTCCCAGGGTGCACTTTCTTAATGTATACAAATGCACAGCACAACGCAATAAAGAGTCTCCCACATTGCATCTGCTTGCCCAGCACCTAACCAAGAGAACTGAGAGTTGCCCTCTATTAGTAGTGGATGCCTTCAATACCACCTTCGAACCGATAGAGGGCTAATTGAGGTGCGGCCAGAAGCATCCTTATGCTAGAGAGTAAGGGCCAGATGTAGGAAGTTGGCAAATTGCGACTTGCAATTTGTGAGTCCGAGCGACTCGCAAATTGCGACACCGTCTGCGAGTCGCTATGGGGTCGCAAAGACCCACCTCATTAACATTAATGAGGTGGGTCGCAAATTGCGGCCCCATAGCGACTATGGGCACTCACGGGTATGGAGGCCTGCTGTAGTCAGCAGACCTCCATGTCTGTGACTGCTTTTAAATAAAGCAGTTTTTTATTTTTCAAAGTGTAGCCCGTTTTCCTTAAAGGAAAACAAGCTGCACTTAGAAAAAAAAAAACGAAACCTTTTGTTTCGGATTTTTTCAGGGCAGGTAGTGGTCCGTTGGACCACTACCTGCGCTGAAAAAATAATTGGGGGTCCAGTCACAAAGGGGAAGGGGTCCCATGGGACCCCTTCCCGTTTGCGAGTGGGTTACCATCCACTTCAAGTGGATGGTAACTGCGACTCCATTTGCGACCGCGTACGCGGTCGCAAATGGAGTTGCATACCACTGCGACTCGCAAATAGGAAGGGAACACCCTTCCTATTTGCGACTCTGAAATGCATTTTGCGAGTCGGTTCCGACTCGCAAAATGCATTTGTGCATAGCAAACACACGTTTGCGACTCGCAAACGGCGATTTTCGCCGTTTGCGACTCGCAAACTGTTTGCTACATCTGGCCCTAAATCCTTATTTTTCAGACCAGTGCAGCTCTTCAGCTGTTGTCCATCGCTTTGAACTGTGGGATTCGTGCATGCAATGGGAGGTTTCCATTGGATAGAAAGTGTGCTCCTACCTTTTGTTGTGGTCGCTGATTTAGCAGAATAGATTATGTAGTCTTAGATCTCGACCTCTGGCACTTTGCAAAGGACTTCAAGAGTCTACAATGGGGAGAGAGTGACCATAATTTTTTGATGCTTTTAAATAAGAGCCTCTTTAAGGGGAGCAACAAAGCCAGAGGGGACAAATCTGAAACTATTGTAGCCCTTAGGAATAACAGGAAGACAATTAAATGGGCCAAAGTGAGTTTGATTGGGGAAATCTTAGCTAGCAGTTACTCTGACTTCAATAAATGTGTGGCTCTGCTTAGTGGCAACCATAGTTACAACTTATTCCTTGACTACCACGGTCCCCTATTTGCCTCCCTGAGACTGCATTGCACAAAAGCCTTTGTTAGGAAGAAACTTCTGCTAACACAGTCCCCAGGTTGGTACAATAAGGAATGCTGTAAAGCAAAGGAAGAGCTCACCAAGGCTATTAAAAGAGGCCCCCGAGATGACATCCGGACTGCTCAAACTCAATACTGATGGACAACAACTTATTTTAAACAACTATGGGTTTATGATAATTGGGCAGTGCTTGTGGAGGCATCTAGACACAGAGACTCAAAGGCATTCTGGCACACCTTTGCTCATGGCTCTTACAAAACCACCAGTCCCTTAGAATTAACAATCCAACCCCAGCAATGGGTGTAACACTCTTCTACTCTATATGCAGTACATAGCTCTGGAACGGTAGGCTGCAGGACTGGATTGAAGAATATACAATCCTTTCACCCCTGCAAGCGGGGTTCTGGGCAAAGGTGAGCACTATTGACCAACTTGTAGGCTTGATCTCTTTTTGACACAAAATCTGAGACAGGCAGGGGCTCACCTTTCCTTTCTTTTGTGGACCTCAGGGCCACCTTGGATCTAGTTCCAAGGCGGCATCTGTGGTCCATTCTGGCCTGGGTGGACATGGATCTCAATTTGATAGCTGTGCTCATAAGACTTCATATTAACACCAATGCTCAAGTAAGGTGGTGGATAAGTGGTAACTTGACTAGCTTTATCCCAGTCCACTGGGGAGTGTGGCAGGGGTGTGCCCTTGCGCCAACACTCTTCTCCTTATATATAAATGAGGTGGTTGATTCACTGAGTGAGTATATTCATGATTCCCTCAAACTAGCTGGGTCGCCATCCCCACCTCACTTTTTGCAAATGACACTCTTCTGTTGTCCTGAACCCCTACTGGTTTTCCAAATCTCTTAAACAGTTTTGTGATTCATGTGGTTTAGAGATGGACACTTCTAAAACCAAAATTATGTTATTTTCCATACAGAGCATGTAGAGCCAATTTTACTTTGAAAGGGGAATTGCTACAAATTGTAGACAATTTTGACTATTTAGGGATTAAAATAGACAAGCGAAGAACCTGGAATTCCAAAACAGTAAAGAATGAACTACTGTTAACACACTCAGCCTCAGCCACCAGCAAGAGAGTAAAAGCGAATGGTGCTAAATCTATCTCACCAGCAGTGGAGATTTATAGAACAACAGCCCAGGTTGCAGCACTTTTGGGCCAGAAGTTTGGGAGATTGCCAATGTCAGGGGGTTGACAGTCAAAGAAAATACTTTCAAAGATGTCACCTTAACCTGCCACAGTGTACTCCCATAACTCCTTTATTTTTTGACTCAGAGCTAAAAGGTGTGGGAGGCATAGCAAGGCTATGGCCCCTTTTGTACTAGGTCAGACTGAGGTCCTTTAGTGACCTACATCATTATAGATTGGTGGTAGAAGAAGTTATGTGACTGAGTTATGCATGGTCATTTCCCTGGTTCAAGTATTTAAAATACTATCTTTTTGATCTTTGGCTAGGAGACTATTGGAAGAACCCCATACACAAAAAAATCAAATGCCAAGGGAAGTGTCAAAACTGCATCCTTGGAGAGGAATGTTACTGAGCTCCATTGTAAGGTTAAGGCAGGTAGTCCGATTGAAACTTTTTAAGCCCGCAAGCCATTCCCTGCAAAAGAGGTATGTTTAGACAACATTCAAACCCCTATTGCCCATGCACTTTATATTAAATTTAGGTTGGGAACACGGTTGGTTAATACATTTACATCCTATTGGCAATCCCATCGACCATTGGTGCCCGCATGTGGATTGTGTAATTATCCCAGAGAGGACATCGAACATGTGCTATTTTTTTTGCCCCAAGTACTCCAAGCGAAGGCAGACTCAGCTTAAACCCCTGTGCAAGTACATTGGGGTGAGGCATTATAAAGAGGCCTTTAGAATCTTATGCACAGATACAAGCCAAGTTATCGTTTTTGGAATTAGCTGGTATTTTACGGCTGTCTGGTTACATAGGAAAAAGGCGGGAGTGAAGTTTTCTTGTTAATTGTTGTTGTACTGCTTCAGTTTTTTCTAATAGGCGCAAGGGGGATATAGTACGAACTTGTGAACCTTTTTAGTAGTTGTGATGATTATACTCAAAATAGATTTTATATGCTGTTGTTGCTCTACGTTTTTAATCTTTCTTAATTGGGAATTTGATTCGGTATTATTTTGGTGGGCTGCTACTGTATATTTCTATTTTTTTAAATGTAATACGGTATTTTACATGTTTGTACTTATTGATGTGTTTTACGAGCAGTGCCCGAAATAAACTCTTTGAATAACGAACAAAGGGCCAGATGTATCAACAAACCATTTTGCGATTCTCTAATAGCGATTTTTAAGAAATCGCTATTTCTGAATCGCAAAATGGGATGTATCACATTTGTGATCCGGTAATAGCGATTTCTTAAAAATCGCAAATGATATTACTAAATCGCAAATTGCGATACCGGCCCCATTTGCACCCATATTTGCGAATTTTTTGCATTTCCCAAATTGAGAATTCTTAACTGGAATTCGCATATTTGGGAAATGCAAAACCCAGGGTGCTGGGGGCCTAAGGCCCCCTCTGTTGCACCCAATAATTTTATTAGGGACATGCAAGGCACACACATGCCAAATGGGCATGTGTGCATTACATGTCAATTTTAAAAATGCATTTTTCATGCATTTTTAAAATTTGCACATGCTTACTACCGCAAACCACCAAGTTCAACTTGGTGGCAATAGTGATTCCTTAATGCCCAATTCGCATTAAGGAATTGCTTGTTACATGTGGTTTAGAAATCGCAAATAAGGATTCCTTATTTGTGATTTCTTGTTTAGATGATCGCAATTTGCGACTCTCTAAATGGGCTCGCAATTTAAGGAATCACTGTTTTAGCGATTCCTTAAATTTGCATTGCGAATGCCCTTCATAAATACTGAAAGGCATATTTGCATTCGCAAACGGCTATTCACACCGTTTGCGAATGCAAAAATGGATGATACTTCTGGCCCTAATAACCTCCACACCATCGAAGAAAACGTTGTGGTTTTGTAGGCCATTAGTTTTTTATTTTTCAAAAACACATTTCTGCTCTGAAAGTTTGTTTCTGAAAAAATAAAAACAGTTTAATAAAGTTTGACAGCTGCACTTCTTGTTTGGTGAGCATATGTCAACCCTTTTCATCACCGATGACAGGAACCCCAACTATGGTGGTTCCTGTCAAGGTATAGGGATGCCGGTGGGGCCAGGACAGCTCTCAATTGGACAGGCAGGGTAAAGGCAGCCTTTCTGCCTTTACTCCATCTGCCAAAGCCTATCTCAGGCCTTCAGATATCACCATGGACAAGACGCTATATATCGGCAAAACACCATAAGCTACTGTCAGGCAGCCCAAGTTTTAAGGTCCCTATACAAAAACCTTGGCACCCACTTCCGCTTCCACTGACATAATGAGAGGAAGAGGCAAGGATGCTTAGGCATTCATCTATTGGACTTCTGCCTGGATGGAAGCACTTTACTACTTTTAAATTTTAATTTAAGACTCACCTGTATTAAGCCAGTCCACATAATTTTAGCATGTGATATCCTAGCGACAGCTTGTGTTGTAATCTCTGCTTCATAGGTATGGTCACATTCACATCAGTCAAATGTGAACATAGGATCATACTTGAAAATTTTACCAGCCATGAAACTGAGAACCCAAATGAGATGAACGATCACGATGGTTTGCACTTCTGATCTCAAATTAATGAGTATGTCCTCCTTATGGAAGAACCATGAGGCACCACACTCGCTTCATACTGTTTTTCAAAGTTCTAGAGTATGCCTTCAGAGGCCTAAAATCGATTTTCTCTTACCCACTCAAGTCGGCTGTACATCACTTTCAGAAGGCCTTTGCGTAAATGCTCATTGCCTATACACTTCGTTCTAAATTTGCCTCTGCTTTGAATTCCTTTGCATAAATGCTCATTGACTACACGCCTCGTTCTATATTTGACTGGGCTTTGAACATCCTTGTGCCTTGGGCATCATGGTCTACATGCTCATTAACTATACAGCTCGTTCCACACTTACCAGTTGTGAGTCCAAACTCTGATTCATTTTCAGTGCAGTTTTCCTGCAATAAAATAAACTACTCTGAGAAGGGATTTCCAGGGCATGTCTAGACATGTCCTTCTTTCTTATTACGTACTCTTTATTCCATAAATATACTGAATGTATGTGTCAATGTTGACAGATATTACAACTGGTCCATAAGGAAGAGCATTTTGGCCAAGGAAGCCATCACCTAATTTTGGAATGAGTTGCCATTTGCTGTAAGAGGGCATCAATTGTCTGGGTGTGGTGCAATGTGCTTCATTCCACATCGAACAATTTCCATTTATAAGTGATGTCTTTCAAGGTTAATGAGCCTGCTTGGACATTGGCCATCCATAAGGTCACCAGCCAAGTGGATGCCAGTTCCTTTAACCAACCAAGGAGCAAGATGCTGTTTTTTTTTTTTTTTGTAATAATGCAGCCAGTCTCCTGTGCTATAAAATACTCCCTTCCATTTCCATTAACTGACATAACTTGTAGGATGCACAACTTAATATAAGCAAAATACACATGCTTCAAAATCAAAATTGTAATAGTGTATTTTTATATTATGCTTTGTGCATGCAGTTAACATATTTCGAAGCACTGCTAGTTTTTTTTTACTATATATATAGGAAAGTGGTATGAAGATTACAATTTTTTGTTAAACTTAAATCAATGACAAGTTTGGTATTGGGTGCTGTGTGGCAATGTGTAACTTAGATTGTATCTTTCCAAGACTAGATAGAGGATGAGCTAGGGAAGAGGCCCTAATCTCTGCCTCATCCTCAGTCTCATTCATAAGTTAAAAGTGTTGAGAGGCGTGAAAGAGGAGGAACAACCAAGTACCTGTGCATAGACGTGAGGGTCAATACCTACAGTAGGAGAAACACATGCAGATTTGGATGAGACACAGGTGGACATAGACTTCAGAGAGTTGTCTGATATAATATTGACACTAAAAATATCATGTGGACAGAATATTGTATCAAAAATATCAATGACCAAAACATTGAGAATGTAAGTGCAAATAGCTAAGTGTAGATTTACTATTCTTAACTCCACATATGCGTACCTTGAAGATACGTATATTGACAAGGTAAATATATATAAGGTTAAGTATAGTAAAATGTTGCTTATTCACAGAAACGTTTGCTCACAATATTTTCGTCCTCAATATTCTCGGCACAATATATTGTCCACACAATACTTTGGACTCAATATTTTGTCCAAACACCCTTCAGAGATGGCTCTGAAAGAGAAGTAGGTATGAGATTTAGAGGCTCAAAGTAGCAAATGGGGACTAGGCGTGGGGTAGAGGAGCCAGTGCTTCAGGAGTCATTAGATATCGGCGGGAAGGTCCTTCTGATGGCTGGGTTAAAGAGACACAATATCAAAACAATCTTCAATCTGTGCTACACACTGGACAAGTTGTATAATGGGGCAGGAGGTCCCGCGGTAATTGTCATTGGTGCAGGGCAGAGCAGGCGGAGACTGCACATATGTTTTTTCTTGTCCTGTATTGAACTCTTTTATAAGGGAGATTGGGCATTTTCTTCGTTCAATTATAGGTGAACAGTTCCAAATCCCCCCTGTAATGATGCTATTGGAGGTTAAGGGTAGCATGGAGAGCGATGGCCCTTTGGAAAAAGAGGCGCATCTGCTATGCGTTGCTTTGGCTGTTGTACGACTGTGCACTGCACCAGGGTGCCTAAACCCGGAGTCACCGCTCTTTACGGAATGGAGGTCCGGGTTCTTGGCAACACAGAATATGGAGATCAATTTATTTGCGTGTAAGGGGCGAAAGGCGCAGAGACGAGGACCTAGGATCTGGTCATCTGTAACTAAGTGGACTAATAATATGAATGATTAACTGTATGTGGACAAGCACTTTACAAGCTGTGCTGCACTTTAGGTTGACCTTGGAAAGCTTCTGCCTTGAACAATGTACTAATACTTTAATGCAGTATGCTTAAGTTGTATTTTTGTCTTCCTGCTTTTAGCGTGTTCCATTCTTTAAATATTGCACAGAGCCATGTGTCGTTTTTCTGTGAACATGCCTTATTGGTTGTTTCCATTACTGCACTTTATTAATATTTGCATGGATTTGTAATGCTTTATGTCTCTGCCTGCTGCTATAATGTCTTGCATTAATGGGATGATGGGGATGATGTCATATTTTGCCCTTTAAGCTACTGGGTAAGATTTAGGGCCTAATTTACAACAAAGTGGTGCAATGTGGTGCTGCGCCAGATTTGGCAGCGATGCACCATTTCAGAAATGCAGGGATGCACCGAATTTATGGCAATACAGCGCACCACTGTGTTTACCTTAGTGCTGGCAATTAGTTTAGCTGCCTAGCGCCAACGCAGGCACCCTTGCACCATAGTACAAGGGTGCGTACGTTGCAGGGCATGATGGTTTATGTGCAGGAAGGAACACCTTCCTGCACATAAACAATCAATAATGGTGATTTACTGGTGAAAACAGTAAATGGACCTAATGCATATGGAGAAAACTTTCTGCAATTCAGTGCTATTGTTTGGGATTTTCTGAAGCAAAACTCTTCCTCAGGAGTCTACTTAAGAAACAACAAAATACATGCATAGCAGTGCTACAAAAGCATGGTGCATGCTCACTATTCTGCTCCATCACGGATGAATCTATCTCACCGGTGAATGCACTGATGGCGCAGAGATCT
The DNA here is from genome assembly GCF_031143425.1 of Pleurodeles waltl. Classification (NCBI taxonomy): domain Eukaryota; kingdom Metazoa; phylum Chordata; class Amphibia; order Caudata; family Salamandridae; genus Pleurodeles; species Pleurodeles waltl. The sequence goes on along the minus strand of NC_090445.1, from coordinate 1,651,861,019 downwards.
CCAACTGGCAGGATGGGATGCCTAAATGCTTCAGGTAGGGCTTCCATCACACTGTAGGCCAGAAGAACAGCACTAAGGGCCAGATGTAGCAAGCAGTTTTGCCCATTCTGTGTCTATGGGAAAATGTGTTCGCACATATGCCCCTAAAAGTCTAAATAAGTTCACTAAATCACTTTTTAGTACTCACAAGAATCGACCTAAAACAACTCTGGATGACACACAAAATGAACAACGATTCATTAGATTAACTGGAAATTAATGAGAGGTATGTAACAACCACAAGAGATTACATGAGTATCCAGATAGCCTAGTAAAAAATGTTTTATACCTTTTATGTACATTACAACATTTCAGATTGTCTCCTGAAAGAATGGCCTAAAATAGTTTTTCCTGGACAGTGATAGAGCAATATTTCCTCCACTTGAACTATGATCTATGGACTACCTGAAGGCCATGTTGCTTCACTCTGCCATCTACTGGCCAAGCAAAACAATTGGATCGGTCTGGGCAGTTGCTTTCAAGCATCAATTGTATTATTTGTTTCATTGACAACAGTGGATCTAGTGAAGGTACTAGGAGATGGCATGAGATTTCCAGTGTAGCAAGTTCAGATGGGTGGCTGCATTTTGGTTATTTAGAATTATCAGCAGCCATATTTATAGGATGTTTAGATGCCTATGTTTACTGTCATCAAGGCCTCCACCAATACTCTTCTGGGATCCTTCTCAATAAACAGTAGGGCGTGTCAGAACCAACAGGTTTGTAAGAAGGAAGCTGAACCACAGACCTTACTTGGAAACTCAGGTTAATTTCTCCATCTTGAAGAACCCAAAGAAAATGATGTTCTTATGAACAAAGTTTGTGAGCTGAACACAAGCCAGTAAGCTAAACAACCAAACAGATACTCCCATGGCAAGATTTGCCTTGGTCCCACTAGTTTGAAGCCACTAAGGTCTATTCATAGAGCCACTTCCTTGAATGCTCCTGTCTAGGTGGAAAAGCTTTCATCAGACCCACTGGTCCATGGGCATATTTGTGTATTGTCAGCCAATGAACTGAAATATGTGCCTTTGGCTTAAAACTTGGTAAGAAAAGGTCTGGTAAAGATGTTACGGCACTGCATTGACAAGACAAGAGAAATCCCCATGGATCCCAAAGTCTAGGCAGAGGAGAAAAGAATGAAAGTGGTATCATTTTGGAGGCATCTTTCATCTAAGCTACAGGCGAGTTAGAAAGCAAAGTCACTCTGCTTAAATCCTCAAGAAGAGAGTGATGCACAGTGTCACATGAAGTAGACAGCACTAGGAATCTAAAATTTAATGCTAGCCCTTGCTCTACTACTGTCATCATAGCATTCATTGTCCAAGACCAGCAGTCTTTCTGTCGTATTGAGGAAATGAAAGAATGACTGAAGTTCATTCAGGCACCCCCATAGTTACTCAGAGCCATGCAGCTATTCACACCTCACAATCACTAAGATTATTATGGTCATAAGGGGTCTGCAAGTGGGCAATACATTTGCAGGATACTACAGCCCATAATCTTGATTGTGAGAGCACCTTTGATCCTGGTGAAAAATAAACCTACTTAGTTTCACCATATTGATTAATCATTGGCCAATTTTTAACTTTGTTTTAAGTGTGTGATGATCATTAGCTGCCCCCTCCGCTATTTTGTCTGTGAGTGGTAAAAAAGATGGTAGAATGAGCTGATGGTAGGATGCTTTGGGGAATATTTGTAATTCAACAGAAGGGTCACGTAACACTGAGGGTTTGTGGTAAGTAGAGGAAATTAGCTTGCAGACCAAGGCAATCTCAATCAAATATATGTGGCACAACACTTTCAATGTGGTTCAGGAAATTGGTCAGTCAAATAAAGGCGTCCTCTTCCCTCTCTTTCTCTTGCTACAGCTATGTCTTTCTCATTCTCTCTGCTTTTCTTCTCATTTTCTGTCCTGTCATTTCTTTCACTGTCTCGCTCCTCTTTTCGTTTGCTTTTACTTCTCTCTCCTCCCTTTCTTTCTCTCATTTCCTTTCACCCTCTCTTCTCCTTTCTCTTTTGGATGGTCTCTTTCTACCCCTCCTTTTGCCTCTCAGGCTCTCTTTCATTCTGTCTCTCTCGCCTCTCCCTCACTCTATCTCTTGCTTATTCCCTCTCTCTCTCCCTATCTCTCAATTCAATTCTATTTATGTCACTCTGAATTAATGTAATAATGTTTAATCAGCACCATTTTTATTACTTTCAAAACAGTGCTAGTTAATAATTACTGCATTACATAACTGCCTTTTGGCCCATTGGTATCAAAAGCTAAGAGTTGTTCTGTTCCCTTTCCTTCTATCTCCAAGAAGGATGTAGATCTCCTGTTAACCATTTGGCTGTTTGAAGTTGGTGATTTTGCAATAACCCACACTAGTAGTTCATTGTATTATCAGTAGTACCCATTGCTACCAGTAGTAGCTCATTATTGACTCATTGATAGGGCAGTGTATAAGTAATCAAATAACATTTTCAAGGAGGCACAGATAACATAGTTGACGTATTTTGTGTTCTTCTGCTGTGCAGATATGTTTTTTCACCCTTTTTTATCTCTAGCATTCATGACGCTGTATTTGTTTTTTAGTTAACTGTGTTTTAGATTCTTCTCATCATAATCAAGTAACCTGCTTTTATGTAGTTACCCTTTAGTGGTTTTTAGCATTTCATTTTGCTCTCATTCTGTGTTTGGGTTTCCAGGTTGATTGGATTTCCTGATATGACCGACATTTTTTACCTCTGTATTATGCTTATTTCTGTGCATCACTTAGGCATGGGGTTCTTTTTCCACTATCAAGAGATCTGTTGTCCCATTTTCTAGGGTTTGCAACACTGGAAGCACTTGTGTTCACTTCTATTAACAAGTATCTGAAATGTTACAGTTTATAGAAGTTTATCATACATTGTAGTGAATCATCGTTGTTCTTGAGTGAACAGCCTTCTTGGTAGCATTCCTGCTAACATTTGGTGTTTGCCAACCAGCAATCGCTTGCTTTCTCCTGTGCTTGATTTTCTTTTTGTGGAATATGTTGTGTGCAAAACCCTAAACGTCAATACCAATACATGTTTGATCACTCTATCAAATAGTTGAACCCAAAGTTTCACCAGAACATTCAGAAATTGCAACTTCCGTTTGCAGTGAATAATGCCATGGGCACCTTCACTTGGAGGCATTTCATGCTGTCTACTCATTAATTGATCCGTTTATACTAAACGTGTTGTTTGGGTCTTGGGCTAAATTTTGTTGAGGTGGTCATGACTTTAGTTTTTGTTCTGTTGTTGATAGAAGAAGCAGACCTTTAACATGGAGAAGATATCTGATCTTTTGATCTTCTATCTATGATCCTGGTGTTAGTGGCCCTTCTTCAATGATTACTAAGTTGTTGTGCACATAAGTAGATCCGGAAGCATCCCGTAAACACACGATATTCCCGTATGAAACTCTCTGACATTGAGTTGCTTTATTTGTATGTATATTGCTTTGATTATGTCACCTACCTTAACTAATGGTTTCTTTAGTGGACAACAAACTATCTGAACATCTGTTGCCATTTCCCAGGTGCTAGGATTGTCTGAGCTTAACAAGGCTAAGTGGTCCTCTCACGCTTCACTGGAAACCACAATTGTCCTGCCTTGCACAGGCTAACATTTAAAAAAAAGAATAAACCTCCAAAATCTCTGAGAATCATTGAGTTTACAAACATCAAACAAAATCAACCATTGCTTCTCATTAAAATCTCTCAGCATATCAAAAACATGTTTCAATAAGACTTACAGCTTGGCTGCAGTTTGTGCAAGCCGCTGCTTATGTTCCAGAATCTTTTATGCTATTGTGCCCCAAGGAACATTTTGGGAATTTCTTTTATCTCTTTACTGCTTAAACTGTCTTACATAAAGTAGGTTCGTGTATGCTATCTAGCAAAGGGAGTAAAGGTCCACGCTCATATTTCAGAAATGCGAGGTATGACTTCTGTTAAAATTTAGAATTCTAGATATCTTAAATGGTTTCCATTTAAACAGAGACTGCTCCTCTGCAACGGCAGAGGAGTGTCGGCCGGCTCAGTCAGCAGCTGAAAAATAAAACAATATTTGATTATCGCTTTATTTTTCAGCTGCTGGCTGAGCCAGCATGTGTAGAGAGGGGCGGAGCCGTGTCATGGGAGGGGGTAGGAGGAGTGGAATGAGTGCACTTGAGTGTGCATGTCAGTTTGTCCGGCTCTCTTAGACTGGCCAAACTGACACGCACACTTAGGTTTCTCCAACCCGGCTGTGTTGCATAGCTGAGTTGGAAAAACCGCACAGACTCCAGTGCACTGTCTGAGCGGCAGACCAAGCCACTCAGCCCAATCCTAATGTTGACAGCAGCGCCAGGATTGCGAGGGGAGAATGTGCTGGTGTCCCAGGGAGTGCTGGGACACCAACACCATCTGGATGGAAGAGGAGCGAGGCGGACAGGTACTTTATTATTGTTCCCCATCATCTGCCCCCACACCCCCTTGAGATTTCTGGCAGCCACCACTGCATTGTTATTTAAATCTGTTGAGCCAGCTTAAATTGGAGTGTTAGGTGCAATACCAGTGGATGGGGACTACTGTTGATTCTTGGAATAACTTTAAATGAGGTATTGTATTCAAATAAACAGAAAGAAGCCAATCATCTCACATGTACTTCAAACGATGAGACATGAGTGACTTTAGCTGGAATATCAGGCTCAACTTGTCCATTCAAACATCTGAGACTCAAAGTTGGCAATATATCCAAGAACTGATCAACTACAAGATGGTTTCTTTGGTCAACAGCAACAACCTTACGAATCCCACATTTAAAATCACACTGAGCAAACTGGTCAGCGTTATTAGCGACGTTATCTAAATTAAAATTGAGATCTCCTTAAAATAATAATGGCCAACCCTTCAAGTGTCTACTGGTTCACAGATGGCTTTAATAAAAACCTGTGATACCAGTCAAGGGAATCATTTAGAGGAGCCCATGTTTCCTAAAGACATATTAAAGCATTATTATCTTGTAATAATAGGTGCATAGCCTCAGAATTCTGAAATTGCAACATACCACTCAAATATTCTTAGATAACAATTTTAGTGGTTAAGCTGTGGCATTTAGGCATCATTTGTAAGAAGTCTATCCCATACTTAATTAACCAATACTTAATTTGAAGCATACATTAGCAGCCAACCAAAAGCAATTACGTGAAGGATTCAAATTGCATGTGTATTGTGTTTTATCCCACACAATTCTAGATCTGAAGCCATCCATCCATACTTCAAGCATGGAATTAAAATGTTATGAGGCCCAGGAAAAATATATTGCATTCAAAAGCATCAATAACCTAACACCTCTTTATTTCCACCTTTCTTGGTTGTTGAAGTGAGCATGAGAGGTAACATTTATGCGTACTTCGACTCTTTAAGGCTTAGAGACACTTAGGGGGTCATTCTGACCCTGGCGGTCATCGACCACCAGGGCCAACGACCACGGAAGCACCGCCAACAGGCTGGCGGTGCTTCCTGAGCTATTCTGACCGCAGCGGTAAAGCCACGGTCAGAAAAGGGGAACCGGCGGTTTCCCGCCGGTTTACCCCTGGCCCAGGGAATCCTCCATGGCGGCGCTGCTTGCAGCGCCGCCATGGGGATTCCGACCCCCTTCCCGCCAGCCTGTTTCTGGCGGTTTTCACCACCAGAACCAGGCTGGTGGGAACGGGTGTCGTGGGGCCCCTGGGGGCCCCTGCACTGCTCATGCCACTGGCATGGGCAGTGCAGGGGCCCCCTAACAGGGCCCCACAAAGATTTTCAGTGTCTGCTCTGCAGACACTGAAATTCGCGACGGGTGCCACTGCACCCTTCGCACCCCTGCAAATCCGCCGGCTCCATTCGGAGCCGGCTTCCTCTTTGCAGGGGCTTTCCCGCTGGCCCGGCGGGCGATCTTTTGGAGATCGCCCGCCGGCCCAGCGGGAAAGTTAGAATGACCCCCGCGGTCATTTGACCGCGGTGCGGTCTTTGGACGGTTTCCCGCCGGGGTCGGAATGACCCCCTTATTCTCCAGGCTACAAAAATGTCAGTCGTGGATGGCACTAAGTGGGGGATATTTCAATCAAAAAGTTACCTATTTATCCTCCATCCGCCAGGTTTATTATAAGAATATTATCTCTGATAAATGTGGTAGGGTCTTATTTAGAACTTAGCAGGTGGGATACTCTGTCAAAATGTAATGAATCCAGTCCACCGTATTACAAGTGCATAGGCTATAATGCACTTGTAATATGGTAGACAGAATATCTGGACCCAGGGTGAAGATATTTAACTCCACTGGTTTCTATAGAAATACATGATGTCTCACTTAAGAACAAAACAGTCCCTCAAGAGATCAGATGATCTCACCGCAGAGCTGGTATCGGCCCACATCCAACTCAGGCTCTCATTATGACTTCGGCAGTCTTTTTCAAAGACCGCCAAAGCAGCGGGCATCATCATATTGCAAGTGCTGGCGGTATGATTGCTGCCCTATTAGGAGTTTTTCACTTGGCCAGCGGAAAAAAACAGCGTTTCAGCCCGCTGGCCCAGCGGAAAACTCATCACAACATTGAAGCCGGCTCGTAATCGAGCCTGCAGAAATGTTGAGATGCTTCGGGTGCAGCAGCACCCATTGTGCATTTCACTACCCGTTATTCGGGCAGTGAAATGCTCGATGGGGCTGTGCACGGGGGCCTCTGCACTGCCCATGCCAAGTACATGGGCAGTGCAGGGGCCCCCAGGGGGCTCCCCAACACCCCCTGGAGACCAAGCAGTGACAGAGTATGGTGGTCGTAGCGGTAAAAGAGTCTGATTGGGTCATTGGGTCTCGTGCATCTACACATGAAGATAATAGCTCTCATTACAACATTGGCGGTAAATGCCGCTTACCGCCATGCTGACTGCCGCCAACATACCGCCACTGCGGTGGTATACCGCTACCTGTATTATGACCCACACATAGAAATCTGCCACTATACAGACACACACACAAGTCTGCCAGCCCAAAGGTCAGTTATAAACTGGTGGTACCAAAACCCACACCACCACACCAACAGAAATACGCCCACAGCATTATGACCCACGAATCACCTTAGAGGAAATTCAACCGCGGTAAACCATTGGCAGTACAGACCGCCACGCTCAAAATACAGACACACATACAAAACAACACCACATTGGGCAATTCAAAATACACACACCTGACACTCATACACACACCACACCCAAACACCCACACCACAATAAAACACCCACCCACATTACCCACAACCCTTTACAACTAAAAACAATTGATACCAGAGCGAGACAGCAAGAGCAGACACACAACCAGAGCCACATAACCTCATCACCTATACACCACCCACACACTTTACATCACACACCCCAACACATCACCCCACACACACTCACCACTCCCATGGCACCACAAAGACACCCCAGGTTCACAGAGGAGGAGCTAAGGGTCATGGTGGAGGAAATCATCAGGGTAGAGCCACAGCTATTTGGGTCACAGGTGCAGCAGACGTCCATTGCTAGGAAGATGGAGCTAAGGCAGAGAGTCGTAGACACGGTCAACGCCGTGGGACAGTACCCAAGGGATGACATCAGGAAGAGGTGGAACGACCTACGGGGGAAGGTGTGTTCCGTGGTATCAGGACACCAGATAACTGTACAGAGGACTGGCGGTGGACCCCCACAACTAACAACATGGGAGGAGCAAGTCTTGGCGATCATTCATTCTGAGGGCCTGGCAGGAGTGGCTGGAGGAATGGGCTCTGGTAAGTCATATCTTTACTATTTTCACCCCCTACCTGCATGTCATCAAAAACTCCTACCCCTACCCTCACCCCCATCATTCCACCACCTCACATATACCCCACCATCACAACCCACCCATCACAATACCAAGCTCTGCATGCTACACCAATACATTGACACCCATCACACACTTGCATGGACACCCATCACCATAGCATGTACAATAGTGACAATCACTTAGCCAACAAAATCACAAATCACACAAGCCAAAGCTGCCTTGCTAATAACAACCATAGAGGGGAACAGACCCATCACAAGATGGCGCATACAGAAACAATAACACTGCATTTACATCCCCACAGGACCCCCACACAACGTCACCGGTGAGGAGGTGCCAGCCACATCCAGTCCCCCTCCAGAAGAGGCCCACAGTGATGACAGCAGCTCTGCACACCTGGATCACGATGACCAACCTGGCCCATCAGGAACCTCTGGACAGTCGGTTCCCCTGCCACAGTCCCAACCCACCACAGAGCCTCCCCCTCAGGAAACACCAGCACAGCACCCACCCAGCGGACCCTTGCCACTGTCCCAGGACACGTCAATCAGCAGTGTGTCCACCACTACAGGGACCCCAGGCAACCCCACAAACACAGGTCTATCAGGGACCTGGGGTCAGTGGGCACATGGTTCAGGGGACAGATGCACAGGGCAACAGGACAACAGGGAAGATGGGAGGAATACTGTGTGACAGGGGGAGGACAAGCCCAGGGAATTGAGCCTCCACGAGGCACTCTCCAACATCCTGGGAGCATACCACCATTCCCAGGAGACCATGGGCCAGGTACTGGCCAAGTTACAGGAGACCCAGCGGCTGCAGGAGGGACAGCACCTGGGGATCAGGGAGGACCTAACTAAAATATACACCATCCTGGTCACCATTACAGGGGTGCTGGCTGACAGGGGCAAGACCATGAGGGAGGCAGTGGCACATCAAAGGGCTCCTGACACTAGCCAAACTGCGGAAACAGCCTTCCACCTCCGCCGGCACTAGAGGACAGGAGGCCCCGCCACAGGATAAACAGGCCACCAAACCCCACCCCCTGCAGAAGGAGAATCCCCCTGCAAACGGTCCCTGTGATCCAGGCAGAAGACAGAGAACATTGCCAAGACCCCCGCCAGGAAATAAGACTTTTCTGAATGTCACCCTTGTGTCCCACCATGTCACCCTGTCCACCTTCAACTGCCATTGCTCCACTTCATATTCCCCCTTGGACAATGCAACTGTGATACCAATAGACTGGACTCCATCCTGGACATTTCTCCACCATCTACCCCAGCCCATTGCAATACCCCCTTTACTTCTTAGCACTTAAATAAACACCCTTGGAACTAAGACAAGTATGAAATCTCTCAATTGTTTGAAAAATGTATTCGTATAACAAGCTGTAAACATTGCAATTCCATTGTACAGTAATATTTACATAGGCATGACCTGTAGTGAGCAGCAGTAAACACACCAGAAGCCAGAGTGGGGCACAGATACCTGAAAATAGAGATGTCAAAGGGTACAGTAAGTGGCCATACAAATAGTGAAATCAGGCTGCCTTGTACAATATCCAACACAAAACTGCAATGGAAGGTGAAGTTACAGTGTCTTGCCTGTGTGTCACTGGACGTACTGTTGAATAAGTTTAGTTCTGTTGTACACATCCTCTCTCTCTGCCTCCTCTTCTTCACTGCCACAGGCTCCACCGCTGCCACACCACCATCTCCAGGCTCATCCTCCTGCAGAAAAGTCACATGGCGTCTCAAGGCCAGGTTGTGCAACATGCAACATACGATCTGGCACACTTTCTTGGGTGAATAGCACAGGGATCCACATGTCAGATGGAGGCACCGGAATCTGGCCTTCAGGAGACCAAAGGTGCGCTCAATTATCCTCCTTGTACGCCCATGTGCCTCATTGTAATGTTCCACTGCCCTTGTCCTGGCATTCCTCATTGGGGTCAGTAGCCATGAAAGGGTAACCAGAGCCACCTGTAAATATCGAGGGATACCCGTTAGCCACACACTCACCCTTAGGGCCAACCCCACACCCATATACCCACATCAACTGGGTGGGGACAATAGGCTCACCTATTAGCCACACCCTGTGCCTCTGGAGTAGAGACATCACATATGGGATGCTGCTATTTCTCATGATGAAGGCATCATGCACACAGCCAGGATACTTTGCATTGACATGGGAGATGCACTGGTCCGCCAAACACACCATCTGCATATTCATAGAGTGAAAGCTCTTTCGATTTCTGAACACCTGTTCATTTCTCCAGGGTGGGACAAAGGCAATATGTGTACCATTAATAGCACCAATGATGTTGGGGATATGTCCCATTGCATACAAATCAGCCTTAACTGTGGCCAAATCCTCCACCTGTGGGAATACGATGTAGCTGAGCATGTGTTTCATCAGGGCAGGCAACACTCTGGTCAGCACGTTTGAGAACATAGGCTGTGATATCCCTGATGACATGGCCACTGTCGCTTTGAAGGACCACTTACCACGAAATGGAGCACTGATAGGACCTGCACTAGAGGGGGGAAACCTGGGGGTGGCGGATAACTGAGATCAGGTCTGGCTCCAATTGGGCACACAGCTCTTGGATTGTGGCCGTATCAAGTCTGTAGGTCAGGATAATATGCCTGTCCTCCATTGTCGCCAGGTCCACCAGGGGTCTGTACACGGGGGATGTCTCCATCTTCTATTCATCCTCAGTGGTTGAACTCTAGGGTGAAAAACGGTTAGCAGAAGGTCATATTCACACATGTTTTTACATTAATATGCATTTTTTGCTTTTCAGAAAGAGTATGTGAACTAGTAAGTTAGTTGATGCGCCAATGTCTGCTGTGACGCCGCATTGGTTATCATTGGGCCCTATGGGTTCCAGGAGCCAATGGCGATGTACGCCGTAGGTGACGGTACGCACCGCAGCGGAAGTGACTGCCATTTTCTACCTGTGCACTCACTTGCTACCTGACCTTCAACAGGAGAGGACCTACACTGGAAGTGCTACTGTGACCTGTGTCTGGAAGCGACAATGGCTTGAGTGTCTGGGGAAAGGGCCCCTGCCTTCACTTCGGAGGAGTTGGAGAGACTGGTGGATGTGGTCCTACCCCAGTACCCTTTACTCTATGGTCCTCCAGATATACAGGTGAGTACACTGTGAGCATGATGCGTGGGCCATGAATTTATGGATTGCTGTGTGTGTAAGCCTCATGGCGGAACGGGCTGAGGGGTCCTGGGCGAAGTGCTGCACGTATGGTGGTCAATGTATGTGCGTAAGGGGATGGGGGGATATGGTGGGTGATGAGTATAACAGTTCGGACGGTATGACTAATACCTTTTCTGCTGGGTTTTTTCTGCAGGTCAGCGCCCATCAGAAAAAGGGTATTTGGCGTGCCATCGCCAAGGAGGTGCAGACCCTGGGGGGTCTTTAACAGTAGGAGCACCCACTGCCACAAACAATGAGAAGACCTGAGCCGCTGAGCAAAGAAGATGGCGGAGGCCCAGCTGGGGCTGGCCCCCCAATGAGGATGGGGTGCCCATTGTACCCTGACACCCCTGATGGCCCACATCCTAGCGGTGGGCTCTCCAGAGTTGGATGGGCACTTGAAGGCATCACAGTAGCCACAAGGGGGTGAGTACAGGTTCAAAATCATGATTTGCGCGTGTTAAGGTATTACCTGGGTGGGGGATGTGGGCTGTGGGTGCCCCTAGGCCAGGGCGAACATGGCAGGGTAGGTTCCATGATGGGCAAGCTCAGATGCACTCCAACCCCAATAATGTCAGTGGGTATCTAGTACTGGGCAGGGTCCTGTGGGTTTCAGGTGTGCAGCTAATGGTGTCAGGCATTGTACCCCATGGGCTGGTGACTAGCATTGTAACTGGTAGTGCATGGCTAGTGCATACGTCTGTTCCCTGTGAGTTGTGTACACCAACGGTGGTGGTGTTCCTGGCATTGACCAAGTGTATCCTCTGTCTCTCCCCCCCCTTTTTGTTTTGTCACACTGTCCTTTTGTGCATTACCATCATCTGGCGGAGGAGCAGAGGCACCAGCGACAGAGGGAGCTGCATTCCACATGGCCCATGAGGGCGAATCTACTGAGGGTGAAGGCACCAGTGGGATGGAGGGCGAGGGGAGCACCACAACGGGGACAGGAGGGGAAACCAGTGACTGCGACTCCTCCTCCGATGGAAGCTCCCTGGCGGTGGCGGACACCTCTGTGCCCACCCCAACAACAGGTACAGCCGCCACCTCCCCTACCAGCAACACCCTCCCAGCAGCCCCTCAGTGTGTTTCCCATGCCCACTTACCCAGGAGGGTGGGCATCTCCTTCGCCCCAGGCACCTCAGGCCGTACCCCAGTCAGCCCTGCTGCCCTCGGTGAGGAGGCTATTGACCTCCTGAGATCCCTCACTGTTGGGCAGTCAACCATTCTGAATGCCATCCAGGGTGTCGAGAGGCATTTGCAACAAACAAATGCATACCTGGAGGGCATTCACTCTGGCTTGGCAGCCCAACAGAGAGCCTTTCAGGCTCTGGCCTCAGCACTGATGGCAGCCATCATCCCTGTGTCTAGCCTCCCCCCTCCAACTTCCTCTACCCAGTCCCAATCCCCTCAAGCCCAACCTATCCCAAGCACACCTTCAGACCAGCATTCCCCCAAATCAACACACAAAAGTGGCTCAGGCAAACATAGGCACCACACCTCATCTCACAGGAACTCACACAAGCACCATGCCCATGCAGACACAGCAACATCCACTGCCTCCACCGTGTCCCCCTCCTCCTCTTCGTCCACCCCCCTTCCAGTCTTGTCTCCACTCACACCTGCATGCACTACATCCTCATCCACTACCTCCATCACCAGCACGCCCATCACTACACACCCCTCACGAACAGTCACCACCCCCACAACTTTGCACACCTCCCCTGTGTCCTCTCCCAGTTTGTCTGTGACCCCCTCCTCCCAAAGTACACAAACGCAGGCACCCACCCAACAGCTATCCACCTCACAACAGCATCCAGCCCATGCACCTTCACTCAAACTGAGCAGAAAGACACCCTCTACAACCACTCCCACTTCCTCCACTCCCAAACCCTCTCCATCTTCCTGTCCCAGTGTGTCTAAAAAACTTTTCCTTGCTAACTTTGACCTCTTCTCTACGCCTCCCCCCGTCCTTCCCCTCGGGCCAGGGTGTCAAGATCCCAGGCCAGCACCTCAGCCACCAAGTCGGCGTCCGCGGTGGTACCTGCAAGTCCCAGGGGATCAAAGGGGGCACCCGTCAGGGCTGCCAGTGTGTCAGCAACCCCTGCAAAGGACCAACCCATTCCGCCACCTGCCAAGGTGAAGAGGGTGCCAGCAAGCAGCACTGCCAAAAAGCAGGACCCAAACAGCAAGGCCTCCTCCAAAACTGCATCTGCCAGTGCCACGGTCCCAGCAGCATCTGGCAAGGTGGGGAAGGGCAAGAAAACCCAGGGACAGGCACTTCAGGCCTTGGACCCTTCAGGTGAGGGACTGGTGCCCACCATAAGTACTGACAGCCCAGCAACCTGTACTGTGGAAGGCACCGCCACCTGCACTGCCATCTGCCCCGCCACATGCACCGCCGCTGCCACAACAACAGTCAGCAGCATCATCCCCAATGGGCAGCCGTCTGAGGCTACAGGAGGCGGCCTGGTGTCTCCCTCCACTACTACCAGCACCTGCACCACGACCTGCACTGGCAGCATCTTCGCCACAGACACTGCCGCAAGCACTGCCAGCTGCGCCGCCATCTGCACCGCCACATGCCCAGCCAGTGCCACTACATCTATCATCAGCGGCATCCCCAGTGGGCAGGCGTCAGGGGCTGCAGGAGGCGGCCTGGACCCTCTACCCACCACTTGATGCACCACCACCAGCACCGGCACTACCAGCAGTTTGCAACCTAAGTCGCCTCAGGATGGAGTGTGGCTCTGCCTCCATGGAGCATCATGCTAACTGTTCCCTGCACATCTCGTGGCTCAGACACCCAGGTGAGGGAATGGGAACTGCCAGACCCCAGGTGCAGCATCACTGGGCCCAAAGCCCCCTCCAGAACCCAGTGGAGATATGCATCCACTATCACTTTCCTTGGCAGGATGAAGCACACTGGGCACAAAGCCCCCTCCAGAACCGGTGGAGATATGCATCCACTATCACTTTCCTTGGCAGGATGAAGCACACTAGGCACAAGGCCCCCTCCAGAACCGGTGGAGATATGCATCCACTATCACTTTCTTTGGCAGGATGAAGCACACTAGGCACAAGGCCCCCTCCAGAACCGGTGGAGATATGCATCCACTATCACTTTCCTTGGCAGGATGAAGCACACTGGGCACAAAGGCCCCTCCAGAACCAGTGGAGATATGCATTCAGGCCCCTCCAGAACCAGTGGAGATATGCATCCACTATCACTTTCCTTGGCAGGATGAAGCACACTGGGCACAAGGCCCCCTCCAGAACCAGTGGAGATATGCATCCACTATCACTTTCCTTGGCAGGATGAAGCACACTGGGCACAAAGCCCCCTCCATAACCAGTGGAATATGTCATCCACTTGAGAGACTGTGGCATTGCACTCCCCAGGACCAAGCAGTGGGCAAACCACCCACTAGAGAGACTGTGGCTTTGCACTCCCCAGGACCAAGCAGTGGGAAAACCACCCACTAGAGAGACTTGAGAGACTGTGGCTTTGCACTCCCCAGGAGCAAGCAGTGGGTAAACCACCCACTTGAGAGACTGTGGCCTTGCACTCCCCAGGACCAGGCAGTGGGTAAACCAACCACTTGAGAGACTGTGGCCTTGCACTCCCCAGGACCAAGCAGTGGGCATGTTGCCCTCTCCAGGAGCAGTGGCATAGTACCATCTTCCGGCTGAGGTGCCCCCCTTCCCCCTGAGGTGCCTGTGTGTTTGTTGACCTGATGCCCCTGCAGTGTTCTCTCTGTTATATTGTAAATATTTGTATATACTGTTGTTTACAATCATTAACTTTATCTGCATTTTCTAAATATCACTGATTTAACTCAATTCATTTTGTCCTTGCGTTCTTCCAGGGGGTTACGGGGTGTACATATAATGTTGTTGCATGTGTTTGTGTGTATGGTGTTGTGGGTGAGGGTGGGGTTGGGGTTGTTGAGTGTGTGTGTCACTTTCTTTTTCCTCCCCCCTCCCCTGTGTGCTAGGTGCAGTACTCACCGTGGTCGTCACCGCCGCCTTCTTTGATGTTCTTGGTGTATTAGCACATACACCAGCAGCAGCAGGACCTGTAGTTCGGGCTCCATGGCATCCTGGTTCTTCGTTGAGTGTCGAAAGGTGAATGGTTTCCCTTCCAAAGACTGTGTCTGCCGTGCTTTTGATGTCGTTGGTACCGCCCCGGAAAAGCTGGCAGATTGGTGCCTTGTGATACTGTGGGCGGTACATTGTCTTCCGCCTGTCTGTTGGCGGTGACCGCCGCAGTGGTTGTTGCTACCGCTGTGGTGGTCGGACTGTTAAAGTGGCTGTCTGTGTTCCGGTTTCCACCGTGGTCGTGATCCCATTTTTTGTACCGCGGGCCTATTGGCGGTATTACTGCCGCTTTAACACCGATCGCCAGGGTTGTAATGAGAGCCATAGTCTTTTCAAAAGAGAGCAGAGGCTGCGGGAGCTCGAATACCGCCAGTTCTGGTGGTATTTCTGGCTCCCAATTATGAATTTTCTGCTGGGCCAGCGGATGGTAACAGTGTTACCGTCCGCAGGCCCAGCAGAAAAGTCATATTAACATTGCTGCCGGCTCATAATAGAGCCGGCGGCAATGCTGATGTAGCAGTAACACCCGTTGTGCATTTCACTGCCCAAAATGCACAACGGGGCTGTGCCTGGGGGCCCCTGCACTGCCCATGCCAAGTGCATGGGCAGTGCAGGGGCCCCCAGGGCCACCCCAAAACCCCCTTACTGCCAGCTAAACCGCCAGCCGCTAGGGTCATAATAAGGCCCTTAGTCTCCCACATCGCGGATGATTCTGCTGCTCAAAATCCAGTAGTCACATTAGAATAATGAGAGTCTACACAACATGGCGCTGCCAACGTTTGGTCAGGCTCTAATTTTCGGGTCCTCCGGAGTATCTTTGTCTCATTATATACAATGATCCCTCAATAGTATATACGGAGACGTCCGTGGTACTGAGTATTTCCACTCCAGCTACGTAGGCTATCCTATTTGGGGCTGGAGGTTGTTCAAGCTTAAACTTTAAAAGGAAAGCCCTATTTGGTGTGCCTTTTCTGAACATTTCTTCGATCTAGTATGGCGAATCCACAGCAGATAGCAATAGCAGTCAACATGAGACAACCTCTGACTGCACACTAACTACAAACGGCCTAATGGCCCAGGGGGGCCAGTCAAATTTGTGGTGGATGCCCATCCAGCTTGTAGAACAGAGCTCTTCTATTCTTGGGTCACATTTCCAGCAGTTGATGGGAACACAAATACATTTGATCACTACACACATACAAATGCACCTGTACAATACAGGGCATATGCATATTTGGAAATACCATTATCTTATCAAGAACATAATAATTGGCTTGATTGCGCTCTACCCCACACAATATTACCAGTAAGGTTAGGTCCTCTAAGTAACGATGGTCCTACCTGGCCTTTATTGGCCACCTATACACCACATCCTCCAGTAGCGACTTTAGAAGTAGCTGAGGTTCGTCGCTTATATACTGAATTAACAGTGACATATAGATAATTAGTACAGTTTGAGATGCAAATGTTAAATACAAACCCAGCACGTGCTTCTCCAGCACAACCACATGCAGTCACGCCGGGTATAAACCCTGCGACTGTACATTCAATCATGGGTAAAGTACCCACCAAACGAGAGCAAACTCCGTTTTGGTTAGCACAAAAAATAAACGCGCTGGAGGCAGTATTTCCCCATACAGGACCTCAGGATAAACATAGAATCCTTACGATGTGCTTGCCATTTGGGATGGTCCCTACAGTAGAAAACTGTAATACTTGGGGCACGGTATATTCCGTGCTCTATACAACCACACACGGTACACCGACACTTGCCAATTTGCCGGAAGTGTTGAAACAAATTCATGATGAATACGGGGCTGGCCCGGCCCTGGACTTGGGGATGCAACTAATGGGCAATTTTGCCACAGTATCCAATATTATTTTAAGTAATCTTAAAGGGGAAGCGGTCGCACTAGCAGTGCACATGCGGCTCTGTGACGTTCCTCCACAAGATCAGGAACGCGCGCTGCCTAAGATTGTCGCAGAGACCTATTCTAGTATTGGTTGAGACAGTTTAGGGGCCAGACCAACTAAACCACAATTTCAGGGCAAACCTAACAAAGATTTTTCCAAGCAAGCTCCTGAGGGTAATAAGAAAAGCTGGGATAAAAAACAACAAACTCCTAAAAAAAAAAGAGCGGAGAAACTCCACGTATGGAGACCCCACGGAATAGATATAATCTCAGAAATAGAGACAATATAAAAACGCCTGATAGATATCAATATACTGATACACTCCAATCTCGTTCCTTTCTGGACTCATCGGAAAAACGAAATGAGAGAGGTGGGCAATCAGAGCGAAGATCAGAGTACGTGAAACCGAGACAGGAATCACAACGCTCATTGGAAGTTTCTGTTAAAAAGGAAGAGAAACCTGCCCAACAAAAACCCCAATTTAAAAAGGAAAAAATGGGCAGCAGTTGCAGTCCGACATGCCACACAGGAAGAGGGTCCTCTTGAAGAACAGGAAGTGGGCACTAGCACTGCTAGACAGCGCAGCAGAGGTCACAATAGTTTGCAGGAGTCTTCTAGAGCATCTGGAGGTGAAAGCAACTAATGACTTTATACAAGTAGAAACTTTGGACATGCGTGTCTCCACGCCTGATAGGGTGTATAAAGTAAAGCTGCAGTTAGGAGGAGACATTGAGCGCATAATAGACGCAATCTTTTGGGATTGCGTAGTAAACATATATGATGTTTTGTTGGCCGAACAAGATTGGCCACCTGAATTTGTTCGTACCTGCCCATATGGAGAAGACGTTATTAAACCTTCTTTCTCACCCCTTGTTCCAGAGGAACTCGCTGAATCCTATGCCATTGATTGGGCTTTGGCACAGGCACCTGTGTTATACCGCAATCATGTAGGATGGGATAAAGAATCCCCCTACCATGAAATTCCTATTGAAAATCAACCCCAACCACAATCTCAGTATCCAATAAAACATGATGCATAAGCACCTGTGAGGGAAATACTCACACAATTAGAGTACCAGGGCGTAATTGAACCCTATGTCTCCCCAATGAATAATCCATTGTTCCCAGTAGCTAAACCGGACCATTCATACAGAATAGTCTTAGACTACAGACACTTAGACAGTCATACACGCACATATGCTATACAAAACTCATATAGCACAGCACTGATGAACAATATAGTGTTTAAAAAATACAACACTGGACATTTCCAATGGTTTCTTCTGCCAGAATATAGCGTCTGAGAGTAGAGACTAAACAAATTTCAGTGCACTAGGCTCTCGGAAGAAATTCTGTCATTTACCTCAGGGGTATAAGAACAGACCAGGACTGTTTGCAGCTCGTGTTACTGCAATTTTGCACGAGATTGACCCTGAAGCATTGTTCTATGTAGATGATATTTATCTTACGGATGATGAATTGCTACAACATTTAAAACGGGTAGCCCGTATTGTTGTCGGATTTGCTGAATTTGGTTACAAATTCAGCTTAAAAAAAACAAAAATTGCCTTCCTCGGATATGAGCTGTCAAGTGAAGGAAAGAGCCTAGCGCCACAATTCTTAGAAAAATGAGCACAACTACAACCCCCAGATACGATAAAAAAACTCCAATCTCTATTGGGTTTTCTCAAATTTGGCAGAACTTACATTCCAGATTATGCCACACGCATAAAACCTTTATATGATTTGATACATCCTGATTTTTCCAGTAAATTCTGGACAATTGAGCATACATGCATTCTCAGAGAACTGCAGACAGACATGCTTGCAGCACAACATTTACACACAAGGGACAACAAAACACATTTGGTCATCAGAGTAATTGCTGGTGCCATCGGTTTCACCTATGTGGCATTTAATGAAGGTCAGACAGTCCCAATTGCATACAAATCACACTTGGACTCAGCAGCAGAACAACGCTTTGCTCCCACTGAGAAAATACTCACTGCTGTACAGATGGCGGTCATTAAATAAAGACCTCTAGCCCAGGGTAAACGCATAATTGTTGTTTCCCCAATCCCAGCCCTAGAGGCTGTTACAAAAGCCAGCATTCCAAACGCAAAAGCATTAAATCCGCGCTGGATACAATGGGCCACGTCTTTGACAGCCACTGATGTAGACTACATTTTTGACCCAAAAATTACAAACTCAAGAATTTTTGCAGTATGAACTAGAATACCCAGTTCCTGCAAACTCACTGCCTTTCGAGCAATATCATAGAGTCATGTACACTGATGGCTCTGCACAACCTGCAATTGGCACAAAGTACCAATATTCTGCTACTTGCGCAGTCGTAAGCGGCTATATGGAGGACAATAAATTCTGTCCCCCTACATACATTTACGCAAACCCTAGGGGACTGCACAGCACAAATGGCAGAGCTAAAAGCGTTGTTGATGGCACTGGAACATACGGATCCTGCACAGCCAAAGCTGATTGTTTGTGATTCGTATTATTGTCTCCAGTCATTCAATGAATACCTGCATTACAGGCACCAGAATGGGTTCAGAGATTCTAAAGGCAACACCATCAAACACAGACTTCTGTGGGGGAAAGTAGCAGATCTGAAAGAGATGCTACCAAATGGCCATGTTGTACATACACTTGGAAACCAGCGCATTAGAATACACGTCGCTGGGAATACAGTGGCTGATGAAGCCGCAAGGTCAGCAGTAGCTATGGCTGCTGTAGCTGCAGTCACACGTTTACGTACGAAACCAGACGCAGACATATGGGCTGCCGTGAAAGCTACGGCTGATGGTACACCCTATCCTAAAACATATCTGGCTAAATATTCTTACCGAATGGGAGACCGCCTGAACGCTGAGGTTAGGATACCAGGTGTAGGCGTGAGAGATATTCCCAACAAAGACATAAGACCAGAGCTGATTAAAGCAGAGCATGAAGGGGTGGCATCTGCACAAGCTGCTGTGGTGGCTACAATTTTAATCTTACAAGCCCGCTACTGGTGGCCAGGCCTCTACAGAGAGAACAAGCAGTATGTCCTTTGCTGTGACATCTGCCAACAAATCAAAGTTTCCACTGTCAAACGCCCGCCGCAGACACCCCGCTTGATTTTGAATAAACCATTACAATGTGTGTACTCGGACCATTGTGGTCCCCTAACACCAGATAGTGCATACAAGTATATATTAGTCGCTGTTGATTCTTGCCCCAGATTTCTATGGGTATGGCCACAACGCTCTGCTGACGCTCAGACTGTTATTAAAGATTTGTGAGGTTTTATCGGTGAATATGCGGTTGCAGCTTTCCACTCAGACCAGGGCCCTGCTTTCGCCTCAAGGGCATTCAGGGATGCCATGGCTTCGTTGGGGGTCCAACTCCAGTACTCGTCTCCATTTCATCCCAAGGGAAATAGTGTCGTGGAGGGATTAAACCGTGATTTAAAGCAATCCTTAACAGCCAGAGTCATAGGTACGGGTCGTAGTTGGCTTAATCACCTATATGGAGATCAAAGAGCACTTAACAATCTGCCTAGAAGGTCCCTGGGGGGTCATACTTCATATGAGTGCCTGTTCAGAACTCAAATGTATGTTCCTGATCTTGTTGGTCCTGGCGTGGAGGCGGCAGAAACACCTCTTGACATAAATGAACATGTCATTGTCTTACAGGAATTGCAACAGTTCCATGATAACAATTCTTCTATCAGCGCTGCCTCCACAGTGTAGGAGGCTGGCCTGGTTTGTAGTTGGTACCAGAGGTACTTACACCTTGTGCCAGGTCCAGTTATCCCTTATTAGTGTGGAAGAGGTGTTTCTAGCAGCTTTGGCTGATAGAAGGTAGCTATGGCAAAGCATCTTAGGCTGAACTAAGAGACATGTAAAGCTCCTACTATACCATTGGTGTCAAATGCACAATATCATAAGTAAAACACAATACACAGAATTACTAAAAATAAAGGTACTTTATTTTTATGACAATATGCCAAAAGTATATCAGTGAGTATCCTCAGTATGAGGATAAGTTATATACACAAGATATATGTACACAAACCAAAATTAGGTAAGTAATAGCAAGAAAAGTAATGCAAACAGTGTAGAATTACAATAGATTGCAATAAGAGCACATAGGTATAGGGGTAACACAAACCATATACTCCAAAAGTGGAATGCGAACCACGAATGGACCCCAAACCTATGTGAGCTTGTAGAGGGTCGCTGAGACTGTAAGAAAACAGTGAGGGTTAGAAAACTAGCCCACCCCAAGAACCTGAAAGGTAGGTGTAAAGTGCACCTACTACCCCCAGAGAGCACAGAAGTTGTGATAGGGGGATTCTGCAGGCAGAACAAACACCAGCAATGAAACAACAGTGGATTTCCGGACCTGAGTACCTGTAAGACAAGGGGACCAAGTCCAATAGTCGCAACAGTGTCGAGAGTGGGCAGGAGCCCAGGAAATGCTAGCTGAGGGTGCAAGGAAGCTGCCACTGGATGGAAGAAGCTTGGAGTTCTGCAATTAAGAAGAGAGCTAGGGACTTCTCCTTTGGAAGATGGGTGTCTCACGTCGCGATGGAGCTTGCAGAGGTGTTCCCACGCAGAAAGCCGGCAAACAAGCCTTGCTAGCTGAAGGGTCGCGGTAGAGGTTTTTGGGTGCTGCTGTGGCCCAGGAGGGTCCAGGATATCGCCACTTGGAGGAGGAGACAGAGGGGGCACCCAACAAGTCAGGGAGCCCTCACAGAAGCAGGCAGCACCCGCAAAAGTATCTGAACAGGCACTTGGAAGAAGAGTGAACTGGAGTCCACCCGAAGTCACAAAAGGGAGTCCCACAACGCCGGAGGACAACTCAGAAGGTTGTGCACTGCAGGAAAGAGTGTCGGGGACCCAGGCTTGGCTGTGCACAAAGGAAATCCTGGAAGAGTGCACAGCAGCCAGAGCAGCTGCAAAACACGAAGTACCCAGCAATGCAGTCTAGCGTGGGGAGGCAAGGACTTACCTCCACCAAACTTGGACTGAAGAGTCACTGGACTGTGGGAGTCACTTGGACAGAGTCGCTGAGTTCCAGGGACCACGCTCGTCAGGATGAGAGGGGACCCAGAGGACCAGTGTTACAGTCTTTTGGTGCCTGCATTAGCAGGGGGAAGATTCCGTCGACCCACTGGAGACTTCTTCAGAGCTCCTGGTGCAGGGTGAAGGCAGGCTACCCCCAGAGCATGCACCACCTTGAAACAGTTGAGAAAGCCGGCAGGATGAGGCGATACAAGGTTGCTAGTAGTCATCTTGCTACTTTGTTGCGGTTTTGCAGGTGTCCTGAGCAGTCAGCAGTCGATCCTTTGGTAGAAGGTGATGAGGGAGATGCAGAGGAACTCTGATGAGCTCTTGCTTTCGTTATCTGCAGAATTCCCCAAAGCAGAGACCCTAAATAGCCAGAAAAGGAGGTTTGGCTACCAACAAAGGAGGATTGGCTACCAAGACAGGTAAGAGCCTATCAGAAGGAGTCTCTGATGTCACCTGCTGGCACTGGCCACTCCGAGCAGTCCAGTGTTCCCCCAGCACCTTTAAATCCAAGATGGCAGATGTCTGGGACACACTGGAGAAGCTCTGGGCACCTCCCCTGGGAGGTGCAGGTCAGGGGAGCGGTCACTCCCCTTTCCTTTGTCCAGTTTCGCACCAGAGCAGGGCTGGGGGATCCCTGAACCGGTGTAGACTGGCTTATGCAGAGATGGGCACCATCTGTGCCCATCAAAGCATTTCCAGAGGCTGGGGGAGGCTACTCCTCCCCAGCCTTCACATCTATTCCCAAAGGGAGAGGGTGTAACACCCTCTCTCAGAGGAAATCCTTTGTCCTGCCTTCCTGGGCCAGGGCTGCCTGGACCCCAGGAGGGCAGAAGCCTGTCTGAGGGGTTGGCAGCAGCAACAGCTGCAGTGGAGACCCCAGAAAGGCAGTTTGGCAGTACCTGGGTACTATGCTAGAGACCCGGGGGATCATGGAATTGTCCCCCGAATGCCAGAATTGCATTGGGGGGACAATTCCATGATCTTAGACATGTTACATGGCCATGTTCGGAGTTACCATTGTGACGCTATACATAGGTAGTGACCTATGTATAGTGCATGCGTGTAATGGTGTCCCCGCACTCACAAAGTCCTGGGAATTTGCCCTGACGATGTGGAGGCATCTTGGCTAGTGCCAGGGTGCCTACACACTAAGTAACTTTGCACCCAACCTTCACCAGGTGAAGGTTAGACATACAGGTGACACATAGACTAAAACAACATATATACAGTGAAATATGAGGGTAACATGCCAGGCAAGATGGTACTTTCCTACACACAGGAATCAAGGATGTACCTGTAACGCCTACCAGCTAGATTCCTGGAATCGGGAATCTAGTACGTGAAAAGGTTGTTGTGAAAAAGGAATCTGGTCCTTCCTATCGAGCACCAGTCCCAGTCTTTGGGATACACGGTACCAGAACTTAATTCTACCACCATTGGCATGTGCCAAAGAAAATTGTTTTGTCTCCATCGACAATGTCAAACTACACCATGTGGCCGATCCTGCACAGCAGACCGAGAGGAACACCCGGTAGTTCCTGAATCCCTCTCACTACTTGTCAAGAAGTTCCTCTACAAGTTGTAAGCAGCAACATCGACACCTCTCCGAGCTTGGGGAGGGTGGAAAATGATCTTGCATTGGTTCCACTAACATCAAATAATACAGAAATGGTTGATCGCTTCGATACAACTTCAACACAAACGGATGGTGCGATTTATTCTGTGCCACCGCAAGAAACACCAACTCCACCAATTAACACAACTTCAACTTTTGCACAAACTGCTTCTGGATATTTTGCCAACATCAATGATGACGTCTCAGACTCATTCGCCTCTTCGACACCTGAACTGTCGAACACACGTAAGCTAATGAACTGGCTTAAAACAACATATTTTGTTTTTCCATGGACCTATCTATGGCTTTCCTTCACTGTATTAGCTTTCCTACTTTAGATTGGTTTTGTTATCATTTTCTTTTTATTAACACATGGCAATTTTCTTCCTGAAAAATCAACAGTTGAACTGGTGGATGTGGTACTAAAACCACATTTTTCATCATGTGTGGTCCGAAGAGGCTTATCTTTTGTGAGCATTTCCGCAATACCAATTCCTGATGGGATTTTTTAGGATAAAGTAATATTTGATATATATACGGTCCCACTGAAGTTATTCAAATCCCATATGTGTTCAAACTATCAATGAATGATATTATAATACCAGGCATTGTTTCTGATGATTGGGATGTGAAAACAGTTGATTCTATGATGACTGAATTGCGGTATTATACTGTATTTGAAAACAAAGATGTTTACCAATCTAAAGAAAATTATGGTTTGCTATAATTATTATGGGCACCACTTCATACATAGAGCGAGCAGCCCCAAAACAGCTATTTAATTATACATAATGGGAACATTGTACGACTCCACCACAAGGAGTTCCAAAACATATTCTGAAAAGTTTACATATTTTTCTGGGCACAATGTAAAAAATGCTGAGTCGTATTATTTTAAATTGCCACATACTAAAGATATACATATACTATTGACAAATACGAAATTTATATATTTGGAATCCTTTATTTCCCGGTTGTCTATAGAAGGCTACGAATATTGGCCGAAGTCGGTTGACTTGAAAAGTGTATGGGGAACTAGACATTAGCAAATAAGGGGGAAGGAAGCTTTATTCAGAGCATGCCTGATACCTGTACAAATTATGGGGGTGATTCCAACCCTGGCGGTCGGTGATAAAGCGGCGGCCAACCCGCCAACAGGCAGGCAGTCAAAAAAATGGAATTCTGACCCTGGTGGGAACCGCCAACACAGCCCGCCACTTTAACACTCCGACCGCCACGGCAGAACAGACAAACAGGTTGGCGGTCACTGCCAACAGGCAGGCGGCAGACAATGTACCGCCCACCCTATCACAACTCACCAATCCGCCACCTTTTCCGTGGCGGGAGCCCCGCCAATAAAAACACTGCGGAAACAGACAACAAACGGGAAAACGCTCACCTCTATACACTCCACGAAGAATCTGGACAGCATGGAACCCGAATTAAACATCCTCCCAGCTATTGTCTACCTGCTCATCTACCACGAGTACGAACGCCGGCGAAGACGACAACGGTGAGTACTGCACCTACGACACAGGGGAGGGGGGAGGAGAAAAGGTTACGGGTACACACATACGCGACACACCCAAACCCCCCCCCCCCAAATCCCTACACACCAATGCAGAGCAACAAGTCAGAGTGACACCCCCCAAACCCCCCGGAATAATGCAAAGACATAATTAAAATGATCTTTAAAATTTATGTATAAAATAGGTTCATTGAAGTCATGGTAAATATGCAATATGAAATATACAAAATAAAGAATGAACATAGTGAAAATTATAAACATAGGCAATAAGTCCTGCACAGTTAGTTAAATTTCCATAGTCCGTGGGCCAATGTGTACAAACACATGGGCAAAGCCCACACACGAGACCGGATACCATTGGAGAGAACACTGCAGGGGCATCAGCCACATGAGTCCACGACACCAGATCCACGAGGGGCCTCCATGCCCACTGTACCATCCTGGGGAGTGCAAAGCCACAGTCTCTCAAGTCTCTACAGTGGGAGGGTTGCCCACTGTGCCATCCTGGGGAGTACAAAGCCACAGTCTCTCAAGTCTCTACAGTGGGAGGGTTGCCCACTGTGCCATCCTGGGGAGTGCAAAGCCACAGTCCATCAGATGGATAACCGACTCCACTGGTATTGGAGGAGGCATGGTGCCCAGAGTGCTTCGTGAACACCTGCTCGACACAGAACCGGCACAGTCAATGGGCCAGCGGTGCTTGAGACGGCGTTGCCCAGCGGAGCGGTGCTTGAGACGGCGTTGCCCAGCGGAGCGGTGTTGAGACGGCGTTGCCCAGCGGAGCGGTGCTTGAGACGGCGGGGCCCAGCGGAGCGGTGCTTGAGACGGCGTTTCCCAGCGGAGTGGTGCTTGAGACGGCGTTGCCCAGCGGAGCGGTGCTTGAGACGGCGATGCCCAGCGGAGCGGTGCTTGAGACGGCGTTGCCCAGCGGAGCGGTGATTGAGACGGCGGGGCCCAGCGGAACGGTGCTTGAGACGGCGTTGCCCAGCGGAGCGGTGCTTGAGACAGCGGGCCCAGCGGAGCGGTGCTTGACAGGAAGGGCCCAGTGGTGCGGTGCTTGACTGGAAGGGCCCAGCGGTGCTTGAGATGAAGGGCCCAGCGGAGCGGTGCTTGACAGGAAGGGCCCAGCGGAGCGGTGCTTGAGACGGCGGGGCCCAGCGGAGCGGTGCTTGAGACGGCGGGGCCCAGCGGAGCGGTGCCCAGCGGAGCGGTGCTTGACAGGAAGGGCCCAGCGGAGCGGTGCTTGACTGGAAGGGCCCAGCGGAGCGGTGCTTGAGATGAAGGGCCCAGCGGAGCGGTGCTTGACAGGAAGTGCCCAGCGGAGCGGTGCTTGAGACGGCGGGGCCCAGCGGAGCGGTGCTTGAGATGAAGGGCCTAGCGGAGCGGTGCTTGAGATGAAGGGCCCAGCCGAGCGGTGCTTGACAGGAAGGGCCCAGCGGAGCGGTGCTTGAGATGGCGGGGCCCAGCGGAGCGGTGCTTGAGATGCCAGGCCCAGCGGAGCGGTGCTTGACAGGAAGGGCCCAGCGGAGCGGTGCTTGAGACGGCGGGGCCCAGCGGAGCGGTGCTTGAGATGACAGGCCCAGCGGAGCGGTGCTTGACAGGAAGGGCCCAGCGGAGCGGTGCTTGAGACGGCGGGGCCCAGCAGAGCGGTGCTTGACAGGAAGGGCCCAGCGGAGCGGTGCTTGACAGGAAGGGCCCAGCGGAGTGGTGCTTGAGACGGCGGGGCCCAGCGGAGCAGTGCTTGACAGGAAGGGCCCAGCGGAGCGGTGCTTGACTGGAAGGGCCCAGCGGAGCGGTGCTTGACAGGAAGTTCCCAGCGGAGCGGTGCTTGACAGGAAGTGCCCAGCGGAGCGGTGCTTGAGATGAAGGGCCCAGCGGAGCGGTGCTTGACAGGAAGGGCCCAGCGGAGCGGTGCTTGACAGGAAGTGCCCAGCGGAGCGGTGCTTGACAGGAAGTGCCCAGCGGAGCGGTGCTTGAGATGAAGGGCCCAGCGGAGCGGTGCTTGACAGGAAGTGCCCAGCGGAGCGGTGCTTGACAGGAAGGGCCCAGTGGAGCGGTGCTTGACAGGAAGGGCCCAGCGGAGCGGTGCTTGAGACGGCAGGGCCTGTTCAGCGGTGCCTGTCTTGGCGGGGCCCTGTTCAGCGGTGCTTGTCACGGCGGGGCCTGTTCAGCGGTGCCTGTCTTGGCGGGGCCCTGTTCAGCGGTGCTTGTCACAGCGGGGCCCTGTTCAGCAGTGCTTGTCACGGCGGGGCCTGTTCAGCGGTGCCTGTCTTGGCGGGGCCCTGTTCAGTGGTGCTTCTCACGGCGGGGCCCTGTATAGCGGTGCTTGTCACGGCGGGGCCTGTTCAGCTGTGCCTGTCTTGGCGGGGCCCTGTTCAGCGGTGCTTCTCACGGCGGGGCCCTGTTCAGCGGTGCCTGTCTTGGCAGGGCCCTGTTCAGCGGTGCTTGTCACGGCGGGGCCTGTTCAGCGGTGCCTGTCTTGGCGGGGCCCTGTTCAGCGGTGCTTCAGGGCCCTGTTCAGCGGTGCTTGTCCTGTCTTTCTAGGGAGCCAGACCTGGCCAAGACTCCCCGCTTAGTCGCCCTCCGACCTTGCGGTTGCGGGGCCCTCCTGTGATGGAGTCTTGGGCCCGTGGGTGTCGTCCGTCCCACCCGGAATGGGGCTGGTGGGGCCCTCCTGGTCAGCTCGCCTGCTGCATGACTTCTCCGCCCTGCTGCCCTTGCCCTCCTTCGCTGAAGCTCTCTGGCCCTTGCCTCCCTTTGATAATGTGGCAGGTGACGGGGCAAGGCTACTGTCCTTGGTGGCAGCTGTCTCAGGCTTCTCGCGCCGGCCCTTAGTTTTTGTTGTCCTCTTCCCAGGGGGTGGGCTGGCTGTCCCCTTGCTGCTGGCCGATGTTCCTGCCCTAGGAGCTGGTGGACTCCAATAGCCCTGCACTATGGTCATACTAGATGCAGGGCTGGTGGTGGCTGAGGTGCTCTTTGGACTCTTACCAGATGGAGGGGGTGGGTCAGGTGATGCAAAGAGGTTAATTTTGGAGAGGAATTTTTTTTTAGGAGCAATGGGAAGGGTAGGTGCAGTGGGTATGGGAGTGGAGGAAGAGGATGTGGTTGTAGGAGAGTCAAGTGTGCTGTCTTTGGGTGCAGGTGCTTGTGACGGAGGCTGTCGTGAGGTGGATGGCTGTTGGGTGGGTGGCTGCCTGCGTTTGTGTGGTTTGGAAGAGGGGGTGACAGACACACTGGGAGAGGACACAGGGGACGTGTAAATGGCAGTGGGGGTGGTGACTGCATGTGTGCGGACTGTACTGGAGGGTGTGCTGGTGATGGAAGTACTGGCTGATGGTGGTGTGCATGTAGGTGTGAGTGGAGACGTCACAGGGAGGGAGGAGGGAGACGAGGAGGAGGGGGACACAGAGGTGGTAGTGACTGTTGCCATGTCTGCATCTGGATGTTGCTTGGGTGAATGCTTGTGGGATCTGTGGTGCTTATGTCTGGATGAGCTGCCCTTGGGTGTTGAGGTGTGTGCAGGCTGGTCTGATGGTGTGGATGGGATAGGCTGAGGAACAGGAGACTGGGACTGGGTGGAGGCAGTTAGAAGAGGGAGGCTGGAGACAGGGACAATGGCTGCAGTCAGTGCTGAGGCCAGAGCGTTGAACGATCGCTGATGGGCAGCCTGACCCGAATGAATGCCCTCCAGGTATGCATTGCTCCGATGCACCTCCCTTTCTACACCCTGGATTGCATTCAAAAGGGTAGACTTCCCAACAATGATGGTCTGGAGGAGGTCAATGACCTCCTCACTGAGGGCAGCAGGGGTAACTGGGGTAGGGCCTGAGGTGCCTGGGGCGAAGGAAATGGCCGGCTTCCTGGCCGAGTGGGCACGGAGCGAAGGCTGAGGGGCTGCTTGGAGGGTGGGGCTGGTGCGCTGGGTGGCGGCTGTACCTGTTGTGGCGGTGGGCACGGATGTTGCCGCCACCACAAGGTAGCTCCCTTCCGAGGACGTGTCGGTGTCGCTGACGTCTCCACGGGTCCCCGTTGTGGAGCTCCCCTCGCCCTCCGTCTCACTGGTGTACTCGGAGTCTGTTGCATGGCCCTCTGGGGCCATGTGAGATGCAGCTCCCTCGTGCGCCGATGCCAATTCTCCTCCGCCTGATGATGCTAATGCACACATGCACAGGAAGAAAAAGAAAATGGGTGGGGGGGACAAATGAAGACAGGTTGAGTGCATGCATTGGCAACACCGTTGTCGGAGAGGACAGACACAGAAGCCCCCAGCACTACGCCGCGCAATCGGGGTACACTACTCAGTTCTTGTGACTAGGCCTACAGGTCTGTGGACGACAAATGCACACATGGGTGATGCAGGACCATGGATAGCTGTACTTGGCACCCTACAGAGGTGGGGGGCGGGGGCACAGGGCCATGCCTAACGGAGGGGACTAGCCTACAGAAAGCGCCCTGGCCTAGAGTTACCCACAGCCCTCCTCCCCAACCCAGACACCTCCACTGCGCGCAAAGATAGCAGAATGTGCTGATACTCACCCCCTTGTGTCTGCTGTGATGTCCTCACTCGCCCATCCAAATCGGGGTAGGCCGCCGCCAGGATCCGGGACATCAGGGGGGTCAATTGGCGGCTGGCACCCCTCCTACGTTGGGAGGCCATCTCCAGCAGAGACTCGGCGGTCTTTCTGGTCCCGCAGCGGATGTCCTCCCACCTCTTTCGGCAGTGGGTGCCCCATCTGTTGTGGACCCCCAGGGCCCGGACGTCCTTGGCGATGGCACGCCAAATGTTGATCTTCTGATGGGCGCTGACCTATTTGACATGTACAGGGTGGGAAAGGAAATATCATCACTTTTCTGCATGGTCGATGTGAGTGGCCCCCCCTCCCCAACCTTGCCATGTGGCACATGCTCTCATCTGTCGTGCGTTGCACTCCTCATTCGCTCCCCTCCCCACCATCTTACATCCACACCACTCAACACAGGCATAGCCCAATCAACGTGCACCCTGTGTACTAACCTGTTGGTCTGGAGGACCGTAGAGTACCGCATACTGGGGGAGGACCCCATCAACAAGTTTCTCCAATTCCTCAGATGTGAAGGCAGGGGCCCTTTCCCCAGTCGCAGCAGCCATTGTATCTCCCAGACCGAGGTCACAGCAGCACTTGCAGTATAGGTCCTCTCCTGTGGATGATCAGGTCTCGAGTGATTAATCAGATAGAAAATGGCGGTCACGCCCGCGGCGGTGCGTACCGCGGCGGTGCGTACCGCGACCGCCGGCGCATATCGTCATTGGCTCCTGAAACCCATAGGGTGCAATGTTAACCAATGCGGCTTAGCACTGCGGTCTTCGACCGCTTACCGCCACGGTGTGCCACGCCAGCGCATTGACCTCACATCCCACTGTCACACTTCACAGGTCAGGCAGCCGCCATTTCAAGGGCCCACATGGCATAATTTCAACTGCGTCACACAGGCCTAGGCCGTGCATTGCCACTCATACAAGCCTTTCAATGCATTGCGATTCTTTTACTGTGCAAGCTGCGTGAACGAACCTGTGGTTTGCTTGACTTTCTGCTCCATGTTGTCCTTCCTAGGCACCGTCCGCTGGGACTTGCGAGGAGAAGGATTAATCCTCCTGTGTACCGACCGCTGGTGGACCTGTCGACAATGGAAGAACGACATATTATACTTAGATACAGGCTTGACAGAGCCACTATACATGAACTGTGTGCCCAGCTGGAGCCAGACCTGATGTCACCCATCCGCCAACCCACAGGGATTCCCCCTCTGGTGCAGGTTCTGTCAGTACTCAATTTTTTGGCAAGTGGGTCTTTTCAGACAACAGTGGCCATGTCATCAGGGATGTCTCAGCCTATGTTTTCTAAGGTTTTGTCCAGAGTGTTGTCTGCCCTGATGAAATACATGCGGAGCTACATTGTTTTCCCTGAGGTGGATGATTTGGCTACAGTGAAGGGTGATTTCTATGCCCTTGGACATATCCCCAACATCATTGGTGCCATTGATGGGACCCATGTGGCTTTGGTTCCCCCCAAAGAAAGTGAGCAGGTGTACAGAAACAGAAAAAGTTATCATTCTATGAATGTCCAGGTGGTCTGTTTGGCTGACCAGTACATCTCCCATGTAAATGCCAAGTTCCCTGGGTCAGTGCATGACGCGTATGTTATGCGAAATAGCAGCATCCCTTATGTGATGGAACAGCTACAGAGACACCGTGTGTGGTTATTAGGTGACTCTGGTTACCCCAACCTCTCCTGGCTATTGACCCCAGTGAGGAATCCCCAGACCAGGGCAGAGGAACGGTACAATGAGGCCCATGGGCGAACTAGGAGGATCATAGAAAGGACCTTCGGCCTCCTGAAAGCCAGGTTTAGGTGCCTGCATATGACAGGGGGATCCCTAATGTACTCATTGCGACGCCAGGTGCCTTTTCTGCAGGAGGATGGTCCAGATGGTGGTGTTGTAGCAGCTGTGGAGCCTGTGGAGAGTGAAGAGGAGGAAGACGACGCGGACGACACAGACAACAGGGATACAGTCATACAACAATATTTTCAGTAGCACACAGGTAAGAATCAACCACGCCATTTCACATTTACTTAAGGCCTCCTGCGTCTCTACTGTCTGTGTTTCCCCCCAGTTCCTTTTAACTGAATTGTGACTTTCCCTTCCCTTTTCAGAGCTGTATGACCCACTGCGTGACTTCTGCTTTGTTTGCCCATGGACTAAAGCTTATTGACATTGGTATGTTGTCATCACAATGTAACTGAACATAATTGCACCATTATGTGTAATACATTTGTGAAAAATACAAGCAGACTCCTGTTATTTTAAGTGCAATTAGTGATTTATTTCAAGTGCTACATATAGGTACATGATTGTAAAACGGTGATGGGTGGGGGTGGAGTAATGTCCATGGCAGAGTCCAGTTCTCAGTTTCACAGGTGCATTGTCCATATGCCTGTGGAAGGATTGAGCAGGGGCAGTTTAAGGTTGGACAGGGTGACAATGTGGGACAGTGGGATGACATCAAGGGGTATCTTATGCTGGCGGGGGTCTTGGCATCCTACTCTGTCTTCTTGTGAGATCTCAGGTTCCGCTTGCGGGGTGGTTGTTCTTCAGCAGGAGGTGGGGTTCTGGTGGCCTGTCGTTGTGTGGGGGCCTCCTGTCCACTAGCGCCGGTGGAGGTGGTAGGCTGTTCCTGGTCCAGGCTAGTGACAGGGGCCCTTTAGGGTGCCACATGGTCCCGCAATGTGGTGACTATCTGGTTAAGGGCCAGGACGATGGTCCCCATTGCGGAACCAATGTTCCTCAGTTCCTCTCTGAACCCCATGTACCGTTCCTCCTGCTGTGCCTGGATCTCCTGGAACCTGGCCAGTACCGTCGCCATTGTCTCCTGGGAGTGGTGGTATGCTCCCATGATGGTGGTGAAGGCCTCTTGGAGAGTGGGTTCCCTGGGCCTGTCCCCCCCCTGTCGCACAGCAGCCCTCCCAGTTCCCCTGTGTTCCTGGGCCTCTGTCCCCTGGACGGTGTGCCCACTACCACTGCCCCCAGGTCCCTGTTGTTGTTGGGGTGGTTGTTCAACCTGGGTGCCCTGTAGTGGCGGACACACCGCTGATTTACGTGTCCTGGAGACAGAGGAATGGGCCCGCTGGGTGGGAGCTGTGCTGGTGTTCCCAAAGGGGGTTAGGTCTGCTGTAGCCTGTGGCTGTGTGTGGGGAACCGACTGTCCAGAGGTCTCCGATGGGCCGGGCTGGTCATCTGGGTCCAGGGAGACAGAGCTGCTGTCATCGCTGGGGGCCTCTTCTGGGTGGGATGGACATCTCTGGACCCTCCGTGGCGGTGTGGTAGCGTTCGGGTCCTGCAGGGGTATAAGGGTATGGTTATTGCTTCTGTGTGTGGCATTTCGTGTGATGGGTGGGTGTCCGTGTACCCAAGTGCAGGCATTCCCTTGTGGGGGCTTTTGTGAGGGTGGCTTGTGGGGGTGATGTGTGTGTGCAGTGGGCATGCTTTGGTGATGGGTGTCCATGCTTTGTGGTCGCATGCAGGGCTTGGTGTTGGGATGGGTGGGTTGTGATGGTGAGACATTTGCAAGGAGTTGGTGTGATGGGGGTGGGGGTGAGAGTGGGGGTATGTGCTGGCATGCAGGTGGGGTGGGGGTGGGAAGTAGTAGTTAAGAATTGACTTACCAGAGTCCATTCCTCCAGATACTCCTGCGAGGCCGTCAGGATGCAGGATGTGCAAGACTTCCTCCTCCCATGCTGTAAATTCTGGGGGAGTAGGTGGGGGTCCGCCGCCAGTCTTCTGCACCGCGATGTTGTGCCTTGATACCATAGAACGCACCTTCCCCCGTAGGTCGTTCCATCGCTTCCTGATGTCCTCCCGATTGCGTGGATGCTGTCCCACCGCGTTGACCCTGTCCACTATCCTTTGCCATAGCTCCATCTTCCTAGCAATTGTGGTGTGCTGCACCTGTGCCCCGAATAGCTGGGGCTCTACACAAACTATTTCCTCCACCATGACCCTGAGTTCTGCGTCAGAGAACCTGGGGTGTCTTTGGGGTGCCATGGGGTGGTGTGGATGAGGTGAGGGAAGTTGTATGTGTTGTGGAGTGTAATGTGTGTGGTGGTGTATGGTGTTTTGTGCGTGGTAATTGTGTGGGTGATGTTGTGATTTGCCTCTGTGTGATGGTCTACTCTAAACAGTACTGTCTCTCTCTGTCCTTGATTCGCAATTGTGGTCGTAGGGGTTTGTGGGTGATGTGGGTGTGTGTTTTATATTGTATTGGGTGTGTGGGAGTGGTGTGTATATGTGTCTCAGGTGTGTGTATTTCAAATTGTCCAATGTGGTTGTGTTTTGTAAGGGTGTGTGTATTTTGAGAGCGGCGGTGTGTACCGCCAATGGAATACCGCGGTTGAAAGACCGCCGCGTGGATTCGTGGGTCGGAATGGCATGGGCGTATTTCTGTTGGCGTGACGGTGGAGGTTTGGTCATCGCCATTTTTTCACTGACCTTTGGTGTGGCGGACTTTTGTGGATGTCGGGTTTTTGGAGGTTTTCAAGTAGCGGGTCAGAATGACCGTGGCGGTTTACCGCGACCGCGGTGGTGTTATGGCGGTCTTCTGACCGGCGGTAAGCGCCTTTTACCGCCGAGGTCAGAATGACCCCCTATATTCTTAAATGAAACAGTACAACAAACAAGTTGTTTAGGCTTAGCAAGGATTAAGGAATTAAACACGCCCAGTATACCTGCCCCTGCAAAGTTTTATAAATGGCAAAAATATAC
Source organism: Pleurodeles waltl (assembly GCF_031143425.1). Taxonomy (NCBI): domain Eukaryota; kingdom Metazoa; phylum Chordata; class Amphibia; order Caudata; family Salamandridae; genus Pleurodeles; species Pleurodeles waltl. The sequence goes on along the minus strand of NC_090445.1, from coordinate 1,651,826,397 downwards.
AAATGCAACTGAAGATCAGCTCGACGAATGGGTCCAGAATGGTACTTTTAATGTTTCACTGACACGTCCTGGCAGGTGGTTATTGTGGCCAATAGATACCAATGGGTGTCACCAATGTTTTATTAACTCCTCAGGTGGTTTTAGAACTAATAGGTCAGACCCTCGCTATATATCATGCGAACATGGGGGAAAAGTTACAACATACAGTGTAGGGAAACTATGCCAGCAATGGTTAAGAACTTCCTCACTAGATGCAGTTAGAGAACACCTCAGTCTCCTGTCTAATAATACTGATTTTCAGGATTTCCTGTTAGGCCCCAGAAAACACTGCAGAAAGCGTTTCTTATATGAAGTATATAATGAAATTTGGAAGCTTTCCCAACAAGAAAGAGCTGCCCAGTTAAGGCAAATAGACCAGGAAAATCTAAAAAAAGCATTAGCTGTTGTAGATAATGAGATTAATACTCTGTCCGACCGAATATACACCTTAAATAACATTGGCCCTGATTCTGACCCCGGCGGTCTGAGACCGCCGGGGCCAGGGTCGGCGGGAGCACCGCCGACAGGCCGGCGGTGCCCCGCAGGGCATTCTGACCGCGGCGCTTTGGCCGCGGTCAGATTTGGAAAACCGGCGGTCTCCCGCCGGTTTTCCGCTGCCCTTGAGAATCCTCCATGGCGGCGGAGCGCGCTCTGCCGCCATGGGGATTCTGACACCCCCTACCGCCATCCTGTTCCTGGCGGGTCTCCCGCCAGGAACAGGATGGCGGTAGGGGGTGCCGCGGGGCCCCTGGGGGCCCCTGCAGTGCCCATGCCAGTGGCATGGGCACTGCAGGGGCCCCTGTAAGAGGGCCCCACTCTGTATTTCAGTGTCTGCTTTGCAGACACTGAAATACGCGGCCTTCCCACTCCGCCGGCTCAATTCTGAGCCGGCGTCCTCGTGGGAAGGTTGATTTGCCCTGGGCTGGCGGGCGGCCTTTTGGCGGTCGCCCGCCAGCCCAGGGCAAATCCCAAAATACCCTCAGCGGTCGTTATACAAACAGATATGTCTTCTTTACATCATAGACAGAGTCATATAAGGTCCATTATGCAGTTGGGATGGACACTTCAAACATTGTGGGTCGCGTTCCCCGGCAGCATGTCAGCGCAAGGGAAATATTTTCTTCCTTTAATTTAACGCTACAACAACAACTAATGGCTAAGAAAGAAGTAACTTATGTCAATCTAACCATCGAGAAGTTAGAAAAGTTACCTTTTACTGTGGCTGAAATACCATCTGCTGAGTGGCTAATATACGGGGTCATTAATCTGCCTATTTCTACACTTCAATTCACCTCTTGTTTAAAACACATTCCAGTATGCAGATATGAAAGGCTGGGAGATAGTTACATCCATGAGGTGTGGGAGCATCCCTTCTCATACAAATGTCTCAATGGCATGAAAGAAGACTTTCTTAGCGGTAGTAAATGTGAGACTTCAGTCAGCCATTCGTTGGTTTGTAAACAGCTGTCCTTGCATGGGGCGTGTAACACGTCTGCAGCAAACTTCGCTTGTTATCTGAAGGGAGTTCCAGTCCCCTTGATTAGACCTACGTTCCAGGTGCTTTCAAATGGCAGCTATGTTCTCCTCAACAGTGAGGACTGTTGTGGGATGCGGGCCGGGATAGTTTATGTCGTTTCCGTCTCTAAGGTTGTTACATGCTGCTGGAACGTACTTTTTCACCCCACTAACATAAAAGACATAGCTGACATTTGGCCTCACATTGCTACTTCAAATGTGAATTTTGACAAGTTGAGCAGACTCAAGGCTTTATTGTTTCAAAAGCATGTGGCTCTTAAATCTGCATGCGACACCTACGCACTTCAGGTGGCAAGGTCGTCAGCAGAAATACAGTCCCTTTTACATGTGCAGTGGCTGTCCCGCCACAACAAGGAGGAATGAAAGTGCTCCATCAGCACCGCTGTGTTGTGAACGCATGATGCAGTATTTTGGAGCAGCACTCCTGGAGCAATTGGAGTGTGGCTGGTATCTGTCATTCAGACCGGTTTTACATTGTGTACAGCCTGTATTTCGGTGCCTCTGGTGCTCTTTCGAACACGCACTGGAAGTCTGTCTTTCTATGCAGCGCTTGCTTTCATTAGACGATCTGTTGATGTTCTCGCTGAGGGTTCATTACCAGACTAGCGTATTGAGGTTGCGTTTGCTACAGGAAGCTACTTATGAGTTGCCCTTCCTGGAGGATGTGACTCGTGACTCATCATTGGGCACACCACGGAATGCCCCCTTGGCTGAGGCTGAGGCTATGGAACAAGACTGCTACTTGATCCTTCTTGGCGATAACTTTCCAACTTTAACATCGGCCAAAGTGGAAGATTTTCTGTCCTCTATGGTCCTGGAATCGATTGGAACTTTTCAATAATAACTTTGTCTTTTGAAATTCGGTTTTATGCCACATGTTCATGTTTTAAATTGTCCTTCTACATGCTCACGTGTCCCTTTGACTTGTCATAATTGACATTGCTTTTACATATATATCTTAGGTTGAGCTTGTAGTAGCACTTTTGTATGTCCTTAGGCTTTGAACCACCTTCAACCAACAAGGGGAGGGTGTTGTGTAGCCATTTTAGCCATAGCTCCATGCACGTTATTTTAACACACTAGGCCAAGCCGCTGTGCACCTTAACCTAGACATATTTTATTCGGCTTCATTTTATTATTGTTACAAAAGCCACTTTTACAGTATTGTTTTATTTTCTGTTTATCTAACTGTTTTTGCCTAGGCCAGCACTCTGTTTTCAAACAAGACATTCTTGATCACTCTGTGCTTCTTCCAAGGCTACAGCGTGGTACATTGCCGGTGAACGTGGTAGAGGTTTAGTCTCCAACATTTGTAGAAAACACACATCCTTACGTAGGGACATTTTCCCAGAACATCAGCTGTGTTGTTATAAAAACACTTCCTTGTCCCTTACACGTTAGAGGGAGATTCCAGCCAGAGAACCACGACTGTATGCTGATTGCAGAATGCTTTGCTACAGATGCTAATGTAGACAGCAGGCCTTTGTTCAGGTATGGGTGATGATATCTTCCCAGGGGAACCTGAAGGGCAGAATTAGAGCTTAACATGTCTGTGCTCTTTAACAGCCTAGGTAGGAGTTAGTCCATTGACAATAGTGACAATATGATAGCGTTATTTCTATGCTTCACTCTCCTCGTCTCAGTTTTAATACTGTTATGCTGTGTCGTCCTGGTTATTGCAGCTCACGCTTTGCTATCTAAGATGCAGTTGTTTTATTAAAATCATTATTGAAACATATACTGCCTCTGTTTGTCATTTATATATGAGACTAAGGGGGTCATTCAGACCCCGGCGGGCGGCGGGAGCCGCCCGCCTGGCGGGAACCGCCGAATGACCGCACCGCGGTCAAAAGACCGTAGCGGCCATTCTGTGTTTCCCGCTGGGCTGGCAGGCGACCGCCAGAAGGCCGCCCGCCAGCCCAGCGGGAAACCCCTTCCCACGAGGACGCCGGCTCCGAATGGAGCCGGTGTAGTGGGAAGGGTGCGACGGGTGCAGTTGCACCCGTCGCGAATTTCAGTGTCTGCAATGCAGACACTGAAATTCTATGTGGGGCCCGCTTACGGGGGCCCCTGCAGTGCCCATGCCATTGACCGCCGGGGTCAGAATCACCCCCTAAGGGCCATATGTACGAACACTTTTTCCCATAGACACAGAATGGAAAAAAAACCTTTGCTACATCTGGCCCTAAATGTAACTGAGAGAAACGGATGAGACCTGAGTGACCACGGCTTCCCTGAGAAACCAAGTATGTCATGCGCTCGGCTGCCTAGTCATCTCTATCCTTGGGTAGAGATGAGGCACTGCTAGTTAGCCAGAGAAAAACCCGGATTGGAGTGACAGGTGTCACCCGCTGTGGATCAGACTTAGGCTCTCATTACAACCGTGGCGGTAAATGCCACCTAACGCAATGCTGGCAGCCGCCAACATACCATGACCACGGCGGTATTCTGCTACGGGTATTATGACCCACACTGAGAAATCCGTCACTATACAGACACCCACACAAGTCCGTCAGATCAAAGGTCAGTGATAAATTGGTGGTAGCAAAACCCACACCATTACGCCAACAGGAATATGCCCAGAGTATCACGACCCACGATACCTTGGCGGTCTTTCAATCGCGGTAAACCATTGGCGGTACACACCCCTGCGCTCAAAATACACACACATTTACAAAACTACACCACATTGGACAGTTCAAAATACACACACCTGACACACACACACATCACACCCACACCACAATAAAACACACACCCACATTACCCACAACCCTTTCAACAACAAAAAAGATTGCCAACACAGAGAGACACAAGCCAGAAGCACCCACTCAATCTGAGGCACAGAACACCATCGCCCATACACCATCTGCACACATCACAGGATACACCCCAACACATCACTCCACACATCACCCCACACATCCTCACACATACACTCACACCACAACCATGGCACCCCAAAGACACCCCAGGTTTTCAGAGATAGAGCTAAGGGTCATGGTGGAGGAAATCATCCGGGTAGAGCCACAGCTATTCGGATCACAGGTGCAGCAGACGTCCATTGCAAGGAAGATGGAGCTATGGCGGAGACTCGTGGACAGGGTCAACGTGTGGGACAGCATCCAAGAACCAGGGATGACATCAGGAAGAGGTGGAACGACCTACAGGGGAAGGTGCATTCAGTGGTTGCAAGACACTAGGTAGCAGTACAGAGGACTGGCGGTGGACCCACTCCTCCACCACAACTAACAACATAGGAGGAGCAAGTCTTGGCGATCATGCACCCCGAGAGCCTCGCAGGAGTAACAGGAGGACTGGACTCTGGTAAGTCAAATGTTTACTACTTCACCCCCCAAGCTGCATGCCATCACAAACTCCTACCCCTACCCTCACACCCATCACTCCAACACCTCACATATACCCCACCATCACAACCCACCCATCCCAATACCAAGCCCTGTATGCAACACCAAAGCATGGATCCCCAACACAGACCTGCATGGACATCCATTACCACAGCATGCCCATTAGAGAGCCAACAAAATCACCACTCACACAAGGCCAAGCTGACAGGGAAATCACAACCATACAGGGAAACACACCCATGCACAAGATGGCACACGCAGATACATTAACACTGCATTTGCATCCCCACAGGACCCCTACTCAACGTCACCGGAGAGGAGGTGCCAGCTACATCCATTCCCCCCCCCCCGAAGAGGCCCACAGTGACGACAGCAGCTCTGCACGCCTGGATCAGAATGACCAACCTGTCCCATCAGGAACCTCTGGAGAGTAGGTTTCCCTGCCACAGTCCCAACGCACCACAGAGCCTCCCCCCTCAGGAAACACCACCAAAGCACCCACCAGTGGGCCCATCCCTCTGTCCCCAGGACACATCAATCAGCACTACAGGGAGCCTAGGCAACCCCACAAACCCAGGACGATCAGGGACCTGGGGTCAGTGGCAGTGGGCAGACGGTTCAGGGGACAGAGGCACTGGACAACCGGGAAGCTGGGAGGACTGCTGTGCGACAGGGGGAGGACAGGCCCAGGGAACCCACTCTCCACGAGGCACTCTCAAACCTCCTGGAAGCATAACTCGATTCCCAGGAGACGATGATCCAAGCTGCAGGAGACCCAGTGGCTGCAGGAGGGACAGTACCTGGGGATCAGGGATGACCTAACAAACATCTACACCATCCTGGTCACCATTGCAGGGGTGCTGGCTGACATGGCCAAGACCATGAGGGAGGCAGTGGCACAACAACAGGTGTCTGACACTAGCCAAACAGATGAACAGCCCTCCACCAGCACTAGTGGACAGGAGGCCCCACCACAGGAACAACAGGCCACCAGCACTCCACCCCCTGCAGAAAGAGAACCACCCCGCAAACGGCCCCTGCGATCCAGGCAGAAGCCAGAGAACATTGCCAAGACCCCCGCCAGGAAATAAGACTCTCCTGATTGTCACCCCTCTGTCCCACTCTGGCACCCTGTCCACCTTGAACTGCCATTGCTCTCTTTTCAATGCCCCATTGGACAATGCACCTGTGATACCAAGAGACTGGACTCTACTGTACTATCACCATCACCATCACCCCAGCCCATTGCACATCCCCCTATACTTATGAGCACCTTAATAAACACCCTTGGAACAAATACTAATCTGGAGTCTGTCAAATGATTCACAAATGTATTTGTACAACTTCATCAAAGCATTGCAACTCAAATGTTCAGTGAAATATACTTTGGAATGACCTTTGGTGGGCAGCAGTACACATAGAAGGAGCCAGAGTGGGGCACAGAGATCTGAAAATAGAGAAGCCAAAGGGTACTGTCAATGGCCATAGACATAGGGTAAGAGGCTGCCTTGTACAATGTCCAACTGATAACTGAAATGTAAAGTGAACTTACAATGTCTTACCTGTGTCTCATTGGAGGTACTGCTGAATTATGTTGCTTCTGTTGTCAACATCTTCTTCCTCTGCCTCCTCTTCATCACTGTCCACAGGCTCCACCGCTGCCACAAGACCATCTCCAGGCACATCATCCTGCAGAAAAGGCACCTGGCATCTCAAGGCCAGGTTGTGCAACATGCAACATGTAACGATGATCTGGCACACCTTCTTGGGTGAGTAGTACAGGGAGCCACCTGTCAGATGGAGGCACCGGAACCTGGCCTTCAGGAAGCCGAAGGTCCTTTCAATAATCCTCCTTGTACGTCCATGTGTCTCATTGTAACGTGCCTCTGCCCTTGTCCTGGCATTCCTCACTGGGGTCAGTAGCCATGAGAGGTTGGGGTAACCAGAGTCACCTGCAAATATCGAGGGACAACTGTTAGACACAGACTAACCCTTAGGGATAATCCCATACCCCGATAGGTGGCCTATCTGGAGTAGGATGGGTGCTTGAAGGCATCACAGCAGCCACAAGGGGGTGAGTACAGATTCTGAGTCCTGACTTTGTGCGCATTAAGAGTTACCTGGGTGGGGGGGTTGGGGCTATGGGTGCCCCGTGGCCAGGGCCAAGATGGCAGGGTAGGTCCCTTGTTGGGCAGGCTCTGGTGCACTCCTACCCCAAAAGTGTTAGTGGGCATCTACTACTGGGCAGGGTTCTGTGGGTATCTGGGGTGCAGCTGATGGTGTTAGGTACTGTACCCCATGGGCTGGTGATTATCTTAGTAACTGGTTGGGCATGGCCTAGTGCATAGGGCTGCTCCCTGTGTGTTGTGTACGCCAACGGTAGTGGTGTTGCAGGAATTGACCAAGTGTATCCTCTGTCTCCCCCCCCTTTTTGTTCTCTCACCCTGTCCTTATATGCATTAGCATCATCTGGCAGAGGAGCAGAAGCACCGGCGACGGAGAGAGCTGCATCCCTTATGGGCCTGGAGGCCGAATCCACCGATGGTGAAGGCACCAGTGGGACGGAGGGCGAGGGGAGCAACACGACGGGGACAGGAGGGGAGACCACAGAGAGCGACTCCTCCTCCGATGGAAGTTTCCTGGCGGTGGCAGACACCTCTGTGCCCACCCCATCAACAGGTACAGCCGCCACCACCTCTACCAGCACCACCCTCCCAGCAGCCCCTCAGTGTGTTTCCTGTGCCCGCTCACCCCAGAGGGTGGGCATCTCCTTCACCCCAGGCACCTCAGTCCCTGCCCCAGTCAGCCCTGCTGCCCTCAGTGAGGAGGCTATTGACCTCCTGAGATCCCTCACTGTTGGGCAGTCAACTATTCTGAATGCCATCCAGGGTGTCGAGAGGCATTTCAGGCTCTGGCCTCAGCACTGATGGCAGCCATTGTCCCTGTGTCTAGCCTCCCCCCCCCTACTTCCTCTACCCAGTCCCAATCCCCTCAACCCCAGCCTATCCCAAGCACACCTTCAGATGAACATTCACCCAAATCAACACACAGAAGTGGCTCAGGCAAACACAAGCACCACAGTTCATCCCACAGGCACTCACACAAGCACCATACCCATGCAGACACACCAACATCCCCTGCCTCAACTGTGTCCCCCTACTCCTCCCTCCCAGTGGCATCTCCACTCACACCTGCATGCACTACATCCTCATCCACTACCTCCATCACCAGCACACCCATCACTACTCACCCCTCACTGGCAGTCACCACCCCCACAACCATGCACACATCCCCTGTGTCCTCTCCCAGTGTGTCTGTGACCCCTCCCACCGAAGTACACAAACACCCACCCACCCAACAGCCATCCACCTCAGAACAGCATCCAGCACATGCACCTCCATCCAAACTCAGCAGACAGACACCTCCTACAACCACTCCCTCTTCCTCCACTCCCAAACCCTCTTCCACTTCCCGCCGCAGTGTGTCTAAGAAGCTTTTCCTGGCAAACATTGACCTCTTCCCTACCCCTCCCCCATCCTTCCCCTCTGGCCAGGGTGTCCAGAACCCAGGCCAGCACCTCAGCCACCAAGTCGGCTTCCGCTGTAGTACCTGCAACTCCCAGAGGCTCTAAGGGGGCACCCGTCAGGCCAGCCAGTGTGCTACCAACCCCTGCAAAGGACCAAACCATTCCGCCACCTGCCAAGGTGAAGAAGGGCCCAGCATGCAGCAAGGGCAATGAGCACAACCCACCCAGCAAGGCCTCTTTCAAAACTCCAGCTGCCAGAGCCAAGGTCACAACAGCATCTGCCAAGGTGAGGAAGGGGCAGAAAACCCAAGACAAGGCACTTCAGCCGACGGAGGCTGCAGGTGAAGCCCTGGTGCCCACCAGCAGAACCGCCAGCCCCGCCAACTCCACCGAATGCAACACCACCAACAGCACAGTTGCAAGCACCGCCACCTGCACCACCACTGCCACCACTACTATCAGCACCAGCATCCCCAGTGGGCAGCCGTCCGAGGCTGCAGGAGAAGGGCTGGAGCCTCCCTCCACCACTCGCAGCACCGGCACCTGCACCACGGGCAGCACCGCCAGCAGTCCCGCCACAAGCACTGCCACCTGCACCGCTGACAGTAGGACCACTACCAGCACCAGCAGCCCCAGTGGTCGGCCGTCTGAGGCTGCAGGAGATGGGCTGGAGCCTACCACCACCACTGGCAGCACCCCCACCAGCACCGGCACTACCACCAGTTAGCAGCCTTAGGCGCCGCAGGATGGAGTCTAGCCCTGCCTCCATTGACTATCATGCTACCTGTTCCGTGCAAATCTTGTGTCTCAGACACCCAGGTGAGGGAATATGAAGTGGCACACCCCATGTGCTGCATCACTGGGCACAAAGCCCCCTCCAGAACCAGTGGAGATATGCATCCACTCACCCTATCCTTGGCAGGATGAAGCAGACTGGGCACACAGCCCCCTCCAGAACCAGTGGAGATATGCATCCACTCACCCTATCCTTGGCAGGATGAAGCAGACTGGGCACAAAGCCCCCTCCAGAACCAGTGGAGATATGCATCCACTCAGCCCCTCCTTGGCAGGCTGAAGCACACTGGGCACAAAGCCCCCTCCAGAACCAGTGGAGAAGCCAGCCACTAGGGAGACTGTGGCTTTGCACTCCCCAGGAGCAAGCAGTGGGCAAACCACCCGCTTGAGAGACTTGAGAGACTGTGGCTTTGCACTCCCCAGGAGCAAGCAGTGGGCAAACCACCCACTTGAGAGACTTGAGAGACTGTGGCTTTGCACTCCCCAGGAGCAAGCAGTGGGCACACCACCCACTTGAGAGTCTTGAGGGACCGTGGCTTTGCACTCCCCAGGAGCAAGCAGTGGGCTACCACACACTTGAGAGACTTGAGAGACGGTGGCATTGCACTCCCCAGGACATCACTCTGGGCAGACCACCCAGTTGAGAGACTGTGGCCTTGCACTCCCTAGGACATCGCTGTGGGCATGGAGCCCCCTCGAGGAGCAGTGGCGTTATTCCATCTTCCGGCTGAGGTGCCCCCCCTTACCCGTCCCCCTGAGGTGCCTGTGTGTTTTCGACCTGATGCCCCTGCAGTGTTCTCTCTGTAAGAAGCTTGTCTGCCGCCTGGCTGTTGGAGGTTACCGCTGCGGTGTTTGTTGCTACTGCCGTGGCGGTCGGAGTGTTAAAGTGGCTGTCTGTGTTGGCGGTTTCCGCCGTGGTCATGATTCAATTTTTTTTACCGCCGGCCTGTTGGCGGTGTTACCGCCGTTTTAACACCGACCGCCAGGGCTGTAATGAGGGCCATTGTTTGTGACCCCCAAATAAAGATTCTCTATTTGTAAGTCACAAAATCCTGTCGCAATTTATACTGAATCGCAATTTGGTTGCATCTCTATTTCTGGTTACTGAATGGCATTCGTACATAGCAAAAAGCCATTTAATCATTCGCATGTAGGTTTGTGACCTAATTGCGAATCACAAAACGGACATACATGTGGCCCTAGATTTGCTAAAGAGAGCATCAGTAGCCCTCTTCTCATTGTTAATCACACAGTCATCCTGCCAACAAAAAATAGCAAATCTATTTTCACATACTACATCTCGATCTATCAAAACCACTGGGTTACCCTTCAGAGACTGGTAAGTAGTATTAGAGAACTGATTTGGGTCCAGCGAGGTTTGTTGGACGGAAAGGTAATAATCTTCTTCTTTGTCAACATGTCCTGGATCCTCTTTGTGCCAAAGTTTTCCTTGCATTGCAGGGCTATGCAGTAGGTGAAGTAGCTGGATTCAGAACATCAGGTGAGTTTAATATCTCCTTCACTTCTACCAAAAGACCATCACTTCTGTTCACAACTCAGTTCCTTCCTGCTGCTGTAGCCATTTACCCCCTCTAGGGCCTTTCTCTTCCCATGTTCAGGACCACGGAAGAAGTATACTCATACTTAATGCCGCAAATATTCTTTCAATAAAATTTGACAAAAATAAATCGGCAATTGAAGGAAAATAAAACAGTGTAAGTACACAATATAGTTGTGCAAGGTGTTTGAAGGGTGGCCCAGCCCAGTCTCTTTTGGGCTCTGATGGGCACAGAAGGGCTCAGCCTTGGGCCAGGCTAAGCCTGGGCACGGTCTGTGCAATGGGGGGGGGGTCTCACCTTTATGCACCTGCTGGCATGCTGGAAATGCGAACTTGTGGCTCCTGCCGCGGAGTGTGTCAGAGCCCGGAGTCCTGGGCCCAAGTAAGGCATCCAGATCTACTCCTCTGGTGATAGCCCAGATGATCGTTTCAAATAAGGACACCTCTCACACACTCCAATCCTTTGAAGTACTGCGTTCCTCCTGGAGGTCCCACAAAGCCTCACTCCACCACTTTTTGAGGTGGTGTCTGTCGTGCTGTTCCATGAATACAACTGAGCCATTGTGCCAGAGGGAGAACGAGCTTTTCAGTCACTTACTTCATGATACTCCACTTAAAATATATGTTGTTATTTTTGTGATAGTTGTCCTGGATTACCAAAACATAGCATCAACCTTCTCTGCAAAGGCTAAGGTATTCCTAGAAGAGCTTGCCATCCCTGACCAGATGGGAAGGAAGAGAAAGATTTAATTTAGGGAATCATCGCATTACAGGATATAGAACGTGTTTAATGAGTTCAAGGTGACACAGGGGCTCTCTTGTTTGTGTTTTGTCTGTTTCATGGCATTCCAAGATATTCAACAAGGACCTTCCTCTTTGGAAAGTAAAATCTTTGGCCTTCTGCCCAAATAATTCCCGGAGGCTGGTTGGAAGCTGCGAGGCAAGAGATAGGGGGTTAATCGCAGGAAAAGGTCACAATCAAGAAGCTATGTTTCTCCTTGTAATCCTTTAATGGTGATATTTTAAGTTGATGTAACAGCAGAGAATAGCAGAAGTGGTTTGTTTAGTATTCATAAAGCAGTCACTCATGACAGGCTGCAGCAAATCTGAGAGAATCTCCATTCACTGAGTCAAGCTTTGTGCCTGCAAACTGACAGCATTTCTTGTGTCCCTTCTCTCATATCTCTCTTTCTTCTCTGCTTTCTTCACCATTACACTAAGCACAGTCCTGGATGTGTTCAGCACCATCAATGGGGAAAGAGACTGGTGGATTACACGTAATTCCAGTAGTAACATTCAGATTACGTTTGCATAGTTTACGTGATTTGGGGAATTTTGCATTATGCTTACCCTGAAATTACGTCATTATGATACTTTACACAAATGAGTGGCATTCACCGTAAAAATTAACTGCAAGCAAACAATTCACTGTAAACTTTTGCTCTAAATGCTCAGGAACAATATAACATGAGCAGCTGTTGCTGTGATTTTGTTGGAAAATGTGTCCTGCACCAAAAATTGATGCAAAGACAAATTTTGTGCTACAATATAGCAAGCAATCACAGATTTGTACTTCACATCATTTTTTGCAATTCTGCTCTGGTCTCCCATAATCATACAGAAGCAATTAACACAAATGTTGCACACCTCCAATTCAGGTTTACCGGTTAGGGATGACTTGAATCTGAAAATCTAGAAAGACACTAAACAATATACACCACATTCCCTGCCATTGTGAGCACCAGAAATCCCTTGCTCACCACAAACAACAGGAGAAGCAACACCAACAACCTAATTGAAATACAGTACCACACATTACAAAACTTGCAACCAGGCATCTTACAAGTGCCTCCTCCCTGCCGATCGACTACTAAACATAGTACTAAGCGTATCGACCTCATTACCAACAATGTTTTCAAGTTTCTTAACAAGCAATTGATTTCCTCCTCCTCTAAACAGTCTAACATCTGCATGGATCAGATCAAAAATTTGGAGGAGGAATGGTGATCATCCGTAAAAAACTCCATTCAATCCAAATGTATGAAGAATTAAAGTTTCTCCTCTTTCCAATGTAACTAAGAACAGCATAGGCAACACCATCCAAATTCCACTTTATTTACCCACACAAAAAAGAACCAAGTCCATGTATGAATAAATCACAGGTCACATTATGGATGAAATTTCCACCACTTGAAACATCTTTCTCAGTGACTTCATTTTAATTTGAGGTGAGCTCAATAATGGTCTTGTTTCTCAATTATCTGCCTTGCTACTCTGCAATGACCTAATTCAACACATCTCATCAACCACACATGAAAAAGTAAAATTTTGCAACCTAATAGAAAGGTAAAGCTGTATTATTGCTGAGCTTCTAAACACTGTGAACCTTGAGGCCCCTTCAGGCAAAATTTCCTCATCAATTCAAAACATTCCAACACATTCAATCTAAATGATCCTCAGCTTAATCCATCTATGGCAAACCTTGTGAAACTCTATTTAGAAAGACAAATTTATTAAAGACTGATCTTTGACACTAATGCCTCTTTCATATGATCAAAATTAGATTGGCAAAAAAAAAAAGACCTAGTTAAACAATCAACAAACCCGCAAAGTAATGGACTGCCTTCAATCCCTTACTCGGAGAGCTATGGACACTTTTCCTCATGCTTTTTTTCTAGGAATTTGAGAAAATTAAGACGTCGATCACAGTTATTTTCAACTGACCCTTATGATGAACTAACTTAGAAAATTAATTCAGAGAACTCTCACTTTCTGATCTAAAGAAAACCTACTTCCCTGCTCTCAATGCAGTGATCCCTTCCAAGGTTTATCATTAAGGAAATCAGCACTATCTAGATAAATTATCATAAATTATCAAGTTGTAAATAACGACTTGCAGAAATATCAAGAAAAAAATATTGTGATACAAAAATATTGTGACGCAGAAGTATCATTGGCAATAATATCATTTTTTTAGGTAAGTAATATTGTTTTCAAGAATATGTTTGTTGTTAAAATCATTTCAATAACACAGTTATCCAAATTATCATTTTTAATTATGTTTATGTGGTTTAGTTATATTGATTTTATCTGTTAGTATTGCTTTTATAACTGTTAGAATATTAAGAATATTTTTAAATATAGTTTGCAATTTTAAGTTATTTATCATTTTTAATTTAATTGCTAACAGTAATTTGTAGTGGGTTGCTAGGTTTGTAGAGACATAGTGTGGGAAGTTAATTAAGTATAATAAATTAAAAATTATGTTTTAATTTAATAAAACATTATATAATTGATTAATGATTATATAAATTGGTTAATAAATATATTTGTTAACTTATATATTAAGTGTGGGTTGCTGGGTTTGTAGGGGTATAGGATGGGAATTTAATTAGATAACAATTAACAATTAATTATTAAATATTTTTCATCATTTAATTGATTTTTATTTATGTAAATAATGTAATAATTATATTTTTCAGTTATATGTTAGGTGCAGGTTGCTTGGCCTGTGGTGGTATAGGGTGGGAAGTTAATTAAGTAATAATTAATGAACAGTTATTAGTGTATTTTTAATTATGCACTTGTTTAATTATGTAAATTATATTTTGTACATTATATATTGGATACACGCTACTTTGTTTGCAGGGTGTATGGTGGTTCATTAGCAGATAATTATTAATTTATTTTTAATTATTTAATTGATTATTATAATTAGTTATATATTTGTGCGGGTTGCTGAGTTTGTAGGGGCATAGGGTGGGAAGTTAGTTAAGTAATAATTCATTAATAATTCATTATTCATTTATTATTAGATATAAGATATTGCATTGATTTTTAATGATGTAAATTGTATATTAATTTTATTTTTTAAGTCATATATTAAGTACGGGCTGCTGGGTTTATAGAGCCATAGGCTGAGAAGTTATTAAGTAAGAATTAAAAATGAATGTATTAATTATTATTTAATTGATTCTTAACTATGTTAATTGTGTTATACTTATTTATTTTAGTTATAGTTTAAGTATGGGCTGCAAGGTTTGTGGGGGTACATTCTGGGAAGGTAATTTAATAATACTTTTCATTTATTGATAATTAATTATTAAATTGTTTAACAATCATGTACATTGTTAATTTTTAAGACATATAATTCATTTTTTGGTTAATTAATACATTTCCGATTAAAAGGTTTATATTAGTTGTAAATTAATAGGGTTATTGAGAAGTACTTTGTGTTTAAAGTGAAGTACTTTCCCCAGTGTTGCATAGGCTGGAATGAGAATAGTAAATTTTACCCTTTCGAAGTCCAACACCTTCCCTACTGTTGTGCAGACTGAAGTGGGAATAGCAAATTGTACACCTCTGAAGTCCAACACTTTCCCTACTGTTGCATACACTTGAGGGGGAACAATACATTTAACCCCTCCGAAGTACTACACTTTCCCTACTGTTGCACAGATTTGAGTGGGAACAATAAATGTAACCCCTCCGAAGTACAATGCTTTTCCTACTGTTGCACAGACTGGAGTGGCAATAGTAAATGTTGATGTTTTGAACTCCAATACTTCCTTACCCTTGCACAGACAGGGGTAGGAACAGTAAATCTTACCCCTCCAAATTCCAACACATTCCCTACTGCTGCACAGACTGCAGTGGAAATAGTAAATATAATGCCTCTGAATCCCTCTGAAGTCCAACACTTTCCCTACTGTTGCAAAGACTGGAGTGGGAATAGTAAAATATACCCTTCTGAGGTCCAATGCTTTCCCTATTGTTGCACAGACTAGAGTGGAAATAGTTCAATTAATCCCTCTGAATTCCAGCGCTTTCCCTACTGTTGCACAGACTGGATTGGAAATAGTAAATTAAACCCCTCAGAAGTCCAATGCTTTCCTTACTATTGCACAGACTGGAGTGGGAATAGTGTATCTATTATTGTTAGGCGTTTTCGAATATTGTTTGAATATTTCTATTATTCTTATTTATATTTTACTTTTGACTTATTTGTTTATATATGTTATTTTTATAATTTTTTGAGTAAATTATTTTTCTGGACTTTATATGTTTAATATTGTTATTTATATGGTAATTTATTTGATGTTTTGATTTGTTAATAATCTTTATGATGTTTTGAGTGTGTTTTTTATAAGTATATATTTTATATATTATTTACATTTAATTAATGCACAATATATTAATGGAGTATTTTAAAATATTTAGGCGTTACTATTTTGAACTATATATATATATTCAAACATATTTTAGTATTTATTTTAATGATATTAGTGTTAAACAATATTTTCTTCAATATGTTTGTACATGTCAAGGAAAACAATAGTTTTGTTATCGATATTTTTGGCATCATATTTTTTGCTCATGATATTGCTGGTTCCGATCTTATCTTAGTGATATGAATTCAGTACCTCTTTCATACTTTTCAGGGTCAACTTGAAAAGCTCACCTCTGGCACAAGGCTCATACCAGACTGCCTAAAGATTAGCCAAATTAATCCACTGCTTAAAACCAAAGAGACTGCTCAAAAGAGACAGAGGGACTCATTATGAGGCTAGCGGTCTTTAGATTGCCAGCCTTGCGGTGGCAATCAGGACCTCCGCTGCTGTGGCGGTCCGACCACCACCTCAAGACCCTGGTGATCAGATCGCCAGGGTACCCCTGTCTCCGGCGGGATTATTGATCCCGATGGGCTGATGGTGGTGGAGGTCGGAATCAGACTGCTGATTACGAAATGGTTCTCCACCAGTCTTTTCATGGTGGTTTTACCGCCATGAAAAGGCTGGCGGAGAACAGATGCAGGGGGCCACAGGGGTGCCCCTGCACTGCCCATGCAGTGAAGGGGTCTCTCTGGCTAGGACACCCGCAATAGTCACGGTATGCTTTGCAGACAGTGAACATTGCGAGAGTGCTGGTGCACCCTGCAGGCGACAGCATTGCCACTGGCTCGATTATGAGCCGGAAAAAATACTGCTGCCACATTCCCACTAAGCTGACTGGCGGAAACCTTGGTTTCCGCCAGTCAGCCTAGCGGGAAAGTCTTAATGGGTCCGGCAGGGAGGTAGCCAATTTGTCAGAAACCTCCCCCTCTGAAGTTTGGCCGACAGGTCATCCCATCTGCCAAACTCCTGATCAGGCCCAGAGACACTAAAGACCTGAATAACAAATGACCAGTTTCAAATGTTTATTTTCTGAACAAAGTTCTTGAACGAATGTGGAGATTCATCACAAACAATTCATTACAGAAAATAACCTTCTTGATGACAACCACAAGAGCCACACCACAGTAGTTGTGTTGTTCCACATCACTGATTATTCTCTAGTAATCATTGATAAGGGAGACTCCTGTCTCCTTATCCTCATACCTCTGTCAACAGCATTAGACACACTCAACCACACCACCTCACACAGACTTTCCTGAAAATCCTTCATAAGAGAATGTGAATTGAAAAAACACTCATTACTTGGTTTGCTTCAGATCTTAATAAGTAAACAAAGTAAAACAAATTAAAAATAGCAAACTTTCAATTCTGAAAACATAACTTTTTCGGCTTTCTCAATCTCTGAAGCATTTTTCTATATAAAAAATTTGAGGCGATGTTTGATTCACAAATGGTATTAATGTATTAATGGTCTTATCATCATAAGTGGGTTTATCACTGACGTTAAAGAGCTACATCACTGGCAAGCAACATCAGAAGCAACAGCACCGGATTTAGTGGGCTTTTTTTAACCACAATTGGCCTTCCTATATTTAAGAAAAGTGCTTCAGGAATTGTATTGAAAACATGTGTTTTTAATTCCTCTATCAAATCCTTGAACATTTCTGGAGGTACAGTTGTTGTTTCAAGTACTGGCAAATGACTCTCCCCTTTTATGTTTATTACACTGTTAAATGAGGGGAAATTATCAAGGACAGGTGAACAAGCATAGAAAAGCAAATTTCTGAAATACAAATTTCCTTTGATACTGAGTGAGAAATTCTGCTGCGGAAATTGACCATGCTAACATTTGAAGGATTAAAGAGTGATGGAAAAATCATATAATTAATAATGAATAACATTTATGGTAGTTGCAGAGGCCATGCCAGGTCTATACCTATTGCAACTACTAAAATGGGGGCTTCAATCTGTCTGTTCAAAGTTTACGAAAGAAGCAGCAGTTAAAGTGCCTCAGTCTTTTAATAAAACATTATTACCTTTAAATTAGATGCTGACTGTATTTGACTCCCAAAGTGGCTATCAGGTTTGCAAAGCTGTTTTTACCAGGTTTTGATGGTAGTTAGCTGGGGTCTGTGGGAGGAGTGAAAGATTTTACTGATTGCTTTGTAACTTTTCACCTGCACATATTGGCCCAGATTTAAGAGGGCCTAGTGCTTCTTTGCACCACAATAGCGTCATTTTTTTTAACTCGAATGTGGCCCAACAAGGCCAAACTTTTTGCGCCAGATTTACAAAGGGGTGCAAAGCATGCATTGTGCCACCTTGTAACCCCTTGCGCCACATCATGCCTGTGCCATTCATAATGTATGCAATGAGGGCGTTACACTGTTGGGGGGGGCTGAAAAAATGGGGAGTGAATTCTAAAAGATTTATTTGTGCCATTTTTTGCTGCATTTTTAACACCTGCACAGAGCAGGCGTTAAAAGGAGACATACCATTAATTAGAATGGGCCTCAAAGTGCTTTGCTGGATTAGCTGCAACATTGTTTGAGCTAATCCTGCAAAGCGCCAAACTAGCATCAAAAATGTGGACGCTAGTTCCCTACCTACCGTCATGATGCGCCATATATTAAATACGGCTCACACATGGTGGCTTTAGGGGGTTCTAAGGGGCGCAAGAAAACTGGCGTTGCAGTGGATGCAGCACCAGTTTTCTTGAATCAGGCACACTGTACCTTTAAAAGTGTGATCTGATTCTACGTCCAACTCCACCTGTGAGATAAAAGAAACTGAGCCTGCAGAGTGGTGTGCCTTCTGCTTTATGGCCTGACAGCACAACAACAGCAAACTTTATGCATTTTTCACATAACACATGTACCACCATTGCACTGCACCACTGAGTTGGTTTACTTTATGTAGAAGAAAGCCAGTGGCAGCATAGCTGGGGAGACAACGCCCCTTTATCTGAACTGAATCTTAATCATTTTGCGATTCCCCCCTATGCAGGAGAAAATATTTTTATAGTAGAAAAATTAGCTACTACTAGACAAGGATAGGAAATTTTAAAGTGCACTATTTTAAGTGTTCACTTTCACAAACATGCTGCTCACCTGGCTTGATTGAATTTATGTTGAAACCAGCCAATGAAAATGCAACTGAGGGGGCACCCTTCCACACTGTGAACAGAATATTCATCGATATGGACTTTTTTTCCAAATGGCAACAGAAATGGATTGAAGAGCAGAACAAGGAGACCAAGGCAAGGCAAGGGTAGGAATGGCTAAAAAGTGCACAGTTTATTGTCACCGGTCAAAAAACTTTGATAAATATGCAATGTGTGGAAATGTTTTGCATTTTTGTTTTCTAGGGAGGTTTTGGTTAATTTGTGTGTTTATTGTATGTGCTTAGCTGTCCTGTGATTGGTTGTTTGCATTCAGTGTAATTTGTTTATGTATTCCTGGACTATTCGGTTTCTGGTGGTACAGAATTGTTACCCAGATCAACACAGACAACTCAGTTGTTGGTAGGGTCCAGGTGATTCTCAATTTGGTATATGGAGATAATAAGCCCTCCAGAAATGTGCAGGAGGATTGTCATGGGGCAAGTAATTGTATCGATACAAACTGGAGTCTAGGGTGCTGTGAATGAGTATTTTAATAATAATTATTTTATCAAGGTACTTTGTTCGGTGTTATGTTTTTGAAATGTTTGTGTAGCTCTGTTAATGGCATGGGGTCTCTGTGGACTGATGCAGTCTTTTACTCTGCTCCTCTGTTTGTGATTTTTGTCCACCCTTTCCACCTAATCTTTGTTAGTTGCTTCTTTTTCTCTGCTTTGTTGCAACACGAAAAGTATTTTTTCTATTCTCCCACAGTAACCTGAATATTTTAAAGGACCATTGTACTGGGCCGTTAGGTCCTGGTTGCAGGGTTTTTGGTTAGGGAGTTTTCATAATTCTATGTGAGGGGCCCTCCAGTCAAAGTCAAAGTTTCCGTTTTTTTCCTTTGTGGTTTTGTTGTGACTAGTGGCAAACTTGAAGCTTTTTCACCGTGCTTGTTTTCCTACAGAGGATTCCTATAGTCTTCTTTGGCTTTCATCATTTTCTTTTATTAGGAAAATGTTGATCTATATTTCAATCTGTTCTTTAGCGAGGGCTTGATAAAGTTTGTCTCTGCCGGAGATTTTCCATATGTGTTTTGGTGAGAGTTTATGTTGGATCAATGATGTTTCAGAACTTTGTTTTTGTAAAGCATAGTTATGCAAGTATTTAGGTTGTGGTCAGACTCCTGGGTTCGCGGGCAGACTGTGAATGTGTTTATATAGTTTGTAGGTATGACTGTGACTGCATAGTGGCACTTTCTAAGTATGAGTTTCACTTTCTTCTTGCAAAAGCAGTTGATATTCGGGACGTTTCGAGATACAGTTAAGATGCCAGCAATATCAGAGCAGCTAACAACTTCCACCAATGTGGTTCTTGGAGGCCCCATTGCTGAAACCGTTTATTTTCTGGGCTGAGTTGCACAATTTCACAAGATCACTTCTTTCCAAGACGTTTCCAAATCCTAAACTTAGCATATTATATACAGTCTGCGGATTCAGAGCGGCCTGAGGTGGAACAGTTTAATGGCTGGTCTGCTGCCTCTCATTGATCATAACAGAAGGAGAATTAATGTGTAATGTAAACAAATGTATGCTAAGGATGTGAATCAGGTAAAGCCACGTGAATTTGCCCTCGTCTGCCCCCCTGTGGTAGAGGTATGCTTGTGCTTCTCTCATTGGTGCCAGAGGCTGTGGCTGCGACCATGGTTAGCACCTCACTTGGCGTTCCTCCTTCTGTTGGCATCTTTGCAGCTGTCCTTTTAGTTGTGACCTGTTTGGTGCTGTGGAGTATTGCTACTAAAGACCATACCTACCTTGCTACAATAGCTCAACAGTATTGGCAGCTGACATTTTCACATCTGTTTGAGATGGGGGGGGGATGCAGAGGCTGTTTGTGTGAGTGTTATTGCCCTGGAGTGGTGTCAGTAGGGAATGAGACAAGCCCAGGAAGGACCGAGTAGGGCTGGATCTGGCCCCCGCATCCAGATTCGGCAGGGGTACCCAGGCTTCGTCGAGGGGCGTTCATGTAAGCTGCCATGAAGTAAGGCTCTCATAGCAGTAGGAGTGCAAGGTTTGCCTCTGCGTTTACTTACGGTGAGGCCCCCGGTGCCCCATCTCTGGAGGTTGCAGGGAGCTGAGGCCTGAGTGTTTGAGTAGCACTGGATTCACCTGAGGCCCATAAAGCCTCCTCTGAGTGGGGCCACAAAGGGGTCACAGAGGTCACATTGACTGCAAGTTTCGTCACAAATATACAATCAGCAGAGACTCAGGTACATTTGGGCATGATTATGTAGATATTTTGTTTCTTTTCTGCACATAACATTCCGCTGAACTCCACCAAAGAGTAAAGGCGGCCGCAACAATCGATTTAGGAGAGTGAAGAGTAGGGATGGTGATTTGCTGTTTTCTATAAAGGAATCAACTTAAAGTTCTAAAACTCTGGGGCCCATTATGACATTGGCAGTCTCACCACGGAACCGTCAATGTTGCGGGGAAGACCCCACGGTCATGCCGGCGGCACCCCCCAGTCGAATTGCAATGTTCCTGCCATGCTGACCAGTGGGAATAATGTTACCGTTGGTCAGCCCTGCCAGAACAGTGCTACGGTATTGGTCTCGGCTCCACACTACAGCACCCTCAGAATGCGCACTGTCTGCAAGGCATTCCAAGGGTTCAGGGAAAGGAGGCTCCTGCACTGCCATGGCATGGCAGTGCACAGGCCCCCCTGAGCCCCCGGCACTGGCTTTCCGCCAGCCTTTCCATGGTGCAGTGACCGCCATGGAAAGGCTGGAGGAAAGCTGAGTTGTAATCAGCATGGCAGTGCTGAGTTCAGTGCTTCCATGGCTGGGTGACAGTGGTCCCCTGACGGCCAGGGTTGTAATGTGGCGGTTGGACAGCCTGAAAGCAGTGGTCCGTCCGTCACCATGAGCCTGGCAGTCCTCGGATCGCCAGACTTGTAAAGAAACCCTCTGCCACTAGGATTGTGAGAAGTTTTATGATGCCTATTGTTAAAAAGGAGCAGCAAATAACCACTGTTGTCAACTGATAAGGTGAAAAGATGGGTGGTGAGTAATAAAACCCCCTCTATATTTAGCTCAGGAGGTGACTCGGGAAGGGGCCCCAGTGTCTTGAGCATCCCTGAAATATCTTCATCTGTGAATAAATGTAGATTTAGACAAGAGTCCACTGTCACACTGAATATTGTTCACATTGTCTTTTACATAAGAGACTTTGGACTCAATTTTTATCTTGGTGGTCCCACCCGTCCTCCACGACAGAGGTTTTATTCCACTCGCCAGTCTTCCAGAGTACCTTCCATTTGATTCACATATAGAACTGGAAACCTCCATCCATTGTGTAGGATACAGATCCATTGTCCATTCGGCAAATAATCCTCTACCATCGAACAACACTCCGCATTGGTGTAGCAGGATTCCGCCCACCAAATTTATTTATCTGCATTAGCATTGCGGGCTCGTAGTTATGTATTGTTAAATACGTCAAGGTACGTTTTTATCATGGTATAGCATTGCATCTGAAACACGGACGCTCAAATCACATACTCGATAGTAATGTTCTAAGTAATCACATTTGCTAAGTACACCGCAAATCACACCCCCTGCTACACCATGATCCATTGCCTTTCCTACAAGCAAAAGGCAGCAGATAGCCATTTTGGGTTCACATTATTTGGTTTTTCCTGTGCTATTTTGTTGCATTTTCCCTTTTTTATTTCTATTTCTATTTCATTTTTTACCTAGTATATCTGCCTTTTGATTTTTAAACCATGACTGCGGAGAAGAAATCCCAGATTTACAGACTCAGAACTGACAGTCATGTTGGATGAGATCATTCAGATGGTGCCCACTTATTTGGAGCCCTTGTCCAATTTACAACAATTACTCAAAATAGGCAAATGTCGAACAGAATTGCCTAAGATTGAATGTTGTGTCCAACACCATGCATTCACAGAAGGAAATTAGAAAGCGCTGGAATGATCGGCAAGGGAGGGTAAGATCTCTGGCCTCCAAAGCACACATAGCAGCCCAACAGACTGGTGGGGGTTCTCTCAGGTCTATGCACCTCTTGCCATGGGAGCAAAAGATGTATGGGATCTTGCAAACTGAAGAATATGAAAGAATCCTATTTGAAGTGAAGAAAGGTAAGTAAATGGGCAGTAGGCAGCCAATAATTAAATTTCTATTCCCTGGTAAATCACTTATAGTTGTGTCTTGTAACATTAAAAATATTCTGACGTAAACATAGACATTTCCTAAAAAGGTACAGCAAATCTAATGTTAACACCAACTGTAGGTCAGTCTATCTTAATAAACTGTAATGCTGCTACGGCATTTAAATGCATTTCCTTTTCAGAATATTATCCAAGCTGCCATGAATATGTGCTTCATGTGTACTGTTTAAAAAGATTATGGCAGTCATTACAACATTGGCGGTAAAAGGCGCTTTATGCCGTGCAGAAGACCGCCAACACACCGCCGCGGCTGTGGAATTCCGCCACAGCTATTATGACCCACATCTCGGAATCTGCCAAAAGTCAGACACCCACACAGGTCCGCCACACCAAAGGTCAGTGATAACCTGGCGAAAAACAAAACCTCCACCGTCACGCCAACAGAAATACACGCACACTATCACGACACACGAATCCACGCGGCGGTCTTTCAACCGCGGTATTCCATTGGCGGTACACACCGCTGCGCTCAAAATACACACACTCTTACAAAACACAGCCACATTGGACAATTCAAAATACACACACCTGAGACACATACACACACCACACCCATTACAATATAAAACACACACCCACATCACCCACAAACCCCCACGACAAAAAATTCCGAAAGAAGGCCAGAGAGAGACACCACCAGCAAGAACAACAGCATCCACAGACACACAACACCATCACCCACACAACTTCCACGCACCTCACACAACACACCACTACATATCACCACACTTATCACCACACACTCCACCCCACACATCACCTACACCACCCCATGGCATGGCAAAGACACCCCAGGTTCTCAGAGGAGGAGCTCAGGGTCATGGTGGAGGAAATCGTCCGGGTAGGGCCACAGCTATTCGGATCACAGGTGCAGCACACCTCCATAGCTAGGAAGATGGAGCTATGGCGAAGAATAGAGGACAGGGTCAACGCAGTGGGACAACACCCAAGAAATCAGGAGGACATCAGGAAGAGGTGGAACGACCTACGGGGGTAGGTGCGTTCCGTGGTCTCAAGACACCACCTGGCGGTTCAGCGGACTGGCGGCGGACCCCCACCTCCTCCCCCACAACTAACAACATGGGAGGAGCAGGTCTTGGCGATTCTGCACCCTGAGGGCCTTGCAGGAGTAGATGGAGGAATGGACTCTGGTAAGTCAAAGCTTTACTATTACATCCCCCACCCTACCTGCATGCTATCACATACCTCCACCCTCACACTCACCCCCAGCACCCCAACTCCTCACAAATGTCCCAACATCACAAACCACACATCCCAACACCATGCCCTGCATGCAACAACAAAGCATGGACACCCATCACCAAAG
Source organism: Pleurodeles waltl (assembly GCF_031143425.1). NCBI lineage: Eukaryota > Metazoa > Chordata > Amphibia > Caudata > Salamandridae > Pleurodeles > Pleurodeles waltl. The sequence goes on along the minus strand of NC_090445.1, from coordinate 1,651,801,723 downwards.
TATGGACAAGGCACATACCCATACACCCCCCTAAACCATCATCACACAAGCTCCCACACAGGAATACTAGCACTGGGGTACACGGTCACCCACCCATTGCACACCATTACACACACAGATTTAATAAACATCCTTTTATACCCCTGCAGGACCCCTACCCAACGTCACCGGACAGGAGGGTCCACACATGTCCACACCACCAACAGAAGAGGCCCACAGTGATGACAGCACTTCTGTCCAACTGGATCTAGATGACCAGCCCGGACCATCGGGGACCTCTGTACAGTCGGTTCCCCTCACACAGGCACAGGCCACCACAGACCTTCCCCCCTCTGGAAACACCAGCACAGCACCCACCCAGCAGGCCCATACCTCCGAACCCAGGACATGTCAATCAGTTGTGTGTCCACCACTACAGGGAACCCAGGCTAACCCACCACCCCAACAACAACAGGGACCTGGGGGCAGTGGTAGTGGGCACACGGTCCAGGGAACGGAGGCACTGGAACACAGGGGAACTGGGAGGGCTGCTGTGCGACAGGGGGCGGACAGGCCAAGGGAACCCACTCTCCACGAGGCCCTCTCCTCCATCATGGGAGCCTACCACCACTCCTAGGAGACAATGGCAATGGTACTGGCCAAGTTTCAGGAGACCCAGCGCATGCAGGAGGAACAGTATATGGGCGTCAGGGAGGAACTCAGAACCATTAGCTCCACCCTGGGCAACATCGTGTGGGTGCTGAAGGAACTACTCAACACCAGGAGGGACACTGTGGCACTACAAGGGGCCCCTGACACTAGCATGGACGATGAACTGCCCACCACCTCTGCCGGCGCTAGTGGACGGGACGCCCCGCCACAGGACCACAACACCAGCACCCCACCCCCTGCAGAGGGAGAACCACCCCGCAAACGGTCCCTGAGATCCAGGAACAAGACAGAGAACGATGCCAAGACCCCCGCCAAGAAATGAGACCACCCTGATTGTCATCCTACTGTCCCACTTTGTCACCCTGTCCATAATTAAACTGCCCCAGCTCCACTTCCTATGCCCATATTGGCAATGCACCAGTGAGACTAATAGACTGGACTCTGCCATAGACACTCCTCCGCCATCACCCCTCACCATTTCACTACCCCTCCAATTTTGAGCATTTAAATAAACACACCTAAAGCACAAAATGATCTGGAGTCTGTCTGTGATTTCGAAATAGTGTATTAGCAATTACAGTGACAAAATGTTTTTTTAAATAGTAATGTCAACATACCTATGTCACACAGCTCTAGTCCATGAGGAATCTAAGCAGATGTCACACAGTGGGACCCACATCTGTGAAATCGTAAGGGAAAGTGACAACTCAGTGACCATACACTGGGTGAAAACAACAGACAGGAGAGAGGTAGTAGTGTTAAAGTACATGTAGTAGGCAGGATTGTATTCTTAACTGTGTCTCACTGGAAATATTGCTGGATTACTGAGTCCCTGTTGTGCATGTCTTCTTCCTCTGCTTCCTCCTCATCACTGTCCACAGGCTCCACAGCTGCAACAACACCGCCATCTGGACCATCCTCCTGCAGAAAAGGCACCTGGCGTTGCAAACCCAAGTTGTGAAGCATACAGCAGGCCACGAAGATCTGGCACACCTTCTTTGGTGAGTAGAACAGGGATCCACCTGTCATATGGAGGCATCTGAACCTGGCCTTCAGGAGGCCGAAGGTCCGCTCGATCACCCTCCTAGTTCGCCCATCGGCCTCATTGTAGCGTTCCTCTGCCCTGGTCCTGTGATTCCTCTGCCTCCACTGTGTCCCCCTCCTCCTCGTCTCCCTCCTCCCTCCCAGTCTCGTCTACACTCACACCTGCATGTACTACCTCTACAGCCACTACGTCCCTCACCAGCACACCCACCAGCACACCCCGCTCACGTGCAGTCACCACCCCCACTACCATTCACACGTCCCCTGTGTCCTCTCCCAGTGTGTCTGTGACGCCCCCTCCCAAGATACACAAACGCATGCACACACCCACCCAACAGCCATCCACTTCACAACAGCCTCCAACCCATGCACCTGCACCCAAAGTCACCAAACGTACACCTCCTACTACCACCACCTCTTCCTCCACTCCCAAACCCCCTCCAGCTACCCGTCCCAGTGTGTCCCAAAAACTTTCCTGTCCAGCCTTGACCTTTTTCCCACACCTCCCCCACCCCGTCCATCTCATAGGTCCCGAAGTAGCACCTCAGCCACAACATCTCCGGGACCAGTGGTGCCTGTAGTCACCGGTATGTGGAGTGCACGGGCCACCAGGACAGCCAATGTGGCACGGAGCCACAGCACAGACAGTCCCCCACCTGTGAAGCATCAGGAGTTGACCAGTGCCCGGCGGGAGAGGGGGAAGACTCCAGCCACCAAAGCCGCTCCCAGGGGTCCCGTTGGGAGTGTGGAGTCAGCTGTGACACCTTCCAAGGTGGGGAAGGGCCACAAGAAACTCGGCAAGTCTGGGAAGAGCTGCACGGCGGAGAGGACTGCCATCATCCCCGCTGCCCAGGAGGCCATTGCCCGCCCCAGCCTAGCTGCCCAGGAGGCCACCACCAGCCCCAGCACAGCTGCCCAGGAGGCCACCGCCAGCCCCAGCCCAGCTGCCCATGAGGCCACCGCCAGCCCAGCTGCCCAGGAGGCCACCGCCAGCCCCAGTCCAGCTGCCTAGGAGGCTACTGCCAGCCCCAGCACAGCAGCCCAGGAGGCCACCGCCAGCACCAGCCCCGCTGATCCATGAAGGACCGCCAGCACAAGCCCCGCTGGGCCATGAAGGACCGCCAGCACAAGCCCCGCTGGGCCATGAAGGATCGCCAGCACAAGCCCCGCTGGGCCATGAAGGACCGCCAGCAGAAGCACCGCTGAACAGGGCACCGCCAACTCAAGCACCGCTGAACAGGGCACCGCCAACTCAAGCACCGCTGAACAGGGCACCGCCAACTCAAGCACCGCTAGCCCATGAGCGGCAGGGGCACTGACGCAACTGGGTCCGTGGTGAGTGATGCACTCTGGGCACCAGTCCTCCTCCAGAACCAGTGGAGACATCCATCCACTACCTCTGTCCTTCACAGGAGGAAGCACTCTGGGCACCAGTCCCCCTCCAGAGCCAGTGGAGACATCCATCCACTACCTCTGTCCTACACAGGATGAAGCACTCTGGGCACCATGATCCCTTCAGAACCAGTGGAGACTGTTATCCACTACCTCTGTCCTACACAGGATGAAGCACTCTGGGCACCAGTCCCCTTCCAGAACCAGTGGAGACTGTTATCCACTTGAGAGACTGTGGCTTTGCACTCCCCAGGATATGGCAGTTGGCAACCCAACCACTGTAGAGACTTGAGAGACTGTGGCTTTGCACTCCCCAGGATAAAGCAGTGGGCAACCCACCCACTGTCTAGACTTGAGAGACTGTGGCTTTGCACTCCCCAGGATTGAACAGTGGGCAACCCACCCACTGTATACACTTGAGAGACTGTGGTTTTGCACTCCCCAGGATGTAACAGTGGGCATGTGGCCCCCTCGTGGATTTGGCGTCGTGCACTCAAGTGGCTGAGGTGCCCCCCCCTTTCCCTCCCCCTGAGGTGCCTGGTTTCTTGCTTTCTGATGCCCCTGCAGTGTTCTCTCCGTCATGGTCGGGGATCTTGTGTGGGCCTCGCCCATACCGTGTGGTCCCAGTGTTCCACGGACTTACTTTGTGCGACACCTGGACTACTATGCCTGGTATATATTTTGTACATGGTGTATATATATATTTTTGCCTACTTGTTTGTAATATATTCCGATGGTTACACTCATTTTCTTTGGTCTTTGCATTCTTCCGGGGGGGTCTGAGGGGGTGTAACTGTGATGTATTGATATGCATTAGTGTGTGTGTTGTAGTGGGTGAGGGTGGGGGTGGGGGTGTTGCATGTGTGTGTCCCTGTTTTTTGCCTCCCCCCAGCCCTGTGTCGTAGGTGCAGTACTCACCGTGGTCTTCGCCGCCAGCGTTCGTGCTCTTGGTGGAGGAGCAGGAAGACTATCGCACGTAGGATTTGGAGTTCCGGTTCCATGGTGTCCTCGTTCCTCGTGGAGTGTGTAGAGGAGAGCGTTTTCCCTTCGAAATTCCTGCTTCCGCCGTGTTTTTATCCATGGTGTATCCGCCCCAGAAAAGGTGGCAGATTGGCCTGTCATAATAGTGTGGGCGGTACATTGTCTTCTGCCTGTCTGTTGGCGGTGACCGCCGCGCTGTTTGTTTGTACCGCCGTGGCGGTCGGAGTGTTAAAGTAGCTGTCTTTGTTGGCGGTTTCCGCCACAGTCGTAATTGCTATTTTTTTTACCACCGGCCTGTTGGCGGTCTTACCGCCGTTTTAATACCGTCCGCCAGGGTTGTAATGACCACCTATATGACAAGTATCCATTGTCTGCCCTGGTATGTTACATGGAGATACACAAACTAATTTAAATCATGTCAACTTCTTTGTATATACTTTCTACACATCGTAAGCATCATAAAGCGGTGTAAGAATTATTTCTGTCTTAGTTAGTTGTTAACTTAAGATATAATTTTTGGAGTTACACCTCCCTGAAGACTCTTCTACACAGTTTTACCCTTTTCATCCCATCCTCAGAACCTGGTATGTGTGGGCCCTTAAAACAAAGAAATCTGGCACACGTTCTCAGGTGAATAGTGGAGGGCTCCACCAAACTTATCCAGACAACAGAATCTTGCTTTCAGAACGCCAAGAGCCCATTTCACAGGTTTACCATGTGCATAATTGAAGCAAAATTCTCCTGGGATGGTTGGATTTCTCAGTCGCAGTAAGCAACCATAGCCTACTAGGATAGACTGAGTCTATTAAAATACAAAAACATTTAAACAAAATGGAAATTATAGTATAGATATTTGTCATGGTTTACAGAACTATATTATGGGATTCTCACATGTGCTGAAACATAACACTTACCAAGAAGCCAGGCCCTCACATTTCCAAGTTGTACCATTTACTATTATAATGCTGCTAATGCGTAGTACAAACGAATCATGGTTGGATACATGGAAGTGTGCATAGGCCCTAAAGATGCATACATCAGGTATGCACATCACTGGTACATTGATAGAATGAAAGTTGTTCCTGTAACAATACACTTGTTCTCTGTTGTGTAGTGGCATCAGGGCAATGTGGGTGCCATCAATGGCACCGATGACATGTGGAATGCCACCCAAACCCTAAAATTCAGCCTTGAAATTGATTAATTCCTCTCCAGTCCTTAGAAAATGTATGAAGCTGTTACAGTGGTGCAGCATCACTTACATGTATTCCCTTACCAAAGAAACCTCCTTAAACTTTTATTAGATTCCCAAGCATTTTCTGGGCAGAACCCCAATTGGTCTGGAAACGAAATTGGGAGATTTTGATTAGTACTGCAAAAATTTAATTATCATTCTCCATAAAATTAAAAGAATGACCTCTGGTTTAAAGCAACAAGGGTGCGTATGGTCAATGGCCCAACAAGAGTTGAGGAAGGCTGGGAATATAAGTATCTGGGAAGGTTTCTAATAAATCATTACCTTGGTCTCTGCACATCGAAACTTTAAACTCAAAAATTCAAACAAGATTCGGATGGCCTATGTTACTACGTATATTTGCATCTTATAAAGGAATGGTCCCTCCTCAGTTTTCATATGGGATAGAGATACTAGGTCTGAGTGGACATTTAGATTGGGAAAAGGTGGAAGGGCATTATCTGAAAAACCTATTATCCTTAACTAAATGTGCTGTGGCCCCCCTATCTGAATTGAAACAGACTTGCAATCCTAGTTCTCCATTGAGATTTTAGAGTAAACTGTTAACATCAGTTCAAACAGACGTTGCCACTCTCTGTAAAGATTAAATCATTCAAATTGATTTTGCTTGGCAAAAGAGTTAAGGAAACAGATGTCAAATATTGCATGCTTATTGCAGAATACTAATGGTAATATTGCCTTCCCCATAGTTTTATCAAGGATAGAAACTGGGTTAGGTTTGTAAGTCTCAAGAGAAACAGATCTATGGCATTTATGTATAAAGGATTCAACCAAACAAACACAAATGATGGGTGCAATGCGGAACCAATCAAACATTCACCCCCAGTCACAGATCTGGGTTCAATCCAACAATTCTTTTGCTCATCATGCCGTCCCAGTTTGGACCCAGCCATATGCAAATCAGTCTTGACCCTGTTCCCCATGGGAACAGTCCAGCCCAAACTGCCAGGCCAGGTCCTCCCTGGACTGGTTTCAGGGTATCACCCTTCATCAGCCAGGCTAGCTTGAATCCAGTGGCATAGTGAGCCCGGTACCCACGTTTGGGCATACGGTCCTGAACTCGCCCCTCACGACCGCAGCACCAACCTGCTGCCTTCTGCCTCTGCCCCACGACCACGCTGCCGTCTGCGTGTTCGAGGCCCTCCTCCACCCGCAGGCATCCTCCTGCGCCTCATCCCTGGTGGCTAGTGGGCTCACTTGACCCGAGTGCCGCTTCCGCCGTCCCGTAAGTTTGTTTTTCAGCTTTTTTTCCGCTTTTCTGCGCCTCGCCGCCGGCGCTTTTTGCCCCATTGTGCCCCCCTGATTGCTGTCTCCCCGATCGTATTTAATCCCAGTATTGTGTCCATATTGTGTTTTTTCCTGCATTTGTGACTGTTTTTGCCCGATTTCTGTGCCTTTCGCCCCTTGTGCGCTCCTCGACCCCAGCCGCTGCTTCCCTGCGGCCCCGCCCCCCTCGCGCCCCCATTTGCCGCTCCCTCCCGCCTCCCGCCTCCCAGCTGCTCCTCCCTCCCCCCTCCCTTCTTAATGGCTGGCGCTGCGCGTCCACGCAGCGGGCGCGCCGCTGGCGCGCCAGAGGCAAGCCCGTCTGCGCCCGTCCGCGCCTGTACCGCGCCCAGCGCCACCCCCCCTGGTCCTCGCGCCTCCCGCGCCCACTTCTCGGCCGAAGAGCTCCGCGCCCTCAACCCCGGGCCCTCCACTGAATGCTTCCGGGCATCCCCGAAGCTCCTCAAGACCTGGCTCTTCGACCGCTAAACAGCCTCTCCACCCCCCCCCCCCCACCTCAGCGCCTCGAAACCCTAACGGGTACATAGCGCGCTTTATAAATACTATGATTGATTGATTGATTGATTGGTACCCACGTTTGGGCATACCCGGCGCACTTATGGCATCAACAGCAAACAAACACAAATGATGGACGGAATGCGGAACCAATCAAACATTCACCCCCAGTCACAGATATGGGTTTAATCCATCAATTCTTTTGCTCATCATGCCACCCAAGTTTGGGATTCAACCACTCATTTTTGAGAGTCTTGAGAACATAACTCTTATAAATTTTTCTCTGTCGAATCAGCATATGTGCATTGTAATATTACAATTTATAGTAGGGTTACATCCTTTCTAGGAACACAAATGTGCATGGGGTGAGTAGTTGTGCTTTGCAAAAGCAATGTACTGAAGTTCATACTGTGATAGACTGCCTTTACATTTTGGCCTCGTAAAATGAATTTTAAAGCCTATTTTGATAAACAATATAATACAGCTTAGGGTGGTGTGCTGCCAAAGATTTTATTCAGAACGCAATATTTGGATGTTACTTGTTCATTGACAAGATTTTTAGTGGCTTTAAATGACTGTAAGTTTAGAATGTGTGTGTGTGTTTGTGTGGGTGTGTGTGTGGAGGTATATATATATATACATGTATCTGTATGTAGTTATATGCACACAATATCAATTACCTAATTGACACATTTATTACCATATAGTCTTAAAATGATCTAATAAATAACAAAAATTGCATAATCAATTATCTAATTTATAAAGTAAAACTTATAAAAAGGTATAATATAAAAATAAATTAAAAACTTCCCACCCTAATCCCCTACAAACGCAACAACCCACCAAAAACTAAAATATTCTTAAAATAAAAAACCTTAAGATTTATTGCCAAATAAAAAAACTGCACTAAACAAATGTAACATAGTTAACATTAAAATGATAGCAATTTATGACACAAGCACTAATAAAACTCACATAAATAATTAACAAACAACATTATGCACACCTATATTAAAAACATCACATAAGAAACTTTAAATATGATATTCTCAACTTTTATATTCCGTGCCAGGATAGTTTTAACATCACAATATTTTGACACAATATCTGTCTTTCGCAATAATTTAGAAACTGTATTTTGGCATAATACCTCTGTCTCACATTAGAGACAGGCAGATCGATTCTCAATGCATACATCATGGGCATGGTCTATTTATATGTGTGCATGAGTGAATACAATGCTATAGTTCTTTATCACCTATTAGCAATCAAGCTTTATGAGACAGTCTAGATAAATGACTTGAAACAGTACTATCTCATTGACTTTACCATTCTCAGACGTTAACACAAGCTACTCTGGGAAAGAATTGCTCACTTATACAAACAAACAAGATTCCCTTGCCCCTATTATAATGAACTACTTAGTTATTGCAGTGTACAACTGTGTATTCAATTTTGATTTCTGGATCTTTCTTGCTCTACTTCTGATATGTATTTATTTATTATGATATGTTTTATTTATTTTAAATCAAAACATTGGCCCTCATTCCGACCCTGGCAGTTTCAAGGGTGGAGGGCAGAGGAAGCACCGCCAACAGGCTGGCGGTGCTTCCCGGGCCATTCTGACCACGGCGGTAAAGCCGCGGTCAGAAAAGGGGAACCGGCGGTTTCCCGCCGGTTTTCCCCTGGCCCAGGGAATCCTCCATGGCGGCGCTGCTTGCAGCGCCGCCATGGGGATTCCGACCCCTTCCCGCCAGCCTGTAGAGGCTGGCGGGAACGGGTGTCGTGGGGCCCCTGGGGGCCCCTGCACTGCCCATGCCACTGGCATGGGCAGTGCAGGGGCCCCCTAACAGGGCCCCACAAAGATTTTCACTGTCTGCTTAGCAGACAGTGAAAATCGCGACGGGTGCCACTGCACCCGTCGCACCCCTGCAAATCCGCCGGCTCCATTCGGAGCCGGCTTCCTCTTTGCAGGGGCTTTCCCGCTGTGCCGGCGGGCGATCTTTTGGAGATCGCCCGCCGGCCCAGCAGGAAAGTTGAAATGACCCCCGCGGTCATTTGACCGCGGTGCGGTCTTTGGGCGGTTTCCGCCCGGCGGGCACCGCCCGCCGGGGTCGGAATGACCCCCATTGTTTGGAAAAAGGATGTCAGAGACATCTCCTATATTGCAAATGGAAAATTATAATAGTGTACACAATTATGCACTATACAAATAAGAACAATAATGAAAGGGTAAGATGTTCATTACAGGGCTTCTGTATGGAGTCTTTGGGTACGACATAGCTACTAAAGCTATTGCTTGGAGGACTTCCCAGAATACTTTTTTAAACCACACTCAGATATGTTTTCCCTGTTCTTGTGAAAGTAGCTGGGCATTGGGCACCAGCTGTGAGTTGAGCTCAACCTGAGCCTGACTTGGTTTAAGTACAATAGGAAGTTCCCTAGGGTCTTGTTTCCTGCAGAAGTGGTGAAAGATCCCTCAAACCGCAACCGCTATGCCTGTTCTCCCTTATGAACCCTTCTCAAGCCATGAGCACACATTTGCATCATCACGCCATTCTGCAGTAACCCCTTTTGTTCTTTCAATTTCACTCAATACCAATTAGCATCTCTATGTTGCTGCAGGGAATCTGACTGTCAAAGGTTTTGCAATCCTGTAATCTAGTTACTGATGTTCGAAAATTGCTTTATTTGCCATTGGTTGCTTATTAGCTGGCTGGTGGCACTCGTTATCAAGCACTGCATATTGTCTCAGAATAAGCTAAATTTTATTTTGCTTGCACAAGCAGGCAATGTTTAAAAACGTTGGCTTTGGGATAGAAAGTAGAAGCTTCTGAAATTCCCCAAATCATTCATGTGTAAAAAAAAAAAAGGCTCCGGGCCTACTTCCTGTCTGATGATTTCCTACTCCTGGATATCCCATTGATAGTATTCTGTGAATCGTGACTTTGCAACTTACCACATCCCTGATGTTCACATGCTGAAGCCCCAAGTTTTCAATATTAAAATAAAAACATAAATTGCCTTGTAATTATATCAAAGGTACTGTGGTGTCCTACTCGTCAAACCGTGTGTGAGGCACGTTAGTTACTTCTATGAATTTGCCAAAAGGCTCCACCTAAATAGCTGGCCTAATACATATTGAATAATTAATGAAGATGAACCTGTAGTAGCAAAAGCTTACTAATTCACACTGACTCCATACTAACAATGAACCTAAAGTAGCAGAAACTGGTTAATGCACACTGGCTTACTATTAATGATGAACCTATAATAACAGAAGCTGCTTAATAACATGAACTCACTAAAGACTATGAACTTATAAAACAGAAACTGACTAATACAAATTGACTCACTAATGACAATTCACATATGTTAGCAGAAGCCGGCTAATTGACTCTGTTGATGAAAAAAATATGGCTATAAAAGTTTGACTCACTACTGAATATCCACCTACAGTAAAAAAAAAGCTGGCTAATAAACATTAACTCTATCAATGAAAAACCTATAGTCTAACAAAAGCTGGCTAATAAGCAATGGCTCACTATTTATGATGCATGTATACTAACAGAAGCTGGCTAATACACATCAACTCTATTGTTGAAGAACAAATAGTATAAAAGAATCTGGCAAACACACATCGACTCACTATTGACGGTGAACTTACAGTAACAGAAGCAAAATAATGAGCACTGGAAATGTCCTGTGAAGGTAGGCGATGCATTGTTTGGCTTATAACACATGCTCTTGGGGTCTTTACAGCGCAGTGATTGAAGCAATGGCTTATGAGTTGCAACTAGTAGAACTATGAGTATAGCAGTTTGCCCATAGCACATTGAAAAGGTGGTTAGTCTGGTTCAGGGAGTTGCCATGGACCCTAAACACATGAACCCTAAACACACAGTCAGAAGACTGGCTGGAAAGGCATTGATACCTGAAGAATGAATGGAAACTTTCCCGGTGGTAATCATTGGAAAGGCAACATGAAAGTTCAATCATTGGAGAGGCAATATGACAGTTTAATCAGGAACAGAGAGTAGCATCATTATGTGGTTGGAGTGAGTGTTTGTGACAAACGTTTCCCATTCAGCAGGGCTGACGACCCGAAATGTGACTAGTGGAGTGGGGAAGTATTTCCAGGAGAGTGAAGAGACAGCATGGCACATAAACTCCCTAAAAGCTCCAGACTGTGTACAACAGCCGCCGACTCATTAGGATTCAAGGAGCCCTCATATCTCCCTTCCTTGCTCAGAAGACATGAGAGAGTTTTTTAAATAAAAAAGCAACATATTGAAATTAATACTCTTCTTCTAAAATTAAATAAACACATTTAAAGGAGTATTGACCTAGGGCAGATTTAATTTGCCAGCACAATCCATGGCTAGGTCAATAATAGGGTGCACCTATTTGGGAACATAAGTTGACCCAGTGTGTGATATGCTTGGAAAGTGTATGCAGCACTCGTTTTTGGATTGAAAGTGATTAGTTTGAGTGTGTGAAAAGCAGTATTCCAGTGGTTTCAAAATTGTTCCTTATCTGATCAGTAAAATCTGGTAGCTAGAAAGTGTGGATTGTGCCTGTCTGCATCCAAGGAGATTCTGAATAGAGGAGCACCTCCCTGACCCTGCCCAAGCAGCCTGAGCTTAAGGTCACTTCCCCTTATATAAGATTCTATTTGTTGTTGCATCTGTTGCTGTGATTGGTTGATAGGGCTAGCATTTTATTGGATTAAGGGTTTAGGGTTACAGTTCTGATTGGCAGTCAGTGCTAGGGTTCTGACTGGCTACTAGGGCTAGAGTTTCTACTAGAATAAAGGTTTAGGGTTTCAGTTCTGATTGGCCGTCAAGGCTAGGGTTCTGATTGGTTAGTAGGGCTAAGTTTCCTATTGGGCTTTGGTTTTGATGTTTGATGTTAGGGCTAGGGCTGAGATTGGTTAAATGAGCCAGGTCTGCCTTTGGCTACAGGGTTTAGGTTTAGGATTCTGATTGGTTAGGGTTAGGGCTTGGGTTCCATAGGCCAATAGGGCTATTTCAGCCCAGGGTTCAGGGTGTCTTAGCCCAGATGTGACGGCTAAGGGCAGAGAGGACAGGGGCAGTTGCCTGTTTGGGCCTGTTCGGGCCAGGTAGGGCCTGCGGCCAGAAATGCTGCCCAATTTTCCAATTTCAAGAAACCACTTTAAGCTCACCATATCCACCAACATCCAAACACAATACCAGCAAATGCATTCTATTCCTATACCACAAACAAACCTCACGCAGATCTCAATGTTTCAACAACCACTACTAAACACCACAAACCACACCTATAACTAATTCTACCACAACTACAATATTATGCCACCTTCAGTCTCACACAAACCACAAATCCAATATGACGAACACATCTTCACATCACCAACACAACACAAAGCCACATGATACATATTTTTAATGCATCCAGACGCACACGTACTGTGTACACACAAACACCAGCTCTATCCTCTACTTCCTCCCACAGACCCCTTTTAACATGACAAAACCTATACTCAGCCTTCCATCACACCATCCACCAACAGCCTCCTCCTCTTTTTACTAATTACACACAACCATATAATCCTTACACTCTTCTCCACCACATATATTACGTCTTTCAGTTATCAAGTCAAACACAAACACCCATAACTCTTGTCCAACCCCCTCTTACACACCACATACATTCTTCTCCAAAACCCGTCACCACCCTTGTACCATTTCAAATACCACTCACCAGCAGTAACTCACATACAAATCCTTCACAGAAAACCACGACATCAATATATACTCACACTACTCCACAAAAGCAAAACAAAATACACACATCAGCACATCAAAATAACACACTCTTTAATAATACTTCCTGTTACACCCACTTCCACCATCATGACTACACAAATAATACAAATCCTGAATCAACTTCACTCCTAAATTCTCAATCTTCACCAACTTCTACCACAAACACCCCAATACAACAACATTCATTCACCCACCTCTCATCCATTGCACAATTTAGAGCCTTAGAATATGACCCACATGTTTCACCACCACCCCTAACACATACTCCTTCCACTCTAAACACGCTAACAAAATAAACAGCATGCCACTCTTCACAATTTCACAACCCCATGTCTATTACACAACAAGGCTACTCTACAAAAAGACCACAACTCACATCTCCACCACCGGCACACATAGACCCAATAAAATCCTTTTTAAGCCTGCCGGATGAGGAACACAATATAGAAAAACAACACTATTGTGACCCTTATACAGTTCATATCAGCACTAATGACACACCTGCTACAAGTTTTAAATATACTGATCACTCCTCTAGAAAACAAGATTACACCACCACCAAAACACAATCTCTTAGTTGCCCACTCAATAATGCTACCTCACTCTCTAAAAATAAATACCACATCTACGACCTACTCACTGACACACAGCCTGACTTACTCTTTATAACTGAATCATGGTTGGGAGATGGCATGGTCCCAGTGTTCATGAACTCGTTGCTCCAGGCTATCACACCACCACAGAAAATCTGAAAGGCAAAAAAGAAGCATTATATTCAAGCAAGCAATAAATCTCAGCAAAACAGACACCTCCATACAAGGTTGTGAGTCCCTCATCACCAGATGCAACCCTACACCAACTTCCGTCTATAGTTTCCTCCCATTTTACAGATCCCACCTAGCAATTCAACATTCCCAGACACATTTCTAGACACAGTTTCAAATCTTATAACACTATACTCCAATGTGTGCATTCTTGAGAACTTAAACATTTGGTTTTAAAACCCAATATGCCCCATCCAAAAGCTATCATTACTGGTGTAGTCACATCAAACCTACATCAAATTGTCCACAGTCCCACACACATCGCTGGACACAGCCTAGATGTCATTTTTGCAAAACCAGAACTAGTTACTGTTCAAAGCATCATACCAGTCACATGGTCAGACCACCATTTGGTAACCTTCCAACATAAAGACACCACAAATCAACACACCCAAGACCACCTTACATAAATCCACCCATCGATCATGAAACAAACCCAATTTGAATACTTAGAAACAAAATTAACAGCCAACACAGATCTAGACACAATACATTCTGCTCAAAAACTTGGCTACAGGAAGCTTTTGAAATCCTAGTACCACCCAGAAAAACAAAACAGGACAAATGAATACAAGCATGTTGGACAAATACAGAACTAAAAATGAGAAAACAACAAATCTGAAGGCTGCAACAAATATGGCTCAAAACAAACAACATTCAAGACAAACTTCACCTACGCACATTTAACAAAATACACAAATCATCAATCAAAAAAGCTAAAAGAGGTACTACTCAGAATTCAAAATGCTATGCCTGCAAATAAAGAGTTTTATAACACTCTCAACTATTTTTGAAAACCTAAATGCACGGAAGGAACTCAACCCATTACTCAAGAATTCACAGACAAACTGGCAAATCATTATGCAACCAAGGCAGATACATTGGACTCCTATTGAAAACAAAGGAAATCCACCAGTACCAGCCCTTTTCCAAACCCCCCTTCAAGAATAAGCCAACCCAGCATCAGCACCCCTTAAAACAAATACCACAAAGTGAATTTATGGATCTGGTCAAACTAAGCAGGCCTTCCGGCTTACCTGACCCTTGTCCACCATATATCTTCAAGAACATTCTTTTACCTACCTCTGCTGCCACACCAGAAAGAAGAATATTTAATAATTCTTTACCTACAGAATCTTTCCTGATGACCTTTAAAAGGCATACATATGCCCATTGTTTAAAAAAACAAACCTGGTCCTGCATGACCCCAGAACTACAGACCAATTACAAATGGTCCTTTTCTGGACAATCTGATAGAAAGAGACACTTGTGCCCAGATATCACAATCCATTGAAGATAACTCCATACTTTCAGACTGACAAACTGGATTCCACCCAGGAATAGGCACTGAATCTGCCCTCCTTACCATCTGGGATGATCTTAAAACACAATAGACCACAATGGAGTTGCTGGACTACTTCTGGACCTCTCAGCTGCCATTGACACAGTTGACCATGACACAATAATACAAAGACTCTACGAAGAGGGCATAGAGGGGACTGATCTCGACTGGATCACATCCTACCTTCAAAACAGAACAAATGTCATCCATACTCCCCATTTCTCATTCAAACGCTACTTCACAAAAGCAGGGGTCCCTCAAGGCTCAATCATCTCACCTTTTCAACATCTACATAATGTCATTACCAGCAATGTGAAATGAATTTCAACTCACATGCTACAACTATGCAGATGACACACACATACCTCTTAAACTGGAATACCCAAAAGACATTGGAAATTCACAAATCTTCAGTTGCCTCAGAGGCGTTGATCAATGGATGACATGGAGCCATCTCAAACTGAATGCTTCCAAAACAGAAATATTCACTCTTGGCAACTGGAAAAAGTAAGACCCACTCTGGCTCTGCACCCAGCCTGACAATCTGGGACCACCTTCTAAAGCATCTAAGGAAGTGAGAAACCTTAGAATTACCATGGACTCCAAGTTAATAATGAATGTTCAAGTGGACAACTTAGCAATATTAAGCTTCATCACCATTGAAAACTCTGTGTCGCATCTTCCCCAGGTGCAGGCTACTATCTAATTTGTACTATCTAAACTGGATTATGCCAATGGCCTCTACCACGGATCATCTCTATCTACTATGAAAAAACTACCGAAGATCCACTTTCAAGCAGCTTTGTATCACCCACAAAGCAATACATGGAACAGAACAGGTTTTCATCAGGAGTAAATTCACAAAACACAGACAAGAAAGAAACCTCCGCTCAAGATTGGCACCCCACCTCAAAACACCACCATACGATAAAAAGGCAATAAGTGGTACATCTTTCTCTGTTCAAGCAGCCAAACTATGGAATTCATTACCCCCAAATATAAGATCTCCAGATCAGATTGAGTATTCAGAAGAATACTCAAGAGTTGCCTCTTTCCTATATAATCACCATACTCAACAGCAATGCATATTTCTGTGTATGTAAACATCTATAATTTGATTATGTGTATATATCTAGATACGTGCGTTCCTTTGTACAAATAGCTATAATAACTATTTTATCTTAAAATATGTACAAACTCCTTAGGCCTGTTTTAACAAATGTATATTTTACTTACGGTGAAATGTATATATGTATGTATGTGTATGTGTAGGTGTATGTATGAGTATATGATTACTATGTATATGTGTATGTTTATATATATGTATGTATATTATTCTATGCTTAACATGTAAGTCATTGCATAATTTTTATATACGTTATTTGATTAGATGCTTAAGAGTCTCTGTTTTTATTTTATCTACCACAATAGATAAATATTATCTGTTACTATATTATCTATATTATGTAGATAATAGATAACTATTTATCTACAAGCATTTCACTATTAACCCCTTCGCTGCCAGGCCTTTTCCTCCTCAGGTGCCAAGTCTTTTTTCGGCTGTTTGTGGCAGTTTGTGCTTAGGCCCTCATAACTTTTTGTCCACATAAGCTACCCATGCCAAATTTGCATCTTTTATTTCCAACATCCTAGGGATTCTGGGGGTATCCAGACTTTGTGGGTTCCCCTGAAGGACACCAAGAAATGATCCAAAATACAGCGAAAATGTTGTTTTCTTTTTTAAAAATGGGGAAAAAAGGACTGCAGAAGAAGGCTCGTGGTGTTTTCCCCTGAAAATGGCATCATCAAAGCGTTTGCGGTGCTAAAATCACCATCACCTGCTTTCAGGAACAGGCAGACTTAAATCAGAAAACCCCATTTTTCAACACAATTTTGGCATTTTACTGGGACATACCCCATTTTTACTATTTTTTGTGCTTTCAGCCTCCTTCCAGTTAGTGACAGAAATGGGTGTGAAACCAATGCTGGATACCAGAAAGCTAAACATTTCTGAAAAGTAGACAAAATTCTGAATTCAGCAAGGGGTAATTTGTGTAGATCCTACAAGGGTTTCCTACAGAAAATAACAGCTGAAATAACAAAATATTGAAATTGAGTTGAAAAAAACAGCCATTTTTCTCCACGTTTTACTCTGTAACTTTTTCCTGAAAAGTCAGATTTTTTAAAGCAATATACCATTACATCTTCTGGACTCTTCTGCTTATGGGGATATATAGGGGTTTTAGATTCATCAAAACCCCTAGATACCCAGACCAATAAATGAGCTGCACCTTGCAGTGGGTTTTCATTCTATACCGGGTATACAGCAATTCATTTGCTGAAATATAAAGAGTGAAAAATAGGTATCAAGAAAACCTTTGTATTTCCAAAATGGGCACAAGATAAGGCGTTGAGAAGCAGTGGCTATTTGCACATCTCTGAATTCTGGGGTGCCCATACTAGCATGTGAATTACAGGGCATTTCTCAAATAGACGTCTTTCTTACACAGTCTTACATTTGGAAGGAAAAAATGTACAGAACGACAAGGGGCAATAATACTTGTTTTGCTATTCTGTATTCCCCCAAGTCTCCCAATAAAAATCTTACCTCACTTGTGTGGGTAGGCCTAATGCTCGCAACAGGAAATGCAACATGTACACATCACATTTTTACATTGAAATCTAACTTGTTTTTTGCAAAGTGCCTAGCTGTAGATTTTGGCCTCTAGCTCAGCCTGCACCTAGGGAAACCTACCAAACCTGCATATTTTTTAGAACTATACACTTAGGGGAATCCTAGGGGTGACTTGTGGGGCTCTCCCAGGTTCTGTTACCCAGAATCCTTTGCAAACCTCATAATGTGGCCAAAAAAACACTTTTTCCTCACATTTCGGTGACAGAAAGTTCTGGCATCTGGGAGGAGCCACAAATTTCCTTTCACCCAGCGTTCCCCTAAGTCTCTTGATAAAAATGGTACCTCACTTGTGTGGGTAGGATTGCTCCCGCGACAGGAAATGCCCCAAAACACAACGTGGACACATCACATTTTCCCAAAGAAAACAGAGCTGTTTTTTGCAAAGTGCCTAGATGTGGATTTTGGCCTGTAGCTCAGCCGGCACCTAGGGAACCTACCAAACCTGAACATTTTTTAAAACTAGACACCTAGGGGAATCCAAGATGGGGTGACTTGTGGGGCTCTCGCCAGGTTCTGTTACCCAGAATCCTTTGCAACCTCAAAATTTGGCCAAAAAAACACTTTTTCCTCACAATTCGGTGACAGAAAGTTCTGGAATCTGAGAGGAGCCACAAATTTCCTTCCACCCAGCGTTCCCCCAAGTCTCCCGATAAAAATGGTACCTCACTTGTGTGGGTAGGTCTAGTGCTTACGAGGGGAAATGTCCCAAAACACTATCTGGACACATCAAAATGATCAAATACAAAACTACCTGATTTTGCGGGGGCACCTGCGTTTTTGTGGTCCTGGGTTCAGCAGCCATCTAGGTAAATCTACCAAACCCAGACATTTCTGAAAACTAGACACCCGAGGGAGTCCAGGGAGGTGTGACTTGTGTGAATTCCCCAATGTTTTCTTACCCAGAATCCTCAGCAAACCTCAAATTTAGCTAAAAAATCAAATTTTTACCACATTTCTGTGTGGGATCACCACCCCAGGACAAATTTCCTACCACACAACGTTCCCCTCAGCCTCCTGGTAAAAATGAGACCTCACATGTGTAGGTGGGCCAAGTGCCTGTGGCAGGGAAAAGCCAAAACAATGTTGAAATTGAGGGGGAACCAAAGCGGTTCCAAAAGGGCAGTTTGAAAAAAATCATTTTGAGGCTGACAAGTGCAGTAGAATTTTTATCGGTATAGATGAGACAACGTTGGGTGGTAGGAATTTTGTGGATTCCTGCAGATTCCGGAAGGTTCCATCACAAAAATGTGGGAAAAATGTGTGATTTCCAGCAAAGTTGGAGGTGTGCAGGGCATTGTGGGTAAGAAAATGGTGTGGGGTGCATGTGAAGCACACCACCCTGTAATCAACCAGATGTTTAGTTTTCAGATGTGTCTAGGTCTTGTGGATTTTTCTACATGGCAACGTCCCAAAGTCCAAAAGTGCAGCCCCCACCATTCCAAGTGGGACGATTTTGAGTTACCAAGCTCTCATGGCCCAAATGTAAAACCAAAACCCAAAATAATCAAATGTCCTCTTGCTTGCCATGGGATAAGATGTTTTAGTGTGCGGGGAGAGCTGAAAGACTGTAACCCCCTTCAGTTGGGGTGGGGGCATAACCAGGCCCATATTGGTCGGTAGCCACCACCCCACTATTTTTTTTTTTTTTTTCTCCCTGGCATCTAGTAGACTTTTTTCCCCCCCTGGGGTGTGGATCGGGGGTAATTGCCCAATCTGCCCACTGATGGGCAGAACAACTTAGGCCGCATTTATTTGGGGTGAGCGTATGGCCATACCCCAACCCTCTTATTTTGAAAAAAAAAAATCTTCCCTGGTCTCTGGTGGGCTTTCTGCCCCCTTTGGGGGCAGATGGGCCTTCCAAAAAGCAGTAATGTGCCCCCATGGGGAGCGACCCTTGCCCAAGGGGCCACTCCCCTTATGCGTAAGTCTAAAAAAAAAATCCTGGTGTCTAGTGGTTTCTGCCCCCCCTCATGGGCAGATCGGCCTAATTACATTTGCCCGATCTGCCCCCAGTGGGCCAGAAATGTCCTAAAAATATTTTTCTCCCCCCCCAGGGAGCAGCCCTTGCCCAAGAGGCCGCTCCCCTTATGCGTAAGTATATAAAAATAACAATTTTCTGGTGTCTAGCGGCTTCTGCCCCCCCGTGGGCAGATCGGCGTAATTATATTTGCCCGATCTGCCCCCAGTGGGGCAGAAATGGGCTAAAACTAATTCGCCCCCCCGGGTAGCGAGCCTTGCCTAAGGGGTCTCTCCCCACATATAAAAAATATATATATATATATATATATATATATGTGTATCCCTGGTGACTAGGGGTTTTCTGCCCCTGGGGGGCAGAAATGGCCAAAAATATTTTGCACCCCCCCAGCCCTTGCCCAAGTATGAAAACAAAAAAAAATCCCTGGTGTCTAGTGGTTTCTGCTAGAGGGGGCAGAGATGGCCTAAAAATAATTTGGCCCCCGAGGAGCGACCCTTGCCTAAGGGGTCGCTCCCCACACATAAAATAAATAAATTAACACCAAAAAAAATTACCCTGGTGTCTAGGGGTTTTCTGCCCCCCCCCCCCCCGCCCCGGGGGCAGATCGTCCTAATTACATTAGGCTGATCTGCCCCCAGGGGTTGCAGAAATGGCCTAAAAATCATGTGGCCCCTTGGGGAGCGGCCCTTGCCCAAGGGGCCGCTCCCCTCAAGTCCATTTAAAAAAAATAAATCCCTGGTGTCTAGTGGGCATTTCTAGTGCAATCGGGCAGCAGAAATGCTTGCAGAGACATGAAAGGAATGGAAAGGCCTTTCCCTTCTTGCCTCTGCCAGGCCCCTCCTCCCGAGCGGAAGAGAAATGCTTTTGCATTTCTCTTCTGCATCAGCGCGATGGGAGGTGACCTCTGATGAGGTCAGCATGCGATCGCGTGCTGACGTCAACAGACACCACAGGAGGGGTCGGGGTGGAAGGGGAAGCGATTCCCCTTCCAGCCCTGACCTGGGGCGGGATGGGGGGGTCAGCCCTCGGGGGAGCGCCAGTGCTTCCCCCGAGGGCTGGTAACCGGACGTAATGGTTACGTCCGTGGCACCTGAGAGGCGCAGCCATGGACTTAACCATTACATCCATGGCTGGCAAGGGGTTAAAATATTGAGAAAAGATAAAATAATTTTATAATAGTACACAAATAAATTAACTTCAAATACTGAAACTCTTGAAAATCTGTGTTTATACAATACAACTTAAATCTCAATATATTATATTCCTTACACATATATTCCCTGTCTATGTAATTGTGTATCTATATTTATTACTTTAGTCGTACTGTACAAGAGGGAAAAAAATTACTTTCTTGAAAGCTTTACCATGTCTCATCATCACCCTATACCTCTATCAATCTATCCTCTACCTCCACTCTCTGACTCATCCCAAACCCATTCTACTACTATGATCTTCAAAATAACCCTTCCCAGAGTCTTTCCTCCTCTACCCCTTCTGGCTCACCCCAAACCTCAGTTTAGTACTATGATCTCCCAAACAACACTACTAAATTCCTCCTCATTTATCTCTCCTTTAACTCATCCCAAACCCCATTTTACTACTATGATCTCCCCAACCCCTTTCTACAGACTCTACCCTCCTCCATCTCTCCTTTATTCATCAGAAACATCATCGTACTACTATAATCTCCCAATCTTCTGGATTCTTCCCTCCTCTATCCCTCCATTATTCTATTCAGTCCGACTAACAGACTCACATGTCCTCCGCTCGAATTAACTCATACCTCCCTATACTAATACTATACTCATATTCCCCTATACTAATCCACCACTAATCCTTTTGGGTTCCGGAGTAGTGCGCCTCTTACCGAAAAGCGTTTCGACACCTCGTCAGGGGTAGTAAGTGCTATTTAAATACAATTCCTGACACCCCTGCAGCGAGTAGGTCATAGGCCCTTTCTGCCATGTTAACAATAGGGAAGCGCAGAGTAGGGGGCTGTCTTTGGATGGCATTGTCAGTGCTAGGAGAAATAGATGTAATGCGGCCTGGCAAGATGGTGTTCAAGATGAATGTAATTCTGTCCCTGGATCCTGCACTGGGGACTGCTCTCGCCTGTTACATTGAAACCTCCTTGAGTAAAGGTTTTTCAGGCAACAGATTACCTGGAGTAACAACAGACTTAGAAAGGTTCAAAACGTTAGTGGAAGAGACAGGAAGAGTGGACGACTCACGATGAGAGGCAGCACACCGCCTCTCTAAGAGGGAAGAATGCATGCAGTGCTGGGACCAGTGCTTGATATGGAAAAAATAAAGTGAAGGTACTGTCTGCCAGAGTAACTGCTTGTTTCTGAGAAGTGTCGGTACTCTCCAATTAAAAGTATTAAGGCCCATATTTATACTTTTTTAGCGCTGCATTTGCGCCTCTTTTTGACGCAAAAACGGCGCAAACTTGCAAAATACAATTCTATTTTGCAAGTTTGCACCGTTTCTGAGACAACAAATGACGCAAATGCGGCGCTAAAAAAGTATAAATATGGGCCTAAGTTTTTCTTGAGATGTGCCGGTACCCTCCCTCTTAAAAAAAAAAGTGCCGGTACTCAGTAGCGGATAGTACCGGCCCATTGCACCGTGCTGACTAAGGACGCAGGCCTTGTCCATGCTCAACATTGCAGCTTCAAGGCCCGCCCACCGCTGGCCCCCCAGATGTATTGCTGACTTGGCACAAGCGCTTGTCTGGCCTCCTCCAGTTCTGCCAGTGGGTCTAAGAAACACTAGAAGGGAGAACCAGACCCACCTCACACAGCAAGGGGGGGGGGGCAGGAGGGGGCCTGAGGTGGCCTGTGAAGCACATGAAATAATTATAAATGATGTCATCAGCACTTTTCCGTGATACGCCTCTGCTTTCATAATACATGTTAAGAATGCCCAAACACTGTAAATTAAGGTAACGTACCCGCCACCTCCAGATCCTTTCCCCTCCAGCACTGTGACGCGCCACTCACAGCTGTACAGAACAATTCCCCATTCAGCCGAAACACGGGGCCTTGTAATTTCTGAAACCATGTCAAGTAAAACAATTTCTTTTTCGTGAAAGCAGAAAAAAATCTTCCTGCTCCTTGTTCCTGCGCCATTCCCCTTAGTGATTTTTGTTCGTCATGCGTCGACCAGTTTCAGTCAGTCCTCCCCTTTGTTTGCCTTGGCCTGGGCTCTGCAGCCTGAAGTCCAACACAAGCCTTTGCCTGACCACAGGAACGCCAGACGCAGTCGAGTTCGCCAGCGCTGACTTCTGCAAAGAGAGGAATGACTCCAAGGAGGCAGTCCCAATTACTGAGGACCATCGGATCACCCCTGAGCGTTTTACAAAACATAGGCAACATAGGCCGAAGCCTATAAATTGCCCTCCGGTGTCTGGGGCTTAAGCGGCTTACGATATTCGAGGCCACGCCCCAAACCTGCGCGGGAGTTCACACAAGTGTGCTCGTGCATTCCTGCATTCATGCAGCGCGAGCCGCAGGTACCTAAAAGGATGCTCATTTTCTGACTCCATCTCACCAAGCAGCCGTGTCTTCCGGAGGCACAAGTGAGGAAACCCTCTTGTTACACACTGCAGAAATGCAGCGTCTTTATTGACATAGAAGATAGAGGGAAAGAACAAACTAGAGAAGGTGACAGCTGAAGAGAAAGAATGAACATTGAGAGACGGAGGAAGAAATGAACTTGTCAGCCAAAGACAGAGAAAGTGAAAAAGAGACAGAGTTGAAAACAGAAGTATAGTAGAGCAAGAGAAGGGTCAGCCAAATGCAAGGGTTGTGAGAGAACTAAAGAGACAGAAAGGGAAAGTACTAAGGGGCAAAGTTACAAAGAGAGAGAGGGTGGAGTGCAAGAGCTAAACAAATTGGGATTCAAACAGAAGGAAAGAGACAATTAGAGAAGCGCTGGGGGAGGGGAGAAAGAGATAGAGAGAGAGATGATTGTGAGAGGATCGGGGCGGATGGTGAGCCGCCAGCAAAATAAAAGCATCAAAAGTTTGACTTTGTAAAAGATATAAATTCAACATAATGGACCTGAAGTAAAGCACTAAAATAAATACCACTTACAGAAATATTTCAACAAGTAAGACCTACAACCACTGCATTTACACCTTAAAAAATAAGCACAAAGCCAGTTTTGAAATACATCCTATAACTTGATGTCTGTGTAATGGTAAGTGCCATTCTTCCTGCAAATGTCTATTTGACAGATTAGGTGAAATGGTTTCTCAGTAATGATATTCTATGAAATTGTTTTTCTATGAAATCACAAACAACTGGTGAACCGGCCATCACTGTTACTAAACGATTTAACACTGTAAATTGATGCTGAAGTAAAGTGAAGGCATCAATAAAGCACCATTCTACCACAGAAGAGTCTTTAGAAGGAACCTGGTGGATAATGCAGAAAATGTGGTGAAATCCTATGAAGAACTGATGCAGATCGGTAATATTAAAAAAACTCTCACTTTCGAAGAGAAAGAACGAAGACCATAAAGTGTGCTATCTATACACTGTGGAGACACCTGACACATTGTCAGAGCCTTTCCTCAGTTGGCAGGAAACTAGAGGCCTAACTATAAGCAATAAACTCTGGTTGAGCTCCCTCCAAGTTAAGCAGTTTGTCCTGCAGACAGAAGACATAACAAATGAGCATTTACAGATGCCGGTACAAATCTTAATAAATTAAGGACCTCTGCGGATGTTAGCACTAGGATATATAATAGACCAGTCATTTCATACTGTGTACAGACTCCCCAATCAAGAAAAGGAGAAACCAGAATCAATCTTGGATACTGATGGCAAAGCTCTGCTAGAGTGAAGTGTTTATTGTAAAATGACAGAATTGATAAAGGCTCTCGGAAATGGACATATCAAAAATATTCTTTTTGGATTTCCTTGATACTCCTACCTCCCCATGAATTAGGAATTTATTTCTCGATTTTGGTGGGGCCTGGTTAAACTACTTGGAGGAGTATGTTGTCTGTGCACAAGTTATCTCCAGACAGATGGACAGACGAAAAGACTAAGGGCCTTTTTTATATCTTGGTACAGAGGGAACTCAACAGTGTTTCCTTTCCAAGACTATGGTTCGCCTGCTCAACTTAAATTCATGTGGCCTATAGTTTGGAAATGGCAGTGACTTCTCCATCTCCATCGTGGTGAAACTCATTATTCCATCAGGCTGCCAGATGTTGGGCTATATGTCTGTCTGCCTAATTTAGACGGGCAGACGTAGCCATTTTTCAGTGCCCATCACCACCAGGAAAGATGTAGCAGTAAGGGCAATGAAAAGTGCCCAATCCCCCCTCATTATAGGAGGGAACTCACGTGGCGATGGTGGGGGCATTGTTGTTTTTATTTTCAAAATGAAAATTACACTTGGGATTTTCTTTTTAAAAATAAAAAATGTAACTTTGATATACTGCTCCATCATGTTTGATGGAGCCGTCCGGCAAAGTTACAATGCATTGTCAGGAACCACCATGACAGCAGTTCCTGTCAATGCTTGAAATGTCGCTGAGCCAGTGGACATTTCATAATTTGGTAGGAGGCACCTCCGTCAGGGCAATAGAGTAATTTACTCCGTCACCCTGGGAGAGGACAGACCGTTGGCCAAATTATAAATCAGACCCTTGGCCAATATTTGATGTTTTTTGTGAGGAACCATTCATGAAGATGGGAACAGTGGATTTGATTGTGGAATTCCCATGCAATAGCACTTTACATACCTCCCTGGGGTATTCTCAGATTATTTTCTCTACAGGATTTCATCTCAATGCTTGGCCATCTACTTATTTCTCTTCCTCAGTTCCATCAGTTCAGCCTCTGCTCCAAGACATATGTAAGGTCCAAGATTCAGCAGTAGCTCATCTGAGAAGTGCCAATATTCAGCAGATTCAGCATTTTAGATATTGGAAAAGATGTGATTGTCTTGCCTATTGCAAGAGCTCATCCCAAAGTTGCAGTAAAATTTGCAAGACCCTTTTCCATAATCAGATTACTAGGAAAAGCTGCATTAGAAATGCTACTCCTGGATCACTAAAAGATACATCCAGGAGTTAGAATCTCAGGGTGATAAAAAAGAGGCTATAATCCCAACTTTGGTGCTTCCTCCCCCTACTTTATTAAATGGAACATGTGAGTAGGATGCAGGAGAAATACTTGACTGAAGAGATCATTGAGGGCAACTATCCAGTACCATGGAAGGCGTCTGATGTATCAGATAACTCCTGGTAACCAGCAACTTTTCTCCATGCCCTGAAACTGGCAATGATTTTTCACAGAAGGTTTCCCCACTAGCTCAAACCATAGAAAGAGGGGGTCACTTTTGGGAGTGGGGCACTCAGATGTCGACAAAAGACCCCAAAAAAGGGGGTCAGTAAGCATACCACATAGAAGAGATGGAGTTCGGGGCAGTGGAAATACAGTCACAGAAGGAAACAATTTCCATGATGAGGTCTGGTATATGGCGTCTCAGAGGACAGACATTTGACTTCCAGATCAAAGATGTCAGAGTCCTATAAGTAGTTGTGTATACTTGCGATATCATTTCTTTCGACTCTTTTACTTAACACTTTAGTGCACACCAGTATCTCCATGCCCTAACATCTCTCTTTCTCTGACCCCTCTCTCTCTCTCTCTCTCTCTCTCTCTCTCTCTCTCTCCCTCTCTCTCTCTCTCTCTCTCTCTCCCCTTACCCCCCTTCCCTGCATTCTAATTGGTGCTCCTGACTCTCCTGGATTAGGGATTAGGACTACCTCTAAAGAAAGAATTTGAGATTAGCCTAGCTGTCCCTTGAGTCACATTACAATAGTTATGACAAACTACAGGCAAATAATTCCAGAAGATTGTCGAAAAACAAAAAAAAACTGAAATCTGGAGAGAAAATGGAATCAAATGGTTAAAGAACAGTATAAAAAATGAGAAACAGATATGTCTCATTCAGCACATAGAAATGGCTCCTGATAGATGATAGCTGGAGGTATAGCCATCACAGAAGGACCAAATATCATCTTGGTTTGGCAACATCTGATAACATTTCACTGGCCAGCACCATCCTAGAATGGGCTGTGATACACAACTTGTCCACACCCCCATCCTGGAATCCATGGCATTCACCAAGTACACAAAGAAGAAATCCATGTTTGATATCCATAAGGCAGAAAAGTGATTCATGACTCCGTCTCCACCGTCTTGCCTGGCACCGAGACTAGCTCACAGATCACTTCTCCAGGAGGCCATGAGCATGGCGATGATCAAGTGGTTCAGGTGGTGCAAATTCTTTGCAAAACGCTAGATGTGGTACGTGGAGACATGGTACTCGTCAATGTCACTCATGTTAACCCTTCTTTTGCTTGTGTAGCCTCTCTGTGCGTTCCTATCTGCGATCTCTTTACAGCTACAACAACTTTGTTTTGAGCATCGTTATCGACACAAGCCAACTGTGCATGGATTTTGACCATACACAGGAGGCTGTTAGCCATGACTGGAAGATTTTGGGTCAGACCTTTGGCCAGGTTCCTGCCCACCCTATGTCCTTGTATTTAGGCACACAGGATGCATTCACCCATGTGTATTCAAATTTTAGTTCAGGGTCTGCATCAAGGCAGTATACACTGTGTAGGGCTTTTTAGTGTGCAAAATTGCATTTGAGTGCAAAACCTGGCCTTTTGTGCTGACCACTCCTATGGACAAATTAATGCGCAAAGACTGGGCATTCAGCCTTTCGCAGCAGGGGTTGGCACTAAGCCTAGACTGTCTCATTTGGCAGGACCTAGATATCAAGCACTTGTATGGACATAAACTGTGCACAGCTTTTGGCACTGTACAGCAGTGGCTGAGCGTTGGTCCTGAGCCAAGCCCTTTTACGGACATAATGCATTATGCATAGCGTTCACCTGTGCACAAGGAATGGACCACTGAGCCTCTGCCAAGCCAACTTGTGAACACAACCAACAGCACACAGTATTTGGCAAGTACCTCCACCCACCCCAGGCCTTTGGGTGCAGGGCCCTAATGTGAACATTGCACTCTAGGTCAGGACTTTGGCCATGCGCAACATTGATTAAGCGCATTCAGCCAGCCCAGCTCCATTGTATACATAACACACATCATGCATCATTCAGCAATGCAGCATAGGGGCTGCAGGAAGGGCTTTTGCTTATCCCTTATATGGACATAACTCACAGTGCACAGCCATCAACTGTGAACAGAGAGAACTGAGTGCACAGATCTTTTGTGAAAATAAACCACTGTGTATGTTCTTCAGCACAGAACAGTGAGTCCCCGCCCATGTGCCCACAAATCTCACTAACAACCACCATTGGCCATGCACACTTGAACTGTGCACTGTTAGTTTTTTTGTCTTTTTTAATTAGTCAATTTATGTATCAGAAATGTTGTAGTGAATACTGCAACTCTCGGTGACTCATTATGCACAATGAAACAAAACACCAGCTCCAGTGATTTCCATCACTTCATCAGTGAATCTACAGGCAATGAGGTGGACTTTTCTCAAATGCCAAAACGTTTTTATACCAGCCCAAGGGGCATACTTATACCCCATTGGTGCCGAATTGCGTCATTTTTTTACGCAAATTCGGTGCAAAACTAACTCCATATTTATATTTTGATGTTAGAAATGTCTACCATGAAGTTTGCACCGTTTTTTAGACACAGGAACCTACCTTGCAACAATGCAAGGTAGGAGTTCCCATATAAAAAACTGTGCTAACCCCACAGCCCCAAATTTATCCACCCATGCTAAAATGACGCATGGGTGGGAGGAGGGGCTAAATAATGGTGCAAAGCTTGCTTTGTACCATTATTTAACGCCTGGGTCAGACCAGGCAGTAAGGGACCTGTGGACCCACTTCCATGGTTAAACACCATTAATGGGTCCACAGGGGCCCTGCTCAAGCCCCAGGAAAACCCCCACCCACACCAGAGGGACACCGGAGGATGGGGGACCCCATACCAGATAAGTAGGGTAAGTATAGGTAAGTCATTAAAAAAAATAATTAAAGTGCCATCGGGGCCCGCTGCATTTCACAGGGTGCAATGCCCAAACCCAGGGAATACTGGTCCCCTGTGCTGGCCATGACTCCTGTAATTTCTAAGACAGGAGTCATGTGGTATGGATGGTTTTGCATCAGAAAATGACGCTAGGCTGGTTAGAGTAATCATTTTTTTACTCTAACCAGCCTAATGTAAATATTTGGTGCAAACTCCCCTTCTCCCATACCGTCAGCCCCACCGGCTAACATCATTTCTTTTTTACCCTAGCCCACGCTTTGCACTGGCTTGCGCCATTCCATAAATATGGCGCCTGGCTGGTGCTCAAGAATGGCGCAAGCTGGTGCAAACGCACCAAAAAGTATAAATATGCCCCCAAGTTCTTTAAATGGACTGGTGCTGCTTTAAAAAAAAAAAACAGTTTGGGAAGACATTAATCGAAGGGGCCAGTTCTCTGGACAACTTTCTGCTCTATCCGAGTTCGCCCAACAAACTTATGAACGGCAAAGTTGTGCAACAGGTTCAGTTCTTCTTTCCAAATGGATTACAGCCTCCATGGAAATTTTCAATTTTGTTGCATGAAAATTGCAAATTCGGAATTGCCCCTTCATTACCCTTCCTAACTGTGATTTGAATTGAGTTGTTAAACCCATTTTGCATGTCAAAATGGTTGTCCAGCTCTGAAAATGGATTTAGTACAGAACAAAAAGCCATTTTGCAGTTGCAAGCCTTGTGTTTTAGCGTGGTGTGAATGATTTCCACTTCAATGTTGTGAAGCAGGGCTAAAGAGCACAGACCAGCATGAATCATGCTTCAGGTAACAATGCTTAATGCAACCTGTGAGAAGAATAGAAATACTTAGCTTCAGAGACTGGTCTGAAGGATATCCTCAGACTACACCCCAACAGCAGTGCAAGTAGAAGAATCAAGGAACAGCAGGAGAAAGCGTGATCCCATTTTCACGCCTCCAGGCTCCCCCAGCATCTGTACTAATTCTGTGTTGTGGTGATGAGGAAATATGTGCCAGTAAACAGGACTGTGCTGCTCAACCTTGAAGCAATCATCCGTCTCTTACAAGGTAATAAAGAATCAAACACAGCCCCTGTGGGTAGTAAAACTCAAACATTTGGCAAGTACAGTCCCACTTTGCGTCTGTTCACATCTGTTCTGCTTGAAAACATATGTAGGAGAAACAGAATAATTCTCCAAAACTGCAGAGACTTTTCATTCCCAACATTGTTAGTGGTAACTAGGAGTGAACCAGGACTGTCACTCTTGGAGGACAGGCTTGGTTTGTCAGAGTGTTGATGCTGTGGTTGGTCATGGTCAGATGGTGGGTGGAGCTCAGAATGTAAACTGCCTTCCACCATCCACACCCCACTAGGTCTAGGATGGAACTTGGAGGAACTGGGCGGTGATTGAAGGAGTAGGACGCTGGGTGGATCGGTATGAAAGAAAGATGTGACAGCAGCAGACTCACCATCTGTTTGGAAGACCCTGGGGTTCCATGATCACGTCCAGTGTGTTTTCACTCTGTATATAGTGTTCCTACAGGTTAGTTTTCCATTAATGAAATCCAGTTGCCACGTGTTTGGCTAATATGTGACGGATTCTGTGTCAGCTCCTCGCTCATTTTTTAACTTCGGCACATGGGTAAATCTTTTGATTTGCTGCAAGACTAAGGCTACTTCATGTGACACAATGAGTTCTGGTCAAACGTCCCACATACTATAGAGTAGTCATCTTCTAGCACCATAGTGGACAGTTTAATTTAAGTCTCTTAGGGGAGTATCGCAGGCCCCTGCAGCCACTGTGGCACAAGGTCCCGCCAACCCTTCAAGGGGGGCCCTTTTCAGCCCGAGGACAATGAACATCTCTGAGCTATATGAGACTCGGACACCTCATCACATTCTGCAGGGGAGGGCATCATCTTGTGTTACACTATTGATATCACTCTGGACCTTTCCATTGAGAATGCTAATCAGTACAAACAGGAATGGCAATTTTGGTACTATGCACACTGTGGGCATGATTTGCAATTGTAAGCTTACACTTTGTAGTAAGTTTACTAGTTTCTCGGAATTCACAAACTATTTGGGGAGTTCTATGACCCTGCACTCCCTATGCATATGTGTGAAGAGTTCTCTGCACCCAGAGAGTCCGTAGATGGCGGGGAGAACTCTGAACACATATGTAAAGGGAAAAGGAGTTGTAAAACTCAGTGGGGCATATTCACAAGAAAGTGGCGCATCAGCTATGATGTGCCACTTTTTTTGCGCTCCCCTAACATGACCATGGTAGCGCTTATTTACAATACAGCGCAACCAGGTGACCGTTAGCACAACAGTGTCAACATTTTTGGTGTTATTGTGGCACATTGGCTGACTTGTGACAAGAAGTATGGTGCTATTCCAGCAATGCGTGGAGAGGCCCAATAGAAATATTGGGAGTGTCAAGTTAATGCCTGCCTTGGGCAGGTGTTAGAAATGGCGGGAAAAATGGTGCAGCAAAATCTCGGAAATTTCACTGCACCATTTTTCTGGGCCTCCTAATAGGGAACACCCCACCCTTGAATACATTATGCCTGGCGCAGGCATAATGTGATGCGGGGGGTTACAAAGTGGCTCAATGCATGCATTGCGCCACTTTGTAAATATGGTGTGGGGAAATGACCTCCTTAACTCCACATTAGCTTAAACAAATTACACTAGTGTGGCATAATGAATAGCATTTTGTAGTACAAATTGAAGTTTGAGTCTCAGGCTCTGAAAACTGAACCACAATGTTCACTTGGCTTGGATAAAAACTGATGACCGCGAAATAGGGGGTTATTTTTGCCAGAGAAATACATTTTCTCTCACCAGTTCTACTCCTGGAAATTTACATTTAAGATATGAAAACGGTGAATTAGACATACTAATTCGGCATTTCTGAAAATGTATTCTGAGGATTAATGCAGCCACATTTTGTTTGGAGGCAGGCTGCATCATTGTGAATGAGCACCAACTCGCAGTAGCAGTCCTTGGGATCTTAGACAAATCATTAAATATAATTGATTTTCACACTGACACCTGCCTAAAATCCCTTGAATAACATCCAAAACAATGCAGCAAGAGCCATGCCTCAAGCCAGGCAGAATGCGTTCTCCTCTCCCACTCACCGTCGGACGTCTGCACTGCCTCCCAGTTCTGCCACATATTATGCCTGAATGTTTACACACAGGTACCTTTGAAGTGAACACTGATGGAAATGTGCTATGTTCTTGATTTACAGGAACATGATACATGGCCAAAGAAATGTCAACAGCTGCAGAGAAAGCTGCAGACCAATGATAATATTTGTTTTTGCAAGTTATTGGATTGAGTTTTGGATGTACCTTTCCACGAGGGTGGTTCGAGGCTCTTCCCTCTCTTGGAGTGCCTGCGGGTCTGTCTGAATTATGTTTGCCAGGGCCAGCCTTCTCTGACTCTGCTGAAACCTTGGCTGCTCCCTGTCATGCAGCTTGCAAAGTTGTTATTGATTAAAGTTTTCATGCACAAGGATATAGATATGATTCTCCAGTAGAATAAAGGCAGATGATCGCTTTCCTATGGCGGATGTTAAACACTGCCTGCCAAAGTAGCACAGACCTTAGAGGGAGGAGCCCTCTGCTAGGAAGCAGTTTAGGAAGTTTCACCCTGGTAGACAAATAATTCCATACAGTGACTTTGAGTGAATTTAGGGCCTTAATCCTCATGGGGCAGGGTTGTTAAAATATGCTACAAGTAAATTTGGACCAGGCAAAATCAAGAAGCACATTCTCTAGCAGTGTATTTTCGATCAATTTTAGCTAGAAAAAAATGTCTTGCTTACATCTACAAATGATGACTAAACTTTAGTGACCCGTGTGTTAAATCCATAAGTTAATTGGCCCCTCCCATTGTCAGTTATTTTGTCAGCAATCTATTCATGAAAACTAAACTAAACCTAAACCTTTTGATTCCAATCAGTGCTCATTGTTCATTAGGTTTAGCCACATGCCTGCCCTTTCACCAAACCCTATACCCATCCCCTGCAGGAAGTCATTGCCCACTGTGTGCAACCAAAGGCTGTACACAGGCCCTGCGGCTAGCTACCCATACTTTGGGCCCCAGGTGATCGGTTCCCACGGCTGAAAACAGACAGGGGGCCATACACCCCCAACCGCTAAATATTCCCTGCCCCGGGAGAAGAGTTTCAGAGGCCCTAAATGGGCTTAGGAAGGGGTCCTACTGACTCCTTTTTGTTTACTTGAGGAGAGGGGACTGAGTCCTCGAACCTCATGTTGCTGGCAACCAATCAGAGTGCTTGCTCCCATGGGAGCCAGAGAGATGACCCAATGGAAAATTCCATGGCAAATAAGAACACTATTTTTAAATTGGCACTCCTGCGACACTCTTATGGACTCAACATCTAGAAATGCAAATATTTATAAACCTTAGTTTCTCAAAATCTACTTAACGGATTTACAGCAAATCACAAAAAGCACAATCTGCAGAACAAGATCAAACTTCTTGTCAAATTTGGTGAAATTACATTGAGCATTTTTGTGGTAGCGGTTCTTAAAGAAGTCTTTGGAAAATACATGGCGATTTTGTGTTATGTGACCCCTCCTATTTTCACTGCCCCATCTTGGTGGATCACCCTGAAAATTTCTTTGCACAAACTTGGTAAAAAAGAACTCTTTTTTGGAAAGATTTGTGGAGAACGGTGGGAAAGTTATGAGCAAAACAAAGAATACATTTTACATGGAAATACTCACCTAACTAAAACTACCCAGTGGCATTCTCTCCACGTGTGCGGATGCATATTTATGTGTGTGTATATGTATATGAGTGTGTGTGTATAAATATATGTATATGTATATATATATACATACATGTGTGTGTGTGTATGTATTATATGCATATATTTAGAATTAGTAGAACTCTGGGTAGTTCTCAATTTTAGCAGATCTTTTATATGGAACACTCTACAACACATTCAGCAATTTAAAACTTCTCACCTCAAAGGTTGGTTTTTTTCATCCATGCCGAGCTTTTAAAATGACAAAAGCCTTTTCCAGCCACAACATTACAGTTTAGGATTGGCAGAATACCATCCCGGTCAACCTGGAAAAAATAGCAATAGTCCCTGACACATGTTTCACTCTTATTGTCACTCACCAGAGAGACTTAGCTTTCTCCAGACACAAAGAAGTGCCTACTGTAAGTCAAAAAATATTCTCTAAGGCTTAGAGTGCCATAATTTATATGGCACACTCTACAACACTACAGGCACTCTAAAACTGCTCACCTCAAATGTCTGTTTTCCTGGCAGAGTTTTGAAGCCTAGGATTAGCATAGTGCCATCCACATCAAGGTAGAAATTCAACAAAGTCCTTTGTTATTTTTGCAAAAAACTCTTTGAGCATATCAATGTTTTGAGATAACTGTGTTTGTGTTGGGAAAAATATGCTAATATTTAAATTGCAAAGTATGCAGCAATGTGTACTATATATCAAATTTTAAATTCAAAGTGCATTATAAGGAAACTAAAGGAATGCTTTCTGAAATGTGCTTTACTTTTGCAGCACACTGACACTACAGAGTAGAATTAAAAAGACACAGAGAAAGAAAAAGAAAATTAAGTGCAATATGGGAGAGTGTACATTTTTGGTGATTGGATTCTGCATTTACAGCATTTATTTTCCAACACTTTGGAGTATTCATTGGTAGATGGATGAATCAAGGATGGCGTGTGACGATCAGCTGATTAATGACCCAAGAGCAGCACTGTCATTGTGAAAGTGTTTCGGGACAAGTCTATCAAACAGCGCTGTTGTCCAGTTGAAAAGCACCTATTGTCATCTTAATTTACAGAGGGTTTAACACCCACCTATTGCTTACCATTAGTCGACTTTCTGGCCACTCTTATTTGCTTGCTTCTTTTTAGATGACTTGCCTTCCCCAACTTCGTGTTTTTCCCACCTTTGGAGCATGCTCACTTTTAGGGAACTACTTTTTTTGTTTTGCTTAAGAACTCCTCAATTGTCTGCCTTGTGTGCTTCTCTTACACCTCTATGGTCTGTGGTGTTCTCTCATATCCATGTGCTTCTCCTGCACTCCAAGTTGCTATTTCTTGTTGGTGTACTTCTGTCCCTCATCTGCTGCTGTACTGCTCTCACTTGTGCATTTCTCCTCTATTATGTTATGTGTAATTCTATGCAGATGTCTAGAGTGCACCACCCGGAAGGGTATTCTGGCGTTGTGTTACTCTCCTTTAGGTGCTACGTTTTCCCTCCCCTGACACACTAAGCATTGCTTCCCGCCCCACCTGCCTCTCCAGTACCCCCTTTCCCTGCAATCCTACTTAGTAACTATTTTCTTTTTAAAAAATAAGCTAAAAAAGGAGCTTTCACATACTTCATTTGTTTTTATTTACAGATCTATTTTGGATCCGTAAATATAAAAAATAGGCACTCGCATCATTCTGGAGGTGTGTGCAAGCGTGGTCATGCACATGAGCTTGCATAGAATGTGTGCCCGCATTCTGCACCCCCGGAGTGCTTTCATATTACAGAAGGGGCTTGCAGGCGCTTGTGCCACCCCTTCTGTAATACAGATAGCTATCTCAATAAGGTGCTCCATCATTTGAATGGGGGCGTGGCCCCATGCATATGCGGGAATCTCTTTATCTCTGCACCCATGCCGTATGATGGATGTGGGCACAAAGGAAAAGAAGCAGTCAGGAGGCACATTGAAAGTGCGCCACAAAAAGGCGGCGCACTCTCTGAGCACCCCCTGATGACAACTCTCTGGAGGCTGGGAAGGGGGTCCTATAACCCTCCAGACATCCCCTTGCAAGCAGGTGCAGGCACTCATTGCACTCACCTGAAAAAAGGAACTTTAATCAGTATTTAAAGTGTAAATACTTTTAGATGTGGTGAATTCAGCAACCTGCCAAATGCTTGTTACCACCATTCGAAGGTCTGGACTGACAGTGAAAAGCCACCTTGCAGAATATTTTTTAACTCTTACTGGACCTTTATTAGATAGGCTGCCATGGTGGAGGGTGACTTGTGAGAGGGAAAGATAGGAGGTTCTGTGCCACAATTGTTTTTAAATATCCAATTTGTTTTACAACAAAGTTTCCCATATATGCAGCTTAACATGACATAGGTTTAGCATGCATCTCAGGAGTGCTGCATTCAGCATGTTTTAGTACTTCCGGGTTAGGCACAGAACCCATCGAAAGCAGTATATCAGGTTTGCACTAGTAAGAAAATTACGTGGTGCTCTCTCAGGTTCAATTTAAGGATTGGCTGTGTATAAGATCCCTAGGTCTAGCAATCCATGAAAGCAGCCCTTGTCCCACAGCTCACCAGCGGTTTCCTGTGTTTCTTTTCTAGACAGCTCAGTCCTGGTCAGATTCACGAGGTAGTGAACGTTAAAGTACTCTTCTCTCAACCAGGAATCTTGGCTATCATGCTTTCTTTTGATGGTGTATCTCTTTGTAGTTTTCGAAGATGAGATTCTCCTGTCTTGCGAAGATGTATCTAGCACTGATAAAGCAGTCAAGGTCATAAGAATGGACATCCCTCAACTTTCAAGTACTTATAAAGTGTGCCATTACGTTTAGACCTCAAAAATCAAATTGCCTCTGAAAATAAGCAGAGCCTTGTACTCATTTTATGAAAGTGAGAAAAATTACCAAGGAGTTTGATGAAAATTTGTTTTAGTGAATTTTATTCAGGGTTTTCACATAATGTGGTCTTACCTCCAAGAAACAAGAAACCATAGCATAATGTGGATAACGTAGTATAAGATGCATGAGAGCACAGGATACACATGTTGGGACAGAAAAGGTCAGCTGCATGCAAGCACCATTGCCTGAGGTTCCTCTTTGTGAGTTTCTGGTTTTTTTTGGCTCCTGGCACATGACAAAAATGCTCGTACACTGGGCTCGGTGGTTTGAAATGGCCCACTATGTGCATCCTCCTTTACTGAAGGTGACTACCGTCGGCTCACCGGGCTAAGGAAGACCAATAGTGGTGATAGCAATTGATTGGGTATGCAGGGCAAGACTTCTAACCTGCTCCTTGCACAAGGATAGTTGCCATCAGTCTCCCGTTTAAATTGGCTTACCAGATCCTTGCAGCTCTGTCCTCCACTCTGTCAATGTGAGACATGGATGCTCCTGTATCTTTACTATGTATGTTATATGTGTGTAATAGGCTGAGCATGTGTACTGTGCTTGACTGTGGCAGCTTCGGAATCTATTTTGAACTGATTGTGTGTGAGAATAAAATGAAGGTCCAAGAGAATCTGTCAGGCATCAATATGAATTGTTGTGCATCTCCACAGCATTCCTTAGGTTCTATGAGATAGACCAGCTTTTAGGATGTAAAGGAAGGAGGATGAGAATCTCTTTGAAGTGGAGAGAAAGCCCGTCTTCCATTCGTGCTCCTTTCTTCCTCAGAAGTGTTCCACCCAGCAGGTTGAGAGGTAGCTTGTTTTGGATTCCCCAGAGAGGGAGCTCCTAGCCTCCACTCACCTTCCTGCTGACACTTAAAAACAAGCATTTGCAATGCAACGGGTCTCGCGTTTGCTCATGTTAGAGCTGATCGCGTTGTAAACTCCTAACCCGACTTTTCATCTATCGGCAAAGGTGCTTTTATGTACGTAACCCGAAAAAGTGAAATTAACTGTGTAAAGCGCTCGACTTCTGCCAAGCGAAATCACGCTAGGAAAATAGAGAAAAAGTAGTCCACGATCCGACAGAAAACAGTGAGCCTCGCATGTTTTCTGTACTTGGTCGCTGCGCTCGAGGAGGGCTAACCACCGGAAAAGGCATGACGTGTGCATGCCTTACACTAATGAAAGCAAGCAGATTTTACTAGGCAAGCCCACAAACCAATCAAACACACTGACGTGACGTTGACAGGGCTCCGAGCCCTTTTCTAATATCTAAACGTCTCGCTGCGATACGCATGTGCAAGCGCATGCAACGCAGGCTCGACCCTAACAACGTACATGGCATGACTTTTCTGGGAGGAATACTCAACATCAGGAACCTGCTGGACATCTGAAGTACACATACTCTGCAAACTTGGTATATATTTTGTGCAGCAACTTCTAGTCAAAGTGCTATGATTTCGTAATGAGCAGTGCCAATGGTCCCATAGATCTAGAGCCCCTGCCACAAGGGTTAAAGTCTTTGACTGCCAACTGCCCTTCACCAGGTTCTAGAACAGGAAACTGTAAGTTTTGTAAATTTCCAGGAAGAGCTACTTTGACACTACCTTGAGGTGAAAAAGCCCACGGAGTGTTCAGGAGGGCTACTAGAGGTACCTCTGCACAAATAACAGGCTGCCTAGAAAAGGGGGCATGCGTTATACCTGAACAAAGGACTTAGTAAAGATTACAAGTTCTTAAGAGAACATGGTAAGCCCTTCGCACAGCAAGCCAGCACAATGCTGGACACCCAGCTCAGCAACTGGTTAAGCATTTTTGCTGCATAGATACCACATGCGTTTCCAAACTGGTGGTAACCCGCTGTTCCACAAGCCATGTGGAGCATTAGATCAGATGGGCAGTAGCGGACTGGGTACATCAGTAGGGGAAAGGATGTCAAACTTGGAATTGTTCCTCGTTATTCAAATGAGCTCCATGAGTTTCAGTCATCATCATCATCATAAAAATGTGCAATCAAATACAATTTATTAATCACAATCTAAGCGTCATAAAATGCTATAAAAAGTAATACAAAAAAATAAAACAATCAGTAAAACAGATAAAAGGTGTTGCAGCTTGGGAAAACAGCTTAATGAGGTATACACTTACAAAAGTGCAACAAACAAACGTGCAGGTGCATGCATAAGAACTGATTCCTCAAGCTGGCCAAGGTTTTAAAGTTTTGAGCTCAAAATACCTGCTAAAAACTCATTACAACCCTGGCGGTCGGTGATAAAGTGGTGGTAATACCGCCAACAGGCTGGCGGTAACTACCGCCAAATTACGACCATAGTGGAAAGATCTCCAAAAGACAGCCAATGTACCTCACCGACCGCCAGGGCGGAAACAACATCCACCACGGCGGTAGCCGTCTACAGCCAGGCAAAGTTCCGCCCACCATATCATGACACCCCAATCCGCCCCCTTTTCCGGGGCGATACCAACAACATCAAGAGACTGGTGGAAACAGATCTCAGAAGGGAAAGGACTCACCATTGGAGACACAGGGAACAACCACACCACCATGGAACCTGAACTGCATGTCTTCCCCATGATCTTCTACATTCTGCTCTACCACGAACACCAACGCCGGAGAAGATGAGGACGGTGAGTACAGCTGCCTAGCACACAAGGGAGGGGAGGAGGAAAAAGAGAGTGACACACAACACACACCCCAAACACACACACCATAGACACAACCAGATATATTATAAAAACAATTTTACCCTGTCACTCGGCTAAATAATGCAAGGACAAAACGATTTCACAAAAGTAAATGTAATGACATTAACACAGTATGAAAAATAAGTTAGACAAGATAATAGATATATACATATGTACAGAAAAAGGGACACAGCCCAGTCCACAATGTTCGTAGACCACATGCCCACAGGCCAAAATCCAAGGCCACCCATGTCACCTGCTTCAACACAGAGAGAACACTGCAGGGATATCAGTTGGTAAATAGGCAGGCACCTCAGGGGGACAGGGGGAGCACCTCAGCTGGGAGATGTTACAAGACCACTGGTTCTGGAGGGGGAAACATGGCCTGTGCTTGATCCTGGGGAGTGATGGACCACAGTCTGTAAGGTGGGTGTCATACCCACTGGTTCTGGAGGGGGCAACGTGCCCTGTGCTTGATCCTGGGGAGTGATGGGCCGCAGTCTCTAAGGTGGGTATCATGCCCACTAGTTCTGGAGGGGGCAACGTGCCCTGTGCTTGATCCTGGGGAGTGATGGCCCACAGTCTCTCAGCTGGGTGTCATACCCACTGGTTCTAGAGGGGGCAACATGCCCTGTGCTTAATCTTGGGAAGTGATGGGCCACAGTCTCTCAGCTGGGTGTCATACCCACCGGTTCTGGAGGGGGTAACGGGCCCTGTGCTTGATCCTGGGAAGTGATGGGTCACAGTCTCTCAGGTGGGTGCCTTACCCACTGGTTCTGGAGGGGGCAACGTGCCCTGTGCTTAATCCTGGGGAGTGATGGGCTACAGTCTCTATGGTGGGTGTGATACACACTGGTTCTGAAGGGAGCGACATGCCCTGTGCTTGATCCTGTAGAGTGATGGGCCACAATCTCTCAGCTGGGTGTCATAACCACTGGTTCTGGAGGGGGCAACGTGCCCTGTGCTTGGTCCTGGGGAGTGATGGGCCACTGATCTCTAAGGTGGGTGTCATACCCACTGGTTCTGGAGGGGGCAACGTGCCCTGTGCTTGATCCTGGGGAGTGATGGGCCACAGTCGCTAAGGTGGGTGTCATACCCACTGGTTCTGGAGGGGGCAAGGTGCCCTGTGCTTGATCCGGGGGAGAGCAAGGCCACAGTCCCTCAGCTGGGTGTCTTACCCACTGGCTTTGGAGGCGGCAGGCCGCACAGCAGCCCATGGAGGCAGGATTACATACCGTCCGCTGGCGGTGACGGCTGCACAGTAGTAGTGCTGCTGGTGGAGGGAGGCTCCTACGCATTCCCTGCAACCTTGGACAGCTGCACAACCATGGTTGGTGGTGGGGGCTCCATCACAGTTCCTGCCCCAGGCCCCTTGGTCTTCCTGCCTGCTGGTGCAGGCTCCTTGGTCTTCCTGGCAGCTGGGGCAGGCTCCTTTCCCTTCTTGTCTGCTGGTGCACGCTCCTTGGTCTTCCTGGCAGCTGGGGCAGGCTTCTTTCCCTTGAGGCTGCCTGGTGCAGGCTCCTTCACCTTCAGGACATGTGGCCTGGATCCATTTCCACCACGAGTGGGTGTGGTGACGATTGGGCCCATGGACTGTGTGGCTGAGGTGCTTGGTTGGGTTCTTCCTACCCTGCCCATACGTGCAGGACGGTTGGGGAGAGGTAGGGAAGAGGTCAATGGTGGATGAGACCAGTTTGTTAGGGACATTGGGGCGGGAAGAAGGAGAAGGAATGGGAGTGGAGGATGAGGGAGTGGTTGTTGGAAGTGTCTGTCTGCTGCTTTTGAGTGCAGGTGCATGGGCTCTATGCTGTTGTGAAGTGGATGGCTGTTGGGAGTTTGTGTACTTTAGGAGGGGGGGACAGACACAGTGGGAGAGGACACAGTGGACGTGTGCATGGCTGTTGTGGAGGTGTCTGCCAGTGAGGTGTGTGTTCTACTTGGTGTGGTGATGCTGGTAGTGGATGATGATGTAGTGCATGCAGGTGTGAGTGTGGACGTAACTGGGTGGGAGGAGGAGGAGGGAAGGGGTGGGGGAGGCAGTGGAAATAGTGGATGTTGGTGTGTCTGCAACTGGATGATGTTTGTGTGAATGCCTGGGGGATGAAGTGTGGTGCTTGTGTTTGCCTGTGCCACTCTTGGGTGTTGTCTTGTGTGCATGATCATCTGCTTGTGTGCTTGGGATAGGCTGGGGTTGAGGAGCATAGGACTGGGCAGTGGAAGTTGGAGGGGGGATGGTAGAAACAGGGACAATGGCTGCCATCAGAGTGGAGGCCAGAGTCTGAATCGATCTCTGTTGGGCCGCCAATCCAGTGTGAATTCTCTCCAGGAATGCATTAGATTGTTGCATCTGGGCTGCCAGCCCCAGGATGGCATTCACAATGGTTGACTGCCCTACAGAGATGGATCTCAGGAGGTCAAAAGCCTCCTCACTCATGGCAGAAGGGCTAACTGGGGCAGGGCCTGAGGGGCCTGGGGCGAAGGAGATGCCCACCCTCCTGGGTGAGTGGGCACGGGCAACTGGATGAGGGGCTGATGGGAGGGCGGTGGTGGTACGGGGTGGCTGATGTACCTGTAGCTGGGGTGGTCACAGAAGTGTCCGCCACCACCAGGGAGCTTCCATCGCAGGAGGTATCTGTGTCAGAACTGTCCCCTCCAGTCTCTGCCGTGGTGTTCCCCTCGCCCTCCGTACCACTGGTGCCCTCAGTGTCGGTGGACTCTGCCTCCTTGGTCCTATGGGATGCAGTTCCCTCCGTTGCCGGTGCCTCTGCTCCTCGGCCAGATGATGCTAATACACATAAGGACAGGATGACAAAACAAAAAGGGGGGGGGGGGGGGGAGGTAAAGGATACACTTGGTCAATGGCTGCACTAACACCACCGCTGGAGTACACAGCACCCTCACACACAGGGAACAAACCTACGCAATATGCCATAGCACTACCAGAGGAATAATTAGCGGCCAAGGCATTGGGAGGGGCACACATCGCCAAATGCAACACACCTGGGACCCACTCAGCCCTGACCAGTAGAGGATGCCTACGAGCTAGGTAGCAGGATTTTTCATTCTGATCCCTAGCCACCAGGCTGCAATGTCAGGCCTAGCCTAGGGGCACCCACTGACACACATCCACCACCCGGATACCACCCTACCATGCGTAAGTTGTAATGATGGGCACTGTACTCATCCCCTGGTGGCTGCTTTGAGGCCCTCAAGCGCCCATCCAACTCTAGATAGGCCGCTGCCAGTGTGCGGGCCATCCAGAGGGTCAGGGTTTGACGGGCACCCCTTCCTAATTGGGAGGCCATCCCTACCTGGGCCTCCACCGTCTTCCATGCCCAGCATCTCAGGTCCTCCCACTGTTTGCGACAGTGGGTGCTCCGCCTGCCATAGATCCCCAGTGTCCACACCTCCTTGGCGATGGCACGCCATATACTCTTCTTTTGATGGGCGCTGACCTGCAGAGGCAATACACAAGGAAATAGATTTAGACAAAAAAGTCCTGCCTGTTAAACATATGGCCCACCATACCCGTTTCCATCACCATCTACACACACATGGCCCAGTACGAATCCTGTACGCCACCCAGAGGACATCCACCCACTCCCCCACACAAGGCCTTCACACAAACAACTCCATGCATTCATGCCACATGCATTGTACCCACACTGTACTCACCTGTTGGTCTGGAGGCCCATACAGCAGTCCATACTGGGATAGGACCCCATCCACTAGTCTCTCCAACTCTTCTGATGTGAAGGCTGGGGCCCTTTCCCCTGTTATTCGGGCCATGGTAGGTTCCAGACACAGGTCACAGCAGCACATGCAGTGTAGGTCCTCTCCTGTGGAAGGTCAGGTAGCAAGTGAGGAATCAGATAGAAAATGGCAGTCATGTCCGCGGGGGTGCATACCGTTACCACCGGTGTAGATCACCATTGGCCACTGTAACTCATAGGGCCCAGTTATAACCAATGAGGAGTTGCACTGTGGTTCCCGACTGCCTCCCGCAACGGCACACAACGTCAGCGGAATTAACTCACTTCCACCTGTCCCTCCACACAGGACAGGCGGACGCCATTTCAGGGGTTGAGGGGGACAGGTCCTTGAAAATTGCTGCGTCACTGGTGTTATTAGGACATACTGGACAAATCACACTGACCCATTAAAAGTTAACAGGATGCAACGTTCTGTTGTAGCTACATTGTTCAGTTTGTGACCAGCTCCTCACTCTTTTGTCCCTTAGATTCCTACCGCTGTAGATGAATAGGAGATGGAGATATACCCCCGTGTACAGACCCTTGTGAACTTGGCAACACTGGAGGACAGGCAGATTATCTTCACCTCTAGACTTGACAGGGCCACAATCACAGAGCTGTGTGCCTAATTGGAGCCTGACCTGATATCTGCTATCCGTCACCCCACTGGGATCCCCCCTCTTGTGCCTGTGCTATCAGTGCTCCATTTCCTGGCAACT
The DNA here is from genome assembly GCF_031143425.1 of Pleurodeles waltl. Classification (NCBI taxonomy): domain Eukaryota; kingdom Metazoa; phylum Chordata; class Amphibia; order Caudata; family Salamandridae; genus Pleurodeles; species Pleurodeles waltl. The sequence continues at coordinate 1,651,758,057 of NC_090445.1, read as the reverse complement.
AATTCTTTCCAAGTGACAGTGGGCTTGGCAGCAGGAATGTCACAGCCAATGTTCTTAATAGTGCTGACAAGAGTGTTGTCTGCCCTGATTAAACACATGTGCAGCTACATTGTTTTCCCCCAGGTTGAAGATTTGGCCACAGTGAAGGCCGAGTTCTATGCAATGGGATATATCCCCAACATAATTGGGGCGATTGATGGAACACATATTGCATTTGTCCCCCTTCCCCCCGCCAGAATGAACAGGTGTTCAGAAATATGAAGAGTTTCCACTTTATAAATGGACAGATGGTGTGCCTTGCGGACCAGTACATCTCCTACGTCAATGCTAAGTATCCAGGGTCGGTGCATGATGCCTTTGTCCTGAGGAATAGCAGCATCCCAAATGTGATGGCCCAACTACAAAGGCACAGGGTGTGGCTAATAGGTGAGCGCTGGTTCCCACCCAGTAAATGTTGGAGTATTGGTATGGTGTGGGCCATATGGGCAAGTGTGTGGCTAACTGTTGTCCCTCAATATTTCAGGTGACTCTGGTTACCCCAAACTATCATGGCTGCTGACCCCTGTGAGGAATGCCACGACAAGGGCAGAACGACATTATAATGAGGTTCATGGGCAAACCAGAAGGATAATTCAAAAGACCTTTGGCCTCCTGAAGGCCAGGTTCTAGTGCCTCCATCTGACAGATGGATCCCTGTGCTACTCACCCAAGAAGGTCTGCCAGATAGTGGTGGCATGCTGCATGTTGCATAACCTGGCCCTCAGACGCCATGTCCCAATCCTGCAGGAGGAGGAGGCTGGAGACGCCAGTGTGCCAGCAGTGGACCGTGTGGACAGTGAGGATGAGGAGGCAGAGGATGAGGATGAGGACAACAGAACCTTTGCGATCAGACAATACTTCCAATGACACACAGATAGGACAGTGTTACTTCACATTTCAATTACATTTGTTTGAATTTGTGTGGCACTGGCATGCTGATATTTCCCATGTCTATGCCCACTTACTGTTCCCTCTGCCAATTCATTTTGTAGATGTTGGTGACTTCACATATACTGCTGGTGTGATCACTGCATCCAGCTACTGGTCATTAATGCTAATTTTCTTAACATTTGAATTGCAATGTTTTTACCTGTTTCAATTAATACATAATTAATATACATGACATACTCCAAATTTCTTTTTTTTCCAATTGTGTTTATTTAAGTGTTGAAATATAGAGGGGCAAGTGCTATGGGATGGGGTGATGATGGAGGAAAGTCCAGGGTACTGTTCCAGTTTGTTTGTAGCACAGGTGCATTGTCCAAGGGGACATAGGAAGGGGAGCAATGGCAGTTCAAGGTTGGCAGGGTGACTGAGTGGGACACAAGGATGAGTCTCATTTCCTGGCGGGGGTCTTGGCAAGTGTCTCTGGTTTCTGTCTAGTTTGCAGGGAACATTTGCAGGGTGGTTCACCTTCTGCAGGGGGAGGGGTGCCAGGGGCCTGTGAATCCTGTGGTGGGGCCTCCTGTACACTAGCGGTAGCGGAGGTGGAAGGCTGTTCAGATGTTTGGCTACTGGCAGGGACCCGCTGTTTTTTGACTGCCTCCCTCATAATATTGGCCATGTCTGCCAGCACCCCTGCTATGGAGATCAGGGTGTTTTTGATGGCCTACAAGTCCTCCCTGATCCCCTGGTACTGTCCCTCCTGCAGCCGCCTGTTTTCCTGCACATTGTCCAGGATCTGGTCCATTGTGTCCTGGGAATGTTGGTAGGCTCCCAGGATCTCTGCAAGTGCCTCCTGGAGAGTCAGTTCCCTGGGCCTGTCCTCCACCTGGCGCACAGCAGTCCTCCCAGTTTCCCTGTTGACCTGTGTCTCTGTCCCCTGAATGGTGTGCCCACTGCCACTGACCCCAGGTCCCTGATTGTCTTGGGGGCGAGGTGTGTCCTGGGGTCCCTGTAGAGGTGGACACACTGCTGATTGAAGTGTCCTAGGGACCGATGTGTGGGTACGCTGGGTGGGTGCTGTGGTGGTGTTTCCTGATGGGGCGTCTCTGTGGTGGTGTGTGACCGTACCTGGGTATCAGGCTGTCCAGAGGTCCCTGAAGACCAGAGTTGCTGTTATCACTTTGGGCCTCTTCTATTGGGGGACTGGATATTGCTGGCACCTTCTCTCCACTTACATTGGCTGGGGTACCTGCGGGGATGTAAATGATGTTTTATGGTTTCTGTGTCTGACATATGGTGCATCCGTGGCTTGCCCTCTTTGGTTTTATTTGCCCTGGCAGCTTTCACTTGTGTACGTTGGTGTGTGGTGGGATGATTAGATCTCTATAGTGTGCATGCTTTAGTGATGAGTGCCCATGCAGGGCTGTGAGTGGTGTTCATGCATTGGTAGAGCATGCAGGGCTTGGCATTGGGATTAGTGAGATGTGATAGTGGGGTGTGTGGGAAGTGGTGGGGTGATAGGAGTGAGGGTGAGGGTGGGGGTATGTGATGGCATGAAGGTAGAGGGGTTGGAGTGATAGAGAGTTGACTTACCAGAGTCCAGTCCTCCTCCTACTCAGGCCAGGCCCTCAGGATGCAGGTTTGCCAAGACTTGCTCCTCCCATGCTGTTAGTTGTCTACAGGAGAATCTGACCCAAAAGACCGTGCAGTGAGACGTTGTGACCCTAAATCCCCCTGCATGGTGCCCTGGAGTGAGATGGCTTGTTTCTTGAATCGGTGCTTGCATTTGAGCACCAGGGGCATTGTTAGACCTGTCAGCCTTAGGGTAGTCTTCCACCAAACATTTTGCCATACTCCTCCATTCTTGCTGATCTCATTTTTGTTGGCCTTAGGACTCTTTGCACTTTAACACTGCTAACCAGTGCTAAGCTGCATGTGCTATCTCCTGTAAACATGATGAAATTGGCTTACACCCTATTGGTACATTTTATTTACTTGCAAGTCCCTAGTACCACACATACTCAAGGCCTGTAAAGTAAGGCCCAGACTTATGGAAAGTGGTGCTGCACCCAGCGCAGCACCACTTTTCTTGCGCCCCTTAGGACACCCCTAACTCCACCATGTGTGTGCCGTATTTAAAATACGGCACACCATGGTGGTAGTCAGGGGGACTAGCATCATAATTTTTTATGCTAGTCCGGCGCTTTGCAGGACTAGCTTAAAAAATGTTGACGCTAATCCTGCAAAGCACCCAGAAACCCACTGAACACAATGGAAGCCTCTTTTTAACGCCTTCTAAGTTAGAAGGTGTTAAACAATGCCGATAAAAATGGTGCAAAGGAATCTCATAGATTCCTTTGCACCATTTTTACGCCCCCCCTAGTGCCAGAGCACCCCCCTTCTGTACATTATGCCTGGCTCAGGCATAATGCGTCGCAACAGGTTACAAAGGGCCTTTGTAAAAATGGTACTGCGTTTTTGCCCTTCCAACGCCACATTAGCGTAAAAAATGGAATGGCGCTATGCCACCATAAATCTGGACCTAAATGCTACTAGCGGGCCTGCAGCACTTGTTGTGCCACTCACTTCAATTGTCTTTGAAACATGTCCCAGGCATGCTATTGAAGACGGTGTGCACATTTTTTAAACTGCCATTTTGACCTGTCAAAATAAAACTTTTGTGAGGTGCAAACCTTCCTTTTTTATTCCTGTAAGTGATCCCTAGGTTCTATTTACTTTTAACTTTTGTTTTCTGGCAGTGAAAAGCTTCAAAATGTGTTTCCCCCAACTGCAAGGCCTGCCTCTCCCACATGATAACACTGGGTTAACTTATTACATTTCAGTGATAACTTTCAACTGGGAGCTGGTCAGAGGGGTGATCTGATTACTTTTCCATCTAAGACCTTGTCTTGTTAGCTTCTTGAGTTTGCTTCCATTTCTATGAAGGAGTTTGAACAGGTCTTGATAGTATGTAAGTTGGGCTCCCTTGATGACCCTTGCCCCCTTGCATCCTGATTGCCAACCTTATGGCCATCAATCCTATTTTAAGTCTTCTTTTGTATAGCGCCATTCAGTCACCAAAAGTATCAAGTTGAAACATGCCAAACTAATACCTTTACTTAAAAAAGACGTCCACAGATAGATCCACTCTGTTCAATTTTAGGCCTATCTCTTTATTGTCTGCCTCCTCTAAGATTCTGGAGACACTTATCAATCGCCAATTGTCTAACTGCTTTGAACATGGCCAGCTGTTGCATCCATCCCAGTCAGGCTTCTGTCCCAGTTTCAGAATGAAGTCCACCTTAGTGAAGGTTACTGATACTATCAAGTTGGCGGTGCACCAAGGGAAGCAGGTCGCACCGATACTCCTTGATTTATCCACGGCCTTCAACTGGGTGTGTCACTCCATTCTCCTCTATTGTCTGGAAAAATATGAGCGTGAGTGGATCCGTATTGGCTTGGATTCACCCTTTATTGTCTGACAGAAGCCAATCGGTTTGGATGGCTCAGTTTGTCTCTGATCCCAAACCACCAAAGTCTTATGTCCCTCAAGGCTCTTCCCCAAGCCCAACACTATTTAATATATACATGACACCCTTTGGCCTCTTGGGTGGAGTCTTTTGGTGTCCAGATTGTGTTTTATGCCTATAATACTCATCTTCTTCTTACTCTTGACAGGAACACACTCACTGCCTTCAGAAGGTTTAACACCTGTCTGGCTGTCTTTTCCATTGGATGTGGCACAACAGTTTACAGTGTAACGCTAACAAAACAGAGATCATTATATTCGGCTCTCCTTCTTCTACTTGGGATTGCAAATGCTGGCCCAGTCTTGCCCCGCCTCCTCCAGCCCCAGCTACTACAGTGCATAATTTAGGGGCAAGGTGTGGTGAGCTCCTGTTTTGGACTTTTAAAGTCTACAATGAAATTTCTGCATCTACGTCTGTTAGAGTCTCAGAAACAGTTATTCATACCTTCATTCCTTCTCAGCTCGCTTATGTCAATTCTCTTTACTGGGGTCTTCAGGCATACCAGCTGAAGAGAGTTTAGCTTGTACAGAATGCTGCTGCATGGCTTTTATTGAAAGTCCCCAGCGAGGCACTCATTTGCAGACACCTTAAGGAACTTCATTGGCTGCCGATCAAAGAGAGGATACAGTTTAAAGGTGTCACTTTGACTCATAGAACCTTTTATCAGACTGGCCCATGTATTTGGCCAAGAGGCTTACTCCAAACCATCCTGCTAGAACCCTTTGCTCCCCTGGTGCCGAGCTGGCAGAGGTCTCATGAATCAAGAGGAAAAAATGGGGTGGTTCTTCTTTCTCCTATCATGCTGTCATACCTTTGAATGCCCTCCCCCTCTAACCTACAGGCTATGAAGGATACGCACTGCTTTAAACACAATCTGAAAACTTGGTTATTTCATTCAGCTTATCTGTAGGCTGGCTTTTGCACTGATTGGTCAATTAGTCTGCCTAGCTTCAGGACAATCTTTGAGTAGCTGTGCGCTCTACAAATCCTTAAAATCCTTATTGTTATTATAATAATAATAATTATTATTATTATTGTTGTTGTTGTTAGAAATGGGGTCTATAGTTGGCAGAGGTATTCATTCACCTTTGTCCAACTAGGGACCACAATCCTAGTCAGGGTAAGTCACACACAATCCAAATTATCCTGTGCCCACCCTTTGGTAGCTTGGCACTGAGCAGTCAGGCTTAACTTACAAGGCAATTTGTAAAGTATTTGTGCAATAAACCATACAGTAACACAATGAAAACACCATAAAAATACACCACACAGGTTTAGAAAGATATAAAATATTTATCTGGTTAAATTAAGGTCAAAACAATAAAGATTTGATAAGTACAAGTTGAGATATCACATTTGCAAGGTTAAAAAGAGTCTTAAAAATCTTAGAAATCAACAGTTGTCTCTTCTTTGCACAAAGTACCTGGTTTGCGGCAAAATTACCATGCTCGGAGACCGCAGAGGAGGAGATACGTGGAAAAATAGGGTGTGCGTCTGATTTTCTGACGCGGCACAGACGATGTGCTGTTTCTTTCCACGCTGCAAGGGGCTTTGCGTTGATTTCCAGGGTGCAGTTTTGGTTCCTCACTGCAATGCAGTGCTCAACTTTGCTTCCCTGTGTGTCAAGTGCAAAAGGAGTTTACTTGGTGCTCAGATTTGGGTACACAAGTAAGATAAACACCTTGACAACAGTGATGAAAGGCCCGTGGTTACAGTTAGAGCAATGTAAGCTCTCACTGACTAGGGACTCATAAAAAACTACCTACGATACATACTGGCAGATGTATGTTATTTACAACAAATAACTGTGAAGGGTGGAAGTTCAGTGGATTTGTGAGGCAGTGGGAGAGTGAGAGTAGGTGACAGAGGGTGCAAGATAGCAGTGCAGATGTGTGACCTGTAAGGAAGATTCTCTTTCTATACTGCTGTGAGGAAAGTCAGTAGCACTACATTAAGGGCCTCATTCTGACCCTGGCGGACAGCGGAGGCCGTCCGCCAGGGTACCGCCGCTGAATGACCGCACCGCGGTCAAAAGACCGCGGCGGCCATTCAGACATTTCCTCTGGGCCGGCGGGCGCTCTCCAAAAGAGCACCCGCCGGCTCAGAGGAAATGCCCCTGCAACGAGGACGCCGGCTCAGAATTGAGCCGGCGTAGTTGCAGGGGTGCGACGGGTGCAGTTGCACCCGTCGCGTATTTCAGTGTCTGCTTAGCAGACACTGAAATACTTTTCGGGGCCCTCTTACGGGGGCCCCTGCCGTGCCCATGCCATTGGCATGGGCATGGCAGGGGCCCCCAGGGGCCCCGCGGCACCCCCTACCGCCATCCTGTTCCTGGCGGGCGAACCGCCAGGAACAGGATGGCGGTAGGGGGTGTCAGAATCCCCCATGGCGGCGCAGCAAGCTGCGCCGCCATGGGGGATTCTAAGGGCAGCGGTAAACCGGCGGGAGACCGCCGGTTTGCCTCTTCTGACCGCGGCCAAACCGCCGCGGTCAGAATGCCCTGCGGGGCACCGCCGGCCTGTCGGCGGTGCTCCCGCCGACCCTGGCCCCGGCGGTCTTAGACCGCCGGGGTCAGAATGGCCCCCTAAGTGTCTCCTGAAATGGCTGTCAAATACTGGAGAGTGTCTACACTGGGCTGTTGGAAAAGTTTCATAATTTTCAGTTTTACAAATGTAGTAAGCGGTGCTCCTTTTTACCTGAGTATCTCTGTACCTATCTATCTATCTACCTACCTACCTATGTTCAGTGGATTTGTGAGGCAGTGGGAGAGTGAGAGTAGGTGACAGAGGGTGCAAGATAGCAGTGCAGATGTGTAACCTGTAAGGAAGATTCTCTTTCTATACTGCTGTGAGGAAAGTCAGTAGCACTACATTAAGGGCCTCATTCTGACCCTGGCGGACAGCGGAGGCCGTCCGCCAGGGTACCGCCGCTGAATGACCGCACCGCGGTCAAAAGACCGCGGCGGCCATTCAGACATTTCCTCTGGGCCGGCGGGCGCTCTCCAAAAGAGCGCCCGCCGGCCCAGAGGAAATGCCCCTGCAACGAGGACGCCGGCTCAGAATTGAGCCGGCGTAGTTGCAGGGGTGCGACGGGTGCAGTTGCACCCGTCGCGTATTTCAGTGTCTGCTTAGCAGACACTGAAATACTTTTCGGGGCCCTCTTACGGGGGCCCCTGCCGTGCCCATGCCATTGGCATGGGCATGGCAGGGGCCCCCAGGGGCCCCGCGGCACCCCCTACCGCCATCCTGTTCCTGGCGGGCGAACCGCCAGGAACAGGATGGCGGTAGGGGGTGTCAGAATCCCCCATGGCGGCGCAGCAAGCTGCGCCGCCATGGGGGATTCTAAGGGCAGCGGTAAACCGGCGGGAGACCGCCGGTTTGCCTCTTCTGACCGCGGCCAAACCGCCGCGGTCAGAATGCCCTGCGGGGCACCGCCGGCCTGTCGGCGGTGCTCCCGCCGACCCTGGCCCCGGCGGTCTTAGACCGCCGGGGTCAGAATGGCCCCCTAAGTGTCTCCTGAAATGGCTGTCAAATACTGGAGAGTGTCTACACTGGGCTGTTGGAAAAGTTTCATAATTTTCAGTTTTACAAATGTAGTAAGCGGTGCTCCTTTTTACCTGAGTATCTCTGTACCTATCTATCTATCTACCTACCTACCTATGTTTCTATCTACAACTATTGAACACAGCGCTGTCATGATCTATGTGCTTGGGAACTGCTTGGCTGAGACGAGATTGAGTGAGATTGGTCCGCGCCCTTGTTTACTTTGGTCTGCATCCGGTTTCAAATGAAACTGCAGATTATTTAACCTTTGTGTAGGCATTTTACGTAGGGTAGTTGCAGTTCAAGTTTCAATGTGGCAGAGAACATTCTAGGCCCACCTAGAACGGGAATGTGTCTTGCCATCTTCAAAGAACCCTAGGCTGGTGCTGAGACGACGCGTAGAGAGAGCTGGTGGGGTAAGGGAGGGAGCATCCATCCATCAGCTTTCTGGAAGAGCCATCTATGATATTAAACCCAGAGTAGGTCTTCCCTTAGAGCACTATCCTGGGCCCTTCAATAATTAGAGAGAGAGGGGTCCCAGATTTCCTGATTATTGACCTGGTCCACTTTAATCAACCCTTATGTCACTGCGGTGCTGAGGTGGACTCTACTGCAGGTGAACCATACAAATCCCGTTTAAGATGCATTGACAGAAGCTTATTGCCCTTGTTGACTAAGACGACAGAAGGCGCTGGTGTAGCAATAGCCCCCGCAGCCTCAGCAGTGGGTAGAGCCACCTAGCTCCAGGGGGGCCCTCAGCACTGTAAACTGTGCATGGGAAGCAGGCCCATGCCTGAGAGCTCCTGACTGGGTGGAAAGCGGGGGCCTCTGGATGTACTTTGCAGGAGGGCCAACAGTTGTCTCTTCTTTGCACAAAGTACCTGGTTTGCGTCAAATTTACCATGCTCGGAGACCTCAGAGGAGGAGATACGTGGAAAAATAGGGTGTGCGTCTGATTTTCTGACGCAGCACAGACGATGTGCTGTTTCTTTCCACGCTGCAAGGGTCTTTGCGTTGATTTCCAGGGCGCAGTTTTGGTTCCTCACTGCAATGCAGTGCTCAACTTTGCTTCCCTGTGTGTCAAGTGCAAAAAGAGTTTACTTGGTGCTCAGTTTTGGGTACACAAGTAAGATAAACACCTTGACAACAGTGATGAAAGGCCCGTGGTTACAGTTAGAGCAATGTAAGCTCTCACTGACTTGGGACTCATAAAGAACTACCTACGATACATACTGGCAGATGTATGTTATTTACAACAAATAACTGTGCAGGGTGGAAGTTCAGTGGATTTGTGAGGCAGTGGGAGAGTGAGAGTAGGTGACAGAGGGTGCAAGATAGCAGTGCAGATGTGTGACCTGTAAGGAAGATTCTCTTTCTATACTGCTGTGAGGAAAGTCAGTAGCACTACATTAAGTGTCTCCTGCATGGCTGTCAAATACTGGAGAGTGTCTACACTGGGCTGTTGGAAAAGTTTCATAATTTTCAGTTTTACAAATGTAGTAAGCGGTGCTCCTTTTTACATGAGTATCTCTGTACCTATCTATCTATCTACCTACCTACCTATGTTTCTATCTACAACTATTGAGCACAGCGCTGTCATGATCTATGTGCTTGGGAACTGCTTGGCAGAGACGAGATTGAGTGAGATTGGTCCGTGCCCTTGTTTACTTTGGTCTGCATCCGGTTTCAAGTGAAACTGCAGATTATTTAACCTTTGTGTAGGCATTTTACATAGGGTAGTTGCAGTTCAAGTTTCAATGTGGCAGGGAACATTCTAGGCCCACCTAGAACGGGAATGTGTCTTGCCATCTTCAAAGAACCCTAGGCTGGTGCTGAGACGACGCGTAGAGAGAGCTGGTGGGGTAAGGGAGGGAGCATCCATCCATCAGCTTTCTGGAAGAGCCATCTATGATATTAAACCCAGAGTAGGTCTTCCCTTAGAGCACTATCCTGGGCCCTTCAATAATTAGAGAGAGAGGGGTCCCAGATTTCCTGATTATTGACCTGGTCCACTTTAATCAACCCTTATGTCACTGCGGTGCTGAGGTGGACTCTACTGCAGGTGAACCATACAAATCCTGTTGAAGATGCATTGACAGAAGCGTATTGCCCTTGTTGACTAAGACGACAGAAGGCGCTGGTGTAGCAATAGCCCCCGCAGCCTCAGCAGTGGGTAGAGCCCCCTAGCTCCAGGGGGGGCCCTCAGCACTGTAAACAGTGCACGGTAAGCAGGCCCATGCCTGAGAGCTCCTGACTGGGTGGGAAGCGGGGGCCTCTGGATGTACTTTCCAGGAGGGCCCCCTCAAGTTTTGTTACCCACTCGGAAGAACCCCAGATAGGGCCTGATTACAACTGAGGGAGAATGAAATTCCTCTCCTAATTATTAGTGGTTAGGTTTTCGGAATTATGGGGGTGATTCTCACCCTGGCGGGCGGCGGCGGCCGCCCGCCAGAGTTCCCCCCTCCAAAATACCGCTCCGCGGTCGTGAGACCGCTGAGGGTATTCTGGCTTTTGCACTGGGCTGGCGGGCGGCCGCCAAAAGGCCACCCGCCAGCCCAGTGCAAAAGAGCCTTCCCACGAGGACGCCGGCTCAGAATTGAGCCGGCGGAGTGGGAAGGTACGACGGGTGCAGTGGCACCCGTCGCGTATTTCAGTGTCTGCAAAGCAGACACTGAAATACAAAGTGGGGCCCTATTACGGGGGCCCCTGCAGTGCCCATGCCATTGGCATGGGCACTGCAGGGGCCCCCAGGGGCCCCACGACAACCCATACCGCCATCCTGTTCCTGGCGGGAGAACCGCCAGGAACAGGATGGCGGTATGGGCTGTCAGAATCCCCATGGCGGTGCAGCGAGCTGCGCCGCCATGGAGGATTCTAAAGGGCAGCGGAAAACCGGTGGGAATCCGCCGGTTTTCCGCATCTGACCGCGGCAAAACCGCCGCGGTCAGAATGCCCTGCGGGGCACCGCCAGCCTGTTGGCGGTGCTCCCGCCAACCCTGGCCCCGGCGGTCCATGACCGCCGGGGTCAGAATGACCCCCTATGTGTGGAAAAACCTGACCCATTTTTTTAGGTCTGTAAAAACTGGCAGGAAAATCTCTCGAGACTTTGGCTACAGCTGCAGTGAAGTCTTACACTGCTTTTTTCTAATGGGGTGAAACATATAATGTTTTCCCCTGCTGAATAAATAAAACTTCCCATCCCTTCCCGACCCTCACCCACCACACTATGCGCCAGTTTCGGCTCCTCTGAGCAGGTGATAAATGTATGTTATAAAACCGCGCGGAATACGGAACTCCTTGCGGTTTTATGGCCGGAAAAAACAGTCTCACAGGATAATTTCCCATTCCATGGGGTTTACTCATAACTGCATGGTACCGGGGTGAGTTTACCGCACAGAAGCTCTAAAATGGCGTAGTACACTGCAACTCGTAATTACAGCCATGGTGTCAGGAACAGTCTCTTGCTGCCTCATTTGCACTCATCACAGGCATGTAGCCAGGAAAAGCTCACCATTTAAATAGGCGCCAGGAAATGTAAGTATTGAAGTATTTTGTATTTGACAGTCATTGTCGACCCATCGTCCTGAAGAGTGCTTTCCTCCAGGAAGGCATCAACAAAACCACACCCACTACCTGAAAATGAATTCAAGTCCACAAAGAGACACAGACATTTTCAGATTGTGTTATGTTTTTGCAACACACAACCAGGTAAATTATGTTGTTCTGAGGTGATCTTAGCTAGCAATAAACTGGTGAATTATTATGTTGTCAGGACTTAGGGCCAGATGTAGCAAAGGTTTTTACCCATTCTGTGTCTATGGGAAAAAGTGTTCGTACATATGGCCCTTAATGGTTTCAGTAACTGCAAGAAACAGGTTACCAGTATTTGTTATTGTAATTAACTGCACTGCTACATCTTTAGATGGAAAATTATGTACAAGGACATTGCCACTTTAGTGATTGATTCACCCCTCTATAAACCCTGTGATGTTGGCATGTGCACCTGGTTAGAAATATACCTGAAGCAATTGAATCTATTTTACTCAGAACCCTTATGTGCCTGAGATATCATACCACCCTATAGATGGGAAACATTGAATAAGGGGATGTTTATCACCCAAGGGTCCTGAGTGGCAAGTAGACAAGAGGAGTAAAATGGGGGTTGTCTATGATGTATGAAAATTATCCCTGTAATTCGCTGCCCTCTATCTTTAATTATACTTTATGCATGGCCTACCCAAATCATTATTTTAAGTATGGCTCATGCAAATAATCTGCCCTCCTTTTCAACTGCATGCATGGGCTGAGGAGTGAGGGCAGGCGTACATAACATGGCCTCTACTCACTGTCCAAAATTTGAAAAAAAGGCCTGGCCTCTTGCCTTCCACCTGTACCACACTCTGGGCCTTACCCCACACTCTGACCCTGCTCCGCCCCGTAGCTGTGCTAGACAGGCTTTCAGAGAGCCCTGTCAGACCAGGCTGAAATTGTTTCCCACACTTGCTATGTCCTTGCAGGAAATAACCAGATTTAGAATGTGATATTATAGAGGCTTCCAATGGAAGCCATTCACCACAACAGAAATGCTACCAAAGGGAAATAAGCCAGACAGTTGTAGAAAGTTTAGAAATGTCCTGATAAACAGAACACAATACTCCTGATTAGTAGTCTGCACAATAATACTTCATGTACTACTATGTGTAAGTCATTTAGGGGCATACTTATACTTGTTTTGTGCCGAATTTGCGTTGTTTTTTTTTTTTACGCAAATTCGGTGCAAAACTAACTCCATATTTATACTTTGGCGCTAAACCCATCAAGCGCCAAATTTGTGGAGTTAAAGTCATTTTTTGGACGTGGAAACCTCCTTCACGTCAATGTGATGCAAAGTAGGCGTTCCTGTGCAAAAAATGACTCTATGGCCTTATCGCCATATTTATCCCCCCATGCTAAAATCACGCACGTGAGGGGGGAGGGGGCAAAAAATGGTGCAAAGCTTGCTTTGCACCATTTATTAATGCCTGGGCAGGAGTTAGGGGACCCGTGGGCCTATTTCCATGGTGGAACACCATGGAATAAGCCTACAGGTGCCCTCCCCAGGCCCCAGGGACACCCCCACCCACACTAGCGGGACAGCGGAGGATGAGGGACCCCATCCCAAGTAAGTATAGGTAAGTACAGGTAAGTATTTTCTTTTTAAAGTACCATTGGGGGGCCTGAAGTGGCCCCCTACATGGCACTGGGTGCAATGGCCATGCCAAAGGGACCCTTGTCCCCTGTGCTGGCCATTGAGGTGGTGGGCATGACTCCTGTCTTTTCTAAGACAGGAGTCACATGGCATGGATGGTTTTGTGTCAGAAAATGACGCTAGGCTGGTTAGAGTCATTTTTTTAACTTGCCTAATCGTATTTTTTGGTGCAAAACCCCCTTCTTCCATACCACCAGCCCCACCTGGCTAATGTCATTTTTTTTTTTACGCGAGCCTACCCTTTGCACTGGCTTGCACCATTCCATAAATATGGTGCTCTGCTGGTGCCCAGAAATGGTGCAAGCTGGTGCTAAACATTTTGGTGCAAATCTGTGTCGGTGCAGTTTTGCACAAAAAAGTATAAATCAGGGCCTTATGGTCTAGCTCCAGTATTGTGAGACGCTGTGTCATGCATTTGAATCACCTCCCATTTTATGTATATCAAAAGGAATATGCATGCATGGAGGTGGGAACTGGATATGTGTCCCCTCCCCGAGTATGGGAAACAGAGAAAATCTTTCCTAAAGTGAAAAGTTTCATTATCATACCATAGGGAAAATCTATAAAAGCAATTTCTTGTTTCCTATTACATTCCTTGCGTTCTAATGGAAATCCTCATTTTGGCAAATTATTAAAATTAAGAAAGTCATACTGATGAAAAAGGCTGACACATCTTTATTTACGGAAATGTTAAATTACAACATATCTTTTTCCACAAAAGTAAAACATTTTCATGGAAAAAATAAATGTAGAAGACAGTGTTCCTTAGAGGTAGGAAGGGAAAGGGGGTGGGTATAAAGGACAATGGTATCTTACAGTGGGAATAAGAGGTTTGCAAAGAAAGCGACTAAGGGCCTTATTACGTGTTTGGTGATCCATGGACCGCCATGGTGGCATTCGGGTTGACAGTCAGCAGCGGTATTATGAGTGTTAAGGGCCTATGGAGCAAACACCGCAATGGTACTGCTGGCACTGCCAGGCAGGACAGACCACTGCGGTCACGAGGCAGCAAAAACAGGCCGGCGGAGATAGTGTTTCCTCCGGCCACATTATGAGGTTGCACATCGCCAATGTGACTGGCGGTCCAACCACCACATCTCAGCAGGTGCAAACAGGGAGTATTAAGGGAGACACTTACCTGTAGGCAGTCTTACACTTCCGGTGCAGCCATGAAGCCCATCACACATGTCCTGCCGCCGATGAGGATCCTCGAAGGTGCTCAAAATGGGTGACCCCATCCCAGGTAAGTATAGGTAAGTATTTAAGTGCCATTGGGGGCCCCGAAATGGGTCCCCCTACATGGCATTGGGTGCAATAGTCATGCCCAGGAGACCCTTGTCCCCTGTGCTGGCCACTGGGGTGGTGGGCATAACTCCTGTCTTTTCTAAGACAGGATTCATGTGGTATGGATGGTTTTGCATCAGAAAACGACTCTAGGCAGGTTAGAGTCATTTTTTTTTACTCTAACATGCCTAATGTCATTTTTGGGTTCAAAACCCCCTTCTTCCATACCGCCAGCCCCACCCGACTAACATCATTTTTTTTTACGCTAGCCTACCCTTTGCACCAGCTTGCACCATTCCATAAATATTGTGCCCGGCTGCTGCACAGAAATGGTGCAAGCCGGTACTAAACTTTTTGGTGCAAAACTGCATTAGTGCAGTTTTGCACCAAAAAGTATAAATCAGGTCCTTATTATCATAGGCTGTACCTGTCCTTCCTTAAAGTGCTAAGTAGGGAGAGTGGAGGCACTATAAATTCTATTTCTAATAGTATGTGTACGTCATTTATTATCATGGGCTGTACCTGTCCTTCCTTAAAGTGCTAAGTAGGGAGAGTGGAGGCACTATAAATTATATTTCTAATAGCACTACACATGTGTTGGTAGTTAGTAATACTGGCACTTTAGGTACTGGTTTGACATGACAAAGGGACACATTCCTTCCTGATGTAACCCTAAAGCATCATTACAAATGTGAGGCACGTAGAACGGTGCATAAAGCACTACCCCACTGATGTCTACCAGCTACAATTTTGTGTTTCTTCCTCCTGATCCTCCGCATTGACCAATCCTCTCCTACAATAACTCAGAAGGGCTCTATAGGACTTGTAGTACAAAAAAGAAGGTCCCACGACAAGGTAGGCCAGGCAACGTCATCCCGGATGAAGCCTGAGCATCATGTTTCATCTTTTGTTCTTTCAACATAATGAAGAAGGCGGGAGAACAGGGACCAAACCTACATTTACCCATGCCACACAAGCTGCTCTCCTCAAATGAGGCACCTTACAAGTTCTTAAATAAATAAATAAATTACCCAAAACAAGTTCAAGAGCTTGACCTGCCCCAGAGGGTGCCCTCCATCCAGAATGGCTGCCAAGGCATAAACTGTGAATCGCTTTCCTCCCTTCTTTTCCAGCTGCCTCTGACAAGAGTGTTGCCAAAATGCTCCTTTAGCATCTCCAGACTCAAAGCTTTCAGATTTCAGGAATGGACTCTCCTTCTGACCAGTTACTTCAGTACTTTGCACAAGCCCGGTTATCACTTTTCCAGTATTCATTTGTAGTCCTTCTGCAGGCTAAGCAAATATATCCTAAGCATCTGGATGTAGATGGAATTTAGGTTTCTGAGAGATTTACGAGAAGTTATGACCTGGGAGAAATCTGCCTAATGACTGCATAGCCATCTACACATTACCAGGGATATCAAATGGACGAATGGGGAGTACTGAGGAAAGTGGAGGCCACATGAGAGAGATCTTCATGAGAGTTTCATAGACATCTAGATAGTAGAATTGTCACCCGGTGGGTCACAGGTCACAGGGCTTATGCAGGAAATTGAAGGCCACATGGGAGAGATCAGCATGAATAAATAAGTCAACAACTATATGATGACTATTGTTATTTGGATGAAGAACAACTGTCTTACATTACATTTTGAAAAGACTGCGGGAATGGTATTTGGCAATGACAACTCCTTTTGGAATACCTCTTGGTGGCCTCCAAATCTTGGCACATGCCCTCCACCAGTGCAAAAAGCCAAAAATGTAGGTGTCCTATTCAACAGAAACCTTTGTTTCACTGATCAAATTAATCAGGTTACTTCCTCCTGTTTTTTCATATTAAGAATTTTGAAAAAGATTTTGCCTTTTACCCCCCCAAGAGCTCCAGACAACAGTGATCATAGCACTAGCCACCTCAAGGATAGACTACTGTAACGCTTTGTATGTGGGCGCTCAGGATCTCTTAGTGAAAAATTCTGCATCCTTCAAAATGTGGCTGCTTATTTACTCATGAAACTCCCAAAATTGAGTTCTGTTTCACAAACCATTGTCAGTCTTCATTGGCTGATGATTTATGAGCGGATCAAGTTTAAAACCATTGTTGGGCACATAAATCACTTCATAAGGCTGGCTTGACTACTTCCAAAAGCTTTTTCATGGACATTCGTCTACTCGCAATTTTCGTTCTAGTTCAGCCAAATTGGTGGTGGTCCCCAGAAGCAATAACTCAGGGGGGAGGCAGACCATTCTCCTACTCCACCTATAAACTGTGGAACTCGCTGCCTTGCCTCTTAGAGCCCAGTCTGACTTGTTACAATTTAGGAAACAGCTGAAAACCTGGCTTTTTTCCTCCTTGGTTAAATAGTTCATCGTCTTGAAGGGCTCTTTCTGGAGTCAAGCGCCAAGAGGCCCACAGGCATTTGCACGCTCTATAAGCTTTTGATTTACCTACTTAGTACTTCATAGACATCTTCATTTTGCAATTACCACCCAGTGAACTGTAGGGTGTACGGGGGGAGTGAGGGCCACCTGGGAGAGATATGCATAATGATTGCATAGCCACCTTCACATTACCAGTGCCACCCAATGGACCAAGGAGGAGTATTGAAGAATGTGGAGGCCATACGAGAGAGACCTGAGTGATTATTTCATAGACATCTACACATTACCAGTGGCAGAGCTATGGATTAGATCTTCAGCTACAGCAGTCTTCATGTAAAACAAGCGTGTGAGGGGTGATAAAGGGGTATCTACGTGAATAGCAGTGAAGGCTCCAGGCTCAGCCAATGTCTTTGCAAAGGAACTGCTACTGGGTGTAAACCTAAAAGGAGGAGTAAAGAAGCCCAAAGGTGAGAGGGCTGCAAGGACAGGCATGCGAGAGTGGCCCTGTGGCCCCAGAATCTTTTTAAATTCCATCTACATGTTGTTGGTCCTCTCTCCTTCAAGCTCCATGTTCCCTAAGGCTGCTAATATGCATCAGGCCCGCCACCTAGCACTCCTAGGTTTCTGGCACCGCTCGGTAGAGCCGGGAGGGCCCAAGCCGCACGTGTCCACTCTAAAGCCAGGCGCTGTGTTTATATTTCATTCAGTGGTATTCCCTCTGGGGCGACACTCGAATCCCTGAGAAGTGTAAGACGAAAGAGACAAGGAATGCTGCTATGGTTTGGGAAGCCGCGCGCGCATTTTTCTAGCAGTGTGTCATCTTTCGTAGAAGCTGATCCAGCAATCTGGCTGACATTCCGACCTCATTTTCAATTCAGTGATGATACTGCCCGTCCACACTCTACTGAGTGTGTCTGTGTGTGTGTGGGGAGGGGGGGGGGGGTAGCAGCGGGGGGCTGAGGGGGTTTCCTCACGTCTGTCCTGTGTTGCTGGATTCTGTAAGAAACCCTCCCTTCTGTGCAGGTGAGCAGATCCAGCGCTTCAAATCGGTTTCCTTCTACCTCAATCAAGGTGCTTCGCAGATTGTATGTCAGAAGGTCGACTACAAATAACGTGCTACAAAATATCGTAATACGAACGTCAACAATAAATACTGAAGGTAAGTACATATGTCGGCATGTATAGATTTACCATTGTTTACACATCTACGCACCGTGATGATACTTATATCATCAAAGTTCAGTGGAGTACATCACTTTACGATGCCTGCGACATGCTAAACATGGTCCAGACGATAACTTTGAAGAAGCTGAGCCACTGGCCATAGGGTATGTTGCACAAAAGTTGAAATAACCAGAACCGGCTCAGACACCTTGTGTGATCTTTGGCAAATAATCTCATATCCCTGAATCGAAGCCAGGAACTAGTTGGTTGTAAGTATTGACAATATATCTTCGTGGTTTATTAAGAGCCATATGTGTATGAATATATTCATTCATTCATCCCATCATTTGCTCCAGCTCAGAAGGTTTGTTCAAGATTAATGGAAGATCTTTGCTGTGGATTAAGGCAGTCGTTTCGCATGAAGAAGGCACGCTGCCTGCACTTCCCCCGGGGATGGGGGTCTGTGCGATTCTGTGCTCCAGGATATGTCAGGCCACTTGAAACAAAGTCAGATTTTTCACGCCAGCTTCGAATTTATCAATCGTGCTGAGCGCTTCCGGATCTTTGGGTCGAACCTGTGGCTAATTCTCTGCAGGCCTAGCAGCACTCTCAGTGGTCGACTCTACAGAGAGTATCAAATGGAAGAGCGCAGAGGGAGGCCTCTCAGCTGGCACCCAGAAGGGCCACATGCCAGCATCCATTAGCAGGGAAATCCTGACACGCTGTCGCAGTGACAGCGCACGTGCATAGGCTGCCACCGCGTATTCATTCAGCTGTCCGGATGATGCAGCCAGGCGTCCGTTCCTGACAGCCATCCACGTCAGTGAGGTTTAGAAAGGAAGATTCTACAAGGAGACACGTTTTTACAAGATCGGTCAGATCTGGCAAGCCAACAGCATCCTTGGGTGATGAGGCTAAATTCTAAGCTGGGTTATTCAATGAACCAGCTTGAATCCCAGCTAACCCACCTACCGTGTGATTCTAGGCACACACTTTCCTGTGAAACAGACACGTAGTTTTGTGAACGTTGGGACTGCAAAGGATACAGTCTACCAACTATAGCTTCCATCTGGATGAACACTGAGCAGTAGTTATCATGGGTATTCAGGGGCTATCCATACTAGAACTTTGTGGGGCAAGCAGCTCTAATTCCATAGATAATGAGCATGCTGGCTTTTCACAAGTCCCTACAGCTTCTAATCAATCCTCTCCATTGCCTGGCCTACCCTTCCTGATACATTCCCTAGACCAGAATCTTCTACCCCTTCCCCTTCCCTTTCACTGATTCACCCAACACAGCCTCATTGCTTCCAAGCTCCCTAATGTCATCTCTCAATTCAGGTCATCTGCCTCCCTGTGACCTCTCCTTTGACCTGACATCTGCTAGGTTCCAGAGCTTTTCCAAAGAGAGCCCCGATTCACCACCTCCTCTCAATCTGAAGCTCCTCTGCCAGTTCGTCCATTCGTACCTGATGACACACTGGACCTCAGATATCCTGACTA
Source organism: Pleurodeles waltl (assembly GCF_031143425.1). Taxonomy (NCBI): domain Eukaryota; kingdom Metazoa; phylum Chordata; class Amphibia; order Caudata; family Salamandridae; genus Pleurodeles; species Pleurodeles waltl. The sequence continues at coordinate 1,651,738,484 of NC_090445.1, read as the reverse complement.
CCCTCCTACAATATGCTACTATGTAACCAAGCTATGTTCATACACTGTGTCATTTCCATTGTGGATGCCTTGTCTTCATGTGGCTTGTTGGACAACAAAAGAGTTTCAAAAGTGTCCACTGGTTTGTGTGTACCAAGAAATCTAGAAGCAAAGTCTACCTGTGTTGGCCAACCAAAGGGTTTGAAAGGAGTCCCATGGTATGGGAGCAATGAGAAATCTAGAAGCAAATTCTACCTGTGTTGGCCAACAGAAGGTTTTAAAAAAATACCAAGATTTGTAATCACAGAGAAATCTAGAAGCAAAACCCACCTGTGTTGGCCAACAGAAGCACTTAAAAAGAGTCCCATGGTTTGGAAGCACCAAGAAATCTAGACGTAAAACGTACCTGTGTTTGCCAACAGGAAGGTTTATAAACAATGGTTTAGGAGTACTGAGAAATCTAGAGAACAGCCTACCTGTGTTGGCCAACAGAAGGTGTTAAAAAGAGTCAGATGGTTTGAGAGCACCAAGAAATCTAGGAGAAAAACTGATTTATTTTGGCCAACAGAAAAGGTTTAGTAAGAATCAATGGTTTAGGAGTAATGAGAAATAATGCCTACCTGTGTTGGCCAACAGAAGGGCTTAATAAAAGTCCCATGGTTTGGGAGCACCAAGAAAACAAGAAGTGAACCTTACCTAGGTTGGGCAACAGAAAGGTTAATAAACAATCAATGGTTTAGGAGTACTGATAATTCTAGAGCAAAGAAGTGTTGCCCAACAGAAGTGCTTAAAAAGAGCCCTATGATCTTGGAACACCAATAAGTCTAGAAGTTAAACCTACCTGTGCTGGCCAACAGAAACGTTAATAAAGGTTAAATGGTTTAGGAGTACTGAGATATCTAGAGCAAATCCTATCCGTGTTGGCCAACAGAAGGGCTTCAAAGAGTCCCATGGCTTGGGAGTACCAAGAAATCTAGAGCAAAGAGTGCCAGTGATGACCAAAGGAAGGGTTTAAAAAACTCTCAAGTTTTGGGAGTACTTAGAAATCTAGAAGTAAGGAGATGAGGCATATGACTGAACACTCCAAAAACGTGTGAACATGAAGGCACAAATAGACGTAGGTAGGCGAATGGGCATCTGTGTGCATAACGGAGCCACTGGGAGGCAAGCATCTATGACTTCCTAGAGGACTGTGCACTTGCTAATTCAGTTTTATAAACAAAATGACTGTCCTTGTTGATCTTGTGGATAAAGCGGACCCCCTGTGGAATAGTGTTGCTATTCCATGTATAGACTGCACAATAAATAACAAGGAAGAATTAGGCCAGCAAGGGCAGGAATGCAGACTAGAATTTCTATCAGGGGAGGACAAAGGTTAACTAAACCTGGAAGTTCTATTTTTTGTGGGACCTCCAGCTTTGTCAATGGAGCATTTCAAGGCAGGCAGTTTGTCAGATGTTACCAATCAGTAAGTAATACGGCTCTTGCACTCCAACCATGTGAGAGAGCTTAAAGCCAGAGTACCATCTCAAGGCAGACCTATCAAATGTAATCCTTACTGAGATCAAGGCGGCCTGCCGCAGGCATTGGTTCCCAGAGGCCCTTTCTGTTCCCGATGGGGGAGGGAGAGGGACATTTGAAGTTTCTGCCACTTCCACCGAGTTTGTCACTCTTACTATGCACATATAACACAGGCAGGCTGTAGGGACTGGTAAAAAGTTGCTTCTGCCTGCCTGCTGCTTGGGAGGCATGAATGCATTGCGCACACGTGCAAGAAATGTTAGCCAACCAGACTAAAAACTAGATTTCTGTCCCCTAAAAAGAATTTTGTAAACTATTGTGGAGCCTTACAAAATGCAGATTATAAAATATACTAGGTCCTTGTGGAATCTAGGTTTTAAGTCACACCTGAAACCAAATCCCAATAGCACGACCCTCTAAACTCGAGTCTCATGCGGTAGTGGAGGATTAAATTATGGAGCAGACTTGACAAAATTATGTGGCGAGAAGGGCGAATAATGTGTCCTAAAGCAGCACAATATTTGTTTCGTTATTTTATCACATTCAAACTACTCAGATTTTCTGGGCAAAGTTATAATATCTTTAGTACAAATTTAACACCCTAGGGGGCATATTTAAGAGCTCCTAGCGCCATTCTAACCCCACATTAGCATAATTTTTTTACACTAATGTGGCATTAGAAGGCCAAAAACGCTGCACCATATTTACAAAATGGCGCAAAGTATGCATTGCACCACTTTGTAACCCTTTGCACCACATTATGCCTCTGCAAGGCCTAATGTATGCAAAGTGGACGTTACCATGTTAGGGGGGGGCTGAAAAAATGGCGCAAGGAAATCTAACTGATTTCCTTGCGTCATTTTTTTCTGGACTTTTAAAGCCTGCTCAGAGCAGTTGTTAACAGGGAGCACACCATTGATTACAATGGGCCCCCATGTACTCTGCAGGAGTGGCACCAACATTTTGATGCTACTCCTGCAGAGCACATCAATGGTGTCAAAAAAATGACGCTATTGCCCCTACCCTATGCCATAGTGCGCCGTATTTCAAATACAGTGCACATATGGTGGCGGTAAGGGGGCACTAAAGGGTCCAAGAAAAGTGGCGCTGCACTGTGTGTAGTGCCATTTTTCTTAAATATGCCCCTGTATTCTGCAATCACCAGCTGCAAGGTGATCCGTTAACCTTTATAAAGAATCTGCCTCCATGTGAACGCTCATTTGGCGCTTTCTGTTTAGTAACTTTTGATCCATGTGACCTTACAAGAAGCACTCTATTTTGGTAAAAACTGCATATTGTGTGAGGAGGGGTGGGGTGTTGGAAGAGGCAGGACTCATTGCCGAGCACAGCCGGAGGCATCTCTACCCATCCCTGGGGACACTGAAGCCAACAAATGGTGAACTATGGGAGGCGGGGGGGCTCTAAGCCTTTTCCATAAGAATAGTGTCGTGCAAGCAATAGTGTATTCTCTCGCGGGCTCAACCCTAACAATGTCACCATGTGCAAAGAGGGGCAGGGAGTTATAAGAGGCAGAACTCATTGCTGAGCACAGCCCGAGTCAGTTCTGCCCATCCCCAAACACTGTACACTCCCCACAAAAAAGTTCTAAGGCTGCCACTAATGTCCTGGGGAGGTTTCACACCTAATAATGGACATTGATGTGCAGTTCCCCCATGCACCAGCTCTAAAAGCCTGCTCTGTGAAGGGGTTTTCACCTCATTTTTTGTTCCACCATCTGATATTGGCACTGAAAAGAGAGCTGCACAGTTTCATACCTAGATTCTTGATCCCAAGCATCTGAGCACAAGGCAGCCATGGTAAGCCTATCTATGAGTACATGTAAATAATGCCTTATCACTTGGTGCTTCACTGTAATTCTGTGAATCAAGGAAGAACAAGGGAGGCATATAATTATAGCATGTTATTTTGGTGGTTTTGGTGGTTGACCACCTCACGCTGCACTATGGTCCCTTCAGAGACTGAGTTGAGTTCTGGGTAAGATCAGGAGAAGCAGTTCTTCACCAGTGAAGATGAAATGTGTTGTTATGTTGAAGCAGCACACTGGGACCATGAAATGGAAGGTGTTGGCAGTCCAGTTCTCACACACCAGTATGCACTAGACACTTTGAAGGCCAGGCATGACCAGGGGCTGAATAAAGTGATTTTCCAATACCAGAAAAATAATTGCAATTGTGGGTATGTGTCTCTGTATCTGTGCTCCAGAGAATCTAGGTAGTGCCAGGGTTCCTGCTGATGGCATCCAACTTCAGCTTAATAGTTTAGGGAACAATAATTTACTATTCCAACTCCTGTTTTGGGATATTTGTGACAAGTGTATTTTCAAGTTTGTGTGCATGCCCCTGATGTGTAAAAATACTGAGCAGGGGCAGTGGGACTTTCCAAACTGGGAAGGTGGATGACTGAGACCCACTGAAGTCGAGGACACCTATCATGCCCTCGTCTGGCCTGTACCTATAAACCCCCCACCACGTGCAAAGGCCTTGCCTAATGAAAAATACAGTGGGGCAGATTTATTACTTTTTTAGCACAGCTCTGCACAGCAAAGAAAGTTTCTGTGCTGGGAAAGCGAGCATTGCAGTGTTATATCTACTAAGATATGGAATTGTTGATTCATCCACAGTGCAGGTACACAGGCTTGCTGCTTAGCACTACATCTTTGCAACATAGCGAAAAGGTGTGTGAATGATGTTTAGCGTGGGTCTAATACTGCAGGATTAGACTTTCCGAACAAAATACTATACTTAGACTAACATAAAAAGTTTCCAGCATTGGATGTGTGCTGTGCTATACAGCATACATACAATGTGTGAGAATTTAGGAGAAATGAAAACTTTTCCTCTTGTTAACATGACTCAAAGAGGTGTATTTTGTGTCACTTAGCTCTGTGTACCAATTTTAGGCCCAGCTATGTTGTACCACTTTTCTTGTGCCCCCCTATGGGCACCTAAGGACACTATGGTTGCGCCGTATTTATAGAACGGTGCACCATGGCGGTCATTAACACAAAAGGGTCAACATTTTTGACGCTATTGTGGCACTTTGCTACACTAGCGTCAAAAATGTTGACACTAGTGCTGCAAATTGCAATTAGGCCCATAGGTTACCATGGGAGCATCATTTTATTGCCTGCTCTGAGCAGGTGTTAAAAATAATGCCCCAAATGGTGCAGTAAAATCCTTTAAATTTCACTGCACCATTTTTGCAGGCCTCCAAGCGCTGGAACGCCCCCCTTGCATACATTACGCCTGTCGCAGGCATAATGTGGCGCAAGGGCTTACTAAGTGGCGCAAAGCATGCATTGCACCACTTTGTAAATATGGCGTGGGAGAAAAGCCACTTTAGCGTCACCTCAGCATCAAAAAATTGACACTATTGCAGCGCTAACATTGCGTTAGGGGCTCCTAAATATGACCCCCAGTAGGTCAGACTGCATACAAAATCACAGGTGGTAGCATCAAAAGACCAATGTATCACCAGTGCAATGCCATCTTGATGGAAATTAACACAAAGCGGTGCAAAGCGCTATTTTGTTACTTTAAGGGCTACTTTCTAACTCAGAAATAGTTTTGAACTGGAAAATAAACACTATATCAAGACTTTGTGCAAATTTGTATTACTTTGCTTGACTTTGCACCGGAACAAAGCCTTATTAAATCTGCACCACAGTATGTCCGTTGGGGCGCATAAGAACAGCATTCCCAGAGTGTCCAGCAAAGAGGCAGATATTACCAGCCCTTGAAAACTGGAATTCAAGAATCCCGTCCTGGGCCTCCAGCTTGTGCAGATAAGCCTACTGATGCTGCGGAGAGGCCACCACGCTAATTGAAACAATGACATAGGCAGAAGTTAACGTTAACATAACCCAGCATCTCCCAGGGCAACGCTGCGTGCTGAATGGAAAAAGACGAGGGCACGTCTGCTTTCGGAAGATCAAAAGATCCGCCAGAGAAGAAAGACTAGCCATTCCTGAGTGCATCTGGACAGCAGTCCGCCTGGAGAGGAAATAGAGCTTACAGGAATAAATATGTATTTTGTTTTCATATTGTAACTTACAAATTAAGTTCTCCAGAAAGGCAGTCATCTTGGAGTACTGAAATATAAACCCTCAATTTACCCTTTTAACGATAACATTAAGGAAAGAGTTTTGCCAACTTTTTATGAGCCCCAAATCACGCATGTCGGCCCTCGCCCACCCAAATGTTCATATTTTTAAGTACCCAAGGAGGAAACCTTAAACACTGGCACAAACTGTGTCACAGCTTTCATAATCACCGGCAGAGGTGATTGCACAACCCCTGTCCCTCTCACGAAAAAACCGATGAGCATGGTATTTGGGAGTGGCCAGCAAAGTAGAAATTAGAAAGTAAGGCCTAGATTTAAGAAGACCTAGCGCAATCCTAACGACACATTAGCATCATTTTTTTTAACGCTAACCTGGCATTAGATGGCCAAAAACGCTGCACCATATTTACATAGTGGCGCACTGCTTGCATTGCGCCACTTTGTAAACTCTTGCGCCACATTATCCCTGCGCAGGGCATAATGAATGCAAGGGGGCATCCCCCGTTAGGGGGGCTGGAAAAAAGCCACACAGAAATCAAAGAGATTTCTTTGCCTCATTTTATCAGCATTTTTAACGCCTGCTCAGAGCAGGCATTAAAAGGAGGCTCCCATTGTTTTCAATGGGCCTCTGGGTGCTTTGCAGGATTAGTGTAATTTTTCTTTATGCTAATCCTGCAAAGCGCCAAACTAACATAAAAAATGATGACGTTAGCTCCCTAACTACCGCCATGGTGCACCGTATCTCAAATACGGCGCACATATGGTGGCGGTAGGGGGGCAAGAAAATAATTCTGCTCCTCAGGGAGGTGGGCACTGGAGGGTAAGCAGTGTCTCAAGGAGTACGAAGGAAGCAGTACATTAGAGAGCCTATTTTTCAGCTGCCAGGTATTGTATGCTGCCACTTCAATAAGGGACTTAGATGGGCCCTCAATGCTCAAACACCTGGAAGAAAAGTACCCCGGATGTCTGAAGGGTAAAGGAATAGGGTTCAGACTCACTACTATCAATAATGCAGCAGGTGTAGTGGCACTGGAGCCCAGCTCCCATTGGTTCCACTGAACTCAAATTATTGGCCGCATTTTACTCACCATCTAGTGGCCATTTTCCTGCTTGCTGTAGGGTATGTGACATTATTTTGATTCCACTGCTTGTGCTGCAAAAGCATTAGTATACAATTGCTACTTTAAGAAGCAACCGATTTATGGGTGGTAGGGCTTATATGTGATATATAAAATCTGGAAGTAATGTGGAAGAACAGTTGCAAAAAACAAGCCAGGTATATAGTTACAAAAGTTGCATGGCCTCCCAAACAACAATGAGTGTGTGCTACTTGGCTCTGCTTTGAAGTAGTGTCCTCCAAAACCTTACCATTAGGAAACGATGTGCTCATTTAAGTGGAGTTGGGGGGCTTAAGGCAGAAGGACATAAGTAGAAACCCATCATGAAATGGCAGAAAGTTTCATGGTAACGCATCTTCTCCCATTGTTGATGCTAATTTAAAGGGACCGTTTACTAAAATGCCACGTACCTCCACTGCTAACCTTAGTAAAGATTAGGTCATCATTACATAAAGTGTACATCATGTTGAGGGTGTATGTTAGAATATTGTATGCAAATACTGTGTTTGAAATATCATTTCAAAAACATGGTCTTTTTGGCCGAAGATATTCTACTATAAACCTCAATGAGGCAATAATTTTGTGTTTGAAGATATTCTCACAACAATATTCGCGTTCTGTACCTGTTGTTAATATATGGGTTGCAGAAAGGTCAGAAATTACCCATCTTCTTTGTGCAGTCCCCTATACCCAGTCAGAAAAAGACAATAGGTGGAGTAGCTTTAACGGAGCACCTATGAATGCGTATTCATTTGTGAATGGAGGATGTACGCCGATAGCCGCTGGTATCCTCCCCTGGCTCTACCCCAACATGATGGCACATCTGCATGCGCATACATGCATACATCAGTAGAAGCATATGTTTCGGTGTTGTTGAGAATTCAGATGTGCACAATTTGGACGCGTCTTTAACTTGCAAAAAGACGTTAAAACATCGATTTGTGCACAAGATGCTACAAATATGTAAGATGTGTTAATGAGTACAACAGTTATGTATTAGCTCAATCAGGTTGAATTCTCGTTTGATCAGCAGAGTCCCCTGGATTCATTCCCATTATGTTTCCTCTACTTATATATTTTTTGTGATTTTTTTTAACCGTCCCATTGCTCATTTACTACCACCCTCCCTCCTGTTGTCTGTGTTGCCAATCCCCACCCACCATATGACAAAAAACCAGCTATGGCCACGTCATAGCACTTTTTTCTAACTTTGCTGCACAGCAGTCATGCTGCTTGCTATACAACATGGCTAAAAGACATTGGCAAACCCAATAGCTCTGGTAGAGGTGAGACCTAATGCCTTTTCCAATGCATCCCTGGGTGCAGGGTAACTCCTAAATTTGAAAAACCAAAAATTTACCTCAATAACTTGCCCACATGTTGATGGATAAGAAATGGTATTAAACTTCAATTTCATGAGGCAATGTGTCGCCAAGGTAAAGCACCTCCCAATACATTAAAAATACCATAAGCCATGTGAGGGTCAACTCAGTGATTTAGGTCTAGATCAGTGGAATACGTTTAAACGATTTATTACAAAACTTTAAAAGGTTTGAGTCAGAGTCAGCCATAAAGGCTCTCAGGAAAATGGAATATTACAGGATTGTGAAACATCTGAAATATTCTAAGTCCCAAAAGAGCAGCAAAATCGATAAATAAACAGACAGCATCTCTATTAACATCAGAGTTTATACATAAAATCCCTCATAGAAAATAATAGAAAGTGGAGATCCATCATGGTGTGAGCAAATGCATTCCATTATTAGCTAAACAGAGAGCAGTTTTATTAAGGCATATTGCCTTAGCTATCCAACACTATCCAACTACAACTACACCACCACACCGAGACAGCTGTGATCGCTGTCACAGATGACATCCGAGCCATAGTCGACAAAGGAGAATCCACTGCCCTCATCCTGCTCGACCTATCCACCGCCTTCGACACCATTTCCCACCACACACTCATACATTGCCTGCACCAGAGGGGAATCACGGACAATGCTCTCAGATAAATGGCATCTTTTCTCACATGGAGCAGCCAGAAAGTCCGCCTCCCCCACTTCATATCGCAAGCCAAGCATAACATCTGCAGTGCTCCCCAGGGCTCGTCCCTCAGCCTCACACTCTTCAACATCTATATGACTCCACTCACAGACATAGTCAGATCGCACAACATCAACATAATCTCCTACACTGACGACACTCAGCTTGTCCTGTCACTCTCCGCCAAACCCACCTCCACCCAGACTAATTTCCACAAGTGCATGAAGAACACTGCATCATGGATGAAGGACAGCTGCTTAAAGCTGAACACAGACAAGACGGAAGTTCTCATCTTTGGCAAAAACACAACCCTCTGGAACGACTCAGGGTGGTTGTCAGAACTCAGCCCCACCGCCACAAGCAAAGACCACGCCCACAACCTCGACATCATCCTAGAAGTAAGGTCTCCATGAGACATCAGGTCAAATCTGTTTCCTCAGCTTGCTTCCACACGATTCGCATACTCTTTCTAATTTTCAAGTGGCGCCCCATGAACACAAGAAAGACAGTCACTCATGCCCTTGTCACCAGCCATCTTGACTACAGCTATGCTCTCTATGCAGGTACCATCACTGAACACATGCAAAGGCTCCAATCAATACCGAACGCGGACGCTAGACTGATCTTCGACCTACCCAAGAGAGCCCACATCTCCCATCACCTGAAAGACCTGCACTGGCTCCCGGTCCAGAAGAGATCTCACTTCAGACTCCTTATCCAAGCCTACATAGCTCCCCATGACCATGGAACCGCCTACCTAAACCAATGTCTAAATTTCCTCCACCCCTGCAGGAACCTCCAATCCACTCACCAGGCCCTCGCGCAGATCCTGAGCACTCACCACTGCCGCACCGGAGGTCGCTCCTTCTCCCACCTCGCCACCAAGGCCTGGAACACCCTCCACCTCCGAGCCTCCCCTACTCTGACCAAGTTCAGGAAAGTGCTCAAGACTTGGCTCTCTGAATGAAGACCTGCTTCTAGCTCCTGGATACCGAACGGCTGACAAGACGTGCTCTGTAAATACCAATTGATTGATTGAATATTGATCCTGCACACAGTTAGAAATAGGGTCTCTAGTTGGCAGAGGTATTCACCCTATCCAAGTTTGGACCACAATCCTAGCCAGGGTAAGTCAGTCACACACCATAAATAAACCTGTGCTCACCCTTTGGTATCTTGGTACAGAGCAGGCAGGCTTAACTTATAAAGCAATGTTTAAATTATTAGTGCAACAATGAAAACAGCAACACAGGGAAACCACCACAAAAGATTCCACACGAAGTTAGAAAAATAGATTTTATTTTTAGGAGGAAAACAAGACCAAAATGACAAAAATCCAATAAGTAGAAGTTGAAATATACATTTTTAAAAGAATTTCTGCAACTGTAGTGCTTAGAAACTTAAAGCACCAACTGGGGCTATCTGGAAGTGCTGGACCGGGTTAAATCCAAAGTTCAGGCCAACCACGAAGGAACGTGGGTGGGCTACAGGGACCAACCTTGTCCTGTTGAAAAAATACCTTGAATGGAGGATTGCTTTGACAGAGGAGCCAATGCGAGGAGCAGAGGAGATGATGCGAAGGTGATGCATCGGTTCTGATACGCGAGGTCAGGGGATGCGTCAACGTTAAGCCGCGCAGTTGTCAATCCTCGAGCAGTAGTGAAGTGTCGAACTCCCTTTGTGAAGGCAATTTGTCATTGTCGAGCCGCGCAACAAGGGGATGTGAAGGTAGGGCATTGAGGCTGGGGGAGATGCGCTAGTTCTGAGCCACACAGTTTGCACTGTGAAGTCATCGTCCTCTGGAGCAGCGGTGAGGCATAGGTACCAGGAAGCGATGTAATCGTTCAGATAGGCGCAACGTCACCGTCAAGAATTGCAGCACAGAACAATCCACTTCCATGGGCCTAGGACTAGATTAGCACCACTGGGCAGGGCATGACTAACAGATGGCACAGTCCAGGTGTTGTTGGAGATGCAAACAGTCTTTGATATCCCTGGGACTGCAGAACAGGCGGCAAGCCATTAAGCCATTGGAGTCCCTTGTTTCTGGGGATTTTGAGATTCAGGTTCAATCCTTCTAACTCCTAGGCAAGGAGGCAGCAGACAGCAGCAAAGCAGAAGTTCAGCAAAGTGCAGCAGAGTGACATTCCCTTCAGCACAGCAGTCCTTCTCCCTGGCAGAGTATCCTCAGGTCCAGAAGTGTATTGATTTGCTAGGGTCAGAAGTCCAGTTCTTATTCCAGGTGGTTCATTTGAAGTAAGGATGACTTCAAAGGGGGTTTTGAAGTCCACAAAAGTCATACCTTTCCTACTCTGGTTCCGGACTCACTACAGGGGGGGTCTGCAGCTCTTTGTGTGGAAACAGGCACAGCCCTATTCAGGTGTATGTGTCAGCTCCTCCCTCCCATCTATCCCAGGATGGCCTATCAGCCAGGTGATGGGCCATGAGGATGTGAATGGGCTATGAGGCCAACTTCAGTTCCCTCTGTGTGTGACTGCCTGGAGGAAATGCACAAAGCCCAGCTGTCATCCAACTCAGGCGTGCATTGGAAGCAGGCAACAGACACAAAGGGCTTAGGAGCTTAAAAATGCCAACTTTCTAAAAGCAGCATTTTTAAAGTTGTAATCATAAATCCAGCTTTACAACTAAGGAGGATTTGCAATTACAAGCCCATAGGTACCAAACATGACAGCCCTGCTACTTCTTAATTGTGAATTACACCTAATGGGTGTATTAAGGGATCCACACTGTTATACTATAAGAGGTGTAGGACTCACAGTACTGAAGAACGAATATGGCAGTTTTTCACTACCAGGACATGTAAAACTAAAGAGAATATGTCCTGCATTTACTTACACTGCACCCTGCCATGTGGGCTAACTATGGCCTACTTAAAGCATGTCTTATGTGTATTAAAAGGAGAGTTTAAGGGTTGGCAAGGGTTTTTTAAAGCTAAGTCAACGTTGTAGGAAGCTGGCCTGCTGTGTGCTGAGTACCTATGGTATTATCACCTTATACCAGGTCCAGGTATCCCCTATTAGTGAGATGCAGTCAGTCTCTAGGACACCAGGCTCTCTAGAGGTAGCTGTGGATGAGCAGCCAGGACTCATCTAGGAGACATGCAACGTTTATGCAATAACACTTTAGTCACACTGCACTTACACATATGAAAGAACCACACAGTGTTACAAAAATAAAGGTTCTTTATTATGGTAACATAAATACTAAAATACTGTATAGGCAATTATCATCTAGCAGGTAAGTAAACACACTATTATATACACATTAGTAATCAGGAATGGGCATAGAAAGCAATAGAAAACCGTTGAAATAACAGTAAATAATAGAGGTCCTGGGGGAGACCAAACCATAATCTAAGTAAATGGAATGCGAACAGCAAGCCCCCACCCAAGGAAGTGGAATCTGTAGAGGAGAGCTGGAGGAACTAGGAATGTCAAAAGGTAAGTACCAGAGTGTCCCCCAGCGACGAGGAGAGAGGAGGTAAGTACCTGTTTTTTCCCCAAACTACAGGTAAACTTTGTAAAAGGACTGTGCAAGACCCAAGCAAGATTGGAAGAAATAGAAGATGGATCCTGACAGAAGAAGACCTGCAAATGAAGGGACCAAGCCCAGTTCCAGTTGCAGTGTCTAGTTGGGGCAGGAGCTTCTACCCACCCTTCTGGAGATGCAGGACCAGGTCAACAGTGAAGGCCAGATGTCAGCTATGCAGCACAGGAGCAGAAGAAGAGTTCCAGAAGTGATGCAGTTGATTTCCAATGTCAGAAGAAGAGTTGCAGTCCATCAGTGGTGTGGAAAAAACACCAACAAGCCTTGGCAAAGGCAATAGTCGCAGATGAAGAGTTGCAGAGCTGCTGGGGACCAGGATGGTCTGAGGGGACTCAACCCAAGGAGGGGAGTCCCAGGCAACTCTCAGCCTAGAGGAGAGTCAGAAGGTGAGGATGCAGCCCCCACAGGCAAGTCACAGGCACAGTAGTTGCAATGAGGTCCACTCAGCACACCTGGAGTGGAGTACCACGAAGCTGGGACAGCAGGCAGGAGACTGTGTTTTGCAGGCGAGAGTGCTGGAGGCCACGGCTACATGGAGCCTGAAGATCGACTAGGAGAAGAGCCAAAAAAGCCTCGGTAGCTGCAAGAGTCGCAGTGCGCAGGGGTACCGTCCTGAAAGGAGATGCGAAGACTCACCACCTCCCAAGTTGGACAGCTGGTAGAGAGGACCGAGTGGACCACTCCAGACCACCACCTGTGTTGCAGGATCCATGCAGAGTTGCAGAAGAGAGGATCCACGTGGCCGGTTGTCATTGCAGTTGGTGCCTGCAGATGCAGGGGAGTGCTCCTTCACTCCAAGGGAGATTCCTTCATGCTTCTTGGTGCAGACTGAAGACTTGCCCCCCTCAGTGGATGCACAGCCGGGAAAATGTTGCAGTTGCCGGAAGGAGCAAGTCGTCACTGGAGCTGCAGATTGTAGGTTCCTGTGAAGTCCAGTTGTGGATCCAGTACCAGAAGTCAAAGTAAAGGTTGCCGAGGAGTCCTGCTGGAGTCTTTTATGTCGAAATTGAGGACCCACCCAGGAGGGAGAACTATATTGTCCTAAAAGGGGGATTGGTCACCTAGCAGGGTGACCACCTATCAGGAGCGGGCTGTGACATTGCCTGCCTGACCTGGCCACTCAGATGCTCTCAGAGGCCTCTGCTCATCTTGGATTCAAGATGGCAGAATAAAGTGGCCACCTGGAGGCGCTCTGGGCACCACCCCTTAGGTGGTGATGGACAGGGGAGTAATAATCCCCTTTCCATTGTCCAGTTTCAAGTCAGAGCAGGGACTGGGAGTCCCTGGACTGGTGTAAACTGGTTATGCAAGGAGGGCACCAAATGTGCCCTTCAAAGCATACCAGTAGCTTGGGGAGGCTACCCCTCCCAAGCCATGTAACACCTATTTCCAAAGAGAGAGGGTGTTGCCCCCCTCTCTCAAAGGAAATCCTTTGTTCTGCCTTCCTGGGCTTGAGCTGTTCAAGCAGCCAGACAGCAGAAACCTGTCTGTAGGTCAGCGCAGCGCGGGCTGCCCGGGAAAACCCTGCAAACTGGTAGGAGCAAAGCTGGGGGTTCTCTAAGGAGCACCCAGAGTGCATGGAATCATACAACCAATACTGTCAACAGTATTGGAGTATGATTCTGACATGTTTGATAGCAAACATGTCCAGGTTCAGAGTTACCATTATGGATCTGGACATGGGTAGTGACCAATGTCCACTACACAGGTAAAATGGATTCTCCACACTCACGAAGTCCAGGAAAATTGAGCTGGAGCTTGTGAGGATACCTCTGCTTATGCAGGGGTGCCCTCACACACAGGTACTTGCACCCTGCCCTGCCTGCCATAGGGGTGATTTGCAGTTACCTGTAGTGGAAAGGGTGCAGGCACCTTTTCACGCAGGCTGCAATGGTAAACCTGCAGACGCATTTTGCATGGGCTGCCATGGGTGGCATAATGCATGCTGCAGCCATGGGTATCCCCTGGTGCTCCAATGCCCTGGGTACCTGGGTACCATATACTAGGGGCTTACATGGGGCACCAGTATGCCAATTGCGGGGTGTACTAAGACAGGGAAAACCAAATATGGAAGAAGAGAGCAGAGTCACTGAGGTCCTGGTCAGATGAATCCCAGTGAACACAGTCAAAAACACACTGACAGCTAGCAAAAAGTGGGGGTAGCCATGCCAAAAAGAGACATGGCAGTGAAAATTGCACATACAGGTTATGGAGAGACAGGCCTGAGACATGTTTGCAGGGCTACTTAAGTGGGTGGCACAGTCAGTGCTGAAGGCCCACCAGTAGTGTTTAATTTACTGGCCCTGTGCACATATAGTACACACATTACTAGGGACTTATACCAAATTAAATATGCCAGTTGTGGCTACATCAAGGTTACCATGTTTTAGGAGAGTGGGCACCTGCACTTTAACACTGGTTAGCAGTGGTAAAGTACCCAGAGTCCTAAGTCCAACAAAAACAGACCAGCAAAAGTGAGGCAAGGCAGGTAAACAGTTTGGGTGAGGACCACCTTCAGTCTGTCAGGTCCAGCTCCCACTCTTTGCTAATTTCATCTGGAGATGGCCGGGCCCACTAATTACATGAACAACAGCAAGCTATTATGAATTAATAGGGCACAGTGAGCTAGCTGACGATCCTTGAAATGTTGCATCATTGTGATCATGGTTGAACATTTTTCATCAGGAACAGCAAGAACAATGTCAAAAGAAATAACAAACATGACTCTGCTTGACCGTGTGCTGCAGTAATAATAGAAAGAAAAATGTGCAGCGGGAAAGTCATTGGAGACATCCATTTTGGAAAATATGATGCCAAGGCCTAAATTGAACCCTAGCTGACTAAAGGTAAGAAAACACATTTTAATATGTCATAGGAATTTTTCAAATATAGAGATACTACTTCAGTGCACATAAGTAGAATCACGAGTAAATTGACATTGTGCAAGTTAATAATGTATACATATATAAAATGCACAAAAACTATAACACTTGTTACTTAAAACAAAGAGGAACAGGGAGAAAGAGACCCAGGGGGAGGGAGATGAAAAAAACAAAGACAAAAATAGTTGTGGACTGGTTTAGGATGATCTTTTCCCTCAAATTAAAAACAAGAAGAAACACATTAAAGATAGCAGGAGTGCCCGATGGGATGAAAGAGGACAAACTAAAGTGGAGACAGTAGTGAGGCAGTGGATAGTTTTATGTGATCCTAGACACTTATAGAATGCAATTTCAAATTAATTTATTTCTAACATTTGGTGAACGATATTTATCTTCAAGGAAGCAGGTTAGGGAATATTGATGCTCAAAAATGTTGTTCTTCGAGTTTGTTTTCCTCAGAAACTGCTTTCAACACATATGGGATCATTACGAACCCGGCGGTCGGTGGTATGGTGGAGGTATTACCGCCAACAGGCTGGCGATACCTACCTCCACTATTATGACATTGGAAACTTGGCCAAAGCCAAACCGCCAAGGCAACACACCGACCGCCACGATGGTAACAACCTCCGGGCTGGAGACTACAGTCTCCAGCCCGGCAGTCACCCATGACATTTTGACCCCGCCCACTGCCATGGTTTCCGTGGTTTCTGTACCGCCACGGAAACCATGGCGGTAGGCACTATCAGTGCCAGGGAAGGAATTCCCTGGCACTGATAGGAGTCTGCACCGCCCCCCACCCCCGCCACAAAATCCTCCTCCGCCCTCCCCCTCCCTTTCCTGACCCCCCCACACATTTACACACATACATGCACATACATACACACCCATACACACATTCACCCACACATTCATACATTCACACACACTCACAGCAACACTCACAAACATACATCCAGGCACACACGCAATCTCACAACACAACATGCACGCACACTCACACCCACTCATGCACACACGCATTACACACGCAGGCACGTATTCACAGTCACACACACACACACACCCACACACGCACACAACACCCCCCACCCACCTCTCCTGTCGGAGAACCCAACTTACCTGCTTGCAGGGGATCCTCCAGCAGAACACGGGACACAGCGCTGCTGCCAGCAGCAGCGTCCACCAGCAAAACACCGCCAGGCTGTATCATAGAACATGATACGGTAGGCGATGTGGCGCTGGTGTGGCGCTGCTGCTGGCAGCAGCACCACCTTACCGCCGTCATGACCGTAGACGGAATTCCGCCAGCCTTCTGGCGGAATTCCATCTACGGTCATAATGCCATGGCGACGGTATGTTGGCGGCCGTCGCCATTGCGGTAGGCGGCATTTGCCACTAATGTCATAATAACGGCCATAATTTTTTCTGTGAAAAAAATCATTCTCAACAGAATACTAGCATTCTGACAATAAATCTATTGCCCTGAAAACCACTAGGGTGAATAATAGATTTGAAATTTGTTTATTCACTGCTATTTCACAACATTGAAAAATTAAACGTGTTTTTTTTTTTACTGACCTAACATCACATGGAGAAGCTGCCACTTTCGAAGTTTCCTACTGTCTGTCTCGTCTTCTGCAAATAATAGGGAAGTGGAAGAGCTGCAGGTGATCTGCTTCCTTCAAAGGTTTCCAGAGATCTCACTGATGCGGTCATCCTCAGATTTCCTCTGGTCTGTAAAGATCTGAGAGGGGTTGATGAATAAATAGTCCGTGACAGCAGGGTCGGCCTCAGGCCAGTGCAACCTTTGCCACCACACCCGGTGGCGAGTTTGGAGATGTGTTTTGAAAAGTACCCACTGCAGCGTTCCTTGTGTGTCCCGCAGTTTTCAGGCAACAATAAAATGTTAAGATAACTGTAATAGCAGTTTTAACTCATCATAAAGTAGTACAGAGGGTTAATATTTCTGCTGCAAAGAACATGTACCATGCAGATCACAGAATTGTATTCTATGTAGGTAGCTCAGTGGGCTACTCAGACTGAGGAAAATACTGCCATACTTCTGTATATATTCTTAGCACTGTAGAGGCAACTAGGTAGCACGTAGCTGTTCGTTGGTCTAACAGACACTTAGGCCCCGATTTATACTTATGTGCGCCGCACTACCGTCATTCTTTGACGCTAATGCAGTGCAAAAAAAGTATAAATCAGGGCCCTAGCTTCACATATTTGAGAGAGCCAACAAGTGTGGTGAAAGCTTCAACAAAAACATTTTGATGGAGAAAGTGCTACCTAGACATGGCCTGTTCCCTACTGCCTAATGTTTTAGCTGCCAAAATGAGTGAGTGAACCTCCACTACTCTCGGCAATCTCATGAAAGGTTAGACTTCTTTCGTACACTTTTACTTTATGCTCAAGCTGGATTTCCCACAACCACTCCAACTTTAGTTGTATAACTCTTAAGTCCAGCATCCGAGTCTGCAAAATCATTCTAACATCACAAGATGCCATTCACATTTTTACAATGATAGGGATGGCGAGGATGGCCATGTTGTGTGTGTCCTCTCCTTGACTCCACTCTTCTCTGCAAAAGATGGGGTGTTCATGAGGGAGGGGGGTGCAAAAGGTAGTTTTCCACCTCAGGATTCCAACTGATATCAGAAGTCAGTTTGAACTCTTCAGGGCAAATCAACACTGATACCTATATACATTGCTGTGATGTAACAGCAATGAAAATGAGTGTTGTTTTAAATGAGTTTTTGAACTGGGTGGGTTCAGAACTGCTGCCCCTCCCACACTGGCTCCTTAGAGACCCAAAGTAAATGTGGGTGATGTACCGCCTTCTCGGCTACCATCTACCACCTCCCTTGGGCAGTGCATCATTTAAACAAGCAGTTTCAGGTGGGGCCCACAGGCACTCAGGTTTGAGGATCGGTACTTATTTTTCCTTAACAGACTCTGATATAAAAAGCAAGAGAGAAAAAGAACAAAGGGGGAAAGAAAGAGGCAGAGAAAGATGGAACAACAGTGACAAGTGGAGAAATCACGGATGAAAAAGGACTTAGAAGAGTGAGAAAAAGAGGCAGTCAGTGTCTGGTGATGGAAGGGAGTGAGATGAGGCAGAACCAAGACTGCACAGCCATGGGGTGTGGCTGGCAAGATGGCTGACTGGACATGAGCAATGGGAGCTCTGCTTTGCTTTGCCCACAACTGATCCTGAAGATATCCTGGACCATAAAACACATTAAAGGGCTCTTCAACTGTATTTTGAGAACCTCCACATTTCAGCCCGTATTGAGTGGCTCACAAAGGACATATAGCCCATGAATCCATGATCTGCAACTCCGCGGTCTTTGATGGACTCTGTCAAAACATTTAAAATGGCAGCAGCTGCAGCATAGATCAACTGGCACGAATGCCCCACTCCTATTGAGTGCAGTGGTTGGGCATGGGCAGCTGAATACAGTGGAAAACCCACAGGGCCGACTTATGGCCCCGATAGGGAGAAAACCATGCAAGTCATCTGCCTGGGCCTAGCTGCTGCTTGGGGCTGAAAATCCCCCCTGCTGAAGTACACAGATAGGCTGGACCTGGCCATACCTGGGAAGCTGGATGGAAGTATGACTGGCTGTGACGGACTGCCTGCACTTTGGGGGTCAAGATTGTTAAACGCCCCTAGGAACAAGCGAACGACATGGTCGCCGACCAGGCTAGAATGCACTGTGTTGCCGACACCCATGTGTGGGGGCATGAATGAAAGAAACTGAATGGTGACCTTCAGAGGTGGAAATACCAGTGCTGCAGCAGCTAAACCTCCCCTGGTCCAAACCCGGTGTCTGGAATACGGGTCACTGAGTAGAAGTAGGTGGGCTGGCTAGGAATAAGGGGTAAAAGAGCACCCAAAAATCTCAAGGTTAATTTCCATGGGTCACTCCTGGATCTAGAATGGAGAAGTGAGATGGCCAGTGCTGCCAGCATAGAGGACGAGCCCAGCACCTTCATTGCCTACCAAGTAAAAAGGGAACAAGTGGAATACATCAGTTGTCTGGCTGCTCGTGCTGCCATCCTGGGAGAGGAGGGTAAGCAGCCGGAATACAAGACATCTGATCCGGTAGCAGCAACAGAATAGACGTAGGGACATATTTATGAGGGGAGCTGTGTCGCACTTGCAGTACACATCATGGTGAATGTCGGATGTAACAGCAAAATGCGATTTATGAAGCCACACAAGGCCTCTTTCTCTGTGTGCTGCATCCTGCAGTACACATAGAAAGAGGAATATGCCCCAAGGGATTGTTCTTGTGCAGGAAGATGCACCTTCATGTACAAAAACAACCCTCCTTACAATGCATGCACTCTTGCACCATGGTGCAAGGGTGCCTACATTGGCGCTAGGCAGCCAAAACAGCACCAGCGCAGTGACAAATGCAGGAATATGCTGTATTCATTTTAATATGGCACGTTCCTGCCCTTTCACTGTGACACAGTGCTGCAGCGACGTGCCTTGCTGCACTGCATCTCTGTCCCATAAATATGCCCCATAGTGAGGACCATGGAAAGGATGAAATCCAGTCATGCTAGCCACTCAACCATTACATTGCCGAACTAGACCCTGTGACTCTCTCCCAGTGGTGATGTAAGGAAAGAGTTGGGTGGAACCAGCGGCGGCTGGTGACATTTCAAAGTAGTGGGGCATGAAAGCCAGGGATGAGTTTTATGTAGCATGCGAAGCGAGTGAGCTCAACTGACATAAGGGAAAATTGAGTGGGTTTCTCCACATGAGAAATATTTGGCAAATGGTGCATTTTAAAGCTAATTTCAATAAAGAATTTTGTGAGACAATAAAATTTATAAAGCAATTCTAAACCTGTAGTCTTGAAGTATTTAAATATTTAAAAGCATTAAAGACTGCCCGTTCCTTAGTGCATTATATATGTTTAACAGTTACTCTAGTGTGCAACTGTACAGTGCCATAGCTTAAGTTTTTAATACGTGTCCAGAGATTTACACCACTTGCTGCACCTACTAAGGTGAAAAACCACAGTTTACTTTATGGCTATAAAACGAACTTTGACTGCATTTACCATGATGCATTGGGCCTGACTGCATGCTGGAATGTGAGGCAGGGTGCTCCTTTTCTGGTTGTCCTGTTTAAGAAGGCTCCCTTGAGCCAACGAGCTCTGGTTGAGCACCTGCGTGCCAGTGAGTGGTATATAAACCTGAGAGGACTTTTGACAGCATGTCCAGCAACCCCACAGATAAAGCTACTCTCTGCTGATGAAGGGCTGAACCCAGAAACACGTGTTCAGAGATTTATAGCACTTGCTGCACCTACTAAGGTGAAAAACTGGTTGTCCTGTTTGGATGCTTCTTTCTGCATCATTGACTTGCTTTCCTGCAGGACATCTTGAAGGTGCTGCTTTGTGTAGATAGTATTGATCTGTATATTTAACATAACAATCCATAAGGGTTATTTTAAAGCAAACAAGGCCAGTATTGGATCCAACCCTATCTGCCTTGTCCTCGTTTTCTCCAAAAGAGACACTCCAGCACAGACCCCACTGAACAGACACTATCAGAGCGGTTCTGCTGTGACATCTCTCTCCAAAAGGCATATGTTTCATGATGAGAAATGCCTCTTTTATAACTGCACATATGTGCAGGGCCTCACATAATCACCGTGTGGATTAGGTTGTTGAATATGAAACACTGTAAAACTTAGGTTGCGCCCTATGGTCAGGGATTCTCACCTCCCATCTCTGTATTGATGATGTGGCACTGAAAGTACTTCTATTCAGCATACACACATTTTCACTACTTGCACACTTTAACAAATTATTTTTCTTAAAATCATCTTCAACTGCATTCTGTTTGACCTATCACAATTCACAGCCCAGCTTCAGACACGTCTTCTCTCGCTGAACCGCTGATGCACACTGTGCTGGGCAACTTATAAGATTCCACAGCCTCAGTTAACCGTTCTGCTATTGTTTTACAATTTTACCATGGTGTTCTCTACTCCTCCCCTTCCCCAATTGGGTCAGAAAGCAACTTGTGATGTGTTGACAGAGCTCGCTGATTTGAGCGCTTTCAGTTGCTAGCAGGGGCGGCTGCTGCCAGAAAGGGCTGGTGGGGCAGCGCACAGAGGCTGGGGGTAATAACAAAAAACACTTACCTGCTGTGTCACCTCGTCTCTTGCCACCTTAGAGCTTCTGCCTTTCTCCCCACCCAATCCAGACGCTTTTTACATGCTGTTACACAGTATGAAAGTAGCCCAGTGATGGGCCTGAGGGGGCTGAAATGCCGATCACGGAGATAGTGAGAGCCTGCACTTGGGCCGGTGGCGAGTTCTCATTGCCGAAGGTCTGATTCATTTTTTTAGCATAGGGAGATGAATTAATTTACCCAGAGTCACAAGATGGATGAGTCGATGATGAGACTCAAACTTTGCTCCCCAGTTCCAAAGAGGTAGTTCAGGATATAACGCCAAACCCTGCCCACTAAGCACACTGCCTGCATGTACATTTTCTAAATGGCAGAACAGCACCTACCTCTTGAAACTACACGTTAGTATTACTTTTCAGTTCAGTTGGTGTTCAGCGCATGGGTGTCTACAATAGCTGTAATGAGTGACGTACAACAGCAAGAACATTCACATTATTGCTTTTATTGGGCACCTTATTGGCCACCTTTACCCAGCACCTCTGTTTCCATGTTCTGCCTGCATCATGATGGCAATAGGGAACAATATCAATATTAATAAAATCCTTTCCTTATTGTTATCACTGTTATTATCATTCATATTATTGTTTAGTATTTATTTACATCTATTTGTTTAATAGTTATTGCAGGAGGCGTGGCTTTCATGCCAAGCGGGATGGCAGCGGACTGCTGAGCTCCGTGCCGTGACGGAGTGGCAAACAGCCTATCAGCATTATTTTACAAACAAAATACACCTACAATGCGGCGTTCCTTCCCATTGTGTTCTGAGCCGATAGGCTCTGTGTAAGAGGCCTCCAGAGTTTCCAGGTGCTGCGGCGGTGAGTACTGGCGGAAGCGGGTGGTCGCCATTTTTAAAAGTGTGCCGCTCGCAACTCGCCTCATTTCATGTCAGGACCGGAGGCTCAGATTATGCTTCTCTTTCTATGCTTTATTACCAACAGCAGCCAATAGGAGAAGGTGTTATTAAAACAAAACATATCCCAGCATTCAAGGGAATAACGTCACAACCATAGAGAATACAGTATATATAAACCTCCAAGGCAAATGAACTTCCTCTTTCTTTGCTGCTTCAACTGCCAGTTAAGTGCCTCTGCATACCTTTTTTCCAATAATTACTTGTTGTTGACTTTGACTTATGTGCGTCTAGCGCTAGCGTTCGCCAGCGCTATTTCTTTTAATTTGTGGAGTGGGAGCGGGAGCTGTCTTATGAGGCTTTGCCCGTATTTACACTTTTACAGAGGTTTGAAGCCCTTTTCTCCACGCACGCGCACGCTCGCTCATTCGTCTGCTGTACGTTTTTTCCTTTTATGAGGATCAGAGCGTTGCTGCCTGCCTGAACGAGCCAGCGCGAGTATTCTGGCCTTGTTTCATCTTCCCCCTTTGTCTGAACTGACAACATCTTGGCTCCCTTATGCCCTGAGACCTCTGGATTGGCTAAGGGTTGTAAAATAAGCATAGGCTTTACCTAGAGTGCTGCAGGCTGCTCCCTCCTCACTTTATATTTAAAATTACTTAGCCTGCTGGTTTTTTTGCACTCCCCCTGACTGTAGTCTCTGACTACCACTGAATTTACGTTCCCTTGGATGTATTTAATACTATTATGGACCACTCTTACTCCTATGAGGAGGATGAATATTCTGGGGGAGATCCCCCATCTTTTGAAGAAAACCTTGTTGGCGCATTGGATAATGGCATCCAGCTCTCAGTTAACAAGGCGTTAACGAAGGCTCTTGGCCCTCTCACACACCATTTTGAGAGCTTTACACGCCATAAGGGATGGCTTCCTCCCATTACGCCCTCTGAAGAAGCACACACAAGCCAACCCTCTACATCCAAGGGTAAATGAAAGGCCAAGAAGTGGGCTCAATCTGAAATATTTGACAAGCTGTCTGCTTGCATTCAAAAGGAGCATGAATATAGCTCCTCACAACTGCAGGACGCTCATGGGACAGATCAATCTTCTGACCATTCTTCCTCCAAACTTTCATCTAATTCTGATTCTGATTCGGGGGTGGATCTCGAGGAACGCCCAGGCCCGAGCAAACTAAAAAAGACAGAGAAAGCAAAGAGCCCATTCTCCAAGACCCCTCGGGTGTTGACCTTTAATCTGGAGGATATTATTCACCCTCGATCATCAAGCTGGACTCCGCTTCCGGAGGTAGCTTTATACCTCCAGGAACACATCAGGGAGGGATTCGACAAGGACGCGAGAGCCAGGTTACTTGCAGAATGCCCTAGACCAGACCTTGAGGGTAAGGTCACAGACACCCCGGACATTGACCCTAAAATGGTCACTTTTATGAAAAAATGGGCTAAGGATCCCAAAAAGGGACTTGACCTTGCATGGAGGTCCTGCCAAGATAAGCTTCTTGATCTTTCCGGACCCCTGGCAAAAATTCTTGAAATGACATTCTTAGCGAAAGAATCTAATGCTCCAATCGACCCAGATGTCCTGGTGGGTTGGGCTCAGAGAGCCATTTGCCACCTTGAAAAGGCTAACGTAGCAATCTTTACCTAGAGAAGGCGCTCCATCTTGATGCGCATCGACCCCCTGCTTAACAAACTCACTACCTCTGAAGCAGGTCAGGTAGCTCAGGGCCTCTTCTTCGGAGCCCCTTCATTAAAGACCTCTCAGAGTTCACAGCTACCTTTAGTTTGATGGCCAAAGCCCAATTATCCTTTAAGAAGGTATTCAGGGAAACTCTTTTTCGGAGGGCTGGACGTATGCGGGGTCGCTCATCAGGCCGCCCCTATTATCAAGGCCCCAGACGTGAGTCCTTTGCCCACGGACGTGGGTATAACAGAGAACAACAACAAACAGACTCTACGTTCTACCCTTCACGGCCCGAGGAGGTAGGGGCCGTTATCGTAAAAATGACTACAAGGGACAACAGGGAGCTTCCCAGGACTCTGCCAACTCAGGTGAGACTCATTCCTCCCTCAGAGGTGATTCTCGGGGGCAGGGTACAGACTTGTTTTGTAGAATGGCAAAAATTTACCAGAGATCACTGGGTCTTAGAAACCATTTAAGGCTTCAAGTTGGAGTTTTATCAGTCCCCTCTCCAACAGTCCCCCCCCCTCCTCTTCCCCATTTTTCCCGTTACGACCAAGAGGTCATAAGTTTGGAGGTTCAAGCTATGCTACATAAAGGGGCGATCTGTCATGCTGTTCCCCACCCAACGGGCTTTTTAAGCCCTATCTTTCTGGTAGACAAGAAGGGCAGGGGATCAAGATTAGTTCTAAATATCAAAGAATTAAATGCCTGGATAGTCTACAGACATTTCAAGATGGAGGAAATTAATCTCCTAAGAGATATCCTTCAAGAAGGGGACTGGTTGGTACGCCTGGATCTAACGGATGCATATCTGAGTATCCCTATTTTCCCTCCTCATCGTTGCTTTCTTCAATTTCTTTGGCTAGACCAATGTTTCGAGTTTCACATCCTTCCCTTTGGGCTTTCTTCCGCTCCTTGGTGCTTTACCAAGGTGAGGAGACCAGTAGTAGAGTCTCTTCGCGCCCGGGGGTGCGCCTGATCGTATACCTCAACAATCTGATCCTTATGGCTCAGGACCCCTCTCTCCTTCAGGTCCACTTGACATGGACAATTCAACTCCTGCAGAGTCTGGGTTTCTTCATCAATCAAGCCAAATCGTGTCTTCTGCCTTCTCAGCAGATCGACTTCCTGGGTTTTCGGATAGATTCCGTGAAGGCCCAGTTGATTCTTCCCCCTCAGAAGGTTTGCAATATAAAGAAGGAATTGCGCCTTCTCTTATCCAAACAGAGAGTGTCCTTGAGGAACTTAGCCAGGATGGTGGAACTTTTATCCTCTTCGATTCAGGCAATTGTTCCGGGCCCCCTTCACTACAGAGCCCTCCAACACCTCAAGTTATCCCATCTGCAGAAGGGCCTGTCCTATGCGGACATGGTACCTCTGTCATTGGAGGCCCGCTCGGAGATAGCTTGGTGGCTAGAGCACATGGAGGCCTGGAACGGGCGTGAGATTGGTGGCTAGAGCACATGGAGGCCTGGAACAGGCGTGAGATTTTCGGCACTTCCCCAGATGTGATTCTGGAATTGGATGCCAGAAGATGGGGGTGGGGAGCCCGTTGCGGGTCTTTGACCACAGGAGGTCATTGGTCGGAAGAGGAACTCCACCTTCACATCAACTGCCTGGAGCTTCTAGCCGGCTCTTTTGCGATCCGGAGTGTAACACCCCTGAAATCGGATTGTTGCATTCTTCTGAGGATGGACAACATTTCAGCGGTCAGGTATGTGAACAAACATGGGGGCACGAAATCTCAGATCCTGGCTCGGATAGCCATGCAGTTCTAGCAGTTTTGTCTCCATCACCGCATTTCTGTGATTGTGAAATACCTGCCAGGGGTGGGCAATGCAGTAGCAGACTGGAATTCTAAATTCCTTCGGGATGGCAGTGATTGGAAGCTCCTTCCAGAAGTGTTTTCTCTTATGAACCAGAAATGGGGTCCGCTCACGATAGACCTCTTTGCCTCAAGACTGAATCGCCATCTTCCCCTCTTCTTCAGCTGGAGACCGGATCCAGAAGCAGTTGCCACGGATGCTTTCCATTAGGAATGGTCACCCCATCGGGTATGCCTTTCCCCCTTTCAGCATGATCCTTCAAGGCTTGACTCAGGTTCGCCATCTGGGAACCAAGATTGTTCTAGTAACCCCCCTTTGGAGAGCTCAAGCCTGGTTCCCCCTGGCTCTGGAGTTGTTGTGTGATTTTCCCCTTCTGATTCCTCCACAGTGCAACCTCTTGCTGGATCCTCTAGGGATTCCCCATCCCTTAATTGTGTCAGACAAGTTACGCCTGGTGGCTTGGAGAATTTCCGGCAACAATGGCTCTTGCCAGGCATTTCTGAACAAACTTTCAACTTTATACACCAGGCCTGGTCTTCCAGCACACATAAACGATATGCCTCCGCCTGGAAGCGATGGGTTCATTGGTGTGCGGAACGGGATGCAGATCCCTTTAATGCTGATGTCAATCTAGTAGTTAATTTTCTAGCATCTCTTGCTGCGTCGGGTTTGGTCTACAGATCTTTTAATAATGACAGATCTTCTATATCAGCCGGCCATCTACCAGTTTTAGGTAAACCGGTCTGTGAACACTTTGTGATTTGTGACCTGAAAAACTTCCGCCCCATCTCTCTTCTGCCTTTCCCAGCCAAAGTAATAGAGAAGACCGTCAACAAACAGCTGACCACCTTCCTGGAAGACAACAACCTGCTCGACCACTCACAAACCGGATTCCGAACCAACCACAGCACTGAAACCGCCCTCATCTCAGTCACAGACGACATCAGAACCCTGATGGACAACGGTGAAACAGTCGCCCTCATTCTTCTCGACCTCTCGGCTGCCTTTGACACCGTCTGTCACCGCACCCTAATCACCCGCCTCCGCTCCACCGGGATCCAAGGCCAGGCCCTGGACTGGATCGCCTCCTTCCTCGCAAACCGTTCCCAAAGAGTTTACCTCCCTCCGTTTCGCTCAGAACCCACCGAGATCATCTACGGCGTACCTCAAGGCTCATCACTCAGCCCGACACTCTTCAATGTCTACATGAGCCCCCTCGCCAACATCGTACGCAAGCACAACATCATCATCACCTCCTACGCCGACGACACCCAACTTATACTCTCCCTCACCAAGGACCCCGCCAGCGCCAAGACCAACCTACAAGAAGGTATGAAGGACGTCGCAGATTGGATGAGGCTCAGCCGCCTAAAGCTGAACTCTGAAAAAACGGAAGTCCTCATCCTCGGCAACACCCCGTCCGTCTGGGACGACTCCTGGTGGCCCACGGCCCTCGGCACCGCACCGACCCCCAAGGCCACGCCCGCAACCTCGGCTTCATCTTGGACCCTCTTCTCACCATGACCAAGCAAGTCAACGCCGTGTCCTCTGCCTGCTTCCTCACCCTCCGCATGCTCCGCAAGATCTTCCGCTGGATCCCCGCCGACACCAGAAAAACCGTGACCCACGCCCTCGTCACGAGCCGCCTGGACTACGGCAACACCCTCTACGCCGGGACCACAGCCAAACTCCAAAATCGCCTGCAACGCATTCAAAACGCCTCGGCCCGCCTCATCCTCGACGTACCCCGCAGCAGCCACATCTCTGCACACCTGAGACACCTGCATTGGCTCTCAGTCAGCAAAATGATCACCTTCCGACTTCTCACCCACGCACACAAAGCCCTCCACAACAAGGGACCGGAATACCTCAACAGATGCCTCAGCTTCTACGTCCCCACCCGCCTCCTCCGCTCCTCTGGCCTCGCACTCGCTGCTGTCCCTCGCATCCGCCGCTCCACGGCGGGTGGGAGATCTTTCTCCTTCCTGGCGGCCAAGACCTGGAACTCCCTCTCCACCAGCCTCAGGACCACCCAGGACCACTCCGCTTTCCGGAGACTCCTAAAGACCTGGCTGTTCGAGCAGCGATAACCACCCCTTTTCCCCTAGCGCCTTGAGACCCGCACGGGTGAGTAGCGCGCTTTATAAATGTTAATGATTTGATTTGATTTGATTTGCAAGTTGATGAGAGGCATTCGCCTGTCAAATCCTCCTCTTCCTCGATTTTTGTCTGTTTGGGATGTTAATGTGGTTCTTTCCTTTATTTCCTCCTTGCCAGATAATAGGTTCCTGTCACGCAAACAACTTTCGGCTAAACTTACCCTGTTGCTGTGTCTCATTTCTTGCAAAAGAGTGTCAGATGTTAGGTCTCTGGACCTGGCAGGAAGGATCTTTTCCACAACGGGGGTTTCCTTTTCAATTTCCAGATGCACTAAGACAGGCACCAAGTCAGTGTCTTACCCGGCTTTTCCCCACAATCCAACTGTGTGTTGTTCAATGTTTAAAAGCTTATGAAGCTGCTATGGATGAATTCAGGAGAGACCCTAGGGGTCAATTATTAATTGCCCTTCAGAAACCTTTCAATCCAGTCTCATCGGCTACTTTGGCCAGATGGATCAGATGGCTTCTTTCTGAAGCAGGAATTGATGTTTCCATTTTCGGGGCAAATTCAGTTTGCGGAGCTATGGCCTCTAAATCTTTTAACTTAGGAATACGATTAGAGGACATTATGAAGGCTGGTCCTCGGAATCTACATTGAAGACCTTCTATTATAAACCTATTTTAGACATTGCATCGGTTGTGGTAAATCAGCTTAAAACTAGCATCATCTGAGCCTCCGGTCCTGACATAGAATGAAAAATGTTCGAGCTTCCGCGTCAAGAATTTTCAGTTCTATTAAGAACACGGAGGTGAGGATTATCCCTCCCTAAGTTTATCAATAAGACATCTTCTTATGAGTTAAGTATCATGTTTTAATGTTTATGTCTCATTGTATTACCCACCCAATTTGATATGGCATTTTAAGCATGTTTACTGATACCAGGTCTTTCCTGGCCATATATTATGATTGTCTTCTTGTTTTTCCCTTTTATTCCAGGGTTCGTCCAGAAATGATGGTTCTTACATTTGATGGATCTTTGGATGTTCCTTCCCTCCTGGGTTTGCTGTTTTTTCCTTTGATATTTGGATGGAGTCCTTAGGGTTCGCTCTTTGATAGACTTTCCTTGACTTTTTATTGACTGAGATGTTCGCAAAGAAAGAGGAAGTTCATTTGCCTCATAGGTTTATATATACTGTATTCTCTATGGTTGTGACGTTATTCCCTTGAATGCTGGGATATGTTTTGTTTTGATAACATCTTCTCCTATTGGCTGCTTTTGGTAATAAAGCATAGAAAGAGAAGCATAATCCTCGCATCCGTGTCCTTAATAGAATTGAAAATTCTTGACGCAGAATCTCGAAAAGTTTCATTAATCCCCTACTTAACTCTCTCCTGCCATCCTGGGACAAAACAAACAGTATTGGAACACTTCTGAGACGCTTTGGCATCATATTAATTAATAATAACAGCATTTACCATCTCTGGGAACCCTGCTCCATCTGCATTCCAGTTCATTGAGTGACAGCTATTTTATTCATATATTATGCGCATCTCAAGTCTCATCAGAATTTTCTATAAAAATGATTTTATTTATCTGGTTATTTTCTGTACAATTTCAATTATATTATTGGCATTTGTCCTCCTCGTCATTCACAATACAATATTGTGTATTTACAAATGTTTTTATTTCTTCAAGATAACTCAACACAACAATACACAATAATGAGGGCATAAAATACCAATTCTATTAGTATTTTTGCAGTATTGTTACAACCATTCTGAGGTAAGTATAATAAAGTCTTTCTCCTGTACTTTCCACTAAAAGTGCCAACACTTTGTATGGACAGGACAAGACTTTCCCAGTGACTTTTTCATCAACTTTCAAACTACATCAAGATGGCCAGTGACATACTTACATCTGCTAAGCCGGCACAAAACCTTAAAGAGCAAAAAATTACTCTCTTTCACCTATTATGTCCTTACATAATCTTGTCTTGGACACTGTCCTCAATGAGATAAGAGGTCTTAAACCTTTCATGAATGCCACTAACGAAAAGCTCCAACAAACAGAGGATCGTTGGATCATTATGGGGGTAAGATGTTCGAAATGGAGCAACTTGTTAGCAACCTCCATGATGCAGCCACCAAAATTCCTTTTCTTGAATGAATAATTCAAAAACGTAAACTATATGCTAAGGATTGGGAGAACAGGAATAGACATAATAACCTCCGCTTCTACGGATTACTGGAGAACCTTTAAGGTACTAACCTCCTTCTCTTCCTCAAGAAGTTTTTACATGATCTTCTCAGATTTCCAAATTTTCCTCTTCGGAACATTCAGCGGGTACACCGTCTTGGTCGTCTACAATCCCAGTCATCAAAACCAGTCATCAAAACCAAAAGGTATCATTATGTTATTTTTGGAGTTTACAGATCTTCTATGCCTCCTGAAATCTACCAAAGAAAAACTTTGCCTCATTTGGTCAGGTCACAACATTTTCATCTCATATGGCATTCTGCGTCCCTATTTGAGCAAAATAGCACACAAAGGAACCTCACTCTACTTTGATAATCCTGCAAAATTAAAAATGTTTATTCAGAATATTTTAACTCATATATATGTATATATATGGCTTTTTAAATTATATCTCTGTGCTTCTGTTCCTGCTGTTGGTCTTGCTCTGGCGCTGACACGTCTCATGATCGCTTCTCCAACTCTCTCTCACAGACCTATATTCTTATCTTTGATCTGTCTACTCCCCTGTATGTCTTTACTTTCTTACTTATTTTTCTTCTCATCTTTTCTTCACGATTATGTGAGTGCCTACATGTCTTTAACTAGTAATATGTTTACAGTTTTTATCAGATATTGTTGTCATAAACAAATGGTGTCTTTTTGCTTCCACTTTCTCTTTTGAAGCTTGTCACCCTAGCTCTCTCCATAGTCACATTCCTCATTATGTTTAACATTGTTTCGTGAAACGTTCATAGTCTGGGACATACTGTCAAAAGACAGAAGGTACTTTCTCATCTATCAAAATGTAATTCACATGTTGCATTTTTACAGGAAGCCGATTGTAATGATATCAAAACACCAGTTATTTTTTCACCAGCCGTTAATAGAAAAGGGGGTGTTGCCATTCTCTTTCACAAATCGTTAAATGCACAGATTGTGTCTATTGAATGTGATAATGATGGACGAAGGGTATTGGTTAATGCTGCCATTCACAATAAACAAATTGCTTTATTCAACATTTATGGCCCCGTCAAACCCAACCATGAATTTTTGCATAATGTCAAGGTAAAATTCTTTAATTGATAACTATTATTTTAGCAGATGATTTTAATACATTTTTACACTTTTTTACTGACAAAAAATCTAATTGTAAATTTAATCTTGATAAGACCCATAAGGCATTTCATTCGGCCATTACCAGTCAACCATTATTTGTCTGCAAAACATGTAACCCTGATACTTATGAGTTTACATTTTTCTCTAATGTACATCAATCCATGTCCAGAATCGATTATATTTCGGTTACTAAGCCCTTGGTCCCATCAATTCAGTCCTCTGAAATTGGTTCCAATTTTACTTCAGATCATGCACCTGTGTTATCTTCATTCCATTTATCATTAAATAACTCTAAAACGGGTCATTGGGAATTCCATAACCTCCTACTATCTGATTGAAATGTTATTAAAGAAGCTAACACTTTTATTAAAGAGTTTTTTTCAAATTAACCAACCTAATGAAACTTTTGTTCCTAATAATTGGTATGCTTTCAAAGCTCCCTTCCACGCCTTTGCTATTGCCTATTTGGCTCCTAAGAAAAAGAAATTGATCTCCCTATACCTTACATTGCTTAAGCAAATTAAGACACTTAGGCCCTCATTATGACATTGGTGGTAAGTCCCGCTTACCGCCATGCCGATTACCACCAACATACCGTTGCAGCAACGGTTTATCGCTACCTATATTGTGACATACACATAGAAATCCATCACTATACAGACACACAAATAAGTCCGCCAGCTCATAGGTCAGTGATAAACTGGTGGTACCAAAACCCACACCATTACGCCAACAGAACTACACCCACCACATTATGACCCACAAATACACACAACCTAACATAACAACACCACATTGGCCAATTCAAACTACACACACCTGACACCCTTACACACACCACACCCACACACCCACACTACCCTCAACCCTTTACGGCTAGAAAGAATTGCCACTACAGAGAGATTCAGCAAGAGCGCCCACACAACCAGAGCCACAGAACACTATCACCCATACACCATCCACGCACCTCACAGCACACACCCCAACACATCACCCCACACACCCTCACACACACCACTCACACTACACCCATGGCACCACAAAGACACCCCAGGTTCTCAAAGGAGGAGCTAAGGGTCATGATGGAGGAAATCATCCGGGTAGAGCCACAGCTATTTGGAGCACAGGTGCAGCAGGCATCCATTGCTAGGAAGATGGAGATGCAGAGAATCATGGACATATCAACGCCGTGGGACAGCACCCCAGAACAAGGGACACACATCAGGAAGAGGTGGAACGACTTACGGGGGAAGGTGCGTTTCGTGGTAGCAAAACAACAGATAGCTATACAGAGGACTGGCGGTGGACCCCCACCTCCTCCCCCACAACTAACAAAATGGGAGGAGCAAGTCTTGGTAATACTGCATCCTGTGGACCTGGCAGGAGTAGCAGGAGGACTGGACTCTGGTAAGTCAACTCTTCACTACTTTCACCCCCCCACCTGCATGCCATCACATACCCCCACCCCTACCCTCACCCCCATTACTCCACCACCTCACATACACTCCACCAACACAACCCACCCCTCCCACTACCAAGCCTTGCATGCAACACCAATGCATGGACACCACTCACAGACCTGCATGGACACCCATCACCAAAGCATGCACACTTGAGACAATCACCTATCCAAACAAATCACCACTCACACAAGCCTAAGCTGCCAGGTAATCACACCCATACAGGGCAACACACCCATGCACAAGATGTCACACACAGAAACAATAAGACTTCATTTACATCCCCACTGGGCCCCCACACAACGTCACCGGAGAGGAGGTGCCAGCAACATCCAGTCCCCCCACAGAAGAGGCCCACAGTGATGATAGCACCTCTGCACGCCTGGATCAGGATGACCAACCTGGCCCATCAGGGACCTCCGTACAGTAGGTTACCCATGTACAGTCCCATACCACCACAGAGTCTCCCCCTTCAGGAAACACCAGCACAGCATCCACCCAGTGGGTCCATCCATCTGTCCCCATGACACGTCAACCAGCAGTGTGTCCACCACTACAGGGACCCCAGGCAACCCCACAAACACAGGACGATCAGGGACCTGTGATCAGTGGCATTGGGCACACGGTTCAGGGGACAGAGGCACAGGACATCAGGGAAGCTGGGAGGACTGCTGTGCGACAGGGGGAGGACAGGCCCAGGGAACCGACTCTCCATGAGGCACTCACCAACATCCTGGGAGCATACCACCATTACCAGAAGACGATGGGCCAGATACTGGCCAAGTTGCAGAAGACCAAGTGGCTGCAGGAGGGACACAGTACCTGGGGATCAGGGAGGACCTGAGGGACATCCACACCGCCCTGGTCACCATTTCAGGGGTGCTGGCAGACATGGTGAACACCATGAGGGAGGCAGTGGCACACCAACAGGCCCCTGACACTAGCCACACTGAGGAACAGCCCTCCACCTCCGCCGACACTAGTGGACAGGAGGCCCCGTCACAGGAACAACAGGACACCAGCACCCCTCCCCCTGCAGAAGTAGAACCGCCCTGCAGACGGTCCCTGCAATCCAGGCAGAAGCCAGAGAACATTGCCAAGACCCCAGCCATGAAATAAGACTCTCCTGATTGTCACCCTTGTGTACCACTCTGTCACCCTGTCCACCTTGAACTGCCATTGCCCCCCTTCCTATGCCCCCTTGGACAATGCACCTGTGATACAAATAGACTGGAACTCTTTCCTGGACTCTCCTCCCCCCCCAGCCTATAGCAATACCTCATCACTTATTAGCACATAAATAAACATCCTTGTAAAAATACAAGTATTGAGTATGTCAAGTGATTGAACTATGTATTTGTTTAACAATCTGTAGACATTGCAATTCAACTGTACAGTAATGTATACATATGTATGAACTGTAGTTTGCTGCAGTCAGTACATCAGGAGCCAGAGTGGGGCACATATATCTGTAAATAGACATGTCAAAGGGTACAGTAAGTGGCCATAGTAGAGGGAATATCAGCTTGCCAGTGACAATTTGCAATACAAAACTGCAATGGAAGGTTAAGTCACAGTGTCTTACCTGTGTGTCACTGGACGTACTGTTGTATGATTGGTCCACATCCTCATCCTCTGACTCCTCTTCGTCACTGTCCACAGGCTCCACCGCTGCCACACGCCCATCTCCAGCCTCATCCTCCTGCAGAAAAGGCACCTAGCGACGTAAGGCAAGGATGTGTAACATGCAACATGCCACTGCCACTATGATCTGGCAGACCTTCTTGGGTGAGTAGTACAGGGATCCACCTGTTAGATGGAGGCACCGAAACCTGGCCTTCAGGAGGCCAAAGGTTCGCTCTATAATTCTTCTTGTTCACCCGTGTGCCTCATTGTAATGTTCCTTTGCCCTTGTCCTGGGATTCCTCACTGGGGTCAGTAGCCATGAGAGGTTGGGGTAACCACAGTCTCCTGCAAATATCGAGGGATACCTGTTAGCCAGGCACTAAACCTTTGGGCCAACCCCATACCCATACAGCAACATATACTGGGTGGGGATATGGGCTCACCTATTAGCCACACCCGGTGCCTCTGGAGTTCAGCCATCACATATGGGATGCTGCTACTCCTCAGAATAAAGACATCATGCACAGACCCAGGATACTTTGCATTGACATGGGAGATGTACTGGTTCGCCAGGCACACTATCTGCACATTCATGGAGTGAAAACTCTTTCGATTTCTGAACACCTGTTCATTTCTCCGGGGGGGGGGACAAATGCAACATCTGTACCATCAATTGCCCCAATGATGTTGGGGATATGTCACTGTGGCCAAATCTTCCACCTGGGGGAAAACAATGTAGCTGTGCATGTGTTTAATCAGGGCAGACAACACTCTTGTTAGCACAATTGAGAACATTGGCTGTGACATTCCTGCTGCCAAGCCCACTGTCACTTGAAAGGAACCAGTTGCCAAGAAATGGAGCACAGATAGGACTTGCACAAGAGGGGGCATCCCAGTGGGGTGACGGATAGCAGAGATCAGGTCTGGCTCCAATTGGGCACACAGCTCTTGGATTGTGGCCCTGTCAAGTCTGTGGGTGAGGATAATGTGCCTGTCCTCCGCTGTTGCCAAGTTCACCAGGGGCATGTACACGGTGGGATGTCTCTGTCTCCTATTCATCCCCAGCGGTTGTAATCTAGGGGGCAAAACGATGAGCATCTGGTCAGTATTCAACATTTCCAAAATGTACAGTGCATTGCATGTTGTGACAGTAACAGTATGTTTTTGTATAGGCCCAAATGGTGCCTATGTGTGCTGTGGATGGACATGTGGAAATGAGGTAATGCCACTCACATTGTGTGCCGTTGCGGGAGGGGTTTGAGTATCGCTGTGCAACTCCTCATTGGTTGTCATTGTGCCCTATGGGTTACAGTAGCCAATAGTGATGTACGCCAGCGGTGACGGTACGCACCGCTACAAACATGACCCCCATTTTCTATCTGTTCACTCACTTGCTACCTGACCTTCAACAGGAGAGGACCTACACTGCATGTGCTGCTGTGACCTGTGTCTGGAACCTACCATGGCCTAGCTGGGGATGGCCTCTCAACGAGGAAGGGGTGCTAGTCGAACCCTGACCCCCCTGAAGTTCTGCATACTGGAGGTGGCCTATCAGGAGCTGGATGGGCGTTTGAGGGCATCACAGCAGCCACAAGGAGGTGAGTACAGTTTCACATTATACAACTTGTACGTGGTGGAGTGGCCTTCGGGTGGGGGATGTGGGCCTGTTGGTGCCCCTAGGCCAGGCCGGACATTGCAGAGTAGGTTTCATGTTGGCAGAGGCTGATGAACTCCACCTCCAACCAAGCTAGTGGGCATCCACTACCGGGCAGGGCTCTGTGCGTCTCAGGTATGCTACAATTGGCGTTAGGTATTACTGTCCATGACATGCTGACTAGCATTGTGACTGGTAGTGCCTTGCCTAGTGCGTAGGGAGGTTCCCTGTGTGTGTGTGTTGTGTATGCCAACGGTGGTGTTGTTGCTGCCATTGACCAAGTGTATCCTCTGTCTCTTCCCCCCCTTTTTGTTTTGTCATCCTGTCCTTATGTGCATTAGCATCATCTGGCGGAGGAGCAGAGACACCGGCGACGGAGGAAGCTGCATCCCACAGGGCCCATGAGGCCGAATCCACCGACGGTGACTGCACCAGTGGGACGGAGGGCAAGTTGAGCACCATGGCGGAGACAGGAGGGGACAGTTCGGAAAGTGATACCTCCTCTGATGGAAGCTCACTAGTGGTGGGGGACAGCTCTCTGCCCACCCCAACTACAGGTACAGCCGCCACCCTGTACCAGCCTCGCACTCCCAGCAGCCCCTCAGTAAGTTTCCCGTGCCCGCTCACCCAGGAGGGTGGGCATCTCCTTCGCCCCAGGCACCTCAGGCCCTGCCCCAGTTAGCCTTGCTGCCCTCAGTGAGGAGGCTATTGACCTCCTGAGATCCATCTCTGCTGGGCAGTCAACCATAGTGAATGCCATCCAGGGGCTGGCATGGCATTTGCAACAAACAAATGCATTCTTGGAGGGCATTCACTGTGGCATGGCGGTCCAACAGAAATCAATCCAGGCTCTGGCTTCCTCCCTGATGGCAGCCATTGTTCCTGTCTCTAGCCTCCCCCCTCCATCTTCTTCTGCCCAGTCCCATTCCCCTCCACCCCAACCTATCCCAAGCACACATTCAGACCAGCATTCACCCAAAACAACACACTGGAATGGCTCAGGTAAAAACACAAGCACCACACATTATCCCACAGGCACTCACACAAACCCCATCCAGATGCAGACACACCAACATCCACTGCCCCCACCCCTGTGTCCTCTCCCACTGTGTCTGTGCCCCCTCCTCCCAAAGTACACAAACACAGGCACTCAGACACCCAACAGCCGTCCACCTCACAACGGCATCCAGCCCATGCC
Organism: Pleurodeles waltl; assembly: GCF_031143425.1. Taxonomy (NCBI): domain Eukaryota; kingdom Metazoa; phylum Chordata; class Amphibia; order Caudata; family Salamandridae; genus Pleurodeles; species Pleurodeles waltl. Next base: position 1,651,701,296 of record NC_090445.1, on the reverse strand, counting down.
CCTGCATCCAAACACAGCAGACAGACACCTCCAACAACCACTCCTTCTTCCTCCACTCCCAAACCTTCACCCTCTTCCCACCCCAGTGTCCCTAAGAAGCTTTTCCTCTCCACCGTTGACCTCTTCCCTACCCCTACCCCCGTCCTTCACATTGGGCCAGGGTGGCCAGAACCCAGGCTAGCACCTCAGCCACCCAGTCCATGGCCACAGTAGTTTCGGCAGCTACTGCAGGTGTGAGAGGCTCCAAGAAAGCACCCATCAGCACTGGCAGTGTGCTTGCACCAGCTGCCAAGGGGAAGGGCAAAGAGGCACCACCAGCTGGCAAGGGCAAGGGCAAGGAGGCACCACGAGCTTACAAGGGGAAGGGCAAAGAGGCACCACCAGCGGGCAAGGGCAAGGAGGCACCACAAGCTTACAAGGGGAAGGGCAAAGGGCCTGCCCCTGCAGGCAGGAAGGACAGGAGGCCTGGTGCTGGGACTGATTTTGAGTCCCCAACACCAACCATGGCGCTTCAGCTGTCCGAGGCTGCAGGAGAAGGGCTGGAGCCTCCCCCCACCACAGGCAGCCCTGCCACCAGCACCGCCACCTGCACCGCCACCAGCACCGCCACCAGCAGCAGCAGCCCCAGTGGGCATCCGTCCGAGGCTGCAGGGGAAGGGCTAGAGCCTCCCCCACCACTGGCAACACCAACACCAGAACCGGCACTGCCACCACTGAGCAGCCGTCGCTGCCAGCGGGCAGTGTGTAGTCCTGCCTCCATGGACTGTAATGCATCCTGACCACTGAAAATCTTGTGGGTCTGACACCCAGGTGAGTGACTGTGACCTTTCACTCCCCAAGATCTGCATCACACGGCACAAAGCCCCTTCCGAACCAGTGGAAGGATGCATCCACTCACCCCCTCCTGGCCAGGATGAGGCACACTGGGCACAAAGCCCCCTCCCGAACCACTGGAAGAAGGCATCCACTCACCCCCTCCTTGCCAGGATGAAGCATATTGGGCACAAGTTCCCCTCCAGAACCACTGGAAGAAGTCATCCACTCACCCCTTCCTTGCCAGGATGAAGCACACTGGGCACAAAGCCCCATCCATAACCAGTAGAAGAAGCCACCCACTTGAGAGACTGTGGCATTGCACTCCCCAGGACCAAGCAGTGGGCAAACCACCCACTTGAGAGACTGTGGCTCTGCACTCCCCAGGACCAAGTAGTGGGAAAACCACCCTCTTGAGAGACTGTAGTTTTGCCCTGCCCAGGACCAAGCAGTGGAGAAGCCATCCACTAGAGAGACTGTGGCTTTGCACTCCCCAGGACCAAGCAATGGGCAAATCACCCACTTGAGAGACTGTGGCTTTGTACTCCCCAGGACCACGCAGTGGGCAAACCACCCAATTGAGAGACTGTTGCTTTGCACTCCCCTGGACCAAGCAGTGGAGAAGCCATCCACTAGAGAGATTGTGGCTTTGCACTCCCCAGGACCAAGCAGTGGGCAAACCACCCACTAGAGGGACTGTGGCTTTACACTCCCCAGGGCATCACACAGGGCATGTTGCCCCCTTCAGGACAAGTGGTGTTGTACCATCTTCCGGCTGAGGTACCCCCCATTCCCCGTCCCCCTGAGGTGCCTGTGTATTTTTGACCTGATGCCCCTGCAGTATTCTCTCCGTGTTGATGCAGGAGTCAAGTGGGGCTTTGGCCTATGTGATGTGGCCCTGTGGCCCACAGACATTATGGACTGGGCAGTATCCCTCCATTTGTATATATGTAAATACTGTTTTGATTTATGAGGACGTATTTCTAGTATTTTATCTTATTACACTCACTTCAATCAATTCCTTTTGCCCTTGCATTATTCCTGAGGGGTACGGGGTGGATGTGCAATGTTGTTGCATCTGTTTATGTGTATGGTGTTGGGGGTGGGGGTGTTGTGTGTTGCGTGTGTGTGCCACTCTCTTTTTCCTCCCCCCTCCCCTGTGTGCTATGTGGCAGCACTCACCGTGGTCGTCTTCGCCGGCGTTGGTATTCCTGGTGTAGGCGGGGGATAGACCAGCATGGGGAACACATGCAGTTCATGCTCCACAGCGGCGTGGTTCTTCCCTGAATGTCCAGAGGTGAGTCCTTTGACTTCTGTGTTCTGTTTCTGTCGTGCTTTTGATGTTGTTGGTACCGCCCCGGAAAAGGTGGCGGATATGCCTGTTGTAATACGGTGTGCGGTACATTGTCTTCCGTCTGGCTGTTGGCGGTTACCGCTGTGGTGCTTGTTGCTACCGCCATGGCGGTCGGTGTGTTAAAGTGGCTGTCTGTGTGGGCAGTTTCCACCGTGGTCATAATTCCATTTTCGTTTACCACTAGCTTGTTGGCGGTATTACCACCGCTTTATCACTGACCGCCAGGGTTGTAATGAGGGCCTTAGGCATACTTACTTTACTTCTAAATCCTTCCCCATGTTACATGAATTGATTTTAGCCAAATCTATTCTCAATAAACTAGCTACCACTGAAGTATGTAATATCCTACTTAGTCAAGTCTAAGTTTCATGGAGGTCAAAATAAAGCAGGTAAAATGTTAGCCCAGGGTTCTGCAAAGTCGGTCCTGGAGAGCCGAGTCCATGCCAGATTTTTGCATATCCACATTAAGAAAAATGTAGATTTCTGAAACATCTTTTTATTAAATGTGGATATGCTAAAAACCTGGCATTGGACCCGACTTTCCAGGACCGACTTTGCAGAACCCTTTGTTAGCCGATAATTTGAAAATTAAATCTGAACAAAAAAATATTGGGCCCATTCGTTATGAATTCACCAACAACCTTGCAACCTCCGATTCCGATATTTCTAATATTTTTCAAACTTAGTGCAAATCATTATATACTGAAGACACTACTCCTTCAGAACATGTCATGACTACTTTTTATATGATCTTTACAAACCTCCTTCTATTCCTGATATCCTCAAAGCTTTAAAAGCCAACATAACAATACAAGAAATAACTGAGGCTATCAAATCTTTGAAAAAAGCTTAACTCCTGGCTCTGGCGGATTCTCTATTGAGTTAATATCCTCCTTCTCATCAATTTTTGCCCCTATATTACTTGAGCTTTTTAATTCTTTTCTTTTGAACTCTAAAGCCAGTGGTTCTGTTTTAGAATACCTAATTATTTTTATCTCTAAACCAGATAAAGATCCTACCCTTTGTAAAAATGACAGCCTATTTCATCAATTAATTATGATTGTAAAATATTTGTTAAGGTCCTTGCATCTTGCCTTGAAAATGTACAGTTCCCCTCCTTGTTAAACATGACCAATCAGGTTTCATTGAGGACAGACATACTACAGATAATGCCAGATTGTTTTCTAATATTATTGCATTGGGCAAAAAATATAAATCTCCCCTTGCAGCCCTATTTGTGCGCATTAATTGGCAATTTATGTTTACTACTCTCCATTAGTTTGGCTTTGGCCCCAATGTTATTTCATTTGTACAATTATTATACTCTGATCCTCGAGCCAGTGTTTTTGTTTATGGACGATTCTCTCTGTATTTCAATATACATAAAGGTACTAGTCTCTGCTTTTTATTCTGTGTCTAGAACTCTTTGTTAAATGCATTCAGCATAACCCACTTGTCTCTGGTTTTAAATATAACTCCTTCAAAATTAAATTATCAGCTTATGCTGACAATGATTTAATTTACATGTCCAATCTCCTGTCCACCTTAAAACCCCTTATACAAGATATCAAATTATATTCTAATATCTCCGGCTATAAATGTAATGTTTCCAAAACAGAAATGCTACCTTTGAACTCTTTATGTTATCAATTTATGTTTGCAAACACTAATTTTACATGGCACCCTTGTAGAATAAAATATTTGAGTATATGGTTCTCTCCTACTATTGCCAGCATAATTAGCCATAACTTTAATGCTTTAAAATGTAAAATATAGAAATTACGTACATCCTGGTCTCCCCTTCATTTATCATGGTGGGGTAGATTAGATACCCTCAAGATGATGACTGTGCCACACGTCCTTTGCATATTTTTTTGTATCAACTTTCTCTGGAACAACAAACATCCACGCATTGCCTTGTCTAAACTTGAACACCCAAAAAATGAAGGAGGTGTCAGTTTCCCTGATTTTAAGTTATATCACTGTGCTTTTTCAATTCAACGATTTTATGCTTTAATTAATAATTTCCAAGAGTCTCCCAATCCACATTGGATTGTATTTGAACGCTCTTTACTAAAGGATTTCTCATTCAAAGATGTAATCTACATGTCTAATTGTATTTTAATTTCCCCAAGCTAGATTTTAAAATATTCTCAACATTTGTTACTTACAGTATTAACAATTGATTTTGAGTTTTATCAATGTTTTCTTTCCCCTTCCATTTGGTATAAAACGTTTGGTAAATTTTGTCATAAATCATTTTATTTTAAACATTGGAAAGAGAAGAGAATTATATGTCTACACCAGTTAGTGAAGAACAATTCTGTTATACCCTTTCCCCAGTTGCAAACAAAATATAACTTACCAAACTCCTTTTTACAGGGATATGATTTAATATCACTTGCTCTTCACTCCTTTTTAATATCTCACAACTTTCCATCTAACTTTTTTCAAATCACACCTTTGACACCACCGCATGCTATAGATCAAAATTCTATTCCCAGAGCTCACCATATATACAAGCTGTTAACTTCATCTACTTCTGTGTGATTGTTAAATTCTACTGGTTATGTATTACGGGAAAATGATCTTTCTGTATCATTCTCGGTTCATCAATTCGACAAAATATGTCTTACGTTGTTTAATACCCCCAAAGCTGCCCTAGTTACACAGTCTCTATTTTTGTTTATAATAGAGCCGTTATTACTCCTGAATATATCTCTAAATTTTACACAGTTATGTCTCCATTATGTTGGTCATGTTCAATTTCCAACGGCACTCTAACTCATCTACACTACTATTGCTCTCATGTGTTTATTTTTTGGAAAGTCGTTTAGTCCAAATGATTAAAAATCTTCCAATGTAATATTCAGTTATCAATCCAAAATGCTTTTCTTGGATCTATGTAACCTTATTTTGATAATATTTCACCCAAACCCATGTTATTGGACCGTTTTATTGCAATTGCTTTTAAAACTATACTTTTGTGTTCGAAAGATTATTCTAAATTGTCTGTATTAAGTTGGTAGAATTTTATTTGTGATGAACATAGAATAGCTAGAGTTTCTGCAATATCGGTACATCAGAAGATCAAATTGGACCTCTATTGATTACCATTTACAACCTTCTTATATTCTCATTCACCATTATCTTAAACTTCTTTCTTTTTCCATCTGTCCTTTCTCCTTCTTTATCTTCCTACTACCTTCCTTAGCTTCTTCTTCCTTATATCTAATTTTCTTTCTTTCATCTTATTTTTATATAAAACAATATAGATGCGTTGTATTTCATAAGCTTATCTTTTTTCTTTTGATTAATTTACTTCAAAGTGTAATATCTCATGATGTTTTATATTATTGATCTATTGTTGCTATATCTATTGTTATTGTTTCATAAAACTCTAATATAAATGACCTAACAAAAAAAATAGTTATTGCAGAATTTAAAAGTCCCCCCCGCATTCTGCACGCTTGCTCCACTCCGACTATTTTGATACCTTTATATCTCGCTCCTGCCAGCTGCTGCTTTGTTTTACTTTCATGCAAGTTACTGGACTGCTAGTACAGTTCACGAAAAAAATAAGAGAGTACTTACCTGCCTCCACCTTGGTGCTCTTCTGCTTCTGGGCTGGTACACACTGCAAAGGCTCCCAGACTCCTCTACACCTATCCAGATACTGCTCTCATGCGTGTAATACTATTACCCAGCACGAGAGAAGTGTCAGGATTAGGTTCGTGGGGGCTGGTTTGGCATTTGCTCAGTGATAGGGAGCCTGTGTCTGTTTTCCACTCGGCTGTGCAACATAGCTCAGATTGGAGAAATCTAAGTGAGCATGTCGGTTTGGCCATCCTAAGACAGCCGCCCAAACCAACAGGGTCACTTGCAGTGCCTACCACTCCTCCTCCCTGCTGCAGTCATGTCAGAATGGCCCCGTTCCACCCTCCTAAGTCCCGGCTGGCTCAGTGAAAAATACAATTATTATAAAATTGTTTTATTATCATTTCAATTTTCATTTTTGCATCCGCTATCTCTCAGCAGTGGGGCAAAGCTTCTCTGCCCTAAAGGAGGAGCCACTGTGCACTCCACTATACTCCACTCTACTACACTTTATCCCACTCTACGCCACTGTACTGTACTCCACTCTATTTCACGCCACTGTCTGACATTCTAATCCACTGTATGCAACTCCACTCCACATCAATGTACTACACTCTATGCTACTCTATAACACTCTATTCCACTCTATGCCTTTCCTCTCCACCACTGTACTACACAGTATGACACTAGATGACACTTCACCCAACTTCTCTCTGTGATACCTCACTCTACTGTATTACACGGCACTGCACTCTACAACACTCTCCTCCATTGTACTCTATGACACTCCACTTGATGATACTTAATTCTATAATGCTCTACTTCACTCTAGTCCACTCTAAAACACAAATCCACTTTATGACAGACTATGACACCCTACTATACTGGTTGACACATCATTCCACTGTACAACTCGCTGCTCCAGTCTATGATACTTGACTCCAATATAAGAGACACCATGCCATAACACTTTACTACACTGTACGTTACACTACAACACTCTTCCAACCTGCAGTACTCCAGTCTATGGCAATTAATTTTACAACACTCTCCTCCACTGTACTGTACAACACTGTACATAGAAACTCTCCACTTACGATACTGGACTCGATGATTTGAAACACATTTTTATTATAAATAAAAAAATAAAAAATGTAATGGAAAAACAAAACAAAGGTTAAAGCTTAGTTAACAGGAAAACATATTTTCCCTATACAAACCACGTTCAAACTACACAAATGCTAAAAATTCGAAAGTTATAGTTTTAACTTTAATTTACAATTTATCCACCACCTTCAAATTATTATAAGTAGTGGACCTCTTTACACACTCTTTTCAGCTTGCCAAAAAGTCCATGCTAACTAACTTACCACTCTACCATGCATTGGGTTCTCGAAAATAATGATAACCCACTGCACAATACTACGCTGTACAAAACTCTCTACCTTTGTACAGCACAATACGACACTCAACAACACTGAACTATATATCACTCTACTCCACTGAACACCACTGACGACTGCCAGTAGGTAATATATATACATATGTATATCTTAGAAATTCACAGAAAAAAACAAAGGTTACAGAGACATTATAGTGAGGTTCACATTTTACACAAACAAAAGCATAGAAATTCAGCAGTTATAGTAATACTTATGCTAAGAAACTGTAACTCTTCTCCTAAAGTTACTTCACAGAATGAGCTAAAGGGCAAATTTATGATGCCCCTAGCACCACCTTGTGCCACATTTACATCATTTTTTTATACAAATGTGGCATTAAGGTGCCATTTCCCATGCACCATATTTACAAAGTGGCGCAATGCAAGCATGGCACCACTTTGTAAACCCTTGAGCCACATTATACCTGCGCCACCCATAATTTATGCAAGGAGGGCATTACCACATAGGGAGGCCCTGAAAAATGGCGCAGTGAAATTTACTATATGTCACTGTGCCATTTTAGCATCATTATTAACACCTGCCTAAGGCAGGCATTAAGATGATGCTCCTATTGAAAACAATGGGCCTCTCTGTGCTTTGCTGCATTAATGCCATAATTTATGGAGCTAATCCAGCAAAGCACCACATCAGCACCATAAATTATGATGCTAAGCCACACTATGAACTCCACCAAAAAACAGAGAAATTCCCCAAACCATCAGGACACTGAAGGACAGAAAAGAGGCGGTCCCACCACGAGCACTGCTAGCCCAACAAAAATCCTCCCATCATATTATGATCCACAAATCACAACAGCGGTTCTTCCATGGTAGAAAACCATTGGTGATGCGAACCGAGGTGGTCTCAACTCACTTCAGTCAACACCACATTGGATAGTTTGAATACCCCACACCTGACACACATCCACACACCCGACACACCTACTCAATGTGCTATAAAACACACCCACAATCCTTTGCATCCAGAACACCATTCACATACACCGAGAAGTTAAGAAAGATAGATTTTCTATTTTACCACATAGTCACAGATACACATGTCACTCAGCACTCACCCCACATCAGCACAACATTCACAATACAACCATCATTAGTGCACACAATACACTACAACCAGCACCCACTCACATCACAACTACACCTCACCGTTTACCAAACACTGCACCCTTCTACTTACAACACCCCCCCCACACACCGTCTCCACAGCCACTACCATGTCCCCACAAAAACACCCATGTTTCACTGATGGCAAGTTGAGAGTCATGGTGGGTGAAATTGTAAGGGTAGAGCCACACCTGTTTGGAGCTCAGACCCAACAAACATCTATTGCCAGGAAAAGGGAGCTGTGGCAAAGAATAGTCAACAGGGTCAATTCTGTAGGCTGTCATCCACGCACAAGGGAGGACATCAATAAGAGGTGGAATAGCCCACAGGGGAAGATACGTTCCATGGCATCCAGGAACCAGCTAGCCGTACAAAAGACTGGCGGGGGCCCCCACCTCCTCCCCCTACTTTCACATCATGGGAGGAGAAGGTCTTAAAAATCCTGCATCCTGAAGGCCTGACATGAATAGCTGGGGGAGTGGATTCTGGTAAGTACCCCCAACATTCATGTCACACAATTCTTCTGTCCTGCATGCTCCCTCACTACCTAATCCGCCCCAATTAACATCCACCCATTAAACCTCTGTCCAAATCACCTAATGACCCTCTCTGGCATGCCATATCTCCATTGTTCTCATCTGGACTCACAGCCCTTGAAATGACCCGTGAACTAATGGCTAATCACATCACTACAACTCCCAGAATGCACTATCCCATCATTGTGAACACCTGGAATGTGCACAAAATATCACATCATACATGTTCAACTAATTTAGCATCTACACCATCTTGATTGTGCTAGCGTGGAACAGTACATGGCAATGACAGCAATGCTATGACTCACTCACATTTCCATCCCAGGCAAAACACAGCTATAGCTGTGTGCCCATAAATAATGGCTACAGATTAAAGATCCCAAGCTAGAAATTGGCTCACCTGGTTTGAAAAGTAAGATGTCTGAATGGATGTGCATGCAGTACATCCAGATACAGGTCAATGTCCCTTGCTTACCCACATACTGTGTACCTACAAGGACACCATTGTGCAATGTGCAGCTCTTTTTTGTGCCATCTAGCATGTCTGACTGTTAACTAGGTGTAAGAAAATGCCACTGTTGGCATGGTTACCCCCTAACGTTTTGCCTTTTGTTAATGCTAGTTATGATTGAGAGTGTGCTGGGACCATGCTAACCAGGCCCCAGCACCAATGTTCTTTCCCTAAACTGTACCTTTGTCTCCACAATTGGCACAGCCCTGGCACACAGATAAGTCCCTTGTAAATGGTACCCTGGTACCAAGGGCCCTGTGACCAGGGAATGTCTCTAAGGGCTGCAGCATGTATTATGCCACCCTGGGGATCCCTCACTCAGCACATGCACACTGCCTCACAGCTTGTGTGTGCTGGTGGGAAGAAAAATACTAAGTCGACATGGCACTCCCCTCAGAGTGCCATGCCCACAACCCACTGACTGTGGCATAGGTAAGTCACCCCTCTAGCAGACCTTACAGCCCTAAGGCAGGGTGCACTATACCACAGGTGAGGGCATAGCTGCATGAGCACTCTGCCCCTACAGTGTCTAAGCAAATTCTTAGACATTGTAAGTGCAGGGTAGCCATAAAGCGTATGTGGTCTGGGAGTTTGTCAAACGAACTCCACATTTCCATATTAGGTACACTGAATACTGGGAAGCTTGGTATAGAACTTCTCAGCAAAATAAATCCACACTGATGCCAGTGTGGGATTTATTGAGAAATATCCACAGAGGGCATCTTAGAGATGCCCCCTGTATACCAGCCCAACTACTAGTGCTAGGCTGACCAGTTTCTGCCAGCCTGCCATATCCAGACGGGTTTCTGGCCACATGGGGTGAGTGCCTTTGTCAGTCTGTGGCCAGGAACAAAGCCTATACTGGGTGGAAGTGTTTCACACCTCCTGCAAGAGCTGTAACACCTGGTGGAGAGCCTCAAAGGCTCAAGCCTGGTGTTACAGCACCCCAGGGCACTCCAGCTAGGGGAGATGCCCGCCCCTTCGTACACAGCCCCCACATTTGGCAGCAAGTCCGGAGGAGATAATGAGAAAAACAAGGAGGAGTCAACTTCCAGTCAGTACAGACCCTAACGTGTCCTGAGCTGAGGTGACCCCTGCCTTAGGAAATCCTCCATCTTGTTTTGGAGGATTCCCCCCAATGGGATTAGGAATGAACCCCCCTCCCCACAGGGAGGAGGCACAAAGAGGGTGTAGCCACCCTCAAGGACAGTAGCCATTGGCTACTGCCCCCCAGACCAAAAAAAACCCTAAATACTCCATTTAGGGGTGACCCTGAACCCAGGAAATCAGATTCCTGTAACCTGAAACAAGAAGAAGGACTGCTGACCTGAAAGCCCCACAAAGACGACAGAGACGACAACTAACTTGGCCCCAGCCCTACTGGCCTATCTCCAGACTCAGAGAACCTGCACAGCGACACATCCAGTGGGACCAGCGACCTCTGAGGACTCAGAGGACTGACCTGCACCTGAAGGACCAAGAAACTCCTGTGGACAGCGGCTCTGTCCAAAATTGCAACAAACAAACTATCTTTAAAGAGACTCCAGCCTCACTCCGGAAGTGTGAGTCTCCATACTCTGCACCCGATGCCCCCGGCTTGTGTCCAGAAGAACCAACACTGCAGAGAGGACCCCCAGGCGACTCCCACGACGTGGACACAACATGGACACCCTGAGACGATCTACCTGCACCCCCACAGTGACACCTGCAGAAGATCCAGTGGCTCCCCCGACTGCCTGGTAACAAAGGAACCCAACGCCTGGAAGAAGCACTGCACCCGTAGACCCCAGGTCCGAGAGGAACCAACTACCGGTACAGGAGTGACCAGTAGGCAGCCCTCATCCTAGCCCAGTCGGTGGCTGACCCAAGAAGCCCCCCTGTGCCCTGCCTTCATCGCCAGAGTGACCCCTGGATCTCTCCATTGATTCCTGTCTACAACCCAACACCTACTTTGCACACTGCACCCAGCCACCCCTGTGCAGCTGAGGGTGTATTTTGTGTGCCTGTTTGGGCTCCCCCAGTGCTCTACAAAACCTCCCTGGTCTGCTCCCCGAGGACGTAGGTACTTACCTGCTAGCAGACTGGAACCGGAGCACCCCTGTTATTCATAGGCGCCTGTGCTATTTGGGCCCTACTTTGACCTCTGCAACTGACCGGCCCTGTGTTGCTGGTGCTGGGTGTTTGGGGTTGACTTGAACCCCCAACGGTGGACTGCCTATGCCCAGGAGACTGAACTTGTAAGTGCTTTACTTACCTGAGAAACTAACCAATACTTATGTCCCCCAGGAACTGTTGATTTTTGCAGTGTCCACTTTTAAAATATCTTTTTTGCCATTTTTGCCAAAACTGTGTTCATTACTTTTTTTAATTCAAAGTTCCATACTTACCTGTGTCGAGTACCTCGAAATGTATGTACTTACCTAAATTCTGAATCTTGTGGTTCTAAAATAAAGAAAATATTTTTTTTCTAAATAAAAAACCTATTGGCCTGGAGTTAAGTCTTTGAGTGTGTGTTCTCATTTATTGCCTGTGTGTGTACAACAAATGCTTAACACTACCCTCTGATAAGCCTACTGCTCGACCACACTACCACAAAATAGAGCATTAGTATTATCTAATTTTGCCACTATCAACCTCTAAGGGGAACCCTTGGACTCTGTGCACACATCTCTCACTTTGAGATAGTATATACAGAACCAACTTCCTTCACTAGGTAACAGAGATGAACAGTCATGTCCATAATCAGACAATATCAGATGGCATCAGCAGTACAATCACTACTAACCTTGTTTAACAACTCTTTACATGGAGTAGGGAAATTAGGTCACAGAGTTGTATGTACAACTCAGGTATGCTGTACAGCAGCTGTCAATGTCATTGCTGGGAATCATGTTAAGGCACTGTCTGCATCTCACACAAATTCAACAATACACCCATCATATCCTGAACTCTGTGTCTCACTCCCTCCACAGGTAATCTTGCCATTGCCACAATGGAGAGGATACCAGAGACTGTTACTTCCCCTCTGGATGAAGGTCTCACTGAGGACAACACCTTGGATGTTTGGACACTGATGAACAACCTGGCTCATTGGGGGCACCCGATCAGCCAATTACTCTCAGCCTCACCCTGCCCACATCAACTCCTCCCAGCCCTGTTGCATTCACATCTCAGGCAACCATTCACCCCAGAATGTGTGTACCAAGGACTGTACCATATATGTGTACCCTACAGTACAGGTACCTGAGTCTAACCTTGCCACCCCTGACAATGATGGACCAGAAACCATTGGGAGTGGGCACACTGTGCCAGGGGCACAGGCACGTGGGGGTAGGGTGTGTGGGAGGGATGCTGTGGGCCAGAGAATGGGGCCTCAAAGGGACACAACTGACCAGGAAACGATCTCCCAAGTCTTGGGAGCCTACCAAAGTTTCCAAGGCATGATGGGCCACGTCATCACCATGTTGGGGGAAATTAAAATGCTGCAGAGGGACCACCACCAGAAGTCATGGTGCAGTGGCAGGCACAAAATGCCCACTTGGCTTCCATTACAGGGGTGCTGAGGGACCCGAATATCACCCTGATTAGGTTTTGTACACAACACCTGGCCCCTTCCACTAGCAATAAATCATCAGCCCCTTCCAGATTTGCGGCTGCTAGTGGAATGGAGGCCCTGCTAGGTGAAGGGCATGCTTCAGACACCCAGCCCGCTGTAGCTGAAGAATCCCCCACACAAAAACGTGGATGTCCAGCCAGACATCACGCAGGAGCAGATGCCAAGACAAAACCCACTGCCAGGAAGTGAACCTCTCCTGAGCTGTTCCCCTTGTGTGCCACAGATACACCCTGTTGACTGTTCTGAGACCTAACTCCATATTCCTATGGTACAAGGACACTGGACTTGTGTGTCCAACTGGTGTGGCAGCTACCCTGATGATTTCACCTGCCATGCCTTCACCCATCACATCTTCTTCATTTATTTCCTTTTAGAGTTACAGATAATCTATTGATTTGCACAATAAATTAAAATTAAACACAGGTCATATGTATGTGTCTTTCATCATCCATGAACAATAGTTATGCATTCCAACTCTGGTCTGATTATGTTCCTCTGTATTGTACACACATTGGTATGGACATCAAATGGCGACTCCATCAGCAGGAGACTCATATCAACAGAAATGTAACAGGACAGATTCCTAATATGTTGAAACGAGTTCTACACACATTTATAGGTGGAATTGAAAACATCACATAGAGCATGAATGAGAGTTGCATGAGGATGTATGCTAAGGCGTCACACAATGCAAAAACACAGGATACAGACGTCAGGGTCATGGTAAACATCCTACAAGGCAGGAGGCACACTGATAGGTCATCTGCATCATCTGGTATAGCCTCATCACATACCCATAACATAGCTTCAGATCCACATATCCCTTGGAAAATACAAACATGATTACTGACGTACCCAGTCCTGTAACCTTTCACTTACATTGGTCCCATACTTGTAGGATTGTCACTCACCTATGTCAGTCTACAGTGACATGCACCTTGGTATGCAAAGTATGAACACAATGACAGCTGGTTCCAATGTAGTTCACAAACAACGAATCCCATTATGATGCAAGAGCCTAAGATCCAACATCTACACATGAGCCAGACAAATCTCCAGACACAAAATACACCATTTGACAACCTCCTGTACCCAACAGGTGAAATATATGGGAAACACTTTTCCACCCCAGTGTCCTGATGGTATAACAATCTCAGTTACACCCAACCTAAACAGCGCTAACATCACCTGGTTTCAGTCATGTCCACTTCTCATGTCTGTCAGCAATTCTCATCTGCTACTCCCACTGTCTTACATTATCCAAGGTTACTGAGGCACACAGGATCTAAGGCAATCTGTGAGTGAAAGCGAAATGGGATAGTACATAGCAGAATACAATCCTCACATCAGAGAAGGCATTTCCAGAAGTGTAAGTTTGAATCTGCTGTTAAAAACATCATTCTGTGGACTTCTCTGTATGGAACACAATGCAAACTTTGAGTCTGCATTCACAAGTCACTCATAGGGATTGGAGCTCACTGCACCACCACAGATGATGCAAGTAAGGAGGTGACATGCTAGCCGTCAACATCTGGTTGCATAATTACATCACAAAAATAGGTCAATTTCACATATCTAATAGTCAGTAGAAGTGATGATTGATTATATCTTCCCTAGGGTTTCCTGCTTCATCTTCCTCTGGCTCTTCTTCACTTGGCATTTCTGCATTTCCAGCCACAGGTTCTGCTGCCTCCCCCTCATCTGATATTAATGGTATCTGATATCTTAGGGCAAGATTGTGGAGCATGAGGAGGCAACTATTATTTGACATCCCTTGGTGGGTGAGGAGAGGAGAGCCCCTCCTGATAAGTCCAAGCACCATGATCTTGCCTTCAGGAGCCCAAAGGTCTGCTCAACTACACAAATTGTCCTCCGATGGGCCTCATTGTAGCGGACTTACCCTAGCGTGGTTGGGAACCTCACTGGTGTCAACGGCCATCCAGTTTGGATAGCCAGAGTCACCTGTGAACAAAATGGTTGAACAAAACAAACATGTCTGTGGGACATGTAACATTGTGATGGCAGGAGATATACAGTGGAAACACTCATTTCTGTTGTAACTTACCAACCAGCCAGGCCTTTTGTGTGTAGAGTCGTGTAATTTGCAGTGGGAATTTTTGTTCCTCATAATGAAGGAATCATGGACTGATCCTGGATACTTTGTTGTGACTTGTGAAATATACTGGTCTGCCAGACACACCACTTAAACGTTGATGGAGTAGTAGTTGTGGTAGTTTTTCCTATTCCTAAAACACCTATTCATTGGCATTCGGAGTGTACCAAAGCAATATGAGTACCATCAGTGGCTCCACATATGGAATGGGCCCCATTGCATAAACTTCTGCCTTCACATAGGCCAAATCCGCTCTTTGGGGAAACCTGATGTAGCTGTCCAGGCGTTTCAACAATGCACACAGTACATTCTTCAAAACCATTCTGAACATGGGCTGAAACATCCCCGCTGTTACAGTCTCTATCCTGAAAGAAGCCAGTGGCCAGGAAGTGAAGAACTGACAAGACTTGAACAATTGGAGGTATGCTATAGGGATTGCGAACGTCAGGCATCAGATCTGGCTCCAGCTGTGTACAAAGATCCATCATAGTATGACGATTCAGACGGTATGTCTGAATACAATGTCTTTCCTCCATGGTCTGCAAGTGTACTAGTGGACGGTACACTGGTGGTCGTCTTCCTCTACTCATGGCAACGTAAATATGTGAAAACATGTAAACATAGTATGTGACATGAAGCTTTCACATGCCAAGTACAGTTAATGAGATTACTCACACATAACAGCTGTTGTGGACGACTACTACCTCTGACATATACAATACAGCACATAGCTATGCATCCGTTGACACCATCCTTGGTGCTCATTGCCTAAGCTACATATGGGATTACCCTTCATATTTCACCTGTTACTGGACATGTTTGTTAGACCAGTCGTTTAGACATGTGTCACACATATTTGCGATGTAATCAACACTATTGAGACATATAGGAACCTCAGAGTAGTTGTTCATTGTACTCACCATATGTCCTCCAGAAACACTGCAATTGCATCACAGATGCACAAAAAGTCACTTAAAAATGAGGGCAGTACTTACAGATGTACAGCACAATATGGGGTATAGTTAATGATGCAGATTATAATACACTTCCATACATGAAATATGTTCAAATTAGCAGCCGCCTGACCTACTGTACTGGACATGTGGAAGTGAGCTAAGTCTCCCGGCGGAAGTCGTCATGGCGGTAGGCAGTCACAACAGCGTGTAACTTGCCATTGGAACACATTACTGCCTTTGGCCGCCAGTGGTGACTGTCATGTTTGTGGAGGGTGTGACCGACATCTTCTGCAATATTGATCACTTTACTCCTGACTTTGATGCCAGTAAGCCCTCCACATAATGAGCTGCTGTGTACTGTCTCTTGGTGCTATCATGCCACGTCCTGCAGGTGATAGGGTCCCTGCTTTCAGCACTTAAGAGCTGGAGAAGCTAGCGGAGGAGGTCCTACCCCTGTATGACAGCTATATGGTGCACCAGAGGAACAGGTGAGTCCAATGTCATACCAATGCTTTAAAGGTGTGGTGTTTGAAGGTATACCGTTAATGTAAACTAGTGAAGGTGTTGATATATGCAGATGGTATGTTGTGATGGAGTACGAGCTGAGAGGATGGGCACGTGTGCCTACAGGCTGCTATTGATGTGTTCTGTCCCCTACTATTGGTATGGTACATGTGGACATGACTTTTTCCTTTTGTCTGTGTCATATATGCAGCTCAAAGCCCATTAGAAGAAAGGAATCTGACGTGCCATCACCAAGCAAGTGCTGTGGACCTTGGGGGTCCACAGTGGTCAGAGCACCCACAGGAGGAAACGGTGGGAGTACCTGAGACACTTGACCCAGAAAACTGCAGAGGCTCAGCTAAGGATGTCCTTCCAACGAGGGAGGGGTGCCAGTCGGACCTTGACCCCCCTAATGGCCCTCATTTTGGTGGTGGCCTACCCTAAGGTGGATGGGTGTTTGAGGGCAGCACAGCAGCCACAAGGGGGTAAGTACAGACAGAATCCATGTACTTTCATCTGATAGTTCACTGTATGCTGTCTACGTATTGCAACTGTGATGATGTTGTAGGTGCTACAGGTATGGTGACTACTGGGAATACATGGTACTCGAGTTGCCAATATGCACACACGGATGTGCTCATTGTAATGTCCATGGAAACATATTCATCACCTGTATGTAGCAAATAGTATGACTCCATGTTGAGATGCACATGTGACTGAGTCATATGTGTGACTCTACTCAGCCAAATATATTTATTCCCTGCTATGTCATCCTTCCTACCTAGTGTCCCCAAGGCCATTTATCAAAAATAGTGAGTCATGTGGCTCTAAGGTCTCTGACCACTCCTATTTCACAGCAGTTGCTCTAACATTGGGTCTGACAAATGAGTTACAGGGCCAAGTAATCCTGTGTCCTGAAATATTTGTACATGTCATGTGAGGCTGTCATCCAAATCTGACTTTTATTATGGCCAACTTAGTACTGTCCCTATGAAGTTTGAGGAGGTGCCCTTATGTAATATTCACACAGTGGGAAATGTGTAGTTTGATAAGGGGGACATCCTACAATGTAGAACTCATGTAGTCCATTAGACCTTCACATTTCATGGTATTTCATTGAGATGTACTTGTATACCCATGTGTTTGTTGAAGAGAAGACAAGTGGCTAGGCTGCTTAACCCTAAGCCCATGTGTATTGTCCATTCTAGATAGGCCAATGCCATACCTATATGAGTGCAATATATGCTATTTGCTGCCTACATCATGTGTCAATTGATACTTCGTGCCTGATTATATTTTGTTGCCTCGTTTTTCCCAAATTTACCTTAGCTGATCTGAGGCTGTTTGGACAGTTATGGTTATGCTCATTTCTGCCTGTATTAAGAGTGTAGCAGATGTTCCATATCACATACAACTGTAGGCGTTGTGGGATATGTTGTAAGTAAAATAGCTTTCCTCTAGGTGCATGTGTCAATCAGTTGTGTAAGTGTTAACTCTGTACTTAGGTACTAAGGATCACATGTCAGGACAGTTGTTAGTATTGTAGGTGTTCTTATGTTATCACGTATAGGCTTCTACTCAGCATGTCTGGTGGAATGATATAAGCCCTTCAAGCACAATATATGGTGTCCATAGTTTTGTTGGTGTAACTATGCTCCCTGTGGTTGCCTGTGGATGTATCATGTGTGCTAGGTAGCCCCCAATTGCAGCCATAGAGTTTTTGTCTATGTGACATTGCATCTGATCAGTGGGTGCAGAAGCTAACTCCTGAATACCCTATAGCTAGTATTTAGATAGATGTTTCCCAGACATGTACTGTGAATTAGTGATGCCCCCTGTATGGAAATGAAACATGTAGTGTATTCCTCAGAAATGTATGCCATTGTGTAAGTTATGTACAGAATGATCAGTTAGGCATGTGATTGGAAGATAGGATGGTGTGCCTATGTGAAGTGTGATGACATCTTTCATGGAATATGACTTATGATGATGGACTGGGCAGGTGTGGAGTCGGAGTAGGCATGATATTGTGTTATCAGTCCCCTGCATTTCCTTAGACTGATGTTATAATGAACAGTGATGAGCTGTAGGGGAATACATGTTTTGGTTTAGGCAATCCATCTAGTGTATGATGTTTTTGACTAACAGGTGGTTTGATGGGATGGTCAAATAGTGGTCAGATGGTTGGCTTACGTTTTTGGTGAGACTGTTGTCAAATGGGAAAGTTGGAAGTATCTTCTTGTGACATGATGTAGACTATGAAGGGTACATGGCTGGGCCTTTCCTAGCAGGAGATGTATAGCTACTGTTGTGCATGCTGTAATCTGTGTGTGTGTGTGTGTGTGTGTGTGTGTAAAGAATGTGATGAGCCTCTCTCTCTCTCTCTCCCCCTCTCTCCCTCAGTGCATCAGCATCGGCAGGCAAAGGGGACAGGGCACAGGTGAGTGGGGAAGCTGCCGGCCACGGGACCTGGAGTGCTGAGACCACCAAAAGCGAGGGACCCAGTCGCAGAGAGAGCATGGGGAGTGCCACGGAGGAGACAGGATCAACATCATTATCCTTGGAATCCTCCTCCCGTGGACACTTCCTGGCAGTGGCAGACCCATCTGGGACCACCCCAGCACCATCTTTGTCTGCCACCCCCCTTTCTACCACTGCCCTCCCTCTAGCTCCCCTTCCAGTTGGCCGTGCCCGCTCACCCAAGAGCGTGGGTTTCTCCTTTGCGGCAGGCACCTCTGACCCAGCACCTGTCAGCCCTGTTGCCCTCAGTGAGGAGGCTATTGACCTCCCGAGGTCGATCTCTGTGGGTCAGTCGACCATAGTGAATGCCATCTAGGGATTTGCAACTCAAGTTCAACAGAGTAATGTGTTCCTGGAGGGCATTTATGGTGCACCGGCTGGCCTACAGAGATCCCCTCAGGCTCTGGCCTCCATACTGACGGCAGCCAGTCGTCCTTTGTCTTCTGTTCCCTCTCCACCTTCCTCTTCCCAATCCCAAACCCCTCATCCCCGGCCCAGCCAAAGCACACAGACAGACAAGCATGCAAGGGTAGCTCAGTCAAACACAAGCACCACAAGACACACCACCAGCATGCACACAAACAACATACACCGGAAGACACAACAACAGTCACAACCTGCCCTGACACCCCCACCACTCCCAGCATCACAGACAGTACATCAGATACACCTGCAGACACCACAGCATCATTCACAGACCCAGTCACTACACCTATTTCACCCACAGAGAGCACAACAGCTGACCCCAGTCACCACATCCGCAGACACCACAACCACAGACATACCTAAATGCTGCACATCCACCATACCTGCAGTCACCATCTCAAAAGACAGTCACCCACCCACTGCGGCATCCTCCACATCCTCCAACACCCCCACCCCCAGTCCTGTACACTTAAACGCCATCACTCACCCTCCTAACAGACACCCACTACCCACAAACATATCTCCCATACACGCACCCACGACATCCACACCGACACATCAGACAACCACTCCCTCACCCTCCACTCCCAAACCCCCTTCGGATGACCATCCCTGTGTGTCTATAAAGGTGTACCTTTCATGTTTTGACCTTTTCCCTACTCCTTTTCCCTCAGTGAGACCCCTAAACGCTCCGTTTCCCTCCCCAGGCCCGTCCCTTCCACCTCCAACACCCCCTAGCAAGTACCCATGCCCCTCCCCCGCCAAGATGTCTACCGCTCCTAAGAGTATCCAACCCTTCCCTAAGGCTAGGCCTAAACCCCCCCTCCCAAGCGTAAACCCAAAGGTCCCCCTCCAAAACCAAAGCCCAAACTGACCCTCCTGCCCCCCAATCTCTGAGGTGCCTGCCTGCCTGCCCCTTGATGCCCCTATCTGTGGGGGGTACATGGCAGTCTGGAGTCAAGTTGGGGGCACACACATGTGCATTGTGTGCATGTTGCACATTGTTGTTTTGGACTGGCTTCTGGCCTTGGACATTTTTGACATATTTATTCCTTTATTACATAATTGGGCCAACCAGTTGTTGGTTTCGAAGTTACATCTTTGTCCTGCATTTTGTTTGTTAGGGCACAGCTGTTCCTGGCTGACATTGTTTGTGTATTAGTATTTGTGTGTAAGTGGTGGTTGTGCTAACTGTTTTGTCTGGGCAGCTTGTGAGGTTTTATCTAGCGCATTTGTCCCCCAGTGATGGGTGTGTGTTGTGTGATGGTCATGTGTATGTTTGAGATATGTTGTTGTGATGGTATTGAGTGGTGTTTGTGTTGACACATGTTTGTTGCAGTGTTGTGTGCATTTGTGTGTTTGGACTGTGTGCATGAGCGAGTGTGGTGAATGCTATGTCAGGTACGTTGTGATGTGTGTTTGTTGGGGTATGTTGAATGCTGTGTTGTATGGTTGTGTGATAGTATGTGTTTGTTCCCTGTTGTTGGTACATTGTGTTGTATGTGTCATTTGTCAATGTGTAGTGTCTGTTGAGGGTGCTTGCCAATGCTTTGTTGGTGTTGCAGTTGTGGTGTTGTGGTGTCATTTGGTGGTGTTGTGTGTTGGTGTGAGTGACTGTGCCGGTGCTGTGGTTCTGGGAATAGGTGTGTGCTATTGACATGTGTATGTGTGATGGCTGTAGTGTGTGTACTGTGTTTGTGTGTGTGTGTGTATGTGGCTATCTGTGAGTGTGCGTGTCAGTGTGTGGTTACGTGTGTCTGTCGCCATCGCCCGTTCCCGATTTGTTTGTTGTGTGTGAATAGGTACTTTGACCTTTTTATAACAGTGACAAGTAAGTATGTGTACTCACTGTAGCTGTCGTCATCGTCGTCACAGGATCCAAAGTTGTTGGGGGAGCAGGAGCATCAGGTAGGCGTGTAGTTATGGTTCCATGGCAGCTCTAGACGAGTATTGCTTCCTGAAGGTTTGTCTCCTTTCGTACAGTTGGTTTCCACCTGGGTATCCATGGTGGTGCGACCACGGCAGAAACCTTGGCGGTGTGCATCCTCATAATCTGCCTGGCAGAAATATGGCCTCCGCCAGGCTACTGACATCTGTGGCAGCTAGACCACACTGGCGCTGCCAGCGGTGGTTTGGCTGTATTCTGTTGTGAATACCGCCATGGTCATAATTTGGCAGTCTTCTCCACCAGCCTGTTGGCAGTACGACCATCACTGCCAACATGGCAGTCCTAAGACCGCCAGACTTGAAATCAGGCCCTTAGTGTTTGCTTTTGATCGGCAGGAGTTTTAAAATTGCTCCCACTAAGTGAGAGCAAACACAGGTTTCCCTGCCCGCACCAATGTGGGCAGAGAAACTGGTATGTCCTAGGGGTGGATAGCCTGGGATATAGCTGGAACTTGCCCTGAGGATGGGGTACCCAGGGCTGTTAATGGTTCCAGGAGGGATGGCTGTGCAGCCCCTTCCCCCTTGTTATGGCCTGGCCCCGGGAGGTGGTGGTCTTCAGTGCTGAAAGTGGCCTGGGAAAAGCACTCTTTTTGGACCAGGATTTAGCTTTCTGCAAAATTTGGTGTACTTCTGTTCAGCTGTGCGGGCTGTAGCCTTTTCTAAAATCCCTATGGGAACTTGCACGAGGAGAATACATTTTGGGACACACCCTTTTTCTCAGCCCCCACTTGACGAATCACCCTGAATCTTTCAAGACAGCAGGTGAAGTGAGTAGAAAACTAGTTTTGATTTAATGATTATTTGTAAAACAGACCCAATGTATATAGAGATAGATAGATAGATAGATAGATAGATAGATAGATAGATAGATAGATAGATAGATAGATAGATAGATAGATAGATATCTTCAGACAGCCAGTGCACTGCTGTTCCCTGATGAATTCTTAAAAGGTTTGCTTGCGAGCCAGACAAAATTAATAATCATTTGAGTAAGAGAAGAAACCCACCCTTCTTGTCTGAGAATCATCCTTTGTACCTCAGTAAAAATTCCACATTTATGAGTCATATCCCTTCATTCGCATTCCTGTCTACCACTATTTATAAATAGGGATTTGCATTGAACCCTGTGGATGGTTGCAGAGGAATGCCAATGCATCACTCATGGAACACCCCCTTGATGCAAAATATCGCAAATAAGCATTTAGCACAACTTTGCAGTACTTTGGGATACCACCCACCGAAAACCCTGATTTGTGTTGTATAGTAAATCCCACCCTAATATTTTACATGGGTTTACGTCATAAAAGTGACGCAAACCTTTTGCAAAGCGTGAGTTAACTTGAGACTGAGTGTCATTAGCTATGAATGAGATTAAAAGAGTGCATCCAAAGGAGTGAGAATGAATACGAACGAGTGTATGGGAGTGTTAGATAGTGTGAGTGAGAACAAATGAGTGAGAGTGAGTGTGAGTGTGAGAATGAGTGTGAGTGAATGAATGTGAGTGTGAGCAAGAATGTGATAGGATGCTTTTAAGTTTGTCATGGCCCTGGTATACTAAGGCAATTGTTGGCTTATAGAGATATCCAGAAAAAATACTGGTGCTTGAAGCAATTCTATACTTGACAGACACCTGTGACAAAATACTGGCACACTGGAGTAAATTCTTGTCATAAAGGGCATCAATAGTAAAGTACCAGTACTGACATATTAAAGGTAATTCACTGCATATAGGGTACTAGTGGAAATACTGGCATACTTGAGGAAATTCTTGGCATGTGGACACCAGTGGCTGAATCTTGGTACTAGTACAATAGAGATAATCCTTGTAATAAAGGTGGACAGCCTGGCTAATGGAAGAGTGGCACCCATGACAAAATGCTGGCACTGACATACCAAGGTAATTTTTGACATAAGGGTCACCTATGGTATATGGACACCATAAATTTCAAAATTCTGGTACTTATATATTTTATATCATTTTGATATTAGGGTCCACCCATGACAAAATAATGGCTCTGACATAATAGAGGTAATTTATGATGGATGGGGGCACATATGTCACATTTTGAAACAAATAATGTCAACACTTGGGGAACATCAGGTTTTATTTCCATGAAAGGATTTGAATATTTAAAGAGTGCCCTTTCCGTTTCACATTTTAGCTTAAACCTGCACAGGTTGCCCCAATTATTTTCATTTTTTTTAATCAGGGGAAGAAACACCATCATAGAGATATGGTCTACTCATTTTGCATCCTCTCTACAATTCAGGACAAGTGGTATTCCCCAGAACTTTCAAAGTTGAAGCCACCACCATAATATAGGGGAGAGCTAAAACAGACATTTGTCTGTGTGATGCATTTATTCTAATCATGCAGTTATTAAGGAACTTCAGCTATGTCAATTATTGTGATGTTAGGGTCATGTGACATGCCTTCCTGAAAAAAGGTCATATGATGTCAATTTTAGTGATGTTATTAAGGTCAAAACGTATGTCATGTCATAACCCCCATCCCTGGCATTGTGGTGAATCGACGCCCATGGAGGCCAATAAAAGCACATATAGGGCCATATTTATACTCTGTTTGCGCCGGATTTGCGTCGTTTTTTTTAACGCAAATTCGACGCAAAACGAACTCCATATTTATACTTTGGCGTTAGACGCGTCTAGCGCCAAAGTTCATGGAGTTTGCAGCATTTTTTAGCGTGGACACCTACCTTGCGTTAATGATATGCAAGGTAGGCGTTCCCGTCTAAAAAATGACTCCCAGGCCTGTGTGCCTTATTTACACTCCCGTGCAAAAATGACGCACGGGAGTGGGCGGGTCAAAAAAAATTACGTCTAGCCGCGTTAGCGTCATTTTTTAACGCCTGCTCAGGGCAGGCGTTAAGGGACCTGTGGGCTCGGAAGGAGCCCAGAGGTGCCCTCCCATGCCCCCAGGGACACCCCCTGCCACCCTTGCCCACCCCAGGAGGACGCCCAAGGATGGAGGGACCCACCCCTGGGACATTAAGGTAAGTGCTGGTAAGTATATATTTTTTTTTTTTTGGTGGCATAGGGGGGCCTTATTTGTGCCCCCCTACATGCCACTATGCCCAATGACCATGCCCAGGGGACAAAAGTCCCCTGGGCATGGCCATTGGCAAAGGGGGCATGACTCCTGTCTTTGCTAAGACAGGAGTCATGTTAATGGCGTCTGGGCGTAAAAAAAAAATGGCGCAAATCGGGTTGAGGCGATAATTTTGTCTCAGCCTGACTTGCCCCATTTTTTGACGCCCAAGCTCCATTTTCCCCTACGCCGGCGCTGCCTGGTGTGTGTCATTTTTTTTTACGCACACCACTCCGCAGCGCCGGCTAATGTCATTGAATAAATACGGCGCCTGCATGGTGCTTCAGAATGGCGTTAGCCGGCGTTAAATTTTTTGACGCACAACTGCGTTGCCGCAGTTGTGCGTCGAAAAGTATAAATATGGCCCATAGTTCTACTTTCATGCCAAACCCATAAATCCATTAATCTTTTTTTGTGGTTGGTGTGAGGAAAATTTCCCATGGGAGCTAAAATGGTTATTTGCAGCTTTTTGACACATTGCCCCCCCCCCTCCCCTTTATATTGCCCATCTGAATGGCTGTACGTGAAAACTAGCTCATTATAACAAGTGATTGACAATTTTTGTGCAAATCCATCCATTAGTTAAAAATGTATAAGTAAAATCCAAAACAGCCTTTTCAATAGAACCATAAGTACATAGGCGATCAATGCATAATATATATATATGGTTATCCCATACATTTTAAGGATTTTGTAAATCACAGAGGAGTTCTATGAACACTTCGAGGAACAACGCAGAAGGTCTGGTTACTTTATAAGGTCATAGATCTCCGGGGTGACTTACAATATTCTTACAATGTATGGAATGGGGTACTCTATTCTTTATAACACATGGTCACACCATCACCTTTCCCACAAACTACTTATGTACTTGTTGTGGTGCTCTTTCATATGAAAGAGATAGCATGTTGCAAACATAAAGAATAAAGAATAAAGAAATAATCTCTAGTGAAAAATAATACACAGCAAAAAGCAGTTAGATGTTTACTGCAAAGGGATATTAGATGCAGCTTAATAGAAGTGATGTTTAATAAACACGGTAGCTCGGAATGTGTAGAAACATGCAGAGGGATCCAATTTTTCCTCTACTTACCTAAAGCATGGACAAAAAGCATGTTTCCATTCGTCTAGAAAAACAGAGCAGAAGAAGGAAACCTTGGGGAACCCTCACGATTAGTTGGATTTGCATGAGAGAGGGTGCAGCCCCACCAGAGTGAGCTGAACTAAAAAAGCATCCCTTCGGGGCCAGCAGCTTCAGGATACCTCTGTGGCATTGTTGTATCCTGGATCCCCTTGCTGTTTACACTGCTTGACCCGATAATGGCCCTCATCTCCACTGTGCTTCCCCAATTGTTGCTCTCTCCAGATGCCATCTCTTCCCCTGTAACTAGGCATTGGACGGTGAATGGTTATGTGATACCTGAAATGGGAGGAGTGGCCGATGGTAGGACAAGTATGACAACGCTCATTCCTAACACATGCACGGATCCTCTTCAGAAAGTAAACTTCTAGCAGGAAATCTGCCAATAACAATTACTGCTGGCATAACTGAGAACTAGAACTATAACCCAAATTGGAGCTAAATGTTCAGTTCTAGTCTAGTTCTTGAAGTTCTTCCCGCACTTTAGCAATATTATAGGTACTCTTCTGTACAATTCCTGTCATGCCCTTGTTGACCTTCATTGTGTTAGCTCTCCAAGACATAGTAACCCCATGGATGTTAACAGAGCAGCAAGATGTCAAGGGTGGTGGAAGTTACATTACAGGCCCATTGAACACTGATGACCTCACACATTTGGTGCCTTGTCCCACCCTTAGCCTATCACCAGTTTTTTAATTGTTGCAAAGGTGTTAGCGGGAGGGCAAGTAATAAAACAGTGGTGGACACTGTGAAAAAAGTGGTGGGGCACCACAGGGAGAAGAGGGGGGAAGCGCGGGGGAGGAAAATAGAAAATAAGTAAATAAATAAACATCTGTCAGCCGCAGCCTCTCTCGATTGCCAGTAAGTACCACAGCTCAGGTGGAGAGATCTAAGTGTGCGTGTCGGTTTGGCCGTCCTAAGAAGGCCGGCCACACTGGCGTGCATTTGCAACAGTAACCCCCACTCCTCCCCTTGCTGCAGCTGCTTTCCCTCAGGATGCCTTGGCCCTGTCCCGCCCTGCCATTGACTCGACTTGAGCAAGAAAAAATTTAATTATAATAACTTGTGTTATTATCATTTTATTTTTCATGTTTTTACTGCTGAGAGCAGTGGGACGACGCTGTTCCGCCTTAACGGAGAAGCTGCCGCTATAATTAAAGCTATAGAAAATCAAACTTGGCTCTGAGAGCCATGTTTACCCTTCCTTCGTGCCTCTGTTGCTTTACCCTTGGCACCCTACTTAGCTGTCAAGTTCTCAGTGTGCATATGCATGGCATTTTTATGTTTGTGGCCTGCTTAAGCGTGGCATATATTTCTGTCATGGGTTACGTTTCAATTGACACTCTATTACAAGCATTTATTTTGTGCTTTGCGGCATACCGTCCAAGCGGGCTATTTGACTTAATTTTTTCTGACAGTAGAATAGTTTACTCAAAGAACATCATATAGGTTACAAAAAGTGCTCCATACTGAGGGTAGCAGCCATTGGAAACAAATCCGCTCTCTGGCTGCGACTCCCACTAGCGTCCGACCGAGGGTCTCTCTCCTCAGCTGGGATCGGGGGCTTCTCTATGCCACCTTGTCCGCTGCAGGTGCAAAGCTCTCCTCGGTCAGCTATGTCTGGCTGGAAGGTATTGTAGTGCACTTAGCTTGGCTGCCCAGGATGGCTGAGGGCCATGAGTAGAGAACTGGGAGAGCTCTCCCGACGGGTGATAGTAATTAATTCCGGGGCCTGCGCTAAGCTCTCCAATAACTTCTGCCTATCAGGAGGATCCAAGGGGTTGCACGTGTCTCATGAAACTACCACCAGCTGTCTGGGCAGGCGTAGTGGCAGCACAGATGTCATGATAGAAAAACACAATCTGGTCTTGCCTGCTGTGGCTGTCTGCATGAAAATGGAGTCAGGCTCACAACTTTCCTGCCCAACCTGCACCAGAGGATCCACCAGCCAGCCTTCTACATGGGTTGTATGACACAACCACGCATGTTAAAACAATGCATGCCTGAACAACGGGGTCAGAACCACAACCATGTCTTTACCACACATGGTTTTCCCATGCATGCCATTACAATGAATTTTGTTGTAAAAGCATATGTGGTAAAGTAATATGTGTGGTAAATTTCCTCCTGCTCTGCACCCTAACAGGACCCTGTACTTAAAACGACCCCACTACCCTGCCTCCTTGCCCTGAGCTCTATACCTAAAAAAAACTACCCCAACCCCTCCCCCTGATCTCCCCTGCTCTTAAAACTACCCCAAGGCCTAAATCCACAAACCTATCCCGGCCCCTGCAACCTTAAACCAACCCGCCCTCATGCCCTAAAACACACTAGACATCTACCCTACCCCTGCCCGTTAAACTACACCTGCCCTGAGGCAGAAATCCACGAAACTACCCCTACCACTTACCCCACCCCCAAATCTACCCTGAGCCCTAAATTCCAAAAACGACCCAACCCCAGTCCTGGTCGCTAAACGCCCCCCCATGCACCTGTTAATACTTCCCCAGACTAACCCAACCCCCCCCACCCCACCCTGAGGTCTAAGTTCCAACAACTACCAGCCCCCCTGCCCTGAGCCCTAAAACTCCCATGTCCCTCTAAAAATCCTCCCCTCCCCAAACTACTCAGACCCCCGGGCCCGCCTACCCTTAAATCTACCCTGGCTTTAAGCCCTAAACCCCCCACGCACCCCTAAAATAATAAAAAATCCCCACCCCCACTTACCTCGACCGATCCTTCTTCCTGCTCCTTCCTGCTTGCCCACCCATCCTCTCCCACCCTGAGCCCTAAACTACCCCATGCACCCCTAAAAACCTCCCCCAGCCCCCACCCTTTAATCTACCCTGACCCCACTAGCCCTGACATCCACTGAACTACCCCGACCCCTCTGCCTTTTAATCTACCCCGACCCCCTCGCCCTCAGCCCTAAACCCCCCCTTCATACACCCTTAAAATTAAAAAAAACACCCCACCCCTAAAAAAACCCAGCCCCACTTACCTCGACTGATTCGGCTTCCTTGCTCCTTCCTGCTTGCCTGCCCATTCGCACAGGTAGACCACTGCCTGAACCACGCATATGCTACCTGCCTGAACCACGCATATGCGGCCTGCCTGAACCACGCATATGCGGCCTGCCTTAAACACGCAAATGCGTATTTAAGACATATGCGTAGTTCAGGCCAGGGTTGCTCAGCTGGCTGCCTACTAATACACGTGGCTGTGCGCGTGTAGTTTAGGCTGTTTCCCTGCTGTGTGTGCTTAGAGAGTCCAGGCAGGGCTGGCAGAAAAAGTAGAATTCATATTTGCCATGCTGCTTCATGGTGACTGAAACAATGTATCTCACAGCTCTTGGTCACCATAGCGATGCATTTACCAGGCGATTGGCAGGTTAAATATCTTGACAGGAAGCCAAGCACAGCAGTGCACAGATAGACCGCCATGCACGGCGCTGCTTTTGAAGCACCACATGATCCCTGTAGTGTGTCAGACAGCTCGATATGCATGACTAACACATTTTAGCGCTGTGATGCGGCCACCTGCACTAAAATGCATTATTTTAACCCCTGATGCGTGGTACTTGGCAGGACTGACAGTATAGTTAGGGCAAAGAAAGAAAGTGAAACTAAATACCAAGTCATGAGTAGCAGCAACCCCTGGCTGCTGCAAACTAGCACTCAAGTCTCTTAGCAGCAGGTACGAGACTGTTGATGGCTTAGTTTTGGACTAGGGATCCAAACCGTGATGTCATATGGGACACCACTTCCGTTTCCTCTGATATTTCAGTGAATTGACGCCCATGCTCGGGTTTTCCTAGTAGTGTGGTTAACCTGCCAGAGGGGTGGACAGAGAAACCACAGTTGGTGGAGTCTCATTTATCTCTCTCCTCTTAGCCACGCCACTAGTTTGAGTTTATGTCAGGGCTGCAGTACTAACACTGAGAAAGTGCTAAAACACAGGGAAAAAGGGAACGGGCAGCACATGGCAACTGGTCTCTAGTGAATTCTGGGGTTGAAACAAAGTCACCTATGGAACATCATCAGGGACATCTTAAGGATGTTGTGGTCCCCAGACCAAACGTATTTTAGGGGGCCCCTCTTCGAACAGCTTTAAATGTATTATTCAATTTCAGCTTTGTCATGCCCTCTTTAGCCAGATCGCTGACAGTGCGCAGGCGCACTCGTCCGAATTCTAAATCTGTTTACATCTAATATTCAGGGATCGTGACCTGTGTTTTTAATATTATAATATAGCATCTGCTCAGTAAGGTAACTTAAAATAATCTCTGTGACACCCTCCCATTACTCACTTGTCAGGTCCTATTCTGATTTAAAATAAACTTGTTTATGGATGTTGCATGAGAAAAGTGTCTGTAACAGAGTCTCACACATCACCAATATTAAAAATAAATGAAAGGAAAATGGTATTTAAAACAAGCTGTTTCAGAACTATTAAAATTCATCAGGGCAAGTCTCTCTGCAGAACAGAGTAGCTCTATTAGCCCCTCTCCCCCCATAAAGATTGGGGCCCAGGGCCAGAGCCCAGTTTGTTCATTCCTAAAAACGTCTCTGGACATCCTGCATCTTATATTCAACATGGCCAATGCAATTTCCTGAGGCTTGTAAAGCCAGATGTTCGGGAGTTCCTTTATGCATAAAAAGCAATATCTCAGGGTGTATTAAATGTAAACGTGGCTTCTCTCGGGTACTCCTGTTTGCAGGGGAGGCCCGTGTGTCTGTGCTCCGTCTTCTTGTGCAGATGGAGCCCATCACCCAGAGGTCGGACGTGACAGCGGAGGGCGGAAGTATGCAGACAACCGCAGGACACTGCCCTGGAATTCATGCCGTCTTGTAAACGAGGACGGACCTTGAGCGCTGCGTGACTAAAAACTTCATGCTCGCAGGGGGCCCCGGGGGGTTGTGGTGGGAGGACAAGGAGACAGAGGAGGAGGAAAGAAAGAGACAATGTCTCAAAATGCAAACTTTGTGAATCAAGGAAGCGGGCGAGTAAGGGGGAGAGTGAGTGTGCGTCATATCCGGTGTGGCGTGCCAATGAGGTCCCACTAGACATTTGGGGGATATGTTTAGTCATCAAGGAGATTCCATAGTTTTAGATGAACTAAGTATTTCAGACATTCTCATTTCATCACATGGCTGGAGAATGCAAAATGTGGTCCAGTGAGTGGAAAGATGTTGTGACTTGTGAGAGACAAAAATAATTCCACTGCATGTGGCAAAGGCTGGGGGATAACGGTGTAGAATTTCCCCAGGCAGCAACGTCATAAGGAGTGCGAGCATATTTTGGTGTGCCGAAGGAGGTACATCAATGCAGCACTGCATGACTTTAGCCTGTTATGCTGGAATGGTGTGCAGGAATGCTGTGCAACACAATGTACCTCAACACAAGCTCTGCGTATCTACGAAGGCAACCACATGCCTGGGTGTTAAACCATTGCATTATTTCATTGACTATACATGGTATATCTTTTTAAATAAATCTCAGTAAGCAGTGCCACATAATGGTACCGGCACCTCAAGATAAGATAAATCTAAAACACAGTAAAAGCCACAGTATGTTGTGTTGAAAGTGTCACCGAATGATGCTGCAAAAGTTAATAGGGGTTCACATTGTCCTTTGTCGAGGCAGCAGTCATGCCAGCCTTAGATCCTAGCGTAATGCTATGTTACACAAGCAAAAAAGCACTGAAAACACATGGGAAGGCCATGCCACGTCTCAAGGTAGACATTACCACTTGTGTTTTTTGGATGTTACCCACACCGGAACACCCCCCAATACTGAGACTTAGAAAGTTGTTGGCTCACTCACTGGTCACTCTACACATGGAGGTCTCATAGGGAACACCCACTATTCACAAGTCTAGAAGATGCAGGAAGTTCTACATGTCAAGGTGTAGGCCATTTCACATATCTCAGCACTGCATGACACTGTGTAGCCAATCTCATGTATCCCAACACTGTATGTCAATATGGACATCACAAATGTTTCAGCACTGCAAATCATGATGTAGGCTGTCTCGCGAATCTCAGCACTGCATGTCAAGGCGAAGGCCCTCTCACGTATCTCGGACCTGCATCTCAAGGTGTAGGCCATTTCTTGTATCTCAGCACCATACGTCAAGGTGTAGGCCATCACACGCATCTCACAACAGCATGACAAGGTGAAGGCCATCTCAAGTATCTCAGCAATGCATGTCAAGGTGAAGGCCCTCTTACGTATCTCGGCCCTGCATCTCATGGTGTAGGCCATTTCTTGTATCTCAGCACCATACGTCAAGCTGTAGGCCATCACACGCATCTCACAACAGCATGTCAAGGTGAAGCCCATCTCACATATCTCAGCAATGCATGCCAAGGTGAAGGCCCTCTCACGTATCTCGGCCCTGCATCTCAAGGGGTAGGCCATTTCTTGTATCTCAGCACCATACGTCAAGGTGAAGGCCATTTAATGTATGTCAGCACTCCCAGTCCCAAAGAAAGGCCTATTAATCAATAATGACATAGGGCTTGCTGGAGACAGATCTGTTACTCAATAAGCAGGCAGCATGGTGTGAAAGAAAGATTGTGAGTGGTGGAGGTTGCAGTAAAAAAAAATGGTAGATGTTCACTCAGGCAGCTGGTGATAAGGCTGTCTGTGGAAGGTTTGCTTCAGCATTAGTAGAAAAAAAGGTGCTATGGATGGATGGATATGTTTGTGAGGAGCAGTAAATCAGGGTGTATTGAAGCAGGGGTGCATATGAAGGCCAGTCACCAGGGGGTGAATTTTAAATGTGACTGCTGTAGTTGACGAGTGTCAGTTGCACATTGTTATGGAAGTATGTGCAGGGGACACTAATTATTGAAGTGGGTGACAATTTAGGTGTAATGGGCAGTAAATGAGAAGACAGGAACTAAGGGTGCGGGGTGCTGCAGCACCCCCAAAACAACAATGCTAGAGTTCATAAACTGAATGAGCACTAAAGATGCCTATACATTTTTTTATCTTGTCACATTTCCTGTGCATTCAAGGATAGAGGTAACATCTGAGGAGATGTCTTCTAAATAATTGCTGCTTATTCTTTTGACTTGGAGATTGGTGTTTACCTCTTTTTCTCTGACTGCAAAGTTAATGGATTTTATAAAGTGAACTATCTGACAATCTTGCCGGGCCACAGAGTGAAAGGAAAGGCTACAGGATGTCAATTTATTTCTAAAACACAACAAAATTTAAATACCTGTAAATGAACTGTACAAATATTTCAAAATATATCAGAAGTTAGGACAGCATAAATGAATCACTTTTTTTGTAGTTGTCAAGAGTGATGGAAGCAAATATTTTAATAGGATCAAAATAATTCAAGACACTTTAATAGGATCAAAATAAATCAAGACACTTTGATGCCCAAATAATAAATATTTGTTCAAACATGATTTCCAACATTAGTATTTAGCGCTATATTTTTTATCAGTAAAACTGCATGTCAGTTAGATTTTGTGACCATTTATATGGTAATGTGGATTCTGTAAATGATGGTGTTCTACCACGCCATGTTTTAGTATTTGCTTGTGTGATCCAAAATGCACAGTGGCTACATACCACACCCTCATCACGCTTCTGCTGAATGGGTCCGACTTATTTGCTACACTTGTTCTTTGTGAAACACTTGGATTTTTCACAGTCCTTATGACTTCAGTGATGTAACACTGATGGTGTCTTCCCCACTCTAAAAGCTCAGCTTATTGATCAGCAGGAACAGCTAGTAAGGTATAAGTACTAGTGGCTGCACAAGGGGAAAAGAAGGAGGAGGGGAAAGATTGAGAAATCTTCACAAAGGGAAAAAGCAGGAGCCTGGAAGAGTGAGCTAAAGTGGCCGGGAGTGTCTGGTCTGAGGGGGCTGTAAAACTACAGGGCCTTGGAATTCAGAGAAGACATTTAATAGCGCCAACCACGGGCTTCTCAGCAAAGCTTTGGGAACCGATGCTCATTCTTTTAAAAATAAGCACTTACACAATGGTGACCTCCTTTTAGCACACCAGTACTGCACATGTTGCACTATAGTGCTGTCCTACATCCAGAGCCAGATATCAATTAATGCATGCAAATAAAAAAGCCATCTATTAAACACTGTATGCAAGCAACAAATGCAGGTATCAAACAACGTATTCAAGCAACAAAGCCAAGCATCAAACAATGTATTCAAGCAACAAAGCCAAGTATTAAACAATGTATGTATGCAACAGAGCTAGGTATCAAACACGGTTTTTAAGCAACAAACACCAGGTATCGAGCACAGTATGTAAGCAACAAAGCCAGGCATCAAAATATCAATCAATCAGTTTTTTTAAAGTGCGGCTGCTCAACCGTGAGGGTCTCAAGGCACTGGGGGGAAGGGGCCTCATCCGAAGAGAAACATCTTGATGTTCTTCTTGAAGATGGTGAGCGATGGGCTTTGTCTGAGGTGCACAGGGAGATTGTTCAAGCTCTTTGCTGCAATGTAGGTGAGGGATCATCCTCCGGCAGTGGTTTTAGGAATGCGAGGGATGGTGACCGGGCCATCTGGGCGGAGCGGAGGGATCTGGTGGGGGAGTGGAAGGAGATGCAGTGGTTCAGGTAGGCTGGTCCTGTATTGGGTATGGACTTGTACCTGTGGATGAGTAGCTTGAAGGTGATTCATTTCTCGACCGAGAGCTAGTGGAGGGTCCTCAGGTGTTGGGAGATATCTTCTCGGTGTTGGAGGTCCAGGGTGAGTCTGGTGGCGGCGTTCTGGATGAGATGTAGTTTTTTTATGTTCCTAGTCGAGGTGCCGGTGTAGAGGGCATTGCTGTAGTCGAGCTTGCTTGTGACTAAAGCGTGGGTGACTGTCCTGCGACATTCTGCTGGGATCCATCTGAAGATCTTCTGAAGTTTGCGGAGTGTGTGCCAGTAGGAGGAGGAGATTGAGTTTACCTGGCGGGTCATGGATAGGGGGGAGTTGAGGATGATGCCTAGTTTGCTGGTGTGCTGAGCCAGTGCTTTGGGGAGCGGGGAGCTGCGGGATGTGGGCCACCAGGAGTTGTCCCAAGCTGAGGTAGCATTTCCAAAGATGATCAGCTCAGTCTTGTCAGAGGTGAGCTTGAGGCAGCTTTCTCTCATCCAGGTGGCAACAGCTTCCATTCCTGAGTGAAAGTTCTTTTTGGCCGGGTCTTTGGTGAGGGAAATGATGAATTGTGTGTCATCGGCATATGACACAATGTTCATACTGTGGCTTTTGATGATGGCTGCAAGAGGGGCCATGTATATGTTGAACAGTGTGGGACTCAGTGAGGATCCTTGGGGGACTCTGCAGTTGACTCCTGTGGGTCTGGATGTGTAGGGTGGGAGTCTGACCCCCTGCGTCTTCCCGGAGAGAAGGAGTGAATCCATTCCAGGGCTCTTCCGCGGATTCCTATGTCATGGAGTCTGGTGTGTAGAGTGCTGTGGGAGACCGTGTCGAAGGCTGCCAAGAGGTCGAGGAGTATGAGCGCTGCGGTGTGGCTGTGGTCTAGGAGTAATTGGATGTTGTTGGTGGCTGACAGGAGTGCTGTCTCCGTGCTGTGGTTGCTGCGGACGCCAGACTGGGAGCTGTCCAGAGAGTTGTTGGCCTCGCTGAAATTCCGTAGTTGTGCGTTGATTGCTTTCTCCAGTACTTTGGTGGGGTAGAGTAGCAGCGAGATGGGCCGGAAATTCTCTAGTTCTGATGGGTTGGCGTATTTCGGCGTGTTTCCGGTCCTTAGGGAAGGTGCCAGTGTTGATGGATGAAGCAACAAATCCAGGGATCAAACAATATATACAAATAACACGGCCAGGTATCAAACGCTGTATGCAAGTTACAAAGCCAGGTGTTGAACACCTATGAAAGCAAAAAAGTTTTGCATCAAACACTGCATGCAAATAACAAAGCCAGGTATCAAACAATGTATGAAAATAACTGAGCCAGTTATCAAACACTAAATGCAAGCAACAAAGCCAGGTATCAAACAGTAGGTAAGCCACAAAGCCAAGTATCTTAAAGACAGATATCAAACAGTTCACTATAAGATATCTTGTTATGTTGTTCCCTGAATTATATTTGGTTTCCTAATGGTACTCATGACCCCTATTAAGTGCGTTGTGATATATATTTTGAGTTCCACAGAAGTCAATTACTCTTAAAGGTAACTTCACTCTAGCCTGTGCAAAATGTACCTTTTTTATATGTTGGACGTCGCACTGAGCTCAGGCAATCTTCATGCCATTGTTGTTCTTTTTCCTAACTATAAATAGTTATTAAATCTCACTATATTTTGATAAATATTTCCTAAGAAGCCTACAAATGCACAATTTGCCACTATGGGCCTGATTACAACTTTGGAGAAGGTGTTAATCCGTCCCAAATGTGACGGATATACCACCAGCCGTATTACGAGTTCCATAGGATATAATGGACTCGTAATACGGCTGGTGGTATATCCGTCACATTTGGGACGGATTAACACCTTCCTCCAAAATTGTAATCAGGCCCTATGTTTCTGATGGGAAACTGTTCAATTACCCTGCTCCTGATAAAGTAGTATTTAGTCACACAATAGTTTGGCCACTGTTATTAATGTGCTTACAATTGCACAATTTGTCACTACATATGCCCTGCAGTTTTCCTGTCTCAAAGCTGGTCAGCTGACGCCGTACCCAGGATCAGGGGGACACAGTTTGATAGCACACGCCTCTTACATTAGCATCACCCCCGGCATGGTCCCAGTTGGCCAGTGAATGGCTCGTGGACAAGCAAGCAGAAAAGCTGTCTAAGAAACCCCATTGTTTCTTCCAGGGCTAGACAGGGGATCCAAAAAGCAGTCCTAGCAAAAACACTCAAACCAGCCTCGCTCCCTCCCTTTTCTCACACAATCTATTTCTTTCCATAAGTCCATTCTCTCTCGCTCTTCTCTCCTCTTTCTCTTCTCCCTTGAAGTCTCACCGTGCCAGCTGCAATTAGCTTGAGAAACTGGGGAAAGTGCAAGAGCACAATCAGAGACCCTGGGATGTCAACATCAGCTTCCTTGAGCTCCAGCCCACTGAGGAAATGCCTGGTTTAATAAATGACCATTCCAGCCTTGGTTCTTTTTGTTGGGGGCAGGAAGAGTGACACATCGTCTGTGCAGTGTCGCCTGCTAGGCGGGCCGAAGAGGAGTGATGTCAACAAGGAGTGAGTCCCAAGCCACCACACGCGCTCCTAAGTGTTAAACACAGGCATTGTCAGTGTTTGTTTTATACAAGGCTGGGCAGGTGAATGTTCAAACTTCAGTACATTTCTGATGTTAGGAATTCTTCTGGGTGCAACATGAAAAACAGAGGTTCCAGCTTTTGGGTAGGCTGAAATCACAGGAACAGCATTACAGAAGATGTCATAGTAAGTGAAAGAGGACTGAGAGAGCCTACCAACTGGTCATGAGAAACGGAACTGGGGTCTTCAATGATGAGCTCCAGACAGTGGTTTGAGTATGTTGGTGTGACCCAAGCAAAAACACAGAGGTGCTGTCTGTTGATACTCTATTGTCCAGCAGGCCCTGTCACTCTGCACGAGCACCTTGAGAGTGTGAGAAAAAGTCAGGCCTTACAAATAACTAAAGTGACAACCCCTCGAATGTGCCCTTCAGCCTTAGATTGAGACCAATAGATAGACACTTCCCCAGCCTTGACTGCAGGTAATGCTTGACATCCAGAGGTGCGTTTGTCTGTTTCCCGCAGTGATGTGCCAGTATGAAAAGCAGACGCGGCTCTGCCGCCATGGCGGAGAAGCATTGCCCCCCTCCCGCAGCAGAAGCTGCAAAACCTTTTGCCAAAAAACGATATTAAACTATGTTTATTATCATTTTTGGTAAAAGGGGTGGGGCCACAGGCATGACGAGCACTAAGGGGGACTGCACAGCACGCCCTCTTAATGCACATGTATGTGTGGCCGGCCGGCCGGACGGCTCAGACCGGCCAAACACACATGTGCAGTGGGCACTATGTTGCCGGGCTGGAGAGACCATGCACAGGCTCCCAGTCTGCCTGGGAGTGCCCTGGCTGGACGCTCCCAGCCAATCCTGATGCTGCTCTGAGCAGCGTCAGGATTGGCCGCAGGGCAGGCTGGGAGCCTGTGCCTGCAACCTGCCTTAGAGGTGCGTGGTGATGACGGCGACGGAGCTGACTGCAGTGACGATGAAGGTAAGTTTATTTATTTATTTTTCAAATTAATTTCACCCTCCCCCCAATAACCCTCTCCTGTGCACCGTTCCTCCCCCGGTTAGCACAGTGAGCCACTCCAGATGAAAGCCCTGATTTTGTCTCTTTGGATGCATAGCAAGAGGTCAGGGGAACCCTGTGGAAGATGCACAGCAGGGAAAATGGGTGGTGGGGATAAATCGCGGAAGAGATAACTGTTCCTTCAATAAGTAAAGGATAGATTTTCCAAATCAGTGAGCCTCTTGCTTCATTGAAAATGCAGTTAATGCAAGTTTTACACTTCCCTAGCACTTTCAGTGGATTTACCCTTTCGCCAATGTAATGTTAAATGTTTCTGTCTCTCAAAGTCGCCATCTCTGGCCTCAAGTTCTTTAGCTCTACCTTTAGGGATTAATATAATTTCTCAAACTGTTTCCTCTCTGTCCCCACAGTTTGGCCCCTGAGAGGTGACCCTCATGGCTTCTGCAACATAATCTGTCTGCAGGATTCCTCCTTGCTGCTCTATAACATTGCTGATTGCATCTCCAGACCTGCCCCCTGCTACAAATCATAACTTCAGCTGCCGATGACTACCATACAACCAGCAACAACTCACCTAATAACTCCAGCAGTGCCCTAAAGCTCCCACCCAAGACTGACTATGAAAGAGGGAATGTACTGTCTGGTGTCGGTTGACCAACAGTTAGGCCTTCATTGCCATTGGCCAAATAATTGGCCATTGGTAACTCCGGGGGGCCTGATTTCCCAACCTTTTGCAGCTTTGCAAAATGTTTTTTTGCTGGATTTACTTTTTGCGCTGGAAAGTTGCTTAAAAGCAACACAAAGCATTACTTTGTATTTCTCTGTGTCAGAGATGCATTACACAGGTGGTACATGGGCATTCCCATGCAGCCACAAAACTCTATCTAATAATGGTAGACAGCGGTTTGCACCAAAAAATAAAACCACTTTGAAGCAGGTATTAAAGATAAATACTTTCATTTCTCCTTTCTTTTCTGACTTTGCATGGGTGCTGCACTGGCTGTACACAACACACACAAAGCAGGAATTTTTTACAATTTGTCTAGGCTTAGTATTTTATTTATACTGGAAGGATGTTCTTCCAGTACAAAACCTATGCTAAATTCACGCAGGCGCTAGACTCACACA
This sequence comes from Pleurodeles waltl, assembly GCF_031143425.1. Lineage (NCBI taxonomy): Eukaryota > Metazoa > Chordata > Amphibia > Caudata > Salamandridae > Pleurodeles > Pleurodeles waltl. Next base: position 1,651,662,222 of record NC_090445.1, on the reverse strand, counting down.
GACACCCTTACACTCTGATGCAAAGGGGTGTGTGTGGTGCTTGGCAGCCTGACTGTGTACCGGCCATATCTCTCTAGACCTGATGCTTTCCTCCTCTCTCCCTGTCACTCCCCACATTAGCACTCAATGCTGCACTACTTTGTGTGACAGGGTCATACATCTGGCACTGAGAGTCTGGAAAATCCAGGCCCACAGGATCCCCTTAGAGGCCATCCCCAGAAAGTGTGCCTAATTGTTGATCTCTTGTCAGTGTCAAGCCATGAATAGGATAGGTGGCCATTGGCAAGGATTGTGCTGTACAAATACCACACACGTGTACATGTAAAAACAGCCTGCTACAGACCTGGGAGTCCTCAGAGAGGGTTGTGGTCCATACCCAGTTCTCTTTCAAGCTCCTGGATTCTGCCATGTGCCCGAGCCCTTGTAGGGAATGAGATGCGACCACTCAACTGTGCGGAGCAGCCCTAGCGAGGTCTAAGGATTAACTTTCAAAGTAGTAAAAAACGTCCCTGTTTTTGCTGCTTGACCCTCCCTCTGTGGAGCGCTATATTAAAGGATCCTCGTGTTCAGAGAACATTTAAAGGTTAAAAGGAGGTAGAGTTTCATTGTGACCAAAACCAACAGTATCTCCTGGAAAAAAAGTAAGTTTCAAGGAAGTTCCAACCAACATATTTTAATTATTGATTTATTTATTTCACGTTTTTATATAGTGCATCTCAGCTGAAGTGTGTAAGCGGCGCACTTCGGAACTACATGAGGAGCACAGCAAGCCAGCGTTTAAATATAAGAAAAAATAGTCTTCTATCAGCAGATAATCATTCAATATATGAAATAAATAGTATTACATCAACAGATAACGATACAATATAAGAAACAGTATTTTATTAACAGGTAACAATGTAAACAATAGTCCATGTCGAGGGCCTAGAAAGGTAGACATCAGAGAGAAACATGACCAGATATGACTCCAGAGACAAAAAGATTATGAAAATTAAAAAGTGGAAGATTGAGGCACAGGACTTCTACAATTAGACACGATCCAAATAGATCAGTGCTAGGATTTTGGGAACCAAAGGCAAACTGCTATTTTCCCATTTGGGTGCTCCCTTTCCCTTAGCAAAAAGACCATGTTTGAAGCAGTGTGTTGCAATCTGGTGCCTCTTGTGGCCCTTGGTGGTGCCAGCTGCGTACAGTGGCCTCACTGCTGACCTGGCCCCGGGTCTTGAGTGGGTGGATGTGCGTTAAGGAGTCCGTGTCCTAGTTATGTCTCCATTGCCACAGAGATGAACACTGCACAGAGGACTGCAGACACCACGACACCTGCTTTGTTAAACTAGCACAGCTCATGAATGGAAAAATATATAACAAGGTAAGAACAGCACACGGTACATGTTAATTAGGGTAGCAAAATGACAAAAATGTAACTCAGTATTCCAGTGCGGGGAAGAAAGATTGTGTTGGATAAAAATAAAGACATCCAGACATTGTCATCAAAGGCTTATCCTCAGATGGTGCTTTCTGTGTATGGTTTAACCAGCGCGTCTGCTGCTCCCAGTTCCTTACAGAGCTATGAAAATTGCAGTGATGAGGGCGCGTTAATTATCGCTGCCTGGAGAGGGGCGTGGAAGCGTGTCAGGGCTGCAGTCCCTGCAGGTGTTGCATGTCTTTTTGTTAAGAAAGGCACCTATTACCAAGGTGTGGGAGATCAGGGGGATCTAGGCTTTATGTTAAACACTGGAGGGACAAAGGGCCAGATGTAGCAAAGGGTTTTTCCCATTCTGTGTCAATGGGAAAATGTGTTCCTACATATGGCCCAAAGTTCCTTAATCTTTGTGCAATCTATACTATCTCTCTTCTATTCCACATTTGTGCGTCTCACTCTGGGCCAGATTTACAAGAAGTGGCACAGAGCGGCTGCAGCGCCAACACTGGCAGCGCAGCATTGAGTCACTTCTAAAATGCAGGGATGCTCCGTGTAATATATCCAGTGCTTAATTTGTAAATAAAGAGGTGCCGGTGCTCAAAGCCCTTCTCTTAAACATGAGGTTGCTGTAATTAAATCTGCCAGCACGGACTACTACTGATGTAGCGTAATCCTGAAGCCATCTCGGGCCTCTTCAATCCATTTATGGCCACTCCCGCCCCTTCAGCTCATCCTGCAACTTTCTACTTTCTCCCTCTATGACGCTTTTAAGTTTTTCCTTCTTCCGCCTTTTCCCATATGTGTCTTTTGCTCGTAGCAAATGCTTGAGGCAGCAGAATAAGCCCCGGCCCTAACAAATAAGTGCTGGTGCTCAGCACGGGAAACAACAAGCACAAATTAAGCATTGTATATATCTACTGTCATGGAGAAAACTTGAGCTGTCATTTCAACCTCTGAATCATAAGAGAGTTGAGGGGTAGAAAGAAAGGAAGAGAGAGAGAGAGAGAAGGAGGTAGGGAGGGAACTGCCCCATCAGCATGGCCCCCTCTAGATCAAACCCGCAGTCTGTAATAAGCACGTAGGCCCAGGGGCGAACTACCTTTTATGCATTTTTGGCATTTTCATTGAAGGCAGCCTGCTAAGGGTCTGCTCTCGCAGCAGAATGAGCTACCATGATCCAAACATGCACCCACTGCCCCATTCCAGTCGAGGCTTCCGGCAGTGTGGAGGTGGTTTGAACAGTTTAGATAGGGTATACTTTAATTTTTAGACTGGCATTGCTTGTGCCATTAGCCCAGTGACAGGCATGAACATGTCCACAATAAGGTCACAACAATTTCATTTTTGTAACTCTGAGGCTACATCTTCTTTTCCAAAACACCAGAGATCGAAAGGGCATATTTATACTCTGTTTCCGCTGAAACAGCGTCATTTTTAAATGCTATTTCAGCGCAAACTTAACTCCATATTTATATTTTGATGCTAGACCCATCTAGCATTAAAATATTGGAGTTAAATAATTTTTTGCCTGCGGGAAACTACCTTGCTTTAATGAGATGCAAGGTAGACGTTCTTGGGCAAAAAATTACTCTATGGCCCAGGCACCTTATTTATCCTCCCATGCAAAAATGTCGCACAGGAGGGAGGTGGCCTTAAATAGTGGCGCTAAGCTTGCTTAGGGCCATTATTTAACACCTGGGTCAGGGCAGGCGTTAGGGGACCTGTGGGCCTATTTCCATGGTGTTCCACCATGGAATAAGTCCACAATTGCCCTCCCAGTCCCCAAGGACACTTCCACCCACACCAGAGGGCAGCAGAGGATGGATGCCCCCATCCCAGGTAAGTATAGGTAAGTAAAGGTAAGTATTTTTAGATTTCTGTTAAGTGCCACTGGGGGCCCTGAAATGGGCCACCATATATGGTACTGGGTGCAATGGCCATGCTCAATGGGCCCTTGTCCCATGTTTTACAAGACAGGAGGCATGTGGTATGGTAGGTTTACAATCAAGAAATTACGCTAGTCTGGTTTACTCTAACCAGCCCAACGTAATTTTTTGGTCCAAAAGCTCCTTCTCCCATACCGCCACCCCGACCCGGCTAGCGTCAATTTTTTTATGCTAGCCCACCCTTTGGGCCGGATTGCACCATTCCATTTATATGGCGCCCGGCTGGCATCCTGGAGTGGCGCAAGCCTGCGCTATATGTTGTGACGCAAAACCCATTAGAGCAATTTTGCATCAAAAAGTATAAATCGGGGCCCATGTTTTCCCTTTTCACTCTATTCCCATGGAGCAAAATCTGTTTTCTGGCTGTTCAGAGTTCAGATCCATTGGAACCACCATTCTTTGACATAATGATCTGAAGGTATTGTTCTTGGAAGAACTGATTGCACCCTAACCCTAATCAAAGGGATTAGTGGTTGCTCGTTGGCCCAATGGATGCACACATCATTAGCAGATCTTGAATTTGATCAACCATTTCCATGATACCGGCCTCTAAAGTTTGTTGCTTGCATTGGTTGCTAAATTCCAGTCTGCACTGTATATCCTGTGACTAATAATGAGCACCCTGAAGATTGAGTGGAGCATTTTCATACATAAGATCCAATAAGATGTACCATATAATCCAGTTACCAGCATCATCTTTTGGAGACCCAGAGCTGTATGCCTTCTAGATTGAGACTTTATCCAAGATCCCTTGTTAACAAAGAGCAACCCTATTGTGTGATATGGGTTCCTGGTTCTCTCTTAAGGTTACCAAAGCTAGAGCTGGGTAAGAAGACTCACTGTAAAACAAACTGGCTGAATTTCACCTTATTGTAGTCTGCATCAGCTGCAAAATTCAAATAAAAATCTGTTCCACAGATGAACTAGAGAAACACATGGATTTCTGGCATGTCCTGTCAAATTGGCTGCATTAACCACATTTCTCAAATGCCTCAAGTTGCCAAGAGTTGCTAATTTCACACTGATTTATGTAACACTGTGAAATTCACAACTTTTAAAATAATGAAAATTGAACAATCTCTTATCCACGTCACAAGTCAGACACTTCAGCTCTCCTGCTCCGATGACATAGCCACCTCCCTGTTAATTCCCTCTCCAAGTTCTACCTTAAACCCAAGCAACCCACAAAGTACCCAAAGTCAAAAGGGATCTTTTCCCACTGAAAAACAATGCCACTTGGCAGAGTTCTAACAGTTACAGAAGGAGAAGTCCACAAGATAATTGGCAACTTTAAACCCATTCCATAACACTGATCCCTCCCTTCTTTCCTAGTACAGAACCTTAACCACATCATCTCTCTATTCTGGACCAAAATCATAAATGCTTCTGTTCTGCTTTCCCTCTTGTCTCATAACCGAGCTTACAGAACCTCTCTGGAATGCACTTCTGAGTTTAAAGAAGATATTTATTGTTATTAATTCCCCACCCCGACAAGGTTCCTGAAAGACGAAATTAGTAGATTGGAAGCACACGTTCATAAGTAGTCGCAGCAATGAAAGCAAAATATATCAAAGTACTTCTCAGTTGCAATGTACACAGCAAATATAGGTGATTATATTATAGCATAACTTCAAAGCAAAGCATAAAAGTCAAAATTCATCACCGTATGGGCAAGGCGGTAGGGCCTATATTCAGCTTCATCTTTCTGGGGTCTGCAAGTTGATGACTCCGGTCAACTGTGAGAAAGAGATTTTCTACCTAAACGGGAGACAGGCAACTGACGTCTAGTTCCTGTCTGAAGTCAAAGCAGATTCAATCTACCTCACCGCAGTCCAGAGTCATCCTTAAAAGCAAACTCAGTGTGAGAGCCAAAGAACCTTGGAGAGTGGCCAATTCTCCCGAGCCCCCGCTCTCAGACTGGATTGCGAGGTAAACACAAAATCTACGTGCTCTTATCAGCTAAGGTTTGGTGTGAAGAAACAGCTTGGTCCATCTTGTGGAAAAACACAGCTTGGAAAAACACAGCTCATCTGCAATGTCTCAACTGCAATGTCTAACCCCACGTTAAAGCCAATAGGCAGCTAACCTAAATATCAAATGTAATGTCTAATGCCATGTCAAAGCCAATAGGCAGCTAAACTGAATACAGAATGTAATGGCTATTGCCATGTCAAAGCCAATAGGCAGCTAAACTGAATACAGGATGCAATGTCTAATGCCATATCAAACCCAATAGGCAGCTAAACTGAACAAAACATATAGGGCCAGATGTAGAAAGATTCCAAATTGCGATTTGCAATTTGCGAGTCCCTGCGACTCGCAAATTGCAAGTCGCAATTTGGAATGCAGAAAGGTGTCTCAGACACCTTCTGCAACTCGCTATGGGGTCGCAAAGACCCACCTCATAAATATTTATGAGGTGGGTCGCAGTTTGCGACCCCATAGCGAGTCTAGGCACTCACGGGGATGGTGGCCTGCTGGAGACAGCAGACCACCATCTCCGTGACTGCTTTTAAATAAAGCAGTTTTTTTTTTTCTCTTTGCAGCCCGTTTTCCTTAAAGGAAAACGAGCTGCAAATAGAAAAAAATACCGAAACCTTTTGTTTCGGTTTTTTTTCAGAGTAGGCAGTGGTCCATAGGACCACTGCCTGCTCTGAAAAAATAATTTTGTGAGCATTCACAAAGGTGAAGGGGTCCCGTGGGGACCCCTTCCCCTTTGCGAATGAGTTACCATCCACTTCAAGTGGATGGTAACTGCGAGTTGATTTGCGACCGCTTTCGCGGTCACAAATCAACTTAAATCGCGGTGCGAGTCGCAAATAGGAAGGGAACACCCCTTCCTATTTGCGAGTCGGAAACACATTTTGCGAGTCGGTTCCGACTCGCAAAATGTGTTTCTGCATCGCTTGAGGGCTTTTGCACCTCGCAAACGGCGTTTTTCGCCGTTTGCGAGGTGCAAAAGCCTACCTACATCTGGCCCATAATGTGCTACTGGTGAACATTGAACAACTAATGTGCGCAGTGGTGAAACACAAAGTCATTGGTCAAACACAATTAATAGCATCACAGCTTCTCTCTCATCGAGCTGTGTTCCGTACTCCCTCCAACTAGGACAAGTCACTCTAATTCTCAAAAAACCTGGAGCACATCCTAATGACCTCAACAACTTCAGACCTGTCAGCAACCTTTCTTTCCCAGCAAAAGCAATTGAAAAATGCATCTTGACCCAACTAAACTAGTACATCAATAAATTCAAGCTCAACAACACCTTCCATTCAGGATTCAGAATACGGTGTAGCCCGGAAAATGCAATGATCAATATATCAGGAGACATTCTTAGACCTCTAGATAAAAGTGACTCTTGCATCCTAGTCCTGAGTGATCTAACTAAACTAACACATCAACAAATTCAAGCTCGACAACACCTTCCAATCAGGATTCAGAATAGGGTGTAGCCCGGAAAATGCTATAATCAATATATAAGGAGACATTCTTAGACCTCTAGATAAAAGTGACTCTTGCCTCCTAGGGCCAGATGTATGTAAAAAGCCTTTTGCGAATCGGAAATAGCGATTTTTAAGAAATCGCTATTTCTGATTCGCAAAATGCAATGTATCATATTTGCGATTCGGTAATAGCGATTTCTTAAAAATCGCAAATGCTATTACCGAATCGCAAATTGCGATACCGGCCCCCGTTCGTATCTATGGGCCTGTTGGCCCATATTTCCAAATATTTTACATGTCCCAAATTGCGAATTCCTAACTGGAATTCACAATTTTGGGAAATGCAAAGTCCAGGGTGCTGGGGGACTAAGGCCACCTCTGCTGCACCCCAAAACATTTTTTAACAACATGTAAGGTGCACACATGCCAAAAGGGCATGTGTGCTTTACATGTAAATTTGAAAAATGCATTTTTAAAATTTGCACATGGTTACCACCAAGTTCAACTTGGTGATAATAGCGATTCCTTAATGCCCAATTCGCATTAAGGAATTGCTTGTTACATGTGGTTTAGAAATCGCAAATAAGGATTCCTTATTTGCGATTTCTTATTTAGAGAGTCGCAATTTGCGACTCTCTAAACAGGGTCGCAATTTTAAGGAATCGCTATTTTAGCGATTCCTTAAAATTGCATTCAGAATGCCTTTGATACATTCTGAAAGGGCTTTTTGCATTCGCAAACGGGCATTCGCACCGTTTGCGAATGAAAAAAGCTTTGATACATCTGGTCCCTAGTCCTGAGTGATCTAACTAAATTAGCAAATCAACAAATTCAAGTTCGACAACACCTTCCAATCAGGATTCAGAATAGGGTGTAGCCCGGAAAATGCTGTGATCAGGAGACATTCTTAGACCTCTAGATAAAAGTGACTCTTTCCTCCTAGTCCTGAGTGATCTATTGGCAGCATTTGCTTAGTTATCCACCAAGCTTTATATGAGACCCTCAAGAATCGCACTGGTATCAATGGCACAGTCTTGAGATGGTTTACGACCAATCTACAACATCGCTCTCAACAAATAAAAATCAGCAGTTGTCTCTCGCAACCTACACCATTTCCACAAGGAGTTCCACAAGGCTCTATCCTCGCTCAAACCCTTTTTAACCTCCTCATGGAACCCCTTACAATTATCCTGAATCAAGCAGGTGTGAAATACCACCTATATGCTGACAACACAACATTATTACAAAATATCATCCGACTGTGACATTTGCCATCTGAATACCACACTAAACAAGACACAAACCTGGCTAAGCACCAGCCACCTAAAACTGAACCAGAATAAAACTGAACTTTTACTCTTTTACTCCAACCACAAGCCTTTGTCAATCAAAGAATAGCTCAAGAGCATGGATGCTCTTAACTGGTCTCTCTCACTCTCCAACTCCAAGAAGTCCCTGGGAATCATCCTAAACAGAAAGATGTCAATGAAAGAACACCTCAACAATTCAGACAAAGGAACACTCTACACCCTAAAACATCTCAGGAAAATCAAACTGTTTATCCCACCTGAAGACCTAAAGACTGTAGTACAATCTCTAGTCCTCTTGAAACTTGACTGCAGCAAAGTCATAATAACTGCGACCCCAAAGAGCCACATTGAGCATCTAAGAACATCTCTTAATGCAGCCGCCATACTCCTCACAGGTACCAAAAGTTCTGGTCACCTTTCTCCCGCTCTCAGGAGTCTCAAGACAGCTTGTATCACCCACAAAATTCTTCACACTGCAAACCCTAAATATTTGGGAAAAAATATTGAGAGCGAGTAGAAATCGGGCCCTCAGAAGCTCCAACTCACTCCTTTTCATCACCCTCAAACTGAAATAAATCCCAGAAACGTTCCTTCTCAGGTAATAATTACCCATGGATTTAGAACTCACTTTCCAAAGATCTTTGCTTTAATCCCTCGCATACTTACTTCATATGGAACCTCAAATCACTATTGCTGGACAAATACTTTAACTCACTGCCATGAGCCCTCCACACCAACAGGATAATTCGGCACAGTCTCTTGTCCCAGCTTTTAATCAGTCACTAATGCCACTGATGGATAATGTTGCATTTTTGTATACCTTTTAATATACATATATAATGTTGCATTGTTTTTTATTCCTTCTGGGTATTACTATGTCAACCTTGAATCCTTGTATTAATGCCATGATCTCTGTTCCCTCGTACAGAAAAGTGCTCTGATACTCTCGAGTCTAGCCACCACTATATAAATCTCTCAGTAAATAAAAAAAGAATTAAACTGCAGTTCACTTATTTTTGCCTGTTGTTGGTGGATGGGGATCCAACAAAAATGCCAGATTGTGGTGATTTGCACCTGTGTCCTGCAGGCAAAAACACATTGGCCCAGCCCTATGTCTGAATTCTTCAGCAGTGGCTCAGTCTCACTGACCTCAGTAGTAGGTTTCTAATAAACTAGGAACCTGTATCGAGCCATCCAAGCATCTTACATGTATTACTTTGCATCTTTTCCTACTGCCAGGGTACTATGGAGTGGTCCCAACATCTTTCCTCAGCAGTCCACATTTCACACCCAAGGGTATGTAGTATTCTAAGAATGCCCCCACATTTTTCTAACTGGAGAATGTAAGTGGTCCGATGCTCTTTCCCCATGTATAAATTGTCATGATCCTGTACCCGACTTTAGTCTACATTATGACTCGAAAATTAGGACGTTTTAATTGTTCAGTCCTCTCTTTCCACATAAAGCATAACCTTATTTTTGATCCTTTTACACCACCCCTCTCTAATGGGCTCATCTTCACCCGGCCAAAGCATGCTTTAAAGTGTTAAAATCCCAACTGAACATTTATGTGCACAACCAAGGGATATGTCTATTGCCAAGATGACTGGAATGCTAAAAAAATACCATGGCAGATGCTAAGTAGGCGTATAAGAGCACTCTTCGCCTCATTTCCAGTGCCGCCAACCACGAATACACTTGGCTCCTGGCGCTGCCATCTGATGCTCCATTTTCCAGGCACAAGCATGTGGCAGAGGCACCAGTTTTCTGTTTCCCAATCTTCTGCAGGACATTTAATCCCGCACAGTGTGTGATTACAGAAGCTTTCAGATATACCACTTAAGAGAGGCTGGAGTGCGTGCTGGCGGTTAACCACACTCTAGGCAACTTGTCACGTGACTTCGGAGTCTCAGTGTGTAAGGAGGGGGAAGAACGGAGACTTCTCCCATGCTTGTATAAGACGGGTACACTGCAACACATTAGCAAGTGGAATGCTGAAGCCAGACAAAGTAACACTAGCTGCCAACATTAATATCTAGTCAGCCATTTTGTCATCCACAGTAGTCATCATCTTCTCCATTGAATTCCTATTTGCTGACTGTCTTGGCTTGCTGAATAGCGGTGGGTGTGCTTGGCCTTCCCGCGCAGTCCTTTCATTACCTCGTTCAATTCTAGAACGTATGTCCATTACAGCTAGAAAGTCTTTGATGTGTAACACAATATACTCTCCTTCCACTAAAGTATAACGTAAAACAGTAAGCAAAAAGATAACAACAGCAGATTCACTGGTGTAAACAGAGTTTGCTGCAAGGAGGTCCCTGCCACTCCGATGTCACTGGACCGATGGAGATGTTTAAAACCAAAAGTTCCAGATGGATTGGGGCAATGTGTCCATTAGTGGCTTTCATGCAATGAATTGTCCTCCAGCTCAAGTAGCCAACAGTCAAGATAAGTAAGCAGCTAATTCAAGAACTGAACCCTAAAAGTCACAGGTCTGTGTCTTTTCAGTTGCTTCCCCACCAGACGTGTGAACGATCGGTGGGCTGGGGCTGCTTTGCTGCAGGCAGTGGGCTGCTCCAGAGGAGATCTACGGTGGCCCACCTGTGGCTCGGATTGCACCCCGAAGGTGACAGCAGTGAATCCTGAGGTGAGGAGGCGGGGGAGAGGCTGAACTTAGTGTGTTGGAGCATTCTTACTTGCGTGACCCCTGGGGGGCACCAGAGGGGTACTGGAGAGACAGTTTGGCATGATCAAAGGCTCCCCTCCCCCACCTTCCACAGTAACGAGATGTGGAATCTAAGTGCAGTGCTCCTAAAGGGTGAGGAGGTGCTGTTTGGCTGCTTGGCTGGGGGGGCCTCTGTGTACTTTTTCCCAGCCAAGGGTATTCCTGGTGGCTCGCCGCTTTGGAGAGAGTCCCCGATGGGATGCCCTGCAAGCAGCTCTGAGGACTGGATCATCATTCTGTGCAGCTCTGTTGGCTTGGGAGTACATCCCTGCGTGGAGAGGAAAGTGAGCCATTGTGCAGAGCCCCTTACCTGGCTTGGAGCTAGCAGATTGATGCGCGGAGTGGTCTTGCTGTGGGGGTGCTCCTCTGGCTGTGATCTGGTGCTCAGTCTCATCACTGGTGCACCATGGTTAAAAGCACCAAAATGATGGACACAGACTTGGGGGGCCCCTTGCGACCCAGCACTGTCCCTGCTTGCTTGGTGAGCATCCAACATTCATCTGATGGATCTACACTACTCGCTCCCATCCTTCAGGATGTATTGCAGGCCATTGCTGCCTCATGGGAGGCCCCAGAAACCAAGATTTAGCATGGATTTGGGCCTCCTGTGCGATGACCACCAACGGCTGGCGGAGAGGTTCACAGCGACAGAGAAAGAGCTGTCTGAAACAACCCTGGTTGTGGCAGAGATGAGCAATTGTCTGGGGTCCATTGAATCCCACCTGAAGGGAAGGCACTCAAGAAAAGGGCAGAAAATGCAGAAAACAGAGCGAGACGCATTAACATTAGAGTAGTGGGGCTCCCAGCAAAGGTAGAGGGCACTGACATGGAGCGCTACTTGATGGTGTGGCTCCGGTGTGAGATGGCGCCTGAGAGCTTATCCACCTTTTTCGCTCTCGAGAGAGCGCATAGAGTCCCAGCTCGACAGCTCCCCCGGGTGCTCCACCGAGATCAGTTGTGCTCTTACTACTCTTCAAAGATCAGGACTTTATTCTGCAACAGGTGCGCTGGAGGGAAACTCTTATGGTAGAGAATCAAGTGCTGTCTTTCCCTGATTTTTCTCAAGAAGTTCAGCGGGTGGCATTTACTGAGGTGAAGAAGAAGTTGCGGGGATTGGCAGTGGCATACTCCATGCTGTTCTGGCCAGGCTCAGAGTTGTGGCGCCTAAGGGGGTGCAGCTTTTCTCCTCACCTCAGGATGTTTGGTCTTGGATGTAATGCCAACCTCACCCAGGGCCAAGTGGAGGGCCCACGCATAAAAGCAAAGACGCCACCCGTTATCCAGAAGACAGAGATCTCCAGTGCCGACTGGACCCCATATGGAGGCTGAGGTGCGGCATGAGCACCGGAGTGCGGTTGAAGTGGTTGCCTCTTTGAGTAGCTTATCGCCTGGTCTGCAGCCTTCATCCCAGCAGGAGAGTGAGGGGAGGTCGGACCCGGATTGTGTGTCCCTCACCTTGGACCACTCCAGAGAGCTATTGCCGGTGGTAACCCCCAGAACTGCGGGTGAATTGATTTGATGTACAGGTCTGGAATAAGGTTTTGACTGCATGGGAATGGGCATGTTGCTTGAATTTATCTTGCTGCGGCTCGTTGAATATTTTTAAGTTGAGGGACCCATTTCTCCAGGGTTGAGTTGTGTAAAAATTTGGAATGTAAAGGTTTAATGATGGTTGGATTGGGGCCTGGAGGGTCCAGCCCCAGGTGCTGCTGATTGCCATCTCCCCAAAAGCTTTCTAATGCAAAGGCCTAGCTGTTGGGTTATTGTGAGAAGGTAGCCTCTTTCTAGCCTTGTTACCCCCACTTTTGGCCTGTTTGTGAGTGTATGTCAGGGTGTTTGTCACTGTTTTCACTGTCTCACTGGGATCCTGATAGCCAGGCCTCAGTGCTCATAGTGAAAACACTATGTTTTCAGTATGTTTGTTATGTGTCACTGGGATCCTGCTTGTCAGGACCCCAGTGCTCATAGGTTTGTGGCCTATATGTATGTGTCACTGGGACCCTGTCACACAGGGCCCCAGTGCTCATAGGCGTGCATGTATATGTTCCCTGTGTGGTGCCTAACTGTCTCACTGAGGCTCTGCTAACCAGAACCTCAGTGGTTATGCTCTCTCATTACTTTCAAATTGTCACTAACAGGCTAGTGACCAATTTTACCAATTTACATTGGCTTACTGGAACACCCTTATAATTCCCTAGTATATGGTACTGAGGTACCCAGGGTATTGGGGTTCCAGGAGATCCCTATGGGCTGCAGCATTTCTTTTGCCACCCATAGGGAGCTCTGACAATTCTTACACAGGCCTGCCACTGCAGCCTGAGTGAAATAACGTCCACGTTATTTCACAGCCATTTTACACTGCACTTAAGTAACTTATAAGTCACCTATATGTCTAACCTTTACCTGGTAAAGGTTAGGTGCAAAGTTACTTAGTGTGTGGGCACCCTGGCACTAGCCAAGGTGCCCCCACATTGTTCAGAGCCAATTCACTGAACTTTGTGAGTGCGGGGACACCATTACACGCGTGCACTACATATAGGTCACTACCTATATGTAGCTTCACCATCGTAACTCCGAATATGGCCATGTAACATGTCTATGATCATGGAATTGCCCCCTCTATGCCATCCTGGCATTGTTGGTACAATTCCATGATCCCAGTGGTCTGTAGCACAGACCCTGGTACTGCCAAACTGCCCTTCCTGGGGTTTCACTGCAGCTGCTGCTGCTGCCAACCCCTCAGACAGGCATCTGCCCTCCTGGGGTCCAGCCAGGCCTGGCCCAGGATGGCAGAACAAAGAACTTCCTCTGAGAGAGGGTGTGACACCCTCTCCCTTTGGAAAATGGTGTGAAGGCAGGGGAGGAGTAGCCTCCCCCAGCCTCTGGAAATGCTTTGTTGGGCACAGAGGTGCCCAATTCTGCATAAGCCAGTCTACACCGGTTCAGGGACCCCTTAGCCCCTGCTCTGGCGCGAAACTGGACAAAGGAAAGGGGAGTGACCACTCCCCTGACCTGCACCTCCCCTGGGAGGTGTCCAGAGCTCCTCCAGTGTGCTCCAGACCTCTGCCATCTTGGAAACAGAGGTGCTGCTGGCACACTGGACTGCTCTGAGTGGCCAGTGCCACCAGGTGACGTCAGAGACTCCTTGTGATAGGCTCCTTCAGGTGTTAGTAGCCTTTCCTCTCTCCTAGGTAGCCAAACCCTCTTTTCTGGCTATTTAGGGTCTCTGTCTCTGGGGAAACTTTAGATAACGAATGCATGAGCTCAGCCGAGTTCCTCTGCATCTCCCTCTTCACCTTCTGATAAGGAATCGACCGCTGACCGCGCTGGAAGCCTGCAAACCTGCAACATAGTAGCAAAGACGACTACTGCAACTCTGTAACGCTGATCCTGCCGCCTTCTCGACTGTTTTCCTGCTTGTGCATGCTGTGGGGGTAGCCTGCCTCCTCTCTGCACCAGAAGCTCCGAAGAAATCTCCCGTGGGTCGACGGAATCGTCCCCCTGCAACCGCAGGCACCAAAAAGCTGCATCTCCGGTCCCTTGGGTCTCCTCTCAGCACGACGAGCGAGGTCCCTCGAATCCAGCGACACCGTCCAAGTGACCCCCACAGTCCAGTGACTCTTCAGCCCAAGTTTGGTGGAGGTAAGTCCTTGCCTCACCTCGCTGGGCTGCATTGCTGGGAACCGCGACTTTGCAAGCTTCTCCGGCCCCTGTGCACTTCTGGCGGAAATCCTTCGTGCACAGCCAAGCCGGGGTCCACGGCACTCTAACCTGCATTGCACGACTTTCTAAGTTGGTCTCCGGCAACGTGGGACTCCTTTGTGCAACTTCGGCGAGCACCGTTTCACGCATCCTCGTAGTGCCTGTTTCTGGCACTTCTCCGGGTGCTACCTGCTTCAGTGAGGGCTCCTTGTCTTGCTCGACGTCCCCTCTCCCTGCAGGTCCAATTTGCGACCTCCTGGTCCCTCCTGGGCCCCAGCAGCGTCCAAAAACGCCAAACGCACGATTTGCGTGTAGCAAGGCTTGTTGGCGTCCATCCGGCGGGAAAACACTTCTGCACGACTCTCCAAGGCGTGGGGGATCCATCCTCCAAAGGGGAAGTCTCTAGCCCTTGTCGTTCCTGCAGTATTCACAGTTCTTCAGCCTAGTAAGAGCTTCTTTGCTCCAACCGCTGGCATTTCTTGGGCATCTGCCCATCTCCGAGCTGCTTGTGACTTTTGGACTTGGTCCCCTTGTTCCACAGGTACCTTCAGAGAGGAATCCATCGTTGTTGCATTGTTGATTTGTGTTTTCCCTGCATTCTCTCTCTAACACGACTATTTTGTCCTTAGGGGAACTTTGGTGCACTTTGCACTCACTTTTCAGGGTCTTGGGGTGGGTTATTTTGCTAACTCTCACTATTTTCTAATAGTCCCAGCGACCCTCTACAAGGTCACATAGGTTTGGGGTCCATTCGTGGTTCGCATTCCACTTCTGGAGTATATGGTTTGTGTTGCCCCTATCCCTATGTTTCCCCATTGCATCCTATTGTAACTATACATTGTTTGCACTGTTTTCTAAGACTATACTGCATATTTTTGCTATTGTGTATATATATCTTGTGTATATTTCCTATCCTCTCACTGAGGGTACACTCTAAGATACTTTGGCATATTGTCATAAAAATAAAGTACCTTTATTTTTAGTATAACTGTGTATTGTGTTTTCTTATGATATTGTGCATATGACACTAAGTGGTACTGTAGTAGCTTCACACGTCTCCTAGTTCAGCCTGAGCTGCTCTGCTAAGCTACCATTATCTATCAGCCTAAGCTGCTAGACACCCTATACACTAATAAGGGATAACTGGGCCTGGTGCAAGGTGCAAGTACCCCTTGGTACTCACTACAAGCCAGTCCAGCCTCCTACATTGGTTGTGCAGTGGTGGGATAAGTGCTTTGAGACTACTTACCACTCTTGTCATTGTACTTTTCATAAGAGAAAAATATACAAAACAAGGTCAGTGTATATACACATAGCCAAAAAGTTTTGCATTTCCTCTTTTCACTCTTTTCTAAGTGCTGAAAAGTACTTCTAAACTTTCAAAAAGTTCTTAAAAGTTTGAAAAGTTTTTTTTTTTTTTTTTTTTGTCTTTCCAAAAAGTTCTGAAAACTTTTTTCTCTTTGTCTATCACTTTAACTCTCTCTAAAAAAAAAAATGTCTGGCACAGGAAAAAATGTTGAACTGTCCAAACTTGCATATGATCACCTTAGCTGGAAAGGAGCAAGGAGTCTCTGCATAGAGAGAGGTTTGAGTGTAGGGAAGAATCCTTCCTTAGAACTGTTAATTAATATGCTTAGAGTACAGGATAAGGCCATAAGTGCCCAATCTGTAGAAAAAGTAGCTAATGGTTCTCAATCTGATCCAGGGACTCCCCCAGGAAAAGGTTCAGGAAAGAAACTTCTCAGCCTGCCCATTACTAGACAGTCTAGCATAGTTGGTACAGAGGTTGAATCACATCATACTGATGATGTGCTCTCACATTATGCTGGTAGCCAAGCTGTTAGGGTGCCCTTGGTAAGGGACAGGTCTCCTTCTGTTCATTCCCATCATACCTCTGTATCTAGAAATGTCCCTCCCACCCACCCTGATGACAGATTGTTAGAAAGGGAGCTCAATAGATTGAGAGTGGAACAAACCAGACTGAAGCTCAAGAAGCAACAGCTGGATTTGGATAGACAGTCTTTAGAAATAGAGAGGGAAAGACAGAAGTTGGGTTTAGATACCCATGGTGGCAGCAGCAGTATTCCCCATAGTCATCCTGCAAAAGAGCATGATTCCAGGAATCTGCACAAGATAGTTCCCCCTTATAAGGAGGGGGATGACATTAACAAGTGGTTTGCTGCACTTGAGAGGGCCTGTGCTGTACAGGATGTCCCTCAAAAGCAGTGGGCTGCTATCCTATGGCTATCATTTAGTGGAAAAGGTAGGGATAGGCTCCTTACAGTGAAAGAAAATGATGCCAATAATTTTACAGTTCTTAAGAATGCACTCCTGGATGGTTATGGCTTAACCACTGAACAGTACAGGATAAAGTTCAGAGAGACCAAAAAGGAGTCTTCACAAGACTGGGTTGATTTCATTGACCATTCAGTGAAGGCCTTGGAGGGGTGGTTACATGGCAGTAAAGTTACTGATTATGAAAGCCTGTATAACACAATCCTGAGAGAGCATATACTTAATAATTGTGTGTCTGATTTGTTGCACCAGTACCTGGTAGACTCTGATCTGACCTCTCCCCAAGAATTGGGAAAGAAGGCAGACAAATGGGTCAGAACAAGGGTGAACAGAAAAGTTCATACAGGGGGTGACAAAGATGGCAATAAGAAGAAAGATGGTGAAAAATCTCAAGATAAGCATGGGGATAAGGGTAAAACCAAAGATCCCACTTCAAATCTTAAACACTCTTCAGAGGGTGGGGATAAAACAAATTCTTCCTCTTCTTCCCAACCTGCACACATTAAAAAGCCTTGGTGCTTTGTGTGTAAAAATAGAGGCCATAGGCCAGGGGATAAGTCCTGTCCAGGTAAACCCCCTGAGCCTACCACCACTAATACATCAAGCTCTAGTGCCCCTAGCAGTAGTGGTACTAGTGGTGGGACTGCTGGCAACAGTCAAGCAAAGGGTGTAGTTGGGTTCACTTATGGGTCCATAGTGGAAACTGATGTAATCAGTCCCAAGACAGTTTCTGTCACACCTAGTGGCACTGGCCTTGCCACACTGGCTGCTTGTCCCCTTACAATGGATAAGTACAGGCAGACAGTTTCAATAAATGGTGTTGAGGCCTTGGCCTACAGGGACACAGGTGCCAGTTTCACTTTGGAGACTGAAAACCTAGTGCCTCCTGAACAACACATCATTGGACAACAGTATAAGATTATTGATGTCCATAACTCCACTAAGTTTCTTCCCTTAGCTATAATTCAGTTTAGTTGGGGTGGAGTTACTGGCCCTAAGCAGGTGGTGGTATCACCTAGCTTACCTGTAGACTGTCTCTTAGGTAATGACCTAGAGGCCTCAGGTTGGGCTGATGTAGAGTTTTATGCCCATGCAGCCATGCTGGGCATCCCTGAGGAATTGTTCCCTCTCATTTCTACTGAAATGAAAAAGCAAAGGAGAGAAGGCCTGAAAACTCAGGATCCCTCTCCATCAACAGGTAAAAAGGGTATCACAGTATCCCCTAACCACCCTACCATTCAGGATACCATTCCTGTGGTGGGAGAAACCTCTCCTGGGGTGGCACCTGTTCCAAGGGAATCATCAGCTGGCATAGCTGGACTCCCTGAGGTAGAAGTACCTCTCTGTGGGATAACTAACATTGGTGACAAAAAGAGCACCATTTTAGTTAACATGGAGCATCCCTCCAACCCTCCCAGAGAAACTTTAGTGCAGAAACCCTGTACTGCCTCACAACACTTAGGACAGCATCCCTGCCCTAGTGTGGAGCTCATAGGACAGCATCCCTGCCCTGCTCCAACTCAAGAGAAACAGCATCCCTGTTCCCTCTTCCAGCCAAATGGACAAAGTTTTTGCCCAGCTATGGCTTTACTGAGACAGCATCCCTGTCTGGCATTTCCATCATTACAAATAGGTTCAGTGGATAATTCCCACTGCTCTAAACTAAAACTTACTGATAGAAACTCTGAAAATACATCTTCACATTGTTGGTTAGCTAAAAAACTTCAAACAGGGTGGTTTACATCCCCACAGGGAAGTAACCATATAGTGGATGATAAAGGGAGTAACCAGTCTATTGCAGAGCTACTCTCTACTTATCACCACTTAGACAATAAAGTCTCAACTGGCCAAGGTTAGCCTTATTGTCCTTCGTTTGGGGGGGGGTTGTGTGAGAAGGTAGCCTCTTTCTAGCCTTGTTACCCCCACTTTTGGCCTGTTTGTGAGTGTATGTCAGGGTGTTTGTCACTGTTTTCACTGTCTCACTGGGATCCTGATAGCCAGGCCTCAGTGCTCATAGTGAAAACACTATGTTTTCAGTATGTTTGTTATGTGTCACTGGGATCCTGCTTGTCAGGACCCCAGTGCTCATAGGTTTGTGGCCTATATGTATGTGTCACTGGGACCCTGTCACACAGGGCCCCAGTGCTCATAGGCGTGCATGTATATGTTCCCTGTGTGGTGCCTAACTGTCTCACTGAGGCTCTGCTAACCAGAACCTCAGTGGTTATGCTCTCTCATTACTTTCAAATTGTCACTAACAGGCTAGTGACCAATTTTACCAATTTACATTGGCTTACTGGAACACCCTTATAATTCCCTAGTATATGGTACTGAGGTACCCAGGGTATTGGGGTTCCAGGAGATCCCTATGGGCTGCAGCATTTCTTTTGCCACCCATAGGGAGCTCTGACAATTCTTACACAGGCCTGCCACTGCAGCCTGAGTGAAATAACGTCCACGTTATTTCACAGCCATTTTACACTGCACTTAAGTAACTTATAAGTCACCTATATGTCTAACCTTTACCTGGTAAAGGTTAGGTGCAAAGTTACTTAGTGTGTGGGCACCCTGGCACTAGCCAAGGTGCCCCCACATTGTTCAGAGCCAATTCACTGAACTTTGTGAGTGCGGGGACACCATTACACGCGTGCACTACATATAGGTCACTACCTATATGTAGCTTCACCATGGTAACTCCGAATATGGCCATGTAACATGTCTATGATCATGGAATTGCCCCCTCTATGCCATCCTGGCATTGTTGGTACAATTCCATGATCCCAGTGGTCTGTAGCACAGACCCTGGTACTGCCAAACTGCCCTTCCTGGGGTTTCACTGCAGCTGCTGCTGCTGCCAACCCCTCAGACAGGCATCTGCCCTCCTGGGGTCCAGCCAGGCCTGGCCCAGGATGGCAGAACAAAGAACTTCCTCTGAGAGAGGGTGTGACACCCTCTCCCTTTGGAAAATGGTGTGAAGGCAGGGGAGGAGTAGCCTCCCCCAGCCTCTGGAAATGCTTTGTTGGGCACAGAGGTGCCCAATTCTGCATAAGCCAGTCTACACCGGTTCAGGGACCCCTTAGCCCCTGCTCTGGCGCGAAACTGGACAAAGGAAAGGGGAGTGACCACTCCCCTGACCTGCACCTCCCCTGGGAGGTGTCCAGAGCTCCTCCAGTGTGCTCCAGACCTCTGCCATCTTGGAAACAGAGGTGCTGCTGGCACACTAGACTGCTCTGAGTGGCCAGTGCCACCAGGTGACGTCAGAGACTCCTTGTGATAGGCTCCTTCAGGTGTTAGTAGCCTTTCCTCTCTCCTAGGTAGCCAAACCCTCTTTTCTGGCTATTTAGGGTCTCTGTCTCTGGGGAAACTTTAGATAACGAATGCATGAGCTCAGCCGAGTTCCTCTGCATCTCCCTCTTCACCTTCTGATAAGGAATCGACCGCTGACCGCGCTGGAAGCCTGCAAACCTGCAACATAGTAGCAAAGACGACTACTGCAACTCTGTAACGCTGATCCTGCCGCCTTCTCGACTGTTTTCCTGCTTGTGCATGCTGTGGGGGTAGCCTGCCTCCTCTCTGCACCAGAAGCTCTGAAGAAATCTCCCGTGGGTCGACGGAATCGTCCCCCTGCAACCGCAGGCACCAAAAAGCTGCATCTCCGGTCCCTTGGGTCTCCTCTCAGCACGACGAGCGAGGTCCCTCGAATCCAGCGACACCGTCCAAGTGACCCCCACAGTCCAGTGACTCTTCAGCCCAAGTTTGGTGGAGGTAAGTCCTTACCTCACCTCGCTGGGCTGCATTGCTGGGAACCGCGACTTTGCAAGCTTCTCCGGCCCCTGTGCACTTCCGGCGGAAATCCTTCGTGCACAGCCAAGCCGGGGTCCAAGGCACTCTAACCTGCATTGCACGACTTTCTAAGTTGGTCTCCGGCGACGTGGGTCTCCTTTGTGCAACTTCGGCGAGCACCGTTTCACGCATCCTCGTAGTGCCTGTTTCTGGCACTTCTCCGGGTGCTACCTGCTTCAGTGAGGGCTCCTTATCTTGCTCGACGTCCCCTCTCCCTGCAGGTCCAATTTGCGACCTCCTGGTCCCTCCTGGGCCCCAGCAGCGTCCAAAAACGCCAAACGCATGATTTGCGTGTAGCAAGGCTTGTTGGCGTCCATCCGGCGGGAAAACACTTCTGCACGACTCTCCAAGGCGTGGGGGATCCATCCTCCAAAGGGGAAGTCTCTAGCCCTTGTCGTTCCTGCAGTATTCACAGTTCTTCAGCCTAGTAAGAGCTTCTTTGCACCAACCGCTGGCATTTCTTGGGCATCTGCCCATCTCCGAGCTGCTTGTGACTTTTGGACTTGGTCCCCTTGTTCCACAGGTACCTTCAGAGAGGAATCCATCGTTGTTGCATTGCTGATTTGTGTTTTCCTTGCATTCTCTCTCTAACACGACTATTTTGTCCTTAGGGGAACTTTGGTGCACTTTGCACTCACTTTTCAGGGTCTTGGGGTGGGTTATTTTGCTAACTCTCACTATTTTCTAATAGTCCCAGCGACCCTCTACAAGGTCACATAGGTTTGGGGTCCATTCGTCGTTCGCATTCCACTTCTGGAGTATATGGTTTGTGTTGCCCCTATCCCTATGTTTCCCCATTGCATCCTATTGTAACTATACATTGTTTGCACTGTTTTCTAAGACTATACTGCATATTTTTGCTATTGTGTATATATATCTTGTGTATATTTCCTATCCTCTCACTGAGGGTACACTCTAAGATACTTTGGCATATTGTCATAAAAATAAAGTACCTTTATTTTTAGTATAACTGTGTATTGTGTTTTCTTATGATATTGTGCATATGACACTAAGTGGTACTGTAGTAGCTTCACACGTCTCCTAGTTCAGCCTGAGCTGCTCTGCTAAGCTACCATTATCTATCAGCCTAAGCTGCTAGACACCCTATACACTAATAAGGGATAACTGGGCCTGGTGCAAGGTGCAAGTACCCCTTGGTACTCACTACAAGCCAGTCCAGCCTCCTACAGTTATAGTTTAGATGAGTGGGGTGTTTCCCCCTGTCCTTGGGTGTGGGAGTTGGGCAGAGTTGTTCTTGGTTGAGGTTTGAGGTTGACGTAACACCCCACCCCGATTCGAGGGATAACTGGTACTATCTGCAAGGAGCATACCTGGAAGACAGGTGGTTTCCACCATTTCCCTGGGCTGGGCGAGTCACTTGCTAATTACCCTGAGGTCTGAACATGACTCAGGGACATTCCTATATAACCTAATATATTGGAATGTCCGGGGTATCCACACCATGAATAAGAGGTACAAGATGTTCTTGTTCTTGCAGAGGCGGGGAGTTAAAATTGCCTTTTTGCAGGAAATGCACCAGGCAGCTAAAGAGGGTGCAGTACTGCAGTGGCGTTGGAGAGGGCATGTCTATTACACAACCTTTTCCATGTATGCTAGGGGGACCTTGATCTTGGTCAGAGGGGGCATTCCCTTTCAACTCATACACACCGTGACAGATCCTGAGAGCAGGTATGTGGCCGTGGTGGGCAAGTTAAAATTGGGGAGATATCTCACTGGTTAGTGTGTACGACCCCAGTACTAATAAACCAGCCTCCTTTGACCAATTGTCCTCCCAACTATCCAATATACTGGCAGATACAGTGATTGTACGGGGTGATTTTAACTGTGTGGCAGACCATGTTTTAGATTGCGCCCATCCCCCACTGCCAGACTCTCCGACTCACTAGACAGTGGATTACTCCGCTGACAATGAGGGGATGACATCGGCCTACCAGACTGAATGGGAGGCAATGAAAGTGGTCATCCAAGGCCACTGTCTGGCAGAATCTAGGGGTGCGCTGTATCCTACAGCAAGAAGTTACAGTTGCAGAATCTCAGCTCCAATCAATAGAGTTGGATCAACTGGGACGGCCCGACCTCCATCAAACTCTCTTGGACGCCTGAGAGAGTGTTAAAGAGCACACTGAACATCTCCGCTCCTTCGATCATAAGGCGTACATTGAATGGTCCCATGACAATAGGCTCGAGCAGGGCTTTTGCTGACATGACTGGCTAACCAGGCCTGCATGGGATCACTGACAGTTGAACTGATCACCCCTGCGGGGGAGTCCCTCATCACCCAAGCCCCAATCAATGACTATTTCTCCTCATTCTATCAAACTCTCTACACCAGTAGGCTGCCCTCTGACGCGTGAGGCGCCCCCTGTTCCTCCAAGCGTCCATATTTCTAAACCTTGCCCGCAAGGCTGCTGATAACCTGGGAGCAGACATCACCATAACGGAGGTACTCAGGTCGATTAAGGGAATGGTCAGAGGTAAAGTAGGGAGCCATTGATCATTGAGTATCAAATCATTAACATTTATAAAGCGCGCTACTCACCCGTGCGGGTCTCAAGGCGCTGGGGAAAAGGGGGGGTTATCGCTGCTCGAACAGCCAGGACTTTAGGAGTCTCTGGAAAGCGGAGTGGTCCTGGGTGGTCCTGAGGCTGGTGGGGAGGGAGTTCCAGGTCTTGGCCGCCAGAAAGGAGAAAGATCTCCCACCCGCCGTGGAGCGGCGGATGCGAGGGACAGCAGCGAGTGCGAGGCCAGAGGAGCGGAGGAGGCGGGTGGGGACGTAGAAGTTGAGGCGTCTGTTGAGGTATTCCGGTCCCTTGTCGTGGAGGGCTTTGTGTGCGTGGGTGAGAAGTCGGAAGGTGATCCTTTTGCTGACTGGGAGCCAATGCAGGTGTCTCAGGTGTGCGGAGATGTGGCTGCTGCGGGGTACGTCGAGGATGAGGCGGGCCGAGGCGTTTTGAATGCGTTGCAGGCGATTTTGGAGTTTGGCTGTGGTCCCGGCATAGAAGGTGTTGCCGTAGTCCAGGCGGCTCGTGACGAGGGCGTGGGTCACGGTTTTTCTGGTGTCGGCGGGGATCCAGCGGAAGATCTTGCGGAGCATGCGGAGGGTGAGGAAGCAGGCGGAGGACACGGTGTTGACTTGCTTGGTCATGGTGAGAAGAGGGTCCAAGATGAAGCCGAGGTTGCGGGCGTGGTCTGTGGGGGTCGGTGCGGTGCCGAGGGCCGTGGGCCACCAGGAGTCGTCCCAGGCGGACGGGGTGTTGCCGAGGATGAGGACTTCCGTTTTTTCAGAGTTCAGCTTTAGGCGGCTGAGCCTCATTCAATCTGCGACGTCCTTCATACCCTCTTGTAGGTTGGTCTTGGCGCTGGCGGGGTCCTTGGTGAGGGAGAGTATAAGTTGGGTGTCGTCGGCGTAGGAGGTGATGATGATGTCGTGCTTGCGTACGATGTTGGCGAGGGGGCTCATGTAGACATTGAAGAGTGTCAGGCTGAGTGATGAGCCTTGAGGTACGCCGCAGATGATCTCGGTGGGTTCTCAGCGAAACTGAGGGAGGTAAACTCTTTGGGAGCGGTTTGCGAGGAAGGAGGCGATCCAGTCCAGGGCCTGGCCTTGGATCCCGGTGGAGCGGAGGCGGGTGATTAGGGTGCGGTGACAGACGGTGTCAAAGGCAGCCGAGAGGTCGAGAAGAATGAGGGTGACTGTTTCACCGTTGTCCATCAGGGTTCTGATGTCGTCTGTGACTGAGATGAGGGCGGTTTCAGTGCTGTGGTTGGTTCGGAATCCGGTTTGTGAGGGGTCGAGCAGGTTGTTGTCTTCCAGGAAGGTGGTCAGCTGTTTGTTGACGGTCTTCTCTATTACTTTGGCTGGGAAAGGCAGAAGAGAGATGGGGCGGAAGTTTTTCAGGTCGCTCGGTACAGCCGTAGGTTTCTTTAGTAGGGCGTTGACTTCGGCGTGTTTCCAGCATTCGGGGAAGGTAGCAGAAGAAAAAGAAGAGTTGATGATGGTCTGGAGGTGCGGGGCGATGATGTCGTCGGCTTTGTTAAAGATGAAGTGCGGGCAGGGGTCCGAAGGGCCGCCGGAGTGGATAGAGTTCATGATGGATTTGGTTTCTTCCGTGTTGATGTGGGTCCAGTTGTTGAGGGTGATGGCCGGGGATGCGGGTTCGGTGGTGTTTGGTTGGGTCTGGTGTCCGAAGCTGTCGTGGAGTATAGGTCGCTCTCAATTCTCAACGTTGATTATAAGATCTTGAGTAGGATCTTGGCCTTTCTCCCTTGCTACCATATATGGCTGAGCTGATCCATCCAGACCAGGCAGGCTTCATTCCCAAGAGCAACACTGCCTTCAACATAAGATGGCTAATGGCTATCCTGGAGGATGATACCTATGGTAAAGACAAATCGTTGTTCTGGCATTTGACATTGAGAAGGCATTTGATAGTCTTTAATGGAAACCATCTGTATGAAGTCGTGGAACTCACAGGGCTGGGCCCGAACCTTGTGGCTTGGACGGGCCTCTTATATACTAACCCTGCGGCTTGGTTGTGAACAAGTCAGCATATATCGGATAGCTTCTAAATGGGAAGGGGCACGCGGCAGGGATGCCTGTTGTCCCCATTATTATTTGCCATAGCAATGGAGCCCTTGGCTGCACTGGCTTGGTCTGGAATACATTATGAGGGCATTTGGACTGGGCACTCTATAAAAAGGACTGCTTTATATGTGGACGACCTCCGTATGTTCATGCATGACACTGAGGGAGATCTTGAAGGAGCTGGAACACTGTTGGAGAGTTTCGCCACAGTCTCAGGGCTGCAAGCGAATTGGTCAAAGATTAAACTGTTCCCCGCCAGCAGGACTGCCAACCTAAGGGACCCCTCACTGGACCTGGAGTTGGAGCCCAACTGCCTTCCTTACTTGGGAGTTAAAATATACCATTCCCCTACTGATTCATCAGAGAGGAATTAAAGAGTAGCATTAGTAACTTGAAATCACACATTGCCCTATGGCCAATGCTTCCATTATCAGTGGCGGGCCATATTGTCCTCCTCAAAATGGTGGTCCTACCTCACCTCTTGTACCTATCAGGGACTCTCCCACTTTGGCTTCCTCTGCCTTTCTTCACCGACTTAAATGATATTGTTACTGTGTTCATAAGGGGCACGGGGCACAGGCGAGTGGCGCTTTCCACGGTACTTCAAGGTGGCTTAGCGGTCCCAAACTTTGAGTCTTATTACCTGGCAGCCTAGCTGTAGTGGCTTGCCAGGTGGATAGCAAGCAGATGCACCCCGGACAAGCCCATAGATTGTTTCACCTCATCTCAAAACTTATTATTGTGGCTGGTACTAAAAACACCTGGCTCCTCTGACATGCCCTTACAGGCCCATAGGACAATACAGAAATGTTGGGCATGAAGTATGAGAAAATCCAATATCAAGATGCCACATTCCCCCGCATTGCCTCTCACTGCCCTTTAACTGCTCAAGAATGAGAATGGTTGGGATAGACTGGGCACCTGGACTGGGACGTGAGTTACCAAGATCGGAGACCTATTTTGGGTCTCCACGCTGTTCCCTTTTGGTGCCTCAAGGGAGGAGTTCAGCATACAAGGTGGTCACTTTCTGTTTCATGGTTCGGCATTGGCTGTTCTCTGGTGAAATTCTAGGATGGGGGATGCCGAGCCTCGAGGTCCTCTGTGTTGCAATTTTGAGCTCCAGGCAGCTGGTACATACAAAGTGGTTACTTGTTTATACCGCTACTTTCAAACTGAGACTATACGGCCTCTCAATAGCCTCCGATATCAGATAGAGATTGGGAGCTCATACTAGAGATGATACCGAGGCCCTCCAGGAATGCGAGTTTCAAACTCATCAGTTTTTATATATTGCACAAAGCATACCTATCCCCAGATAAGATTAACAAATACTTTGGCAAAACCAAGGTGGCCCGCCCTAGGTGTAAGGTGATAGATGCCTCCTTCCTGCATATGGTATGGGCGTGCCCTGAATCAGCCTCCTATTGGGCTGAGGTTACCCACCTGCTGGTAGCAATCATGGCGAAAACAGTCCCGGACACCCTAGCTCACTGTCTTCTACATTGGTTCCCCCACACTCCCAAAAACAAGATGACCAGCAAATTTCAAGATCTAGGGCCAACACCATCATCAGGTGGTGGAAGGATCCCGGGTGCCCGCCGTGGTCTCTTGGCGGCGTGAATTAGAGAAGTGGGCAGGATGTGAGGGAACATTGACGAGGAGAGAGGCTTGCAGAGGGGTTGGTCAAACAGAGGTAGCACAGGCCTTGGAATCGCTTACTGATTGCTTGAAATAGCTATATCCCCAGTTGCAGGATATTTCCAGATGGGCTCCCCTAACACATAGACGGTACTCATGCTTTGTTCTGTCCAATCAGGTTATAGTGCTTGCACAGGGCTGCTGAAATCTAGAATCTGTAGACTGACGAGCAGGGGGGATAATGCTCGTGTCCAGCGGGTGACTTAGAGAACACTGACAGCCCTTTCAAATCACAGGTACATCGACTCAGGCTGCAGTTTCCTAACTGTTGCATGCAAGCTGTTACAGTTTGATATGTAATTGGTCTGTAGAATGCTGTCTGCAGGAATACTGGCTTTCCAGTTGTAGTGGGTAGATATGTAGTACTGTATGTTGGTATTGAAGTTATTATCTCCAAAATCTTCAATAATATCTGTTTCCAAAAAAAAACACAAGTTGTCAACTGGCACGGGCCCCCCTCCAAAGGCTTGATAATGCCCCAGGGACCACCAAACCCTCAGGGCTAATAGCAAGGATATGCGGCGGTGACCGTGCGGACTCGCCTGAGCCCCTGGGACCACCACCCTCCCAGGGCTAAAAACAAATAATTATTAGGAGGGGCTGTGAGGACTCTCCCCAGGTCCAGGGGACCACCACCTTTAAGGGGCAAATACTAAAATATTGCAGACATTGCACAGACCCCCCACGCCCGGGGCCTTTCACAAATTTAAAGAAGGGCAGTCCAGCTCATGGGCCATATATACAGCCCAGCGGACCACCACCTCCCCGGGGCCAGCCCATGCAGAACAAAGAAGGGAGGACGTACAGCCCCCCTCCTGGAGCCATATATGGCCCTGGGGACCCCTTCCCCCTCCCCCAGGGCCGACTCCTGCTATTTCCCAAGGTGCCCACCCCTGTTTGCTATAGCTTGGCGGGAGCTGTGACAGCTCTTGCCAAGCAAAATTAAAAACAATGCTTCTAGCAAGCAGGAGCTATCAAAAGTTTTCATCTCTTTCCCTGCCCGCACACACGAGGGGGGAGAAAGAGAGTATTGCTCTCGTACACAGGGAGCTGCATTCCCAAAAGCTCCCTACATGTGGGAGCAATGCCAGCTCCCAACGGGAGGCAGGAAGCCGGCTGAAATGGCAGGGGCCTCAAGGCTTATCCTGCAATACCTGACATTTATAGAAAAAAGAAATTAATCCTGCCCTGCATATTTATCTTAGATAAATACGCAGGACAGGATTCATACTGGCATGATGCTCATTTCACAGAAATTAAACCTCAACATGGACCACTAATAGATACAAACAAAGCAGGTGCCCAAGTTGAAGCCTCACTTCTATGAAGTGCTAATCATCCTAAATTCTTGCGCATGGTCAAGAGAAACAACCTCCGTACACTATTCAGGAACTACAAACCAGCAATAATTGACTAGAAACGTGACCAGCCTGTAGCCAATCATTTTAACCTTGTGGACCATTTACTATCAAATTTGAAGATTTTCAGTGTAGAGCAAGTCTTTAAGGAAGAACTACTGGAAATCAGAGAAAACCTCTGGATGTTCCATTTAAAATCACTGCATCCAGACGGACTGAACATCACTGACAATACCACTTGATTACTGCATATCTGAGGAATTATCAAAACTGCATTAATTCCACATTCCAAATGGAAACCTCTCTCATGATGCTGTTTAAAAATTAATCAGTGTCAGCTGTGCAGCCACTGAGCAAACCATCTTGTACTACCTGAAAAAGGTGGAAGCCAAAGCATTGTAGTGGAAATATATTTTTGTTCTTTGGTGAGTCCATTAGTTTGAGTCTCTTCATATATATATATATATATATATATATATATATATATATATATATATATATATATACATATATATAAACTACATTGTATATATATTAATTTATATTATTTGGTTCATCAATCAGTTTTGTTAGTTTGTTAATTTGTAACTGAATTATGGGATTATATATTTCATTTATAAAAAAAGAATTAGTGCCTGATTACGACATTGGTGGTCCTATGACTGCCAATGCTGTGGTGCCGGTCGGACCTCTGCACTCCAGGCAGTCTGACTGTCAAATTACGACCCTGGCAGTCAGAGAGCCAGCAGTTGCACCGTCAGGGGGCCGCTGTCCTCGCCAGCAACATGGTTCCAGATGGGCTGACGGTGATCGGAGTCATAGTCAGCTACGGCCGCGCTGAGTTCAGCGCCACCGCTCTGATCACAAGTCCAGTGTCTGCCAGCCTTTTCATGGTGGTGTCTGGCTAGCAGAAACACAGTGCAGGCCGCCACAGGGTCTGCTGTGCTGGTGTATTGGCCTCCACTCCCTTAAGGGAGACAAGACCAATACTGTAGCACTGTTATAGGTCCACTATTATCGCAATGTTCCCGTCAGTCAGCCCAGTGGGAATATCGAAATATGACGGGGGTGAGGCAGCCGGGTTGATGACCGCCTCACCCCCACGAGTTTGGTGGTCGGATCATCCAACTTCCAAACTTGTAATGAGCACTTAAGGGTTTTTATTGCAGGATGTAGACTATGATGGGGGATATGGCTGGGGAATGTTGGGAATGTTTCTTTTAAAAATATTAAATTATAATTAATTTAAAATTTAAAAGTAAAAAAAAATATTATGTTTTGATTGTGAATATAAGTTTTCAATATCATAAAATATGTTATTGTTATATTTTAGATTTGTGTGTTTTAATGGGACTAAAGGATAGTCTTTATTTAAAAACGTATTTATATAATAGATTGAAAAAAAACATATTTTGATTTATTTGCACATTTTCGATGATTATTTTAATAATTTGAATTAAATTTAAAGATATTTAATTGAAATGTAGGTTTATTTTGTGTTGATTTAAATGTCTGAAGTATTTGTAATGAGAATCTATATTATTTGGCTATAATGAATCACACCCGCTCTTCCCAATGAATGCATTTCCCCCCATTTTTGTTGCAAAGGAATTAGAATAGTAGGTCTTACCACCCTAGATGTATGCATTTCCCCCAATATTTGTTGGCCTGGAATTATAGAACATCTGATCACCTCCTTCCATTGATGCACTTTTTCCAATGTTGTGTTAGACTGGAGAAAGAAAAGTAAATATGTCCTCAAGTATGCACTACCCCCAATGCTTGTCAGACTATAGTTAGGTTAGTCAATCTGACCCCTCATTCCAACCCCCAATGTATGCACTTTCTCCAGTGTTGGTTAGTCTGAGGTTGGCATAGTAAACATGACACCTCCCCTGCAAAGTGTGCACTTTCCCTAATGGTTGTTAGACTGAAGTTAGTACAGTAAATCTGACAACCCCAGTGTAAGTGTATGCACTTCTTCTAATGTTTGCTGGAAAATAGTCCAAATATTAATTCTGGCCTGTCAACATAAGCACTTTCCCTATCATTTTTCAGACTGGAATTAGAATAGTAAATATGCCCCCTTCAACTTATGCTTTTCTCTAATATTTGTTAGACTAGAGTTAGTAAGTTTTTCCAATATGTGTTGAATTGGAGTTAGAATAGAAAACCAGCCCACCTGAATGGATGCATTTCCTCAATGTTTTTTAGACTTGAGTTAGATGAGTAATTCACATGCCTCATGTATGCACTTTACCAATGTTTGTTAGACTGGAGTCAGCATAGTAAATCAGACCCATCCTATGTATACTTGTTCTCTAATGCTTGTTAGACTAAAGTTAGAATCGTAAAAATTAGGATTTGAATTAGTAAATCTCCCCCCACCCTCCATCCCATGCCTGCACTTTCCTTAATGTTTGTTAGGCTGGAGTTTGGATATTAAATCTGACTCTCTTGTCCCCAATGTATACACTTTCTCCTTTGTTTGTTAAAGTTTGATAAACTAGAGAAAGAATAGCAAATTTGAATCATATTGCCCTACTTTCATAATAGTTGCATTTTCCCCATGTTGGTAGGATTGTAGTTAGAATAGTGTATTACTATTGCTTTCTATTATGTTTATTTTTTCATGATGTTGGATTGAAGTAAGGTTACCACATGCTACTCCATTCTGGAATAATTTTAAAAAATATTCAAAAGAATATATTTGTACACTATTTTGTTTATTTTAAGTGTTTTCCTTTTGTGAATTGTTTTTCAAAATTCACTTCTATTTTGTCCTATGTCTAGTGTTGTAAAAAATCATTGTTGTTACATATTTTCAAAATCTATTTTTAATGACTTAATATGTTTAAAATATTTTACTTTATTTCCATTAATAATAATAATTCTATGTTTATATTGAGCTTTATTATTTGTCATGGTTTAATGATATATTCTTCTTTTAAAGATTATTTCCATTTGTATAATAAATGTATTCTAATTTACAAATTAATTTTGTTTTCAATTGGTACCAATATTTCAAAGCTGTATGTATTAAGAATAATAAATCTAAAGTTAAGAAATTAATGATGCTCATATATTTATATGATAGATCGATAGATAGATAGATAGATAGATAGATAGATAGAAAGATAGGTAGATATTATATTTTGTTATCTGTATTCCTGTTCTTTCTTATCTGTACCTCCTCACACCATCCTGCCAAGTTTTACATCAAAATGTATTATTCTATAACTCATATTTCATTCATCAATTTCTTCTTTTGACACCACTTTGGCCTATTGCTCTCTAAAATACGAAGTGCATTTCTACCGGTAAGCAATCCCTCAGATTTTAATTCCTCTGCTTCTGTAAAAAGTGTTTATCTTTTTCTCTGCTTCTAAGAGTGACACTGTATCCTCTTCACAAACATGACATCATTCTCTGCTTCTAAAAACGACACTGCAACCTCTCCACAAACCAAACATCTGCACCATTTTCACCATTTTCGTGAAGCATCAAGGCTAGTTGACTGCAGTGGGATCCAAACTCTAATCCTCCCATTTTCGTTTTTTTACTTTCATCTGCTTCCCAACCATATATCAATATTCCATTCTATCTTACACTCCCTGTTTTTCCACAGGTTTTTTATTTTAACAATGTACACCATCCACAACATCACTATAGCATTTCCTTATATAAGGGTGCTCACGTATTGGTAAAGGGGCCTTAGCTCCTTTTAAAAGTAGTGGTACGTGACATGACATGACAGGGATGTGGCAGAACACAAAGAGGCTAGGACAGCTAATTACTACCTTCTATCACACCTAACAGCCAATCCCTTTCTTGATTCATTCCAGACCATTCAGCCGTTCTCTAGGCAACCACCACTGACCCTGACACACCCGCACACCATCATTCATACCAAAGGGGTCTCCATTTGTTCTTTTAGACTAAGGGTAATGCAGTCCTTGTCTGTATTTATGAGGTGTCTCTGAAGTGCCTCTCAGCCTCTGCATATTCTTGAGAAGTTATAGCATTCATCACTCTTTGTCCTTGGCAGGTTGAGTGGCTTCTTAAGAGCAGCAGATTGTTATTTTTGTGCCATCAATGACACAAGCCAGACTAGCCAGGGTATTTAGGAACCCTCTGTCAACCACTCGGTGCTGTTTTTGAGTCCACCGTAAAGGAGAGGGGGCTACTGCTGGCTTTCTTCAGGCCTGGTGTCCTCTCATCCTGCTGCCACCTTACTGAAGGATACCCATGAGGGAACCAGTCTTTTGAACCATTATTGAGGCACCTTCCGCTGCACCTCTCTCCAGCTGGGAGGTGAAAGTCCATCTTTAAAGAGGCTTAAACAGGAGGTGTCTAAATGTCATGCCATGCTAATTAAGACACACACAAAAACAATTAGTTGCTGACAGGTGAAAGGCTCAGGATTGTAAGCTTGTTTATTTATTTTCTCACCCCAGGTTAGGAGCACATGGGTTTTGGAGAACACAGCAGCTAGACCCGTTTACAGAAAAATATTCAGTCTGCCTACGGTACCCAGAAAAAGGGATAGGGTTTCCTTTCCATTTTTAGCTCTGCTACAGAAATGTAATATGGCCTTTTGCCTACTTTTAGCAGATCAGAGACTAGCAACCACATACTCCAAGTGGGCCTTTGATAGTCCACGTACAGCTTTTTAATTTGTCATTCGTCTAAGAGACATTTCCTGATTTTGTGGCTAAACCTGTTGGTCATAAGCGTGTATCCATTCCCCTCTCATTTCCACTACTCAGGACGCTAACCCCGGCTGAGAACATTTTTTCTACAAGTGAAGCTCTTCTAGCTTAGTGGTGTTCCTGACATTGGCCCTCTGCTGGTTGAAGACCCACATTATATTCCTGATCAAATACAGTAAATTTCATGTTTTATTCTCCCCATAACATTTATTTGCTTTCCTCAACTGTCTTCAGCAGCTGGCAATGAGCCCTGCACTCTCCATCAATACCAATGATACCTCCAGACATCAGTATGGAGAACTTCAATATGGGTATATCTTCAGACAGTTACCAGGGTCATGGGGAGCCATTTAGAGTTCAGCGGAGAGGGAGCAGCAGCGCAAAGAAGGAGTATGACTGCCTCACCAAACTTTTGGTCCTGCTTCATATTTATAAATAGCAGAATAGCTGGGTTTCTGTTGGCGAATCCTCAGACATGCACCAATCAATGACCCGGGTCACAGTGGTAGAGCAGATAGATCACCACTGTTATTGCTTGCCCAGATCCATCTTGCAAGTCTAAGTAGTCCCATATAGGAAAATGTAAAAACGCCCTTGAATACTGAAAGAAAACTTCTTACAAATCAGAGATATTTTTTATTTTATTTTCAGCAACGAATCCCCACATTAGAGCTTTGATTCTAAAAAAACAAAAGAGAATGCCAAGCACGCTGCATGAATCTGGCAGTCGCCTCGGTATTTAACAGGGATGAAAGTGCTTCAACCACATCCTCCTGTACACCTACATCACATAGAGGTACAACAGGGAGTAAGGGATCTCTATTTTTGGTAGATAGTCCTCTGCTGAGGGGCAGAAGGTAAGCCTCCCCTGACACAGCAGGCTGCCTGGCCATTCCCCAAGGTCCAATGGATCTCATTAGTATGGTGAATGCCTTAACCCTCTAGGATTGAGTATAGTTGAGGTATATGCCCTCTACAACTCCATAGCACTGCACCTCTGGCATGAAGAAGATTGTCTAAAGTTCAGCTGATGGCTCATGATGTACCACCATAGATTTTTGACAGAGCAATTATGCAGCCACCACCCAGGTGATGGCTGTATAACATGAAATGAAGTCACAAGTGACTGGATGATTCAGAAATGATACAGTCAGCTTGTTCTTTATCCCAGTGCCATTGTGTTCAGTCTTAGCAGCACCTGCGATGATCAACAATTAGCTTTTGTACATTACTACAAGCACAGACAGAACTTGTGCTACAGGAAGAAAATAAAGTGCGCCCTATTGTATTTGCTGGAACACTCTGTGGTTTGCTTGGACTTGAATGATCTTAAAACAAAGGAAGAGGGTGCACCATTTGCAATCATGGTTAAACCCCACCAAAAAAGGACCAATCATAAAATATCTCACCTGAGACAGCTCATGAAAAGTCGTTTCCTAATAGCGGATTCAAATGCATGAATGGTAAATACTTGACCTTTTAATGATACATTGGGATAGCAATGTCTTTCAGAAAAAGATTAAGATAATCAAAATATTTGAGTATTAAATACTAAGAGATAAATTTAATTTTGTTTTCTGGATCAACTAAGTGCACCCCTGTTAGATACAAAATTAAATATCGTAGAATGTTAGACTGCCATCAATGTGCTGATAGTTGGGGATAGGCCCATAGCAATTCTCTTGTGGTATGGAGCTCTACACCTGCTCAGTTACAGGGAAGAGAAGTTTCTTTTATAGGGTACTTAATTGTTTTACATGCAACACAATTTACCTTTCCATGTTTTCCTAATGTATTTATTCTTTTGTACAATTACATATTTAGAGTCTTTATTCTGGTAGAATACATTCTAAGAAATACAATAGGGTAGCTGAAAGTTACTGTGCTCTCAGATCTCTTTGTACTTTGAAGCTAACAGGAAATACATTTTTCAAAAGATAAATCTGTAACACATGTTGATTGCGTTGACATTTTAGATAAATAATCTTGCAACGAAAGATTAATCATACAAAAAGAAGTTCCAACAGAACTGTTACATTTAGTACATCAATCCTGTTTTCCTATTTCTTACTTGCTTAAATATTCAGAAGTTAATTTTAAGACTAGATAACCTGATATCTTCATGCAAACATTTCAGCTTACTGTCCTAATAACTGTGTTTAATTTTCTGTTCCAAACCATTACACCTTGAGAATTGCATGTGTTAGACTTGGCATCCTTGGCGTGGTCTCCCCTAACTTTGTGCCTCTGTTTCCCAGGTTGCTGATGTGTGCTGGACTCTGTTTTTACTGTTTTTGTTACTCTGGGCACTTTACCACTGCTATCCAGTGCTAGTGCTCCTATGTAAAATGTATGTGTAATTAGATTTCCATGATTAGCATAGTTGATTTACTGGTAAGTCCCTAGTACAGTGCACTAGGGGACCTTGAAAGGTGAAGCTGGCAGCCAAAGACTGAAAATCCAAACACAGACCGCCGTGCGGGGATATTTTCGATACACCTTTCGAGAGGTGGCTGAGAAATGATGCACCGCCGGCTTTGCAGCTGAAATCTACGCTCCACCTGCATCGCGGATGGAAGATCGACGCAACGTGGCTGGAGAAACGATGCACAACAACCGTTGACAGAGACTGTTAACATTGCAACCCCATTTAGCGCAGTTTTCTGATACCATGCGACCGGATTTTCGACGCAAACCTCACTGGGCTCAGAAAACCAACGCGAAGCCTGCCCGGACCCGAGTGCCTGTCTGGATCAAAGCAACGCTCTCCTGCGGAGAGGAAAAACAACCCACGCTGACCCAACCAGAGGAGGAACGGCTTACGGTCTCGCTTGCGAGTGAGAAATCGACGCATCACTGGCCTTTTCCGACGCACACTCGCCCATGCGGTGTTATTTTGAAGCAACCCAAGTACTTTTTCACGCTAACATTATTAGCACTGTTTTCTAAGGATTTAAGACTCTTTTTGCTTTTTAATTCATAACTTGACTTGTGTATGGTGGTTTTCACTGAGTAACTGTGTGTGTTGGTACAAATACTTTACACCTAGACTCTGAAGTGCCAAGCTACCAAAGGGGCGAGCGGGGGTGAACTGAGGGTGTTTCTCCTTAACCCTGACTAGAGTGAGGGTCCTTGCTTGGACAGGGGGTAACCTGACTGCCAACCAAAGACCCCATTTCGAGCAGTGTGCTTGTTGATAGGATTTTAAAGCCGCCATAACATTTTATGGACTTAAGAGACACAATTTCAAGTTGCATTGCTCTCTAAATCAATTCCACTGAATACAGTTTCCCAAAAATAATTTTAATCACATATATATTGATTTACTGTTATGTCTGTGTGTTCTTTTAATACAAACTACTTTTGCAATGTCGTCTTTTTTTTAAATTTGCAGATAGCTTTTTTGATTTCCACAATTTAGGTAATTTGGAGATTTTCTTTACATGAAGGGTTGCCTCAAATTAAAATCAAATGGATTAGTGTGTGCCTTTAAATTGCCCTTTCAGTCTGTTTTCCAAATTGTACATTAATGTATGCATTTGTATGTCCTTCTTCAACATAGCACTGGTTGTATTTCACTGGTTTATCAATTGTAAACTTTTGTACAACAATTGTATTTATTTAGTGCTCACTAGCCCAATAAGGCACTAAAGCGCTATATGGCAAGAAGTACATTATTCAGCAACCTAGGTTTATGTTATGTTATGTTGTACTTCTTTGTATGGAAAAACGTGTCTCCAGTGAGGGTATCCTGGGCCTATGAAGGGGTCAAGCTAGTCTGTGGCCTATTGGAAGAGGCAGGTTTTCAGGTTCGTACAGAACTTTAGGATGGAGCCGGTGGCTCGGATGTGGAAGGGGCTTTAGGGGCAAGGTAGGAGAAATCATGGCCCCCAGCTCTGGCTCAGAGGATAAGAAGAATGAGGGCAAATTGCTTAAGTTAAGTGTGGGTGTTACTATAGTACTTAGTCATTTTTGTTAGATGCATATTTGTATGGGTTGTATAACAATGTGGCAAAGCACTGTAAAATAGGCTAATGGCAACTATGTTTGTTATATTTTTGAGAAAGCATTTGCGTGCACACTTCTTCACCTGGTGAACAAAAAAGACTGCAACTTCAACAACATGTTATCATTGCAACAAAGTAAAACAACTGACCGTGCGAAGGTGATTAGTAAATAACCTTGTATCTTTATGATAAGCTATGGCACTCAGACATTTTCCACTTCCAAAACAAAAATAGAGTGGCAATAAATCAGCAAATTAAATGTCTCTCCTACCAGCAAAGTTAGTACAAGATAGCACACAATGGCTCTCCGTTGCCCTGTTGTACCTGCTATCTACCAAAAGGGCTACTTGTTACCCCACCATGAAAACTTACTGTCAACACGCAGGCCATGAATTTTGTTGTGCACTGTTTCTCAGGAAATACCAGTGCATGGGTTTGTGCATTATGCAGGTGTTTTTTAAAGTGCTTATAGCTTCAGTAGGAAGCTAATTAAGAGTTGAAAGAGGTGATGTGACGTGGCTGAAACGTTTCACTCCTGTTACAAGTCTCAATGCTGATGTAAGAGTTACATAAACAACTAATAAGCCACCCATTTCCATAATCAAGTCTAAATAAGCTCAGAGATAGAACCAAAGTTTTGAGGTCCTTTGCACATAAAAGGGGATTGGTCCCACCCAAAAGATCCGGGTGGTATTCAGTCGTCTTAAGTGTTGCATTTATGTGTACTTGAATTTAAAAGTCTTATCTAGTGACAGCAAGTGATTTCATACATTCGTTCACCTGAAATTTGCAATCTGTTATGTTGAGTCAGGACATGATTTTATCAGGCTTGAGGTGCGTGGAGGGGAGATGACTAGGAATTACAAATATTTAGGATTTATCCTTGGGCAGTGGAAAGCTTTCCAAGATGTTTTATCCCAAAAAGTTTCTGTCTTTAATGTTTAGGTAAAGTTGCATGTAATCACTATAGAGATACCATGATATGCCTGAACTTATCTGCAGCTTCGTGAAAGGTTCATCGTACAATCAAAAAAGAGTTGGTAATAGAATTGAACTTTGAGGAATGCCCTGTCCTACAAGTGTAAGATCTGAGAAAGGTTTACTGGTTTGGAGTGGGTTAGTGAGCAAAGAAGTTAACCCACTCACATTGGTGTCTCTATATCTCATTCTGTCACTTAGGTGGTCATTTTGAACATGGCGGGCCACACCGCCACATTAAGAACACCTTGAGGGCTGCCATCGGCAGCCCTCACTCACCGTCAGGCTGCCTCCCTCAGGCAGCCTGGCGGTGGTCAGAATCATTATCCGACAGGGCAGCGGTGCTGCCCCTCAGATAAAGATCCCTCATCCTCCAGCCTTTCCCTGGTGGGGAAACCCATCAGGGAAAGGCTGGCGGAGGGGGGGGCACCGGGGCACCCCTGGGGGCCCCTTCACTGCTCATGCACTTGGCATGGGCAGTGTAGGGGACCCTGTGCAGTGCCCCATCACGCAGGTCACATGGAGCCGCCGTCAATGTCCCGGCCAGGCATTCCTCTGGGCCGGAGGGCGGAAACAATGTGTCTGCCTGCCGGCCCAGAGGAATGTTCCTAATACGGCCGGCGGAGATCCGGGGACGCTGGCAGTCAGTGTTTTGACCACCAGCATGAACACAGCGGTTTCGACCGCCGTGTTCATTATGAGGGCCTTAATGTGTTTAGTAGTGTGTTGTGGCTGACTGTATGAAAATCTGGTGACAAGCCACAGAGGATAAGAAGCACAAGTCCCCAATGCAGAAAAGGATTAGTGCATCATCAGCTATTTTCAAAATAGCTGTTTCTGTGCAGCAGTCTGTCTTGAATCCTGACTCAAGGTCATCAGATAGGCTGTGGTCATTTATGAACTGACTGAGTTGAGTCGCATTACACAACGTTCCAGGATTTGTGATAAGAATGGGAAGTTAGTTCCTGGACAGAACTGTTTAGGTCAACAAAACAAGCACTGTTTTTCAGTAGCAGTAGGGTGATTTGCCCTATGTTAGGGCTGTTTAGATATGTGCCTTGAGACATTGAAGAGTTCATGAGACTTACAGTTTAAATGGGTTATGTACTTGTGAATTCTGCAGTTACTTGACCAACAGAAAGCACCTTGAATGAAAATGTAGCAAATATAAAAAGGGTTGAGAAACAACTATTATTTTGTCAACCTCAACTGGCAGTGAAATAGCATAGAGTATCGAACATAATTTTTTTTTAGCATTGCTTCAACTCAATTTCAAACAGTTTTCGTCAGTCTTTGGAAGAAGAGAGTGAGTATTGGATTTATGTTCTTTAGGAAATCACCGAAATGTGGCAATCATGCAAACCGATAAGACTTTATTATGAAATCAGACGAAGTGGTCAAGGTTGTAACATGGAAGCTGCCGTCCTAAAACTACACAAGCATTTGCAATGCAATGGATCTCACGTTTGCTCAAGTTAGAGCTCTTAGCGTTGTACATTCCTAACTGGACTTTTTTTGCCACATAAATAGAAAATTAAAAGTGAAAGAGTTGACATAAACAAGCCGATTCAAAGCGCCACAGCCGCCATGAGTATGAGCGCGAAGGAAAGACACAAAAGGACAAAGAAGTTAGCTCACAGTCAAGCGTGTCAGCAAAAGTGCAGTTATCCATGTAATAGGGTCGGTGTCCAAGGCGGTAGCTAAACCGCCCCAAGGAGGGCCAAATGTAAAGCATTTACTAATAATAACAAAGGATTTTTGAAAGGCAAGCCCATGAACGAGTGATAGTGATGGGTGTGCGGTGGGTGTGGTTAAAAGCCCACAGATAGATTACAACAGGTCAAAGCGCTTATGCGCTCGACCTAAAAATAAAGCTTCTCCAGAAAAAAAAAAATGTTCTTGTAGACATATTGAAAAGCTGCCTCAGCATATAAAGGCTTCTGGCTGTTTTCTGAGAGCTCCTCGAATATTAACACGATTTATAAAGATGGGTTCATTCTAGTAACTCTCCTCCCACTGCATTCAATTTATTAAACTGAGGTCTGATGTCCAGGTGTCTGGGCGGCAATTCCGCGGGGTTCAGAGGACCCTCCTGCTGCTGTGTGATTGAAATGTATACCCATATATGTCAGGTATGAAACTGTATTTTATTTTTACTTTACAACCCAGACCGCGGTTTGCTTTTATATAAAACTACAGGGAGCGCCACTAAATTCCTGTGGACTATCATATTTTATCAGCATGCATTCCATACCAAAGAATCAACTTAGTATCATTTCACTGCTTGCAAAAGCATTAAAAGACATTTACAAAACATTGCAAAGCGAGTCATTCTGACCCCGTGGAAAACTATAATCAGGATTAGTCGGAACACTTTCAGCAAAGTCTTTCATGGAGGTCGTACAGTAAGTAAATTTATAAAATACTGGCAAACTATAGTAGTTTTTAAGTTATTGACCTACTTACTAGAAGGTGCATTATTGTTTTAGGTAACACTGCAAGAGGTTGGCTTCTGTGTAATTGCAATGCAATTGCTTTTGAAACGTCCTTCCCGGTAATTCTGTTTCATTTACTACTGAAAAGTAATGTAGAATGTATTTAAATTTGTTTTATTGCAAGACCAAAATAGACAAGTTTCATGTCTGTATCAAAAGTCCACTTCCCTGATGGAGGTCCTCTTGAGAGCTCCTGGTATAGAGCCAAACTGAGGGTTTGGGCTTTAAGGTGAATGCCTTTGAACAATAAGTGAACAGGGGGGTCTTAGGAGATGCCCACAAACACACAGGCACGAGCTTGCAAGGCACAGACAGACCTGAGAACTCGCCACCGTCCTACACTAATGCCTTGATTCAGAGTTTGTTGCCATACTAGGTGATTTTTATCACACACGGGCACCACTGGTACTCCAGGGAGAGGTATTTAGTGGGTTAAGTAAATACATCTTATTCTACCTTCTGGTCCTAGAGATCTGGACATAATACAAGGATTCAGTATTTATCATGCTAAAATGCACACTTTGCCTTTTCATTGGGCTGTTTGCTCCCACAAATTTAGCCATGTTGTACCTTTAGTCATCTGTCAGGGGATGTTTAGCAGATTATTCAAAATTCCGGTGTCTCCTGCCATGCAAGTTTCATACAAATAAAAGAATATGGAAAGCTGAGGTGGATGACAGAGAGACCCTCTGGTAATCAAAATCCACTGGTGGTGATCTTTACATTTGGAAGCGTGTGGCACATGAGTTCCCTGGCACTCAGCCTTCATATTGGTATGGAAGAGTGCTAGGTGGATTTGCAAGCATAGCTAGCATATGGCAGCATACCTAGGCAGGATCAATCTGGGAAGCAGATTAAAGGAGGCTGTCGAGTGGACCAGTGCCAGAGTAATCCTTGAGGCCATGCTATTAAAACCACAAAGTCATTAATATTAGAGCACAGGTGAGGAATGATTCAGAATGAGACCAGAGAGTGGAAACTTTCAAGGGTAAAGACACCACCACCAACCTCAGGCAAATGGATACAGAAATTCATAAAATGATACCAGGAGGCACATTGAAGCCCTCCAGTTCTAGAGAAGGATGGGGCGCTGTATATTAGGGTGAGCATGATACAATAGTCCCTAAAGGAGATTGCATAAAAAATTGTCCTAGTGAAAAGTATGATGAAGAATGGCTAGATTTTAGGAAACAATAGTAGAAGCAGTATGGATAACAGGTCAAATGATTCCCTCACATCGGTGGCCCCTAACATTGAAGATATTTTTATAAATCATCAAAGGTAATGTACAAACGATGAACCTGTCCAACAACAGAAGAAGATAGCGTAGGCCCACAAATCTATTATGAAAGATTCCATCTGGCTTTGCCAGAGACCTACTTAATCCCCAAAAGAGCCTCTGCTAAATCTCATGGTAGACAAATTTGACTGGGATTCAAGTATATATAAGATGAATTTCGAATTCCAATTGATTAAATCTTTTTCATTGAAAACCATTTCCACTGAAAAGTCAGATTGTTCCCTACTTTGCTTTGAAATGGACATGTCATTGAAGAAAACAGTTTTGCTTTTCAATGAAACTTAAACCCTTATACTGCAGCAAAGTCATATATAACCCTACCTGGACCTAAATTACCATTTGGCTGGTCATGGGTTAGACTCCCTTAGCCTCAGTAGAACTAACACCAGAAATTAGCTTATGGATCCCCTCTTCTCTCAGTGTCAGTGGTCCAACTCATTTCATCTGGATCATATCAAATGCCTTGTTCCCTCTTCTCCCGCAGATGTAAAAGAGTTTTTTTATTCCTAGTGGTGTTCCCTTCCGAAAAAACCTCCTTTACTTGTATGGCAAAAATTATTAGGCTGCAGGAAGATTGACCATCCGGGCTTGTAGACATGGGAGGATCAGGAGCCGTAGCAGAATGGCTTCAGCTATCCCAGAATCCAGAAAACCTATGGGCAGAAGTGCATCTTGTATTTGTTCCACAAGCACTAACTATAGAAACTGAAGGATTCTTGAGACAGGATAAAAATTACAAAGAGTCAGTGCGCTTTTCCTTTTCTAATCCAAGCATTAGTAAAACATCAAAGAGCATCATGGGCACTAGATATTGATTTATCTTTGTTCAGAGATCAGTATTTGTGCTCCAACCTGTGAAGTGACCCTTTGCTGTGTCATTAAGATGTGATAAAGTCGCAGTTTTGTAGGTTTGGCCTTTAAAACAGTTTTCATTGTTTCGTCAGCCTACTGTTTCTCCAAAAACATCATACATAATATACATACACACAAGGGCTTTTCACCAGCAGGATTCAACTATTGGTCTGTCCACTTGTCACTCGCATTTTGCTT
The DNA here is from genome assembly GCF_031143425.1 of Pleurodeles waltl. Classification (NCBI taxonomy): domain Eukaryota; kingdom Metazoa; phylum Chordata; class Amphibia; order Caudata; family Salamandridae; genus Pleurodeles; species Pleurodeles waltl. The sequence goes on along the minus strand of NC_090445.1, from coordinate 1,651,619,328 downwards.
CCACCGATCACAGAATAGAGCATGGGCAAAAGGTCAGATAATTTACCAATTGACTAACTTCACTTTCAGTGACTGCACAAAACATGAGAAAAATTTTCCTATCCATTTTTCAATTTTCAATTGCAAAGCTGGTTCAATTTTCTTTTTTTTTACACTAACTTTAACTACCGGGTATGTATTTTTAATTTTAAATACCATAGCTGCCTGCATGTTGATTAATTGGTTAGGTGTAGATGAATGATTGTTTCCTAAACAAATAATAATAATAAAATGAAATGTGGCAACCATATAGTTGTTTTAAAAATGTTACATTTAAAACCAATTGACCGTATATCATTTTAATAGAACAGTATGAGTGCTCCTAACAGGCAGATGTACATAGAAAAGATATAGAAGTTTTCTTTTAGTGTTAATGCACATCACAGGAAAACATGATTCTTACTGGCACAAAGGAAAGTTGCTATTGGCTTTAAATCACTGTAACCTGACGATATTGTTTAAATACACAGGAATGAGTAGAAAATATTTTTAAAGGATTAAGAAAGGAAAGCAAAAATAATTGGTAAGCTTAAGTATTGTCCCAACGGCCGTGTCACTTTATTCCACTTCTACAAAAGACCCAGTTGGTGAAGTGGGCAAATCCACTATCGCCTTATAGCCTGCCATAGTGGGCTAAACAAGCCATTAAAGGCATTAAAGGCCTGATCCGAAGGCAAGGGCCTTTAAGGGAGCGTGCCTTTAATGGTTAGTATATCCCAGCTACGGCGGGCTATAAGGATATTAGAACATTCCACCACTAGAGGGCAGAATGTTCCAATAAATAAAACAACGGCTTCATGGAGACCAAGGGGATTGAAGGCCTCTTGGGCCCTGTGAGGCCTTTGTGAGATAATCATTGGAATGTTGGACCTTCAGGCTTTTACCGTCCATTAGAAGCCCGGAGCACTCATGCCAATGTTCTAGTACTATATGATGTGTGTTGTGGTGGGCAGAAGTACAATGTGAATGACGGTTTAACTGCAGCGAATAAAGAGATCTGATTCCAGCACCCCATTGTATGTATGTATGTATTTATATTTGTATTTAGTATTTATGAATTTTGATTACACAAGACTCTAGATCGGAGCTATAGAAAAAGCAAATATGTTGAAGGGTTGCTTTATGTCAAATGAGAAGAAGAAACTATGCAAGAGGCAGAGATGCAGAGCAGAGGTGATAAAAGGAAAAGAAAGCAAGAAGTGATCTGCGGAAGAGAAGTGGAGAGGGAAGGATGAAGAAAAGGAGACAAAAGAGTGAACGATGGATGAATCAAGTGGATTGAAATGATAAAGGAAAAGAATTAGCAAGAGATTAAACTGGGGATAATATAATAGAACAAGAATTGGAAAAGCCAATATATTTGGTGTCGGCTACCAGTGTTTGAGCTTTGTTAATGCTTTTTTGTTTGTTTTGTTTTGGCATGGCATTTGTCAAACACTGTAGTTTGAGCTGCCATTTACTAACATTAAGTAGGCCAAAGATTGAGGTAAGCCGACCCACTGGCCAATGCTGTGGGCTACAGTGGGAGGACAACAGTAAATGATACAAAACAAGCCAAAAGATGAAGTGGGCTGGCTGAAAACTCTTGGAAGTAAGTAAATGTTATATGTAATTTTAGTCAAATTAAAAGGGCTTTGTTAATTCCAGACCTAAACAGAGAGAGGCCACAAGAAGCATGAGAAAGAATGTGACAAGGATAATGTTGGAGAAAGGAGCGATTGGGGAGCGTAATAATAAGAACACAAAAACAATAGTTATTTTAGCAAGTAGGACAAAAGGAGGAGACACTGACAAATTGAATGGGAAAGGCAGAAGTGGTGAATGGGGTAAAAGCCCAGGGGTGAGAGTTAAAGGGACAAACGAAGAACGAGAAATATACATACAATGCGAAATATGGAATTATGACATTGAGAAAAGCGAAGAGCTGAGACAGAGTAGAGAAAATGAGAAGAGATATAGAAGGGAGAGAAATAGAAACAGATGGTATTATTCACAAGCCTTGGCACTGAAAACTAAAATCTGCGCCGGTAAAATTATTCACATATTTGGACCAATTTCTCACTTTTGTAGATTCACAAAAGGATTCCAGCAGCTCTCCAGCAACTATATAAAAGTTGTAGATTCCTAGACTACTTCAGTTCATAGTCTAACTGTGGATATCCTACTTAATGATAAAAATGGCCCAGATTCACAAGATACTGGAGCAGCGCGGTGCTGTGCAAAAATTAGCAGTGCCACGCTGCACCAGTTTGAAACACAGGGATGTGCCATATTCACAAGAATACAGTGAACCCTTGCGTTTCCCCTTGCACTGGCGCTAAAATAAGCAGCCTGCGACAACACAAGCATTCTTGCACCATAGTGCAAGGGTGTCTGAGTTGAGGGGTGTGATTGAATCACACATGGCATTTTGCTTCTTCTATGTGTGCTGCATAATGCAGCACACATAGAAAAAGCAAAACACGAGGAGGAATAAAAGTATTTCTCTTCGTTGTGCCATGGTAACGCCACCCCTCCGGTGGCATTAGATTTTGGAGCTGCCTCAGGTTTACGAATTCTTGTAAATCTGGGGCAGCGTCAAAAGCAATGGTTATTGAGTTGGAATGCCTACTACAACACCCATTGCCCACCTCTCTGATGTAGAAAACTGTGCCGGAGAAGCCCATATTTACAAGGAGGCGAAAATCCACAAAAAGTGGCGTCACACCTCCGTGTAAATATGGAGAAATGGTTAGCGCCACCAAAACGTCGCAAAAAGTGACGCTCTGGTGGCACTAGGGCCATGTAAAAATGGCCAACTCTTCATACATATGACATACAAATGTGCATCAGCATGCGTTACTTTCCACATATCCTCCAATAAAAACTAGGGGTTCCCTCATCATTCCACCTTGGAACCCCCAAAACATGGTTGGTACAGCCTGTCAGTACCTACATACCTATTAGGTTGTGAGTGTTCACTTACTTTTGCAGGGTGGACCACCCATGCCCCCTGCCCTGAAACTAGTAACTGCTAGTGCAATTGTCAAATTCTTAAGTATTTAAACATGAACTTCCCCAGTCTTGATTCTGTGATCTGCATGTGGGATGCACATCTGGAGAATGCTGCTGGGAATACGGCCAAGGAAGAGATAAGGAAGACAAGTCTAAACTGAGACATAAGCTACAGCAACTTGAGACAGATTCATTGAGATGCAGGAAAACTGAAGGCACACCCATGAAACACGTGCGTCAGTAATAAGTGTAATATCACATTACCTAGCTGTTTAAAAATAATAATCTCTTTCTTGGAAAGCAAAGCAGCCACCACAATTGTGTGGTTTTATTTCATAGATTGTCCGTGCAATATTCGAACATGTTTTCGTTTGAATTATTAAAAGTAGGCTGTTAAGTTCCGCACACTTAGCTGCGCCAATTTTAGCACGCCCCTACCGAATGTGAAAGGCGCCCCAGCTTCCTCTGGGGGACCTGGACAAACGGGACACCCTAAAAAGGAGGCTTCCCTCGGCTGTATTCCTTTCAACTCAGATTTGTTTTAAAATATAAATTGGGATGTAGTCCTCAGATTCACTGGAGCTCACAGACCGCGCCATATTTTTACAACATTAGCATAAGGTCACCAACCACATGGTTAGTGCAGTGAAATGATTTTGTTTGATGTGTAAAAGTGTAATACTGCGATAATAAAAATGCAATGTTTTTATTGTATACAACACTGGCGCCTTAGTTAAATTCCTTTTTAATCATGTTTTGTTAGATTTAGAAAGAGTAGACAGAAAATTATACAGTTTTAGCAGTTCTTGAGTGTGAGCAGAACTTCCTTTGGCATTTTATGTCTGTTTTTTCAACACCATACATCTATGTAAATATTTAAAAACAGACTCACCAGCAAGATAATTTAAACAATGGTTGCCCAATTCGGGTTTCTGGGGTCAGAAGGAAAGCAGCTATTCCTGGCTCATTGCTTTGTGGCACCCGGCAGATGTGCCAATGTGCCAACGAGGCATGCACAACCTCAGTCCATGACAGAGCTTCTCTTCTGAACTTGGTTTCACCACTAACTATATTATTATGGTTCCTCTGCCTGCACATTTTGCCAAGGCCCATCTCACAGGAGTTAATCTTCACCACTGTGATACCCTCAGGATCCTGGACATTTTGTGGAATTGATTTGACTGATGCACCCGGTAGGATCCTCGAGAGAAACCTTTAAAGGTGTGCGTGTATTTCATTTACTTTGCAAGGTTATTCTCTACTCCCTGAAGTTGCTTTCTTCATTCCTTCTTTGGGATGATCCACCTTTGCTTCAGGGGCTTCAAGAAGCCTGTTTGACACTGTTAAGGCATTGTATCAGGCCGTCATTATCAACAATTGCTGCATTTACTCAAATTATATGTGTAATCTACATACTTATAGGGTCTTTCAGACAGACAGCTTCATCCATTGGTCTGCTTATTTGTCGTTCACATCTTTCTTCTGCCCACTAGCGCATCCACCACGGGAAATGGGCCACTTCAACCATTGACTAGCTCCACTGTGAGTGGCAGCATTCTATCCTTTTACAAGGAGCACATTCACCACCGAAGCAGTTCACTTTAATTTGAAGGGACTACTACAGAAATGTGTAATTTTCTAATCTATTTTTTAAAAATATTTGAGAGTTCCTGGTGCCTCCCAAAAACAATGTTTAAAATGAACATATAAAAACAAGCATTGACAAAGCTAAATCCAGGAGTTTAGCCAGATAAAAAATTGGCTTTGAAGATCAAGTAAAATGTCTTGCAGTCAAATGTTTTGGTATACAAAGAGTTCTTAGGAAGATACTATGGTTTTTACCCAAGTACGTTTTAGACAATTGTCATCCATCCATTTCACCACCCTAAAACACCCAGATTCAACTGGGGTGTGGTTTACAACCGGATTATGGGAGAGAATGATAATTAATTTCATAACATTTACATAGGAGATTATGGACAGACCAAACGCTTCTATGATATTGGCCATTGCCTGAATGTAAATATTAAAAAGAGTGAGACTCAGGGAAGACCCCTGAGGAACTCCTTGTTGCAGTTGGAAGCTCTTAGAGTGGAAAGGTTTGAAAGATACCTGAAATGATCTTTCTTGTAAGATATGAGGCAAGCGAGAGTAGGGTCTCACCCCCACAAACTTTTTAACAAGAGAGAGTTTAACTTTGCTGGTTTGGCCAATTGGTTGAGCAGGACCAAGAGTAGCCGGGACTGGCAGCATGCACTTAGGATTTCAAGGCTATAGAAAGGAGTGGACAGCCTGGAAATGACAAACCTAGTGCTGAGTAGAGAAATTTCACTTACCCGGTCAGAAGACACTGCTCAACCCGGGTGACGAGGGGAAACCAATTCAGCAAACAGCTGAATTCTAAATAATGATAGCCAGGAAGATAAATTCAGGCACAGTTCAGTTAACAAAAAATCCAAGGTAAACGTGTTCCTTGTAAGGTAATAAGGAGTCATCCAAAATCCACAAAAACTATAAATCTGTTCTCAAAAAGCAATTGCAAGAGCACATTAAGGTTTGGAGAACAAAGATTCTCCTAGCAGAAATCGCAGGGCTGCACAGACGGAAGCACAGAGGCCTAAACAGTGATCGACTGGATTGGGAAACAAAATATCCATCAACTGCAATAGAGCAGGAATCTCATATTTGTCTGGGACAACTGCTAAGCAGATCCAGAGACGAGTATAGGCAGATGTGTACGGATTTGCTAGGAAATTTGGCAGTCTTGCTTCCCTCTCAACATGCCCCTGGGAAAACCACCACTTCTCTTCTGCAAAGAAACTCCGAACAAGGGGTCATGTCTTCAGCTGCTGCATCAACCACACTCCCCACCCAGGCCAATGGCCACCTGCACCACCAGAGAGCATGAAATACCAACTGCACATGGAGAACCCCAGAAGTAAATGCAATATGAGAGTGTGGTTGTAATGCCAAAAGGAGAATGGTCCTCGAACCAGAATCCACTACTAGGAATGTTGCTACAAGAAGAAGCAGACTCATTATCAGGTACCTGCTACTGCCAGTATCAGGTTTTTCATACTTTCTTTAGGTTTGGGGGATCTTAAGTAACCACGTTAACTTGGTTATTTACTTGCTCTGCACATACTGGCACAGCTTACACTCTTGAACAAACCCTCCACTATTTGGTCGATTATTACAAGCCAGAAAGCTGTCAACCTTGTCCTGAGATCCACATCTATAAAACCCTCTTTTGACTGTGCTGCAATACTCAGAGCAAGCATCATTTCCGAGGATCCCTACTTATGAAGACTTTTAGTCTTGTGGCGTCAAGCATAATAAATATATGGTTACTTTTGTTTGCTTAGATTCACTATGTTGCAGCAGTCCGTTTTGGGCAACAGTATTTTGGGGAGTATGGCATTAAAAACGTGATATTCTGGGTAAATACCCACTCTTACGTGGCTTATCTAATATACATATTTTAGAGCATATTTTATATTTTCTATAGTTCTCATGTTCGTTTATATTTGTTGTTTTGTAGCACTACAGCTTTTGCGAATTTCCACTCATGCACCACTCTCGGGGTATACAAAGAACTCTGTGGCTCCTCTGCGCTCCCCGGGGCTAGGCCGAGCCACATGGACTCCACAAATAAAATAGGTATACTGTTACATGAGAAGCTGAGAAGAAATACTTTCCATTATTCTTCACTGTCAATGTTCTTCTGAATAATAGACAGATAATAAACACATATGACTCAGGAAAAGAACAGATTGTACTGCTGCATCCATTAAAATATAATGACCAGGAACATATTACCCATACATTTACCATTCCTCTCTCGTAAGTAATAGGGTCTCCGCGACTTTACAAGAGACCCAGTTCCAATAGAAAACCTGAATTTCAAAATCCCACCCGAACGTTCGAGATTATGCACATACTGAAGATGCAGTGGCGAAAACAATCTAAAAAATCTAAAGTCGGTCGAAATAAGTCAGAGATTAGCTGCAACTCTTCAGTTTGTGTATCACATCAATCACAAAGTAATTTATAAAACCATTTACATGTCATAATAATCAGAGGAGGTTGTTGAGATCAAGTGTTGTGTTTCTCTGCCCTCTTTCTGCTGAGAGACTTGCCTGTAAAGTTCAAAGCAATATTCGGAAATTCAAAGCTACCTTGCTGGCTGCGTCACTCTTCATCTGAGGATCTGACTATGGTATCTTGTGACTGACTTCCAATGCGTTTGTGGTCCCTTGCTGATAAGAATTTATCTTTCACTAGCCCAGTGAAGGTGTGTACTATATTGGGAACACGAACTCATACTTTTAAAGGAAGTTCTTTAATGGCCAGAACTGAAACCGATTGTAATAATTTGCTGTGTGAGGGCGACACCAATAAGCTAAAGGCAGACATAAACTGAACAACTCCTTCAGCAAAAAACAAGAATTTCAGGATACAAATCACATTTATCATGAAAGCAGTGCTAGTTTCTAAACTCATTTTATGGCTGTTTCATCAAGTGTGATGTAGTGCAGTGAATGTGTGCAAGCCTCGTGACTTATTGGACAACCCTGGTGCCAATACAGTGGCAGACACAAGGTGGTAGTGAAGGCCACTGGAGGAATCCACACCCTTAAATAGTTGTCACCCACCCATAGGAATACATCATTTCCTTTGGAGGTGATGGCCCCCACATTCATCTTGTCTGTGAGATGTCCTCAACTGGAAGAGACCATCAGATTGTCAACTTATCTATAAGTACTAGATCGAATGGGAAAAAAGTCATGAAGTAAGACAGTTGTGCTCAGTGAAGAAATTCATACATGAGGCTCTTGTGCTTGCCTGAAACAAAATAAGGCCTGACAACGTCACAGCTTTCACTTCTGCTGGGTGAAGAGGAAAAGGAGATCGGTTCCAGAGAACAGAAAAGAAGGGAAGAAACTGATCCAAGGCAATAAATAGAGAAAGTAGGGGAAATGGAAAAATATTGTAAAGCTTACAGCATACTGAGACAGTGTGCAAGAAGCCATTAAACCTGTACGTCTTCTAAGACAAACTCCTAGTAAAGTCTTAGAAGATGGTGAAAGAGGAGACCAACATGGACGCCTATTTTGGTTCCAAGCCTATAAGTGGGAGATCATGAGTTCTACTTACAGGATTGCCTGTTTGGTTCAATGTTTCATTTGAGCACGCACTTCATAGGTTTCTTGCTTTGTTGAAGTTAGAGGTTTTCCCCTCTTTGGACTCTTTAGTCAGTTTTTAAGAATTCCTATCCATTGACTTTCTTAAAAATCTCTCAAATGGCACATTCATTGAACACCTCTGATACTCAATATGAGTACTGCATTTATTTGAAGGTGTCAGGTGTTGGTTTCTTTCCTTCGCATTTTTTCTCCGAGTTTATACGTATTTTGGTGATTAGTTCCATTGATGTGGTCTTGATTTGTATTGAGCGCTCTTGATTCCAATCCTGGTAACATTAGTGAGGTACCATATTATATTTACACATTAATGGTTATTCATGAGCGTATTTGTGTTTTATTATCAACTCTCTTGTTTTAGGTTTCATCATTTGACTAGGGTCTACATACCTGGATAAAAATCCGACACTTTGTCCTGATGATGGTCTCATTTACGTATTAGATGATTGGAGACTGAAACATTAGTGTAGTGATCATCATAATTATCTAACCTAAAGGAGTTGCACATCCCTTGCCTCAAGGAAATCGCCTTTGAATCGTAAAAAGAACTATATAAGTGGGTGGCGCCCGTGTTGTCTCGGATCACTGTTTAGACTTTATGTTATGTTCTGGGGCTGACGGTAGAAAGTGTGATTTGTTTATTTATGACCCTTCTACATGTGATTCATAAATTACACGTGATTATTGACATATATAGAAGTAAGCCTTGTATTGAATATAATCTATTGTTGATTCGTTATTCATTGCATATTGTAATACGGACAGCATTTATTTTCTTTACTGCTTTTCCTTATACTAAATACTAAGCAGGAATTGTCTCCTTCAAGGGATTCTTTTGCGTATACATTAGCCAACTCTGGCAAATATCTGCTGCGTTGAATGTACGGAAGGACTTGTGTCTCATACAGTCTATGGGAGATGTGTCCAAATATTTTGCTTAGCAAATCTGAACACTTTTATGGACAATCACTTTAAATTGGTATTTAAAACGGTTCTTATCTCCGCCCTTACAGTTTGAAGATCCCTTCTTTACAGCTGATGGAGTCAAACTAAATGTGAATTTTGAACACGGATAAACACAAAGAGGTGTGAGAGTGATTGACAAACAAGAAGACTGATACCCAGAAACTCAGACAGATAGAAAGAGAAACAGATATTACCAGGCATAGAAAGCAATACATTCATAGGGATAGATAGATCGACAGGTATATAGATAGATAGATAGATAGATAGATAGATAGATAGATAGATAGATAGATAGATAGATAGATAGATAGACAGAGAGACAGACAGATAGACAGACAGATAGATAGATAGATAGATAGATAGATAGATAGATAGATAGATAGATAGATAGATAGATAGATAGATAGATAGATAGATAGATAGATAGATAGATAGATAGATAGATAGACAGCCAGGTAGATAGATAGATAGATAGATAGATAGACAGACAGACAGACAGACAGACAGACAGACAGACAGACAGACAGACAGACAGACAGACAGACAGACAGACAGACAGATAGATAGATAGATAGATAGATAGATAGATAGATAGATAGATAGATAGATAGATAGATAGATAGATAGATAGATAGATAGATTCATTCGGACCGAGAGCTAGAATTTCGCTGTCTACCTTGCTGCACGACTCCACATTAAAAAATTAAAAAATCCTAGAACTCTGCGGCTGTGCCCAGCACCAGCTGGCTTCTGTCTCTCTTGCAGACAGGAGCCCCACATAGGGTGATTTCATAGTATCCTTTCACCAAGTCAGTCACCCCAGCTGGTCAGCTCACCCCCGTGTGATGGAAGTGAGCTAATGAAATGAAATGTGCTGCTGAATTAATAAGCCCGTGGAAAGGGTTTAGAGAGTGACATGGCAGGCCTGAGTGGCTGACACTTGGAAAATAAATACTAATTTGACAGTCAATAAGTCTCACGCTGCAATGAAGCCCACAGGCCAGTGTGCAACAGAACTGTGGGTGGCAAGGGTTAGCTTTAGTCACAACATCTGTGGCAACGTGCGGCACGTGGTGGGTGATGCAAAAGCTTGGGGATAAAGCAACATATGGGTTTATATTTCACGTGTCTGTGTAAACATACATACCTAAGCAGACTTACAGTTGGGTGGGTCACTCTTACTCCAAGCAGGTGAGTCAAAAAGGCACAGTTTGTGAGTTATATGTTTGTAGGGTTCAAGGCCAGGACTGATCGGCCAGTGCCTGTACCAGAAAGGCGAAGAGGTCTGCTTCATGCTCCCTCCACACCTTAGTTGGCCTCCTTCATATGGCCATCTCCTACATCCTTTGAGGCAATGAAAGCTACTTTTAGACACAGATGGGCATGCTGACCTTTCCAGGAGCATCACTCTATTACCGACAGACAACATAAGACCATCCTTTGTGTGGACCATGGTGCTCTTGCAGATATTCCTGTCAGTCCTCTGATCTGCAGCTCATTTGGTCTGGTAACAAGATATCAAACTGTCCAAAAAAAGGAATAGAGACTTAGGGCCTGCTATGAAGAGGACAGCAATGGATATTCGTCCAAATAACATCAAATTTACACCTTCAGTTGTATAACAGTTCCATTGAGAGGAAATGTTGCTTTAAGAGCCTTCTACGTTGAGGTACAATGTTTTCTCGACCCATAAATGATGATAGAACAGCCACAGGAAAAAAAGTAGCTGCTCGACACCCTGTGTGATTAGCTTAATTAACTCTGTGAAAGGCTCATACAGAAAGGATGTCAGACTCTCACAAAAAAAAGTAAACGTGGCGCGTTTTACGGACTGGTGAAGCAACCACCACATTACAGAGATTAAATGCAGCCTGGGAGCAATGCCAGTATCCCCTATTCATGTACCCACATGTCGTGAAGGGGATTCCTTCATCGATGATAATCATTGGTGAGATATCCACTCGATGATTACTGCCAAGCTGGCACCTCCCATGGCAGATGTATTCCTTTGGTGGGGTCACTATATCGGATGCAATACATCAAATGGCAATAATTTCAGTCCACTACATCGACCTACCAATACAATCCAACTTCTGCATAAACCCTTAGTTTTCACCCTGTAAATTCATCATCAGATACTATAACCATCCAATAGACTTCTTTGGCACCTGGTTTTTGACGGTTCTTGCTTTGGATAGCCATGCTAGAATAGGCCGAACTCATAGTCGGTTGGTCTAGACAATGAATAATGAGATCATTTGAGGATGCGGAATAAACAGATTATCCATGTCATATCACTATCCTTTGGAACTCACCCCTAATGCACTAAAAGTGAATAAAACACTACTGTTGTTGGAAAAATGCATAAAAATAATATCTTCAAGATAACCTCACTATCAGACCTCCTTAATCATCTTCTGTTTTAGCCCAGGGCTAGCATTGGACTAATATACTCAAGTAGCAGCAAAAAATGCAGCGCCGTCTGGTGGGCACATAGTGCCATTCTTGCTGATTTTGCAGCGCGGGTCAAGCTCCCGGCACTAAGGGCCATATTTATACTTTTTGACGCAAAACTGCGCTAACGCAGTTTTGCGTCAAAAAAATTAGCGCCAGCTAACGCCATTCTGAAGCGCCATGCGGGTGCCGTATTTAATCAATGACGTTAGCCGGCGTTAGCCGCCGGCGCTGCCTGGTGTGCGTGAAAAAAAATGACGTACACCAGGCAGCGCTGGCGTAGGGGGATATGGAGCTTGGGCGCCAAAAAATGGGGCAAGTCAGGCTGAGGCAAATTTTTCGCCTCAACCCGATTTGCGCCATTTTTTTCGACTCCCAACCCCCATAGAAATTACTCCTGTCTTAGCAAAGACAGGAGTCATACCCCCTTGCACAATGGCCATTTGTCCCCTGGGCATGGTCATTGGGCATAGTGGCATGTAGGGGGGCACAAATCAGGCCCCCCTATGCCACAAATTTATTTTTAAAAAAGTACTTACCGGAACTTACCTTAATGTCTCTGGGATGGGTCCCTCCAGCCTTGGGTGTCCTCCTGGGGTGGGCAAGGGTGACAGGGGGTGTCCCTGGGGGCATGGGAGGGCACCTCTGGGCTCCTTCCGAGCCCACAGGTCCCTTAACGCCTGCCTTGTCCAGGCGCTAAAAAACGGCGCAAAAGCGTCCGTACGTCATTTTTTTTGACCCGCCCACTCCCGGGCGTGAATTTTGCCCGGGAGTGTAAATACGGCGCACATGCCTCGGAGTCAATTTTTTAGACGGGAACGCCTACCTTGCATCTCATTAACGCAAAGTAGGTGTCCACGCTAAAAAATGACACAAACTCCATGGACTTTGGCGCTAGACGCATCTAACGCCAAAGTGTAAATATGGAGTTAGTTTTGCGTCGGAATTGCGTAAAAAAAAACGACGCAATTCCGGCGCAAACAGAGTATAAATATGCCCCTAAAAATCAACACGAGCAGCGCAACATAATGAATTTCTGCCTGCCTGCTCATGGAACTCTGCGCAATGTTGTGGAGGTTTTATGTAACTCCATGGAACCACACAGATTGAAACTCTGTGAGTTCCACCCACCCCTACTCATAACACAAGCACTCTACGCTGGTTTTTTTTCAGGTGCTCTTCACTTGGGAAAAAGTCCTATTTAAATAAAGGACACCTAGCTCCTGTTCTTTTAGCTGCAGCAAATGCCACATGTGAATGCCTCACTGTAAATGACCTGACTGCTGAGATGACGGAGTTAGAGTTTTAGCAGAGTTTGAACTTTCACGCATCTATATAAAGAGGCATTAATGTCCTTGATCAACTGTATCTGGTGCTTAGCGAAATGGAAATGGATAGAGGACGAGGTTTAAGGAATTAATATTCCCTATACAAATAGGAGTTGCGAAGTTCACAACACATGCACTTTGTTAGGTTGCATAGTTGTGAGCTTTGCACAACTTCACTTACTAATGTACTTTCATTTTTTTTTTCAGGGAATGTTTTATGCTGAATTTTTGGGAGGTTGGTTTCTCAGCTTGTAGTTTTTGCTGAGTCTTTGTCATACAAAACCTATTTTATTTTTCAACTGTTTTTAATTGAAAACGTTGTACAATTAATTACGTTTTTGCAAAGTTTAAAAAAAAATTTCATACATTTTTCAGGAGCAAGGTGGAAACATTTCGTATATCCTTAGAAAAGGCCTTGAAATGACATCAAATTTTCAACTTTTGCTGTCATCCAAGACAGATAAAACATTCTAGTGAAAAGACACCATTTTCCAGGTTGAGCATACAACGATGTAGGGTGCAGTGATGTACAGTGCATTGGTGTAGAATGCAGTAGTATATAGTAAAGTGGCTAGAGTGCAGTGATGTTGAGTACAGTGGTGCAGGTTAGAGTGCATAGGTGTAGAGTGCAGTGACGTAGGGTGCAGCAGTGTAAAGTGCATTGGCGTAGAGTGTTGCAGAGAAGAGACCAGTGGAGTAGGGTGGCGTGCAGTGGAGTGTGATGGCGTAGAGAAGAGCAGGGTGGAGTGGTATAGCGTGCATTGTCATAGAGTGCTGCAGATTATAGTAGTGTAGTGCAGTGGCAAAGGATTCAGCGGTGTAAAATGCAGCATTATAGAATCCAGTGGCATATATTAGAGCAGAGCATAGTAGAGTTCAGAGGCATAAAGTGAAGTAGTGCAGAGTAGAGTGGCATAGAGTACTGTGATACAGAGTACAGTAGAATTGAGTGCAGTGGTGTAGAGTGGTGCAGAGTAGGGTGGCATAGATAGCAGTGGCGTAAAGTGTAAAGCTACTGAGTGCAAAGGTGTAGAGTGCACTGGCGTAGAGTGCAGTAGTGCAGAGTGGTCTACAGCGGCCTAGGGTTCAGTGGTGCAGAGTGCAGTGTAGCTGAGTAGAGTGTCGTAGAGTGCAGTGGAGTATAGTGGCATACAGTGCATTGGCATGGAGATAGTAGTGTATAGTAGAGTGGCATAGAGAGCAATGGCGTAGACTACAGTGGTGAAGAGTAAACTGCAGTGGTGTAGAGTGCTTTGTTGTAAGGTGAAGTGGTGTAGAGTTCAGTGGTTTAGACTAGTGTGGCGTAGAGTGCAAGTGGCACAGAGTGAAGTGGCGCAGACTGGAGTAGAGTGGCGTAGAATGCTGTTGCACAGAGTAGATTGTTTCAAATGTAGAATGCAGTGGCATAGAGTGGAGTGATGTGGGGTACAGTGCAATGATGTAGAGTGAAGTAGAGTGTAATGACGTAGGGTAAGGTTGTTTAGAGTGCAGTGGCATACAGTGGCATACTGTGGATTGGCATATAGTACAGGGGAGTAAAGTGGAGTGGTAGAGAGTAGAGTGCACTGGCATAGAGTCTAATGGCATAGAGTGCAGTGGTAAGCAACAGACAGAATGTATTTCCTGGGAAGCTGTCTGAATGTCCACATGATGTCTTTAGCAAAACTGACAGCTGCACTGACTGGTAGGCTTGGACTTACAATGACAAAATAATATATTTGCATTATCACAAAATGTGTTGCACTTAGTTTGCCTTTTCTTAATGCATAATTTAGTCATTCCTGTCGCATAATTTATCTTCTCTACCACATTACTCCAGTGGCCCTGACTACGACTCATGTTCTGCAGGAACATCTATTCCTCTTTTCTCACTGGTCCTCACTCCACATGATACCAGTCAAATAACAGAGCATGTATTTGTCTGCTTCTGGTATTTAAATTGATGTAAATTTAAATAGTCTTGTAGCTATCTATCCGCGGGGATAAATTGCTGCCGGGGTTCTTCCTGGAGCAATGATACAAGGAGAGGCGGTCCATTTAAACAATTTTGCATGAATATTTAAAATAAAAATACAGCATCTGTCTTCCTTGGGGCTCCTTCTCACCATGTGGAACGCAGCATTTTCATTCCCTCCTGCTGCTCTTTGTCTGCTTTCGGATTTTCTGTTCTGTTTCTAGTCCGATTTACTGCTTTCATTTCGTGTTTTTATTGCCAGTGTTTCGCCTGTGAAGGTGCCATAAATATGTATGGACATAAACCGTGTCCCCAACACATCATGTGCAAAGGAGTAGAGTAATTTAAAGGTACTGTTGGTGGCGGTATAGGTTAATTGAATTGCTTGTCACAGGGTAATGAATGGAGTTGATCAAATTTCGTAGAATTATTTAGAAAGGGCAAATATTTCTCAGCTGCTGCTGCAGCGCCCGCTGGCTTCTCAGGGAGTGAGCGAGCATGGTTTTCAGCATTTCTAAGGCTTTATCGCGAGTTCGGTGGTGCCCCTGCATCACATAATGCTTAGATTCTCTTCTTATGTAAACCTCTAGTGTTACAAAATGAGATGACCGGAAGTCCGGAACCAGAGCTCGGCTACAATTTGGCTACTCAAGCACAGAAAGTCAAACACAAAGCCCTCTTCAGAGGACTCAAACTGCTAAGTGGCGTCACTTCCAGACCAATACTTCTATCTCTTAAAGCATTGGCAAAGCCAATAGGTTTCGCCTATGTGGAATATCTTGGTTATGTAATTGTTTTTTAGACATATTGCACAGAAGCACAAGCTAACATGCAACATGGCTAAAAGTAAAGGAATAAAACGCTTTGACGCGACAATTACAGTCCAAATCCCAATAGTAGAATTAATTGATCTGTTGTTCCAAGATTGCTATGATCCAAAGTCCAAGTCCAGATTTCTCTGATCAATTAATTCTACTATTTGGATTTGGACAGTGATACTGTAATTGGGGATTATGTTGGAAATAATCCTATTAATTTTCAGAAATATATGACAAAACATTGCCTATGTATACTGACTCATGAGTACTATTATTTTTCATGTTATAATGAGTGCCTCTTGTACTTTATATTTGCAATAGTGCTTTTAGCATCTATCAAGACCTTTTGGGTGTGGTCTTTCAAGAGTGCACCATTTCGAGATTCGACATTCGTCGTTGATATTCACCTCGCTACCCAGATCGCCTAGTAGTTAGAGTATAAGACAATTGGGTAGTGGCCGCTAGGGTGAGGTTAAACAAGATGGATAGAGTGAAACTAGCAGAAGAACTATTTAATAATGTTGCACAAGGGAATGCATTATTTAATCTGAATATAAGCTCTAATCACTCGCGTAAGGAGGGCTTAAGGAGTAAATTTATTAAATTGGAAAAATTAAGAAAGAACGAACTCTCAAAATGGTGGGATGGGGCAACATTAAAACAATATGTCAAGCTCAATCGTATCCCAAGGGGATTACGCTCCCAAATTTTTCCTACATATGATGACTTGGACCCAGATTTACTGACTCTCTGGGACAAAGAACTAACCTCTAGTTCATTAAAATTTATGGATATTCTTATCACTAATTCCGAAAGGAAGGTTTCTAAATTACAAAAAGAAATTGCCACACTCAAGATAGAAATTAAGGAGCTTAACCTTCCCGAGGCTACAGAGAAAAGGCTATCAATTTGGATGCGGCTGCTAAAATTTAATTAATAAGCTATATCATCCTTTGAAGAATATGATTGAACCTTGATTTGAGAAAATCTGGACTGGCTATCAATTTGGATGCGGCTGCTAAAGTTTAAATAATAAGCTATATCATCTTTTGAAGAATATGATTGAACTTTGATTAGAGAAATCTGGACTTGGGCGTTGGATCATAGCAATTTTGGAACAACAGATCAATTAATTCTACTATTTGGATTTGGACGGTGATACTGTAATTGGGGATAATGTTGGAAATAATCCTATTAATTTTCAGAAATATATGACAAAACATTGCCTATGTATACTGACTCATGAGTACTATTATTTTTCATGTTATAATGAGTGCCTCTTGTACTTTATATCAACAAGGAAGGGACCCACGTCTGTGGCCACTTATGCACTTTGGCAACACAAAAGCATGATGGGCTAGTGCTGAAACTTTGTAAACATTCACCAAATTCACATATCTGAGTTAAAATCATTGTTCTTTTGCTCACCATGACACCCCAATTTAGACCCAGCCACAGGCAAATATGTCTTCACCCTGCTCCCCATGGGAACAGTCCAGCCCAAACTGACAGGCCAGGTCCTCCCTGGACCAGAATCACGAATCCTGAGACCGGTTTTGAGGTATCACCCCTCATCAGCCAGGCCAGCTTGAATTCAGTGGCACAGCGAGCAAGGGACCCACATCTGGGCATAACCGGCCATTTATGGTGACTTTAGCAGCACAAAAGTATGATGACCGGAGTGCTAAAACCTTTTAAACACTCAATGCCAGTTACAGTTCTGGGTTAAATCCATTGTGCTTTTGCTCACTATGGAATCCTTGTTTGGACGCAGCCATATGCAAATCAGTCTTGAAACTGATCAACATGGGACAAGCATAGCCTGAATTGCCAGGCCAGGACCTCCCTGGATCGGAAACAAGCCTCCTGGGACCAGTTTCAGGGTATAACCCCTCATCAGCCGGGCTAGCTTCAATCCAGTGGCACAGTGAGCAAGGAACCCATGTCTGGGCATACCCTAGCCACTTACGGCCACTTTAGCAACACAAAAGGATGATGGACTTATTAATTAAACTTTTCAAACACTCACTTCCAGTCACAGATCTAGGTTAAATCCATTGCACTTTTGCTCACCAGGCCACCACCTCCACAGGCCTGGTAAACACAACCATGGGGATATCCAGCACCGCCTTTTCAACTACTATTTTTTCCAGGGCAACAGAAGATGCCTTTAGGACAAGGCCCCGGAAGACCAAGAGGCAAAAGAAGGGGATCCCAGCAAGTACACTGCAACCCCCGCCATCCTCTCGTCAGACCAGGGGTATGAGCAAAGAACCAACACCGTCGACCTGCCAGACTTAGTTACGTACCTACCAATCTTGGTGATGACTTTCGCATTCAAAAACAACTCACTCAGTTCTTGAAGATTCAAATGAGATTTTCTTAGATCTATCCTTGGAGAAAGATATACAGGGAGCTGATGTCAACACTGGCCTTAAGAAAAAAATCCAACTTTAATTCTCCTCTGGACACACTACCATGAGAGGTCTTATCCTTTGAAAAGGCTGTACTCAAGGACTTTGAAAAGGTTGATACAGTTGCAAGAAGGCCCTTCATAATATCTCAGACCAGCTACACAAACTTGTTATGAAATTGGGCTCTGACTGCACGATTACCATCAAACCAGCAGACAAAGGTGGTGCCATCATGATGCTTGACTTTGCAGCTTACCAGGCTGTCATTAGGATGTCATCAGTGATGTCAACACTGATGTCAGTGACCATGTCATGAGTGATGTAATATGTGAGGTCATAAGCAGTGTATTGCAGGGGGCGTAAGTTATAGTTAGCTTAGGTAACTGTAACTACTGAATTTCTATGGTTTTGTGTGTGTCTGTGTAAAATCTGAGCCTAAATATAACATCTCTGGAACTTTTATTTATTCAGTGAATTTCCAAGGTTTTTAAATTCTATTTCCTAACTATAACGTCCCTATAACCTTTGTATTTTTAGGTGTATTTTACTGTTTTTTTTACTATAAATTATATTACTTAAATTTAGTACTATAAATTTTCATAAGGTTGTACATACATTTTATTAAAACACGTAATCTAATAATACATTATAAAAGTTACAATTAACAAAACAAAGCAAGGTAAATTATGTAAACTTTCTATAAATGCAATTCAGCAAGTCTTTCTTTTTTTTGTATTCATTTTAAGGATCCACAGTTCTGCAACGATGCCACAACAAATCTTCTGCAATTCCTGGAACACACCCAAACATCAAATTCTCATTTCATACACTAAAGGGCATATTTATGAGAGGCTTGCACCACTGGAGCATCATTTGTTTTTTCATGCTCCAGCAATGCAAGCCTCTCTATCGTATCTCTGAGACCACACAAAGCCACTTTGCGTGGCTTTTCATGGCCTCATAGGTGTGGAGTAAGACAAAGCATCACAAGATGCTGCGTTGCCTTACTCTGCGCCACAAAGGCCTTCCATGGGCTTTGCAGTGGGTGTTCACACACAACACCCATGGATTTTGATGCTGCCCCAGATTTAATCAATCACTTAAACCTGGAACAGTGCCAACACCTTACTCCTCCACAGAGCAGGGGTAATGAGGAGAAATATTTTCATTTCTCCTAGTTTTTCCCTGTTTCTATGTGTTCTGCAGAACACAGCACACATAAAAGGAGGAAAAAGCCTCTGAGGATTGTTTTTGCACAGGAAGGTGTCCCTTCTTGCACAAAAACAATCCTGCATGCAATGCAGGCACCCTTGCACCATGGTGCAAAGGTGCTTGCGTTAGCGCCAAGCAGACCACTGTGCACCAGCCCAGGAGAAATGGAAAGGAATGTACCATATTTTGTAAATATGGTAAATTCCTGCTCTTTCACATTATCGTAGGGCAGCATAGCAAGAAGACGTGCGGCACTGCCCTACGCTAATTTCCCATGGATGTGCCCCATAGTGTCCACCCATCCTCATTGCAAACCATCCCTAAATCAGTAATTTGGGTTTCACATCTCTTTGGAGATAGACTCAAAACCACAGCACCATCATTTTTCTGCCGTTCCTTAAAAAGAAGAGATTTTCAAAGTTGAGATGTCTTCTGCTGAAGATAGAAGAGAAGGGGACGAGCTGGACAAAGGAGAATATGACTTACCACCTCCAAAGAATTCTTCCAACATTTGAAAACGTTTCTCCATCCCTTCAGGAGTAAAAAACCTTCTTCCTAAACTTTTTCCAGTATAATATATACAGCAAAAAACTGTCAAGTGGTATGGTGAAGATCTATTAACATGGCACATCCTCTATTTGGAAACACCTGAAAAACCATACATAGACGGACATATCACCATATGATACGAGAGAGGGAAGATGGTGCATCATCATCAGCAGCTGGTGTATTTGTGGGATACTCACCTCTTGACCAGATGTTTACCATCCCCACCATTTCACCAAAACTGGAAGACATGGTCACTCATTGTAGCAAATGCCATATGCCAGTTGCACTATAATGTCATCTCTTGCCCAGTTTATGGATGCTGTCAACAAGCATAAGTCTTGATTTTGTTTACGTAACCATTCCATTTTCCATTCCTCTTTAAACACAAGTAGATATCTGAGAAGCAAATATAGAATACATTTACAATTATATAACATACTATTACATTACATACTATAAGCAAGTAAGTAGCTGCATAAGTGGTTATGCCAGTGTGTAACATAACAGGCTATGTAAGTTTCTGAATATGGGTGTGAAATGTGTATTTGAGTGGCTGAATGGGTGGGTTACTGGGTGTGTCAGTGGTTGAGTGGATATGTGAGTGAATGTATCAGTGCCTCTATGGGTGTGTCACTGGATGTGTATGTAACTATGTGGGTGTTTGACTGAGTGTTAGTGACTCTATGGGTGTCTAAATGGGTATATAAATGGTTGTATGGATTGGTACCCGGCTGTGTTAGGTGGTGTTTTGGTGTGTAACTGTGTGTGTTAGTGGTGAATATATAAGTGCTGTGTAGTTTTGTGAGTGGAT
Organism: Pleurodeles waltl; assembly: GCF_031143425.1. Taxonomy (NCBI): domain Eukaryota; kingdom Metazoa; phylum Chordata; class Amphibia; order Caudata; family Salamandridae; genus Pleurodeles; species Pleurodeles waltl. The sequence goes on along the minus strand of NC_090445.1, from coordinate 1,651,598,585 downwards.
GTGTAAGTGCCTCTGTTGCTCTCTGACTGGGTGTGTGAATGGCTTTATGGTTTTGTAAATAGGTATGTGAGTGCCTATAGTGGTGGGTGACTGGGTGTGTACGTGCATGTGTAACCGACTGACTGAGTGCTGGGTACATGAATGACTGTATTGGTGTGTGAGTGGGTGTGACAGTGCTTGCATGGGTGTGTGAATGACTATGTAAGTGGATGTATAGGTGAGTAAATGCATGTTTGAATGGTTTTATGTATGTGTGACTGAGTGTTTCAGTGACTGTCTGTCTGTCTATATGACTAGCGGATACACAAGTGCTTTTGTAGGAGTCTAAATGGGTGTGTAAGTACCTGCCTGACTGTGTGAGTGCAAATTACATACTATTAAATTACATGCTATAAGCTAGCAGCCACATCTAATTTCAAACATTCATTCATTCATACTAGCTTAATAAAATAACTATATTTTTAGTATAACAATTCCTCTTCCTCCTTTGCTGCTCACAATTTTTTACTTAATGTTCTCTTCTAATCTCCCTTCTATTTTGCTTTTAATGTTGTGTCAAGAACATTGGTTTCCAACCTTTTGACTTCCGTGGACCTACACTTTATCATTACTGGAACCCAGGGACTCCCACTGAATCATTTTTGGAATCCGGGGATCCCTCACATGGTCATTACTGAAAGCTAAGGACCTAATCTGTTAATATTATTTAATTTTCCAAGCAGTCGCGGGCCCCATGAGGAGGCTTTGCAGACACCCAGGGGTCCCCGGACCACAGGTTAATAACCACTGGTCTAGAAGCTACACAATTTCTTTCAGCTTATATACACTCATTGTCACGACTCACGTGCTGCTTGCGCCTGGAATTTGCAGATCTGGTGGCGTGGATCTTCAATGTTCGACTTTGGCCCAAAAAGGGGCGACTCTTTCTGGTAGCCACGGTGCTGTAGGCAATGGAGACGCCAAGAACAGACCGTGCCCTTCAGAAAATAGCGCCAGAGGGAAAAAAACCCTTAGGAAAAGGGGAAAAACCTCCAAACAGGAAGATTCCTGGAAAAAACAAGAACAAACAAACAGGAATCCAAAAGGAGCAAAGGTCAGGAAACACAGAATGCTGAAATCCAGAACCAAAAGGGGAGGAAATCAGGAGCGAAGACACTAACTGAGCAGAAAGTGTTGCAGCGCAAGGAAATGAAGAAAACACAGCCCTTATATACCAAAAGACAGGAAGTGACCCACAGGAAGTAAAAGGACACCATATTAGACAGGGAGAGGTACATAGAACAAAACAGAATAGAAACCATAGAGAATAGGGAACAATGAATGCTGGGAAGAGAAAGGTAACCTGGGAAGGGAAGAAGACATAAAAAAAGTACAACAAAAAGACCCCAGAAAGAAGAAAAGAAAGAGGACAAGAAGGAAGAAAGAAGAACAGGTAAGGGGGGTCAGGAGACCCCAGCAAGGCGGTGGAAAACGATAGAGCGAGGCCCCATGCAATGCCTGGGGCCTCGAAAAGTGCATGAAAGGCTGGGGGCGCGCCGCGTTTTAGAAACGCGCTGTGCGGCCCCAGCCGAACGCCCGGCTTGTGCCGAACATTCGGCTCGCGCCGCACCACGCGGCGCGACAGTAGGTCCCCCTCCCGAAGGGCCAGGTTTGAGAGGAAATAAACGGTGAAAGCGTTGAATCAGGCAAGGAGCGTGAACAGAAGATGCATCTTCCCAAGAGCATTCACTGAGAGGATAACCCTTCCAATGAATCAGATACTGAAGGCGTTTGTGAAAAAGACGAGAGTCACAAATTTCCTGTACTTCATATTCAGGAACATCATCCACGAGTACAGGAGGTGGACAAGGAAACTGACGTGAGTAAGGGTCAGGCACATAAGGTTTAAGCTGAGAAACATGAAAGACCGGATGAATCTTCCATGTATGAGGTAAGTGAAGACGGACAGTGACAGGATTGACCAACTGAAGAATACGGAAAGGCCCATAGTAACGAGGTGTGAACTTATTTTGAGAAAGACGTGAGGGTAAGAATTTGGAGGAGAGCCAGACTTTATCTTGCGGATGATAGTCTGGATTGGTAGCACGTCTCTTGTCAGCAGCCTTCTTCATATATCTCTTGGTATGTAACAAATTAGATCGAATTAGTCTATGGATTTGGAGAAGGCGTTTGGAGAAATAGGTAATAGCGGGTAGAGGAGAGTTGGATTGTGGAGAAGTAGGAAAAGAGGTAGGATGAAAACCATATGAACAGAAAAAGGGAGTGACCTTGGAGGCACTATGGACTGAGTTATTGTAGGAAAATTCTGCTATAGAGAGGTAAGTGTTCCAGTTACTTTGGGTAGAATTGCAAAAGCATCGAAGATATTGCTCTAGTCCTTGGTTCAGACGCTCGGTCTGGCCGTTGGTCTGAGGATGGAATCCTGAAGACAGGGCTCTATTAATATTTAGTGTTTTACAAAAATGCCTCCAAAATCGGGAAATGTACTGAGTTTCTCTATCAGATATTATGGTATGTGGAAGTCCATGGAGACAGAAGATATGATCAATGAATATTTGACTTAGTTCTTGAGAAGTGAGTAGCCTTTTCAGGGCAGTGAAATGAGCCATCTTCGTGAAAGAATCCACCGTGACCATGATGACCCGGTTTCCTGCTGATGGTGGGAGTGAACACATAAAATCAGTAGAGATGGTATGCCATGGGGCTGGTGGAACAGGCAAAGGCTGTAGTAATCCTGCCGGTCTGGTATGGGGTATCTTGATTTGGGCACATATGGGACAGGCCTGAACGTATCTTTCCACATCCAGCTTCCAGGTAGGCCACCAGAAAAATCGTGAAAGAAGTTCTTGTGTGGCCTTGATGCCTCTATGACCAGCTACAGGTGAATCATGGCACATTTGTAATGCCTTTTCTTGCACCTTGTTAGTGGGGAGGAATATCAGGTTTTGATAATAAAAATATCCTTGTTTCTTATGTATTAATGGTCTTAGTTCTTCAATGTCGTGGTCCGATAGGTTGGCGTATTCCAGTTGTACTTCTTCCAGGAAAGACTGAGCCACTCCAATGATCTTACGGGGTTCCAGAAGATACTGAGATGAGGAAGGAGTACACTCTGGATATCGGCGAGACAAAGCATCAGCCAGAATGTTTTGAGATCCAGGAATATATGTGATAAAAAAATCGTACTGACTGAAGAAAAAGGCCCAGCGGGCCTGACGACTATTCTGGCATACAAAATTTCGTAAACATTGTAGGTTACGGTGGTCTGTCCTCACCTCAAATGGTTCCTTGGAACCCATCAGAAACTGTCTCCACTCAAGGCAGGCTGTTTTCAGAGCCAATAATTCCCTTTCCAGTACAGAATAGTGTTGTTCAGCTGTGGAAAGGATATGAGACAAGTAGAAAACAGGATGTTCAAGACCATCATCCTCTTGTCGTTGGAGTAAGACAGCTCCGATGGCTCTCTCAGAAGCATCAGTAACGACTATAAATTGTTTGGTGGTATCTGGATGTCTCAAGATGGGGGCTTGGGTGAAGACTCTCTTTAATTCTTGAAAGGCTGCTTCAGCCGCCTCAGTCCAGACAAACCCTTTCTTTAAATTTTCCTTTTTTAAGGTGTGAGTTATGTGGCTAGTCAGTCTGGCAAAGTCTAGAATGAATTGTCGATAGAAGTTTGCTAACCCTAGGAAACATTGTGTTTCTTTTATGGAAGAAGGAGAAGGCCACTCTGTATATTTTCGTCCAGATACTCTTTTAGAACTTCTCTTTCGGGTTCCGTGAGAGAGTACATCCTCCCAAAAGGAACAATTGTGCCGGGTTCCAATGGAATAGCACAATCATATTCTCGATGTGGAGGTAGCACAGGTTTCGACGGTTTTTGGAAAACATCCTGAAACTCCAAATAGTGGTCTGGGTCCCCTTGGACCGTATTAATGGACATACCAGTGGCACCTTCAGTATCTAAGGATCTTTTCGGAGACCAATACTTGTCGGAAGTAAAACAGTTCTCATGACAAAATTGCGAAGACAAAGAAACTGTCCGGGTTACCAAATTTATATACGGGTTATGTCTGATGAACCACGGAATTCCAAGAATGATGGTATGGTTGGGGGACGTGATAAGATCGAAGGAAATGTGTTCTTGATGGTTTCCCACCTGTAGACTTAACATCAGGGTAGTGGTGTCTACAGGACCCGAGGATATCAAGGATCCATCCACGGTGTGTACCTGTTCGGGTACTTCTTTTGCTTGTGTAGGAACTTGGTGAGCAGCAGTCCACGTCTTGTCCATGTATATACCACTAGCACCACAATCTAGTAATGCCATAGTCTTTTCTTGACGACCGTCAGGAAGTTGTAACAGGACAGGAAAAATGAACAAGGCGGTTGTATTGTCATTAAAGGAGCTAATGGAAGGTATAGCTGTAGATCCCGTCCCCTCCCTTCTTACAGAGGACGGGAGGTGGCGTTTCCCGAAGGCCTGGGCGGACGTACAGGACAGGTACGAAGCATGTGACCAGCAGAACCACAGTACAGGCACAACCCTCTCTTGCGTCTGTCTTCTCGTTCACTAGCAGAGAGCGGACCTCAGGTAGTATCCACCTGCATGGGTTCCCCTTCGATGTCTCTAGCAGGAGTGCGAGGTTCCTCGGAACGCTGTAGGCAAGCTCGTGAGCTACTTGGCTGGGAAAACCCTCTACTCCTTTTCTTTTCTGATCTCCGTTCCTGAAGACGATATTCGATGGACAGTGCTTGATCCATCAGGCCACGAAGCTCTTCTGCTCTGGTAGAATGTACTAGTTCATCCTTTATTTCTTCTTTGAGTCCTCTACGAAATAAAGTTACCAGAGTACGTTCCACCCAAGTGGTCTCTGCCGCCAGCTGACGAAAACGGGTTATATATTGCAGGACGTCTTGCGAGCCTTGTTGGATGTCACATAGGGCTTCTTCAGCAGAGGCTTCCAATCCAGGACAGCTAAACATCTGTTTGAAGCGACTCACAAAGGTGGAATAGTCCGACAATACCGGGTCGTTGGAGGACACCATCGGGGTTGCCCAGGCCAAGGCTGGACCGGATAAGGCACTGATAAGATAACCCACCTTGGTCCTGTCGTGGGAGAATTGGGTAGGTCGGAAGGCGAAGTACACTGTTAATGCATCCAGGAACTCGCGAAGCTTGGTTGGTTCACCAGAGAAACAAGGGGTGGAAGCGGAGATAGTTGGAACATCACTGATGCGGAGAGCCAAAGCCTGTCGTAACGCAGCATTTTCATTGCGTAGTTGTTGCAATTCCTGAGCTTGTTGCTGAATCGTGGTCAAAAGAGATTGTTCCGGATCTGCAGCAGCCGCCACTGAGTCATCCATGGTGTTTGAGGACGTCGGAATGGTTGGGCGCTGCAATCTGACACGACTCACGTGCTGCTTGCGCCTGGAATTTGCAGATCTGGTGGCGTGGATCTTCAATGTTCGACTTTGGCCCAAAAAGGGGCGACTCTTTCTGGTAGCCACGGTGCTGTAGGCAATGGAGACGCCAAGAACAGACCGTGCCCTTCAGAAAATAGCGCCAGAGGGAAAAAAACCCTTAGGAAAAGGGGAAAAACCTCCAAACAGGAAGATTCCTGGAAAAAACAAGAACAAACAAACAGGAATCCAAAAGGAGCAAAGGTCAGGAAACACAGAATGCTAAAATCCAGAACCAAAAGGGGAGGAAATCAGGAGCGAAGACACTAACTGAGCAGAAAGTGTTAAAGCGCAAGGAAATGAAGAAAATACAGCCCTTATATACCAAAAGACCGGAAGTGACCCACAGGAAGTAAAAGGACACCATATTAGACAGGGAGAGGTACATAGAACAAAACAGAATAGAAACCATAGAGAATAGGGAACAATGAATGCTGGGAAGAGAAAGGTAACCTGGGAAGGGAAGAAGACATAAAAAAAGTACAACAAAAAGACCCCAGAAAGAAGAAAAGAAAGAGGACAAGAAGGAAGAAAGAAGAACAGGTAAGGGGGGTCAGGAGACCCCAGCAAGGCGGTGGAAAACGATAGAGCGAGGCCCCATGCAATGCCTGGGGCCTCGAAAAGTGCATGAAAGACTGGGGGCGCGCCGCGTTTTAGAAACGCGCTGTGCGGCCCCAGCCGAACGCCCGGCTTGTGCCGAACATTCGGCTCGCGCCGCACCACGCGGCGCGACACTCATAGTTTTTTTTTAATATACTTTTTTTTACTACAACTTAATTCACATACCTGTAACATCTCTTTGTTGATGTCTAGCTTTTTAAATATCTGTTAAGATCTGTTTTCCACTGCAAATCTCCAGTCAGAAATATAGCAATTCTCCTCCACTCCCCAGTAGAAAAGTACCAAGAATGGCTACCCTTCCCACTGTGCTCTCACTCATACTGCTGTATTTAGCAAATCACAGACTTAAATTCATCTTTTAGTTTTGTTATACCACTTCCAAATGGTCTCTATTTTTGAATTCTTTACATGTTTCCTGTAAAGAAGCCCAATCCGGTAGGATTTTGTGCGGCTTCCCTGCGGGGCTCAGTGCAGCTCTCGTGTGGGTTTGCAGATTCACTCAGAAGCCGTTAAGAGAACTCAACAATCTGCTGTCAATGCTTTTCATTTGCATGTTCTTTTGTAAAATATTGTCGATTACAGGACATGCACTTCCTACTGAGCATTTTTTGTACACCAGTCTGCTTTTCAGTTTCACACTGCAGTCTCTTTTGTTCCCTACGACCCACATTCTTTTAGCTCCATTTCCATAGTAACCATGTTTCCAATGGCCTCTGCCTATCAGTAGATCAAATGTTCACCAGAATGTTTCTCAACAGCATACTAGCCTCACATTAACTGTAACAGGTGTGGTTGGCTGTCTGCAATTCAAAGCATAACCCCAAACAACAAAAGCCAATCACAGAGTTAATTACTTTTTTCTTAAAGTCAGTACCTAATTTTAGTTTCCTGCATATCTCCATCATCCAATCAAATATGTTCTTTTATATTTTACTTGATGTCCTCCATTTTAACAACCTTTCATCTTCAAAAATGCCTCATTCTGATGCAGCCTTTTCTTGTGCTGCTCCTGCCTGTCTCCAAAATGGCCAGAGTGTGGAGCATGGGCCACAGTTTTGTGTTTTGGCCCAGAGAGAGTGCTAGAAAGAGTAGCATTGACAGGGACATAGGTTTACCTGTTGTAGACATTACTTTGGTTGGTCAGAGAGGGTTAAAGTGGCATTAATTGCTGCCTTTGGTTGAAAGCATTGCAGATTGCCAGCACCCAGACCTCATGATTGCGCACCGTGTTTGCAATGACCTTGGCAGAATTACTGGGGTGGGACTGGAAATCCTAATAAAGGTTACCATTGTAAATTAATGGTACTTTTCCCACATTATGCCTTGGTTTTCGCCAACAATTACCAAAGACAGAAGTGGCAGTAGTCGATTGAATTTTGTCTGTATATGGAGAAATCCAGGAAACATGTCAATAAAACTGTTTCTGCATTTCTCTGAGACGACAGCGTGGGCTCTGTATACCATAACAACTTGCGCTTCAATACGGATGGAATTTATCAAAAAGAAGAAGTCAATTTCACAGACGGAGGTAACAAGGTGTCCCTTAACAGCTTAAAAGACTGCATCCCATTCTATATGTAATTATCATCTACACATCATAAGCACAAAGGCTCTTTTCAGAGTCAACCCTTTTCCCAAATACTGGTTCATTTTGATTTGAAATCTTTTTTTAAAATGTCTCACTCAGAGATGCAAATCTGCAGTCGACCCATAGACAAATCTGTGATGGATCTGCAGATCCGATTTTGCTGAATGGGTGTGAAAGTGCATTTGTGAGTCTGTTGGTGGGTGAGTAAGTGATTGTATGGGTGTTTATGTGAGTGTGTGAGTGGCTCTCTGGATCTCTGAGTGAGTGTATGAGTTGCAGTGAGGGGGTGTGGTAATGGGTTTGTGGGCTTCTGAGTGGGTGTGTAAGTGTGTGAGCTGGAGTGTAAGTGTGTGAATGGTTGCATGAGTGGGTGTGCGAGTGGCTGTGTTGGTCTGTGAGTGGGTGTGATTGTAGCTTTGTTGGTCTGTGAATGTGTGAGAATGTTTGTATGAGTGGGTGTATGAATGGGTGTGTCAGTGGCTGTGTGAGTGGGTGTGTGGGTCTGTGAGTGGGTGTGGTAGTGATTTTGTGGGTCAGTGAGTGGGTGTGTGAGTGTGTGAATGATTGTACAAGTGAGTGTATGAGGGTGTGAATGGGTCAGTGAGTGGGTGTGTGAGTGTGTGAATGATTGTACAAGTGGGTGTATGAGGGTGTGAATGGGTGCATGAGTGGGTGTGTGAGTGTGTGGAGTGTGTGAATGGGTGTGTCGGCAGGTGTATGGCTGTGTGAGTCTGTGAGTGGGTGTGATAGTGGTCTCGTGGGTCTGTGAGTATTTGTGTGAGAGAGTGTGAATGGGTGTGTGAGTGAGTGTGTGAGTTGGTCTGTGAGTGGGTGTATTTTTTAATTGGGGTCTGGATCTGAGGATCCATCACGGATTCATATGGATCCTCGTTCACCCCAAGGAAAACGTTTGGGGCAATTTCTTGCCCATGAGAGGTCCCTCAGTGACCTATCCATCAGTCATGCGGCCAGGCCCTGAGGACAACCATCTATAATCACCCAACCTTGCACTGTGCATGGCCTTCACCTGTGCGCAGCAGGGGTTGCCCACAAGGCACACAGCCTTTTAGCCATGTATGGCGGGAGTTGACCCCAGCCTATCCCTCTGGGTGTGAGAATCAGTTTAAGAGGGTATATCTGGGGGTGAGAGTGCCTGTGAGATTCTCTGTCTGAGTGTGAGAGTGCATGCATCAGTGACTTAGTGGGTGTGTCATTGTCTCCAGAGGCCTGTGAGTGGATGTGACAGTGGGTCTGCGAGTGGGTGTGTGAGAGTCTGAGTGGGTCTGTGAGTGGGTGCAAGAGTGTTTGAGTGGGTCTCTAAGTGGGTGCATGAGTGACTAGGGCTGTGAGAGGGTGCATCAGTGCCTGTCTGTGAGTGGGTGGGTGCATGAGGGTGTCAGTGGGTGTGTGAGTGGGTGCGTAACAGTCTTAGTGGGTGTGTGAGTGGGAGAAAGAGATTGAAAGAGAGAAAAAGAGAGTGAGAGTGAGAGAGCTAGAGAGTGTTTTAGGCTTTGATGGGTGATATACTTAGAATTAGATATTTCTGCACAATTTGAAAAGAAAAGTGTATTTGTCAATTAAAAAGAGTGAGATCACCTTTCAGCATGAGCCTTAAACATTTGCAGTTGCAAAGAAATCAAAGGAGGGAAATGACCACGAAAAAATACCTGGAGGTGAACTCTCAGGTCTCAGTGTGAAGGTCTGTGACCTTACCATTAAGGTATGAATATTTTATTTCTTCTTTGTTTTCTTGCCCTTTACTGGCTATCTGGGTCCGCGGGGGAGACTCAAGGCCTCCCATACGGTCCCACCCGATTGATTTTTTTTCCCCTTTTTGTTGCCCTTCATAGGCTATTTGGGACCGCGGGGGGAGCCTCGAGGCCTCCCCAGCTATCCCATCTAATATCCGCCTCTTGTGTGTGCCGGTATTGCTCCAGCAAGCAAGGAGCTGCTTTTAATAGCAGCTCCCTGCTTGCTGGAGAAATATTTTAATCTGTCTTCCCTGCATGCACATCTGCATGCAGAGAACACAGATCAAATCTCCGCTCTCTCACAGGGGGACCTGTTTGACAGGTCCCGCTGTCAGAAAGCAGAGTTATGTTTGCTTTTGCTTGTGGGAGCGGTCAGCTCCTACCAAGCAAAAGCAAACAGCTATGTCCCGGGGTGGGCAACCCGGGACATAGCAGGAGCTGGCCCAAGGCGGCGGTGGTCCCAAAGGCCATCTGTAGCTCCTCAAGGGGAGCTGCACGGACTCCCTCCTACGAACAATGCCCCAGGGAGCTGGTGGTCCCCAGAATTACGGGGGTCCCAAACGTACCCCCCACATTAATGTTGATTAAAGCCCAGGGGAGGTGGCGGTCCTGGGGCTGTGGGAGAGGCTGGCGGGCCTCCACCACACAAATGAAACATTTAGCCCCAGGGAGGTAGTGGTTTCCTGGATGTGGGGAGTCGCGCAGCCCTGCCATTACAAGTAAAGTGTAGGAGCCTGTGCTTCATTTCTTTTTTTTACATTCTCAGCGGATCCACCATGACTCCCACTGGAAATTGTTTTAAAAAAAATGCCTTTTAGCTCTGGGGAGGTCCCTCTGGGTCCCCACCACCAGAGCTAATAGGTCAGGATGTCTGTACCCTGGCCCATTTTCTTTGTTTTTTACATTTTTGTATGGGACTCCGCTCAAGCCGAGCCCCAACATGGCTGCCAACATTTCCTTGTTGAAGTGTTAACAGCCAATTAGATCTCAGCACGAGATCGAGAGGGGTCGTAAATCTTTTTGTGACCCTATATGTACAAATTTGGATTTTCTTTAATTTCTCAAAAATTACTGAACGGATTTACACCAAATAACAACAAGCATTTGCAATGCAAAGGGTCTTGCATTTGCTCGAGTTAGAGCTATTAGCGTTATAAACTCCTAACCAGACTTTTCTTGCCACACAAATTACAAGAAAAAAAACACAGTGCGATCGCGCTATGTAAAACGGAAAAACCGAGCACGATTGCGCTATGTAAACCCCAGCGCAATCACGCTGCTTCGAAAATAAAAAAATGAAGTAGTCCGGAAACCATGCTGAAAACATCGAGCCTCGAAAGGTTTCAGTAGTTTACCGGTGCTGTGTAGGTTGGCTAAACACCAGAAAAGGCATGACGTATGCATGCTTTTCACAAATGAAAGCTAGCAGATTTTAAAAGGCAAGCCCACGAACCAATGAAAGTGACTGACGTTACATGGGTGTGGTTAGAAGCCCAAAGAGAGAGTACAGCATGGGACGAAGCGCTTTGCGCTTGCCCATAAAAAGGGCTCTTCCTGGACCAGCAGCTACTTTTCTGCCAAATTTGGTGTAATTCCGTCCAGAGGTTTTGGCTCTATCGCTGGGAAATGGTCTAAATTTCACTCCTATCTCAGTCCCCGCTTGACGGTTCACTCTGAAACTTTCCAGACAACGGCCACATGATTGTTGAATTTTTTGGGAACTTTTCGTGAAGATTCGTCAAGCAACACCAAAAGATATGGGGAAGTAAAAAAACTGCTTTTTCTATATAAACTAGACTACCTAGTGGTGACTGCCACTAGGCAACATATATATATATATATATATATATATATATATATATATATATATACATATATATGTTGTAGTTAGGTTTAGATTTTACATACACAAAACCATAGAAATTCAGCTGTTTGAGTTCTTTCAAGAACCTATAACTTGACCCTAACGTAACTATAACTTGTGCTCTTGCCATGCACAGATTTATCATCAATATTTTTTACTGCAAATGTTATAGTGATATTATCAATAATGTCATAGAAGATGTAATGAGTGATGTAATATCTGGGGTAATTAGCAGTGCATGCCTAAGGGCACAACTATAACGTCCCTGTAAACTTTTGTTTTTTTTCAGTGAATTTCTAGTTTTTTTCATGTTAAGTAAGATGCACATAGCAATATAGGGGGGGTTGGATGCAGGGCTTGAACTGGCATTGTGCTGCCCCACCGAAGCTTGCTGCTCCTGCCCCCCTCTTCCTTGCCATTCATTGTTGAATTCCAGGCCCCTACTTCCTGCCCGTCCTGCCTTCTCAGTGTAGGCTGATTGTTTCCCTGCACCCTCCCCCTGCCCTCAATTATCCCATTCTGTGCCCATGACCTCTGCCTCCCCACAATATTCAAATGTACAACTAGATTGCAAACATTCTATATTTAATACAATTGGGTGGCACATCTGATGTCATCTTGATATAACCAAAACTGTAATACTTAGAGCATTTCCTTTAGAGATTATAAAAATAAGGGGGTATTATTCTCATAAAAATTATGGTTAGTGGTGTAAAAAACTAAAAGGAGGACATACTATCTGAGTTCTCAAGTAGCGGAAAAGCATTTTTAATTTAAATTATTTGCTATTATGATTTTTTTTATCCAGTTTATCACTTGATTATTTGTTACACTTAGGGAAGAGGATGCGGATTTACAGCCAGAGCTGCAGACTTTGCAACTAGCGAACTAGGCGAACTAGGTAGTTAGAGTTTCCATGTCAGCTCGACATCCTGTGATTTTGGGCAAATCACTTAAGTGGTCATTACAACCCTGGCGGATGGTGTTAAAGCGGCGGTAAGACCGCCAACAGGCTGGCAGTAATAAAATTGCAATTACGACCGTGGCAGAAACCGCCAACAAAGACAGCCACTTTAACACTCCGACCGCCACGGCGGTACAAACAAACAGCACGGCGGTCACCGCCAACAGACAGGCGGGAGACAATGTACCACCCACACTATTATGACAGGCCAATCCGACACCTTTTCCGGGGAGGATTCACCGCGGATAAAAACACGGCGGAAACAGGAATTCCGAAGGGAAAACGCTCACCTCTACACACCCCACGAGGAACGAGGACACCATGGAACCGGAACTCCAAATTCTACCTGCGATAGTCTTTCTGCTCCTCTACCAATAGCACAAACTATGGTGGTGAAGACCACGGTGATTACTGCACCTACGACACAGGGGAGGGGCGAGGCAAAAAACAGGGACACACACATGCAACACCCACACCCACTACAACACACACACTAATACATGTTGATACATTACAGTTACACCCCCCAAGCCCCCGGAAGAATGCAAAGACAAAAGGAAATGAGTGTAACCATTGTAATCTATTAAAATCCAGTACTTAAAAATATATATATACACTATAAACAAATACATACACCAATAATACAAGTCCAGGTATTGCACCATTTATAGTCCGTGGACCACTGGGCCCAAAATGCATGGGCGAGGCCCACACTCAATACCCGATCAAAACAGTGAGAACACTGCAGGGGCATCAGATAGAAATACAACAGGCACCTCAGGGGGAAGGGGAGGGGGGACACCTCAGCCGGATGAGTGCAGGACGCCAGATCCACGAGGGGGCTCAATGCCCACTGTTCAATCCTGGGGAGTGCAAAGCCACAGTCTCTCAAGTCTCACAAGTGGGTGGTTTGCCCACTGCCATATCCTGGGGAGTGCAAAGCACAGTCTCTCAAGTCTCTACAGTGGGTGGTTTGCCCACTGCCATATCCTGTGGAGCGCAAAGCCACAGTCTCTCAAGTCTCTCCAGTGGGTGGGTTGCCCACTGCTTTATCCTGGGGAGTGCAAAGCCACAGTCTCTCAAGTCTCTCCAGTGGGTGGGTTGCCCACTGCATTATCCTGGGGAGTGCAAAGCCACAGTCTCTCAAGTCTCTCCAGTGGGTGGGTTGCCCACTGTTCAATCCTGGGGAGTGCAAAGCCACAGTCTCTCAAGTCTCACAAGTGGGTGGTTTGCCCACTGCCATATCCTGGTGAGTGCAAAGCCACAGTCTCTCAAGTGGATAACAGTCTCCACTGGTTCTGGAGGGGGACTGGTGCCCAGAGTGCTTCATCCTGTGAAGGACAGAGGTAGTGGATGGATCTCTCCACTGGTTCTGGAGGGGGACTGGTGCCCAGAGTGCTTCATCCTGTGAAGGACAGAGGTAGTGGATGGATCTCTCCACTGGTTCTGGAGGGGGATGCCCAGAGTGCATCACTCACCCCGTGACGGACCCAGTTGCGTCAGTGCCCCTGCCGCTCATGGGCTAGCAGTGCTTGAGTTGGCGGTGCCCTGTGCAGCGGTGCTTGAGTTGGCGGTGCCCTGTGCAGCGGTGCTTGAGTTGGCAGTGCCCGGCCCAGCGGTGCTTGAGTTGGCGGTGCCCTGTGCAGCGGTGCTTGAGTTGGCGGTGCCCGGCCCAGCGGTGCTTGAGTTGGCGGTGCCCTGTTCAGCGGTGCTTGAGTTGGCGGTGCCCTGTGCAGCGGTGCTTGAGTTGGCGGTGCCCGGCCCAGCGGTGCTTGAGTTGGCGGTGCCCTGTTCAGCGGTGCTTGAGTTGGCAGTGCCCTGTGCAGCGGTGCTTGAGTTGGCGGTGCCCTGTTCAGCGGTGCTTCAGTTGGCGGTGCCCTGTGCAGCGGTGCTTGAGTTGGTGGTGCCCGGCCCAGTGGTCCCTGTGCTGGCGGTCCTTCCTGGCCCAGTGGTGCTTGTGCTGGCGGCACTTCATGGCCCAGCGGTGCTTGTGCTGGCGGTCCTTCATGGCCCAGCGGTGCTTGTGCTGGCGGTCCTTCATGGCCCAGCGGGGCTTGTGCTGGCAGTCCTTCATGGCCCAGCGGTGCTTTTGCTGGCGGTCCTTCATGGCCCAGCGGTGCTTGTGCTGGCGGTCCTTCATGGCCCAGCGGGTCTTGTGCTGGCGGGGCCCTCCTGGGCAGCTGGGCTGGGGCTGGCGGGCCCTCCTGGGCAGCTGGGCTGGGGCTGGCGGGGCCCTCCTGGGCAGCTGGGCTGGGGCTGGCGGTGGCCTCCTGGGCAGCGGGGATGATGGCGGTCTTCTCCCCTGTGCAGCTCTTCCCAGACTTGACAGGTTTCTTGTGGCCCTTCCCCACCTTGGGAGGTGTAACAGCTGACTCCACACTCCCACCGGGACCCCTGGGAGCGGCTTTGGTGGCTGGAGTCTTCCCCCTCTCCCACCGGGCACTGGCCAACTTCTGATGCTTCACAGGGGGGGGGGAACTGGCTGTGCTGTGGCTCCGTGCCACACTGGCTGTCCTGGTGGCCGGTGCATTCCACATACCTGTGACAACAGGCACCACTGGTCCTGTAGATGTTGTGGCTGAGGTGCTACTTCGGGACCTATGAGATGGACGGGGTGGGGGAGGTGTGGGAAAAAGGTCAAGGCTGGACAGGAAAATTCTTTTGGACACACTGGGACAGGTAGCTGGAGGGGGTTTGGGAGTGGAGGAAGAGGTGGTGGTAGTAGGAGGTGTACGTTTGGTGACTTTGGGTGCAGGTGCATGCGCTGGAGGCTGTTGTGAGTTAGATGGCTGTTGGGTGGGTGGGTGCCTGCGTTTGTGTATCTTCGGAGGAGGCGTCACAGACACACTGGGAGAGGACACAGGGGACGTGTGAATGGTAGTGGGGGTGGTGACTGCATGTGAGCGGGGTGTGCTGGTGGGTGTGCTGGTGAGGGACGTAGTGGCTGTAGAGGCAGTGCATGCAGGTGTGAGTGTAGACGAGACTGGGAGGGAGGAGGGAGACGACGACGAGGGGGACACAGTGGAGGCAGTGGATGTTGGTGTGTCTGCATGTGTGTGTTGCTTGCGTGAGGGCCTGTGGGATGTGTGGTGCTTATGTTTGCCTGAGCTTCTCTTGTGTGGTGAGGTGTGTGCAGGCTGGTCTGATTGTGTTCTTGGGATAGGCAGAGGAACAGGGGATTGGGTCTGGGTGGAGGAAGTTGGAGGGGGGAAGGCTAGTGACGGGGACAGTGGCTGCCATCAGTGCTGAGGCCAGAGTTTGAAAAGCTCGGTGAAGGGCTGCCTGACCAGAATGAATGCCCTCCAGGAATGCATTAGTTTGTTGCAACTGTCTTTCTACACCCTGGATGGCATTCAAAATGGTAGACTGCCCAACAGTGAGTGACATGAGGAGGTCAATGGTCTCCTCACTGAGGGCAGCAGAGGTGACTGGGGCACGGCTGAGGTGCCTGGGGCGAAGGTGATGCCCACCCTCCTGGGTGAGCAGGCACGGGGCGAAGGCTGAGGGGCTGCTGGGAGGGCGGTGCTGGTAGGGGGGGGGTGGCGGCTGTACCTGTAGATGCGGGGGGCACAGATGTAGCCGCCAACACAAGTGAGCTCCCATCAGAGGATGAGTCCGTGTCGCTGATGTCAGCTCCTGTCCCCTCCGTGGAGCTCCCCTCGCCCTCCGTCCCACTGGTGAATTCCGAGTCCGTAGTCTCGCCCTCCAGGGCCATATGGGATGCAGCTCCCTCGTGCGCCGGTGCCACTGCTCCTCTGCCTGATGATGCTAATGCACACAAGAACAGGAAGACCACAAAAAGGGGGGGTGGAGACAGAAGAAAGACATGTTCAGTGCATGGATTACCGCTACCGTTGGCGGACAAGACAGACACAGAGGCCCCCTGCACTACGCCACACTCTTGGGCTCCACAGTGCAATTCCTGGGAAAGGGCCTACAAGGCTATGGACGACATCTGCACACATAGATGACACAGGGGCATGAAGAGCTGTACTTGGCACTCTACAGAGGTAGGCTGGGGTGCCACAGGGCCATGCCTTACGGAGGGGCCTAGCCTACGGAACTCGCCCTGGCCTAGGGAAACCCACAGCCCTCCTCCCCCACCCAGACAACTCCACTGCACGCAAAGTCAGCAGAATGCGAGTGTACTCACCCCCTTGTGTCTGCTGTGATGCCCTCAAGCGCCCATCCAACTCCGGGTAGGCCACCGCCAGGATCCTGAACATCAGGGGGGTCATGGTTCGACGGGCACCCCTCCCACGGTTGGAGGCCATCCCCAGCTGAGCCTCCGCCGTCTTCTTACTCCAGCGGCGAATGTCCTCCCATCTTTTCCGGCAGTGGGTACTCCGTCTGTGGTAGACCCCCAGGGTCTGGACGTCCTTTGCGATGGCACGCCAAATATCTTTCTTCTGGTGGGCGCTGACCTACATGAAATGTACAGGGGAAGAAGAGAAGTCATTACCAACTGCACCGTCAAAGTGAGTGGCCCCCATCCCTACCCTTGCCATGTGGCACATGCACTCACCATCTTAGATGCACGCAGCACTCTGCCCCCTTCCTTCTTACATCCAGCCCTGTCCACACAGGCATAGCCCATACAACATGCTTCCTGTGTACTTACCTGTTTGTCTGGAGGACCGTAGAGTAGCGTGTACTGGGGGAGGACCCCATCAACGAGCTTCTCCAACTCCTCCGATGTGAAGGCAGGGGCCCTTTCCCCAGACGCACAAGCCATTGTCTCTTCCAGACTAAGGTCACAGCAGCACTTGCAGTGTAGGTCCTCTCCTGTCGAAGATCAGGTATTGAGTGATTGAAGTGATAGAAAATGGTGGTCACGTCCGCAGCGGTCACGTACGCGGAGGTGCGTACCATCACTGCCGGCGTACATTGTCATTGGCTCCTGGGACCCATAGGGTCCAATGTTAACCAATGCAGCATTGCGCCGCGGACTTCGACTGCCTACCGCAACGGTGTACAACGCCAGCGCAGTTACCTCACATTCCATTGTCCTACTTTAGAGGTCAGGCAGCTGCCATTTCAGGGGCCCACGTGGCCTCATTTTCAACTGCGTCACACATACCTAGGCCTAGTCTCAACACACATACAGGCCACCTTTTGTGTATGATTGGTGTTCTGTGTAAACTGTGGGTACGTACCTCTGAGTTGTTTGACTCTGTGGTCGCTGTTGTCCTTCATAGGCACTGTCCGCTGGGACATGTGAGGAGATGGCGTCATCCTCCGGTGTACTGACCGTTGGTGGACCTGTCGACAATGGAGGAGCAACATTTGATAATCACCTACAGGTTTGACCGTGCCACAATCCAGGAACTGTGTACCCAGTTGGAGCCAGACCTGATGTCAGCAATCCGCCATCCCACAGGAATCCCCCCTCAAGTGCAGGTGCTGTCAGTGCTCCATTTCCTTGCAAGTGGCTCTTTTCAAACAACAGTGGCCAAAGCATCAGGGATGTCTCAGCCTATGTTTTCCAACGTATTGTCCAGAGTGTTGTCTGCCCTTCTGAAACACATGTGGAGCTACATCGTTTTCCCTCAGGTGGAGGATTTGCCTACAGTGAAAGGTGATTTCTATGCCCTGGGACATATCCCCAACATCATAGGTGCCAATGATGGGACCCATGTGGCTTTGGTCCCCCCCACAGGAGTGAACAGGTGTACAGAAACCGGAAGAGTTATCATTCTATGAGTGTACAGATGGTATGTTTGGCAGACCAGTACATCTCCCATGTGAATGCCATGTTCTCTGGCTCAGTGCATGACGCCTACATCCTGCGGAATAGCAGCATCCCTTATGTGATGGGTCAACTCCAGAGGCACCGTGTGTGGCTATTAGGTGATCCCCTGGAAGCAAGACAGTGGGAATGGTTGTCTGGGGTTATCCCTACAGGTTAGTGTGTGTCTAACAGTTGTCACTCGCCATTTGCAGGTGACTCTGGTTACCCCAACCTGTCATGGCTACTGGCCCCAGTGAGAAATCCCAGGACAAGGGCAGAGGAACGCTACAATGAGGCCCATGGGCAAACTAGGAGGGTGATTGAGCGGACCTTCGGCCTCCTGAAGGCCAGGTTCAGGTGCCTCCACATGACAGGTGGATCCCTATTCTACTCACCAAAGAAGGTGTGCCAGATCATCGTGGCCTGCTGTATGCTTCACAACTTGGCTTTGCGATGACAGGTGCCTTTTCTGCAGGAGGATGGTCCAGATGGCGGTGTTGTGGCAGCTGTGGAGCCTGTGGACAGTGATGAGGATGAAGCAGAGGAAGAAGACATGCAGAACAGGGACTCAGTGATCCAGCAATATTTCCAGTGAAACACAGGTGAGAATACAATCCTGCCTACTACATGTACTTTTACACTACTACCTCTATCCTGTCTGTCGTTTTCACCCAGTGTATGGTCACTGAGTTGTCACTTTCCCTTACGGTTTCACAGATGTGGGTCCCACTGTGTGTCATCTGCTTAAATTCCTCTTGGACCAGAGCTGTGTGACATAGGTATGTTGACATTACTATTTCAAAAACATTTTGTCACTGTAATTGCAAATACACTATTTCGAAATCACAGACAGACTCCAGATCATTTTGTGTTTTAGGTGTGTTTATTTAAATGCAAAATATTGGAGGGGGGAGTTAAATGGTGAGGGGTGATGGCGGAGGAATGTCCATGGCAGAGTCCAGTCTATTAGTCTCACTGGTGCATTGCCCATATGGGCATAGGAAGTGGAGCTGGGGCAGTTTAATTATGGACAGGGTGACAAAGTGGGACAGTAGGATGACAATCAGGGTGGTCTCATTTCTTGGCGGGGTCTTGGCATCGTTCTCTGTCTTGTTCCTGGATCTCAGGGACCGTTTGCGGGGTGGTTCTCCGTCTGCAGGGGGTGGGGTGCTGGTCCTGTGGTGGGGCGTCCTGTCCACTAGCGCCGGCGGAGGTGGTGGGCAGTTCATCGTCCATGCTAGTGCCAGGGGCCCCTTGTAGTGCCACAGTGTCCCTCCTGGTGTTGAGTACTTCCTTCAGCACCCCTACGATGGTGCCCAGGGTGGAGCTGATGGTTCTGAGTTCCTCCCTGAAGCCCAAATACTGTTCCTCCTGCATGCGCTGGGTCTCCTGAAACTTGGCCAGTACCGTTGCCATCGTCTCCTGGGAGTGGTGGTATGCTCCCATGATGGAGGAGAGGGCCTCGTGGAGAGTGGGTTCCCTTGGCCTGTCCGCCCCCTGTCGCACGGCAACCCTCCCAGTTCCCCTGTGTTCCTGGGCCTCCGTCCCCTGGACCGTGTGCCCACTGCCACTGCCCCCGGGTCCCTGTTGTTGTTGGGGTGGTGGGTTATCCTGGGGTCCCTGTAGTGGTGGACACACAGCTGATTGACGTGTCCTGGGGACCGAGGTATGGGCCCGCTGGGTGGGTGCTGTGCTGGTGTTTCCAGAGGGGGGAAGGTCTGTGGTGGCCTGTGCCTGTGTGAGGGGAACCGACTGTCCAGAGGTCCCCAATGGTCCGGGCTGGTCATCTAGATCCAGTTCGACAGAGCTGCTGTCATCACTGTGGGCCTCTTCTGTGGGTGGAGTGGACATGTCTGGACCCTCCTGTCTGGTGACGTTGGGTAGGGGTCCTGCAGGGGTGGAAAGGCATGATTATTGCATATGTGTGTGCCATGTTGTGCAATGGGTGGGTGGCCGTGTACCCCAGTGCTGGTATCCCTGTGTGGAAGCTTGTGTGATGATGGTTTAGGGGGGTGTATGGCTATGTGCAGTGTGCGGGGAGACCCGCCAGGAACAGGATGGCGGTAGGGGGTGTCAGAATCCCCATGGCGGCGGAGCGCGCTCCGCCGCCATGGAGGATTCACATGGGCAGCGGAAAACCGGCGGGAGACCGCCGGTTTTCCGCATCTGACCGCGGCCGAACCGCCGCGGTCAGAATGCCCTGCGGGGCACCGCCGGCCTGTCGGCGGTGCTCCCGCCGACCCTGGCCCGTCACCCCCTAAGTGCTTTGCACACATATGTCATTGAGCTATACTTTTGGGTGATATTTGTGCTACATTTGGGCTCTTTTTTGTCTCTGGTGACCATCTTAGGAGACTTATTTTTATGAAGCTCCCTTTCCGTCATTTACTTCAGTATCCTCAGTAGAAAGTGCTTTCAGGTTTCCACTTCGATTCCATTGAGATGGCGCTCAGACGTGCCCCACTTTTGGTATAAATTCAGAATGTTAGCACTCTAGTTGCACATTAGAACTATGTAGAGAAAATGGTGATCACTAGGGAGTTAACTGGCAGTCTGCTGCTGGTTTGAAAGTGCATGTTTCAGCCTGCATGTCAGAATGGTTTAATGAAAGAGAAGAGGTAGATATTTGAGAACTCACTTAAAACATGTCCTAATTTTTCTTTCTACAGCACTTACCATAATTTCTATGAAAAAATTAACCCTTTCATTATGTTCCTTTCTAAAGTAAACGTTTTATGTTTTACCAGTTTGATTCAATCAAGATGGCTTCAGGTGTGCCACACCTTTGTCATAAGTAAGACTGTTAGCACCCTAGTTGTTCTTTAGAACACTGGGAGGCCACAGTGGAGCACAAGGGAATCAATTGACAGGCTGCTCCTCTTGGAAGTACATGTTTTACTGAGAATGTCAGACTTCATTCTCATATGACTGGGAAAGATAGGGCCATATTTACAAACTTTTGACGCAGGGCAGTGCCGCAGGCCTTCTTGCAGCTCTGCCCTGAGTGAAAAGAAAAGGGCAGGTATGCGCTGTAGCTACAAGATATGGTGTCCTTGTCCCCTGCACTGGTGCACAATGGGCTGCCATGCGCATACGCAGGCATCCTTGCACCATGGTGCAAGGGTGTTTGCGTTGCAGGGGTGATTGTTTTTGTGCAGGATGGGACACTTTCTTGCACAAAAACAATCACCAAAGAAGTTCTGCTTTTTTATGTGTACTACAGAATGCAACACACATAGGATAAGGGAAAACAAAGAGAAATAAAGATATTCCTCCTCACCTCATCTCCCTTAAACCTCCCCTGGGGAGCCATACACCTTTGACGCAATTCCAGGTTTGGAAAACCTTGTAGATCTGGGAATGTGTCAAATGCCATGGGTGTTACGTGGGAACTAAAAGTGACACTCCGGCGGCGCAAAGGGCCTTGTAAATATGGCACTTGAATGTACAGAAAATATACTCTCATTTTAGCTTCTGGAGCACCTTCCATAACCTCTATCAAAAAATCATACGAAAACAGTTTTTTTCTCAAACATGATTCATGAAATCCTAGCAGAAGGCTTTTTAACAGGGTATAATCACCTTAGAACACACCACAATTCCAAACATTAGTACCATAAACAAACGATTTATACTGTAACTAAAATCTGGCATCACCCTTTATACTTTCTCCTTTTTGTGACCTACAAAACCTGCCATTCACTACAATGCATTCCAATGGGATATTATTATGTATATTGGTTCTAAGGTGGCAGCCAGCACTTCTTTTTTGGAGTGCTGACAGCCAATCAGATTTCACTGTGAGATCTGTGTTTAGGCTCCACCCAGATATCTATATTTCTTTTTTCTATAATAACTATAAAACTATGTAATGGATTCACACCAAATAACAAAAAGCATGATCTGTGCACCAAGATCTAACTTCCTGCCAAATTTGGTGCAATTCTGTTCAGCGATTCGGGCTGTAGTGCTTGTCTAAAAACCCTATGGAAAAATGCATGGGGGAAAATGCGTTTTGGGACCCCCCCTTTTCTCGGCCCCCATTTGAAGAATCACCCCAAAACATTCAACACAACAGCTGAACTGACTGTCTTACTGGTTTTGAACATTTCATGAAGATTCGTCAAATGTTGTGAAACTCACTGGCAAAACATAACTACCTACTGGCGGCCAAAATTGGGTAATATATTATTATATATATAAATATATATATATATATATATATATACATATATACATATATATACATATATATATATATATATACACACACACACATGCACATGTATCCATATACATATAAATAAAGAAGGATATCACTTTCCTGCGTATAATTACTATTTTGTTGTAAAACCGCTGTAATGGATGCGTGGTAAAGGCATGCGTGATAATGGCATGCATGGTTTTGTCATGTATCCCTCTGTGACTGATCTAGGCATGGGGCGTCAACTCCCATGCTCACTAAGGTGGTTGTGTGATCATATCCTATCCCTTCCCCATTTAGATCATAGGTGTTTTCCTTTGTGTCCAGTGCTGTTCTAAATTAAAGTTTTAACATTTTCAGGTAGATACCGGGAACCCCGATTGATTAGGGGGTGTGGGATATTTATATCTTTTCATTAAAATGAAAGGGCAGTCTGATATTCAGAACTTAAGTTCCCATTACTCTGAACGCCATTGCACTGCTGTGACGTCCTTCGGAGACATAGAAGGAATCGTATTTAGATTGACATCTTCCAGGAGGGTAAGTTCTCCACTTAGGCCAATTTGCAGTTGCCGGCAGCAGACTCTTTGAGCAGGGGAGGCTCCTCTGCAATAGCAGAGGAGCGTCGCCACATGGCCATGGGCCAGGAGATGAAAAATAAAACAATAGCTTACTATTGTTTTATTTTTCATCTGCTGGATCAGCCAGCAGTGCAGGGAGGTGCGGGCTGAGTCATTGGAGGTGAGAGGGAAGAGGGAGGAGAGAGTGCACCTAAGTGCGCATGTATGTTTCGCCAATCATCTCAGGCCGGCCAAACACACATGTGCACTTAGGTTTCTCCAGCCCGACTGTGTTAAACAGCTGGGTTTAAGAAACTGCACAGACCACAAGGCTGTGTCTGAGCAACAGTCCAAGCCGCTCAGACCAATCCTGGTGCTGCTTTCATGCTAGGTTTAGCATGAAAGCAGCACCAGGATTGCTGGGGAGCCTCTACTGGTGTCCCAGTGAATGCTGGGATACCACAAGAAGAGGAGCGACAAGCGAGACAACAGGAGTTGGCGGTGGAAACAGTGGGAAAGGTAAGTGATTTTTTATTTTTATTTCATCGTTTCCCCGTCCACGTTGTAGCCCCACCACCCCCTTGACATTTGTGGCAACGCTTTCTATGAGTGGTGTGTCACCCTTTCTTTTGCTTGAATGACCAGCCCTTATGCGATCAAACTGGTCTTTTCCCGGTTGCTTTGCATAACATGCTTCATGTTCTCTTCAAGAGCCCCTGATATCTAAGTATGACATTCACCTGATATGGTTTGGCTATTTTCAGATTAATGATGTGTTTGTTGTATATTTCTCAATACAACCTCGCCCACTGGGTGGCATATACGAATTTGTAGCTCGTTTTCTCATTTTTTGATCCATATTTTTATTAGCATTCTCAGCCCAGTCTTTCTTAAATTGGCCAATTAAGGCTAGTATAACTGACTGTTCATGGTAAGCTGTATCTGTCTTTTTGGGATATCACATCACAGCTGGGTGACCTAATTGTCACACTCGGAGTAAAGGCACATCCCCTGTCTTGTTTTTAATATTCCTATCGGGTACATTCATTAAAACTAGGACTAGATCCACGAGAGGCTTTTTTAACCATTCCACGTTTTTGCTTTACACTCTGTCCACCCCCACCAACATCATACAGCTCACTACAAAGCTGGTGGAACCCTTGATAAACTATATATAAGTGCTCCTCTTCCGCCTTTTCAGAAGAGTTGTATCCCACCACACTGCCACGTATGTTAGAGGTGTGCATACCACCCAAGGCTGGGTGAGGATTTTCATCCTTAAATTTAATTGTTTCATATCTTTCAGCTGTTCTTGACTTTAAGAGAGACGTAATGAGTTTGGTCTTTCAGATAGACCCTTCACGTCCATGTTGTGTGGCATATGGAAATTGAGTGTTACATAGGTTTGGTTTTCTTTGGAAAGAAGAACAAAACAAATTTAAAGATGCCACCAGCGTGTGTGCACGCAATGAAAGTGTACACTCTATAGCCATCTTTCAGTTGTTATTGTTATACTTCATCATAAAAACCATTCCAAGTTGGCCATCTGGGCATGTGACCCTCCTGTCCTATAGGGCTAGTCAGCCATCTAGTTCTGCTGGGCTACAGCAACTGAAAGCAGAAGTCACAGGTTCACCCCTACAGAAGTCACATGGGCAGATGTATTTGCAACATAGTGGGCAGGGCCAATGTGAAACAGATCTCACCTTTCTCTCCCTCCCGTGAGATGTCACAGCGTGCACATGGGCCGATAATGAAATACAAAACAGAACCTCAAACTGCGGATAATAGTCTTGCACTGCTTTATCCACCCTCTTTTCATAGCGTAAGTGGATTTGCTCATCAGTGGTCTTTTCATTTGACGCAAGTGAACTACTCAGCATCCAAACAAAGCAAACAAATAAAAAATGGATAAGGTCGAGCAGTTTTATTTTCTTGACATGTACTACACCTGTAAGTAATTCTTTCATTTATTTCAACAGCCTTTTGCAATTGTGGGAGTACTAGGTTAGATGTTCCAGGGTGCTAAGTGCCCTTTATCAATGCTTGAGGTTGTTTGAAGATGTTGCAATAATCTTATGTCTGTTAAGCAGATATGAGTTACTGCATTATAAGGAATAAAATACACCCAATCATGTATTTAAAATTATACTGCAAGTCACCTCAGAGTGCTGTCACCTTATTAAGGGACTCTGCATATGGTCATTTGACTCTCTAGGGTCATGTTCCTCCTTGGTGCCTTTCAAGATACTTTGGGGGTCATTACAACATTGGCGGTAAAAGCCGCTTACCGCCGTGCAGAAGACCGCCAATACACCGCCGCCGCCGCGGGAGACTGCCACAGCTATTATGACACACATCACGGATTCCGCCGAAATTCAGACACCCACACAAGTCCGCCACACCAAAGGTCAGCGATAAATATGCGGAAACAAATCCTCCACGCCAACAGAAACACGCCCATGCTATTACGACACACGAATCAACGCAGCGGTCTTTCAACCGCGGTATTCCATTGGCGGTACACACCGCCGCGCTCAAAATACACACACAGCTCCAAAACACCGCCACATTGGACAATTCAAAATACACACACCTGATACACATACACACACCACTCCCACACACCCAACACAATATAAAACACACACCCACATCACCCACAAACCCCTACGACCACAAATTAGAGACGAAGGCCAGAGAGAGACAGCACAGAATAGATAACACCATCACACAGAGGCACACTACACCATCACCCACACAACATCCGCGCACAAAACACCACATACCACTACACTCACCACACTCATCAACACATACACCACCCCACACATCACACACACCACCCCATGTCACGCCAAAGACACCCCCGCTTCTCCGAGGAGGAGCTCAGGGTCATGGTGGAGGAAATCATCAGGGTAGAGCCACAGCTATTTGGCTCACAGGTACAGTACACATCCATAGCCAGGAAGATGGAGCTATGGCAAAGAATGGTCGACAGGGTCAACGCTGTGGGTCAGCACCCAAGAAATAGGGAGGACATCAGGAAGAGGTGGAACGACCTACGGGGGAAGGTGCGTTCCACGGTATCCAGGCAGCACATCGCGGTACAGCGGACTGGCGGCGGACCCCCATCTCCTCCCCCACAACTAACAACATGGGAGGAGCAAGTCTTGTCCATCTTGCATCCTGAGGGTCTTGGAGGAGTCGTTGGAGGAACGGACACTGGTAAGTCTAATCTTCACTATCATATCCCCCACCCTACCTGCATGCTATCACACACCCCCACCCTCACACCCTCCCCTATCACCTTAACTCCTCACTAATCTACCCATAACACCAACCACCCATCCCAACCCCAAGACCTGCATGACACAACTAAGCATGGACACCCATCACTAAAGCATGCCCACTGCACACACCCACAACACCCCCCCAACCATCACCACACAAGCCCCCACACAGGAATGCCTGCACTGGGGTTCACGCACACCCAACCATTGCAAACCATGAAACGCACACATGCAATAATCATGTACTTATACCCCGCAGGAACCCGAAGGAACGTCACCACACCAGAGGGTCCAGACAACACCACTCCACCCCCAGAAGAGGCCAACAGTGACGACAGCAGCTCTGCCCTACTGGATCTTGATGACCAGCCGGTTCCCCTTGCCCAGCCACAGCCCAACACCGAGCTTCCACCCTCTGGTAACCCCAGCACAGCACCCACCCAGTGGGCCCATACCTCCCTACCCAGGACAGGTCAATCAGCGGTGTGTCCACCACTACAGGGCACCCAGGCTAACCCACCACCCCCACAACAACAGGGACCTGGGGGCAGTGGTAGTGGGCACACGGTCCAGGGGATGGAGGCACAGGAACATAGGGTAACTGGGAGGGCTGCTGTGCGACAGAGGGAGGACAGGCCAAGGGAACCAACTCTCCACGAGGCCCTATCCTCCATCATGGGAGCATACCACCCCTCCCAGGAGACAATGGCAACGGTCCTGGACAAGTTGCAGGAGACCCTGCGTCTGCAGGAGGAGCAGTATTTGGGGTTCAGGGAGGAGCTCAGGACCATCGCCTCCGCCCTGGGCACCATCGTAGGGGTGCTGACGGACATTCAAAAGACCTTGAGGGACACCGTGGCACTCCAAGGGGCCCCTGACACTAGCCAGGACGATGAAATGCCCACCACCTCTGCCGGCGCAAGTGGACAGGACGCCCCGCCACAGGACCACCACACCAGCACCCCACCCCCTGCAGACGGACAACCACCACGAAAGTGGGCCCTGAGATCCAGGAACAGGACAGAGCAAGATGGCAAGACCCCCGCCAGGAAATAAGACTACCCTGATTGTCCCCCCACTGTCCCAATTTGTTACCCTGTCCAGATTGGAACTGCCCCAGCTCCACTTCCAATGGCCAGATGTGCAATGTACCTGTGAGACTAATAGACTGGACTCTGCCATGGACATTCTTCCACCATGACCTCTCCCCATTTCACAACCCCCCTACATTTTTATGCACTTCAATAAACACCCTTGAAACCTTAATAATATTGGAGTCAGTCAATGATTGTGAACTTTGTATTGTCAATTACAGTGTTAAAAAAGGTTACCCATTGGAAGGTCAACATACCAATGTCACACATCACAAGCCTTTCAAGGGTGCAAGCTGTTGACACGTAGGTTACCACATTAGTGAAACTGAAATGGAAGGGGACAACTCAGTTACCAAATAGGGAGTGAAATGTAGGTACAGGATAGAGGTAGACGTGTGAAATGTAATATAATGTGAAACATTAAATTGTACTCACCTGTGTCTCATTGAAAATATTGCTGTATGACTGACTCCCTGTTGTCATTTTCATCTTCCACAGCTTCCTCCTCATCACTGTCCACAGGCTCCACAGGCTCACCCGCTGCAACAACACCGTCATCTGGATCATCCTCCTGCAGAAAAGGCACCTGGCGTCGCAATGCCAAGTTATGGAGCATGGAGCAGGCGATGATGATGTCGCACACCTTCTTCGTGAGTAGAATAGGGACCCACCTGTCATATGGAGGCACCTGAACCTGGCCTTCAGGAGGCAGAGGGTCCGCTCGAACACCCTCCTAGTCCGCCCATGGACCTCATTGTAGCGTTCCTCTGCCCTGGTCCTGGGATTCCTCACTGGGGTCAGTAGCCAGGACAGGTTGGGGTAACCAGAGTCCCCCAATAGCCATACAAGGTGCCTCTGGAGTTCACCCATCATATCAGGGATGCTGCTATTCCGCAAGATGTAGGCGTCATGCACTGAGCCAGGGAACATTGCATTTACCTGCGAGATGTACTGGTCTGCCAAACAGACCATCTGGACATTCATGGAATGATAACTCTTCCTGTTCCTGTACACCTGTTCATTCCTGCGGGGGGGACCAGAGCTACATGGGTCCCATCAATGGCACCTATGACGTTGGGGATATGTCCAAGGGCATAGAAGTCACCTTTCACTGTAGGCAAATCCGCCACCTCAGGGAAAATGATGTATCTCCTTACGTGTTTCAGCAGGGCAGACAACACTCTGGACAAGACGTTGGAAACCATAGGCTGGGACATCCCTGATGCCATGGCCACTGTTGTCTGAAAAGACCCACTTGCAAAGAAATGGAGCGCTAACAGCACCTGCACGTTAAGGGGTATTCCAGTCAGATGGCGGATTGGTGACATCAGGTCTGGCTCCAACTGGGTACATAGTTCCCAGATTGTGGCACGGTCAAACCGGTAGGTGACGATGACATGTCGCTCTTCCATTGTCAACAGGTCCACCAGCGGTCGGTACACTGGCGGATTCCGCCATCTTCCAATATGTCCCAACTGATGGTGCCTAAGAAGGACAACAGCGAAAAAACTGTCAGCATTCCTCCAGGTATGTACCCACAGTCACACACAAGACTACACCAGACAATTCACCCATCCGGGAAAGGTTTTGAGTGTAGGCCTCAGTATGTGTGACGTGGTAGTAATTGAAGCCATGTGGGCCCCTGAAATGGCGGCTGCCTGAACTCTAAACTGGGACACTGGAATTGTGGGGTAACTGCGCTGCCGTTGGACACCGTCGCGGTAGGCGGTCGTAGAGCGCGGCGCAATGCTGCATTGGTTAACATTGGACCCTATGGGTCCCAGGAGCCAATGAACAGGTGCGCTGGCGGTGATGATGCGCACCGCCGTGGACGTCACCGCCGCGGACGTCACCACCATTTTCTATCTCTTCAATCACTAGATACCTGACCTTCGACAGTAGAGGACCTACACTGCTAGTGCTGCTGTGACCTCGGTCTGGAAGCGACGATGGCTGCTGCGTCTGGGGAAAGGGCCCCTGCCTTCACTGCACAGGAGTTGGAGAAACTTGTGGATGGGGTCCTCCCCCAGTGTACGCTACTCTACGGTCCTCCAGACCAACAGGTTAGTACACAGGGAGCACGTTGTATGGGCTAGGTCTGGGTGGAGAGGGCTGGGTGGATGAGGGAAGGGGGCAGAGTACATAGAACAGTCATGCATGGGGATGAATGGGCCACAGGGATAGAGTTGGGTGGGGGCCAATTACAACGACGGTGCAGTAGGTAATGACTGTTCCTCTTTCCTTGTGCATGTCATGTAGGTCAGCGCCCACCAGAAGAGGGACATATGGCGTGCCATCGCCAAGGAAGTCCAGACCCTGGGGGCCCACCATAGACGGGGCACCCACTGCCGGAAGAGATGGGAGGACATTCACCGCTGCAGCAAGAAGACGGCGGAGGCTCAGCTGGGGATGGCCTCCCAACGTGGGAGGGGTGCCCGTCGCACCATGACCCCCCTGATGTTCCGGATCCTGGCGGTGGCCTACCCGGAGTTGGATGGGCGCTTAAGGACATCACAGCAGACACAAGGGGGTGAGTACAACCTCGTCCTATGGACTTTGCGTGCTGTGGAGCTGTCTGGGTGGGGGTGGTGGGCTGTGGGTGTCCCTAGGCCAGGGCGAGTTAGGTAGGCAAGGCCCCTCCGTTATGTAGGGCATGTGGCACTCTACCCCATCTCCAAAAAAAGGCAATGTGATGTATAGTTGCCCTTTTGCCATCCATGTGGGCAGATTTCTACCATTGCCATGTAGGCCATATCCCAGAAATTGCATGTGCAGAGGGCAGGAGCACGGCGTAATGCAGGGGGCTGCTGCGTTTGTCTTGTCCGCCAACGGTAGCGGTATGCCATGCACTAAAACTCTCTTTCTTCTGTCTCCACCCTTTTTCTGCTCTCCCTGTCCTTCTGTACATCAGCATCAACAGGCGGAGGTACAGTAGCACCGCAGCACGAGGGAGCTGCATCCCACATGGCCATGGAGGGCCACACCACAGACTCTGAATTCACCAGTGGGACGGAGGGCGAGGGGAGCTTCACGTCGGCCACAGGATCACCAAACAGCGACACGGACTCGTCCGCCGATGGGAGCTCCCCTGTGGTGGTGGCACCATCTGTGCGCCCCACTTCTACAGGTACAGCCGCCACCTCCCCTACCAGCACCACCCTCCCAGCAGCCCCTCAGCGTTCGCCCCGTGCCCACTCACCCAGGATGGTGGGCATCACCTTCACCCCAGGCAACTCAGGCCCTGCCCCAGTCACCCCTGCTGCCCTCAGTGAGGAGGCCATTGACCTCCTCAGGTCACTCACTGTTGGGCAGTCTACCATTGTGAATGCCATCCAGGGTGTAGAACGAGAGTTGAAACACGGTAATGCATTCCTGGAAGGCATTCATTCTGGTCAGGCTGTCCTTCAGCGAACCCTGCAATCTCTGGCCTCAGCACTGATGGCAGCCATTGTCCCTGTGTCCAGCCTCCCCCCTCCAACTTCCTCCACCCAGACCCAATCCCCTGTACCCCAGCCCATCCCAAGCACACCTACAGACCAGCATGCACATAAGTCAACACACACAAGTAGCTCAAGCAAACATAGGCACCACACACACCACAGGCACTCACACAAGCATCAGACCCATACAGACACAGCAACATCCACTGTCTCCACTGTGTCCCCCTCCTCCTCTTCTCCCTCCTCCCTCCCAGTCTCGTATACACACACACCTGCATGCACCACATCTACAGGCACTAGGACTCGCACCAGGACACCCAGCACCACAAGCCGCTCACCTGCACTCACCACCTCCACTGCCATATACACGTCCCCTGTGTCCTCTCCCAGTGTGTCTGTGACGCCCCCTCCCAAAGTACACAAATGCCGGCAATCACTCACCCAACATCCATCCACCTCACGACAGCCTCCAGTACCTGCACCCAAAACAGCTAAAGTGACACCTCCTACAACCACCTCCTCTTCCTCCACTCCCAGAGCCCCTCCAGCTACCCATCCCAGTGTACGTCAGAAACTGTCCCTATGTCAAATTGACCTTTTTGCCCCCACCCCCCCCCCTCCAATTCATCAGTCCCGTCGTAGCGCCTCAGCCAAAAAGCCTCCAGTACCAGTGGTGCGTTTTCCAGGTTTTTGGAGTGCCCCGTCCACCAGGGCAGGCATTAGGACCCGGAGCCAAGGCACTGTCAGCCCACCCCCTGTAAAGGCTCCGAAATTGGAGAGTGGACGACGGGACTGTGTCAAGACTCCTGGTGGGGCAAACAGTGAAATGGGATCCAAGGCGATTGGTGAGTCATCTGTAACTCAAAAGAAGGTGCGGAAGGTCCCGACAAAGTCTCCCCAACCTGTTGTGAGTGTCACGGCGGAGAAGTGCGCCATCATTTCCGGCGGTCCAGACACAACCGCCAGAACCGTTGTTACTGGTCAGGAGACCACCGCCAGAGTCACAGCCCAGGAGGGCCCAAGTATCGTCACTGGTCCAGAGACCACCGCCAGAGTCATAGCCCAGGAGGGCCCAAGTATCGTCACTGGTCCAAAGACCACCGCCAGAGCCATAGCCCAGGAGGGCTCAAGTATCGTCACTGGTCAGGAGACCACCGCCACCGCCAGAGTCATAGCCCAGGAGGGCCCAAGTATTGTCACTGGTCCAGAGACCACCGCCAGAGTCATAGCCCAGGAGGGCTCAAGTATCGTCACTGGTCATGAGACCACCGCCAGAGTCATAGCCCAGGAGGGCTCAAGTATCGTCACTGGTCAGGAGACCACCGCCACCGCCAGAGTCATAGCCCAGGAGGGCCCAAGTATTGTTACTGGTCAGGAGACCACTGCCGGAGTCACAGCCCAGGA
Organism: Pleurodeles waltl; assembly: GCF_031143425.1. NCBI lineage: Eukaryota > Metazoa > Chordata > Amphibia > Caudata > Salamandridae > Pleurodeles > Pleurodeles waltl. Next base: position 1,651,566,611 of record NC_090445.1, on the reverse strand, counting down.
GGGCTCAAGTATCCTTACTGGTCAGGAGACCACTGCCACCGCCAGAGTCATAGCCCAGGAGGGCCCAAGTATTGTTACTGGTCAGGAGACCACCGCCACTGCCGGAGTCACAGCCCAGGAGGGCTCAAGTATCGTTACTGGTCAGGAGACCACCGCCACCGCCGGAGTCACAGCCCAGGAGGGCTCAAGTATCGTTACTGGTCAGGAGACCATCGCCACCGCCGGAGTACCAGCCCAGGAGGGCTCAAGTATCGTTACTGGTCAGGAGACCACCGCCGGAGTCACAGCCCAGGAGGGTCCAGAATCCCACAGCCCCACTGGGCAATGATGGAACGTCAAGCCACACACCAACGTCCAGTGTGGAGTTCGTCATGCCACACACCAACGTCCAGTGTGGAGTTCGTCATGACACACACCAATGTCCAGTGTGGAGTTCGTCATGCCACACACCAACGTCCAGTGTGGAGTTCGTCATGCCACACACCAACGTCCAGTGTGGAGTTCGTCATGCCACACACCAATATCCAGTGTGGAGTTCGTCATGCCACACACCAACGTCCAGTGTGGAGTTCGTCATGCCACACACCAATGTCCATTGTGGAGATCGTCAAGCCACACACCAATGTCCATTGTGGAGATCGTCATGCCACACACCAATGTCCAGTGTGGAGATCACACACCAATGTCCAGTGTGGAGATCGTCATGCCACACACCAATATCCGTACCAGAACCGCCATGGCAAAGCACCGCTGAACAAGGCCAAGACCGCCATGGTGAAGACCGCTGAACAGGGCAAAGACCGCCATGGCAAAGCACCGCTGAACAGGCCAAAGACTGCCATGGTGAAGACCGCTGAACAGGGCAAGGACCGCCATGGCACAGCACCGCTGAACAGGCCAAAGACTGCCATGGTGAAGACCGCTGAACAGGGCAAAGACCGCCATGGCAAAGCACCGCTGAACAGGCCAAAGACTGCCATGGCAAAGCACTGCTGAACAAGGCCAAGACCGCCATGGTGAAGACCGCTGAACAGGGCTAAGACCGCCATGGCAAAGCACCGCTGAACAGGCCAAAGACTGCCATGGTGAAGACCGCTGAACAGGGCAAAGACCACCATGGCAAAGCACCGCTGAACAGGCCAAAGACTGCCATGGCAAAGCACCGCTGAACAAGGCCAAGACCGCCATGGTGAAGACCGCTGAACAGGGCAAAGACTGCCATGGTGAAGACCGCTGAACAGGGCAAAGACCGCCATGGCAAAGCACCGCTGAACAGGCCAAAGACTGCCATGGTGAAGACCGCTGAACAGGGCAAAGACCGCCATGGCAAAGCACTGCTGAACAGGGCAAAGACCGCCATGGCAAAGCACCGCTGAACAGGCCAAAGACTGCAATGGTGAAGACCGCTGAACAGGGCAAAGACCGCCATGGCAAAGCACTGCTGAACAGGCCAAAGACTGCCATGGCAAAGCACCGCTGAACAAGGCCAAGACCGCCATGGTGAAGACCGCTGAACAGGGCAAAGACCACCATGGCAAAGCACAGCTGAAGAGGCCAAAGACTGCCATGACAAAGCACCGCTGAACAAGGCCAAGACCGCCATGGTGAAGACCGCTGAACAGGGCAAAGACCACCATGGCAAAGCACCGCTGAACAGGCCAAAGACTGCCATGGTGAAGACCCCTGAACAAGGCAAAGACCGCCATGGCAAAGCACCGCTGAACAGGCCAAAGACTGCCATGGCAAAGCACCGCTGAACAAGGCCAAAGACTGCCATGGTGAAGACCGCTGAACAGGGCAAAGACCGCCATGGCAAAGCACCGCTGAACAGGCCAAAGACTGCCATGGCAAAGCACCGCTGAACAAGGCCAAGACTGCCATGGTGAAGACCGCTGAACAGGGCAAAGACCGCCATGGCAAAGCACCGCTGAACAGGCCAAAGACTGCCATGTCAAAGCACTGCTGAACAAGGCCAAGACCGCCATGGTGAAGACCGCTGAACAGGGCTAAGACCGCCATGGCAAAGCACCGCTGAACAGGCCAAAGACTGCCATGGTGAAGACCGCTGAACAGGGCAAAGACCACCATGGCAAAGCACCGCTGAACAGGCCAAAGACTGCCATGGCAAAGCACCGCTGAACAAGGCCAAGACCGCCATGGTGAAGACCGCTGAACAGGGCAAAGACTGCCATGGTGAAGACCGCTGAACAGGGCAAAGACCGCCATGGCAAAGCACCGCTGAACAGGCCAAAGACTGCCATGGTGAAGACCGCTGAACAGGGCAAAGACCGCCATGGCAAAGCACTGCTGAACAGGGCAAAGACCGCCATGGCAAAGCACCGCTGAACAGGCCAAAGACTGCAATGGTGAAGACCGCTGAACAGGGCAAAGACCGCCATGGCAAAGCACTGCTGAACAGGCCAAAGACTGCCATGGCAAAGCACCGCTGAACAAGGCCAAGACCGCCATGGTGAAGACCGCTGAACAGGGCAAAGACCACCATGGCAAAGCACAGCTGAAGAGGCCAAAGACTGCCATGGCAAAGCACCGCTGAACAAGGCCAAGACCGCCATGGTGAAGACCGCTGAACAGGGCAAAGACCACCATGGCAAAGCACCGCTGAACAGGCCAAAGACTGCCATGGTGAAGACCCCTGAACAAGGCAAAGACCGCCATGGCAAAGCACCGCTGAACAGGCCAAAGACTGCCATGGCAAAGCACCGCTGAACAAGGCCAAAGACTGCCATGGTGAAGACCGCTGAACAGGGCAAAGACCGCCATGGCAAAGCACCGCTGAACAGGCCAAAGACTGCCATGGTGAAGACCGCTGAACAAGGCAAAGACCGCCATGGCAAAGCACCGCTGAACAGGCCAAAGACTGCCATGGCAAAGCACCGCTGAACAAGGCCAAGACCGCCATGGTGAAGACCGCTGAACAGGGCAAAGACCGCCATGGTGAAGACCGCTGAACAGGGCAAAGACCACCATGGCAAAGCACTGCTGAACAGGCCAAAGACTGCCATGGCAAAGCCCCGCTGAACAAGGCCAAGACCGCCATGGTGAAGACCGCTGAACAGGGCAAATACCGCCATGGCAAAGCACCGCTGAACAGGCCAAAGACTGCCATGGTGAAGACCGCTGAACAGGGCAAAGACCGCCATGGCAAAGCACCACTGAACAGGCCAAAGACTGCCATGGTGAAGACCGCTGAACAGGGCAAAGATCGCCATGGCAAAGCACCGCTGAACAGGCCAAAGACTGCCATGGCAAAGCACCGCTGAACAAGGCCAAGACTGCCATGGTGAAGACCGCTGAACAGGGCAAAGACCGCCATGGCAAAGCACCGCTGAACAGGCCAAAGACTGCCATGTCAAAGCACTGCTGAACAAGGCCAAGACCGCCATGGTGAAGACTGCTGAACAGGGCCAAGACCGCCATGGTGTAGACCGCTGAACAGGGCAAAGACCGTGTGGGTATGAATAGTCTGGCACATCAGGCATCGTTCTCCCATGTGCAGCTGGGACTGTGACAGGACATGTACTTTCACGGGAGACTCATCCAGTCTGGGCACCAGTCCCACCCAGTACCAGTAGAGAACTGCATCTACTTGCGAAGATGTGTCTTTGCACTCCCCAGGATGGCACAGTGGGCAACCCACCCACTGTATAGACTTGAGAGACTGTGGCTTTGCACTCCCCAGGATGGCACAGTGGGCAACCCACCCACTGAAGTGACTTGAGAGACTGTGGCTTTGCACTCCCCAGGATGTAACAGTGGGCAACCCACCCACTGTAGAGACTTGAGAGACTGTGGCTTTGCACTCCCCAGGATTGTTCAGTGGGCAACCCACCCACTGTAGAGACTTGAGAGACTGTGGCTTTGCACTCCCCAGGATGGCACAGTGGGCAACCCACCCACTGAAGTGACTTGAGAGACTGTGGCTTTGCACTCCCCAGGATGGCACAGTGGGCAACCCACCCACTGAAGTGACTTGAGAGACTGTGGCTTTGCACTCCCCATGATGTAACAGTGGGCAACCCACCCACTGTAGAGACTTGAGAGACTGTGGCTTTGCACTCCCCAGGATTGTTCAGTGGGCAACCCACCCACTTTAGAGACTTGAGAGACTGTGGCTTTGCACTCCCCAGGATGGCACAGTAGGCAACCCACCCACTGAAGTGACTTGAGAGACTGTGGCTTTGCACTCCCCAGGATGGCACAGTGGGCAACCCACCCACTGAAGTGACTTGAGAGACTGTGGCTTTGCACTCCCCAGGATACATCAATGGGCATGGAGCCCCGTCGTGGATCTGGCTTCGCATTCATCTGGCTGAGGTGCCCCCCCTTCCCTTCCCCCTGAGGTGCCTGTATTGTTTCTATCTGATGCCCCGGCAGTGTTCTCTCGGATTTTGGTCAGGTATCTATTGTGGGCGTCGCCCATGCATTTTTGGACTGTTGGTGCACGGACATTATTGTGTACATATCTGCACTACTTCTTGTATTGTACATTTATTTTTGACAGATTTCGTAATATATATCCGTATATTTTTTAATGAGTAGTATAGTGGCACAATACAAAGTTTGACCGCTATTCGCTTTGTCTTTGCATTCTTCCGGGGGGATTGTGGGTTGTTCATGTGATTTTTGTGAATGCATTGGTGTGTATGTTGTACTATGCGAGGGTGGGGGTGGGGGTGTTTGGTGGGTGTCCCCGTAACTTTTGCCTCCCCCCTCCCCCGTGTCGTAGGTGCAGTACTCACCGGTATGTTCTGCGCCTACGTCGCTGTTGGTCGTAGATGAGCAGGAATGCAAGGGCAGGTAAGATTTGTAGTTCCAGCTCCATGGTGTCCTCGTTCCTTATGGGATGTGTTGAGGTGAGCGTTTTCCCATAGCAAAAGCTGTTTCCGCCGTGTTTTTATCCACGGTGAATCCGCTCCGGAAAAGGTGGCGGATTGGTGTGTTGTGATAGTGTGGGCGGTACATTGTCTTCCGCCTGTCTGTTGGTGGTGACCGCCTCGCTGTTTGTCTGTACCGCCGTGGCGGGCGGTGTGTTAAAGTGGCTGTCTTAGTTGGCGGTTTCCGCCAGGGTCGTAATTCCCTTTTTTTGTCCGCCGGCCTGTTTGCGGTATTACCGCAGCTTTAACACCGTCCGCCAGGGTTGTAATGACCGCCTTTGTGCCTCATTTACTATGTTTTGGCGCATGGCTGCACCACAAGCTTTTTTGCTGCACTTTCCTGCGTCAAAACAAAAGGGAAGGAATGCACCTTATCTATATGATATGGTGCACTCCTGTCCTTGTCCCCTGCGCTGGCGCACAAATTGCTGCCTAGCGCTAACACAGACACCCTTGCACCATGATACAAGGGTGCCTGCGTTTCAGGGATGATTGTTTATGTGCAGGTGGGGACACCTTTCTGCACATAAACAATCATTAATGGTGCTTTCCTGTTTCTATGTGTGCTGTAGAATGTAGCACACATAGAAAGAGGAAAAATTGGGAGAAATAATGTTATTTTTCCCCGCCACTTTAACGCCACCCCTAAGGTGGCATAGGAATCTGGTGCATTCCAGACTTGTAAATCTGGGAATGCGTCAGATTCCATTGGGTTCCATGGGTGTTGCTGTGGGAACACCCACAGCAACACCCATGGAACACCCTTCAGGCAACATTGGGTTCTGCGCTGTGTTGTGTGACACCTTTGTAAATCTGGGCCGGAGTGGTGAAGATGAGTTAAAACACTTCATCTGGTCGATCAAGACTGGGAGTGTCCATAGTGATGTGTTTATGGGAATTCAACAAGGTGCCACTCTAGGAGTCCTTCCACTGGGACAAGTGGTGAGAAAGAGGCGTGAGAAGGGAGTTAGATGTGTCTCTCTTGAGAAGGCTCAATAGAAGAGAAGCTGCAGCACTTCGAAGCATTTGCAGCAGATGTAGTAAAGTGCAAAAAACTGTTTCTGCATACACAAATCAAAAAAATAAAAAACATTTTTGGGTGACTGCACTGAACTGTACAATTAAAAAGATCTGGTGGTCGAGCCCTGGTTCTTTGAGTAGCGTCGAGTCCTTGGGAAAAACGGCCCCGCATTTGCGCTGCTTTTTGACTCAAAATCGGCGCAAGCTTACAAAATACAATTGTATTTTGTAAGTCTGCGTCGATTTTGCGTCAAAAAATTACGCAAATGCGGCGCTAAAAAAGTATAAATATGGGCAAGTGAAAATAAGGGTTCAACAGACTGTAAAATAGACTGAAAACTATGACCTTATTTGTTACTAAATCTCAAGTGACCCTTCTTGGACTTGAGTTTCTGCAATATTTGTTACCTATCCTCCCGCCTCCCCCTTCCAGCTACCTCGAGCCCCAGCGTGTGTGCCGAAGATCTAGTGGAGGAATTAAACGTGCTTTTTAAGCAGACTTGATGATGTTTTTTTTCTTTTTCCCCTGCTGTGGGAAATACTGTTAAAAAAAAAAAAAAAAATCAGGAACATCTGTGCGTGTGTGTCAGCAGGCGGAGCAGCGTTCACTGGCTCCGGCTTCCATCCCCTCTGACCACTGCTCGTGTCCAACTGCAGGGCCGCGCCAGCGCTCGGGTCCACATCACAAAGGCGAGCGCTGCACACGAAGTGCTCTTCGGGAATTTGCAGCCGTGGCTCGCCTGGGTCCAGCCCTCTTCAGAGTTTCCACCCCTCCTCTCGGGGAAAAAAACGCTTTATATTCATCATTTTATTTCATCGTGTTACGTGATCCCGGGCCGGCATGAGAAGAGTTGTGCTCTGAAGGAGAAACGCACAACTTTCTGAGCGCCAAGGAACTTCTGGACATGGATACGAGAGGTCCATCAACAACCTCCTCAAAGTCTCCACTGATGCTATCAAATGTGCTAACTGCGGTGGTCGCATGCTATGGGATTGCATAGTAGTTATGTGTGTGTGGTATGAGGAGTGATAAAGGCTGCTCAAAATGTAATGATGTTTAAAACAGGGATGTCCAATGCATACCCCAGAGGGCCATCTCCATGCCAGACTTTCAGAAAAATTACCGATTGTGGAATTAGACCCGTGTTTCTCCATCATGATTCAAATCCAAATCTTGTTTCTTCCCAAATTGGCATTATAACTGATGTGGAAATAGCACACTGCACAATTTGCATAGAAATATAAAAAGGCACATAAAACAGGTAGTCTTAGCAAATTATTCTCTGTTCGGGATCTGAAGCTCAAAATGGTGTGGTAAGTACACACCGAGCAAATACTACACACAGACATCTAAGAATTTACTGGGTAAGTTTCAGGAGTTGCACAGGAGGATTACTGAGGGCCATCTATTGTCGGCCAAAGGTTCGGCACTCCCAGGTTCCATTCTAATACTTCACCAGTATTACTCAGGGGTTTATTTACCCTGGTTTCCACCTCGCCAGCACTTTAGTAGTTTTGCTTACAGATTAAAAGTCTAAAACATTTAAAAAAAACATTTAAATCAAACTGATTCCCCTTTAGAAAAGGATATGAGCCCCTCAATATTAGGTACGTTTCCAACACACCTACTACCCAAGAAGTTTCAAGACAAAGGGCCTCATTCTGACCCTGGCGGTCATGGACCGCCAGGGCCGGGGACGGAGGAAGCACCGCCAACAGGCTGGCGGTGCTTCAAGGGCAATTCTGACCACGGCGGTAAAGCCACGGTCAGAAAAGGGAAACCGACGGTTTCCCGCCAGTTTTCCCCTGCCCCAGGGAATCCTCCACGGCGGCGCTGCAAGCAGCGCCGCCATGGTATTCCGACCCCCTTCCCGCCAGCCTGTTCCTGGCGGTTTACACCGCCAGGAAGAGGCTGGCGGCAACGGGTGTCGTGGGGCCCCTAGGGTCCCCTGCAGTGCCCATGCCACCGGCATGGGCACTGCAGGGGCCCCCTAACAGGGCCCCATTAAGATTTTCAGTGTCTGCAAAGCAGACACTGAAAATCGCGACGGGGCCACTGCACCCGTCGCACACCAGCAACTCCGCCGGCTACATTCGGAGCCGGCTTCATCGTTGCTGGGGCTTTCCCGCTGGGCGGGCGGGCGGCCTTTTGGCGGTCGCCCGCCTGCCCAGCGGGAAAGTCAAAATGACCGCCGCGGTCATTTGACCGCGGTACGGTCTTTTGGCGGTCTCCGCCCGGCAGGCGGCGCCCGCCGGGGTCGGAATGACCCCCAAAGTATTCTCTTGTTCTGCCAGTGTGCAGCCAAAACATGTAACACAAGCCAATTTCGAATGATTTATTAAAATACGGACCGTAAAATGTTTTAACAGAACCCACATCAATACCAGATGAAGCCCTGTTCTCCATCTGAGAATTAAATCTGAGTATGTTGACTCCTTTTAGAACATTCTGTTGTTGAAGTCAAGCTCTCATTTTCCAACACGTGATCCAATTGACTCTGCGTTGCAAACATGGATCGCTCCATTGCTGTTTCCAATTTTAACATAAGCGGTGGAGCAGCAGTCTCAATTTTGTTTGTAGCGTCACATGGTGCTAAGCACCCTCTTTCTTTGCTTGTTTACTCATCCACATTTAGAGTTTGGCAATGCAAGACATCCGCCATTGGCATCAATGCACTCAATCCAGCGGATTAGACATCAGCCACCTTTTATGTTATGTCTACATCTGCCAAACTCTCAATATGGATCCTAGTTTTGCAGTCAAGCAGCATTTGCTGGAATACATTTACTTTCCTGGGGAAGGGGGTATTTTGGTGGACATCCAGTATACACACTTTTTTGTGGCAGATGAATGGCTGTGAAGACACTGTCGGAAAGTGGGTAGAATCGGACTGAAGTCGACTGATGCAACCAAATACTCATGGATCCTCAAAACGGAAAGTATTCAGTCTGCTTGGTCCTTGAGTTGTTGGGGAGTGGCCAATGCAACAACCTGTAATTGGGACTGGTGGCCTGTTTAATAATGTGTGTCACACCATTTCAAAATATGGCTGCCCAAGTAGTTACGGGTTTAAGAAAATGTGATATTTTCATTCCAGCTTTTGCACCCTGATAGGAATTTGAATCAGTTTCAGTGTTTTTTGTATTGTTCACAAAGCCAAAGAGCTGTTGGCAGAAGTCTCTACCTGCAAAAATACACACCCTGGGACAGCCTGCCACACACTTAAAACTTCAAAAAGGCTCGCTGAATGTTCAGAAAAGAGGGCTGAGAAATGACCTCACCTGCTCATCTTTTGGCTAGAACTTTGTGTAAATCGTGGCCTCCAATTCAAAGTACTCTGAGGTAGGTACCAGCTCCATGAAGTGACTTTCATATGTATTAAACAAATGAATACATTCAGCAGAAAAGACCACCCTTCTTTATAGTCCTTTTCCCTGGAATTCCCATGAGGATCTTTACAGAAGAATTTGATAACAGTCTCTTGAGATCAGAGACAGTTAATTTTCCACAATTTTGGCCAATGTAAAATCTTTCGGGAAAAACTCTTGGGTGTGATCATTACTGCATAGCTCGGAATTTTAACCATTGAACAAACTACAATGGGATCGGAATTTAGCACTATCTTGTAGGGACCTAAGTGTGTGTATTGATAGCTAGTAATTTAGAGCGCAGTCTACAGAGGTCTAGAGTATTAGACCCTGGAGCGTTGGCGACCCTCTTCCACATTTGGGCTGTTTGATGTTGAACAGACACAGTGGCTGACAGTGTAGACTACAATCAAAGTTTTGTGAGGATACAGAGTGTGAGCCACTGTGTGCGCTGCAGTCTCTGCCTATGACTCAGGGAGCACACTTAACACTGCTTCACAACATCAAGCGCATCCTTTACATAAGCAAGAAGCAGGAGAGTAATTTCATATGGTTCTGTGCGCTCTTGTGCCTTCATGTCGAGGCACATTTTGATTTTGTTTGCTATTATAATGGGAAATAAAGATTTATTTTAAAATGTTCTGTACCTAAAACAGCATAAGGACACTGAATCGTGAATTCAGCAAAGTGGTACAAAGTTAAACATTGATATCAAAAAGCCAGGCAGCTTCAGTGGCGCCTTTTGTGTCTTTCTTTATATGGGATGGGCTCTTTGAAGGCCGTGGACAAAGTTGGCCAGCTTTGCCTTTTGCCCTTGTAGCCCAAGTCAAAGAATCCTATTCTTCTGTTATTAATTATTACCTTAATTATATTAGGAACTGCGGGCCAGATGTAGCAAAGGGTTTGCGCCTCGCAAACGGCGAAAATCGCCGTTTGCGAGGCGCAAAAGCCTCTTTGCTATTCAGAAATGCATATTGCGAGTCGGGACCGACTCGCAATATGCATTTCAAAATCGCAAATAGGAAGGGGTGTTCCCTTCCTATTTGCAATTCGGAGTGGAATGCAATTCCATTTGCGACCGCATATGCGGTCGCAAATGGAGTCGCAGTTACCATCCACTTGAAGTGGATGGTAACCCACTCGCAAATTGGAAGGGGTCCCCATGGGACCCCTTCCACTTTGTGAATGGACCCACAAATATTTTTTCAGGGCAGGGAGTGGTCCAAGGGACCACTCCCTGCCCTGAAAAAATACCGAAACTAAAGGTTTCGTTTCTTTTTTTAAGTGCAGCTCGTTTTCCTTTAAGGAAAACGGGCTACACTTACAAAAAAAAAAAACTGCTTTATTTAAAGCAGTCACGAACATGGAGGTCTGCTGACGACAGCAGGCCTCCATGTTTGCGAGTGCCTAGACTCGCTATGGGGCCGCAATTAGCGACCCACCTCATGAATATTAATGAGGTGGGTCATTGGGACCCCATAGCGAGTCGCAGTCGGTGTCTGAGACACCGTACTGCATACCAATTTGCGAGTTGCAAATTGTGAGTCGCAGGGACTCGCAATTTGCAAGTCGCAAATTGGCGTTTTGCTACATCTGGCCCTGCAATAGCAAAATCTCCTTCAATGTGACAGTCATGTTTATTCGTTTGGAAGTACACCAATGGATTGCATTATTTACCAACACATGACATATCTCAACTATTGTAAACCCTAGTCTGCAATGGATTTCTGCTCTTTTACTATGCCTATAAGGGGATGCAGTTTTAACTCTCTACCAATGATGCATACCTTTGCAGTCCAAGGTACAGTTACATTTGGGTTGTAGATCCTCATATGCATCAGGAACCACCCACTGTATCTGCTGCACCATCTGTGATTTGAGGAATAACAGAAATAATTAGTGAAATAAAAGAGCTGAGATGGTGCTCATTTATGAAAGGAGTAAGAAGACAACGTAGGTGGAAATTAACCACCAATTCCAGATTAACAGGAGACAGATTTAGCAAACATGTAGGTTGTAGAACCATGAAGAAGGGGCAGAGATAGGCAAGTAGAGGCCTGTGAATTCATCCACAGGTGCTCCTCGTGACAGCACCATCAGCAACAACTTCCCCACACCTAGGGCCAGATGTAGCAAACTGTTTGCGAGTTGCAAACGGCGAAAATTGCCGTTTGCGAGTCGCAAGCGTGTTTTTGCTATGCAGAAATGCATTTTGCGAGTTGGAACCGACTCGCAAAATGCATTTCCGACTCGCAAATAGGAAGGGGTGTTCCCTTCCTATTTGCGACTCGCAGTGGTATGCAATTCCATTTGGAGTCGCAGTTACCATCCATTTGAAGTGGATGGTAACCCACTCGCAAACTGGAAGGGGTCCCCATGGGACCCCTTCCCCTTTGTGAGTGGACCCAAAAATATTTTTTCAGAGCAGGCAGTGGTCCAAGGGACCACTACCTGCCCTAAAAAAATCAGAAACTAAAGGTTTCGTATTTTTTTTCTAAGTGCAGCTCGTTTTCCTTTAAGGAAAACGGGCTACACTTGGAAAAAAAAAACTGCTTTATTTAAAAGCAGTCACGGACATGGAGGTCTGCTGTTCCCAGCAGGCCTCCATCCCCGTGAGTGCCCAGAGTCTCTATGGGGGCGCAAATTGCGACCCACCTCATTAATATTAATGAGGTGGGTCTTTGCGACCCCATAGCGACTCGCAGAAGGTGTCTGAGACACCTTTCTGCATAGCAAATTGCGACTTGCAATTTGTGAGTCGCTCAGACTCGCAAATTGTAAGTTGCAATTTGCTATTTTCCTACATCTGGCCCCTAGTGTCCTTCATAACACCCAGAGGGAGATCCAGAAGGAACCCCAATCCAACAGCCTAAGCCTGTGTGTCAGACAATAGATAAGCGGCATCACACCTAGGACTATTACATCCTGATGACGACCCTTTCCAATTCTTGGGGGAGTGAAACACATCAACAACCGCATAATTGGCACACTTATGGATCTATGTGAGAAGTACACAATGCCCTGATTTTAGACTACTTTCAATTTAGGCAACCACAAACTATTTGTTTGCACAGGGAGGCCCATAGATTATTATGGGTGTGTCATTTTAACACCTGCCCTGAGAAGGCATTAAAAAATAGGAAAAATGGCGCAGTGCGTACATGAGAACGCCCCCTTGCATACATTTGTCTGCGTAGACATAATGTGGAGCAAAGGGTTTCAAAGGGGCTCAATGCATGCATTGCGCCACTTTGTAAAAATGGCATGGGGGAATGGCCACCTTAACACCACCTTAGCGTAAAAAATAAATTATGCTATGGTGGCATTAAGGCGGTGCTAGGGGTTTGTAAATCTGCCCCATTGTTATTTCAGTACCCCTTACAATTTGCACTCTGGTCCTTAAAATCCTCCTCAGGCCTGCTTTTCTTATATTGTATTTTAAAAGGATGTGCCAGGGTGGTTGTTGTAAAATCTGAAGCTCACATCCCCCTAATATTAACAACCAATCTAGGCCCCGGCATTAGGCTCCCTGCTTGTTGAGCCTCACCCTAGGCTAACTAGGTGGCTTCTCTAGTTGTGCACCTGTGCTCTTGGCAGAATTAAGATATAAACCCCTGTTTTAAGAATCCCCGGTCGCTTGGAAGGAAGTAAAAGTGATTGTAAAGTTGGGCCTAGCCAAAAATGCATTGATTGCTACCCAAAAGTAATCATTGCAATAAGAACACTGCAATTGACTATCCCAAAGGAACTTCGTGACAGAAGAGGGGCATTTTCAGTTCCATTCTGTATGCTAATTGCTCTATCTCAAAGCTAGCGTTTTCCAGGGAATAATATGAAATTTCATGAAATTGCAAACCTTCGAAAACATGGCTGATAACAGATCATTGGCATGGGAACGTCATACTCCACTGTAACATCTGATACAGCACGGATTTTAATAAACATTATTAATGAATATTCATGTATTTTGAGTAATGGATTTGCGTAGAAAGTTTATTAACCCAGAGAAAATAATGCAGCATTTGAAATTGTGTCCACGAGTGGCCCCCAATGTTCACAAAGTAAACTTATTAATGGCTTATTAATATGAAATATGGAGTTTATATTTGATTAATTCATATTAAGGGTTACGTATTATGTATTAGTTTATTAATTTTAGGCCTTAACTTAGCAGAGGTCTTGACCTAGTTGCACGGCTTCATGTCAAGCTGCATTTCCAAACCGATTAATAAAATGTCTGCTTAGAGAATTAAATTGTGATTTTCCACTGTGCTGACCAAATGTGCTCGTAGCTATAAGTCTTTCTCATGAGAACCGCTTGCTAGAAGATGCTGTTCTTGCTAAAATGTAACATTGTAAGTGTAATGTGTGTAAGACTGACTTTCTCAGGAGAACAATGGAGACACTGACTGGAGTATAAGCTGCAACAAATTGTTACCTGATGACCTGGATAATGAGGACATTACAAGAGAAGCCAATCAGCAACATGTGAACCGTGTACTAGTAGAAATGATAGATTTGATGTTTTAGTTTTATTGGACAAAGTGCGAACATACGATCCCTTGACCAATAGGGACTTGGGAAGTAGTTTTAGGAAATCTAACTTAGCTGGACTGCGCTGAGAAGAAACCATAATTTGCCACTTGCCATGCGCCTTTCTCTTTATTCTTCGTCAGGGTTTGCCACTATTCTTTCGGACTTCTTAAAGACTTTGCGTTTTCTGAACTTTGATGCTGAATCCCAATGCCTTGCTGTCCTGATGACAAGACTATCTTAATTTGCCGATCCACTTCAGGAGAGGTATACTATCACCAATGTGATTTGCAATGCATGTTTGCTTTTTCTTTCTAGGTACCAACTGCACTATTTTGATAGAGCCATAGTTAGATGTTTTCCAAATTTGTGTCGACTAAATTGTTTTACATGAAGCCCAACATGCTAATGCTAATCTGATGTTAGATAAGGATCCTCCCTAATTAGAATTTGTTTTAGGGAGTAACAGTCGATGTTTTTCTTTGCTGAATCTAAACTGTACGTGATATTGTTTGCGAAATTGCTCTTGTTGTTGCTATTGTACCGTAACTTTAGAATGTGTAGTAGCTCTAGCTTTGTTTAGATTGTGTTTCTTTTGTTGCTTTGGACAGCCAGTGTTGTTTTCTTATGTTTATCATTTGATTTGAGATTGTCATGCATGACCTTAGCAGTGTTAATATAGGGAAATAAATATTCTAACGTTTACTAAAAGGTGTGGTCATTCATGACTGGAAAGTCATGGTGTGTCACAATTACTGACTCCAATTGACTACTAATGTTATTGATGATCATTGATTATTAATGTTACTGATTGGTTGTTGATTACTGATGTGCATATACTGAGATATGGTGGGAACATCTTAATTTCTTGGTTATTGATGATTGATCTGCATGTACTGGAGACATGGTGGGAACATTTTAATTGCGAGTCAAAAGGTTTATCGACCTATTTGCGTCCCCTTGTAAGTTTACTTATTAAGGTCAGACGCGCTAACACAGCTGGATAGTAAATGCAAAGCTAACGCAGAAAGCATGGAAATGTAGAGAGCGGAAGAAGGCGATGTCATGCCAAAAAAGTGGATTGTGTCAAGAACACTAAGACGCGACATCTGCAAGCCCTCATCTCATGTGTGCAGGCTTCTAGCTTTTCTGTGACTTATGTAAATAGTGATAACTTTTTTTGCTTCAGCAACATAAGTACAAGTGTTGATGATGATGATGTTGACGGTGATGAAGAAGAAATGTTTAAAAGTACCTGAATATTGTGTGTACTATATTGGCTTTCAAGCCTGCAGAGCTCCCCTCCTCAGATGCAAGTTCGAGACATAGCTGTCAGAAACATATTTTTGGCAGGAGAAGGATCCAGGAAGCAGGAACAAAACTTCTGGTCTGACGTGCAGAGGAAAGAATGAGGAGAGAAGCTGATGCAAGACAAGCAGAACTGTTTGAGGATGCAGCGTCCAGCAGAGAGGAGGGAGGATGGAGGAAAAGAATCCTCTGGGAATCTCAGGATCTGGCTGGGCCTTCAGCTCCACCCCTCTTGGACTCTCACACTGGCTCTGCCAGACATTGAGTGGAACCATCTGATACATTCGGGAAGCCCAGCCAATATTTTATTTGAAACACTGTAATTTAGTGCTCATCTGCAGTCCAGAATTGCCATCTGCTGAACGCATCGGCCCTTCCTTTTCTTACCACCCTCTCGTACCAATATACCCACCCCCAACCCCAGCCCTCCCTGCTTGTTCCTTTGCAGTTTGGAGAGCAGGCTAAAGTGGAAATCCATGTTCCTCACACTCCTCCTCTTCAGTTACTTTTTGTAGAAACAAAGGCCCAAATTTATAATGGACTAGAGCCATTCAAATGCCACATTAGGGCCATTTTGTTTACGCTAATGTGGCGTTAGAAGGGCAAAATCGCCATGCCACATTTACAAAGTGTTCCAATGCTTGCATTGCGCCACTTTGTAAACTCTTGCGCCACATTAAGCCTGCGCCAGGCATAATGTATGCAAGGAGGGTGTTCTGGTTCTAGCGGGCAGTAAAAATGGCACACAGGAATCCAACAGATTCCTGTGTGTCATTTTTATTGGCATTTTGTAACACCTGCTAATTGCAGGCATTATAAAAAGGCTCTGATTGTGTTCAATTGGCCTTTGGGTGCTTGGCAGGATTAGCGTCATAATTTTTCAGGCTAATCCCGCAAAGCACCAGACTAGCGTCAAAAGGTATGACTCTAGTCACCCTGACTACCACCAGGGTACGCCATATTTTAAATACGGAGCACACATGGTGGCGGTAGGGGGGGCATTAAGGGGTGCAAGAAAAGTGGCCCTGCACTAGGTTCAGTGCTACTTTTCATAAATCTGCCCCAAACTCTTTCAAGTAAACTCAAGCAATTGCAACTCCTTTTTAGTGCTCAACAAAAGAAAGGGAGGTTTATTGAAGCAGGACAGCTATTCACCTCTGCTCTCCTTCAGAACTCTTCAGTACCAGCCTCCCCAGAGACCTATCAGAGGTCCAGATGTCAGGGATTCTGGATATCTTGGAGTCAGTGAAATCACTGATGGGCTACACGCCAGCTGCACAAAACTCATCAATAAAATAATATTAATTAATTGTTTACATCGAAGAGCCTGCTTCCCTAAATAGTGACTATGTATTTGAGAAAGAAGAGGAGCAACTTGATTTGCTTCTTGCAAGCTGTGATGACACTGAACCACAGATGTTCTGTACAGAGAAATGCACTGGTCTCAAGATGACTGGTAAAAGTCCTATGAGAGCACTCTCTCTGTAGTTCAATCAGGGGGGTCCAACACAGGGCCAAGCGGAACAAATCACTGCCAAATTTCACAACCCCCACTGGCTGTGCAAGTGAGTTCCATTTTGATTCAATTGACCTCATTGTGAAAGGAACAAGTATATCTGCACCCATTGCTTTATACAGTGATTAATTTGCAAATAAATACATGCCAGTACTCATAGCTCTCCTCTGAATCACGCTGATGCTGCATTTAAATGTGCGAGCACAGAACACAGAGGCAGGGTAATCCTAAAGCCACCTCATGCCTCTTTAATCCATTTACAGCCACTCCCTAACCATTCAGCTCACTCTTGCAGCTTTCTTTTTTCTACTTTAGTGGCGCTTTTTCGTTTTTCTCTTCATCCGTCTTTCCCTTATGTAACTTTTGCTCGCAGTAAATGCTTAAGGCAGAAAAATAAGTGCCGGTGCCTCGCACTGTAACCACGGGCTCAAATTCAGCACTGGCGTTACAACTTTACAAGGTTACAGATTTTCTCCTTTCAGGAATTCATAATAGTCTTTCAGGTTGCACATGGAAACCTTCTCACAGTTGTAACTTTCCAGACATAATCCCAGAGAAAGTCTGTAACTTGCATCTTTAAATGCAAAAATACACTCCCACGAGAACATCTGTAGCTCCTTTGCAAATCCACTTGTGTTTTAGGTTTTTATTTCAGGGAGGGAAACATGTTTTCCATGGAGAAAGCGCTTGCTCTACACCCACCTTCTCAACTTCATGGGTGTCCCCTTTCCCTTCCCACTAGAGGATGAGTACATCTCCCACTTTTTTAAGGGTGGGAAGTTTCCAGATAATGTTTAATACCCACAAATGGAAACTTTTATGCTTTGATACCCTGACTGCAAAAAATTATGGGCCTGATTATAACTTTGGCGGAGGGGTTTAATCCGTCCCAAAGGTGACGGATCTCCCACCCGCCATATTACGAGTCCATTATATTCTATGGAACTCGTAATACGGCGGGCGGGATATCCGTCACATTTGGGATGGATTAACCCCCTTCGCCAAAGTTGTAATCAGGCCCTATGTCCCTTAATGTCAACGGGATAACACATTTTATCAAGTGGAAGAAAACTCTCACTTACCTAGTCATAATAAACGTGACATCACCCTCATACAGGAGTCCTACCTTTCTCTAAACAATGGAAAACTGAACCATGACTGCGTATGCCATGCCCTACATGCCAGTGTCACGCCCATGCATCCCGGCCAAATGACAAGGACATCTCCTCCTAGGAAATGTGGGGTTTCAATCTTAGTACAGAAAAACCTTTCCTATAGATTATTGCACACATGGAGTCACTCAGAGGGGTGGTACATCTTTGAGAAATTTCAGATACAGGGTGCTGCTATAAATGCCGGCTCTATATACACCCCACTTGAGGCTAAATCCATTTTCTTCTCACTAATCAGTAGACTGGTTACATCTTCTGGTCGCTCTAGAGTGCTCGTAGTGAGGGATTGGAACTTGACCCGGAGTCCCATCACTGATAGAGGTGGCACAACAGATACATGCCACGACAGAGACAGATATGCCCTACTCATTGGCATTGACATTTGGGTTACCTAGACCTACAGACACCCCTGAAAAGCTTCTGGCACATGAACCTTTCACACTATTCAATCCAAGTGACAAACGCCACCTACTCTTGTGCATTGAACAGTTTTTGGATGAAAATAGAAAGTCAGCTGCTTCATCTCAGACTCTGTGGGGAGTGGGGAAAGCAATAGTAAGGAGACAACTAATGAGGGACTCTGACCTGATCAAACAAGTGTCTGCAGAAACTACACTTTGCCTGGAAGCCAAGAGTAGAACTTTGATCTCGGAATATTCCCTATCGCTAACAGCAGACATGCTGCACTAACTAATGGCCTCATAGCTTAATCTCAATGACCTTTACACAACTGAGGTGGAAAAATGCATTTTCCGCATCCATCAACAACATTATGAATGTGGGGAAAAGGCATGCTGTATATTAGCTCTGCAACTCAGACAGCTAGACTCCTCCAGGACTGTACCAGTCCTCCGCGACTCTGGAGGAGGCCTCCTGAGTCTCCCTATGAATATAGTAGCAGAATTCTAGGGCCACTACTCCAATGTCAATGACTCTGACTTGACAGTGGAAGAAGACTTCTTTAGCTAGGTATTCCTCCCGACACTCACCCATGAGCAATCTGATGAACTGGAGGTGGAGATTACTACAGACGAAGTTGCAAGAGAGAGTGCTGACATACCCACAGGCAAGGCACCCGAAGAGGTTGGATTCTGGTGGAATCTACAGGATGGCTGAACCCCTTACTGTTCCGCCCTGGTCTCAGTATTTAATGAGGCATTAACCAAGGGGCACCTGTCCACCGGCTTTTTGTGAACTGAATTTTGTAATCCCCAAGCCAGGACAGGACCCCTTTGTTTGCTCCAGATATAGACCTATCTCTCTGATAAACACAGGTGTTAAAAGTCTAGCAAAAAGCAACCAGTTTAAGCAAAGCCATGTCTACATTGATACGTCCCTCGTATGTGGGTTTTGTTCCAGAGCGCTATTCTACTAACCACCTATGAACATTATCCCATGTCCTATGGCAGGAGAGCGATGACCCTGACAAGAAAGTCTTACTCTCAATAGTTTTCAAAAACCTTCTAACCCGGATGAAGTTGGGCTATCTCTTTTGAATCATGGAAAGGATGGACTTTGGTAAATAATTCTTCATGTTGGCTAGAGGCATGTACTGTAACCAAGAGGCGTTGGTCACTTGTGGGGGTTAAAATGTACCCAATTCATCATATTTACAGTTTACCGGGGTATGCAACAAGGATGTCCTTTATGCCTGGCACTGCATGTACTGGTACTAGAACTGCTGACGATTGCTAAAGATGATATTAAGGGGCTACCAACGACTGCGGGGAACTGAAAGCCTTTCTCTATGCAGATGACATTCTCCTGACTTTGTCACCCTGCTCCACTTCAGCCATATCTTTGATGGCACAACTGAGAGTCTCCTCTCGGTTCTTGGGGTATAAAATAAATTGTTCTAAATGGAAGTGTTACCATTAACCGCATCTACTTAAATGACTTATTTAGGGAACTGCCTTTCAAATGGCTACCCACAAAGCTTAAACACCAAGGGATTTACCACAGTCAGGGATTACAGGATATGATACATGATCAAACACCACGATTACTGGCACGATGATAATGGTTCCATTCTACTGAATCCCTCCCTATGGAGGAAGGTGCAAGTTATCAAAATGATCTTAGCGCCCAAATTGAATTACATTTTCCTAATGCTTCCCTCTTTATCCAACACCCATGTTCAAGGACATCCCATGGAGTATCTCCCAGTTCTTATGGGGAAGAGATAAACCAAGATTGAAAGGAGTGAATTTGCACACAACCACCCAAAAAGGAGGCCTTCACTTATTACACGTGTAGAGCTATTGGCTGGTGCAACAATTGGTTCACTGTGTATATATACACTTTCCACCCACAAAGTGACATCCCGTTGGGTCATCATAGAGAGGAAGATTTTACACACACACTGGGGGGCTTTGCTATTTATTGCACAGCGTAGCCCGAATCAAACTATCACCAACCCTATCATATCTGTCCAAAACGCTTGGCAAAAGCCTCACAAATTGCTGAAGAGGTCCTCAAGGTAGGGGTAGAAGAGGTCAGTGGTCCCTGTGAAAAGCACACAAGATAAAGTGCATAGACAATATCCTCTCCCAAGGCGCCCTGAAACCATTACAGGCCCAAAAACAGGAATTTACTATTCTTTCTTATCAGGAGTCAAGGTACACACAACTAACATGGGAAGACTGTCATTGCGCTGGCCCGCTCCTCCATTGCATCCTACATACATATATGGAAGGAGTTTAAGCAGGTGGTATCAGGGATATACACCACACTGATTGACCAGTACTTCTCTGTTGATAAGGCCTCTATGTTCTGTGCATGGCGGGACACATGAGTACACACTGTGGGGCATGTTTAAGAGCCCCTAGGGCCTCCTTGCACCACATTAGCGTCATTTTTCTTTTTGCTAATGTGGCCCAACGAGGCCAAAATCGCCGTACCAAATTTACAAAGTAGCACAATGCATGCATTGCACCACTTTGTAACCTTTTGTGCTACATTATTCCTGTGCCAGGCATAATGTATGCAAAGGGGGCATTCCCGTGTTAGGGGGACTGAAAAAATGGTGCAAAGAAATCTACGAGATTTCTTTGAGTAATTGTTTTCGCCACTTTTAACGCCTGCTCAGAGCAGGCATTCAAAGGAGGCACACCATTGTTTACAATGGGCCTAAATGGCCTTTCCAGGATTAGTGTCAACATTTTTAACACTAATCCTGAAAAGCTCTGAATTAGCATCAACAATTTTGACTCTAGTTTCCTAACTACCGCCAGAGTGCGCCGTATCTTAGATACAGCGCACACATGGTGGCGTTAGTGGGGGGGGGGCACAAGAAAAGTTGTGTTGCTCTGGGTGCAGCACCACTTTTCTTAAATCTGGCCCTGAGTTTGTGGCCAATGATTGGCCCTCAATCTTGGCAGACTATCACAAGAGGCTCAGCAAATCACAGCTGAAGTATAGTTTCTTCACAATCATTCACTAGTGGCACTGGTTGCCGCACAAATTGTGCAAAGCAGTGCTTAAAGTTGACTCCAGCTGTTGCAGATAAGAGGATTTGGAATGTGACATTGTCATGTGTTGAGGGACTGTTCATTACTAAGTAACCTTTAGCGGCGGGTATGGGACTACTTAAAGGCTGAACTACGCATGACCTGACAGCTAACTCGCTTAGGCCTTCTACATGACACATCAGGGCTACCATCTATTATGAACCATGTCAGTAGATGCAGTAGCGGCTCTCTGGGCGCGGGTGGGCTGGGCCAGCATGCGGGGGGAGGGAATAAACATTTCATTTAATAAAAAAACAACCACTTACCTTCCCTTACTGCCGTGCCGCTCATCTCCTTCATCGCCGGATGATGCAGGCACAGACTCCAGGCCTGCCCTGCCCTGCGGCTAATCCTGACGCTGCTCAGAGCAGTGTCAGGATTGGCTGAAAGCGTCCAGCCAGGGCACTCCCAGGCAGACTGGGAGCCTGTGCAGGCTCTCTCCAGACCAACAACTATGTTGCTGGGCTGGAGAGAGCACACAGCGCAAGTGTGTTTGGCTGGCCTGAGATGGCAGACCAAACATACATGTGCAGTGAGGGGGAGTTTATGATCGTTTTCTGGTAAAGGTTTTGCAAGTGCCACTGCTGGTGGGGGGGCAACGCTCCTCCGCCCAAACAGAGGAGCCACCCCTGAGTAAATGGCTGTCAATTCCCCTCAGTATAGCGAAGTGGAGAATCCTGTATCGCTGGAAAACAAATTTTGTTTCGACATTCTCATCATGGATGGAAAACATGTACAACGTGGAATCGTTTGAGAAGGTGATATAGAAACTTAATGACATATTGCAGGTCTTGGAAGATGTTGGGGGTTCTCTCATCAAGGGTTGACATCCCACTCAACTAAAACAAAAGAGGCCCCCTGAAAAGCAAGATATAGAGGAGGAAGAGTTGATGGAAAAACAATCACTGAAGTCAACAAAACTTTCAACCTATTTAGTACAGGTATAACATCAAATATTGACACACATAGTATGATCTTGAGCCAAAACATACCCAACATCATTAATTGTATACAATTTTCTAACATTGTTCATAAATTTCTCATAAATTAACTCTACAGTGTCATTTAGGTAGTCATAGATCGCTTCAACTTAACAGAAATATGTGATACATCATGTACAAAACAAATATATGATCATTTAGCAATCCCACCCGACGACTCACTCATACAAGGACACTACATGCATACTCACTCATGTGTCCAACACACTTCACTCCTACTACTACACTCAAACTACATGCCATTAAAACGTAAATCCATCCAGACAAGACCATACCTCACCATATGTGCTGACACTGTATGGTCACACCAATGACCCCCCAGTAAAAACCAAATGTATTTTCTTATACCACACAACAATTAATATATAAGGGTATAACACAATTGCTTCTTCTTAAGGTTACATCTATTGCATACACAAAACGTTCTTAGAAAAAAGGTTTTTTTTAGAAAACAATTATTTCTTTCTTTGGATTAACAGTCATAAGATTAAAAGCCCCTTCAATAATACGTAGGTGATGTGGTCTTCTCGTACATATGCTGTTTTCAGTGGCACCGTCGTGCGTTTAGGTGTGAACCCAAATGCGGTAACACCTTCTTCAGGGCGCTATAAAACAGTACGAGACCATGATAATGGTTTTCCGTTGTTGGTCCACGGGCTCCCTCCTCTTGCTAGACTTGTGTAGAGATCATTGTACATTCAGTTAAACACATATTAAATGACCCACATGATGCAAGAACAATTGCACTTTTCTGAGAATTTCTTGACACTAGTCCTTCAGCCATTTCCATAATACCAAGCGAATATCATCCATACAGTAGTAACTCCTTGTCTTGGTGTACTGCTTATTACAGATTTAGTACCCTGTAAACTAAACTGATGGCCCGATTGCCCTAATAGGGGTAAGGAGGCCCATTGGCTTTCTGTTGAAGAAGACCCCATCGGCTTTGTCAACAGAAGCTTTCTCCATGGCCCAGTGGATTAGGGGCCGTCAGAGGAGAGGCATTACGTGTCCCACCCTAGTTAGGGTGGACACTGAGATGTCCTATTTACCTGGCAGTGAGGGAAAGTAAAAAATGAATACCACCTTGCCAAGGAACTTTCCCCAGGATGTGATGTTCATTAGTTTTTTTTATTTCAATACAAAACGTTTCATAAAGTTTGATGAACAGCTGTCAAAACCATCAGCAGCTGGCCACAAAACTTTTTACATCTTCATGGGAACCGTCGTGATTGTGGTTCCTGACAAAGTACAGAGATCACCACTGGGCCAGCAATTATCTCAAATTTGGCAGAAAGTGGTCTCTCAAGGTGGCAGATGTAATGTCCTCCACCACCCTAACTGCCGGAGTACCATCTTCCAAATTCTAGATCAACTGTGAATATTGATTAGTCTTCCATGGGTCTCTTCAAAGTAAAGCATATCTGGGCATCTGGGCATCTTTATTAATATAATTAAGGTGAGAATCTGAAGCACACTTTACTGCGCACAACAGATAATTCAGCTTACCTCTAGGTTATCATTTGACAATTCAGAATATCTGTGGTTTTATTATTTCACAGCGTGATGCCAGTTCGACACTGTCCATTATAGGAACATGAGTCACAATGTCAGAATGTAAAACAATATGAAGGAGGATGGAGCAAGCTATGGAAATGCTGTGTGAACCTTCCAATGTCATCAGCTTGCATGTGAACACACATACAGAGGTGCATGCACACAAGCTAACTGGAAAGTCCATTTTGACAGTATTGCTCTATTGCATTGCAATTCACAAGGAGTGGGAAGTGCCACTTTGCCGTCATCTTTTCCCACCTCTTGCAAGGGATAATGACGACTGAGTCATGATTTGCAATGGCAAATTCCAAAGGCAGACCACTTCTGAGCTTTGCAAATTAGTACTCTGCATTCGAAAAGTGAGTGGTAATGACTGATGATTGTAAAGTGCCATTGTGAATCTAGCCTCTGGAGTCTCAAGCAGCATGGTGGAACAACAAGGAACAACAAGGTGCTTCGCTTGGAATTTGTGGTCGCTCCCAGGTTCTCGCTAGTTGAGAAACACCTGGGTTCTAAGGCACAAACAGGAAATCATTGTCTCTCCACTACGGTGCCTGTGCGACTGTCCTCCAGTATCATCTACTCACTATACTAACAGGTGTTTACAAGTGAAAAGCTTTTCCTTACAAAGCTTCTCTTGTTGGCTAATCAAGAGTGCTGCTGTGAATTTTCCATTTCCGCCTCTCATGTCAACTTATCAGTCCATGCTCCAAAATATTTGAATGAATGTCAACTAAATGTGCCTTCTAGGATGCGGACTACTCGGATTCACACCTGCACCAGAGAGCACTCATTGGCTCCCCTACTTTCTGTTTCTCCCGGAAGCCGTGCCTTCCTTTCTTCTGGGGCATCTCAGAGCTTTAGGCCTGGGTGGAGATCAGGCGGTTACCCTCTGCGAATTCCATGGAGTTGATTAAAAACTCAGTGGAATTCCGCAGAGGTGAAGTTCTGTGACCCGTGGAGTCCTGAATGATCAAGATCTCGGAACCGCAAGCAGGGTCGGGACTGATTAGCCAGGCCCAACCCTGCTTAGCTCTTCCTAGATCAGGCGCATTCAGGATCGGGCTGTAGGCAGTGAAAGTTGCCATTTCAGGCCTCTTGTGTACCGACCTGCACCATGTGCACTGCAGTGCGCACCGGGTGAACCCCGCTCCGCTGGTGGGGCTAGCAGAGTTTTTGGACCAAAAACTCTGTTACCTCCGCCAGCAGAGCAGAGCTCCCCACTTACCCCTACTTTTGTGTCCCATAGATCTCACAGTTTCTCTCTTCTATCAATCAGGTACTGTCAGGTATGCCCACTTCCACCTCTTGACACCAAATCCAAATCATCTGGAAAATAGACAGGTCACCTACGGCCACCTGAGCAGGATTAAACAGTCTGCTGGACCAGAGAAGGGATAGCTGAACTTCCTAAAGATCAGGAAATCAGTCTTTCTGATTTATTGCAGGAGGTGTTTGCACAGCATTCTTGCCCGAAGGAAGTACATGTATCCAACCCGCTCTCACTCTCCACTTCCAAGAATCAAAGCTTCCCACTTGCTCTGGTCACCTATACATCTTGTATCAGCTGTCCTCAAGTTCTAGAGATTCACTCACCTATTTCTTTCCGACCCAGAATTTGATACTGAGGTGGTAGGGAAGGCATCTTAATTTCTGGTCATCAGGTGGGTTGATCCTGCCCATAGAGTGATGACACCAGACAGAATTACACCAAAGATGGCAAGTCTGCCTGCGTGTATGACAGATCTAAGATGAAGCTCAGGGCTGATCTGAAATATTTCAGATCAGCAACAGAAGTGGATGCAAAGACTGAACTCAGCGTGAAGTTCATTCTTTGAAAGTTGGAAACCTGCCTATGAATTTGCTCAGTGCTGACATAAGCATGGACACTAAGGACTTCATTTAGAAGAGAGTGGTAACAGGACCCCCGACAAAACTAGACCTGTGGATCCCAACCTGAGGTCCAGGGACCCATGGGGGCTGCGAAGTCTGCTCAGGGAGTCCGCGCCTGCTTAGAAAATTAAATAATATTAATAGATGAGGTCCGCAGCTTTCAGTAATGACTTAGTAGGGGGTCCCCGGAGTCCAATAATGATTCAGTGTGGGTCCCTGGGTTCCAGTAATGATAAAGTGGGGGTCCACAGAAGTCAAAAGGTTGGGAACCACTGAACTAGAGGGTTTTACGGACTGGGCCTTCACGCAATATAGGTAAGAACAAATAAACATGTCCTGTATGCTGAGGAATATCGCCTAGCTTTCAGGGATATTACTTATTTTTGCTTTACAAAAACAACTACCCTCATTCCCCGCTTTGAAAGTGTGTTTCATAAAAGTGAAAAAAAACTCCAACCAGGCTGTTATGTACTATGTCACTTACAGATTTTTGCTGAAAGTGCTACCATCATGGAACTTAAAATATCGCAGGAAGGCAGGCCTCCAGGAGGCGGCGAAAGGTCCACCATAGAAGCTTGACAGCCAGTCCACATTGTTACCCCAAGGCCCTGATTACAAGTAAAGCGGAGCGAAATTACCACGTGCTAATGTGATAATTCCGCTCCACACCATTGCGAGTTATCGGTGTGTTCCTGGTGCGACAGAAAAATATGTCTATCCTCTTAATAGTCCGCACTTGGTATTACAACCAGAAACTCCAGGGATATAGCTACAGTTAATTTCGACCAATTAATGCAGGTGGGCCTTGCAGGCGACTAAAGTCCCTCATGTATGCAGACCTCACACTCTGGCAGACACCTCGGAAGCAGCATGGACAAGCATTGTTAATTACATAACGTCACTTCCGACAACAGGAGATTCAAGTTGTACTAAAGCAGCTGCAAGTGCAGCAGAAGGAAGAGCAGCAGAGCCACCAGAAACACCAGGGTGAAGAAGAGGGCCTAGATGGATCAACTAGCTTAACATGTCCAAATCCTACAATCTCAGCAGGTCTGTACATGGAAACAATACAGGGACCGTGGACATCATTTTGGGGGTGCCATGGATTGTAGCTGCGATTGCCTGGCTTTTCCCTTGAAATTCAAGGCAATCCCAGCTTTATAGATGCTAAAATCAGTACCCCTATGGGCGTCTAGGCTGCAGCTTCCTTTTCTTGTCAATGTATGTTATACTAATAATCAATAAAGCTCTGTTATAAACTATTGATATTATAAAAATTGGAATAAAAAGAACTGCAATGGGACCTTCTCATGCGGCTGAGGTACGACTAGGAAATTACTTTTAAATGTATGTTGTGTGCATGTATGCAGGTGAGAGTGCATGAGACAGCATGTGGGAGTGTAAGTCTGTATGTGTGATCACGTGTGTCGGTAAGCAAATTTAAGTAAGAGTGAGTGTAGGTAGTGATGAGTTTGAGTTCGGCTGACCGTGAGTAAGTCAGCGTGAGTGAGTCATAGAGAGCAAGAATGAGTGAGTGTAACAGTAACTTCAAGTGTATGAGAATAAGAGTGCATGTGAGGTAGTGTTAGAGAATGAGTGAGAATAGTGGGAATGAGTGTGAGGGAGTGGCAGTGAGTGAATAACTGAGTGAGAATTAGTGATTCAGATTGAGTGAGAGCAGTCATGGGCAATATAGAGGAAGAGTCAGTGCAAGTGAGTGTGAGTATGAAAGTATGAATGAGTTAGAGTACTAATGAATATGAGTAAGTGCAAGAGAGTATTTGAGAATGAATGCGTGAGTACAAGCGAGTGGATGATTGAGTGGGGGACACTACGAGTGAGAGTCAGTGAATTTAAGTGAGCATGAGTGAACACATCGGTTTATGCTTACGAGTCTGACAATGGTACAGGTAATTCACGGCCTACAGAGACACCCATAACAAAATGCTGGTGTGGGCATCTTTGAAGTAATTCTTAGCATGCAGGAACTTATGATAAATACTGGTACCGGCATATTAGAAGTAATACTAGGCATATGGGACATCCTTGGCAAAATACTTGTGCAGGCATACTGGGGAAAACCTGTGTCATAGGGGGCAGCAAGAGAAAATGTTAGAACTGACACATTGGAGCTAGGTCTTGGCAAAAGGGGGAACAACTGTGATTTATGGGAGGAGACCACCGAATGTTGACCCTGACATTTTTGACAAAGGGGTCAACTGTAGTATATAGCCACAACCTACAGCAAAAATCTCATTAAAGCCTTTAAATACTTTAATGAGTGCTCTTTCAGAGCCTATGACTCTCAAGCAATTTTATGCACAAATTGTGTTTTAAAATGTACTATATGACCCCATTTATTTCAAATATTTCACAGCGGGAGAACTCCTTGAACCTTTCCTAGAAGAGGTCTGACTATGCTCGCTCGCTACAGCCCAGGCAAGTATTACGCCACAGCAGTTGCAAAGATCACCGCCTGCTACCGCAAGAGCAGAAGGTAAGCAGCGTATTGATGAGCACTAGTTACATTCTGCTTATTCCACTGGGGCTAGGGCATTATGCTGTAAGTTTTGTGAAATAAATTCAGTAGTGAAATGCACCTTCTTTTGATTAAATACAAAAATGAACTAAACAATGTGTGTTGTCATGTTCCATTATTGTGACTATCAAAAATAATTTCTGAAAATGGCACCTCAGTGTTTTGGACAAGTGACAGTGCATTCCAAATGACCACAATTATGATTAAAAATGAATATAAGCCATTAACATAGTTCATATTCAAGATATGGTCTATAGTAATACATACAGACATAACTACTCTTGTATTTCACCCTTTTTTCCTCTGCTTATGATTTATCAATACATTTTCCTTGTAGTATAAACTAGGAGAACTATTACATAATGATAGCTCATGGTATGAATAACTGAGGTTCCAAGTTCTGTTCTGTGACTCCGTATCTTTTTCAGACAAACACATAATTGTTCATATAATATAAAGCAAATAATGTTCCACTGCCATCACCCTAATACATAATATGTTGTGTTATTACATTAATAAATAAGTTATTATGGAAGTTAATGGATGTCACTTATTGTGATGTCATCAAGGTTAAATGCTTAAGACATCCCTTCTAGGGATAGCTAAGGCTAGGATGTCATGTCCTGTGATGTAATTGAGGAGAAAGGGTGTGTGAAGTTACTTTTGCTACTCCAAGCATTTTGCTGAATCGACGTCCACGACAGTGCCTAATGGATGCTACAGGCAAAGGCTTGCAGCTCAACAAAGGGATAAAGACTGCAATCCCCTCGATGAAACTAATGGCTTTACGGTATTGTTTTTAGTTGCTTCCAGGATCTATTGGGCTCCATACATACTGTTGTAAACTACATAGTTCACTTAATGGTATATATATATATATATATATAAAACCACTCCGTTCTGCGTTTCCTTTCCGCACCTTATCGGCAACGGTGCCAGTCCTTGACACGCGCCACTGTGTCTCACATCCAACACTTTACTTAAATTTATTAAGGCAGGACAGCACTCCACGAGCAATGAAACTAGAAGTTTATTGAGCGATCAAAGGAACCATAACTGATTTACTGGCTGGATCATAACTGGTTGATCCTGCCAGTAGCATATGCTTGCCTCAAAAGATTAAGCCATGCACGTGTAAGTACACACGGGTGGTACAGTAAAACTGCGAATGGCTCATTAAATCAGTTATGGTTCCTTTGATCGCTCAATAAACTTCTAGTTTCAATGCTCGTGGAGTGCTGTCCTGCCTACTTCTCAACCCCGTCCTTTGGAATCTCCTGGAGTCCAACTTAAAATGTTGACATAGGAACTGTGACTGTGAGATGATATGGACTTGGAGGTGTCGAAGTGATGAATAAACTACTTCAATCAAGTACAGCGTCCGCATTTTGTTATAATTACAACACTGGCGGCGAAGGATGGGACTTGGCTGTGCAGGGGACAGCACAACACCTCCACCCCTGTGATCTGGGATGTTCAAAGTACTGAGAAACATCATAAATAAGAAGTACAATCGTCATCACGAACTAGGAAGATGAAGCGTGATGACAGAGACAAGGTCAATGTGAGCGATAATTTCTTAAAACAGAGGAAGTATATTCACAGTCTCACGGCAGACAGAGTGGGTTACTTATTATCCAAGCACTTTGGAACTTGCAGGAGATTGTTCTAGGTTCAGTTCGGTGGTAGTATGATAATTAACTATGACACATCGCTGACAGACTCAACCAGTACAGGGTGAGGAAGTTTGCTTGTGTGATAACGCAGTGCTGCCAGACTCAGCCAGCACGCTGTGAGGACGTTTCCATCGTGTTTTGGCACTGCCGCAGCACTGGTGGACCCGACGTGGCACGCTGTGATGTGCGGGTTGTTATAGTTCCATCGAGCCGGGGCTCGCATCTAACCAGAGAAACATACGTCTTCGAGACTACGATCGTTTTGAAGGAGGAGGGTGCGCAAGGTGAGCACAGCGTGAGTTATGCTCTCTGCGGTGTCCTAGCCTGTCACGCTGACAGGCACAGCGCTCACATTGCAGACGCAGAATGGGGGTGGAAGGGGCTCTTTGGTAATCTCAGCGCGGTTCTAGCCTGTCATGCTGACAGGCACAGCACTCACGTCGCAGACGCAGAGAAGGGCAGGAGTTGCCCTGTTGCCCTCAAACGCAGAGACTGTTTTTTAAATGGAACGAGCTGGAAGAGAGGAGGACTTTCGAGCCTGTCACGCTGACAGGCACAGCTACAATAAGAATCCAATCGCAGAAGACATCTACAAGGGAAATTAAAAAAACAAAAAAACAACAACCTATATATTAAGAATTGATTTGAACCTTAAAGAATAGTACAAAAAAAATTCATGTTATACATTAACAGCTGTAAAATGTACAAATTGTTAGGTAAAGTTATATAATATCTAGTGTAAACCAAACATTGTAACACAGTATACATAGGCACCTTATGTATAACCTGGCAGCAGCAAGCATGTGTCAACTACCACCTTTCTGAAATGATGTGGATGAACCTCTACTACCCTGGAAGGAGTGGGTGAAATTATTTGAATCCTACTTAGTAGCCATTGGGGGTGAGAAGTTTTCAGCTTTCAGGAAACGGCATATATTATCACATTACCTAGGGGTTCAAGGAAGAAAAATATATGAAAATTTAGGAGAATTTGCAGTAAGTAACGAAGATCCTAATACAAAGTCATTGGATGTGTACCAAACTACACTAAAAAAACTGGAAGAACATTTTAGTGGGAAAATGAATGTGGTTCTAGAGAGACACTAATTCTTTTGCAGGGTCCAAGAAAAGAACGAAAAAATAGCTAGTTATAGTGATGTACTCAGAGGGCTCGCAAATACATGTGATTTTGGTACTCTAAATGATTCACTAATTCGGGACCAACTAGTCAGATGTACAAACAATGCAAAAATACAGGAGAAGTTACTCACCTTGAATCCAGATCTGAACGATGCAGTAGATATAGCCAAAGGAATTGAGCATACAGCCGAATGTATGAAAGAAATAAAGACACAGATTCACAATGAGGAAATACACGAGTTACAGGATAGTGTAGGGAATAATTCTAAAATACTGAAAGTGAAAGAAAAACAACCAGATAACAAATATAAACATGAAACTGTACAAAATAGTAGCAAATATAAATGTTACAGATGTGAAAACAATAACCATCTAGCAAATAACCCGAATTGTCCTGCCCACCAAGGAACATGTAGGAAGTGCAGCAAGAA
This sequence comes from Pleurodeles waltl, assembly GCF_031143425.1. Lineage (NCBI taxonomy): Eukaryota > Metazoa > Chordata > Amphibia > Caudata > Salamandridae > Pleurodeles > Pleurodeles waltl. The sequence goes on along the minus strand of NC_090445.1, from coordinate 1,651,535,052 downwards.
AGGACACTATGCTAGGGTATGTAGGAACAATGAGGTCAAACAAGTACATGAGATGGGCGTAGTTGAGGAACACACTAAAGAAAAATTCATATTCCAAGTACAACTAGAGGGCAGGAGTAACAAAAATGTATACCCAACATGCACCATAAGTATGGATGCAAAGAAATAACTGTCTTTGCAGATTCTTGTTCTCCATACACATTAATTGAAAAAACAGTGTTTGACAGTAAACTAGGTAAAACAGGCTATCGACTACGAGAGGCCGGCATAAAGCCCAGTGGATACAACAAAGATCCAATTCCAATATTAGGGATGAAAACTGTATGCATACACTTTGAGGATTGCTCCACAGTGTGCAAGGTAAATGCAACTGAACGAGGGTCAAACCTGCAAGGATGGGTGGATTAGAAGAATTTGGGTATAAAATTAGACCAAAATAACTCAGAACAAGTACTGTTGTGTGAAAGACCTTCTGTAGGAAATGAGATCTGTAATGAATTCCCAGACTTGTTTGAAAACAAACTGGGACTCCTTTCAAACCACCAGCACAAAATTAAACTGAAGAACAATGCTCGTCCTGTAGTACCCAAAGCAAGGGTACTACCACACCTAATGGAAGAACCATTAAAGGAAGAACTTAAAAGGTTAGAAGAATTAGGAGTGATAGAACCAATAAAAAGTTCTGAGTGGTTATCACCCATTGTAGTTGCTAATAAATGGAAAGGAAATGGAACAAGATTATGTGTGGATTTAAGAGACCTGAATACAAACATCTGGGTAGATAGATTTCCCCTGCCTAGAATACATGAGATGTTAGGTATGATTGGTAAGGCCTCCCACTTCAGTGTGATAGACCTATCGTCAGCATACCACCATGTAGACCTTCACAAGGACTTTAGATCATACACTTCTTTCATAACCCCATTTGGAGCCTACAGATACTACAGAATGCCATTTGGACTGGTGTCTGCTGCAGCAGTTTTTCAAAGAATAATACAACAAATCTTAAAAAAATATTCATAAAGTCTGTAGCTATCAAGATGACATTTTGGTTTATGGTGAATCTGAGGAGGAGCATAATAAGTCCCTTAAATTAGTGTTCATGGCTTTACGTGACACAAGCTTAACCTTAAAGCAGGAGAAGAGTCATATTAGCCGTGAGTCAGTAACCTATTTAGGACACACACTATCAAAAGATGGAATAAAACATAAACTAGATTTGATTGAGGCGGTAAAGGATGCACCACCTCCATCCAATAAAGATGAATTAAAATCATTCTTAGGGTTAGTTGAATACATGTGACGATTTGTACAAAATTTTGCAGACAATGTTGCACCCCTAAGAGAGCTTGTAAAAAAAGGGACTCACTTTGAATGGAATGAGTCAATGCAACACATTTCTTAAACCGTAAAACAAGCAATAATCAAGGCACACACATTAGGAAACTTTCATGTAAATCACAAATCTATGCTAACAACTGATACAAGCAACAAAGGACGTGGTGCAATGCTTTCTCAATTGATAGACAACAGAGAACAGATAGTAGCCTTTGCATCACATAATCTCAAAGGTGCAGAATTGAACTACTCGACTGTGGAAAGAGAAGCTCTTGCATGCTATTGGGCAATACTACACTTCAAGTATTTCTTATGGGGTATACTTTTCACTGTAAAAACAGATCACACACCTTTAACATTCCGCTTAACTACTAAAGGATTAGGTAATTCCACACCACGTATTGACAAATGGCACTTTGGACTGGAAGGGTTTAATCACAGAGTAGAGCATGTCCCAGGTGAGAGAAACAAGGTAGCTGATTTCCTCTCCAGGTTACCCCTAGAGAAACGTAAAGAAGAGGTACACACAAAAGGAGAATGTGTATATGAAATCATTTCTCAAGGGAACAGTGGGAGACAGGGACGACTGAGGATGAAGCATTAACCCTACTGAAAGATAAAATTGTACAAGGTTGGCCTCACAATCAAACTCAATTACCAGACATTATCAAAGAGTACTGGGGAGTCAGACAAGAACTCGACATAGAAGGTAACCTGGTAAGAAGGGTGGAAAAGCTAATTCCACCCAAAAAATGATGGGACAGAATTGATAGCTTAGCACACGAAGGACACCCAGACAGGAATCTCACGAAAAACAAAGCACGTGCTCACTATTGGTTCCCGGGGATTGACAGGTTGATGGAGACAATTGTTAAAGAACGTATAAGATGTTCACAAAGTGCTACAACTAAAGTAACCAAGAGACTTCCAATATCCTCTGTAGCAATACCATGCAAGCCCTGGGACAAGTTAGCAATAGACATAATAGGGCCCATTAAGTTCTCAAATTGGAGTGATAAGTATATGTTTGTACTAGTTGACTGCCATACACTGTGGATTGTAACAAGTGTGGTACAATCTATAACTACAAAAGTCTTGACTGAATTCCTACTAGACACATTCTACACTGAGGGTATCCCTAGTACTCTCATTACAGACAATGGCGAACCATTCACAACAGAAGATGTGTGATTTCCTCAAAAGTTGTCTATTAAACACTTTAAGACCGCTTTGTATTGCCCAAGGGACAATGGCTTAGTTGAATGGGTCAATAGAATGATTAAAGAAGGCCTCTAGTTGGCTGCTAATTCTGGGGCTCCCATAGAAGAAGCCTTACGCAACATGCTGAGGTCCTATCACACCACTCCTAACAACACAACAGGCATTTCTCCGTTCACATCTTTAAAAGGGAGGATTCCTGGAACGAAACTATCCCCGCACTGGCTGGGGGGGAGGACAACCAGCGTGGGAACACAGAGAAGAAATTAGCACAAACATTAGACTACACCAATCCAGGTACAGGGACTATTACAACAGGAGACATAAGAATCATCAAAGAAGTGGAAGATAGGAGATTTGGTAGCAGTTAAGCTTCCCACCGCCCAAAGAAGTTCCACTAGCAGGTTTTCTACCCCAAATACATTACTGAGGTGCATAGAAATGTGGTTGTGTTAAATGATGGGAAGACTTGGAGTGTGGATAGGATAGCAAGACTTAACCCTATAATAAACAACACTACCCATGGCCTTTCATCTGATGCTAATACAAATCCCATAGTAGAAATAAGACCAGAAAGAATGCGAAATAAACCTCACTGGCTTAGAGACTTCATCATCAAGTAATTTTGTAACGTATTTCCTGGTCAGCAAATTACATAAGCCTAAACGATCTGATGTATATGGAATCTTACCAGTGCTCCTCAAATGGTAGGATATTACAATTTGGTTGAACTTAAATTCTTGTCCTTCGTGAATAAGGGACATGTGTTGTAAACTACATAGTTCACTTAATGGTATATATATATTAATTATATGTATGATATTTAGAAGTAATGTACTCTCCCTTTCCCCTAGTTATTAACTTTAGTCATGGTTCGTTCCCATTCCCCCCTCCTCAACCCCGTCCTTTGGAATCTTCCAGAGTCCAACTTAGAATGTTGACAGAGGAACTGTGAGTGTGAGATGATACGGACTTGGAGGTGTCGAAGTGATGAATAAACTATTTCAGTCAAGTACAGCGTCCGTATTTTGTTATAATTACCACACATACCATGTCACAGCCAATATTTTCTAAAATCCTCAAGCCAATCATGGATGCTCTGTTGAGACTTGCACCTCACCCCATCTGACATCACATTTCCCGCAAAACTATCAATGCCATGAAGGCCAAATTCTACACCATTTCAGGGTTTCATAATGTCACAGTTGTTCTGAACATGTGGCATTTATACCATCAAAACCAAGTGAACACATTTATGGAGTCTTCAAGATGCAGCACACCCTTAGTGTGCAAATAGTATGTTAAGAAAGCCTCACCATCACTCACTGACGCGCACATTTTCAAGGCTCCACCAATGATTCTTCATTAGACATGGTTACTTCATAAGAGCACAACTAATCACCTATTCATTAAATCCCATGCACCATTCTCCACTGTTTTGATGTCACCTATAGGCCCGGGGCGAAATTTAATTCCGCTTGCAGAATAGGTGGAATTTGGTGACTCCTTGTTACTCTTGTAACGCAGAGTTCTGGCCAAATTCCACAAATCACCTCATGGCAGGATTTTTTCTCCTGCAAGACCCCAAAAATGCAAGCTGGCGAGCGAGATTTTACATCACCTAGCGTGATATGTAGTTGCTAGGAGTACTCTCACCGAGATTTTCTAAAATAGGCGCTCAAAGTCAGAGGGCTGCTTCTCAAGTAGATTTTTAAACTCAGCTAGAATGGTCGCACCATCTTGTAAACTTTGTGTTGATGTTCGCATTGATTTCTTAGCACAGAATGCACTACTGGGACTTAATCGCAGCACAAGGTGCATATTTCTGCCTGCTGGCGGAACTCCACGGAATCTCGCATATTTCTTATGTAACTCCATGGAATTCTGCAGAGTTAAATTCTGCAGTTCTGCCATCCCTAGTCACAAACATAAAAAACATGCTTTTAAATAAAGAGCAATGTCTTAAAAATGACTATACAGTATCATGGGTTTTTAAATGTTCTATATGAATGTGCATAGTCATACTCAAAGTGTTATTAGCTTCCCTCCTCATATTGAGACAATCACATTGTATTTGTCCTAATAAATAAGGTGCATGCCATTGATGATGTTCACTTAGCTTCATGATCCTGACAGGTGACCCGGCTATCCTAGGAGGAGCTGTCTAACTCCCATCCATGATGCCCAAATAAAGTCAAAACATGCTTACAACAAGGCAGTAGAACTCACAGTGTTATTGAGCTTGCATTTGGCTTACTCAAAGGATAACTACGTCCCAAAGGGGGTGCTTTGAATTATGTATCTAACAAGGTGTGCACAATAACTGTCATATGTTGTGTGTGAAACAAATTGGCAATGAGACGCAGAGTGTCCATGCCAGTAGATGACAAAGATGCTGGTGTTGATTATCCAGGTGAAGGGTCAGAGTCACATGGAAAACAAATCCAACAAGAACATGATGAATGATCAGATGTGACACAAAAATGTGCTGTATAATACGATTAATATCTTGAAAATCCTTGAGTAGTGTAGCCGCAAAATTCAAGGAAATATTAATGTGAGTAACTAATATTTTTAGGGTCGAGCCTGCGTCGCATGCGCTTGCTAGCGAGGCGCTTTAGGAATTAGAAAAGGTCTCGGAGCCCGTCCACGTCACGTCAGTGTCTTTTATTGGTTCATGTGCTTGCCTTTTAGAATCTGCTTGCTTTCATTGGTGGAAGGCACGCATACGTCATACCTTTTCCGGTGGTTAGCCCTCCTCGAGCGCATCAACCAAGTACTGAAAACATGCGAGGCTCGCTGGGTTTGTGGACTACTTTTTCTCTATTTTCGCAGCTCGATCTCGCTCGTTTCAAGAAGTCATTACATTCACTGATGGTTATTTAAGCAATAGCATATTAATCGACTTCCTACCCTAATTACTTAAAGTAGTGCCCTGCAAGTGCGTAGTCAGTCAGAGAATAAATTAAAAGTGTCTTTCGATCCAGCCTGCTCCATTCCGCTCAGTCCGCACGCTTTTTATCCCCCGTCTTCTCAGCAGTTCTGTGTTTGCAGAATCTATTGCTTCGGGACCTGTTCTCAGCCAATGGGCATGCTTTCATCCATAAATACCTTGTAAGGGGGTGGTGTATTTACAACAGTGTTGTGGTTTGGTTACACCATGGCCACTTGCTCAGCCTTGGCGCTTCTGACTCAGCATGTTGTGCGTTTACTGTACATTTGATGGGTTGTCTTCATTGAAACTTCGTAATGGTGAGGTAAGGCCTTTCGTTTCTAGGACACTTTAACCGCTTGAGTGCGGGCGTCGGCCACTGGCCGACGCCCACACACCCTCCCTGGTGCGGGTCACGACCAGTGGCCGACACCAGGAAGGGCATTAATAAATCCTCGGGTGCGTCGCGCCCGAGGATTTATTATTTTTTTTTGCTACCGTGTCTCCCGCCGCCCCCCACCTGCCCCTTTGTGACGTCAGCGCGCCGCGAGGCGCGCTGACGTTGCAAAGGTGTTTTCCCCATGAAAGCAGGAAGCAGCCTTGCGGCCGCTTCCTGCTTTCATGGGGAAAACGGGCTTTTACACGTTCGGGAAGGCCTCGTAAGAAAGGGGAGAGTCTCCCCTTTCTTACGAGGCCTTCCTGAAAGGCTGTGCTGCGATCGGGGGCCAGAAACAGTTTCAGAAGGCCTCGTAAGAAAGGGGAGAATCTCCCCTTTCTTACGAGGCCTTCTGAAACGGTTTCCTGGCCCCCGATCGCAGCACAGCTGCGATCGGGGGCCAGGAAACCCCACTAGACACCAGGGATTTCACTTTTGGGGGGCGGCCCCCCCGGAAAACGGGCCGCCCCCCCCGGCATAATTTTTTTTTATGAAAAAAAAGGTAGGTGCCCCCTGGGGGGGGGGCGCGATCGCACCCCCCCCAGGGGATTTTTTTTTTCTTCAAAAAAACAAAAATGAAATGACAGGGGGTCGCCCGTGGGCAGGGTGACCCCCTGTGGGGGCAATTTTTTTTTAAGATGTTGTAGGGTTTCCCTGGGGGCCATTTTGGCCCCCAAGGAAACCATACAGCAACTAAAAAAAATATATATGTATATATCTATATATATATATATATATCTATGTAGATAGATATATCTAGGTACATGGATATATCTATAGATATATCTATGTATAGATATATATATATATATATATATATATATATATATATATATATATATATATATATATATATATATATAGGTAGATCTGTATCAAAGAGATTTATAAAGCGCGCTACTCACCTGTGAGGGTCTCAAGGCGCTGCGGGGGGGGGACAGGGGGAGGGAAAGGGGCTAGGAGGTTCACTGTTCAAAAAGCCAGGTTTTGAGGCCATTCCTGAAAAGAAGTAGGTTTTGGGTCTTGCGAATGTGGGTTGTGAGTGCGTTCCAGGTTTTGGGTGCAATGTAGGAGAAGGATCTGCCCCCGGTGGTGGTGTGTTTGATGCTGGGGACAGAGGCGAGAGAGAGGTCAGCTGAGCGGACGTTTCGTGTGGGGGTGTGGAAGGTGACTCTCGTTGAGGTAGGCAGGGCCTGTGTTGTGGAGTGATTTGTGTGCGAGGATGAGGATCTTGAAGGTGATCCTTTTGTCAATGGGGAGCCAGTGGAGGGATTTGAGGTGTGGAGAGATGTGTTCGTGTCGGCGGAGGTCGAGGATGAGTCGTGCTGCTGAGTTCTGGATGCGTGTAGTTTGCACTTGAGTTTTAGAGTGGTGCCGGCGTAGAGGGCGTTTCCGTAATCAAGCCTGCTGCTGATGAGTGCGTGAGTGACAGTTTTTCTGGTCTCTGTGGGGATCCATTTGAATGTTTTTCAGTATACGGAGTTTGTTGAAGCATGAGGAGGTAAGAGCGTTGATTTGTTGGGTCATAGAGAGGGAGGAGTCTAGGATGATGCTGAGGCTGCGTGCGTAGTTGGCGGGGGTGGGTGCAGGGCCTAGCGTGGTGGGCCACCATGGGGGGTCCCATGTGTTTTTGTGTGGGCCAAAGAGGATTATTTCGGTTTTGCTTGAGTTGAGTTTCAGGTGGTTGGCTGTCATATATACATCACTTTTGTCAATATGTGTGTGGTTTCCCTGGGGGGAAAAGGGTCCGACTTGTCTAGTGGCAGTTTTAGTGCCATAAAGAAGCGCAGAAGGTTTATATGCCTACTGCAAAGAGCACATCTGTATTTTATGTAAATAGCTGAGTACATTAGTAAAGTCTATGGAGAGATGAAGGGCACTTTTGCTGGGTGGTAATGAGGGAATCCGAGGAGGAGGGAGTGGGAGCACCAATAATGATTGTTGGACTGGGCGCAGGAGGTGCTAAAGACTGTGACGAATGGTATGTGACAAGGTGTTTTTTGAGTGTCTTGAAAGTACGTGCTGATTGAGGGAAGAAGCGCAGGTAAGGTGGCCTCTACTGTTGCACGTATCTCACACACACCATCGATTTTGTGACTGTCTACGTAGGCTAGTGTTTTAGAGCAACAGTTTAGCCAATAGCAGAGATGGCATCTTGATGGATGACTGCTGCCTGCACTTGGGTTATAGAGGACCGCTCTGACATAGGATCAGAGACTGAGACATCAGATACTGAGACAGCATCTGAGGGATAGGACAATGGCGCAGACTCTGGGAGTGATTTTTCAGTCAGAGGAGTCCCATTCGAAAACTCCTCTTCCAGTACATTATGAGGGAGGTGATGAGGACAGTCCTGCTGTCCCTTCGCAAGCTGTTCGTGCAACTGGGTAATAGTGGGTTAGGCCAACCCAGAGAGCAGGTGAATGCGGCGGCAAGCAGAGAGAGAGTGCTCTCTTGGGAGCTCACCAATTTAGTTCAGCCCCAAATTCCACCACCCAAATCATATTGTGGAGACATCAAAATTGTCTATGGCAAAACAAACTGGTTTTGTAAGGCAGGCACCTGTGTTTTTGGTCCTGGATTCGGCGGCCATATAGAGAAACACACTAAACCCAAACATTTCTGGAAACTAGACATTCGGGGGAGTCCACAGAGGTGTGACTTGTGTGGATTCCCCAAAGTTTTCTTACCCAGAATACCCTGCAAAGCTGAAATGTTGAAAAAAAACTCTATTTTTCTCGCATTTCTGTCACACAAACTACAGGAATATGCTGGGATCCACAACATTCCTACCACCCAGTGACTCCTCACCTGTCCTGATAAAAACACTACCCCACTTGAGTGCCTACACCTAGTGCCTGTGTCAGGAATGGATCACCCCAGGGTCAACAGCTGCCTCACGTAAGGACCAACATTGACCGTTGTGTGATCTATTCCTGTCGCAGGCACCAGGCCTAACCACATAAGTGAGGTATCATATATATCGGGAGACTTGGGGGAACGCTGGGTGGAAGGAAATTTGTGGCTCCTCTCAGATTCCAGAACTTTCTCTCACCGAAATGTGAGGAAAACGTGGTATTTTAGCCACATTTTGAGGTTTGCAAAGGATTCTGGGTAACAGAACCTGGTCCGAGCCCCACAAGTCACCTCATCTTGGATTCCCCTGGGTTTCTAGTTTTAAAAAATGTGCTGGTTTGCTAGGTTTCCCCAGGTGCCGGCTGAGCTAGAGGCCAAATTCCACAGGTAGGCACTGTTTTCTATGAAAAAATGTGATGTGTCCACGTTCTGTTTTGGGGCATTTCCTGTCGCGGGCGCTAGGCCTACCCACACAAGTGAGGTATCATTTTTATCGGGAGACTTAGGGGAACGCCGGGTGGAAGGAAAATTGTGGCTCCTCTCAGATTCCAGAACTTTCTGTCACCGAAAAGTGAGGAAAACTTGTTTTTTTAGCCACTTTTTGAGGTTTGCAAAGGATTCTGGGTAACAGAACCTGGTCCGAGCCCCGCGAGTCGCCCCTCCTTGGATTCCCCTAGGTCTCTAGTTTTCAGAAATGCACAGGTTTGGTAGGTTTCCCTAGGTGCAGGCTGAGCTAGAGGCCAAAATCTACAGGTAGGCACTTCTCAAAAAACACCTCTGTTTTCTTCCAAAAATTTGGATGTGTCCACGTTGCGCTTTGGGGCGTTTCCTGTCGCGGGCGCTAGGCCTACCCACACAAGTGAGGTATGATTTTTATCGGGAGACTTGGGGGAACGCCGGGTGGAAGGAAATTTGTGGCTCCTCTCAGATTCCAGAACTTTCTGTCACCGAAATGTGAGGAAAACTTGGTTTTTTAGCCACTTTTTGAGGTTTGCAAAGGATTCTGGGTAACAGAACCTGGTCCGAGCCCCGCAAGTCACCCCTCCTTGGATTCCCCTAGGTCTCTAGTTTTCAGAAATGCACAGGTTTGGTAGGTTTCCCTATGTGCCGGCTGAGCTAGAGGCCAAAATCTACAGGTAGGCACTTTGGAAAAAACAGCTGTGTTTTCTATAAAAAAAAATAGGATGTGTCCATGTTGTGTTTTGGGGCATTTCCTGTCGCGGGCACTAGGCCTACCCACACAAGTGAGTTATCATTTTTATCGGGAGACTTGGGGGAACACAGAATAGCAAAACAAGTGTTATTGCCCCTTATCTTTCTCTACATTTTTTCCTTCCAAATATAAGAGAGTGTGTAAAAAAGACGTCTATTTGAGAAATGCCCTGCAATTCACATGCTAGTATGGGCACCTCGGAATTCAGCGATGTGCAAATAACCACTGCTCCTCAAAACCTTATCTTGATCCCATTTTGGAAATGCAAAGGTTTTCTTGATACCTCTTTTTCACTCTTCATATTTCAGCAAATGAATTGCTGTATACCCAGTATAGAATGAAAACCAACTGCAGGGTGCAGCTCATTTATTGGCTCTGGGTACCTAGGGTTCTTGATGAACCTACAAGCCCTTTATATCCCCGCAACCAGAAGAGTCCAGCAGACAAAACGGTATATTGCTTTCAGAAATCTGACATCGCAGGAAAAAGTTACAGAGTAAAACATAAAGAAAAATGGCTGTTGTTTTCAGCTCAATTTCAATATTTTTTTATTTCAGCTGTTATTTTCTGTAGGAAAACCTTGTAGGATCTACACAAATGACCCCTTGCTGAATTCAGAATTTTGTCTAGTTTTCATAAATGTTTAGCATTCCGGGATCCAGCATTGGTTTCACACCCATTCCTGTCACTAACTGGAAGGAGGCTGAAAGCACCAAATATAGTAGAAATGGGGTATGTCCCAGTAAAATGCCAAATTTGTGTTGAAAAATTTGGTTTTCTGATTCAAGTCTGCCTGTTCCTGAAAGGTGGGAAGATAGTGATTTCAGCACCAGAAACCCTTTGTTGATGGCGTTTTCAGGGAAAAAACCACAAGCCTTCTTCGGCAGCCCTTTTTTCCCATTTTTTTGGAAAAAACTAAATATTCACTGTATTTTGGCTATTTTCTTGGTCTCCTCCAGAGGAAACCACCAACTCTGGGTACCATTAGAATCCCTAGGATGTTGGAAAAAAAGGACGCAAATTTGGCGTGGTTAGCTTATGTGGACAAAAAGTTATGAAGCCCTAAGCGCGAACTACCCCAAATAGCCAAAAAAGGGCTCAGCACTGGGGGGGAAAAGGCCCAGCAGCTAAGGGGTTAAACGGTGACATGTTTATACTTACAGAATCGTTAGTCTTTTTTTTTTTTATTCACAAACCTAAAAATGCTTTACTGCTGGCCAGTCTTTCTCTGAGAGGCGGCAAACTTAGTGTGGGGTATTGTTCATAAATAATAACACTTCCGTTCTAATCATTGCTGATCTAAAGATCAGAGGCAAAATTAGTATATAAACATATAACGTTATGTCTGTTAAACTATAGAAAATTAAATGGAAGGGGAGATGGGGCGATGAGGGTGATGTCTGTGTCAGTTCTAAACCGGCAGAAAGGTATGTCACCTAAAATAAGCATAAATTGTATCCAAATGTTTTAAAAAGAAAAAAAACTGGAGAAAATGAAGGCTTTTAAGAGCACAATTGCTTTAATTTTACAATTTTCTTTCTTTAATAAAAGTTAAGTGCTTGACCACCCTCCTTGCAACACATACACGTTGCCTATTAGGTGCTTGATGGGTTCAGAAGGTGGATCCGAAAACATTTGTAGAAGTTTCAATGATCAATAGAGCAGAATTGTACGCAGAATATGTTACAGGTGTTTCCTCTCATTCGGACGTAGTGGTTAAATGTCCGCTCATACAAATACTTAAGCAAAACGTTTCACTTAACCTGTCTAATCCTTTAGAAAACACCCCCTTAGATGTTTTTTTTTTTAAACGTGCGATATGAATTTTAGTAGTGCCCTTATTTTGTAGCCCTTAATGGCATTTCTTTGGATTGTATGACACTGAATGTGGACATCTAAGGTGAAACATCCGCAAACCTGGGTTCTCAATAATTGCCTAGGCAAAAAAAGGTTATATGTCTCAAACAAACAGTGTAGTAAGACCTGGACGAAGGATGTTCCCATAAAACACAGGGTCCTAACTGTCGATTAGAGGGGTTTTGCTAGAGCGATTATTGAGAAATTAGGGCTCATCTACTCCGATGAGAAATTCGCACAATTGGAACAGCAAACTAGCTATAGCAAGAAAAAATCTTGAACCTGTGATAATTCAGGTAGTATAAGTGCATAGAAGTATTTAGTAATTTAGTCTGAATACACTGCTTATATTGTCTTTGTCCTTCAAAGAGCGAACATCAAAGTGTATGTCAATTCAAGGATGAATCGATCATGCAAAATTAGAGTTTAACAAATTATAATTTAGTCTACGAACGCCATACTAGAATGGCGTGGTACGTAATCCCATTTGAATGTTAAGTACTGTGTGTATCGAAAGGAAATCTTCTACCTAAATAAGTCTACATACCTTGTTCTAGACTGGGTTTGTGCATACTGGATTGTGTGACAAGCTGAAAATAACTTGTGAGCCCCAATTATTTTGTTGAATATCATGCCAGTTTCATGCTCATAATGTTGGAAAGTGTTTTTCGGTTAGGAAAATAATTTCTGCCTCTCAATATCCCTTTATACACTATAAATGGATGGGTGGAGGGTGTAAAATCCAGTTAATGATTGTACACTGAACAGTGTGGGCAAAGTAATGGGGACCATAATACTTATGAAATAGTAGGTCATTGGCTAAATGTGCTTTTGTACATAAAGATCTAAAATTAGGAAAATGTAAATCTCAACATAGTGTCAACTCCTTTCAACCAGCATCATTCCATTGTTTAAATTGTGTAGATTGAGGAAGAAAATACCTTTTTTTTTTTCTCGCAGCCTGTCCTTAGTATTTTTAGGTCGAGCGCGCAAGAGCTCTGGCCTGTTGTAATCTATCTGTGGGCTTTTAACTATGTCCACGATACGCCTGTCACGTTCACTCGTCCATGAGCTTGCCTTTCAAAAATCATTTGTTATCATTGGTAAATGCTTTACGTTTGTCCCTCCTTGGGGCAGTTTTGTTACCACCTTGGCCATCGACCCTGTTACTTGGATAATTGTGCTTTTGCCAATACGTTAGACTGCGAGTGAAATTCTTTTTCCTTCTGTGGCTCTCCTTCGCGCTCATGCTCATGGCGGCCGTGGTGCTTTGAATCGGCTCGCTTATGTCAATGGTTTTCCTTTTCATTTTCAATTTAAGTGGCAAGAAAAGTCCAGTTAGGAATTTACACTAATAGCTCTATATCAAGCAAATGTGAGACCAATTGCATTGTATATTCAATTATGTACAGGACGTAACTTATCAATAAACATCCTTACGGGGCAAGCAACATAAGAATACTTTAATTTAACAAATCTCCTGTCACACAAACTTGTAATATGTCCTGAAGAGGCCTAAATCAATCAGCTCGAAACACCCCAACCTTTTTTGGGAGGAGCTGAATAATTCAATCACACCAAATAATCTAATTGATTCTCGTCATGGAAATCATTTAGGCACCTAAAATATATATATACAGTCACTTCATACTTGTTTTGCCCTACTACACCGCAGGGAGTAGAATACACATTGCAATTATTTAATGACACCCTTCTGGAAAAAAAAACTCTTTACATAGACCTTGTACTGGCTTCAATAAATGTGAAGTGAGTTTTTATACAGCCACAACCAGATGTTTATATGCATTTCTGAAAATAAAATGTGTCTTTGATTGATTTATAGATGTGCGGTCTTAAGCTTTTGCAATAATGTATAGAGGAGGGGTGCTATTTTGATAGTAAAAAGTGGCTCTCATATTCACTAGTATTAAGTACCTTCTGTAAACTGTTTCAGTTACAATTTCCAATGACACAACCATTCTTGTTGATATAAAATACCACTGTGTCTAATCTATCCATCTAGAGAACTTTATTTGCTCATAATACCTACTACCGTCCCTAGGCATGAGATTTGGTCAGCTCACAGATATTCCTGGCCTTTCTAATTGATGATTTATTTCCTGCACTAGGAATATCTGGACTTGTGAAAACTAACTGCACATGTTTATGATTGATTATGTATTTTTCCGATAAACTCTTGGGTTTGCACAGCTGGCACAGCTCTAGCTGTTTCACCGCTCACGAATCCCTCTGCTGCATAAGGTCCTGCATTGCCAATCACGATTCTTGCTGCTGTAGAGACATGTCCCTGAGCATGATTCTGATGCCATCTGGAGCGGCTTGCAGTGCTATCCGAGGGCAGGGTGGCGCGCGGGATGGGGGTAGGAGAAATTAACAAAAACGAAAACTTACCTTTACCGTTGCCGCCATAAGCGCCACTGCCGCTGCTCTAGCACAGGCTGCAGACACAGGCTCCCAGCCTGCCCTGCGGCCAATCCTGACACTGCTTTTGAGCAGCATTAGGATTGGCTGGGAGTGCCCAGCCAGGGTGCTCCTGGGCAGACTGGGAGCCTGTGCCTGCTCTCTCCAGCCCGGCAACACTCTGCCGGGCTGGAGAGAGCCTACGGCGCATGTGTGTTTGGCTGGTCCGAGGTGGCCGGACAAACATACATGCACAATGAGGGGAGTGCAGTGCACTCCCCCTCAGTGCTCGTCAAGCCTGTGGTTCTGCCCTTTTTACCAAAAAACGATAATAAACATAGTTCATCATCGTTTTTTGGTAAAAGGTTTTGCCGCTGGCGGCAGGGAGACGACACTCCTCTGCCCTAATAGAAGAGCCACACCTGGATGCCATTGAGCGTATTGGTCTCAGTGATCATAACCAGACTGCAGGTCATATAGCTTGTGGGTTACATTACACAAGGTCTGTGGCACTGAATCACCAACCATTCTTTGTGTGGTTCCAGCACTGGTTTGTTCTCTGGCATGTGGCATTCCATGCACTTTTTGTGTCTCAGTTTCAGATGTGTCTATGAACAATAGATCTTGATCACCAGTGACCAGATGGGAAGTGAAAGAAATCACCATCTGCTGGCCCTGACTCACTCTGGCTTGGTGAGGCTTGTGGTGTTCCTCCTGTGTTTATAACTGATGTAGAAATCATGTGATTGTGGTTGTGATCAAGTAGGTAGAGGTGTCCAAGATTGTTGCTGTGGTCAGAGTTGTGCTAAAACTGGAAACAACAGTGCATGTGGTGGTCATGGATGATGTGGCAGACATTGAACCTGTAGAAGGATTGAGGGCAATTATTATAGGAGCAGTCTGTGCTGCAATAGTATTGCTAGTGGTAGCTTCACCTGATCTGCTACATCCTGGTATTCTTCTATGAGGAGGCTGACGGCTTGTTGAAGGAAGATCCACCTCATCGGTTCAATATCAGTTTCAGCTATAAAAGATTTAGGGCCTGATTCAAGAAAAGTGCACGAGAATTAAAAATGCCCTTAATATTTGTTCATACAATTCATAGGTATAAATAATTGAAGCCATTTACATCACAAAATTTGGCTGCCTTGTTTTTTACAATGTTGTCAATGGCACCTTAAATACATAAGAGTAAATGAAATACTAAAATGTTTTTCAGACTCTGTAGTTGGAATGTCTTTGTATCACGTAACGTCACATTTCCAACTGTAGCACTATTGTGTTGTGGGGTCTTTCCTAGTGACTGAAGTCCTACCCAGTGAGTGGGATATTTATGAGAAAACCAAGTTGTTAAGATATCATGAACAATACCAACTCTAATAATGATTATAAGATATATATGTGACAACATGCATTTATGATGATGAGGCCTAATGAATCAACAGTGGGGTGTGTAGGTGCCACTATTGACACATACCTCTCCCTCAAGTCATTGTGTAGTCATATAAGGTTTAACCTTCTACATTCAATGGGTTTTCATGCTGGTCCATTGGTTTTACTGACACTAGTGCCCAGGACATCAGCTTGCATACTTTTGTGTTATAAACTACTACACAATTGGTAGGTGTGGTTGTGTTGCGTTACTTTTATACATTACAATATGCATTAAGAGTTACTTGTTGCTGATACATCCTGTGGTAAAAGGGACATTGAAAGGAGCTGGGTGCTTTTAAGCAATACTTACTAATCTTGGATGTTCTTCCTACATTTATGCTACTTTTGATGCCCTCAATGCTGCTCATGTCTATGCCTGACCATACTGGGGTCTGTTTTTATCCCCCAGGGCTCACGGTTCAGTTGAGGTGGTGGCTCCCAGTCATTTCAGGACAGAGGTCAAGGCCACACATAGATGAAGTAAATCAAAAATGGCACAACTATGTCCCAGAAGCAATATTCTGTTGAATTGCATTTTTACCGGATCATCTGAATGTTGTGTGCATCCAATGTAAAACTAATTAACATTTGTGTCAAATAAAAATTACAAATTCAGGTTTGTTTTAACCATATTTTGCAAAACTGTTTATGCCGGTCCTCCGCAACCGCGAGTACAGATTTTGCTAGCACGCTCACACTCCTGCACTACAGCTTAAAATTGCTCAAGCTGGAGATTGCATAGTTTTTAAACTGTTTATGTAAGGTTAACATTATACTATTGTAATTGTATGTTGTTGCATTTGTATAGTGCTTCTAAATCCCACTGTGGGGTACTAAAGTGCATTATCAGAGGGGTGCCCTGCTACACATTGGGGGGAGTTCTCTTATTGTGTCTTGGGATGGAGCATTTAGCATTTTGATAGAGAAAGGAAAAGGGAAAGGTAGGACTGGTTTAGATTATATGGACCAGCTGCTATTGGTTACTTTACAGGTACAAGCTTAAATTTATGGAGATTCACGTAAACCTTTAATCCACCTACAATGCATATCTATTTAGCTTTGGGAAGAGAGAGACAGGACAGCGAGGAGACAGAGATCTGCATTGCAGTCACCCCTGTATGAGTAGTTGTTCATCTCAAAGAGTTAATAGTGTCTTAAAGTGTTCAATTTTGAATATAGTGAGTGATCAGATTAGGATCTATGGGGATGGACTGTTTTAAGGACTTAAAAGATGAGTCGCACATGGCCTGCCTTTTAGTATTTTTTATTGAGTTGATTTGGTTTAGGTGAATTGATGGCGCTTTTCTGACAGAATAAGTTAGGACTCTGGCAATTCCTAAATTTTAGATAGCCTTTTCTATTTCATATCTTGGCTGGCAAGGAGTGCCACAATTTTCACACTGAGGCCCTTTCTACAGCTTTAGTGGTCTTTTTGTAAGACCGCCGAAGCCACTGCAGCCAACTGACCACCAGTGCTGGAGGTCTGCTGACCACCATATTAGGAGTCCTTGGAGGACTTCCTCCCATTTAAGGGCGGAAGTCCGATTCTGAAGAAGCTGTTGCATCTCCAGCAACGCCACGGTAGCAAGACTCCGCCTGGTGTGTTACGACCCATAATACGGCTTGGCGGAGTCTTGCCGGCACGGTGGTGCTTGTGGTGCAAAACCACCTGGACCCATCCCCTTCCCGGATGACCTCCTCGACGGAGAAGGTAAGTGATTGTCCTAAAGGTGGGGGGGTGGTCTGTGTGTGTGAGTGCGTGTGTGGTAGTTTGAATGCAGGGGAGTGGGAGTTGTCTGCATGTGTGAGTGCGAGTATGTGGAGGGAGAGGGGGGCTCTGAATGCATGCATATATGTGACTGAATGTGAATGTGTGTGCATGAATGGGGGTATTCGTGTGCATGTGTGCATTTGCTTTGGTGTGCCTGAGTGTGTGTAAGCGCGTGAATGCGTGTTTCAGTCTGCAAGATTGAGTTTGTGTCTCCGAGTGAATGGGGGTGCACATTTGTAAGAGTGTGGACGTGTGTGGGTGCATGTGTGAGGATGTGTGGGGGTGCATGTGTGTGGACGTGTGGAGATGCGTGTGCTGGCAACAGGAATGGGGATTCCTGTCACTGGGTGCGTTACATCATGGTTTTCGTGGCGGGGTGACAGCCACAGAGAGCCTTGCGGTCTACAGCCTCAATCTGGCCGCCAGGCTGACGTTTGCCGCCAGGCGAAGGTGCTCAGCACCGGCCCCGTTGGTGCGACCACACAGCAAGCCAGGCGGTAGTTGTGGAGGTTTGGCTTCTGCCAAACACCACAACTTGTAATGTGGTGGTCTTTACCACCGGGTCTGCGGTGGTATGACTGCAACAGCAAGGCTGGCGGTCTGATGACCGGAACTTTCGTAATGACGGCCTTAATACTGAGATTGCTGTTCCAACAATGGTCTTTTTCTTTTAGGGAGGATTGATGAATCTAGGTGTTGGTTCTGGGAGTAGAATTCGAATTTCACTTCTCAGGATTGCGGACCTATGATTTGGATGGCTTTGTATTTCATTCAAAGTTCCTTAAATGCAGAGTATTTGGAGATTGAAAACCAGGAACCATAGATCTGCATTGTAAAACAGAAACAGCTATTTCACTTGAGTGCCATAAGTGAAAATTGCAATGAAACATCTGAACTATTCAGTCAGTTTTCCACCACTTTGGAAGTCTGTTGCAAACTGTGACAAATATTCTCATTATTCAGACAAATCAAAGTGTCAGACATGCACACTAGCTTAAAAGTATTACTTAACAGAGGAACAGATCATTATTCCTCTAAAAGGGATGCAGCCTGTAACTTCTGTATAAATGTTGGTGGTCTGCAAAGCTGCAGAGTTGTGAAGGAAGCATGCAATACTCAATGCACGCTTCAGCAACCCTTCACTGCAGCAGGCAATGGAACTCACTGGTATGGGGGCAGTGGGTGGACAAGTAGTGATTGGTAGCCATTCACATCACAAGCATCAACCCAGGCACGTTTCATGCTTCATCAGTCAATGCTTCACAATGCCTCTGCTGAATTAGGTTCCCACCACAATCCTTCCTGTGCCTGAGTCCTCCCACTCATTGCTACAGTGTGCATATCTCCTGAGTGGACTTTTTAATGTTTGTTTCATTTCAAATCTTCTTGGTTATTCCAATATTTCTATGAAACAAACACACATGTACCAATTACTGCTGTTATGATATATATACCTTTCGGAATTTTTTAACATACCATATTTTGCCATTTAAATCTGCAGTAAACCTGTACTATGATGCTATGATATTTTTGTCTACTATGTAAAATATTTCCCAATATTACCTAAGCTGTGTCAAGGCTAAACAATATCAGTGCATATTTGACTACCTTTACCAACTTGAATGTATTGCATTTTATTTACATTATCACATATTTATTGTGGCTTTACAACAAATTGACTATGGACACCAAAAAGTAGAGTCTCACAACTAAAGGAGAGGCATAAACCAGGCAAAACAATCACAAAATCAAAGAGATATAAACAGAGAACATCATAGGCGATAAATATATATTTTACATCCAACCAAAATAAATTTTTCAGCCTCCATGGCCACTCATAAAACCTCCATAACTTGATTGTATTTAAGTGGATAAGCTATAAACCCTCTTGATTTTTTGCAACAACTGATATCACTTGGAACAAGTCTGGGTGCTTGTTATATGACTTACCGGTTGACCATCAAAGAATGTTCTGTGATAGCAGATGATAAGAACTGAGTTGCATCACCATGCTTTACATTTCCCGACAATCATAGATCCTAATGTTATTGCAACAGTTTCAGTTTTCAAGATTTTTAGTTACCATTTTAGAATAAAGAAACCTCCTTTCTGACTATACCCAGGCGTGGTACACATTCTTGCATATCACTAGTCTGCTGCTGTGCCTTCCCAATTCACCTTTCCTTCAAGTTCAAATCCCCTCAATAGTCATTAGTCTCTGACATATTAAGGTGAAGATCTCTTACCTTTTCAAAGACCCCACACAAAAAAGCATCCAAGGGATTCTTTATTTGTTATAAAGGGTCCTTTTAGGATGCATTGAGATTCAGTTAGAAGAACCTTACACTGGATTGTCTTTCTTACTGTGATGTCCTGGTTGTAGCCATTGCTTAGTATTATTGCTCATTTTAAAGTACTTGATAAAATAATACGATGGTTAGATAGAAGTCAGAAAATACAGCACTGCAGGCAACCAAATAACAGCTATCATATGGTTTGCTCTACATCAGTGTCCTACATGTTTGAAAGGATGTGGTAATCCTTGAACGAATAATCGGAGACCTCATAAATGGGTTTGGTTGAACGAATCATATTTTTTGATACTCTCATTTGCAATACAATACCGAATATTTGATGATATAGCCCAATGATATTCCACACCTCTCTTTATAATCCTTCTCTTTCTCCTTATGCAATCTGTGTTTGCAAACTCCTTTGTTGACTATCTAATGTGAGGTTGGACTATGACAGATCTAACCGTTGGCATCTTTTTTGTTTCTTTTTCTAATTTGATTTTTCTTCTTCATATTCCTAACAACTGATGTTGGCAAATGATAAAAAAAAATTATACACAAATATACAAGGAACCAATGAACGTCCATTGTCCTATCATCAGTTTCACAACAGCTCAATGTAAAACTTTACCTCTTGTCTGATGCCTTATGCGAGGTACCTGAAAATCACTCGTGTGTTTTCACAATCTGTGTTCTGGGCATATGCCTACCAGTACACTAATGACAGAGCATCTGAGCTGAAATTGTCACAGCAATGTTGACATGAAATCCTAATTTAGCCACTGGTTCAGCAGGTTCCACGTGCCACTTTGGCATGG
This sequence comes from Pleurodeles waltl, assembly GCF_031143425.1. Classification (NCBI taxonomy): domain Eukaryota; kingdom Metazoa; phylum Chordata; class Amphibia; order Caudata; family Salamandridae; genus Pleurodeles; species Pleurodeles waltl. Next base: position 1,651,514,464 of record NC_090445.1, on the reverse strand, counting down.
AACTGAAATGTGCAGTAGATCAGAGGTCTTCGAACTGGGGGGCGGGTCCCCCCTAGGAAAGCCTCACGTGATCCCAGTGGGGCACAAGGCTGTGGCCAAAAGAAGCATTAAACAGATAGTAGGGCTTTGTTTTGAGCAGAAGCATGTTATTGCATTTTTAAAAAGTAACCGTACTTAACTACAATGTTTAAATAGGTCGATAGTTGTGAAAAATTCTGATGGGGGGCAACGATTTTTATTTTTCAACTGGGGGGGTGGGAGGGCACAGCATTAAAAAGTTTGGAGACCACTGCAGCAGATTGAAATGTCTGTTGTCCAAAAGAGTTTACATCAGGTTCAAACTGATGTTTAATATAATAGAGGCATTGCCAAAGTCAAAACATATTTAGATGTTATTTATGCATATCAAATAGCAGGCCCTTATTTACTAAAATTCTCAAGGACAGTTTCGTAAATTTGTACTATTTTTGCAATTGTGTTACAAACAGCTTTTTTGTCCCTTGCAAGCACGTTGTTTCACATATTTTGCTGCCAATACCCCTTTCCTATTGGAAGGCTGTGTTGTCATTCTCCAATCCTGTGCTTGTAGGTTATTGCTATTTTTTTCTCTGCTGTGTTTGTCCCTCCCCTTGAGCATCGCTCTTCTCCATGTTGGTGTTAGGTTACTGTCTTGTAGCCTTCCTCTGTTGAAGTCATGGAACTACCTTATGATTTTGTAACTTTTTTTATCATTCTATCGGAGTATGATTTTTTTTTCTACCCTGCCTGGCCCTTCCCTTCTCCTCCATAAACCTCGGCTCCTCATCAGTGTGGGTCCAGGTGGTGGCCTTCGTGATCCAATGGATGTCACCTCCGAACCTCTCGATGCTCTGCAACTATGATTGGCTGTGTCAAGAGCCTAGAAAGCAACGAAACATTACTTTCTATATTATTAAGATGGACACCATGTTGCATGACACAAACACGTTGCGTCGGCATGCTGCTCCTACTCAAATGTGATATAGAGTGCAGGCAATCTTGAAATATAAAAAGCAATATTTTCATTACGTTCCAGGCTGATTATGTTGCTCGCTGAACATTGGTAAGCGAGATCAATTGGCATTGCCAAAGAACGTAACCAATTCAGATTATTTTCTGTGAACTCTGTATGAAAGTCTGAACAAAGATCTTTAGATGTGATTAACAATATCTAAGGTATTTTTTAGCGCCACTAATATTTTAAAAAGTGTAGCCAATAGTTTCTAAATTTGGCACTACTTCACGATGTTTGTAGTGGCGTAACAAAGGACCCCACAGCCCCCGCTGTGCGTGTGGGCCCGAGCTCTAGGGGGGCCCTCAGCACTGTACACTGGCCTGAGATCTCCTGAGTGGGTCTGGAGAAGGGGCCCCTACTTGCACTGCAGAGGGGGACCCCCTCAAGTTTCGTTACGCCGCTGGATGTTTGGTAAAGATTGCTTGACATTCCAAAATGTATACACAGATAAATATTTGTATGAGCATGTTTATAAAAATAAAATGAAAGCGTCATTCTTTTTTTTTTTTTGTTATCAAATAATCACATTTGCATAGCAAATTACAGGTGAATGCTTTCCTATAAAATATTTGTGAACCACTGGTAATCAGTTACCAGTGTGAATCCTTCAATTTAAGTTCCATGCACCTAGGGCCAGATGTACGACTCTCAGGTGGTCATTACAAGTTTGGCGGAACCCGGACCGCCAATCTGACTGTGGCGGTAACACCGCCGCCAGGGCGGTGGAGAAGACCACCATATTATGACCATGGCGGTGATCCGAACGGAACACAGCCAATACACCGCCAGTACCACCAGTGCAGTCGGACTGCTGCAGTCGGTGATACACATCTCCAGACAGGCAGAGATCATGTTTCTGCCAAGCATATTACGAAGTTGCACATCACCAGGATTTCCGGGTCCCTCTTATTGACAGGAAAAGCCTTGCGGAAATAAACAATATAAAAGGAAACACTCACCTTTCGGAACACAGACATGTCTGCAGCCACCATGGAACCCCAACTTGAATTTTTCCCACTGCTCCTGCTGAACATACAACTTCAGAACCAGCGACAAAGACAACAACTGTAAGTACGCCCGCCTAGCACACACTGGAGGGAAGGCTATTAGTACACACTCACACACAACAGACACACCCGGCACGGCTAGCGATTGCCAAACACACACACACACAAACACCTGTACCAACACACACACACCTACATACACACACACACACAAACAACACACACCACAGCCAACATACATGTGCCATACACACCACACCGCACACACACACCACCTCCACTGTCAAACACATTCATACACAACACCACTGAGTCACACAACAACAACAACATCTCAACCACACAAACGCACTGGCAGAGAGGCATACCGCACCCCTGCACAGGACAACACATGCTGGCAGCAACACTTAAAAACAGCAAACAACCAATCCAAACAAAAACACTGCCAAACAATGTGTCAGATCACACGCCACGTCCATCCAACACACAAAGCACATTACAGGTGCAACACCACACACATGGACACACACACCACCACCACACAATGCCACACAACACCATCACAACAAGTCTATAGCACAACTCGTCTACACAACTCATGCTGCTACACAAACACATCACAAACACAGAAGACACACACCAAATCACACAAATACAACACATACATGTGGAAGGAAAAGCAGGACAAGTTTGTTACCCTCTACACCAATGGTTCTGTGGTGCACATATATTGAAATCAATATGTTACGAGAAAAATAAACTATGTACAACATAGGCCTACTGTCTGGTCCAAATGTTTTTGGTGTCCCAGGCACACTGGGCAAAGTCTTTGGCCCCAACTTGACTCCAGACTGCAAAGTGGCTTCCACATGGCAGGGGCATCAATGGGGCAGGCAGGCACCTCAGGGGTGGGGGTGGCTTGGGTTTGGGAGTGAGGTCCTTTGGCTTTGGTTTGAGGGGGGCTTTGGCTTTTGTTTTAGTCTTTGGGGGAGGGCCCTTGTCCTTGGGTTTTGGAAAGGTGACCTTGGGTTTGGTGCGGTGAGGGGTATGGGCAGTACTGGGGGGCATGGGAGGACTGGGAGGTGGAAGGACTGGGTTTGGAGAGGGTAACTGCGCGCTTGGGGAAACCACGGGATGGGGCAATGAGAGGGAAGAGGGAAAACTCATAAAGGAATCTTTTTTTAGAGACACAAGGGTGGTCACCGGAAAAATGTTTGGGAGTGGAGGGAGAGGGAATATTTGAGATGTGTGCCTTGGTAGGGGCCGTGGGTGGTGGTGCATGGGTGGAAGCCATTTGTGTGCTGGGTATCTGTTGGGTGGGTAAGTGCAGGTGTTTAGGTGTCTTGGGAGGAAGGGGGGCGAGAAGATGCAGGAAGATGCCAGGGTGGATGTGTGAGTGTCTGTTGGGGTGGTGCCTGCAGTTATAGTTGATGTGCTGTATGTGAGGGTGTTGGTAGTCATGGTGAGTGCACATGTGCTGTATGGGGTGGATGTATGTGGGTCTCCTATTGTGGTGACGGTGGGTATGAGGGGCTTGTGGCTGGACCTGGGAGTGTTGATGTGGTGATAGCAGGTTTGAGTGGTGTTGTGTCTGTTGGGGAGGAGGCATGCGGGAGTCTGTGTAGGGAGTAAATGTTGTTGTGTCTGCATGTGTGTGTTGTCTGTGTGCATGGCAGTGGTGAGTCTTGTGGTGCCTGTGTTTGTCTTTGCGAACCGTGTCTGTTGAGGTGGATGAATGGTGCTCTGACTGTGCGCAATGGATGGGTGTGGGGAGAGGGGTGTGCGATTGGGAAGAGGACGGGAGATGAAGGGACATTGGCTGCCATCAACGAGGAGGCAAGAGCCTGAAAGAATCTCTGAAGGGCAGTCAGGGCACAATGAATGCCTTCCAGGTAGGCACCGGCCTGCTGCATCTGCAATGCCAGTCCCTGGATGGCATTCATGATGGTTGATTGACCCAGAGAGATGGACCTCAGGAGGTCAATAGCCTCCTCATTGAGGGCAGCATGCCTGACTGGGACCGGGGCAGGGGCAGAGGTGCCAGTGGCAAAGGTGACGCCCACCCTCCTGAGTGAGCGGGCACTAACAACTGGGTGGGTAGCTAAGGGGTGGGTGGTGCTGGTAGAGGTGGTGGTGGATAAGGATGGTGCTTGTCCCAGATGGATCCAACACCACCAGGGAGCGTCTATCAAAGGACGAATCTGAAGAGGGTGTTGAAGATCTGGTTTCCCCCGTGGCATCCCCCTCCGTCCCCTAGTCCCCTCGTCTCCGCTGGTGTCAGCCTCCTGGGTCCGTGGGCTGCAGCTTCCTCCACTCGCTGGTACCCCTTCTCCTTCACCTGATGATGCTGATGCACATACTGACAGATGAGGAGAGGGAGAGAGGGTGGGAGAGAAAGAAAGGGTGGAATGGTTCAATACCTACCCATCATTCACACAGAGTAATAATGTATTTTTCTGCTGGTATGCCATGGCAGGGCATTCCTTTACATTTGCATGCATAACTGTAGGAAATTATAGGGGAAACAAAAGCTATGCTGAAAAAATGTGTAATGTGGGAACATTGGCACTCATTGACTTGATAGAAGGTCAAACAAAGCACAGTTGCATAGTACTTTGCACATTCCCATGGTTGTTTACATAGACATATCCTGTACTCTTTACTCAACCGAATCCTGCATGGTAAGGTAGCATGCCCACAATCCATTAACAATGTGGTCAGTAATGTCTTGGCCCCCTGCAGCCATCTACAGATTCAGTAAAAGGCACCTGATTGAGAACTCACAAATTACCTCTGTCATAGTGGCAGAGTAATACTGATGGCAATGCCCTAACACCTCAGGTATACTGATGCTAATGGAAGAGGCTGGTCTCTCAAAAGATGTGAAGGATGTCCAGACAAACCCAAACATGGAATGAATCCCCTCATAAGTCACTGTCTGCATGGTATTGGCACACATAATCGATACAAATCCAGCCAGGGTGGCTGATACCCATAGTCAATGTGCATCTACCAATGATATACACTACATCTTCCTACTAGTATGCTACCCAAACCCATACAAACCTAACATTAGCGAAGTGTGAGTGTGCACTTACCCACTTGTGGCTGCTGTGCTGCCCTCAAGCACCCATCCACCTTAGCATAGGCCACTGCCAAAATGTGGGCCATTAGGGGAGTCAGGGTCCGATGGGCACCCCCACCTCATTGGGAGGATGTCTCCAGCTGGGTCTCAGCGGTCTTATGATCCAGCATCTCAAGTCCTCCCATCGCTTTCTGCAGTGGGTGCTCCGCCAGCTATGGACCCCCAGGGTCCGCACTTGTTGGGGGATGCCATGCCAAAACCCCTTCTTCTGATGGGTGCTGACCTGCATGGGTAACACAGACAGAAGGAGAAAGCCATATAGAGTGGCATCACAGCAACAGCAGTGAACTTCACACATCAGACACATCTCATGCCCAGACTAACATGTCTTAACGGCACAAACGCACCAACTCCTTTGCTACCTGCATGCATCCACTCCATGTGCATCATCACAACGCCTTTCAGCATCACATACACCACTATCAGACAGAACAGTAACATAAGACTCACCCGGTGCCACATCCAACATGCCCGTACAGGTGTAGGACCTTGTCCACTAGCTTCTCCAACTCCTCCTGGGTGAAGGCAGGGGGCATATCTCCTGCAGGACGTGGAATTATGGCTCCTAGAGACAGTACACAGCAGCTCATGCAGTGGAGGTCTTGCTTGCATGAGTGTCAGGAGTCAAGTGAGCAATGCATCCGAAAATGGCAGCCACGCCCACCGCGTACTTGACCGTCACCGCCGGCAGTGATCATCATTGGCCCCAGTCTCCCATAAGCAACAATGTTATCCAATAAGGAGTTGCACGGCGGTTCTGACCGCCTACCGCCATGATGACTAACGTCAGCGGAATGAGGTCACTTCCATCTGTCCTGTGCATGCAGGACAGGCAGCTACCATTTTACATGTAGTGAGCGTATTGTAGGTGAATAATAAGTACATCATGGATGAATTGTAGTGACATGTTCATAGATTAACTATGTTCATACATCAAAGCTGGGTTCGCACATGTGACATTCATGGACAGTGTAGCTAGATGTACTGATGACTATGACAGGACATGTGCAGTCAATTGCTGCCTCATAGACTGTGTAACCATATCTGTATGTTAAAAAGTTACATACACCTTATTACCTAGGGGAATTGGGTGTTGTTACATAGAAGTGTCACATGTTTCGTGTGTGACAAGCTGCTTGTCAGGGGCTGCAACAGTAATCTAGGATTGCATACACATTCAGTCTGCATGCCCAAATGGATTGTGTATACTTCAGCGTTATGTCCACAGTACTATTGTGTGCTACATGTATAATAGTAGGTGGCATGGGAACTGTCGCCATCAACTTGTGGCTTTTCCTCTCTCCTATTCCTAAATACTGTCTAATGGTGAGAAAGAGACAAGCACCGGTGTACCGGCCCCTAGTCAACCTTGCTACCCTGGAAGAGAGAAACATCATCCAGACCTAGCGTCTAAACTGTCAGATCATCATGGAACTGTGTACCCAGTTGGAGCCGGATCTCTTGCGTGCTATACGTAATCCCTATGCCATCTCTCCCACAGTCCAGGTCTTATCAGTGCTACACTTCCTTGCCTCAGGCTCGTTCCACATTTCAGTGGGCTTGGCAGCAGGGATGTCACAGCCGATGTTCAGTCTTGTGTTGAAGGATGTACTGTGTGCTTTACTCACACACATGGACAGCTACATCAGGTTCCCCCAACGTGCGGAATTGCCCACTGTCAAAGCTGACTTCTATGATATGGGATATGTCCCTCTTGTGATAGGGGCCATAGATGGCACCCACATTGCTTTGGTTCCTCCCAGGGCCAATGAACAAGTGTACAGGAACAGGAAAAACATTTACTCAATAAATGAACAGGTGGTATGTCTCGTTGACCAGTATATCTCCCAAGTGCCGGCCAAGTTTCCTTGATCTGTGCATGACTCCTACATTCTGAGGAACAGTAATGTTCCACACATGATGGCACAGCTACACAGAGAGAGGGCTTGGCTCATTGGTATGTATCCAATAATATGTGTGCCACTGGAATGTCACCTCTCTTGACATTCTTCCCTGTGTTTCTACCGGTATTATGATAGGTCCAACCTTTGTGCATACATGTGACTCTGGCTATCCTATCCTTCCATGGCTGCTGACACTAGGAGATACCCGACAACAGATGGGGAAAACCGTTTCAATGAGGCCCACGGCAGGACGAGGTGTGTAATCGAGAGGACCTTTGGGCTACTGAACGCCAGAGGCAGGTGTCTACACGTCTCAGGAGGAGCCCTGCTCTACAGACCACTAAAGGTCTGCCAGATCGTTGTTGCCTGCTGCATGCTACACAATCTGGCCCTGAGACGTCACATACCATTACTGGATGTTGAGCAGGTGTCAGCTGGACCAGTGGCTGATGATGGTGACATAGAAAGTGATGAGGAGGCAGATGATGAGGATGCAGCTGACTCTAGATCAGAGTTGACCCACCAATACTTCCAATGAAATTCAGGTATGTGTTAACCGCATTGTATGTGAATTGTACTCCTGTCTGCCTTGTGACATTGATCCTCCTGGTGTGTGCCGTCAGTGGAGGTGTTAAGTAAAGCTATTCCTCTGTGTGGTTTTGGGGCGAAAACATATTGCCCATCAGGGAGGTATTACTGTTCAAATGTCAGAGCTATGTTTACTATGCTGTTGGATACCATCACATCTGTAAAGGATTGGGCATATTATTTGTTCCCAGGACTGCTATGTCAACTTCAAAAGGACTGTCAACCAAAGTAGTTTTTTCAGTATTGCTACTTAACCTCACTGTACACAATGGATGAATATGAAACCTAACTTACGCTGACAGTGGAACTTGGCTCTAGTTGGGTAATGTCAGCTGTGAGGGATCGACCATTGGGAATGCATGTCTTGAAAATGTGGATCTGCCATGGTAATATGTGTTAACATTCCATTTGTCAATTCACCCTAGGGAGGACGACAATGTACTGCATGTGTGTTGAGTGGACAACATTGACTCCTTTTGTGATGGTTGTCCCTGTCTTGGTCTATTTGCAGGTCAGTTAGGTGGTGCTACTCTGGTTCCTGGCTTGACTGGTGGCTCCCTTGACACAAGATTTCAGAATATGTCTGTTCTACTATAATTGCTGCACATTGCTCCCCCTTCTGTCCATTTTAAAGACTTTTGCTGGTCAATGGGTTAACTGAAATTACATATTGTACTATAGAAAATCGTACTTGTTACAATAAAGACACGTAAGCTCTACCTGTGCTCAATGGTGTTTAATGTGATTCTCAAGTGCAATGGGTGATGAGGGGGTTCATGGTTGATGAAAACATCAGAGTAGTTGGCCCAGCTGTAGGTAGTACAGGTCCAGTATCCAAGGGTCATGGTAAAATGGAGACATGACGGTGGACAGAAAACAGGGTGTGTCAGTGGCACACAAGGGAGAATGTTCAGGAGAGGGTCACTTCCTGGCAGTGGTTTTGGTCTTTGCATCAGGTCCTGTAGGATGTCTGGATGGACTACCTCATTTGGTAGGGGGTTCTTCAGCTACAGAGGGAGGGGTGCTAGTGGCCTGTGGGTACTCTGGCAGGGCCTCCATTCCACTAGCTGTGGCAGAAGTGGATGGCTCAGTTGGTATGTGGCTAGTGGAAGGGGCCTGCTGGTGGGTGGAAGACGCTCGCAGGATGTTTGTTAGTTCCTTGAGCACCCCTGCAATGGAGGCCATGGTGGCATTGTGAGCCTGCCACTGTTGTATGGCCTCCTGGTGGTATTCCCTCTGCAGCCTCTGGGTCTAATGTAAGGTGGAGAGTATCTGGTCCATCTTGTCCTGGGATTGCTGGTATGTTCCCAGGACTAGGGAGATGCCCTCCTGGCCAGTCGTTTCCCTTGGGGGCCCAATCCCTAGGCCCACAGGTGCTGTCCTCCCTGCCCCTGTCCCCCTGTGCCTGCGCCCCTGGCACGGTGTGCCTAATCCCAGTTACAGCAGGACCTTGATAGGTATACTCTGGTCCCTATACTGTGGGGCACACCGCTGACTGACCAGTCCTTGGGTCACAGGTTTGGGGATGAGGGGTTGGCTGTGCTGTTGTTGCCACAGGGGTGGGGGAGGTTCAGATGTGGGCAGGGTGAGGCTGGTGGTGGTGGACTGACCAGTTGTCCCAGATGGGCCAGGTAAGTCGTCAATGGCCAGACATCCAGAGTTGTAGTCCTCATTGGGGCCTTCATCCTGGGGAGGGCTGTCTGTCTCTGGCATCCTCTGCAGGGTGGCTGGGGTACCTGTGGATGGAGAGGGAGAGAGTTACATTGTGGAGGTGTACTTGTTCCTATCATAGTCTGATGCATTCAGTGTAGTGTGGTCAGTTTTATGTATCCTTTGCACGTTAGCTTCAGGCTTTAGGTCTTTGTGCACTTTGCCCTGGATGTATTTTATTCCTTTGCTCGCAGCTTAGAGCCTCTGTGCACTTTGCTCTAAATGCTTTTTATTCGGCTTCGTACTGTTATTTTTCAAATAACCAGTTCTACGGTCTTGTTTTATTTTTTATATCACACTGTTTAGCCTACTTCAGCACTGGAGTTCTCAATAACACATTCTTGTTCACTCTGTGCTTCAGTCAAGGATACAGTCTGGTACATTGCCTATAGACGTGGCAGGAGTTTAGTCTTTAGCATTCTTGCATAGGGACATTTTGTGATCACACTGACATGTTAGTTATAAAAACACTTCCTTGTCCTAATACACGCAAGAGGGAGATTCGGACCAGAAAACCACAACTAGATGCTGACTGCCTCGTTGCAGATGCTGAACCAGATCACAGGCCTTTGCTCAGGTATGAGGGTTGATGGCTTCCCAGGGAATCTGAAAGGCAAGTTAGAAGCTTAACATGCTGTGCTCGAAATAGAACTAGCTGAGAGAGAGTAGAAATTGTTAACACCATGATAGCGTTATTCTTATGTTTCACTCTCCTCGTGACTATTTCAGTCCTACTGTGTTGTATGGTTCTGGTTATTGCGGCTCACGCCTTAATATCTAAAATGCAGTCGTTTTATTAAAACAATATATATATAAAACTTAAACTGCCTTTGTCATTTGTATATGAGATCATACTGTAAATGAGAGAGCTGGTTTGGATCTGAGTGACCACGACTTCCCTGAGAAGTTCCAAAGATGTCATGCGCTCGGCTGCCCAATCATCTTTTCCCCTTGGGAGAGATGAGGCACTGCTAGTTAGCCAGAGCAAAACCGGATTTAGGGTGACAGAGGTCCTTTCAAGTGGGTCAGACTCAGTCCCCCACACTGTGAACGATCCTGCTACCTAGAAATCCAGTAGTCTCATTTAGGATAATGAGAGCCCACGCGACAAGGCGCCGCTAACGATTGGTCTGGCTCTAATTTTCGGGTCCGGCTGACTCTCTCAGTCTCATATATATATTGACTCCTCGGTTCTGTTAAACAGAGACGTCCGTGGGGCTGAGGATTTCCGCCACCACGGGATAGGTACATCCTATTACTTAGTGGTCGGTTGTTCAAGCTTGAACTTTGAAAGGAAAACCCCGAAATTGGTGTGCCTTCTCTGCCCTAGTGCTATTTTTATAATGGCGAATCCTCAAGTAGTGAATATAGCTCTTAATATGCGCCAACCGCTCATGGGACATCTGATAGCACATGGTCTGACGAACCAGGGGGTCCGGTCACGTTTGTGGTGGACGCCCATGCAGCTTATAGAACAGAGCTTTTTTATTCTTGGGTCGTATTTCCAGCAGTTGATGGGGGTACAAACACTTTTCATGATTACACTATTGTGAATGTCCCTGGACAATACAGGGCATATGCATACTTAGAGATACCTTTATCTTATTAAGAACACCATAATTGGCTTGATGGCGCCCTCCCACACACAGTAGCACAAGTTAGGTTAGGTCCACTGAGTAATGATGGTCCTACCTGACCTTTATTGGCTACATACACACCATATCCTGCGGTTGCTAACTTGGCAGTGGCTGAAGTTCATCGTTTATATATAGACTTAGCTACTACATACAGAAGACTGGTTCAATTTGTGCGCAGACTTTAAATATTAAAGCAGCGCGTGCTGCTCCGCGCACCCACATGCGGTGGTTCCGGGTATCAATCCGGCCACTGTACACTCAGTTATGGATAAAGTACCGGCTAAACGCGAGGAAACTCCATTCTGGCTGGCGCAAAAAATTAATACGCTGGAAGCAGTGTTTCCCCATACGGGACCTCAGGATAAACATAGAATATTGACGATGTGTTTGCCGTATGGAATGGTTCCTACTGTGGATCATTGTAATACTTGGGGCACGGTGTTTGCCGCGCTCTACACTACAGCACACGGTACACCAACATTGGCTAATCTACCGGAGATGCTAAAACAAATTCAAGATGAATATGGGGCAGCCCCAGCCTTAGATTTAGGGATGCAGCTGATGGGCAATTTTGCCGCAGTTTCTTCTATTATTTTGAGTAATCTCAAAGGAGAGGCAGTAGCGCTAGCGGTGCGTATGCATCTTCGAGCCGTCCCGCAAATTAATCAAGAGCGGGAGCTGCCGAGAATCATAGCAGAAACATATTTGAGTATCGGTCGTGATAGCCTTGGGGCTAGACCGCAAAAACCACAGTTACAGGGTAAGAGTAGTAAAGATACTACTAAACAACAGCAACCTGAGGGTACGGTACTAAAAAGCGCCGGGAGAAAAAACAACAAACACCTAAAAAAGACAGGGGTCAATCTCCGCAACTGGAGACCCCGCAGAATAGGTATAATCTCAGGAATAGGGATAATTTGAAGACGCCTGATAGATATCAATATACTGATACACGCCAATTTCGTTCCTTTCAGGACTCATCGGAAAAGAGAAATGAGAGAGGTGGGCGGTCAGAGCGGAGAACAGAGTACGTGAAACCGAGACAGGAATCACAACGCTCAACTGAGGTTTCTGCCAAGAAAGAAGAGAAACCGATCCAACAAAAACAGCAATTTAAAAAGAAGAAGGTGGCGGCAGTCTCAGTTAGACATGCCACTCAAGAAGAGAGTTCTCTTGAAGAACAAGACATGGGCGTTAGCACTGTTAGACAGCGCGGCAGAGGTCACAATAGTTTGCCGGAATCTTCTAGAGCATCTGGAGGTGAAAGCAACTGATGAATTCATACAAGTCGAAACAGCAGATATGCGCGTCTCTGATCCCGATAGAGTTTATACAGTAACTTTACAATTAGAAGGGGACATTGAGCGCACTATAAACGTCATCTTTTGGGACCGTGTGGTCAAATTGTATGACATTCTGCTGGCCGAACAGGATTGGCCCCCTGACTTTGTTCGTGACTGTCCAGTTGGGGAGGAGGTTATTACACCTTCATTCTCACCACTTGTTCCGGGAGAACTAGTAGAGTCCTATAGTAAAACATGGGTTCTGGCACAGGCATCCGCCTTATATAGAAATAATATGGGGTGGGATAGGGATTCACCTTATCATGTAATTCCGATAAAGGGCGAACCTCAGCCGCAACCGCAATATCCTATAAAATTTGAAGTGAGGGCATCGGTAAAGAAAATACTTACACAATTGGAGTACCAGGGAGTAATTGAACCCTGTGTCTCGCCGATGAATAATCCCTTATTTCCAGTAGCTAAACCGGACCATTCTTATAGGATAGTGGTGGATTACAGACATTTAAATGGACATACACGTACATATGCAATACAAAATTCACACAGCGCAACGCTCATGAATAATATTGTGCGTAAGAAATACAAAACAACATTAGATATCTCGAATGGATTCTTCTGCCAGCTTTAGTGCGTTTGGCTCTCAAAAAAAGTTTTGTCGTCTGCCTCAGGGGTATAAGAATAGCCCAGGACTATTTTCGGCTTGTGTAACTGAAATTCTGCACGAGTTGGACCCTGAAGCTTTATCATATGTTGATGATATATATCTGACGGACGATGAGTTACTGCAACATTTAAGGCGGGTAGCGCGCATTTTTGTGGGATTTGCTGAAACTGGCTACAAATTTAATTTAAAAAATCAAAGATTGCCTTCCTCAGCGTCATTTTCCTGGGATATGAGTTGTCGAATGAGGGCAAGAGCTTAGCGCCACACTTTATGGAAAAATGTGCTCAGTTGCAACCTCCTAATACGATTCGGAAACTCCAGTCGTTATTGGGGTTTCTAAATTTTGGCAGAACTTACATTCCTGATTACGCTACACATATAAAACCATTATACGAGTTGATTCGCCCAAATTATTGAGTAGATTTTGGACGAATGAGCATACACATATTCTTCGAGATTTGCAAACTGATCTCTTAGCTGCGAAGCATTTACACACTCAGGACAATAAAACGCATCTGGTTATCAGGGTTATTATACCTGGGGCCATTGGGTTTACATATGTCACCTTTAATGAGGGTGAGACAGCCCCGATAGCTTACAAGTCCCACTTGTATTCGGCTGCAGAACAACGTTTTGCACAGACTGAGAAAATTCTCACTGCTGTACAGATGGCTGTGATTAAAGAATGACCTCTTGCCCAGGGCCAACACATCATTGTTGTTTCCCCGATTCCGGCCCTAGAGGCTGTTACTAAAGCAAGTGTTCCTAATTCGAAAGCTTTACACCCGCAATGAATACAATGGGCAACGTCTTTGACAGCCACTGGTGTAGATTATATATTTGACCCTAAACTGCAGACTCAAGAATTTCTTCAATATGAAATGGAGTACCCAGTTCCCGCTGGCACATTGCCTATTGACCAATATCAGGTGGTCATGTACACCGATGGCTCTGCGCAACCAGCGGTTGGGACTAAACAACAGTATTCTGCTGCATGTGCAGTGGTGAGCGGCTATATGGAGGGGGAAGTGTTCTGCCCCCGACATACTTATACACAGACCTTGGGAGATTGTACGGCACAGTTGGCTGAGCTGAAAGCTCTCTTGTTAGCCTTGGAACATGCGGATCCGGCAATATTTACATTGCTGGTTTGTGATTCCTATTACTGTGTTCAGTCTTTCAATGAATATTTACACTACTGGAGGTTGAATGGGTTCAGAGATTCAAAAGGTAACTCCATTAAACACAAATTGCTGTGGGGGAAGGTTGCGGATCTGAATGGAACACTTTCTAAAGTCCATGTTGTGCATACACTTGGATACCAGCGCGTTGGAATACACGTTGCTGGGAATACTTTGGCTGATAAAGCCGCAAAATCGGCAGTGGCAGTTGCCACTGTGGCCGCAGTATCTCGTTCGAGTTCCAAACCAGACACAGAGATTTTGGCTGCTATAAAGGCTACGGCTGATGGAACGCCATTTCCTAAAGGATTCCCTTCTAAATATAGTTACTGCATGGGTGGTATGCTAAACGCTGTAGTTAAAATCCCAGGCGTTGGTGTACGTGAAATGCCCAATAAAGTTGAGCGACCTCGATTGATTACTGCAGCACATGAGGGGGCGGCATCTGCACATGCCGGCGTGGCTGCCACCATTTCACTTTTGCAGGCTCGTTATTGGTGGCCTGGTCTCTATAAGGAGACGAAGCAGTATGTCCTTTGTTGTGATGTCTGCCAACAAATTAAAGTTTCCACGGCTAGACGCCCGCAGCAGACGCCCCTTCTGATATCAAATAAACCTTTACAGTGTGTGTACTTGGATCATTGTGGTCCGCTGACACCAGATAGTGCATACAAATATATATTGGTTGCTGTAGATTCGTGCTCCAGATTTGTGTGGGTCTGGCCACAGCGCTCGGCTGACGCTCGAACTGTTATTAAAGATTTGCGCATCTTTGTCGATACATATGCAGTTGCGGCTTTTCATTCGGACCAGGGCCCTGCTTTTGCCTCTAAAGCATTCAGGGACACCGTGGCTTCGTTGGGGGGTCAGCTCCAGTTCTCGTCTCCATTTCATCCTGAGGGAAATTCTGTCGTGGAGCGTTTAAAACGTGATTTAAAGCAATTATTGACGGCCAGAGTTATAGGTACGGGTCGTGGTTGGCTAGCCCACCTGTATGGAGTACAGAGAGCACTTAATAACTTGCCTAGAAGGTCCCTGGGGGGGGTCGTACTTCATATGAGTGCCTGTTTGGAACACGAATGTATGTTCCTTATCTAGATGGTCCTGGTGTGGAGACGGCAGATGCGCCCTTTGACATAAATGATCGTGTCACTGTTTTGCAGGATTTACAACAATTCCGTGAAGATAACTCTTCTGCCAGTGCTGCCTCCACAGGAATTAAGGATAAACCAGTAGCGCCTACTGGTTGGATTCCCAGGATTAGGGATCTTGTGCGTGAAAAGGTCGCAGTGAAAAAAGAATTTGGTCCTTCCTATCGGGTGCCTGTCCCTGTGCTAGGGATCCACGGCAAGAGAACTGTAATTTTACAACCCTTGCAAGGGGCCAAAGGAAATCGCTTTGTTTCCATTGATAATGTCAAGTTACAACATGTGGCCGATTCTGCACAGCAGACCAAGAGGGACGCCCAGTAGTTTCGGAATCCCTCCCACTACTGGAGAAGAAGTTCCGCTGCAGGTGATTTGCACCAACACTATTTCCTCTCCGAGCTTGGGGAGGGTGGAAGCTGATCTTGCGATTGTTCCACAGACGGTGAATAATTTGGAATCTTTTGATCAAGTTGCTGTACGTTCTACTGATATTGCTGAATATGTGGTTTATAGCGTGCCGAGGCGAGAGCCACCTTCAGCTTCTTTGTTTACGGTTGCACCTTTTGCGAGAACTGCCTCCGGCTGCTTCAATACCACTGATGATACCGTGTCGGACTCCTCGTCCTCTTCAACATCAGCCCTGGGTCCGCGTAAGCTGCTGTGTTGGCTCAAACATACATATTTTGTTGTTCCTTGGAACTATCTGTGGCTTTTTATGACTGTGATGATTCTTTTCCTATGGATGGGGTTTGTAGTTACCTTTTTTCTGGAAATACATGGTCATTTTCTTCCTGAACGATCTGACAATGAGCATGTGGAGACGGTGTAGAAACCACATTTTTCGTCACATATGGTTTGAAGAGACTTGTCCTTTGTGAACATTTCTGCAGTACCGATTCCGGATGGGATTGTGTGGGATAGAGTAATGTTTGATATATATGGTCCCACTGAAATAATTCAAATACCGTATGTTCTAAAATTGTCAATGAATGATATCGTTATACCAGGCATTGTTTCTGATGATTGGGACGTAAAAACTGTAGATTCTATGTTGACAGAATTGCAATATTATACTGTCTATGAAAATGAAGATGCTTACCAATTTAGAGATAATTATGGTGACATGTTTTGCTACAATTATTATGGACACCACTTTATTCATAAAGCTAGTAGCCCTAAATCAATATTTGAATATATGCAATGGGAACATTGCCGACTCCTCCACAGGGGAGTTCAAAAACTTATTCTGATAAATTTGCATATTTTTCTGGGCATAATCAACAGGGTGCTAAGTCTTACTATTATAAGGTTACTCCGCATACTAATAAGCAAATGTTATTGACTGATACTAAATTACTGTATTCAAATTTGATTGTATCCAAACTTTCAGTTGAGGGTTTATGAATACTGGTCCAAAACTGTTGATTTGAAAAGTGTCTGGGGAACGAAAAATTGGCAAATGAATTTGACTAGCATACCTGTCCCTTCTAAATTAAAAAATTGGCAGCAATATATCAATGCCACGTTTAGTGAGCTTGCGGACTGGGTCCAGAATGGTACGCTTAACACTTCATTGATACGTCCGGGCGGGTGGTTATTGTGGCCCATAGACACTAATTGGTGTCATCAGCGTTTTGTCACTTCTTCGGGGGGGTTCAGGACTAGTAGGGCAGACCCTCGCTACATATAGCCAGAACATGCTGATATCATTACTACATACAGCGTGGGGAAACTTTGTCAACAATGGTTGAAGTCATCCACACTGGATGCAGTTAAGACACATCTCACGTTACTGTCTAATGATACTGACTTGCAAGATTTTTTGTCAGGACCAAGAGTACCACGGAAGAAACGTTTTTTGTATGAAGTATATAATGAAATTTGGAAACTTTCACAACAAGAGGCAGGGGCCCGGTTGAGGCAAATTGATCAGGAAAATTTGATACAAGCTTTGTCTGTTGTGGATAATGGGATGCATACCCTATCAGACCGTGTATATACAATTGATAACATTGTTTCCTCTGCTATAGACATTATTAAATCTGATATGTCTTCTTTATATCATGGGCAGAGTCAAACACGGTCCATCATGCAGTTGGGTTGGACTCTACAGACCTTGAAGGCAGGTCGCGTTCCGTGGCAGCACATTCGTGCCAGGGAGATATTTATTTCCTTTAATTTGACACATCAACAATAACTGATGGCTAAGAAGGAAGCAACGTATGTTATGTTAAATATTGAAAAGTTGGAGAAATTGCCTTTTACTGTGGCTGAGATTCCGTCAGCTGAGTGGTTGATTCACGGGGTTATTAATTTGCCTATCTCCACTCTGCAATTTACTTCTTGTTTAAAGCACATTCCGGTGGGTAGATATGAACGGTTGGGAGACAGTTACATACATGAGGTGTGGGATTTTCCCTTTCTATATAGATGTCTTAATGGAATGAGGGAGGTTTTTCTTAGCGGTAGCGAATGCAAAACTTCTGTCAGCCATTCGATGGTTTGTAAACAGCTGTCTTTGCACGGGGCGTGTAATGCCTCGATTGCTAACTTAGCCTGTTATCTTAAGGGAGTTCCAGTCACGGTAATTAAAAACACTTTCCAGGTGCTTGATTTTTTGTCCGCAGAGGTTCGCACCGCCAATGGTTTTCCACTATGCAAGGACCACTGTGCTGATTTGTGGATCGCAATATGAAGGGCAGAATGTTGTTGGTATGGTGGTGCTGGTGGTGGCACCGCCTCTCTCCCTCAGTCAGCCTGGAGGTCTCGGATATGTGGCTGTTTTTGGGCAGTTTTCAGCATGTGACTAGTAATACGGCAGTTGGGATACTGCCAACACTGGCGGTCTTTTGGCGGCCGGCACCCCAGCGTTCTTCCAAAAAGACCTCCAAACTCGTAATGAGGGCCTTAGTGTTTGTGACTCACAATTTGCATTTTTTTGCGACTTGCAACTTGCAAGTTGTAAACACTCATGTACAACAGTGTCTGAGAAACTTTGCGATTCCCAAACTGGTTGCAAAATACCTGCCTCATTTATATTCATGAGGCAGGTCACAATTTGTGACCCATTGGGAATGTCCAGCACTCACTGGGGTGGAGCAGAACACCAAGTCTGTGACTGCTTTTTAAAAAAAGCAGTTTTTAAAATGAAAATGTAGCCTATTTTCCCTAAAAGATAACTGGATGCATTTCAAATATAAAAATGAAAACTTTTGTAAATTTTTTTTTAGTGTGGGCAGTGGTCTGTGGGGCCATTGCCTGCTCTTAAAAAATGCTGCCACCCCCATTCACAAAGAGGACCTTCAAGGAGTTGGTAAAGTATGAATGTTTTGCGCCCGCATTCCGGGTCGCATAACTTTCATACATACCAGTGCGACTCGCTATTAGAAAGGGACGCCCTTTACACGCCCCTTTCTAACAGCGACTTGTAAGCCCTATTTTGCGAGTTGGTAATAGCTACCAACTCGCAAAATAGGGTTGGTACATAGAGAAATACACTTTACTGATGACAAACGGCTTATCCCTTTGCGACTGGTAAAATGCATCGGACATCAGGCCCTTAATGCTTTGAAAAAGCAAGGGAAAACAAACGCTGGTAAAAGTGAATAGTTAATAAGATAAACATATAATGCTATTGTGTTCGGGTTAAAATAAATGGTAGGGTTATAGTTATTTTTATTTATAGGGTGAAATGTAGGTTTGACTTTAGGGTGAGGATTTGGATTAAATACAAATTTAGGTTTATTGTGTGAGTTAGAGATAGAGTTAGGATGAGTATGAGGAAAGTGCTTAATTTGTAAAATAAATAAGCACAAATACCCAAAGTATTTTCTTACTTGCCAACCGCCATAGCTGCTGAATACCAGGGTCACCAAATATCAATGGTGCCTAGCCTAGATTCCACCTCATGCCTCTTCTTTTCCACCATCCTACATTTTTTGTTTCTCGATCTCACCCCTGCAGGTTCTTTTTGTGACCCTTCATTCGCTCTTTGTCACTATTTTCCCTCTCTTTTTATTCATCCATTTTCTCCCTTTTCTCTCTTGATTTGGGTCAAAGTATGATGATGAAAACTAATTTCAGGTGCCCAAAGATGACTGCCGGTGCCCACCACTGCAACCACAAGCACAAATTAAGCATTGGTAGGGTGAAGGGTAGAACGGGTAATAGTTAGTGTTAAGTGTAATAGAAGTGAAATTAAAACAAGGATTTTCAATGCAATGGGTCTCACTTTTGCTCGAGTTAGAGCTATTGGCATTATGAATTCCTCACTGGACTTTTCTTGCCACATAAATTGAAAATGAAAAGTAAAACAGTTGACATAAGCAAGTCTATTCAAAGGGCCACCAGGAACCTGAGCGCGAAGGAGAGACACAAAAGGAAAAATAAGTTTGCTCGCAGTCAAATGTTTCAGCAATCATGCAATTATCCATGTAACAGGGTCGATGGCCAAGGCAGTAACAAAACTGACCCAAGGAGGGACAAACGTAAAGCATTTACCAATGATAACAAAGGATTTTTGAAAGGCAAACCCATGAAGGAGTGATAGTGATGGGCGTATGCAGGGTATGGTTGAAAGCCCACAGATAGATTACACGCTCGACCTAAAAGAGTCAAACTAAATTAATTCTGAAACCAAATGATTTAGACAAAAGTATATTTCAATACAAAATTGTATTTTTAACTTACTTGCCAAACACAGTTTTCTACTCGAACTAGATGCTGTTCTCACAAACTTCTTCAAGCTTTTCTTATAGAATTAAGCACAAACAGAACTTGCTTCCCTATATGCCATTGTTCTATGTGTGGTGCACAGAGCACTGCCTTGCTGTGTGACAAAAGCAAAGTAGGCTTTGTGGGACCTGCATATTGCATCCACGCCCGTTCTCCCTCCCCCCTAGTAAAGTTTGAAGAGATCTCAAGCGCCAATAAAGACCTTGTTTGTGGTTACAGTTTGTTTTCCTTCAGAGGTTTATTTTCAATGGCTAGATTACTTGGAGAACTTGTCTCCATTTGTTCTCAGACTTAACCACTTCATGAGCGCCTCATTAATGAGGCTTTAGAACTGTCTTATGTCCTGGAGAGAAAAGCTTTGGCTCTGCCAGTTTGAGTGTGTTGCCAGATGCAGCCCTCAAATAATAACTTTGTTTATAGCCATCAAGGGTTGTTCACCTCAAGAGACCTTCATGATTCTCCAAGTCATTTCCCACAATTGCTCATTCAGAATGGCACGCCATGCATCATGACATTGTGGGTATTATAGGGCATGTTTACGGAGAAGTGGTGCAATGCACCACAGCACCCAAAGTTGCCGTGTCGCGCTGTGTGACCTGGAGACAGCAGAACTGTGCCATATCTTCCAACAAATGGCACAGCAGTTCTCTCTATTCATTAGGCTGCCTAGGACCAATGCAGCCACCCTTGCGCTATACTGAAAGGATGTCTGTGTGGTGCTCAGGGTAGTTTTGCAAGGAGCCTGTAGTGGGTTCTTGTTATCCATTAGGATTGTGGGTATAAATGATACAGATTACACCAGGAATGGTCGTACGTGCTCTTTTATTTCTTTGTAATGGTGAACGTGTCAGTGTAAGGTTGGATAGATATGGTTTCTCTCTTCAGGTAATATCCCGGGTCTTTCTTTAGTCTTTGTCACAGGGAATATGGTATTTTCTTCTTTCAGGTCTTCTTCGTCATGATATGGTGGCCATCAAGATGATGCTGGACCTCTCCGTCCCAGGATAGTGGTGGTCGTTCCGAAAGAAAAGGAAAAGAACAGGTGACTGTACAGTATGTCTGTGGGGACTATTTATTATAGGGGGGGTTAGTAGGCGGGTGTGCGAGGGTAGGGGTGGTGCAGGGTGTGAGAGGGTCAGGTTTCTTAAGTGTACCACAATCTCCCCAGTGCTCAGTCTTTACTGCAGGGCAAGTCTCTTTCTTTTGGAGAAGAGTGGTTAAGTTCACCACTCTCTCTCTTTGTGAAGTTAAAGGTATGTGTGAACTATGAAAAAGGTCTTTCTTCCCCAATCCCTTCTCCCCGAACCCTCCCCTGCATTCCCTTCTCATTCCCGCCACGCAACCACTGGGATAAGTAATTTATCCAGAGGCACGATCGTACCTGTGCTAGCCACGCCCCTCCAGGGATGTGGCGGTGCTGGTCGTGTCTCCCGTAGTTCTCTGTGGATGTCTCCAGGTTCCCTTTGCGGCTTTCTCGAACGGCGAGATTCCCTCGTCGTACCTCCGACTCCTCCCGTCTTCTCTTCTTCTGCTCTGCATCTCTCCTAAGCCTCCGTACTCCTGGCGATCTCCTGCTCCGTTCCTCCTCCTACTTCTACCTCAAGAGCCCACCTCCTCTCTGGCTCCCCGTCTTCTTTACTCCTGGCGTCCTTAACCCCGGTATCCAAGTTGGGAAGCACTTCCGGGCTCCCGATTCCAGAGACGGCGCCCCCGGGGCACTTCCTAGCCGGCTCAGGGGTGTGGCTCTGAACCGCGGTGGTGATCGCCCGGTTACAGAGCCATACCTTCCTGCACAAAAAAGTATCCTTTGAGGCCGATTCCCCGTTGCTTGTGTGCTGCACAATGCAGCACACATGGAAAGAGGAAATAATGAGGAGAACTAAATACATTTCTCCTTGTTACGCCGCACCTCAGACAGGCACACCATTTTGGTTCAAACCTAGGTCTACCCTTGTTTCTAAATATGGGTTTGCATTAAAATCCATGGGTAGATACACGGGAACGCCCATGCACCACCAGCAGAACGCCCGCATGACCGAAAGCAACACAAATAAATACAATGTTTGGCATTGATTTTTCTTAAAGCCGCACAAATCGACATTCGCATGGCTTTCGAAATCCCAAAAAGGATTTTGCATCACGGCTGTGTCAAAAAAGTAATGCAACTCTGACGCAAAATCTTTGTGGATCTGGACCTAAGTGTTTATATTGGCCTGTGTCTTTCTGGAGAACAATAGTGCTTGAATATGAAATAATGAAAGACAATACATTACAATTGAATAATGCTTATTCATCATGAACAAGAGTAGACAACGGTCATGCGGTTTATAGGGATTAGTAGGTTTCTGCACAAAGTTTTGTGCCACAAGCTCGTACAACATGCTGCCAAGTATTGTCTTGGCTTTTCTGCCAGCTCAGGTGGTTCCCCAGCAGCACTGAGTTTTGTGCTGACCGTTCAGGTTTCTGATATATGTTTTAGCTCCTTATAGCAGTGGTCAGTGTTTCCTCATCATTGACTTAGTTATAGGTGTATTTGGTTTTCCACAATGAAATGCCTTGTTGACATATCAGTTCTGGCTGTGCTTCCCAGGTCTGTCTGTGCCACCTCTTGGGATTCCTTGGCTGCGCGAGCTTGCACGGCGCCGGTCCTCAGGACTTTGTGACTGCACAAATTCCCCTTGGTATCTCTTGTCTGTGTTTGCCGGCATGGCACTTGGTCCTCAAGTTTTTGTGATTCCCTAAATTATCAACAGTGTTTACCTTAGGCTTCTTCCATATCTCACTGAATCATTTAGTTTCATCTACTACAGTCATGCAGACCACACTCAGGTTCTCCAGACACTGGACCCCCTTCCAGGCTCAGGCCTTGCCAAACTGCCATCTTCTGCTGCATGAGCGGAAACCATGTGAGACTGAACAGACGCAGACAGAAATCATCACCCCTGCAACACTTGTTCACAATAAGCCCACAACTTAGGGGTGAACAAATCTTAGAAGTTCACAGTCTGCAGTGCCCACAGTAGAAATTCTTGATGTAACATTGTTCACTGATCAATGGTTCAGCTTCCTATGTTTTTGGACCAACCCTGGAGGGAGCAGAGCACAGTAACGACGACCAAGTTACAATGAGGATCAAAGAACCATCAGAACTGTACTTTAAGGATAGGACAAGGACATAAAACTAAATGAAAACGAGCAACCTGTGCATCAAATAAAGGGAAAACGAACCATAATGAAATGTAGGCTGGGGCACCTGAGGTATCGAATACAAATGAATGAACTGTAGAGGAAGCAAGAATTATGTTTTGCCACCAGTGATTTGAAGTGTATTCAAGAAGTACATTTATCTTCTGGACTACATGAGTCTACTGAGACTATGGGCCATATGTAGGAAAGCTTTTCCCCATAGACACAGAATGGGTAAAATTCCTCCGTACATCTGGCCCTATATCCCCACTTAACCTTTAGCTTTGTAAATAATGAGGAAAACAAAGTGGCTTAAATTTTTAAATCTAGTTTGCCCACTCATCCTTTTAATAAGAAGTATCTCGGATTCACAAAGAGGATGACGGCCATAGTCGAAACTCAATCAGAGTCAGAATGAGAATCGTCACCCAGAGTTATAAAGGGAGAGTGATTTTATGGAGAGCTGCTGCTGGAAAGTTCTGAGATACAAACACTGACATTAACAATGATTAACCAATGTTCCACTCTTTCAGAGGATGGATAGAACATTGAGCTAACTTCTGCCTAGGTAATGAGGAATAAATGTTCAGAAATCTCCCTCATATTCATACATGAATCCAGAGCTCATGGTGAAATACATAAAGAGCAGAAACATACAGCAATAAGTACGAGCGCCAGAGACAAGTATCCTCATTGGTTGAAGGGAGGGAAGCAATGAATTCGGATGCATGCCAGCAGATATGCTTGCATGCTTCAGTTATACAATATAAGGCAATATATTCTTTGGCCAAACATGGCAAAAACACCAAGTTTGGGTTTTGGTCAACTCATCTACCACAAGTCAATATACAACGTGCTGCTTTCACAGATATGAGACTTACCTAGTAGGTAATCCTCCCTATCTCAATTGCTGACACCTCTCAAAATCTGTTGACAATAGCATATCTTAAATACTATATAGATTCCAAGGATGTTCAACTTCATCATTAAATAAATATTTGTGTAAAGCAGCACTTTAATTTACTTTGAAGAACAATTCATAAATACATGGAGCCTTTCTAAAATATTTCACGAATATATCTAAGCAGTGTGAGAAGACAATGTACCAGAGCATATTTGCCTGCACTAGATTTAGGCATATTTCAGATGGAGAGTGCAGGGATTGCACACGTCCTTCCACCAAACCTCCCACTTTAGAGCAGGCAGTGTGTACACACTCGCCAACACGTCCTGGTCCCAGGGAAGGGGGGTAGATTTGGGACACTGCAGCAGCAGGGAAGAGGGCTGTGGCGACTGACCATAGTGGGTGGTGGCAGTCCATACAGGAAGGGGCTTCAGGTAACAGCAAAACAATATAAGCCACTGGCAAGTAAACTCTTCATTTGTACTACATTATGGTGGAGACCCCACGCTCTCCCTTACACATCCAGCCAGTGCACCTTGCACCAATTAGCCATCAAGAAAAGGCCTATAAAAAGGCACTGCCTCAGGAGGGTGGTATTTCAGCATCTTCCTCAGTGCAGGATATGTGGTGCTAGGGCTGCTCCTGTTTACCAGATCTGCTCCCGCCTTTCTTCCGCCTTTAGGGCTTACGTTTTAGACTTCACTGATCTTGCGTCGTTTCCTGCCTTGGTCTTCTTCCTGCACTGGGAAAGTTCCATTCGTTCTTGTCCTACACTACTTTAAACTTCTGTCCTGACCCTCTCCTATTTTGACTCCTTGCCCTTCGTATCCAGTATGGATGGAGAGGGTACCATTGACTGACCCTATGACTGCACTTGTATCACCTTCCTATCTGTTTTTTGCAGGATTTCTCACCATGTATTGCTGCGTGAGACTCAGTTTATTAATTATGATCACCATTGCATTCTGGATCAGGTAATTCACTGGAGGCATCTGGCAGTGGGTCTCAGATGATTTATCGATAACATAGAATCACCATGGGCCAGATGTATGAAGCTCTTTTACTGATGGGCTGTTTGTGACCGGTAAAAGGTTTTTTGCCATGCACCATCCCTATTTTACAAGTCAGTAACCTATTACTGACTCGCAAAATAGGGTTTGTGAGACGCTATCAAGGAAGGGGCATGCCAAGAGCATACCCTCCTAATAGCGAGTCGCAAGGCGGTGTAAGAATGTTTTGTGACTGGGAATGGGGTCGCAAAACCTTTACAATTACCACCAATTTCAAGTAGGTGGAAACCATTCACAAATGGCAAGGGATCCCCAAGGGACCTCTTCCCCTTTGGGAATGGGGGTGCAAACATTTCTAAGAGCAGGCAATGGTCCCACGGACCACTGCCTACTCTTTAAAAATCAAAAGTAAAATTTACAATTTATTTTGTAATGCAGCACATTTTCCTTTAAGGAAAACGGGCTGCATTACAAAAAAAAAAAGATTGTATTTTTACAAGCAATCACAGACACGGTGGTCTGCTGACCCTAGCAAGCCACCGTCCCTGTGATTGTAGCCATTCACAATGGGTCACAAATTGTGACTTATCTCATGAATATTGATGAGGCAGGTCCATTTGCGACCTACTGGGAATCGCTAACAGTGTCAAACACACTATCATACATCGCAGTTTGGAATTTCCTAATAGCGAATCACTAAGATTCGCTATTAGGAAATCACAAACATTAAACAACATACATCGGCCCCTTGTTCCTTGAGGACATCTGACTGATTACCCATCACCCGCGGATGATGTACACACCTGTAAAGTGAGATAACGGGGTCAGAGAGTGCCTGGCAGTGAATTAAAGGGCCCTGAGGTGGGTTTGGGACTGCACACTCTTGCCATTCCTGCTCTGACATTTTATAGCTCAAGCTGCGGGTGTCTGAGCAGCACTTTGGGCACTGGCACTTATATTTTACAAAGAAAGCACTAGGTAGGAAGGCAATTTTTGATCTCTACTCCTGAGGATTTATCTGTTTCACGCTTCAGTAAGCAAACAAACTGATGATTCAGGTAGCCATTTCATTGTGTGCTGGGTTCATTAGTGTGGGATTGCCTGCTGAAGTGTTTCTTGTCATGGTCACTACCTCTGTTTTAGAAGACTGCTACATAATACTTTTTGACAAAAGTCCCCATAATACATTTTGACAAAATGATTGTCCGTTGTATATGGGCGGTATAAATGGCAAAATTCTCACACTAGTATTTAGTACGTCATTATTGGCTAGAGGGGTACACATCATAGTATATTTTGAAACAAACGGGTCAACTTCTTAGTAGCATAAGGTTTAATTGGTTTGGCATATCATGAAAAGACTTGAATATTTAATGACTGCTCTTTCAAAGCCATTACTTTTGAGCAAATCTATGCAAAAATTGTGCTTTAAAATGCATTTTTTTAAGCACATTGTTTTCAATATTTTCTCAGCAAAAAAAAGCCCCTGTACTTGCTGGGAAGTGAGTCTCACTCGCTGGAAAGCAGGCAAAGTATATTGGGTCTCCCGTTTCAAAGGTCACAAACCACAACTGCTTTTTGAGCCTGTCAGACTCCATTTAGGAGGGTGCGGGGCAAGCAGGGGTTAAAAGGGGGCTAAAAAGCCACCACCATAATGCTTGTGCCATTTGCCGCTAGGGTTCTGAGGTTTGTCATACTATGGCTCTGTAAACTAAGTCAAGTACATCCCTTCTCGCTAGACTCTCAGGATAGCATGGGAAAGCTGTCAAAGGCTATTCAGGGAGTTAGTGTGGGTGGTGGAGACTTGGGTCCTCGTCCACAATGTGACTTACAGCTCGTAAAGTTACATGTGCAGAGTCTCCACACATGCGTACGGATATGTAACTTTACGAGTCGTAAGTCACTTTGGGCCAGATGTAGGTAGAAATGGGATTGCGACTCGCAATTTGCGAGTCGCAATCCCATATGCAGGATGGTGTCCCTGACACCATCTGCGAATCGCAAGGGGGTCGCAAAGACCCACCTCATTAATGTTAATGAGGTGGGTCGCAATTTGCGACACCCTTGCAATTCCCTGCACTCACAGGGATGGTGGCCTGCTGGAGACAGCAGACCACCATGTCTGTGACTGCTTTTTCAATAAAGCAGTTTTTTTTTTTTGGTATTGCAGTCCATTTTCCGTAAAGGAAAACGAGTTGCAACACCCTCGTGAAAATGAAACCATTTGGTTTTATTTTTTCAGAGTAGGCAGTGGTCCATAGACCACTGCCTGCTCTGAAAAAATATTTTTAGGGCCATTCACAACTGAGAAGGGGTCCCATGGGACCCTTCCCTTTTGCGAATGGGATAGCACCCACTTCACATGGGTGCTAACTGCAAATTGCTTTGCGACCGCGTTCGCGGTCACAAAGCAATTCTGCATAGCGTTGCGAATCGCAAATAGGAAGGGGAGCACCCCTTCCTATTTGCGAGTCACATTCCCATTTTGCAAGTCGGTACCGACTCACAAAATGGGAATGTGCATCACGATGCGCGTTTTGCACGGCGCAAACTGCGAATTTCGCAGGTTGCGCCATGCAAAACGTTACCTACATCTAGCCCTATGTGAACCACTTGTGGTGGAATGCCGCACTCGGAGCAGAATGTTCACACTGCAGTGTTCAGTGAAAAGATTCAGCCCCAAGTGCAGAGATTCCGCCACGAGTGCAGAGATTCCACCATGAGTGCGGAGACTCCACACTCATAACTTTATGAGTCGCAAGTCCCTTTGTGAATTGGGCCCTCAGCATTCAAACAGTCAAACAATAGATACATCAGTTTATTGTCCAAGCCCAGTGCTTTTCTTTTATCATAAAGAGTAGTACTTTATCAAACCTAAACAAGATACTACACAGGAAAGTGTTAATTATAAGGTTAGGTGCTAAGGCATGTTTAAGTTCCCCTAGCGCCACCTTAGCGCTATCATGGCATAATTTTTTTGATGCTAAGGAGGCGCGAAAGTTGCTTTTTCCACGCACCATATTTACAAAGTAACGTAATGCATGCATTGTGTCACTTTCCTTGCTCCACATTATGCCTACGCCAGACATAATGTATGCAAGGGGGCATTCTGGCACTAGGAGGCCCACAAAAATGACGCACTGAAATTTAACAGATTTCACTTTGCCATTTTTGGCATAATTTTTCATGTCTGATCAGAGCAGGTGTTAAAATGACGCTCCCATAGAAACCTATCCGCCTCCCTGCACTTTGCTACACTAGCGTCAACATTTTTTACACTAGTGTAGCAAAGCGCCACAATAGCATGAAAAATGTTGACGCTCTTCTGCTAACAACTGCCATGGTGCACCGTATTATAAATACAGTTCAACAATGGTGTTGTTAGATGCCAGTAGGGGGACGTAGAAAAAGTGGCGCATCAGACCAATAAATATGGGTCTAAGGGGCATATGTATGAAAAGGTGGCGCATCATTCAAGATGCTCACTTTTCGGGCACCCCATTACGCCCTCCTAATGACACCATATGTGCTCTGTATTTACAATACAGCGCACAATGGTGGTCGTGCCCAAATTATCATCAAAATGTATGGCCCTAATGTGGGGCTTTGCTGGATTAGTGCCATAAATTATGGCGCTAATGCAGCAAAGCACAGGGAAGCCCATTGTTTTCAATCGAAGCGCCATCTTAAATCCACTAAATTACACTAAAAATGGTGCAATTAAATCTAGTAAATTTCACTGTGCCATTTTTCCGACCTCCCTACGCGGGAACGCCCCCTTGCATACATTATGCCTGGCGCAGGCATAATGTGGCACAAGGGTTTAGAAAGTGGCGCAATGCTTGCATTGCGCCACTTTGTAAATATGGCGTATGGGAAATGCCACCTTAACGCCACATTTGCATATAAAAAATGATGCAAATGTGCTGCAAGGTGACGCTAGGGGCATCACACATATGCCCCTAAGGGTGTTACCAGGGTTAACTGCACAGAAATGAGTCAACTGGATTAAAGTACAGGCGTATTATGGTTCAAATGAGTAGCTTAGCAAGTTTCTGTGAACCGTAGGTCAGTCGGATTTCCTTAAATAGACAGTTTGCATTAAGTGGGTTATAGTTAAAGCCTGGATCCCACACTTAAATCCGTAGTAAAGCTCACAGTCAATGTTCAATCCAGAAGGTGGTTTCACCTGAGATCTTGTGTGCTTGTTAGACTTACACATGAGCGTCCAGGCCATAGTGTTACAGATGCACCCAAGTGCACAGAGACTGTGCCAGTTGTCCCACATTCTCTTTGAAGAGAGCCTCATGTGGAGCCAGCCTCTAATCAATCGGTCTGATCAGTCAGGTCTCAGCTCACCCGGAGGTATGCTTCTCTCCTCTGATATGTGGTGGGGGTACATGTCTCAGTGTGCAGAAGATATAGTCAGCACAAGTCTGTTGTTCTCCTCTGTGGGCAGTCACTGAAGCAGACACCATTTGGGGGGTATCGGTGAGCTAGTGTGGCTCAAGTTGGATGAATGCAGAAATATTAAGGGTGCTAAGAGACATATCAAGTCTGGTTACCTTTCCACAGTCTGCTATTCTGGGCCGCCCCTTTTCTGTGCTCAGCAGCTGGGCTCTTCCTTCTTCAGGCTACCAGCTCCTGTGGGGTAAGACATGCTTCTCCTCCTTGTCAGGAGATCAGTAAGATCCCCAGGCATAGGGAGAACCACAGCTCTTCCAGCAAGATATGCTGACTTTAGGGGATGTGCAGCACCTCTGGAAGAATGGCTGCCTGGCATGCAGCATCTAGGGATCACAGCTGTTCTTCAAGTACTCTGCTGAGCACTCCCTTCCTTAATCTCGAAGCACCTAGAACCAGAACCAAGTGGGTTACTTTGGGTCCCATTTTTATGTAAACATCCAAGGCAGGGTGTGTTGACCCCACTGTTGCCTAGTAACCAGTTTAGGGATGTCCATTTTCATATTTACTTTTCTTTCTGCAGCACAGACACAGGTTTTGTAAAAGGTGATGGTTGTTTCAGTAGGTAGTGACAAAGCTGGCTCCGGCCAGGAGTACTCCCAACATGAGTATAACGGTGTGTGAAATCTGCTCATCTGCCATTCATTCCTTTAAAAGGTATCACTCACGGAGAGACAAAAGGAGCCGACCCTGGCTGGAATCGTCCCTCTCTGCTGGCTCCCCTCTACTTCCCTGTCATTAAACCAAGGACTAATCAGCAGTCCTCTGCTTAAAGGTCCCCGTATAATTTCTATAGGCTTTTCAGCCTCCAACCTCCACACTTCTGTGTCTATGGTTACAATTTCCAGCTCAGGAATGCAGGCAATACACTTCCACCACCTGGGGAGGCTGTACTACACTCCCCACCCTGTGCCATATAAAACCAGAACCAATCCATAATGGATACGGTTGGTCTTAGCAATATTACATTTATATGCACATGGAGTCCTGCTACGCTGCAAGCAATACACAAAACACACTTGACGTCCAAACAGGATGTCAGTGCAAGGGTCTGCGTGTCTTATACAAGTTGAAATATACATGAATGTGGCCGGTAGGGAACACTCCTTCGTAATCAGTGAAAAAGGTCTGTTCAGTGCTAAGATTATAAGGCCAGTAAACTGACACCACTGCTTACTGTTGACAAGCCAAGACATTGACAGTAGTCCTACGTCAGCTGGAGGGGATGCTTGGTGCGTCCGTCCAGGTCTCAGAACCAAGCTCTGGACCTCAGAGTCATAGGATAGGCCTAGAACTTAGGGGCATATTTATACTCCATTTGCGCAAAATTTGCGTAATTTTTTTTTAATGCAAATTCGGCACAGAACTAACTCCATATTTATATTTTGAAGTTAGAGACGGCTAATGTCAAAATATCGGGGTTTGCACAATTTTTTAGATGCGTGAACCTACCTTGTGTCAATGAGATGCAAGGTAGGCGTTTCCATCTAAAAAATGGTGCTAAACCCATAGCCCCATATTTATCCCCGTGCTAAAATGACGCACGCGTGGGAGGAGGGGCTAAATAATTGTGCAAAGCTTGCTTTGCACCATTATTTAACGCCTGGGTCAGACCGGGCATTAGGGGACCTGTGGACCCATTTCCATGGTTAAACACTATGGAATGGCTCCACGGTGCCCTCCCCAAGCACCAGGAACACCCCCACCAGAAGGACACCGGAGGATGGGGGTCCCCATCCCAGGTCAGTAGGGAAAGTATACATAAGTATTCTTTTGTTTTTTATTAAAAGTGCCATCGGGGGCCCATCTAGGGGCCCCCTGCATGGTACAGGGTGCAATGGCCATGCCCAGGGGACAATGGTCCCCTGTGCTGGCCATTGGGGTGGTGGGCATAAGACAG
The DNA here is from genome assembly GCF_031143425.1 of Pleurodeles waltl. Lineage (NCBI taxonomy): Eukaryota > Metazoa > Chordata > Amphibia > Caudata > Salamandridae > Pleurodeles > Pleurodeles waltl. The sequence continues at coordinate 1,651,482,945 of NC_090445.1, read as the reverse complement.
GAGTCATGTGGTATGGATAGTTTTGCATCAAAAAATGACACCAGGCTGGTTAGAGGCATTTTTTTTTGCCTCTAACCAGCCTAATGTAATTTTTTGGTGCAAAACCCCCTTCTCCCATACCGCCAACCCCACCCAGCTAACGTCACCAGGATCTGTTGTCTTTTTGCTTTTATGTAAGCAGCACTCACCTTAGTGCCATTTTGATTTTCTCTCTTTTCGGCTGGGATGGAATTCAGAATTCAGACAATGCGGTAACTAAAGAGGCAGATCACATTTCAAGAGTTTGGTACCGAGACGTCCTGGCTTCATAGAGCTATTGAAATTCAGACTGCTTGTGGATCTCTATGCAGTCATATTACCACCATTCACGTTTTTGTGTGGGGGACTGTAGTATGGGTCCTTAGTGAGCCAAGTGATCTCGAGATATCCTTTTATATTCCTGTCACTGCAGCACTGATCTGCCCTTCCCTGGAAACATACTCCAAACAGTTTCACATCCATTTAAACATACTGGCTCTCAGATCGACGAGTTCTCAAAAGTTCAGAAGCAAAGAAGAAAATGGAAAATAAACATTTTAAGAGATATGGCTATGGTTGTAAGGGAGAACACGTTTCTAGATGGAAGTCTGGATGAATACTTGCAGGGGCGTATCTTCGGGGGGGGGGGGGGGAGTGCTACACCCCCCTAATAAATTAATCTTTTGATAATAGTTGGGTGCATATGCTTTCAGTCGGGCATGGGTGAGGTGTCTGCCGGATTTCACCAGGATTTTTTTTACATACATCCAGACTAAAACGTAAGCACACTCTTTCCCTCTCAGTTTTTAAATTTGTCATAATTATTGGTAATTTTACAGAATATTTTGTTTCCTCTCAGTACCCTGCCAATGTGCCTCTCTCTCTCTTTCCACTGCCCCTTAGGCCCCTCTCCGTGCACCCTGCTTGTCCTATAATATTTAAACATTATATGCCAGCCTAATTGTCGGAAAATTCTGAGGCTTACAGCCCCCAATCTTACTGATCAAGCTATACCCCTGAATATATATTAAATTACATTTGCTAGAGCCACAATATTTCCCCTAGATATGCGTTGCTAAGACTGTGTGGGTGAAAATGACAAGAGCAAGATTTTAGGAGCATAAATTGATTTTGCAACAGAAAATCGCATTTTAACAGTGATGAGGAAGCCACAGTTATACTAGAGAACATGAAAAGGGGAAAAGTGAATTAACTGAATTAGTGAAAGAATACTTAATTTAACCAGACAGGTATGGCACTATTTTATGAAAGAACATGCCACTTTTGTAAAACTTTTTGGCGACAAAGACTGAGTTGAATTTGTAACTGAATTAAATTCAGATAGACAGGCCTGGTCTGGGATTTGTTAGAGGAAATTTCAGGAATTCAGACTGCTCTAGATACGTAGAAAAAGACATTTGGGAAAACAGCCTTTATAACACGGTCAGAGCCACGAGTGCCGTTTCCAGTAAGCAGAACAACGCTTGCCTGAACCACAACTCTGCCTGGAGTCTGCGTTAACCACACATATGCCTGAACCACACATGCGTGGTTAAGGCAGAGAGTGGTCTAGCTATGCTAATGGGCGAATCAGGAAGGGTCTGGAGAGGTAAGTGGGGCTGGGCTTGGGGGGGGTGCTGTTTTTAGGTGTGGGGTGGTTTTAGGACTCAGGGCAGGGGGTTGGGTGTTTTTTTGGCAGGGGGCAGAGTTTTAGGGCTCAGAGAGGGGGTGCAGTAGTTTTAAGGGCAAAGGTGGGGTTTTAGGGCTCAGAGTGGGTGGGAGAGGCAGTTTTAAGGGGTCGAGGTCAGTTTTAGGGCTGAGGGCGGGGGGACTGGCGTAGGGGTAGGTTTTAGCAGGGGGCAAGGTTTTAGGCCACAGGCCGGGGGAAGGTGAAGGGGTAGTTTTAAGTGCAGTGCAGGGTCAGTTTCGGGCTCAGGGCGCGGTCGGGGTAGTTTTAAGGGCAGGGTCAGTTTAAGGGGTCATGGTGGGGGGGGGTCAACGTTGGGGTAGTTTTATGGGCAGGGGCTGGGTTTTGGGGATCTGGGGTGGGGTAGGTGGGAGTTTTAAGGGGTGGGGTCAGTTTTAGTTAGGGTTCAGGGCAGGGGGGCTAGGGTTGGGGTAGTTTTTAGCAGGGGACAAGGTTTTAGGCCTCAGGGCAGGGAAGGGGTAGTTTTAAGGGTAGGATGGGTCGGTTTCAGGGCTGAGGGCAGGGGGTACAGGGTAGTTTTAAGAGCAGGGGCATGGTTTTAGGGCTCACATCGGGGAGGGCGAACGGGCAGTTTTAAGGGGAGGGGGTCAGTTTTAGGGAAGGGGGCTAAGGGTCGGGTGTTTTTTAGCAGGGGCAGGGTTTAGGCCTCAGGGTGGGGGGAAGGGAAGAGGTAGTTTTAAGGGCTTGGGCTAGGTGGATTGCAGGGCTGGGGTACTGGGTGTTAGGGCACAGAGCTGGGGAGAGGGGGATTTACCACACACATATTCCTTTACCAATCATGTTTTTACAACACAATTTGTTGTAAAGGCATGCGTGATAAAGACACAGTCGTGGTTCAGACCGCATTGTTTAGGCATGAGTGGTTCAGGCATGCGTAGTTGTGTCATACAACTAATTGCAGAGTTTCACTATTAATCTGAGCTTTGCTCTATATGTGGCAGAAGATTAACCTCCAAATCCAATTTAAACTCTCCCAAAGGAGCAGTCAAGCCTTGGCTCTAAGGAGGAGGTGTAAAGGTGAGTCAAGGTACGATACAAAAGTATTATCACAGTTGCAACATGTGAATGCCAAAGCAAGGTGTGAATGTCTGTAGATGTGAAACAATTCAACCCCTTCGCTGCCAGGCCTTTTCCCCCTCATGTGCCAAGCCTTTTTTTGCTGTTTGGAGGAGTTCGTGCTTAGGCCCTCATAACTTTTTGTCCACAGAAGCTACCCACGCCAAATTTGCGTCCTTTTTTTCCAACGTCCTAGGGATTCTAGAGGTACCCAGACTTTGTGGGTTCCGATGAAACAGACCAAGAAATTGTCCAAAATACAGTGAAAATTTCCTTTTTTTTTCAAAAACATTTGAAAAAAGGGCTGCAGAAGAAGGCTTGTGTTTTTTCCCTGAAAATGGCATCAACAAAGGGTTTGCGGCAAAAATCACCATCTTCCCAGCTTTCAGGAACATGCAGACTTGAATCAGAAAACTCAATTTTTCAACACAATTTTGGCATTTTACTGGGAGATACCCCATTTTTACTATTTTTTGTGCTTTCAGCCTCCTTCCAGTTAGGGACAAAAATAGGTGTGAAACCAATGCTGGATCCCAGAAAGCTAAACATTTCTGAAAAGTAGACAAAATTCTGAATTCAGCAAAGGGTACTTTGTGTAGATCCTACAAGAGTTTCCTACAGAAAATAACAGCTGAAATAAACAAAATATTGAAATTGAGGTAAAAGAAAACAGCCATTTGTCTCAATGTTTTACTCTGTAACTTTTTCCTGCTATGTCAGATTTTTGAAAGCAATATACCGTTACGTCTGCTAGACTCTTCTGGTTGCGGGGATATATACGGCTTGTATGTCCATAAAGAACCCTAGGTACCCTAAGCCAATAAAGACCTGCACCTTGCAATGGGTTTTCATTCTATACCGGGTTTACAGCAATTCATTTGCTAAAATATAAAGAGTGAAAAATAGGTATCAATCAATCCTTTTTTGTATTTCCAAAATGGGCACAAGATGAGGTGTTGAGAAGCAGTGGTTATTTGCACATCTCTGAATTCTGGAGTGCCCATACTAGCATGTGAATTACAGGGCATTTCTCAATCAGACGTCTTTTTTACACACTGTCTTACATTTGGATGGAAAAAATGAAGAGAAAGACAAGGGGCAATAACACTTGTTTTGCTATTCTTTGTTCCCCCCCAAGTGTCCCGATAAAAAATGGTACCTCACTTGCGTGGGTAGGCCTAATTCTCACAACAGGAAACGCAACATGGACACATCACATTTTTACATTGAAATCTGACGTGTTTTTTGCGAAGTGCCTAGATGTAGATTTTGGCCTCTAGCTCAGCAGGCACCTAGGGAAACCTACGAAACCTGTGCATTTTTTATAACTAGACACCTAGGGGAATCCAAGATGGGGTGACTTATGGGGCTCTCACCAGGTTTTGCTACCCAGAATCCTATGCAAACCTCAAAATTTGGCTAAAAAACACTTTGTCCTCAAATTTCGTTGACACTAAGTTCTGACATCTGAGAGGAGACACGAATTTCCTTCCACCCGGCGTTCCCCCAAGTCTTCTGATAAAAATGATACCTCACATGTGTGGGTAGGCCTGGTGCCCAGGACAGGAAATGCCCCAAAACACAACGTGGACACATCACATTTTCCCAAAGAAAACAGAGGTGTTTTTTGCCAAGTGCCTACCTGTGGATTTTGGCCTCTATCTCAGCCGGCACCTATGGAAACCTACCAAACCTGTGCATTTTTTTAAAACTAGACACCTAGGGGAATCCAAGATGGGGTGACTTGTGGGGCTCTCACCAGGTTCTGTTACCCAGAATCCTTAGCAAACCTCAAAATTTGGCCAAAAAAAAACCACTTTCTCTTCACATTTTAGTGACAGAGTTCTGGAATCTGAGAGGAGCCACAAATTTCCACCCAGCGTTCCCCCCAAGTCTCCCAATAAAAATGATACCCCACTCTGCTTTGGGGACCCACACAAGTGAGGTATCATTTTACTTGGGAGACTGAGGGGAACACTGGGTGGTAGGAAATTTGTGCCGGAGCGGTGATCCTACAAAGAAAAGTGAGGAAAATATGCTTTTTTAAGCAAATTTTGAGGTTTGCAGAGGAGTCTGGCTAGGAAAATGTTGGTGGATCCAGGCAAGCCACACCTCCCTGGACTCCTTGGGGTGTCTAGTTTCAAACCATGTCTGGGTTTGGTAGGTTTCCCTAGATGAAGGCCACACCCGGGACCAAAAACATAGGTGCCCCCCCAAACACAGGTAGTTTTGCAATACATCATTTTGATGTGTCCACGTACTTATGTGATGTCCCAAACACAAAAATTGTGAATTGAAATGCACTTAGGTTATGTTAAAAAGACTCCTCACCCACCAACAAAGTTGGTGGCATGCTTCATCATCGGGGTCCCACCTGAGACACCTAGAGTGTCACGGGTGTGCTGCGACGCCTGATTACAGCGGATCAGGTTTTGTTATTTTTACAACACATACTGGTTGGATTTGGCACGAGGGTGAGTGAGGGTTCAGTAGATCAAATTTTATTAACAAGAGCTTTCACAAAAATGAAATGCACTGTTAATAACTGAAAGGCCAAAAAAACTGAACCAATGACTCACAGCTCGTGAGCTGTAAAGCCACAACAAGGCACCAACTGCTTTACAGTCCATTCACACACCTTTCATACATGACATGTACAAGACCATTCACGCCGCCAGCCACGGGCCCAGCACATTACAACACTTGCATCGACAGACAGCGTCAGTCAAGGGCCCATCACTTACATACACCCTCATGCCTGATACAGCAATCACACCAGCTCATAGGAGTGTGTGGACTGGCGTTTGCATGGCAGTGTGTTGCAGTAGCCCACAGCAAGTCAATATTTACACCACTAGCCAAGCACCACCCCACGCACACCACCAGCCAAGCGCCACCCCACTCACACCACCAGCAAGCGCCACCCCACTCACACTGCCAGCCAAGCGCCACCCTACGAACACCGCCAGCCAAGCGCCACCCCACTCACACCACCAGCCAAGCGCCACCCCACTCACACCGCCAGCCAAGCACCACCCCACGCACACTGCCAGCCAAGCACCACCCCACGCACACCGGCAGCCAAGTGCCACCCCACGCATACCGCCATTACTTTTTTTTAGTTTTTAAACAACAAAGAAACCACTAACTATAAATAACTACAAAACTACAAACACAAAAGCTCTCACTGAATACATGACAGTAAAGCCAACCGTGAAACTGAACATATGAAAATATAAAACAACAGTTTACGCTCACTGTATTTCCCAATAATTCTTCTGTGTGTGGTAGCTCCTGAAACAGCCACCCACACACAGCTCAGGCTCTAAAGGACAATGAGGGCAGTACATCCTAGTCCCCTTCCTGATACCTCTCTCAGTACAGACTCTACATCTCTTAGCAGGAAAGTTTTTTTTGGCCATTGGGGGAATGTGCTCAGCAAAGTGACGATCTTTCAATCTAGCCACATCCTCCACAACTGCTTCTCTAGGAAATCTTGCCTGTTCCAGCACAACAAGTCTCGCTATGATAGACTCCTGGAATTTCACAAATGTCATCCTTGATTCTGGAGAACTATCCTTGAACACAACAAAAGCATTAAAAGTTGCCAAGAGGAGCAGGTGAACCGCTAATTTCTTATGCCAAACATAAGACTTACAAGCAGCAGTGTAATGTTCCAACCTCTGATCTACTCTATCAACACCACCCATGTGCTTATTATAGTCTAAAATGCACACAGGTTTGCGCACTTCTGCAACTTGACCCCAAACAGCCACAGGTGAAGTACTCTCATCATGGATGGTAGTTAGCATGTACACATCCCTCCTGTCTACAAATTTCAGAGCCAGCAGCTCATCATTCCGCAAGGAACTGCACTGTCCCTTCTCAAGTTTTTTACAGACAAGCTCTCTTGGATAGCCTTTCCGATTAGAGCGGATTGTGCCACAAGCAACAGTGTCCATTCTGAACAACTCATTGAACAACTGAACTCCAGTGTAGAAGTTACCTACATATAAATGGTGACCTTTGTTAAACAGTCGTCTACCAAGTTCCCACACAATTTTCTCACTAACTCCAAAAGTGGGTGGACAACCAGGGGGTAAATATTGGAATCCCTACCAGTGTAGACCCATAAGTTATAAACATATCCTGTACTACTTTCAGACAGCATATACATCATAATTCCATACCGTGCCCTCTTGCTAGGAATGTACTGCCTAAAAACCAAAACAACCCTTGAACAGAACCAAAGACTCTTCTACAGATATTTCTTTGCCTGGAACATAGATCTCTGAAAAACGATCTACCAAATGATCAAGGACAGGTCTAATCTTAAAAAGATGGTCAGAATCAGGGTGATCTTGTGGCAAGACTAAAGCATTATCTACAAAATGCAGCATCCGAAGAAGAAGCTCATACCGGTTACGACGCATGATTGCAGGAAATATAGCAGTTGCCATCAAGGGACTTATAGACCAATATGAAGACGGTGAAGGCTTCCTTATCAGCCCCATCAAAAAAGTTAAGCCCAAGAACTTTTTCAACTCTTCCAGATTTGTAGGAATCCACCGGCTAGCTCTAGAGTGTGGCCTAAGTCTGGCAGAGTTGTCCCTAAAATACTGCACTGCATACAAATTAGTCTGCTAAACAATCTCTTCCAAAAATATATTGTCCATAAACAACTCAAAAAAGTTTACAGGTAAAAAGTTATCCGTATTAACTCGACACCCTGGGAAACCAGTAAACACAGGCAACTGTGGCTGTTCAATGTTTGGTGCAACACACGTGTCAGGTCTTCCAGTGGGAAGCCTTTCAGACGCTGGCTGCTGTACCATTGGCACATCAGTGTCCTCCTCTAAAACAGGCCCTTCATCAGCACTGAGAGTGGCTTCATCATCAGACGATTCCTCTCTGACAGAAAATTCACTTCCAGAATCTTGAACTTCCTCCTCTGCATCAGATGCAGTCAGTCTCATAATCATGGTCTGAAGACGACTCAAAAAGCACACCAACAATCTGCTGAGCGGTCATCCTACGGCTAGCCATGATCCTTCCTACAAAAATTAACTGGACAAATGCACCACCAACAACCAGCATGGGTAAGATAAGTAACAAACAAAGTGAAGCTTTATCACTAAGAGTTATAAACTCAAAAACTATACCGCTCACTTGCCTGAAAAAGCTTGACTCACCAGCAACTACTCTGCACAGCCACAGCAATCACCAATGATATCCCACTAAAAAGAGGAAAAAAAAAACAAAGTAGACATAAAACAACACAGTAATCATTGTGCATAAATCTAAGGACAATTTCACACACAATCCTGCGTTCAGTACACCTCCTTCAAACATGTCATTCATGCATGGCAACAATACTCCTTTGGAGTAAATTTATTTACTTACCTAAAACATGCAACTACGCAAACCGCAGAACAACCACTGCCAAAACTAACACAAGCCACAGCAAAGGAAGCAAAAGCTTTGAACTGGAACAAAAAGGAGAAATAAACTGTTATTATCATATATGCAAATACTTCGCCAGTTGACAAACACCCCGCCACTAACCATTTTTAAATTTTCCCTTGTGTCTAGTGTTCTCTGCTTGGGGGCAGATGGGCCTAACAAAATAGGCCAATCTGCCCCCAAGGTGGGCAGAAATGCCATAGAATATATTGCCCCCTTTGGGGGGGCGACTCTTGCCCAAGGGGCAACCCCCCCACACATAGCACATACATGATCCCTAGACCTAAGTGGATTTTGCCCCCCTTGGGGCAGATGGTCCTAAAAAAAAGAAAAGAAAAGGCCGATCTGGCCCAAGGGGGGCAGAACTGCCTAATAGTGCTTTTTGGCCCTTGGAGGCGACCGTTGCTCAAGGGAGTGCTCCCAACACACACAAAAAACAGAAGAAAGAAAAAATCCCTGGTGTCTTCATGGTTTCTGCCACCCCAGGGGCAGAAGGGCCTAAATAAAATAGGCCAATCTGCCCCCAAAGGGGGAAGAAATGGCATGGATTATATTGCCCCCCTTGGGGGGCGACCCTTGCCCAAGGGGCCACCCCCCCCACACAAAGCACACACACACATACATGATCCCTGGCTCTAAGTGGATTCTGCCCCCGCTTGGGGGAAGATGGGCCTAAAAAAATAGGCCTATCTGGCCCCAAGGGGGACAGAACTGCCCAATAGTGCTTTTTGCCCCTTGGGGGCGACCCTTGCCCAAAGGGACACCTCCCCAACACAAAAAAAAAGAAAAACAATCCCTGGTGTCTTCATGGTTTCTGCCACCCCGGGGGCAGAAGGGCCTAAATAAAATAGGCCAATCTGCCCCCAAGGGGGGAAGAAATGGCATAGATTATATTGCCCCCTTTGGTGGGCGACCCTTGCCCAAGGGGCCACCCCCCCCCCACACAAAGCACACACACATACATGATCACTGGCTCTAAGTGGATTCTGCCCCCACTTGGAGGAAGATGTGCCTAAATAAATAGGCCTATCTGGCCCCAAGGGGGGCAGAACTGCCCAATAGTGCTTTTTGCCCCTTGGGGGCGACCCTTGCCCAAGGGGGCGCCTCCCCAACACAAAAAAATATATATATATATCCCTGGCATCTTAAAGGTTTCTGGGCCTAAACAAATAGGCCAATCTGCCCCTAAGGGGGGCAGAAATGGCCTACATTATATTGCCCCCTTTGGGGGAGGCAATCCTTGCCCAAGGGGCCACCCACCACACAAAGTACACACACATGATCCCTGGAGCTAAGAGGACTCTGCCCCCCTTGGGAGCAGGTGGGCCTAAACAAAATAGGCCCATCTGCCCCCAAGGGGGGCAGAACTGCTCAATAGTACTTTTTGCCCTTTGAGGGTGACCCTTGCCCAAGGGGGTGCCCCCCAACACAATAAAATCAGCAGGAAAAAAATAATCCCTGGTTTCTAGTGGCTTTCCGCCCTACTTAGGGGCAGATCGGCCTAAAAATAAGGCTGATCTGCCTCCAAGGGGGGCAGAAATGGCGAAAACTACATTGCCCCCAAAGGAGAGCGACCCTTGCCCAAGGGGTCGCTCTCCCACGCAATAAAAGCACACACACATACACATTAATTCCCTTGTGTCTAGTGGGCATTCTTGCTGCCCCATCGCATCGCGATGGGGCAGCAGGAATGCTCAAAGAGACGTCGAGAGAAAGAAAAACCCTTTCCGTTCCCTCGATGCCTCTTTCAGAGGGATCCTCCCGCCCGGAAGTAAAACTTACCTCCTTCCTGGTCGACGCGCTGGAAGCAAATGGCTACCAGCGCATCTTTGCTCCCTTTCATGATGTCAGCGAGCGATCGCGCGCTGACGTCGTGGGGGTGTAGGGAGAGATGGGGTGAAGGGAAGAGATTCCCCTTCCAACCCAGACCTGGGGGGTGGCCCTCGGGGGGAGCGCTAGCGCTTCCCCCGAGGGCCGGTAATCGGACGTAATAGTTAGGTCCGTGGCGTCCGAGAGGCGCAGCGACGGACATAACCATTACGTCCGTGGCCCTCAAGGGGTTAACAATAACTCATATATTTAAATGTTTGTATGGTAAAAACAAAAATAAAACAGTAACAAGCACTGGCAAAACCAACAAAGCGTGCCATTTGGCTGTCAATGGCGACCTATTTTGTATTGGCAGGATAGAACTGCATTAGCAAGTTGTTCATCATCTGCAAAAATAGAAAAAATTTACTTTTCTGATGCTGTTGAGTATTGGCAAAAGAGGATAAAAACGTGTGGTTTAGGCATGCAGGCGTCACCAAGCATGTGCAGACAAACAGCACTATTTTGTTTTTTTTTCATTTTGCATTCCAAGATGGTAGACACCAATCTTGGAGAAGTACATAATAATAAAAAAAATATAAATGTGTTTGAAAGTGCAGGTTGGAAAAGGAGTGGTTCATCAGAAAACTGCAACTGCCAGGCCTGGTGGTTAAGCAATAAAGTAGTTGGGAAGGAGTAAGCAACATGGACCATGCAAGAGGAGGGTGGCTATTTCAAGTGGGAAGCAGCATATGATGGAGAGAGCAAGGAAACATGTGCTCCAGTGGAGTGAGAAAAAAAAAACGGATCAGTGGAAAGATAAAAGTCATCCAATCAAAAGGATGGTAAATAAGCTATGCTCTAGTGAATGTGGGAAAACAATAAGAGGAAAGTATATAATTGAATAAGCAAGTAAATGAAATTTACATGAAATCCATCCTGTGATAAACAATAGAATAACCCAAAGTCTACTTCCCATATTAGATTTGTCTACAGTGAGTCTTCAACTAGAGACAGCTGAAAGCTCTCTAGGTGGGAGCTAAAAAGCACAATTAAAACAAAGAGCCTAATTGATGTGTTGGGGTAGAGTGAACTCGATCGCAATGATGTTCCTTCGCAGCCAACATAGTTGTCCGCCCGCTCAATTTAAATGTGGGTGGATCATAGTTTGGGTACCTCAGTAACTACTCCGTCACCGCCATGTCCAAGAACTGTCTTGGCCAACATATAGCAATTTTTTATTGTCCATCACTGCCAGGTAAACCCTGGTGGTACAGGGATTTCTTTTTGGGAAAAAAGGAAATAGTTTAGTGCAAAGCTCTGTCATGTTTGCAGAGCCCTACTCCAAACTAGAAAAAGCACAGGAACCATCATGACAGCAGTTCCTGGCAACGCTTTAAGAAATAGACGCCTGTTTGGCAGTCATTTCTAAATCTGGCAGATGGTAATTTACTCCATCCCCCTGGGTGAGTAACAGGACGTCTGCCAGCACATAAATCTAGCCCAAAGTCCATCAGAGTTCTGAGTTTGAAACACAGAAATTGGACATCCGCTTCACTCCCCATTTAGGGGGTTTGTTTGTTGCTCTTTATATTGGGGATATAAAGTGACATAGGGGTTCTGGTGACTCCATGTTAACAGCCCCACTCTTAAGGGGGGGGGCAAACTTGATGAAATGGGTATGCATTTGTATAACCAACATGGGCAAATGCATTGATAGCAAACAGTCACCTAGGCATACAATGTGATCACTGAGGGCTTGATTGGGATTTCCTAATCTGTGAAGCATGCAGGTTCATTGGCTGAGCTCTACTTGAAGATCATGGGATACAAGAACAGTAAAAAGTAGTGCAGCTGAGAATGTGCTCATCAGCAGGAGTCATCAATCAGCTTATCTGCCCTTTTGGTTTTTATGCAGCCCTCCCAGGGTCTCTTGTGAGGGTAAAAGAGGGCTTCTAGGCATTGTAATACTTTCTGTTTATTCCTTGAACTGGTTAGGGGCTTCCATCTAGGCATGTGGCCTGCAGAAGAATGACACGCCAGCATAGCTTCAATATGCCATGAGGCATCTGTGCTATGGGTGTGCAACATCCACTTAAGTCAGTTCAGTGTTGGTGGTCTTCACTGAACAGATGTGGAAATTCAGCTGTCAGTAGTAATTAGCAGTAATTAGGGTCCAGGTATCTCAGCTGTTTGTAATTCCACAAAGCTAAGTTGTGGTGCAATTTCTGTGATCAGTGTGGTTGCCCAGAAGGCCATCCCTTGTCCTTGACACACATTCACTGTGGGCCCTAATGCCTGCATGACACCAGTCAGTTACAATCCCCAGGAGCCTGCTCTACTGTGAAGCCTTGTGTATACTCCTCAGACATACTTTGGAGCAAAGGAATCAGGAGAGGAGAAAGGGGCATGAGGCAGGAATGTCCTTGTTTCCCTTTAATCAGATTCCATCTTCCATCTAGCACTCACTTCTTTATATTCAAAGATGTTTGTGTCTACCCCACAGTAACCTTCATGGCAATTGTACAGAGGATGATTGCAATCTAGTTTTTGTCACCTTAAAGAAGAAGTGAAAATATTTGTAGGCGAATCAAGTCGTTCTCATGTGAGGACCTCTGGTGGATGAGCTCTGGGAAAATCTGAATGACACTTACCCTCTCTAAGTTATGCTATGATAATTGTTACTTAATATAGTGCAAATGACTCACTCCCAAAGGGCCACCTCAGCTCTGTGGAGAAAGTCAGATGAAGATGTGCCAGATCAGAATAACCAAATTTTGTGATGTTTTAAAGTCTGTGAAGTCAGTGCATGAATGGATGTATAGGGGCAGCCTATTCCAACGAAAGGGGGGCAAGATAAGAGAAGACCCGACCTCCGTATTTTGAAGTACAGATATGGCACAGACGTAGTAGGAGTTTATTCTTTTTATCTTAAGTTTCTGTCTGGATAATAGAAGGTGAGTTTCGCCTGTAAATACCTAGGGTCCTGCCGATCAGGAACGTGGGTGAGACAGAGCAGTTTGAACAGTGCTCTTTTCCTAATAGGGAGCCAGTGAAGAACGCTTAACGAGGGGGCCCACGGCACACCTGGTGGCAGTTTGTTCACCAGGCGGTCCACAGTGTTCTGGGCTACTTTCATTTTGGAGAGAATAAATTTGTTGGATTCTAGTTTTAGAGCATTTCCATAGTCAAGGTGACTGATTATTAATGCTTGAGTGAGAGTCTTCCTTGAACTCAATGTAAGACACTAAAAAATTATCCTGAGGAGGCATATAGTTCTGAAACAGGTACCACACATGGGTAAGACCTGATCTTTCATAGATAGGTTTTCATCCAAAAATGACACCTAGATTTCTAGCTGTCTTGCTAGGGGAAGATGCAGGACCTAGCTCAGTGGGCCACTATTCCCCGGACAAGGACAGGTGGGCTTTATCAAACAGAAGGATCTGTATTTTCTCTCCATTTAGCTGAAGACAGTTAAAGACATCCTTGCTGTGTTTTTACTCATGTAGGTGATGAATCTATGTTTAACAATTTCAGTGTCCTGCCCAAGGGAGATGACTAATTGGGTTTTGTCTGCATAGGAAAGTATTTTGACACCATATGACTTGACTATCTGGGCAAGGGGTGTTACATAGATATTAAAGACAGTAGGGCTTAAAGAAGAGTCTTGAAGAACCCCCTTGTTCAGGAAAAGGTTCTTAGATTGAAAGTTGTCCATAGAAACCATTTGGGTACTACAATTGAAAAAGTATTTGAGCCAGTCAAGGCCAGGTCCCTGGATACTTATGTCATGGAGACATTGAATAAAGATGGAATATGAGATGGTATCTAATGCTACAGACAGGTCAAGAAGTGCCAGCATTGCACGGGTTCCGGCGTCCATTGATAGTTTGATTGAACCTACTGCTACCAGTAAGACAGTTTCTGTTCTATGGGAGGCTGGGAAGCCCGAGTGTGAGGCATCCAAGAGATGCCAGGTCTCCCAGAGGAAGGCTGTTTATCAACATAAGACTCAAGAACTGTGCACAATAGAGGGGGAAGCAATATAGAGTGAGAATTGGCTGGCTCCTTTGGATCTGCATTGGGCTTTATTAAGATGGACATGAGCAGATTTCCATTCTCGGAGAACAGCAGCTTTGGTAAACAAACAATTACACTGTGATGTGGGAGTGGCTAAAGTGGACGTTACACGTGGAAGGCTGAGATCAGAGGGAGAGCCTGATTTAAATTTAACTAACAAATCAAATAGCTGAGTTTGGCAGATTGGCTCAAATCTTTCAAGCACTGCCAAAGGGTCACTGGGTGGAACATGTATAGGGCATGCGTTGGTAGGAAGTGTAGCACTAATAGAAAAACTCTGATAAACTTTGAGTTTTTGTTTCAAAGTGAATTGCCAAGGTATCGCGTAATGTCTGGGAGGCAGGAATGGTTGAAGAAGAGGCAAGAGTTTTAGTGAATTCATTTTGGACCTTGCACAGTTCTTTTGTGGAGTTTCACGTTTGATCAACCCTGTTGATGGTATATTGTCTTGGTGCTGCCCTGATCTCTCTAGGAAGGTTTAGTTAAGCAGTGTGTTCACTTCCCATTGTTTATTGGCAAAAAGGTGCAAATAATTCACTTAGGCACAATTGAATACATTTTTAACTAAAGAGCATTAGTAATAGAAGCAGTTCTGAAGAGAAACTGATACAGAATTCCAGTACTTCAGTTCTTAACACAGTACAGGAGAGCATCATTTCTCTGCAGCTGTAAGTCGTCTATGTACTATTAAAAAACCTGGGCCCATATTTATACTTTTTTAGCGCCACATTTGCGTCATTTTTTGACGCAAAAGCGGTGCAAACTTACAAAATACAACTTGTTTTTTGTAGGTTTGTGCCGCTTTTGCGTTAAAAAGCAGCGCAAATGCGTCGCTAAAAAAGTATAAATATGGGTCCTGATATTTCCACCTGGGGAAAATTGCATGTTCCTCTTGTACAGTCTGGTAAATAGCTGTTCTTACAAATGTGTATCTCAAGTCTTACTAACCTCACGCATTCTATATAGCATGTCTGTTTATAAGGATGAAAGTCCTGGTCCAGCTCTGCAGCTCTGTCATCCCTGGCATTTTAACTTTATCCCGAGGTTTGTTTGCATTTTTCCCATTTTTGGCACAGTTTGTGGAGCCCCTGATCACAAGGAATCCTTCAGACTAAAGCACCAGTGAAAGGCATCACTTGGGGATTTTTAAGATTACAGAGAGTGTAAATTGGTCACCAGACTCTGCAGTCTCGAAGGAGTGGTCCTTTTCAGTTCCTCTGTCCAAGTCCTGATTCTTAGGATCAGCCATGGTGTTCTGAAGTAGTCTTATTCTTCTAATAATGTGAAAGTCTGCAAACATTATTTGCATGGCATTTGCAATAATAATCACGAACATTGGAATGTGCCTTCACAAAGTTAAGTTTTAGCCTCCAGTGTAGGCCTTTCATTGATTTATAGGCTTTTTTCCATTGTGAAAGAGTCCCCTTTGTCTGTATTGCAATAAACCATTAGTTTTATTGCTCAGACAGACTGGGTTTTCTTATGCGTGTTTGATTGTGGGCCAAAGGCTATGACCCTTCTGTTTTTATCGCTATGCATACTGGAGCAGTAAAGTTAGGGTCTCATGTGAGGAAAGTGGAGTATTTTTAGGAGTATCTGCCTTGGCCCAGCTTGAAATCCTTGAGGGCTCCTGTTATTTATGTGTTGTATGTACGGATGCATACTGGTCCCACATACGTAATAATTACATTTCCCAAAAGTCGAATGGTCATTTAACTAATTTATTTATTGATTTTAAATGGTACCCAGAATTCGAACTATACCTAGATATAATTCCTGATTTACTAGGTAAAAGTCTGTATGCCAGATTTCGATTCGGAACATTACCTTTGAAGGCCTTGACGAGTAGATGGGGACCTAAGTTAAGCTCCGATATTTGTCTTGCATGTGGCACTTCTTCCGAAACAGCAGAACATTTCATGTTTTTTTGTCCCGCTTACTCAACCCCAAGGTTTAAATGGATTCGCAAAATCTGCCAGGAAATGAACTTAAGGAAATATGTTTTAGCTTTGAGGATCTTAAAAAGTCATAATTCAAATGTGACAATTTATGCAGTAAGCAAGTTTTTAGTATCGGCATGGCGCATACATATTTTTTATTCACAATGATTGAAATTGTTTTAAGTCGGGCAAACATGGACCTTATTCTTTTAATCTTGATATGATATTATGACGTTTAATTTTATATTTATACTGTACTGTATTGTATTGCTTTGATGGTCTGTGGCTGAATAAAGCTTATGTGTGAAAACGGATGCATTTAACAAAGGTTTTTATAAACCAGATTCACAAATTCATGCAACAGATATAATATTTTAAATAATGCTTAAAAAAAATAAAAATATGTCTAAACATTAAATAAATACATACAATCATTCAAAACTAATAAAACTTGACAGGCAACACATATTAACAATGAATTTTCACCACAATACCGGAAACCAAAATAGCAATTACAATGAAAAAATTCCCTATAGTTAAACTATACATCACATGGCTACGTGCATTAGGGTAAGCCTCATAAATACGTTGGGGAAGTGATGTATAAACCCCAGTGCAATGCAGTACACACTGTGGGCTGAATTAACCTAATAAGGGCAAGTAAACTTTTCCTAACATCACAAACGAATCAATAAATTGTTCATTTGAAGCGTACTATTCTGTGCATCCATAACAAAATCAATCAGTTGTAATCAGTGAGTTCTGAAGGGGGGTTAATTCTCCTTGCAAATATTTTTCCGTGGAAGAGTGCATGTGGGACCAGGGGAGAGTTTAATAATCGAGCCTGGTGAAGGCTCCTGAAGATGCATGAAGAACAGGCATGTCAGAGTTTTTGCGGGGCCAGAATCTGCAAACTGAAGAGGGCCCTTGATAGGAAGAGGGCCTGCATCTACGTTTAAGTGGAAAAAGAGCTGACACAGCACCTGGAGCCATCTAGAGGAATGAACTGTGCTAGTTGCCTTGTCATTACTAAAGAAGGCAGTGTTGCTGAAAATCTATAAATGAACGCGGGACCTTTAAGAGGCGATTGACATTAGGAATAATGGCCCCTCTACGATTGAGCCCGCTAATCAGACCACTAAGGCCATCAGGGAGCATAGCTATCACTGGTGCAGTGTGTGCATTGGCACCGAGGCCCAGAGGCCTGGGGCCCACTGAAACCTGGCTATAGCTGTATTTTACTAAAGAGGAAGCCCACGTTCCTTGCTTTAACTATGGCACTTAGTAGTCTTGCTACTCCTCTGAATACTTCTAGAACTAGGGTGTGATAAATGTAAATTATCTTCACCATTAAGGTCAGAGTCCCAACATCGCCTAAGGTGAAGTTTAAATTAATCCAGCTCCGATGCTCAAGTAGGATGGGACTTCAGGCTGCAGTTCGATGCCTAATGAGAGGTGTGCTTCCCGCTGCTACTCAGAGGTGTCTTTTATCCCCCAGTGACAATGGGTAAAAACTAGAATAGCCACCACTCCGCAACCACAGGACATCCTTTCTCCATCACTAGAAGTCTGGTTCATGGGGTGAAACTTTTGTTTCTTTTCTTCTTAAGCTTTGCCAGCTTTACAAATGTGAGTAGCTGAGGAAAGTCAACAAAAATGAGTTAAAAGAAACGTATGTGAAGTTGCAAAGCGCCTGAGTTCCCAACTTTGTAGATTTCTAAGTAGAATATGGGGGTTCTCGGATAACTCGGAGAGCAAGGTGTGAGTTCCTTCTCCCTGTTGTTACAGATTGAAGGTTTGAGATGCTGTGTGCGTGAGACTTCAGCTCAGTCTGTCAATCTGTGACAGATGGTGCTGTGGAAGGAGTCCCTACAGTCTATGGCGACTGCTGTTGCCTAATAAAACAAGCAATGGCAAAGTCAATAAGAAGAAAAACAAGCATTTGCAATGCAATGGGTCTCGCGTTTGCTCGAGTTAGATCTACTTGCGTTGCAAATTCCTAACTGAACTTTTCTTGCCACATAAATTGAAAATGAAAAGTAAAACAGTGGACATAAGCAAGCCGATTCAAAGTGACACGGCCGCCATGAGCATAAGTGCGAAGGAGAGACACAAAAGGAAAAAGAAGTTCACTCACTGTCAAACGTATCGGCAAAAGCGCAATTATTCATGTAATAGGGTCGATGGCCAAGGCGGTAACAAAACTGCCTCAAGGAGGGACAAACGTAAAGCATTTACCAATGATAACAAAGGATTTTTGAAAGGCAAGACCATGAATGAGTGATAGTGATGGGCATGCGCTGGGCATGGGTAAAAGCCCACAGATAGACAACACGTCAGAGCGCTTGCTATCGACCTAAAAATGAAAAAAAGGTGTGATGATAGGGCTGCAGCAGCCACATAATTTTTAAGGCATGCAAGTGTGATGTCTTGTGTGCAAGCTTGCTCATTACACATGTGCACACCTAATAAACAATGCGGGCTCCACTATTTTGTTTAACAAACTGATTCTAAAAAATGAAATAGAAATAGTGCAAAAGAGTTATTTTTTTCTTAAGACGGTGGGGTAAGCAGCAATTTGATGCCCAGTCCTCCCCACCCAAAAAAACATTAAACCTAAAAAAAATATATATAAAAAGCATGGGACTGGGCAACAGAGTGATGGGCAGAAGGAAGACTAGAGGAGAAAAAAGCAGTACACATGAAAGAGCAACGGGTGCGGGGAAGAAGCACACAAGTGAGAAAGCAACAAGAAGAGCAGGGGAAATTTGGCAGGTTAGAAGCACGTGAGAGAGCTTGGAACAAAAAGCATGATGGGGGTAGGTATTTTGCGAGGTGGAAGCTCACAAGGGCGACAGCTGGAAAATGTGTAGTGAAGTACATAAAAAGAAGTAGTTTTCAAAATGTGAGCAGTGGAAGGATACAAGTCAGATCAGCCAAAGAATGGGAAAGAGTCTATGCTCCAGGAGAGGATCAAACATAAGATAGACCGTGGGTACTCACATATTTTTTCTCAGAGATCAAAAGTACAGAAGGGTTAGTGGCTGAGAGCTGCACAGATGGGCCTGCAGGGGAGGCAGAGGCAGGGTCGGGTGTGGACGGGGCTACAAGAGAAAAAAAGATCATCATGCGGCATACGTTTTTTGCAAGGTATGGAAGGCTGCCTGGACTTAAGCTTGCTGCAGGCAATGTTAGTTTTGACTGTCCTGATTGTAGCGGGGTCAAGAGTGATTTGCATGTAGCTGGGTCCAAACAGAAGCGGCATGGTGTGTAAAATAACTATGGATTGGGATGCAGCACGAGTAAATACTAGTGGCTGAGATTAACTCAAACATTCCATCCATCACTTTTTGTATACTTTAGTGTGTCACTTTAAGTGGGACGGATATGCCCAGACGTGGGTCCTGTGCACGATGTGTCACTGAAATCAAGCTGTACATGGCTCATGAGGCCATAGCTAGGGGTAACCCAGTACTGTTTGCCTGTGTTCTGATTCATGGAGGGCCTTGCTTGGCAGTTTGGCATGGAATGTTCTGATTGGAGCTGGGTTGACTCATTTGCATATAGCTGAGTCCAAACTAAGGTGAAATGTAATGCAAAATAATGGTGGGTGAGGATGCTGCCCTGAGAAATTACCAGTGGTTAAGATTAATGCAAGCATTCCCTCCATCACTTTTTTGTATACTTTGGTGTGTCATCTTTTACATAAAGGCACATATTTGACTCAAATACTATTTATTGGGATTGTGGGATGTGTTTTGAGTTGTGAACCTGTTTTCAAACTATACCTACCTCATCCTCAAGAAGCCTTGGACTGCTAGACCTATGATACCAGTGGGAGTGTAGTGCTGATCCTGAAGGGGTACTTGGCCCAGTTTCTCAAAGCCCATAGAAGATTGGCCTCCCATCTGAACATTGAGAGAAAGGCCTCATCCCCCACGGCTGGGCCCAGGAACTCCTGCTTGCCCTGTAGCCCTCTGAAAAGGGGTTCTGACACGATGTCTTGTTTATAGCCCAGTTCTACTCCACTGTCTTATTTGACTCGACCAGGTATCACAGAGAGCAAAAAATATAGAAATGCTCCACAAATTGACATATAGTTAACTACATTCCATCACTTGTAAACGAATCCACTTCCTTGATATAGGAAAACCCCATCCCCATATTGAAAGTGGGTGTTTGCCCCCTCCCAACTGAGTAAGCTGCAGCTTTTTCTTGCTCAGTGGATAGGTGAATCCTTGGGAGGTATGATGCCGAAATATTGTGATCAGAAAATATAAGTTATGAAGTTATCATCCCAATCGAGTTAATATTCAGAAAATCTACGGATCACTGACAGAATATCTGTGACAACAATATCATGTGGACAGAATATTGTGTCAAAAATATTGAGAAGGTAAATGTAGATGGGTATGTCTAGATTTCCAATTTTTAACTCCAGATCTACATACATTGAAGATATATATATATATATATATATATATATATATATATATATATATATATATATATATATATATATATCGTCAAGGTACATATAAGTGGAGATATATACATTTAGTAGAACTTTACTTACCCATAGAAACTTCCCTTCCCAATAATTCTGTACTCAGTATTCTAAAAGCAATATTTTGGCCACATAACATTTTTTCCTGACAGTTTGCTTAAACACCATATCTACAGCCAGTGGGGTTATATTTTTATATCTGAATATTTAGTACACAATATGTATGCCAGACCATCTTTTTGCCCACAATATTCTGACATACAGCCACAGCGAAGGACCCAGTGACAAGGGTCAGACAGATCACTCTAACCAGGTGAGAACAGTAGGCAACTCACTCTTCCAGGCACAGGTAAAAACGCAGGTCATGCCGTTATAACCCTTCTGCTGCTACCTCTGTCAGACTTCCACAACCTGGCAAGCTTACAGCAGTCACACCGATATTAGAGGGAAGCATATGTTGTGCCCCTCCAGACACAAGGACATATTTACAAAATAATGAAGCAGCCCAGCACCGCAAGCCATCTTGCTGCACCATTAGGAAAGTGCATGGTTATGTCATATTTATACCAATACGACACATCCCTGAACTTCCCTCAGAGGTGGTACACATTTGGCACCCTAGCAACAACAAAGGCACTTTTTCACCATGGTGCAAGGGTGCCTGCATTGCAGGGATGATTGTTTATGTGCAGGAATGGACACTTTCATGCACATAATTATTAATGACGTTTTCTGAGGCACACACAGAAAGAGGAAAAAACAGGAGAAATAAAAATATTTCTCATCATTGCCCCACTTGGACGCCACCGCTGGGATGGTGTAGGAATCTGACGCATTCCCAGCCTTGTAAATCTGGGAATGCGTCAGATGCCATGGGTGTTGCGTTGGAACACCCACAGCAACACCCATGGAGCGCCCCTTTCACACAGAGTAATGCACCATTAATCTTATCTCTCTTATCAGTGGCAGAAAATATGAATTTGGCCTAGACGCAGCATTGAGATAGTTTGCCCAGGAACTCTCAGTTTGTCAAGGGTGGAAGCTGAGATTGAAACTCTACCATATCTACATGTGGCAACATAAACATGAGATCTTGTTTCAATTTCTAGAGCTTTTGCTTTCTCTGCAGGTGCATGTTAAATGCCAAAACATCTCCCATGAGAAGATAATGGTATTCTGCAAGAGCTGTGTTCGGAAGTAGTCCTCTAGTGCACCCCGAAGGAGCAAGGAGATGGATTACTTTAGTAAAATAGTCACCTTACTATTAAACACTTCATTAGTAAATATTATAAGCTCTTTTGAGATGTACATTAGCAAATGAGCATTTTACAATTGTTCATAAAACATACTTTTTAAGAAGCATATTTTGTTTCCAGGGTGGCTATAATAGTCCTAAAATTATATACTTTCAATATCCCAGGTGAAAAGAGAGAAAATCGTTAAGATAATTCTTTTAATAAAAAAGAAATGAGAATGCGTATAAAAAATGGTCAGTTGTGCTAAGGACACTCAACAAAACTTTGATTCTACTCATTGGCAGAGTGAAATGGAGGAGCTGTGCTCCAGTGGCAAGGTCTGTATTGCAGATCAAGGGAATCTTTTAATCATGGCTTTCGTACCAGATCTTGGAGACTATTGGGCAGATGTAGCAAAGGGTTTTACCCATTCTGTGTCTATGGGAAAATTCGTTGGTACATATGGCCCTGTGTCTGTAAACAGATAGTGTTTAAAAGCGGTCCATTGCTATATTATGTGCTACCTAACGGGAGGGAGATTGTTTGTGTAAATTAAGCTCATGATTGTGATTAAAGCTCCATTGGCTACTGGTAGAAAGTAGATTTTGTTTTTTTAAAGGTAGAGTTGGTTGGTACTTCACAGGGAAACAGACCAGTGGTCACATGCAGTGTGACTGTCCTGCACAATAACTTTTCAGTCATTTTTTACGCCGAGTTTTGATCAGGTATCGGTGAGATTTCCACAGTATAAAAGTATTCTTACACTAGAAGGTTTTCAGTTGTGTATATTTTCCTTTTAAATGTTTGCCCAGTTGAACTTGATCTGTGACAGATGGTAAAGTGTGGATGTGTGTGCCAAGTTTCAGGGGAGAGGCTTGAGTCATCCAGAAGCGGGGAGGCTAAAGAAGGGTCTACTGAGAGGGACTATACCATTATTTTATTAGGAGGCGGTCACTGGGCACTCTCATACACACACAAACATACACAGAGACCTGACATACACACACGTTTTTTTTCAAATACTCAAAGCTTCCATATGGGTTAAGACGTGTGCAGCATGGCCCCAGACCTATTTACTTTGCCATTGCTTGTGAACAGTGTCAGAAAAATGAGCAACAACAATGATTTTGTAGAAGTAAAAATGGAAATGTTTCATTTCTGAAAAAATGACACTGTGAATAAAATACTACTGAGGTTTGTGCAAGGGCTAATGTTCTACAGAGTGCCTCAGTCACTCTTGTTCTCCCATGCATGCCATTTTTAGGGTTGAGCCTGCGAGTGCACGTGCTAGCGCATGCTTCTCGCTTGCGAGAGTCTTCTGTGTTCAGTACAGATCTTGGAGACCGCCTGTCACTCACCATTTGTTGGTTTGAGTGGCACTCTTCTTTACAGCCCGTAATTCGTCAAGCCATGCCTGGCATCACATCCATTTCTCTGTGTGGAGCAGGCATTAAGCACTAATTGATGCAACTTAATTAGTGCCCGCCGGTTGCTTCCGACGTGAATGAGGTACTATTTGTTGTTTTTAACTTTGAATACCCCACAAACAGAATGCTTGTGACTGGCAAAAATGTCCAGTGCAGGCACAAAATTGCAGTCTTTTATTTTTTAAGGCTAATTTTATTTTATTTTGCCAAGTCGTCTTTTCTCAGTTTCTTCATTACTTTTCTTCAGTTTTTGCTTGTGTACGCTCTTGTCAAAAGATGACAATTAACTTCTTCAAAATATGCAAGATCTAATGCATTGCAAATGCTTATTGCTCTGTGATCTGTATTTTCTATTCACATCTTTCTGAAATCCTGCATCTGCATTTCTCACACCATTTCCTTCCACATGATTACTTACATTCCAGTTTGTTCTTCCCAATGTACTTGTTTGTGCTACTTCCCCTTCAACATGCCCCAGCTCTCACATCAACTGTAAACATAGAATTTTCTTTTCCTCTGGCTAGTGGGGTAATGAAACTGGAAGGGGAGCCACTGCACAGAACATGGAGGGGCCCCACTCCGGACTCACAAGAACAAAACTGGGTAGCTATTTTCCTCTTTCTAAGTGTGCTGCAGAATGCAGCACACTTAAAAAGATGAAACAACAGGAGAAATAAAGATATTTCTCCTCGTTGCGCCTGCCCTTGGGAGGCATAAGGTTTTGACACATCCCCAGGTTTACAAGATGTTATAAATCTGGGGATGTGCCAAAGTCAGTGGGTGACAGTGATAGGGACATTCACCGTCCTGGAATAGTAGTCACATAAAGGTTACTCCATCTGAGGGTGATTACATATGAAAATGATGTTCTCAGGTAACTGAGGCTCCCAAAACCTTTATTCCAAGAACTTCCACTGCAACACCCATGGCGCCTCCCCTGCGCAGAGTAAGGCTACGCAGTGATTTGCACTGCTGTGCCTTACTCCATGTCTATGAATCTATTCAAAGCCACACAAAGGGGCTTTGAGTGGCCTGGTAGATATGATTTCAAGGTTTGAGCTGCTACTTCATCACAAAAAGTGATGCAATGGCAGTGCAAGGGGTTCATAAATATGCCCCATTAGGCCCTCATTACAGGTTTGTAGAAATAGGGTGATGTATTTATCACATGTGATAAATATTATTACCCCAAAGTGAGGTATATACAACACGTTTTTACTTTTTTTCTAGGCCCTTTCCTCCCATAAACCTTGCCGGGTTTAACACCTTGATTATCACACTACTACGTGTTTATACAGGGATCAAAATTCAGGGCCAGATGTATCATGCATTTTTGCGAAAAATGCATTTTGGTATGTATGAATTCCAATTAGCAATTCGCTAACTTGTTACCGAATCGCAAATAGGATTTGCGAGTACATACCGATTCGGAAGGGGTGTGTCAAGGGCGTTCCTTCCTAATACCGAATCGCAGGGGTATGTAGGAATGTTTTGTGACCGAAATGCGGTCGCAAAACATTTGCATTTTACCACCTACTTAAAGTAGGTGGTAACCCATTTGCAAACAGCATGGGGTCCCCAAGGGACCCCTGCCCCTTTGTGAATGCATGCGACCACTACCTACTCTTAAAAAATGTAAAGAAAACTTTTGATTTTTCTTTTTTTAAATCAATCACAGACATGGTGGTCTGCTGAGACCAGTAGGCCACCATCTCTATGTTTATAGCCATTCACAATGGGTCTCAAATTGCGACCTTCCTCATGAATATTAATGAGGTAGGTCAATTTGTGAGCCCTTGGGAATCGCTAAATCAAACTCCTTGAGTTTCATACATTCAAATAGCGATTAAGTAATTGCGATTTACAGATAATCACAATTAGGTAATCGCAATTTGGATAAATTATACATCTGGCCCTTAGTGCTTAACTTGACATAGGGGCTACAGATGTGACTCTGTATACAGTAAGTGTCACAGAAATGTCATGGGTTAAATGGAAAAATCTCCTGAAATACATCATGTTAGATCTGTCGGCTCCTGGAGTTGTTTCCCCTCTATTTGGCTTCTGACTTCCTGTTTTGATCCTGTGCTGAACTTAGTTTTTTCTGGCTTTAGGACTCTGGGCACTTTACCACTGCTGGCCAGTGGTAAAGTGCAAGTGCTCTCTGTCTAAAAGGGTATTGCTGATTGATTTGCCCATGATTGGCATATGTGATTGTGGGAAGGTAGCCTCTTTCTAGCCTTGTTACCCCCACTTTTGGCCTGTTTGTGAGTATATGTCAGGGTGTTTTTACTGTCTCACTGGGATCCTGCAAGCCAGGGCCCAGTGCTCATACGTTTGTGACCTGTATGTGTTCCCTGTGTGGTGCCTAACCGTATCACTGAGGCTCTGCTAACCAGAACCTCAGTGTTTATGCTCTCTCTGCTTTTAAAATTGTCACTGCAGGCTAGTGACTAATTTTATCAATTCTGATTGGCACACTAGAACCCCCTTATAATTCCCTAGTATATGGTACGTAGGTACCCATGGTATTGGGGTTCCAGGAGATCCCTATGGGTTGCAGTATTTCTTTTGCCACCCATAGGGAGCTCAGACAATTCTTACACAGGACTGCCACTGCAGCCTGAGTGAAATAACGTCCACGTGTTTTCACAGCCATTTTACACTGCACTTAAGCAACTTATAAGTCACCTATATGTCTAACCCTCACTTAGTAAAGGTTAGGTGCAAAGTTACCTAGTGTGAGGGCACCCTGACACTAGACAAGGTGCCCCCACATTGTTCAAAGCAATTTCCCCGGACTTTGTGAGTGTGGGGACATCATTACACGCATGCACTACATATAGGTCAATACCTTTATGTAGTATCACAATGATAACTCCGAACATGGCCATGTAACATGTCTAGGATCATGGAATTGTCACCCCAATACCATTCTGGTATTGGGGGGGGGGGACAATTCCATGCATCCCCAGGGCTCCAGCATAGAGCCCGGGTACTGCTGAACTAACTCTCCGGGGTTTTCTCTGCAGCTACCGCTGCTGCCAACCCTCAGACAGGTTTCTGCCCCCCGGGGCCTGGGCAGCCCAGTCCCAGGAAGGCAGAACAAAGGATTTCCTCTGAGAGAGGGTGTTACACCCTCTCCCTTTGGAAATAGGTGTTAAGGGCCTGAGAGGAGTTGCCTCTCCTGGCCTCTGGAAATGTTTTGAGGGGCACAGATGGTGCCCTCCTTGCATAAGCCAGTCTACACCGGTTAAAGGATCCCCCCAGGCCTGCTCTGGCACGAAACTGGACAAAGGAAAGGGGAGTGACCACTCCCCTGACCCGCACCTCCCAAGGGGAGGTTCCCAGAGCTCCTCCAGTGTGTCCCATACCTCTGCCATCTTGGATGCAGAGGTGTGAGGGCACAATGGACACCTCTGAGTGGCCAGTGCCAGCAGGTGACGTCAGAGACCCCCTGCTGATAGGTGCTTAGCTTTCTCTGTAGCTAATCCCCCTCTGAGGGCTATTTAGGGTCTCTCCTGTGGGTTTCTCACCAGATAACGAATGCAAGAGCTCACCAGAGTTCCTCTGCACTTCCCTCTTCGACTTCTGCAAGG
Source organism: Pleurodeles waltl (assembly GCF_031143425.1). NCBI lineage: Eukaryota > Metazoa > Chordata > Amphibia > Caudata > Salamandridae > Pleurodeles > Pleurodeles waltl. Next base: position 1,651,456,100 of record NC_090445.1, on the reverse strand, counting down.
ATCGGCCGCTGACTGCTCCAGGACGCCTGCAAAACTGCAACAAAGTAGCAAGAAGACTACCAGCAACATTGTAGCGCATCATCCTGCCGGCTTTCTCGACCGTTTCCTGGTGGTGCATGCTCTGAGGGCTGTCTGCCTTCACCCTGCTCTGGAAGCCAAGAAGAAATCTCCCGTGGGTCAAAGGAATCTTCACCCTGCCAACTCAGGCACCAAACTGCTGCATCACTGGTCCTCTGCGTCCCATCTGATCTTGACGAGAGTGGTCCCTGGAACACAGGAGCTGGATCCAAGTGTCCCCGACAGTCCAGTGGCCCTTCTGTCCAAATTTGGTGGAGGTAAGTCATTGCCTCCCCACATCAGACAGTAATCCTGTGTACTGTGTGAACTACAGCTGCTAGGGCTTCTGTGCACTTTTGCGAGACTTCCTTTGTGCACAGCCTAGCCCAGGTCCCCAGCACTCCGTCCTGCATTGCCCAACTCGCTGAGTTGGACTCCGACTTCGTGGGACCCTCTTTTGTTGTGCTGAGGTGACCGTCATGCTCAGATCTTCTGAACGCCTCTACAGGTACTTCTGTGGGTGCTGTCTGCTTCTGTGTGGGCTCTTTCTGTTGCTGAGCGCCCCCTCTGTCCCCTCCTCCAAGGGGCGACCTCCTGGTCCTTCCTGGGCCCTGGAAGCACCCAAAATTCTCAACAGTGACTCTTGCAGCTAGCAAGGCTTGTTTGCAGTCTTTCTGCGTGGAAACAACTCTTCATCCTCCAGCAAACTGTGAGACATCTTGTAACCAAAGGAGAAGTTCCTGGCACCTTCCGTTGTTGCAGAATCTTCAGCTTCTTTCACCTGGAGGCAGCCCTTTTGCACCTTCATCCAGGGTTTAGTGGACTCCTGCACCCCCTGGACACTTGCGTGACTCTTGGACTTGGTCCCCTTCCTTTGCAGGTCCTCAGGTCCAGGAATCCATCTTCAGTGCTTTGCAGTCAGTTGTTGTCTTTGCAGAATCCCCTATCTCGACATTACTGTCTTTCTGCGGTAGTAGGGTAACTTTACTCCTACTTTTCAGGGTCTTGGGGTGGGGTATCTCTGACACCCTTAGTGTTTTCTTACACTCCCAGCGACCCTCTACACACTACACTAGGCCTGGGGTCCATTCGTGGTTCGCATTCCACTTTTGGAGTATATGATTTGTGTTGCCCCTAGGCCTATTGTCTCCTTTTGCATTCTATTGTGTTCTACAGTGTTTGCACTACTTTTCTAACTGTTTACTTACCTGATTTTGGTTTGTGTGTATATTTTGTGTATATTACTTACCTCCTAAGGGAGTATATCCTCTGAGATACTTTTGGCATATTGTCACTAAAATAAAGTACCTTTATTTTTAGTAACTCTGAGTATTGTGTTTTCTTATGATATAGTGCTAAGCGATATAAGTGGTATAGTAGGAGCTTTTCATGTCTCCTAGTTCAGCCTAAGCCGCTCTGCTATAGCTACCTCTATCAGCCTAAGCTGATAGAACACCTCTAATCTACTAATAAGGGATAGCTGAACCTGGCACAAGGTGTAAGTTCCACAAGGTACCTACTATAAGTCAGGCCAGCCTCCTACAGTGGTTTACCAGTAAGTCCCTAGTAAAGTGCACTAAGTTTGCCCAGCGCTGTAAATCAAAGGCTAGTAGTGGGCCTGCAGCACTGATTGTGCCACCCACCTGCCACTGCAGTGTCTGTGTGTGCAGTTTTTACTGCCAGTCTGACCTGGCAAGTACACCCACTTGCCAGGCCCAAACCTTCCCTTTTACTACATATAAATCACCCTTAAGGTACGCCCAAGGCTGCCTCCTGGGCAGGGAGCAGTGTATTTAAAAGGGAGGACATGTGCTAGTTTGTTTTACATGTCCTGATAGTGAAATACTGCTACATTCACTTTTCACTTTTGCAAGGCCTATTTCTTGCATAGATTACCATGCGGATTGCCTTGAAATATCTTTTAAGGGTAATATCCAATTGAGAGCAGATAGAGATGTGGAGTTAGGGGTCTCTCAACTCACAATTTAAAAATACATCTTTGGTGAAGTTGGTCTTTAAATTGTAAGTTTGGAAAGGCTACTTTTAGAAAGTGGGCATTTCCTTGCTTAACTATTCTGTGCCTCTGCCTGGTTGTGTCTAAACAGTCTCACATAGGAAGCTGAGGTGTGCCCTGCATATCCTGATGGGTCTTTCTGGGCTAGAGTAGAGGGAGGAGCTGACATTTGCACCTGAAAAGGACTGTGCCTGTCCTTACACAAAAGCAGTCTCCAACCCCCTGAAGTGTGTCTGGGGCCAGAGCAGGAAAGGTGGGGTCTTGTGCACTACAAAGACTTTCCTTTTAAGTCTGCGTATTTCAAAGGCAGAAGTGAGTATAAGTATTGGGCTTCTGGGACCACAACTTCAGAACACTTCTGGACTCAAGACATTCTTCCAGGAAGAAGAGCTGGATGCTGTAGGAGGGACTGCCACTCTGCCTGTTGGTTTGCTGTGCTGGCCTGCTGCTTGTTGCTTCTGTCCTGGGAGTGAAAGGACTGTACTTTGCTTTCCACATCCTGCTTTCCAAGGTTCTCCAAGGTCTAGAACTGAGCTTGCCTCCTGTTGAGAAGTTTCAGGGACATCACATACTTCATCTGCCAGTATCTGGGCTCTCTTGTTGAGAGTCCTGGCTCACCAAGTGGTGCCAAATCCAGTTCCTGGGCCCTGGGAGCGAGTTCTAGTGTAACAAGAAGAAACCAAGTGCATCAACACCAGAGTGACTTCGGAACCGGCGCCGCTGTCTGACTCCGTGCTGCTGTCCACACCAGGAGCCGTGATCCCCACTGAGTGCAACAACTGTGACCGACGCAGCAGACCTGACGCTGCTGCAGCACCTCTGAAGTTCTGCCACATTGTGAGCCCTGAAGTGCCGTATCCCCAACGTCCGGGACACCTGACTCCAGTTTTGTCACAGTACCTTTGGCCCAGTGGTTTGATCGTGACATTGCGAAATTGACGCTTCACGACTTGACCTGCTAGATTCATCGACCCCACTGGATCTCACGGAACCGACGCCTCGCCACCAACGTCGCCTCACCTCTCCTGCAACCGTTAGAAACTGACACCTCACCTCCGCTGCCTGCCAGTTAGGAACCGACGTCTCACCTCCCAGATAGCAGTAAGGACCAGACACTGCTCCGGCTCCAGCGATGCCTCACCTCCTCAACTCTGTGCAATGTCTTTGTTTCATCATTTACCAAAGCTGCTGTGCCTGTGGTTCGTGCAACTTCGTTTCCAGCCTGCACTCCATTGCGTGTAGCGTAAGACTGTTGGGAATGACTCCATCAATTACGTTGTGATAGCCGCAATAGGAGCTTTTGTGTTTCTAATATCTTTGTTGAGATTTAACCTTTAAAAATGTGTAACGTAGCTTGTGTATGTTGGATTTTTGTCATATTGGACTTCTTTGATTCAGATAAATATTGGCTATTTTTCTAAACTGATGTGGAGTCATTTTGTAGTGTGTCTGTGCAAATACTTTACATATCTCCTCTGAGCTAAGCCTGACTGCTCGTGCCAAGCTACCAGGGGGGTGGGCAGGGTTACATTAGCTATGTGGCTCCCTTACCCTGACTAGAGTGAAAGTCCCTATTTTGACAGGGTGCAAACCACTGCCAACTAGAGACCTCATTTCTAACAATCTGGAAAAGCAAATTCCCTAACTAAATACACAATGAAGTAAAACTTGATAATGTTATGAACTGCTGACATGGATTACTGTAAGAGTTTTTACAGTCCTTGTTGACAAACTGACATGGGTATTGGTGCCAGTAAGGACCCATTTCAAAATTCGTTTTTAATTACTGCTGGGTCCTGATCCACCCCACTGAAGCCCCTAGTGGCACCTGTCAACAACACTTCTGAGCCTAATACTCTGTCCCTGTGCTGGTACTCTAGTTTTCCAAGACGTTCTGCGTTCGAGAGGAAAAAAATGAATGTGTCCCTTCTTAGTACCAGTGACCGGCCCATCTAAAGCACTGCCTAAAAACTTTCAATTCCCTTTGCCCCAAAGGCAGGATGTTATGGTCGTTACTTGGGAGCACACTGGTAACTGAAATTAGGCACCTGAGGCTCACGTGTGTGGCATCTGAGAAACGTATATATTATGTTCTTTGTGTGTTGTTTCAATTGCCACTCCTGTGCAGCGGCTATCACGGACACATTAAATCATACTGAATGAAAGTGATGCCTAAAGACAAGTGAGTGGGTGAACACTTTGAATTGCCAGGATAGACATTTGCAAATTTGTCTGGAGATCTACTGCATACTAAAACAAGCATTTGCAATGCAATTGGTCTCGCATTTGCATGAGGTAGAGCTATTAGCGTTCAAAATTCCTAACTGCACTTTTCTTGCAACACAAACTGAAAATAAAAGGTAAAACGGATGACATAAGCAAGTCGTTTCAAAGCGCCACCGTGAGCACGGATAGAGAGACAAAAGGAAAAAAGGTTTGCTCGCAGTCAAAATTATCGCCAAAAGTGCAATTATCCATGTAACAAGGTCGATGGCCAAGGCGGTAACAAAACCTCCCTAAGGAGGGACAAACGTAAAGCATTTACCAATGATAGCAAGGATTTTTGAAAGGCAAGCCCATGAACGAATGACAGTGATGGGCATGCAGTGGATGTGGTTAAAAGCCCAGATACATACCAACACGTCGGAAAAGCAGCGCTTGCGCGCTATTATGTTCGACCTAAAAAAAGAGTCGAGCAGCAAGACGTGCTGTGAGGAAGTGACATCTTATAAAAAGGATGTAGGGTGTTAAATACCAAGAACTACCATAGCTAGACTTAAAAAAGCAAGGTCACGGTGACCAATAGACAGCAGACCTTCCTCCGGATTCCATCCGCCGTTGCCCGGGTTATCCCGAATAATTCCGCCCTGGTATTTATGAGGGCAGACTCCCTAACCGAGCCATGAAACTAGGAGCCCATAAAGTGTGCAGTTCTCATGCCAACGTGGCCGAAACAATGAAGGAAGTAGATGGGGAGTGACTCAGAAACCAAACCACATGTTTGCGGGGCACAATCCCGTCCTTAATGGAAACCACTGGTCTGCATGGTGAACCCTTTCTTCAAAGCAAGCATTTCACCCGACACGTGTTCTTTCCAGCCCCGTAATTCACTGGATGTAATCCAATAATGGTAAAATGACTAACAACAGGCCCCCTCACACTGTGATGTCATCCCCTGACAATGTTCTGACACGGCAGAATGTGTGAGTCAGGACAAAGTCTTATCCAGCCACCGTGTAATACGTTTTCCAGAGTATGTCAGGGTTTCTTTTAAGTAGCCCCACAAATGAAAGACTAGACGGAAAGTAAGATTTTCCGTAAGGTTTCTCCATTACATGGGCTGAACTAAGTCTCTGAACTGTTTCGAATATAAATCTTTATTCTTATAGATCTTTAGGTCACACATGCAGAGGCAAGTTTTATAAACTTTGGTCCAGTGCTCTTAAGTAGGGACATAAAGTCGCACAGTGTTTGCTCGCGGCCTTCCCTTATTTCTCCCAAAGAATACGAAAAATATCCAACAGTGACCAAATTATTCGTTTTTTTGGCTTTCGCGTGAAAATCTGAATTTTGCGATGCGTTTAACATTATTTACTTCCCATGTTCACCAAAAAAAAATCTTCCACATCTGGAAAATAGTGCAAGAAACCTTTGTGACAATGCCATAAATACCTTTTTTTGTACATGTGAGTAATTTGGCATGCCTTCTTTTCCCTCGAAAGTGTTAGAGTCGATGAACACGTACCACACATCTGGTTTCACAGAGAACCCAAGAGAAAAATGCACACCCGGTTTCGGCTTCATACTAGCACTTGTGTGAACAAATATTAAAATACCAATTTTGAATGGAAAGCAGGAATTTCTGCAAATTGTGGAAAGCTTAATAATCAAGAATGTGGTAAAATCCTACTTCCATAATAAAACCTTTGCACACCTCCATTCTTAATACTCTATCAAGGAACTGAAGACATGGGCCACGTGACACTTTGGGCAACCTGAGGCCTTATAGTCCAAGCCAATAAAGCTAATGCATGCAGAATTATTTTGATGGTTGGAGCCACCAGGCAGAGTGGGGAGAATTAGCATGGGGTTTGAAGGCGGAAAAGATGGCTGTTTACTTTTTTAAAGGCTTTTGGGGTCCCTGGAGTGGGATAGGAGCAGTTTGATCGGCTTTCCACACGGTATATTTTATGTTATGTTAGCTTCATTTCTTTATTGTGTTTCACTGCACTCTGAAGACTGCTTTAAGGACTATGGTACTATCCAGCACATAATCAAGGTAGCAAACAATGTTCTCTACGAAGAACTTCTAAATAGTTTGAGGAGACTCTTCCTGAACCACAGGTTTTCTCCAGCATAGTAGATCTCCTCCAGTGCCTAAATGAGGGCACAGTACCCTTCTATAGATAACTTCCTCGAAAGGGACACTTAATGCCCTGAAATGTAGTCACATAAAGGATACTCGATCTGAGGACCTTACATGTGTAAATGACTTTCTCAAGTAACAGAACCCCAAAACCTTTATACCAAGAAGAGAATATTAAAGACACCCCTTTCTGTCTCTCTGGCAGCCAAACTACAGGCGTTGACTCGAATACGCATTCAAAAAATGGCCCTGACCGTTCTGGTCTGTGTTTTATGTAGTCTTTGTGTAGCTTAGCAGGGAATTCTGCCTGCATGAAATAATTATAATGCAGTCTTTCCAATATGGTAGCCTCTAAGAAGGTGCTCTTCCTGGCGATTCCAAAATAAGATAGAGATCTTTTGCCAGTCAAAGCTTGTTATTCCATATTTAAGCACCTCATAAATCTCTGTCACAGCAAGATCCATGATGTGGACATGGACCAACCCCTGGCTTCAGAAGTGGCAAAATCAGTGCCTGGAAAACAGCAGTAGCACGTCCTTATTGTATTGTATTGTAATAGTATTTATATAGCGCTTACTACCCCTGACGAGGCACGAAGCGCTTTTCGGCGAGTAGCACACTACTCCGGAACCCAAAAGGAATTAGTGGTGGATAGGCAAATATGAATACAGTTTTAGTATTGTTATGAGTTAATTTGAGCCGCGGATATGTGAGTTTGTTATTTGGATTGACTGGGGTAATGGAGGGGTGGAGGAGGGAAGAATCTAGAAGTGTTAATTGGGAGTTTATGGTAATAGGATTTACACTTGGGATGAGTAAAGGGGGGATGGAGGAGGGGAGGGTCTGTGGATAGGATTAGGAAGATCATAGTAGCAGGGTGATATAAATGAGGGAGAATTTAGTAGGGTTGTTTGGGAGATCATGGTACAAAAGTGAGGTTTGGGTGATTTAGATGTGGAAGAGGAGGGAAGAGCTTAGGTAGGGTTATTTAGGAGATGTAAGTAGTAGAATGGATTTGGGATGAGTCAGAGTGGGAATGGAGGATAGATTGATAGAGATATGATATATGGTGATGGGTAGACAAAGTGTGATATAAAATGAGAGCAGGGATTCACAAGTATCTGATAAAACAACTTATCTAGGAGCTATGCAATGACCTATGGACATGTTAAGCATAGAATAACATATATATATATATACACACACAACATATATACACACACACACACATGAATATACACACCTATGCACAAATATATGTACATACATTTACATATTTAAACCATGAGTAAATATACATTAGTTAAACAGGTTTAAAGAGTATGTGTGAAGTTTATTGTTATGACATAGTAGTGATACATATTTTCTAAAGAACTATATATAACTAGAATATACACATAATCAGATACAAAATATTTATCAACATAGGCATATGCAGTTCATAGCTGTTTGAATATGGTGGTTATGAAGGAAAGAGCCAACTCTTCAGTAGTTTTCTGAAGGCAAGATAGTTATCTGTGGCTCTTATAGTTGGGGGTAATGAATTCCATAATTTGGCTGCTTGAACGGAGGAGGATGTACCACCTATAGTCTTTTTCTTTTTCTAAGACGGGGGGCCAATCTTGAGCAGAGGTTTCTTTGTTGAATGTATTTGGTTATTTTGTTTCTGATAAAAAGCAGTCCTGTTCTATGTATAGCTTTGTGGGTGATACAAAGCAACTTGAAGATGCATCTTCTGGCAATGGGTAACCAGTGTAGTGCTCTCAAAGCAGGGGAGATGTGGGCTTGTGGATTTACATGTAATAGTAGCCCGGCTGCGGAGTTTTGAATACGTTGCAGTTTTTTCATAATAGATAGAGATGATCCATGGCAGAGGCCATTGGGATAATCCAGTTTGGATAGTACAAACGAGATAGTAGCTTGCACCTTGTGTGGAAATCAGTGGTGGAGGAAGATGTGTTGTAGAATCTTCATGGTGATGAAGCTTGTTTGTGCTAATTTGTCCACTTGGGCATTCATTGTTAACTTGGAGTCCCTGGTGATTCTAAAGTTTTTAACTTCCTTGGATAATTGTGGAGGTGGTCCGAGATCGTCAGGACAGGCACACAGTGGGTCATCATTTTTCCAGTCTCCACAAATGAGTATTTCTGTTTTGGAGGCATTTAGTTTGAGATGGCTCCAAGTCATCCACCGATCAACGGTTCTGAGGCAACTGAAGATTAGTGAGTTTTCAATGTTTTTGGGTCATTCTAATTTAAGTAGTATTTGTGTGTCATCTGCATAGTTGTAGCATGTGAGATGAAAATCATTGATCAGTTCTGGTAATGATATCATGTAGATGTTGAAAAGCAAAGGTGAGATGATTGATCCTTGGGAGACCACTGCTTTTGTGAGGTAGGGTTTCGATGAGAAGGGGGAGAATAGAGGATAGTAGTTCTTTTTTGAAGGTAGGATGTAATCCAGTCGAGAGCAGTCCCTTCTATGCCAGCTTTGTGGAGTCTTTGAATTAGGGTGTCACGGTCAACTGTATCAAAGGCAGCCGAGAGGTCCAAGAGAAGTAGTGCAGCAACTCCATTGAGGTCGACTGTGTTTTTAAGATCATCCCAGATTGCTATGAGTGCCGATTCAGTGCCTCTTCCAGGGCGGAATCCAGTTTGGAAGTTTGAAAGTACAGAATTGTCCTCAATGAATTGTGACATCTGGTGAATGCTGCTCTTTCTATCAGTTTGCCCAGGAAACATCCATTTGTGATTGGTCTGTTGTTTTGGGGTCTTGCAGGTCTACGTTTGTTTTCTTTAATAACGGTCGTATGTATGCCTTTTTTAGGTCTACAGGAAAAGGTCCTGTAGTTAAAGAGTTGTTGATGATTCTTCATACAGGTGTGGCAGCAAAAGTAGATAAAAGAATGTTCTTGAAGATGTGTGGTGGGCAAGGGTCAGAAGGGCAACCGGATGGTCTGCTTGCTTTGACCAAATCCATAAATTCACCTTGTGATATTTGTTTGAAGGACTGTAGAGGCTGGGTTGGTTTATTCTTAGAGGGTATTTTAGGAAAGGATGTCAGTGTAGGGTTCCAGTCTCCCTTGTTTTCTGTCAATTTGTTATTACACTAATAGTGAATAATAAAAATAAAAGTAGTATACAATTAATTGGAATATGACCTTTCTTGGCTTTTAAAATGCTTTTAAAATGTAGGTTGTGTGTGTGCTTGTGAGAGTGTGTTTATATGAGAGAATGTTTATGTGTGAATGTGTGTATGCCCAATCATGTGCGTGGGTGAAAATGAAGGTCAAGGGGCATGTGATGTCAATTCCACTACCTCTGGCATTTTGGTGACTTGATGTCCATGGATATGGAACCTCCACTTAATTGTTCTGATTTGGACTGGGAGAGAACTTTGGTTCTGACTTGCAGGCAGTGAAGCGACATCCATGGATGGGTCTGAAATTTGTACCTGGTGTCTCGAACTAGAATCTTATGGCAAACACTGGGCTAAAGGTTATTCTTGGACCAACACTGATAACGAATATTGTTTGATTGACTTGCAGCGTCCTGATATTATCACCTTGTGCAGGACATCCTTCTGTGAGGTGGAGGGGAAGTTGGTTGAGCATGGCATGGACAATAGTTTCAAAATTCACAGATATCTGGAACTGGTGGTTTCTCGCCTACAGTTAAAAAATGATGTCACTTAGGGAGAGCACTTTGCACCAGGGAACAGAGAAAAAAAATCAATTTATGTGATTTCCATTTACAAATGTTTAACATCTGGACTTTCAGTCCAGTTGGTTTCACTGTAAACCAAGACAACATTCCCCAGAATGGACTGGTATGTTCAGTAAAGGTAGGTTGCTGGACATTGAAGGATCACTTAAATTAGCACAATTTAAATTTTGACAAATGTAGCACTTGGTTCAAGACCTTTATCCACCTAAATTGGCTCCATCTTTGATGCTGGCACCCACTGCAGGGGAAGTTAAACAGTGATTGTATAACGGAATTCACATGGCAGACCATTTGAATCTTTTTTGGTTGACAAACCCACAAAATGTGGGTCCATTTTTGGAAATAAAATAATCTTTGCCCAAACTCCATCTGTGGGGAAGTGCCTCTCAGCAAGAGGAGGATGTTTCCACAACAAAATACCAATTGTGTATATGGCTGTCTTGGACAGGAAGAATGCTAGTGGGTATAACAACAGAGCACCTACCCTAAATAAGGCAACCCTTTGGTGTGATTTCAAGTGGCATCCAGTTCACACAATGCCTTTCTTGCCAGCTGAACCTGTGAAAGCTCCATCATCATGTAAACTGTGAATCCATGACCTCTAAATAAGGTGGGCAAATGCGCTATATGTACATTTTAGGTGGATGGCCTGTTACCACTCACCCATTTAGGCACCATATGCATGCACAATATTTTTCCCAGAACAAACAATGGAGAAAAAGCCTCAGGAATGTTGAAGTAAATAAGAGGATCTGATAGTAGGAGAGAATTTTCTCAGATGGCCGTGGGCATACCATAAAGGGGTTCGAAACAAATCCATTTTTTTTTATTTTGCTCTCCTTCTTGTTTCTGTATTTGATCTGGGGCGGTTCCTCCTTAAGAATGGAGGAGCATTGCCCTGCCTGCTGCGAGTGCAGCAGCAGGCAAACACAAATAAATATAATAGCATAGTAATGCCATTTTATTTTGCCACTAGTTTGCGCTGAGTACAGCGCTAGCATGAATGCATGGGGTGCGGATGAATCCTGCAACTGCATGGCCAGCCCAACATGCGCACTGTAGGCCCAGCAATTCCAGGGCTTTCAAACAGCTAGGGTATTGTTGGCACAGGCCCAAGCCTCACAATGAGCACTTGGTTAGCCTGCTCCCACCAATCCTGGAACTGCTGTCATGCTGAAAACAACATGAGAGCAGCTCCAGGGTTGGTTGGATTTGCGTTACCACTGAGCAGGAAGGAAGCCCTTCCATTCCTGCATGTGGTCTGGGGGAGAAGTGCTGCACCAGGGAAAGCCAGAAATATGGTGAGTTTGGCACCATCAGGCCCCACCATATATTTGTCCTGCAGGCTGCCACTGTTTTTTGATGCCAAACATTTTAAAAACAATGTACTGTAGCCAGGACTCAACTATTTAGATGGAACATTGGAAGGACCCCAAGTAGTCTTGGCCCATGTGGTTGCGTTCTGGACTGAATTGTTTGAGGCATTCTCAAGGACAGCAACAAAAATTAGAGGCACTCAGTTTTCTTTCAGATGCAGACATGATTTTCTGGTGTAGACTAAAAATGCTCATGCTACTTTGGTAGTATTCACCAATAAACACCAAGAAATCCTGGCAACACTCTAAGTCAAATTCTTATTTTCATATTTTTCTGCCATGATAAAAGTGCCTAAATGCACATTAATCATCATTATTAAATTCCGTGCGAAAACAGTGGACACAGATTAAAATAAATGAGTGGTTCGATTTGAGAAATAAAAACTAACATAGACAGAAGGCTAAACTTACAATATTGTGTATTTAATCGGTTTCTTCTAATAGAATGGGGAAAGAAGATTGCCTTAGCTATCAGTGACAAACCAGTAATCGTCAATCAATAGTGGTCCATAGTGGACTTTCCAAGAGTGTGTCTTTGAACCACTGAACAACTCACTAATGTACTAATGTACTGGCATGTGCAAGGCTTGCTTTGCTTACCTGGTTCTCAAAACTTACTTGAAAAATCGTGTTACACCAAAAGCTCTAGCAAATTGCTGCCTAATTTCCATATGGCCAAATATGAGGAATCAGTGTTGTGCAACATTTAGCCATAATTTTCTCCAAACCGTCTTGCGGCTGGTAAAAATTCATCATTCCTAGGGGTACATCATGAAATTAGTGGGATATTTTGCAAGTGCCCTTTCAGAACATAAGTCTTAATTTGTAAATTTGCATAAAATTGTGATGTAAAATATGTAAATGTACCCTTTTTTTTTTAATTCTGGGGAGTGGGCATTTGGGATTACTTGCTGACATATGGAGGGGTGTACTGTGTCCCGCCACTTTCAAATAACACCAGCCATCGCCAATAAGCACCAGGAAATCAGAATTTCATCAAATGGTTGACTGCTTTCATAGCATGCTTAGTTTTGTGAATACCTGCACTTCCTTTTCCCGATTAAAACACTGGTAATGGGGCTGCAGAGGGCTAGGCCATGGAGGAGACCATAGAGCTTGTTGTATGAATGGCCTTATCAGAGGAAAGAAGGCTAATAATCCCAAAGATGCATCCCTACAGAGTTGAGGCCTCTGTGACAACTGTCCTGCTCTGTGCACTTGCAGAAATGGAATTGTTAGTTCTAGGCACATATTGTGTAACATGCCATAATGAGAGACTAAAATATGTTGGCAAGATAGGTGTAAGAATACCAATTTCTTTAGAAACACCTATAATTTATCATTTTACACTTGCCTCTGGTAACGCATAAAAAAGGGATACCGGGGGGTGTCTCAAGCCATTTTTAGGGTTGAGCACACAAGCACTCTGGACCATGTTATAATCTCTATGTGTCCTTCTACCCACCACCATGTCACGCCCGTCACTTTCATTAGTTCATGGGCTTCCCTTTTAAAAATTGATTGATTCCATTTGTGAAAGGCATGCATCCGTTATGCCTTTTCCCGTGTTTAGCCCTCCTCGAGCGCACCAGTAAACTACTGAAAACATATGAAGCTCTGTGTTTTCAGCTGGTTTCTGGACTACTTTATCTTTTAATTTCCTGTGCAGCGCAATCTTGCTGGGCAGAAGTCGAACGCTTTGCATGACATCGACCCTGTTACATGGATAGTTGCACTTTTGCTGGTTACATGGATAATTGCACTTTTGCCAATAAGTTTCACTGCAAGCAAACTTCTATTTCCTTTTCTGTGTCTCCCTCATGCTCATGGCAACTTTAGGCTCGCATATGTGAAACTGTTTTACTTTTCATTATTAGTTTATGCGGTGAGAAACGTCCGGTTAGGAGTTTACAACGTTAATAGCTCTAACGCGAGCAAACTCGAGACCCGTTGCATTGCAAATGCTTGTTATCCTTCTCACTCCGCATTCCACAATATCTACAAGTGCTCCCTGGAATGTGGTTGAGCCCATTCTGATTTGTACAGACTAGGATGAGACCTGAGGATGTTGGATGACACTAATGGACTGTGCAGGGGTTTAAAAAACAACCAAGCAATTGTTCCTGGAACTTAAATAAACTTATTGAATAAGCAACAGGGTCAGACTGGGGTGCTCTAGCTTGAGAGGGGGATTCTTTCCTGCTCCCTATAAAAAGATTAGAGTTAGTTCTCTCTCCCCTCCTTCCTGGATTGTATATTCATACAACCCAAGATGGTTCGGTGAGACATATGAATTAAGGTATATTCAATGTAGTCTGCTGAAGAAGTTTGGGAAGGAGTTCTAGCTTGCTACACTAGCTGCCTTGAGCAGGAGATTTAGGTTCCAAGGATTAAAGGAACATGTTTGGATCCCATAAGGATCCTTAAACTTATTGTGCTACTATAAACTGGGAAACAGAATAATTAAGGAAAATATTAGGATCTGGCATTTAGGAATTAAAATTTATTAAATGAGCTAAACATATTTTGATTCATATTATTCTAGGCGAAAATTAATGTCTCAAAGTTATTTGAAACACGTATTAAACCCTGAAGTGAGAAAACATATATTGGCATTAGGTGTAGAACAAATATATATACCTATGCAGGTTCCAATGCATCTGGCAGTGCACACCAGGGAATGGTACATCTGCGGTTGTGGACGAAATTTGAACTCAGAGGGGCTACATAATCTTTTAAATTGCCTGAAATTTCAGGGTCTTATTGCCCGATTAATGAAATGTGATCACTGAAACATGGAACACGCAATAGACATAATGCTTTGAAACTATTTTTGACATGAGGCCAGCAGGAAATATGTTATATGGTGGTAAAATTCTTTCATAAATGTGCTAATCATTGGCAGGGCCTGGACGGCTGTGAGTAATGGTAATTCTAATTTCTCTAAAGTATTAGTCCAGTGCCCAGTGCTAATTTTTTAATAACGTTCACAAGCTGCGGATGAATTTTAAAGATTTTACATGGATTCTGTTCAATAGATGGCTTTAAGTGATATTCACTATAGAGGGTAACTGCAAAAGATGCAAAGGAAAGAAATAGCATGTAAATATATGCATGCATAGATGTTCATCTAAGGCCATGTATACATTTTCGAATTGTCAGCATTCACATACAATACGACCGTACAAGTGTATGAGTCTATGCCAATCTGCCTCAATTTGTATATCCAGTCAAGGGTTGATTGGCAAACTTCATAAGTATGAACAAGCATTTAGAACTTGTAAGCTTGTGTTTATAGATCCATCGAACCCAACTGCCTGTAAAGCCATGGCTGCACCCAGAGGCACCAAAAGATAATGTCACTTATAACAACTATTCTCCTTCCCAGACCCACTGGTTGTACTCTACAAAAAACCAGAACATGTCCTTGGGGAGCCAGGTAGGTGTAGATGAAATGTTAGCCGTATCGACACACTGCAGAACAGCACCACAAGTCTACTCTATGGACAACATTACCTGCACATATGTCCCCTACATGTGCTAGGACTTTCCACCACTAATGTCTGTCTAGCACACCAAAGATTGTCTTACATTGAAAAACCCTACCCAGTCACTTGCACATATATCCTCTATATGTACTAGAACTTTCCACTACTAATGTCTGTCTAGCACACCAAAGATTGTCTTACATTGAAAAGCCCTACCCAGTCACTTGCACACATATCCTCTATATGTACTAGAACTTTCCACTACTAATGTCTGCCTAGTACACCGTACATTGTCTTACACTGGAAAACCCTACAAAAATACACACCGTCATTGAATAGCACATTATCAATTTATATTATAACTACAAGACCTGTCTTTCAAGCCTCTTCTCCATCTCCAAACTCCATTGGTCTTCTCTTTCTAGCAGTGCCAGAGTGCCATCTAGATTGGCCACACAGGAAGGAGAGATGACAGAGGCTGGTAGGTACTGTTCATCATGTCACAAACTGATGAACTGCTGAACTGCATGTCCAATATAGAAAACACTGAATTACACGTCTTCTTCAGTCTTATTCACTAACAACACCACATGCATGTGATATCTCATGGAACCAAGTAGTACGTCTTCAATGTCAACATTGCCCTCACACACTTCTCAACCTTTTTGATACCTACCATTTGTGTCAGCAACCTCTAGGTATGTACTCAACAAATGTACATGTGTCGAGACGTCTGCATATTAATAGATGTCAGTCCTGTAGGTGAGAAGCTGTCTTACGGCCATGTCACAGAACATGACTATTCCTTAATCGTCTTCGATCAATGCCTGTAATCCTGTCATTTCTTTTCATTCTGCTGCACTTCCTGTTGGTGCAGATAGTCGCATGTTAACAAGTGTGATACCATGATATGCCATATCCAGCCATACAACTAACGCAAACAGCATTGTTGTGCCAGCAGAACTCAGACAAGACAGCACATAAGCAAAAAACAATTCCTTCTTCCCTGTATGCATTGAACTTCCATCTTCAGTATGTACCATTATGACATCACATGTCCCAATCTGTGTTCTTTTGCAGCTGCAGTGACTCACTATCCTCTGGTGACATAATTGTAACACATCCACAATGTTGTTTCAGAGGTGCCTGACAAGAAGGACATCACATTACTGTAATGGCATTATGCGATTATGTAACCTTCCAGCAAATAACATGTATGCATCCGATAGTCAAAAGGCTAAACATAGATAATGATTATGATTAGAGATGTGTGTAACTTGCATCATTTAGATATTTGTAATTATGTGAAATTTTGAAAAAAATATGTGAAATTACATATAATTATGTGAAATGCAAAACAGACGTTTGGCGCTACATTTTTGCGAGAAATGCATCCTTGCTTGCATTTCGTTCACAATGAAACAGTTAGGGGGTCATTCCAATGTTGGCGGGCGGCGGAGGCCGCCCGCCAGAATTCCCCCCTCCGAAATACCGCGCCGCGGTCAAAAGACCGCTGCGGGTATTACAAGTTTTCCCCTGGGCTGGCGGGCGGTTGCTGAAAAACCGCCCGCCAGCCCAGGGGAAAACGACCTTCCCACGAGGATGCCGGCTTGTAATCGAGCCGGCGGAGTGGGAAGGTGCGACAGGTGCAGTGGCACCCGTCGCGTATTTCAGTGTCTGCAAGGCAGACACTGAAATACTTTGCGGGGCCCTTTTACGGGGGCCCCTGCCGTGCCCATGCCATTGGCATGGGCACGGCAGGGGCCCCCAGGGGCCCCGCGACCCCCCCTACCGCCATCCTGTTCATGGCGGCTTTCCCGCCATGAACAGGATGGCGGTAGGGGGGGTCGGAATCCTCATGGCTGCAGAGCGCGCTCCGCAGCCATGGAGGATTCACACGAGCAGCGGAAAGTCGGCGGGAGACCGCTGACTTTCCGCTTCTGACCGCCGCTGAACCGCCGCGGTCAGAATGCTCGTTGGAGCACCGCCAGCCTGTTGGCGGTGCTCCCGTGGTCGGTGGCCGCCAGGGTCAGAATGACCCTCTTAGTGTTAAAAAGAGTGCAAAAACACAAGCGTTGCACTCTCGTTTCGGTAGTTTGCTTTTTCCCTGTGTACGCACACTACGGCCCTCATTCTGATTCTGGCGGGCGGCGGAGGCCGCCCGCCAGAATTCCGCCATCCAAAATACCGCGCCGCGGTCAAAAGACCGCGGCGGGTATTTCAAGTTTTCCCCTGGGCTGGCGGGCGGCCGCCAAAAGGCCGCCCGCCAGCCCAGGGGAAAACGACCTTCCCACGAGGATGCCGGCTCGTAATCGAGCCGGCGGAGTGGGAAGGTGCGACGGGTGCATTTGCACCCGTCGCGTATTTCACTGTCTGCCAAGCAGACAGTGAAATACTTGTAGGGGCCCCTTACGGGGGCCCCTGCAGTGCCCATGCCATTGGCATGGGCACTGCAGGGGCCCCCAGGGGCCCCGAGACTCCCCCTCCCGCCATCCGGTTCCCGGCGGGAGAACCGCCAGGAACTGGATGGCGGGAGGGGGAGTCGGAATCCCCAAGCCGGCGCAGCAAGCTGCGCCGGCTTGGAGGATTCCTGGGGGCAGCGGGAAACCGGCGGGAGACCGCCGGTTTCCCTTTACTGACCGCGGCTAAGCCGCCGCGGTCAGAATGCCCCGCGGGGCACCGCCGGCCTGTCGGCGGTGCCACCGCGTCCCGCGGCCCTGGCGGTTCTATACCGCCAGGGTCGTAATGAGGGCCTACATTTTTTCTGCAAACAGTGCTTAATGACACACCATGAAGTAACAGCATTATTTTGGGAATTTTGCATAAAAAATTTAATTTGGAATTACCAAAACTACGAGAGATTACGCGGGCATAAAAGGAATTTAGCCCAGCTCTCTTCTTAATGTAATCCAGTGGTTCCTAACCTGTGGTCCACGGACCTCAGGGAGTCCGCGACTGCTTGAAAATTAAATGACATTAACAGATTAGGGGCCAGATGTAGCAAAGGTTTTTACCCATTGTGTGTCTATGGGAAAAAGTGTTCGTACATATGGCCCTAGGTCCCCAGCTTTCAGTAATGACTCATTGGGGGGGGGGTCCCGGATTTGAATTATGGTTCAGTGGGGGTCCCCGGGTTCCAGTAATGATAAAGTGGGGGTCCGCAACAGTCAAAAGGCTGGGAACCTCTGATGTAATCTATGTATTGAGCAACATTTCCTTTCAATAATGCCTGATGTGGCTTAATGAAATCCTGTTCTGTGCCTTGTAATGTGCATTACCACTTTTTTATCACCAACATCTGCATTATCACGTTCATTAATCCAATAATCTGTGCCACCACAGTCGTAACGCACCTCTGGCAAATTGGACATGATAAGGGATGATATCACTGGGCTGATTTCAACCACTGTGCAGCAGCTGTTAGTGTGGCTGCATTTTGTCTGTAAAAGGAATGGCCTCTATCTGAAGAGCACTAACCGTGTAAAATGATTTTTGAATAAAATATTTTGATATTCCTCACTCTGCTGCATGTCCATTAACCAAAATATATGTCTCTTTCATTCACAGTCCCTCTGGGAAAACAGTCTAGCCACAATGCTCTAGGGATAATGAGCGGTCAGTTTGCTATCCCAGGAGAGAATCGCCTGCCCTTGCAGGCCACTAAGTTGGCTGTGGATCTAAGGGTTGAAAATGAGGAGCTTGTTTTACTGATGAAGGACATTGTGGATTCTCCACCTTCCACCAACTCTGCATCCACCTGGAACAGCACACAGGAAGACTGCCCAGTCTCCCTCATGTGATAATCTTCTAGGTTGAAATTTTGTAAATACTTCGCCCAAGGCTACAGGCTCTTTGACACAGCTATTCACGACTCACAAAATAAAATGCAATTCCATTATTCAGTACTAAATAATACATGCAGGACAAGCAAAGTGAGCTTTCGCCCACAACCAGCCACCATTTGCTTTTTTGCATCACCCACAACTCACTCTTCCACATTTCGTCAATAACTAGACATGCATACCCTTACGCATGAATGGAGAATTGGATCTGTGCAGACCAGCATTGTGAGAGGAGGACTCTTTATATAAGAAATATGATGCCTATAACTCTGGACCCCTGGAATGGATATGCACCAAACTGGTACTATGCAGCTAAGGTCCAGCTCACCAATTTCTATGCAGTTCTGTACAGGGGAAAAAGTTAACTTTGGGGAAAAAAAAGATGTGCTTTACAATTCTAGCCACACAGCTGATCTTGTCCACAGCTACAGCAAAGAAATGCTGAATGGATTCATGCCAAACTTGGCAGGAAAGCAAAACTTACTCAGAAAGCATTATTTTTATGATTTGGTGTAAAACCAGTCAGAAGATTTTGAGATATTAAGATTTTATTTAAAGTGATGGGTGGGCTTCAAAGGCTTAGCCCCTTTATACATCTTAGAAAACTGAAAATCTTGTTTTTGGAAATTGCAATTCCTCTGAATCATATTTGAATCCGAATGTTTTCGAAGATGTGATTAATTGCTAGAGGGGATCAACATTATTTTTTTTCTACTCTCATGAATTTCCATGCTGTGGA
This sequence comes from Pleurodeles waltl, assembly GCF_031143425.1. Taxonomy (NCBI): domain Eukaryota; kingdom Metazoa; phylum Chordata; class Amphibia; order Caudata; family Salamandridae; genus Pleurodeles; species Pleurodeles waltl. Next base: position 1,651,436,493 of record NC_090445.1, on the reverse strand, counting down.
AAAAAAACACAGAAAGGAAGGAGTTGAGGGAATTAATGGAGTTGCCTAACACAAAGGTAGAGATGACAGGCAATCAGAGACCTGGAAAATCAAGACCATGTTTACAGAACAAAATAAGACTAAGTTAAAAGAACACCCCACTTGCTGCACACACCATAGGTCATTGATAGCTTGGGTTGGCAGTCTGATAGGTGAAGCACATGTGTCCAACCTCAGCAGTGAACAGCCGAGGACATGCGAGGTGGCGATTGGCAACCTACAATGGTTTGGTTGCAGGGCGTGGCCTAGGGTCAGGCCTTATGGACAGACCCCACTGTACACAGCTAAAGGCCATGCAGACAGCACAATGCATATGTGTCTGCTTAATGCACTATATCATAAAAACCCCTAGAATTTCACTGAAAAGTCACAGTTACAGGTTAATCATGGTTGTTTGAACACAGATTCAAAAAAGCCTTGAAATATGGCAATCGTGATAAGCAACACACAACGCACACCATAACTCCTGCTGCTAGGCGTGCTCAACTTACCACTTTGCCAGTGGCACAGGAAAAAAGGCTATCTACCAGAGCAAGACCTGATGAGGACATGTAGCATGGTATGTGCTGAGTGTTGCTTCCCATAACTGGCAAATTTCAGAGATTATTTTTGGGTTTGCCAAACCATAACTAACCTCCGTACATATAGTCACTGAAAAAACAATGGTTAAAGTGTGACATTATAGTTAGGTGTTGAAATTAGATGAAAGGTCATGTTTAGAAAAAACACTGAAATTCAACGAAAATATAGTTATGTAAACTGAATATAACTTCTATACCTGTAATGCACTAATTATGACCGCACATATTACATCACTTTTGATATTGCAATGTAAGTCCACATTACACATGACCTATTATTTAGTTTTATATTACATGTTACAACAATGAGCACTAGTTGAAATTAGAATGTTTCGGTGTTATTTATCTTTCATGAATAAATTGTAGAAGAAACAGTAGACTACTGAGAGACCCATGGGCTTAGGCGACATGGTGGCTACAGTGCTTTCAGCATAATTATGGATTTATCAAATTGACCAAATAATGTGTCCAATAAATTGCGCAATTTGAAGATTTCATACAAAAGTTGTTTTTAGCTCAAATGGATGAAAATAACACTGACATATAGTGTGTCACATAATTTGCCTTTTCTGACACATAATTAAAATTACTTTGCCTCATAATTTATTCCTCCAAGCAACAAATTCATTATTAGCCCTAACAATGGTAACGCTCTGCAGAGTAGGTTGGTGGAGTGTTATTGTGATACTGAAATTCACACTTCAAATTGAAATAGAAAGGTGTAGAAATAAGAGAAGAGAGTATGTAAAAAACCACGGAAGTTCACCAGTTATAATTTAGTGAACTAACTATAATGTGTGCCCCTATCATGCACTGCATGTGACCTCCCCTATTAGATCACTTGTGATATATTAAATTACATCACTGATGGACATTTCATATGCAACCAACCACTTCAGTGGCGGTTTGGCCAGGCCCTGTTCCCAACCCTCATCAGGAGGGCCCTGAGCAATAGAAGGCAGGCTACAGGCCCAGGCTTCAAGCCTGGCTCTATACCCACTCCTCTACAAATAGCCAACAACTCCTTTGCATACGGCCTTCAGTCGTTCACGGCAGAGGGTCATGTGCAGAGGAAGGCTGAGGTCTGGCTGTTTGCCCATCCCTCCAAAGGAGAGCTGTGCACAGTGGAGGGATGCCCTCAGGGCCCCCCAACCCTTTGCTGGTAGCCGACCCCTCCAATGCGCAGTGGAGTGTGAACTGCAGGTCCTGGCCACTGCCCAAGCCATGTGACCACCACTCCACAGTCAGACAGAGGATTAGCCATGGGACCTCTATTGACTAATCCACATACACCAACTGCTGTGCTTTGAATGGCCTTTGGCCGTCTATAGCAGAGTGTTGGCCACAGGCAGAGTCTGTCCTGCAAGTGAATGGAACTGCACAAAACGTAGCTAAAAGTTAGTACTTCATTCACAAACCGTGCTTTTTGTAATTTGGTGTTAATCCATTCAGACGTTTTTTAAGAAATCCATGTGTGAAGAGGTTTTAAAAAGACAGTAGGGCATGCGGGAGTCATCCAAGAGCCCTGCAGCATTGAAAGTTTAAAAATAGGGCCCTCTGATTGGCCAAAGGAACTTTTTCTTCTATCCTCTGTTTTGGTACAGTGGAACCGAAAGCAGACCCATGGTACCGAGCAATTTGATTAGCTGGCAGCAAACAGTACGGCTCATGGAGTCCCTGCCTCCAGGAAATGTTTAGGATATAGGTTATTAAGCGACAAGGATGGGACGCACAGGGGGACCCCAGGGGCCAAAATGTAAAACCTTCTGCCTGGTTCTATGGACAAGCCTCCATAGTTTAGCAAAATACATTAGATACATTCTTATGATGGGCACAATGGCATACACACTTAGAGACATGCTTACAACACCAATGTTAGACAACCCACCTCTAAGTGGGGGCCCCTACATTCTACATTATTCAACAACCTGTAGTGCCTCAAATCTTCAGAAAAGTTCTGGAAATTAAGCTCTCCATTTAATAAATGCCCTCACTTCATAAATCCTGGCTACAGTGCTGTCTTGTTAAGAAGGGCACATGCCCAGAATCCACTACTGCAAAAACAGCAAGGTGATGGATGGAGTGCTTGAATTAATCTCAGCCACTGGCAATCACTCGGGCCGCATCCCAATCCATCGTTTTTTCACCCACCATGCCCCCACAGTTTGGACACAGCCATATGCAAATCATTCTTGACCCTGCTTCCCCATGGGAACAGTCCAGTTCGAACTTCCAAGCAAGGTCCTCCCTGGATCAGAAACAAGCATCCTGGGACCAGTTTCGGGGTATCACCCCTCTTCAGCCAGGCTAACCTGAATCTACATCTGGGCATACCCGGCATACTTACGTTGGCAAATGCAAAAACAACAAGGTGATGAATGGAATGGTTGACTTAATCTTAGCTACTGGCAATTGCTCAGGCCACTCCCAATCCATCTTTTTTATGCTCATCATGCCACCGCAGTTTGGACCCAGCCGTATGCAAATCTATCATGATCCTGCTTCCCCATGGGAACAGTCCAACCCGAACTGTCAAGCTAGATCCTCCTGTACCAGAAGCAAGCATCCTGGGACCCATTTTGGAATCCACTATTGTCAAGAGTTTTTGCCTTTTTCACTGATTTGTTGAGACAGGTTTTGGCTTGAAGCCTCAACTTACTTTCAAACATGCCTCTGCAACCCACAACAGGTGCACTCAGCATTCACCTTGTTTAATATGGAGTACTATTTGGACTCCAAACTTTAGTGATTTGTAAACTGTGCATCTCTAACCTTAAACATATACAATCACACTTGCTTCCAGAGATTATGCTATTTCTATGCTATAGATCCACACATGTACAACCAGTAACTCTATACCGTTTATGAATATGGAGATATTGCTGACGCCATCAATTATGTCATTTCACATGTCATCAGCCATGTCTTCAATGATGTAATTAAAGATGGAAGAGTGATGTAATGTGAGGTAATAAGCAGTAAATGGTTCATGCACTTGTTATAGTTTAGTAAGCTATAACTGGTAAATTTCAGTGTTTTTTAGTTCTGAAACACTAGTTTTTATCTTATTTCAACACTTAAATCTAATGTAACTTTAACCTCTGTGTATATATATATATATATATATATATATATATATATATTAAGAAGGAAACTGCACACTGCCTATGGGCTTCTGAGCGCCGTGATGCCTGTGAGCATCACTAGGCAGAGCACTGCATATAGATCAAAGAAACAACTTCCCACTCCAATACTCAAATATAGAAAGTCACAGCACCCCGAGGAATATTTTATTTTTGCAAGATTTCATCCATTTGTATTCATTTGTTGTATTTAGAATTAGGAATAGACATGGTACTCATGCTTTGTATCTTTCAGTTAAAGGTATTGCATAACAATTGCAATTTCCTTACATCTATTCACTACTTTCACAGTAACAAACCTTTTGTTTTAAGTGAATTTGTACGTCTTTGTATTAAAAGTATGTTTGTGTTAGAGAATGAAACAATACTTCATTACCTGATCTTTCTTTAAAGCTTGTTGTGGTAAATTGCCCAACGTGGCTTGATTTTACAATAATAAGGCATGGCTATTAACTATCATTTGCATTCTCAAATGTTCACAACATGCATTGCATAAGTGATTTACTAGAGTGTTAGTGTATAATTTCCACCACTACAAGATGACATGAATATCTGAGATGTAAACACTTTCTTTTCAAGATTCATCAGGCATTAGTTTGCTCTTGGAAGCTTTCCAAAATAATGTGAAGTGTAACCAAAATGTATTTGAATTTATTTACATTCATTGTAAGATATATAACCTTTTGACCATAATACAACAAGGTATGATACATTTTGCATGAATGTAAATGGACAACAGGCCTTTCCAAGATGGCGTTGAATTGTGCCATCACTGGTTTTCTCCTTTTACTTTGTTTATTGTATTGTCAGCACTAGTTTGCATACTTAATGCACCTTGAAACCAAAGATGAGCATTGTGACAAAGATGTGTAAATGCCGAAACACATTAATGTGTTTTTCTCCACTGAAAATGGATTATATCTTGCAAAACAAAAACTTGATCTCTGGTCCATCAACCAGATAAGTGTCCATATGGAATATCGAGTCAGTGTGATCTGAGAGCAACACTGCTTCACACATGGAACATTTCCAAAGTCTTTTATTTTCTTTCCAATCAGGAATTATTTTTCTTTTTATGGTAGAGTAGAAAACAACATAAAACAGCCACAGCTAGCACGTGTTTTGTCACAGATGCTTCTTCAGTGCTTTGACTGACTGATTTAATGTCCTACCTTCAAAGTAAGTCAATGGTGAAAAGATAGTAGCGCTGATGCCAAGCCATTACTGAATAAACTAATGTTCAATATAAATCATCTGACAGACCGCAGAACATTATCCGGTCACTGCAGCATTTACAATTATTTGCTTTGTACATAATATCAGAGGCATTCAACCATGTGTGAATTATTGATTACAGTCTACAGTGATGATTTATAGTGGATATTAATTTAACCAATATTGGCTTGGCGTCAGTGTTACTATCTTTTCTCCATTGGCTTACCTTGAAGATAGGGTGTTAAATCAGTCAAAGTCCTGAAGACGCAACAGATATCAATCCAGAAGGATATGGTGGTCAGAAAATTGACTTGTTTGGTTCTGCTGTTATGACTATCAGATTCAAAGGACGTGAGACAGTGGGTAAAGTTTATGTGGCTAAAAGAGGCAAGAATCTGTTAGGCTGGCGCCATCAAAGAGAATTAGGAATTATTCTAAACCCAAATTCTCCTTATCAAGAGTTGTTAGTGTTGCATGTCAGTGATGATGCAAGTGTTGCAAGTGAGTTTCCGGAAGTCTTTGATGAGAAGCTTGGTATGTTAAAACATTTCAAGCATAAGATTGTTTTAAAATCTAATGCCAAGCTAGCTGTACATAAGGTCAGAAAACTGCTGCACTGTATGCTAAAACCACTGCAAGAAGAATTGGGCAAACTACTGCAGCTATGTGTGTTAGTAGAAATAGAAGCCTCTGAGTGGATAGCGCCCATAGTCTTAGCACCTAAGGACAATGGCACGAAACTCAGAATGTGTGTGGATTTAAGGGGGCTCAACCAATATACCTGGGTTGACTGGAAACTCTTACCAAACATCAAGGAAACGTTGACCATGTTGGCAGGAGCAAAGGTTTTAAGTCTTATGGACCTTTCAGCAGCCTACCACCAGGTGTTGCTCCTAGTCTAGGCCACTTACCTCTTTTATCACTCCTTTGAGAGCTTTCAGATTTGACAGAATGCCCATTGGGCTGTCTTCAGCTGCTGCTTGCTTCAAAGGTTGATAAGAGAGGTGCTTAAGAGTGTCAAACAGGAGATGTTTTTCAGGAAGCCATCCTAGTATATGGAGAAGACAATAAAAAGCATGGTGACACTCTGAGAGAAGTTTTCACAATGATAAAGAACAGTGGATTCACCTTGAAGAGGCAGAAATGTAAATTCAAAGTTAGTACTGTTTCTTATTTGGGGCATACTATCTCAGTGGACGGTTTCAGTCCGAAGTTGGAATTGACGAAACCCATCACAGCTGCCCCTACACCAAGTGATAAATACCAAGTGAGGTCATTCCTTGATCTTGCAGAGTACTATTCAAAGTTTGTGCCAAATTTTACAAGTGTTGTGCAGCCCCTGGGGTTACTTTGGAAGAAAGTGGCAAACTTTGAGGGCTCTCTGAAATGTGTGAAAGCCTTTGTTGAAATGCGAAATAGGATTTGTAATATGCCCACATTTGGATGTTTTGATGTGAAGCAGAAGACTCGACTTACAACTGATGCCTGGATGAGGGGCCTGGGGCTATTCTCTCAGAAATAGTTGAGGGTGAGGGGAGGGTTGTGGCATTTGCCTCACGTTCACTTAAAGGTGCTGAGTAGTAATATTTTGTAATGTAACGTGAGGCACTTGCAAGTGCTTGGGCCATGAATTAGTTCAAGTTTTACTTGTGGGGTTTGCCTTTTGTTGTGAGTAGTGATCATAGACCTCTTGTCCAGATGTTTGCATGTAGAAATGTTGAGAACACCACTCCCCGAATAAAAAGATGGACTAAGAGTGTTATGCAATTCAATTTCCAGGTGGAGTATTTGCTGGGGTAAAAGAAATGCCCTGGCAGACTGCCTTTCCATGTTGCCCCTGAAACAGGGTTATGTTCTTATGGCAGAAGTTCCTGTGTTGTGGGTTATGGAGTCAGCGTTAAATAAGACAAAGAAGGGGTTAGGGGCTGACAAGAATGTTGTTCGTAAATTGGTGTCAGAGTAAGTCATTGGTGGTTGGCCTAATTTAAATGCAGTTCCAGACCATACAAAGGTGTTCTGTAGAATTAGGGAAGAACTGAGCATGGTGAGAGGTGAATTATATAGAGGAGATAGACTGATTTCTCCAGCACGGTTGTTTGGAAAGATTATCAACCTGGCCCATGAAGGACATTTGGTCAGAAATCATACTAGAGCTAGAGTAAGGGAGTGCTGTTGAAGGCTAGGCCTTTATAGGCAGGTGGAGGGTGTTGTGGAAGATTGTCTGCAGTGTGCTGGTTATGATAAAACTAAACTAGTTAGAACTGTTCCGCTATCTCCTGTCCATGTTTTGGATAAACCTTGGTGTAAATTAGGTCTGGATCTGGTGAGACATTTTGATTTGTTACCGCCCAATGAAATATTTGTCCTTGTCTTAGTAGATTAGTCCTCTAAGTGGGTCACAGCTTGTAGTGTCCATTCTATTACCACTAGAAGTGTATTAGAATTTCTGAGAGATGTTTTCGCGTGTGAAGCGGTTCCCACGACCATTGTGACAGACAATAGGGTTCAGTTTACCTCGCAAGAAATGAAGGATTTTCTGAACGATCTATCTTTTACTCATTTTCGCACTGCTCTCTTTGCCCCACAAACAAATGGCCTAGTGGAAAAAAATGAATCAACAGGTGAGGGCCGGTGTGCAGACTGCTCTGGACAAGAAATTATCACTCAAAGTCATTCTACGAGAAAAACTGTAGGCACATAGAAATTCACCTAATAGCATGACAGGAATTTCTCTATTCCAATCATTGAAAGGGAGGATGGAAGAATCTAAACTGAACCCATTGTGGCTGTGTCCAAGGACGGATGGAGGATCGATTGTGACTGACAAGGTAATAGCCAATCAAGACAAATATATAAAAACGTTTTGGTGACAAACACTCTACATCAGCGAGTATGGAATATTGGTGACTTTGTCTTTGTTAAGGGGTCCACTTGGTGTATGAAGGGTGAGTCCAAGTGTATGGGACCCAAGAAAATTATAGAGGTTAAAAGGAATGTGGTGGTATTGGAAGGAGGTGAGTTTTGGAGTATATCATGCCTAGCCACATCTTCAGGTGAGGACCTTGCAGGGCTTTTCCAGGAAGAATCTGTAAGGTCCTCAAGGGATGAACCTGGGGAGGTATGTGGTGATGACTGTAGTCCCAGGAGAAGTATGCGGGCTAGAAGATGACCTGTTCACTCCAGGAATTATTTAACAGATTAGACCCACACTTATTAGTCCTAAATGTTATTTATGTACCTGGTGATTATCATTTAGAAAATTTCGTACAGACAATAGTCCAGGGTTTATTATTCATTATTTGAGTTCATCTTCACGAGAATCTAGGGATAAGTTATATTTTTCATTGCTCTTATTTTCTTTATGTTGAAACTAGACATATGTATCCTCACCCTCTCGGTATTTTCACATGCCCTCATATTCTTCTCTTTTTTCTTGTCATATTTTATTCACGTTTAACAAAATGTAAATATGTTCTACTATGATGGGGGATATGTGTTGTAACCTGTTGTTCTTAGCCTGCTGTCCCTTTAACTGCAAGGTGTCATCAGGTAGAAACCTGTGTATCACAGATTTCTGACGCAGCAGTTGAAGGGTAGATTTTGACCTGTAGGCTGTGTACAGTGTTGGTTCGAGGTGGATGCAATAAATAACTTGAACCAGTTAAGTGTGGTGCACTTCTTGACACCTTGGACTCAAAGGTTGGTTCAAAAAGTCCTTTTTACTCTTGGTAGCAAATGTGAGACTGTGGAGATACTATTGGTGGATGAAGGAGCCAATGTGGCGTAACGGCCAGAGCTGCCAACTTTGGAGTTGGATAACCAGGTTCAAGCCTTGGCATCCTGTGATTCTGGGCAAATCACTTAGGACCTCATTATGATATAGGCAGTAAATGCCACCTACCGCCACAGCGACGGCCGACAAAAGACTGTCGCCATGGCTACCAGCCGACCACCATATTATGACCTTAGCCGGAATCCTGCCAGAAGGCTGGCTGAATTCCAGCTACGGTCATGGCGGCGGACGGCTGAAAGGTGGTACTGCTGCAAGCAGCAGCGCCACGCCAGTAGACTGCCGCCGACAGTATCATGATACGGCCTGGCGGTGTTCTGCTGGCAGCAGCTCCGCGTCCCGTCTCCTACCGGAAGACCCCCTGCAAGCAGGTAAGTCAGGTGGTCCGACAGGGGAGGGAGGTGTTGTGTGTGTGTGTGGGGGTGTGTGTGTGTATGTTTCTGTGTGTGTGCATGCGGGTGTGGGGCATGTGGAATGCGTGTGTGCATGAATGGATCTGGGTGTGCGTGTATGTTGTGATGTGTAAATGTGTGCATGCTTGTATGTATGTCAGTGTGTGTGCCTGGATGTATGCATGCGTGGGTGAATGTCGGTGTGCGTGTGTATGTCTGTGCGTGTAGGTGTGTGTATGTCGGGGGGGGTCGGACTCTGGGGAAGGGGAAGGGAGCGGGGGATACCCCTATCAGTGCCAGGGAATGAATTCCCTGGCACTGATAGTGCCTACCGCCATGGTTTTCGTGGTGGTAAAAAAGCCACGAAAACCATGGCGGTCGGCAGGGTCATATTCCCGTGGGCGGCCTAGTGACGGCCGCGGGACTGGAACCTGTAGTCTCCAGCCCAGCGGTCATTACAGCTGTGGTGGTCGGTGTGGTACATTAGCGGTTTGGCCTTTGCCAAACCGCCAAAGTCATAATATGGCAGATTGTAGAGCCAGCCTGTTTTCACAGTACTACCACCACTATAACACCAAATGCGGGGGTCATAATGACCCCCTTGATCTCCTTGTGTGTACCAAAAACATGTGTCCTTGTGTCACTTAACTGGTAGTCATGCAAATTGCTCCAATACCTTCCGATCAGGTTTGTGGTATAAAAAAACTGCAAGGAAAAAAATGGTGATGTAATTGGTTAAAGGGTGCCTGATATCACTTCACTGACCATTAGCAATTTGGAAAATCTATGCCTCATTGAGTCCTCTTAGCATGTCACCCAAAAGTGCATGTGAGTTTGCATAAATACATTGCATGGCCAGGTGGGGAACCTCGTGCTCCATCTGTGCCACAATGCATGCACAGTTGGCACTTTGTATGTAGCACTACTCAAGAATGTATCAAATTGTTCAACCATGTCTGTAGAACATCCACTGACTTATTTTCACAGAGGCTAAACAGCTGTTTGGGCTTTTAGTATCTTTAAGTGTCCAAAAAAAAAAACAGGCTTCCCAAACAAGTCTGGCAGAATGAAACAGAGAGGGGCGCTCTGCCCCTGTGAGTGAAGAACAATTTCCTATACTGGGCTGTGGCCCTTACGCAGTTTACACGAAACACATTTCTTGGCCATGACAATTCTCCAAGATGGGAGAGAAAGGTCCACTCGGAGGAGAATGACTGCACGGTGCTCAGCAGCGAAACATGTCATAAAAAAAATAAGATCTTAACCCTCTTGAAGCCAAAATGGCTGACTTTACAAAATCCTAACTTTTTTCGAAAGTCTGGCGCGTGCAAAGAAACAAACATTTGGCTCCATGGAACTTGGTCGCATTCCAGGATGTAAATCGACCTTTACGTGTTTTACAAAGAAAATTAAGGTTTTATTGTTCTAAAAAAAATCTAAAGTGTAATCACACCCCACCGCCGCCGCTAAAATCCGCAAGTGTCGCAGAGGAGAGAAGTGTGGATTAATCGCGGGCATTTGTTTCTACTGTAACAGACATTTTAACGTCTTTTCTGTTCTCGTCGATTGCAGAGGCAGAAAGAGTTTCTGCCAGTATATTGCAGAGCTGGCTACTTTTACATCACTCCGGCCTCAGCGGACAATTTTAAGTGAAAACAGACTCGTCCAAAGACCCCTCCCGCAGCTCTAGTCCCCTCGCCTCCCAGAGTCTGCGTTTGGCACCACCGAAGCCCCCTTCAGGTGACATGTGGGAAGTGCACTCTATAAAAGGCATCAGTTCTACAGTGCTCGAGAAGCCTTTCATTTGACCTAGACGTCCTAAAGCAGTGGTTCCCAACCTTTTGATTTCTGTGGACCCCCACTTTAACATTAATGGAACTCAGGGACCCCCACTGACTCATCATGGGAATCCAGGGACCCCCACCTGAGTCATTACTGGAAGCTGGGGACCTAATTTGTCAATATTTTTTCATATATTTTAATTTTCTAGGCTCTCGCGGACCCCCTGAGAAGGCTTCGCGGACCCCCAGGGGTCCCCGGACCACAGGTTGGGAACCACTGTCCTAAAGGAAGAAAATGTTCTTCTTGTTTAATAACGTAAAAATTAATATAAAAAACTAATGTCGCGAATTTGTAGACCTAATCATTTGGCAGACATAGCTGATGTAGTCTTTTTTTGTTTGGCTTTTGTGCACACGCCCGTGTTAGGAAAATGCATTTCCTATGAAATTTACCTGGAATAAATAAATAATAAAAGAACACCTTTTCAAGAACGAATTCAACATAGCCTCAAATTGCATTTATTAACAACTTCTCGGCGTGAAAATGCTAATATTTGGTACAAATAAAAGTTCTAGGTGTCAACTAATGAAGGAATGGCAAAGGTTAAAAGAGCAACGACCTTAACAAAAGGCAAATGATACAACAAGCACTGGCAAAGCCAGAAAGCCTTTGGGACTTAGCTTTGAGTGTGGTTGCGGTCCAGTGTCCCTGAAGCATTGCCAAAAAAATATGATGCAAGCATTTTTTTAAATTATCTATTTGGTTTGGTAATTAGGAAAAAAAGTAGTGCAAAAGACTTTTCGTCTTTTTTTGTAGCACCGGGGGTGGGAGCAACAGAGATAGCAAGGGTGGGAACATGGAGGGTGTGAGTTTGGGGAAGCAACGCAGGGAGGGAGGGACAGAAGCAACATGGAGGCAAGGAGTGGAGAGGAGAAGCAACGAGAGAGAGGGAAGTAGGGCATGGGTGGTTTGAAGCAACATGGAGGGCAGGGGTGAGGAGAAGCTGCAGGTGAAAGGGTAACATAGAGCGGATGGGGGAGAAGCACACATGCAAGATTGCAACGGGGGAAGTATACGATTGCTAGTGCAACATGGAGGGCATGGCCGACAGACAGCAACACAAAGTGCAAAGGGAGAGAACTGCACAAGAGAGGCAGCTGGAAAACCCATGCACTCCATGGAGTACTTAAAACATAAGAAAAAAAATGTAGTGCTAGAAAAGCAAAAGGTGTGTACATAGAGTCCAGCCAATCAAAGGAGATGGTAAAGAGGCAGTGCTCCCTGGAGGGACAAACACAAGATTGACAAGCTGGGGCACAAATAAGTAGCAGTCAAATGAGAGGGACAGGAAAACCAACCATTGCAATGCAAAAGGCTCGCCCGAAGCCCCTGTATGTTCCCAGTAAACCAACAATATGTCTTGCAACATACAGCGCATGGACTTTATAGTAGCCTCAACATAACGCTGAAACATGCTGTCATGGTAGAAATGGGACCCTAAGAACACCATGAAAAAGAGTAAAAAGTATATGAAAAAACATGATATGCCTGCCAGACCACTGGCATAACAAACAAGACATTTTTAGCAGCTAAAAAGATCTAACACAACTGTCACATGGAAGCGTTCGCTCGAGTTGTTCAACCCAAAATAAAATGATTCAGTGCACTTCAGAAACAGAGAGCCTTAAGAGGGAACTTAAAGGCTATAGGGAACTGCCTTTACCTGTGGTATCTCCATCTCCTCTCGATGATAGGGCTGTCTTCACACCTGTGGATGCTGGCAGGACAGCAGGTCTGGGGCTGCCATCCCTAGCATAAACTCTCAACTTATTTCTTGTGGGGCAAAGCAAGGCTGAAAGGCCTGAGGAACCTGGTCACTATACCTGAGAAGGTTCTGTGCACTGATTTGGAGCTGCTCACAGAGAAGGATGAGTGGTTGCTTACTCAGAACCTGACTCTAGAATTAGGTAATGTAGGACACCCCTCGAATTCTTTCAGAAAACCCCTCTCTAGAATTAGGTGATCTGCTGTTATCACTCTAATTTTCCATAATGGACGAGTGTTGTCAAGGCAAGGTTAGCCCCTCACTTTTATTTTATTGTAAAGCCTGTATTGCGCCATGACTTGCTGTTTGTGACAATCCTCAGTTGTGTGGGGAGGAGGATAAGGAGGTATATCAGGGCTCGAGTGCAAATCGTTCTCTCTCATCATCCAGAGTGCCTTTTGGAGTGGTGCATTTAAACATGTACATGTTCCCCGAGAGATAGGATCCCAGAGACCACTGATTTCCCTCGTTAAAGGGTGGTATTCACATTTGCTGGTCCTGCATCATTCAGAACAGACTTACGACATAACCAGCTGGACTAGTGAAGTTGTTCTCCTTTCATCCTGCTACTTGGGAGGTGCCAGAGATATTCTACAACTGCTTACCAGAGCTATCATAAGCAGGCTGTCCATAAGGAAGAGGTTCCCCGTGATATTTAGACTCTTCCTCCAAGACTTTCCCCTTTCCCTGAGACTCTGATTCCTTGGCACCCTAGTTCATTGATGGAGTGGCACTGTTCCAATATGCAATGTTTTTCTTGAACACCTGTTTATTCTGATGTTGTCTTGGACCCTGTCTGGAAGCGTACAGCGTGTAGCTACCTGTAGGAAATTGGACTATTATTTTGGGTGGGCGACCTCCAACCTCAAGTAATACTACCCTTGTGTAGATGTACCTTCAAAGCCACTAAATTAACATGAGCTCAACCATCTTGTAGCAATGGCACACAGCTAACAAGCTCAACTTAGAACAATGTGTAAATTATTTATGGCGTACCAAAACTGTACTAAAGTCAAAATGCAAAACAAAAAAAATCCCAAACCAAATCAGAAAAGCATAATAAAATGTAATAAATCAAATGACACCAAAATTACCAAAAAGAATAAGGAGGAACCAGAGATATGAATGTTTAAAGTTTAAAGCAGAAATAGCTCTAACATTCAGAAAGCGCCAGTGATAATCAATAGTCATGGTAGACTGGGACCTAGACACAATTTGAGGCTGACCGGGATGGAGTGAGGGTTGGATACACCATCCAGGTATGTCCTGATCAAAGATTTTACCTTCTGATCGTTTTTTTTAAGTCCCAATCCACCACATAAGTACACTCAGGGAGGCACTTAGAGACTCACGGAGTGCCAAGCAGAGGTCAACAGTAGGGTCCAGTTGAGGTCCAGTTGCCACTGGTCAGCTGGTTACTTCCAAGAAAAGGCCTCTTGCAGCTTGTTGTCCCCTATAGCCACACAGGAGGTCAGCCAACAGGCCCTTGGAGGCCACATCTTTGCCATGGGTACAAAAGGGAGAAGGTCCAGTCCTTCAGGATTTCTCTTAGGTCACAGGCAGCAGGACTAGCCCTTTTCTGATCTTTCATGTCGAGAATGTGTTCTGATGTAGGTGCCTGGAGATGCAACATTCATGCCTGGCACCAACTACTGGGTAGAAATGACTCCTAGGCACTCCCAAACTAATGGGGCAAAGGTTCCTGGAGCCATCCCCACCTACTTTTCGGCATTTTCAAGATGGAAAGTCTTTAGAAAGTTTGAACAGTCCTTCAGCAACCAGACTGTTACATCTGCCCCCCCCCCATTTCAAGTGTGCCCCAAATTTTATGTGTGAACCAGAACCAGAAATTTCAAGCAAGATGTGACACTCAAGCAGGATTTGCCCCTTTAGTGACAAAAAGGAGGCCCACATCCCCTGAACATTCTGTGGAGCTCAGAGACGTCATGTCTGCCTATTCAGGTCAGAGTATTGTTGGTTCCTGGGAGGCATTTCACACCTATTCAATGCAAATTACTGGCTGGGAGAGACTGAGGACCCATTGCAACTTAGCCGCCAGGATTTTCATGCAGAGAAAAGGTAACTTTCTAAAAGTAACTTTTTGTTAATGTTTATGAAAAATCCAGCTTCAGTATAGAATTGTTTTTTTAATAACTATTAAAAATTGCCATTTAATTGTTTTCCTACTTTGTCCCATTCCTAACGTACTGTATTAATTGTATGATCTTTGCTCTGCTTTTCTATGTAGGACAGAAAGGAAAACCACACTGAAAATAGCTTATGGGTGCTATACACTGTAAGGACATGTTAACTTTACATTTTTTCATGCCCTACTTTTAAATACCATGCACCCTGCCTTGTAAGATGCAAGGCCTATACAGGAGTGGCTTAGTATTTAAATGGAAGGTTTTTACCTGATTTATTTTGACAGGCTGAATTGAGGTTTTTACACTACTACAGGCAGGCTACACAGGTTAGGTCTAAAGCCATGTTTGTAGTGCCACTGTAGTGGATGGCACAATAGGTACTGCAGTCCATTGGTGACATTCAACTTCCAGTCCCTGGGTACACCTTGTACCATACACTAGGAATGGATACACTCCTTTTCAGCTGCAGTCGTTGCACCTTTAACCATTCCTTATCTCTTCACTGGGTCTTTCTAGTCGTAATATGTATGACATTAAGCTAGGCCTGGGTGGAGTTCGCAGAGTTGCACTTTTGAAGAGTTCCACGAAGTGCCCAAAAAACTCTGCCGCACTACGCACTGAGTGTGTTAGGTCGTGCTATTTGCGCTGGTTTTTAGCCCAGGTGTTTGTCCTGCACTGAAAAATCAGCACGAACGGCTCCCTGCACAGCACATGAGGGTGCTGCTTCTTTTCTGCCCCTCAAGTAGATTTTCTACTCGAGCGACAGCTACCTCAACGCAAATGGAAGGTTTCTCAATGCAAGCAGTCGCAACCATCTGCAACCGCTCGAGTTGAGAAATCTCACCAGGAGGTCTTGAGTAAAATTTTCCTTGCTCGCGCTCGCCAACTCACTGTTGATGAGTGCGAGTGAGGAAAAAACTCTAAGCAGAGCGCAGAGTGGGAAAAACTGCAAACTCAGCGAGCGGAGTGGAGATCACCGCCCACCCCTACATTAAGCCCACTGACTGTGCACTCTGTACAAGGGGCACAGACTATTCTTCGTAGCCTTCAATTGTCTTAGGCACTGCTACTGGCCCAAAGGAGTTCAACGTACGACAAACCCACCTCATATCTCAGGTACACTATACGATTTTTTAAAAATACATAGGGACATATTTATACTTTTTGACGCAAAACTGCGCTAACGCAGTTTTGCGTCAAAAAAATTAGCGCCGGCTAACGCCATTCTGAAGCGCCATACGGGCGCCGTATTTATTCAATGACGTTAGCGCTGCCTGGTGTGCGTGAAAAAAAACAACGTACACCAGGCAGCGCCGGCGTAGGGGGATATGGAGCTTGGGCGTCAAAAAATGGGGCAAGTCAGGCTGAGGCAAATTTTTCGCCTCAACCCGATTTGCGCCATTTTTTTCGACTCCCAACCCCCATAGAAATGACTCCTGTCTTAGCAAAGACAGGAGTCATGCCCCCTTGCCCAATGGCCATGCCCAGGGGACTTCTGTCCCCTGGGCATGGTCATTGGGCATAGTGGCATGTAGGGGGGCACAAATCAGGCACCCCTATGCCACAAAAAAAAAAAAAAATACTTACCAGAACTTACCTTAATGTCCCTGTGATGGGTCCCTCCAGCCTTGGGTGTCCTCCTGGGGTGGGCAAGGGTGACAGGGGGTGTCCCTGGGGGTATGGGAGGGCACCTCTGGGCTCCTTCCAAGCCCACAGGTCCCTTAACGCCTGCCTTTTCCAGGCGCTAAAAAAACGGCGCAAAAGCGGCCGTACGTCATTTTTTTTGACCCGCCCACTCCCGGGCGTGAATTTTGCCCGGGAGTGTAAATACGGCGCACATGCCTCGGAGTCAATTTTTTAGACGGGAAGGCCTACCTTGCATATAATTAACGCAAAGTAGGTGTCCACGCTAAAAAATGACGCAAACTCCATGGACTTTGGCGCTAGACGCGTCTAACGCCAAAGTATAAATATGGAGTTCGTTTTGCGTCGGAATTACGTAAAAAAAAACGACGCAATTCCGGCGCAAACGGAGTATAAATATGCCCCATAATGACTTCAAATTGCACTGAGTGTGTGAGTGAAGTAAGGGAGCCCAACCTACTCCACACATTACCAATCTGTGTATTTCACAACATACTAAATTGCTTTCAAAAGGCATAGGTTCTGAAGGGGTCCTTATGAAATACCCATCATGGTGTGGTAAACCAGTCTGAGTCTCCTCTCAAACATTAGGGATCCCCTTCCCAAGACAACTTTAAAAGAGTAATGGCAAAACTGTATGTTTATGCAGCACAATCTTTTTACAAATTCATGTAAACATTCTTATTCAACAAAACCGACCCCACTGCCCCTCAATTTAACCCTAAAAATTGCACACTTCCATCCACCATAAAGTAGCATGATTCTCTGTTCATTCTTCATGTAACCTTTCCTCTGATGTTTCTCCCATCACTTCTTCAGACTCATACCGTCTTTCCCTTTGGCTTCTTAGATAGCCTTGTTTCTCAGCCCACAGGAAATTCCTCATTTAATCTGTCAAAGTACTCCCAAAAACACATCTATGCCAATGGCACTGATCAATATGCATAGAGTGCTATTTAATATGGCAGTTGTACTACTTGGTATCAAAGTACGTCTGCTTAATTGTCAGGGTGCCCAGGGTGTGATTTTCCCTTCATACCAGTTCCAGACGGAAATTCTCTACTCCAAAACTCCTTTACACATGCATCTTCAGTAGGAGAAGAAGATGGCAGGCTGCACAGAGTGTAGGTACCTCACAATCTGTTATGTCTTGAAGAAAACGACAAGCATTACTGAGTCTAAATCTTATTCTAACGCAACACTCATTTAAAAGAAAAGAGTTTCTGCTGCCCCTTCTATAATGCCACAGTGCTCCGTGGGTGACCAAAATGGGTGTGCACCCTCGTTGCCCCAACCCCCTGAGCCCTATGTATAATATGGGCCCATGCATACTGCTCATTTGTCAGGGCACTGTAAGGTTACTTCTCACTATACAATGGTGCTGCACAATATGTCTGAAATGTTGCTTTACAAGCCATGCAGTTTTAAATGTTGTTGGTGTGAAGTGCTCCTCAATATGCCTCTGCTATTGCTCAGTATATTAATGATACTGCTCAATATGCCCAGGGTCCTGCTCAGGATACCTACTGTACTGCTCATTTTAAAAGTGGTGATGCTCAGTAAGTCAGTGGTGCTGCTCAACATGGCTGTGGTGTTGCTCAATGTGTTAAGAGTACTGCTCAATGTTCATATGGAACCGCTCATTTTGACAGTGTTGCTGCTCAGTATGCCAAGAGTACTGCTCAACGTTACAGTACTGCTCCATACTATAGTACAGTAGTGCTGTTTAGTATGGCAGTGGTGATGCTCAACATATCTAAGATGATCCTGATTGGGACTTTCGAGCTACTCAATATTCTTGTTGCATTGCTGTCTGTGGGATAGGTTCTGCATAATATGCATATGATTAAGCCTAATGAGATCAGAGCCTACTCAATGCACTGTGGATGCAGCCTAAATTGTCAGGGTGTTCCTATTTTTCTAGGGGGAGCTGGTGGCTTGTGTCCTGTCCAGTGGGTCAAATGTGCTGGTCAGGGTTCCAGAATTGCTATGAAGGGGTCAACATTACTGTTAAGATGATTGTTTCCTATTATGTTGCTGTAACCCCACGATCTGGGAGGTCTAACCATCATGACCTTAGAGCTGGATCCTTCAAATGATAGAGGACCTAAGAACAAGTGAGCTGGTGATGTTGGAGAGGCAACCATATATGTGCGGCATGATAAAGCGATCAAGTATTTCTTTCAATCTTAGAAAGTGTCCTACTTTCTTTTTATGGTGCAGAGTCAGAGGAAGAGACATGCACTGTCCTCTTTTCAGTCCCTTATCTATTTCGTGAATATTATGCTTTGTATCCTAAAGAAGATGATGTTGATATATGGGAAAATCAAACTTGGATGAAGACAAGGTGGTTGAAAATTAATGATGCTAAAACAAAGGTTTTGCTTTGTGCATCATATCATAACTTGGCACGATGGTTAATAAAACGCTTATTGTTCTTTCAAGTGTAATGAATATTCTACAGTAACGTATATAACCGAGGAACCAGGATAATATAACCTCTTTCAATGGAGTGAAATTACTTAAACTCACAAAGATTATAGGATTTTAGAAGATGTGTGTATTATTCATGAGAACGCAGAAGTATTGTGACATACTGGTCACAGAGAGGATTTGTTGGAGACCAAATGAAGGTCATGGTGGAACTAGACAAGAGAAGAAAAAGGTAAACAGCACTGAGAGAGCTAAAATCTAAATTATGCAGATAAATAATTGTGGAAAATATTATATTTGTTCTTATCACAGCAGTCCCTTAAATTATATTGTGTTCCAGTTTATACGATTGAGCTCGAATTATACAAATTGCAGAGTCTTCCTTCAGATTAGAAGAGTTAAGCATGATGTGTATATCACCAAGAGATAAGCTTTAGCGGTGTTTGGACCACTTGGTGGTATTCCATTACTTTCATGGAGGCAGTGGTACTAGGCCAAACACTGGCCCTATTCCCCAGCACCAAAAGGCCAGCTTAAGTACTACACATTCCCACCAAAAGGGGCTCATTTTGGTTTGGTGGGCGGTACGAGTTTGCGCCAGGTTAACGGAGGGATGCACTCTATTGCCTTGGTGGAGTATAGCCCCCCATATTTCAGACCCCCACGTGCAAAGCTACAAAAAAATAAATTAAGCACCAGAGATATAAATGTTTAAAGTTTCAAGTAGTAATAGCTCCAAAAGTCAGAAAGCGCCAAAGATAGTCAATAGTCGCGGTAGACACCACCATGGTGACTTCGCAGAAGGCGCTGTAGGTTTGGGGTGTGAGCACCATGTTTAAGTGACCTGCGCAGCAAGGCTTTCTTGTTTTTAAACAAACAGGTAAAGCTGGAAGTTGTTGTTGAAAAACACAAAGATGAATGGCCCTGGCGGACTGGGGGTAACAGGGTTGCCCACTGTCTTGGGGGTTATTAATCCTATTTCTTGTTGAAAACCACCGGAATTTTCCTGGCAGTCCCAAATAGGGAAAATGTATATGCTATCTCTCGCTCCCAATTGGAGGGATGATCGAACAGCGATTGATGGACGGCCCGTGCCCATCAGGCCATTGGTCAAAGTGTAGAGTCCGGCGTTGGAAACATTTTAGTTCTCCTAACTTTAAACAGAGAGAGGGAGACGAACTTTGGGTGGAGAGGGTACTCTGCCCTGTTTTTGGCAGAGTGCCCTGTCCGCCAAACTGTAACAAACCCCCTGGTCTCTCAATATATCTCGTTCTCTCTTTCTTTCTTTCTCTCTTTCTTGTTCTTTCTTTCTTTCTCTTTCTTTCTTTTCTTTCCTTCTCTCTCTCTTTCTCTCTAATCTTTCTCTCTACCTCTTTCTCTCTCTCTTTCTTTCTCTTTGTTTCTTTCTCTCTTTCCTTCTCTCTCTCTCTTTCTCTCTTTCTTTCTCATTCTCTCTCTCTTTCCTTTCTTTCTCTCGCTCTCTCCCACGCACATACTGTCGCTTTTTTCATTTTAAACCGTCTTTGCTCTCTTATTGACAGTTTCTGCAAAGAAACCATGAAGTGTTTGAGCTGGCGTTTCACCCCATAGAATGGACGGCTTCTGCACCTTGTGGGAAGGTAACATCACAGAGAGAGGTGTGTGGATTGCAGCACTGCCACCTGGATCCCCCTCGAGCTGCCGCTGCAAAGTAAGGGAACAAGCTGGGCCAGGAAACGTGTCCAACATCAGACATGCAGAGGCGTGGACCTGCAGATCCGAGGCAGAACCTTTCTGTGGGATTGAATTAGGATTTAAGAGTGCATTTATCATCCCAAAATCACACTAGTGTTTAGAGGTCATTCGGTTTGTCATGCTTATAATGGCAGACTCTAATTACCTGGGTTTTAGACAAAACTCTTATTCACTGAAGTCATCTGTAATATATATAAACAAAGGAATGACGCCCCAAAGGCAGCTTTGATTGTGAATGAACATGAAATATGTAATTTAAAATATATCAAACATATGCATCCTCAAAAATGAGGGGATTGTTTGTCCTTATTTAAAACAAAAAGCAAAGCGTTTAGCAGGTTCCCGAATATTATGTGAGTAAATACCTCAATATGCTTTTATAATCGGTTTGGTGATCTGAAGGTGTGATCACTGCCTGTCAGATAAGAAAGCAAGTTTCTTTTGATGAGTTTATTGAAGGTCCCGTATTTAGGCAAAGTAAAGCACGTGTGCTCTGAAAATTTCCAGTAGGAAGATGGGTTCCCTTGGCAACCAATCCGGAGGTGCCATTGATGCCTCGACATTCCATCACTTGCTCTCTGAGGCATGAGGAAGGGCTGCCTTTAGGGGTAATTGAAGCAATATGGGGAAAGGGGTGTCTGCGGGAAGACATCATCTCCTGTGTTTTCAGTGTTATGGATACGGTTTCCTAGTGCCTTTCGCGAATACAAGGCCGCCATACTAATCTCATCATTAATATAACGAAAGCACGCAGTGACCACAAGAACGAATCAATGGAAGCAGCAGTATAGTCTATAATTCAAACTGTCCATTTTTGAGTAAGATACCTCAGTGAGTTGAACACTCGCAATATATAGAAATATGCTTTACTATTTGTAATCAAGACAGGACTAATTGGGGCATTCATTATTTCACTTCCCTGCCAACCACATGACATTTACTACCACCTGCAACCTTTAACCCCCTCCCCCCTCCTTCACATTCCTCACCTTTTGCATCAGAAATGAACAGTGGGTGATGGACATAGTGCTGTTTTTATTCATTTGAAATTCAAGCACTGTCTAAGCCTCTCTTTATAAGTTGGCTGAACTTAGATTTGGTGGTACCTCCGCCCAGACCTACTAATGTCCAAAATATAACTCACCATGTAAGAGGTGAGCAGAGCCTTCAGTCCATTATCCCCCCAGCCATGAAAGTTCTTCTGTTGGAGTGGTCATTGAGGAAGGGCGGAAATTATGCAGGTCACTCACTGCCTGCTCTAACTCGCCTAAAAAACATAATCAGAGGCTTCAAAGGCTGCCACTGATGTCCTAAGGAGGTCGACATGCAATGTGAGCTGTAAACGCTCTCCGCAGGGTTACCAACTCAAGTTGTCTACCATTGTGGGACATTGGCCCAGCACCGGTTGACCATGTGAAAAGAGACAATATTGTGTGACACACAGTGGCATCGTGTGAGTTGGCAGGTCTGTGCCCGCACCTAAATCGGGTCAGTATGAGGTATAGTCTCCGGAAAGTGAATTATTAAATTTGCAGGCCCAGGAACACAAAAGGAAATCAAAAGTTTTCCATGATATTGTTGATTATTCTACTGATGCTTACTACCTGCCCAATACACCTGGTGCTATGGTAGGTTGCGGCTTTGGGGAAGCTTTGCCTGTTCTTCCTGTTCTATCGGTGGGGGGATATCCACACCCAGTAAAACCAGGTCTACTGTTTTCATATCTGCTAAGTTTGGGTGTTGAAACACTGTGTAACTTGTGATTTAATGGAGCGGTATCCCTGAAGGATTACGACTCCACCAGAATTATAATGACGGCCTAATAAACTATATACCAAATGACATATAAAAATTTCTGTTTGTTTTTTGGTTACATCCTGTGTGAAGGGCTCTCTTCTACACTAGACAGTTGTGTAATATTTTACAGCACAAACATGTCTTCATCACTTTCAGTTTAGAAAGGTCCTCCCACCACTCTCAACAAGTAGCAATTAGAATTGATAGCAGGGCTATCACAGAGACCCAAATGTTTGGGAAAACCCTATGATCTGTGTACAGCCCTGCCAACATTCTGGGACTTCTAGTCCTGACATGATAACTTGCTAAAACAGGACTACAAGTCCCAGAAGGCAAATCATAATATCTGGACTGAGTGAGCTACTAATGCATGAACGTGGGAATCCTAAGAGCGCTGTATTTTTCCCCCTCCTCTTTGTCTATTGTGACTTCCCGGCATGAGTTTTGGGCCTATCCAGGCTAGAAGGCTCTTTTATGCGATAGCTGCTCTTTGAGGTCTTCCCCCCAAAACATCTATACGTGGCTCTGGGCCTGGGTTGTCTTAGTCATGGGGGTGATCATTTGCCAGTCCTGTTTTATCAATTAACAGCCCTAAACAAAGTGGAAACTGTAGAGCCACCGCTCTAATAGGACCTTTTAAACTACAAATCCCAGCATGCTAAGAGATGTCCACTGAATAACCATCACTGAGTAGTGATGTCTCTCATGACATGGGGAAACTGGCATCTATAAAATAATGTGACTATAGGCAGATTGTATCTCTTATAAAGAGTGAGCAACTTGGGCTATTCTGCCCAGCCCTGCCAACTTTCCCAGTTCCAAGCATGTTTAGCTTGCCCAGTATAATCTTTTTCTTTGCATTCTGGGGCTTGTAGTCCTATTTTCCCATTATAAAACTGAGGCTACAGGCCTAAAAACTAAAAATGTTCAAAGAATCACTTTTCTCCTTCGAAATCGGTGCTTATTGCACCCACAGATGTTATCTGCTTCCAGGTGTATTTTCACTAAGACATAGGTGCAATTTTTTTTTTTTTTAATGTGAAAGGAATTTTTTTTGTTGTGGTTTTTATTATTTTTTATACTTGGTTAGATTTACAAGATTTGTCCAAAATCACAGGGGTGTTGCACTGGGACTCGAACCAGGTTCCCCTGTTTCAAAGTAGACTGGTTTGCCCATTAATCTGTGCCCCATGAGATCTGGTTTTTCAATTAAGCACACATTGCTTAACGCAGAGAACTCCCTACATGGACGATGCTAATAGTCATTATTAACCTTTGATAGATTGCTAGGCCTCCAGAACACTAGGCATGCTTCATCCTTGTCAGATAGGCCTCTGATCATAATGCAGTAATAATAAATGACATCTTCTGCTTTCTTTTGGTTCATTTTGCCATCTCTGTTTTCTATTTGAACCAATATATAGCTGATCACTTTCAGCCATGCTTCCAACATTCATTTTGAATCAACTCTCAAATTCAAAGCCTTCTACACAAACATACATACAAAACAACAAAAAAATGACAACAGTACAGAATATTAAAAATGAATGTTGCTTACAAATGCCTTCTAGTACCATAATAAACCTCCCATCAGAAAAAGACCTACAAAAAATATTGAGAAAATTCAATAGGGCTCGTCTTTGTGAACTGTTGGCACTTCCATTGACTTTTGTTCATGCATGGGCATTGCAGACTTTGGCAATGATCTATAGCCCTGCTGTAAAGCAGTGTGGCTAACAATAATAATAAAAAAGGCTATGAAGGGTCCACTAATACATTTTTTTTTTTAAACATATTACCCTGCCATGCCTGCAGATTGTCCAGGCAATGACCTGGAGCACACTAGCTGGAGGGAGGTAGAGTGCAGGTCTCACTTGGAGATGATGGGATTGCCTGAGTGGGTCTGTATGACCCCACAGTCCATGGGCACCCGAGATAGGGAGTCAAGGGCATCTGGAGTCTGGAACAGTGGCCCAGATAGCTGCCAAGGAGAGGGGCAAGGGGTGTTGGAAACCAGTCCCCGAAGTTCCGCGTGGTGGAGGTTGATGAGTTCCCTGAAGAGGAGGCCCTTGAGCCAACCGGGAGAACATTGCCACCCTAGGTGACCTACTTGAGCTTGCTGGCTGGCAAGTTGAGGATGTGCCCACCAAGAAGGAATTCTTCAAAGCACAGAAAGAGTGTCCCACACTTGAGGGCTTGAGGCGACAGGGCTCAGCCCATGCAGGAGGTGAAGCCTCTGGGAATCACCTAAACTACTGGGAGAATGATCTCCTATAAAGCAAGCCTAAGGCTCTGGGGACTGACCACGCCAATGCTAATGGTCTCTCCAGATTCTTACGCCTTAGTGAAGAGAGCTCCCAAGAGGTTGGTAGCTCTCCCCACTTTCAGCTGAGGGGGACACATATTAAACCTGAAAGCCTTAGGGAGGCTATCTCTAATGCTGGCCTATGATACGAACAGGCTTCACAGTTGTGAAAAACGACTTTGGGAGCTTTTCACTACCAGGACATGTAACACCTAGAAGTACATGTCCTGCCTTTTACTTATATAGAACCCAGCCCTATGGGTTACCTAGGGCCTACCTTAGGGGTGACCTATTTGGAAGAAAAGGGAAATTTAAGGCTTGGCAAGTAGTTTTAAATGCCAAGTCGAAGTGGCAGTGTAACTGCACACACAGGCCTAGCAATGGCAGATCCGAGACATAGTTAAGGGGCTACTTATGTGTGTGGCACAATCAGTGCTGCAGGCCCACTAGTAGCATTTCATTTACAGTCCCTGGCACATCTAGTGCACTTTACTAGTGACTTTATAGGTGAATTAAAGATGTTAATTGGGTATAAGCCAATGTTACCATGTTTAGGGGAGAGAGCACAGGCACTTTAGCGCTGGTCATCAGTGGTTAAGTATGCAGAGTCCAAAACCAGCAAAAAGGAGATCAGAAAAATGGAGGGAGGCAGATAAAAAGTTGGGTGGAAGACCACCCTAAGGCTGTCAGGTCTAAAAGTCCTTGCTGCATCATATTGCCTCTCTAATTAGTTTTAGCCATTCTGCAAAACATTTGTGCTTTTTTGCATACAGCTACAAAACATTGCCAAAGCCAATAGTTTGCTTAAGTGGGACCGATTGGCTTTGCCAATGCTTGCTTTATGATGGTATCAACAGATGTATCAATCCGATAATTTAAATGAACAAACGGGGCTGGATGGGATTCTTAAGAGTGAAAGAAGGAAACATGACTTGTCCACATACCTAAAAGGACAGACTCAAACACCAATGCACCTCTTCTGGCAGGCAGCGTGAAACTCGCTTCTTTAATGCACAAATTCTTAGAAGCATTTGCTGGAAAAACCTGAGGCCACGGATTTCCAAGAAAGCCTTGGCGGAGGAGTGATTTATGGGCTAGAGCCAGGAAGCGTGCACAATTACCCCGGTTTCTTTTCCTACTTAAAGGAGAAAGTCTCGAAGTGAGATGCCATGCATCATTGCTAGAAATGGGTTACTTTAATCAATCAGAGCGATCCCGGGACGCCAGCCAATCAACAGCGACCTTTTGTCCAGCCTTCTTTCATAACTGTGGGGGCTTCGTACGACAAATATGTATAGAAAAAATCAGAATAATCAATGTGTGCTTAGGCATGTTTGATTACACACCTGATCCTCCAATAATGTTTCTCTAAATAGAGATAGGTATCAGGTTTTTTCAGCGAAGAGTAATTAGATCATCACGTCCGATTTCTGGGCATTCTGGGACTTGTAGTTCTACAGATGTAATTGGGAGACTTACACTACTAGCACCATAATGGAAATAATAAACCAGGTCTGCTCACGCCTGTCGTGGGAGACCTTTGATGCTTTGTATACAAAATTGTCAGCCAGTTGCTTCATGTACCACACTCAAATCACCTTACTTCTTTTCCTGGGCTTCAAATTAGGTTATTGCTTAAAATTGGCCATGTTACATCACACAGTGCATTCTGGGAGTTTAGACTTAGGGTCATATTTATGAGAAGGTGGTGCATCGGTCCCGATGCGCCACTTCTCTTGCATCGCCTTCGCCCCACTTAACAATACCATGGTTGTGCCATATTGTAAATACGATGCACCATGGTGGTCATCACCACAACAGCGCCAGAATTTGTGACGTTGTTGTGACGCTTTGCCCAACTAGCCTAAAAACTGTTGATGCTAGTGCAACAAAGCAGAGGGAGGCCCATTGATTTTAATGGGTGGGTCATTTTGCCTTGAGCAGGCGTTAAAAATGACGAATACAAATGGCACAGTGAAATCTAGTACATTTAACTGTGCCATTTTTTCAGGCCTCCCTGTGCCGAAACACCCCCCACTTGCATAAAATATGCCTGGCACAAGGGGTTGCAAAAAGGCACAATGCATGTATTGTGCCACTTTGTAAATCTGATGCGGGGGAAAGATCACTTTAGTGCTGCCTTAGCATCATAAAAATTACACTAAAGCGGTACAAGGGGCTTGTAAATCTGCCCCTTAGTTAATTTCCACTGAAAAAATAGACTAACATACCTGAAAGCAATGACTTATAAACAAAAATCCAAGACAGGACCATGGTGTTCCTGATAACATGGAGTCATCCATTAACTTCAGTACATAGTACATCATGTTTCAAGTTTGGGGATTTCTTGAACACATTACATAGGTGGTCATTATGACAATGGCAGTGACTGTTAAAGTGGCAGCAACACCGCCAACAGGCTGGAGGTAATTACCGCCAAATTATGACCATGGCAGTGATAACTCCCATAGACAGCCAATGTACCACACCAACATCCAGGGTGTAAATACCACTCACCATGGCGGCAGCCATCATCAGCAAGGCGGAAAACAAGGTCCCGCCCACCATATTATGACATAGCAAACCACCACGATTTCCGGGGTGGTAACAACGCCATGAAAAGCCTGGCGGAAACAGAATACAGAAGACAAAACACTCACAATCAGAGACACAGAAAATATCAACACCGTCATGGAACTGGAACTTCAAGTCTTCCTGATGCTCACCTACGCCATGCTCCACCTTGAACACCAACGCCGACGAATACAACTGTAAGTACAACCACCTAGCTCACAAGAAAGTGAGAAAAAGGAGAGTGACATACACATGCACAACACACACCATACACACACACACACACCATGCACACAACCAGCTGCAGAGGAAAACCAGTCTCACAGGACACACGTCAAAATAATGCAAGGACAGCATTTAGCCAGAACTGATAGTGTAATTTGATACCAAAAGCCACCATATTGTACATGTGACTAGAGATATTTGAGTCACTGTCCAGAAAGGACCAATGGCCAGTCCAAAGTGCAAAAGGCCTACATGGCCACAGGTACAGTCCAAGCCCCAACTTGTTCCCTGACGAAATCCGCACTACACTGTGCAGGGGCATCATGCTGAGAATGGGCAGGCACCTCAGGGGGAAGAGGGGTTGAGGGCACCTCAGCTGAAGTGGGGAACTTGCCCACTGCTTCCATAGGGGGCTCCATGCCCATTGCTGTGTGCGGGGTAGTGCAAGGTCACAGTCTCTGGGGTGGGAACTTGCCCACTGGTTCTGGAGGGGGCTCCTTGTACAACAGTCCCTGGAGGGTGGCATACATGCCCTGTGCTGGAGTTAAGGGCTGCTGTGTCCCAGCTGGAGGTGAGGGCTGCTGTGTCCCAGCCAGAGGTGAGGGCTGCTGTGTCCCAGCTGGAGGTGAGGGCTCCTTTCCCACTGCTGTTGGAGGGGAAACCCTGCCAGCCTCTGCTAAAAGTGAGGGCTCCTTGCCCACTGTCGATGGAGGGGGCCTCTTGCCTCTCTTAGTTGGTAGAGTGGGGTCCTTCCCTTTCCTGGGTGGTGGAGTGGGATCCTTCCTTCTCTTGGGTGGTGGAGTGGGATCCTTCCCTTTCTTGGGTGGTGGAGTGGGATCCTTCCCTCTCTTGGGTGGTGGAGTGGGATCCTTCCCTCTCATGGGTGGGGGAGTGGGATCCTTCCCTCTCTTTGGTGGTGGAGTGGTATCCCTCTTTTTCTTGCCTGCATGACTAGGAGGTGCCTCCACGGTTCCCGTGGACTGTTTGGCTGAGGTGCTGGGCTGGGTCATTGTGACCCTGCTCTTACGAGTAGGATGGGGGTGGAGGGGGAGGGAAGAGGTCAAGTTGGGCAAAGAAAAGCTTCTTAGGGACGGTGGGGCAGGAACAGGAAGGAGGGATGGGAGTGGAGGTTGAGAGAGTGGTTGTTGGAAGTGTATGTCTGCTGGACTTGGAGGCAGGTGCATCGGCAGTGTGCTTATGTGAGGTGGATAGCTGTTGGGAGTCTGAGTGCATGCGTTTGTGTCTCTTAGGAGTGGGGCCAGACAGGGTGGGAGAGGACACAGGGGACGGGTGGATGGATGTTGTGGAGGTGTCTGCAAGCAAGGTGTGTGTGCTGCTTGGTGTGGTGATGGTGGTGGTGGCTGTTGATGCAGTGCATGCAGGTGTGAGTGCAGATGTGACAGTGAGGGATGAGGAGGAGGGGGAGACAGTGGAGGCAGTGGAGGCAGTGGATGTTGTGTGTGCAACTGTCTGTTGTTTGTGTGAGTGCTTGTGGCCTGAAGTGTGCTGCATGTGTTTGTCTGTGTCACTCTTGTGTGATGTTTTTTGTGCATGCTTGTCTGTATGTGTGCATGGGATGAGTGGGGGTTGAGGAGATTGTGACTGGGAAGTGGTAGTTAAAGGGAGGACGGTAGGAACAGGGACAATGGCTGCCATCAGAGAGGAGGCAAGAGCCTGGAACGATCTCTGTTGGGCCGCCAATCCACTGTGAATGCCCTCCAGCAATGGATTGCATTGCTGCATCTGGGATGACAGCCCCTGGATGGCATTCACAATGGTTGACTGCCCTAGAGAGATGGATTTCAGGAGGTCAATAGCCTCCTCACTGAGGGCAGCCGGGCTGATTGGGGCTGGGCCTGAGGTGCCTGGGGCGAAGGAGAAGCCCACCCTCCTGGGTGAGCGGGCACAGGCAACTCAGTGAGGGGCTACTGGGAAGGCAGGGCTGGTAAAGGGGATGGCTGCTGTACCTGTAGCTGGGGTGGTCACAGAGGTGTCTGCCAACACCAGGGAGCTTCCATCGGAGGAGGAATCAGCGTCAGTGTTGTCACCTCCTCTCTCCGCCATGGTGCTTCCCTCGCCCTCCATCCCACTGGTTCCCTCGGCGTCAGTGTACTCTGCCTTCTGGGTCCTGTGGGATGCAGCTCCCTCTGTCGCTGGTGCCGCTGCTCTTACGCCAGATGATGCTAATGCACACATGGACAGGATGACGGAAGAAAAAAGGGGGGGGAGAGAAAGGGAGCAGTGGGTCAATTTCAGCACCAACACCACAGATGGCATACACATTACCATCACACAAAGGGATCAGGATTGAGCACTATGCATCGCACTGGCATTACATTGGCTAGCTACCACAGCAAGATGTGAGCCAACCCCCACCAACTGCACCACTCCTGGGAGTCACTAAGCCCTGTCTGATATGGAATGCAACCTAGCTAGGTTACCATATTTTGCATTGCAACCATTACCCTTGAGCTGGATCACGCTGCAATGTCTAACGTGGCATTAAGGGGCACCCACTAACTGACAGCCACCACCAGCATCCCATGCCCCCTACCAATTATAGTTGTAACGCCCACTGTACTCACCCCCTTGTGGCTGCTATGATGCCCTCAAGTGACCATCCAGCTCTGGGTAGGCCACTGCCAGAATGCGGGCCATCAGAGGGGTCAGGTTCCGATGAGCACCCTGCCCTCGTTGGGAGGCCATCCCCAGCTGGGCCTCCGCGGTCTTCCGGGCCCAGCATCTCAGGTCCTCCCACCTTTTCCTACAGTGGGTGCTCTGCTTGCTGTAGACCCTCCGAAGTGAAGGCAGGGGCCCTTTCCCCAGGTCACACAGGCCATGGCAGGATCCAGACACAGGTCACAGCAGCACATGCAGTGTAGGTGTTGTCCTGCGGAAAAGTAGGATTTAGATAGAAAATGGCCGTCACGACTGCGGCAATGTACACTGTCACCGCTGCCACTGATCCTCAGTGGCCACTGTGCTCCATAGAGCCCCATATTAGCCAATGAGGATTTGCACAGTGGTGCAAGACCGCCTTCCAACATGACACCCAACGTCAGCGGAGTTACTTCACTTCCACCTGTTCCTAGATACAGGACAGGTGGTTGCCATTTCATGAGGGGTGGATTACATTCAGATAATCCATAACTGCGTCATCGCTACAATTTGCACATACATTGACATTCCCATTGTCCCATTACATCAATGCTCATTGTGCACCGAGAAGGTGGTTCCATTGTTCAAATTGTGACTCCCTACTCACTCTTGTGTCCCTTAGATACCTACCACTGTGGATGAGTAGGAGGAGGAGACAAGCCCACATGTACAGACCCCTTGTGGACTTGGCTACAATGGAGGACAGGCTCATGATACTGACCTATCGACTGGACAGGCCTCAATCACAGAGCTGTAAGCTCAATTGGAGCCTAATCTGATATAAGCTATCCGTCATCCCACTGGGATCCCCCAACTTGTGAAGGTTCTATCAGTGCTCTATTTCCTGGCAACTGGTTCTTTCCAAGTGACAGTGGGCTTGGCAGCAGGAATGTCACATCCAATGTTCTCAATTGTGCTGGCAAGGGTTTTGTCTGCCTTGGTCAAACACATGTGCAGCTACATTGTTTTCACTCAGGTGGAAGATTTGGCCACTGTGAAGGTAGGATTCTGTGCAATGGGACATATACCCAATATTATTGGGGTGACTGATGGTACACCCACCAGAATGAACAGGTGATCAGGAATCAGAAGATTTTCCACTCACTCAGTGTGCAAACAGTGTGCCTGGCCGACCAGTGCATCTCCCACGTCACTGCCAAGTATCCTGGGTTGGTGCATGACGCCTTCATCCTGAGGAATAGCAGCATCCCAAATGTGATGACACAACTACAGAGACACAGGGTGTGGCTAATTGGTGAGCCTGACTCCCCACCCAATCTATGTCAGTGTATGCCTTCTGGTGTTACCCCCATACCATGTGTAAGGCTAATGTTTATCCCTCAACACTTGCAGGTGACTCTGACTACCCAAACCTATCGTGGCTCCTGAACCCTGTGAGGAATGCCAGGACAAGGGCTGAGAATCATTATAATGATGCCAACTGGGGCGAACCAGAAGAATTATTGAAAGGACCTTCGGCCTCCTGATGGGCAGGTTCAGATGCCTCCATCCAACAGGTGGATCCCTGTGCTACTCACCCGAGATGGTCTGCCAGCTAGTAGTGGCATGCTGCATGTTGCACAACCTGGCCCTCAGACGACATGTTCCTTATCTGCAGAAGGAGGATACTGGAAATGCCCCTGTGGCAGCAGTGGACCCTGAGGACAGTGAGGATGAGGAGACAGAGGATGAGGAGGTTGACAACAGAACATCAGTTATACGTCAATACTTCCAATGACACACAGGTGAGACAGTAGAGCTGACCATTCCTCTGATTATTGATGTTTTCTGTGTGGCTGTAGCAGGATGGCATTCACTTCCTTTGCATCTCTACTTACTGTCACATATAGCTTCACATTTTGCAGATGTTGGTGATATAACAACTGTGTACAGATGTGATGACTACAGACAGCTACAGGTCATTAATTATATGATATCACAGTGTTCAGATCATTTGCACATGATGTGACGGCTTCCATAAATTCACATTTTCATCACATAAAACACTATCACTCAAGTTGTGTTCAAGGGTGTTTATTGTAGTGCAAATAATTGACGGAAAAGTGCAATAGAATGGGGTGATGGTTGAGAAAAGTCCAGGGTATTGTTCCAGTCTGTTTGTAGCACAGGTCCAGTGCCCAAGGGGCCGTAGGAAGGGGAGCAAAGGCAGTTCAAAGTGGACAAGGTGACAGGGTGGGGCACAAGGGGGACATTCAGAAGGGTCTCATTTACTGGCGGTGGTCTTGGTCTTGGCAAGTGTCTCTGGCTTCTGTCTGGGTCGCAGAGAAAGTTTGCGGGCTGGTTCACCTTCTGTAGGGGGAGGGGTGCTGGTGGCCTGTGGGTCATGTGGCAGGGCCTCCTGCCCACTAGCTGCAGCGGAAGTGGTGGGCTGGTCAGTAGACTGGCTAGTGGTAGGGGCCCGCTGTTGTGCTGTCCATTCCCTCTTGATGTTGGCCATATCTGCCAGCACCCCTGCTGTGGACACCATTGTGGGGTTGAGGGCCTGCAAATCCTCACTGATCTCCTGATAGTGTTCCTCCTGCAGCCACTTGTCCTCCTGCATGTTGGTAAGAATCTGGCCCATCTTCTCCTGGGATTGTTGGTAAGTACCCAGGACATTAGTGAGTGCCTCCTGGAGAGTTAGTGTCCTGGGCCTGTCCTCCCCCTGGTGCACAACGGTCCTCCCAGTGTCCCTGTTCCCCTGTGCCTCTGTCCTCTGAATGGTGTGCCCACTGCCACTGACCCCAGGTCCCTGATAGTCTTGGGGGTGAGGTATGGACTGGGGTCCCTGTATAGGTGGACACACTGCTGATTGACGTGTCCTGGGGACAGAGGTGTGGGGACATTGGGTGGGTGCTGTGGTGTTGAATACTGATGGGGAGGCTCTGTGGTGGACTGTGAGTGGGCTGGGGTGGCCGACTGACCAGTGGTCCCTGATGGGCCAGGTAGTTCATCCAGATCCTGAAGTCCGGAGTTACTGTAATCACTGGGGGCATGTTCTGTTTGGGGACTGGATAGTCGTGGCACCTCCTCGCCTCTGAGATTGGCTGGGGCACCTATGGGGATGTAAGTGATGTATCGTGTTTCACGTCTGTGACACACTGTACATCCTTAGCTTCCCCTCTATTGTTGCTGTTGCCCTGCCACCTTTGTTTGTGTATGGTGATGTATTGTGGGATTGTTAGTTCTCCATGCTGTGCATGCTTTGGTGATGGGTGTAAATGCAGGCCTGGGAGGGCTGTCCATGCATTGGTATGGCATGCAGGGCTTGGCATTGGGGTTAATCAGATGTGTAGGTGCAGTATGTGGGATGGAGTGGAGTGATGGGAGTGAGGGTGAGGGGGTGTGATGGCATGCAGGTATGTGGGTGATAAGTAGTAGATGTTGACTCACCACTGTCCAGTCCTCTAGCTACTCCAGTGAGTCCCTCAGGATGCAGGATTGCCAAGACTTGCTCCTCCCCTGCTGTGAGCTGTGGGGGGAGAGGTGGAGGTCCACTGCCAGTCCTCTGGATGGAGAGCTGCTGCCTTGCTGCAATGGAACATACCTTCCTCCATAGGTCGTTCAACCTCTTCCTGATGTCGGCTCCTGTTCTTGGATGCTGTCCCACGGCGTTCACCCTGTCCACGATTCTCCGCCATAGCTCCATCTTCCTAGCAATGGATATCTGCTGTACCTGTGCTCCAAACAGCTGTGACTCTACCCTGACTATTTCCTCCACCATGACCCGCAACTCCTCATCAGTGAAACAGGGGTACCTTAGTGGGGACATGGGTGTTGTGCAGAGGGTGTTGAGTGATGTGGTGGGGTGTGGGATGTGGGGTGTGTGACAGATGAATGGGTGTTTGTGGTGTGTGTGTGTAGTTGTCTCAGTGGTCTTCGTGTTAGTCTTGTGGCGATTATTGGTGTTTGTAAAGGGTTGTGTGTAATGTGGGTGTGTGTTTTATAGTGCTATCGGTGGGTGGGTTTGGTGTGTGTATTTGTGTCAGATGTGTGATTTTCATTTAGGCCAATGTTGTGTTGTTTTGTACCGGGGTCGCCAGTCTGAGCGCACTGGTGTGTACCGCCAATGGTTTACCACCATTGAATGTCCGCCAGGTGATTCGTGGGTCATAATCTGGTGGGCGTTGTTTTGTTGGCGCAACGGTATGGGTGCTCGTACCGACACTTTACCACTGAGCTTTGGGCTGGCAGATTTGTGTATGTGGCAGTATTCTGTTGGTTTTGTGCGTGTGTGCCATAATATGGCGAACGGATATTCACCACTGCGGCAGTAGGTTGGCAGCAGTCACTGTGGAGGGAAGCGGCATTTACCGCCAATGTCATAATGAGGGCCATAGTGTTTGTTGTACTCTGCTTGATAAAATTGTGACTCAAGGCAACATTTCCCACTAAAACAGAGTACTGAAAAACACGGTGTCCCAATGACATCATGATTCCTGAAAAGTGACCATAGCTGTCAGGATTCTCAGACCCAGACATGAGCATGTAGTTCTGTTTTTATAACAGCATAAACAAGACTGCAAGTCTAAGAATGAAAAGAAAAAAAACTGGACTGGAGAAATTAGTCACACCTGAACCAAAGAAACTTGGCTGGGAGTCATATGTGAATTCAAGTGTGCATCCTATTTAGTTTACCCAGCGTCTTTTCTGTGGTAGGTCAAATGACACAAGGTCAAAGGAAATGCTAGACTGATCCTTTCCGGTATATCCATGAGTGATTAGCTGCTTCATTCCTTTTCTTTGCATTCTTGGACTTGTAGTCTTGTTTTTTACAATGGAACAAATAAGGCTACGAGTCCCAGAATGCGAGGAAGGAACCCGGACTGAAACAAATTCATGCATGGACCCAGGAAAATTGGAAGAGCTGCAATATTTGTAAGGTGATTCACAAATGAGACTGTGTCATCACGCGCAGCATGTGCCAGTCCTTCCCTGGCTTTCCTTTTAAATGCAGTGGCTTTAAGGCACTCGTCTAATCGAGTCAGTTGAAATGAACCAATACTTCAACTCCCAGAATGCGTTAGGTTGTTAAATAAAAAGGTAAGGACTGGGAAACAGTCCCACGTGAGGATGTGAACTCATCTGGTAACCCTAAATGTTTATAGGCTTTTCACCACTTTGCATCAAAAATATATTTGCGATACAACTCTCCAGCTAAGGACAGTTTTTTGTGAGAGTTGTTTCTCTTATGTAAACCTAAGTGTATTTTTTTTTTTTTACCTGTGCGAATACCATGGCATATCTTTGGCAGACATTTCATCTGGTTAAAGCAGGGAGCATGTCCATGTGAAAAACCTGCCTACAAATGGCGAATAACGTGCATGACTCAGTGCAGAAATTATACCGCAGACAACTGTACTGCTTAGCGCAAGAATTCCTATATAACATATAAAATCAAGTCCTAAAAGTTTCATAGAAGGGGGTTCTCCCTATGTCCTAATGTGGTTCCACACACTGGCTGCGCATCCTGAGGCCGATTGCTTTAGTGTTTTGTCTCTATATATAGCCTGGCTTCTTTGACTATCAGAGTTTTAAAGGTATAGGTGGCCACTGAGATGGGCAGATTCAGGGCATGGTATTTTGGGGTTCCGGGATTTAGTGTATTTTGTCTGATGCATGGGAGCTTAAAGATAACTTCTCACCTGTATTGAAATCCACTTGATATCGAGCCAGTTGCCAGTCTAGGCTCTCCATGAAGCGCGACTTTGAGAGAAGCTAGGTGCAATTTGGCATCCGTATGAATAGACAGATGCCAAAGTTCAGCATTGATAGGATGAGAAACTGAACTACTTTTAAGGGGCAATCGCAAAGCGCTCCGTCCATGTTATCTCTCTTTGGGCTTCTAACCACGCCCATGTCACGTCCGCCACTTTCATTGGTTCGTGGGCTTGCCTTTTACAATCTGCTTGCTTTCATTAGTGAAAGGCATGCAGATGCCATACCTTTTCCAGTGTTTAGCCCTCCTAGAGCACATCGACGAACTACTGAAAACATGTGAGGCTCGATGTTTCCGTCTGGTTTCTGGACTACTTTTCTTCTTTATTTCGCAGCACGATCTCGCTGGGCAGTAGTCGAGTGCTTTGCATGACATCAATCCTGTTACATAGGTAATTGCACTTTTGACGGTTACATAGATAATTGCACTTTTGCCGGTTACATGGATAATTGCACTTTTGCCGATAGGTTTCACTGCGAGCTGACTTTTATTTCCCTTTGTGTGTCTGCTTTCCGCTGATGGCGGCCGTCTGCTCACTTATGTTAAACTTTTACTTTTCAGTTTATATGGCAAGAAAAGTCCAGTTAGTTATGTGAAACTGTTTTACTTTTCATTTTCAATTTATGTGTCAAGAAAAGTCAGGTTAGGAGTTTGCAATGCCAATAGCTCTGACTCGAGCAAACATGAGACCCATTGCATTGCAAATGCTTGTTTGAAATCTGAAATGAAAAACTTGATTGGTCAAAGGTGGTAGAGTAGAAGTTGTGCCCTTTTTCTAGTGAGTTGATGTGCGGATGAAAGTTAAGCTTTTCTCCAGGGTGATGTCACGGGATTTAGGGGCACATATATGATCCCCATTTCATCACTCTTGCACCACTCAATGTGGTGCAAGAGCAATGCAAATGAAAATTGAGATTTATGAAGCCACACAAGGCCACTTTGCGTGGTTCTGCGTGGCTTCATGAGTCTCAGTACTGTACCACAGTGCAAATCGCTGCATTGCATTACTCTGTGCAAGGGAGGCGTTTGTATGGGTGTTGCTTAGATGTTCTCATACAACATCTGTGGTTTGTGATGCATTCCCAGATTTACAAGAACAGGTAAACCTGAAAATGAGCCAGAAACATATGCTTCCCAGGAGAGGCATAACAATGAGAAATATCTTTGTTTCTCCTTGTTTTTTCCGCTTTCTATGTGTGCTGCGTTCTGCAAAGAGGAAACAGCCTATCAGGATTGTTTTTGTGCAGAGAGGTGCCCTTTCCTGCACAAAAACAATCCTGCATGCAACACAGGAACCCTTGCACCATGATGCAAGGGTGCTTACATTGGCACTAGGCAGTCCATTGTGCGCCTGCGCCGGGGGAAGGACAGGAATGTGTCACTGCCTTAAATACGATGCATTCCTGCCCTTTCCCAGTGACGTAGAACAGCATAGCAAGGTGACTCGCTCCACTGTACTGCACCACTGTGTCCTAAATATGCCCCTAAGGTCATTCCACAAAGGACTGGCTGCAGTTCAGCAGTGTACTTATAGGGAGACAACACTATCCAAGTGTAATTATCAAGAACTTGGGCCATACATTTTACAAAATAACTGGGAGAAATGTTAATATAGAGGCGTGTTATCAGCATATATATGATACAAAATGTTAGAAATGTTGATGCTGGAGGCCAGAAATACCAATTATAGGGTGAAGGTATTAGGAGAGAATTTGTCGAATCATAGTTTGTTGCAGAGAGAGTTGACTGTTTTTATGCAGTCACTGGAGCTTTCCAGGTATTTTGAGAACCAACCGGGGCCTGAGCCTCCGCCCATTCTCAACTTGCATAGTTCCAGGATACTGGAATGTTCCCTTGTGTCAAAGTTCTCTGATAAGTCAAGGATGATAAGACAGCTGGGCTGCTTTAATTACTTTTGAAGTTGTATTCTCCACACTGCAGCCTCACTTGAAGGTTGACTGGAGTGAATCTACTAGGTCAATATTCATTATAAAGCATTTAAGCTGGGTCTTCACACAGCTAAGAGCTTAACCAGGAAGATTACTTGTGATGGGCAAAAATTGCACAGATTCGCTAAGGCTGTCTCAGGCTTTCAATGCAATAGAGAGATCTCATATATGTTTATTCAGTCACTGACTCTTTATGTCAGAGAGATACTATGGTATGACAAATGAGCTGTTTTCTAGGAGAAATGAGGTGAGTACGTGTTCAGGGAAGCGAAAGAAAGGCTTGGAGATTCAGTTTGTGTTGTTCAGAAAATTCTATCTTGTTAACTTTTTCAGCGAAGTGGCAAGAACTTCTCACAGCTTTCTTAGAGATGTTGGTGGTTCCCTCTGAGAAAAGCGGTGTGGAGTGATTCCTACGTTTTAATACTTTTTTGGTGGTTTTTAGCACAGTCTAGATCCATATTGATGAAGATAGATTTGGCTAGTTTCTTATTCTCGCTGATAAACAACAGCAAATGACACAACCCACCTTAGATTGTCCTACGTGGTCCAAGATTTAGGATAGTATATACCTAAAACCTCCCAAATGCTATTTGGCTTGTTGCATGATTCAGGAACTTAGGGCTCAGTCCCTTCAACTACAGGACCCGCTCAGACTTGCACTTAACTATCAACAATTCACATCTCTCACATCAACACCTTGGACTGAAAAAGCCCTGATTCTTCTGCAACTATAAACTATACCAGGAACAGTGACTCTATCTACGTTTCTCTGTTCACCTTCCATATGAGATGCCACCTCACCCTTAATAAATGTTCACATACAAATACGTGCAGTGCATATGCATGGACACCCTAAAATATCTGCAAATAAGTAATGGCTGTCAATGTCAACAAGTCAATTTAGAAATTCCAGGAAATTTATAATGCACATAAGCGAATAAAAGCAGCAAAGAACATATTAAATGAAAGAATCAGTACTCAAGATTGTGCCGCAAAGCACCACACAACAGTATTAGCTTTAGTTTTTTGGGGAACATACTCCAAATCTTCATCTTTCAATATAATACTTATTTTTATCCTCTCTAGTAAGCCCCATAATGTTGGTCTACAAATCCAGGCAGCACTCAAAAATAAAATGTCAATTTCCGTTTTTCACAGCACACTGTACCATTACTCATTGTCTATAATGCACTATTCTATATGTATGTTTTTTAGCTTGAGTTGAAGTTGAAATCTCCAATTACAGCCAACAAATCTTATAAAATAAACATTGCCACCTCATCCGGTTTCCTCGTCCCAGGCTCACCCCTGATATGAAGCCTTCAAATAAAGACAGGAAATTCACTTGCACCACCCTGTTTTAGGTTGAGCTTAACAGGCAGCTCATGCACTGTCAGTTGCGAGGTATCTTGTGGCTTATTAGGAACAGAGTACTTGGATCCCACCCACTGCTTACCATTGGTTGACTTTCTGTGTCTCTCTCATTTGCCTGCTTCTTATTTGTGTCCCAGCTTGTAAAGCTTGTGTTTGTCACCTCCTGTGACAAATTGGCACTTTACACTCTCTTTGATTGGCCGGTATAAATGCTTGCAAAGGGAGTGTGTTTTCGAGGCGTGTCCATCATGTAGGTCTTCCGCCCTGCACTGTGTTGCTCTCTGTTGCTCAACTGCTTCTCCCCCATCCACCTCCTCTTGCTCTCACCTGTATGTTTCTCCAATCTGTTACCTTGGTGTTGCTTTCCCCCAAACACTTGTTGTTTTCGTTCTCACTCTTTGTCCCTGTTTGTACTGTGTCCTCTCCAGCACTCCTCCTACTGCTTTCACGTCCTGCACCCCCTGTTGCTTTTGCATTCCCACCCCACCATCCCATGTTTCTTTGCAGTTTGCCCACGCCCCTATCATGTTGCTTCACTATTCCATCCACCCTCCCCTGTGTTGCTTACACTTCTACCATCTGCTTAAAACTAGAGCTTTTGTGCAATTTATTTTATTTTTAGTCACTGATGCAACACAAAACAGTAACTAATAAGACAAGCATTTGCAATGCAATAGGTCTCGCATTTTCTTGAGCTAGAGCTCTTCGCACTGTAAATTCTGAATTTGACTTTTCTTTCCACATAAATTGGTCAACCCTGCCACATTATTTCATCTTTTCCTGCTATGTTTTGGTGGTCACTGGCCCCTACTGACATCAGAAATCACAAGCCTTTGAGGAGAGACAAGAAGATGACTTCACTACCTTGAGTTGTGTAAACGTCTGAACAGAAATTGGAAAATGAGGCTGGAAAAGTATTTTCTTTTTATGTTAACAGAATGGAAAGTCTTGCAAGCATTCTTGCCTTGCATTTCAACAAAGCTGTAATGAACTTAACAATAGCAGAGCAGCCTGAGAAGATTTATGGCCCCAATGAAGGAGATAAGCAATACCCTGTGTGAAGATGCCAGGGTCTGCAAGTTTCACATCATTACTTCTAGGTTTAGCTACATTCTACAAGAAAGGGCATATTGTGGCTTTCCTGAGCAGTGAGCTAAAAGTTTAGGCACCAGGTGTTTCTTTTGTAAAATAAGCTTATTTTTGTGTTACATACACGTGCAAAAATAAGCTGCTGGTCAGTGGTAAAATAACTTTACATTTTTTAAAAAGGCAAGCCTAGGAGCTGCCTCTTATTAAAGATTTCATGGTGGAGCAAATGTAAACGAGGACAGCACTGGAATAAAGCCAAAACAAATGTCAGCGACCTGGGAAGAGGTGGGAGGAACGGAGTGCTGCAATAAAACGCAGGCAGCTACCAGACTAAAACACCCACAGTGAAAAGGCAACAACAAAGAAATGCCAAAGTAGTCCATCACAGCAACAGATGAAGAAACCAAAGTGAAATATTACAGTAGTTGGTCAATGGTCTGAAACAGAAAAAGGTGGGAGAAAAAGGCAGAACTGACCACTAGCGAGCAAGAATTTTTAAAGGACACTGCAACCAACAAATGAAATTGCTTTAAGCCATAAGAAGTATACTAAAAGTATACACGAGGTTGAACTGAAAAAAAGTACCCACATCATTGTGTAGGAATGATGTGCATGCATACAAAATGACATGTTCGGCCATGTCAGATGACTTTTTTTCTACTTTAACTAGGCTGCACAGCATGACTAAAAACTATTGGCAAAGTCAATAGGTCACAAACGCAAGACCTATTGGTTTTGCCAATGTCTGTTTGTTTGCTGTATTGCTCCTCTCAGGCTGCAGTTTCCTTCCAGGCCAGATCAGTTCCTGTTTAGTCCGTCTCCTTCAGAGACATGTGTACTATGCCCTCATACAAGCAGGGAGAAAGAGGTAAGCAATACACATCATTAAAGAAGCATACATAACCTCACCTTTTGAGCAAAGTTCTAATATGACCCCTTAGGAAAGCTCTACTCCAAGTGTCATGCCAGTGCCAGAGTCAGCCTCATGCGTGTGTGAGCTTGGCCTGAGCCCAGAGCCCCACTTCCAGAGGGGCGCTGGAGCTCTCCTCAACATTCCCCTTATGATATAGGTTAAAGAAAATTGTGTTTAAACACTTTTTCTGAAGTCTGCTGTTGCCTTTGAGTACTGCTTCTTGTGTGTTTTTCATAGCTCTCCTTATTCTTGCCCATCTCACCTTCCTCCTACTCCTTCCAAATTTTCAAAACATAGAAGTAAAAGTAAGTAAGCAAGTAAAACCTTTGTAGAGCTCGCAAATACCAAAGTGTCATAGCACTAAAGGCGAAACCCCAGAAACAACTACAGAAACAGAAAAACATACCACAGAGCTTACCTCACCTGCAGGACAAATAGTCATGTTTTTAGCAATTTTCTAAAGAGGGGCAGGTTTGATTGAGATCTTAGAGGCAATGTGAGGGAGTTCCATAGTTTTTTAAACTTTATTTATTAATTTTATAAACAGTAAGAACATGACGCATGAGACAGACATGGCTCTCGTTTCATGAGGAAGCGTCAGGCCTGCAATAAGTAGGAACAAGTGAAATCTGTAGGCAACACAGGTGTGACACAGATATGTACAGGAACTCAGCTGTGGGGGACGGGAGGTATGGGTGTTGCTATGGTTTCCTAAACAAAGATCACACAAAAATATATCATAATATCAGTCGACATTAGTCTGGTACAACAGCATGACTCAGTTCCACTCGCTGCCTATCATCATCCAGCCCCCAGTGCCCAGGGTGCCCCACCAAGTAATCTCGCAAGGGTTGTCAGATGTTTTTGGGACAGGAAGTAGGGGTCTGGAGGGAGGTGTATAGCTCACTATTTGGGTCACAATATGTGAGACTATGAATCCAAGCCGCTACTGTGGGTGAGGCATTGGTGCCCCAATGCATTGCTATCATTCGTTTGGCAAGTAGAAGTGCCAGAGCAGTGAACCATGTGATCGATTTTGGGGTATCTGCCACATATCCCAATAGGGCAGGAAGGGTGTTGGGTTCCAACGGCCCCTCAACCACGAGGGAGATACAGGAAAACACCTCCCTCCAATAATGTGTGATTGTAGGGCAAGTCCACGTCATATGATCGAAATCCGCTACCTGAGATTTGGGGCATGAATGTGAACATGTGCTGTCCATTTTAGAAAGCGCCACAGGGGTGACATATATTTGTCTGAGAAATTTATAATGGAGCAGTCGATGGCAGCTGTTCAGAGATATACGGTTTGTTTGTGTGCAGCAAGCCCTCCACATTTTAGAGAGGGATCACCCTAGGTTGGCGTCTGAACTACTATGGAGTTTAATATCATGTGTCAGGAGAAGGTCTAAGCATGCAGTGTATAACCTAGAGATCAGTCTGGTACCGTGCGTATCAGCAATAATTAGCGCAGGGGGGGGGAGTCCTCTTGTGCAAGTGGATATGTGGGAAGCAAGACGCGCAGGGTGCTCTGCAGCCTACTGAGGACAAAGTTATCTGTATTGGTTGCTTCCGCAAAGCGTGCATCTTCTGTTCTAGAAAAGATGTGCCCGTCCGGGAACAGATTCCCCATGGTATGCAATGACAAGACTGTTGGAGTACACTTAACTAGCACCTCACATGTGAGTGGAAGCCATGAGTTATTGGCCAAGGGCAGTGCATGTGAGTACAGGCATCCTCCATAGAGCGTGCGGTCCAATCTACGCGGGCCCAGCAGGTGGTGCAGACCATCTGTATATAAGGAGGGGCAAAGGGGTGCCCCTGTGGGAGCAATGTGAGTAGCAGTGCGGGAAATACAAGATCTTACTCAGGAATATTATATTGAAGGCGCACATCCAGGTGGTACCAGTGGAATGAAAAACAACATTGTGCAACAAGATAATACAAATGAAAATGAGGTAAACCGAAGCTGCTTTTTTTGTAGGGAAGCACCTGCGAGCCCCAGGAAATTCTCACCTGTTTATCCACCCAGATAAAGTGGATCAATAGTTGGCAAAGATTAGCAAAGAAGGAATTAGTCAAAGGAATGGGGATGTTCACAAAGAGATACAGAAATTGAGGGAGCACAACCATTTTGATTATAGCAATGTGGCCTGCCGGGGAAAGCAGAAATTTAATCCAGCGATCAATTTGCACAGCAAGTCTCTCCATAACCGCCCCATAGCTAAGGCAGAGAATCTGGTCCTTATCACGGTGGACATATATGCACAGATATTTAACCATGTTGTCACACCATTTCAGCTAATGTTGAAACGGAATGGGACTGTCGCATCTGTGAAAGGAAATAGTTCTGATTTTTCCCAATTTATCCGCAACCCCAATAGAGCACCAAGGTGGATAACTTCTTGCAGGAAGGGATGTAAGTCTAGCAAAGTGACTGCTGCAGGGGTGGAAGTGGAAATCCTATGGAGTACTGCGAACAATGTACGAAGATTTTTATTCATAGAATGATGGGAAACAAACCCTGATTGCACCGGGGAAATGATGATGTCAATCAGCAGAGAAAGGCGAGTAGTCAGGAGCTATGCTAGGATCTTGGTATCAAAGTTCAGCAGTGAGATCGGTCTGTAGGAACTACAATATTGATAATCTTTGTCAGGTTTAGGCAAAAGTGTAATTACTGCCTCTCACAGTGCCGGGGGCAATACGCCCCATGTGAGAGGCTCGATGTACACTTCTAAGAGATGCGGGGCAAGAGTCTGTTTGTATGTTTTATAAAATTTGCCAGTTGAGCCATCAAGCCCGGGAGCTTTAGAGGCATTCAGCGCATCTATAGCCTGCATGATTTCCTTGCAAGTAAACAGTTCACTGAGAAATTGTTGTTGTGCCAAAGTGAGCCAAACCATGGCCACCTCCTCCAGATATTGTAACAGGAATGGTATGTCCCCGCAGTGTCGATTATCATTTAGTGCAGCATTATAAGACAGAAGTTCAGATTGTACCTCCTCGGTGCCCCCCGATGCACCCCCTGGCATGCACAGTTCAGGTATACATGTTGCCGCACTAATGGATTGGAGGAGGTGCACCAGCGTGCTCCCCGGCCGGTCACCCTTGCCATAATGGCAGGCAGTGGAATACCTCCCTAGTTAGAGAATCTCATAGTCCACAAGGTCACGGTACTCTTTATAAGGGTGGAGTGCCTTCCCAGATCCGGAATGGTACCACTGCATGCATCAGCCTGGTCCAATGCACAGAGAGCGGTCTCAATTTGTGTTATGCTATTATGTATATCTCCCAGTACACCATTGTGTTTAGCTATACATATGCCC
Source organism: Pleurodeles waltl (assembly GCF_031143425.1). Classification (NCBI taxonomy): domain Eukaryota; kingdom Metazoa; phylum Chordata; class Amphibia; order Caudata; family Salamandridae; genus Pleurodeles; species Pleurodeles waltl. The sequence continues at coordinate 1,651,391,836 of NC_090445.1, read as the reverse complement.
TGTGCATACTCCTTAAAAGCTTCCTAGAGTGTAGCGTGTGTGGAAACTGTTCCTGCATTCAAAGCAAAGTACTCCATAATTGCCGTCTGCAGGTCAGAGAGCAAGTGGGGGGAACCACCAACAGCGCTTCCGCATCCCTGGGTGAGGAATAGAACAGGTCATGGTCACTGGAGAGTGAACCTATATTGTGCATGGCAGATGCATAGTAGCAATCAACCAATGGCGGAGAGACCAGTCTGAAATCTATACGTGTCCAGGTGTCGCGTGGGGATGAGTAATGAGTATATGCTAGTGTGTCCTGCGGTCGTAGATACCACGGGTCACGCAGCTGATAAGTGTCACAGAGATGTCGCAGGGTGGGTAGCAATTTGGGTTGTAACGTTGGGGTCATAGCCATAGTGTCGCACAGTTGGTCCCAGATCATGTTGAAGTCCCCACTTAAACTACTGCAGCCTGAGTCTGTGCCGGCTAGCTGGGTCAATAATGTATGAAAAAAATAGAGGTCGTCTGTATTCGAAGCATAGATGTTGACCAACAAGATCCTGTGGCCTGCTAATATATCTTCTACAAAAATTGATCTGCCATCTTTGTCAGCAACAGTAGAGATGAGGTGGAAAGGGTCCCTTTTGTGTATCAGTATACAGACTCCACAGGAGTAGGAGCTGTAACTAGAAAAAAACAGTGAGGACCCCAGTGAGCGGCAAAAGTATAAGTGGACTGGATCAAAGTGAGACTCCTATAAGTAAGAAATTGCAGCGTCATGCCTTTTTAAATAGTGCAATAAGTGCTTACCCTTAAGGTTGATTGTTGTGCGGAAGTCCTGCGTGTAGCATGCATTATTGGAATATCAGTAAACCATTAAGAAGGGAACAGCATGAGTGGCCATCATGTGTCAAAAAATCAACAATAAGCCAAAAAAAAGAACACATTAAAAAGGTCCTGAACCCCAACACTCAGCAAAAATGCACTGGGTGAAATCCCAAAGAGAACATAGCAACACACAAAAAAAACAAATTCAAACTTGGTGTCAACCATGGAAAAAGAGCAAAACCAAGCACAAATTAGGTCATGCAAAGGAGATAAGGAAGAGCAAGTAGAAACATGGTGCCAGATAGGTTAGTGATAGTGAGGGGCTACATCAGAGCATGCATGGCTGTGAATCAATGACTATGGGGGTCATCAGCCAGGTGGAAAGAGATCCAAACTACTGGGAGTTGCGTGGCCAGTGGGGAGTGTTCCTGGGAGCTTCGAGCCCACAGAGCGCGCTCCTGGCATATTTTTTGCAGAACTCCGAGGCCTCAGTTGGGGTATCCAAAAGATGGGGCTTGCCATCAACCCTGGGCTTTGCAGGGTACAACAAGCCATAGCGCAGCCCCAGCCTACGCAGCGCCGCCTTGGCGCCGGGCCTCCTGAACCTCCATGGTGAAATCCCCCAAAATTTACAAGGATATCCCTGGATACTGCAATGGGCCCTTTTCTTGTGCCAAGCGCAGCATAGTGTTACGGTCCCTGAAGTTCAATAGCCTGGCGATAATAGGACACGGCTGTGCACCTGGGACAGGCCAAGGACCAAGGGAGCGATGGGCTTGTTCCACAACAAATGTAGCAGTAAAGTTTTGGCGTCCCAGCAGTTCACACAGCAATGTCACCACAAAGGTATCCAGACACCCAGTGGCGGTGGTCTCCGCAATCCCAGTGATTCTAATGTTATTACGGCAACCGCGCATCTCGAGATCCTAATTTTGTACAGCAACGGTGTGCAGTCTTGACTCCAGTCCATCCAGACGTTTATCCAATCGGGCATGGGAATCCTCCAGCGATGAGACACGTTCCTCAGTCACCCGCAGCCTAGTGCCTTGACGGTCTAGGCATTCCCCCATTTTGTCTAGGTGAGTCACAATAGAATCAAAGCGTACATCCATGCCCTGGAAGATAGAACGCAATTCCAACAAAATAAACCACAGGTCTGCCTGGTGCTCCAGTGCCTGAATACCAGTCGCGTCCTCCGCCATAGTAGTGTTGTATCAGTTGGTGGGGGAGTGCACGATTTTTCAAAGGGCAACTTGCATTGTTTGGGGTCCTCGCAAACCATGGCAGGCAGAGGGCCTGTGCAGGGGCGTGCCTGGGCGCCCCTCAGGGGTAGAAACGATGTAAGCAGCAGACAGCAGGCACTATGGCAGATCGAGTAGCTGCCTCCATGAGGCAGGAGAGGCTCCACAGAGGGGAGGCATTCGCTGACATGCAGTAGTGGATAGGCCCACTGGTAGGCCTCCCAACCCAGAGGGCGTGCAGCTGTCAGCCCCCAATGGGCAGGAAGCAGGCAACACAGGCCGTGGGGCACAAACCCACTGCAGGGCGACCAGAGAATCATAGCGCCAGGCCTGCGGCCAACCAGGATATCGCAGTGCCCCCCAAGCAAGGGCCAGCACCTGAAAAAAAGCGGGACAGCGCAGGCAGGCAAAGCAGACTGTGATGTGGGGTCCTCCGAATGCGGGCCTCAGGCTCGCCCACGGCCCCTATCACTGCAGGGCCTTCAAGGCCCACAATGGAACCAGGAGCTGCAGTGGCAAATCAATGCCTGTACGCTCTCCCAAGCAACAATGTCTCCACAGCAGCCCCCCACACTGCCCCCACCTACCTTGGATGGTCACTCCGCATCGGGTGAAGTGAGAGGAAGTAATCTTCCGACAAGCCCAGAGAGTCCTTCTGTCAGAGCTTGAATGCAGCGCAGCCATGTCGGTCGCCGGCCTGGCTCCGCCCCCAGGAGTTCAATAGGTTATAGCCACAATAGCGAAAACTCCTGCCCCCACCATTGAGATTTCTTTATTTATGGGGCTTTTTCCAGCTAGGCTAATGAAGACAGTAGGTCTCCTTGGGGAGGGTAACAGTAAAAGGTTTTCTGAAAATAACAAGGGCCCTTTCCATGCAAGGCATTATGAATAACGCAAAGAGATTTGAATCTGACCCTGTTCACTACTGGTAACCAAATAAGATCCCATAATTCCTTGGTGACGGAACATAATTTTGGCACTTTCAAGAGCAACCGCGATGCAACGTTTTGCAGAGACTGTAGTTTGGCAAGGGAATTCTTAGTTATTCCTAGGTAAAAGGCATTGCAATAATCAATCCTAGAAAGGATGAGAGCGACCACAACAGTCTTTTTAAGATCCAGAGGAATAAAAGAAAATACCCTTTTCAATAACCTAATGATATGGAAGCAGGAAATGTAATGTGATTGATTTCCTCTGAAAAATTAAGCTGATCATAAGAGAAAACTCCTAGATTTTTTACTTTTGAGATAGGAGTGGTAAGTGGACCGAAATCTGCCAGCCACCACACGGAGTTCCAGAAAACTGTGGTTTTGCCAAACAGATTCACCTCAGTTTTCGCAGTGTTTAGTCTTATAAAATTATTCTGCATACAGATAGACACCTGGGTTAAGCAGTAGTTGAGATTTAAGGCCTATAGCACCGTCATCTACCAGGATCAAAACGATAATTTGAGCGTCTTTAGCATACGAAATAGCCAATAAGTTGAAGGATTGGAAGAGTTCCACAAGTGGGGTAATATAGATGTTAAACAATGTGGGGTACAGGGAGGACCCTGTGGCACCCCACAAGAGAGGGAAAAGGAATCGGCTTTAAAACCATTTAGTTCTACAATTTGTAATTTGTTTGTTAGAAAGGAACTGAGGAGGGACAGAGCTGTACCATAGATACCGACCCTCTCAAGCAAGTTGACAAGTACATCATGGTTTACAGTTAAAATGCAGCTGAGAGATGTAGAAGGATCAGCGCCGATTCCCTCCCCCCCATCCACAATCTTCCAAATTTCCTCCGAGGCCGCTACTAGGGCAGATTCGGTAGAGTGATGGGCTGTAAAACTATGTTGGGAAGGGTTGAAAATCCCATTGGCGTTCAGAAAGGCTGTGAGTTCTTTATTCACTTCCTTTTCAAGGAATTTGGCCGGGAAAGGAAGACGAGAGATAGGACCTCAGTTTTTGGTGGCAGTCGGATCAAGGTTTGGTTTTTTCAATACAGGTAATTAAAGAGGATGAGTAGGTGGGGCACCAAATTTGATTTTGCCTATGGTGCTCTCTGAGCTAACGCCAGCTCTGACCTTAGTCAACGCTTTGCATTGAGACGGAGCTCTACTGATAGGAGCTGAAAGGCATGGCCTCTTGCTGTCCCGGGAGCTTCTACATATTTCATTTCCTCCACACTAATGCATGCTATGGCTTCTGGAGGAAAGCACTCTGCTAAGCGGGTACATATTGACGAGCCCAGGATATTTAAGACTCCTCCAGAGCTTAACTCTAACACTGGAGGAGCTATAGCCTCTGAACTGAAGCTCCAGTCTCTTCCATTGCAAAATGATGAAGAAGAAATATTGAAACCAGAGCCTAAGGACTGCTATATCCAATGTGCACAGTTAGTGGAAATTATTCACCATGTCAGCTACAACTTGGGGTTTTCTTCTCCAGAGGCAGTGAAAGATGAGGATTTATTTGCAAGACTCAATACACTTGACTGCCTCTTCGCCTGTATGTCACCATTCCAATAAAATGGGCAAAGAATGGCGGGACACTGAAAAGCATACCTTTCCAAGGTTTTTTGCATGAAGTAAGGATTGTTTTGAGATGAAGAGTCCATCTATTCCTGAAGTAGATTCTTTATTATCTGGTGTGGCTTCTCTGGTGGGGCCTCTTTGTCAGACTTGGCATTGAGGAGAGAGATTCAGGGTTATTAAGTACTTTGTAAATGCAATTTCAATGTAATTCAATTCAAGAGACTTTTCCTGTAGATGGCACAGATGAAAAGATTGACATATCATCCAAAAAGTCTTCTTCAGCCAACTTTGCCCTGTGTGCTGTAGCATATGCAACATATGTTTCGTCCCTACTTAAAGTTTTTAAACATTTCTTTGATATCCTACAAAAGGAAGGGCATTCCTCTTTTGATTGTGATGGAAAAACTTTGGATGACCTTTCTGCTGCTGCCTCTTGGGCACCTATTTCTTCTCGTTTGTATGTATGCTGCGTAATTGGATGATGTATTCAGCCCATATGAGCTCTCTCCTTCTCACATACCTTTTCTGAGTCAAATGCTGTTAGGTCCGTAGTTTGAGTTTTTCATTAAAAAAAATTAGTGGAGGATTGTAAGACACACTTTCCTTTTTGTTAAACTCGAATTAACGGTTGTTCTATTATCAATACCAGCATTTTTGGAAGATGTGGGCAACAACATACTCAACATCTTTTTTGTGGGAGGACTTGGGAAAGGGGGTATTCTACAATGACAAATTCCGGTCTTCAGTCCCTGCTTTCAACCCCTCTCTTCTAGGTCTTTCAAAAGCCGGGTCTCTGTGGAGTCAAAGTCAGATTCCACAAGCAACAAGATTGACTCTATTTATAACCCAATGGAAAGAACTGGTTTTGGATCAGTGGGTTTTTCAATATGCAGAACAGGGTTGTATTTTGCTCTCCAAAAATGTACCAATTTGGGATTTTTTCAGTAAATCCCAATTTCTTGTCAAGACGCATACAGTATGTGATGGTGGCCAGTCTGTTGATTTGCAATACTATCAGATTAGTTCCAGTGGGAGAAAAGGAAAGGGACTCGTATTTTATTCTGTTTGTGGTTAAAAAAAAGCCAACTGGGCACGTAATGTGCTCAACAAGTATATTCTGAAATTACCTTTCAAAATGGTATTTTTACAATCCACATTGCCCTTGATACATCCCGGGGATTTAATCCAAAATACTTACTTTTATTTAGCAATTTATTCAGTGATACCTAAAATTCACCTCAAGCGAGGGTCACTATAAATTTCAGATACTTCCTTATAGGTTGTCTTCAGATCCTCGCATTTGTACTAAGATATTGGGTCCTATGGTTAATTTCTCTGTAGTCCATACTTGGTTTATTGGCTCATTGCTGCTTCTTCTTTTTTTAAGGATCTGAGGAAGCCAACCTGTTGTGTCAGACTTTAAAAGATCTTGGATTTCTACTCAACATAGAGAAGTCAAGACTTCTACTTTCACAGGAGTTGGATTTCATTGAAGCCTTCTTCTCTACGGCCCTGGGATGGTTTCCTTCCAGAGTACTGTGTTGTCCATCTCCTAGCACAGTTAACTTAACTGCTGAAAGATCCAGCTCCAGTTTGATCTTAACAGAGACTGCACAGTCTCAAAGCAGCCTCAATAGTTCTGACTCGCTGGGCATAATTCCAACTGCAAATTCTAGTAAACTGTTCTGGTGACTTTCATCCTGGCACATTGGGCTCCATCATTACTAGGACTCAGGGGCATATTTATACTCCGTTTGCGCCGAATTTGCATCGTTTTTTTAGACGCAAATTAGACGCAAAACTAACTCCATATTTATACTTTGGCGTTAGACGCGTCTAGCGCCAAAGTTCATGGAGTTAGCGTCATTTTTTTGCGTGAACACCTTCCTTGCGTTAATGATAGGCAAGGTAGGCGTTCCCGTCTTAAAAAATGACTCCGATGCATATGTGTCGTATTTATACTCCCGGGCAAAAATGACGCCCGGGAGTGGGCGGGTCTAAAAAACCCGCATTAGCGCCGGATTTTAGCGCCTGGGTCAGGGCAGGCGTTAAGGGACCTGTGGGCTCAGAATGAGCCCAGAGGTGCCCTCCCCTGCCCCCAGGGACACCCCCTGCCACCCTTGCCCACCCCAGGAGGACACCCAAGGATGGAGGGACCCACCCCAGGGACATTAAGGTAAGTCCAGGTAAGTATTTTTTTTTGTGGCATAGGGGGGCCTGATTTGTGCCCCCCTACATGCCACTATGCCCAATGGCCATGCCCAGGGGACATAAGTCCCCTGGGCATGGCCATTGGGCAAGGGGGCATGACTCCTGTCTTTGCTAAGACAGGAGTCATTTCAATGGGGGATGGGCGTCGTAAAAAAATGGCGCAAATCGGGTTGTGGCAATTTTTTTGCCTTAGCCTGACTTGCACCATTTGTGGACGCCCATACGCCATTTTCCCCCTACGCCGGCGCTGCCTGGTGTACGTCGTTTTTTTAACGCACACCAGACAGCGCCGGCGGCTAACGCCGGCTAACGTCATTGAATAAATACGGCGCCCGCATGGCGCTTCAGAATGGCGTTAGCCGGCGCTAATTTTTTTTGCGCAAAACTGCGTTAGCGCAGTTTGGCGTCAAAAAGTATAAATATGGCCCTCAATGTTTAATGTGTAAATAAATAAATCCTGAGTCCCAAAGTTTTTCTCAGTAGCTCACTGCTGAATAACGTGGTTGCAAATACCAAGCTAGATTCCACCTCTTGCCTCTTTCTTCCACCCCCTAAGCTACCTGTCCATTTTATTTTCTACTGTGGCCTCTTTTTCATTCTTGCTTTCTTCCTTTGCCACTGTTTTCCCATTTATCTCTTCCTCTTTCATCCTCCTTTCTCTGCCTTTCTCTCTCATGCTCTGGGTCACTGTCGTATAATGAAAATAAGTCTGAGTCCCCGAAAATGAGTGGCAGTGGGCCATACCTAAAACCACTCGATCAAATTAAGCACTGCTACAATTTCACCCACAGGTCCTTTCTGGATCTTTGGAATTCTCTGTTGTGGTTGTTGAATAAAGATCACCTGTTGAAAAAGATGCCACTCAAGTTTAAACAACCAAAGCCAGGCTAGTGGAGTCGGGAGTGGTGGGCTTCCACTCTGGTAGATCTGCAGTTGGGCCCCTCCAGAGGCTCAGAATTTCTCAAATTAGAGAGAACTGTGGGTCTTTCTCAGAGCCCTTCAGCAGTGGTAGTGGGTACCTTTCTTTTAAAAGTGGTGGGTGTGAAAGTCGTTTGCGACTTTGACAGAGCTAGTGAGCCCAACTAATGCAAAGAAGGTTCGTGAAAGAGAATACCTTTTGGTCCCCAGGAAAACTTTGCAATATAAAGGATGAAATTGTGTGATTTAGAGTATTTTGGGCAAGAGTTTGATAAAAAGCTATAGGTTTAAATAGAGAATTTTACACAAACTTTAATTACCAGCTCTTGGGTCTTCAGGAATCTGATAACAAGGCCATCTTTAAATGTTCCATGGAGCTAAATCGGCTTATATTTATTTTGATCTCAAACAAGTCCCCTTTTAATTAAGTGAACCAATATTGTTTTTGTCCATTTTAGAAAGTAAATAAAAATAGCACATGTCACTGTATTTTTTTTTTTTGCACTAGCCTAAAGTTTATGTGTCATGTTGATGCTAAGAGCCATATCACTTTGTGCTATCCCAGACAACGTGCATGCACTATCGGCGAAAGCTATTGTTTAACAAAAAAGGCTTAAAAACGAGCTTAGAGCCCAACAATTTCTTACCAATACTTAGAATTTTTGGCTTCCATGTCAGTCTTGTTTCCTTGCTTCTGATTGGTCGGTGTCTCCTGCTCCTTCCTGGTTTCTCTAGGCACTTCTAGTGTTTGTCAAACACACAAGTGTGATGGGAGTAATGCTTGCAATTTGTCTGATCACTGGCAATTGCGAGGGGTAACATCCAGTGTTGGTCCCCGCCATTGAACATGGACCTATTGCTGATTCCTGTCTCCGGTCAGTGTCCTCAACTGACTGTGCACTCCTGCAGGTATTTTCTTCTGGTTTTGGACATGCACTCCCAAAGAGTGCAGGTCTGCAGTCCATCTCCCCCTCTTCCTTGTGCTGCTTGTCCTCCTACTGTGCACGATGGCTTGAAGTAAAGAAAAAAGCGCTATGACGGCATCAACCCTGGCAGCATCATAGCACTTTACTTGACTGTACGCTATGTTGCACAGCAGTTCATGCTGCTGTGCAACCTGTCTAAAAAATACATTGACAAAGCCAATAGATCTTACTTAGGAGAAACCTATTGGCTTTGCCAAAGCCTGTTACACTTATGAATGCAGAAACAAAGAGAAAAATGAATAAGAGGCAGTTTAACTTTTCCAGAATGCACCACAGATATTAACAAATTAGCTTGTTTGAGAGGCACATTGTATTTGCTCATATAAAAACAGTACCTGGTAATTCACACACCACCATAGTATTTGGAACATGTGCTATGACGAAATGTACATAACATACATCTAACATAAATTGCTTTAAAAATTATGAGTCACATTTTTACCACAATATCACAAGCATGGGTTTTGGCATTATATAAAGAGGACCATATCAGAAAAATTATGAAAAATCCATCTGGGGCATTATCATCAGGTAAACAGCCTCTAAACTGGGCACCACAGGCCGTGCAGTTCACAAGAGCAGAATCGATTTTCACCAGAGGGCATCTCTCGCGTTGACACCAACATTGGAAATAAACACACCAGTGCCCCAAGCGTTTTGAGGTGGACAATATTGTAGCAAAAACGAAGAAAGCGTAGGCAGTACTCTAAGGTGTACACTGCGGCCTAAAGAATACAAGGACACGCATGGTGGTCCAAAGTTAGCACCCATGTGGACATGTCCATGTCCAGGACTTGTATAAAGCAAATTCACACTGTGACACAATTCCACTACCTGTGTCTTTAACATTACAAGGTTTTGCTCATTAGCTCCTAAAGGTGACCTCATCTTACCCAAACCCACCCATAGCGTTCTGTTGCCACCAGGCCAGTGGCCACGACCTAGAGAAATAAATCTGGAACTGAGCCCCCTTCCCCTCTTACTAAAGCTCGCTTTTTTGATGAACTAAACGTACCACCAGATGACACATAACATCAGGGAACCTCGATGTCCAGACCAGTACTTCAAGGCACTAGCAAGGACAGCCACATGCAGGTATGTGCAAGAGCTCAGCAGGCCCATGGTCAGGGTGGCACACAAGGTTTACTCTGCTGCGTCCCTCCAGGTCCTCACAGCCAAAGTTGGGATATTAGAAGGGAAACATCTCACAGCCAAAACGAGGTTCTGAAGAAATATGGCTTCAAGGTGAAGCCCCTACAATGATTGGCTACGTGCAAGTGATCTTCCCACCACTGCATGACGCACACACACACAGTAGGAAAGCAAGCATAGCTTGCGTCCTGCTACAGACACCATCCAGCCAATTCAGATTCAGTTCTCATGCTGTTTATTTATTGAAATACCATGGCAGCAGTGCAAGGATTAGCTGGGCAGGTATACTTTCTGCTCCATTTGTGAACAGGGTGCTAATTACTCGGTTTCTCAAGGCTCCTTTGCATAGTACGGCTTGCAAGGACTGATGTACGCATGTCAGACTGGTCATATAAAAAAAACCGGACAGTTTGTCATGCGCCCTTCACTTTCCTGCAGTATGTAAACAACCCTGTCAGGACTGCCATGACAATGATGGGCCATGTCCACTAAGCAGGGGCACACCGGCCTGGTTATCAGAATTGTTGGAAATTGAAATGCAAATAATAGTATAAAAAAATTAAATATCTGCTGTATGTGGTGGCTTGCAGTGGGGTCAGAGGGTGAAAGGTCCTCATGACCCTATAGATGATCGGTCTCTGCCCTTTAGTGCTTATTTCCTCCAGATACAAGGGGACCAACTGATGGAAAGGACTGACAATTAGTATTTCAAAGACTGTGTAAATCACCAGGGAGGAACAAAATCTCCTTTCTCAGAAAGTAGCCTAGCCTCTAAAGGGTGACAATACTCCGGCCATCAGCTTCAGCTGGCAGTTCCCTTCACCAGTTAGGTTTTGCCTGTGCATAATGTTTTTTTCTTCAACTATGAATGAGTTCAGGGATTCCTTCCATAGACCTTCTTTTCTCCAGGTTGGATGAGCTTCTCCTTTGTTTTGGTCAACAAGGTCCTGTCCGTAGGCCTAGGTCACTTTTCAAAATCCTTAAGGCAGTACGACATTGTCTTAAGTCCAAATTTCGGCAAATTGTGTGAATCCACTTGCGCCAGAGAACGGAATATGCTGGGCAAATAAACATAAAATGTTCAACAGATTCAGCACTGTCACAACAGGGAGGACATAAGTCAGATGTTTAAGACGATCCCCGACTACCAGTTAGGGGCAGCAATGGTAAACACCCAAAACGAAAGCGAGCATACAAACTCTTTCCCAATAAGTCAGGTATAAGATCTAAGTAAAATTCAAACTGGGGATACCACTTAAAATCAAGAAATTGATATGCAACAAAGGAGATTATTTCTTACATAGGACCAATAAACTGCTTTCAAAAACGATTTGTGGTTTTTCCCTAAGTTCTGGGGATTCTCCCAGTAACTTTCAAGCCCCAAAGTACGAAACCATTTTGACACACGCCTAAACCATAGGATAGAAACTACATTCAATCTTTTTAGGAGGTCAAGAAGGGAGTCCCTATATATGATAAGCTCAGGAGTAGTCCAAATCCTCACCCAAAAGAGTAAGGGTCTCAGAGCTATCAGATCACCAATGCGATTAAACCCAAGATCCTGAAACGCCGGGGTCAGGGGTGTGCTACGAGGGCACGCAAGTAGAGCCCTGGCAAAATTGTTTTCACCCACGGATAATCCATTGCTATTATGGAACCCCCACACCTCGGCACCATAGGCAGCAGCGCCCTGTGCCTTTGCCAAGTAGATTTTGATAGCCAGAGATACGGCTTTTGATACAGAGGTTTTATAAAAATGCAGGATAGCGCCCGCCCTATGCTGGAGAAGCACTGCACTTTTGCTAATCTGATTCTCCCATTCTAAATTATTTGAGATCCTCACTCCCAGGTAATCTATTGAGCTGACCTTACTTAGAGGGGTTCCAATCTAAAATGATGGTACATCTCCTAATTGATCCTGGACTAAACACCATTAATTTGGTTTTACTAACATTCAGTTCCAGGCCATAGTCTACACAGTATGATTTAAACCTATCAACAAGAATCTGAAGACTCATTAGGGTCTTAGAAATAAGTAGAGAATCGTCTGCAAAGAATAGTATAGGGATTTTCTACGCGTTTAAAGAGGGGGCATCATTCTGACAGAAAAACAAAATTTGTACCACCTCATTTATAAATAAAGTAAATAAGGTTGGAGCCAAGACACATCCTTGGCGAACCCCCCTCTGAATGGGAATATGATCTGTTAATTTTCCTGATTACCCCATCTCACCTGAGCATATGTATTCTCATGTAGCCGTTGTAATAGATAAATTATATTGATAGGAGTACCCATTCTGTGTAACACTTCCCATAGTTTTTCTCTGGGGACCATATCAAAGGCAGATCGAAGGTCCACAAAAACAACATATAGATTTTGCCTGGCAAGATCTACATATTTCCAATATAAAAGCATCAGCCTAAAAACCTGATCTACCGTACTGGTTTTTGGGCGAAAACCCGCCTGCAATGGGGATAGCACCTGATGGTCATGTACCCAACTTAATTGCCTTTCCAAAAGCTGTTTAGCAAACATTTTCTGGAGATTATCAATAAGGCTAATAGGTCTATAATTGGCTGGGGAGCTCACATCGCCCTTTTTATGAATAGGAATTGTTTTAGCCCCTTTCCAAGTACTCGGAATTGGGCCCCCAGCTGCGATTTTGTTCGAAATTAGGTTTATAAACTAGGACCATATTAATGGTTCAGATTTATCTAGGTCCCCTGGAATCTTATCTGGACATGGCGCTTTAGCAGATTTTAGGGAGTTAATTGCTGCTATAGTTTCCTCCAGAGTAAAAATAATTAGATCTTCATAAATACAGGTATCCAATCCTGGTTCATCCGGGAAAAATACCTTGTTCTAGCCAACAATGGGGAAAAAGATTCATGGATTGGGAGATTACAAGGTGGAGCATAAAGTGTAGTAAAATGATTTATCCAGTTCTCAGGTGGAATACGGTCACTTATAGTGCTCCTGCCCCCTCTTTGTCTATTAGACAGTAGTTTCCAGAATGTCATATTATAATTAGGTTTAGTTGCATCAAGCAAGTTTTGCAAGATTGTGTCTTCCCAGTTTTTCTTTGCTTGTATTGTGATCTTCTTATAAGCGAGTCTAGCTGATTGTATCGCCCCCTGAGAACATGTCATAATAGCTGTTTTTAATGCTGACTTAGCCTTTGAACAATCCTTATTAAACCACACATTATTTTTAGAGTTACCATCGAAATACTTAATGCTGGTCTTTTTTGTAAAAAAAACTCTGCAGTTTCTTCAGCATATCTTCATGGATACTAAGAATGGGAATGTTGTTAACTTCATACTCCTCATAAACAGCCATTACATCAACAAACAATTGATAGATCCCATTTATCAAGTAGGGATTGGACAACACCTTTGGCCAACAGACCCGAGTATGACTATTGTCCAACAGTGGGCCTGGAACCACAGTGTGATGGTCATTCTGTGATCTCCTAAATACATCCCTGTTCCTGGTAAGAAGCAAAGGATTATGATCACTCTCAACGCGGTAGTCCACCTTCATATCTTTTTAGAGAAGGCCATAACCTAACGTCCACACTAGTGGACGTACCTCGCTTGAATGTAGGCGCAGTGCTCAAATCAGAGGGAGTATGGTCATTACATGCCCTGAGACCGTATTTAAGACATAAAGATTCCAAGGAAGCAGCACAAGAACGAATACACTGCTGTTTATTCATTAAGTGTGGAATACCCCATCTTCTTCATCCATTAGACCACTATTTAGACAAGAGGGTTCAAAAGTACAGTTCATATCTCCTGCAATCACTAAATTAGTCAGAGGGTACAAGGTATCCAAGAATTCAGACAGCTGCGCCAGGGTCTGAGACTCAAATCCCCGAGGGACAGACCGAGCATAAACAATGAATATAGTAATCTTAAAATCTCGATCAAATATGAGTTGTACTCCCAATAAATCAGGTGAGTCTATTTCTAATACAAAATAATCACACTGAACCTTCTTGTTTAGCAATACCAATAGGCCTCCTTTAGCACGACCTAAGCCCCTCTCTGCTGGTTGAGCAGCAACACAGTATGATAGAAACCCATCTATGTAGACTTGATCCTCAGCACAAGTCTCCTGGAAAAGAGAAATATCCTGGTTGTTAATGTAGTTGACCCACTCCGGGTCTCCCAGCTTCCTATCAAGCCCTGCTAAGTTCCAGGACATAATAGTTAGTTCCAAACTGGTTGCCTCATCTCTAGGCCTGGGACATTGGGCCTCCCTTAAATGTATATCCTCATTAGGTACTCCAGATTTGACCTCCAGAGAAACTGAGTCAGAGGACAATTTAGGCACCTCAGCCATATATATGGTGCCACCTTTGCTCCTCAGTCCTTGGCCCCGTTCCATAGGAACTGGCTAATTTGTGCCAGCCTTGGATACAGTATCATTAGGAAATTTAGAGGGCTTAATGGAATGTGCAAGGGAACTAGCGGCCCAACAGGTACCTGTATGCCAACATCCCCCGAGGGCCATTAACAAGGTCAGTGGACTGAGCTTTAACAAGCTTTTGAAACCCCGAGGGATTCCTGTTTTTGAAAACTATATTATGCTTCTGCCTTACAATTGCAGGCGCAAGCTGGAATCCCTCTGCACAAGATATAGATGGATTATTTGGAGGGAGAGTGATTACAGACCCCAAGAAAGGAGTACCTGCTCTCAGCCTTGACTCAGACATGGTAGTACTCCCACCCCCCTTTAACTCCCATCTGACCTCTGGCACGTACACCCATACTTCTGTGCCTGTTCCCCCGTTAATTTTTTCATCAATAATAACACCAAACTCTTGACTTCATCCACCCTCTGAAGAACAGTGGCCAAATCAATTCCCTCTTGTGACGGTAACGATCTACCACTATCATGGGGCAAATTAGTCAAAGCATTGTCATCGACACGGGCTCCAGACGATGTATATAAAGCACAGACAGAGGGTCCTCCTTCCTCCACCAAGGGCCCAAACCGATTTGTGCACGGTATATTAGGAATCACCATAATCACTGAATTTACCGGGGGACGAACAGCCTCATCCCCCTTGGAAGAGGCACCACTCGCACAAGGAGCAGCACCCAAGTCACTATCGGATGTTGTAGTCAGCAAGGAAGGAGAATTTGCCCTAAGAACTTGAGATGCCTGTTTTGAAGCAGTCTCCACAGGGGAATTGATTAATTGCATCTTCTTCTTAAAAATATCCGTAATTTTTTTCTTCCCAGATGTGCCACTCTTTATGGACGGTGGGTTAGAGTTACTCTTTAAGATGGCCTCCACCTCTTCAAACAATGTGTCAATGTCATCTAAGGGATTATTTCCTTTATGGGTTAAGGAACTCACTTGGTTACTTGATCGTTTTTTCAATTTTTTGTACCACTCGATGATGCAGGAGCATTGACAGCTTTACATTTCCCCATCATAAAAACAGCAGGAATTATAAATAAAAAACAATGTAAAACCTAGGATTAACTTCCTCAGTAAACTTACTTCTGGAGATCAAGGAGATATGCCCAGCCCAGCCTCTATCGAGTGAAGACAGGCCCGTCTTGGCCCGGTCTTCACCCGGGCGCACTTCCCGCGCAGCGGGTGGAAGCAGCACTTTTTAATGAGCACCCCAGGCAGAGTCCAATGGTGCCAAGCGTCTCCCGCGTCTCCCCGACATTTATATTATTTTAGACACCAAATCAAAGCAAATCAGATGCCTATAACCAGAGTTATGGATGTCAGAGTAGAAATAAAATCAGTGCATTCACAAGCTGTCAGATCTCACCATTGTGGTCAATGGGCAAAGTAACAAGTGACACTCGGTCACTTGAGGGTGTGTTCAAAGGTACGCACTTGTGGTTAAGGTTGTGCGGGACCCAGGACCAAGCTGCGACAGACAGACCAATTATACCGTACTCGTGGGGCCCAGGTGCAGAGGTGTCCTGGCTGTTCTTTGTGGTGAACGTGGGAAACATGGGTGCTGAAAACCTGCACTTGTGATACTCTATCTCTTGCACATCCAGCTTGTGTGGGCCCCTGGACCAAGATTCGTCAGGCAGAACAACGCCACCTAGCTTGGGCATCTTGGGTGCAGAGGTGTGCTTACTCTCCTTGGTGCTGAACGGGAGTTGCAGGTGCTGGTTTTTCCACTGGAATGGTGCAGGCGAGGAAATGGATGCAAAAGCTGAACAATGGAGCAACAGGTGACTTTGGTGCTGCGGTGTGCACTCGGGTCGCAGTGACAAGAAAAATTGTCTTTGGATGATCCCTGGGAGAACCTGATGGCCAGTGATTCTTCAGATGTGGTGAGTACATTTTACCTGCGGTGGGCAGGGAACTAATGCCACTAGGCCAGGGAAGTCTAGTCTTGCCTTTGGCTCACACAGTGTTCCCCTTTCAGGAGGAAGCAGTCTTTGGTTCAGGTGAGCTGCAGTTGAGCACTTCCAGGAGGATACCACAGGTTCAAGGTATCATGCCTTTTGTTAGTGCAGGTTCCTGCTGGCGTCAATGTGGGTCTTCTCTTGTCTTCTTTTTGTAAGTTGTTGCAGATCTGAGTTTCTGGTGTAAGGGGAGCCCTCTTGCATGTTAGATTTAGGAGTGTTAGGGGTGTGGATGAAAGTGGCCAATGGGCTACAGCCCCAGTGGCTAATCAGCCTCTGAAGTGACCACAACCGGTAGGTTGTGGCAGCTTTTCTACCCAGAGCCCTTTATTCTGTCCCTTTTCTAGATGGCAGAAGCCTTCCTCAGCTCTACAGACTATGCAGATCACCATTAAGGTGTGGCTAGCCTGCTGGGGGTGTACACCTCTTGACTAACCAATTTTCTCACCTGTCCAGGTGCAAATGTAGCTGGGGTAGGGGGACTGTTTTGTCCTCCACTGAGAGATAGCCTGCTGGCTTACCAGAGGCGTTGTACCCTATGAAGCTC
This sequence comes from Pleurodeles waltl, assembly GCF_031143425.1. Taxonomy (NCBI): domain Eukaryota; kingdom Metazoa; phylum Chordata; class Amphibia; order Caudata; family Salamandridae; genus Pleurodeles; species Pleurodeles waltl. The sequence goes on along the minus strand of NC_090445.1, from coordinate 1,651,375,057 downwards.
ACCACCTTGGTGTGCCACTTCACTAGCCTTCCTGAGAGGGAGAAAGGTCTGAACTCCTTCCTGTCCAGGCCATTGTCCTGACTCCTGGGAGTGATCAGAAGGTCAGGATGCTGTCTTGGCAGCAGCAGGTGCAGAAAAGTGCAGGATGGTCAGCCAGAACACAGTGAAGCTGGGGTAACCGGGTGGGCAACTTCTAAGGTGCCACCTGGGTGCATGCCAGCCTTCTCGTGATAAGGCATGTTGTTTGACGCCAAACTCAAATCATCTAGATGGTACCATAATGGTGCTAGCAACCCAAGTTTGCCTGGGTGCAAGTTGCATGTTATCCTATAGACCACCTATCACTTATAGTGTACTTTAATGGTATAGTCACTATAGAGACATATAAGCTTGTACTTACATGTCTACACTCTTAATATACTGCAGCCTTCCTCCTGGGCACAGAAGGCCTTCTCAGAGAGTGTCTGACATATACTAAAAGCTGTGCATGTGACTGTGCCACACATGGTGAGGGCACAGTCATGTTTCAACAGTTTGCACTACTCCTGCAGTCTGCAATGGCAGGCTTGCAGTCAGTAGTTTGCTTGGGTCCTCTTTGGTGGCACAAATCCACGCTGCAGCCCTGAGGACCCCTTTATCACTTATGCCCTGGGCACCCATGATACCATATACTAGGTACTACAAAGGGGTAAAGTCTTTGCCAATTGAGTTACCAATTCACATATAAACGTTTAGGGAAAGAGCACTGGCACTGGGCCTGGTTAGCAGGAACCATTGCACTGTCAGAATCGAAAACCATCATGTAGTAGTCCAAAATGGGGGCAAGAAGTGGGGGTCATCTGCAAAGAGCCCAGTTTTCTTATAGAGTAGATTTAATGAGAAAATTGGGAGATGATTTTAATTGCACTTATTTGGCCCAGATAACTGTGGTTTCTGTTTCTCTTGTAACTAGCAATAAACCCTCCTCAGATGTTATCCCCTCTCCTCACCGCTTTCCTCTCCTCTTCATTCAGACACTGCTTCATCTTCACCTAAGGGTCTGGAAAATGATGATCAGTTCAGCCTACAACACTTGGGTTGCTCTAGAGATGTAGCTTTGGCTCTTAAGGAAAGCCATTGTCCATGTGCCTTGCATTCGTATGTTATGCATTGACATTCTTATGCTTCTTGGTATTCATCTAGGGAATTACATTTTCGGGATTGTAATCCATTGAAAATGTTTGATTTAAGAGGATTCCATCTGTGTTTATCAGTCTCCACTCTTTAATGCAACAAACAAATGTTCTGGCCTTTTATTTGTCCCTTCCATTCTCCTTCGTCAGATCTTCATCTTCTTATTCCTTTGGCATTGGGTCTCATTCAAAGCCTTTCCAAACACAGACCTGTCGTTCATACCATTATTCCATCTTGGGATCATCCTGTGGTCTTATGGCCTTTAGTATCTTCACCTCTTTAGTTATTGGATTCTAGATTCTAGAGTTGGTGAGCTGGGATCTGGTCCTTCTTTTCACCTAAATGTCTTGTCTAAGTTTCATTAATCTCAGGGGTTAGAGTTTCCCGTGTTGTGTCCAGATCCCGTGTCTCAAAAGGATTCGCTGTTGCATTGTCTGGGTGTTTCTAGAGCACTGTTTGTGTTTTTGGCTCATACCGCTCCTTCTCCTTCCATTGATTCCCTTTTTTCGTAAATATTAAGGCCAGATCTAGTTGAGGTATGTGGCCTGGCCAGAAATCATTGGTGTCTGCCTTGTTTGACATTTGTTACATTGCCGTGTGTGCTGTTCCAGAAATATTTTATAATTATTACAGAGTGACTGTTGGGGTTCCGAACTCGGAAGAGCTTTTGGCTAAAGGTCTAAGTACAGGTCATTCTTAAGTGTAATTTTGTTTAATAAATGTCCCGATATTGCTGTATCCTGTGGTCTTGATGTTATTTTGGATCTTTATGGTTCAGTTATTTGGCGTGTGTTTATGGCTATTGAAGGGATGAGAAATCTGGATGAGGTGGTAATGGTTTCTCTGATCTTCACTACTCGGAGTCCAGGCTCCATCTCCCAGGCCCCAGTCACACTCTATTTTTGCTTTTCTTCCCTGTCATCTTAGTATTTCAAGAAGTGACCTGAAAAGGCAGGAAAATATAGCATGAGCAATGGTGGGTCCTCCTTTAAGGTAGAGGTCGCCCTGCCTGCTGCAGAAAACGTACATTTTGTAAAATGGTCAATGGATGTGACCATTTGAAGTGCACTGTGTCTCTTGGGGGGGAGGAGTTGGGTCATTCCTGCTGCTGACTGGCAGCAGGAATTATCAATCAATCAATCAGTCTATTTCTAAAGCGCACTATTTACCCGTGAGGGTTTCAAGGCGCTGTGGGGGGAGGGGTGCTGCTACTGCTCGAAGAGCCAGGTCTTGAGGTGTCTTCTGAAGGTGTTACATTTACAATTAAATTTTGTCTAAACATAAAGCGTACATGTCAAATTAGCTGCCCGTCTTGCGACGGCCAGCCCAACATGTGCACTGCAGTTGCACCAGTATTAGCTGTGTAACCCCTGAGCTGACTGCAGGCACAGGCTTCTAGTCAGAAAAGGAGTACTGTGTTAGCTTGCTGTGACCAATCCTGGAGTTACTCTCATGCTGAAAACGGCATGAGAACAGCTCCATGATTGGTTAGGTTTGTTTGCTCTTCACCTCTGAGTCAGCCTCAGAGGCGCCATGGTTTCTGGGAACACTGGATGGTGGTCGTGACATCTCGCATCTCTGGGTCTTCCCTGAACATCGCAAGTACTTTTGATTTAATTTATTTCAACAAAGTGCGTTTTTCCGACTCATAGAGTTAAACTAATTTGACATGGCAGACGTTTGAGACAGCCCTTAGCCGTGGGCCCTGAGACCTGCTTCCCCCCACCACTTTCGAATGTCATTGAGGAAGGAGTTTAAAAAGTGAAGAGCCTGCCCCAAGGAGAAGGCTTCAGCTCCTGGGTATGGACCGGGACGAGGAAGCCTGGACTCAGAATAATGATGATGACCTGTAAATAATCAGAGAGTCCCTCCAGCATCAAATCTCATTGGCACAAGATGCCCCTGTAAAGAACAAAACAAACATCTCTTAGTATTCACAGCAGCCACTAGTGGGGCCCCGGCTTCCCCACGGACCACAAAGTCCTGTTTCTACTGTGATGTGTCTCGGCTAAAGTCAGCTTCTTGTCAGGTGCACACAGGAAGCCCACACGCGTGAATACTCTTCCTGTTTCCATGCAAACAGGAGCCATGCGTGCAGCCCCTAGGAGCTCCTCTCTCACACAGCAGCCAGAACTGCAAGCAGAGGGCGCAACAAATCAATTGAAGCTCGATTCGCAGCTTTTTGAAATATGTGTTCAAAATAGTTTATGGTTTTAGTGGAATATGAGAAGACATTACATAAAAGATCTCCGACAAAAGTACTTAACATTTTAAGTCATATTATAACTAAATTTATAGAACTATAAACTTTACACTTGTATCTAATAAAAGTCAATAAAGTACCTATCAATTTTAATTGCAATAATGTTGTGAAGCTAACAGGAAATAAAAAAGGAGGGGAAATGTAATCATTATGAAAAATAAGTCTTGGTATATCTCTACATGAACCAAATAACAGCTTTTTAAATGTGAACCTCGCGCCATGTTTGTTGTTTTCATTACGTGCGACAGGTCACTCCCTGTAAGCTGCTCAGCACACTTCAGGGATAACACCTTCTACTTGGGTCAAGCAGTGGAATAATAAGAAATATGAATATTACAGCAAGTAAACGTGTTTCCTTTCAGGCGCGCGCACACCAGCTCTTACAGAGCACCGAGGTTTCACAGCTCCACACCGGAGCTGCTCATCCAGTCCAGGTTTATGTTTTTTAATTCAAGGACGTGTAGTCCTGATTTTGCAATAGGATAATCAGGTCTACAAATCCTGGCATGCAAAGAATAATCTTGGATTATTAGGGTCTTGTGTGCAGATCTGTCAAATGTCAGCGCTCTGCCTTTAGTGCTCTAAATAATGTTTCTGTTGACACACTGCAATAAGGTGCTGCCCTTCTACACCCCACACTTTCCATGCACCCAACAGCATCAGCTAACACCCAAGCTCACCTTTCCCACCTCCAGGCATCACCGCCCCAGTCCAAGCTTCACTTGCATTCTAAGGGTTGTAGTTCTATTTATTCCATTGTAAAACCACCACTACACGTCCCAGAATGCAAAGGAAAATCATGGCCTGGATGAGCTACTCACACATGGGCCTAGGAAACTTGAGATGTCTAGATAACACCAGAATGTGTACTGGGAACAGGGAGGGCTGACTGTCCTTAGTTCAACCGAGGACTTCGGTCTTTCCAATGTTTCTGCCTATTCTCAGGTCAGCAGCTTCCTTCTTCATCTTCAGGACTTCACCCCCATCACCTTGGTGAACTTTCACCTCTTCCTCTGCGCGTGGCTACTGCAAACTTCATTGTATGAGAAGCTCCCAAATCAAGTCCATGCGTGAGCAACTAATTCATTCCAGGTTTTTGCTTTGCTCTCTGAGGCCCACAGTCCTAGCGAACTCATTGTCACTGTGCTGACCCCAGTTATCAAGTGAAGTACAGGCCCCATCAGAGAGGGGACCCTGATCGAGCTGCGGGGGATGCACCTGCATAGACCCATTCTGCTGCGTCTGAAATAATCATCCCTGTCACTGGACCAGTCACTCCCAGAGGAAAGAGCAAGTAGGAAACGTAATTAAGCCTTCCTGATGCAGATAGTACCAAACACGAACCACATAATACACTGTGCACGTGCTCTTCGGATTCACAGGTGGAGAATGTGTGATAGCATTACTTTTTGAAAGCGTCTTTCTCTCCCTCTCTCGCACCTTCTCTCGTTCTGTCTAACACACACACACAAATATACAAGTTACCTATATATATGCTCACTTATCATTGACCATTATGGACTGTTTATTTGCAATTCTAACTTCATTGATATTGGGGTAGGCTCTACAACAGACCAAAGCAATTATTATTGTGCTCGAGTTCTTTTAATACAAAAGGTTCCTCACACACACACACACCCCGCCCCCCACACACACACAGCCACCCACATACACACACACCTCACCGCTCCCACCCCATCCCTCTTTGGAGAGAGGGGTATGTTAGGGAAGTGGGCGTATGACCTGGATGTGGGTGTTTGCGGGAGAAAGATCTCAAAGATTCTCATGAAACCGTGCAACAAAGGAAGCGCAGGCCGATCCAGCAAGAACCCTTGATGTTTGGAAATTCGACTCTTCCCTGCTCTCATCTGGTTGACCAAATGGGAGAAATTAGGTCTCAGTTGTGAAGAGGAAGAATGAGAGCCACTCAGGATGTACCAGCATGGTATGAGTATTTATATAGTGCTTACTACCCTTATAGTGGGCTGAGGCGCTTTGTGGATGGGCAGCACACGTTGGAGCCTTCTCTTAGTGGTTCAGCCACGACACTCGTGGTATACCTATTACCTACAACACTGGAGTCATGTGTCGTGCAAACCGACTTAAACAGCATCATACTGTTTATCGCACAGTGCTCTGTGGCATCAGAGAGGAAGGGTACCACGGATGGAAGGCAAAGGCCATGGCTAAATGAAAGGATGCATATTGAAAGCTCCCCAGCAACACTTTTATAGCGAAGTGTTATATGTCATTGCCAAAAGGTGAAACCAGACAATGAGGTAGCCGTTTTAGGTCGTCTATCTTTATGTACTCATGTAGCCAGTGACGTCACGAGGTCAAAGGGCAGACTTTCAACTATGTTGTGTACCCATTTTACAACTTTCCCAGACCCTTCCAGAGTCCGGTGTTTAATGATTGACGGGTAAGCATTTGGCAAGATTGGAAGTGTTCTCCCACACAAACCTATTCATCCATCGCTCATATATCTACTCATTCTCTCTTTAGCTGTTTTGCCTTGGAGAGAATATTCCCTGCTGCAAGGCCTGAAGCCACGCAGGACGACTCAAGAGAGAACACTGTGGCTCCTTGTCGAAGGCAGCATCTGCCTGGCGGCTCCAGATTTCACAGATGTAAGGCAATGAACGCAGATTAAGGAGTTTTTTTCTTCCCTTTTCCTGCTTTCTGCGAAGGCTTTGTGAAAGATTAATTTTTTGATGAAAGATGACAGGCGAAAGTTCATTTTTTTGTCCGCATGTGCCAAACCTGGTATCATTACACCCATGAAAGCGAGTCATAATTGTTGCCTTCTGTCGGATCAAAGAGCTTGTGGTACATATAGGGGTAGTTTAACCTATTCCAGGAAAGGCTCAGAGCTGGGATGGAAGAGCAGAGGACGCCCCTGGCATCTATATGTGGCGAGGCGCGACCGCCAGCCCGCTGTGTCATTGTGATAATGCTGGTGCATCCCTAGCCATGTAATGAGGGCGTCTAGACTTGGGGAGTCCTTAAGTGGGCGAATGACTCATAAAGGATGAATGGAACATGTAATGGCATGAAGTCATTCCAAGGTATTTTTATATATACCGTCTGCACTTGTGAGAATGGCACCGGGTCTGGAGCGGTGGCTTGAAAAGGAGAATATTGGGCCACTCTGAGGAAGTATTTCAAGTTAGATTAATGTATGCAAATATGCTTCAGATGGAGCTTAGAGGCACTCACAGACATTAATTCTAAAACATTCGAACGGATGCAGGAGATTAAGAAGGTACATACCCAGTGGCCAATAGTAAAGCTTGGAACTTGTATTGCTGCACTAATGAAAGGAGCGGGCAAAACAGAGGTGGGGGTTATGGGCCTTAGAAGTAGTACAATTTAGGTCACTAAAGGCAGGATCCTATATTCAGTGACTTCATTAGCCAACATTGCTATACCAGCCCATGGTTGAATACTAAACCCTTTCATCAACCAAGGCAGATAGGGCTACCACCAGACCCCAGAGAGGCCCGTTAAATGTCAGGGATGGCTACTAAATGCCAGTTCTTTCCCCTGTACACTAACAGGAGCTACCCTAAGCCACATAGGTCCACCTTAAGCCACAGAGGTCCACCTTAAGCTGGGACTGGTCACCTACTCCCAAGAATCGATGCCATGTGCAAATAGTAGGCACAGCCATGCCACAGTTAAAGAGCATCACATTAGAAATGCCAATCAAAAGTTAGGGATATCTACCTAATTCCAGGCGAGGCCACACTATTCCAGAAATTCATGGCCGATACCATTTGTCGGTGAGGGCCAAAGTATCTGACAGAGGGCCACCTTTAGCAAGAAACTATTACTTTACAGAAGGACTGCTTAGTCTGAGCAAAGTATGCCCACATGAAGGCATGGATAGGCACCATATGTCCGTGGTAGTCAATGTAATTCCAAATATAGCCACCATCCTACCTGGGATGTCAACAAATACTAAGCATCTTCAATAAATGATGAAGGTTACTGGCATGCGCCGGGGAGAACTAATGTATGGTAAGATGTGCAATCCTTTGTGGGCCGACAAATTTTAAACATTATTCAATCCATAGCTGTGAGGGTAAATGTATCATGAAGGGCCATGTTAATACACAGCTAACCAACATATGCCAGCAGTAGGTAATGTTATGCCAAACTTTCACACACACACACACACATACACACATAGGCGTGCACACACACACACACACACACACACACACACACACTCTCTCTCTCTCTAGAGGTAAACTGAACATAAATAGGCACATGCACACATACATGCACTCAAACTGCCTTTTCTATTTAGTGCTTTAACACTTTGTCAAGGGTAATAAAGTAAGCCATATATATAAATATATATAACTCTAACCTCAACAGCTAAATATATATGGTTTTGTGCATGTAAAATCTGAACCTAACTATAACGTCCGTGTAACCTTTGTTTTTTTAGTGAATTTATAAGGTTTATTTAAACTCTGTTTCCTGACTACAATGTCCCTTGTTTTTCTTTTTAATGTTAAGTAAAACGTCCTTCCCAATACACGGGGGATGGGGGTGAATTGGATGCAGGGCCTTGTCTGACATTGTGCTGCCTCCCCAAGCTTGCTGCTCCCTCTCCTTCCCATCCATTGTCCAAGTCCATGCCTCTGCTCCCTTACAGCCCTGCATGGCCGCTAATCTGTCACTGTCCTTCCCGCCTGCCCTGAACAGATAGCTTGCTGCTCCATCCACCTCCTCCCTACTCTCTGTCGTCCGAGTCCATGTACCAGGCCTCTAACTCCTGCCCTGCAGGAGCCAACGTGCTGCCACTGCCCTCCATTTAGCTTGATGTCCTGGCCCACTCCTCCAGCCCTCTGTTGCCCAATTCTATTCCCCATCATTACCCGCTTGCTTAGCCTCTGTGCTTAGCTAGCTGCCACTACCCTCCTCCCCCCATTACCTCTGATGTCTGTGTGTTTGCCCCTGCTCACTCCTTTTTGCCCACCATGTTCCATGGACCTGCCACTGCCCCTCCTAACTACTATTAGTGTTCGGTTGAGCTGCCACTGCCACTCCTACCTGCCTAGCCTGGTCAGATGACTGTCGCCTGTCCCTGCCATCTCCACCCTACCTCTCCGAGTTCCATGTCCCTATCCCTTCCCTCCTGTCCTCCATGGTCGATTTTGCTGCCACTCCCTTCAGCCCTCCAGTGTCTGGCATGCTGTAACTGCTCCACCTGCCTACCCAGCATGGGCTATTGTGAAGCCCCTTCCAGGCCCTCTCTTGTCTGTGTCCAGCCCCTACCCATCCCTTCTGTCCTTCATGGTCCTTTGTGCATACCCCTGTCCCCACCCTCTTGTCCAACATGGCAACAGGGCAGCCCCTCCCACCTGCCCTGTGTGGTCAGCTTGCTGCACCTCACTCCTCCCACCTTTCCTCCGTTGTTTGTGTGTATGCCATTATAGTCTCACAGTTGCCCGACACAGTGTGTTGTGCTTCCAGTGCCCATCCCACCTGCCCTGCCATCTTGTCCCCAGCCCTCCATGTTCCATGTGCAGGCCCCTAACCCCTCCCTCCTGCCTTGGTTGGTCCGTTGTTCTGCCCCTGCTTCCTACCTCTTGCCCTTCATGGTCCGTTGTGCTGCAACTGACCCTTCTGTCTGCCCCGAATGGTCAGCTTGCTGCCCTTGCCTCTTTCCCCTCTGCTCTCTGTTGTCCATGTGCACGGCCCTTCCCCCTCCCTATTGCTTTGCATGGTCTGTCGTGCTGCACTGCTGACAAGCTTGCTCCAAGTGGTGTATTGTGCTACCCCTGATGCCTGCCCCTGTAAGGTCAGCCTGGTGTTCCTGCCCATCTCCCTCCTGCCCTCTGTTATCCAACTCCATGTCCCAACACCATTCCTCCTGCCCTCAGTGATCTCATCTACTATACTTGGCAACATTTTGAACTTGGTAGGATAGGGATTTTGAAAAAAATCCTGAGGGAATTGATTTTCCCCTTTGACTAACACTGAATAGGAGATGATTTAGGCAGGAGAAAGATAAAACAAAGCCCTTTTGGGATTTAAAAAGTTGGGAGTCTCCTGCCTGAATCAGGTCTGCTGACTTGTATAGTTGTACTGCCACTGCCTCTTCCTTCTGCCCTCAGTGGTCTGTAACATTGCCACAGCCTCTCTTGCCTGTCCTGGACGGTTGGTTTGTTGCTCATGCCCCCTTTTCCGTGCCCAACTTGTAGCCTCTGCACTCTCCTCCGTGCCCAAAATTATCCAAATGTGTGCACCTGACATCTGCCTCCCCACAGTATTCTAATGAACAACTTCTCTCTGTAAAATCTTTCTCTAAATCTCTCTCTCTCTCTCTTAACCTCTCACTTTCTCTCTCTCTCACTGTACAATTTTGCTCTGTGAAATCGTTCTCTAAATCTCTCTCTCTCTCTCAGTCTCTCACTTTTTCTCTGTTTGTGGAGTATTCCCCTCTGCCGACCCGCCCCTAAAATCAAAAGTACCCCAACCACCCACCCTGCCCCTAAAAAAATAAACTACCGACCTCCCTCCCCTAAAAACAAAACTACCCAGGCCCCCACCCCTGAAAACAAAACTACCGATACCCCCACCCACCCTGAGCCCTAAAACCTACCTGACCCCCACCTCACCCCTAAAAACAAAACTACCCAGACCCCCCCGAAAAACAAAACTACCCTGAACTTCCACCTCTGCCCCTAAAAACAAAACTACCACAACCCCCCACCCTGCCCCTAAAAACACAGCAACCCCGATACCCCCCACCCACCCTGAGCCCTAAAACCTACCCGACCCCCATCCCACCCATAAAAACAAAACTACCCTGCCCCCCCACACCCACCCCTAAATACAAAACTACCCCACCCAAAAAAACAAACTACCCAGACCCCCCACACCTGCCCCTAAAAACCAAACTACCCTGCCACTCCACTCCCCCACCCGCCCTAAAAACAAAAGTACCCCAACCCCTGCCCCTAAAAACCAAATCACAAAACCCCCACACCCTGCCCTAAAAACAAAACTACCACGACCCCTCCACCCCACCCCTAAAAACAAAACTACCCGACCCCCCTCCTGCTCCTAAATATAACTACCCCCCACCCACCCTAAGCCCTAAAACCTTCCCTGACCCCACTACCCACCCTAAAAACAACTGACCACCACCCCAAAAATAAAACTACCCAGCCCCTAAAACAAAATTACCCTGACCCCCACCCCTAAAAACCAAACAAACCCCATAACCCAACCCGCCCTAAAAACAAAATTACCCCAACCTCCCACCCCCCACCCCGCCCCTAAAAAAAAAATAACCCAACCTTCCCCATCTCTAAAAACTATCTCTCAACGTGCCCCAGCCCCACTTACCTGACCGTGTCCACTCCTGATGCACTCTCTTTTTCTCTGCCTTAACCATGCATATCCATTGTTCAGCACATGCGTGGTTAAGGCAGAGAAAAAGGAAGTTGTTGTTTACAAAAGCATGATTACACTTGCATTGTCAACGGAGTTCCGGTTGTTCCGGAGTCATTGTTCCGGACGTTTCACTCAGGCCCTACATGTTTTGCACATATCTGTCATTGGGCTATACTTGGGCTACATTTAGGTGATATGTGTGCTACATTTGGGCTCTTTTTTCTTTGCTGGCCTTTTTGGGAGACTTATTTGTTGTGAAGCTCCCTAATTTCCTTATTTACTTCAGTATCCTCAGTAGAAAATGCTTTACATTTTCCACTTCAATTCCATCAAGAGGGCATTCAGACGTGCCACATTTTTGGCATAAATTCAGAATGTTAACACTCTAGGTGCTCATTAGAACACTGTGAGCTCCTGATCACCAGGGAGTTAACTGCTCCATTTGGAGACAGCGTCAATGTTCAGGCCCTGTCTCCAGAAGGGCCGGCGGGCGGAAACAATGTTTCCGTCCGTCGGCCCAGATGGATGTTCTTTATGAGGGATAAAGGCATTGACTTCAAAGCGTCAAATTAGAATGATGTTTGGTTTGAACGTTATAGTAAGGTTTTCATGGACAGCAGAACATGGTCACTTTTGGCCTATTGGCAAAGCTCTTGGACTGTAACTCAGTAAGTAGGCTGGAGGTTCAAATCATTGTATCTCATGACAGTGTGTCTGTTTATTTTCCAGTGTTTTGGTTGTTACACATTCCTAGTGATATAACATAGAAGTCTTTTTTTCCCTCAAAATCTGTGGGTTGAATGTCATAGCTAAGTATGGACACTGCACAGTAAAGAGTCACCTCTAGTGCTTAAGGTCTCAGAACATGCACACTGAATGTTGAGCATTCTAGTCTCGGTGAGTCTGTGGTCATGTCCTGCTTTAGTTTCTTTTCAACTATAAATATTTAAGTTACATACTGAAAGGTGATCTCACTCTTTTTAATTGACAAAAACATTTTTTTCAATGTGTCTGGAAATTTCTCTTTCTAAGTATATTATTCATCAAAGCCTAAAAAACTCTATCTCTCTCTCTCAATTTCTCTTTGTGAAATCTTTCTCTAAATCGCTCTCTCTCTCTCTCAATCTCTCTCCATCTCTCAATCTCACTCGCTCTCTCTCTTTCTCTCTCTCTCTGTCTCTCTCTCTCTCTCTCTCTCTCTCTCTCTCTCAGGGTTGGGTGGTTATTGAGACCAGTCCCTGTGGCCAAACACCACTGCACACAATAGATAGATAGATAGATAGATAGATAGATAGATAGATAGATAGATAGATAGATAGATAGATAGATAGATAGATAGATAGACGAAGAGTATAAATTGTAATGTTCTGCTTTCCAGAGGGCACATGAAAATATAATCAACAATTTATATATTGTGTGTTTAGTAAGGTTAATGAAGAGTGAAATGCATAAACATTATTATTGAAGGCATATTCACCATAAAGAAGCAGAAATCTATATTCATGTAACCTTGATGATGGTATTATGGTGTAACTGCATATAATCTGTTTCATTTATGAGTCATATATATATATATATATATATATATATATATATATATATATATATATATATTTATATATATAAATTCATTATAATCGAAGGGTGCATTCATAATCATGTATTTAAAATGTGCATTAAGGCCATGTTAAAGTTAGCATGATTGTAGACCTGAAATGTTTAATTTTAGTGTTAATCTTCAATGTGGAGCTTCGCTTATGTTTTAATCTGTCTTCATTAGATGTCTACAATTAATGAAACGCATGTTGTGTGTTAAATAGTGGATGTGGGAGGATATTTTGGCAAGGACAAGAGGAGCGCTAATGAACTGAGATGAAAGGAAAACTCTTGTTGGTGTAGCCAGAACAGGGAGACACTCAAAGTCGCCTTGATGTCCAGATTGTGGGATGCGAGGAGAAATGGGTGTTGCTAGTTTCACAGTACAAGACAATGGTAAACTTATGGTTTGGATGACAGAGTCTTCTCAAATGTTCAGTGGGTTTAATTGTGATACGCCTAGTTAGACGAGACAAGAGCAAAGTCCCTTTGGCCTTAGATGAGAGCAGATCTCTTTATTCTGATTTCTTTGTATGGCTTCATGGTATTCATTGCCTCTCTATCAGAACTTCTATCAGGGTTTCTGGAATTCTGACACTTTCTGATATTCTTATTAATGCCTATGATTTCTAGAGAACCAAATAAGATTCCTTATAGTTTAAATTAGGGTACTGGGTTTACCTTAGGTATTTTTCAATGATTACGCAAGAAGATCGACTTCTGCTTTTAAGATTCGACTTTGTTAGACAATTCACTTCACCTTTGGTGATTCTGTATTTATACAGTATGTTCCTGAGATCCATTTATAATAGTTTGGCCCTAATTTTGTAATACACTTTTGAACTTTATCCTCTGATTCCTGGAAATAATGTGTGACACTATAAGTTAATTTGAAGTGTTGATTTTAACTCCCCTTGCCCCTCAGGACTCCTAAAAAGATATGTCAGAGGGAGCAAAGCAAGTAAGGTCCCTGAGTGTTCTCAGATGGATTGAAGGACAGACGGATAGATAGACAGACAGACAGACAGATTCGATAGATAGATAGATAGATAGATAGATAGATAGATAGATAGATAGATAGATAGATAGATAGATAGATAGATAGATAGATAGATAGATAGATAGATAGATAGATAGATAGATAGATTGATAGATAGATTGATTCTACATTGTATGTTTGCAGAAGACATTCAGATTCACTTTAAAGAGACCCGGTTGGTTCCAGTGGTAATGTGAATCTGTGCTGTTGCTGTTAGTTATTTGATCTGTCTTAACAGATACAAACAAAGGGAGACAAGATCTTACTTCCATTTCTTTTTACCTCAGTAAGGATTCCTAGTTTTTAGTTTAATGAGCTGGGCAAAGTTCAATTTTCAGTCATAAAACCATGAAGATGAACTGGACTCTACATTTTTATGATAGCCTGTGGTCTGTGTGGACCCCAAACACTTCCTTTTTCGGGTCCATGCCTCAGACAAATCCAGGGGTGTATCACAGACCTCTGCAACCCCTGTGATGCTCTGGGAGCAACAAACCAGGGGCCTAAAACCATTAAAGGGGGCCTCGCATAATTGATGAATATAAAAACCACCCTAGTACAACCAGAGGCATCTGGATTCGATGCTAGGAAGAGTCACTGAAATGGGGGCCGGGTGAGCTCTACTGACGGTGGAAGAAAAAAAGTTTGGAAAATCAGGATTCAGGCACTCACTCAACACTTTCAAGCTGTGGAAGACAGACTTAAAGGTCTGGAAATCATACAAATTATTAGGGCCAGTCCTGTATTCCTGTTAACCTAGGCAGTTACATAAAACACAGAAGAAATTGGTCCCCTAAAGGGGGAAGTAGATGCCTATTCTTCCAAAGCAAAATATACTACAAAACTGCAATCTCTTTAAAGATAAATTCTCTTCAAAAATGCAAATAAATTTAATTACTGCTGACCTTTGTCATTGTTATGTTAGATGTTGCATTCCAACAAATGGTGCTCCAATAAGAACGTCGCAGGGAAAAGTGAATAGTAACAAATGAGACAAAAAGTGAACTGGTGAGGTGGTGTACAAACATATGTGAAGTACCATAGACTGATATACTAATCAATTTACTGAAAAGCAAAGTCACATTACATAAGGAAACGGGGATCATATCTTACAGCAAATTTCATCCAGTGTCACTCACAAACACCTACATTAACAGTAGCACAGTTTCTGATCAGAATCCAACCTACAAGCTGGAAAGAGATCCCTGCATTTCGTGGTCAAAGACTGTGGAGGTTCCTAGGCTGCTACCTGCATACATCTAATAGCACAGGTACAATCCTTCAAATCACAAATCAGTTGCCACACATTAAAGAGTTGTACAGTGCTGTTGAGACTGACCAGATTATTTTATCTAGCCTTTACTTGTTTTGAGGGCCTTGTTGAAATACCCTTGCCCTGAATTCCCCAATAGTGAGCCTCTGTCACGTTTGTGGCCTTTTTTACCCTTTTGTATTTGGGCATCATGCATGTATACCGAGGCTTTAGTTATGACACTGACAGCCAGAGCGTTACCATGAGATCTGAAATGGCACGCTATGCATGCCCGTCTTAGCAAATATGTCAGCACAAACCATTTCTCACCTGTTAACTGTAGAAAAGAAAGTGACCTACTGCCTTCTCCAGAACAAAAATTCTACCCTATGTTATGTAACTGGATCCTTCTACATTAAACTTCAGCATAGCACACCAACACAAAAGCAATCCTCAATATACTGAACCTGATAATTGAACAAACCAATGATATTGAAGAAGCAGCAGATAAATTAGATTTAATCCTCATGTTTTGTCCTCAATCCATTGGTATATAGTTGTACAATCTTCCAGTGTACTCAGGATGCTTTGACACCCACGAATGTCAGTGGCAAGATTGCTGTTCTAAAAATTAGGATTATTCAGAGGGACTTGAAAAACACAAAAGATCACAAGAAACCAATTCCGTTTACAAACATATGCATTCATAACATCTCTCAACTAAGACAAACAGAGGACAAGAATATTGCCAGGAATGAGCCAATCTACAAAAGCAAATGTGGCCATCTGCAAGTAGATTAGTTACATGTAACACTCTTGCCATCACAGCTCTTCCAATCAGGTCACCTGTTTGTTCCTCAAAGATTCCAAAGTCTATGAAAAGGCTAGGAGTGTAAAGCAGCTATAACACATACAAATGTAGAATGCTTCCCCCTTCTACGATATGATATGCAACAACATAATCAAAAATGTCATATAACCAAAAAACAACAAATAAGCATTGTTTGATTATATCACCCACAGGTAACAACTATTCATCGATGAACTGATCAGCCTCACCACTAACAGTGTTAACCTGCACTGAGCTCCTACTGCTGGGTGATTTTAATTAGCACCGGCGCGACTATGAGCATGCCTCTGTAATTTCATAATCCTCTTTTTGCATTTTAATAACTCTTCACAAATATCAGAAAAAAACTCATTGGAAGGCAGCAAGACTTGATCTGGTTAGAGTGGACCCAAATGTGCAATACTAGATAACCATGTACAAAATAACTGGTCAGATCACTCCATAACTCCTTTGTCTATTGTTAGCGTGTCCGACCTTAATAAGTAAACTTACAAGGGGATGCGAATGGGTCGATGAACCTTTTGACTCGCAATTAAGATGCTCCCACCATAGATCCAGTACAGGCAGATCAATAATCAATAATTAATCATCAACATAAATAATCAATGACAATAAATGGCATTAGTAGTCAATGGAGTCAGTAATTGTTACACACCATGACTGAAAGTTCATGAATAACCACACCTTTTAGTAAAAGTTAGAATATTTATTTCCCTATATTACCAATGGTAATGTCATGTAACATAATCTCAAAATCAAATGATACACATTCAGAAACATCACTGGTTGTCCAAACCTGTGAAAGAAATGCAATCTAATCAAAGCTTGAACCACTACACTCTCTAAAGTTACTGTGCAAATCAATAACAAGAATAATTGTGTAAAAACTATGACATACATTTAGATTTAGCAAAGAAATACATCAAACGTTACTCCCTATAGCAAATTATCATTGGTGTGGATCCTTATCTAACATCAGATTAGCATCAGCATGTTGGGCTTCATGCAAAACAATTTAGTAAACACAAATTTAGAAAACATCTAACTACGGCTCCATCAAAACAGTGCGGTTGGTACCTAGAAAGAAAAAGCAAATAGGCATAACAAACACATGGGTAAAAGTATACCTCTCCTCAAATGGATTGGTAAGCTAAGATAGTCTTCCTCATCAGGATATCAGTTCGGTCAGTAAGGCATCAGGATTCAGCATCAAAGTTCAGAAAATGCAAAGTTTTTAAGCAATTCAAAAGAATAGAGGTAAACCTTCAAGAAAAACGGGGAGAATGGCTTATGGCAAGTGGCAAATGGCAAATGCTGGTTTCTTCTCAGTGCAGTCCGGCTAAGTTAGATTCCCTAAAACTACTTCCTGAGTCCCTATTGGTCAAGGGATCGCATGTTGACACTTTGTCCAATAAAACTAAAACTTCAAATCTGTAATTTCTACTAGTACACGTTCACATGTCGCTGATTGGCTTCTCCTGTAATGTCCTCATCATCCGGCTTATCAGGTAACAATATTGTTACAGCTTATACTCCAGTCAGTGTCTCTATTGTTCTTCTCCTGAGAAAGTCAGTCTTACACACATTACACTCATATTCTTATATTTAGCAAGAACAGCATCTTCTAGCAAGCGGTTCTCATGAGAAAGACATTTAGCTACGAGCACATTTGGACAGTACAGTGGAAAATCACAATTTAATTCTCTGAACAGATATTTTATTAATCGGTTTAGAAATACAGCTTGACATGAGGCCGTGCACCTAGGCCAAGACATCCGCTAAGTTAAGGCTTTCAATTAATAAAACTAATACAGCATGCATAACCCACAGTATGACATATTACTACATTAATCAAACATAAACTCCTTATTTCATGTTAATAAGCCATTAATAAGTATACTTCGTGAACATTAGTGGCCACTCATCATGATCACATTTTCAAATGCGGACATTATTTTCTCTAGGTTAATACATTTTCTACGCAAATCCATTACTAAGAAAACATGAATATTCATTAATATTTTATTTAAATTTCCTGCGCTAGCAATATCACCATCACTAAAATATCCCAGCCATTTCAACCCAAACTCATGTATCTAGGAGAAATGTCTCTATTTCTCCTGTTTCCTTCTCTTTCTATGTAAAAGAAGAATATGCCACTCAGGATTTATTGTGTGGAGGAAAGTGCCCCTTCCTGTACAAAACAATCCTGCATGTAGCAGGCACCTTTGCACCATGGTGCTAGGCTGCCAAAAGGGCACTAGAACAGGGGGAAAAGTCAGAAATGTGCCATATGCCTTAAATATGGTGCATTCCTGTCCTTTCCCTGTCACATGGTGCACAGCAGCAAAGTTAATTGCTGCGCTGCACTGCACAGCACTGCGTGACAATCTGATAAATAAGCCCCTATTTCCCTAGAAATCCTAAGCTCCCCTATCACCACACCAACTCCACTATAATAAGAACAACAAAATCTTTACTTTCTATTTGAACATCACAGCCTTTATGCTTAACATTATGGGCACGTTGGCTCCCATCTCTAAGAAACAGAATCAAACCAGAAGATATAAAAGGTTGGTTCACGCCTATCCTAAACCCAGAGATAAAAAGTGTAAATTACCTGTAAAATAAGCAGTAAAGCGTCTTACTCCCACCAGGACTAAAACACCTATGAAATCTCTGGAGAAAGTGTGAATGCAACAAACTATACACCCAAGCTACCTTTCTAAAACACCAAAGAAAAGCAGCAGAGAATCAGAAGAGAAAGGTCTTCAACATTGTTATAACCCATCCATTAATATATATGATTGAATCACTGGTGAGCACTGCGCAGAAGTGGATAACTCCTTCAATAATAAGATCCAAAACATCTGAATGCAACTTTTTCCTCAGTGGCTATCTCTGATACCACTATTGCTCTACCAGAACTAAAGATAACCTTGGATAGCTGGATCTACTTCACCTGTTTCAACCCTCTCACCACTGAATCTCTATCAGACATTATCTCCTCCAGTGATTTATCCAGCCAACCCCTAGAATTCAGCCCACACAACTTAGCATCCCTTACCTCCAACTCTAGAACTATATCCATTCCTCCCTTGATCAAGGCCTTGCCAGCATCCTTAAATAATTGTGTAAGAGGATCCAATCTGAAAAACACTAATACTGAAGGAGCCAGCATTGAAAACTATAATCTCATCCCTGATCTACCGTTCATGTAAAAATGCGTGATGATACCATAGTCCATGTATATCTATAAAACTGTCTGCAAAGCAATTTTCAATCCGCGTTCGGAACAGGGCACAGCACTCACATTCCTATGGTCAATATTATATAGTTAATATTTAGCGCTTCATACAGCACTTCTGCCATTTAAGGACCATTCAACATGGTGTTTTAGCAAAACTGGGTGGAATAGTAACCGTTTGAGTTATGATAAACATCTGTTTCAGCATCAACAGATAATTCATGGCAATATTTTGGTGCCATTTCTGAATAAAATGATAATTCAGAAGGCAAATAATTCTGTGTAATGTCCAAACTGTTCTGTTTCTATCATTGAGGAAATTCCACCAATGGATTCACCTTGGAATTTAGCCCTTCCTGTGGAAATCTGGGAATTGTCACTTACCAACCAGTTCCAAACCAGGCCTGTAGTCTTTTGCATGCACCATATAAAAGATCAATATGACATCTAACCTAGGCCATAATGTCATTCAGCGAAGTACATATTGCTTTCCTTGATTGTGCGCAGCTATTTACAGCAATTCAGAAGCTCTGTTTAACAAGCATTTGCAATGCAATGGGTCTCTCATTTTCTCGAGTTAGAGTTATTAGCATTGTAAACTCCTTACCGGACTTTTCTTGCCACATAAACTGAAAATGAAAAGTAAAACAGTTTCACATAACTAACCGGACTTTTCTTGCAACATAAACTGAAAATTAAAGTAAAACAGGTTCACATAAGCGAGCTGACAGCCTCCATGAGCGCAAAGCAGACACACAAAAGGAAACAGAAGTTTGCTTGCAGTAAAATGTATCGGCAAAAGTGCAATTATCCATGTAACCAGCAAAAGTGCAATTATCCATGTAACTGGCAAAAGTGCACATATCCATGTAACAGGGTCAATGTCATGCAAAGCGCTTGACTACTGCCCAGCAAGATCGCGCTGCGTATGAATTAAAGAGAAAAAGTAGTCCAGAAACCATACCCAAAACATGGAGCCTTGTATGTTTTCAGTAGTTGGCCGGTGCGCTTAAGGAAGGCTAAACACCGGAAAAGGCGTGACATATGAATGCCTTTCACTAATTAAAACAAGTGAATTTTAAAAGGCAAACCCACGAACCAACCAAACTGATGGGCGTGACATGGGAGTGGTTAAAAGACCACAGAGAGATTACACCAGGGACAGAGCGCTTTGCGCTTGACCCTAAAAAGTAGAAGATATATGACAATAAACAGCCGAACTGTCAGGTTTTCTTATCTGGTGGAAAAGTTGGGAGGGAGAGCTTTCATGAATTACTTTAAGAAAAAAGTCATCTGTGCCTTTAAGATAAGGTCTGGGGTTACTGGGAAGACATCTTCCTCTCGCCCAGACCTCTTCAAAACTCTGGACTATCCAGAGAATATTTTCCTGCTTAGCAACCAATAATGCAATTAATTTAGAAGTGATAAGAGAACTGAAAATCCAATTCATGTGTTTAAAAGTGATAAAATAACCTAAATTACAGTTAATGCTTTTTCAAGTGGAAAAAATAAACAAAAGAAAAGCATTGGATAAACCAGGCATTCTGATGTTTAAAAGCACATATACTGCATAAGGTATTGACTGGTCAATGAGAATATTTAAAGTTTTTCCATCCTAACTTTACAAATACTAACCCAGAAGTAATGCATGCTGGTGCAAAATAGATTATGTTTGAGTGGTAGATGTTCCATGTCAGAAAACATGGCTCTTCTTTTATCCAAACCAAGGGAAGAGTTCACAAAAAAGTAGCAGTTCTGCAGCAGTAAAAGTACTTGTAAGAACGGGTGCAGAACTACTATCTTTCGACATTCACAAACATGCTCAATAGTGCAACCGTAAATCTGTGGCTGGCGCACCTTATCACGCAAATACAGGGATTTTTGTTAGAATGTCTAACCTTGATGAAGGATCTTGATCAAATACACATTTGCTTGCTGACTAGGATACAACAAATGTGGTACCCCACCAGTGAGTAAAATGATGCCTGGTATGGACTGAGTTGCCTGACCAATGGGTCCCCCATGTTAGTTCCCTCCTGCTGCTTCTTTATCTATTTCCCAAATTGGCAACTTCTTGTTGAATTGTCTTCCCAGTTCCTCATCCATCTTTGGCCTCATACCCTAGCCTCTTGGACCACTTAGCTTCTTCTTTCTGCTGCCTGGACATCACTTTATGAAGTAGCAACTCTGATTTGATGTTGGTTTTGACCCAAACTTCTGCATGACCTTTGTGGGTCCTGCATAGATCCGCTATAGGTGCTTTACAATTGCTGATGGCTTTATTGTTCACAACAGATCTTACCGCACACCTGCTCGTACTGAAAATGAGATAGGCTAACCAATAAAGAAAACTCTAATTCAGAGGGGTGATTCTGTTGGAGAAACCAGTTCGACCGTGTTCCTGTGGCGATACACAACCTTGTAGTTGTACTTTTTTAAATTTAGAGAAAATGTAATTTGTTTCCTTTTCTTTTGGCATAGGAGAAGTCTGCAAGGTTATTTAATTTCTGCTTGAGTGCGAACATCCGTCTCTTGCAATAGTTGGCGGTAAGAATTTTAAGGATTGTATTAAGTTGATTTTGTTTTATATGTTTGACTGGATTTGTTTTTTTCCTAAAATAGATCTTTCTCAGTGGATTTTATAAAGTTTATACTTATTCTCATTGTTGTGTTTTGATGTTCGTGATTGGTTTTTGTTTTAGTTGTTTGTTTATGAGGCTCACAGATCTAATAATTTTATTGTGATAATTATTCTAATTCTAATTAATAACAGGGATAACATCAACAACAATAATAATAATAAGAAGAATATTCATAAAAATAAAATATATAACAACAAAAAAGTCCCTAATAATAAGAATAATAATAACAATTAAAAATATTCACACTATTTATAATTTCATACTCCCTTTTCTTCATGATTTGCATTGAGCGCAAAGACATTTGCAACTCATAGTTTAACTTTCATAGTCTGCAATTTAGGGTGTTGCAGTTAGCATCTGCAATTTTGCAAATCGCAGGCCTTTTGTACATCAAGCCCAAAGTCTAATGTATGAGGCTAGAATTTTGCAAACACACTGAACACTGCTACCTTCAACCACCAACTAGACAATTACAACCAGGCGAAAACCTTGTGTCATCTGACCAAAAGTGGAGTTAAGAAGCCGGAATTTAACACCTCAGACTGGTGGGTGTTTGAAGTAGAATCGTCTGAATTCCACACAATGCATTTTTCACCAGTATGGTTGCCCCCATTCACAATGAACAGGTGTTAAATAAAGACATCCTGGGTTGTTTTACCTAATTACCTCATTTGGGGTATTGAAGATTTTGAACAGTCTCTTGGAATGCCACCAACATCTAATGGGACCTCCATCGGTGTCCTTAGAGATTTAAAATGATGCAGTATGTAGGATATTACATTGGATGGCATGAAGACAATAAATCCAATTTTGTGTCTAGAATTAGTGGAGGACTAGAAAATAAGTCGTTCTAGAATAAAGGGTGAATATTTAAATCCTGGAAGGCACATTCTTAGTCATAATAAATTGGAGAACACAATGACCCACTCTACACTGACCGTGGTGCAGCCAAAAGTTGTATGTGATTTGAAATAGGTCTGCGTCTTACACAGCAGTGCGTATGTAATATGAAGGAAGACAGATCTAGAAACTGAACAGGGTCAGGAATTTTAATAAATGGGGTTAAAATCCCGATCTGCCATCACTCTTTATTAAAGCCACTCATACCATTAAGTCAGTGCTGAAAACAAAATTGAAATCCTATGATTTACTCTTTAGTTTCTTGGTTTGAACCATAACTGAAGAGATGAAGGACTTTTCAAGTCACATTTTTTCATGTAAAACAAAAAAGACATGGCTTCATGCTACTGTGCATCCTTTTTCCAGATCTTTATTAGTGCCTTGAAATGGAACACCCACGACATGCAGACACATTGCTCACAGCTCCCACCACAATGCGTTACTTCCCTGACATTGCTCCCTGGTAGCCATCAAAGGTGTCTCTCTCCAGCCTCCAGTGCCTCAATAGAAGAAGGTGCTTAGGTCTGGCCTTAGTGAAAGACACTGGAAACTATTCCCTAGACACCAGTTCTTCACTAAGCAATGTAGGTGGCGGGGAAGAGTTAAGTGCACATGACTGACTCCATCCCACCCTCCTGTTGCAGAGGCATCTCTATTTTGGGAATTATCACCATTCCAGTCACATCAACCCAAGTCTGGAAGGTGTAAGGAAAGCATGCAAATCTGGCGATGGAATGAGGCAACTTAACCACCTTCATACAGATGTCTTCAGGTTATCTCTAAATACCTGCCTTTTATTGGCACCCCGCAGTCCAATAGAGATGAAGCGAAAGGTTCTGGAGTGGGTCAGGGGTCATTGCATGAAACACCTTTCACAGCGCATCAATGCAAGGAACTGATAGTTTAAATGAAAACAGGTTACAGCTGCCACTCCTTCTTAGCCAGATCAAAGGGTGCGCTTTCTGCCAGTAATCTGGCTCTGGCACTGCAGGGCCAGAGGCGAAAGACATCTACACACACTGCACCCAGATGTTCACTGCTTGGAAAGAAGGCGATTTGTTACAAGTATGTCAATGGGACATCAGGCCTGCCTGTCCCATTTCATGTCTATGGAAACACAACAGACTCCAGTTCCCACCTATACGTTTGCATTCAAACCTGCACCTGTCACAGGTCTCCTTTTCTTAAAGCATGATCCAGTGCTGTTCAGCAAAGTTACAGGAGGGCTGAATCCATTCCAGATTTTCAAGTTAACCACTTACTAAATTATTTTATTACAAAGACGGAGGCGCATACTATACTATCTGATAGCATGTTTGTTTTAAGTGGTATGTGCTTCCCATTTGCTTTGTTCCACTATATCCAGACAGAGTTTTGGGAACTGTTTTCCTGTTCCTGCTGCCTGAGCTCTACCTATTGGCATATTATAATTCATGCTCTGACACGTTGTTTAAATGCATGGCACTTCAATGACCAGCATGCATTGCTATTGTTGAATACATGAAGCACTGGAGCAGTTTATGAACTATAGATCCCAGGATTGCCAACATGAATCTATGGCTTGCACCTGGAAGGTCATGTCTTTCTGAGGAAGCTTCGTTGAAAACCTTTGATGGGGAAATGATTGGTGGTATTGTGCACATAAAGGTCAGATTATTTGGTGCCTGGTATAAACAGTAACATTGAAAATTACAGCTTCCATGAGTATGGCCCTTCTGATTTCTAAACTTTGGATTTCAATGAATAAGTGTTTAAATAATGTTTTCCTGTAAATTTGAGATTGAGCTAACAACAGTTATGAATGCCCTGTTATTTTTCGGGCGATTCTGAATTTAAAGACAATGAACTAATAAAACATAACCAGTGGCCTTCCCTTGTTATTTCTGATTTGAAGATCATAGCTTATGAAATTGGCTCCTGGGGCTGTGCAATTAATACAAACCTGACCCTCACCTCCTTTTAGTAGCAGGCTGCCAACATCACATTCTATTCTGAAGTTGCACACTCTTTTGGCAAGTCTGTCTTTGTGGCCAGAAGAAATTCAGAATTCAACCAAAAGAGACAATTTGTTTTTAATCTAAACATGTGCATTCACATAAGGTCCACAAACCTTGTAGACAATGGAATTCGAACTGTCGACAGAGGACACAGGAGAGCTATTTCTCAAGGTCACCATCCCATTTTCTTCCCCACTAATAATTGGTTACAAAATGTCTTTCTTCAAATTTAGCAAGCAATTTCAGAAAATTCCTCAGTTCTTCTAACCATACAGGGCTTTCGTATAGTTTTCTCTTTTTAATTTAAGGGTTTTCCATGGTCAGTTCATTTATGTATAGACGAATCAGAGCTCATGTAGAATATAAGCAAACTTCTTCTTTTCAAGGGAGCCATACAAGAGCGTTCACTCCATCATAAGGGTCTTTGTGACCAAATGTGACCGAAAAAAGAGGAAAGAAAATAACAACAAAGAGCAATCACTTCAAAATGGAAATTATTTTTCCAGACCATAAGGACTCTTACCTCTTCTGTTCGAATATGTCTGGAACACACCGGGTTCCTTTGCTTTCATTGGCACACATGGGTTTAACAATCTGTTTCACCATTTTGATTCTTTCCTCTGTTCAAAGTTTCACCGAGATTCTCTGTAGAATCCAAATAGGAAATTGGACAACTTTCAGAGTCCAAGTTAACTCTTTTAAAAAATATACAAGGACGAAGTCACACTGTCAAACATCTCTCAGACATTTGGCCAGAATTGTAGGGCTTTTGGTGTTAGCTACGTAAGTCACATTTCTATGATGTGATCATTAACTTGTATGCTAATATTTTGAGATCAGAAATTCACGGAAAGGTCTCAGTCTATATAGACAATTTATCCATAGAACAAGTTACTGGAGAAAACATGTCCTAGTGGTGAGTCTATTTAGTTCATTTAAATGATCTCAAATCTACAGTTCTATTATGAGTCACATTCCAATCTGTGCAAATGAGGCCAGGGGGTGTTAAGTACTAAACAGGAAACATGATATTTAAAGGAATTGACAACACATATCAATTGTCCAGATTATTTGCAGGCTGTTTTACCATTCAATTTCATTAAGGACTAGTCTAATTTCACTGTACGTTTGGGGGTGGATATTTCCTCACCTCAAAGCTTAAACCATCTGGTAGGTGCCAAGTTTCAACCTTCGTAATGTTCGCAAAGGCATTTTGGGAGTTCTATACCCATCAAAAAGGTTAAGTCAGAGCATCCACTTGGTGGCATATTGGCACTCCAGGTACCTTCATTACAGGAGACTTCACACAGTAGTTTTCTAAACACTGAATCATCACAGGGGCATCCTGACAATAGATCTTTTTCTTATGTTTGAATTCCTCCAAGTTTGATGTCTCCTATTGTCACGGACATGTTCTTGCTTGAATGGTAGTGTTTATCATTTCACTTCTTTTGCCATATTTCCTTAATCCTGGCTCAAATCTTTACACAGGAGTCCTTGGTGGTTCTAATTTTCTCACTCTGGGTGGTGCAAGCCTGATTCTGATCTGTCTTCAAATTGTCATTGATATTCCTGTATTGCTTCCTTTTCACTCTCATCTTCTCTAAGATCCCCACAGCAAGAGTCACCGTCTGTTCCTATTCTCTAATCTACAGTTGATGGCTTAAAAGCTGTCCAGTATTCTAGGTCACTCACAGGTCTTTTAGCTTCATCTGCTAACCTCATAAAATATTTCTGGGCCTCGGAAACCATTAAGGCTTACAGGAAAGCTTGTCATGCTTGGAGTTGGTTGGTGTGTGGAAATGAAACACTATCTCATGTTAGTAAATGTCGCTCTGAATTTTCTTGTCTCATTGGCATCCTCAAGGGTAGTCTTTCAGTGCTATTAATGTGTAAAGATCAGGAGCTCCAGGTGTTTCTAAAGATGTTATTCTTCTTCATGGGTATTCTTTTGTGTTACTAAATGCACGAAGAATGCCTCCACAATTGTCTAGCATCCTTATATTCCTTTTCATTCTAATCTGTGTGTAATGTGGCCCTAAATAATATGAATTAAAGACTACTGATTTAAGAATGTCCTTTTCTAAAAAAAAACGTTGAGGCTCATTCCACAAAAGCAGACATGGCCTCCAGAGCCTTTGAGGCTGAAAGAAGGTGAAAGGTCATGCTTAGATGGTATGATTGGTCCAGTATATCAACATTCATTGCATTTTATTGGAAACCGGCAGCACATGCATTTTTGAATGGGCTTTAAACAAATTTGACATGAGCCTCCGGTCTGGTAATAAAATGACGATTTTCATAGCTAGATTAGTGAAGGAAACTTCTGATTTTAATAAAGACAAATTAGGTGAATATTATCCCTCCGCTGTCTGTGTATTGTCAGATGTAATTTCTGTACTATAAATGTTCTTGATTCTTTCAGCTTCAATTGCTACAACACATGGTTCTTCCTAAGGCTCAAGCTCAAGCATTCAGGCTTCTGGTTACTCCTGACAGTCATCAGGTGCGTTTGAAAGAAGTTGTCCTGAGTTTCTTCTGTGACTCTTCCATTGTATTCATGGAGTTCAAATGGTGAAAGAAGAAGGTGAGGGGACAGTCTGGGGGCAGTCTGCTCCCGACCTTTTTAGGCAGAATCTGTCCCACAACAATTGACTTTATGTTTAGCTACGAGTTGGTACGGGCACTGTTGGGAGGTTTACAGGCCATTTTCCCTGATTTCAACTACCACGCTTTCCTATGCTGCAGTTTAAAGGGGATGGGAACGATAAAGCCTCAGAGAAGATAAGGGTATAGGCCAATACTGGTGGAAAAAATGATTTTACCATCAAATGGTCAAGGGTGGATAGGGGTGATTTTACCATCAAATGGTCAAGGGTGGATAATGCCAACTTCCTGCCCTCCCAATTGTGGGACAACCATCAGGCATTCTCTTTATGTATAGAAGCTGACGCAGACCCGGGTTTGATCAAGGAGTCGGTCGGGCAAATTACAGCGGCTATTGGTGCAGAGCTTATCAGACCTGCCAATAGAAAAAAGCTTAATGGTGGGAGGTGGTTTAACTCCGCATGTACTAAGGCACTTGCTAGACTCCATATGGCCTTGAGGGTGAATCCGAGGGATAGATCTTTGATAAAGTAGGTCAGAGCAGAATACCGGGCAGCTAGGATGGTCTTGGTCAGAGAAATCAGGGAGAAGGTGTGGGTAGAGCTGAGGAGTGCAAGTCAAATGCAAGACAGTGCGGCATTTTGGACAGTTGTGAATTCTTCGAATTTCAAAGAGAGGTCTGGTTATTCTATGGATGCGCATGTGCAGGCTTTTGCACTGGGTGGAGCATTTTTCCAATATGTACACTGGCGTGTCGGGGGAAGTTGGGAAGGCGGAAAAGTTCAGTAACTCATCCACACCTTTGCATTTGAGCTTTGGCCTGGAAGAAGTAAAAACCACCTTGAGGGGGTCTTCCAGGGGACAGGCACCAGGCCCTGAATCTTCCTGGATTGCCAAGATGTATGGCCCCCTTCTAGGTAATGTTTTTAATGCTTTTCCCAAGGCTGGGTTGCCCACGACATGGCATGAATCAGTTAGTGTTCCTATCATTATAAAAGGTGATAGATCTCTCCCAGTGCATTATAGACCCAAATCCCTTCTGGATTCCACAGCAAAAATAATGAGTCGCGTCCTGCTCCAAAGGCTAGAGGAGTGGGCGCAAACAAATAATATTCTTGATGACACACAATATGGCTTCAAGAACGGAAGGGGCACAATTGACCAGCGCCTGAACCTTATCTTGGTTATCTCCAAATATGCTCTGATTAAGAAAGGCACAGTGTTTATGGTATTAATGGACTTATCAGCAGCTTTCCATTGTGTCACCCCCTCAAAGCTCTGTCCATGTGACTGTAGTTGTGTGCAGTCAGCTATCCTTATAATAATAATTTGTTGTCCCTTTCACTGTATGCCTAGGAAAAAGTTGTTGTGTCCGCTGCTCAAGAGACTGAATTTTCAGCAGTGCAAGCCAACACTTCTATTTCTCCCACAGCTGCAGTCTCCACTGGTATGTTTCCCTGTCGCAAATTTTATTTGGTCGGTAATGAACCGTAGAAGGACTATTCTCAGCTGATAGTTGCTGTAACTGGTCTGTTGTTTTTTTTTTTTTAGTCTCTATTTTATGACAATATGTATTTTAGAGAGAAACTTCTTTTTAAGCATGAATTAACTTATGTTTTTATCGATATTTATCTGTTTTATTTATAATGTGTTTTTATGCTGCTGAAGTGCAATGAATAAAGTATGATTGATTATTTCATTCACGGAGTTTAATTTATCTTCACATAATGAAATGAGTCGGTAACTTCCTGGTGACTGCTTCATATGGACTAAGCTCATGAGTGATTGGTGGTTTAACTTCCCCTCATCCTGTAGACTGCGGTCTAGTGCTTGCTAGGAAGTGTTCTTTTATTGTGATTTGTGGCTGTAATACTAGAAGTAGTAAGTTAAGAAAACATATTATTCACGTTCGCACCTTTAATAAAATTATTATTTTCCTTCACTATTCTATCTTTGAAAATGTTAATTTTCCTTCAAATTCCATGTATGTTGATTTAGCTAATGGATATCCTGGACATACCTGTGATATACCTGCTCTGGAAAGAAGGGACTTGCTTTTGTAGAGGCAGGACACTTTGTTGTGTGTTTCACAGAGGCCTCCATGGATGTCATGGGGGACAACTGGGGTATTGCTATCATTAGGGTAGTTGGTACAGTGGTACAAGGACTCAGTGGTGCAAGGGGCAACTGCGCCCCCACTATGGCATTATTTTACTACTGAACTGTGTGATAAGAAGCAACTTCATTCATGCTCAAAAAGACCCATAATGTCATCCTTGCTACTCCACTTGGGAGTGACAGACGGCAGCCGGAATATTAATTGGCACTAAAATACACTGTAGTGTTTCGATGCTAGCTGTGTGAGAGTTGGGGCCAAGAAGCATCCTTAATACAATCCTGGCTGCTCTGCCTATGATGAAAACTGATGCTAATTTCCTACATCCTTTGTCACTGTATTGCTATCTTTCACCTTTTTCCATGCCTCTTTTGGTCCAGGTCTAATAGTTCAAATTAAGTACCAGTCCCCAAAAAGTGCTGGTGCCTACCACCTTTAACGCCTGGCACAAATAAAGCTCTGCCTCTACCAGACTTAGGCCTAAATCAGATCTTGGCGGATGGGATACTCCATCACAAATGTGTATTACGCTCCCCATACGATATAATGGGATCGTAAGATGGCAGATGGGATATCCGTCATGCTTGTGTTGGAGTATTCCCCTCTGCGGAGATCTAAAACAGGCCATTTCTTTTTTCTGTCAGCAAAGCTTGCGCTGCTGCCTGTGCTTTTCAGGGAAGCTTGCAAAGCTACTGCCTGTGTTGTAGGTATGCTGTGTGAGAGCTAAGCTTGCACCGTTAAACCCTGTATTTTATCAGTTGCATGTGTGAGACATGGCAGTATGCTGCTACCCCTAAGACATCTGTTCTGTTTGTTTTAATGAAGCGTGTGAAAACCTTTTCACTACAAAAAGCCACAATGATTGGCTTTGTGTCTTGCTTGTTTTTCTTCTTTCATAATCTGCTGGCTCTTCTTGCATCGCGTTTGGGAAGGTGGTGTGCTTAGGGATCCAAACATGAAGTAGACAGTCGCAGCAGGCGACTCGGCATGGTGGCGGGGCAGGGGGAGGCCAAACAAATTTTGATATATATATATATATCGATATATATATATATATATAAAAAATGTAAAGTACTTGCCTCGTTGCTGCGCTACTCCCGTGTCGCCACCGTCGCACTCCAGGCACAGGCTCCCAGCCTGCCCTGCGCCAATCATGACCCTGCTCAAAGCAGCGTCATGATTGGCTGGAGCGCCCAGGCTGGGGGCTCCAGTGCGTACTGGGAGCTTGTGGTGCAGGGTTTGGAGAGAGCCCTTGTGCATGTGTGTTTGGCAGGCCCGAGACGGCCGGCCAAACATACATACGCACTGAGGGGAGTGCTCTGTGCACTCTCCTCAATGCTCGTGACCCCCATAGCCCCTCCCCTTTAGAAACAAAACAACAATAAACAGCGTTTATTGTCATTTTGTTTCTAAAGGTTGCAGCTCCTGCTGCTGCTGGTGGGGGGCGACGCTCCTGAGCCCTGACAGAGGAGCCGCCCCTGGAATTAGACAAGCGCTATAAAATGGAAGAATACAACTCAATGTGAGCCTGTGCGAAGGGAGATTTACAGTAGCAAAGAACACAGTATAAGCAGTGCCAGGAAAGGCTCCGCAGGCATAGCAGAGGAGTGAGTCACAACAGCCATGAACAGTGAGAAGAACAGGGGATTGTGGGTTAGATTGGCTGAACATGCAGTACTTCACATTTTAATGCAGTGTTAAAATCAAAGTATTCACCCTGGAAACAATGCCAAAATCCATGGTAACCATCCCTCTCTGGGATGTAAAATTCTGAAAGCTTGACAAACGTATTGTACAATAAATCTGAAAAGGCAATAGTGATGATCATTCAAAAGACACAAATCACAGCTCCTCAGTCTCACTGGAATAATGTGGCTGTAGAGGTCCAAAGTATGCGTAGGGTAGCTTAATTCTGCAGAAAGAAAAGACAAATTACGTGAAATAATGCAGCGCATTCTTTGCAGTACTTTAAATGGAAACACAGAAGTGCAGGTACTCACTGTCCAAGCATTCTCTCACATTAAAAGTATTTGTCCAGGGGTGAGACGTGCAATACTCACCATTTCAAATAAATGAACCGCAGGTACTGAGTACTTTAGTGTACATGCCCGTTTAAAGCACTCATTCTAGGATAGTAACGCTTCACCTCATTAGTATCAATTCAACACCTGAATACAGCAGTCAGTAAAATGGTAAATACTGCTTTGTATCTCAAGGAAGTGATGGCTGAATAATAGTTGTCTCTTGAATTTGCAATGATGAAAAATAGATGTACTAATCTGTTAGCTACACATAGCCCCGCCAAAGCTTTTTGCTTAAATGTAAATGCCCATTTTAAATGTGTAGGCGTCCTACAACGTTAACAAAGTTAAAAGACTAAAATGATTTTCCTGGGTTTTAAAATACCAACCTCAAGAACCAACTCGCTGGACTATGTCACCAATCTTAAATAAAAACACAGGCAGCAATTTACATGAAAGGCGTGGCAATCGGATTATAGATTTTAATGTCCCTGAAAAGTAAGCACCTCTGCAGAAATGGTTGGTACTGTTTCATTAAAAGTTAATAAATCAGGCCATCTTTACTGGGCTGTCGCTGTCCATCAAAGATAAAATCTACCCTGCTGTGAAATGCGGGTCCTGTCCCTTTTAATTGCAGCATAGAAAGTTACCACAACCATTAAATGTATAGTAATTGATGTATCATTAATGTCCATAAAAATTATAATAGCTCTGCTGAGAAGGGTTGTTACAGTCCAAGAATGTGTAGCAGTTTTGCTGAGAAGTGTGGAGGCCTCATGTATCTATTCATTGTGTGGTTGCAAATCCTGCGATTCACAAAATCACAAGCTTTGAGAACACAAAATCCAAAGTCAGGATATGCCTAGGGCACTGTGCGATCTGCAAATTTCTATGTGTGTTACAGTGCCTATTGCGAATCACTAGAAAAGGAGGGCACGTATTGGGTGTCCGACCTTCTTAATGTTTCACAATGGAATGTAACAATGTTTTGAAACCCCATTTGCAGTCACAAATGATTGACTGGAAAGGAAACCCAATAGGGGGTGGTATCAATTTGCAAAGTAAGTCTGTCCATTGGAAAGGGCGGGACAGGGGACGGAGGCACACTCCCCCAATATCCTTTGTGTCATTGTACTGCATTGCTGGGTTGGACACAGCAGGCAGAGACGTTCAGTCTCCCTCTGAGCGCACTGGCTGGGCGCTCCGTCCAATCCTAACGCTGCTTTCATGCTGCCAGCAGCATGAAAGCAGCACTAAGATTGGATGCAGGGCAGGCTGGGAGCCTGTGCCTGCTGTAGAAGAAAGGAGAGGACGGCATGGTTCGGAGCAGAGCTGCGCGTAAGGTAAGGTTTTAAGAAAAAAAAAAATTGTTTCCCCCCGCCACGTGCCGCGCCATCCCACCCGTTTTCCCTAACTCAAGCCGCCACTGCCTTCTTCTGCTTGTGTCATAGCATTATCTTATTGTCAGTGTCTGGGTATAGAAGTAACTGTTCAGTACCTGGTGGTGGAGTAGTGTTACTAAAGTGTTTACCTGTCTGAGACTTAAGGCGGAAGGAGGCAGCTTGGGGCATTCACTTGAGAGTTCTGTTGTGTGGGAGCTACAGGGTCCCTCAGGAAATCAGTTATGGCCTCCCAGGCTTGAGCCGGCTCTATAGGGCCCGGCCCCCCATCTGGTATCTCGGAATAGTTTATCGCCCCGTATCCTGCCCAGCATTCCAATTGTTTATGCCAGCTGGTTATTCGGGGCCCTCGGGAGTCTTCCAATTCCTAGTTATTTCCCTCTTTGCCCATATATTACCAGATGCTGGAAGCGGCTGGTGGCTTTATTCTTCTGGGTGTGTGGGAACCAGTGTAGGAGATAGTGTGCAGGAGTGGTGAGTAAGGTCTTTGATGTTGCCTCTGCTACAGTGGCCATTACAGCCCCCCAATTATCAGTGAGTAGGGGACAGTGCCAAATCATGTGGAGGAATTCAGCCCCCAACTCCCCACATCTTGGGTAAGCTCCATCAGTGGTGTGGAAATATCTGTTAATACACCCTGGAGTCATGTATGCCCTGCGTATTATGTAACACTGGATCAGCTTGACTCTAGCGTTCCTGGATATTTTGGGTGCTCTCTCTCTAGGATTGCAGCCATATCTCATTCTCAGATAGAAAATCCTAAGTTTTCTTCCCAGCGTGTTCTTAGGGTGTTAAGGGGTTGAATTATGTCACTTCTTATCGCACTATAGAGGCATGTCAACGATTTAAAATTTCCGGATGATAGCACTATGTATCTGCATGCAGAAAATGGTGGCTCCACCAACCCTGAACCTCAGTGCTTTTGAAGCGCTGCAGTGACCGCTCTGTGTTGTCTGATCGTGTCCTCTTGTGCGAGGGTGGGCCGAACACTTTGTAGAAATACTATGTTTTGTGAGCCTCCCCACATAGCGTGTCCATCCGTCTGTCCAGTAATGAATACAGCACCCTGCAGCACCGATGGTGACAGATAAATTCCTTTTTTTTCTTGACAGCAGGCAGTGCACTGGCAGATAATATAATCAGATGTTCCTGGAGTGAGGACAGGTAGTTTGCTGCTTAGCATTCCAGTGGAACTAGAGTCATGGTCTGAGTCAGAGTCCTTGTCGGCCTCAGCTGTCATTGTGGTCAAGCGACTGGTGCTATTTCCACTGATGAATGCTACCATTTCCATTGCTCTCTGTCTTTCTCGATGTGCTTCCACAGACGGGGTAGTTTTTGTTTTACATTGCAAGCTCCACACAGAGCTGTCTTGAGGGGATCATTCTTTGTTTCTAGGGTAGGTCGCTTCCCGCCGCTGCAGCTCCACCTGCCCAGGCCCCTGCCACTGGTCTGGTAAGTCCTAGGTTCTTTCGTTCTGCTCCGCTCCCGTCCTTCTCCATTTTCGCTCCTGTTTCTGCTACTGTCTTCCTCCTCTGCCTCTCCTGTTGTGCTTCTGTTTTTCTCCTTTGCCTCTCCTGTTGCGCTTCTGTTTTTCTCCTTTCCCTCTCCTAGTGTGCTTCTCCTATTATCCTCTGTCTCACCTGTTGTGCTTTTCTAGTGATCCTTTTTCTCTCTCCTGTTGTGCTTCTCCAGTTATCCTCGATCTCACCTGTTGTGCTTCTCCAGTTATCCTTGATCTCACCTGTTGTGCTTCTCCAGTTATCTTCGATCTCACCTGTTGTGCTTTTCTAGTGATCCTTTTTCTCTCTCCTGTCGTGCCTCTCCAGTTATCCTCAGTCTCTCCTGCCGTGCTTTTCTATTGATCCGTGGTCTCTCCTGCTGCACTCCTGCCTTCCTCCTTTTTCGCTCCTGTTGTGCTCCTCTATTTCCCCTCTGTCGCTCCTGTTGGGCTTCTGTTTTTCTCCTTTCTCCACTTTCTCGCCTGTCACACTTTCTCTTTTTTTCCCTCCTGTTCCGCTTTCCAGGCGCTTTCCCGCCCCCGCTCTCCCGCCTCCCGCCTTCCCGCTTCCCACCGCTGCCTCCCGTGCGGCCCCGCCCCCCCATGCTTCCATTCGCTACCCTCCCTCCCGCCTCCCGCCTCCCAACTGACCCCTCCTCCCCCCTTCCCTCTTATGGCGGCTGCTGCGCGGCCGCATTCGGCGCGCCAAAGGCAAGCCCGCCTGCGCCCGACCGCGCCTGGACCGCGCCCAGCGCCAGAACCCCTGGCCCCCAGCGCTCCCAAAACCCCCAGCTTAGATATGACGCCGCCTCCCTCCACGCACTCAACCCCGGACGAACAACCACCTGCTACCAAGCCAGCCCCAAACGCACTCATGGACCCTTCGCCTGTCAAGCCTGCAAGTATACCTTCCACTGTGCCTGCAATCCTTCCCTCGGCCCACGCTCCAACAACCACCTCAAGTGCATCCTCCTCAACGCACGCTCCGTCCACAAGCACGCCATTGAACTATGGGACCTCCTGGACACAACCGCACCTGACGTCGCCTTCATCACAGAAACCTGGATGAACGCCTCCTCGGCTCCCGACATCGCCTTAGCCATCCCAGATGGCTACAAGATCGCCAGGAAAGACTGCACCAACCAAATCGGAGGAGGAATTGCTATCATCTACAAGAGCTCCATCAACGTCACTACCTCCACCGAAGACACCCTCCTCGCTGCAGAACACATGCACTTCCAGATCCACACCGACCCCAGGACCACCCTCAGAGGCACTCTCGTCTACTGGCCCCCTGGCCCACACGCCCTATTCAGCGAATCCATCATAAACTTCATCACCCCGCACGCCCTAGACTCGCCTGACTACATCCTCCTCGGGACCTGAACTTCCACCTGGAGAAGAACAATGACACCAACACCACCACCTTGCTCGACAACCTCGCCAACCGCGGACTCAAGCAACTGGTGAACACCCCCACCAACACCGCTGGCCACACGCTCGACCCCATCTTCTCCGCCAGCAACCACGTATCCTTCAGCCACTCCTCCGAGATACACTGGACCGACCACAGATGTGTCCACTTCACCGTCAAACGCAAGACCCACCACCTTCGCACACAACTAATCACCCGCAGACCATGGAACAAAATCTCCACAGAATAGCTACTCTCCACTCTTAACCATAACCAACCTGCCATCACCTCCGACGCCAACAACGCAGCCCTGAGCCTCACACAGTGGATCACCAACTGCGCCGACAACCTCGCCCCCCACAGAAGCCACCCAAGACAGACCAACATCAGGAAACCTCCTTGGTTCACGGACGCCCTCAAAGAATCCAAGAAAACCTGCCGTACCATCGAAAAAACCTGGAGCAAAGAACACACTGCAGAAAACATGTCAGCCCTCAAGATCGCCACCCGTGAACACCACCAGCTGATCCGCTCCACCAAAAGGGCATCTTTCAAAGAGAGACTGGACAAGAACACCCACAACAGCAAAGAACTCTTCAACATCGTCAAAGAGCTCTCCAATCCCAACGCCAGCTCCAACACCATCACGCCCTCACAAGAACTCTGCAACTCCCTCGCTACTTTTTTCCATCGAAAGATCACCGACCTACACGACAGCTTCGGACCCCAGATCCCGCCGACCACCACTGAACCCACAGCCCCAACCATCACCCTCAACGCCTGGACCCCCATCAGCTCCGAAGAGACTAGTACCACCATGAACACCATCCACTCCGGCGCCCACTCGGACCCCTGCCCCCATCACATCTTCAACAAAGCCGACGCCATCATCACCCCCTACCTTCAGAGCATCATCAACGGCTCGTTAACATCTGCCACCTTCCCCGAGAGCGGGAAACATGTGGAAGTCAACACTCTCCTGAAAAAACCTACGGCGGACCCCAACTACCTGAAGAACTTCCGCCCCATCTCGCTCCTCCCCTTCCCGGCCAAGGTCATCGAGAAGGCCGTCAACAAGCAACTCGCCGCCATCCCTCGCATCCGCAGAACCACCGCTGGAGGTAAATCCTTCTCCTACCTGGCAGCCAAGACATGGAATTCCCTTCCAGTCCACCTTATGACTACCCAGGACCACCTCGCCTTCAGGAAGCGCCTCAAGACCTGGCTCTTCGAGCAGCAGTAACCCCTCCCCCAGCGCCTTGAGACCCTCACGGGTGAGTAGCGCGCTCTATAAATGCCTTGATTGATTGATTGATTGACTGATTTCGATTGCGGCCCACAGGAGTTGAGGGACACCATTCTAACCAATCCCATGCACCCTGCAGAGTATGGAACAACTGCACCCCCTTATCTGTGGTCACTCAAAGCTGAGGTGGGAACATCACTGCATAGGGAATGTTTAGTTCTTCCAATTTTCTCTTTATTGCAAGAAATGTGAACCGCTGCTATTGGGCCTTTATGGAGAAGCCGGGGAAGATGCGTATAATGCTGTTCTCAACTTTGATGGTTCCCTTTCATCTGGCCTGATTCAGGATATAGTCACGATCTTTATAGTGTAATAGTCGTGCCATGACTGGTTGCAGAGGTGTACCGAGGGGGGAGATCTTGTCTGGACTCTATGCACTCTTTCCAGGGCATGGATTGGAGTCAGGCAGGCCTTCCAGGGCAACTTCCTCATGCAGCCATCTCTCCAGAAAGGCCAGTATATAATCTCCTTCGATTCTTTCAGGTAACCCCACAACACATATATTGTTTCGATGCATCATGTTTTCGCCACTGTACTTTTGCATCCAGATTGGTGAGGCGCTCACTTGTGGCTGTCATTGTAGGGGTCAGGTCTGCAATGTCTTTTTCCGTTAGGGTAACCCGCTCTGCTAAGCGTTTATGGTCATCATGCAGTAGTTGTAGATCTGTCCCCAGTATATCAATTTTGAAGTCAAACGCTTTTCTGGAGTGCTTTATTGCCTGCAATATGTCTTTGAGTTTTGGTTTTCCTGATGTGCCAGTGGATGGTAGCAGGGTTGTTGAACCCCCAGGAGGCATCTCCGTTATCCCCCCAGGAGTCGTTCCTGCCCTCGATCAATCTCTTTCCTCTTGGCTGTCTTCCCCATTTCTGCACCTCGGCGAACAATACTCTAGAGTGCATCCTGTCCCTTAGTGAATGTGCTGCGTCTGGGTAGTTGTGTGGCGCTGTGCCTTTGAGGTCTATTGTCAATCCTGCAATTAGGTGGGCACTCTTTATTATTATTAATGCATGGCCCGACCAATATAATAAGTACCACTCACAGCATGGAGCCTAGGCCCTCCGCACGCAAGGAGCTGCCCCATGCATTCTGGACCCAAACCAGACTTGGAAAGGAGTGCTAAGCATTCCCTACGGGGTGATGCGACCAGTCAGGGAAGGAGAGAGAACAATCCAGGGACCATAGCCTCAGAGCACAGGGGGGCCTCACTTACTTGCGTCCTGGTGTGCAAATTCCCCAGCATCTGTCCATTCCGCCGCCACCTCCAGGGCTTAGGTGCTCGCAGTTCTCATCTATCCACTCGGCCTCCTCGCTCAGTGCTGGCTGCTCAGCAGCGATTCAAAGGCCACTCCTTCAGGCCCCCGGAGGCAGCGACCACTCGCCTCACTCAGCCATCCCTGCGCAGTTCGCCGGCGCAGGCCTGGTCAACCCAACCCACCAGTTCCCCATGCTGCTGCACAGTTCCCTCAGGTGGGTCGCTGTACCTGCTGGAAGGGGGACACAGGGATAACCGCACA
The DNA here is from genome assembly GCF_031143425.1 of Pleurodeles waltl. NCBI lineage: Eukaryota > Metazoa > Chordata > Amphibia > Caudata > Salamandridae > Pleurodeles > Pleurodeles waltl. The sequence goes on along the minus strand of NC_090445.1, from coordinate 1,651,336,802 downwards.
ACCCAGCCACGACTTCGGAGACTCCCTCAGTGATTCTGTCAATGGATATCATGTCATTTAGTGGGGACCGCCATCTTGTGCCATGCGTGCTGCAGCCAGAAGGTTTTCCACTCGGCCCATTTTACTTAGGAATGGCTCCAATCCGAGCAGGTCAGTAGCCTCACTGGTGTTTACCCCATTCATACCAGATGACTCGGTCTTTGTGGCCGAATAGATTATTTTCCCATTCTCTCAGAGTGCTCCCTGATTGTGTACAGCTCAAAATGAATACATCCCTGTCACTGACACACGATAATCTGTGATACGACTCTACATCCCTCTCTGCTCCCTCTACTGCTTCTGCTCTGTCTTCTAACCCTCTCCTGCATAGTTCACCTTCTCTCTTTAAGCACATTGAAATAACACCTAGCCACACGCAGCGCTATATTATTAAATAAATGCGTTCTTTATAAGCGGTAGAAACGCAGCGCCCACTAGTTGCTCGCCTAGCGCCTAGCATAGACGCACTGATTCCACTGGGCGGGCTGTGTTGGTGACTGACAGTCACCATAAATCGGGACGGCTGACTCCTGTCTGAGACATGCCACGCCATTCCAAAGGTACAGTTAAACGTGTTATTTTCTATTATGACCGCAATGTTTTCTTGTGTTTGCGTGTTTTTAATCTGAATTGATCTGCTTCCTAGCGTCAACCTTTAGTAAATCTCATGCTTCCACCACGAACCGAGAGTGTGGTGTGTGAGTAAACAGCCCACCAGTCCTGTGTGATGCTTAAGGAATTGTGTCAGTATCATCCTATACCAGTACACTTACAGTAAACCAATACTTTTATCTTCCTTTGGGTGGCACAAGGGCTGGGCAGACTCGGATGCCCCCTGCAGCCCAGGCAGGATACAGCTGCGGCTCAGCTGTGCATCTAATGCCACATCCACCCACATGCCTGCCAGTGTAAGCCAGCTATTTGTTTACATGGGTGTATTTGTGCAGGACCTGTTCCAGCACAGTAGGTGTCAACAATCGTCAGGGGACCAGCTGTGGAGGCTTTGCTGCAGCTGGCCAACTGGCCATTCACCCTGTTAGTTTAATGACGGGTTCACCCCTGACTACTGCCATCTGTGGCCATGCCAACTAGTGTTAAATGTTCCCCTTCCATGTCTGCTGAGCTTAACAGAACGACTGTGAGCAATGGGACTGCCCTGGGTGTATATATCAATAGACAAATTAAACCGTGTTATTCCTGTTGCTACTGCATGTGCTTTTCCCAAACCTTGACTCTCAAATTGATAGCTTCAAATTTTCTAGGGCCTGTCCGAAAGGATTACCTCGTATTGATATTTCAAAGCAAACTCTATAGGAACCAACAAATGTGGCTGATGAGTTTTATTGATACTGGAGCAGCTTAATTTATGCTTCACCCCCATAGTTATAGAAGTGATACGAATATGTTACCAACACCATATACTCTGTGTGCCCTAACCTTATTAATGTCATGGGAAATACTAAAACATATTATTGAAGGTGTATTCACTGTAGAAATTAGACTTTTATATATGTGTGTGTGTTCTAATGTTTAGTTTCACTTGAAGGCGTATAGTTCTCATTCACATTTGCATTTGTATTTTGAGATATGCTGCATTTATTAAAAACGTACATTGCATATGTAAACATGAAATCACTTATTCACGTTTTGCATTTATTCTGACATTATGCATGCACATGTAATTGTGTATTCAAAGTGCACACTGAAAATGATTAACTAAAGTTAGCTTGACTAGGCCTTTATATCTTAACATGAGATGTATTTTTCTGATTCTGTAGTTTCTTCCCTTTTTGCAAATGCACACTCAGGATTTCATAGTTAGTGAAAGGAGTATTGTGTATTAGAGATGGAGAGGCCAGAGATGAGAATACTTTGTAAGAACAGGACGGTTTAATGAGCAGAGGAACCTTCTATTCATGATGAAGATCAAGTTTAACTTGGTCATTCGAGGTCTGTGGGATGGGAAAATAAATGGATGTTGCAGATTCACCCTGCGAGGAAGAGGAGTAATTGGGGTTTTGGTGATGTGCTCAGAGATATGGATGTTCCTGGAACTTTTCATTTTAAATTAGTGTTCACACTGTTAGACATACAGTAGATTCCTTTTAGACTTTGAGAGATAAGACCTCTCTGCTTCCCTTTGTCCTTGAAAGTGTGTAGCATCATGCTAAACACTGATTTGCCTTTGCAGAAGACTTCCACTGGAGTCTTCATTATGCTGACACCTTCCCATACGTATTCCTGAATACTTTGAGATTTCCATTAAAAAAAATCCCATTCTAGCTAAGTATTTGAATTAGATGACCCTTACATTAGTACATGTTTAGAAAAAGTGTTTCAAATTCCTTTAAGGAATGGCAATTTTTGTTTCTTAGTATTTATATTGCTGTGACTGTTTTCTTTGTATGCCTTATGCTACTGAGATTGCACCTATTCTGGTGTTTCAGATTGCGAGTTCTGATTTTGAGTCTTTATAATGTGATCTTGATATGTCCCTTTATTGGATTGATTACTAATGTGTAATAAACCTACTAAACGTTATTTGACAATTCGTGGTCCTCTTTGTGTGGCCCAATAGGCTCCATGAAAGTTCAATTAAAAGCCTATTATTAACTCCTTGCATTCCAGTCAACTTCATAAGTCCATCTGATGAAGACGGACTCCCCTTCCACACGCACTATATCAATTCTGATAGGGGGACAATGTAGTTCCAAAATGAATCGTTGTATATTAGGTCTTTGGTGGGCACAGGCGTCGACTCTAAACAAAGAAAATAAAAATAAGCAGTACTTGAATATCATAATTAATTTTTCACAAAACAAAAAACAACCAAATTTAACCGTTGCTCATGCCATTATGTCTAGATGGTGGTAATACGTACCCCAAGGCCTCCTATCCTCCACACGGACACCCCTTTGGGGCATTCCATGCACTGCAACGCTTCTCTTGAAAAATGACACATCATCCCTATCCTAATGGAACTCTATTGGCTCCTCTTGTCAGCCTGCATCATCTTCAAAATCAGTTGCATCATCAACAAAGCCACGACAACCAGCACTCCACTTATCTTAGAGACAGTCTCACCATCTCTGGTGGTTCTGTGCATCCCCGCAGTGAGGACATCCTCAGACTGCAGACGGGGTATCAAAAAGAACACAAGGCAACAGGCCTTTTCCATCTATATAGCCAGAATATGAATCAACATCCCCTTATCCATCAAGTCCACTCTAATTCTACTCTAATTTAAGAAAGAGTTGAAGACTCACCTCTTCAAAAAACACTACAACACAATGAATTAACTGGCCACAACTCAGCTTCTTGTCCAATTATTCGTCAACTTTAAGCTTGCAAGGCGCTCCGCTGCCTTTTGACTAGGTTGGCGCTATAGAAATGCCATATGCATACATTCAGTTTCATTCAAGCAACTATCCATTCAAACTCAACAACAGAGTATTAGATTCCAGGTGAACAACTAGTCTACCCCTCAAGATGCCCTGCCCCTTTTCTCTTCAAGAGAAGATAACATTGCATCATAGTTCTCTCTTCTAGTAAGCATCTAACAGACCAGCACATGAAATAAACCATCTCCAGCAGTAGCCAAACCACCGACCCACATCAACCCACTTTGAAACCTACAAGAATGCAAGCATCATCATGGCTGCCCAATGGTAATGACCCCCCAGGTATCAAACATTGCCTAATCTGTTTTCTGCATTTATGTACCAACAAAAAGATTTCACAGTTTGTGCCCTTCTCTCACAGAGTACAGGAGTGCTATTTGCCTTTGGACTTTGCCACGTGCTCATCTTGGACATGGTAAAACCTTCAGATATAGAACTCTGCAGTTCGAGCTCCCTGTCAGTTGAAAATGTTACCCCTATACTACTGCTTATAGAGACAGATTTAATTTGAAGTTCCTCTGCCCTGTCCACTTTCACTTTTCAAAACTGTACCGGAATTTACTTGCAAACCATTTCCGCCACCGTTTCACCTCTGTGTGTATCCTATCCCTCTTTATTTAGGTATTTGTTTGCCAATATAGGAGATTTTTGTGTTCTACAAGCAGCCTTTCAACCACTTCGGAGCACAGAGGGGGCAGTGCTTCTGTTCATCTGTGAAGTTATAATGTAGGCCACGGACATGTCCCGTGTTTTAGGGCGGGCCCTTGGCTGCTATGCTGCTATCAAAGCTCCTTCCAGTCTAGTGGCTCTATTTCTGTTCAGGTTTCCCAACTCTGAAATAAGCTTCCTTGCACCAGCAATAACAAATGTATCCATTATCTTATAGCACACTGCACCAACCAAAGTTGCACACTGCGTTGCACAAGTGAGAGGAAAGAAGCACAGAGCCTTATTTATTGAAACGGCCTGCTGCTACTGTCATCCGCCGCCCTGGCACACTACAGAGGCTGCCCATCATGCTGCAGGGGTTCGAGCGTACTGTCTAACGTAGGATTAGTACTGGAAGCCTGCTGCTGCAATACACAATCTAATGCCCAGACGAATTCGGAAATAGTCCACAAATTTCATGCAGATTGTGCAGCACACATGCAATTTATGGAATGTTTAGACAAATAAAATCATTTTTCCTTGAAGCACCTGCTTCGATGAGGCGTTAGTTTTTGACACAACGTCCAGACTGGCTACTTTAGCTGATCAGGGTATGCATCAAAAACTATGGCCCAGATTTATGCTAAAGTGGTGCAGTGCGGGACTGTGCCAAAAATAGCAGCGCTGCGACACTTTTGAAACCCAGCTATGCGCCGTATTTAGAGGAATACGGCACACCTCTGCGTTTCCCCCTGTGCTGGTGCTGAATTAAGCTGCCTGGTGCCAACGCAGGCATCCTTGCACCATAGTGCCAGGGTGTCTGCATTGAGGGGATAGACTGTTTTTTTTCACTGCATTACGCCTCCTTGTAAATATGGCCCCTCCAATGCAGTATTCTGCTTCACAGGGGCGTGTAATGGGTGTTGCTGTGGTCGTGCCACAGCAACACCCACTGCATTTTGACGCTGCCTCAGATTTATGAGATATCGTAAACCTGAGGCAGTGCCAAATCGAACGCCACCCACAGGGGTGGCGTTAGCAATGCGCAACAAAGAGGAATACTTGTATTCCTCCTTGTTTTTTGCTTTTTCTATGCATGCTGCATTCTGATGATGCAAGGATGCCTGCGTTGGCACAGGCAGCTAATTGAGCTCCAGCACAGGGGTCAGTTGTGGCGCAGCGTCTCACTCCATAATTTTCCCATAAATATGGGCCTTAATGCATGACGCTAAGGGCAGGTTTGCTTGATTAGCACATGCAGCTGATAGTCTCAGCAGCCACCCTCTCACACTACTTCGTCTTCTCCATGGAGGCATCATTTCCTGTGCTCCCTAGCAGCCTAGCAACTAGAATGTTGGAGGCTCTACAACCATGAAGCCACTCCTGGCTTGTGTGTCACCCACACAACCTGGAGACTGTCTCTTTTTCCCCTGCTATTGTCTTTTTCCCTCTCCATCGCCTTATCTGCCACTCCCTTGTTAGGTGAGGCTTGACAGCACTGCTGCCTGTTTCCAGTTCTTTAAAATAATTCATAATGTGGCCCTTAACCCCTCCCAGAGGATCATTTTTCTATTACTCCATGGTTTTGGTAGTTTGGTGTATTGTTCCACCTTTCAGTAAGTGCTTCCATTTAAAAGCATGAGGGACTTTTTTGTAACTGAAAAATATACTGAATCATAATACTTTCACATTCACTTCTGAATTCCTATATGAAGTTGATACAGAAAGCAATCTGCTTTAGGTACTTTGCCAAGATTGGCACAGTCAGTAGGGCTTGATTAATGCGCTAAGCAGCATTTGTGAATGCAACAGATTCAAACAGCATTTGTGTATGCCTGTATTTGAACATTAACACATTAACGCAATTGGCTCTACCAATTCCTGTTTGTGTCATTGCCGTAGACTTTCATATCTGTTCAGCATTCACATATTCTTTTTATTCTCTGTGACTCATCCGTCATCCACCCCAGATTCCTCTACATACGCTTTCCCTGCACACAAGGGAAGCCATCTTGTGAGCGCAGTCGCAGATTATTTGTTTTCTGTGCTCCTGTCCCCTGCCTCTCCTCCTCTGCCCACAACTACCCTGCCACTTCTCACCACTCTTTTGATCTGCCTTTACTTGTTCCAGGAGACCGAGCCCAAAATGTAATGACAGCATTCATTTGTTTTTATTTCTATGTTTTGGATTGACCCACCACTCCTTGCATGTCTCTTGTCATCCAGCACTCACTACCTAGGTTGACCTTATTACTTCTTGCAAACAACAATATTAACTTTGTTTCAGAAGTCAAACGTTTTTTTTATTGTTTTCCTTTCTTTCTGGGCCTCATCTTATATTTTTCCCCATCTGCCACCTCTGTACCGACCCGCCTTTCCGCCCCTACTCGTCCATTACACAGCGGCTGCCACGGTGTGCTGTTGTGAGGGATGTAATATTTTTCAGGAGTCTGTCCCTAAGTCCCTCCTTCTCCTCTAACACATTGTGCCACGTCACCCATAGCTACATCATTGGCTGTTCTTGAGCTGCTTTAGGACAGCACTCTATGAATTCCATAGGATAGAATGGGATTTAGATTTCAGCGGATGGGATATCTGTCGCCATTGCGACAGAGTATCCTGTCCACCGAGTTCTAAAACAGGTCCCTAGTCTCCAATATTTTCAAAATTATATAGAAATAAGAGGTGGCAGAAGAGGAGGTATGATTGAATTGGATAACTCACAAGATGTGCACCGGAAAATCCATGTGCCGCATTATTCTTGAACAAGTACCTGGATCATCAAACCTGAACACCTCAGTAGTTATTGCACTTTTCTACCAATTGCCAGGCCACAATCTCAAATAATTCTGCAGTCAAATTCTAGAACTGGCATTGCACCTGCAGACCTTAGAGCAAAAAACATTTTAACATGCATCCACAACGGGTGGATAGATAAAATGGACAACAAATAGTCTGGTTGAAAAGATGACACACTGCAGTAAGTGTTTTCACGCAACATCACCACAACCCAGAAGTGTTGAGGAACATTCCCTGCAGAATCCAACAACACTTCTGTAATGTTCGAGAAGCACAAATATTCATGAAATCATTTTAATTGAAGACATCACTGTTCTCTTCATCTTTACTATTCCCGTGCGGTTATCCTCCATCACTTTCTTACTGTTGGAAATAGAGGAAAGCAACAAAATCTACTCGTAAAACCTTGCCCTTTTGCTGAATGAGGCATTTATCACCAACACTTCCAGCCACCATGGCTATTCACATAAGCAAATCACTCCCAAAGGAGGAGGAAGTTCTGAGTCAGTAGAAAAATTAAGTCATTACACCTTCCAAATAAAATAAAAATGCAGATCCACTTGTGCTAACCACCCTGAGAACAAATGCTTTAAAAAGCAGTCACAGAAGCAGTCACGGAAGCACTGAGAAACATGCAGTGCAAAGCCTTCTGCTCAATGTCCACAAATTTGGGTGTAGATCACTGACTAGTAGATAATACTCTATGTGGCAAACATCTGAGAGGATCTCCTCTTTAGCCTGGATGAAGGCAGACAAGCTGCCATGAAACACCTCACTCTCTCTTCAGTTTACGATATGGAGGACCATGAAATCCTGGGTTGTTTGAACTGGAATAGCAGGTAGGGATAATCAGAAGTGTTCCAGACTATGCCTGCTTCTTCCTCTATGAACACAGACAGAATTTCATATTGGATTTGTGGATTCACCACCCGGACAGTATCATGCTGAATGGCACAAGGGTCTTCTATCTCTCCATTACTGTCTAACAGTTACATGCTACCACTAGTGTGGATTATTAAGATTATCAGAGACAAGTCAGAGTGTATAATAACAATAAGGAACACATTATATGCCAGAGAATGACCAGGGAGGCACAAGATGTGTGGTTCTAAAAATTCTGGACCCATGTAATTTACTTTGCCACAGCAGTACGATTTTAGTATCAAAAGACCGATAATGACTAGTACACTAAGCATGAGCATTTTCTCTCAATTCCAGCAGCGTTATCACCTCGAAATCGCCATTTTCGTCCTGCACTCGTGGCTCCCATTTTATACACGGCAGCCATTTTAAAAGTTGCCCTCACATAGGCTTATAATACAGTCAGATTTGATTCCAAGGACACGCACATCTTGATTGACTTTTCTCTGACCTGGGCAAGCTGGAACCATTGCCTCAGGCCAAACCTGTTTGGTCAGTCCCTCTCCCAGTGGCCGAATCAGATAGCATCAAGGCACACCATGCCATTAAACCCTTATTATCGCTCACACACCCTGCCTAATCTTGCTCACACCTGCACCTGCTCTTTTCTTCTTCTTACTTTACGAGGGGGAGGTGCCCGTTTTTATTGGGGGTCCACACTTATCTGATGTAAAATACTAGGCCTTGCCGGGTAATTTATTATGGGTTGGATGACATGAAATATAAGGTTTCATCATGACACTGTTTTTTTTCCTTTGTAGTGAAAACATGTGAATGACCAACCAAAATGTCAAGAATGTTTGCCTGAAGCTTAAAAAACTGTATATAAGGAAATCTGACTTTGCATTGAAACACAGTCTCCTGAGAACATACAAACCGTGCTGTTGTACTAGGACGCTTGTTACTTGGCTGCAGCCAATAAATTCGATCTTTGACTTCACCTAGAAGACTCTGAGTTTCTGTGGTCTGAATCAGGAAAGTACCCGAGGTCTTTGGGTGTATCCTGGCACCGCTGGGTTACCGGATCAGTACCGGTTCTGAAAAACCCAGTACCTCAGTTGGCGCCCAACGTGGGGCGATACCAGCGGTACCGGCCCAAGCCTGAGGTCCGTGGGGAGCTTCGTGTGAAAATTCTGGAGGAAGGCCGCCACTTCATCGACCCCTGCATGTCGACGTGGTCCGAAAGTCTTTGCTGCGAGGTTCCCCGCTTCCCGACGGCTACGAAGGACTGCTGCCCTGGCTATCGCCCTGATTTGGACCCTTGATGTTTGGTAGAGCGAAACGATAAGACGAGTCTTCTGGTGACGTCATCGATATTTTCAGTTAAGTATAAGTGGAGCGTCTCCCAGTCCTTAGTTGGACACTTGGTTTGGTCCTTAGTTGGACATTTGGTTTGGTATCCCTTCGGGATCACTTTGATTTGGAACTTGCAAGTACCAAAGCCGAAGGACTTGTGTATTCACGAGACTATCGTAAACGATAATCCTTTGAAGTTTGAAGCTAGACTAGTGAGCGAAGATGCCTGGTCTTAGCAGACTTGGAAATTTGTTTTGTCTTGGTTGTAAAAGGGACTCCCGGTTGGAGGACTCATGTCCGGTTCCTCCGATTGGAACTCCAACCTATGAACTATATGTGAAGCACGGAGTAGGCCCCATCACGTTTAATAAAGTATGGGTCCGCTATTCTTGGAAATAATTGAGAAAAGTCTTCTTTTTTTTCTTGTAAATATGACTTACAACTAGGATCTGCAAACGGTTCTGTAAGTAAATTGCGACGGCGCTATTTATGGAAAATGGCTAAAGCGCGCTGTATTGTGTGTACTGAGTGTTTTCTGTTTATATCCGAAATGAGCTCAATGTGTGTTTGTGGGTCTTCTTGATGTTTACAGTTTGTTAAGTAAAATGTTGGTTAATTAATATTAAGTAGAAACTTAGAAAAAATCCAGAAATGAACCATGTGATGTGCTAACATAGCTATATGTTGCTCTTTAATTTATAGAATGAGCAATTGTGCACATATACAAAACTGCAGTTAAATGCTTAATAAATTAGAAAACACATTCAATAGATATAAATAGGGCCCCAATAAAACGAAATTATCTATTTTTGCAACAAAAAAAAAATACATTTACAGCATTTTTCTTAGATGCATTGTATTAGATGTTCACAGGCAAACTTTTCAGCTGCAGTATATTTGATAGGAATGTTCAGTTCAGCCAGCACTTTCCCAGTTAAACATGGGTGGAATTTTGCATAACCTTCCTTTTAAATGAAAGTGGCGCAAAAATGTGACGCATTTCAAGTTAGGCTTATGCGCTTAGGCTTGTGAGTTAATGTATCCCAAATAATAGGCAAGGGATGCAGCTTGCTTTTATATGTGGAATTATCACAAAAAAAAGAATAATTGGGTGTTTATTTTTAAAAAAAAAAGAAAATTATTAATTATGGAAAAAAAAATAAGTGCCTTTCAAAATCGTTTTTTAATATTTATAAAGCTTAATACCTATACTATGACCTCCTAACATTCAAATTTAATTTAAGTTATGTTGCACCGCTAAAATGACATTTGTATGTGCTATTTTCCCTTGGCGCAGGAGCAAACAAGCTCATTTCTATAAAGTATAAGTTAATATTTTCAATGGCTGACTCATGGATTGTGTAATAGACATTCTGGTAATGCATATTATGCAAGTAAATTGTAGGATATTGATTTTTTAATGCCTAAAATATCAAAGTCGATTTTGGGCAAAAGCACTGTTTAAACTGCATTTTCTTTCATTCAGAGTACTTTTTAAAGTGTCTCAGGCTTCAGTAAATGCATACATTTAGGTTTGATATATATTCGCAGGTTGTGCCTTCTTATGATTCAATGAGTCAATGTGCCAGTACAAAGGCTTGTTTTAATATCAAGGTTGAAGGTTCTAACTTCAGCTGGGCCTACTGAGACGTTCATTCATTCGAGGTTGATGAAATATGTACCATTGCATGGGATTGCAACAAGCATTTATTCTAACAACTGGTATGTGTGTTATTAAGGTTTGTGAATTATTCACAGTAAATGTAGTTTAATAATCTGGAAATAGAGATAAAAAAAAAATTGCGCCTAAAAAGGAATTTTTTTTTTTTTTAAATAGAGTGACTTATTGCAGGTTAGAAGGAAAATAGGAAGGCCTACTCTCTTTGTCAGATTCAGAGTGGCAGAAGCTAGGAGAGCTACAGAGGCTGGCTCAAGTCACGCTGCTGAGATTATATCTTTAGTTTTCCCATAAACAATGGAGGAGGCTGTCATGTTGACACTTGTGACCTTTTAAATTAGGGCCTTGTCTCTGTGAAATGCAGAATGACCCTACGGGCCTCTAAAAGTGGGATTTCTGGTTTCTCCAGAAGAACATCAATACAATTAAAGAACTTAATTCCAAAGGGAAAATATGAAAAAAAGGGGTTTCTTCGAAAGTCCCAACATCATGTTAAATGCTCTGCAGAACTGATACATTTGTGTCTCCGCTCTAAAAAAATAAAATGATGCTCCTAGTTGCTTTTATTTGACAGAAAACGAAGTGTTGCATTAAGTCTTAAACAGAAAATAAGATGCAGCCCTTTTCTAAAATTTTGAAGGCTACATGCCTTAATGAGAACGATTTGTCAATTAAGACTTATTTTTCACAGTGGAAATTGTAGGTGCCAAATTAATATGGAGTGTCAGTGTAACAATTTTTACTTTTAGAAAGGTAAAACTAAGGTGGCTTGATGTTGCGAAGTAACTGACAAGAGGGTAACAGTTAAGTAATGGAAATTTATTTTCATGTATTTGGTCCTATCATGAATTGTTCTTGCTGGTCCTGTATGTTAGAAGAGAAACAGTAAAGTTATATTTGACAGCAGATTTCCATTGCCTGGTGATCTACTGTCAAAAGGAGGGTAAGGATTTTAAACCTGACAAATTAAACAGGCCCAAATATTGGGTTTTGGGCTGCAGGTTTACAGTGCTTAAAGTACATGACATGGTGTTGTGTGTCACCGCTTATTCACACATGCTATTGTTTTGTCTATGCTTTTCGTGCTTGATACACAGCAAGTATATCTGATGGCTTGACGTTTTGTGCGTTTGTATTATTTTAATTTTTTTTAGCATGTTTGTTGCTGCTTTTGATACTATTACAAGCTCCCCTGTGTTGTGAGGGGATGGTCATGACGATGCCCATCGCTACGCAACAGTTGGTTGAACTTGTTCTGGTTACTAAATTCCACAGATAATGATATTTCATGCTGTGAACATAAGAGACAATACTTCACCAGTGCATGTCTATTTGGCTATAATGGTATTGAAGGAAAATAAAAAGAGATATACAGGATCAAAGTGTGTCACCTGCAGTTAGTCACGTTACTGCCCCTTCCCTTAAAGGAACAGGCAGCCCTACATTTATGTAGCCTTGATTGGACCTAAGGATGAAATTATAGATCTGTGACTCAAGGTGGCCTAATTTCTATATTACATTAGTTAATGATGTTCTGTTTCCTAAGTAGCATATGGCTTTCGTTCCTTAAAAGAAAACCAGGTTTTCATTTTTTCCTGAAGAAGGAACTGAAACATTAGCTAGGAGTACCGTATATGGTGTAGTCGCCAACGGTAGAGTTAAAATTTGTGTAACTTTGGCCTTTGTGTATCACCCGTACTCTCGGTGTTGTGTCACATGCCTGACTAGCACCCAAATAATTTTTTTTGTTCTTCCTATAGATTTTTTCTTTTGTTACTTCCCCTGACCAATGTCGCATCATGCTTAGTTATTGAGATTTTAGCTATGTCCTAGTCCCATTTCTCTTTTTCGAATTTCTTTCACCAGTCAGCCCTTTTATTATTATTGATGTATTGTTCAGGTTCACATTTCCAGACTGCAGTGATGTACCAGGGACCCCCTTGTTATGTATAATTCCCTTTGGTATGACCAGACTGGTTTTCAAGAATTTGCCTTAGGCCTTCTTCAATGTTTTCCAGCCTGACTGTCAGGGTAGCGATAGACTGGTTAACTGACTCAATATTATAGTAAGACAAGTTTTCCATTTTCAATAGGAGATATCTTATGTTTACCTTTTTGAACATGACGAATTTTCAATGTCTATTTTAATTTGGTTTTCGGTTCCCTTCTGTTCCTGCTACTTTAATTTTTGGTGGGATCAGATGTGTCCTAATCATGCAAATATCAGGACCCTCTAGTTCTTGTCTTTTTGTTTGCACATTTGACTATTAGCCTGTGTATTGCATAGTGCACCTGATGCACAGTTTTTAAAGGAAGGTTTCTACATGTCCCTGATAATCGGTATCATGTGATTTCTCTATTGAGATGTTCTAATGTAAGGAGGAACACCTAGACTTAATCATTGAGGAAAATATGTGTTTACCCCATTAGACAATGCCACTGTGTGAGGAAATCCATTCAGATAGAATTCTCATGTAGCTATAGATGGCAGAGAATAATGGAGAGAACCCAATTAAAGATGCTAGAGACCCTGTTTTGCCCTTCTGCCTTTGTCTTTGTATTTTATGCCCATGGTGTATGGCTACTCCTTTGAAGATTGCAGACCACCTGCTTGCAGTCCCCTTGTTAAAAACCATGAACTGTTTTTTTTTACTAAATTGAAGGAAACTAACAACTGTGGCACATTTCCCACGTCACTAGATTCTGCGGGTATCAAGTCATAATAACCTGCAGGACATTGATTTAAGCCTAATTCCCATCAGTGACAGCTACAGATGAAAGACGGACGTCTTGGCCCTACAGTCTCAGCACCCAGAAAGTAGCAAAGCTGGACAGCGATCGCCAGCGCATGGTATCGTACTTGCTCCATCAGACGGCGTTGGACATCGCAGAGCCAAAGTTTCAGTGTAAAGGAGCTAAAGAGAAGGATTCCTGTTGTTGATGGCAGAGCTGTTTTGAGGTTTCATTTCTCTACCTGTCATGTGCTGGTAACCTCTGACAGTGTGCAATCCCTTGAGCCCCTTGGCCTGAGTTTTGGCCACCCCCCCCTTTTTCTTTGCTCCAACTGAAGAAGGGCAGTGCACCGGAGATTTCAAGTTTGGAAAAAGGCACTATATTGTGGTGCCCATGAAAGAGCAGCTTGAGCGTCCTCTGACACTAAATAATGAGTGTTGGAGTCTGAAAGTGCTGCTGAGCTTGAGCTATTTCCCAATTAATGGTGCTTGGGTCTGCACGAGATGATTTGTGCCCTTGATCAATGAAGAGCACATTGTTTGTAGTGTCTGCCACAGAGGAGAGACACTGGTGCATTGCTTTAAGACATTGAGACTTTCGAGTGAGCTGTGGGTGTTTGCCAGGAGGGCACTCCAACTAAGCAGTACTTTTCTCACGAAGAGGCCTGAATTGAGAGGCCCATGCGAAAGAAAACAACAAAAGAAAATTTGATGGACAATAGAAGCCTGCCAGAGAGGCTTTTTGAACGGACTCTGGGCATAGTTGGTTTCACAAGAGGTTTCCGTGTGATTGTATAGACTAGGTGTTAGGAGACTGATTGTTTTGCTGGCATTGTTTTAAAGTACTATTCTGTTTAGTAAAAGCAGAATAAAGTCCATTTTCTGTGGAAAGAATACCCCCTTTTCATCTTAGAGCATTGATGAGAGTCACCACTGTTCCACCTGAACATACAAAAATTACTGAAATGCAGAGGAGCCCTAAAAATTTTACTAGATAATTTTAGGATTTGCTTTTTGGTTAGGGTTGTGAAAAATTATTATTTCATTTGTAATAGTGGTCACTACTTTCTCCCGTTGTCTATATGTTCTTAATAACGTGTTTTCTAGTGTCTTTTAAACATGACGTTGTCATTTATGGGTGGGATTGTTTTTCTCTACTCAATTGACTTCTGCACCCACTTCCCAACCTATGTCTTTTCCTACTATTGTTTCTTTGCACTCTTTTCACCCTTTTCCTGAACATGAGCAGGTTAGAAGATCAGAATTCGTAAGCAATTCTTTTGTACAGCTTCTGCATCAACACTAGTTAGTAGTGAACATCACTAATTGTTGGGTGTGTGATCTTATGCCACCTACTGCAGATAGAGGTATTCCTTATTTTGTCCTGCCATATGTGGCCTTTTGTGCTACTTCATGTTCGAGGAGACCTGTCCAGAGAGAGTTACCAAGTACTAGAATTTTGCTCCAGCAACATCTCCATGGCCTTATAAACATAGACCTGGACTCAGATTAGCATGAGAATAGGTTTATTGCCTATGTAAGGGCAAAAGGAGGGTTTGTGGTTCTAAAAATTCTGGACCCATGTAATTTACTTTGCCACAGCAGTACGATTTTAGTATCAAAAGACCGATAATGACTAGTACACTAAGCATGAGCATTTTCGCTCAATTCCAGCAGCGTTTTCACCTCGAAATCGCCATTTTCGTCCTGCACTCGTGGCTCCCATTTTATACACAGCAGACATTTTAAAAGTTGCCCTCACATAGGCTTATAATACAGTCAGATTTGATTCCAAGGACACGCACACCTTGATTGACTTTTCTCTGACCTGGGCAAGCTGGAACCATTGCCTCAGGCCAAACCTGTTTGGTCAGTCCCTCTCCCAGTGGCCGAATCAGATAGCATCAAGGCACACCATGCCATAAAACCCTTATTATCGCTCACACACCCTGCCTAATCTTGCTCACACCTGCACCTGCTCTTTTCTTCTTCTTACTTTACGAGGGGGAGGTGCCCGTTTTTATTGGGGGTCCACACTTATCTGATGTAAAATACTAGGCCTTGCCGGGTAATTTATTATGGGTTGGATGACATGAAATATGAGGTTTCATCATGACACTGTTTTTTTTCCTTTGTAGTGAAAACATGTGAATGACCAACCAAAATGTCAAGAATGTTTGCCTGAAGCTTAAAAAACTGTATATAAGGAAATCTGACTTTGCATTGAAACACAGTCTCCTGAGAACATACAAACCGTGCTGTTGTACTTCTAGGACGCTTGTTACTTGGCTGCAGCCAATAAATTAGATCTTTGACTTCACCTAGAAGACTCTGAGTTTCTGTGGTCTGAATCAGGAAAGTACCCGAGGTCTTTGGGTGTACCCTGGCACCGCTGGGTTACCGGATCAGTACCGGTTCTGAAAAACCCAGTACCTCAGATGCCTGAAGTATGGACATAATTGGAGGAGAAAATATTCTTCTCTGTAAGCGGGGCCAAATGTAAACCCTTGGTACTGAAGGAGGGCTGCAGTACACCTCCATCCAACTTCCCAAATGCTTTGGAACAACACTTGTATTTCTGAGAAGGTTAAGAACCTGGGGGTCATTATTTTATATTTCAAGTCAGTGCTGTGGCTACCTGTAGCATTCTTTCTTTGGTGAAACCTCTGAATTTAAGAGACTGCACACTGAATTGAACTGTTGACAGGTCTGGTTATGCCATTTGTTGAATGCTGTAATATGGCATTCAAAGCCCTGCCTAAAGAGATGCAGTAGCCTAACTTCTGGAATGGAGGTCTTTACAACTATAACCCTCTCTCTTCACTCTACTGGTTTCCTCCAAGGTGTCTCGCTTTAATGTGCGAAGCTGACTGAATTAGTTCACTAAACCCAGGCCTACTGCATATGCTAATGATTGTTAATGAATGTTCTTGTAGGACACAATCTGCTATTTTTATGGCATAGTCAATGGTATGACTTTTCACATCTTTCCAATACTGAGTTAGATTCCGTTATGTGGAGGAGTGTAGTTACATCAGTCTTTATTCACTATTTCCCCTGCATTCAACTTTTACTCACATTTCATAATACCATTTATTCTTCATCCTCCATTCATCGTGAATTCACCCGTCATTCAAAAGTCAAACTGTATTGGCAATGTACACTCTTTTCACCAGCCTCTCTCCATTTACCATCCATTCTCTGGCCACCACCCATTCCACATCAGGTTCCCATTCACTATTTATTCAACTGTCCCTATCTTTCATTGTTCATTCCCTTGCACTGTCTACTCTCCATTGATCATTCTCCCACTATTCACCTTCCCACTCTCCCTCCATACATCCTACATTCACATTTGCCCTACATTCTCCATTTAATCCTTTACCATCATATTTCATGTTCTTTTTCTTTCACTCGCACTCACTGCTTGTCATTCTTCCAGCAGTCATCCAGGTTTACCAAGCAGCACATCTATTAATTTACCTCCTTATTTACTACTCATTAACCATTGATTCTACTCTCTATTCGGCATTCACCTTGCAATCTCTCCTATTCGCTAGTCACACTCCATTCATGATTCTAAATTACATCACTGTGCATTCATCATTCATTTGCTATTTGCCATTTGCAATCCTTTTACCCTTTACCCACCATTCGAAGTTCACTCAGCAGTCATTCTCCATATGCTATTCACACCTCTCACTTCACAATTCGTTCAAATCTCAGTCATCATTCACAAGCAAACACCACAATTACCATATATAATTTATTCCCCACTTACACTTTTATTCTCGCTTCGCCCTCATTCTCCATTTGCCCTCCATACATGGTTCATCCTCAGTTCATCTTTCATCCTTCATTCAACTGTCATTCACTCTTCAATTTTCTCTATTTATTTTCTATTCACCATCCACCGTTCTTTTTTGATTCACGATTCGCCCTTCATTCTCCATTCATGATTCACCCTTCATTCTCCAGTCACTATTTGCCTTTCACCAACCTTCAGACTACACTGGCCATCTTTTCGATATTCATAATTTCTCATCCATTTGTCTTTAATTCTGCATTCACCTTTCACCTCTTCATTCCATTCCCCATTCACTCTCCATTCTCCCATCACTATCATTTCACCATTCATGAACGATTCACCTTTGATTCACAATTCATACTCCCTTCACTATTTATCCTTCTTAATCATTTAGGGGGTCATTACAACCCTGGCGGATGGTGTTAAAGCAGCGGTAAGACCGCCAACAGGCCGGCGGAATTTTTTTTGCAATTACGACCGTGGCGGAAACCGCCAACAAAGACAGCCACTTCAACACTCCGACCGCCACGGCGGTACAAACAAACAGCGCGGTGGTCACCGCCAACAGACAGGCGGAAGACAATGTACTGCCCACACTATTATGACAGGCCAATCCGCCACCTTTTCCAGGGCGGATTCACCGCGGATAAAAACACGGTGGAAACAGGAATTTCGAAGGGAAAATGCTCACCTCTACACACTCCACGAGGAATGAAGACATCATGGACCCCGGAACTCCAAATCCTACCTGCGATAGTCTTCCTGCTCCTGTACCAGGAGCACGAACGCCAGCGGCGAAGACCACGGTGTGTACTGCACCTACGACATAAGGGAGGGGGGAGGCAAAAAACAGGGACACACACACGCAACACCCCCACCCTCACCCACTACAACACAGACACTAATACATATCTATACATTATAGTGATACCCCACAACCCCCCAGGAAGAATGCAAAGACAAAAGGAAATGAGTGTAACCAATGTAATATATTAAAATCCAGTATGCAAAAATATACATATATACACTATTAACAAAATATACACCAAGAATAGTAGTCCAGGTATTGCACCATTTATAGTCCGTGGTCCACTGGGCCCAAAATGCATGGGCGAGGCCCACACTCGATACCAGATCAAAACAGAGAGAACACTGCAGGGACATCAGATAGAAATACAACAGGCACCTCATGGGGAAGAGAAGGGGGGGCACCTCAGCCGGATGAGTGCACGATGCCAGATCCACGAGGGGGCTCAATGCCCACTGTTCAATCCTGGGGAGTGCAAAGCCACAGTCTCTCAAGTCTCTCCAGTGGGTGGTTTGCCCACTGCATTATCCTGGGGAGTGCAAAGCCACAGTCTCTCAAGTCTCTCCAGTGAGTGGTTTACCCACTGCATTATCCTGGGGAGTGCAAAGCCACAGTCTCTCAAGTCTCTACAGTGGGTGGTTTGCCCACTGCATTATCCTGGGGAGTGCAAAGCCACAGTCTCTCAAGTGTCTCCAGTGGGTGGTTTGCCCATTGCATTATCCTGGGGAGTGGAAAGCCACAGTCTCTCAAGTTTCTACAGTGGGTGGTTTGCCCACTGCATTATCCTGGGGAGTGCAAAGCCACAGTCTCTCAAGTCTCTCCAGTGGGTGGTTTGCCCACTGCATTATCCTGGGGAGTGCAAAGCCACAGTCTCTCAAGTGGATAACAGTCTCCACTGGTTCTAGAGGGGGACTGTTGCCAGAGTGCTTCATCCTGTGAAGGACAGAGGTAGTGGATGCATGTCTCCACTGGTTCTGGAGGGGGACTGGTGCCCAGAGTGCTTCATCCTGTGAAGGACAGAGATAGTGAATGCATCTCTCCACTGGTTCTGGAGGGTGACTGGTGCCCAGAGTGCTTCATCCTGTGAAGGACAGAGATAGTGGATGCATGTCTCCACTGGTTCTGGAGGGGGACTGGTGCCCAGAGTGCTTCATCCTGTGAAGGACAGAGGTAGTGGATGCATGTCTCCACTGGTTCTGGAGGGGGACTGGTGCCCAGAGTGCATCACTCACCCCGTGACGGTCCCAGTTGCGTCAGTGCCCCTGCCGCTCATGGGCTAGCGGTGCTTGATTTGGCGGTGCCCTGTTCAGCGGAGCATGAGTTGGCGGTGCCCTGTTCAGCGGTGCTTGCCCTGTTTAGCGGTGCTTGCCCTGTTCAGCGGTGCATGAGTTGGCGGTGGCCTGTTCAGCGGTGCTTGCCCTGTTCAGCGGTGCTTGAGTTGGCAGTGCCCTGTTCAGCGGTGCTTGAGTTGGCGGTGCCCTGTTCAGCGGTGCATGAGTTGGCGGTGCCCTGTTCAGCAGTGCTTGCCCTATTCAGCTGTGCTTGCCCTGTTCAGCGGTGCTTGAGTCAGCGGTGCCCTGTTCAGCGGTGCTTGACTAGGCGCTGCTTCATGGCCCAGCTGGGATGGGGCTGGCGGTGGCCTCCTGGGCAGTTGGGATGGGGCTGGCGGGGCCCTCCTGGGCAGCTGGGATGGGGCTGGCGGGGCCCTCCTGGGCATCTGGGATGGGGCTGGCGGTGGCCTCCTGGGCAGCTGGGATGGGGCTGGCGGTGGCTTCCTGGGCAGCTGGGATGGGGCTGGCGGGGCCCTTCTGGGCAGCTGGGATGGGGCTGGCGGTGGCCTCCTGGGCAGCTGGGATGGGGATGGTGGGGCCCTCCTGGGCAGCTGGGATGGGACTGGCGGTGGCCTCCTGGGCAGCTGGGCTGGGGCTGGCGGGCCCTCCTGGGCAGCTGGGATGGGGCTGGCGGGGCCCTCCTGGCCAGCGGGGATGATGGCGGTCTTCTCCGCCTTGCTGCTCTTCCCAGACTTGCCGGGTTTCTTGTGGCCCTTCCCCACCTTGGGAGGTGTCCCAGCTGAGTTCACACTCCCACCGGGACCCATGGGAGCGGCTTTGGTGGCTGGAGTCTTCCCCCTCTCCCGCCGGGCACTGGCCAACTTCTGATGCTTCACATGGGGGGGGACTGGCTGTGCTGTGGCTCTGTGCCACACTGGCTGTCCTGGTGGCCGGTGCACTCCACATACCTGTGACTACAGGCACTACTGGTCCCGGAGATGTTGTGGCTGAGGTGCTAGTTCGGGACCTATGAGATGGACGGGGTGGGGGAGGTGTGAGAAAAAGGTCAAGGCTGGACAGGAAAATTTTTGGACACACTGGGACGGGTAGCTGGAGGGGGTTTGGGAGTGGAGGAAGAGGTGGTGGTAGTAGGAGGTGTAGGTTTGGTGACTTTGGGTGCAGGTGCAATGCCTGGAGGCTGTCGTGAGGTGGATGGCTGTGTTTGTGTATCTTGGGAGGAGGCGTCACAGACACACTGGGAGAGGACACAGGGGACGTGTGAATGGTAGTGGGGGTGGTGACTTCACGTGAGCGGAGTGTGCTGGTGGATGTGCTGGTGAGGGACGTAGTGGCTGTAGAGGTAGTGCATGCAGGTGTGTGTGTAGACGAGACTGGGAGGGAGGAGGGAGACAACAAGGAGGGGGACACAGTGGAGGCAGTGGATGTTGGTGTGTCTGCATGTGTGTGATGCTTGCGTGAGTGCCTGTGGGATGTGTGGTGCTTATGTTTGCTTGAGCTTCCCTTGTGTGGTGAGGTGTGTGCAGGCTGGTCTGATGGTGTGCTTGGGATAGGCAGAGGTAGAGGGGATTGGGTCTGGGTGGAGGAAGTTGGATTGGGGAGGCTAGACACAGGGACAATGGCTGCCATCAGTGCTGAGGCCAGAGTTTGAAAGGCTCGGTGAAGGGCTGCCTGACCAGACTGAATGCCCTCCAGGAATGCATTAGTTTGTTGCAACTGCCTTTCTGCACCCTGGATGGCATTCAAATGTGTATACTGTCCAACAGTGAGGGACCTGAGGAGGTCAATGGCCTCCTCACTGAGGGCAGCAGGGGTGACTAGGGCAGGGCCTGAGGTGCCTGGGGCGAAGGTGATGCCCACCCTCCTGGGTGAGCGGGCACGGGGCGAAGGCTGAGGGGCTGCTGGGAGGGCGATGCTGGTAGGGGGGGTGGCGGCTGTACCTGTAGATGGGGGGGCACAGATGTTGCCACCACCACAAGGGAGCTTCCATCAGAGGACGAGTCCGTGTCGCTGGTGTCAGCTCCTGTCCCTGCCGTGGAGCTCTTGTCGCCCTCCTTCCCACTGGTGAATTCTGAGTCCGTAGTGTGGCCCTCCATGGCCATGTGGGATCAGCTCCCTTGTGCTCTGGTGCCACTGCTCCTCCGCCTGATGATGCTAATGCGCACAAGAGCAGGGAAACCACAAAAATGGGGGGGGGGGAACAGAATAAAGACATGTTGAGTGAATGGATTACCGCTACCGTTGGCGGACAAGACAGACACAGAAGCCCCCTGCACTACGCCACGCTCTTGGGCTCGACAGTGGAATTCCTGGGAAATGGCCTACAAGGCTATGGACGACATCTGTACACATAGATGACACAGGGGCATGAATAGCTGTACTTGGCACTCTACAGACGTGGGGTGGGGGGCCACAGGGCCATGCCTTACGGAGGGGCCTAGCCGACGGAACTCGCCCTGGCCTAGGGAAACCCACAGCCCTCCTCCCCCACCCAGACAACTCCACTGCGCGCAAAGTCAACTGAATGAGAGTGTACTCAACCCCTTGTGTCTGCTGTGATGCCCTCAAGCGCCCATCCAACTCCGGGTAAGCCACCGCCAGGATCCTGAACATCAAGGGGGTCATGTTTCGACGGGCACCCCTCCCACGTTGGGAGGCCATCCCCAGCTGAGCCTCCGCCGTCTTCTTGCTCCTGCGGCGAATGTCCTCCCATCATTTCCGGCAGTGGGTGCTCCGTCTGTGGTAGAACCCCAAGGTCCGGACGTCCTTGGCGATGGCACGCCAAATATCTTTCTTCTGGTGGGCGTTGGCCTACATGAAATGTACAGGGGAAGAAGAGAAGTCATTACCAACTGCACCGTCAAAGTGAGTGGCCCCCATCCCTACCCTTGCCATGTGGCACATGCACTCACCGTCTTTCATGCACGCAGAACTCTGCCCCCTTCCTTCTTACATCCAGCCCTCTCCACACAGGCATAGCCCACAAAACATGCTCCCAGTGTACTTACCTGTTTGTCTGGAGTAACATAGAGTAGCGTGTACTGGGGGAGGACCCCCTCAACAAGCTTCTCCAACTCCTCCGATGTGAAGGCAGGGGCCCTTTCCCCAGACGCACGAGCCATTGTCTCTTCCAGACCGAGGTCACAGCAGCACTTGTAGTGTACGTCCTCTCCTGTCGAAGATCAGGTATCGAGTGATTGAACAGATAGAAAATGGCGGTCATGTCCGCGGTGGTCTCGTCCGCAGCGGTGCGTATCATCACCACCGGCTTACATCGTCATTGGCTCCTGGGACCCATAGGGTCCAATGTTAACCAATGCAGCATTGCGCCGCGGTCTCCGACCGCCTACCGCGACGGTGTACAACGCCAACGCAGTTTCCTCACATCCCATTGTCCCACTTTACAGGTCAGGCAGCTGCCATTTCAGGGGCCCACATGGCCTAATTTCCAACTGCGTCACACATACCTAGGCCTAGTCTCAACACACATACAGGCCAGCTATTGTGTATGATTGGTGTTCTGTGTAAACTGTGGGTACGTACCTCTGAGTTGTTTGACTCTGTGGTCGCTGTTGTCCTTCATAGGCACCGTCCGCTGGGACATGTGAGGAGATGGCGGAATCCTCCGGTGTACCGACCGCTGGTGGACCTGTCGACAATGGTGGAAAGACATTTGATCATCACCTACAGGCTTGACCGTGCCACAATCCAGGAACTGTGTACCCAGCTGGAGCCAGACCTGATGTCAGGAATCCGCCATCCCACAGGAATCCCCCCTCAAGTGCAGGTGCTATCAGTGCTCCATTTCCTAGCAAGTGGGTCTTTTCAAACAATTGTGGCCATGGCATCATTGATGTCCCAGCCTATGTTTTCCAACGTATTGTCCAGAGTGTTGTCTGCCCTGCTGAAACACATGCAGAGCTACATCGTTTTCCCTCAGGTGGAGGATTTGCCTACAGTGAAAGGTGACTTCTATGCCCTTGGACATATCCCCAACATCATAGGTGCCATTGATGGGACCCATGTGGCTTTGGTCCCCCCCCACAGGAGTGAACAGGTGTACAGAAATCGGAAGAGTTATCATTCCATGAATGCACAGATGGTATGTTTGGCCGACCAGTACATCTCCCATGTGAATGCCATGTTCCCTGGCTCAGTGCATGACGCCTACATCCTGCGGAATAGCCGCATCCCTTATGTGATGGGTCAACTCCAGAGGCACCGTGTGTGGCTATTAGGTGAGCCCATGGAAGCAAGACAGTGGGAATGGTTGTCTGGGGTTATCCCTACAGGTTAGTGTGTATCTAACAGTTGTCCCTCGCCATTTGCAGGTGACTCTGGGTACCCCAACCTGTCATGGCTACTGACCCCAGTGAGGAATCCCAGGACCAGGGCAGAGGAACGCTACAATGAGGCCCATGGGCGAACTAGGAGGGTGATCGAGCGGACCTTCGGCCTCCTGAAGGACAGGTTCAGGTGCATCCACATGACAGGTGGATCCCTATTCTACTCACCAAAGAAGGTGTGCCAGATCATTGTGGCCTGCTGTATGCTTCCCAACTTGGCTTTGCGACGACAGGTGCCTTTTCTGCAGGAGGATGGTCCAGATGGCGGTGTTGTGGTAGCTGTGGAGCCTGTGAACAGTGATGAGGATGAAGCAGAGGAAGAAGACATGCAGAACAGGGACTCAGTGATCCAGCAATATTTCCAGTGATACACAGGTGAGAATACATTCCTGCCTACTACATGTACTTTTACACTACTACCTCTCTACTGTCTGTCGTTTTCACCCAGTGTATGGTCACTGAGTTGTCACTTTCCCTTACGGTTTCACAGATGTGGGTCCCAACGTGTGTCATCTGCTTAGATTCCTCATGGACTAGAGCTGTGTGACATAGGTATGTTGACATTACATTTTCAAGAACATTTGGTCACTGTAATTGCTAATACACTATTTCGAAATCACAGACAGACTCCAGATCATTTTGTGCTTTAGGTGTGTTTATTTAAATGTTTAAATGCTAAATATTGTTGGGGAAAGTTAAATGGTGAGGGGTGGTGGTGGAGGAATGTCCATGGCAGAGTCCAGTCATTTAGGACATTGCATTTCAGCTGACGGAATCACATCAAAGGAGGATCATGTGTAAGCAATTTCTGATGCACAAATTGTGCAAATCAAGGATCATTTGTCTTCCTTTCTGGTTTCGACAGCGTTTTATGCAAAATGTGTACAAAACTATGCTTCTAAAGGTGAACATCTAAGGAGGATTCTGGAGAAGAATGTGAATTTTGAATGAGGTGTTCGGCAGGGTTCTGCTTTTAGTTCTCCTAAGTAAGAAATAACTGCAGTACTTTGTTTGAAATCTTTTGTTGCAGGTAAGGAATGTGTACTTTCGGTAGATTTGAGTGTTGTGGAAAATGGAGGTATTTTGATTCAGAGGCATTGAAAGGAAGATTGATTTGTTGCATATGCTTCTGGGATGTTGAGGAAAGCTGAGCAGAATTATTCTGTCATTGAAAAAGAATTGTTATCATGCATGTGGGCTTGTGAACATTATAGAACTTCTGTCTAGGGCACATACTTTATCATAAGGACAGATCATAAACCCTTAGTGAATATTCTGTCTCCAGGTGGGGGTGAATTTAACAGCAATGTTGAGAAGACTTGCAAGTAAATTACAAGCTTTTTGATACAGGGTGGAGTATGTTCCTTGTCACGTGGGTGTACATTCAGATTGTATTTAAGAATTCCTTAGGGAAACCCCCATGATGAAGCAATGTTGCAAGTATGAAGTTGATATTGCATTGACATTTGAGTATGTCAATGATATTATCAAGTCTATTTCAAGGACAAATGGGAGGAAGAAATGAGGAAAGATGTGGAATTGAACAAAGCAACTGGATGCTGTTCTATTGGTTGGCCTGGGATAAGGAATTTGAGAGTTGAGTTAGGTGCTTTTGTTATAATTAAGGATGAGTTCAGTGTTTCTAATGAAATTGTTTTAAGAAGCGACAAAATTGTCCACCTAATGGTCTGAGAGGAGGAATAATTGAGTTATGCCATGAGGGTCATCCTGGAATGTTCTCTACTAAAAGACGTGTAAAAGAAACAAATTAGTGGCCATCTATAGATGCCGCTTCGGAAACTTAGGTTAGGCTTTGTAGTGCCTATGTGAATAGTGATACAATTGCTAGGGCTGTTAAGGTTGAGTCTTTCAAGTGGCTCTTCCTGAGGCTCCTTGCAGACAAGTTGGAATTGACATTATTGACTGTTAGACTTTTGAGTTTATGCAGGGTCATCCCCAATCTTTTTGCCTCCTGACTCCTATTTTTTCTGACCAGTTGCTGTTGGCTTTTGAACTCTGAGCACTTTGCCACTGCTAACCAGTGCTAAAGTGCATATGCTCTCTGTAAATTGTAAAGTGTCAATTGTATTGTTGATTGGTTTATCCATGACCATGATTGGCATATTTGATTTACTAGTCAGTCCCTAGTAAAGTGCACTAGAGGTGCCAGGGCCTGTAAAACAAATGCTACTAGTGGGCTTGCAGCACTGGTTGTGCTGTTGAGAGCTCCACCAGGAAGGGGGAGCTGCAAGAGGCACTGAGGGCCTGGTGACAGTCAAGGAGTCCTGTTGAGAGCTCCACCAGGAAGGGGGAGCTGCAAGAGGCACTGAGGGCCTGGTGACAGTCAAGGAGGCTGGGGGGCACACAGAGGATATGGATGGGGAAGTGTAGATTCTACACAGTGGTGTAGTGGAGGTACCTGTTACACCTGGGGGGAGAGTCTCCAGGAGAGGTAGCAGTAGGTCCTCCAATGGTCTGACTACTGAAGAGTTGCAGGACAGACAGGCAGAAAAGGCTCACTGGCTGTGAAGTCAGAAAATTTGAGGATGCAAAGGGAGATCGATGAGTGGAAGAGGGACTTAGAGATAAAATAAATGATTTTGGATTATGAGCTAAAACTGAAAGAGCTGGAAGTCATGAGGGCTGAGTCCAGCTGGAATGGTGGCAGCAACAATTCTATATCCAGTGCTGCTGAAGAGGTGCACATGCCCAGAGACGTGGTGCCCTACTTGAAGGAGGGAGTTAACACACACCAGGACGTTCAGGGATATGATGTAGCTCCAGTGATGCACAGAGTCCCTGAGGTGGATTTGGGAACTGGCATGGGGAGTCATATTCCTACTGGTGGGAGGGACACTCTACTGACTATAGGTGAGAGTGACAGGGAGCGGGGTTTCCCCCAGGTAGAAGTCCTGGTTATGGAGTGTGAAGACATCCAAGAAGAGTGTGGGTTGAGTGTCAGGGACAGTCATGTACTGTGGAGGGTGATGTGGGGTGTTTTTTCAATGCTGAGTCACTGGATGGTTGGGTGAAGGGTACTTTGGTGAATTCATGTGAGGGGCTGAGTGATGTAATTGCTGGAGAGCATATGTCTGCTCCTTATTTTCCAGAGCTACGCCAATACCAGCTGGGGTATGAGTTCTATGACCCCACGGAACCTGCACTGGAGGCAGCACTCTGGGTGAGTACCAGAGAGTCTGAAGAGGCATTTGGGCGTGCTCCTGAGATGAGTGGTCTAGGTATTTCCCAACCAGGTGAGATAGGGAAGCATTGTAGTGTCCCAGGTAGGTCCCAGTGTAGTGGGATAGGTGAGGGACCCCATGGCCAGTCTCAGAGGAGAGGGAATGGGGATGGGCTGAAACCCAAGGTGCCCAAGATCCGGTTCCAGGTCCTGGAGGGTTCCGTGAGGGAACACCAGGGCCCGTATTTATACTTTTTTCAGCGCCGCATTTGCGCCGCTTTTTGACGCAAAACGGCGCAAACCTACAAAATACAATGGTATTTTGCAAGTTTGCGCCGTTTTTGCGTAAAAAAACAACGCAAATGCGGCGCTAAAAAAGTATAAATACGGGCCCAGGAGCGGAGCCTAGCCTGTACCGTAGGGCATCTGTTGAGGGAGACCCCACAGTGTCAGAAGAACTTGGGGCAGCTGTAGCCAGCGTCCCACCAGTTCTGGTGTCTGGCAGTACCATTCCTAGTGAGGGGTTGAGAAGTCCAGACAGAAGGTTGAGAGGGGGTTGCGGACCCCAGTGGAGAACCTGGAGGGTCAGGGGTCAGCTCTGAGAGCAGAGCCCCCCAGGAATGACCTTGGTGAGACCATTTCTGGGTTGGGGGGAATCCAGACTCTGTCAGATGGGCAAAGGGAAGGAGACCTGCGCCAGCCAGACTCTTGTGTGGCCCTTGGGGATAGTGTGTTCCTTGTGGGGGGTAAGTGTGCCCCCTCAGGAATTTCTGGTGTGCCAGGCAATGGTTCAACCGCAGGGTGGTGACTCTGGGTCGACTGATCAGGTTCAGGGGGTAAACTCTGACCTGATGGGGAGTAGGTGCTCTCCCAAGGAAGTCCTGGTGCTCCAGGCAGTGGTTCAACCGGAGGGTGGTGACTCTGGGTTGGATAACCAGGTTCTGAGGGTAAACTCTGACATGGTGGTGGGTAGGTGGGCCCCCCAGGAAGTTCTGAGTTGCCAGGCAGTGGTCCAGCCTGAGGGTACAGACCCTGGACTGGAAGATCAGGTGCAGGGGGTAAACCCTGACCTGAAGGGGGGCCGTTTGCCCAATCACCCCCCCCGTGTGAGTTCAAGGTGTGCTCTCCCTGAGGTGTGGTGCAGAACCCTGAGAGTAGGGGAAGGGGAGAGAGAGGCTCTCACCCCTGACCCCAGTGCAATCTAAGGGTACAGACCCTCGATTGGAAGGCCAGGTTCAGGGTGTCCCCGCTGACCTGGAGGAAGGGGGTACTGCTAACAGTGCCCCTACCATGTTGTCTCCTGGGGGGGGGCACTCCTAGTTGGTGGGTGCAGGACCCCAGAAGGGAGGGCAGGGAGAGGGAAGCCTCACCCCGGGCCCTGGTACAACCTGAAGGTACAGACCCCAGGTTGGAAGACCAGTTGCAGGTTAACATCCCTGCACTGGTGGGAGAATTGTGCAGGACTGCTTCTACAAGCACCCTGACAATTTTGGACTCTGGGAGTGCCGCTCCAGTAGGGAGGGTACAGGGCCCCAGAGGGGAGGACCAGGGTCAGGTTGTCATTCCTGACATGGTGGAACAGAGAGTGTTCAAAGGGTGCCAGGCACCTGGGGCTACCGTCCACCACTCTATACAGACACAGAGAGGCCTGAGGTCGGGCTCTCATCCCTGACAGTTGTCAGGGGTCACTGTGGCTTCCTGTCCTGGTGGACAGAGTAGCCCCGGGGGGTGGCGGGGACGAGATTCACACCCCGGGGATGGAGTGGGCAATACCACTTTGTTGGCTCTGTTGGTACTATCTGCCCATTGGGATACATCTGTGAGCAAAGTAAAGTTAGGTGCTGCACAGATGGTAACTGCAGATGTGGAGAAGGGTTTCCCATGGGTTAGCTTAGTGGGCCCTGAGAGTATGGACAGGGGGATTCAACTGGAGTCAGGAAGGCATAGAATTGGAACATGCCCCTGCTGTTGTGGTCCTGGGTCCTTGTTCTATCACCACAATCAAGGAAGTACATCAAGGTATTGATTTTTCTCCCCTGGCTTCAGGCTGGTAAGGGGTCGTGTTAGACTTTTGAGTTTATGCAGGGTGATCCCCAATCTTTTTGCCTCCTGCCGCCTATTTTTTCTAACTGGTTGCTGTTGGCTTTTGAACTCTGAGCACTTTAACACTGCTAACCAGTGCTAAAGTGCATTTGCTCTCTGTGTAAATTGTATTGTTGATTGGTTTATTCATTATTGGCATATTTGATTTACTAGTAAGTCCCTAATAAAGTGCACCAGAGGTGCCAGGGCCTGTAAATCAAATGCTACTAATGGGCCTGCAACACTGGTTGTGCCACCCACATAAGTAGCTCTGTAATCATGACTCAGACCTGCTGCTGAAGTGTCTGCGTGTGCAGTTTTAACTGTAAATTCGACTTGGCAACTGTACCCACTTGCCAGGCCTAAACCTTCTCTTTTCTTAAATGTCAGACACCCCTACGGTAGGCCCTAGGTATCCCCAAGGGCAGGGTACAGTGTATGGTTAAGGCAGGACATATAGTAATGTTTTATATGTCCTGACAGTGAAATATTGCTAAATTTGGTTTACACTTTTGCAAGGCCTGTCCCTCTTATAGGTTAACATGGGGGCTACCTTTAAATCTGATTAAAGTGTAGATTCCCTTTGGGAGCGGATGGACATGTGGAGTTTGGGGTCTCTGAGCTCACAATTTAAAAATACATCTTTTAGTAAAGTTGATTTTAAGATTGTGTGTTTGAAAGTTCCACTTTTAGAAAGTGAGCATTTTCTTGCTTATACCATTTCTGTGACTCTGACTGTTTGTGGATTCCCTGTCTGGGTCAGTTTGACAGTTGGGCTGGTTGCACATCACACTAAACAGTGACACAAAGGGAGATGGGGTGTAGTCTGCATTTCCTGATGAGCAACCTGTGCTAGGAGGGAGGAGAGGAGTGGTCACTCACACCTGAAAGGGCTGTGCCTGCCCTCACACAATGCAGTCTCCAACCCCCCTGGTGAGTGTCTGGGGCAGGGCCTGGACAAGGCAGGATTTCGCATTCCAGAGAGACTTTGCTTTGAAGTAGGCCTACTTCAAAGGAGAAATGGGTATAAGAAGGGCACCCAAAACCACAGACTTTAGAACACTTCTGGAAACCAAGAGGAACTTCTGCCTGAAGAAGAGCTAAAGAGCTGAGTAAGAAGAGCTGCCCTGCCTGTGACTGTGTTTTGTGGAGCTATCCTGCAGTTGCTGCTTCTGCCAGAGTAAGAGGGCAAAGACTGGACTTTGTGTGCCTTCCATCTTGTGAAGATCTCCAAGGGCTTGATTTAGAGTTTGCCTCCTGTTGTTTGAAGTCTCAGGGACAGCAAAGACTTCTCTCTGCCAGCACCTGGAGTCTCTGGAGAGACTCCTACTCTGCCCTGTGGTGCCCATCCAGTTCCTGGGACACTGAAAAGAGAGGTTGGCAGCCTAAGAGGAAGAAATCCACGCACAGAACGCCGTGCAGGGAAAAGATTGACGCAACTCCAATCTGCGGCTGGGAAATTGACGCACCGCCGGCTACACGGCTGAAAATCAACAATCGCCTGTAATGCAACTGAAGAATCGACGCACAGAGCTGGAGAAATGACACGCAGCATCGCTGACTGAGGATGGGGAGATCGCAACCCGGATGTGTGGTTTTCGGATCATCGTGTGGCTGGATTTCCGATGCAAGTACCGCTGGGCGTGTAAAAACAACGCAAGGTCTGCCCAGGCCACACTCGCCCGTGCGGGGTTATATTATACATTTTTTCTATTTTTCTAAACCTGTGTTGTGTCATTTTTTAGTGTTTTCATTAAGTTACTGTGTGTGTTGGTACAAATACTTCACACCTAGCACTCTGAAGTGAAGCCTACTGCTCGTGCCAAGCTACCAAGGTGGTAAGCAGGGGTTAACTGAGGGTGATTCTCTTTTACCCTGACTAGAGTGAGGGTCCTTGCTTGGACAGGGGGTAACCTGACTGCCAACCGAAGTCCCCATTTCTAACATTGATCCTTTAATATTCTAGCCCCAGAAGGAAGCCTTTGGAATAGTTTTAGATAACTATTTTTCTAAATGCCCAGAGGTTAGAATTGTGGAAGAGACTGACACTAACAATGTTATTGATTTTTTGTATGATTTTTTTTCTCAGGAAGGTATTCCTGAATGTTTGGAGTCAGATAATGGTCCACAAATGTCTAGTGGAGGAATCTGTCAAGAATTTGGAGTGTGAGAAAAGACCTCTTTTTGACATGGTTTGCCTGATGTGTGATGTAGCCTAGAAGTTGTAGTGCCAAGGGCCCCTGCTAACCAGGTTCCCTGGGTGAGAGCTCTTTCCCTAAAACTGTTGTGATGCATTGGCACAATTGGATACACTCTTAACTACCACTATAAGTCCCTAGTACATGGGCACCTAGATACCCAGGGGATGTGGTGCAATGGTATTCCCCTGAGGGCAGCAGCACTGATTGTGCCACAATCTAGGGCTGTGCATCCAGATGCGCTCAGCACTGCCATTGCAGGCTGAGTGTTCTGGTGCAAACCTAAAACACAAACTCGACATGGCACACTGCCTGTGTGCCCTGTCCTCCATACACTGCATTTACTATGGGTAAGATGCCCGTCTGGCAGGCCTTACAGCCCTAAGGCAGGGTGCTCCATATTATATGTAAGGACATAGCTGCATGAGCAATATGCCCACACTCTGTCCTTCCAATCCTGGAACACAGTGAGAGAACAGAGAGCCATTTTAATACATGTGCTGGACACTGGTCAACACGAGTTTCCCAGCTACATGATGGCCAGTCTGAACCCTGGGTTGTTTGGTATCAAACAACTCAGAATGATAAATCCAAACTGGCACCAGTATTGGATTTATCCCTAAATCCAGGGGTACAGAGGTGCTCCTGCAAAAGATAACTACCCAGGCATGGTTGCTGATTGGTTATATGCAGTCTGCCACATCCAGACACCCAATATACAAACCTTGGAGGAAAGCCCTGTCTCTTTGATTTGTAAAACAATGTCCGTCCTGGGTGGAGTAGATAACACCCCACCTCAGGAATGTGCACTGCCCTGGTGGTGAGCTTCAAAGGGCTTACCGCCTTTGAAACTCGACCCCTCAGGCATGCTGCTAGCAGCAGATGGTCAGCCCTTTGCAAACCTCCACTTTTGGCAGGAGCAAAGACGGAAAACCACACAAAGGATTGGAGGAGTGGCCCCACCTGGCATGCACCACCCCTAAGGTGTTGCCTGCGAGGTGGACACTCCATTTCATTTTCCTCCATCTTAAATGGAAGGCAAATAGCCAATCGGGGTTAGGTAAGTAACCCTTCCCACAGGAAGTGGTCCCTCTAGTAGGTGTAGCTACACAAAGATAAGTGTCCTATTGGACACTACAAGGTTCCCCCTAAAACACTGACTACATTCAGTATTTAGTGGGCATTTCTAGACCAAGAAAAGAGATTTGAAGGACACAAAGAAGACCAGCACAAAAAAGGTCCAAGGCACGAGAACTGTGGACCTGCTGCACCAAGAAAAGGTGCCAATCTGCTGCACCCAGGACTCGACAATCGCCGCTGCAGAGAAGTCGGACACTGGGATGACCTCAAGAAACCCAGATAACCTCTAGGCTTTACCAGTCCACCAAGAACTCCCCCCGGAGTGGAGGCACCACTCTGCAACAACAAAGGAACCAGCAACCCAGTGAGGGTCACTTCACTGACCGGCAACTAACTCCTGAATCGGAAGCTGCAGCCAGACCCATTGACAAATTGTTGTCCATGAGGACAAACCCTGAAAGTTTGCCAAGTTTGGTGGCACTGCGCCCTCCAGTGGCCGAACCATACCAATACCCTGGGCATTGGTCAGCTGACATCAGACACCACGAAAACCAGCATGCCTGGGGCTGAAAAAGGACCAGGAGAAGGTCCCATTGAGGGACTTCAGGAACACCCCATACCTCCCACCAGAGTGCCCCCATTGTCCTGCAAGCGACCCTTAATGAGACTTACCTCCAGATTCAAAGGGCATCTTTTCACACAGCTCCTGAATCACCAGTTTTGCTCTGCACCTGGCTGTCCTATGCCCTGCAACAAAGAACCTACTGTACCCTAAGGGTTCCTCACCCCTTGCGACCTGGACTCTCCAAGGGGACTCCAAGGAACTGCCTCTAAACGTACCTGTGCAGTGCTTTTCCAAGTGGTCCCCTGCAGTGGCCCTGCACCAGCTACAGAGAATTTTCCCAGCTACTCCCACCGGAACCGGGAGCTGCCAGAACTTCTACAGCTGGCACAGCATGCCCACTGATGACCTCGACCAACCTGAAAAAGGAGAACTTGGTAACACAACTGTACGATTTTATATGTATTTTTAAAGGTCACTTTCTATTGATCCCTATGGTGCATAATTACGAACAGAAAGACTATTTTCTTTAAACTTTAAAAGTACTTAACCAATTTTGATAGCCTTAGTCTTAAAATGTATATAAAAATCTGAAGATTTTTTATAAATTGGTCTCCAGTTATTCCTTTGAATGTGTGAGTTGCATGATTGATACTGTGAGTACAACAAATGCTTAGCACTTCTCCAAGATTGTCCAAACTGCTCGCTAAGCTACCATGAAAATTAGAGCATTAGGTGATCTAGTTTTTACCTATGTAAGCCAACGTGTGGTTGCCTGGACCCCCTGCACAGTGTGTCTAGCTTTGCACACTACATAGAGGGCCAGCTTCCTACAGTTGTGCATAAAAAAAATTCAGTATCTCGTCCCAAGCTAATGGCCAAGTCAAGAGGTTCAATACAGTAGTTAAGGAATCTTTGCAATTGCCTTGTAATTCTGGTCTTAATTGGAGGGACTATTTGCAATCTATGTTATTAGCTTATCACACCACAGTGCATCCTTTGACTGAGCGTACACCTTTCCAACTCCTAAGTGGCTGTATCCCAGGGTTAAAATTGTGCACCTGGTGGTTAAGGAAACAGAGAAGGTAATAAATTAATCCAAACCAGGGAAGTAGTTTGGATCACACGCAAAGAGTAAAGGGGAAGATGGGAAGTAAGGTGGATTCCAATTAGGGGTTGGCTATGGAAACTGAAAATTTGTGTGGGGAATTTGGTTCGAATTAAGAAACAGAAGACTGAAGGTAGGGGTGTTCACAATGTTCTTCTGCTTTGAAGATTTTTAAGGTTGTTAAAACAGCTGTGAGAGTGAAAGGTGGGGAGGTGTGGAATATTAACAGAATGTCAGTGTGGTGAGGTCCTGAATTTGCTAAAGAAAACAAATGGGAGTAATGGGGATGGTGGCAATGTGTCCGTTGATGTTGAGTGGCCCACAAAACTGTCTCATCCTATAACTTTGAATGATTCCAGTTGTCCAACTGGTTCTGGTTCGACCGCACTCCAGATGGTATGAATGATGTTGATGTTAGAAATTAGTAGATCCCCTCTGTTTGGAGAAGTGGTGTTGTGAGATGTTGTGTGCAGGCAACATATCGTCCTAATAAATTGGATGGATTTGTATTGGACTTTTTTGGGATTGAACACAAACACAAGAGATGGTCTCTACATGATATGCCTCAAAAGGCCTGTAAAACATCAATCTGTTTAGAGGAGGCAGCTTTCAGAATAGTTCATTGCACTTCATGTATGGTTCCTTCAAACATGCCCACTTCTGAGGCCTACAGAACTCAACACACTACCCCAGGTGAGGGCTTACCGTACTGGACACAGCATAACATCTCATGCCTTCAGAATTAGACACAATATTTCAAATAAGACCTCCAGAAGTGTACATAATAATCCACATACCCCATTTGAGCCTAGATACAGCACTCTAGAATATACTTTGTAATTGAACACACCATTGAAGTTGTGACATTCAGACCTGGTCACAATACGATAAAGTTAATAGCCTGAACGTGATGCTCTACTCTAAATGGCATCTGGGCCATGATATATTATTCTAAATTAAACCTGCATAACTAGACATAGTACAAAAGAGGAGGCATCTAGAAGTGAACACCGTACTTTAAGAAGCTCTCCTGAAAACAAACACAATTTGCCAGATATTGTTTCCACATCAGGACAGAACACTCCAAATAAAGCCTCCAGAACTAGATACCATACTCAAATGATAGGCCAAAACTAGACTCAACACTCCCAATAGGACTTCTGAACCTAGACATAGTCAGAAAATGATAGCCGTTCATTCGGTGGACAGTGTTCTGTGCGAGGTAATCAAACCTTTACGCAACATCCCATGCCTAATACGCAGAAATGCACACCATACTTTAGATACAACCTTTATATGTAGTAACTGTACTCCAGAAGAGGTATAACGTACTATACATAAAAGCCCACTTCATAAATTACCTTAGCTGTTCATTCTAGAGCCGGACCCATCAGAAGGAGCCTTCTGAAGTGTAGGCAGTACTCCAGATGAGATCTCTAGAACTTCAAACTCTCCATATGATTTCATCAGATCTGATCTCCACATAACAATCCAAATATGGCTTTCAAAACTGAACACAACACAGATGAGCCCTTAGCATTGAGGACAAATCTGTGTTTGATTAACACAATGTACATGTTCTGCTGTTAGCACTTCTCCCTTGGCATTCCAGAATGCATCCTGTTATGTAATACGTACAGCTGTTGTATGTTCCTTGCCACACTTCTAATCTGTGCCATCTATCCTAAACTGAAAAACCCCACAGTTAGTTCTAGGCCTAACCCGGATCAAATAGGAGTAGTGTGTGTGTGTGTGTTTGTGTTTTGCGTTTGTGTTTGAGTGTATGTGTTCTTTTTCTTCTGCTGAACTTGCACTATGATAATCAATGTACTTTTCCACAGAAACCGTTCACATGCTTATCTTAAGGTTTCGTGCCAGCCTGGCATATTTCTCTTTACTCCAAGGTCGATTTGCAGGTGCGGACAATGGAGGCTCTGAAAGTGAGCTAATTGGTAGACAATGTTGCAACTTGCGTACCCATCTCCAAGGATAATGTATGCTTAAGTAAAAGCTTGAGAACTGTCGTTTTTGATTGGACAATTTGAAGCTAACCTATGAACCCTCCAATGGAAGACCCTACTGGACTTGAACTGTTGTCTATAAAAACCAGGTGCACGAGAGGAAACTCTCTCTCCATTATTGGACATCCCGCCATTTTGTAGACTTCGTAGCTATTATGGCCCACTTTGCTGCGACGCCATTTTGAGAGACTTTGATGCTTTCTCTAATCGAGAGAAAGAGACTTTAATGATTCTTGCCCTAGAGACTTTAACTTTGATTTGATCCCTTGCATGAAGTAGTAGTTATACCTTGCCACCGTGAGGCAATTGCCCGTCCACCCCTGCCCCTTTGCCCCGTCCTATGCTGATCGAAACGGTACCCATGCTGACCGAAGAACGGTACCTGTGAGACGAAGACTTCCTTGATTGCTGATCGTAATTGGTAAATATGAAAGGAAATTGTAAAATTACATTGTGTTTCTTTTAGGTAACCAACTGCTGATTTTGATAAGATCCCTAGTTAGGAGTTTTTCTAAATTAATGTTGCTAAATTGTTTTTGCATGAAGTCCCACATGCCGATGCTAATTTGAGGTTAGACGAGGATTCCATATATCGCACAATGCAATTTGAGATCTTGTTATGCTGACTAAATGTATGCAATTAGTTTGTTACAGATTATAGTTTTAGTGATTTGCATTGCTATTATCGAATGCCTTGTTATACAAATGCTGCATAGATTGCACTTGTTTCGCCGTTATGGACAGCTATTAATGTTCATATATGTTTATCATTTGGTGTTGAGACACATTTATATTGTGCTAGCTTTGTTAATATAGGGAAATAAATTCACTAACTTTGCAATAAACTGGTGTGGTTATTCCTGACTGAAAGGTCAGGGTTCGCCGAAATGTATTCTGGATTAATTGTTAAGTGTTATGTTGATCAAGGTATTGCTTATGTTCGTTATTGATTATTGATTTTGAATGCAATCGATCGATTAAGAGTACAGAGAGTTCCCACTTAGTCAAAAGATTCATCGGCCTAAAGAGCGTCCGAACACAGGTAAATTATCAGTACGGACCGCTCTATCAGTAGATGGTAGCAGAGGATGGTTTCGTCTTTTGGGACCCTGTACTCTTAAAGTACATGGTGTTGAACTAACGGTTACGCAGTTTTGAGACCCAACTCGAGGAGTTGAATTAGATTTTTCTTGGGTAAAATAGATTGACAAAATGATGATGGGCTAGGTCCACCGCGACTTTCCCGGGATCTCGGAGCTTGCGAATGGAGAGAACGGAGGTGTGGAATCAGCGTTGGCGGTACTAGTGATGGTATGAGTGAAGTTAGGGTTTTGCGCTTGCACAGCTTATTGCCGCAGGGTGTGTGAAAAGGTTGCGAGGATTTTCTTTTTTCTTTTGGAGGATAGCGGAGGTGCGACTCCGGGTGTAGAAGTAGTGAAGTCGTCGAACTTCATAGAGATAGCGGAGGTGCGACTCCGAGTGTGAGAGTAGGGAAGTCGTCGAACTTCATGTGCGTGTGGCGCTTTGTGCATAAAAAGGTCCACGTGGTTGTTGTTGTTGAGACGGGCCCTGCGAGGTCAAGAGACTCCGGAGTATGTTGATCCATGTTGTGGTCTGGGCGGTTTAGTAGGTTGATCGGGCGTGGTCAACGAGTCGGTACGTGTGTTAGGGAGTGAAAGAAACTTCGGGCTTTGACAAGATTCTAAGTGCACTAGAATAGATCATTGACAAGTTGAGAGTAGATCTGCGGGTCAGATTTGCTTGCGAACGTGGGGACCGAGAAAGACGGAATAGCGGCCGAGGCTAGTGAAAGGTCCCTAAGGTCCTGAAGCGACTGTGTTACCCTTCCTGTAGTAAACCGACAGATCTGTTTTATTTTTTGGTAGCTCGCGATACATGCAAGAAGTTGTTATGAGAGGAGGTGAATGAAGGAGGACTAGCCGCGAGGCTTTGTCAGCCGCAGTGTGTGTGAGTGTGACATCACTAGGAGCCGCGCTGGGATAGGTTGGTTGTAGAGAAGGGTCGCGCACGGATTGGACGCAGTCCGTGGGACTCGATTGGAAGGGGAAAGGCAAGCGAAGAGTATTCCGGGAATTAAAGTCACCTATTGATTACAAACTTTGTGAAATAAAAGACGAGAAAATGAAATTCTTTAAAGCATTCAGGAGCGCGATGAAGGGGGAGTCCTACATTAAAGCGAGCGTAGGAGAGGAGACGCCGCCCGAAGGTACACCAGCTTACATTGTAATGGAAGAGAAGGGGGTAGCTCCGTGCCTTTGGCTAAAGCAATGGCACAAACTGACAGAGAAACATGGGAGCGTAGCGTTCCCGATACATGGGACATTCAATATAAGGATTCTAGAGAATTTGAGATTCACGATGTACGACATGAAGGTGCCTCCAAGGCCAGCCCAGTTTGAGGCTCTAGCGATTTGGGAACTAATGGCCAGACAGCAACAGCAGAAGAAGTTTGAGACCAGGATGAGGAAGGTAGAAAAGACACTAGCGGACGCTAAGTGGGATAATGCACAGAAGGTGTGGAGGTCAGATGTATTGCAGGGGATAAAATTGTTTCCAGCAATTACTAAGGAAGAAGAGGAGACAGGTAAGAAAGCTACCTGTAAGACGGACAGGAAGTGTTCCAAGGATAGAGAGGACGAGGAAAAGTTGAGAAGAGAAGAGGAGTTAGAGGATGAGGAGCTAATAATGCAATTGCTGAACGACCGTCCACCACCCTATGCAGAGAGTGGACAAGGTCCAAGTACCAGTTCTGCCCCTCCGGCATCGGTACAGAACAGTGAAACTCAGAGTTCAGGAGCATCATCGGGGTCTAAGGACCCGAGTTTACTGTTCACCCCGCAGATACCGCAGGTTAGGAGAATATATCCAGATGTGCCCGTGTTGAAACCAGCAGAAAATTATCAGCCGCAGATGCCAGGGTACTACAACAGTGATAACAGTGCAGGAATGATTCTAGATCCAACAGTAAGGGGGGGAGTACAGAATGGTCACAACCAGACATTGTCACAAGCCGAATCAACCCAGTTTTTGATGCCTCAAAAGCAGATGCAGGGGGGAACAGCACATGCTCAGATGACGGGGAGTCAGATGGGCATGCCAGCGATGATGACCCATGGTGTGGGAATGAACATGCCTCAGAACATGGGAAACGGACAAAACCCAGACGCGATATCACTACCCATTACTGTAGGTCCTCCGGTACCTCTGTACAGTCAGCCTACCTTAGGTATGAGTGGTCAGGGATCAATGCTGCAGAACGGGACAGAAAGGAGGTGCATAGAAAACACTCCAGGGATAACTCCGATAGCGGCTCAGCCAAATGGATCTGGGTCCTTGATGGAGTTTAGTCCCATATGTGCTCAGTCAACACTGGTGAGGTCGAGCCCCCCACTGATAATACCTCTAACATCGAACACTGAAAAGTTGCCGCAACCATCAATGGCAGTCGATGTGAACGCTACACTGATGGGGTTGAATGCGCAACAGCTGACCCAGTGGTTCAACAGTCTGAATTCCACACAAAGCTCAGCCAGTGGGAAGGGAGAAGATTATATGAATAGGATGAGGTTGAACATGGAAGCACAAGAATTGGTGGAAGGGACTATGGGTGTGAATAGATTAGAGTCTTACTCGGAAGAGGAGCTGAGGTATCTATGTCCAAAGATTACGAAAGAAGTGAACAAAGTACATAAAAGCTTGCAGGAAATAGCTGACAAAAACGGGGTTGACATAAACAAGACGAAACATCTGAGCAGGAGCTACAGGCTGGATTTTGGGGCCACAGATTTTGAACACATGAGGTCAGCAGGCATGAAGGCGCACCTTAGAGAATTGTTGCAGAGTGCACAAGTGTGGAGGTGCTTAGACAAGTGGGAAAGCAGATGGGTAAAGAGGAAGGAAAAGAGGAGGGACAGTGCTACAGAGCACAATGAGAAAAGACCGCAGAGTAGTGATACAGTAACTATGTTACCAATGAGGGAGACAGCAGGGGGAAAGTTAATACATGTACCATGGCACAGAAGCGACATTCAGTCTTTTACGGATGATTTTCCCAAACTGAGAGAAAAACCGATTGAATGGTATCAGCAGACTGACAGGTTTGTGAAGCTTGCAAAATGCCTCTGGGAAGACCTGAACACTCTCTTTGAGATTGTGGTTCCAGCAGATTTGTGGGAGGATTGCAAAAGAGCAGTAGGTTGGCCGACAAGTGAACCAGAGAGAGACAGGGAGACGGGCGCACCATCACCTATGGTGATGGGCTTGTACTATAAGGTGATTGAGCATTTGAAAACGAAGGTACCCGCGAAAAACGTGGATTGGCAGAAGATTGATCGAACTGCCCAAGAGACTAAAGAATCGATTCATAGTTACTATGAGAGGTTGTTGAAGGCGTTTAAGAATTACAGTGGCACGGAAACAATCGAGGCGAAGGACATGCTTCATTTTGTGTTCAGATTTGTGGAAGGGCTGAGACCAGAGATAAGTCAGATGATAAAGTCGCATTTGATTTGTTGGCAATCGAAACCGATTGATGAGGTGTTGAATTATGCGAAATACTGTAGCGACGAAATTGAAGTGAAACAGAAAAAGTTGAAAGAGAAGGTGATGATGATGCAGCTTAAGGCAGCTCAGACAGGTCTGCAAGGTTTGCAAGGGATGCAAGGGTTCCAACAGCAGGTACCGCAACAGCAGCCGCAGTTGCAGGGAAACATGGCGTTTCAGCCACAGGCGAGAGGCAGAGGTAGAGGAGGTCTTGTGAATAATAGTCCGGATTTGAACACTGTTGTGACGGGTGTGCAGGCAATGAAGAAGGTGATGCCGTGTCACGTGTGCGGAATTGTCGGTCATTGGAAACGCGAGTGCCCGATGGTGGTGCAGGAAGGTGCAGGTGCAGGTGCAGGTGTTGGTCAGCAAAACATTGATGTCAATGCATTTCAGACAATGAGGGGACCGAAAATGAGAGGTCCAAGCCCAAATTTTCAGACCATAAATCAGTTGCAGGGATTACAACCTATGCAGCCGCAGCAGATGCAGATGCCTCGTATGCAGATGACGCAAATGCAGCCAATGCAACAGCAGTTACCTATGGTACCTAATCAGCAAATGCAAATACCCTTGGCACCAATGAGTCAGCAGCAAGTGATGGTTCCTCCACAGGTCTCGGGTCAGGTAATGAGTACAAATGCCACCGTACAACAGTTCCCACTACACAGTGAGAATGGAATAAACAATGTATGGGAGAGTGAAAGTTCAGAAGAAGAAGGAGATTGTGTGCTTGCAGCATCCTTGGAAGTTGACCAAAGGGGTCCGTACGTAGAGGGAAGAGTAATGGGTCATCGTGTCTCATTCTTGGTTGACACGGGAGCCACACGTTCAACTGTTAAGAGTAGTGAAGTACCAAATTTGCCACTCTCAGGGAGGACAGTTCAAGTGGTGGGAGTAGCAAACAGACATCTGACGAACCCAATAACAGATCCGGTACCAGTCAGCATCGGTAACTATCAAGGGGTACATCAGTTTGTGGTATGTGACTCAAGCCCAATAGCACTGTTAGGGAGAGACCTATTGTGCAAATTGGGTTGTTCGATAATGTGTTCGAACGAAGGAATAACAATACAGATGAGCAGTGATGGGGAAGAAGAGGACAGTGTAGAGGGGGACGAGATGGAAACTGTAGATGAAGAGTATCCTCTGATTTGTCTTTTCCCGATGATAACTGAAGAAGATATTCCAGCCGAATTACGGGAGACAGTCGGAAAGGAAGTGTGGGACATGACAGGGAAAGAGGTGGGATTGATGAAAGGATTGGAACCAGTGAAAGTGACTGTAAAGCCCAATGCAATCTTTCCCCAGACCCCACAATACCACATGGCACAAGACACCCTCATGAAAGTTGCCCAACTTATGGACGAATTTGTAAAACAGGGGGTACTGAAAGAAGTGTTAAGCAGTCCATGTAATTCACCGATAATGGGACTAATAAAGCCAAGTGGAAAGGTCCGACTTGTGCAGGACTTGAGAAAAATAAATGACATCATAGTCAAGTGCTGCCGTGTCGTACCGAATCCAGCTGTGATAATGTTTCAAATTCCTTGCGATGCCGAGTGGTT
Organism: Pleurodeles waltl; assembly: GCF_031143425.1. Classification (NCBI taxonomy): domain Eukaryota; kingdom Metazoa; phylum Chordata; class Amphibia; order Caudata; family Salamandridae; genus Pleurodeles; species Pleurodeles waltl. The sequence goes on along the minus strand of NC_090445.1, from coordinate 1,651,294,674 downwards.
CTCAGTCATCGACTTGTCACAAGCATTCTTCTCGGTGCCTCTTCATGAGGACAGCCAATTCCTCTTTTGTTTCAAATTCCTAGACAGAGTATACAGTTGGTGTCGAATTCCTCAAGGGTTTTCTGAGTCACCGTCAATCTTCAATCAGATTCTAAAGAAAGATTTGGAAGCATTAGAATTGCCATTCGAGTCAACTCTAGTACAGTACATTGATGACTTACTGGTTGCATCAAAGACGGAAAGTGGCTGCACAGCCGATACCATTGCTCTGTTGAATCATTTGGGAAGGAATGGACACAAGGTGTCTCCTTCCAAATTACAGTTCTGTCAGAAGAAAGTGAAATACTTGGGTCACCAGATAGAGAAAGGGTCACGGAAGATAATGAAGGAAAGAATAACGAGTGTACTTCAAATGAGTCCACCAAAGACAAGGAGGGAAGTGAGGAAGTTTTTGGGAATGGTGGGCTACTGTCGCCAGTGGATTCCCAACTTCTCGACTCTAGCAAAGCCTTTACTGAAGCTGACCCAGAAGGATGCCTTGGATCAAATTGAGCTGAAAGGAGATGAGATGGATGCTTTTGTTGAATTAAAGGAATGCATGTGCAGGGCTCCAGCTTTAGGTATGCCTGACTACACAAAGCCTTTCACATTGTTTTGTCATGAACGTGATGCATGTTCTCTGTCTGTCTTGACTCAAGCCCATGGTGGCGTAAACAGACCAGTAGCGTATTTTTCAGCTACTTTGGATCCGGTCGCAGCAGCACTCCCAGGGTGTTTGCGCGCCGTAGCAGCAGTTGGTATCAGCCTCACTCAGAGTGAAGGAATAGTGATGGGACACCCAGTAACAGTCATGGTCCCTCACTCAGTTGAGATACTTTTGACCCGCTCCCGAACGCAACACATGACCGGAGCAAGACTCACAAGGTATGAAACGATAATTCTGGGCTCACCGAATGTGCAGCTGAAAAGGTGCACTACGTTGAATCCAGCAACCTTGCTCCCTGGAGAAAATGCCGAAATTGAGAACGCTGAAGACGTCGAGCATGACTGCCTTCAGGTGACTGAATTTTGCACAAAACCTCGACCGGACATTAAAGATACTAAACTTGATGAAAATGACCAAATTCTTTTTGTTGATGGTTCATGTCTAAGAGACGGGATGGGGATTTTGAAAGCAGGATATGCTGTATGTACTGTAACAGGGGTCTTGGAAGCGGGATGGCTTCAAGGAGTCTATTCTGCACAAGTAGCAAAACTTGTAGCCCTTACAAGAGCATGTCAACTGTCTGTATTGATGAAAGTCACCATTTACACTGATAGTCAATACGGGTTTGGGATTGTGCATGACTTTGGACAACTATGGTCACAGAGAGGGTTCCTGACTTCTTCAGGATCCCCAGTGAAGAACGGGGAGAGGATAAGGGAATTGTTACACGCCATTCAAGTGCCAGCTGAAGTTGCAGTGGTAAAGTGCAGTGCTCACACGAAAGGACAGGACTATGTTTCTCTGGGAAATGCATATGCGGATCAAGTCGCAAGATTCTGTGCCTTGAACTGTATATTACTCAGGGACGAATGGAATTCAATAAGTGAACCAGAACTCGAACCAGCTGAAGCATTTGCCTTGAAGGTCGTAGATACAATAGATGAATTAAAAGCATTACAAAATAATGTCAGGGAGGATGAAAGAGATTCCTGGATTAAATCACAATGTATAAAGAGACCAGACGAGTTATGGGTTTCACATGAGGGAAAATTTGTTTTGCCAAATAGTCTTTTCTCACAGCTTGCGCGGTTCTATCATGGGCAAGCTCACCTAGGGAGAGATGCCATGATAAGATTGTTCAAAACTGATTGGTTTAACCCCAGATTTCGTCAAGTTGCAGAAGCAGTTTGCCATCGATGTGTCACTTGCCAGCAGATGAACCCAGGAAAGGGAACAGTTGTGAACGCGAGCCACATTGGTAGGGCAAGCGGGCCTTTTAGTCGAATGCAGATGGACTTCATTGAGATGCCTGTGCATGGAGGTCTGAAATATGTGTTGGTGATTGTGTGCATTTTTAGTCACTGGATTGAGGCATACCCCACACGTAGAAATGACAGCCTTACAGTTGCAAAGCTATTGTTGAGGGAGTTGATACCACGTTTCGGATTCCCGATCTCTTTAGAATCAGATAGGGGAAGTCACTTCAATAACGAGGTGATAAAGTTACTTTGCGAAGCGCTGAACATTGAGCAAAAGCTGCACTGTAGCTATCGCCCTGAAGCCTCAGGACTGGTGGAGCAGATGAATGGTACACTGAAATCGAGAATGGAGAAAATATGTGCATCGACAAATTTGAAATGGCCTGACGCATTGCCCTTAGTGCTAATGTCAATGAGAAACACTCCTGATAGAAAGACTGGATTGTCTCCGCATGAAATTCTCATGGGTAGGGCTATGAGACTTCCTGCAGTTCCCGCAAACGCGCTTTTGAATATTACAGATGATATGGTGTTAGACTACTGCAAAGGACTGGCTGACGTGGTTCGCTCTTTCTCTCACCAGGTGGAAGCGACCACCTTGCCACCAATCCAAGGTCCAGGACACGCACTGAAAGCAGGTGACTGGGTCGTGGTAAAGAAGCACGTGAGAAAGTCGTGTCTGGAACCCCGTTGGAAAGGCCCTTTCCAAGTGATCCTGACGACAACTACCGCTGTGAAGTGTGCGGGGGTTCCCAACTGGATCCACGCCAGTCACACAAAGAAGGTGTTGTGTCCCACAGATGAGGAAGTTGAAGCGCTGAAACTGCCAGTGCCTGACAAAACAGTGCTGAGTGCTGAGACAGAGCAAAACCGAGCTGAAAGTGAACAGGCAGAAACGGGAGAGAAAGAGATATTCTCTGAGGACGAAGACACCAACTCGCTTGGGGGAGACCAAGGAGAAAGTTCAGACAGCGACGAAGAAGCTGAAGGTGACAAACAACCTGAAGCAGCTGAGGGTAGCAAAAAGCCTGAAGCAGCTGAAGGTGACAAGGAACCTGAAGCAGCTGAAAGTGATAAAGAGCCTGACGAAAGTAACGGTGACGAAGGGCTCGAAAAAGTTGAAAAGGCAGGAGAGCCTGATCAGAGGAGGGCTTTCCCAGAAGTAGACGATACAGAAAAAGAAAAAGAGAACGTGATTGATTCCCCAGAAGGAGGGGACAAGTCAGAACTGAACGAAAAGGTTCAAGCTTCCACAGAAAAGATTGCAGGTCCATCAAATGGACACGGTGCAAAGAGAAGACTAAGTATTTCACCAATAAAAGAAAGGGGTAAAGAAAGTTTGAACGAGGGAGGAAGGCCAAAAGTGAAAGAGAAAGAAAGGAAGTGACTGTTGTGGAACAATCGTCAAGTGAAGAAAAAGACTTGACAAAAGAGGAAAGTACCAGCGAAGCAGAATCGAAAAGAGAAGCAAAATTGAAAAGGAAAAGGATACCAAACAGGAGATATTCCGGTCCTGAATGGGCATATGCAGTCAATGACGATTGGACTGACGAGTTTGTATCTCTAAGCATTGAGAACGAAGAAGAAGAAGAGATACCAATAGAAAAGAAAAGTTTTATGGACTCCGTTGATTGAAAGGGTAATAAATGATATTGCTTGCTACAATCTAACGTGAAACAAACAACCAGCTGAGACATTGCTAAACCGGATGAGACTTTCTGAACTGATAAAGACTTTGTTATTGCCGAATTGAGACAAATGCTGCTAACCGATAAGTGACTGGCCTCTTGAAGAAAACAGTGTGAACATTGTGCTCGTTCAGCTTCGTAACTGAATTGCTAAATAGCTTCATTTATAGGTGCTTCTAGCTCTCTGATTCTATACAGATCATGACGCAAAATAATAGAAAGAAATATTGTAAATATGTGTGTATAGGCTTGGTAATTACATGTGTACTAATAATAATGGCAATTGTGCTTGGAATGCATGGAAAGGGTGAGAATGAGAATATTGAGGCTTCTACTTTTGCTCCTGTTACTGTCACCGAACTAACCGCTTTGAAAAGACTAGCATTGGATGAGAGGCTCTTGCACGATAAGAAAGAGCTTTCGTATAACGTTTTCTATCGCTTGCTAACAGAATATGTTGAGACTATGGATGCGAAAGATTGTTACGTGTGTACACAGATACCGACATCAGTAAAGGAAGGGGTGACTTATCACCACATGCCTCTTACATACGGGATTACATGTAGTATAGTAATGTCTAGATTTTATGGTCAAACTAACATACAGTATTTTTACTCAAATTATGATGTTACCTTTGCTTATGTTCCTATAATAGCGCAGCTAAGCCAGATTGCTAAAGATTGGGATGCTAAGATAATGAGGGAATTTTTCGAGCCAATGCAACCTTTTGAAACGGCTCACGCTCATAGGGAAAATCTTACCTGCTCGCTCTCTGCAGTAGAAATAAGCTTTTTAGATCGCACAGATGATAGAAGGGCACAAATGAAGGCGAAATTAGAAAAAGAGCTACATAAGAGGACTTCAGTAGATAATTATGATTTTGCCGCAATAAAGACACAAGGGAAAATAGCTTTAGATGCTTGGCATGTAGGGAAATTTTGTATATATCGAGGAGAATCCTATTATGACAATATTTTTGTAGGAGCAAGTGAGTGTAAACATACGTTTATTTTTAAGGCCAAATGGACATTCATGATGGACGGACTTGACCCTGTCATTCCAGGTGTATATTACATTTGTGGGTATAATGCCTATTATCGTCTTCCAAAGGGATGGTGGGGGAGATGTTATTTGGGTATAGTGTTCCCAAAGGTTTATCAACTGGATGACCTATCGATGATTCAAAAGACATCTGGATCCCATCGTATCCAGAAAAGAGAGACCGCAGCTGCTGTGGTAGGAGATATATTTGGAGCCATGATTCCTTCATTGGGAGTTGTGTTGAATTCCATCAAAATAAGAAAGTTGTCTACTATAGTGGATAACATGTTGACAAAGTTTTCAGGTGCTATAATCCTGATAGATGCTGAACTTGCAGCGGAAAGAGCTATGACTCTTCAAAATAGGCTTGCTTTAGACATTCTTTTAGCAAAGGATGGTGGCGTTTGCAAAATGCTTGGTGCGCGCCACTGTTGTACTTATATTCCAGACAATAGTGTGAAAATTAAAACTATGCTTGCTAATCTAACAAAAGAAAGTGCAGATTTGAAGGAACTGAAAGAACCAGGAGTGTGGGAGAAGGTTGGAAAAGGACTTGCTTCAGTGGGACATTGGATTGGGGGAATTTGGAATGGAATATTATTAAAAATAATAGAGGGAATATTAATTGTAATGATTTGCATATTTGGAATTTGGGGAATAAAAAGGGGAATAATAATGATTATGGAAAGAATTAAAAGAAGAAAAGAAGAGAAAATTAAGAAAAGAATGGCAGAAGAATACAAAGCGCAAACTAGGGGAATTAAAAGGAAAAGGGAACTGACAGAATTTTAATGGAATAAAATTTGTGGGCATGGTTTGGTGTGATGACAAGTAGTCATCAGAGGAGGGATTGATGAAGCAGAAAATGAAGGTTTTACATTTATTAACACGTAAACGTAGTGTGAAATAATCATGTGTGACTTTAACCGAACTAATAAAGATTGTACGGGGACAAAATGTGCCCTCAGAGTAGTTTGCCATCATTTATAAGCGTGCTTTATATAACGTTGTGTATTAGAATTGCACTAATCCGACATAATCGTAAACGTGTGCTATGATTTGCTCGTTGAAATGTTTTAGCTTAGCATTACTTTAGCGGAGGCTTTGGCCTAGCTGCCTGGTCTCACGGTTTAGATGCTCGTATTTTTCCACTGTGCTAATAAACGTGTATTTTTGCTTGAAGCTGTACTTTTCCACAGAAACCGTTCACATGCTTATCTTAAGGTTTCGTGCCAGCCTGGCATATTTCTCTTTACTCCAAGGTCGATTTGCAGGTGCGGACAATGGAGACTCTGAAAGTGAGCTAATTGGTAGACAATGTTGCAACTTGCGTACCCATCTCCAAGGATAATGTATGCTTAAGTAAAAGCTTGAGAACTGTCGTTTTTGATTGGACAATTTGAAACTAACCTATGAACCCTCCAATGGAAGACCCTACTGGACTTGAACTGTTGTCTATAAAAACCAGGTGCACGAGAGGAAACTCTCTCTCCATTATTGGACATCCCGCCATTTTGTAGACTTCGTAGCTATTATGGCCCACTTTGCTGCGACGCCATTTTGAGAGACTTTGATGCTTTCTCTAATCGAGAGAAAGAGACTTTAATGATTCTTGACCTAGAGACTTTAACTTTGATTTGATCCCTTGCATGAAGTAGTAGTTATACCTTGCCGCCGTGAGGCAATTGCCCGTCCACCCCTGCCCCTTTGCCCCGTCCTATGCTGATCGAAACGGTACCCATGCTGACCGAAGAACGGTACCTGTGAGACGAAGACTTCCTTGATTGCTGATCGTAATTGGTAAATATGAAAGAAAATTGTAAAATTGCATTGTGTTTCTTTTAGGTAACCAACTGCTGATTTTGATAAGATCCCTAGTTAGGAGTTTTTCTAAATTAATGTTGCTAAATTGTTTTTGCATGAAGTCCCACATGCCGATGCTAATTTGAGGTTAGACGAGGATTCCATATATCGCACGATGCAATTTGAGATCTTGTTATGCTGACTAAATGTATGCAATTAGTTCGTTACAGATTATCGTATTAGTGATTTGCATTGCTATTATCGAATGCCTTGTTATTCAAATGCTGCATAGATTGCACTTGTTTCGCCGTTATGGACAGCTATTAATGTTCATTTATGTTTATCATTTGGTGTTGAGACACATTTATATTGTGCTAGCTTTGTTAATATAGGGAAATAAATTCACTAACTTTGCAATAAACTGGTGTGGTTATTCCTGACTGAAAGGTCAGGGTTCGCCGAAATGTATTCTGGATTAATTGTTAAGTGTTATGTTGTTCAAGGTGTTGCTTATGTTCGTTATTGATTATTGATTTTGAATGCAATCGATCGATTAAGAGTACAGAGAGTTCCCACTTAGTCAAAAGATTCATCGGCCTAAAGAGCGTCCGAACACAGGTAAATTATCAGTACGGACTGCTCTATCACAGTACAACCAGAACTTGTTTTACGTGTGTGTTTCTATGTCTGTGTGTATGTATAGAAGCTTGCACAGACACCGAAAGTGTGCTACCTGCACTGCTCGCTTGAGGGAAGCTTGCTTTACTGATACCTATGATGTGTGTGAGGGAAACTGTCACTGTTACTGACTACACTGTACCAGAACTGTAGGTGTAGGTACGCCCTTGTAGTGTGTGTGTGTCTGTGTGTGCACACGTGTGTGTGTGTTTTTGTGTTGCATTTGCGTGCCTAGGCACGAGTGTGTGTGTCTGTTGCATTTGCGTGTGCTTATATGTGTGTGTGTGTAAAGGCTTGCCCTGCCGCTGTCAGCTTTTTACCCGCATAGTACGTGTGAGGTAAGCTTGCACAGCAGTAGTCAGTGTGTTTCTCTGCTAGGTGTGCCTAAAGCAAGCTTCCCTTGTTGCACTCTTGATGCTGTACCTGCATAATGGATGTGCTCTTCGGGTGAGGGGCGTTTGCACTGCTATTTTGATGTGTGTGCAGAACGCCAGCGCTGCTGCTGCCTGAACCGTAAGAAAATCTTTTCACTATACCAAAGCCCAAATGACTGACTTTGTCAATACTTGCTAATACCCTGCAACCTGTGGCTCCCAGCCTGTTGTCCTTGTCACACCCGCTTGTTGTATCAATAAAAAGGCGCTGTCTGTGTGGTCTTCAGCCTGACAGTTGCAGAGAACAGGACAGGGCCCACCGTGTTTACACAGCTTGCACAATTAGGCAGCGCTGAGTTTTTAGCGCAATCAGAAACTGTCTATTTATTCGCGGGTTTTCAAACAGTTGCTTGGCAGGCTGCAGGGAGGAATGCTGTCTTTGGGGTGGAGAAAACTGTGTGAGACAGATGCTGGGACGCAGAATACAGCACCACACTCCCAAGTCAGGCAACTAGTACTAGGAAGGCTATTAACGTCTTTGCATCATAATCAAATGGGCTGCAGGCAGTTTCTGGGTCACTTGAGAAAACTTAGGATTTGGGGAAAATCAAGTACGACAGACACCAGGGCACTTGCTTGTGCGGCACAATTTGGGCTGCGCGCGTGATATCTCTTTTGTGTTGCCCTTGCGCCGCGCAAGTGCCTCGGAAATCTTTAGCAAATGGGGGCTTTGGGGTGCATTCAATTATTTGTTTTCATTGCCAAAGTTTTTCAAAGTTCACTATTTTCTCACTTAGCTATGTTTCTAGAGAGATTTTATAATGCACTAAAGTGCATTTCCCAATGAGTAACAACTTTCTTTAATTTATTTTTCATTTAAGCTGACTGTTATGTTATTTGTCGCTACCTGACGGTGAAAGACCTGAAAAAAAACATACAGAATATTTTGGGCTTATTTATGAGGCTTGCGCCTCCGCAGCATCACTTACTTTTTTACACCGCGGCACCACAAGCCTCTCAATCATAACTATGAGGCCACACAAAGCCACCCTGCGTGGCTTTGTGTGGCCTCATATATATGGAGAAACGCAAAGCAGCGCAAGCCGCTTCGTTGCCCTACTCTGCATCAAGGAGGCATTATGTGGACGCAACCCAAGGATTTTGGCACTGCCCTAGATTTACAAAATTGTGTAGACTGGACCAGTGGCAAAACTTTACGCCTCTCCAGAGCAGGCGTAACGATCAGACATTTTTTTATTTCTCATAGTTTTTTCTTCTTTTCATGTGTGTTGCATTATATAGAAAGAGGAAAGTGCCTCTCAGGCCTGTTTTTGTGGAGTAAGGGGCCTTTGTTGGCGCTAGACAGCAAGTTGTGTGCCAGCGCAAGGGAAAAGGACAGGAACGTTATGTATTTCATAAATACAGTCCATTCCTGCCCTTTTCTGACTGGCGTGGAGCAAGAAGATTTGCAGCACTGTCCTATGCCAATTCCTCATAAATTAGAACCTTTATTTTTAGCCACACCTTTGACCACGGCCCCACACTCACTGACCTTTGGTTTTCTATACACTGTTTAATATTATTCCCTTACCATAAAAATGATTTGCCGTGGGAAATGGGGAGGTTTATGATTGTCAATGTTGAGGAGTACCACGTTCTAGAAATTTTTTTGAGAAGGGGTCCCAACATCAAAAAGTTTAAAGACCTCTGTTCTAGAGTATCCTTGCTTAACCTTGCCTTAGCCCACCAACACATTTGCTCCTAGAGTAACTTTCACTTCTTAGCTAGATTAATGTCACTTGATAGAGCGTAGCCAAGATGCAAATTGTATGTAGAATTTTTCAGTGCAATTGTACATTTTGCTGAGCTTTTCTGTGTGCAGTGGCAAAGGCATGAAGAGTTTTTTCAGTAATTTTAGGCTTTCTATGCGCGCCTTGCACACAAGATCATTAACTGTTTTCTGTGAAGTATATCTTTTGTAAAAAAACACTGTGAGCAGTAAATAAAAATATATGGGACATAAATTGTCCCACGGCAGGTGGGAAATCCTTCTCCTACCTGGCGGCCAAGACATGGAACTCCCTCCCCGCCAACCTCAGGACCACCCAGGACCACCCTGTATTCCGTAGGCAGCTCAAAACCTGGCTCTTCAAGCAGCAGTAGCCCCCTTCCCCTGGCGCCTTGAGACCCTCACGGGTGAGTAGCGCGCTTTATAAATGTTTTTGATTTGATTTGATTTGATTTGATTTGAATTGTCGCAAAATTAACTTTCACAAAGCAGTGGCAAAGATATAAAACAGAAAACTGCATGAAGTTCTGTCAGGATTGTTGCAAAACACATTTGCAAACTGGCACATTGCTGGACATGTGAACTATTTTGAATTACACTTTTAAAACTGAACTGTGATTGAGTTTCTGAGCTCAAAAAGCACTTTCATCGGTTGGTTGTTCAAGTCCCTTAAAAAGATTATCTCTATGAAGCAGCACCAGCAGGTCTGGTGCCTTCATAAATATTTTGTGCAAAGTGCTGGCTTATTTTCATTTATTTCAACCTTTTTGAACATTGTAATTCACTGAAAACTCACAGTAACATCACATTAATTACCAAAAAGCCTGACGAAAAGACCACACTTTTGTTGCTATGGTACATAAAGCCAATTCAACCAAAAGGTTTTGTGAAAGAGGACCACAGACTACTAAATAACTTGCCCGATGGGCACCATGAAACGCGCAGCAGAAATAACATGCAACACAATTTTCTTTGCTCTCTTTATCTACTGTGGCATGCAGGTTTATCATCCTCAGATTTGCAGCCCAAGGGAAATTCACCAGTAGACTTGGGTGGAATTCAATTTTTTTATCCATAGAAAGACTATGGTAGTGGATTACATTAACAGGCCACAATTTTTGCAAGTTTTGCAATTGATCGATCAGCAGATTCAACAAGTAGGAACTGGCCCACAGTGGTGGGGTTTCAGGCAAGTTGCTTTTCTCGGTAGCCGGGGAAGGCCAGGAGCCTGTGTTCAGTTTTCAGCAACATTTGTACTGCATTACAAATGCAGAAATGACAGTTGCAGCAACTGACCAGTGCAATAAAAATATTGCACTGGTCACTCGTTCTAAATATTAGTGAAAATGCCAATGCAAAATGACACCTGCACCAACATAATTGATGTGATCCAAAAAGGTTTGGTGAAAATTGCACCACCACTCGTTCAACGTTGGTCTTGAAACCCACTCAAGTGTGTCCATCGCTTCAGAAATATGTGTCTATCACTGCATTTGAATATGTCTTTTATATGTGCCAGGGTGTATGTGTTTTTCTGCCAGATGGTGCACCTGGCTTGGCCAATAGCTACGACCATCACTACAGCAGGATATGTACTCCATTTAGGTCACCTCAAGCTGTTGTCAATGCACCTGTCTATTTCAAAGAACTGAGATTTCACTTTTGCAACTGCATCCTACTGAAGCTTTGATAACACCTTCAGGTTGTCTGTGGTAAATGATAGGTAGCTTAATGACCTCACCAAAGTCTTGCACTAATGTTGAAATCAGGTGCTAAAGGTTTTTTAGATATATTTTGAATTACAATGTGTCCGCAATTTGTGTTTGGTATTGGGTTTTTGGCATTTACCTTGGGCCTTGGAAGTTTTACCTCCAGGGCCTATATCATAATGGACAGGGCTGCTCTATGCAGAGCCAAGCGCCTGTTTCTATGCTCCTGTATTGTATTAAGAAAATTCATTTAACCTGACATTTCTTCGAGTTAGAGCTTAATTTTCAACCAGGACAGCTCGGAAACTGTGAGTAATCTTTGCCTATTTCTGTTTCTGACTTGTAGAAATGAGTTCAATTTAGACACCTGAATTAAGTTAACATGCTCTCCACTGAGTCTCTGCAGCACACCATGATACAGCCCCAGTTCCAACATGGCATACATAACGAGGCTAGAATCATGGCGATTCTGCCCAGATGTGGATACCGGCTGGGCGGGTGTGCAGAAATTAGCTTTGTGCCTGTTTCTGAAAAAATATTCTTATCTCCACATGACTCGGAAACTCTTCGAGTTGAATCTGATTTTAAATAAAGTTTATAAAGTGCAGAAAATGCCCAGCAAAGGGTGTCCTGTTGCTCACTGCAGAAGGACATTGATTATTGATTTACTAGAACACCCACGTTTCAGGTAACTAAGTTCAGCCCTTCCATGAAGACAGGGTTTATTCCAGGGTTTGTGGAATGGAAGAAAGACCTTCCTCCAATCTGGGCTTTCTTCATTCTGGGAACATAAAGTAGTAATCCAGCAATGGCTCTGTTAGGAATAATAAGGCGTGATAAGAGCTCTGATGTTCTTTGGTCCCATACCAACAGGCTTTGTGACCAATCACACAGTGGTTAGAAGATAACCCTATGCCCTGGAGGCCACTGTAAACCACCTGGAAGTGGGGAGATGGAGCTTAGATGGATATCTCAGATAACTGACTGAGATAAATGTTACAAGCAGCAGTCAGATCTCCTAGTTTAAATGCCGCCTTGCTTCCCTGCTTAATGTTTCTTCCAGAGCTTTAGCAACCAATAGAAAAACCAGACTCTGTAATGGGCAAAGCTCGAAATCCAGCTTGTGAGGGGTCAAAAAAGGCTATTTGAGTCAATTTTTCAATTTTTGAGTCACCTCCTTTTCAATTATTCTGGTGGACAGAGGCAGTAGAGGGACAGGTCTAAAATTACGTGGCACCGCAGGGTCTGTTGGCGCTTCTTCACAAGAATTACAACTGCTTGTTTGTAGCTAGTAGAAACTAAACACCACAAAAAGGGTTCCCTGCACAGGCAATGATACCGGAGTGGGACAAGGACAAGCAAAGTAGGAAAACAGAAAACCCCACCTCCAGAAATTCGGTTCTATCCCAAGAATCCCAAAAGTTTTTTTCATGTAGTTGGCCCACTAAGGCAATTTCTAGTACATTCTTTGTGGTTTGATTTATTATATATACATATCTTTTTATAAATCGAATCTAGTTAAAGCCTTACAAAATTATAAAAACAATGCTTTCATTCAGAAATGTCCAAAATGAGCAGAAAATGTGACCGTCAGTTCGCAGCCCCACATAAACAAATATCACACACATCACCAGCCAACCATTCATACCCATATCTCACTACATAAAATCAGAAAAAACCACCAACCTAGAAGGAAAGATTCTGGAAAGAATACTACAATAAAGTCCCTAGAATGTATATGCATTACATATCAACTCTCATTTAAATTAATTTAACAAGATTCTCCATCAATATATTATCATATGTGTTTTTTATATGGTTATTTCAATATTCCATAAGGTAATAAGCAAAATCAGAAAAACTACAATACATTTCTGTACATCACAACAGGCTAATTGTAGCTAAGTCCTTGCATGGGGTTCTTTTTTTTAAATATCCAACTTTGATGCTAGAGCTAAAGAAGTAGTGCGGACACGTGTTGCGGTGCAAGATGGTTAACCAGCCACGCACCTTCCTTAGAGCAAACTCAAATTACCATAAACTTCAAATGTTATAAGGAACCAGGATCTCTCATACTAATCGTCCGTCTACGAAAGTAAAAACATAATTATTCAAACGCCTATAGCCTCATCATAGTGCCTACACTGCCAGATCACCACTGGGACCACAATGTCAAGGAAAAAACAATGTGAAAAGAGAAAGCCAGTAGACCGAAAAGATTTCCCATGCACCAAAAATATATACCAGGTGAAAATAAGAAAAATAACAAGCATTTGCAATGCAACGGGTCTCGCGTTTGCTCAACTTAAAGCTATTAGCGTTGTAAACTCCTAACCGGACTTTTCTTGCCACAAAAACTAATAATGTAAAACAGTGCAATTATCCATGTAACAGGGTCGCTGCGCAGGAAATGAAAAGATAAAGTAGTCAAGAAACCAGCTGAAAACACAGAGCTTCATATGTATTCAGTAGTTTACTGGTGCGCTCGAGGAGGGCTAAACAGCAGAAAAGGCATGACATATGCACAAGCTGTGGCTGTGTGAGCAGCCGTGCCCTAACTAACTTATCTCGTAGGTTGTAGTTCCATTTAAACGCAAACACCGCCTAAGGTAAAATGTTCTCTTCACTACTACTATTCAGAATGTTACATTGAGAATTGATGACTCTTCTGACTTTATTGTTAATATTGGAGTGGCTTGTAACACACACCAATTTTTATTGATCTTCATTTCGTTGGTTCTCAATCATGCTTTGGCGATCATAATATCTTGCTCTTTTATACGCACCACGTATGAGCCTTTTGGGGTATCATCTTTTGAGGAATTTCTCTTTGAGTAAGATCTCAGACTTGTCTTACTCTTTCAAATTGCTGCAATTCCTCCAGATACGAAGGAATTGACTGAAGGGTATCCCTTGGCGTTGGCATTACAGATGGTAACTCTCTAAATGCAAAAGGGAGCTCCATGCTGTAGGCTTAGCATATAGGGAGACTTGAAGATGCCTCTCTTCTTCACATATCCAAATGCCCACAACTCCAATTTCTCATTGCTTAATTTTGCTGTAAATTTGAGGTTGTCATAAAAAATGTCACTGTGGGAGGAATGGTAGGACCTTTGAGGGCGGGGCCTTGTGTCAAGATGTGGCTAAGAGGCACTTTTGCCCCTGCCCTATCGCCAAACCATCTTCTTCTAAAAACATTAAAAAAATAAGAGCTTGCTGAGTTTGGTGCTGATGTCTTGGGGTGTTTTTTAACACCCTTTAATGGACTTCGGAGTTCAAAGTATCTGAAAACAAGCTAGAAACCCCTATTTACAGTGGTTTTCAGCTTCTCCTCTTTGTCACTGTGTGGTATCAGCTCATCACTGGATGACGGTGTGAAGGGAGCAGATAGCGAGTGTCACACAATGGCACCATGTGATCTGGGAGGACTGACTTAGAGCACGTTTACAAAAAGTGGTTGTGACTTGCACAATGACCTTTTAGGTTGAGCATAAGCGTACGACATCTTGTATACTTTTAAGTATACTTCTACTGTGGGCTTCCAGCTATTTCATTTATTAGTTTCAGTATCATTTAAAAATCCTTGCTTGCTAGTGGTCAGTCATGCCTCTTTGTCCCTCCTTCTTCTGTGTGGGAGCAGGGACCAACTTCTGTATAAGTACGCTTTGTCCTGTTTATTTGCTCTGTAGGGGACTTCTGTTTTACTTTGTTTCCTGCTCTTGTACAGGGAAGCTTCCCTTTAGGTTTGTAGGGCATCTGGCTCTGAGCTTAGCTGTAAACAAGGCTATAAATCAGGCTGTTATCTTGGTCACATTTGGTCTTTGTGGGCTCTCTGCAACCTCTCTCAGCTACCTGGCTCCCGCTCTTCCGTAGCTTGACTTTTCTTTACCAAGTGTGCCTGCCTGTGGTCCTTAGGGCGGAGGATAACTTGTAATTGCTAATAGCCTAGGCAACCAGCTCTGCCAGGGCTCTGCAATCCTTAGAGACAGTGCCCACTTCTGCTTCATACTGGGATCCCACTTGCAGCTCTATCAGTGCACCTCAGTTCACACAGCTGTGCCAGTGCCAGAAACCCACACTCGCTGTCTGTCAGAGCACCTCAGTTCTTGCAGTCAGTACACTCTGCTGCTCCAGTACTGGGACCTTGGGTGCAGCTCAATCAGTGCACCTCAGTTCACACACTCCAGTCCCCTTAGCCGTGCCCGTGCTAGAACCCCACACACGCTGACTGCCAGAGCACCTCAGTTTTTACAGTCAGTACACACTGCTGTTCCAGTACTGGAACCTCAGGCACAGCTCCATCAGCGCACCTCAGTTCACACACCTCAAGCCCCTCAGTCATGCCAGAACCTCACACCACACCCGCTGTCTGCCAGAGCACCTCAGTTCTTACAGTCAGTACTGGGACCTCGGGTGCAGCTCCATCAGTGCACCACAGTTCTACCCCGGCGAGGTCACCTCCTTTCCTATACTGGGACCCCGCTCACATACAGTTCCATTACAGCAGCTCAGTTCTAATATTCAGTCCCATGGCCAAGCCAAAAGAGTAAAACACAGCTCAGCCAGTGAACTCAAGTCTAACATCCAACGCCACTGTTGATGGGAACCACCACACCTCTGCCAGAATCAATCAATTCTAACATTCAGTGCACATTTCTTCTCAGTACTAAGGCTCCCACACACGCCCCTCGGTTCTGTGGTGTAGAGGCAAAGCCACTCCCATGCTAGGCCCAAATCGCAGCTTCACCAGGTCACCTCCAGGCTAGCACTCGGCAACACTGGCACACCAATACTAAGTTCCACACATAGCTCAATGAACATACCGCACTTCTGACTTTGTGTTCTCGTTACTATTCCAGTACTGCAGCCAATGTTCCATGTAAGATGCGTGCACACCCTTCCTTCCCCCACCGCGCAGGCCTCTTTTCGAAGCACGTACGTCACTGCTTGCATTATGCCTGCATCACGCGAAAGAGTGAAACGGTACGTCAGCGCTGCGTTTTAAAAAAGAAACAGCGTGAAAACATGGTCACTCTCTTTGCAGCAGAGCAGGACAACGAACAGAGGTGCAGCCACCCGAGGAGAAATCACTGCACAATGAGGGTCCCAAAAGAAATCAGGAACATGTGATTAAAGGGCCACAGTGGCACTGCAGGCATCTCCTCTGCAGTGACCGTGTTGTCTGCACTGCTCAACTTTTAAAAGTAAACATGCTGGTGCCCAAAGCCCTCCACTTAAACATGCAGCTGCTGCAATTGTTTCTTTTTAGGCGTGGTGAGCCGATTGGTAAAAGCAGTTGGTCTCTTGTCGGAAGTCCCCATGTCTCTTCCACATAGGCACGTAAGTAAATAAAAAATAAAAACGTGCTGGTGCTCAAAGCCCTCCTCTTAAACGCGAGGCTGCTGTAATTAAATCTGCCAGAGGTGAATACTGAGGCATCGTAAACCTGATGCCATCTCGGGCCTCTTTAGCTCACTCCTGCAGCTTTCTACTTTCACCCTTTATGACATACTCAGGGAGCTGGTGAAAACATACCCATGCTGAGTATGTCTGAAAACAAGGAAAAGCAGCCAAAAGTGCAGTTATGACAAATAAGTTAAAAAGAGCTCCAAATGAAACTAGTCAAACGAGCTTAGAAGCTAAAAGCAAAATTCATTGTATTTAAGCTCTGGTTGCAGAAGAACAAATGAGCAAGGTGAAATAGAAATAGCCCCAAAAAATGTGAGCGAAGTGCCCAGGCAAAAGAGCTCTGAATGAACTCAAGCAAAATATTATGGACACACTCAAATCCTTTAGACTGTCTTGAACAATACATATTATACAGAACAGAATGTGACTTCTTGAAAACAACATTCTGTCAACAGCGGATATTTTGCATTAATTCATTTCTTTTACACGTTTTGATGAAAGAAAGCTTCACGTAATACTTTTGACACGAGGCTGCTGTAATTAAATATGCCAGCAGTGACTGCTGAGGCAGAGTAAACCTGAAGCCATCTGGGGCCTCATCAATCCATTCACGGCCACCCCTGCCCCTTCAGCTCACGCCTGCAGCTTTCTACTTTCACCCTTTATGACACGTTTTCGTTTTTTCCTTCTTCTGTCTTTTCCATGTGTTTCTTTTGCTCACAGCAAATGCTTGAGGCATAGGAATAAGCCCCGGCCCTCAAAAGTAAGTGCTGGTGCAACAAGCACAAATTAAGCACTGGGAAGCAGTCTAGTCATCAGCCTTTGACCCACAGGTGCCAGGCAGTAGTCTGTGCTGATGCTCCTTCTTCACTCTCAGGGTGCCAGTGACTATGCGCATCACCGCTATTGGCCTCCCAGCAGTTTTAGTTAAAACAATGGCACTCAGCGTCACCGAGTCCAAACTGAATGCAGCAGTGGTTAGACGATATGCAGGGCGGCTCTGCCCAAGGCGCAGAGTGTCTCTGAAGTTCTGGTGGTCTGCTGTGCACTCCTTCTTCACAGGGAGTTAGTGATCGGTGTTGGCCTCTGCTTGCAGTCCTTCGGTGGGGGGTGACGTTTCAGTGGCTTTCTCTGTATGGGGCTCAGAGCAGCAGCTTTGCTTTTACATATTTCAACCGCGTCACAATCATGTAATCATGCCGGTGAGAGTCACTGTGCTCGGGTGCACGAGGTGCTCAGATGAGGGCTTGCACAGCGTACGTGAGTTTATTGGGCTGTCTCCCCGCTCTTGGCTGCATGATTGTGACACAACTGCTGATGTTGTCCAGCAATACAGAGACTATAAATAGGTGGTGGTAGAACATGTAAAAGGCGGACTGTTTAGGACCTTTCAAGACATGGTGAATTTCATTTTGCGGAATGCTGCACAGTATAGTGTTGTATCTCAGCTTGTTAATGTCTGTGCAACTTTTCAGGCTTCAAGTGCAGACTGTGAACGAGGATTCAGCCTCATGAACTCAATCACGTCTAAATTAAGAAACAGACTAGAGGAGAGTCACCTAGATACGCTAATGAGGACAAAGGCCTGCCTCTCAAACAGGAAAGTTGACTTGGATCGAGTTTACCAGCACTGGAAGAATGGCAAGGACCGGCGAGAGAAGTAAACATGTCTCGTATCTAGTGTCGGCACCTGACTTGTCTAAACTCTGATGCGGCTCCTCCTAAAGTCCGTATGTGGCTTGGGTAAGAACATTTCTCAGCCTGTCTCTTGGCAGGAACCTCATGGCATTTATCAGTAGTGTGTTCATCAAATTGTAAATGTTAACTAATTGTACAACGTGCTCTGTTTGATGTGCATGGCCCTCTGTAGCACACTGAGAGTATTCATTAAAGTTTCATAATGGTTCAACCACCTGATTTCTGTTTGGGGGGTGTGGGTGGCACTCAACAGACCATGTCCTTGGGGTGTGCCACCAGGTCACAAAATTGCCTTAATGCCCTATTACATGGAGCAATGTTTATACAAATATCCCTTTTTTTCTTTAGTGGTAAAACAAAGCTATGGAGAGACAAATGCCAAAGATCTTGGTAGATATGCGCTGCGCTCGCGTGAATGGTCAATTTCTTGGCGTACGTATCCTTGGCTTCAGCGCATAGAGACCTTACACTGCCGCACACAGTGGAAAAAAATTTGAGGGAACATTGACTGCAGCCCACACACAACTCTGTCCATGCACATCAACCCTAACCTGCGGTGCACCTTTATTCCAGTACCAGGAATTACACTGAGTTCTGATTCTCATTGCTCACCTGCTTCCTTTCTGTTATTCCAGCACTATGCCGGGACACAGCTCTGTCTTTACTCCAAACATGATCTGAAGCGCCCCAATATTGCTGTATTCGGGTTCACATACAACTCTGCTAATGCGACCACTGCTGTTCTCCAGTGCCCCATGCTGATCCACACTCTGACTTCTGTTTGAGGACGTTGGGGAGCCAATTAAATCTATTCTTAGCTGCCATCTTTATTTGGGAGAGTCTGTTTCACCTATCTCACTCCGTTCTTTTCTTTAATCTGTTTACTCTCAATGTTTTCTTTCTCCCCCATTTTTCTCTTTCCACCTCCTAAAATCCAAGCGTTAACAGTTTCACTTTTTCTTTCAACTGTTTATTTCTAATCCTCTCCCTATTTTTTATTACCCTGTTCCTATCTCCTCTTCAAACTCACAAAAGCTTAGTTATTTCTTTCCTTGTTTCTTTCCTCTCTTTTTTCTTCATCAGGCGTTCATACTTTCACTATTTATTTATTTTCATTCTTTCTTTATCTTTTTTATTTGCTCTTTCCTTTGACTCGGTATGCGTCCTTTCACTTTTTTTCGATCTTTCTTCCTTCTATTCTCTGTTGTTTTTCTAATCTTTATCTGTCAATTCACTTTTTACTATAAATCCCTCTTTTTCCCATCTGTATGTGGAAGCCATGTTACTTGTCAGTACCTGAAGTGTTAAAGTGGTTTTCCCATTCTGGGTCTGTGGGAAATGTGTGAGTACATACATGGCCTGGTTCTTTCACTGCTTATTTCCCTCACCATCTCTTTTGTCTTTAATGTTAATTTTTTCTTTCATTATTTTTTCCTCTTTATCTTTTGTTTGCTAGCTTCCTTTCCTATTTTCTTTTGTCTCACACATTTGTTCTATTTTGTCTCTTAGTTGTGTTTTTCATTTTCTTGTTCTTTCTTTTCCTTCTTTCTTTTATTTGTGACCCCTTCTCTTTCTTCCTTTTGTCTGTTGTATTCCTTTCGCTTCTCACTTTTCTGCCCCATCTGCGTTCTCTCCTGAGGCCTAGTTATCAATGGAGCAACAGGTGCAATGGCACCAGGGCCCAGAGACCCATGGACCTCACTCAACTCTAATTACTGCTCTATTTTCTTACTGAAATTCCAGTCAACAATTTTCCTTTCTTACTCCAGGGCCAATTACACCGTTACTACTCCACTTGTCCTCTCCATCTTTACTCCCAACTCTCTCCTTCCTTTGACCATCCAATCCGTCCCAAATGATATTTTTTTAATGGTGTTTTGAGCATTACACTCTAATGCCACATGTTTATTTCTGATAAAGATTTATATGATAATTGTATATGTTTTAAGATAGAAGAAGAAGGTAACTGGAAGTGCTTTAGATAAATGCTGGGCCACTGGAATTAAATGCCAGGAAAAGATGACATTATGAGGCAGGGTTGACCAACTTATGTGGCAAGAAAAGTCCAGTTATTCTATAGAACTGTCAGGCCCATATTTATACTTTTTGACGCAAACCAGCGCCAGCGCTGGTTTGCGTAAAAAAATGTACCACCGGCTAATGCCATTCCAATGCACTAGGTGGGCACCTTATTTATGGATTGACATTAGCCGGCGCTGCGGACTGGTTAGAGTAAAAAAAAATGACTCTAACTGGGCAGCGCAGGCGTAGGGAAATATGGGGGTTGTGCGTCAAAAAATGGTGCAAGTCAGGTTAGAGTAAAAAATCATGGCTCTAACCGGACTTGCACCATTTTTTGACGCACAACCCCCATTGAAATGACTCCTGTCTTAGCAAAGACAGGAGTCATGCCCCCCTGCCCAATGGCCATGCCCAGGGGACTTCTGTCCCCTGGGCATGGCCATTAGGCAAAGCGGCATGTAGGGGGGCCCAAGTTAGGCCCCCCTATGCTACTTTAAAAAATATGTATATATATATATATATACTTACCTGTACTTACCTGGGATCGGTCCCCCAATCCACGGGTGTCCTCTAGGGGTGGGTGAGGGTGGCAGGGGGTGCCACTGGGGGCAGGGAAAGGCACCCGTGGACTGCTTCCATGGTCAGAGACCATGGAAATGAGTCCACAGGTCCCTTAACGCCTGCCCTGACCCGGGCGTTAAAAAACTGCGCAAATCAGGCTGGGTGCCATTTTTTAAGGCCCGCCCCCTCCTGCGCGTCAAAATGACGTGGGAGTATAAATAAGGTGCACAGGCCTTAAAGTCATTTTTTAGACGGGAACGTCTACCTTGCATGTCAGTAACGCAAGGCGGTTTCCCGCATCCAGAAAATGACACACACTGCTGAATTTTGACGTTCGCGGGGTCGAGCGTCAAAGTATAAATATGGTGTTAGGTTTGCACCAAATTTGCGTCAAAAATTTTGATGCAAATTCGGCGCAAACAGAGTATAAATATGACCCTCTCTGCATTAAAAAAATAAGGCCTTGATTTAAAAGAAAATGACGGAACACAACGCTGCGCCACATTTGGCAGCCCCACGCTCCGTCATTTTCCAAATGCAGGGATGCGCCTTATTTAATCGAATACTGCACATGCGTGTGTTTCTCCCAGCCCCGGCACTAATTTTGCTGCTGAGCGCCAACGCAGCCACCCTTGCGCCATGGTGCAAACATGGCTGCGCTGCAGGGGAGATTGTTTTTGTGCAGGGACACCTTCCTGCACAAAAACAATCTTCAATGGCGATTTGCTCTTTCTATGTGTGCTGCAGAATGCAGCACACATAGAAAGAGTAAAAACAAGGAGAAATTAAAGCATTTCTCCTTGCGCTGTGCTAACACCACCCCTGGGGTGGTGTTAGATTTTATTGCTGCCTCAGGTTTACGAAAGCTCATAATTCTGGGGCAGCATCTAAACACAATGGGTGTTGCTGTGGCACGCCCACAGCAACACCCATTGCACGCCCCTTCCACGCAAAGTGCTGCCTGTTAAGGGGCCTTATTTATATTATTATAGGGGACATTATATTAATGCCACCTTATTAATACAGCGCAGTGCACAGTGCCACCAGAGCATCAGGAAAAGTGACTCCAGGGGCGACAGGGCCTTTTAAATCTGGCCATAAAAGTTTTCCATTTGGTAAAACATCAGTGGGGATCAGGCATTTGTCGTTGGAAAATTGCCTCCTCCCTCCCAGGATGCCAACACGATTCACAAAGGTCAATGGATCCCAAGGGCTGGTGTAGCAATCCACAACAGTAATTAGGGTACAGTGGACCTCTGGAGCTTTGTGCCACTGCACCTGCTGTACATTTGACAGCTACGCCCCTGCTTCTCTTTCCTATGGTCTTGCCCCTAGCCTGATCCCAATTATATGGAGAAGGGAGGTTGCAGATCTGAATTTCTATGACTCATTCAGACAATGCGTGCTCATTGGAACCACACTCCAGCAGCTGGCTCCCCCTCTGTTTGGAGCAGACATGCCATTCCTGTGAGGTCACAGCTGATGAACACGAGTGGTTAATGTGCAAGAGCGTGCTGCAATTCAGTTCCACAACTGCGCATGCGTGCCTCTCCAAGCACTGGAAAGAAATGTCTGGTTATTGAGGTGGGAATGCCATGACTGTTTGCTCGGTGCGAGACCCCAGCCCTGTGGGAAATTAGCTCATGTATACAGGGCTCTAACCACAGGCTAAGATTACCGACTGCTGTTTATGCAAGCTGTAACCCCATCCAGGTTGTGGCTGGAAAGAATGGCCCAGGTGGTTACGCACCCGTCACTTTTCTTCTATTGAGGCTCCTGCGATCTGAAGGGCCGGCGCGTTGGATGGTGGCATTAAAACACATTTGCTGTTATTTTATAAAACTTTTCTAGATATTCTGTCCCATTGCTTTCCCAGACGCCGCGTGCGGGCACCTGGGCCCTGGAGCATCCAACCTCTGTACGGGTGTTGCAAAAGAATAACGCACTCCAGACCTGGGGCGCGGGGGGGGGGGGGTGATGCTGGCCGGGAATACAGAGCTACGCCACCGCCCACCAACCATGTTTTTTCACTTTGTGAGACGCGAGCACTAACGTTAAGGGAAATATTGCCTGAAAAGCTGAGTTGTTAACGACCTTCTCAACCAAGTATACTCACTATTGAATATTCCCCCATGCCTGAACTTTCAAGCTAGCTTTACCTAATTATATTATATACGCAGTGCGTTGTGGAACTAAATATTGTGGGGCATATTTATACTCCGTTTGCGCCAAATTTGCGTCGTTTTTTTCGATGCAAATTCGGCGCAAAACTAACGCCATATTTATACTTTGGCGTTAGACGCGTCTAGCGCCAAACTATGAGTAAAGAGCGTCATTTTTTTGCGTGAACGCCTTCCTTGCGTTAATGAGATGCAAGGTAGGCGTTCCCATCCAAAAAACTGACTGCGACGCAAATGCGTCGTATTTATACTCCAGGGCAAAAATCACGCCCGGGAGTGGGCGGGCCAAAAAACCCCGCATTTGCGCCTCTTTTTAACGCCTGGGTCAGGGCAGGCGTTAAGGGACCTGTGGGCTCAAAATGAGCCCACAGCTGCCCTCCCATGCCCCCAGGGACCCCCCCTGCCACCCTTGCCCACCCCAGGAGGACACCCAAGGATGGAGGGACCCATCCCAGGGACATTCAGGTAAGTTCAGGTAAGTATATATATATATTTTTTTATATTTTTTTTTGGCATAGGGGGGCCTGATTTGTGCCCCCCTACATGCCTCAATGCCCAATGACCATGCCCAGGGGACAGAAGTCCCCTGGGCATGGCCATTGGGCAAGGGGGCATGACTCCTGTCTTTACTAAGACAGGAGTCATGTAAATGGCGTCTGGGCGTCGTTAAAAATGGCGCAAATCGGGTGGAGGCGATTTTTTTGCGTCAACCTGACTTGCACCATTTTTAAGACACCCTAACGCCATTTTTCCCTACGCCGGCGCTGCCTGGTGTATGTGGTTTTTTTCCACGCACACCAGGCAGCGCCGGTCTGCTTGCGCCGGCTAGCACCATTCAATAAATACGGCGCCCGCATGGCGCTTCAGAATGGCGTTAGCCGGCGCAAACATTTTTGACGCTAAACTGCGTTAGCGCAGTTTAGCGTCAAAAAGTATAAATACGGGCCTGTATGTCTTCATACTACAGGTTGTGCCATAACCTTCTTCCAGTGGGTGCAGACTGGAGCTTTCGGGGTTATTGGCAAATTAGGATCTTGGAATCGAGTCAATCTTCACATGAGGTCGTGCGGTAGCGAGAATGAAATTTAAGGTCATGACAAGGCCTACATCTTGGATGTCAGCAAGAAAGGGGAGACACTGGCAGAGTCACATATGTATGTATATGTCACATAACTGCACACATTACATGCATGTTTATATGTAGGTATGGCTGTGTCTCACACCTACATACATAGCTCGGTGGCCACCACCACCCCCGATTCCGTCCCCAATCCAGGGTGAAAGTCTGGATGTCTATAATGTAACAAATTATTTTTTTCTATGAAACTAGCAAATATGCCTCTGCTGGCCGAAGTCTCAAACACTGCCCACATTTATTAACACAAAATGCTGGTTGAAATCTGAGTGGGTTTTACCATCACAATGCCAGCACAATGGTACCAAACTAATATTTGACACTGTTGTTGTCAGGGAAAATGTGCTTAATCCAATCCAGCTGGGGTCATTCGTATGTGGCTACATCTGCCTGCAAGCGATCACGGAGACGACTCTCACAAGCGCGGAAATCCCACCAGAACTCAATCCTGTCACAACAGCAGATTATTAATGGTGCAGCAGCCTATCTTCCTCTGGGTTGTATTTTCATCTACATTTGGGTTGGAGCTATGGCCTGCTGCGTGTTGAGGGCTCTTGAGTTTGATTTTTTTGTTATCCAGTTGGTTTCTGTCAGTATTGTGGGTTAGATGTATCAATGCATTGGACGATTGCAAACCACACAATTTGCAAAATCACTGGGCTTGCTGTACAACGCCTCTTTCTAATGCACAACTTTTTGGTCTTATGTACAAAATATTTTCTAACTCATAAAATGGGCTTTGTGACCCATACGGAATCACAATTTGGAAGGTGCATAAGGGGCAGTCTTTCCAAAGTGCAATGTGCTATGCACCATATTCCAGTCACAAACCGTTGAAAACTTACCAACAGCTCAAATGAATTGATATCTGATTTGCAAAAGGAAAGACACTTTATCAGGAAGCAGGTGCACTAAAAGAACCCTTTGATAAAACTAACTCATACTTGCCCTGAAGAAGCCCCAAGTCACATGATGAAACACATTGGTGAAATGTTGCTGTGGAAACGTTTTAATTGAAATGTTGTATACGATGAAAGAACAATATATTAAACAGATCCACATTTAACTAAGGACCACGTATGTCCTGGACGATTTCATAAGGGTAAGGTTCAAAGTGATGAAAATATGACTAAGACTTCAATATTTCATGTGAGAACTGAACGAGGTAATCTGGGCTGCTAAATTACCTTTGGACTTTCAGCACTTTTTTTTTGAGATATTGATGGACATCGCCAGGAGTGCAGTGTATATTATAGCACTAGCTGCAATTACGATACAAAAAAATACATATCATTACACCACACAAAAAGAACATATTGTAGTGTCAGGCCCCAGAATTGTGGCAATTTGGCTACAAATTACAGCAAAATGAGGGTTGGATCTTCCGAATGAGGGTCAATCCACCATACAGTGGTTAAGGTGGCTCAGGCATTGAGCCTAGCACTGGAAGTGGGGGAAAGGTGGGGGAGAAGGTCCTTCAATGCTCAGTATGTCCCTTTTCTTTAAAAGCTATAATTTTGTGAACCACCGGGGGCGAAATGGACAGGAATTACCAGCAAACCAGTGCTTCTGAAAGGATGTTATAGCTGGAGAAGAGTCAGTCACATGTCAGAGTTTGACATGGCTCTGCCCAAGCCCACCATACCTTCAGAGACATTGACCTATGGACGTTTTTTCAAAGTATGTTTAAGTCACTCGTCCCATGATTTAAACCCAGGACCTTTGGGTGGTGCAGGTTCAAAATAACATCTGCTGGAGGCGGAGCCACTGAACAAAAACATTTCATGGTTTTTCATTTATACTGTGCAGTCAATTTATAATACCTAAGATGGGAAGAGTCTGAATTCAGGGATGCAGTGTGGTACAGCACAGATAATGGAGTAACACATAACACAAAACAGACGAGTAGAGACATAGAGCTTGGGGAGGGACATATTTGAGAGGTTACTTAAATGAGTGTGGGAGATAGGCTAGGATTCTTGGGATTAACTGGTGCAGTGAACAGAGAGGTCTGGTGGCCAAAGTCTGTCCCAGGTGGCACTGAAAAAATAACTAAAGTAAGGAGACCATGTGCATCACCAGACGCTTAGTTCTTGAGAGGGTGAGCATTCCCAGTCAGTCTGAAACAGCTCTGACCAGGACAACATCTCTGTACTTAGTTGCAATGAACGAATTCTCTAATCAGGTGAGAAGATGTGTCCTTAGTGGCATCAGAACCGAACTCAGGTCCATTGGGGTAGCATTTACTTCCAAAGTTGCACTGCAATATCCCTCGAGACAGGTTAGCTTCATTGTGCTCGGCTGCACTAAAGTTGTTGAGTTCTTAAGACGTGTTCCTTGAATTTCTTCTTAAATTGAAGAAGGGATGGAACCAGTCTTCAGATGAGCTGAAAAAAATAGAAATCCACATACATCATTATCTTCCTGTTGCATATTCAGCATCAAGAAACGGTGGGTAAAGCGCCCCCCCGCAGCACTATTAATAAAACTGACATCATATTTATTATCCTTCTTACACACCGCACCATATATCATATAAAGAATAATATGAATGTTGCCGTACTGGGATGACATGTTTTGGGGAATGCCTTCTTAGCATTGTCACTAACAGGTAAATGTGCTAAACAACTAACAGTGAATAGGGGAGCAGTTCATGGCAGTAGGAATGTTTATATGGTCATACCAAGATTTACAGACAATGTATATTAAGGTTACACTGATGAACAGGCACAATCCTCTATTTTGGAGTTGAAAGGCTGGTGCCATTTTGTCATTTATTTACACAGTGGGAATCAAGATGACATTAGATTGGAAGG
Organism: Pleurodeles waltl; assembly: GCF_031143425.1. Lineage (NCBI taxonomy): Eukaryota > Metazoa > Chordata > Amphibia > Caudata > Salamandridae > Pleurodeles > Pleurodeles waltl. Next base: position 1,651,267,806 of record NC_090445.1, on the reverse strand, counting down.
TTACATTTGCAAAGCAGCAACTGAAAGAAGCAATTGAAGGGGTGGGTGAGCTGTGCATAATGTTAGTTAGAGCATACTACCTAGGAGCAGTGACCCATCCCACGTTACTGGTTCATGAAACACCATATCTGTGCTGAATGAGGTTAAACAAGATGTTCATTCCTGAAAAAAGAGTAACTCATTCACTTTCTAGGGAGGCCAATTCCAAACTTCTTAGAGGAACCAGTCTATAGGTCTTCTTTTGGGCTGAAGTGCTCCACTAGTGGGAATAGAGGATTCTTTATTTAGCCAACACCACACCAGGCACCCGTGTCTAGAAGCTGTCATCTAGATCAGTGGTTCTCAACCTTTTGACTTCTGTGGACCCCACTTTATCATTACTGGAACCCGGGGACCCCAACTAAGTCATTACTGAAAGCTTGGGACCTTATCTGTTAATATTATTTAATTTCCTGAGCAGTCACGGACCCCCTGAGGAGGCTTTGCGGACCCCCATGGATCCCCAGACCACAGGTTGGGAACCACTGATCTAGATTGGAAATGCACACCAACAGAAGACAAGAGATCATCACTCTATCATATTCCTTAATTCATGATTAAATGCAGTCCCTGATAACCAGTTGTAAACGTACATACAATGCAGACCTTGATAACCAGCTGTAAAGGTACATACCTCTAAACTACCACCATTCACCTCCACAAGAAAGCAGTAAGTTTACAGTTAGCATATACCTGGATTCAATTTACTTCTACAGATACTCAAAGTTATGGGTCATATACACAGCTACACTCCATTAGAAGCCCAAAAAGTCTGTAGTGTGAAATAGTGTTTCCAAGTCGTGTACATCTTTGGTTTACAGCGCTCTCCAGACGTGCCACACTTTGAAATCCTGTCTGCCACAGGAGACCAGCACAGTGATACGATGACAGAGTCTGGGTAACTTTGAACTGAATATCAAGGGCCTTTCAACTGCCATTTATTGAAGTATCACTCAGGACTGCAGCTCTGCAAACATGCCAACATAGGCAAATTTATCAATCACAGTAAGATACCATGTGTGATACCATAAAATATAATAGGTGTGACTATGTGTGCCTATGTATGTCTAACATTGATCGATTTCTGTATGTTCATTTTAGAATCTGGAGTCAATACAGAAGGTTATGCTAGTATGTCTACCTGTCTATATTATCTCCAGTCATCCTCCTGGGGCAGAGACAGATTGTACAAACAGGGTATGAAGACGGCATGAAGAGTGTTTACCGAGGGTTCAAGGCATACATTGTAAGGCTCACCAGCTCAGGATTTCTCAGGTGAATCCTGCATGTGCATCCTTTTCTTTGATACAGGTAGGTGCCAGTTTCCATTATCATGTGTCCCATAATTAGGTGATTCTTATGATGTCTAGCAACCTCTTACCCCAAACTGCCCCGGCATTTGTCCGACCTCTGTAGTAACCGCCATACACCTGGGCTATGAATGCTCAGCCCACTCTGCTAAGAAGGAAACTTCTCGACTCTGTGTAACTGCTCAGATGTTAGTTGTGTATGCAATGTCACAGTCAATTTAGACTAGTAATCGTGCTAGAATTTGCTTATTTTAAGTAGTGAGGGTTTATTGCTATACAGTGTATTTATCAGTATTTCTAGACTCCAGCATATACAAATGGACACAGGCGGGAAGTATCACCCCAGTACATTGTGTTATAGTAGGTGGAATGTTTGTGCCTATTTCTTCTAATGAAACATTAGAAGCCATAAAAGTTGAGGAAGTGTGTTGGCTTACCACAGAGAATGTCACTGATACTTGTTTTCATTTTGTTGTATATGGCAGAAAGGAACTGCTAATGAACTGCCCATCAAGGTTGACATTGATGGCAGTCAAATGAACCTTAGAAAGTCTATTGAGGTTGCCAGCATGTGCTTTAAAGGAGGAAGCTTAACCGATGAATACCAGTGAAGTGTCTGATGCATTATCAAGAAGATGCAAGAAGATTTCACAGCACCCACGCAGTGTGAGTTTTTTCTGACTGACGCATTTCGCTGGGTAAGTCTCTGTATCCACAAGTGAAGGTGACTATCAGATGAGGTAAGACCAAGCCTCAGAGACAGTGTGATAGACAGCAATAGAGGGACAGGATGACAGTGGAGAAACGGTAAAATGTAGGAGTGTTTTGGCAACGATCGAATAGCCTACAAATTAGAGGAAATCTTGGAGGATCAAGTTTGCTTTTTTGATGCTACTATAGACAAGATTAACTGAGTAGTGACACAAACCACCTTCACACATTGGAGAGAACTCACTTCTCGGAAACATTGAACACACTTCTACTATCACTTCCATTTCATTGTAAAAGGCATACGATTCTTTGGAAAAGTGAAGCAGCTCCTCTATCCCCCTATAATCTCTCGGAGGTGTGATAACTATTGTAGTATGCAGATGGAGTATACAAGAACTTACCTGTGGACAATCCAAAAGAGAAACAAAGGACTAAACCTTCTATTTGGATAATCGGACCTGACACAAAAATCACTTTTCACAGGCGGTACCACAGTGACTAATCAGAACAGCAATTCCAATATAAATATTGAGCAAACAGGCAATGTGGCAAAATTGGAGGAATGCCCAGAATAAGTGCAAAGTATCACACCTATGTAGATGCCTGGGAGTGAAGACAATCCAATGATACTTAAATCCCACAAACGTTCAGTGAAGGACAACCTAGAACATCCAAGGAACTCAACTCTTGGGAAAGAGTTGGTTTATGAAAAGAGAAATACATTTTAGAGGTCAGACTGGAAGTGGGAAATAATATAGCAGACCAGTTTCTCTTAAAGATTATGTCAACCCTAAGCAGTAAACATGGCTAATTTAAATGGTGATCTTCATACATATCCTCCTGTAGGACCAAAATTAAACATGTTATGTATATTATGTTATCTTTATTTGTTTAACACACAAATGCAAAGTGCCTTTGCATTAAAAGCACAAAACAACTAAAAACGTACATGTAAAACATTATGAAATTTAATGGAGCCCAGCCAATGTGTACGAGCTGAAGATAGAAACTTCTGGTCCCCACAAAGAGGTCCCTAATAAAAACTAGAAGAGAGGGTTAAAGCAGAAAACAATGGTGGCATCGATGAGCATTTTGAGAACATGCATGGTCACTGACAGCACACATATCCTCCATATAAACAAAGACATACAGACATACTAGTGTGCATTGAAGTTCATGTAACCAGAGCCATCTTAGACAATGGATCTCAAAGAAACAATTTCAATGAATAGTTTTAGCAGAACTACCTGAACTCTTGGAAGATTGTGCAACTGAAGGTTTAAATCTAGTTGATGATGGATATTCTAATGGGAGGCAGTGTATATACTGTAAGGTAAACATTAGAATATCCACAAAAGAAGAACCTTTGCTACACCTTCTTATATTACACAATAAAATCTAAAATTATTCTCATAACTATACAACATTGTTAAAGCAAATCTTCATCATTTCTTTTCAGTGAGAGAGATAATAATAAGAAATGTACTTACTGCTCTGCGGGTCCAAAGTAGCTCCATATTCAGTTAATAAGATAATGCTTTAGTTAGATCGTGTAGATGTTGTTTCTTGAAAATCAGCTTTAATGGCCATCGGGTGATGAAATATATGGGGCATAATAGTAAAATCTGAGACAAATCCTGAGCACCACTAACCCTATTAGATAATTCTGAACAATTTAGAAGTTTCATAGTGTGTTATTAGACAGATCCTTGGATTTTGAAAAGATTCCCTACTGCTATTTGATTCCAGGGCAAAGGCAAGGCATGGTTACAGCTTATTTCATCAATCCTAAAGAGACTATGCGGTATCCTGTAATTCTTTAGATCTGACATTGCACTTTGTTTCTCTTTTGCTACTTGAGTAAAACGTTTGAATCATTGGACCAAGACAGATTCTAGTCAATAATAGTACGAGAATGAGCATCCCTAATCCACCTTAAAGAAATAACAAATTCATCACTCATATTGTAATTAAAGTCCCATCCTGACACATCTTTATGTCTTTAAGAAAAAATAACATTCTTTATTCTGCTTTACTTGACACATATATCAGGCATACCTCCATCAAGACTACCAACAGAAGGGATTCTGAAGCCAGTTACGGATCCTCTATTACCATCACATCCCCCTTCCCTGAATCTTCCACCTTACATCGCAGAGCTGGAACAGTCTATACCATAAAAAGACATTCATACATTTTTACCTCAAAGACCTTGAAGAAAACAACCATTGAGGTCCTCCCTAAATAGCATTAAGCCTAATTAGGTTTTTGAAGTTTAAATAGGCTTCCCTATCAACAAAATCCGCTCCCCCCTCATTCATTTGTTATTGATCAACGTCCTGTTGTGATCATAATTTATCCTAAAAAGAAAAAAAAATTTTTTAACTAAATGCAATTACTTTGGTGTTTGAAATATTTATGTTAAGCTTCGTCCGTTTCACATTCTCTGACACTTCTGAGAATGGATGAGTTGCAAACTCAACCTCTAATAAGCTCCATGAAAGGTCCCAACAATAGACCCCCACAGTGACTGGAAGAAACTCTGCTAAGTCTGAAAGTTTTGATGGAGTTGTGTACGGAGCGTAGACCTTGTTAGGCCAGAGTAGTCACTATAAAGTCCTTAGGCAAAAGTTCTGCCAAGTAGAGTAGTTGGAGTTGATAAGAACAAAGAATTTTTTTCATAAAAGAGCTGCCCTCAATAACGAGACATCAACAAATTCTCAATATATTTAAGAAAGAAGTAAAGATCTTGCCTTTCAAGGTGGCCTTGATGAGCTTTCCTACAAAACCAACTGACAAGCAGGTATTTCTACTGGTTTATTCTCTAGGCACAAATCAAAATATGCCAAATAAGGTGCATACACATTGAGGGCATCCAATACACACCTGAAAACAGGAGGATCTTAAAAGCATTCCTTGAATGGTCTATGTTGTTCGGTAGGTGTAATAATGTTCTAGAGAATACAAGGAAGAGGGGAAACAACCTGACTTCTAATCTTCTTTTTGATTTGTTATCAAGTATCACCAGGTTTCAATTGAGTGCATGTTGGTTGATAGAACTGCAATCTTATCTTTCAGGTAGTGCTAGGGCCTTGTTTGAACAATCTTGTGAGCTGGGCTAAGGCTTTTATTTTATTGTGTCTGCACTGAAGGCCAGTGCATATTCTTTAGCACCGGATACAAGTGTTCTGTTTGGCAGGTTCACAGCTACTCGTACACAGCTGAATGTTTGGAAACTTGCCATTGAGAACATTGGCTTTAGAGTTGTTTGGCAAAAGCAAGTTGCCACAATCCGGTTTTGCCTGAATCCTGGCATGCTTTTGTTCGCCTGCGAGAGGTCCTCTGTAACTTTTGTGTGGTCAGGTTCTCTTTACATCTTCTTCTGCCTTATGGAATCGCTGCATGCCTGTATATGTCTTCTACGCTTGGCATGTTGAAGTTGCTTGCATATGGCATGTGGTGCCCATGAGGGCACTAATATTTAAAGGTACAGTACTTTTAAAGGAGACATGAAAGCTAGATTCTTGCATCATAAATCTCAGACGCACCAGAGCACCCATGTGTGCTGGTCTCAATCTAAGAGAGTTGAAAGTCTTCCTTTTGCTTCTCACTGATCTTCTGCCTCCTCTTCCCTCTGATTCTTGAGGAGTGTGGTGGTGGCTTCCAACAGCATTAATGCAACAAGTGCCACCCTGTGGTGTATTGGCCTAAATGCATAGGCAGCAAATATTTATACAACACATTTTGGGACACTGAATGTGCCTATGCTGACTGAAAAGCGAGGGTCACTATAAATGGTGGGGAAGCGGTTAGTGCAAAGATGTTATTGTGTGAGCGGATTTGCATACTTTATGATGATAGGCCCACTGTGGTTCACAGAGCTTCCTACTTTTCTTTCGGATATGCTTAAATATAGTTTTTCATGCAAGTGTTAGTAGTTGCTTATACCAGATATGCATTTTGCTCCTGACTGTGCAAAAGTCCAGTTTGCATGGAACGTTACATACTTAATGCAGTTTTTGAGAAAAATATATGAAGATCGTGGAAAAAACTTTATAGCTTCAACTGCCCTGAAATATAATTTCTCTTTTCACAAAAAATGGCAATGATACAATAATTATATCACTATTAATTGTTGCCAGATATATAGCACACACCCTTTTGTGCCCCCCGCATGAATAATAATAATAGATATTTTGCCCTCTGCTGAGGGTGCTAAAGGCTGTTAACATCTGGCAGCATGTGAGAAGCAAGAATGTTAGCACCCTTCGATTAATCTCACCCAGCACGGGCAGATAAGCACGCTGTTAGAAATGGGGTCTCTAGTTAGCAGTCGGTTTGCACCCTGTCCAAGTAGGGACCCTCACTCTAGTCAGGATAAGGGAGATACCCATTCAGATAACCCCTGATCACCCCCTAGGTAGCTTAGCACAAGCAGTCCGGCTTATCTCAGAAGCAATGTGGAAAGCATTTGCACATAACACACAGTAATAAGTGAAAACACTACAAATGGACAGCACACCAGCTTCAGGAAAATAGCCAATATTTATCTATATAAAACAAGATAAAATACGATAAAAATCCAACATACAGTAATAAAAATATGAGTTCTGCAAGATTTACTCAAAAATACAGTTCCTTGAACTCGATAGCTCCACCTGGGGCTATCACGGCGTCGTGATCAACAAAACCAACAGTTCAGGCTGGCCGCGGCGTTGCAGGCCAGCTTCGGTGTCGGGAAGACCCACAAACAGTATCTCAGATTTGCAGGGTGGTGTGATCCTCGCAGTGAGCTCTGGAGAGCGGCGTCACTGACGTTGCGGTGTCGGGTCTGGAGTCAGTGCAGGAGTCTTCAGGCCCTTGAGGTCACACACGTTGCAGATCGAACTCCAGGATGAGAAAGTCAGGTGCGCCGGTGTGGATGGCGTTGGGGCTGTGGTGCGAAGTGGGACGATGCTACATGCGGTGCTCACAGGTCACGGTGCAGGCAGCGGCTCGGTGACAGCATCCAGTGGCGTCGGTGAGACCAGGACTGCGGTGTGAAGCGGGGCGGGGCGACGTGCGGTGTCCACAGGTCACGTAGCAGGCAGCAGCGTCATTGTTGCAGAAGCGCTGTCATCGGTAGGCCCAGGCCAGCGGTGCGGGACGGGACAGTGCTTCGTGACCCTCATGAGCGGTGTCCCCAGGCCACGGTGCAGGCAGGATGCTTGGTGATGACACAGGAGTCGATGATGCTGGCGCCGGTGGACCGGTGCTGCGGTGTGGGACTGTGCTTTGTGTACCTCATGAACTGTGTCCCCAGGCCACGCTGCAGGCAGCGGCGGCTGTGTCAGCAGGAGTGGGGGTGTCGGGGATGCCCAGGCTGCGTGGTGAGCAGGTGATGCCGAAGTGCGAGGCCCACACGTCACGTTGCGAGCAGCGGCTCGGTGAAGTCATCTAATGACGGCGTCGGTGAGACCAGGGTCGCAGTGCGTAGCGGGGCAATGCGGCTCCATGCGGCGTCGGCAGGTCACGGTGCAGGCCAGCGGCGTCGTTGCCGGCGTTGCAGTGGTTTCTCCTCTTGAGCAGCACAAAACACACAGTTCCCAGTGCTGCAGGTCGAGGAAAGTGAAGTCTTTGGTGTCCCTGAGTCTTCCAACAGGAGGCGAGCTCTACTCCAAGCCCTTGGAGAACTTTCGAAAGCAGGACACACAGCAAAGTTCACCCTTTGCACTCTTCTCAGGCAGAAGCAGCAACTGCAGGCCAGTCTAGCAAAGCAACACAGCAAAGAGACAGTACTCCTCCTTCAGCTCTTCTGCTCTTCTCCTGCGCAGAGGTTCCTCTTGATTCCAGAAAGATCCTAAAAGTCTGGGGTTTGGGCTCTTCTTCTTATACCCAGTTCTGCCTTTGAAGTTGGCAAACTTCAAAGCAAAGTCTCAAGTGTTTGCAAGATCCTTTCTTGTCCAGACCAGGCCCCTGATGCACTCCAGGGGGTTGGAGACTGCATTGTGTGAGGGCAGGCACAGTCCTTTCAGGTGTGAACAACCACTCCTCCCTCCTCTCTGCCCAACTGCCAAACTGACCCACACAGACAATCCACAAACAGGCAGAGTCACAGATCGGTATACGCAAGAAAATGCCTACTTTCTAAAAGTGGCATTTTCAAACAGACAATTTAAAAAACAACTTCACTAAAAGATGTATTTTTAAATTGTGAGTTCAGAGACCCTAAACTCCACATTTGTATCTGCTCTCAAAGTGAATCTTCGCTTTAAGGATATTTAAAGGCAGCCCCCATGTTAACCTATGAGAGAGATAGGCCTTACACAGTAAAAACCGACTTTGGCAGCATTTCACTGTTAGGACATATAAAACACACTAGTCCTACCTTAAACATACACTGCACCCTGCCCATGGGGCTACCTAGGGCCTATCTTAGGGATGCCTTACATGTAGTAAAAGAGAAGGGTTAGGCCTGGCAAGTGGGTACACTTGCCTAGTCGAAATGGCAGTTTACAACTGCACACACAGACACTGCCGTGGCAGATCTGAGTCATGTTTACAGGGCTACTAATGTGGGTGGCACAACCAGTGCTGCAGGCCCACTAGTAGCATTTGATTTACAGGCCCTGGGCAACTCTAGTTCACTTTACTAGGGACTTACCAATAAATCAAATATGGCAATCATGGATAAACCAATCAACAGTACACTTTACACAGGGAGCATATGCACTTTAGCACTGGCTAGCAGTGGTAAAGTGCCCAGAGTCCTAAAGCCAACAAAAACAGGTCATATAAAATAGGAGGAAGGAGGCAAAAAGACTGTGGATGACCCTGCAAAATGGGCCTGATCCAACACACGCCCAATCTCCATGCCTGCTTCATGTCCTTCACAATCTCCCTCGACCTACATACAATGCAGTGTAGGTAAACAAACGTCAGTCAATACTCACACTGTAAACATACTGATTTCCAGAGTCATTAGTCTACACAGGTGTAAAGATGATGACACACGTAATCTTGTATTTCTTAAGTTTATTTTCTCAAGCTGGTCAACGCTTCCTTTCTCAACCGTCTCCAACATCAGAATGCCCACTTCCTTCACCCACGTTCCACCTACCCACATTCAACATTCCACCCCTCAACCTTCCACTGTACTTAAACATACAACACACTTTCCCTCCTTAAAACAAAACTAACAAAAGAAATATCAAACACTAAAATACATATAACAACAGAATACAGAAAATGTAGGGTAAATCAAAACATAATGTAAACACCATAAATTTTTTCTTAAACAAAGTCTTTGAGCTTTGCAGGCTGTCGTCTCGTCCTGACATAGGACTTTACACGTGACGCAACAGAATTATAATTCACAGGATGATAATTCACAACAGAATGATCATCCATAGTAACATTAACATTACTGTCATCCAACTCCATATTAGCCTCTCCTTCACAAGAACCATTCTCCATGACTTCCTGTTGTTCACAACTTGCCCCTTTTTTTATACAATCACCAGATTGCATCCCACTTCCAAACATAACTAACGGATCAGTTCCACAATTTCCGTCATGATACTCACAATTACCAGCACATTTTGCCAATCTGCTGACATTCCACACTTTACCATCCTGTGTAACAACACTTTTTTTGAACACTTTCATAACCTTCAAAGCCCTGCCAAACTTAGACGCACCTTTCCTCACAAAACCTGGTTCACTCACCTTTACCCAATCACCCACCGAAAAACTAGGTTCCTTCACCTTCCACTTGTCATCATATCTCTTCTTAAATTTCTCTTGTTTCCCCCTCACCCTTTCTCTAACTTCCTCCACTGAGATATTCTCCCAGTCCTTACTCAGTTTCTTCTTAAACCACCACGAACACAATTTAGACACAGGATGTCTTCCTTTCAGTAATTTGAATGGACTCACTTCCGTAGTACTTTGCGGGGTAATGCAATAATACCACAACTTCTCCCTTAATTTCTCTTTCCACATTCCCCCAAATCCTCTTGCCCAGCAAATACTATCCTTAAGAACTCGATTGAATCTCTCTACTTGACCATTCCCTTGAGGATCATACAGAGGTGTAGTAACATGTTTGATATTACTATATTTAAAAAAACTTTGCATTTCACCAGAAGTCAGTTGGACGCCATTATCCGAAATCAACACTTCCGGATATCCTTCCCTAGCAAATACCTCCTTGAAAACCTCAATAATAGCTGCAGATGTCGCCTAGGAAACCAACTTCACCTCTGGCCATTTGGAAAAATAGTCAATTAACACCAAAGCATAACGTGTATCTGTTGGAAGAGAAATAAATGGGCCAGAAACGTCAAAACCTAACTTCTGCCACGGACAATTCAGGCGCCTGTATTATTTCCTTTTTTAATCCTCTCAAATGCATTACTCTGTTTTTCTGTCCATACATACTGGACTCCTTTACGCGTAAGCTCCCTCAAAGGCTCCATTTTTGTAGCAAAATTCTCAATAAATTTGCTATAATACTCACACAAGCCAGTGAATGATAATAATTTTTCACGATCGTCAGGAGCAGGAGCATTTACTATTGCTTCCACTAGGGATCGCTTTGGTACAACACCTTCTCCCGAAATTGTATGACCTAGGTACTCAACAGATTTCAAGAAGAACTTGCAATTCTTCTCCCTTAAAGTCAAACCATTCACACTCAACACTTTACAAACATTTTCTACATGCAGTTTGTGTTCAACTTCATCTTTTGAGAAAATTAAAACATCATCCTGAAAACACTTCACATATTTGTCCATGTCTTTAAACAAATGAAACATTGCTCTTTGGAAGACTGACGCTGCTGACGCCAATCCAAACGGCATCCTCTTAAATTGGTATAACCTTTGCGGGGTGATAAACTCAGTGAGATGTCTAGAGTCTTCCGTTAATTCAATTTGGTGATACGCCGATCTCAAATCCAGTGTGGAAAAAATATTCGCCCCCTCCAACATACTATTGACCTCATTTATCTTGGGTAAAGAATGGCAATTCACAATGATGTTAGCATTTACAGCTCTCAGATCCACACACAGTCTCAAAGAATTGTCAGATTTTCGTGCTAAAACGATCGGAGAAACCCACTCAGAAGATTCAATCTCTTCTATCACACCCTCATTCACCATTTCTGATAAGATCTTCTTTAATTCTTCTCTGACACTAATGGGAACATTCCTAAGTTTCTGAATTACAGGTTTGGTATTAGCCTTGACTTTAATTCTGTGGCTGTAGTTGGTCAATTTGCCCAATTTACTAGTGAAAACTTGTGGAAACTTAGAAGTAACCCACTCTGTTGCCTCCCTTGACTCTATCACTAATACAGGTTCACTACACCGGGGATTCAAAATTATACCCAATCTTCCTTGGTCCCTCCATCCTAGGACATTAACCCCCTTAACTGCAACATACAATTTAATATTTGCACGTCTCTCTTTAAAAGTGATTGGAGTTTCCATGAAACCAGTCAGATCAATAGTCCTCCCTTCAAAACTTTCAGCAATAATATCTAAAATAATCTTGTGTAACAATTGTCCAAGGTGACCCCGAGTCTGCCATTAACTCCAGCCTCCTCCCAGCGATTTGTACCTCACATCTAAGTCGTTTTATCCGTTCGCACCCTATTTCATCCCCATGCTTGAGTGACAACACCATGCCCTTTTGCTCATTATCACCCTTCAGCCAATCATCACCACCTTTACCACTACTAACACACGCCATCTTCCCTTTGGCAACATAGTTACTTTTCTTGAAATCTTTACATACCCGAGCAAAATGTCCCAACCTTCCAAATTTCATACATTCTTTTCCAACTGCCGGACATTGGGGCGACGATGCAAGATGGTTCACACTACCACAACGGAAACAGGATAGTTTCTCCACCCTATCTTGTCTCACCCATTTCTTACCAACACCAGAATTCTTGAAACCAGGATTACCACTCGAATTATTACCCATCATTGCACCCACCACCTCAGATTTTATATTATTAACTTTATCGACATCCTGTACAGATCTCATCCACTTCTCAGATTGCTCTAGAGCTTTCGCAGTAGAGATTACGTCTTGCAATTTAGGATCCCCCATAACCCACAGATGTTCTTGGATCTTCCTGCTTTTCACATGCACTATAATTTGATCCCGTATCATCTCATCAGTCATATCACCAAAATTGCAGTGTATAGATAATCCTTGTAGTGCTGTTAAAAACTCATCAAATGTCTCATCAGAATGCTGTGCCCTGGTATAAAACTTGAATCTATTTAATGCTAGACTTGCAGTAGGTTTGAATCTCTTCTCCAATCTCATTAGCGCTTCCTTGAAAACGTCCACTTCTCCCTCCGTGTGATCTGGTAACAGTACTGGGGGTAAAGTTCTGAAAACCATCTGCCCCTCAGAGCCTAAACAATGTAATAAAATATTTTTCTTCCTATCTTGTGACATTTCGTCATCATCAATAGCTTTCATATAAGTCAAAAACTCTTCCTTCCACCTAGTCCAATGCAATGGTGGTTCTCCCTCGTTCTGTAAAAACTTTGCAGGAGGTTCAAACTGCATCTTTTCTCCCTTTTCCTTTTAATACATATATTTATATATAAAAAGAGGGGAGAAAAAAAATAAAAATAAAAAGGAATTTATGTAAGTGACTTTAGTTGTTCATAAAGTTAATGAATATTTGTCACAAAGATGTTCCTTTTCCACATTTTTCCTTTAAAGTCCTTCTTTAGTGACAATAATTGAAGAAACAGTCCGATAGTCCCCTGTTTGTGTCTAGGAGACAAAGTCCCGGCTCCGCCCAGAACAATATGCAGGGAACAGCACAGATGGCAGGAACAGCAAGAAACAGGTGTACTCCAGCACAGGGCTACGCAAACAAGTAAGGTATATTCCTAATGTAATCCTCAATACGGCAGACTTCCACTTAAATCCAATCCGGTACGATGTGAGGATTCGCTACCGCGCGTAGAGCACAATATGTACAACACGCGCTAGGATCCAGAAAAGGATGTCGCGCGGCGCGTTGTTCAAACTAGGCCGCGTGACCGAACCCACAACGGCAATTCAAACAGGCAGGCAAAGGCAGCGAAGAAGGAAGAACAGAAAGCACAAAAAATAAATAAAAACTGAAAGCCACCTTCACTGCCGTGCCTCCATATCGCGCACCTGTTCAATTCATGTGTTTCCTTCTGTTGAAATTGCGTGAAGTACTTCTCCTTCACCTCCTCTGTAGTGTGCGCCCGGAGCACGTCCTGTCAATCCTTTAAAAGTCCACTACTTTTTCCATTGAATCTTCCTTTTCCTCGTCGCCAAAATGTAAAGATGATGACACACGTAATCTTGTATTTCTTAAGTTTATTTTCTCAAGCTGGTCAACGCTTCCTTTCTCAACCGTCTCCAACATCAGAATGCCCACTTCCTTCACCCACGTTCCACCTACCCACATTCTACATTCCACCCCTCAACCTTCCACTGTACTTAAACATACAACAACAGGGTACTAACTTCATTTATTACATAAATCCATTGTCACTCATTTTGCATAGTGTGCTGGATGTACAATTTTAACCTGGTTCCTGAAAGATATACACAGTTTGTAGCAGCAATCTCTCAGCCAACTTAGCATGCTTACATGTTATGTATGACAGGTAAAATATTTACATCTTCATAGAAGTTTAAGAAGCATTTTTTTCAAACTGAAGCAAGATAAACATGTCAGGTAGGTAGATGAGTTTCTTGTACAGATTAAAATCGTTTGCAATAAATGAAATGACTAGAAAATAAATGCTCAAGCAATATAAGTGTGTTTCACCTTACATACAGAAAATAAAAGAGAATTATTAGGCACAGCCACACTTCAAAGTCATATAAAATGAATATGGGTACCTTCAAACATCTTTGCAAATGTATGAGATTTATTGCAGATTTATGCTAAAGGCAGCTTGTACATTTTATACTATTTCCAGACACATAAATACTAACTTAAAAAAGTACAATACAAACAGCGCATTTATTTGATTCACATTTAAAATACACACCATTCTAAAGTCAATCTCCCTAAAAGGTTGTTGTAAAAACTTTTTTCATAGATCGAGCAAATAAGGACATAAACATATTTTTTTCTCAAAGATTCAATTGCCAAGTTGTATTGTTCACTTCCAATTTTAAACATACACCCTCAATGTGTAAAACAAGTATTACCGTAATCATAAAAAGTCATCCATAGGAGAGCATTAGTTGTTTTCGTTATTGCTCTCATTTGAAATCTTTTGATTGGTTAGCTCCCATATGCTTCTCTTCTTTTTGTGTGTTAGCTGCTCCCTGGAGCAGTTACCAAGTATATGTGTTTTTCTTCATCTTTGTTATTCCATGTCTTTTTTGCTGCACACTATTTTGTTTTTATTTTATAAGCGTTTCAATATTGCTATAGATGTGCTTTGTACTTTTCTACTTTTAACACAGGCACACGGTTTCTTGTTTTTGTTGCTTTCACCCTTTCTGCCGTCCCTATTGATGTTTTAGATACTGTACTACTCTGCACCACTCTACTCTACTCTATTTCACTCTACATCACTCCGTTCCAATCTACGGCAATCTACACCACTCCACCTTATGCCACTCTATATTACTTACACTCCACTCTTCGTCTCTACTCTGTCACTCTACTCTATTCCACTCCATTCTACTCTACACCAGTCTCCTCTATGCCACTCTACTCTATGCCATTCCACTGTACGTCACTCCACTCTATGCCACTCCATGCTACTCTACTCAATGGCGTTCTGCTCCATGCTATTCTATGCCTCTCCACACAAAGCTGATTTTCTCTACTCTATTCTACACCAGTTTTTCCCAAACTGTGGGTCACTATCCAGTGGTGGGTTGTGAGCTTATATTTGCTTGGTCGCAAAAGTCTAACCAATAAATAACGAAATAAAGATGCCCTTAAAATCTGTGTTTACCTTGTCACATTTGCTGGTGATTCAAAACAGAGGTCACATATCAGGTTGCTTTATCCTCTTAACATGGGGAGTGGTGTTTACTTTTCTTTCTCTGACTGCAAAGTGAGAGAATTATATGACCATGTAGGATGTTGTTTTTTGCAATACACAACAAAATGCAAATACCTGTAACTATGCATCCAACAGTTAGGAAAGCATAAATGAAGCACTTTTTTGTAATGCTGAAGTGTGCTGGAAACAGAGATTTTAATAGGATCAAAAACAAATCAAGGCACTTACTTGGTGATGCACAAATGATAAATGTTCACAGAAACCCGATTTCCACACATTATCATTTCTGTGCTATATAGTTTTATCAATAAAACTATGTCTGTGCAAATTTAGTAGTCATTTCCATGGAAAATTTACTGTATGTAAATAAGGATGTGCTACCACATTATGGGGGTCATTCCTACCCTGGCGGTCCGAGACCGCCAGGGTAGGGGACGGAGGAAGCACCGCCAACAGGCTGGCGGTGCTTCTGGGGCTATTCTGACCGCGGCGGTAAAGCCGCGGTCAGAAAAGGGAAGCCGGCGGTTTCCCGCCGGCTTCCCGCTGCCCCTGTGAATCCTCCACGGCGGTGCTGCAAGCAGCGCCGCCATGGGGATTCCGACCCCCTTCCCGCCAGCCTGGTTCTGGCGGTTTTCACCGCCAGAACCTGGCTGGCACGAACGGGTGTCGTGGGGCCCCTGGGGGCCCCTGCAGTGCCCATGCCACTGGCATGGGCACTGCAGGGCCCCCCTAACAGGGCCCCACATTGATTTTCAATGTCTGCTTGGCAGACACTGAAAATCGCGACGGGTGCAACTGCACCCGTTGCACACCAGCTACTCCGCCGGCTCCATTCGGAGCCGGCTTCATCGTTGCTGGTGCTTTCCCGCTGGGCGGGCGGGCGGCCTTTTAGCGGTCGCCCGCCAGCCCAGCGGGAAAGTCAGAATTACCGCCGTGGTCTTTTGACCGCGGTACGGTCTTCTGGCGGTTCCCGCCAGGCGGGCGGCGACTGCCGCCCGCCAAGGTAGGAATGACCGCCTATGTTTTAGTTATATTAAAAGTTGCCTCACCTCGTATCCATTAAAGCTAGGTTAGTCACTAAAGTTTGTTGATCTAAAAAGTGTGTCATGTTTCCAACACATCTGGGAACCACTGCTCTACACCTCTCTCCTCAATGCCACTCTACGCCGTGCTACTAACCCTTAGTGATGCTGCACAGCAGCCACATTTCTGTACAAAATGAGTAAAAAACATTGGAAAAACCAGTAGCTCTCACATAGGCGAGACTGACTGGGTTTGCTCATGCTTGCTAGTTCTTACTGGGAGAGTCTAGCCTCTATAAGACTGTCTCAATACATGTTATGACACTGTCCAATCATGTTAAGAAAAGTTTGTTTTACAGACGTTTGCAAAAAGTGCCTGAGTTTTAACAAACTACTTTTTAAGAGTATTTATAGATTGGATAGCTGATAATCTGTAATAATTTTCATGTATGTTATGCAATATAGGATTAGGAAATAGAGTTATGTTCAAATGCTTCTGTATAACTTTATCAGTGAGAAAATTGTTAGGAAAGACACGGTGCTCAGTTCACGTTTCCAGGCGTTTTTATTAAAACTTCATGCTTGTCTGAAACAGCCACCACAACAGAGCCTGCTCCTCCTGCTGCTCTCTTCAAACTCCCACTGTTGCCTGGTTGTAGGCATTCTTTGTGATGTTCCCAAGAATCCATTAGGTACATCACAGTTAAAGTCACACCACAACACAAAAGCCAACAAATACAATAGAATAAAGTCTAAAGGAATCAGTGAAGAAAAATCCAATGTGAGCTGTTGTTGACAGTGAAGGTTTGAAGATCTTAAATTGAAATGAAATATGTATTTGATAAAAATGTTATGAAGATTTCAAATTGTAAAAACTATTGACCTATATGACAATATTGGAGTTGCTTTACAGTTTACTCTAGTGATGATAGGCCCTCTGTATTTGTTGGAAAAACTCTTGATAGCACTGCTAATGCTCATGCTTCTGCTTGCTTATTTAGCAAAATGAAAATTCCAGTTACTTGATTGTCAACAATAACCATAAATAAGGATAAGTGGTGACATATTTAATTGTGGGCCTAGAACAGGAAAAAGACGTCATGTTATTTTTATAAATGTATCTGTCAGCTCTTCATCTTATTATATTCTTATAAATGTTTATATTTTCTTTGTATGTCCATTAGTGTCATGGATAAAACGGTCAAGTCATCAGTGTATGCAATATTACTAACCCTTACATCACCAAGCATAGGGGACAGTCTGTGATCATGGTCTGAATAGTCTTTCAAGTTGGCCATATATGGAGGAAATAACAGTGGTACTAAGATGTACTCCTGTTTGAAGCCATTAGCAGTGTGAATTAAAGGGGAGAGTCCTCTCTAGTTCAACCATTTATCTTGAATCCAAGTGTGTAAGTGCAGTTCAACTAAAAGGTGGAGGAGGGTGTGATCAAGTCTACATAAATCGCTTGGACCAAAGACAATTCCCATCAAATGTATCAGAGGCTGAGGTTTAATCGATATAACAAACAAACAGTTTACTGTGTGTTCCTTGAAGAAGCATTAGTCACCACCAACTACTAGGCCATTATGCTATTAAGTGTTGACCAGGTACCAGAAAAGTCAGTTTGTGAGAATTTAAGCAATTCCCATGCAGTTGCGCATTCAGAACATTTCTGTGAGCGTTTTTGTTGTAGAATTAAAAGGTGAGAGGAACTATCTTTTGGAAAAATAGAATTTAAAAAACTCTGTCTTTTGGAAAAATAGAATTTAAAAACTATGTCTCCAAAATCTAAAGAACTCCCCAAGAATGTCTAAATATAACCTTTTTACTTCACAAACCCATGAAGAATTATGCTATAAATATGCATATCAGGCCGTCAAAGTCTAGAAGGACAGTAAGAGGCGTTTTACATCAAGTTAAATCTGGTAGAGGATTAATGGGCCCGATGTACTAAAGCAATTTGTAATTGCAAACCCTGTGAATAGCAAAATTACAGGGATTGTGACTGCAAATTACATTTAAAAATTACACACCTTTTGCGACTCTGAAAATGTTTCTGAATCACAAAAAAAAGTTTGGCAACTCATTTTGGATCACAACTAGTAAGCGATGCAATGAGTTGTCTCTCCTGATTGTGATTCGGTACAAGCTGTTATCAATGGTTTGCATCAACAATTGCACAAATCAAATGTTACCGACTCGCAAAGGAAGACATAACAGAATAGCAAAGGAAAAGGTGCTCCTGATGGACAGCTTAACCTTTGAGAATCCTGTGGGAATGCAGGGTGGTGTGGGGGAGGGTGGCTGGCAGTGGACAAGGGAACATTTACCTTGGACCTCAGCCTGCTCCCCGAGATGTTCTCCAAAACCTGAAAACCTCTTTTTCATAATACAGCACTGGTTCTTTTAAGGAGCATCTATTGCTTGAAAAAAGGGTCCTGTTTTGGAATGCAAAGACAGGTATGTGGTCTGCTGCTCATTGCAGGCCACTACCTCTGTGTTTGCAACTAATCACAGGGGGTCATAGATTCTAATTTGCCTAATTAATATTCATTAGGCAGGCCATTCGAGGACCCCCCCCAACTGGAGAATTTACAGTGCGAACTATTGGTAATAAGTCCCATCACAAATTTAAAGACTAGTCACAAAAAGATGGTTCAGAATTTGGGGCCACTTTCTGTAAGCAGTCTTTGATGGCATGTCATGCCATATGTATTTGTAGAGCACACTTTCACCAGCGAGGGAATCCTGACACTGAGCAAGTGTGTATGTTCAACCCAGCCTATGGTGTATATCTTGATTGAAGAGTCAGCTCTTCAGCATTTTATGGAATTCAAGAAGAGTTGAGGAGGCTCGGAATATGAGGTGGGAGACCTTTCTATGCATTAGGATGGGATTGCTTCATCCCACTCAGTCAGGGTTTAAGGCCATGCTACAGTACGGAGTCAGCCCAACTTGGTCAACCACAATCTATTGCTGCAATGACTGGATGAGAAGGGTGTAAAAAGCAAGGAACTGACCTGGTTAAGGTCACTTTTGTAGGATCCCTCGTTTTAGGTTTACATGAAACAGCACTGCTCAAAACCTCATTGGCTCAGAGAACAGTGATTCAAGCACTGAATATCTCTAGACTGGATTATGGGAATGTCCTCTACTGAAACAACTTCAGATAGTCCAGAACACAGCTGCAAAACTATTACTCCCCCCCCAAACCTACCTCTACCGCTCGGCTTCTTCAAGATCCCCACTGGCTTCCAATTGAGAAGCAAATCCATTTTAAAGCTTTATGCTATATGCACAAACTTATGGAACATTCAGGTCCTCAATACCTCAGATCTTTGTTGCTGCCTTACAAGCCAAACCACGCTCTGCCTTCCTGCTATATAAACCTTTCCAGTCTTCAGAGTGAGGAGAACCGCCTATCTGGGTTCTAAGCTGTGAAACTCCTAGCCAATCTCTCTGAGATCATGACGATAGTTCTAGGCTTTTCAAAAGCTGTTAAAAACATGTGTTTTCTAAGATGGGCATGGTGATAGTGTCAGACAGAGATGCCTTGAAGTACTTAGCACATGGAAACCCTTCTCTGGGTAGCCGTGTGCTCTACAAATCTTCAATAATAATAATAATAATAATTAAGAGTGATGTGAGAGAATGCTCTTCGTCCTGATCACATTCTGTCTATACATGTGAGTTGGTGTCCTGTGGAGCGTAGGTGGAAAGAGATGGAGTTGTTCAGGTAGGTGGGCCTTAGGTTGTGTAGTGCCTTGAATGTGTTTGAGGAGTTTGAAATTAGTGTGTTCCTGTATCTGGAGCCAGTAAAGCACTCCGAAAAGCACAGATTCGAGTGAAATGACAGAGAGAGTGTGAGAGAGAGAGAGAGAAAGGAGAGAGTGCAGGTTTGAGAAAGAACAAGAGAGAGAGCAACAAGAGGGGCGCAGGGTGGGATCGTTAGGCGTAGGAGCTTGGTCTGAGAGGGCCTTGATTCGACAGAGATCCAAGCACAGGTAAATCCTACAAGGTTAGGGCAGTCACCTGCTTAATCTACTTAATCTGGCCCTGGATGTCAGAAACCAAGCTCAAGTGTCAGCCAATTAACCAGTTTCCTTCCTAGCTCTGCAATTGAAGGGGTTCAGAGAGACAGGCCTCCTCCAGAAAGTAGCTGCCATAACTGAGTATCTACAATGTTTTCCCTTTGAATGATGAATTTCAAGCTGACAATTAAGCCTTTTAGATTATGCAAATCAAAATAATTAACTTTAGAAATGAAAACAATACTTTTTACATTAACACTAGTCTTCTACCAATAATTTCCTATTATGACTTCAGCTGGAAATGGCTTATTAAAGATTTTAGGCTATCACTGTTTGGTTTATGTTACAGAGTGATGGTATTTGAAACAATACGCTGTTTATCAAAAGCACAGCTGCGCCTCACACGTGCAGTCGAAGCAGATCCCTCCTGTACACGTACTTGAAGCTCAGAACTACATTTAAGCAGTTCCTGAACAGAGATTCAACGAAGTTTACACGTTAGATTGCCACATCCTTAGAAAGTGATGATGGATGCCTTGTTTGTTATTCTAAATGTTGGATAATTGGATAGTTTTAAAGCATTGTGTACAATGTTCCTGATTACTTCATAAACACTCGGGCACGTCGACAAGCTCTAGAGAGAAACTTTTTTATTAGCAAACTAAAACCTTTGAAAAACCAGGGATGAAAATTACAAACATTTTGCACTGGTTTAGCATCACAAAAGAGACATTAAAAACCACAAAATGCTTTTTTACCTAATTAAGAGCATCATTTACAAGGAGCTTGTGCCAACGCTGCATCATTATTTGCAACAAAACAGCGGGACATTCACTGCTCCACATTTACAAAGTGACTCTAGAGGCATCTAGCGTCACTTTTCTCTCCTGTGCGTCGATTTTTCCTTGAACCAGATCCAGCTGCATCAGATAACGACAATGATATGCAAGGTAGGTTTTTGTGCTTAAAAAAACATACAGAACTGATGCAGCCGTATTTACAAGGAAATTGAAAAATGGAGCTTCTTTGGCAAAAGACACAAAGAGTCTCAAATGTTTAAAAAAATGCTTTATCAGACCAGGTGTAAAAATGACGCATCAGCACTAGTACATAAGGAAAACATACAGAAATCAGTCTGGTAAGCTCTAGGACACCATGGACCTATTCCTACTGCAGCTTGAAACCCCAAGAAGACCACTACCGTCATCACCACCTCCACCACCTCCATCATCACCACCATCTGCAGCACGGAGGTAGCGCAAGAGCACATCTATTGACAGCGTACGACACTAATTGGACTCAGGGAGGAAGAGGTAATTACCCATTACTGTCTAAGGAGGGAGTCCATTGTACAGCTGCTCCACCTGATTACGCCAAGACACCAGGCAACAGTGAACAGGGTTACCAACATCCCTCCACATGCAAAGCTCATGGCTTTACTTCACATGCTTGCCTTGGGGTTCAGATAACTGCAGACAGAGTGGCTGGAATCTTCCAGCCATCATTCTACTAATTCCTACCCTCCATTCTGGATGCCATTATCCATTGTACACTCCCCTACATCCTCTTCCCCACCACCCAGCAACTGCAGGAGGAGATCAAACAAGGATTTTATGCCATTGCTGGGTTCCTACATGTGCAGGGGGTTGTGGACTGCACGCATATGCAACTGTTCCTCCTGCTGGAGCTGCACATCTCTACCGCAACAGGAAGCACACCCACTTCATCCATGTCCAGGCCATTGTTGACCATAGTGGGTTTTCACAAATGTGGTGGCAAAATACCCCGGCAGTCTGCGTGATGAATACATATTCCGGCACTCTATCAATAATGACCAATTCCAGGATAGTCATTATGGGAATGGTCTACTTGTAGGTAGGCAAAACTCAAGTACCTAACAGACCCACTGACAATTAGAAATGGGTGGCACAATACATATCTTAGGGGCTGATTCAAGAACCCTTAGCGCCTCCTTGCGCCACATAAGCGCCATTTCTTTTACACTAATGTGGCCCAACAAGGCCAAAATCACTGAACCAAATTTACAAAGTAGCTCAATGCATACATTGCACCACTTTGTAACTTTTTGCGCCACATTATGCCTGCGCCAGACATAATCTATGCAAAAGGGGCACGCCCCATTAGGAGGGCCAAAAAAATGGCACAATGAAATCTGAATGATTTCTTTGCGTCATTTTTTTGGCACTTTTAACGCCTGCTCAGCGCAGGCGTCAAAAGAAGGCATGCCATTGTTTTCAATGGGCCTCAGTGAGCTTTGCAGGATTAATCCTGCAAATCTCCAAACTAGCGTAAAAAAGTTTGACGCTAGTTCCCCTAACTACCACCAAGGTGCGCTCAATGGTGACATTAGGGGGGCTCAAGAAAAGTGGCGAATCACCGGGTGCAGCGCCACTTTTCTTAAAACGGGGCCTTTGTGTCTGCCTACACAGATAGGGACTTCAGTGTGAGGCTCTTCCGCACACATGCAACATGCATCATTTTACATATGCAATGCAAATCCCCAGCCTTATATGTGAATACATCTAAAGCCAGGTTTGCAGACGTTGCATGGAGTAAAGGCACAGAGCAATGCACGGCAGGCAAAAATTCTGGCTCCCATCACTGTGTGCAAGGGTGGTGTCCACGTCCATTATGGGGGGTGTCCGGCGACTCCCACGGTCCATCAGGCATGTCATGGATCCCACATCATGAAATAGGTGCAAAGTGACAACCCACACTTCATGGGCAGGTGGCATGTAACAGTCTAACTGAATAGTAATCATCAAAATCACGCCCATGTCCTATCTGTGCTGTGTAATGTTCTGTGTAATGCAGCACACATCCTTCACTCACCATGCTCCGAAGCAACAACCTTGGGTGGAAGGTGCTCCTGCACACACCAATACAACCCTGCATGCAATGAAGAACCCCTAAAATCCCTGATGCAAGTGTAAATGTGTACCTGCTAGGCAACTTGTGTGAATGTGTATTTGAAAGGAACTTTAAAGTGCTGCATGCCCAAATATTGTAAACTAATACCCCTTATAAGAGATAGGAAGTTGTGTAACTGGACTGCAGAGGACCACTCCCAAATCTTCAGGATCCATGTGTTGATTGTACATATTGGGACAATGCCGTCACACATGTACACAATGTTCCCCCACCGTGACATGCACTCATGGATCTAACAATGGCATTTGTGACACCATGTCACTCAGCTGGTACGTGTGAGTGCATCCTGTATGGATGGTATCACGTCAACTGCCCTGGATAATATTTTACACTCAAAGGCCTGTGCCAATGTACTACAGGCCACCAGCATCATCTGTGAATGGCAATGGACTTAAGCATGTGTCTAAGTAAGCCATGTCCGGTATGTCACCACGTACCCAGGGAGGACCTCCAAGAAAAAAACTCATCCACATTATGGTTCTTCACACTTGTAGTGTGAACACAGAACATCAAATGGACTAGAGCGGTGGCAAATAGCCACCACAAAATTCTTCTGTATTAACATGACGATCAGGATATAGAATTGTATGATATATCTGCACA
Organism: Pleurodeles waltl; assembly: GCF_031143425.1. Classification (NCBI taxonomy): domain Eukaryota; kingdom Metazoa; phylum Chordata; class Amphibia; order Caudata; family Salamandridae; genus Pleurodeles; species Pleurodeles waltl. Next base: position 1,651,244,110 of record NC_090445.1, on the reverse strand, counting down.
TGCACTGCATTTGACATCACATAGATTGAAGAGTCCCCTGTAAACGTCACTACACCAGTATGAGTGCACATCATGTGATTACATCTTCGAAACTTGCACGACAATACCACTACACATAACACACATGGGCAGGAATGTACCCAATCAGTTATCCTAAACATTGAAACTGTCTCTTTTTTTCAGTTTCACCTGAGCAAGGAAATGGGATACAGCAGTGGGTAATGACCCCATATCCAAATCCCCAGACAGATCCAGAGAAGGCTTAAAATCCAGCACATTTCAGGACTGTTGCGGAGAGGACCTTTGGCCTGCTTAAGGGCAGGCTCTGCTTCTTTGACATATCTGGGGGTCAATTGCTCTATTCCACCCTCCGGGTCTGCAAAATGATATTAGTGTGTGCTATACTGCACAACCAATGTGTGCACATGAATGTCCCCTGGAATGGAGATCAACCACAGGAAGGTCAGATGGAGAAGGAGGCAGATGAGGAAGGAGACATCCAAAACATAGCTTCAGGCACTCGCAAACGCACACACGTTGTGCAAAATGTCTTCCCTTGATTCACATGTCTGTGAATGTATCACCAAATCATGTATAACAGTTCTTTCACTTGATAATAAAGAATCAAAACACTATTTGTCTTTTTCGTTTATGTCAGAGTTCCAGAGAACAACAACTCACCCACATCTTGGAAACTATAAGTAGGCCATAACAGTTAGAAATTAGGTTTGAACGTTGTCGTCATCCGCAAAGTGCCAGACACAATTCACTGATCCTTGTAGAGTGTTGTGTGTAGCATGCCCATCTTCGATTCATCAAAGGAAGTTGCATCAGAATAGCAAAGGAAAAATTTTTCCTGTTGGACAGCTTACCCTTTGGGAATTCTGTGGGAATTTTGGGGGGGAACAGGAGGGTAACAATTACCTTGGACCTCTGCTTGCTCCCCCAGATGTTCTCCCAAACAGAAAACCTCTTTTTTATAATACAGCCCTGGTTCTTTTAAGGAACATGTGCTGCTTGAAAAAAATGGTTCCTGTTTTGGGATGCAAAGACAGGGATGTGGTCTGCTATTCCTTACAGTCCACCATCCCTGTGTTTGCAATTAATCACAGGAGGTCACAGATACTGATCTGCCTAATTAATATTCATTAAGCAGGTTATTTGATGACTCCCCCCCAACTTGAGATTTTGCAGTGCGACCTATTATTACATACGTTGCATCAGAAATATAAAGACAGGTCACAAAAAGTTGGTTTAGAATTTGGGGCCACTTTCTGCAAGCAGTCTTTTAGATGACATGTCATGCCATATGTATTTGTAGAGCACACTTTCACCAGCGAGAGAATCCTGACACTGAGCAAGTGTGTATGTTCAACCCAGACTAGGGTGCATCGCTTGATTGAAAAGTCAGATCTTCAATTGTTTTTGGAATTCAAGAAGAGATGAGGAGGCCCTGATGTGATGTGGGAGGTCTTTCCATGGATTAGGATTGGTTTCCTTCATCCCACTCATCAGGTTTTAAGGCCAGCTACAGAACAGACCCAGCCCTACTTGGCATCACCGAACAACAAAACTCCACCTGGATAACAGCAATACTGTAGCCCTGATTTTATTAGACCTGAATGCCGCATCTGATATGGCCAACCACAATCTATTGCTTCAATGACTGAATGAGAAGGGTGTTCAAGGCCAGGCACTAACCTGGTTAAGGTCATTTCTGTAGGACTGCTCATTCCAGGTTTACATGAAACAGCACTGCTGAGAACCTCATCCACTGCCGTTGGGCATACTGCAGTGTTCTACACTTAGCCCGACTCTCTTTAATATGTATGCACGAACCTTGGCGGATATTGTAGAGAGCTGTTGCCTCTCACTTTTTTCATACACGGATGACACCCAGATTGTGGTCTTACTATCTTGCAATGAAAATCATAGTTGTAATTCTTTAAATAGCTGTCTCATTAAATTGATTGCAGCATGAATAGTAATTCACTCAAACTGAATGGGGACAAGACTGAGATTCTCTTGGTGGGCAACCAACCTCACCTTTTGGGGCCTCATTTGTGGTTGGATGCTCTAGGTGTAGCCCCTATCCCAGTCCACGTAGTTAAGATTCTTGGATTTTGGCTGGATAATAAGTTCTCAATGAGCCATGAGATAACTAAGGTAGTGTTCAGTTGCTTTGGGGTGCTGAGATGGCTAAATCTTTGGTTGCCTCCCTGCTTCAGCTCAGAGAACAGTGATCCAAGCACTGAATATCTCTAGACTGGATTATGGGAATGTCTTCTACTTAGGGGTCCCTAAGGCATTTCTGGAACAGCTTAAGATAGTCCAGAATGCAGCTGCAAAACTATTACTTCACTTCCAAAACCTACCTCTACTGCAAGGCAAAACACAGCTGCAGGCACTCACAGAATTTGAACAATCATGCTGTACACAAAACACACATATCAGCAAAATATGTGTCGGAACATGATAAATTCAGATAACTTTAACTGTCAATGTGAGACTTTAGGCAAACAGTGCTGAACAACATCCAAAATAGTGTGCAAGGCAACAACCTTTGCCAAATAGTCCCCCATTGCCAACCCCCAATGGACATGGTGTGCTAATGTAGATAGTGTGCAATTACTGGGTGTGTCTCTTTTACAGCTAGCCATTTGTACAGCATCATACTTGTGTAGGATATTAGAGTCTACCGATAGTATGATGACTCTGAAGTGATCCACATAGTGTGTGCATGGGAACACAGTCCAACCCCTACAGTCTACCTATGCAACATACAAATCTGCAACCACATATCATATCCATTAGGAGATTTCATTTTTACACATACAAATGATAAATACTAAACTTTGACAGTGCCAAAGTGTCTACCTAGTAACAACGTGCCCACATTTGCACCACTAGGCCAAGATGGCAATGGAAAAAGCAGTGATGTAGCCTACCATGTTGGTGTGTTGCAGTCAAATACAAACAATGGCTTCACTCCCATGAGTACAGTCTAATGCAAATGTGAAGACACAACACGTAGATTTTGAGTATGAAACAATTGTCCATTAGAAATCACAAAAAGCAAGGTTCATCCATCCAAGGTACCAGGTACTGATGCATCCCAAGATATGGTGTTTTAATTTGGCTAGAAATTCATAGGTGATCATTGTGTCTCAATGCATACCATCACCCAACTTCAATTATACCCAACACATTACAGACACATAGGGCCTGATTCTAACTTTGGAGGACGGTGTTAAACCGTCCCAAAAGTGGCGGATACACCACCTACCGTATTACGAGTCCATTATATCCTATGGAACTCGTAATACGGTAGGTGGTATATCCGCCACTTTTGGGACGGTTTAACACCGTCCTCCAAAGTTAGAATCAGGCCCATATTGTGATGATGTCAATGGCAAACATATTTATAATTGGACTACACCTGACCAGTTGTGGTTAGACAAACTGGCCTCGTGATCTACAAATAATAGAGTAAGCCTGTGGGTAATGAGAAGGAGCCATTGCAATGTGAATGTGCAATACATATCCTCCAAAACACAAGGCCATGCAGCCGATGATGGTGTAGTACAACATGTTGGTGTGTGTTTGTGAAGGCTCTCTGGTAACTATAGCAAATGTAGAAAGCCAGTTTGTCTCTTGCATGCCACTTACACTGGAGAGTGGCTTAAGCACACAATGTCTCCCCCGAGGGGGTATACTGCAACCACAAGGCATTCTAGGATAGCAAGTTATACAAATATGGGCCTAGGTACCACAGGCCAGTGATGCTGGTGTCATACCAATCTTGGCCCATCTGGTAGCACAAGCCTCTCAACAATATCCATGAGGCCACACAAAGCCTAGCTGTGTGGCTCATCCTGGACTCATAGCTATGGAATACATGAAGGCACCTCACAATGCTCCCTAGTGTTACTCTGTGTGATAGGTGTATTTTAAGGACCTTGTTGGTGCATCATTACTGGACAACCCCCAAGGATAATCAGGATGACTCATGTACACTTATGGATGCCAACATGGAGCTGTAGGAAAGGCTCATACTTGCATTACAGTTCTCTCAACACTTTTCTGTACATAAACCATTCAGAGAATAGTCCTACATGTCCAATGTGAGCGACGGAATGCAGGACACATGGAAACAGATGAGCCAAGGTCACAGCAATGTATACATCCTTGTTCAAGTTCTAATGAGGATCTCGGATACGTTTGGGACTGTGCCAAGCCCACATGAGTCTCCATTACATTGGTGTTGCATGTGAATGCCCACTGCTATGTACAAGCAACACTGTCTTGATGCATAATATAGTAATGGTCTGATATACTCTGCCTTGCTATCAATATTTCAAAGGTCACACCAAGAGATTCATGGTGGTCTAGCATTGCACCATCAGCATGACAAATTGGTGGAAATTGGATATCCTGGGCACTTTCACATGACAGCCAATTTGAAAATGGCTCTCTAAGTGCCACAGAATTCACACCAGGTGCTGTTTGGTAGAAATGCCACAGGTGCACAATGGGATTTTGAACACACTCTGTTGTCCCCCGGGGTCCCTGGAAATGCCTGAAGGTGCTGCACGTACTTGTGCTGACATTCATGACAAAACTGTGGCATAGGGACACTAATAAATACTGGCTGTGGCATTGACGGAGGGTGCACCATCTTGGGCCCATGCTAATGTAAAAATCACTCTGATGTAATAAATGGAGACAGAGTCAAAGACAATCTCTGGAGGTGCACTGGCTGTGCGTTCCCTGAGGCAGCTTCCTGAAGGGAAGAATGGGGGCATATGGCCCCAACAATACATTCCCTTACAGGTGGGTCCAGCCAATCACAGACCTTGCCTGCAAGGGAAACTGTAACCTCCCCACCCCAAGTTGCCCGACAGCCTGTTGCCTGCACTCTGGTACACATCACAGATTGGCAGAAAGCTGCGTTGCCTTAGATGTGGGTGCGCTGACTCCATGCCAGTGCAAGTTTGCAGCATTCCCTGGGGGTATCTTAAGCAATGTAATCAGGTGCCAATACTTATTTGGCGCACAAGGCATCTCTTGTAAGGTATACCGTTGCGTTAGCAAAGGGATTGGGCCCTATAAGTAGTATGATCACAGTAATGCATGCAGTCTCACATATGTATACTGTAAACAAACACATTACACACATGCAAAGACAGAAAGCTGGTCACCTCAACTATTCACAGGCAACACAGCAATCCCTGTAAATGTTTACATGCATTCTACATCACACTACACAGACACATATTTGCACCATTGCGTCAAAAATCAAGACGCATTAGCCTAATATGTGTTTTTTACAGTCATTGCGTCAGACGAAAATGACCCATTCCACCCGACGTGTCTGAATTTCCACATGTTGCTTTGTCAGGCCTTGGGTGAAAACCACAGATTGCCTAGAAGTGTAAATAAAAATAAAAACATCAGCTTAAAATGTGATGCATCTGCACAGGAAATGTGACGTTGCCTTCATTTTCTCTGTTTCTCACAGTCCATTTGTCTGTGCTTGTGTGAGGTGTGTGTTGGTTTTCCTGGAGAGAGGACTGGTGTTTTTGGAGATTGTTGTACTGTCTGCTGTCCCTGTAGTGTCCCTAATGTGTACATTGTCCTTTGTAATAGTATATTTTATTGGTTTGTGCTGTCTTTTGTTGGGTTTACATCTTTAGGCGTATTGTTGTTAGGGGTAGTTTGGGGTTTTTGGGGTTTGTTTTGCCTAAGATTGTGTTTGGGGAGGGACACGTCAGGGAAGGGAAGGGCACCTACCATGAATGCCCAGGACTTTGGTGAGTTTCTGTGGTTAATCACCCACTACCTGCCCAATATGGTAGCCAGTGAAGGCAGAGCAATCCAGGGGTACAAGATGGAGGCACGCAAGTTGAGATGGGAGAAGGTCCGGTACCATAGGCAGAGGCTGATCGACGTAGACCGGACAGCTGACCAACTTAAACATCGCTGGGTGGATGTCATCAGCTAGGAACATGACCTACTCGATTACCTCAGAACCGAAGTTGGTAACTCTGTTGGTAAGTACGCATAGTTTGTGAATTCTTCCTTAGGGCTCATTTGCCTATAGATGGTTTGTGCTCACAGTGTCTGTGGCTCACATATGTTTTAGTGCAAAAGTGTCATGCCCCCACAAAACATTTTTTAAAAGATGAAGCATGCAACAGAGGCATTCAAACAATGGTCTGTCATCAGCCCACACTGACCAGTGGCCATATCATACCTAGTGAACACTTTCTCTGTTTGCACAACGGTGCACATGTAAACAGGTGTGTTGTGCGCAAACTGAGAAAGTGTGCACTTTTCCTTTTAATGGCCTGCCGCTAGGGCATCTGCTTACTTGCACTGCCCTGGGGTATGTGGTGCTGTTCCTATTTATTACACTCCAGTTGATAATGTCTCATGTGAATGAGGCCTGATATGTGTTACTTTAGCCAAAAGTCTGACAAGAGGAGTTTTAAACATCTGAACATATTGCATACATGTTGGTGTTCAAAAAAATAATCTTTGGGGATGCACATGACATGACTGGTCAATGTCTAGAACTATGCAGCACTGACAGACACTGCTCTCTGTTAAATGAAGTAATAAGTGTGGCTAATGTGTGATGTACATAGTATAGTCATGTACATGTAAAGAAAAGATAAGGCACACGTATTGCTATACCTTGCTGAGAGTGGTCTGTGAGTTATTTAGGGTCTAAAAGCCATGAAAGTCTGATACCTTTGAGAAAGTTTGTAGTAGGGAGTTATTTTAACTGGTTCTGCAATGTGCCCACCTGATGTATGTTTTGGCTCATAATATACTTGTACACATCAGCCTTACTTACCAATGTGTGTTATTGAGGCATGTCACATGAGCCATTTGATTTGTTACAAACAGAAGGGTTGCATAGCAAACTGCTATTCATATGTTCAATATGCATCCCTTACACTGAAAAATCCGTATGTAACATGAAGATTTTGACAGAAATGTAGATGTGAATTGTTGGATGTGTAATACCCTCTGACTAATGTCAAGGTGGATATATTTGCTATCATTGAGGAACCACATGATTGATGGTCTGACTGAAGAGCAATGACCACAATGCCACAGTCTGTGAATATATGTGGTATTGGATCCATAGGTGAAGATGGCTGGGGATGGAAAACCTAACAAACGCATTTTAGATTCATACATCTACTGTTATTGCTCACAATGCAATCTCTGTTCGATGTGCATGGCTACTCCACACAGGAAGAGGGCATTCACACCCCAGTGATGACAGCAAGATTCCGGAGCTCATTAACAAACAGATGGTGCAGCATTGTGCTGCAAGCCAGCTTGCTGCACTGCATCATGTTTATAGTGCAGGGATGCGTCGTATTTTGCTGAAATTCCATGAAGCCCTGTACTTTCCTCTGCACTGAAGCACAAAGTGCTGCCTAGCGCCAGTGCAGGCACCCTTGTGCCATGGTGCAAGGGTGTCTGCGTTTCAGGGATGACTGTTCAGGTGCTGGAAGGGACACCTTCCTGCACATAAATAATCATTAATGGTGTTTTCCTCTTTCATGTGTGCTGCAGTGTGCAGCACACATAGAGGAAAAAACAGGGAGAAATAATGTTATTCCTCCCCGTTACGCCACTTTAACGCCACCCCTGAGGTGGTGTAGAAATCTGACAAATTCCCAGCTTTGTAAATCTGGAAATGCATCAGATTCCATGGGTGTTGCTTGGGAACACCTACAGCAACACCTATGGAACGCCACTTTCACGCAGAGTTTTACAAGGCCATGAAAAACCACACAAAGTGGCTTTGCATGGCCTTGTAAATATGGGCTGGCACACTGCGCACCGGAGTGTAAAAAAAATGACACTCCAGTTTCGCAGTATGCCACTAGGGGCTTGGAAATGGGGCCTTATGTGCCATACTTACAGGGTCACGACAACCCATGCAGGGTGGCATTATGTAGTCATTTGAAAATGACCCTGCTGGGAGCGCCACATGATCCTCACAAAAAGTGAAGTTCTGCTGCGACTGAGTTACTAGTTAATACGCCCCTAAGTGTAGGAAGGACAGATGTAAACATTCCACACACAGTAATGCATTTGAAGGGCTCATTCATGTTGTGTTATGCCCCTTACTCTATAGTGGATAAATCAACATTCCTGTCCCCTGTCATCTTCACAGATATGGCAAGGTTTTTTAGACCAAAGGATGTCTGCACAGCATAGTCATCCAACATGCCAATGCCCAGTCCGTCTTCAGATTGTGTTGTGCATGATAGTCTTCAAAATTTATCAGAAACAAGACCACACTTTGGACAGCAATAGGTATTTACATTTCAAGCTATCTGTGCAAATGAGATATAGGACATGCGTGCACCGACCCATCAAATGGATGTGCAGAGCGATGGTGTGCAGCAAAGCATTTAAATCTGACACGTAGGGACAGACACTAGGTTGTGTAGTGGGACACATGTTATTGCATTGGGAGTATGTAAAGAGTCGGGCATGGTCCACCATGGAATTAAAGGAGTTCATATAGGAGATGTTTCATGCATATCTGTGTGGTGTGATTGAGCTATCCATCCTCCACTCTTACATCTAATACCTGGCACATGTTAAGTTTAGGTAGCAATGTGTTTACATATGTGTCCTTGCCATGTCAGACACCCAATGTTGTGACACAATACATGTACTATGCAGACCTTGCTCATCTTACTTTGGCTAATGCCAATGAAATCAAGGCCATTGCATGATGAAGAAGGGACACCAATAATCAGTATGACATGCAATGCGTACCATGCCAAGGTTACAAAACAGCATTGTTACTAAACATACTCAATACTAACATAGTCATACCTAGATGTACCAAGATGATGATTTGCACTAAGCAATATTTGCTTAGCCTTGGTACTTTGGCCATAGTAAATTAAGAGATGAGATGATAGTTATCAGGCAAATATATGCTAACATTGACCTTCAAGATAATTTTGGGGTATAGGAAGTGCAACATGTGATGTTTGAAGATAGAATAAACGTATCATGATTATTATACCAGTTCCTAGTTGTCCTTTGTATGGCAGTTTTTCTTTCTGATTAAGCAGCACTTGATCAGGGAAGAAAGGTACCACCACACCCATCTTGTGAACAAAGGCTATTGGGCTATGGCTAAAAAATATGACCTGGAGAAGGCATTCAGGTAAGGGACATCTTCCCAAAGGGACCACCAACAGTGGACAGGCCTAACAAAGGCAGGAGTAGGAGACCAGTGTGGGGATGCTGGACCAGTTCCAAGCACCTCCACTGGAAAGCAGACAGGACAACAAATAGACCATGCTCTGCCCACAGGATCCAGTAGCACCTTTGAGGAGGTCATGCAGAAGGAAATTTCTGATCTGAAATTCAGAGTGGTAGGGCTGGAACATAAAATGGATAATGTTATTATGCTACTCGCAGAAATAAAGCAGGCTGTGCAGAGACCATCACGATTGAAATGAACCACAGGAACTCTTCCTTTGCTTCCCCTTGTGTACAGCTGTTTTTTAGAATAAGATGTTTTTATAGCTTAGTTTAGGTTAGCTGTTGTAGAATAGAGTAGGTACAGTACTGTATGTGTGTCTGAATGTATTAGTGAGTGCGTGTATGCATGTAAGTGTGTATGCAAGTGTGAGTGTTGTGGTGAATGCATGATTGTCTGCGTGTGCGTATGGCTGGTTGAATGCATGTATGAGTGCTGAGGTGAATGCGAGTATGGATGCATGTGAGTGAATGCGCATATGTAAGTGTAGGTGAATGAGTGTATGCGTGGTGCGTGTGGGTGTCTGTGTGCGTGTGCATGTATGCAGGAGAGTGGGGGGTGTTGTGTCTGGAGGGGGGCGCTATGTCTGGAGGGGGTATGGAGGAAGGGGGTGCTGTGTCTGGAGGGGTGTGGGGGCAGGAGGGCACTGTGTCTGGAGGAGGGGAGGGGGCTTTAGTGCTTGCTGGTGGGGTGGGGGAGTTGTCTACCAGTGACAGGAGAGAAATTCCCTGTCACCTGTAGCCTCTCCGCCAGGGTTTTCATAGTGGTGCTACCGCCCAAGAAACCCTGGTGGAAAGGTGGCTCCTAATACTGCCAGCAGTCTTCTGTGGGCCGCCGGGTCAGAGATGATTATCTCCGGCCCAGCGGTTCCGACCACCGTGGCGGTATGAGTGGAGAGTGGCGGGTTGGCAGAGGTCACCCTGCCACACTCATAATGTGGCGGTCTTCACCGCCAGCCTGTTGGCGGTAGGAGTAATGACCCCCTATATGTGCAGATAGTTGATGTATGGATGTAGTTTCTGTTGTCTTTGTCTGAAGATGTGTTTTAAGGGGGTTGGTGTGTTGATGGTTATCATGTGGTGTTAAATGTATAGAGTAAGGTAGGATAAGTTAAGGTAGTTGTAGTCAGTATTAAGGCTAAGGTAGTGTAGGCTAGGTTAAAATAGTTAGGTTTTCTACATTAGGTAGTTTTAGTCATGTAAATTTTAAAGGTTTCATTAAATATCATTGTTTGCTACATACAAGTCTACATCATGATTTACTGTGTAGCAGTTATGATGTCTACTTAGGTAATGTTAAGTACATGTCTTTGGCTTTGCTACTAGTGTTGGCATTATGTTTTACTAGGTGATTTACCTATGGGCAGCTACCTGTCAGGTTGGCCATGGAATAACATGAACTATCTACAAATGTCATTGAGCAGTGTACGTGGCAATCTGGATTTGAATGGTTACACAGCCCAACACAGGTATTCAGTGTGGATAAGTAATGCAACATGCATTGGAGGGATGTTGTTGTAAAAGCATTTTACCTTATCAAAAGATGTGCAACTCACACGCTGATGCCTGCCCCTTACACACTCATGCTTGCATCATTTGCTTGTCACAGCAATGTAGTTTGGTTGCCACTGGTTGCTACTATCCATGGGTAGACCAGACACCTATAGTGTGACTTAAATCACCTTTAACATTGACTGCATGATACCTGTTGCACTTCATGTTTGCAAGCTGCTAGCTAGTCAACATACACATCGTGTGAACCAAATATGTTTCACTCTGTCTGTGTAGCTTTGTCCCCGGCTCCAGTCCACACATGTCCCTTTGGCAAGGCGTTTGTGTATTTGCCTCATACAATGCACCACGTTCAACTTAGTCGTCTGACTCAAACACACTTACAACACACAAATTGTACTAAGTGATTTTATTTACATGTGCAAATCATTATGAGGTTCACCAAATCGCAGTGGTATGTAAGAATGTTCTGCGACCAAAATGCGGTGGCAAAACATTCACATTATACCACCTTAAAGTTGGTGGTAACACAATTGCAAATGGGAAAGGGGTCCGCAAAGGATCCCTTCCTTTTTTAGAATGTTTGTAAAAACATTTTTAAGAGCAGGCAGAGGTCCCACAGACCACAGCCTACTCTTAAAAAATGAAAAGAAAACTTTTCTTTTTTATTTAAAACACACCTCATTAAGGAAAACAGGCTGCATTAAAAACAAAAAAAAAGATTGCTTTATTTAAAAGCAATCACAGACCTTTTCGTCTGCTGACCCCAGGATGCCACCAACCCTGTGATTTTAGAGAGTCCCAATAGGTTGCACAGCGAGATGTAGCTCATTAATATTTGTGAGGTAGGACTATTTGCAACCTACTGGGAATCACAAAATGTATCAAAGACACATTTTCACATTGGTGTTTGCAGTTAGCAAATAGTGAATAGCTAAAATTTGCTATTTGGAAATTGCAAATGATTACCTTTGTACATCTGGTCCTTAAACCCTAACCAGGTCTTATGCCCTTTGGCAAAGGTCGAACCCTACCGTAACTGTCCAGCTATGATGTAGATTCAGCTGAGGGTTCACCCAGCATGGTGCAGGAGGAATGGGAATATAATTCTTTCCAGCACATACTTCTTTTTTCACAGAAAGATAGAGGCGCCTCTGCTGGCGCAGACTGTTTTCCCACCCACCCATGGTGAAATGTCTGCACCAATGGTTCCCGACCTGTGGTCTGGGGACCCCTAGCAGTCCATGAAGCCTTTCCAGGGGGTCTGCGACTGCTTATAACATTAAATATTATTAACAGATTAGGTCCCCAGCTTTCAGTAATGACTTAGTGGGGGGTCCCCGGATTCCAAAAATGATTCAGTGGGGGTCCCCGGGTTCCAGCAATGATAAAGTGGGTGGCCACAGAAGTCAAAAGGTTGGGAGCCACTGGTCTACACCAATACAGGATGGACACATGGGGGCATATGTATACTCTGTTTGCGCTGAATGTGCGTCAAAGATTTTGACGCACATGCGGCGCAAACCGTGCACCATATTGAAACTTTGACACCCGAGCCCGCAGATGTCAAAATTCCTCCGTGTGCGTCATTTTTTGGATGCGGGAAACTGCCTTGCGTTAATGACATGCAAGGTAGGTGTTCTTGCCCAAAAAATGACTTTAAGGCCTGTGCACCTTATTTATACTCAACAAGAGGATGACCTTCAGGCTCCTCACCCACGCACACAAAGCACTCCACAACATGGGCCCCGAATATATCAACAGCCGCCTCTCATTCTACACACCCACCCGTCAGCTCCGCTCAGCTAGCCTCGCCCTCGCCACCGTCCCACGCATCCGCAGAAACACCGCCGGAGGAAGATCTTTCACCTACCTAGCAGCCAAAGCATGGAACTCCCTCCCCGCACACCTAAGAACTACCCAGGACCATCTCACCTTCAGGAAGAGCCTCAAGACATGGCTTTTCGAGCAGCAGTAAACCCCCCCCCCTCTCCAGCGCCTTGAGACCCTCTCGGGTGAGTAGCGCGCCCTATAAATGCATTAATTGATTGATTGATTGATTGGTTGATACTCCTGCGTCATTTTGATGCACAGGAGGGGGTGGGCCTTAAAAAACAGCGCGCAGCCGTATGTGCACAGTTTTTTAACGCCTGGGTGGAGGCAGGCGTTAAGGGACCTGTGGGCTCACTTCCATGGTCGCTGACCATGGAAGGAGTCCAGAGGTGCCCTTCCCTGCCCCCAGGGACACCTCCTGCCACCCTCGCCCACCCCTAGAGGACACCCATGGATGGGGGGGTCCCATCCCAGGTAAGTTGAGGTAAGTTTTTTTTTTTTTTTTAAGTGGCATGTGAAGCCTAATTTGGGCCCCCCTACATGCCACTGTGCCCAATGACCATGCCAGGGGACAGAAGTCCCCTGGGCATGGCCATTGGGCAAGGGGACATGACTCCTGTCTTTGCTAAGACAGGAGTCATTTCAATGGGGGGTTGTGCATAAAAAAATGGCGCAATTCCGGTTTGAGGCATAATTTTTTACTTTGAGCAGTCCGCAGCGCCGGCTAAAGTCATTCCTTAAATAAGGCAACTGCATGGTGCGTAGGAATGGAGTTAGTCGGCGGTAAAAAATGTTATGCAAACCAGCGCTGGCGCTGGTTTGCGTCAAAAAGTATAAATATGGGCCACGGTGTCAAGTCACTAAGTAGGTGGTTTGGCTGATGCTAGACCAGGGGGTCGGGGTTCACTGAGGCATCCTCGAGGCTAAAAACTGCGCCTCCCACATTCACCACCCCGGACTGGACAAACTAAAATTAGTTTTAATCGAGAATCGATTTAGGGTCATCATTTTCTCTTTCTTGGCCAGATCCAAATAATGCTGAAAGGGAATTTGAAGCCAAGAGATGATTAGGGTAAGGTTTGAGTTCATCTGGCGACACACCAATGCATTCCTGCCACGCCTGCTGGTGGCATCCTCGCCATCACTGCGGGCCTTTATCAAAGTGGTAGCAGCGAGAGCCTCACTTTCTTAAGGGAGACTCAATGCTTGCCATTAATGAGTAATTCACCCTGCCTGCTAAGTAAAGAACTGTTCTTTCAGATTGCTCAGAAAATCGAATGTGTCGATCATTTAAGTTCTTAAAAGTATCACCCTGGCAACATATTGGAAAAATAAAATCTGAGCGTTTATTGTATCAACTTGTAGTAAATAGTGTCAAAATACATTGGCCAAACTCAGTTCATGAAAAGTACCGATACAACCAGATCAATCTCTTAACGTGTTTTTTTACGAGTTTTTCTCATAGATGTGTGCATCTCAGAAACATCCCGGAATCTGACGTGATCGGACTGGTATTCGCTGTCAAGAGGTGAAAGGTCGTTCACGGTCCAGGGCTTCCCCTGTTGGGTCACTAATGCACAACAGATGGCTCTATCTTGCTGGAAAGTGCTGTTTGCACCTGTGAACGTGTACAAACTCTGCTCCTGGTAAAGATGAAAAGTGACCAGTGTCCAGAGGATGCCTTTCAAACTTTCAGCAATACATGTGTACAAAGGGGCCAGACACTTAGACTGCACAATACTTGTACTTCAGCACTGAGCATCATTGTTTACCCCTGAATGCCAGATTCCAGTTCACACTGGCCTGTTCATACCACATCATTCATTTAATGGTTCCATCATACCAGGCTGATGGGGTTAAGATATTGGGTCTTACAGGGTTCTCGAGAAGCCCAGATATAATAAGATGTGAGACCCTAGGGCATTGCAGGAAAACTCACCTCCTGAAATTGCAGATTATGTCAGAATTGCAAGAATTTAGATAAATGGCTTTGCGAGTCATAGACTGTTTCCATGTCTTTAACTGAGCTTATGTGTGGGATCTTTCTGTTCTGCTTTCATGGACGTGCCTGCACCACCAACCGAGGTGACCATTGATCCATAAGCACATCCTTTGATATCTCCCTGCCCAGGGATAATGGAGGTAGCGGAAGGCACAGAGAGTGAACTGGGCTTTAAGACCCGACTTTACTTCCTGTAGTTTCCACTTCATGCCCTTCCCTAGTCCTGCAGCAACATACAGGAGGCTACTGAGGAATGATACAGGATGGAATAACTGGTCAATATTATATTGTCATTGGGGTTCTAAGGGTGTCACTTCACTTCCACTACTGCAGTGAATCCTAGTTTGTTTTAATGGGATAACAGGAGTTAGCTTAGCCGTAGGCTTGTAAACTCGTGCCCCCGTCACCCAGTGACTTTTAACCTACTTAGCTTGCTCTGTCTTAGCCCATTTAATTATTTATTTCCTTTAAAATGGCGGCCTTGTTTATAGTTAGGCCACTTGTTATGGGTTCTATTATCGGTGTCACTGCGCCAAGGCGTCAAGATCAAGCACGAAAGACAAACATACAGTAGGCATTCACACTTAGGGATTTTCCCTCTCTATACTTTCGAGGGATTGTTGATATTAATTGCCGTCCCAAGCATGCCTGTTATCTATTGTTATGAATAACACTTATGTCAGGGGACCTTGTAGATCTGTATAAATACAACACACTTTTAGACAGATAATCAGAGGGATTCCGACCAGAGGGCATCGCCACCATCGCTGATACCGATGCTGCAGTCATCTTGACGCTGACCCAGTCTTCGTGTCCCTGCGGAGCCTGAAATAGAGACCTCATTCCAAGGTAACGAGGGTTGGGGCTCCTCTCATGGACACGGCTTTGGCAGATTAGGTTTAACGAACCCAGCTCTCTTTTTTTAGGTAGGAGGTTAGACCTACTCTCCTTGAGGTATTAGGGCTTATTCCATTTTTTACATATACATATATTTCTTTCATATATTGCATAATGGTGGGGGTCTTTATAACAATGACTCTCCTCTTCAAAATACTGTTGCTTGGTATATTCATTATCCTAATCATTGCAGTTCATGCAACTTATCACAAATTGCAGTTATGTTGAATAAAAACTATTATAACTTCACTGCATCTGTGTTATTGCCTTTGTTTGTATGAGACATAATAAATCTGTGAGAAAAGGGTAATTTCCGTTTAACCACGACAACCCTGAGATATCTTATTTTGAGCCCATGCGTAAGCGACTGCTACAAATCACCTTTTACTATTGTGTTTCTGGTGAGGTACTGCTAGTAAGCCGGTAAGGTTTGGACAACAGTCACAACTAGTTGTAGGAAGAAACTTAGTCACCTACAAATGAAAGTACTGTCATCCTGAGACCCGCATTCTTGCTCAGAGCAAGAGTCCAAACTACGACACTACATCTGGCATTTTGTTGAACCAACATCTATATGATGGATATTTCATTATGTTGATTATTTGCACTTTATTTCACCCCGTGATGGCTTCAACATGTTGAGGGTAGTGAGTGGAAGTAACTGAGAAAGGGAAGGGTTAATGATAGGAGGAGGTGGCCAGGGTAAGCCACAGGAGAAGACTTCACTTTGCTACCAATCCACATTCTCTGCAGTCTGACCTCAAATGCTGCCTTTACCAAATGGATACATTTGCCTGTGTACCCTTAGACGCTGGGGGAGTTGGAAGGATAGAAAGTTGGGGAAGGGGTTTTCATTTCCATAGGTACCCTAGCTACTGCGAGGACACAGTCATCAGATTTTCAAGAGAGTTCCTCTATAGGAACTTAAAGCATGGCTGCAAGGACTTGCCTGGCTCAGGATGGTGCTTTTTAGGTTGCAGCCTACAAGAGAGTGCAGCTGTCTGGCTGCAAAAGACATCTTGGGGACTTTCAGAAAGTTGACCTAAGAATGCCTTCCACTCGTTGATCACCATTGGCGTTGTGATTTGTAGTTCACACTTTCTGGCATCTCATTTGCTGGCTTTCTTTGCTTTAGGCTCTCCTGGTTCAGTTCGTCCCTCCCAATGCCTAAACCGTGTTTTCCGTATTCTTACACAAACTCGCTTTCTCTTAATAGGCCTTTAACTCTTGCTCTTGCCTCATCACATTTGCTGCGCATTCAAAGACCAAGATCAAGATCAAATGTTGGGGGCAGTCTTCCAAGGGCACTTGTTTACTTTTCTTCCTCTGACTTAAAAGTGAGAGGATTTATGTGACATTCATGCTGGCTACTTGGGTCAAGAAAGAGTTTTTTTCTAGCAACCCGAGAACCTTTAGATGAACTGTGTAAGTATTTCAGAATATATCAGAAGTATGAACACACAAGTGGAGCACATTTTATGTTATTTCTGAAGTGTGTTCAAAACAAATACTTTAATGTGAGCAAAATGAATAATTAAACTAGGTGATGCAATTTCCACACATTTTTGTCTGTGCACTGTATAGCTTTATTAGTAAAAGTGTATGTCTGTGCCAATATAATTGTCATTTTGATTGAAAATGTGTTGTCTGTAATGGCAGTGTGCTACCACACCATGAATATTCCACTCTACGCCACTCCACTCTACTCTGCATCACTCCACAAAACTGCACCACTCCACTTTACACCATTGCTCTCTATGACACTTCATACTACACCTCTCTACTCTACCCTATACCAGTCTACTCTATGCCAATACACTCTTCGTCAATCTACTCTATACCACTACACCCTACACCACCCCAGTCTAGGCTTCACCAATCTACTTTGCACACTCCACTCTGCGCCACTGTACTCTACGCCACACTGCAAAACTGCATTCTATGCCACTGCACTGTATACCAATACCCTATACACCAACGCACTTTGCTCTGTAACATTCAACTCTAAGCCCCTGCACTTTATGCCAACCCACTGTACGCCACTCTAATCTACTCTGCACAACTTCACTTTATGCTACTGCACTCTACACCACTTTACTGTATGCCATTACACTCTATGCCATTCTATGCAACTGCACTCTACCCTGAACCACTCCACTCTATGCCATTTCACTCTACTCTGAAACAATCTACTCTACACCACTGCACTCTATGCCACTCTACTCCTCTCTGCACCATTCCACTCTATGTGACTACACTCTACACCACTCTTCTGTTAGCTACTGCACTCTATGGCTCTGCATTGTATGCCATTGAATTCAGTGCATTCAATACCACTACACTCTACACCACTATACTCTGCAACACTCTATGCCAATGCACTCTACTCCAGTATACTCTACTCTATGCCACTCCAGTGTATGCCACTCTATGCAACTCCACACTATTCCACTCTACCACTCCACTCTGCAAAACTCTACTTCACTCTTTGCCATTCCACTCTGACACTCCACACCACACTCCTCTCTGCCACTGACTTTTAGCCATTCTGAACAGCAGCTAATCAGGTGAACAACATTGCTATAACACATTGGCAAAGCCAATAGCTCTTGCATAGGCGATGCCTATTGACTTTGCCAATTCTTGTTTAACTATAACTTGGGCCCCCGCCATGCACAGTTTTCTTATCAATAATTTCACTGCAAATGTTGCAGTGATATTATCGATAATGTCATAGAACATGTCATGAGTGATGTGATATGGGGGTAATTAGCCATGCATGGCGAGGGCGCAACTTATAGTTACTTGAGACAACTATAACTAGTGAATTTCAGTTGATTTGTATGTTTAAAACGGCATGTTTTAACTGACATTTTCACCTAACTATAATGTCCCTTTGTTTTTTTCAGTGAATTTCTAAGACTCTAAGATTTATTTATTTTTAACGCAAAGTAAGATATAAATATCATACTAAACTATAATGTCACTTTAAATTTTGTTTTTTTCAGTGAATTTCTAGTGTTTTTTAACATAAAGTAATATTTTATTACCATTTATAAATCCAGCTCTCCGCGCCACCCACCACCTTTAGCCAGGTGCAGTAGGGGTTTGGCTGCAGGCCTTGCAGCCAAACCTCCCCTCCTAATCTCTCTCCCTCCCTCCCTCTCTGTCAGTGAAATAGATGGTGTCTGGGAGTTTTAGGGACCCCAGGACACTGTCCCTGAGCCAGCCCAGGGGGATAGGGCTCCCAGGGCCATTGCATGGCTCGGGTGGGGGCACACAGTCCTATTAAAAACACAGCCCCTGGGGAAGGGGGTCCCTGTGGCCATCTTAGGCTTGGGAAGAGGGGCTGCTTGCCCCCACCTATTAAATTGGATAGGATCCCCAGGGACATTGAAGACACATGGAAGGGGTTCACATGCCCCCTATGCTTATTTATTGATACAGGCCAGGGATAGGGTCCCTGGGACCTTTTTAGGCTCAGGGAAGGGGGCCTCGTGCCCCCCCATTCATTAAAATATTGGCCCTGTGGGATGGGGTCCTCGCAGATCTAAGAGGGTTGGGGAGGGAGCCATGCCACCCCCCCCCCCCATAAATTATCCCCAGCCCTGGCCCACACCATTTTTCTTTTTAATCAGACAGGTGCTCCTGCTTTTTTTTTTTTATGTTACTGTGGATTTCCAGGAAAACATTTTTAAAAATATGTTGTCCCTAGGCTAGGTCCCTCTGAGCTCCACCACTATGCTTAAGAGATCAGGGTATCCCTACCCCCTTATGTTTTTTTAAAAACATTTTTTATACAATTTGGGAGTGAATCTCGAGTCTTAAGATGGCTGCCGTCACATCATTGTTGCTCTGGCGGCAGCCAATCACATCTCAGTTTGAGATCTGTCAGGTCTGGGTATCCTCTGTAGCATCAAATATACATAGATTTTGAAGCATTACTTGTTCAAGAACTACTGAACAGAT
Organism: Pleurodeles waltl; assembly: GCF_031143425.1. Lineage (NCBI taxonomy): Eukaryota > Metazoa > Chordata > Amphibia > Caudata > Salamandridae > Pleurodeles > Pleurodeles waltl. The sequence goes on along the minus strand of NC_090445.1, from coordinate 1,651,224,582 downwards.
TTAAACCAGATCACAAAAAGTACTCTTTCTGGAACTAGATCCATCTTTTTGCCACATTTGGTGTAAATCTATTCCGTGGTTTGGGTTGTAGCTGTGTTTAAAATGCCTTTGGAAAAACTGAATAGGAATAGTATGTTGTGAGACCCTCCTTTTTTACGGACCCCGCTTTACTGATCACCCCAAAACTTTCCATGAAGGAGTTTAGTGGAATTTGTCTTCTTTTGGAAAGTTTTGTAAATACTTGTCAAAAGGCAATAAAGAAATAAGCAAATGCATTTCCCATGGAAACACAATCCTAACTATAACTACCTAGTGGCGATATAATAATAATGGGTAATATATATATGTATATCCTCAAGTAACATAAGTAACATTATTTCCAATGTTCCTATGGGGGTTCTCTTTTATTTCCCTCCCTCCATTATTTTCTAAGGGAGGGTGTTGTAATATCAGTGGTTGGCTATATGTGATGCTGGACCTACTTCTGCTCCTTTTTGGTGGTAGTAACTCACTCTCATAAATTTGGCTGCACCATTTATACCAAGGAGTGAAGACGTGTAAGTCAACACTTGTGAGTAATTACACATATATAAATGGCAAATAACCAAAGTAGTGAAGTGTAACTTACTCGCAAGTGTAAAATACCTTTGTGAATAGCTCTATTTATCATCCACACAATGATAATGAAGCCTTTCTATTTATGGGTTTGTTTATAGACAATGACAAATAAAAAAACTAAGCAATGATCTCTCGTTTCAATTTTAATTATTGTGAATTGGTACAAAGGGCCCACAAGTCGATCTGAAAGGGATTAAAAGCAAAAAGTGAATTAAAACATGATTATATTAACCAAGAGTAGCAACTTCTGCTTTTATTATTTAAGTTCCCCTTGTTATGAAAACACATAGGCAATTTCAAATGTTCATCACTGGGCAGAACAAAAATACTATGCCTTGGTGAGAATAACGATGGTTATGATGTATGAATTCTCTCCAGATGTAGATAATAGTGAATCTCTCAAAGAAGGAAGACATTGACACCATAAATGAATATAGTATCAGAGGTATACGGGGTATTGTTGAAGACAATTCTTAGGCATTTCAATTGACTCCAAATATGCAGAAACTGTTGTTGGTCTGGTGGTGACTAGGGCAGGTACAAGTTATGACCTGTAATGGCTTTGGAACGTTAATAAGGGGGCATATTTATGCACCCCTAGCGCCACTGGAGCGTCACTTTATGTGACGCTCCAGTGGCGCTAACCTAAACTCCATATTTACAAGGAGGTGTAATTCCACATTTTGTGGCTTTACACCTCCTGGTAAATATGGGCCCCTCCGACGCACTTTTCAGCATCAGAGGGGCGTGCAATGGGTGTTGCTGTGGGCATGCCACAGCAATACCCATTGCATTTTGACGCTGCCTCAGATTTACAAGATTTCGTAAACCTGAGGCAGCGCCAAATTCTAATGACACCCCCAGGGGTGGCGTTAGCAAGGCACAAGAAGGCGGAATACTATTATTCCTCCCCGTTTTTTGCTTTTTCTATGCGTGCTGCATTCTGCACATACATAAAGAATTACACTCCTCAACACAGACATCCTTGCACGATGGTGTAAGGATGCCTGCATTGGCACTGGCAGCTAAATTTAGTGCCAGCACAGGGGACAACACAGGTGTGCACCCTATTCACTTAAATACGGCGCATCCCTGCGTTGTGAAAATGAAGGAGCGCAGCACTGCCAATTTTGGCGCAGCTTTGTGCTCCGTCATTTTCCAATAAATATGGGCCATAGTTTTTTTTTAGATGGGTAAATGCATGCACTCTGATTGGAAAATTATTTTCCAGATGTCAAGAGACATCACTGGTGGTTAGTTCCAATGACCTATCCAAATACACAGTTTTAAACCAAATCACACACTAGAATGCAGGTTTCACTTTTGCTTGAAATTAGAGAAAAGTTCAGTTTTCACTCAACATGTTCAACAGTTCTTCTCCACATTAGAATGCTATTCAATACATTGCTATATTCAGTCTAGTCCAGCTTCTCCAACGAGTAACTTGTGAGCTACTGGTAGCTCTCTGCTACCTGTAAGTAACTCCCCTGTGTGTGTAGTACAATGAACTAAATTAGACGCTTTTGCTTAGTTGAATTAAAAGATAAATACAGAAAATGAAAAGAGCATATTTGAAACAAAAATGTGTGTATTTTCATAAGCTGATGTATGGAGAAACATAGTTGCATTTGCAAAATATATTTAAAACGGATATTTGAGTGATAAAAATCAACCAGTGTTAGGGAGACTTTTACTATAATTATTAACTTGGTACTACGGGCACTGAAGCTATGGTTGTTATGTATTACCCATGTAGAGGCATTCCACATTGACAAAGCATGTTTAACATTACTGCTGGCAACCATGCCTGGTGCACAAGTAATCACTGCAAGTAATGTTGCATATGGTTGCCACTAGTGTAATGTTGTCTGATGTGGTTACTACTACAGCTCTAAAAATATCTGTAGCTCAGGAGTATTTTCTTTGAAAATAAGTAGCTCTTATTACATGAAAGATTGGAGACGCCTGGTCTAGTAGATTTAATATTAATCCACATTTGTGTTTATGCTGGCATTCATTCACTAGGAAAACTAAGAATTGCACAACCAACTATCAGAAGTATAGCTCAGATCCCAGCAGATTTGAAAATAAGGAACTGCAGAGGGAAGGAATGAATCCAAAAATAGCCTCACAGTCAGTCAATAGGTCTGATCTGATAGTCTTAACCCTTTTGCTGCTGGGCTGTCCCTGAGTCCAACCCACCCCCAACCCCGTGCTAAGCTGGTTTCTGGCTATTTGGGGTAGTTTGCTCTTATGTCTCCGTAACGTTTTGTCCACATCAGCTATCCATACCAAATGTGCCCTTTTTTCAAACATTATAGGGATTCTGAAGGTACCTAGGGTTTGTGAATTCCCCTAAAGGGGGCAGAGAAATCAGCCAAAATATAACAATGTTTTTTTGGGGGGGAATAATGTTTAACAAAGCGCTGCAGAAGAAAGTGTCTGTTTTTTCTCCTGCAAAGGGCATCAACAAATAGTTTGCGGTGCTAAAATCACCATTTTCCAAGCTTTTCAGGAAGAGGCAGACTTCGGGCTAAAACTTGGGTTTGCGACTCGCAAATTGCGAGCCTGAGCAACTCGCAATTTGCGAGTCGCAAACCCATATGCAGGATGGTGTCCCAGACACCATCTGCGAATCGCAAGGAGGTCGCAAAGACCCACCTCATTGATATTAATGAGGTGGGTCGCAATTTGCTACCCTCTTGCGATTCGATGCACTCACAGGGATGGTGGCCTGCTGGAGACAGCAGACCACCATGTCTGTGACTGCTTTTTAATAAAGCAGTTTTGTTTTTTTGTATTGCAGCCCATTTTCCTTAAAGGAAAACGAGTTGCAATACACTTGAGAAAATGAAACTTTTTTGTTTCATTTTTTCAGAGTAGGCAGTGTTCCTGCTCTAAAAAAACAATTCAGAGCCATTCACAAAGGGGAAGGAGTCCCAGAGGACCGCTTCCCTTTTGCGAATGGGTTAGCACCCATTTGTAATGGGTGCTAACTGCGAATTGCTTTGCGACCACGTTCGCGGTCACAAAGCAATTCTGCATCGCGATGCGAATCGCAAATAGGAAGGGGAACACCCCTTCCTATTTGCGAGTCGCATTTCCATTTTGCGAGTCGGTAACAGGTTACCGACTCGCAAAATGGGAGTGAGCATCGCGATGCGGGTTTTGCATGGCGCAAACAGCTAAATTAGCTGTTTGCACCATGCAAAACGCTTTGTACATCTAGCCCTTGATCCTGAAAACCACATTTTCTAGCACTAGCATATGAACAAGAGGCTAGTTCTGAAAATTACTTCTTTCTTACACATTGTTTTACATTTGGAAGGTGCAAATGCAGAGCAATACAATTGGTAATAACGCATGTTCTACTATTCTTTGTTCCCCCTAAGTCTTCTGATAAAAATAGTACCTCAGGTGTGTGAGTAGTACTAGTGCCCATGACAGGAAACACCCAACATGGATATATCAAATTTTTCCAAGCACCTCTGACCTGCTTTTTTCAAAGTGGATAGCTGTGGTTTTCGGGCCCTAACTCACCTAGGGAAACCTAGAAAACCTGTACATTTTTTAAAACAGGACACCCAGGGGAATCCAATATGGGCGTGGCTTGTGTTACCCAGAATCCCTTGCAAACCTCAAACTTTGACTAAAAAACACAGTTTCCTTCCATTTCTGTTATGGAAAGTTCTGGAATCTGCACAGAGCCACAAACGTTTTTCCAACCACCATTCTTCTAAGGTTTCTGATGAAAAAGGTACCTCACTTGTGTGGGTAGGCCTAGTGCCAGTGACAGGAAACAGCCCAAAATGCAACATGTATGATTCTAATTGTTCCAAGCAAAACTGATCAGTTTTTTGTAAAGTGGGTATCTGTGGTTTTTGGGCCCTACCTCAGACGGCACCTATGGAAACCTAGCAAACCTGTACATTTTATAAAACTAGACATCTAGGGGAATCTAGGACGGGGTGACAAGCGGGGATCCCATGAGGTTATTTTACCCACAATGCCCTGTAAACCTCAAGCTTTGCCTGAAATCAAGCATTTTCTTTACAAGACTGCACCCTTTTTTTTGGGGGGGGGGGGTGGGTATGGTAATGCCCATGCCGGACAGCCCTCACCGATACAAAAGTAATCCCTGGTGTCTAGTGGCCTTTATGCTCAAATTTTGTCCACTGAGTATTTCAGCTGTTCTTAACCTACTGAATTCTGTGGACCCCACAAAATCAGTATTGAAATCCACTTCTACGATTTGAACCTCAAAACAACAGCCACAAATACAGAAACAAGTATACATCAAATATGCAAATAGTGAAAGACATTAACTCACTGACGAAAAACATACAGAAATCATTTTTTTTATTTTAACGAAAAGTTTGGAGCTTTTCAAAATGTGGTTTTATTTCTAGCTTGTGAAGCTAAACTCTAGAATATCACTTCATCTTTTTTGCTCCTAATGAATCTTATCTTTTTGTTGGCTCATACCAGTGCTTCAGATGATGCCACCCATAGTCTATACTAAGTTCTGCTTGCTGTAGGTGAGCTGCTTCCATCAATCAAGCATACCAAATTATTTTTTAGCCTCCAGTTTCAAAGTCTGTCACATTTATGGACCAGTTTCACATATTTTTTTCTTTTTTCTGTATATATTTCATTAATCTGAAAATATTTAATTTTCTAAACATTCACTGGCTCTCTGAATGGGTTTTGCAGATAGCTAAAGGTCCACGGACCCCAGGTTAAGAATCACTGGTAGAGTACACTGTAAGAAAACTGGGAATGCAGGATCAACCTGTAGATACGTATATGTTATGTTACCAGCGTCTATATCACGTGTTAAAACATTAGTTTGGCACTGCAGTGCTTGCTTATTTTTTACACCTTCTGCATACCTTTGGAAAACTGTTGTTTAAAAGGGGAAGAAAGCATGAAAGAGAGAGAGCAAGAGAGAGAGATGGAATCCGGTGTTTGTGGGTGTCTACGCAAGTGAGACTCTGCATAAGTGTTAGTATCAATGTAGTAAAGGAAATCAGGCGAATAAGTATTAAAGTTGTAGGTGTTCCATTAAAGGGATGCTCAGCCTATGAGAAATACAGTAGCAAGAAGCAATGTCCCCCCATTCTCTGATGGAGTCTGCATTCAGACCTCAGCTAGGTGGCTCTCCCTAAATCATACATTTACCCGTGGGACAGCCAAGCGGAAGAGTGGGAAGGTGAGCGTTAGACCTGGAATTAGAGGTGTGCGCAACGTCACACCTTCCCTGCGTGCTCTGACTTCTGGGACTGCAGAGGTGTCAGGGTTTCACGATGAGTGCTCCTCGGGATGCTTAAGCAATGGCTTGTGAACCACGAAGGCGTACAGTTTGCATGTTTTTTCAATCTGTGGTAGGAGGAAACAAATCCACTGAAATGGTGATTTTTGTTTAGAATTTGCTCTTGTTTACCAGTGAGTGAAAAAAAACACCTAGCCAGAGTCCTGAGCATGCTGTGCAGTAGGTACTCAAACTGTACTCAAACTGCACCTCACAGAGAAAGCCCAACAAGGGTGTAACACATCTGGGATTGCATGTGTTCTCAATCAAGATAGGCACGGCCAAGCCACTTGGGCTGGGCCCACTGTTGCGTCATAGCTAAGACTGCTTTGCACCCACCCGGTTGGTCTCTTTCTGTAATATCACAAAGAGGCACAATCAATGAAATGGGGAGATTCGAGTATTTTCATCCAAGTCTTCTGAGCTGCCTGGGAAAAAAAAGCTTGCTACTACTGGATTCCGTAATACCTAGGATCCAGCAATCTAACATCCCCATGCAATGAGTGTACATGTTGGAATAAGATGTAGATGAATTAATTATGCAAATGTGTTTCTCATGTTCTCTCCCATTGCCTCGCTCAATTTTCCAGATTTATGAAGCCTGGGTTCTTGTCTTAGAGGATATACTTAAAGGAGGGAAAACGAAATGGAGGCCAATGGAACAAGAAACTTGAGCCCAGTTTATACTGAAGCACTGCTTTCTAAGCCTTGATTCCACAGTGTATACTTTAAGTGCTTACAGAGAAAAATCAAAATGAAGCATGGGGAAAATGTCTCCATTTATAGTTAGGATGATTAGCTATCCTGAAAACTGCACAGCTGCGGTCCATCACCGCTAATAGATTATAATTATCATTTACATTACATTCATCCGATGTCTTGTGCAGATTAGAACATTTGTTTAACAGGAAGAGGCATCCCATCTGCAGATTCCCCTGGGAAGGTTGGGTTACGCGCTCAAGTTGAACGTCTGCCATTTTTTGTACGCACATCTAGTGGGACCACAAGCTACAGATGTGTGCGCAACACCCACAGCAAGCAACAGCATTACACAATGCAACAAAAAACACTTTTGCACATTTCGGTTCACTCTTTTCTTATGTATACACATATTAATGGAAGAAAAAAACACAAGCCGGTGGCAACGTCAGCAATGGCCGCAAAGTTGATCCAATGCAAGCTTGCAACACTCAGCCCTCACTGGGCCCCCGGGCTAGGTTCCAAACTCTGACACTTCCACCCCTCCTCCCCTTCCTCCCACTACTCCAGCACTGGATCTCACACTCTTTGGCAGTGGTCTGCAGATAATATTTACCCTGAAATGACCCCTGTGTTCCCCAACTACAAGAGCTCTGAGCTATGAACTGTTCCAACCGCAGTGTAGGCAGTCCCACCAGACAGAAGCGGGTAGAAGGTACAGCCAACCACCTTACTCGACTTGGACGTAGTGCAAGCTGCTTGGAAGAATGGGCAGAGATATGCAGAGAACACTCAAACATTTTGAATTATAATGTGCCCCTTAAACCGAAGTAGCTGCAAATCAACTGGCGTTATATTACTACTCCAAAGCTTTTCAGCAATGCATGGGGCAATTTAGGAGAACTGGAAATAAAGGCAACATTGAGTTAAAAGACAATATAAATGTTCAAACTCATTACTTTCTACATCATTTGGCTGCGTGGCAGGATCAGCACTCCTACAAGGTCTCTGAACTACTTAATAGTCAGGAGAAGGACCAATCACCTAATGCTGACACAGGGTTGGAAATACTGGTCCAAAGTTAGTGAGCTGCCTGGTCAAAGATCTTCCATCAGACAGCTTGGCATTGTAGATATCCCATGCGAAATAAGTTGGGCTATGACCTTATGACTGATGGGGATGGCCACACCCCGGGCTTAGTAAGCCTTAAGGACCCTCCCCACCAAGCCACATAGGCAGAGTAAACTGGGTGTGTCCCAGATGTCCCTTCTTCCAAAATAGAGGTTTTTTTTCAAACGTGACAGGAGCTTATGTTGACCTATCACCTCCCACTAGGTGTCTCCATCTACCTCTAAATCAGTTGTTGCTTTAGAGGTGGACTGAGGGGTATAATGATAGGAAGGCAGAGGTATCATGCCCCTTGAGTGATAATGAGACCTCACTACTCCTGAATTAGCACCTACAGTGACCCTGGTCAGATGAATGTTAACCTCCTACAATCAAGGTCAAACTAGAAATGCAAGCCGTGGTGCCAGAAATGCCTACCTAGCATAAGCCAAAGAAGAAAAATGTTGAATAAAATTAAGAATAAGTTCATGTTTTGAAAACCGTATCACCTGGTATTAGAATGTTTGTAATCCACAGCAAAACATGCATGAAAAGTTAATCGCAAAGAAACAGGGCAAAGAATATTTTATGTTTTTATGCTGCCCTTTGGGGGGTTGCCTAGAAAAAAGGATCCTTGCTTATAGCAAAAATTCAACTTTAGCCTATGGTCCTGATTTAGAGTTGAGCGGGTGGGGTTATTCAGTCACAAATGTGATGTATATCCTGGACGCCATATTACAATTCTGTGATATCCCTTGGACATCATAATGTAAGGGGCGGGAGATCTGTCTCGTTTGTGACGGAGTAACTCATCCGCCAAACTCTAAATCAGGCCCTAAGATTTTATGGACAAGTTAATCAGGTGCTCTGGTTCTTCGAAGCTGCTCCCCTATCTAGATCATTTTTTCTGCTTTTCATGCTTCCTACACAACACAGCTTTGAACCGACGGAGGAATTGTAGGTTCATCTTTATTTCTATAGGATTTTTGCCTCACAGGTTATGTGTCACAGAGCATGCCATTATTGAATTAGTAATCACAGTAAAAGCAAAGGACAATCCTGGTACCAGCTCAGGTAAGTTGGGAGGCGTCTAACAATGAAGGCTGGCAGAGGTTGGTTTGGGAAAGAAATGCACGTGAATGGACCAAGCTTTCCTATTGATGTGAACTCCACACTCCCTGACACTTTCAACACTGACATGCTTTAGATACTGTCTCAGTACAAAGATGGCAAAAACGTTCCATTATGAGCACAAGGTTGCTAAGGAGCAAATAGCCATTGTACAAGAAGATGAATATGGAACCGAGTCACAAAAAATTTCACTCAGCACCATTTAGCATATCATATTATCAACCAGCTATGAAGGTTGGATCCTAAATGTCAAACTTCACAGCCATCCTCAAAGTCAGGGGGAAGTCTGGGGGCCTCCCGGAGACAAGCTCTCAAAAAATTAAACAATTACTGGCAAGGCCGCTAGGTATGGCTTTGGCAAGGATGAGATTGTTATTTTTTGCAAACATATGCCACATGCAAAAATTTGAAAAATTTCAAAATAGAAGAGAGGCCCTGTAGCTCAAGCACACCAGCCCTAGCAGTGAAGTGCACTTATTTTGGGGTGGCTTTGGACATGTGATCAGGCAGAATGTTGTCACTCACAATGCAAGACAGCCCATGGATGAATTGGGCTGACTCACTGACCGATGCTCTGTGCTGTAGTGGGTGAAAGCAAAATATAATTGATGCTTTAAGAGACCAATGGATGAAGGAACTTGAACGAAAACCCCTGTCTCTATGACAATATCTAGGCATTTTTATTATTTTTTGGAAAAATTAGAGACTGGGGAAACACTTAATGCAGTGTCTAGACCAGCCTAAAACATCTTGGGAAGAGATACTGGCTCAACTATCATTGGCTAATTTGAGCAATTGTGGACCAGGCTAGTGCTAGAGGTCTAGCATGCAACTAGACAAACTATCTTGTTTAGTAAAGTCGTAGTCAGAATTAGTTTGACATTAATGACAAGTAAAAGCTACTAAGTTGACCCACAGTATGCGAAATTACATATCGAGTCATTTTGTTATGAATTCAGGAAACAAAGATTTGTTTCCTCTTACAAAAATCAAGATGCACCATGAAAACAGCACTAAACATGTTAATTACACAATCAATGAAACAACTGAGGATCAGTCCTTATCCACATAAATGGGTAGCACAGCTTGTTTGAAACAAATGGCAAAACGGTACGTATGTATTAGTATTTCTATAGTTCTTCACAGTTCTATGTGGGCATCAATGTGTGGGTGCTTTTTATCTTAGATAATCTGCATGATATTGGTGCCCAGTTGCGGGGTCAGTATGGCGTTGACCTCAAAAGTACACAAGGCAATATGCTCCTAACGTCTGGATTCAAAACAGAATTGCAATAACACAATCAATAGGAAGAAAGGACTGACTCAAAAAGATAGTTTGATATCAGTAAGTTAGGGAGATCTGTGATGTTTTAGTAAAATATTAAAGTACAGTACAGAAGGCAAAACATATAGCCCAGTTCAAGAAATCAGACATGAAACACAGAGAATTAATTGCAATAAAGAATCTTGTTATAGAAAAAGATGCAATGATCAGCAAAATCAAAAAACAGAACGGTGGCTTGATTTGGATCTTGGTGGATGGAATACTACATCATAAACGTGACAGACATCCCATCCGCAGTATTATGATTTCCATAGACTATAATGGAATTGAAGTACGGCGGACAGTAAATCCGTCACAGTTGTGCCAGAGTATTCCCCTCTTCCACGGTCTAAATCAGGTCCTAAGTCCAAAATGTGCATCAAATCATCAAGAAATCAGGCAGCGTCCCTAGAGGCTCAGAAAAGAGGCTTTCATGCTCTGGCGCACCTCTAAATTCAGGGGTCATTTATAATGAGTTTCACCTTAGAGAGCAATGAGGATCTGCACAGCCAGCATCAAGAGCAAATGTCTTCTTTCAATGGAAAATCTAAACTCAGTATTATAAAATGCCATATAATCCCTCCTTGTTAGCACTATTCCCTAATTTGAACATATTAAACCCTTTCTGACCTAATGCCTTTGGGGTGCAAAGCAAATGTGTGACAATAAACGGTGGAAAGACCGATGGATATTCTGTCTCTAGGGTGCAAGCTGGAAGAACGTAGTATGTAGCAAAAGCTTCCTCTGGAGTTCCTCGAGAACATCACATTATTATAGAACAAACATTGCACATTTTTCTGCATGCGGTGGCAGAATGTGAAAAATAAACACAATCATTATTGTAAGATAGCAGCCATCGTAATCAAAATGGAGATGAGACCTAGTTGAGGCCTGGTTAAGTATAACCCAGAAAAAAATATTTCTGGTGTCTGTGTTTTCTTTTCAAATACAATAGATTAGTGTTAATATGCATACATGATCCTAATCAGGAAATAGCTCCCACAAAAGTGGTGGTGAGGCGGCACCAGCAGTAGCAGGGGACAGTGCCAGTCTTGTCTGCCGCTGGCAGCTAGCTCATAAGGAGTATCATATCCGCGGCTCAAATTAACTCACAATAATACTAAAACTGTAGTCATTATTAAATGATACTAATCCATCACTAATTCTTGTTGGGTTCCGGAGTAGCGTGCTACTCATCGAAAAGCGCTTCGACGCCTCGTCAGGGGTAGTAAGCGCTATATAAATACGATTACAATACAATACAATTACAAGTATCTTAGAGCTGTGGTACTTTTTTTAATAACAGCTGTATAACACCCCTGTGAACTGCAGTCTCTTGCACTACAGCCCGCTTGCAGAGTTTCAAAGTGTTTGCTCAACAGAAAATGCTGTCAAATACAATGAAGTGAATAATTAGGTGGTTTTGGACACTGTACAGCAGTCTGCGGGGCCGGAATTCTATCGGAGTTTAATTCACATGCTTTTCACCCGGCTCCTCTGCCCAACTTGAAGTGACACGGCGGACCATACTGAGTCACGCGGAGCACTGGAGCGCCACCCTCTAGCACTGTTTGAAATGCTTCCTAAAATGGATGCCCGTGGTCCGTGTCCTCCTCTTGGACCCAGGAAATAAACAAAGACTAAAAGTATTTACATGAACAAAATGCCTTCCAGGAACAACAATCCGTCCACGTCATCCACACCTAGCTCAGGAATGGAACTTGGCTGGGGTTGAAGAGAGTTAGTCTGGGCTTTCTAGTTCCTGGACGCGCTTCTTGCATTCGTTTGAGTGTCTTATGTGCTCATCACGATGTCAATGTTGTGTTATGCATGGGTCTCAAAGAGAGCCATTAGCATGATGGACTGGATTCTAAGTCCAGAAATGTACTGCTATGAAGTAGCAACAGTGAGTAACAGAATTTGTTAACAAGTATTGATGAGTCATAAAGGAATTCCAGTGTCCTTTGGCTGGGTTCTCGGGTGCCTGCCCGAGCAGCACTGGTAAGCTGGGAGCACAGCTTCTGGAGCAGAGGAGAGGGATGGCACAGACAGTGGGTGGCAGGGGACCATCTTTTTTAAATTTATGGCAGGGAAAAGTGCCAAGTTACATATTTTTTCCCCGTTACCCCTCTGCCTCTGTATAGCAACTGAAAGCAGGGGCAGGTGATTTTGGGGGACATACATAACATAAAATTAATGATTAATAAAAAGTGAATTACAGGGATATTTTCCGCCTCAAGCTTCTGAATGGCATCATTACCAGCTCGAGCTTCGCTCTCTTCGTCTATTTGATGCCACAAAGAACCCATCTATAATTCTATTTTATGTATGGCGCTCATTGACAGGAACTAACGTGATTACCAGATTCTAAGCCTGGTTATTCACTGCTACTACATACCAAGTCCTTACCCACTGCTGCTGCATCGTAAAGGATTTCCAGACTGGTCTAGCAAGCCTCTCTGAGAGCGTAAGCAGTGCTGGGAAGCAACGAGACAGCTTTTGAAATAGGATGCAGGGAAGGCACAGAGAGTGGTGGAGGTGGGTGGGCGTAGGCCACATTTATTTTTTGCTTTTAAATTTGGGACAGGGAGGAGGACCGTGTTATATATGGTTCCCTTGTTACTCCTCTGCCTCTGCGTAGCATCTGAAAGCAGGGAAAGATGCTTTTGGGGCCATACATGACATAAAATTATAGATGGGTAAACAGTGCATTGCAGGGATGTTTTTCACTTCTAGGTTCGGAGTGACATCATAGTCAACTCAAGCTTCGCTGTCATTGTCTATCTGATGTCACTCAATACCTATCTGTAATTCTATATGTTATGTATGATGGGTGCGAGCTGTAAAATTTCGAAAGTAGTAGTTATTTATTTGTTGGTTTTTTTGTTTGTTGCTTGTGTATTTATTTTCAGTTTCATACAGTGTGGGACAGACCCAGAGATTATAAGAAACAAATGATACAAGAAATATAGGCACAAATGGTAAAAACAGTCTAAGGCATTGTAATGAAGTGTCATCCTCTCCCTCACCAAGAACACCGCCAAGACCAACCTCCGCAAAGGAATGAAGGCCATTGCCGAGTGGATGGATCACATGATTATGAATGGAGTACCCCAGTGAGCACTGGATAGAAGCATGGCTCAGTGCTGTATGCCATTGAAATTGTTCTGCACTGCTACTTTCTTTGAAAAAAACATTTCTCTGCAAACTTACATTGTCAACTTCCAAGACACCAGGAGACGCTAGTGAAAAGAATGATGACTGCTGAAAGGAAATTAGGAAGACCAAGTGAAGGGATCACATGCTGAACACCCATCGTGGGGCATGAAACTGGTACCCCTCAGTTCCAGATATCCATCAGTATCCAGTGGACTGGATGCACACACTTAAAGAAGGCTTCTAGGCCATTTACATTCTAGGGATTGTACCCTATATGTCTGAGGTGATGGTGTGTCACAGCCAAATGGAATTTGGCACATTTTCCTTGATTATAATGGCACTCACTCGTGGATGACCTCATCTGATTACCATAGGCCAGAGTTAAACCTGAAAGTAACTACATGTAGAAATATGTAGTTCTGCTGAGCCTGCGTTTGAATTCGGCCTGCCCGGAAGACCTAAAGCTTTCTGTCCACGCAGATTGCCTTCTGCTATTAAGCACATATTTTGGACATTATTGTTCAGGACTAGGCATCTTCCTTCTAAGTACCACCCTACTCACTCCACCTAGGACCAGACTAGCCCTATGAGCCCTGAGGCATTTCACCTGTAGGCTGCAAGTGAGTGGACTGTTTTCAGAGCTGGATTGACTTCCATTGCCCAACTTTAGCCTTTACAACACTTATCCAATATATCTTAAAACATGTATTGTACTATCTGCACCTTTGAGACTTATCGTGGCTGCAATCCATCACACAGTCCAGTTCTGGCTGATTTAATCATTTGTTTGGGTGCTAATTTTGGTTGCCAGTCCAGTCCTGACTCCAAGGTTTCACATGATTCCTTTCTACCTACTTGGCAGTGTACACCAGAATCTCCAAGACAGTGATGTCATTTTCTTCCAGCTATAAGGCCGTGGTAGGTAAAATGCCAGTGTAGTTCCTTAGTTTCCTGGTCCTGAAATGGTAAGTCATACTCGAAGTGACTGCTAAAAAATATTAAAGGCCGGGAAGGGTTAAAGTCACCTTACAGACAGTTAACATACCTTAACCACGATGCAGTTCATTTTTTATATTTTATGAGACAAGAATCAAGGGGTGAGATATACTACTGTTTTTTACAGTCACAAACAATCCGACTCGCTTTTTGCAAACGCTAAAAGCTTGTTTCTCCTCGGATTAAAGTTATTTTAGGAGCCTGTAAATCTTACTGACTCCTACATGGCTTTGGTACGCCATTCCGAATGCTGTTTGGAGGGGGGGTTTGTTACGTGCCTTCCAAACAGCAAACTCAGGATGAGATGTATCAATGTTTTGCAACCGAAATACCCCAGAAAAACACTGCAACATTACTATCTCCCAAGTTGGAGTGTTAAGGAATTCACAAAGGGAACGGGGTCCCCTTGGGAATACTTTGTGAATGTCTAAGAAGTTCTGTGGGAAGTACCAGTGATCCAGTGGCCAGTGCCTACCTTTAAGTACACTTTTTTTTTAAAGTAAAGTTTTATTTTTAAATGCAGCACCGTTTAGGAAAATGGGCTGCATTTCGTATTAAAAAAAATATTTTGTTAAAAGTCAATCACAGACTTTGTGGTACACTGACCCTAGCAGGCCACTATCACTGTGATGGCCAACAGAGTGAATTTCAGTTTGCAATCTACCTCATTTATATTATTGAGACTGCTCAGATTTCAACCCATTTGGTATTGGAAATTTCTGAACATAGCTCGGTTCATAGATTGAAACCAGTTTTAGTGCATCTGACCCATAGATCTGTATTGAATTGGAATGGAGAACAATACAACAATGTGCTTGGATTTTGAGCTGCAACTAAGTAGGGCGAACCTCACCACTGGTTTCTGCCCTCTGGAGGCAGTACGTGGCTGATGTGGGCTGACTGTTCTGTTAATTGTGTTGTAGCCATGACACTCTTGCCATGAGGCAAAAATAGTCTGCCAATGTCTGCACGAAAATGTGCCCCAATGAAGAGATGATTCTGAACTGGCTGTATGTGTGACTTGCTTTTCTTGAGGACGCACCCTTGATGTTAGAGAACGGAGTACGCCGGCAGGATGTCCACTCCCACCTTGGGCAAAGATCACACTACAAAACAAATACTAGGTCATCTGCTCATGCAGAACTACTATTTTGCACTTTGCTAAATTAGTGGCATGTTTAGCTGCATGCCATCTTGAAAATGCGTGAGAAAATAAAGTTGTTAATTTTCTTCCAGTCTGGCACTGCCTGGAGCTTTCCAATTGGCATCTGCGATAGAAACAGCACAGAGTACCTCATTGCATTTCTCCAGCCTCTGGATCTTCTCAATGACCTCCTCCTACCATATTGCATTGACACCATGAATGAATCCCAATTTTTTTGATGGTTCCCTGCAACAAGAGTCTGGAGGAAAATAACTTTCTTAATAGTACCGCACAATTAACTGAGCAGCTTCCATCAGTGACCTGAAGAACCTACTCATCAGTTGTTCAGGCTATCAAGGGCCTGGCTAAGTGCCACAATTGGCCACCTACCAGATATTCTTGTGTTAATGTGGCACTGTTATACCGTAGAGGATTCAACAGAAGGTGGTGGAGGAGGCTGTGACTCAGACTTCTTTGCAGATGGATTACTGACCTTGGCCACTTCCATGAAACAACCTCAACTAGTGTGAGGGTACTTGCTGGAAAGTGGATTATTGGTAAGGGCAGGTAGGTACCTACACTTAGCAGTAGGCCACTAACCCCCACTAGGTCCAGTTAGGTCTCAATAAATTAATCCCAGCTCAACTCTTGGTAGCTTGGCAATGAGCATTTAGGCTTAATTTAGGAGACAGGTGTGTAAAGCATTTAAAAAACACAAAGCAGTAAATATAGTAATACACAACAAAAATCCAACATCAATTTATAAAAATACATTTTTATCTTAAACATGACACCAAAATGATTAAAATCGGATAAGGGGAACCAGAGATATGCATTTTTAAATAATAAAGGTTTTTAAGTGCATAGAAACTAAAAGCGTCACTCAGGATATCTGGTTGCACCTCGACCGAGACAAAGTCAAAATTTAAGGCTTACCGCAATGGAGTCCTGCTCGGCTGCAGAAAGCGGGAGGCCTTGGTCAAAAGTATACCTTCGGACGTAATCTTTTTCTTGAAGATTTTTCTCACTGGGACGAAGTCACCAATCTGATCCGACGTCCCTGGAGCCCTCTTCAGATGTGCATCTCAGGAGACCTCAGTGAACAATTCTACCTTCGGACTTAGATAATTTTTCAGGACGGAAATCTTGGTCTGGTCCGAAGTTGAATTTGGATCCGATGTCCCTGAAGCCCTCCTCGGATACGCTGCGTTGGAAGTCCCGGTCAGCTTTTTACGTTCAAACTTTGTCACTTTTTTGGAGCTGTTTCTCTTCAACGGCAGATGACCCTCCACAGAAAGGCAATTTCGAGTTAACGTCGTCCGATTGCCTTTCCAGGATCCATCAGTGAAATCCTGGAAGTCTGGGGCTCCGGAGCTTTTCAGCTGGATGAACCTGGGTTTGCAGAAAATGGGGGAGTTCCTGTGATGCTCCAAATGTCCTTCCCTCCTTTGAAGGCCAGTTTGGCTGCTCTCGCCCCATCCTGTTTCACCATCTGCTGAGGCAGAAGTCCTCCCCAGGCACTCCCTTTGTCCTCAGCCCAGGCCATTTCACAACTCAGCAAGGTAGCCTGGCCAGGCTGCCAGCGGCTGGCCAATCAGAGAAGGGCACTACAGAGCTGAAGTTGGCAACTTTCAGGTAGAGTTCTAAAACTCTTTCCTTGAACTAGTTATATTAAATTCCACAATGGCAAGTGGTTGGATTTATTATAACAATACATTTGAAACCAAACTTGATAAATTGAGCTCCCTTTGGGACTTTATTAATGAAAAAAAAGTCCCCCTATTTTAGCCTATGGGGCCCATTCATTACAATGAGGGGAAACAAATTTGACTATTTTTCCTCACCAGGACTTATAAACCATCTTTTTAAGGTCTCTGCTTAAAGTTACACTGTACCCCTTCTGGGGGGCACCTAAGGCACACCTTAGGAGTGACGTATATGTAAAAATGAGGTAGTATAAGACTTTGGAAGTACTTTTAATTCCAAAGTTGAACTTGAAGGTAACCTTACTTTAAAAGCAGCCAGCAAGGCAGGTCTACGTTTAAAATGACACTGGGCACTTCAGCACTCCACCTATGGGTGCACTACCTATGCTGGGGACCCTAAAATGACATGCCCTACCATATGCTGGTAGGTAGGTTGACACATCTAAATGTAATTAGCCTAGTTTTCATAATTATTTAACTGAGAGCACAGGACCTGGGACTGATTAGCAGTGCCCAAGGCACCATCAGAGTCAGGAAAAACCAGCAAAAAGTGAAAAATGGGGGCAAAAAGGGGGCTTATGCAAACATCCCATTTTTCTCACAGTACTAGACAGGCTGCACCCTGTCACAATACTCTGCTCTCAGTTGGAGAGCTGTGTCAATTTGAATGATGCATTTCGGTCATCTGTTGTCCTGTCCTCTCCCTGGCTTCTAGACATCTTTTTTTGCTCAGGAACGGAAGATGGCGAAGCTGTTTTTTCTGGCCAGTGTCTATTTTACATGCACACAACTAAATATGGCACCCCGTGGTCACTGCAGACCAAGATGATGCCACAGATGTAAAAATGCCATCACAAGTGAGATTTGACAGGAACCTCATCTGCTGTTTCATATCTACCACAAGCTGGAATCCATATTCACCCTTTTGAAAAAAGAGTGACTGAAAATCTCATAGGAGGGGCAGTTATGCATCATGAATAGAATAAGGCACAGCAAAGGTACTTGATGCAAATGATATTTTGCCTGAAATGATCACCCTTTTATATTGGTCTAAACGTGTAAAAAGGTTGGCTTCATCACATACCATTGAGGCAAAAAGAGATTCTATATTTTAGGAGCTAGAAACTGTGTTGTTACCTCCTCACTCCTCCAGCATAAATTGTTTTATCAGAAATGTAAGAAAGGGAGATATTAATTATCTTACCACTCTTTTGATTGGATGTTCAGGATTGTCACATGCAATGATACTGAACTAATCTACGTGGCCTGATACTGACCAAACAGGTAATATTCTTGAGGTGACTCCAATTTGGAAAGGTAATAATGTTATGTATGTGCGGCAAAACAACCTCCATGTGTGCACACCCAATACGCTTATGATTGACATTGGCTCAGTTAATGCATCCTCATATTTATGCTCTGTTTTGACTTCTACCCTTTTAGGTTGCTTGCCTTCCATGATTTGTAGAGAGGATGACACAGTTCTCAAACAACTTGTGAAATTCTCCTTTCAATCCGACCAGCAGAAGAGTCTGAGACCAAGGGATACAAACCTCTCATTCCAAGGTGGATGATACATAATGTCACTTGGCCATGCACTTATGCTGCTGCATTATTATAATTATTTGTCTGTGAAGAGGTTGCTACTGTTGAAACACCCACTGTGACTCCATTACTAGGCATGCAGAACTGTCATGCCAATGACCATTGACTGCTCACTTGCACAGTTGGACAGAGGATGCCATATTGGAGTCAGGCTTGTATGTGTCGCTACCAGACCCCATTTTCATCTTGTCTTTTTATTTAGTCTTGTGTAGGGCAGTGGCATCTCTGAAGTAGGTGCTGATAGTAAGGAAGTTCCTTGCAGGGCTGGAGACATTGTAGGTAGGTAGCATACTAGTTTATTTCAGCATTCAATTACAGCAGGTAGTCTTCTAAATACCTGACACCATGTTCTCATAAGCTAGTGACTAAAACATGTACTTGACAGCCCCACTAATTGTGTCCTCTTTGCAGGAGCTGCCTCAAGGGTGAGCTTTGGACCAAATGTTAAGATACATAGACCCTGGACCATCTGCCATTGAGAATGCCATTCTGCAGCACTTACATTACCAGCCTCCTCTTTATCAGTGGCTCAGCTGTTTTCATATACTATCTCAGCTTAAAAATGTCATCACCATAAATTATTACAACATGGACATTTTTCTAAGGTATAGTCCTACATGCATGCATGCATTTGATACGGTGGCTGGATGTCTTATTTTCAAGAACATCACTTTTAAATAGCAGTTAAAAGTAGTGGTAAAAGATGTATAAAAGCCAAAAAACAGTCACCATGGGCCAGATGTAGCAAATTGCGAGTCGCAATGCCAGATGCAGAATGGTGTCCCTGACACCATCTGCGAGTCGCAATGGGTTTGCAAAGGCCCACCTCATTAATATTAATGAGGTGGGCCGCAAATTGCGACCCCCTTGCAAGTCGCAGCACTCACAGGGATGGTGGCCTGCTGGAGACAGCAGACCACCATGTCTGTGACTGCTTTTTTAATAAAGCAGTTTTTTTTTTTTTGTAATGCAACCCGTTTTCCTTAAAGGAAAACGAGATGCATTACAAACGAAAAAATGAAATGTGTCAGTTTCATTTTTTCAGAGCAGGCAGTGGTCCATAGGACCACTGCCTGCTCTGAAAAAATGATTTCAGGGCCATTCACAAAGGGGAAGGTGTCCCATGGGGACCCCTTCCCTTTTGCGAATAGGTTACCACCAGTGTGACACTGGTGGTAACTGCGAATTGCTTTGCAACCTCGTTCGCGGTCACAAAGCAATTCTGCATCGCGATGCGACTCGCAAATAAGAAGGGGAACACCCCTTCCTATTTGCGACTCGCATTCCCATTTTGCGAGTCGGTAACCAGGTTACCGACTCTCAAAATGGGAATGGGCATCGCGATGTGGCTTTTGCGCCTCGCAAACAGCGATTTTGGCTGTTTGCCAGGCGCAAAAGCCTTGCTGCATCTGGCCCCATGTCCGATGCCAACATCGTGGCAGACACAGACGAGGTCGTGACCTTCATAAACCCAAACAGACAATGTTATCCGGCCGGGTGACGCATCTTATCTCGCTATGGTAAAAAATAACGAGTCTTTGTCACAGCACTTAGTTGAAGTTTTAATGAGAAAACACCCAACGCATTTCGGAAATGAAGTTTCCCTGTTCACAGGTGAATAACCCTTCAACGTTTTCTTTATTAAATGCTGAGTGCACCAAACAACAACTGACACTGAGAACGGGCTTTGAATTCATAGCCATGCAAATATAACAAAAAAGTGTTGGCCACCTTTAAATGACTCTTGTGCTCGAACAATTTGCAATTTAAGCATTTACAATAATTTACATGTTATCTACAGGTTTATATTGACAATGAAATGAAAGAGGAATTAACTATGGTCAATCTTTCAGAAGTTAAACTTAAGGAGTCCAAAGATGAGGTACTTTATTTGGGACTTTCATTCTGCCCAACGGCCCCTTTTAACTATACTCAAAGTAGAATTGATTGTAATGAAATAGTATCATCTAAACTACTGATTGGTGACATAGAAATGCTACATACACTTTGTGAACTGGATAGTGAAGTAGTTTGTGAACCTGATCCCTTTCTTAATTTAACCAATATTGATATTGAAGTAGACTTAAGTTGTCCGAGTGGGTTCAAGTCAAAATCTAGGTTCCTTCCTCCAGTTGTCAGTGATGCTGTCAGTGTATTTGAAAAGGGAGTGGTTAAAGAAACAAAGAAATTGAGGTATATAAAAACAACAAGGTGGAACAATCTGTAGTATAGACATAGGGAGACAATACAGTCTTTATGGAACAACAGGAGTATTGTAATCAAAAAATGAGACAAGGGTGGAAATGTGATGGTTTTACCTATTGAAATGTATCTGAATGAAGGTTTGAGACAGCTAAATGATGCTACAAGTTATGAGGTTTCCAACTTAAACAACATCAAAGAAGTCAGTAGAAAATATTGGCTGTTACTGGAGGAATGGAAAGATAGGAAACATCAACCTTTTTGAAACACATGTAGTCCTCTGGGTCAGATATATTGATGACATCTTTTGTATTTGGCATGGTGATGTAGATTTGGCAGGTAAATTTGTTGATATCCTAAATTAAAACTCTTTAAATTTAAAGTTTTTGAGTCAGATTGACTCTAAATCCATTGAATTTCTTGATGTACGAATAGGCATAGAGAATGGGAAGTTGAAGAGCACTCTATATAGAAAGAAAACAGCTGGAAATAGCTTGCTACACGCCTAGTCACCCCATTAATTTGATACAAAGTATCTCATAGAGTGAACTACTACGTGCTTGACGAAATTGCAGTTCAGATGAGGCTTTTTTATCTGAAGTCAAGATTACCACTAAAAGATTCAGTCAAAGAGGTTACAGCCAACATGTTATTGACAAAGCTGTGCAGAAGGTAATGCAAGTCAATAGACAAGATTTATAAGTAAAAAGGTTGTAGTTTCAGCAAGATAAACAACCCCTAAGGTTTATCACTACGTATCATAGTAGTATTTCTGAGCTTAAAAGCATCTTTAGAAAATATTGGCCAGCTTTGAAAACAGATGAGATATTGGCAAAAAATTCTTGGCGATTACCCACATTTCACTTTTAGGAGAAGTATCTCTCTAATAGCTTCCCTTAGGTGTCTTTTACCACAAGGGGAAGCTAGAAATCCAATCCAAGGATGTGTGTGGCAAGTGTAAAGCCTGTAAACACAGTACCAACACCAAGCGATTTCAGTTCCCTACATGCCCAAAACCTTTTGACATCAGAAAACATTTATCATGTACTTCGGATTACTGTTTTTACACATTAATTTGCCCTTGTAATAAATATTACATTGGTAGTACCGTTCATACAGCCAAGAAACGAGTTCTGGAACATATGAGGGCAATCAGCCATAATGCTAGAACTTATCCAGTTGCCAGACACTTTAAAGAATTTCATGACCAAAAAATTGATTTATTAAATTTTGTGGTTCTGGACAGAATCCCAGCCAGAGAAAGAGGTGGGAATGGAGTATTGGAGTTGAGGAGACTTGAGACGACACTTATCATTGGCCTTAACACAATACAGCCCATTGGATATAATACGGATGAGGAATTAGCAAGTCACATGGGCGATTAAAAGTGTTGCAGAGTTTGGAGAATTGGTTTCTTTGCCTCCCTAATTATGACGATGATTTGTCTGTATGTCTATATGCTGATTTTAAGTGCAGGTTTGAAAATATGTTAAAAATAACTTTTTTGTTTTTGTTTTTTATTCACTTAATAGGTGGAATTTCACTTTGGGTGTGACATTGGTGGGCCTTGAATTTTGAAAAAAGAGGAAGGCAGCAGAGCTATTGTATCCTTCTAAATGATTCATCCATATGTGTCATCTGGATGTATAATATAGACTATTACAATAACTCTTGTTATTTGAGAAAAGGGTTAAAAGTCAAACGAATATTGTTTGCCCACTAGGGCCATACATGTTTGGACTGAAAACAGAAAAAACATAGTATAAAAGCAAAACACAATAGATAAAGTGCATAGGCAGATGTGATGTAAGTTTTATTATTAATTATTGAAGAACAATTGTATAAGATTGACAATTATCTGATTATCTAGTATTGCATTTTTTGCACATTTCACCATTATCTACACTAATCTAATTTAATTAACTTAATGTTATTTAATAGGACGAAATTATTGATGTGTAAATAAAGCAAGGACCATCGAATGTGATATTGGCCCTGCTTTTTTGTTTCATTTAATTCCTTCATTTGCTTTAATTGTTCTGTTTAGATGGTTTAATATGATTAGGGTAATTCTAATTTTTGTTGATAATCATTCAATGATCGCTGATATGGGTTGTGACATTTTGGTCACAATGTTATATGATGTCAACGTTAGGTAACAATAAGGTTCAATTAAATTGGTGAGGTATAAATAAGTGTGATAAAAACTCATTGTTGGATTATGTTAAAATATAAACCTGTAGCTAACATGTAAATTATTGTAAATGCTTTAATTGCAAATTGTTCGAGCACAAGAGTCATTTAAAGGTGGCCGACACTTTTTTGTTATATTTGTATGGCTATGAATTCAAAGCCTGTTTTCAGTGACAGTTGTTGTTTGGTGCACTCAGCATTTAAAAAAGAAAATGTTGAAGGGCTATTCACCCGTGAAGAAGGCAAATTCATTTCCGAAACACGTTGGGTGTCTGTTTGCTCATTAAAACATCACTTTAACTATGTGCTGTGGCGGAGATTCATCGTTTTTGTCCATAGCGAGATACAACACGTCGCCCGTCCAGTTAACATTGTTTGCTTGGATAACAATATATATATATATATATATATATATATATATATATATATATATATATATATATACAGGGAGTGCAGAATTATTAGGCAAATGAGTATTTTGACCACATCATCCTCTTCATGCATGTCGTCTTACTCCAAGCTGTATAGGCTCGAAAGCCTACTACCAATTAAGCATATTAGGTGATGTGCATCTTTGTAATGAGAAGGGGTGTGGTCTAATGACATCAACACCCTTTATCAGGTGTGCATAATTATTAGGCAACTTCCTTTCCTTTGGCAAAATGGGTCAAAAGAAGGACTTGACAGGCTCAGAAAAGTCAAAAATAGTGAGATATCTTGCAGAGGGATGCAGCACTCTTAAAATTGCAAAGCTTCTGAAGCGTGATCATCGAACAATCAAGCGTTTCATTCAAAATAGTCAACAGGGTCGCAAGAAGCGTGTGGAAAAACCAAGGCGCAAAATAACTGCCCATGAACTGAGAAAAGTCAAGCGTGCAGCTGCCACGATGCCACTTGCCACCAGTTTGGCCATATTTCAGAGCTGCAACATCACTGGAGTGCCCAAAAGCACAAGGTGTGCAATACTCAGAGACATGGCCAAGGTAAGAAAGGCTGAAAGACGACCACCACTGAACAAGACACACAAGCTGAAACGTCAAGACTGGTCCAAGAAATATCTCAAGACTGATTTTTCTAAGGTTTTATGGACTGATGAAATGAGAGTGAGTCTTGATGGGCCAGATGGATGGGCCCGTGGCTGGATTGGTAAAGGGCAGAGAGCTCCAGTCCGACTCAGACGCCAGCAAGGTGGAGGTGGAGTACTGGTTTGGGCTGGTATCATCAAAGATGAGCTTGTGGGGCCTTTTCGGGTTGAGGATGGAGTCAAGCTCAACTCCCAGTCCTACTGCCAGTTCCTGGAAGACACCTTCTTCAAGCAGTGGTACAGGAAGAAGTCTGCATCCTTCAAGAAAAACATGATTTTCATGCAGGACAATGCTCCATCACACGCGTCCAAGTACTCCACAGCGTGGCTGGCAAAAAAGGGTATAAAAGAAGGAAATCTAATGACATGGCCTCCTTGTTCACCTGATCTGAACCCCATTGAGAACCTGTGGTCCATCATCAAATGTGAGATTTACAAGGAGGGAAAACAGTACACCTCTCTGAACAGTGTCTGGGAGGCTGTGGTTGCTGCTGCACGCAATGTTGATGGTGAACAGATCAAAACACTGACAGAATCAATGGATGGCAGGCTTTTGAGTGTCCTTGCAAAGAAAGGTGGCTATATTGGTCACTGATTTGTTTTTGTTTTGTTTTTGAATGTCAGAAATGTATATTTGTGAATGTTGAGATGTTATATTGGTTTCACTGGTAATAATAAATAATTGAAATGGGTATATATTTTTTTTTGTTAAGTTGCCTAATAATTATGCACAGTAATAGTCACCTGCACACACAGATATCCCCCTAACATAGCTAAAACTAAAAACAAACTAAAAACTACTTCCAAAAATATTCAGCTTTGATATTAATGAGTTTTTTGGGTTCATTGAGAACATGGTTGTTGTTCAATAATAAAATTAATCCTCAAAAATACATCTTGCCTAATAATTCTGCACTCCCTGTATATATCGTGCTTTTGGATATATATATATATATAAATATATATCCAAAAGCACCACACTGCCTCGAAACGTGACACCCGTCCCATTAACAACACAACGTGCCAAGATTCCTTGAACGCCAGCGTGTTTATTAAATCACAGAACCTTACGCGTTTCGGAGCCTATGCTCCTACTTCACAGGTGTTAATACAGTGCCCACTTTCATTACTATTTAAATATCACTAACATCAATGTTATCTCACAGCTACATTGGCAACATAGACAAAGGACTAACAGAAATCAAAATTCTGTCGAAAAACATTTCAGCCATCTTAGAATATACTGAATACTCATTGAGTTTAATGTGATGTATTATAACATAAGACAGAGATTACCTCCTAATATCAAGTCACCTTGAATCATTCCTGACAACATTATTATCCTGCATGTATTTGACTTATCTTTATCAAAAATCAACACATTCATATATAAATTATAAAAATATACATCACAGTTTAGTCTCTTCTCATTATAACTCTTGCCTCAAAATAATAGCTCTTTCACATTTGCCTCTGTTGCCACGGTGTCACCCTAAATCATTAAAAAACACAAAAATAAATAAATTATACTTCTACATATATATTAATACATTTTCTAATTTCACAACTGCAGAAAAGGACATTCATATATTGATATATTCCTAAATTTCATCCTAAGTGTACTGATAATTCCTCATCAAGATTAAAGGTTTCAGGGGACATTGTTCTATACTTAATGATGTATTTTGACTCAAATCTTCTTAATTCTTGTTCTCTATTGCCTCCCCTTACACCAATCGGAACGTTATCCAGCACACAAAATTTGAGAATGTTGCTGTTTTTTTTCATGGCGTTGTGCAAAATGTCTCGCTATAGGATACGTTTTATCTTCTCTAGATATGGCCCTCATATGTTCTAGTACACGTTTTTTTGCTTTATGGACAGTACTACCAATATAGCATTTGGCACACGGACATTGTAGGGTATAAATACAGTATTCAGTATTACAATTGAGATGTTTCTTTATTATAAACGGTTGAGTTTGTCGAGATAGCTGTATTTGTTTGCAGCTTTTGCTACTTCTGCATGCCTTACAAGAACCACAGATAGAGAAACCCTGTATTGATGACTGTTTATGACTTTTTACAGATTCAAAGAGACTAGTGCGCAATTTATCTTTGAGAGAGGCACACCTTCTAAAGGTGATCTGGGGTCTTTCCCCGATCACCTCTGACAACTTATCATCCAGCCTTAATATCTCCCCATGTTTATTCAAACTGCATCTTACTTCTCTGGCTTGGTCATGAAAATTTGTGATAAATCTTACTGGTTGAGTACCCTCAACACTGTCTTTGATCTTTGAGACCAATAATTTCTCACGATCCAACGCCAACACTTTCTTAAAGGTATTATCAATAAGGTTCCGAGGATAGCCTCTCTCCTGAAATCTCATGCTCATTACCTGTGCTTCATGCTGAAAGTCCTTGTTATCACTACAATTTCTTCTAGCTATTAATAATTTACCATAAGGAATACTCCATATAAGATTCTTAGGATGGCAACTATTTGCATGAAGCAGACTATTTCCTGCTGTTTTTTTGCGATATGAGCAACTTATTAATCTCATGTCCCTGACCTCTAATTTAAGATCTAAGAATTCTGCTTTGGAACGATTTATATGAGCTGTGAATTTCAAATGTAACTGTTTATCATTCAGTAGTTTAACAAAATTATATGCCTCTTTCTCACCACCATTCCAAATACAGAAAATATCATTGAGTTATCGAACCCAGAGGACCGCATGCTCCTCAAACAGGCCAATATTGTGTACCGCCTCTTCCTCCCACCAGCCCAAAAAGAGTCCTGCATAACTGGGAGCAAAGCACGTTCCCATCCCTGTCCCTTGGGTTTGACGGTAAATTTGATTATTGAAGATGAAAAAATTGTTATTTAAACAAATTTTGATCATCTGCAGTATCATGTCAGTGTGTTGTAAAAAAGAGATTGATCTTGCTCTTAAAAAGTGTTTAATTGCTCTAATGCCCAATTCATGCAGAATGCAGGAATATAAGCTTTCAACATCTAGGCTGAGCATAAGAAATTGTTCATCCCAAACAAAGCCATTAATCTGTCTAAAAAAATCACCAGCATCTTTGATGTAAGAGGGTAAGGCTACAAGAAAAGGCCGAAGGTAAAAAGACTACGTACTTTGAGGGGTTCTCTAACATACTGCCTCTAAATGAGACAATTGGTCTACCAGGTGGGTTTACTAGGGACCTTGCAACGTGTTCTAACAAAAAACAGTCTTTCGATGGAAAAACTGAATGAAATGATTTTATTTTAATCTTATATATATATCTAAGTTATTGCTGTCATAGATTTGCCCTAAATGTATCACACATGCAAGAATTATTTGTGTACTCTGCAGTACGCAAGTACATTGAACTGCCAACTTCTCGGTAAGCAGTAATTCCCAAGGTATGCTAGCCTCTGCTGGGTCTTGAGGTCTTGGAAAATTGTAAGAACTGAGAGACAGTAAGAAGACAGGTATAGGTTCCTTTCTCTACTCCAGGCACTAGATCAGAGTTCTCTAACCTTTTCTATAATGAGAGGTATCTCTGAGCATGAAAATAGTAAAGGGCTGCTGATGACCTTGTTGACTAATATGGAGCTAAGAATAGTAAATCTATGCAGGTACAAGGACCTTCATGGTATTATGTAATCAATAATATGGATGTGAAACGGCTGATGATATTTTGTCACTTGATGTTGTGATGGGCATCTCGGTAGTCTCTACAATAATCTTGCAAGGTGTGGTCCCTATTGTAGTTTTGTCTGATGTGGTCACTACTGCAACAATAATCAAAGTCAGTTAGTGGCTCAGGACTGTTTTCATTGACCAGATGTATCCCTCATTATAAAATAGATTAGGACCCCTGGTATAAAATGTGCTACAATCTGAAACTGGCACCTCCTTACTGGTTTTTGTTTGGACATATTGTCCTCAATTGCAGTGTGAAGAGTGAACAGTGCTTTACAAAAGTCTATAAATAAATTAACTCTCAACTATTTATGTGAACCTCTGTAATTAAGATGCTGATTGTAAGAGACATCCAGAACCGACAGGTAGGTTTCTGAAAACACTAAGGCCCGTATTTATACTTTTTTAGCGCCGCATGTGCGGGTTTTTTTTTTACGCAAACGCGGCGCAAACTTAAAAATACAATCGTATTTTGTAAGTTTGCGCCGCTTTTGCTTCAAAAAGTGACGCAAAAGCGGCACAAAGAAAGTATAAATATGGGCCTAAGGGGCATATTTAAGAGCCCTTAGCACCACATTAGCGCCACCATAGTGCCATTTTTTTAACGCTAAGGTGGCACTAAAGTGGCATTTTCCCACCGCCATATTTACAAAGTGGCGCAACACATGCATTGCACCACTTTGTAAACCCTTGCGCCACATTATGCCTGTGCCAGGCATAATGTATGCACATTTTTTTGTGCCATTTTTTTCGGCACTTTTAACGTTGAAAAGGGTCATACCATTATTTATAATGGGCCCCTGTGTACTCGGCAGGAGTAGCACCAATATTTTGGCAGTACTCTTGCAGAGTACATCAATAGCGTCAAAAAAATTACACTATTGCCCCCTACCCTGCGCCTTAAATACGGTGCACCCATTGTGGCTGTAGGTGGGGGCGCTAAGGGGCGCAAGGAAAGTGGTGCTGCACTAGGTGCAGCGCAATTTTCTCTTAAATCTGCCCCTAAAGTTGCACTTGTCAGCTTTTCACTCGAGTACCTCGGTAATAAGAGGAACAGCTTTTGCAATGACAATTCAAAAAGAGTTCCCCGATTAAGTCACTGGGATTTTTCACTTTTCACCACTCGGTTTTTGACTTTTACTGTGAGTGAGTCTCACTGATGGTAAATTCATGTCATTGAACTGAGCATGCTAACTGACAGTATCTGCCTTTGAAGATAAGATCACTGCTAAACAGCTAGGGTAAGCGGCACTGGGATGGTTACAGGTGAACACGAGTGCACACAGGTGTGCACACGAGTGTGGGCTATGTATGTGAGACTACTGCCTTGCATCCTGACATTAAAACATCCCTAATCTGCAGATATTTAAAAAGAAATGATGAGGAAGATCGAAAGCAGCCTGGAGTCAGCAAAAGTAAGATTTGATTGGCTCTGGCATTTTCTTGCTTACATTGGGCACTTAGAAGTTTGCTTAGAAGTTTGCTTATTAGTACAATCTATCTAGGGTTTTGCCAACACGGGGTGGATGATAACTAGTCTGAGATTCTGGCCTCAGAAATTGATAGTGCCATGAAGATAATAGATGGTTCTGTGCATTTTATTAATCTAAAATTGCAACATTTTAAGAAGACCTGCATGTTGTTTTACACACCAGAGAATTTTACGAGATGGAGCGGGAACCCGAGTGCAGCTAAGACTAACTGTCCTAATTGTGGCTGTTACGCTGCAGATATCTTGCATATGTTTGTTACGTGCTCTGTTTTGCAGGAATTTTGGGGAGGGGTGACTCAACTTTTATCATCTTGATTTGTAGTAGACTTTGCCCCTAAGGAGATCTGCTGGGTTATAGAATGGAATTTGATCTTGGTATGACGGCTGCCAGCCATTGCAATTGTCTTGGCCAGGCTTTGTATTGCCAGGGCTTGGGTGTTCCTAGTACGTCCAAACACAGATGAGTGGTGGAGGGTGGTCACCCGGGAAATCTTTGAGTCTGCATCGGTGCATGCTAAAGCCAGGGGTGCCCACTCTATTAGAAGATTGGATAGGATCTGGTCAAAATTTAATTGGGACCGACAGTCTAATGTTGAAATTGCCAGCCGTACTCTGTGATCAATAAGGTCTCGATCGGTTAGGTCTATATTGAATAATCTAGTTATGTTCTGCTTTTGTCCTTGCCAGTTGCAAGTCTCATACTGTTTTATGGTTGTGCTGTTGCCATCTCATCCATGTGTGACATGTTTAATTAATTATTTTGTTCCTCTAGTTAGGGTTTGTACCCAGGCTTGTTTGTAGATTGTTTGTCTGTGTTGATTGTGTTTTGGACACTTGTGACTTTAAAATAAAATAAAAAAAGAAAGAGACGCCTGTCTTGCACAACCTGGTATCTACACACAGGTAGTCTGGCGAAGAAGGGACTCTGCAAGGATTGTAAAGGTTAGTAGTGACCTTGGGTAGACCTTG
Organism: Pleurodeles waltl; assembly: GCF_031143425.1. Classification (NCBI taxonomy): domain Eukaryota; kingdom Metazoa; phylum Chordata; class Amphibia; order Caudata; family Salamandridae; genus Pleurodeles; species Pleurodeles waltl. Next base: position 1,651,194,142 of record NC_090445.1, on the reverse strand, counting down.
TGTTACGAGTGGGCATTCAAAGTGTGCATCTGTAAGGCTTATAGGTAAATCTGCAGTGTTTTACCACTGCATTGTACATATAGCAAAATCTGCCTTAAAGTACAGTTTCTCTCCACTTAGGCTTGCAGGGTGCAGCAAGTAACCAATCTGGGCAAAACATGTATGCTGAGTTAAGTACTCTGCTCCCCAGCAAAGGGATTAAAGTCTTTCCCACACAAAAGGGCAATTGGGAAAGGAATGGGTGGGGACGAAATATGGATCTGATAGTTAGCTTGTCAAACTGCACCTGACCCACTGGGACAAAGGCGGAGCCCAGACCTCTGGTGCCAATACAGGAGGAGCTCCCATTTGAAGTTTTGGTGGAAAGGGGTTAGGCAGCTTTGTCAGCTTGGGGCTGATCTAAGGCCATCAGAGGAACTCTTACTAATGAAAACTTGAAGATGCCATTTTAGATTGCCACAGAATGCTATGCAGGAGGATTGGAAGAGAGGTGGAGGGATGATGTGACATCCTAGGTTTGGCCAAGGAACCAAGCTGTTAAAACTTTCTACCCCCACTAAAGAACTCCTGAACAAGGGAGAGACAGATAAGATGACCCATAACATGGGAGTGACAACAGCGTTAAGATGCTTAGCTGGAAGGAGAAGCCACCTGATGCCCTGCAAGGATGTACTTTAGGACTTTGACTCCAGTTAACCCCCAGGATTAGGATTGGTCTCTTGAGGGCCAGTGGCACTGCCCCCCTACTCCCACTGAGGACCAGTTTGGAAAAAGGACCTGAACTCCACTGCCACATTGGTGCCCTTTACTAAACCAGGAGACTATGAGGCCTGGTGAGGGCAGCAAGGATGGTGGCTGGCTGCGAAGGGGCTACACAAGATGGCCCACTACAGGGGAGAAGCACTAGGAACCAGGCAGAGGACAAGGCTGGCACAGGGAGCCAGAACATCTAGCACCCCATGAAAAGCACACTCTCTAGAAACCAGAAACTAAAAGAGCCAAAGATGGAGAACATTTGCCCAATGGAACCTGACACCTGATGCTATAAAGATTAGATTTTTTTAAATGTGAAAAACAAGCATGTGGCGCCTCCTTGATCTTCTGGAAGGGGTAAAATGTGATAAAGAATGTCACCAAAGGTATTTCAGTCTACCTAATGTATATATTTGTAATTTAATGCATAGTATTTAGTACCATGTGTGTAATAAATATACTTTTCCTTTTTAAAAGAAAAAACACTCACTAGGCAATGATTTATTTAGTGCTGTTATGATGAATTGGAGTAGTAGCATGCACCACCACCCCTAAGTAGGCATTGGACTGCTCTGCTTCACGACCCTGAGAGAGTCACGTGCTAAATTGGGTTACTTGGGGCCCGATGTATTAAAAAGTGTTGCACTCGCAAATGGTAAATTCGGCCGTTTGCGAGTGCAAAACCGTGGTCTGCGATGCATGAAATGCATTCGCAGACCACAGATAAGAAATCGCTAAAATATCGATTTCTTGTGTTGTGACCTGGAAATTGCGAGTTGCAATTTGCGATTCGCAATTTCCAGGTCGCAAGGCTATTCTGGAAAAAATCGCAAATTGCGATTTTTCCAAAAATGGCATTTTGCACTTGCAAAATACCATGCTTTGAAACCAGGTGGTAACCTGGTTCAAAATTAAATTAAACATGTAAAGCACACATGCCCTTTTGCCATGTGTGTACCTTACATGTTTAAAAAAAAGTTTTAGGGGTGCAGGAGAGGGGGCCTTAGGCCCCCAGCGCCCTGGCCTTTTGCATTTCCAAAAGTGCGATTTCTGGTTCAGAATATTCGCAGCTATGGGCCAACAGGCCCATTGCTGCGAATGGGGCCGGTATCGCAATTTGCGATTCGGTAATAGTATTGCTATTACCGATTCGCAAATGTGATACATGGCCCTTTGCAAGACGGTAATAGCGATTTCTTAAAAATCGCTATTACCGAATCGCAATGGGCTGTGATGGTACATCTGGCCCTAGGTTCCCAGTAATAAGTCATTTTCAGACCTATTGCTTGTGAAGGCCTCACATTCTTCTCAAGTAATTCCCCAATTGCATTCAATAGGCTAGTAAAACAGTGACTGTGCCACGCTCCATTCTCTTTTAAGCAGAGGGAACAAGCACTGTATCAGCATGAGCTGGAAGTTATGATCAAAGACAGCTTCCTTGTAAGAGAAATGGTTTCTATCTGTGGATATGCCAGAGCTCCTTCCTGCTTTTATGTTGGGGGTGTTTCTAGAAATCTCCAGAAGAGCAGGTGACCATCCTCATGAGATCCTTCAGGCCCCCCTTTAATTCATAGAGGAGGGTGTCTTAGCTCCAAATCAGGTAACACTTGGCTTTGTCAGATAGTAGATCGAGGCCTTGAAATGGGACTGCAAAACAGTGCTTAATTTGTGCTCGTTGTTTCCGGTGCGGAGCACCTTCACTTATTTTTCAGGGCCGGCACTTATTTTTCTGCCTCAATCATTTACTGCGAGCAAAAGACACATGGGTAAGACGGAGGAACAGAAAAACGATAAAACGTCTCATGGGGAGAAAGCAGAAAGCTGCAAGAATGAGCTGAAGGGGCAGGGAGTGGCTGTAAATGGATTAAAGAGACCTGGGATGATTTCAGGGTTACGCTGCCTCTGTATTACGTGTTTGCACATTTAATTGCAACAGCTGTGTTTTTAAGAGGAGAGCTTTGGGCACTGGCAGGTTTTTATTTACAAATTAGGCACTGCTGCAAAAGGTCTACAAAGGCCCCTTCCCATCAGTGGTTAAATGCACAGACTCTGCATAAGGGATGAAGCAGTGTAATTACTACTTTGTCGGAGTAAGAAAGTTGATATTATGTTGCAATTATACCCTTGCATGCCCAACTGGGATGATGGTGCTGCTGTTCCCAACATTTCATGAGCTCCTATACATCACGCATGAACCAGAACCGGACACATACTCACCTATCACATAGAAATCCACCAAAAAGAAAAACAGGGGAAAATAATAACATGAATACACACATCACCGTTTAACATCTCCACTGTATACAACAGATAACCATTAACTGCCTTATGTAGTCCAACCTCTAAGCTGGTTAGCTTGTTTTCTTTCCATATTTGTCAGACCATCAACCATGGACATGTTGACCAGCATTCCTAATACCTATGTACACAGCTGCTCCCAAAAGCTTCTTGACACGCTCAACACACACACACCATCTACTTACATCCCTTCCACATTTTCTGGAAGTCCAAGAACTTGTGCAACTGCAGGTACCAATGCCTACTTATTCCACACATTTTCAATGTTCAATTCAACTACATCCCTTACGATCTAAGAAATTGGAGCTAGAAAACCTACACATTACTTCACTTGAACCCACTCTCTTTCATTGTTCACTTTGCACCTTCTATAGTTTCCAACACCATCACATTCATTCTTACCGTCTCTTAAGAGAGGCACACAAGGAGAATTTGAAGCAACCTTCACTCAAGGATCTTTATATAGACTTGTCATATGCATACTACAATCTTAGCCCTGTGGCGCCAGCAAGGCTGGCCCTAACATTCGATGAAAATATATATTCTTTATTCATCGAAACGCATTATTGCTGCTCCAGTCAGTAAATTGCTAGGTAAGCATTGAATTGTAGTCCTGGCATCTTCAGAACACTTGGCTGCTTGCTATGTGTACAGCTTCCTTCCACCCTTGTTGTGGAGTCACACCTACCTTTGTTGCGTGATGGCTTATTCGCTTCTACTCTACATTTTCCCTCATATTGCCCAACCAGCTTTTCTTCAATATTCCTAAAACAGAGGGTAATACCCGATCTGGCTCCTCGGTGGTTGACTCATAGACCAATATGTAATACTGCAGGAAAGTCACATTCTTACCACCCAAAAACAACTGGTGCATTGTCCTCTAGAAACTGTAAACTTGATGCCACTTAAAGGCTGTGCTCCTAAATCTACTGGCGCAGTCCAGTGTCATGAAGGATATCAATCCTCTGTATTCTATGTGGTTCAAGCTAAAGGGAAACAGCTGATAAAGCTACAGCAGGGAGCACCTTTGCTTCATCTTGCAGCGAGCTGATGGGAGGTTGGAGGTGGCACCCCCCCCCCCCCACCAAACGCTGACATATAAGTCTCTGTGGTCCACGTAGGTTTTGATGGTGAATGCAGTCAGTAACAATTCAATGCTCTGCATCCACTCATTGATACATTTTTTTACATTTGGAAAGCAAGAGGAAAGCCCCTTTGCAACTTTGTTTGACTCATGATTCGAAAGGCTTCCGAATGTAGGCATTAGCACAGCCACTCGCAATGCCCAATGTCCTTTTGATATTCTGGGGCATATTTATACTCTGTTTGCGCCGGAATTGCGTCGTTTTTTTTGCCGCAATTCCGACGCAAAACTAACTCCATATTTATACTTTGGCGTTAGACGCGTCTAGCGCCAAAGTCCATGGAGTTTGCGTCATTTTTTAGCGTGGACGCCTACTTTGCGTTAATGATATGCAAGGTAGGCGTTCCCGTCTAAAAAATTGACTCCGAGGCATGTGCGCCGTACTTACACTCCCGGGCAAAATTCGCGCCCGGGAGTGGGCGGGTCAAAAAAAATGACGTCCAGCCGCTTTTGCGCCGTTTTTTAGCGCCTGGTCAGGGCAGGCGTTAAGGGACCTGTGGGCTCGGAAGGAGCCCAGAGGTGCCCTCCCATGCCCCCAGGGACACCCCCTGTCACCCTTGCCCACCCCAGGAGGACGCCCAAGGCTGGAGGGACCCATCCCAGGGACATTATGGTAAGTTCAGGTAAGTATTTTTTTTATATTTTTTTGTGGCATAGGGGGGGCTGATTTGTGCCCCCCTACATGCCACTATGCCCAATGACCATGCCCAGGGGACAGAAGTCCCCTGGGCATGGCCATTGGGCAAGGGGGCATGACTCCTGTCTTTGCTAAGACAGGAGTCATTTCAATGGGGGGTGGGAGTCCAAAAAAATGGCGCAAATCGGGTTGAGGCGAAAAATTTGCCTCAGCCTGACTTGCCCCATTTTTTGGCGCCCAAGCTCCATATTCCCCTACGCCGGCGCTGCCTGGTGTACGTCATTTTTTTTCACGCACACCAGGCAGCGCCGCCGGCTAACGCTGGCTAACGTCATTGAATAAATACGGCGCCCGCATGGCGCTTCAGAATGGCGTTAGCCGGCGCTAATTTTTTTGACGCAAAACTGCGTTAGCGCAGTTTTGCGTCAAAAAGTATAAATATGGCCCTCTGTATTTTAAGTATTCACGCTCTTATATCCTGCCGCACTGAGCAGTACAGGCCATTCAGTGGTGAAAATGATTCCTAAATTGGGCCTCTGGAACCATCTACTAGCCTTTATTTTACAGTCCTTTTAAACTACTCACAGCATCCCGTTGTCTTAAGTGATCTAGCGGAGGTAGACATGACACAGTCACATGACACGCCTTGCAGGGACTTCCATATTCACCTAATGAGGAATTATACTGTATTCAGTGGTTTGCCCTTTAATTTCAGCATACCTCTCGTGGTCCTTCGTCTGTCATTAAACAGATGTAGGTCATGATACAGAGATCATTGACATACCATTCACCTTCATAATGACACATAATTGCTTCCTCCTATATTCACAATGATAACCGTTCCTCGTTGGCTTAACGGTTAACATAACCCTACTTAACCCTAGCTCATTTATTATTTAAAAAAATAAGAATATGAATTTGACTAAACTGAATTAAATTAACAAAAATTAGGAAACCCAGTTCCTCAAACACTAATATTAGCTCTTACGCTAGAATAGTTGTTAGACGTTGAAACTATGTAAATTACCAGCCCCACAATAAAACCGTTGATAATAAGTATTTATTTCAACTAAATTATGTATTATTAACAATATTACATTAGGAGTGCTTGCTTTGTATTTTATGATGGGAGCAGGCGGTGTGTGCCACTAGTAGCTCTCTGCTGCCTACACTGGTCAGGAGGCGTTACTGCAGTCAGTTGTATTCTATGCAGGGCCCTGGCAACATGGTGATGGGGAAGGATCTGGCAGGACTAAGCATCCCTCATATTAATGCTGGTCCACCCTAATAGACAACTAGCGGCAGGAAGGACTGGCAGTTCAATATATGCTCGAAGTGCATTACAATGCAAGCTGAAATTAATAACCTGCATTGCACTCTGACACAAACTTCAAATCAGGTCTTTCATGGTGATCAGTGAAACTTCTCTTTCATGGGCATCCTTAAAAAACTATGTGATGTGGGAGATAAGCAGAATGGTGCTTGAGTCACTGAATGTATGCACAAGTAAAGTGCATGTCCACTCTTCCTTTATATGAAGTGTGTCAAACTTTTGAACGAGAATTTTATTTCACACCTTTTTTTAAAATATCCTGCCTCAAACACTCATCACCCCAGTTTTTACCATCAGCAGGTACTTATGGAGACGCTGACACTCTGATACTGACAAAAAGACACTGACATAGAGACGCCAAGACAGGGACAAAGGCATTCATACTGATACTGTGACACTAACATAGAAACTGAGCATTGCAGTACTGCCACAGGTTACTGCCACAGTGACCCTGGATGGGCTCACAGACACTTACACTGGTACAAGATTATGCTGGCGTAGAGAGGCTCGAACTGGCACTGGAACACTGACATGGAAGAATTAGCATAGGGACATTGACACTGGGACATAGATCCTGGGGCACTGATGTGGACTCAGACAGAGAACACTGACCCAGGAACACTGACAAGTCCACCGACGCTAGTGCCTCAGCACTGGAGCAGTGACACAGGAATACCACAACACATGGATGCTAACACTAGCACTAGGGAGTAAAATAACGAACCACACGAAGAATACAGGAAAACTGACAACATGGACAAAGATAGCCCGACACCAACAGGTGACTGTGTCTACTGCTAGGGGAGACATTCACACAGGGCGCTGACATTGAGGAGCACTAAAATGGATGCATTGGCACAGGAACACCTGGATGTCGATACAGACACTGACATACTAGCCTGGACACTGAGAGTACATCACTGCCACTGGTACACAGCCACATCAACAATCATGCACTGACACTGGGACAGTTTAGTTTACATAGGGGCACTGACACTGGTATAGGGACACTGGGACGATGAATTATGTCCAAGGGACATTGGCACAGGGGCAATGATACTGGCAAAGAGACATATGTGAACATAGGGACACAGATACGGAGACCCCAAAAGACGGACATTGTGACTGATATTGATAGATTCACAGTGTGACACTGACACTGGCACGGGGATACATTGATGTGGGTCACTGACATGGGCGCTGAAACTTAAACAGGATAACTAACACTCAAACAAGAGGACATAGGGCCACTAATGCATGAATAGAAGGACTAGGTCAGGGAAACAGACCAGGAGGCCACAGGCATTCAAATCCTTGACTTAGGAACAAGCAACTCTATGGTCCCAACTAAACAACATTCTTTAACAGCACCCAGCAACATTGACAAATGCTGCTCATCAGCAATACTTCCTAATCTTTATTTTTGTGATAATAATAAGGCATCCTATCACCTTCCACACACAACGGGTGTTCAGCATAAAATAACACCAGCCTCCTACCTCAACAAATGTGATTTCCCAGAATAAAACTTTTTGGTTTCCAGCACTGGGAGAAGACCATGTGTTACGCTGTCACAGTGCAGACAACAGGGGCTTCTAACAGGGGACACCTGATGAATGTGGAGGGGGGTGGCTCTTCAGTCCCTCCTTCCGGGAGTATTTGTCATCATTTTGATGGAACTGCCTGCCACTTGCACAGTCAGTTTGGAAACACTGTGAATGCAGCCAGAGAGAGAGAAATAGACCCTTCCAGATTGAGCATCTAAACTCAAAACGAATCACCACCCCTCACTTTCCTGGGGTCCAAGCTCAGCATAATGTATGCAAAAAATGCAGGAACAGAAAGTTTTTCTTACGACCCCGATGCCCCCTGTGCTGACACTACAGAATGATCGGGTTGCCAAATACCGAGGCAGTGTAGTTTTAATTCTACGTCATGCCTCTTCCTTCTACAAGACTGTGCCTTCTATCTCTTCTTTTCAGTCTTAAAAGTTCTTTTATATGTGTTCTTTCTTTTTTGTTATTTTCTATCATTCTCTTCCTCCTTATTTCTTCCTTTTGTGCCTTTTTTTCGGTTTTGGTCCGGGTCAAAATTTGATAATGAAAAATAAGCCTGGGCGTTTGTAGCAAATGGATTCCACCCATTAAATCCACCAGGATTGTTCACTTTTGACAACTTTTTTTAAAATTTTGCTGTGATCTCACTGCCTGAGTCTCACTCACAGTAAACTCTTCATAATTGGACTGAGTGTGCTACCGTCACTGTCTGCCTTTTAAAATATGAAGCTGCTGCTATGCAGCTGGGGTAATGGGCACAGGGCTGGTTACACATGTGCACACACATGTGCACATATGTGCAGGCAGTGCATTTGAGACTACTGTTGTGCCTGGCCTGGCCCAGAAGAGGAGGCTCGGCAGAGACTGGTACTGACCTGAATTTGGCCTTATGAGTGATCATTCATAGTGCAGGTCTGTGGTGTTCACTAGAAAACGTGCAATGTTTTCACTGTATTTTATATATACAGGTCGAAATCTGTCCCAAAGTACAGTTTAGCTGCAATTAGACCAACAGGATCCAGTAAGGTATCAAAATGGGGTAGCAAGTGCTCACCACGTTTGGAACTGCAGTTCCCAATAACACACATCCACATATTAAGGGACTTCAGGATTTGTCATATTACTCTGACTCAGCTCAAAATCGGATTCTAGTCCTTTGTCCCCACTATTGGGCCAAGTTAATTACTCTGCTCCCCAGAAGATGGGTGACAGTCCTCACCAAACAAAAGAGAAGTTATCAGTGATTGATCCAATTCCTGGGTCAGGAAAGAGATATGGTATAAATATGCATCTCATAGTTAGATTGTCATACTGCACCTGGCCTAGGACAGTCTAGGCTCACTAGAACAACAGGGGAGGGCCAGACCTCTTCCGTCAACACAACAGAGTTTTGCTTTAGAACAATGATTCCCAGCCTTTTGACTTCTTTGGACCCCCACTTTATCAGTACTGGAACCCGGGGACCCCCACTGAATAATTATTGGAATCTGGGGACCCCACCAATGAGTCATTACTGAACGCTAGGGACCTAATCTGTTAATATTATTGATTTTTCTAAGCAGCGCGGACCCCCTGAGGAGGCTTCGGGAATCCCCAGGGGTCCCTGGACCACAGGTTGGGAACCACTGCTTTAGAAGATTTTGTGGGAAAGGGTCACGCAGTGATGTCAACTAGGGGCGGAGCTGCGGCGGTCGAAGCTCTTTCCAGAGAAAACTTTGAATCTCTATTTTAGATTGTAACAGAATGCCGTACAGGAGGGTTTGGATGGGGTGAAGGGATGGTGTGGCATCATAGGTTTGGCCAGGAGTGCCGGACCCCTAATACATTCCACTCCACTTAAAAAACCCTCCACCAGGGAGATACAGTTGAGAAGACCCGAGACCTGAAGGGAGCGACGGCGGAAAGGATGCCATGCTGGAAGGATAAGACACGATGCTTTGCCAGGATGGACTAAGAACTTTAACTTCAGCTGACCCACAAGTCTCTCCAGAACCAGTGGCATAGGCTCCTTCATGCTACTTGAGGCCCACGTGGGAGAAGGACCTGGGCTACACTGCCACCCTGGTGCCATTCAATAGGCCAGGGGCCTCTGGGGCTTGTGGAGTACAGGCAGGGGGTTTTCTGTTGGCTGGTTGTGGGGGGCTGTGCAAGATACTCCCACCAGCAGGAATGGAGCACAATGAGCCATGCAGAGGAGAAGGATGGCACAGGGAGGCCTACCTTATAAATATTCATGCACCTTATAATGTGTAACTCAAAAAGTATACTTTATGTGGTAATTATGTGCTGGCAAGGTAGGGGTCAGTTTCACTGCCAGTGGGGGACGGTTTTATTGCTGGTGACCTGATGCCCGCCTACTTACAGTGCTTCTAAATAAACAATGGAAATAAATTGGTTACAAAGTATGCTTTAAGCACATTTGTTAAACATTTATTTTTGCATTGCTTATTTAGAAATACTAGAAGTAGGATGATGGCCTACAGGTCCCCAACAACAAAACCTGCTCTTTCAGCAGTGAAACCTTCCACCACCCTGCCATTGCACCAAAACACCCAGTAGCCAGTCCGGCGCTAATTAATGTGGTGACCCCATAGCAAAGCTGGTAGGCTGCCTCATTAAAAATGACTCTCCTTTATGCTGTAATGTTGCATATGGTTCAAGTGCGGTGATATTGTGGTTTTGGGGCTCAGAACCCACTAGGGGTGTAACGTTATCTGAGGGTGACATCACATGTATTTCCATCTAGCTGATTTATTTATTTGTGACTTAATGCTTAGTATTAAGTAGTGTATGTGTAATAAAATTATTTTTCATTTTTTAAAAGAAAAAGCACTGACTGGACAATAATTTATTGAGTGCTGTTGTTGGGTATCAGTGATTTGGGATTGCTATCCCATGCCACCTACCCCGAGTAGGCCTTGGACTGCTCTGCTTTGCTATCCTGAAAAAGATAGTTGCTGCTTGGTTCCCAGTAAAGAAACAACTATGGACTTAATATTAGAGAAGGATTCAAACCCTTCACAATTAATAACCTAATGTCTTGCAGTGTCTGTCAATGAGCACAAGTGCCCAAGGCGTCCAACCACCTCCACAAATTAAGCAATGATTCCAATCTATGAAAGGATGGCTTGACGGATGTGTGGCTAGTTCTTACTCCTGTGACTAGGTGAAGTGGGCCCACTGCCTGAACTCTGGCCAGGCTCACCTGCGCCCTATACCTACCTTGTCTCGCTCTGCCCTGCAGGTTGCTCCATGGAGGTCTCTTTTTCGGGAGCCCTGTACCGTGGAGCAGCGCTGACACTGGGATCATGTCTTTGCATGCATTGTGTGTGTACTCATAAGTGTGTGTCAAAGTGCTATGAACTGACTTAAAAAAAAATACAAGTATTTAGTAAAACATTCCTAATGACGCAGCATTTTCCACACATTTTCCCAAAGGTGCCTTGCAGGAGAACGCATAATCTAGTGTTCAATTGCATTATGTTCTCTTCAGTGTTCAACAAGTTTAATGCTGACGGCACTTTTAAAGAAGTTATGCTCATGGTTCCTGAAAACTTCCAATGTTCCTGGCCATTGTTCTTTTAACGCGCCGTTTACCACTAATCACCAATATTTGCAAAGAAAAATAATAGTGATAGTTAAAAAAAAAAAACACAAAACATGCTGCGCTCTTTAAAGAGTGTGTCTTTTTTTAAGATTGTTCAACCCGACGCTTCTTTTATTCTGTAGTTGTTCCCAGAGGCCACGCCCCTAAATCATCTCCCTCTGGCTATAAGCCTGAGACTGTGCCACGTGGCAGGATTTACAGTGTGCATGGTCACATGCATAAATACGATACTAAAAGATACCGCTTTAAATCTCACTTTGCATTCCTGGCTCGGTCACCTGTAGAACATTTAACACAACCTTACACCATAAATTGCTTTTTCTCATAAAGCTGGGGTGCACTGTTACTGGATACATATCGGAGCGCTAATCTGCCTTCATTTGTAAAGAAGGGCGGGCTCCCGGTTTCCCGAGCGTGGCAGATTTCTATTGATGAAGACATTTGCAGCTCGTGCCACGTGTCTGCTGCCTGAACTCTTCATCCCCCTCTGGCAGGAAGGAAGAGCCCTCGTCTCGCGCAGCCGTCTTCACTCGGGGCTGACATTGGGCCCTTCCTGTTCGAACGTAATCTCAGCGTTTCGATCGCGATTGGACTGACTGCTGCCTATCAGCAGCACGAGGCTGTATATGACCGAAAGACAGCCCTATGGATGTCAATGTGTGCAGCGTGAAAAACCCTCCTGCTCCCAATAAAAATAGAGTTGTAAATTGTCCGGTAACCAGAAAATCAAGAGATCGCGTTGCATCCCTTAAAAGGGCACGTTTGTGATATTATGAATTAACAACCTGTGTACTTTTATATCTTGACTTTATTATGTACTGGCTGATGGGAAAATTGGGAACATACAGGTTGGTTGCTCCCTAAACAAAAAAGTGATGCATGGAATGCTCGAATCAATCTCAGCTACCGGTAATTACTCGGGGCACATCCTCATCCATCCTTATTTTGCACATCCTGTTACCTCAGTTTGGAATCAGCTACATGCACATCAGTCTTGACACTTCATCATGGGAATAGTCCAGCCCCAAAGGCCAAGGTAGGTCCTCCTTGAACAGGAACACACCAGTACCATTTTCGCCCTAGTTATGAGCTCATTGGCCAGGTACAGCTTGGTTCAATTGTCACTGTGTGCTTGGGACCCACGAATGGGTGGCATGGTGTGCCAAATGATAGATTGGGATACGTCAGAGTAATTACTAGTGGCTGAGTTTAATTCAAGCATCCCCCCCCAATCAGGGTCCTGTAAACTTCATAAAACTGTTAGCAGCATGTCGCATCTATCAATAGTGCAGCAGGTGCAGTTGCACCAGGTCCCAAAGGTATGAGAGGCCAATTGCACACAAATTGTGACTCTCATAACCACTGTGCGGGCAAAGGACCACTTTTCCTTGCCTGCATCAGGACCGCCTTCACCATTGCTAAGCCACTACGTTGCAAACGGGTGACTTGGGCCCAGTTAGGCAGCAGAGCCCATACACAAATAGGGTTGCCACTTGACCAATACTGTATTGCCCTGGACTGGCATTTTCATGCCAAGTCAGGCGGAAATAGTAATAAAATCATTCAAGTTGAGTATTTTTCTCTACTGAAATCTAACCTGATAGCAACAAACAAAAGAAGAAAATTCGTAAAAATAATGTTAACGTATGTGCTCTATGTTATTCCTATTTTTAAGGGAAATCGAGGAAGAATTGTGCTTAGAAAAATGCAGAAAAAATTACGCTTATAATCCATGATTTACGCTTGGTCCTTCCAGAGCCCCAGTGCCCGCACAAGTAGCTGGTGTTTTTCTTTCAGATGGATGACAACTCTATTCACAGGCCGCGTTGGTCATTTGAGGAATAACAACACGTTTCACAAAGTTACAACTGGGAGAAGTAAGTACCACATAAGAGATCTAATATTATTCTGATGAGCCCTACATGCAGGGCCGTTGGAATTATGGGATTCTGCAGCTGCGGCATTTTACACATTAAAGTATTTTCACACTTGCCACATAACACAACTGCATATTTTGCAGACTTTTAAAAAAATATATTTCCAGTTGAAGCAGACCAAAAGTTCATGAAACGCTACAACACACGTTGTTGCATAGTAACAGGCCTTTTGCAGCGCAGAGGCTGGCCACCTTTCAGTTGCTGAAAGCAAACCGATATTAATTGGATAAAACTTTTGACCGTGCAACGTTGGTAAATGTGACAAAATAGTGAAGTGACATTCCTTCATACTATTACATATTTCGTTGAACACTTTGCCTTTTCTTGCTACTTAATTTAGTCGACCATTCTGCTTAACTTGGTTCTCTCATGCCACATAATTCCTGTATCTTGTGGCAAATAAATATTATGGCAACCATTTGGTTCCAGATGCGCAAGTTCCCACACAACTGTGTAAGCACCAGATTGTGCTTCGCTAATGCACGTGCACAGAGTTGCTGCACGCAGGCCCTGTTTCATTTACAGCGCCTACATGCAATGGCTGAATCGTGGTTGACCCAATCTCCCCTTAAACTCTTGTTCAGCAGGTGCCCACGGGGTGTGTTAGTAGTCACCGGTTTAAAGAGACCACGTGAGGAGAACGACACTGCCCTCTTCATGTCAATAGACACACGTTCGTCCCCGCACATGGGGCAGGGAGTGGATTCTGAGTGCGCCTTAAAGGAAATGTGAAGAATTGTATTTCTTGGGATGTGCATATCTAAATGCTCAGCCTTTCCAGGAGTAATTGTGTAAGGGGGCATCAGTGCAAGGAGGGCACAGAGTAGGGCTCTCAATGCTTTGCAACTTCCCTTCCAGGAGTCCTCTGCAGGGTTATTTTTCAGCCAGATAAATGAACCAGATGAGATTTTCAAAGCCAGGGAACACGTTATATTTTTCCGTTTGGACCCTCTTTTCCTCTAGCGACAAGGTTCTACCAGAGGTCTTTTGCTCCAATCTACCGCCCTCTGGTGGCTATTTGGTGTTGGTGTTTTCTCTAATTAGTTTAACTAGCATCTGTGAATTCTGGACACATCTGCCTCTGCTTTTGCCACGCCCCTAGGAGCACCACATGTGAAATGCCTCGCAAAATCTGGGTGCATATTTAAATGTGCGCACACAACCTTTGACCTCCTCCACCAAGTCTGTCAGAGAGCGTGGCATCACTGATGGAGACTTCAGTGATGTAGACGCGCGCCCAATGGGAAACCGTTGTTTCCCGCCAGACACATCTGTTGCTCATTGGTGTTTAACCAAATGCAAATCTACAGGCTTAGCTGGAGATCCCCTCCGGCCCAATCCGCGACGGGCGCGTGCGCGTATTCAATCTGTTTCATCTCTGCGCTTCCTGCCCGCCTCGTGCAAGCCGGCTCCCCGAGCAGCCTTGCTTCAGATATAATGAATGAAGCCAGCTTGCTACCGAGATCAAAGAGAGACAGGATGGGCACACGAGGGGGAGCCAGGGGACAGGAGCCCATCTTCCTGGAAGAGCAGTGAAGCTGCATCCCTGAGCTCGAGCTCAAAAGAGTGAAATTCCAGGAGTGAATTAGCCACGCGTTCCACTAACATTTTAGGAGAGCAGGGCTTTGGGTCAGGCTTGGAGTCTGCTGCACTGTGAAGTGCGCGTGCCATCAAAGAGTATTTCACATACCAAGCCTCACCTGCGCGAGGGAGACTTCCAGCAACATGCAGGGTGCAACTGAAGAGCAGCATCAGCGTACTTCCTGTAATCTCACTCTACGCCAATGCTCTTCACACTTTTTAAAGCTGTGCGCTCCTCGTGTAAAAAAATGAGTACATTTTCGAGGTAAGATGGCACTCAAAGTGACATACATGCTTTCTCACAATTATTGTATAGATTTGGTGGCTCTGAACATATCTAACAGGGTAAACATTGCAGTTATACCCAAATATCCCTTTTAAAATGGTATCTTATGCATGGGTTCCAGCATTCTATTAGCAGCCAGGGGCTCTCTAAAAGTGCATACGTATCCACAGTGTGACCCTTTATCGGGATTAGCGGGAGGGACTTTTAGGCTTCTTTGGAATCCACCACACCTACCTTGACACCTTCTCCCACCCACCCAAACCGAGAAACAAGACGTTATTTATGGGCCATTAGGGAGTGGCTCACTGTACTCCTGTTTTCTTCCACTAAAAGAAAATACAGCATTTTTTTCTGTGAGTCTCTGTCCCTCAGGGTCATAATAAATTCACAGCCTTATACCCCCTGGGATCAATTACCCCCTCCTTCCCCAGTGCTCCATCCACCACCTATTCCCCTCAGGATATCTATGCTGAAGTTGGTGATGTTCGTCTTCAGTAATAGCTCACTTAAGAATGATTTGCAGTTCCCATTGAAACTCAAGATGTTACAATGGTTGCAGTAACCATCTGAGCTTCCTCGTTTGTGGGCATGAAGTAATTACACTGCACACTCCGGTATTGACGATGAATAAATATACATTTATTGTAGATCGGACCAGTGTGATCCTTCCCTTTGCCAGCCACAAGTTAACTGACTCCAGGAGAATCTCCAATACGTAAAGTTCTGATTGTAACAGAATCACATTAAACATTCTACAATTTAAAGGTACATGCAGCACAGATTGACATTGCACTCACATTCTCTACCAACAGCCTCTCCTCCTGACTTCTCAGCATCTCTACTCTCCTTTCCTTTTGAATCACTTACAAACACTCATCATCATGTAACTGTTGAAACCTGCATTGTTATATCTCACATTCACACCAACCACACCCCTCTTTGATACAAAGCCACTTTCCTTTTATTCCATTTGTTGCCATTCTCCACCTCCACATACCCCTCTCTAACTTTCTTTACTTTGAACGGGCCCCAAAATTTAGATAGTCCTACAGTGACCCTTCCATACTTTATTTTCACCCAAACATCTTCTTTAAAGTATCTTTTACTCTCCTTCCGCTCTTCAGTCTCACTTTTCTTAAAACTATTGTATGTCATCCAAGCTGAAGTCAACTTTGTGCCCGGTTTCCTGCACCTCATTTTCTCAAAAGGAGGCACACTGGTTGCTCTGTTAACTATAGTGCCATGAGACCACACCATCTCATTTACCATCTCCTTCACTTCTTTTCCACATTGAGTGGCCATAAGTATAGTACCCTTCACCAACTGGTTGACTCTTTCCACCATTTCATTTGCCTGGGGATTGTACAACGCTGTGCGATGATGTTTAATTCCACAATTCTCCAGAAACCTCTTCATCTCATGCCAAGTGAGCTCTGTACCATTATCCATTATTAAAGATGACGAATCCCCTCCTTTTGAAACACCTCATCCAGTGTTTCTATAGTACTTCTAGTAGTGATTTCAGGTAAAAATTTGACCACTACCCATCTGGAGTGAACATCAACAATGACCATGGCATTCTTGAAAACTGTTTTTGAGACCTTGCATGGGGCCGATACAATCTAAAAATTCTGCACTCCATGGTGATCCTGGATCCTGTACATGGCCTTGCACACCCTGCACTCCAGTCCTCATCCTTTTTTCACTTTCTTTACAAGCCTTACAATCTTCCACCCATTGAGTTACCATATCCATACCTGGCCACTAGAAATTTTCTTTGACTCTTTTCCTAGTCATAGTCTGCCCCCAATGATCCTCATGAGCCAGGCTAGCAATCGTTTTTAGACTCTCCGGTGGCACAAATTTGTCATTTCTCATGATCATATTCTCATCTACTAATGTTAGTTCATCCCCAACTTTTACATATGTTCTCAAGGACAGAGCAACTGTAATCTCTCTCCTTTTAACCTCTACTATCATGCTTACTACCCCCTTGAGAGCTAAATTATTCTCCAAATATCTCTTCTAATCTTTAGCTGTAAAAGTCCCCCCCACATTCTTCAACATCACTTAACCATGCTACAGTTCCCTCTTCCTCCTTGGTTAAAATATCAATTCTATCCATTTCTTTTCAATCTACTGATAGCCTTGAACAACAGTCTGCTTGTGTATTTTTTCAATCAGGAATATGTTCTACCTTGAAACAATACTCTTGGAGCCTCAAAGATAACCTTGCTAATCTAGCAGATCCTTTGCCTGCTCCACCCAGACTCAACACTTTGAGAAATGGCTTGTGATCAGTGTGTAAGTGGAAATCTATATCCCTGAGAAAAGTTCTGAACGCTTCACGAGCGCGAAGCAAAAGCTGCAGTCTCCTCTTTTTTTCCTCAAAATTGTGATAGAACAGCTCCCACTCCACATGCACTGGCATCTGCCTTCAAAATGGTTTTACACCGGGTATCAAAAGGTGTCAAACTACTTGCTTTGCATATGTCTTCCCTCACTACATCAAACACTTTCTGTTGAGCCTTCTCCATTTGAAGGTACAGCCTTTGCACAACAGAATCCTCAATTCCTCTGTCTTCTGTGCAAAGTTGTCAACAAACTTGCTATATTATTCTATAATACCCTTAAAGGATAGCAATTGGTCCTTATCACAGGGAACTGGTGCAGACCTAATGGCTTTCAGCAAATCCTCCTTGGGTCTGATCCCCTCCCCTGAGATTGTGTGTTCCAGATAATCAATCTCCTCGACTAAAAATGTATACTTGTTTCTTCTAGGGGTTAGCCCAGGCTCTTTTTATTTGCCCAATACAGACCTTAACACTTGATTATGCGCTCTTACCATCTGCCCAAACACGATCATCTTGGAAGTATGTTACATTCTGTACTCCTTTAAAAACTCCTGACATTATTCTTTGAAACCCGCTCACAGCTGAAGACAACCCAAACGGCGTCCTCAAGAACGTGCCCTCTATCGTTATGAAAGCTGTGAGTGCTCTGGATTCATCATGGAATCTTACTTGATTGTGAGCGCTTTTCAGTTCTAATTTAGAAAAAACCTACCACCCTTAAGTAATGACAGAAGTTCGTTTATGTTCGGGAAAGGGAATGTATCTGCCAGGAAATATTGGTTCAGACTGCGCAAGTCCACACAGAGCCAAGCTTTCCTTCACTTTTCTTCGTTATGACTACTGGAGAAACCCATGGGGAGGCTTCAGTGGTTCCATGGTCCCTTCCTTTAACATATCGTCTAATATTTTTTTTACCCCCCCCCCTCACCACTACTGGAACTCTCCTTACTTTGTGTTTTAGTGGAACAATGCCTTCTTGTAAAATTATTTTGTTTATGTATCCCTTCAACTCTCCCAATCTTTCATCAAACCTGCCTTTGCTTCACTCAATATCTCTTCCACACTCAAGTCATCTACAACTAACACCTTGTCAGTAGAATATGTGCCAATTACAAGTGCAAGTCATACTGGTGTACCCAACCCAATATGGGTGATCTGTCTTCAGCCACATAAACCTTTCCTTCAATACACTGAGGCCTGAATTCAATAGATAACATCTCTTTTTGATCCCTGATGTCCTCTTGTATTAATGTTCTGTTTGTGGCCAATCCTTTTCCCACATTGCTTTCTGTACAATTGTGTAGAGTGATTCTGAGTCCACCAATAGTTCCACTTCTTTGTCTAAAATGACAAACGACGCTTTAGGTCTAACTTCTCTTAACTTCTCCACTTCAGGTTGTACCATTAGTACTCGATCTTCCTTGTAGTCTTCCTCTGTATATCCTTCTGTGACTTCCTCTCGTGATTTGCTTCCATCCCTGCACATGCGAGCATAATGTCCTTTTATTTCGACCACACTTCCTACATTCTTCGTTCACTGAAAAATACCACTTAGCCCCACTAGTATGTGCTGAACTTCCAAACCTTGAGCATACCCTTGACTTAGTTGTTTTTTGAGCCTTATTGTATTGTTTGCGGTTTTCCCCCACATACCCAAGAGCATCATCTTTTCTAGTTACAACAGCTACATCTCCTTCATTGTTCATGTTATCTTTTTTTATTTATTTCTTACATGCATTGTTCTGATTCCTCTCTAATTTATTGCAATAGTCATTGAATCCTTGAGTGATGTTTTTTTTGCTGCCCATAGTCGTTCTTGAGTTTTTTTGCTTCTGCACTGAATAATGAGCTGGTCACAAATCAATTCTTCGTTAATTGGACCAAACTTGTGCTTCACTGATAATTCTCACAAACCTGAAATGAAGTCTTCCAATGACTCTCCCATTTTCTGATGCCTGGTGTAAAATGTATAATGTGACAATACAATGCTCTCTTCTTTAGCAAACCTTTTTCCTAAGCACAATTTGGCCTCTTTATACATATCCTCTATTGGTTGGTCAACATCTCCTAGTTTTTGGGGTAAGTATTTAAATATATGGTGTGCCTCCTTACCGATGGTGCTTAATAAGAGTTTTTTTTTCCTTTGGGAACAAAAAGACTGACCGTCTAATGCCACTAAATAATTCTCAAAAATGTCTATCCATTCTTCCCATTAGATAGATGATTGGCCATGCTGATCTAGAAATGGTGAAGGAATGTTGATTGACAATGCCATAGTAATAAAGAACTGTTGATGAGGTATATATATTATTTATTATTTCTGTATTTAAATAATTTCCAGTCACAGAAGTGTGCTAACAAAATAGCAAAAACAAGTTTCAGGCACTGAAATGTTCTAAGCAATTTAAAAAGTAAAGTCCTCTTTCTCTTTTCCTTTTTCCAGCAACCAGAAAGTGCTAAGGTTCATTCCTCTAATCAACGACGTCGTGAGGAAAAGAGTCCTCTGGGAGAGATGTTGCTACCAGTAGTGAGTATCTGGGAAGTGAGGTATGTTTCTTTTATTTAAGAATTGATCGTATTGTACCTATACTTTTATTTGTTGGCCTCTCCTGCCGTATGTAAACGCGTGCGCAAGTTGTAGCGCGTGAAACAGCAAAACACGTGGCAGTATGAAAATACGCTGGAGCCACAATGCGCGTTTTATGTTTCCTTATGGTAATGTACAAGTACTCACTGTCTCCTCATAGTTCTGGACTCCAGGTGCTGATCTCTTGAAAATTGCAAGACTTTCTCTTCCACTTTTTCCTGTGTGGGTCAACTAGTGACTTGATGAGGTCACCACTAGAACACGCCAGGTCCACAGTGTTATCTTGAAGGTCTGAGCAGTGTTATCATTGTGGCTGGAGCTCGTTCCCAAAATGAAGTAATTACACTGCACTCTGCGGTATTGATGATGAATAAATATAGATTTATTGTAGATCGGACCAACGTGATCCTTCCCTTCACCAGCCACAGTTTAATTGACTCCAGGAGAATCCCTTATACGTAAAGTTCTGATTCTGACAGAATCACATTAAATATTCTACAATTTAAAGGTACATGCAGCACAAATGGACATAGTAGCCATACATGTAAGCAATAAAACATAACACACCTTTGCCATTGAATATAACAGGGCTTAACTGAGGCATGCACATTCCAATCCATTGTGCCACTTGAAGATTGGAGTAATTTCCTGGCGTTTAGGAAACAGATTCAAATGTATACATTCTGTGTTGGGCCCGGAGGCAAAAATGATGCTTTGGCAGTTTCTCTAGTTCATTTAGGAGCCCCATAAAACCATATACCTGAGACAAAATCTTCAGTACCCAAAAGTCCTTCATAAAGCATACTACAAATCTTGTTGCAAAACATACCAATGAGCAGTAGCACAACAAAATCCTTGAGCAGTATGGCTAACTTAGCCCCTTCTTGGCTGCTTGTAGCCCAGATAAGCGCTATTCATTCTCACTTTGATATGTGCCTGACTGTTTTGGTTCATATTATATGGAATTGAGTTTGATTTTCAAAGAAGGTCCCCAGGATGTGGCCTGCATCACTTCATTGTAAATTTGCTCCAAAGAATCTTGCTGGAATTGAATACTTACTGGCTGACGATGAACTTCATGACAGGAGGCAGCTGGCAGCTACGATTCTAAGAGTCATGAGCATGCTCCTGAACTCTCAAAGATGATAGCTTGTTCTTCATGTCTTATAAAAACAAGCATTAGCAAAGCCCATAGGTCTT
Source organism: Pleurodeles waltl (assembly GCF_031143425.1). Taxonomy (NCBI): domain Eukaryota; kingdom Metazoa; phylum Chordata; class Amphibia; order Caudata; family Salamandridae; genus Pleurodeles; species Pleurodeles waltl. The sequence goes on along the minus strand of NC_090445.1, from coordinate 1,651,172,869 downwards.
GCCTCTGGCACCAATTGTCTCTTCCAAATATCTTTTGCTGCATAGCGTCAGCTGTACATCGTGAACAAAATTAAAATTCATTTAAAAAAGATGAGCACAATGACATGCCCATTCATCCTTTTCTAGGTACACAGATTCATCATGACACAAGCAAGCACAAGCATCGTTATGCAAGCATGCATGACCACGCATGTGATCTTGCAAAAAGGCGTAAGCACCTTCCTGTTCTTTTGTTTTATTTACCAATCTGAAACGGATCAGTAAATCAATACAAAATTAGAATTAGGTAGGTCCCTAACAGTGAGCAGTGGAAGGGCGCTATTAAAAAGACTTTACTCCAGGGGTGGGCCAAACACATAATGAACAAGGCACGTAATTAAATAAGAAACAAGCAAATAAGATTGACATTAAATCCGACCAATGGTAAGCAGCGGGCAGGATGCAAGTCCCTGTATGTTCTTTGCTTTCACAACCAGACAGCCTGCGCTGTCTTGTAGGGGTGCTGTCTGGTCTGCAGAACCTAATAAGCTTTTTACTGCACTCCAAGGGTAGGTTTGCCGGGTGCATCAGGGTAACAGAGAACCTGTTGTCAAGTCCTAAGCATTTAAAAACTCAATGATTCTGGGAGTTGAAGTACCAGGTCAACCTAATTCACCAAATTGAACTAAAGTTCTAAATGGCACCGACCTGCAGAAAGCAAAACTGAAAGTATGGTGTCACAAGCCAACTTGAGACCTCCACTGAGTCTCTTCTAATCGTATTCAACAAAGATTAAAAATTCTAAAACTATGGAGGAAGATGTCTGGGAGTCAAAGTTCCAAACTCTATAACAATCTGTAACTTCCTCCAACACCTCCCTGGGAATAAACCATTATATACTCTGCAAAATGACTTTTTGTACAGGGGTTCAGTCAAGTAGAACCATGATTCTACCATGCTACCAGTGAAGTGAACACTAGGTAACAATTTTGGTGTGATACAAAACTTCATAAATAAGTAATAATTGGGCTTGTCACACCACCGTAGCTAATAGATCACAATAAATGTCTGCAGTCTGAATACACCCAGTGAGTTGTACATATGCTCAAACCAAGAGCATTGTTGCCATGCTCAATCAAAAAATATTCTGTAGATTGTCCATCCAGATGTTTTTGGCGAGAGGGACAACATTTCCACAGGTATGGCACAGAATATTAGGTTTAAAGGACACACAAGAGCCAGGTTCAGCTACAAACAACAGCTAATGTAAAGTCTTGTGTGGTCAGAAACCCCTCTCAAGTGACTGCCTTGCCACATATGTGGTTCATATATAGAACACCAGAATCTATAACATCAGGCCTCTTCGGGAAGCCTCGAGCCAACTGTGTGGTGGGCGAGGACACTCAATAGGACACACATGGTAAGTGATGGCATGTCATGGATGGTATCCCATGGAGCACTGTAGGGCCTTGTGTGTGGGCCAGAGTACAGACAATGATTTTTAACAGAGTTTTTAAAGAAAATGGGCCTAATTACGAGTTCAGCAGATGGTGTAGGCCGTCTGCTGGACTTCCAATAGCGATGTTGTCGCCATAGTGGCTACCACCCTGCCAGGCACATTATGAGTTCCCGCTAGGCCAGTGGGCGGAAACCTAAGTTTCCGACCACTGGCCTAGTGGGAAACAGCCTACACCATTGTCTCCGGCTCGTAATCAAGCCGGCGGAAATGCTGTAGGATGCAGGGTGCACCAGCACCCTTGCAATGTTCACTGTCTGCAAAACAGACAGTGAACATTGCAATGGTTCAGGCCAGGGGGGGCCTAGCACTGCCCATGCCCAGTGCATGGGCAGTGCAGAGGTCACCCTGGGCCCCCCTGCTTCCGTTCTCCACCAGCCTTTTCATGGTGGTGCTACCGCCATGAAATGGTGCTACCGCCATGAAATGGTTGGCAGAGAACAAGGTTGTAATCCCCAGGGCAGCGCTGCTTGCACCGCTGTCCTGGCAAATTAGGAACACTGCAACCGCCAGACCGCCAGGTCCCAACGCGGTACAACCGCCAAGTATGGTGCTGGGACCGCCAGACTCGTAATGAGGCCCAATGTCCTATTTCTTTTAATGTCAAAGTTTTCAGCATCCCTTAGATGTTCTGTTGTAGGAATGTGTCTTTTGTCCCACACGACAAAGTACCTCTGGTTAGGTTTCTTCCTGTATCTTTTGTGCTGCCTTTAAACATTTCAACATCATTAAATTGCTTCTTTACACCTTGAATTTACCTTTTCTTGACCTCATTTTTATCCACAAACCCTTTTCCTTATTTCCAACCCATCTTTTATTGGCTTTCTTTTTACATTACTTTTGCGTTATCTTCTTTTTCATTTCTTTTCTTCCATTATTAGCTCATTTCATGATGAGGCAAAGACTCAATTACACTCATTACCTCGGATTACACATATTTTACTTTTGTAATTTTACATCACTGTTTCCAATTACAGAGTTTGCACTGATTCCATTCCAATTTCGCAAACATTAGCACCTCCCAACAGGTTTAAAAACAACACTCTGTGCAGTTGATTGTTTCAAAGGCCAGCGCAACATCTTCCTAGCAGCTATGCAAACCACGTAATAAGGAAATATGCTACATTGCACTGGCACCTTGTGCAATCTGTCTAATCTGGAGGTTGGTGTAAAATTGCACCACTACCTCTGCAATGCATGTAACCTAGAAATGTTAGTGCAAAACTGCAGTGGTGTACGTGCAATCTATTTATTCTGGAAATGTCAATATTGCACCATTAACTCTGTATTTTTATTCACCCTGGCCTCATGCCTTGGTGACTCGAATTTCAATGGCTTTGCAATGATATTTATTTTATGCTGCAGTCAAAACACCACTTGAAGGCAGTGATACAGTCATTCCAAAATGATTTGATTAATACTTGGTTTCTTTTTCTTCCATTATGTTTCTTGTTTTTTTTGCTTTAGTCTTCTCATCTTTGACATCTTTCTCAGAGGTAACACTATCTAGCCATGTATTAGACAAGAAGAAAATATTTTACTGATGATGCAGGTAGGGTTTCTTTGACAAAACACGGTGGAATACGTTATCTGTTCTTCTGTTTCACAGTGGTGTATTTGTCTAAATACAGCCAGCCTGCTGCACACACCCACCTCAGCCATCTTTGAAGGCTTCTTGCTGTGCTAACAAAGACTCTCTTTATGTCCTGGACCATTGGATTGAGTGAAGAACTGTTGACAATGCTGAGAGCCCTACCACAGGCCCTTAATGATAATACCCTTGAGTATCCATCACTCATCTGATAGAAATTATCCCTCTTGCCACCACACTGACTTCAGGCTGAAGTAAAGCACAGGTGCAGCGCGCAACCCACGCCTGTGCGCGCTTGGATGTCATAGCGCGCTGGTAGCATAGAACGCCTCTTGTATTCAGCCATAATCTACTCTTAACCTAAAACCAGTAATGCGGTGGTATTACAACTGGGTCATTAAGTCTCTGTGTCTGGATTGTTGGAAACTGATGTAAAGCCATTGACCTCAGGAAGGTTTATGGCTGGTCTCAGCATCTGCTTCACCTACTCCATATGGCTCCTTCCTTTCTAGCCCAGAAGGGATTCACCTGGGGGAGCAGCTGTGCAGGGGGGACTGGGATTAGGGTGTTTCACTGCACGTGGAGCTCAAACAGGCACCGACAGGCCGAATATGTTCCCCTAGCTGCTTAGAAACGGACTTACGAAGCCAAGAATTACATATGTACAGTTTGCGATGATAATAATTGATGTAATTAAGTGCTAACACATTTCTAGGAAATTGCTTGCACTTCTGTTATGTATAATATTATAATTAAGGGCTCCGGTGGTCATGAAAATGTTGAATGAATTTTTTGCAATGCTTGATCAAATGTTTTGGGGATTGTTTCTTTTTTTATCGAAATAAGCATTACATTTTCGAAAAATGCCATTCACATTTCTTTATGCCAGTTTACATTTTTTATTAAGGTCAATTCAAACCTCACAAAGTCACAACGTACTATGCACATCTAACATGAACAATTCGACCACACTTACAAGTAACAGAAAACAAATATATCGATAAATATATATAACACATCCATAATTGCTCAGGTTTAGTATACACAGGAGTTTAAACAAAAACACAATAAACAATATAGATCATATAGAATATCCTTTAAGAGGGAAAGAGATGACACAAAAGGATGGATATTGTGCTTAAAGTTAAAAGAGTCTCTGTATGTTTATGAATACCGCTAGCCAGACCTATTATTAAAATGAGCACAGTTCTGAAAGGATCTATGCGTTTACAAAACAGCCTTCCTTGAGCCTAGGGGAATCACTTTCAGGTTTATCTTTAAAAGAGACAGTCATTCTGTAAACTTTGAACAGTATTTCATATAAAAAAAGGAACTCAGTAAAACTGAGCTGGTTTTCGGGTAACTTGTTTCTGCTGGTTTCCCAGTATCAAGTGCCATTCAGATCAGGGATGAGATTTCTCTAAAGAAGCCAGCAAGTCGCGTTGTCCTCATGTTTTGGGGAAATGTGTTTTTAAAGGCTCACTGTTTTCAAAAATGTCAAGGGGGGGGGGGCAACACTTGGGGTCACCACCCCTTTATGGAAAGGGCCTGACTGCTTGCACTATTCCTTGTTTAGTAAAAAAATCTTTTGTTCAGAACTTCGGTGAATTCAGCTAAGTGGAATCACTGGCCAACACTGCTACTCTGAAAATTGTTCCACCACCACAGGGCAGTGCAGAGATGCAAAATGAACAGGTATGGAAAAAACCCTGCCTGGGAGTCCCAGGACCGACCGCCCGCCCATGGTTTGTACGTCATGTAGGAGATGAATAGTTCCTTTGAGCCGCGAAGAGAAAGTGCATTACTATAGTACAGTTTTTGAAGAGGAAAGTCTGAGTGGTCGATATTATGCAAGAGATAGGTACTTAGGGCCAAATCTACGGTCCCGATGCGCCACTTTTCTTGCGCTACCCCTGACACACCTAACAACACCATGGTTGCGCCGCATTTACCACGGTGGTCGTTTCCACAATAGCGTCATAAATTATGACCCTATTGTGACACTTTGCTGGATTAGCACTATAAATTATGGCGCTAGTGCAGCAAAGCACTAGGAAGGCACATGGGTTGCTATGGGCCCGTCACTTTAACACCTGCCCCGTGCAGGCATTAAAAATGGCGTAAAAAATGGCAGTGAAATCTTGCAGTGGCTGCCGGCAGCTTTAGGAGGGAGGGGGGCGGGTGGGATACACACACACACACACACACACACTCATTCTTTCACACACAGACATGCACGCACGCACGCACATCTATTAATAACACTCATACCATTCAAACCTGCACGCACCAAACATTCATTTTAAAAGATCTCACACACTCATTCTTTCACACACACACACGCACATTCATTAACAACAATCATAACACTCAAACATGCACGCGCGCACCAAACATTCAATTTAAAACATCACACACATACACACACACACTTACCTTCAGCCTCGAGGTCCCAGGAGGGTTGGAACTGCTGCTTTCCCTCCTTGGCTGACCTTTGGTCAGCCAATGAGGAAAGGCAACAGTCCCAGCGTCGTCACAGAGTGGGATGGGGTCAGTGAGACTGCTGACCCCACCCCACTCTGTGATGAAGTGTCACTGATTGACACTCGCCCTAGGCGCTTCAGGGCTTAAACCTGAAGCGCCGAGAGAGAGTGTCAATTGGTGACGCTTTCCTCGTCACCCAGGGTAGGGCCTCGAGGCACCTTTGCTGAGCCGAGGAGGTCACGCCCATAGGAGCTGTGACCTCCTCAGCCCAGCAAAGTTCAGCTCAGGCAGCCAGGAGTGTGCGCAAATCGTGCATGTCTGTTCCTGGCTGCCTGAGCTGAACATGGAGAGTGTCTGTCAGGCTGGCCTTTGTTCAGCCTGACAGACACTCTTCATGAAGGGCAAAAGGTGCGTGGGGGGGGGGTGGCCCCTCTGCCCTAAAGGACAGGCCGCCACTGAAATCTTGTTGATTTCACTGTGCCATTTTTTGCAGCCTCCCAGCGTGGGAACACCCCCCTTGTATACATTATACTGTGTGCAGGTATAATGGGGTGCAAGGAATTGCAAAGTGGCACAATGCATACCTTGCGCCACTTGGTAAATATGGCACAGAGAAATGGCCTCCTTAACGCCACATTAGGGTAAAAAAAATGATGCTAGTGTGGTGCAACGAGGCACAAGGGCCTTGTAAATCTGGCCCTTAATTTTCAAAGACAGACAACAAGATGAGGTTAGCTTACCTATTGGAGATTGAAATGAAGAGAGTGCTAAAATACAAGCTCAAAATTTTGAGTTGCTGAACCTGAACTAATGGTGGCCGCTTGAAATCGACCACCAGGAATCAGACGAGGCTGAAGGCGAGGGGCCACCAATTAAATCTTTTGCTCCTTGATTAATTTAAAAAGATCCGCCATCAACCAGTCCTCAATATTATTCAAGCAGTTGTGGACCGTAGGCCTTGAATTTTAGTTAAAAGGTAATTGCCTGGGCATCATCTGTATAGCAGTAAACATGAAACACATGAAGCCGGAGAAATTGAGCCAATGGGCATATATAACATTAAAAAGAATGGGGCTAAATGATGGTTCATGAGAGGACGCCTGCAAGAAACTGAGCGATGAGTGGAGGAAGTGAGGAGTGTCGGAAATCCTTCAACACCCTGCAGTAGATCAATGAAGTAAGTGCATGTCATACTACGCTAAGCAAGCAGTAGCATTAGCATTAGGGCACATAAGGAAGTGTAATCCAGGCAAAGGAAACAACCAGTAGCAGCTGGTGTAACTAGTATAGGTTGAGGCTTCTTTCTATGACCATAAACTCTAAGACAAGAAGTGTGATGGTTATGAATGTATATTTATTTAGTTTTTATGCATTTACTGACTGAATGTTGTCTGCAAAGGTGGCAAATATACTGTGTATGGTAGGATAGTATAACAGAACCCCAGGGCTTCAGAGAGAGGGTCTCTAGGTGTGAGAGTGGGTGTGAGAGCGTCTGTCTGGGTGTGAGAATGGGTGTGAGAGGGTCTATGTGGATGTGACAGTGGGTACGAGAGTGTCTGGGTGTGAGAGTAGGTGTAAGAGGGTGTCGCTGGCTGTGACAGTGGGTGTGAGAGTGTGCGAGTGTCTGTGGGTTTGTGAGTGTATGTGTGAGATTCTGAGTGGGTCTGTGAGTGAGTGCATGAATGTCTGAGTGGGTCTGTGAGTGGGTGTATGATTGTCTAAGTGGGTCTGTGAGTGAGTGTGTGAGTCTGAGTGGGTATATGAGTGGGTGCGTGAGTGTCAGAGTGTGTCTGTGAGTAGCTGCTTGAGTCTCTGAGTGGGTCTCTGAGTGTGTGTGTGTGAGTCTTTCAGTGGGTGCTTGAGTCTCTAAGTCGGTCTATGAGTGGGTGCGTGAGTGCTTAAGTGGGTGTGTGAGTGTGTGCATGAGTCTCTGAGTGGGTCTGTGAGTGCGTGTATGAGTCTCTGAATGGGACTGTGAGTGGGTGAATGAGTGTCTGAGTGAGTTTCTGAGTGCGTCTTTCAGTGGGTGTTTGAGTGTCTGTGTGGGTGTGTCAGTAGTTGTGTGAGTGACACTACCACAATGGAACCTCCCCAGCCATTTTATCCAATAAGGAAATTTCACCAGTGACCTTGTGTGAATCTGGCAATGTGATTGTTCCTCTTGCATCTTTCTTCAGACTTCTGTGATAAGATGAATCCTCCTATAGAGAAGCCAGCGTGACTACTAAGATGTAAATCTCCACCAAACCTGGGTCCTTCCTCTTTTCTATATGAAGTAAGTGCTTCTTTGTTTTGTGATGATGTGTTCATATTCCTCAGCATCAAGAACGTGTCATAAAAATCAACAGGAAACGCACTGGGGGGCCCTTTGGGAAGATGTCCATCATCCTGGAAAAAGGGGGGAAGACATATGTTTACTACTAAGGTATACGGTGTGGGGCCAAGTGGGCAGAGCTTCCAGGTGATTGCACATTTGCATACTCTTAGTAATTTAAAGGGAGAACCCTGGGGGAGGTGGGCTATGCAGCCCTTCTCCCCTGGCCAATTTCAGCACCAGGGACCGCTACCCCCAGGGCCCACCTCTATTCAATGGGTGAAGGGAGCCACGTGGCCATCCTCTCTGGGCCGATTGTGGCCCCGGGGACCCCATCCACTGGGACCCGGCCTTAAAATATCTTGATTTTTTTATTGGTGGGGGGGGTCTGCGCAGTGCCTCTCCCCAGGCCGATTTTGGCCCCGGGGACTCCATCCCCCAGGGCCCATCCTTAACATATTTTTTTGTGGGAGAGGGGGCCCACTCCATTCCCTGGGGTGATTTCAGCCCTGAGGTCCCCATCCCCTGGGGCCCAGCCTTATTATATATTTAGATTTTGAGGGGAGGGGGGCTGCTCAGACCCACTTTCCAGGCTGATGTCAGCACCCCGGGGACCCCATCCTCCGGGGTCCAGCATTAATTAAATGGAGGAGAGGAGACGTACGGTTCCTCTTGTGTTTATTTTGACCCCAGGGACCCTATCCCCCGCGGCACAGCCATCTCTCCTGGGTGCTCTCCAGTACACCCCGTGTGCAATGGGACCGTGGGGGGAGCCTCAAGGCCCCCGTAGTCCCAGCAGTCTCCCCGCCTCCTGAAGGAGCCGGCATTGCTGTCACAGACAGGGAGCTGCTAAATATGCAGCTCCCTGTCTGTGAGAGCAATCCTTTCCTCTGTTTCCCCACCCACATGTCTGCAGGCAGTGAAAAAAAGGAAACCTCCACTCTCATCAAGCGAGAGGTGTTTGACTGCTCTTCCTTGGTGGGAGCGGAGTTGTGTTTGCTCTGACTTGACAGGGAGCTGTCACCCCGGGATATAGCAGGACCTGGGGGTGGCGGTCCCTAGTGCCATTATTGGCTCCCTGAGGGGGGTGGCAGGGCCCTCTCCAACCTTTCATTTAGACCCGAGGATGTGGACTCTAGGTATGAGGCCTCCAACAGACCCCCTTCATCATTTTATATCAGCCACAGGGCTGTTTGGGGGCCACACAGGCCTCCCGCATAAATTTCAGAATTAGCCCCGTGGAAGTGGCGGTCCACGGGGCTGTGAGATTTGTTTTTTTTAAATGCTTTTTACCACTGGCGGGGTCCGTGAGGGACACATAGACCAATGGTAGGGGCTCAGGGTGTCCCTTGGTGTAGCTTGATTTAAAGCATCTGCATTTTTTGAATGGTTACTTTAACAGATGCTGATAGTAGGCCCATTGATGAGTTATGCAGTGAAATATTCCATGAAGCAGTCTTTGCAGTTACCCAGGGACGCAATTATTTGGAATACCAACAGAAGAACCAAAAGTGACCGAATTCCGTTATTGGTTGACTATCATCCATCTGCTCCCAGCTACAGAAATATAATGCAAACAACTTTTCCTTTATTATCCACTTGTGAAAAATTGCAAACGTTTTTTCCAAAACCACCTGTCATTGCTTACCCCAGAGATCCCAATTTACGATCACTTATGTGAGAGCTGAACTTAAGCAATCTGTGCCTGATGCAAGGGTTCATTGCTGTGATTCTAAAAGGTGCATCACATGTGAATACCTTCTATAGACATTATCAGTAACTGGCTCTGTTATGAGAAGGACCACAATATCCTAAATGTCACTCAACATGTATTATTTATGTGATTCATTGCCAAAACTGTAAAAAAACAATATGTAAACCAAACATAGAATGGACTTCGTACATGATTCAGGAACCACACATCAGCAATACTTAACAAGAAACTTGACCAGCCTGTAGTCAATCATTGTAACCTTGTGGACCATTTATTTTCAGATTTGAAGTTTTTCCCTGTAGAACATGTCTTAAAGGAAGAACTACTGGACATCAGAGAAAACCTCTGAATGTACCATTTAAATCACTGCATCCAGATTGACTGAACATCACTGACCATTCCACTTGATCACTGCATATCTGAAGAGTTCTTACGACTGCATTGATTCCACATTCCAATTGGAATCTTCACTCATGATGCTTTTTAAAAAGCCAGCCGTGTCAGCTGGGCAGCCACTAAGCAAACCATCTTGTACTACTCGCTGAAGCCAAAAAGTTGTAGTGGAAATATATTTTTGTTCTTTGGTGAGTTCATCTGTTTGAATCACTTCTTTCCTGGATATACATATATATTTAACATGCTATTGTGCCCACACAATATTTTTGTTTCCAATAGTCAGTGATCATGTGCAAGTACCTTTGAGAATTTGGTCCTCAGTGTCCAGAAGTCTTCAGAATGACATTTTGGTGGTGAACTAGTCTGTCTGTGAAACCGATGAGATCCTTCAAATGAAGCCTTCATCTGAGAAATTCTTGCAACTGAGCAAGGCAGAGCCAACCGCAAACACCCTCCCTTATCCTGCTTGCTTATGCCACAAGCACAGACCTACTTACAAACATATACCACCTGCTTTGCACAAGATGGTAAATGTGTACTTAAAAAAACAATAATCTGGAATGCCATGTGGGCTTGAGCCTGGTAATCCAGGTCCATATATTTATTCCACATTTCTAGGGGTAACTTGCATTAGAATACTGGAATGCTGAGAGATCCATTGAGGACAATTGAGTGTTTCAGGGCCAACAATGTCTGGTGCAGTCCTGTTCCAGTATTCCAATACTTGTTTTTCTGTTCCCACCCCCCCCCCACCCCCTTTTCATTTAGAACAGTCTACCTTGAGTGGATGGCATGTTCTAAAAGAATTGTAAGCCTTTTGCCATGGGCTGTAAACGTAATTAAAGTTCCTCACCCTCATTATAGGCCCTTGCCTGTGGCTTAGGTCTATAACTGGGGTTCAGGGCATTTTACTACTGGTAGAGGTCTAACAGCACGAATCCTGTGTAGAAACTCCAACTGCGCAGAATCAAACAGAATTCTTCAATACCTGCTCAGTTCTCACCTTGTGGGTGCTTCCAACATATGCAGTGGGTACCCTACTGACCATCATTTGCACGCTTAAAAATACACAAATCCTGATTCCATTAATCTGGTCTAAGGGTTGAGAGTGCATTTGACATTCTGAGCACACTAACAGGTTTCTACAAAGCCCTAACAACCTATCCCAATGGAAGCACTTGATAGAAAATGTCACAAGGTGCATGTAATTACTTACCGTCATCACGATATTAATACAACTAAGATAGTCACTCAACATGAGTAGTAAAGGACTATATTAAAGAATAGGAATATGTATATGTAGCATAAGCAATAAGTATGCACAAATGTATATCTTACCCTGATGTATCTAGTGCCACAGTGCATGTTATGCATAATAACCAAGTGTTCTGAAGCGGCCTGCAGACAGAGGTCGAAGTGAGCAGAAACTAACAATATTGGCGTCCCCATGTGAACTTTATAAACCTAAATCAGTTGATCCAGGTTACTGTTTACCTGCAAAGCCTGTGCACAGTTGGGAAAAAAGGAGCTGTCACAGAGGATCATGCCTTTTCAGCCACACTCTGCTGCAGATTATTTTAGGGTGTGAGGGGTTCAGTGTGGTCCATCCTGGTACCAAAGCCCCTGAGTCTCTCGTTCGCTGGGAAATACAATTCGATAGCAAGGCCCGTTGCTCCTAACGACTGCGAATACTTGACCATTAACACTTCGATGCGTAGATCAGCCCTTGAAAAGCCTTCTCCACTACATCCATGATTTCCTTTAGGAACATGGGGCCATATGTACAAACACTTTTTCCCATAGACACAGAATGGGGAAAAACCTTTGCTACATCTGGCCCATGGCCTCTCCGTTCAGAAAACTGTTGCTGCTTGTTTCATGTGCAATGACAATTTTAGCTGCTCGAAGATATTATGTCATCAGGCACTTGCATTCTGGAACTTGTGGTTTTCATTTTACGCTACAGCTGTCTATCCATCCTGACCAAGATATCCTGTTGTCACCACCCTTGCTTATAGGTTTGGGCCCTACCACGCAGCTACCACACTTTTATATTAAATTAAATATCACTGCTACTTTCAAAGACCTGTATGGTTTGATGAAGGTTTACAACCCGGAGGACTTTGACAATGTTCGGGCTCTTTGCTTCATCTCCGGGGGCCAGGGACCTTTTATTACAGAGAAAGGGGGACGTGATGGCCGAGCTCCCGACGTGATTTCCCCATTGCACGTTTTTTCCATCAAAAGATGAATCACTGTGAGCATGGACAGCAGTTTTCCACGGGAAGCGTCCCCGGCGGATTTATGAAACAGACTGGAGGAAAGATCTCAGCAGGATGATTCGGTTTCTCTGCCAATAAACAACCGACGCTGCAGATAGGCTGGGGGATTCTGGCCCCGCTTGTAACCAGCAAAAACTGTGCTTGAAGATGCCTCCCTTTTTTACAGCAGAAACCTTCACTTAGCAGGCGCCGTTTCATATGTCAGTCAGCCAAGAAGCAGCCGAGCGGGTGCGGAGTGGGGGGCTGGAGGCCTGCGCCACCATCTGCATACTATTGGGGTGTGTTTGGAGGAAGCAGATGAAATGGCAAGTGTGCCCACTCAGCTGCCAGATCCCTGGCAATCCCCTGATGCACCGTGTCACCCTCACCCCGCAGCCATGCAGTCCTTATCTGCCTCTTTCTTCTCCCTCAGTGCAGACCCTGTATGTGCCAATCCTCCTTTCCCAAAGCCCTTTCTTTAACAGGCTCTATCCTCCACGCATCTCTCTTCATTGGCACCTCTAAATTCTCTCTAAGGGGCATATTAAATACTCTGTTTGCGCCGGATTTGCAGCATTTTTTTTAACGCAAATCTGGTGCAAACTTAACTCAATATTTATATTTTGGCGCTAGACATGTCTAGCACCAAAATATTGGAGTTAAAGTAACTTTTTGCCTGCGGAAAACTACCTTCTGTCAATGAAATGCAAGGTAGGTGTTCCCCGGCAAAAAATGACTCTATGTCCCTAGCGCTTTATTTATCCTCCCGTGCAAAAATCACGCGCGGGAGGAGGAGGGGTCAAAAAATGGTGCACCATTTTTTAACACCTGATTCGGGGCAGGCGTTAGGGGACCTACGGGCGTGTTATAAGTCCACAGGTGCCCTCCCCAGGCCCAAGGGACACCCCCACCCACACCAGAGGGACAGCGGAGGATGGAGGACCTCATCCCAGGTAAGTATAGGTAAGTACAGGTAAGTCCTATATATTTTTTTTAAGTGCCATTGGGGCCCCTGAAATGAGCACCGCTACATGGCACTGGGTGCAATGGCCATGCCCAGGGGACACTGGTCCCCTGTGCTGGCCACTGGGGTGGTGGGCAGGACTCCTGTCTTTTCTAAGACAGGAGTCATGTGGTATGATGGTTTTGTGCCAGAAAATGAATCTAGGCAGGTTAGAGTCATTTTTTTAACTCTAATCTGCCTAACACCATTTTTTGGTGCAAAACCCCCTACTTTCATACCGCCAGCCCCACCCGACAAGCGTCATGTTTTTTTTTACACTAGCCTACTCTTTGCACCGGCTTGCACCATTCCAGAAACATGGTGCCCGGTTCGTGCACAGAAATGGTGCAAGTCGGCACTAAACTTTTTGGTGCAAAACTGCATTAGTGCAGTTTTGCACCAAAAAGTATAAATCAGGGCCTAAGTCTTCTCCCACCTTGCAACAGTTTGAATCCCTAACACACAGGGAGCTTTTTCCATGCACATTGAGGCCATTTAAACATGTCCTTGCCTGTTTCCACCATGCCTTGTATGGAGGATATGAGCAGGGAAAATGAGTGACAGTTGCCACACCCTCAATAGTGCAAGATGTCCATCTCTGTGACTCAGGAGTCATAAAGCAAAAGGACAAGGAGTCACAGGTTGATTGTCGGAGTAGCCAGTGGATGCTCCGCCGACTGTAAGCCAGCATGGTTCCTTCTCTCTAAACAGAGTGAGAGAACCTGGGGTGTGGTGGGGCAGGAAGACTCACGGTTTAGAGTGTTTCTCCCACCACGCAAAACTCTAAGTAAGGCCCAGAGCCATCTGCTGGAGTGAAGTTCTTGCTTTCGTCTGCACCTGTGGGGGAATGAGGATGAAGATGGATGTTCTCAGGTAAGGCACCAAGTCTTAAGAGGTTAAAAAAATCACATAATAATGGATTCTTACTGCCCTGCGCTGTTAGCAAAAAGACCTTATGCTTCTTAGTTCCTACCACTTTAAGGAATATTTTCCTGATTTGCAATGGATTAATCTTGGGCTGAATCTTGAGCTAGTAGCATTTTCCAAGGGAGGGCAAAAGTCAGGATCTCTCCACCTATCATCAAAGCTATCTGCTTCATAGTACCAATGTCCTCATAGATTCAGTATATTGCCTTGAGTTAAACAAGAGATGCAGGAATTCCACTATCTTGATTCCTGCTTCACCACTGCAGCTGCCTAACTACCTGAACACTTAGTAATCCTTAAACTAATTCATATCCTCTCTGCAGCTCTTGCAGCTTGATGCAAGGCATGACACACAACCCAGGTAATAACCACTCAGATGGCTTCCCTCTTGCACAGATTATGCATCCTCCATCTCCTAGCAAGTTTATTACATTTTCATGTCATCACCTGTGTCTGGGAGAAATGTCAGCCCTAGTTATGTCTGTGGAGAGCTCTCAGAAAAATTAAGTCTACGGATGTTCTATATCAACATTTGTATATGATTGATCCTGTGTTCGGCTGAAGTAGATAGATACCCAATTTCTGAGCCCAGGCCAGTAGACTCTGGCTTTGAGTTATCTCTTTATAGGACACTACCCAACTAATTCAACTCCCAACCCATATCAGAAGGTACTACAAGAAAAATACTTTGTATGGCCCACCCACTCAACTTAGGAAGCCTAACCAGTGAAAGTTGTCCCACGTGTGCTCTTCTTAACAATTCTTTCCCTCTGTCCATCCTCAACCTTAAACTAGAAAGCCATAGCTGGAATGCAGTTATATTTGTATATTGCCCCCGATTTGCATGGGCTATCTAACTGCAGTTCACATCTTGTCAGCCTCAATGATCTTGCCACTGGAAGCTCATGCCACCCAATCCTAGCGCAGGCCTCCATCATCTTCTGACCAAAACTCGAAATTTTCAGCATTGCAGTCTCTTTACCTCTTTCAAGCTGATCAATATGATTTAACGGACTTGTATGGGTTTTTGATTTGCTAGTTCCCCTTTGCAGTCTCTCCTATCCCTCAAGCACATCTCAGTGAAGTCTATGAAGAACCAGATTCCATTCTAGACGGCCCTTAATTTTTATGGAAGCATTAGCATTTATGATAGGTTTTTACAGGCTCTTTTTAATAGCTTTATAGGATTTCTAGTGTTTTTGCACATGTTCATTGTAGTCTGGATATATCGCAATTCAGATGTCTTCAAACAGAGATAGAACGACTGCCTTGCCTCCCATAATATTGCCTTTTGTGGTGGAAGCTGACTCAGCTGGGAATGATAACTATAGACAGGGCTATTGGCTGGGAAAGGAACATTTGGACTCTAAGCACCATTTCTTCTTCTAAGTTAGAAGCAAACTCTTCAGACCATTTTGATCCATCTCTCTATACACTTCTCACATGATCGACCCTCCACCCCCTCAGGAAACCCAGTACATCTCAGATTGTTTCTCCTGGATCCAAGCTTGCAGACTCAGTGCTAGCCCCATATGGTGGGACTTTACAGTATTTTGCAGCTCACTAACATTTTCAGCATGATGAGACATGTCCTCCTCTATCTACTGGTCCTCTCCACCACCTTTCTCCTACTCATATCTAGACAAATAGCATGTGTCTTCTTTTTCTGGTATGTTATTGAGTTCTGGATAGCTTTAAGTAAATCATAGTAATGCATTATTGCCTTCCTGCATCTGATTTTTCAATTATACCGACTCCCCACTTCCACCCAAAGTAAAGCTAGTATATTTATCTATTTTGATGTTTTGTGCCAGTTTGCTTGCCCTGTCTTCCCTATAGTAGTGCTTGAGACTTCACACTATACTATATTCAGTAGTTCTAAAAGTCCTTTGTGTGCCTCAGTAGGTCTCTACCTACAATGTGGTGCTATCTATCTTTGACTCACTTATCCTTTGCTCACAGTTCCACTGTCATTCGCTATTTAGCACCAATATTTTTTTAATGCTCTCAAACAAATCTTCACATGTGGTTTTGCCCTGGCAATGAATTGCTTCTTCAGAATTCAGATGCCATCTGCCAGTGTTGCAGTGTTTTGAAGTGCACTGTAATTTACACTTTCTCAGCGCCCACCATGCACATCTGCATACAAGAGTAAAATAGGTTGACAGTGAATTCATGCATCCATGCAGTGAAGGGTATGAACATTTGTTCCCATTGCAAAAAAGGAGTTGCTGTAACGACTATTCAAATGAGCAGTGTATCCCAGGATGCCTTGTCACAACTATAATTTGCCTTCTAAAAAAAAACATTAATTCCTCAAATTGCTGTCTTAGTGTTTCAGGGGATCCCCAGGTTCGCCTTCACAGTTCTTAACCATTATTGCTTTTCAGAATGTCCGCTATGTTTGGATCAGGTGTATAAAGTTCAGCTCTATATTTACTCAGAGGCTTCATGGAAGTGTCTTTCAACAATCAACTGTAAGTAAGGGGCCCAACCCAGACCCTGAGACCGCTTCCCTTGATCAGCCACTAATCGCAGCCATGGAGGATCCACCCCCAAAGGACAGCAAAGTCAGCGTGGCCCAGTGCAATAGCTCACGGGGTCTCACTGTAGTGCTCCTCCCTCAGACACCGCAGCCTAGCTACACAAAGATAATTCAGCCAATACCGCAGCACCTCCATTCCAGGGTAAACCCATATTGTGGGCTCTTCTTTTACGTTACCCATCAGCTTGGTATCTGCCTTCAGCTTCACGGCACCCACCCCCTCTGAGCTACTGTTCATCGCCTACCTCCATGTCATATCTCCAGGCTCACTATCTTCTGTCCACTGTAGCCCAACCTTCCATCTCTGTGTTCACCTTTTTCCTATCCCCAACCTCTCATGCATGTTGCTAAAAGCCCACTTTCCAGTTCTGTGTGCACCAATTGTCTTACTCTAACAGACATCCTCTTAGGGAAGCCAGAGTTTGGGGAGTACAGTTCATGTGCAATTTTCCTCAGTGTCACCCTGCTTTCCTGCACTCACTCTGCCCAGAATAGTTTTCTCTTTGCAGTGTTGTGTTTCTCCAAAAAATAGGAAAACTGCTTCAATTAAAGGTTAAATTGGAGAATTCCTTCATCTATTGCACTTTGGAATATGGGTGGATTAGTTTCCTCAATCCAGAAGTACTTACTGCCAGACATACAAAGCCATTTTGCAGCTGCAAACCGTACAGTTTACAAAATCAAAGTTTCTGTGTTTTGAAATGGCTTTTTGCTGGGTACTAAATTCGTATTACCACAGTTGCACTTGTAAACCACATTCATAAGTTACAGAGTCTTGAAAGGAAGTGGAAAGGGATTCACAAAGGGGGAGCTGTCCCTAGTGAACAAGTTCCCCTTTGGGAACTGTGTAGGACGACCATGGGACCACAATCTGCTCCCCTGATGTTTTCCCAAATACACACTTTTTTTTTAAACAGCACCAGTTCCTTTGAGGTGCATGAGCTGCTTCTAAAAATGATTGCCTGTTTGGAAATGCAAATTCAAGGATGGTGGTCTGCTGTTTCTTGCAGGGCACCATCCCTGTGTTTGTAGCCAATTAGAAAGAGTTGCAAATAATGACCTGACTAATGATGTTCATTAGGTATGTCAGTTTGCCACCTCCAGCAACTGGAGATTTTGTGAAGCCTTTTGTCAGTACACAGAGTAAAATCAGAGACAGATCACAAAAAGTAAGTGTGCAATCTGTGACCATTTTTGTGAATCCATCCTCCATAAATCAGGCCCAGAAACATTCATTCTTCTCCTTTTTTCACCCATCAGAATGGATCGCTCACGGCAGCGTGAAAGACTTGCAACGCCTCTACATACTGAAGTTACATCTATTACGTCACCAGACTTGAGTGTGCAATGCCCAACCATGCCTGGAGAGTTAACACTGTCACTAGCACTAAAATAGAGTGTGCAATTAGCTCAGTAGGCAAAAAGTGAAGTATTATCACCAAGGCAACTGCACCCTCCACACTGATGATGAGAATAAGTCTACCCTGGAAGCCTCTATGCGGGGTTTATGTACACCAACCATTTAGTAGATAAAACATGCACAGGCAGTAAAACCATGGTGATCAATTATTAAAGCGTGCAGAAAATAGCCAATCATTTACATAGGTGAAATAATGTAACCCCTTCTAATTTGAATTTAAATTTAAAAGGTGCAAGTAGGATCTTTTAGAACTTGGTGGACACCCCACAGGGCCACTAGGGCGTAAGATATTAGCCACGCCCCCCTTGGCTGCAGTCCATGCCCACCTGGCGGCAGACTGTCTGCACTATTTATTGGTCCCTCCCTACCTGGTGGGAATCTCTTTGGTGTGAAGCGAGCAGCCACAGTGCCAGCCCCATTCACAGAACTGATGGCTTTACTACTAGGTACCATGTTCAAAGCATCCTCTCAGCAAACAGTAAAACCACATTTGTAGAAAGATCAACAAATGCACAGATTTTAGATCAAATGAATTGTGTGTAAATTTACCACATGCATATTTATGGTGGATATTCTGACAATCTGACTGGATCCCACTTTTCGGTGTGTGAACAGGCGCAGCTCCATCACCCCTGTACCCTAATTCTGTGGAGGCTTATGTCTTCTGAACTACTTACTGCTGAAAAGGTGTTGAAAAACATTGTAAACACATTAATCCTCCTTCATGTGGTATAAATCTAAAAATAACTATGTTTAAGAAAGAGAGTAATTCCAAGAAAGTACAAATCGCTGCACTTTGAGAAAGCCACAGCCCCTTTTTGGCTGCCTACCATGACTATGGAAAGACTTGTATTTAACATTTTTGTGTGTCATTAGGAAAGGCTTTTTTGTTTAGTGTGGGTCAGATTCTGGAAAGAGTTAATTTGGAAAGTAGACAGCAGGGTTTTTTTGTCAAATTTTTCGATAATCTGTTGTTCAATTGGGAGAAGTGCTGTTCGAAATTCCATGAAACAAAGTGCAGCCTCTACTTGAAGTCTACAACGTGGACAAATCATTGAAGATATTAAAAGGGATAAATCATGGTTAGATAGGCATAAGGAATAATAATGTCTGCCACAGAGCACAACATAAAAGGGGGGCAGTGGGCAGGAGATCATGAGGTGTAGAAGGACATCTCCCATTTCAATCAAGTATTTGTTACCTGGCATCTGCTCAGGACCTGTCAGAAACAAATCTAATTACCCTACTATTGTGTTTCCATCTCATTTGTAAATGGACAGACCGAGAGATATGCACTCCTACTGCCTTAAAGTGACAGGAAACTTGCAACACAAATTATATACATACATCAGTGGAGAAAATGCAGGTTGACACGATTTAGCATATGTATATAGGGAATCTTAGGCCCAAATCTAAGGATGACCTTGCGCCATCTAGGGTAATTTTTCTGATGATAATGTGGCATTAGATTGCCAGAAATGCTGCGCCATATCTACAAAGTGGCATAATGCATGCTGTGCGCCATCTTGTGACCCTTTGTGCCACATTGTGCATGCGCCATGCATAATGTATGCAAATTGGGCATTCTGGCGCAAGGTGCCCTGCAAAAATGGCGCAATTTTATCTACAAGATTTAATTGCGCCATTTTTGGTGTCATTGTTAAAAAGGACGCACCTGTTGGAATCAATGGGCCTTCTTGCAGTTTGCTCAACTAGCGTTAGAATTTTTTATACTAGAGGAACAAAGAGCCACCATAGAACCAAAAATGTTGACGCTATTGTTCCTAATACTGCCATGGTGCGCTGTATCTTAAATACGGCGCACACATGGTGGCATTAGGGGGGTGCAGAGGGGTGCAAGAAAAGTGGAGTGTCACGATGTGAAGCCCCACTTTTGTTAAATCTGGGCCTAAATGTTTTATTATTTCACCGTATTTTTTTTCATCCCTCTCTTAAACAAGATAATGATGACACGCTAAGTCAAGTTCTTCCAGAAAGTTTTGTTATTTTAAAAAAACAATACAATCTGAAACAAATGCATGTTAAATTCAGCACTGCCAGTCACAGCAGTCAACACAACTGAGCCAAAGATGTGAACAAATTGCGCAAATTTCAGTTTACATCTGAACGAAACTGGCGAGACTCTCAGTAAAATAATACATATGTAGTGTTAGCTATGCAGCCTTGGAAGCAAAAACACAGGCACACCACTGTGGTCATTTCTCTGGTTCAAGACACAATGCTCAAGACACGGAGGTGACAATTCTGAATGAGACATTTAGGTCACAAAGGATAGTATCAGTGCTTCATTTGTGGAGGTGATTCTTGGTGGTGGCCAACGGAACCTATGTTTATGGACTGGCTTATTTTTCGTCATCAGATTATGGCCCAGATCAAGAAAGAGTAAGGGGGAATACGCAGAAAGTTAGGAAAACATTGAAAAAGAGGGAAGCAGGGATGAAAACAGACTTGAGATATAGGCGGTCATTCCAACCCTGGCGGTCCAAGACCGCCAGGGTTGGGGACCGCGGGAGCACCGCCAACAGGCTGGCGGTTCTCCCATGGGCATTCTGACCGCGGCGGTACAGCCGCGGTCAGAAACGGAAAACCGGCGGTGTACCGCCGGTTTTCTGCTGCCCTGGGGAATCCTCCATGGCGGCGCAGCTTGCTGCACTGCCATGGGGATTCTGACCCCCATACCGCCATCCTGTTCCTGGCGGTTTTGACCGCCAGGAACAGGATGGCGGTATGGGGTGTCGTGGGGCCCCTGGGGGCCCCTGCAGTGCCCATGCCAATGGCATGGGCACTGCAGGGGCCCCCGTAACAGGGCCCCACAAAGATTTTCAGTGTCTGCCATGCAGACACTGAAAATCGCGACGGGTGCAACTGCACCCGTCGCACCCCTTCCACTCCGCCGGCTCCATTCGGAGCCGGCATCCTCATGGAAGGGTGTTTCCCGCTGGGCTGGCGGGCGGCCTTCTGGGGGTCGCCCGCCAGCCCAGCAGGAAACCCAGAATAACCGCGGCGGTCTTCTGACTGCGCAGCGGTATTCTGGCGGCTCCCGCCGGCCCTGCGGTTACCGCGGCCGGCGGGAGTCAGAATGACCCCCACAGAAACAGGAAGTGTAGGTTGGTGGAAGCAAGAGACGTGAGGTGGAATGAAGAATCGGCCGCCTTAATGTTGGGCGAACCTGGCATTTCAGCGGGAGTCCGGCTGGTTAAGTACCTCTCAAAACCATCAAATTAGATTTTATGCACACAACCGGTTCAAAAGTGTTGATGGTACAGAGGCAAGAATCGAGAGAGAAGGATGGCTGAATTGTTGGTAAACGTACACTTATCACGAGCAGACAAACAAGTTAGTGGAACTGAGGGAGATCTACGGGGCGCAAGGGACACACAAATAGAGGGGCCAAGAACAAGCACCAGACTACAATGACACAGGGCGGGGAGGGTAAGAGATTCACTGATGAAAATTTAGAGTGGCTCCAGTGTCTAGGCAGGTTTGATGCCTTGTTACTCTAGCCCACAAATCCAGGAGTTACTGGTTTTAAAGGGCCCATCTATTGTAGAGAAACATAGTTCCGTTTTCCCAACCCTGCACCTCTAACAATCAGCAACAATAGACGTTCCAGAATATTGCTCCGTTTGATGATGTCAGCTTGAATGTGATGACGTATTGTTATAGCGTTCACCATCTGTCCCTCTTAAGACATTAAGGCCCATATTTATACTTTTTTAGAGACGCATTTGCGTAAATTTTGATTGCAAAAGCGGCGCAAACGTACAAAATACAATTGGCCCATATTTATACTTTTTGACCCAAAACTGCGCTGATGCAGTTTTGTGTCAAAGATATTACCGCCAGCTAACGCCATTTCTTTGTGCCGTGCGGGCGTCAAATTTATACTGTGACGCACGACGGCACAAACCACAGGTGTGAGTCTTTTTTTTTTACTCAAACCAATGCGTCACGTCGTAAAGGAAAACAACGTTAACGCGGCGAAAATGACTGTGAGCCAGTTTATGACGTCGCAAACCCTATATGCAATGTTTTTTGACACAATTGCGTCAAAAAGTGGCGCAAACACAGCAAAATGTGCTAAGGAGAGCCAAAATGGATCCCAGATGCTTGCACAGACCCCAGGAAGATGACAACAGACCAGGAACCAGCCAGGAGGACCCACACAAGGCCCAGGACAGGGAGAAGAAGAAAAGAAAGTGTTGCTTCAGTGCAGAGGAGCAGGAAATTCCGGTGAAAGAGGTGACGAACACCAGTACCAACTGTCACCTCAAAGTTGACAATCAGTAGGAGAGAGGCAATATAGCAACACATTGTTGACAAGATTAACAGTGTGGCAGAAGTACAGAGAACAGTCATCGAGTGCAAGAAACACTGGCATGACTGCAAGCGCAGGACCAAGGAAACAATGGCCAGGAACAGGAAGGCAGCACTGCAGACTGGAGGTGGGAGTCCAGCACACCAGGAGGCCCTGGACCACGTGGAGGAGATGGTCCAGCCGTCATCCCTGAGGAGATCGTCACCGGGATACAAGGACAAGACAGCGCAGACTACCAGGAGACAACACACATGCAGGGTAAGTCGCATGGGGAATTAAAATGCACAAATGTTAACTGTAAGCAGGGAGGGTGGACATACCTACTACACAATGCATGTAAGTCATGATATTCATGGAGTGGCATGGGTAAAGGGGCACGGCACGGGGGCATGGGCTGTACAGAGGAAACCGGGGGCACAATACTACACTACACCAACAACTTTTGCAAAGGGGTATGCTGCCATGCCAAGGATGTTGCAAAGGTAAAGCCAGGCCAGGAGGGCAGGGTACAACGTAAAACTGGCAGCCCGTAACACGTCAGCCAGTATTCTTCCTACATTAACTAGGGCCTAATTAACAACCTCTGGCCATATCTGCAAGTGTAACATTTTTGGCATTTTTATTAGGTGCATTGTGTTAAAGACATTTAAGTATATGCTTCATTTATGCACGTGGCCTTGCCCCTTGTTTTGTCGCCCTGAAATGTTTCATTTTCTGTCCATAATTACAGGCTGGTTCTAATTTGTGGTCATTCACACAGGGTTTTCCTAACGATGGCTATACGTAATGCCTACAGTTTATACTGATTTGGAGGACTACACCTTTCCCTACACTGCAAGGGACGGCTCCATATACTGCTGGATTACTCATTCTTACGTGGTATGATAATAGCTGTTTTCTCCCTCCTTGATCCTCTTCTCTCGTTCACACATATTTATGATATGGGTCTCACAACTTTAAGTGTACATTCCTTTTGGGTCTCTCTGAGATCAAGAACCGCGGCCTAGGGTTCTTTTTGGAAGGACTTGTGAAATTGTTCGGCTGACGTTAGTCCTATAGGTGAACTTTTCCATGGGCTATGCTTGTCCCACTCTTGTATATAGTATGTGCACCATTTCCCTTTTTCTTCAATACTATATCTGATAATCACCTTTTTCACTGCACTTTTTTTTCCACGTGGTGGCTCGTCACACTGTCACAATCTTACTCGCCAATTCAAATTTATTCCCTTCACCTGTATCCTTTATCCACCGTTCTTACAAGGGTGACAGTCTCCCTTCCTACTTTGGTGCTCAGTATTTTGACAATGGGAGTATCTCTATTAAGTAACATCTTTGTACGCCGAAGGGCTATGCATTCCATATATTGCTTTAATGTAATTTCAATCTGATATGTCACGGTCTTTTGTACCTACCGGATGGTAGAGTTTTTATTTTTAAGGATTCTTATCTTTTGTTTATTTCCAGCCTTGAAAAAGTCTGTGTGGACGACACACGTGTTGGCTGTTTCTTTACCATGTTATGCCTTTCCTAACATGTGGACGTGATTATCATTGAGCAGATATTGGAATTTTCCAGTACAAAGGATTAAAGCATTTCCTGTGACTTTACTTATCTCGGACTGATTATTTTGGAGTGCCCTGGTTGCTCTTTTCTCTTGCATATCTGCAAGTGGAATGTAACATTGACAACAGTTGCCTCTACCACCTCTGCTGTGTGTGCAGGTCAAGTAGCTAATGGCAGTAACGTCCCCATGGATCAAACACACCCAAATTAGAGGGTTCAAGATGACAACGTTATCAATCCCCTGAAATCAGTATAAATGTTCCAATCCTGTCAAATTTGATTGTCCAAAGTTGCTACAAACATCAGTCATAGTCAGAAACTTTAGGAGGTACACAGCACTAATGCCATACCCATGCTGCATATGTCAGGGTCCACCCTGTGCCTGGGTCACAATAGCTCCAATGACACCATGCAACATCCCAAATGTCATGCTGCTCAGACAACAGCATTGAGGGGGAGGACACATGTAACTGGTTACAGGAATACACCTGCACAGTCAGAGGAGGAAATGGAACACTGCTAGGACAATCAGTGCAATCCAATGTACCACACATTCCCCAACATCAGCAGTACACATTACCAATGCTGACATCCACAACGTGCCATAACAATGCTATACATAGTATATGCTAGATCTCAACAACATATAGGTGGATGTGAAAGATCAGAGACTGGGGCAATGTGGTGATAGTGCCATCAGAACACCCACATCCAGTGAAAGGCCTCACCATGAGAATGGAAGTAGACGGAGGGTTGAGTAGGACAAGAAGGTGGCAATTCACAATTTGGCCAGAACCAACACCTAGAGGATGTGATGCTGACAAGTCCCCAAACTGACCACTATACATGTGACATGCAGGTGGGGCATAGGCCTGGGAGAGTGCAATATTAAAGACAGGAACCAAGATCACAATGTGAAAATAATCGGAAGGCAGGCATGTCACATTACAAATCCAACAACACAGGCACAATAATTATACCATATCTCATTGCAGAGGACGATGGCTCTCCTGCGGACATGCCTGTCCAGGACTACCCTGATGACATGGGTGACGAGCAGACAAACATCAGCCAGTAGACCCTCCAAGATGTCCTTGGAACCCTCCAGACCCCACCTTCAGTCACAAGGAGGAGCACAGAACTAGCAGCCATCACAGAGGACCCACCCACCACCCCAATTGTACGACCTGCTAGCTCCAACACAGCTGAGGACTCTGACGACCCTGGCACCAGCTTTGAGCGAACTGTAGTTGGAGTACAGCGGGAGCTGACCAAGGAGGTGTGGGTGGGGATGTAAAATATGGCAGCCAGCCTAGAGGGGGTGCGTTTGTGCATGTCAACTGAAGAACAGGCAGCAGCTATGCAAGGGCGAACAACAATCTTGCAGGAACTTGAAAATAGGTTGAAGGAAATCAGCACAGCTGTAATAGAGTTGACCCAACACCTACAACAACAATCCTGTCAACGCGTGCACAAATGCAAAATTGAACCCCTCAGGGCTGACCTGGTTGCCTACCACCGTGATGTGGCTGCTATTCTTAAGGACCAGCAGCTCCTCCTTGCTGCAGTACTGCCCTTCAGAGCCCCACAGTTGCCAGCTACAGGGATGTCTGACTCAACGTCTTCAAACACTGAGGTGTGTGTTGCCCCTTCACAACCACCACCACCAAGGGCAGAGGAGACAACACACACATAAGAAGATGAAGACGTGGAACAGATCACCTTCACCCATAAGAGTACCCGGTAGCACTAGTCCCTGCCACATGGCCACCTATTACCAAGGTCCTGTGCTTTGTAACATGCCAGTCTTGCAACAACTGTACTCAAGCACTGTTCTTCAACCCACTGTTTATCTTGTCACCCAGCCCTGTGATTGTCTCTCACTATATCATTGGCAAATCCTGTCCCTCTGCACTGTCTGACACTTCACCCCAGCATGTCCAATGACATGTCCTTTTGCACTTGTGTAGGATCACAATGGAAGATGTCACACTAATGGACTCACAGTCATGGGCAATGTACATATACCACTACAGCACTTTTAAATAAATAGCACTTACACAACTTTGTCTCTGTGTAATGTGACACATCAACTGTGATGGCCATCAGTGATGTTTAACTCAGGTCAATGATTATTGATTGTCAATATACCTGACCTGAACGAATCTTGGCTGATAACTAGGCACAGTGGTCTGGATTGTACCATCATCTGCTCTCCCTGTGGGTTATTTCGGAGGAAAATATAAACTATAGACCATAATGCTGTGTTGGACAGAATAATGCTTCCCCAGAAAATAGTGCCTTCAATTTTTTCTGAAAGTCAAAACTTACGTATGTGACATGTGCCCCAATTGTTAGCTAACACACACCATACAGCATGAATGGATGTGTATGAGTTTCCATAGAAATAAGTCACCGGGCTGAACATTGTAACAAATGATAGGTGTGAGTTATGTATACCATACTACATGTGAGCATACTACCACCCACCTTATAAAGATTCGCTTGGACATCAGGCTGCAGGCAGACTTAACACAGTGTCCTCAATACCAAATCTGATAGCAAAGTATGTGACATTGAAAACATACATCACAAAATAACCGTGAGTGTTGGGTGCAATGGATGGCCGAATCTAAGCTAAGTAGCTTTGGTATAGCTGCCAATGTAACAGCTCAGTTGGGATATGGTTGCAGCATGGAACACAAAAGCTAATACAAAAGAGACACTGTTCACTCATGCCAAGGCCCTGATCTACAAACATTTGACACATACTGTAAAGGGTTACCTAGATATTTATTAAACAGTCAAAACAGAAGCTAAAACCAGGGGAAACACCTTACCTAACCTAAACTACTCTAACTACACATTACCCACAACTGTCCCTAACTAACCTAAGCTAAACTTACTTATCACATTTAACGAAACAATCTAAACATCATCCCCCAGCTCCCATATAAGACGTGACACATGGAGGACAACATATACTAACCTAAACACATACTATCTTATACTAAACAAATATATATTTTTTATTTTTTTGTTTTTTAATTTTATATAATTTTTTGTTTTTTTAAACACCAAAACCCCAACACCGTCCCCCAACACACATAATAAAAAACAGTTGTAAAAAGTATGATACTCCCACCCCCCCACCCACTACTACTAACTAAACTAACAGCCTATACTAACCTAACACTAAGCCCCCTAAACCTAAAGAACCAGGAAAGAGGAGGGAGGGAAGGGATTCATGGCTGAGTATATGGTCTACAAGTTGGCCATCCGCAGGGTCTTTTTGATGGCACGCAGCCTCCGATTCACTTGTGCCACCCCCTGCTGCAGCCTGGTCATTTTACGCAACACACGGTCCAAGTTCCGTTGCATCTGGTTAAAAGCTGCAGGGTCTATGACTGCAGCAGGGGCGGTCTGGGTGCCAGTGGAGGACGTATGGTCCCTTGTCAGTGCCATGTCTGTAGTAGGAGGTGCAGGTGGTGCTGTGACAGGTCCTGGAGCTGTGGATGTTGATGGTCCAGCAAAGGTCCCTGCTAATGTTGGTGCCACCTGGGTGGTAGTGATGGTGCTGGTGGTGGTGGCTGTGGTGGACACAGAAGGGCCCCCTTGGGCAAATGCCCTCCACAGTCCGGAGGCTCTTTCATGGCGATAACGCCTTGCCATGTTGCGGAACCGAGACTCCACATCCAGAATGTGGCGGTAACGCATTGCCCTGCGCTGAAACTCTCGAATCTGGATGGGAGTCATATTGGCAGCTCTTAAGACACATAGAAAACCAAACATTAGGTACTTCATTGTGTGAAATGGCTCAAGAAGTAAATCAGACAATACATGTAATCTACCTGAAAGTCCCTGCAGCAGTACATGCCAAGCCAGCTTACACATGTCCTATCATCAAAGAGCACATCAAAACCCTAAAAGATGGGTAACAACTGGATTGACTTTGGCATCATTGTTCAGCCATTTGTCAGGTAAAATCATGTTGCAAATCCTCCACCACTGACAGGCCAACAAATTACTATGTTCTTGGTGAAAATCTAGGGCCACAAGATCTGCGAGTTGTAAATGGAATTGCCAGGATAGAATGCAGTTGCTAATCATGAGTGGGTATCCTAGGTTTGGACAAGTGATTTACAGATTTACATATCTGTGTACTAAACTTGGATCATCAGTCCTAGGTACACTATTTACAACCCTACGCCTGTGCCTGAGGGGGGGGTGGACAAGCACCAAATAATTTCAAACAACAAGGACACCCAGGAAGCTCTGGAAAGCTGTACATGGGTTTGGCCAGCACACCACAGGTAAGGAGGAAGTCCAACTAGGATACACCCAAACCTTGGACAATCCCATGAACACTTATCTTTGGAAATGTAGACCATTGTCAACATCATTTCCTACTAGTAACCCATGACTTTCAACAAACAGATAGATGCAAGCACATCTCTGGCCATGAGCTGCATGCACACCTAGGCCATTGTACTCAAGTGCCTCATACTCGTAGCACAACATGTGGAGCTCCATGCTGCTAGGAAGTGAAACATACAGCCAAACATGTTTGTTAGTGAATAGGGAAGCTGAAGTCTGTGGGTAAGACTTTGGCATCCCTATTCTGGGAGAATCAGGGTCTGACTGGCTGACTAAATCACTAATATGGTCCACTGCTACATTTTCTGATTTCAAGTTTTATCCACATAACTCATCCCTATTCACATTGCCGTGCCTACAGGACTGACCTACAATCCCAAATTATGACAATACGATAAGGATTGGCCAACTTAAAGATGGGGAAAAATTATACTCCACTCACGGAACAAAACGATCATTGACCTGCGCATCACACCTTGCTATGTGTCCAACACACATGAGTCAATCACACATCATCAGCAAACACAACACAGAACAGAAATATCAACACTTACTGGAGATGTCTGGGTCTGCAAATCGAGCCACCTCTCCGATAGTGTAGGGTGCAGGTCCACCTGTAAGGCATGGAAGGGAGAAATGTGCTCAATGTCTGTGCACTGTAAAACACTTCCAAATACAAATACTATGTGTAATATTAACTCAGAAAGTCAAGACTCTCATCATAATGATACTGCATCCTACATACCACTGCAAAGATTTACAGACCCGGGGACTCCAGTGAGTGAGACACACATATCTGCACACATGCAGTGGCCCTAACTATCATGTGGTGGCAAACATGCTCCTTCATTAGTTAGCAGACTAATTCATGGAGTGTATTCCTCTCATCATGTGTATCCATGAGAGACATGCAAAGCCACTTTCCGTGAGGACTGCAATACCAGTCACCCAGACATTGTGACGAAGACCAATTTAAGACACACAGGTACAATGTACAGAGGGCCAGGGACAGTTGTAGCCCTCAATTTGTATCTTTTTCTTCATTTGATGTGCCACAGCTTGGGTATGTTGCATCAACCATAGAGATATGAACCAGTGTGCATACCTTTTGCCATCCATCCATAATTTAAATGTGGCACTACAAACTCCAAATATCAGTCTAAGATGTTACCTGAGGTCAGCTATAACTTGTTACATATGTGTCAGAATCCAGTTCAGATATGTATCCGAAAAAATTGAGGGGCACATTATTTCTTGAAAATATCTGGATTTCAAACATATCTTTCCTGATACACTTACAGACCATGCATGAAACATATGTTAGCGCCACATTGGCATCATCGATTGACGTGAAGCCAGCACAAATTTATAGGCTCCTGTTGTGTTTTGAAAGTTAGTCTAGCTGTTGAGTTAACAAATGACGGTAATGTGTAAGAAATATTGTATACCTCACAGGCAACTGTGGCCCATATTTATACATTTTTTGCACCGCATTTGTGCTGCTTTTAGACACAAAGGCAGCGCAAACTTACTAAATACAAATGTATTTTGTAAGTTTGCTCCGCTCTTGCTTCAAAACATGTCGCAATTGCGGTGCTAACAAAGTAGAAATATGGCTTGTATGTTTAACTAGCATTCCATATGATTAAAAACATTGCCTGCAGCATATAAACAAATCAGCTGCTGTCACTACAGAGCATTCAAACGTGCACATTACTCTGATTTGTACTCACCAACAGGGCCACCAATCACAATCCCCAGGTGGTCCAGCAGGTCTTGCTCCCTGGCAACAAGGTCAGCCCAGCGGTGCTTCAGCTGGTGGTCATTGCGCTGTGTGTTGTAGATTCTCTGGAGATGGTACAACACCTTTGCCCACCAGAGCCTCCTTGCCTATGTGTGATAGCCTTGTATCACATGACCACCTGCCTCTATCATTAAGGGTAGGAAGTGGCACACCAGCCAAATAAACCCACCCAGCTCCTCCTCTCCCATCCTGCCAAGACAAGGCCTACCCAACATGCTTGCACCAAAAAAAAGGTAATAAAGGGGTACAGAGGAGAATAGAGGGAAAGTAGGACAGGGAAATGTAAAATAACTAAGAACACAGCCCAACTATACCCAAACTACCACTACCCACAACAGATTCCCAACACAACAAAAACAAATGTTGACACCACAAATGACCAAAAAAATACTAAGACAGGATACCACAGACAGTTATGAAACACAAAAAGACAATTTAAAGACCACACTGGAGACAAATTCACAAAATGCACAGAGAGACAAGTCAAAACACAGCCACGCAGTCAGGAAATATCACAGACTGCAAAGTGAAAGTGAAAGTACACCCACTGTACCAATTCTGTAAACAGGATATCCTATTACATCACTTCCTGCCTCAAATGCGGTGCATTTTTATTATGTGTCAAAATATTATGACGCTTACAGTCTGTGCGTTATTTTTTTGACGCACATGCTTAGAAATAACCCTGCATCCATATTTTGAAATATGTTTCATACTTAATCAATTTCAGGGGGGTACAGTGTGGGAATTACCGCTCAGCGACAATGGATGTTTCATGGCAATGTGCGTCATATTTCGACGCATATGTGTAATTTTTTTACACATGTACGTCTTTTTTTACGCGTATGCATCAACATTTCTGTCTTTAACTGGGTTTGGGTCATTTCTCATTTGTAATAGTACATGACAGTTGTGACAATACAGTGATAGGCTGATTGCACCCACATTGGGCATTACGGTGTATGGGCACATGTGACAGATTATACTACTGCGGACCATGATCCTCTCTCTACTTGTTGTACCGGATTTGCACTCTTCACTGACGCAATAGATGGCCAAACGTGTTGGATACAATTAGGTATTGCCCAGTTTGGGCATGTTTTGCGTCAAGAGTGGATAGCAAGGCAACCCAACTCAATACAGTAACTCAATGCCTATGGGTCAATGTGGGTGATTTGGCTACTACTATTGTTCTTGTCCCATTGTGTGACCATCACAAGATGCATTTTTCAAATCTGCTTGTATGCATGTGGAGTCAATGTGTCCAACCCTCAGATGCTATTCATTGTGGAAATAAGAGAGGACATGTGTTAGTCATACACGTAGCAACAACTGCTGTGTGCACTTCCTTGGTTTTTTGGAACATAAGCACCACCAATGACAAAGCATGCACAGGATAAATAGCAGACGGTTGTTCATGGCAGTGTTCCAAAACGTAGCCATCACATGTCCAGGAATGTTGGATACTACTTCCTAGGCACTTGTTTGCTTACCCACCATGAGCCAGGCATGGGATAATGCTATGTGGGTACTGTGTTTGTGGCACCGAGTCCCAAATATAATACACAATTGTAATGCTACGCCACAGTTGGAGTCATATAAATGAGCCATGTCTCTCCTGTGGCAGTGGAGGACCAGCAGACCAAGCAGCACGTGTTCACATATTTCCAGTGGTAAAATGCACAGAGGTGTCTGGTTCATGTGTGTGGGACACTGTTTAGCCTGCATCATTATTGGGGTCTATGTTGTCACAATTATGTGCAGGTCTAGTCATGAGTCTGTGGAGCCATTTCCTGTATCTACAAAGTATCCTTCTCAGATCAACAGAAGGAAATCCAATGAGGAATTGAGAACACACATTGGGATAGTCCAGTTCTGTCACTGCAGACGTGTTATGAGACTGTCAACAGGTCAACATTGGTGTGCTGACAAAGTTAAATTCAATTCTTATACCGGCAGGTGTCCTCACATTTGTACACATGTTGGCCTCTAAAATTCCCACACTGTCAATATTTGTCACTCATGCATACATGAATCCCAGACAATGGACAGGCCATGATTCGGCTATTTGGAGACAGGACCCCCCCCCCCCCATGGAATGATAAATAAACTGATTATGGTATACAATGTATTTGAGTATGCATTGTAGACCCACCTGACACAATACCCCAGGAGGAAAGTGAGGGTTGGGAAAGCAACTATGAATCAAATGTAGCCACAAGGAAACTTTAGGGTAGCGCAAAGACAGGACCCAGTCAGGCTAACAGGATGCAGGGTCAATCAGGATCCAAACATTTAACAAGGTAAATACACAGTGGTCAGACTGAGACTGGTCAAAGGTGGAACAACACTGTGGAAACTGAAAACTGTGTTTCTCTTGTGTGTTGGAACGTAACACATTAACCCAAGGGCTATGTTACACAGCTTATTTTTAGGGCAATGCATAACAGTGTTATAGATAAAATGGCAGCTTCTATGCTGTTCCAGGCATCTGCAAGGGCATTGCATGTTCAAATGGCTGGTCTCCATGGTCTCCACAGGTGTGTGCAGCATCAGTCTCTCACAAGTCCTGTAGGTGAGATTCAACTTCAAAGGGCCAACAGTACCTTTCACATGGTAAGCAATGTACAGGTGATTACAGGTCCTGCAGACTACAAGGCAGTGCATTATTTAACCTGACGTCCATGCATACAGAAGTACAATGACTATGGCATACCATACTAAAGAGGGAAGCACACTGGATTAACATTGTGAGTCTGGGTGTGTGTAGAGGAGGGATTATCTGGGAACACATATTCCCATTCCAGGGACCTCTGAAGAAGGGTGGGCTGAGACAGGGAACATGGTTGTGGCTGGACTTAGGACATGGGCTGCCATGTGCAGGGGATGTCATGTGAGCAATGCTAGTCATACCTGGGGCACTTGTGCTATCAATTTGCTGCTTATATGGAAATCTTGTCACACATAGTCCTTGCAAAGATAGGTGATGTAAGACTTACTGCTGTCAAGGGTCTGGTCATACCTTCTTGTCACCAATGCAATACCACATCCACTGCCTCATGTATGAGGCATTTTTTCCCTTATTGACTGATGGTGTCTTATTTGTGTGCCATATGCTGCGATGAACCATGTTGCCAAAATGTATGTGTGAAATAGGTGTGGTCCTCTGCTATTGCCCTTCAAATGTGAAATGTACAGGATATATGTCATTTACAGTGTGTGTGAATGTGGCTGTACATTCATACGCATCAAAATAGATTTGGATTTTTCTGTGTCCTAATCTGTATTTCAGCAATGCTCCATGAGGCTACACTCTGATTCTGATAGTTAGAGATAATGTTATGCAAAAATGATTACCCAGACCATGATATAGTGAATAGTATAGGTGTTTATTGGCATATGGTTAGATAGTGGTGATGGATGAGTAGAGATAAAAGACATTTTGGACAATATGTTGTCTCCGATGCAATCCTGCAGCTGTGTTTGGATGGTCCCCCTCATGTTGATGGACCATTTCTGGTGAGTATAGGAGGCTTTCTCCGGTGATGTTGAGGCACCTGAATCTTGACTTCAGGATGCCGAAGGTCCTTTCGACTATGGTGCGTGTCCTCCTATGTGCCTCATCATAGGCACGCTCTGCTGCAGGGCTTGGGTTTGCAAATGGGGTCATGATCCATGGCTGGATCCCATACCCCTGATCAGCTGAAAGAGAATATGAGTGAGAACACATTGATGTACCTTGCACCATAAATATCACTTTGCATGGCAGTTGTTCTCTTGTGTTGTCTGTGACTCATCAGTGTTTGTGTTATTGTGGAATCCTAGACTTCTAGGATGTACCATCAGCATTGGGTTGTTTCCTTATCTGAACGGGTGTTTGTCTGTTGACCGGATGTCAGCAGTATTTTTGTTGAGTTGCTGTACAGTGTGTACTCCCTTGCATTGTGTCATGTGAACTAGGTGTCCCTGTGCTTTAACTGGGGGTGACATGATACTTCCATACACAGAATCACTTCCACAGTGGTGGTAACACGGTTGCATCTATATACCCTGGACATCCCATCCAATTTCACATATGCAATAGAATTATTTAACCATCAGTGAGACCCTTAGATTTGGTAATGTTACAATGTGCAACACATCTCCGTACGATGTCAGCACTGACGTGTTAACAATTGACTATGCACTAATTTCACATGTGTGACAAGTTCACTGCAGACCTATTTCTCTGCCCTTGCCAAGTCGACTCAGGTTGTAACGTGTACCTATACTACTGAACGTGTTCTAGTTCAGATGGCTAACTTGGTTGTGAGGTTGTCATTTTGAGTTTCAGAAGCTTTGCATGCCTGTACATCTGTTGTGTGTGTGTTAATTTGTCCTAATGCGTATGTGTAGGAATGTGCACTTTCAATATTGTCCCATCAAGATGTGTTCTGCGCACAGTCCACTTGCTTATTGTAGTGGGCAGTGTGAGAGCAGGAGTGATGTGAGATATTGGTACAGCCTCAATGATTGCATGTGACCTTCATTGTAGTCATCATCATGCTATGTGTGTCATGGTGATTGACCTGCAGCAAAACACATTACACACCCCTTACACAGTACGTATTGGTTTGAAGGGTGTTTGTTTGAGTTCTATTGATGTGATATTAAAAGATTAATCTTCCAAATTGTACTGCCAGTTGGGGCCATGTCTTTGTCATTGTGTTGTTTTAAATTGTCCCCTTGTGTCTGTGGAGTGGCATATATATGTATCCCATTGGGTGAGGATATCAAACATGCCTAGAGGTGTCACTACCTCGTTGTCTTCCTGTCCACGTGTCGATGTCGTGGTGTATGTGTTGTGTGTCCTAGAGGGTTGCTGGGCAGTGTGTATATAACTGGGTGCTGTACTTACTAACAAGTAGGCCATTTCTATATCGTCCATCCTGGAAGTGTTGATTGATGGTGCAGTGACGGAAGATTAATGAATCATGTACACTCCTAGGATACTTTGCCATGATGTTGGTGATCAAACCCCGGTGATCGACAATGGCCTGCACATTGATGGAGTGTGTGTGCTTCCTGTTGCGGTATAGATGTTCGGTTGCAGCAGGTGGCACAAGGCGTACATGTGTGCAGTCAATGGCACCAAGGACGTGTGGGAAGCCATTCATTTGGGAAAACCCGTGTTTTGTCTCCTGCTGCTTCTGCTGTGTGTTGGGGAAGCCGATGTGGCGGGGTGTGAGGGAGATGATGGCATCCAGTACCTTGGGCAGGAAGGCGGAGAATGATGGCTGTGAGATCCCAGCAACCAGGGCACCAGAGGTTTGAAAGGAGCCATTTGCCAACATGTGGAGTACAGCTAGCAACTTGGTTTCTGGTGAAATGGTGCAGGGTGTCTGCAAGCTGGGGGCCAACTGCGGCTCAATGTTGCGCAGCAGCTGCTGAATTGCTTGCCAGTTGAGTCTGTACCTCTGGAAGATGCCTTGTTGCCGGAGTCCCAGAAGGGTTTTCCCAGTGCGGAATATCCTCTCCTGCCTTGTGCGTTGCCTTTGGGGTCCCTGCTGGTGTTGTGGAAGCTGCTGCTGTTGGTCCTGTGCTCTGCATCTGCGTGCATGCTGGATGAAAAGCACCTCCATGTCTTCCTTTTGGAGCTCTGCTGTTGCTTCTGTGTGTTTTCATTAAGTACAGGTGTGTTTGCCCCATTTTAACGGCTGCCTTGAACCAGGTGTTATTTTTTGACGCAAATTGGGCTGTTAGTCTTTTTCCGACTCCGCCTCCCGGCCGTGCGTCATTTTTGCACTGTAGCATAAATAAGGGGCACAGGAGTTTAAGTCATTTTTTGGACGGGAACGCCTACCTTGCATGTCATTAAGGCAAGGCGGTTTCCTGCATCCAGAAAATGACGCACACGGCGGAATTTAGGCGTTCACGGGCTCAGGCATCAAAGTTTAAATATGGTGCACGGTTTGCGGCGATTGTGCATCAAACTTTTTGACGCACATTCAGCGCAAACAGAGTATAAATATGCCCTATGCTGTATGGCTGGATATTCCCAATTTTTAAAATCACTATAAAATATCAAGTTAGCATCTGGGTTATACAGAGCAGATGAAACAACCTATTTGGCCATCTCCCGCTACCTGTAATTCTAAGTATCAGATTAACAAAACCTTCACACAACACAGTACAGAACCCAAAGTTGCTGCACTGCACTGTAGGAGAGAGGAAAAGTGCCTTATCTATTAAGCACTATTCTGCTCTCTTTCTCTAGTGGCATCACACAATTAGGCTGCCTAACACCACATACACACCTTTGCACCATAGTGCAGAGGTGACCACTTTGTCAAACACGTTTTTGCACTGGAAAATAAATTAAAAAACATATTTGTACAGGTTTACATCACTTTTCTGATGCAAACCCAGCGCAAAATGTTTGTAAATTTTGGCTAAATTCTTTGGGGTGGTTTTAGTACTGTGCAAATCAGGGGACGCAAATAATGTTACATTGATGAATGAATATGTCATGAGTGATCCACCATTAAGTTGTTTATGGCTATGGCAGATTGATTTGTGGTCCCCGGGTAATAACACAACAAGCTATTACCGATGGCTCGGGTAATACTGGGTGCGATATTAACACCAGAAAAAGGCCACTTCTTTCAAGGACCTAAGACAGGACACAGTAATGTCTGTAGTGATCGGTTTTAGTTGGCTGTCTGGCTTCCATTTGATGGGAAGAGGAATGGCTATCTTGGGCCTTGTTTTAAGGGCGATGTTGGTGGACTCATTACAAAATTAACAGGAAGACACAGAAGGGGGCTCTTGGAACTGGTGGACCTATAATGTCAGGATGGCAGAGCTAATATAGTTGCTTTCTGGAGGGGTTTGTGAAGAGCAGGATGCCTTCTGTTTCCTAAAAATGACATGTGTGCTAAAAAAAGAAGAAACCTTTTAGGAGAGTAATGACTAATCTGTGAACTCCAAGGGAGCATTGTAGAGAAGGTGAGGTCGTGACAACAGCTTGTAGAGCGTGAGGGGCAGGAGGTGAAAACCGAAAGCTTGTGATATAGAAGATGTCACAAGATCTAGTTGTGACATATGAGGTGATTTAGCCAGCGGCGACTCCTCCACAGTGGCGGAGGAGCATCGGCCCAAAGGCTTAGAGCCAGCAGCAGAAAAATAAAACAATATTTCACTATTGGTTTTTTTTTCTGCTGCTGGCTGAGACAGCTTGTGCAGGGAGGGGTGGGGCTAGGCCATGGGAGGGGGAAGGAAAAGAGGTGGTAGTGGAGTGTGCCCTTAACTGCGCATGTCTGTTTGGCCGGCCAAACAGACATGCACAGTTAGGTTTCTCTAATCCAGCGGTATTTGACAACCGGGTTGGAGAAACCCTGTGCCTGAGCGAGCGGCAAAACAGCCCAGTCAGGCCAGTCCCCGCGCTGCTCTCATGCAAGGTAATAGCATGAGAGCAGCACAGGGATTGTACAGGGAGTCTTTGATGCTAGGGCCAGGAAGCAGAGGAGCGCGAAGCAGCCAGCAGCACCAGGTAAGTGTTTTTTTTATTTAACCCTCCCCCCGTCATTCCCCCTCCTGAGCTCTCACCCTGCAATCCCTCCTCCACCCGTCCCACCACTTTTAATTTAAGTCATCCGCCATTGGATTTAGCCATAAAAATAATCTAAATCCATATAGGGGGGATCATGGGACTATGAACAGCTGTTTACCATGTAAGTCCTAAAGGAAGTCTTTGAGATAGGATGGAGCTCGATGATGAGACCTTGCATGAGACAAAAGGATGAACTTACAGAGCTGTTGAGGAACAAGGTCTCTAAGTCTACAATGGTTGGATAAGGAGAAGGAAAAGTAAGAGCAATGCTGCCCCCTCAGCCCTCAGTCTGGTTTATGATAAAGCAATATGGAGCTATGTGAGAAAAGGAGAGATGTCATCCAAAGTGAACTAAGTGATGACTCAACAGAGGCGGTCAAAAGTTTGATCACAAAATGAATAGTCTTAAGGGCTCATTTGAGATTGCTTTCATGTGGAAAATAGGTGCCCAGAAAAATTAATTGGATGTGTGATTCGTCACCTTATCGTCTTCCCTGTGGAAATAGATCTGTGCCAAAGGAGCCAAGGTGGGAGTTCTTTCACTTCATCTTAGAGAGAAGGTCTATGGGGACAGCTCTTCTCTATAGATGTGTGTGCAAACCTCACACAAATTAATCTTGTTGAGTCAATGCTTTCCTGCTCTAGTTCTGCAACGACTTTGCCCTAAAATCCATAGTGAGCCGAAGATTAGCTAACATAACATAATATGTTTATTTGTAAAGTTGTCGTTCACCCCCTAGGGGGTATTGGTGCTGAATTACAGCTGTTTATCATTACCCAAATCAAATGTTCCAATTTTCTTGACCTCAGAATGATGAAAGGCTGAGTGTACCCACTGGTATTTGAGGTCAATCACAGATTTCTGTGAATGATGCATTTGTCCACTGAGCCACTAGACCCGGCTAACGAGGAGGGCCTTCCAAAGGACAAGTTTCATTTGGGACAGAGGAGAAGCAGATGTGATTATGAATTGACAGGAATCACCCTGCAGCTCCAGGAGGGACTCCAGCTCTATGCTATGGATCACAAATGGAGAAAGAATGATAACAGCAGGTGGTGGAGACTTTATATCCGTGTATTAGTCTCAGATGGTACCTCTCGGCAATTAATGGCAGTGGTTCTGAGTTCTGCAGGTTGGAAAAACCACCATAAACACAAGTTCACCTGTCCTGTCACACTTTGGCCCTCATTACAACATTGGCGGTAAATCCCGCTTACCGCCGTGCAGAAGACCGCCAACACACCGCTGCGGCGGCGGAATTCCGCTACAGCTATTACAACCCACAGGTCGGAATCCGCCAAAATCCAGACACCCACACAAGTCCGCCACACCAAAGGTCAGTGATAAACTGGCGTTAACAAAACCGACACCGTCACTCCAACAGGAATACGCCCACACTATCACGACCCACAAATCCACATGGCGGTCTTTCAACTGCGGTATTCCATTGGCGGTACACACCTTGTCCTCACCTATTAGCCACACACGGTGCCTCTGGAGTTGCCCCATCACATAAGGGATGCTGCTATTCCTCAAAATGTAAGCGCCATGCACTGAGCCTGGAAACTTGGCATTCACATGGGAGATGTACTGATCGGCCAAACACACCATCTGCACATTCATTGAACGGTAGCTCTTCCGGTTTCTGTACACCTGTTCACTCCTGCGGGGGGTACCAAGGCCACATGTGTCCCATCAATGACACCTATAATGTTGGGGATATGTCCCAGGGCATAAAAGTTACCTTTCGCTGTGGGCAAATCCTCAACCTGAGGGAAAACGATGTAGCTGCGCATGTGTTTCAGCAGGGCAGACAACACTCTGGACAACACGTTTGAGAACATAGGCTGGGACATCCCTGATGCAATGGCCACTGTTGTTTGAAAAGACCCACTTGCCAGGAAATAGAGTACTGACAGGACATGCACTAGAGGGGGATTCCTGTGGGATGGCGGATAGTTGACATCAGGTCTGGCTCCAACTGGGCACACAGTTCATGGATTGTTGCACGATCAAGTCTGTAGGTGACTATTACGTGTCTCTCTTCCATTGTCGACAGGTCCACCAGCGGTCTGTACACTGGAGGATGCCGCCATCTCCTTATCTGCCCCAGCGGACGTGCCCTATGGACGAGAACAGCGAGCTGAGAGTCAACCAACACTGAGGTATTAAAATAAATATTTATTGCACACATTTGTCAATCCGCAATGTGCCTGTCACTGTGCGTATGCAAGGCCTAGATAGGTGTGACACATTTAAAATTTATGCCATGTGACTCCCTGAAATGGCGACTGCCTGACCTGTAAGGTGGGACAAGGAGATATGAGGTAACTGCGCTGGCGTTGTGCACCGTCGTAGACGTCGAAGACCGCGACGCAATCCTGCATTGGTTAACATTGGACACTATGTGTCCCAGGAGCCAATGACGATGTACGCTGGCAGTGACGGTACGCACCGCAGCGAACGTGTCCGCCATTTTTTGTTTGTTCACTCACTTGATACCTGACCTTTGACAGGAGAGGACCTACACTGCAAGTGCTGCTTTGACCTCAGTCTGGAAGCGACGATGGCTCATGTGTCTGGGGAAAGGGCCCCTGCCTTCACTTCGGAAGAGTTGGAGAAGTTAGTGGATGGGGTCCTCCCCCAGTACACGCTACTCTACGGTCCTCCAGACAAACAGGTGAGTACACTGTGAGCATGCTGTATGGGCAATGCCTGTTTGGGTCAATTACTGTGATGGTCCGGGCGGTTAAAGATTATCCTTTTCCCCTGTACTATTCCTCTAGGTCAGCGCCCACCAGAAGAAGGATATTTGGCGTACCATCGCCAAGGACGTCCGGACCCTGGAGGTCCACCACAGACGGAGCACCCACTGCCGTAAAAGATGGGAGGACATTTGCCGCTGGAGTAAGAAGATGGCGGAGGCCCAGCTGGGGATGGCCTCTCAACGTGGGAGGTGTGCCCGTCGCACCATGACCCCCCTGATGTTCCGGATCCTGGCGGCGGCCTATCCGGAGTTGGATGGGCGCTTGAGGGCATCACAGCAGCCACAAGGGGGTGAGTACAGTCACATCCATCTGACTCTGCATGCATTACAAGGTTTCTGGGTGGGGGAGGTGGGCTGTGGGTTCCCCTAGGCCAGGGCGAGTTTTGTAGACAAGGACCGTTCGTGAGGCAGGCTATGTGGCACCCCAACCCCATCAGTGGTAAGAGCCAACTACACCTAGTCAGGCTCCTGTGACTTCCATGTGTGCAGCAATCAGGCATAAGCCTTGTACCCCATGTCCCTGTGATTAATTAGGGAACTCTAAGTGCATGACGTAGTGCATAGGGCTGCTGTGTCTGTAGTGTCCGCCAACGGTAGCGGTATTGTATGCACTGAACATGTCTTTCTTCTGTCTCCCCCCCCCTTTTTGTGGTCTTCCTGTTCTTGTGTGCATTAGCATCATCAGGCGGAGGAGCAGTGGCACTGGAGCAGGACGGAGCTGAATCCCACTTGGCCCTAGAGGGTGAAACAACAGAGTCTGAAGCCACCAGTGGGACGGAGGGCCAGGGGAGCTCCACGGCGGGGACAGAAGGTGACAGCAGTGACAGCGACTCCTCCTCTGATGGGAGCTCCCTTGCGGTGGCGGGCCCCTCTGTGCCCCCCGCATCAACAGGTACAGCTGCCACAACCCCTACCAGCACCGCCCTCCCAGCAGCCCCTAAGCGTGTGTCCTGTGGCCGCTCACCCTGGAGGGTGGGCATCTCCTTCGCCCCAGACACCTCAGGCCCTGCCCCAGTCAGCCCTGCTGCCCTCAGTGAGGAGGCTATTGTCCTCCTGAGATCCCTCACTGTTGGGCAGTCTACCATTCTGAATGCCATCCAGGGTATCGAGAGGCATTTGCAACAAACAAATGCATACCTGGAGGGCATTCATTCTGGTCAGGCAGCCCAACAGAGAGCATTTCAGGCTCTGGCCTCAGAACTGATGGCAGCCATTGTCCCTGTGTCCAGCCTCCCCCATCCAACTTCCTCCACCCAGACCCAATCCCCTGTACCTCAGCCTATCCCAAGCACACCATCAGACCAGCATGCACACACCTCAACACACAAGGGTGGCTCTGGCAAACATAAGCACTACACATCCCACAGGCACTCACACAAGCATCATACCCATGCACACAAACCAACATCCACTGCCTCCACTATGTCCTCCTCCTCCACGTCGTCCTCCTCCCTCCCTGTCTCGTCTCCTCTCACACCTGCATGCACTACATCTTCAGCCACTACCTCCATCACCAGCACGCCCATCACCACACCGCTCACGTGCACTCACCACCCCCACTACTATTCACACATCCTCTGTGTCCTCTACCAGTGTGTCTGTGAGTCCTCCTCCCAAAGTACACAAACGCAGCCACACACCCACCCAACAGCCATCCATCTCACAACAGCCTCCAGCCCTTGTACCTTCACCCAAACTCAGCAAACGTACACCTCCTACAACCACTACCTCTTCCTCCACTCCCAAACCCCCCCATCTACCCGTCCCAGTGTGTCTAAAAAGCTTTTCCTATCTAATGTTGACCTCTTCCCTACACCACTTTCCAGGTCCCAACCCAGCACCTCAGCCACCACATCACCAGGCACAGTGGTGCCAGCAACTGCGGGCTTTTGGAGTGCACCAAGCAACAGGACTGCCAGTGTTCCATGGAGCGAGGGCAAGGACATTCCGCAACCTCCCGGAAGAAGAAGGCGAAAACACTTGCCACCAAGGGCTCAGGCAAAACAAAAGTGGATAGTGGCAAGACAGCTGCGCCACCATCCAAGGTGGGGAAGGGCCAGAAAATCAAGGGCAGGTCAACGTCAACGCCAACCTGCCTGGCGGACAAAACTGCCACCAGCACCGCCACCTGCACCCCCACACGCACCGCCACCAGCACCACAGTCACTGAGCCCACCACCAGCACCGCAGTCAAG
This sequence comes from Pleurodeles waltl, assembly GCF_031143425.1. Lineage (NCBI taxonomy): Eukaryota > Metazoa > Chordata > Amphibia > Caudata > Salamandridae > Pleurodeles > Pleurodeles waltl. The sequence goes on along the minus strand of NC_090445.1, from coordinate 1,651,130,080 downwards.
GAGCCCTCCACCAGCACCACAGTCACTGAGCTCGCCACCAGAACCGCAGTCACTGAGCCCGCCACCAGCACCGATGCCACAGAGCCCGCCGCCAGCACCGATGCCACAGAGCCCGCCGCCAGCACCGCCGCCACAAAGACCGCCGCCAGCACTGCCGCCACAAACACCGCCGCCAGCACCAATGCCACAGAGCCCGCCGCCAGCACCGATGCCACAGAGCCCGCCGCCAGCACCGATGCCACAGAGTCCGCCGCAAGCACCACCGCTACTGACACCGCCGCCAGCACCGATGCGACTGAGGCAGCCGCTACTGACACTGCCACCAGCGGCCCTGCGACAACCCGAGCCAGTGGCACCACCGCAGACATGGCTGCCATCCCCAGTGGTCAGTCGTCCGAGGCTGGCGGTCAGTTCCAAGAGCCTGGGCAGCATGCATGTTGCACCACCGTCAGTGGAGTATCACATCCACTAGCTCAGTCCTTGGCAGGATGAAGCACTCTGGGCACCAAGCCCCCTCCAGAACCAGTGGAGAAAGACATCCACTACCTCAGTCCTTGGCAGGATGAGTCACTCTGGGCACCAAGCCCCCTCCAGAACCAGTGGAGAATCACATCCACTAGCTCAGTCCTTGGCAGGATGAAGGACTCTGGGCACCAAGCCCCCTCCAGAACCAGTGGAGAAAGACCCCCACTAGCTCAGTCTTTGGCAGGATGAAGCACTCTGGGCACCAAGCCCCCTCCAGAATCAGTGGTGAAAGACATCCACTACCTCAGTCTTTGGCAGGATGAAGCACTCTGGGCACCAAGCCCCCTCCAGAACCAGTGGAGAAAGACATCCACTACCTCAGTCTTTGGCAGGATGAAGCACTCTGGGCACCAAGCCCCCTCCAGAACCAGTGGAGAATCACATCCACTACCTCAGTCCTTGGCAGGATGAAGCACTCTGGGCACAGACCCCCCTCCAGAACCAGTGGAGAATCACATCCACTACCTCAGTCCTTGGCAGGATGAAGCACTCTGGGCACAGAGCCCCCTCCAAAACCAGTGCAGAAAGACATCCACTACCTCAGTCCTTGGCAGGATGATGCACTCTGGGCACAGAGCCCCCTCCAGAACCAGTGGAGAATCACATCCACTACCTCAGTCCTTGGCAGGATGAAGCACTCTGGGCACAAAGCCCCTTCCAGAACCAGTGGAGAAAGACCCCCACTAGCTCAGTCTTTGGCAGGATGAAGCACTCTGGGCACCAAGCCCCCTCCAGAATCAGTGGTGAAAGACATCCACTACCTCAGTCTTTGGCAGGATGAAGCACTCTGGGCACCAAGCCCCCTCCAGAACCAGTGGAGAAAGACATCCACTACCTCAGTCTTTGGCAGGATGAAGCACTCTGGGCACCAAGCCCCCTCCAGAACCAGTGGAGAATCACATCCACTACCTCAGTCCTTGGCAGGATGAAGCACTCTGGGCACAGACCCCCCTCCAGAACCAGTGGAGACTGTCATCCACTTGAGAGACTGTGGCTTTGCACTCCCCAGGATAGAGCAGTGGGCAAACCACCCACTGGAGAGACTTGAGAGACTGTGGCTTTGCACTCCCCAGGATAAAGCAGTGGGCAAACCACCCAATGGAGAGACTTGAGAGACTGTGGCTTTGCACTCCCCGGGATAGAGCAGTGGGCAAACCACCCACTGGAGAGACTTGAGAGACTGTGGCTTTGCACTCCCCGGGATAGAGCAGTGGGCAAACCACCCACTGGAGAGACTTGAGAGACTGTGGCTTTGCACTCCCCAGGATAGAGCAGTGGGCAAACCACCCACTGGAGAGACTTGAGAGTCTGTGGCTTTGCACTCCCCAGGATACATCAATGGGCATGGAGCCCCCTCGTGGAGCAGTGGCGTTGTGCACTCATCCGGCTGAGGTGCCCCCCCTTTCCTTCCCCCTGAGGTGCCTGTTTCATTTCGATCTGATGCCCCTGCAGTGTTCTCTCCGTTTGATGTCTGGAATTGAGTGTGGCCCTTGCCCATGCATTTTGGGCCCAGTGATCCACAGACTATGAATGGTACACTATCCGGACTTGTGTAGTTGGTGTACATAATTGTTTATACTGTATTTCAAGTTTTGACTAATGGATTTTTATTTATTACAATTGTTACAATCATTTCCTTTTGTCCTTGCGTTCTTCCAGGGGGGGTGAGTGGGCCATGTAAATGTAATGTTGCAGCATGTATTTGTGTTTGTTGTTGTGGGTGAGGGTGGGGGTGGGGGTTATGCGTGATGCGTGTGTGTGTCACTCTCTTTTCCCTCCCGCCTCCCCTGTGTTGTAGGTCCAGTACTCACCGTGGTCGTCGCCGCCGTCTTTCGTGCTCCTGGTAGAGGAGCAGGAATACTATCGCAGGGAGTATTTGGAGTTCTGGCTCCATGGCGTCCTGGTTCCTCGTGGAATGTGTAGAGGTGAGTGTTTTCCCTTCCAAGTCCTGTTTCCGCTGTGTTTTTGTTCGCGTTGATTCTGCCCCGGAAAAGGTGGCGGATTGGCCTCTCATAATAGTGTGGGTGGTACATTGTATTCCGCCTGTCTGTTGGCGGTGACCGCCAAGCTGTTTGTTTCTACCACCGTGGCGGTCGGAGTGTTAAAGTGGCTGTCTATGTTGGCGGTTTCCGCCATGGTCGTGATTCCATTTTCTTTACCGCCGGCCTGTTGGCGGTCTTACCGCCCCTACCGCCCCTTTAACACCGACCACCAGGGTTGTAATGAGGGCCTTTATTTGGAAGTGGGCCACCCCTGGGATTCTCATGGCAGGGTTTGAGCCAGTGCCAGAACGGGAAAGCATTCAATTGCAGCCCCTGTGCCACTGGACTGCTAGCTTCAGAGTGTTGGAACACCCACCCAATTTAGCATAGCGCAGTATATCAGTGTGCCTGAGCAGATGGGCTTTAATACATTCTACATCCCCTAAATTCATCATGCCTCAGCTTCCCAGGTGTGTAAGCAATCTGAATAAAATAAAAACAAGTAATCCTTTCTCCTGATCCCACTCAGAAGTGAGGTTGACTCTCACTTCAGGGTCAACCACCATTTTCCATTGGGTATCTCTAGTCACCCCCTCACCCCCATCGTGCTCATTATAGACTGTACCTGTGAGAAAAACAGAGGTATGGGGAGACTCAAAGCCTGGTGGCTGAATGCCATGAACTTCACCACCCATCTCTTGGCAGAAGTAGACTTATACTTTCAGACCTATGGGGGCCAGTTGAGTAGTCACCAGTCAGGCCTACAACACAGTACTCCAAGGCATGCAATCGGAAGAGAAAGTAAACAGGAGGTGATTGCGCTTCTTTAAGCGCATATGCCAGCCTGGAGTTTAGGTACAGAAATTCAGGTGAACAGGAGACACTGCACTAGAGGGTACACAGATCACATACAAACAACTGCTGATGGATGAGGCCAGAAATCTGGGGATGGCTTCTCAGACTCATATGTAAAAATACGGAGACAAAGCTGTCAAGCTACTTTATTGGTTGGGAAGGCAAGAAGTCCCCACTAAAGTTGTGGGAGAAATACAGAGTGAAATGGGAGAACTTCTCGTTTATCAATCAGCCATTGTCAAGCCCTTTGCCCTGTGCTATGCAGATCTATGTGACTGGGGGGATCCCAAGTGACAATGAGTCTATTCAAGACAATATTCCCATATAACTGCTATCTCAAGTGGAGAGGGGGTAACGATAAACGCCACCTCTATATTTAGGAAGTTGGAAAGGTGACAACTCACTTCATCTCTAGTAAAAATCCTGGGGCCAATGGATTCCTGAAAGGGTTTTTCAATATATTCTACACCAAAAACATTAAAGCAGAGATGGGATGGTTTCTCCTGATTTGCAGATAGCAATAATAACTACTAACGATTGGAAAGACTGCTAACCAATATGGCTCCTACAGGCCCATGTCTTTAAATAAAGCAAGTGCTAATATATTGTGTAAGGTGCTTACCGGTTGGAATCTATCCTGTATTCACTCATCGGCCAATGATGACCAGAGTGACATTAAGGCATGCAGGTTCAACCATCATAACATTGTGGGGCTCCCTGCTATTAGATGGCCCACTAGAGATTCTGTTTTCTGACTTTAAAAAGGCGTTTGATTTTGTTGTCTGGTGCTAAATTGTGTGAAATACTCACCAAAGTGGATTTTAGTCCTTAATCGTAACAAATATCCATCTTCTCTACACACAGCCTGTGAATAGAATATACATAAATGCCCCTGCCACCCTCCCCTTACTATATGTAATCTTACTATTGAGCCACTCACATGCTGGCTTGGAATTGACACTGTTATACAGGGTTACCACTGGATAGCAGAGATGAAGGTAAGAGTCTCACCCTATGCATGGTGCTGCTCACCCACTTCCATGATCATCAGATTGAGGTAGATGAGGGTCGGCCCCCACCTTTTGATAGTAGGGGACTTGCACCCTCTAGTCAACTAGGCTCTGTTCTAAGAAGTAGTAGCCTAACATTCTCCATCCATATGCCTTCCACTCCTGCATCAGTTGTTATGTCCACAGTTGATGTGGTGATGGAAACAATATGGACAGCACTTGTGTCTGGGGATAAATTGGTCAAAATCAGTGGTTTTCCGGTTCAGGCCACAACAGACAAGACAGTATAGACTGAAAGTAATGTCTGATGGCTTCAAATATTTGATAGTGTAAATGGCAAATTCAGCATCACAGGACATCCTCCTAGCAACAACCTGCTTTCATTGCCCTGCCCTTATGGGGGTTTCGTTTTTGCCGGGCGCTCTACCCAGCTCTTAAAATACTTTCCCAATACCATTAAACGGGCTAGTAAGATATGCAATCAGAACCGCAGTTATTCAATTTATCATTCTACAAGTTCAGCCCAGCGACGCCTTTTGGCTCCACAGCCTTGTTCACACTCACAGCTCAAGTGCAACACACCACAATATAAGTGACATAAACATAGACGTAAGACTGGAGTTCGAGTCAGAAAATAGTCGCCATCTTTTAGTGATAGTACATTACAAATTGATCATGCACAAATTGAAATGCAAAGGAGTTCTTAGAAATAAATGTCATTTTTGGCCCAAGTTGTTGGACACTACTTCCCACCGCCAATAATTCAATTGAAACAAGAATGATACTCACATGGGTTTACATATCTTTTACCCACGTGGGCTTATATATCTTTCATAAAAATAAAAATAAAACAATGTGGGAAAATATATATGCTGATAATAAACATAATTTGAAAAATTAATATAAATTGAAAAATAATTTCAAATTAATCCAAAACTTGTTATATCAAATTAAAGAAAAATATATTACAACAGCCAAATATTGAACATTCACCCCAAAAAGTGTACACCTAAAATACATGCATTGCTACTAACATTAACTAAAAACATTCAAAAACAAATCTGAATAGTCATATATATATATACAAATTTATATTTGGAAAAATAAATTACATAGCATACTAAAAATAAAAATAAAAATTAGGGCCTAATTACGAGGGTGGCGGTCCTCGAACCTCCACACCCCCGGTAGCTGTCGGATCGCTGTACTTGTGACGGTCCGACTGCCACATTACGAGGATGGCAGGCAGCCCCGCCAGCCAGCCACCATCTCCGCTGGGATTGGAGATCCCGATGGGCTGACGTGGGGGTAGGTTGCAATCAGCCAGCACCGCCCTGCTGATTAGAACTTGGTTCTCCGCCAGCCTTTTCATGACAGTTCCAATGCCATGAAAAGGCTGGTGGAGAACAGGTGCAGCAAGCCACGGGGCGGGCCTGCACTGCCCATGCATGTGGCCTGGGCAGTGCAGTGGTCCCCCTGCCCAGCACCCTCATAATGTGCACTGTCTGCTGAGCAAACAATGTACATTCATGGGTGCTGGTGTCACCTGCAGGCGGCAGCATTGCCGCCGGCTGGAATATGACATTGCTGCTGCCACTTTCCCGCTGGGCTGACTAGATCAGCCCAGCAGGAAAGTCTTAATGGGGCCAGAGGGGTGGTAGCCAGCACAGTGGCAACCACCCCATCAGGAGTTTACAATAGAAGGACTCAACTGATTAAAAACATTCAAGCTGTACTCAACTAACCAATAAAATAAAACTATATACAACCTTTACCAATAAAATAAAACAAACACTTAAACCAAACTATAAAAGGTACACTAACTTAAGCAACTAAATACCTCAAAAATGACAAAAATTGCAAGATGAGGAAAATGCCAGATCTGCTGAACAAATGATTAAATAAGAAATATACATGTCAGCAACTATGTAATCAAGTAAGTAATACTCCTACTTAAAATAAAACATAACTGTTATTAAACTTAAAAATGTGAATTATAAAATAAATATTAAAAGGCTCTGAAACGGTAATATTTTTACATAGACTTGCTGTTGGAAATGGCCCTTTATGCAGGGTCATCCCTAAACATATGCATTCCTCCTTCTCTTTTTCTAACCCTGTTTTTGTTAGTTTCAGGACTCTGGTCACTTTCCCACTGCTACACAGAGCTAAAGTGCCAGTGCTCTCTACTCTAAATATGGTATGATTAGGTTACACTTGTTGAATTTACTTGTAAGTCCCTAGTAAAGGGCACTGATTGTGCCACCCACTACAGTTGAATTTACTTGTAAGTCCCTAGTAAAGTGCACTGATTGTGCCTCCCACTACAGTAGCCTTTCAAACATGTCTCAGGCCTGCCTGTGTGTGCAGTTTAAACTGCCATTTCGACCTGGCAAGTGTTACCACTTGCCAGGCCCAAATCATCCTTTTTATTACTTGTACATTACCACTAAGGTAGGCCCTGGTTAGCCCAATGCTGGGTGCAGTGTATTTAAAATGTTGGACACACACTTTTAAGTTTAACATGTCCAGATAGTGAAAAACTCTTAAATTCGTTTTTCACTATTGCAAGGTCTATCTATCCCATAGGATAGCATTGGGATTACCTTAAAACATACTTTAAGTGTCATTTCCAATTGGGAGAAGATAGAAATATGGAGTTTGGTGGTGTCCCTGGACTCACAATTCAAAACCAAAACTTATGGCAAAATCAGTTTTTAAATTGTAAGTTTGAAAATGCCACTTTTAGAAAGCTGGCATGTTTTTACTGTAATCATTCTGTGCCTCTGCCTGTCTCTGAATACATGTCTGGGGTAGATGACACAATGGCTTTGTGCATTCCCTCTAGACAGCAACACAATGGAGACTTAGGTGTTACTTAATGGTCCTTAATGGCCCATTAACTGGCTTGATGGGGTGGCAGGTTAGCACTGCTTCACTTACTCCTAAAGAGGGGGTTGCCTCTCCTCACACAAAGGGCTGCATAACCCCCTGTAGAGTGTCTGGAGCCAGAGAGGGCAGGACCGGGACCTTGTGGACTCCAAAGGAAGGCCTTGAAGTTTCTCCCACCTTCCAGAATTTGGGCACCAAAGTATAAATACTGGAATCCAAACCCCATCAAATCAGATCTCTACTGGAACCAAGAACACTCTGCCAGGAAGGACTGCTGTGCTGCCGGGAGGGACTTCCACCCTGCAACTGCATTGCTATGTTGGCCTACTGCTGCTGTGTGCTGTGCTGTTGGAGGGACTGCCAGTTTGCTGTTTGCTCTGCTGTGCTGGCCTGCTGCTTCTGTCCTGCAGTGAGAGGGACTGGCCTTGCTCTCTACATTCTTTAACCCAAGAGTAACCAAGGGCTTGCTGGCTTACCCACTGTTCTTCCGCAAGCTTAGGGACATCACAGACTGCTTGCAACTCTCCTGGTGCTGCAGGACTCTGCTATCTATGCGCCCTACCCTTGCTTGAGGTGCCTCTCTCCAGTCCTGGGCCTCAGAAGTGGGTTCTTCAGCTACAAACTTCAAAAAGCAATGGATCGCCCACAGTGTGGCAGAAATATTGAGGCATTGTGTCCTCATCGTCAGGGTATTCATCCAACAAATGAACTGTTCAGTGGACCCTGCGTGGGTTCTGTAGCCAGGCCTACCCTCCATCGCAGTGGGCCTAGATTTTGGATTTGCACCGGTCCCTCTAAACCTCAAGTAATCTTTTTACTGCTATAGACTTATTAGCACTGTCTTCACAGTTAATCTTAAAAAAATCATATTTCAACTTCTACTGATTGGATTTTTACCATTTTGGTCCTGTTTCAATCAGATAAATATTATCAATTTTTCTAAACTGGTGTTGGGTCTTTTGTGGTGTCTTTCACTGTGTTACTGTAAATAACTGTGAAAGAAATACTTTACACATTGCCATGTAAGTTAAGCCTTCCTGCTCTGGTGAAGTTACCAAAAGATGAGCACAGGTTAATTTAGTTTGGGTATGTGACTACCTCTGACTGGGCTTGTGGTCTCTACTTGATCAGCGTACTTACCTCTGCCAACTAAAGACCCAATTTCTAACACTTCCTAAAATAAAAAAATCTACAACTTCAAAACCAACCAAACTACCAGAAAATAACAACTATACCAAAGCAGAAAAAGATACATTAAACTAAGTAAACATAAATGATAAATAATAAATGCACCCAAACACCAAGCAAAAATAAACCTAACAACCTCAACCTCTATACACTGTCACCAAAATACAAACTATAATTATCCTACATGTTTTCTTTTCTTTCCAGAGAAAATAAAACACCTGCTCAATGTTAAAACGAACCCAGTGGTAAAGCTGCAAAACCCTGCCAAACATCTCAACAAAACATACAAGTAAGTAAACAAAAAGCAAACATGCAATAGTTATTATTATATATATAGATATATATATATACATACTATTATACTACTTAAAGTGATAGAGTCCATCAAATTTATAACTTCACAGGAAAGAAAACATTTATTAAATCTCATGGGCTAGACCCAAAGCCAAGAAAGTGCCTCATCAGAAAATATAAACTGTAAATATACTAAATATTATTTTAATGCAGGCTATGGGAGTGCAACTAGAAAAGCTATTGTTGTAATTCATGTACAAGAGCACAACCACCCCCAAGATGTGACATAAATAGAAGTTAGAATAAAATGAAAGGATATAAGACAGGCAAGACTGGCTCCCAGAAACCCACAACAAAAATATTGAAAGAAATGCTACCTAAAGTCACCAAACACATAACAGGTCAACTATCACACATCCCCACTTTAAAATGTTTAATAGCACAAACAAAAAAATCCACCAGAGATACCCCACCTGCCCCTAGAAGATACCAAGACATACACATACCTGAACATTTAACAATAACACAAAATGAGGAACCTTTCCATTTGCATGACAATTTGAATAATGAGAAACGAATCTCAATATTCTCTACAGCAAACACTTTAATGAAGCTTAGCCAATGTCAAACCTGGATGATGGATGAGGCCTTCAAAATGTGTCCCAAAGCATTCACGCAGTCCTACACCATACATAGTGAATATCAAAACACCAATATACCCTTTGCATATGCTCTACTACTAGACAAAGCAGCACTTACTAGGACCTCTTAAATCGTACAATACAAATTAAACAAATAACTACAATCCTCCCAAAATAATCATAGACTTTGAGCAAGCCATGATTCAAACCATTCTAAAAATATATCCCCATACAGACATCCACAAATCTACACTAAGGTCCTCATTTCAAGTCTGGCGGACCGAGGACCACCAGACTCACAGTGACAGTCAGATCACTGCACTCCACTCAGTCCGACCGCTAAATTACAACCCTAGCAGGCAGACCCACAAGGGTACCTTCGTCACCACCAGGAACGTGGTTCCCATTGGGTAGACGTCGGTCTGAGTTGTGCTCAGTCACAGCGACACTGAACTCAGCGCTGCCGTGCTGATCACAACTCAGCTTTGTGCCAGCCTTTCCATGGCGGTCATCCTGCAATGGAAAGGCTGGCAGAAAGCCATGGCATGGGTAGTGCAGGGGCCCCCCGGCCCAGCACCATCGGGGTGCTGTAGTGCTAAGGTATTGGGCTCAGCTCCCTTAAAGGAGCTAAGACAAATACTGTAGTACTGTTCCCACCAGGCAGATTGTCGAGAACTTTGTAATACAATGTTCCAGCCGGTCAGACCAGTGGGAACATTGTAATACGATAGGGTGGGATGCCGCCAGCATGACGGTTGCATCCTCCCTGTAGGATTGGCGTACAACAGGGCAAAAAGCTTGCACGCTCGACCTTAAAATGTTAACTCCAAATGCCCATAAGAGGTGCTTATAGAAAAACATCTGTAAAATAAAGGTAAAACACCCACCCCAAAATATATTGTATTCCCAGATATACATATACATAACACTAAGGCCCTCATTACAACCCTGGCGGTCGGTGTTAAAGCGGCGGTAACACCGCCAACAGGCCGGCGGTAAAAAAATTGAGATAACGACCACGGCGGAAACCGCCAACCTTGACAGCCACTTTAACACTCCGACCGCCACGGCGGTAGCAACAAACAACGCAGTGGTCACCGCCAACAGACATGCGGAAGACAATGTACCGCCCACACTATTATGAGAGGCCAATCCGCTAGCTTTTCCGGGGCGGTACCAACGCCATCAAAAGCATGGCAGAAACAGTACATCGAAGGGGAACCCCTCACCTTTCGACACTACACGAAGAACCAGGACGCCATGGAGCCTGAATTGCAGATCCTCCCCATGTTGGTGTATCTTCTCATACACCACGAAGTAGAAAGAAGGCGGTGGCGACGACGCTGATTACTGCACCTAGCACACAGGGGAGTGGAAATAGAGTGACACATACGCGCGGCAGGCAACACCCCCACCCCCCACACAACAACATACACACAAACACATCCAACAACAATACTAATACACCACGTCACCCCTTGGAAGAACACAAGAACAAAAGAAAATGAGTCTATCCAGTGTTATATCGGAACATTCAGGTATAGCAATAGAATTTAAATAAACAGTATATACAAATTTTACATTATATACACAAGGCCGTACACTTTCCTTGTAAATGTCTGTGGACCAGTGGTCCAAAAAAAGCATGGGCGAAGCCCACACATGACACCTGCCTCAAAACAGAGAGAACACTGCACAGGCATCAGGTAAAAAAAAAACACAGGCACCCCAGGGGGAAGGGGAGTGAGGGCACCTCAGCCGGAAGATGGTATGATACCACTGCCCCTCGAGGGGCCTCCATACCCACTGCTTGGTCCTGGGGAGTGCAAGGCCACAGTCTCTCTAGTGGGTGGTTTGCCCACTGCTTGGTCCTGGGGAGTGCAAAGCCACAGTCTCTCTAGTGGGTGGTTTGCCTACTGCTTGGTCCTGGGGAGTGCAAAGCCACAGTCTCTCTAGTGGGTGGTTTGCCCACTGCTTGGTCCTGTGGAGTGCAAGGCCACAGTCTCTCTAGTGGTTGGTTTGCTCACTGCTTGGTCCTGGGGAGTGCAAAGCCACAGTCTCTCGAGTGGATGCATTCTTCCACTGGTTCTGAGGGGGGCTTTGTGCCCAGAGTGCTTGATCCTGCCAAGGAGGGGGTGAGTGGATGCATCTATCCACTGGTTCTGGTGGGGGCTTTGTGCCCAAAGTGCTTGATCCTGCCAATGAGGGGGTGAGTGGATGCATCTATCCACTGGTTCTGGAAGGGGCTTTGTGCCCAGACTGCTTGATCCTGCCAAGGAGTGGGTGAGTGGATGCATCTCTCCACTGGTTCTGGAGGAGGCTTTGTGCCCAAAGTGCTTGATCCTGCCAAGGTTTGGGGGGTGGATGCATCTATCCACTGGTTCTGGAGGGGGCTTTGTGCCCAGAGTGCTTGATCCTGCCAAGGTTTGGGGGAGTGGATGCATCTATCCACTTGTTCATGAGGGGGCTTTGTGCCCAGAGTGCTTGATCCTGCTAAGGAGGGAGTTAGTGGATGCATCTATCCACTGGTTCTGGAGGGCACATTATGCCCAGTGATGCTACACCTTGGGGTGTGGCAGTTACCCTCCTGTCACCTGGGTGTCTGAGCCACGAGATGTACATGGAACAGGTAGCATGATACTCCATGGAGGCAGAGCCACACTCCATCCTGCAGCGACTTAGGCTGCCAACTGCTCCTCGTGCCAGTGCTGGTGGTGGTGCCTCAAATGGTGTGTCCAGGGTCCAGGATGCCACCTGCAGCCTCGTATGGCTGCCCACTGGTGACGCTGCTGACGTCCGATAGAGTGATACCGGCGTGGCACCTGGCGGTGCAGATGGTGGTGCAGGTGGTGGTGGCTGTGGCGGTGGCTGCAGCGGTGGATGCGGCAGAGATGCTGCCAGTGCTGACCATGGTGCAGGTGTCTGTTGTGGTGGAGAGAGACACCATACCGTCTCTGGCAGCCTCGGATGGCTGATCCTTGGGGAGGATGCTGCAGACTGACGTTGTGGCAGCAGCGGTGCAGGTGGCGGTGCAAGTGGCGGTCGTTGCGGCAGTGGTGACTGTTGTACAGGTCGCTGGCATTCCTGAGGAAATGGTGGTCACCAGCCCCTCACCAGGAGGCATCGTGCCCTGAGGTGACTTGCCCTTTGTCTTGTGTCCCTCCCCACCTTGGCAGTCGCTGCTGGCACCTTGGCACTGTCCTCTCTGTGTTTTGCTGCAGGTTTGCTGGGTGGGTGTTGCGACTTTCCCCTGCTGGAAGCCAGCCCCTTTTTGACCTTGGCAGGTGGTGGAATCAGGTGCTCCTTCACATCTGTAGGTAGCACACTGGCAGCTCTGATGGGTGCCCACGTCGATCCACCCGGACTTACACGGATCACAGCAGACGCAGATGTGGTGGCTGAGGTGCTGGGCTGGGATCTCGACATCCTGGCCCTAGGGGACGGGTGGGGGGGAGAGGTGTAGGGCAGAGGTTAAAGTTAGCTAGGAAAAGATTTTTAGACACACTGGGACGGGAAGATGGAGGGGGTGTGGGAGTGGAGGAAGAGGTAGTGGTTGTAGGAGGTGTACGTCTGCTGAGTTTGGGGGAAGGTACATGGGCTGGAGGTTGTTGTAAGGTGGATGGCTGTTGAGTGGGTGTGTGCCTGCGTTTGTGTACTTTGGGAGGAGGGCTCACAGACACACTGGGAGAGGACACTGGGGACGTGTGAATGGTAGTGAGGGTTGTGATTGCACGTGAGCGGTGTGTTGTGATGGGCGTGCTGGTGATGGAGACAGTGGCTGATGATGTAGTGCATGCAGGTGTGAGTGGAGACGGGACTGGGAGGGAGGTGGAGGATGTGGAGGAGGGGGACACAGTGGAGGAAGTGGATGTTGGTATGTGTGCATGGGTATGGTGCTTGTGTGAGTGCCTGTGCGATGTGTGGTGCTTATGTTTTCCAGGTCCACTTTTGTCTGTTGATGTGTGTTCATGCTGGTCTGAAGGGGTGCTTGGGATAGGCTGAGGTAGAGGGGATTGGGTCGGGTAGTGGAAGTTGGAGGGGGGAGGCTGGACACAGGGACAATGGCTGCCATCAGTGCTGAGGCCAGAGCCTGAAATGCTCTCTGTTGGGACACCAGGCCAGAATGAATGCCCTCCAGGTATGCATTTGTTTGCTGCAAATGCATCTTGACACCCTGGATGGCATTCAGAATGGTTGACTGCCCAACAGTGAGGGGTCTCATGAGGTCAATAGGCTCCTCACTGAGGGCAGCAGGGCTGTCTGGGGCAGGGCCTGAGGTGCCTGGGGCAAAGGAGATGCCCACCCTCCTGGGTGAGCGGGCATGCAAAACACGCTGAGGGGCGGCTGGGAGGGCGGTGCTGGTGGGGGGGGGGTGGCGGCTGTACCTGTACTTGGTGTGGGCACAGAGGTGTCCGCCACCGCCAGGGAGCTTCCATCAGAGGAGGAGTCGCTGTCGCTGGTATCCCCTCCTGTCCCCGTCGTGGAGCTCCCCTCGCCCTCCGTCCCAATGGTGCCTTCACCCTTCGTGGATTCACCCTCATGGGCCATGTGGGATGCAGCTCCCTCGGTCGTCGGTGCCTCTGCTCCTCTGCCAGATGATGCTAATGCACACTAGGACAGGGTGACAAAACAAAAAGGGGGGGAGAGACAGAGGATACACTTGGTCAGTGCCAGCAACACCACTACTGTTGGCGTACACAACACACAGGGAGCAGCCCTATGCATTAAGCCATGCACCTCCAGTTACTAAGATAGTCACCAGCCCATGGGGTACAATGCCTAACGCCATTAGCTGCACACCTGAAACCCACAGGACCCTGCCCATTAGTAGATGCCCACTAACACTATTGGGTTTGGAGTGCTTCAGAGCCTGGCCAACAAGGGAACTACCCTGCCATGTTCGCCCTGGCCTAGGGGCACCCACAGCCCACATCCCCCGCCCAGGTACCTCCTAACGCGTGCAAAGTCAGCTTTCAGATTCTGTACTCACCCCCTCGTGGCTGCTGTGATGCCTTCAAGCGCCCATCCAACTCCAGATAGGCCACCGCCAGGATGCAGAACATCAGGAGGTCATGGTGCGACAGGCACCCCTTCCACGTTGGGAGGCCAGCCCCAGCTGGGCCTCCGCCGTCTTCTTGCTCCAGCGGCGCAGGGCCTCCGCCGTCTTCTTGCTCCAGCGGCGCAGGTCCTCCCATCTCTTGCGGCAGTGGGTGCTCTCCTGTTGATGGTCAGGTATCAAGTGAGTGAACAGATAGACAATGGCGGTCACGTCTGCGGCGGTGCGTACTGTCACCGCCATTGGCTCCTGGAACCCATAGGGCCCAATGATAACCAATGCGGAGTTGCACGACGGTCTTCGACCTCCTACCGCGACACTGCACAACACCAGTGCAGTTACTTAATTTCCCCTTGTCCCTCCTCACAAGTGAGGCAGCCGCCATTTCAGGGGTGCACATGGCATGGCACCTACCTGCGTCACAGCACATATTGGCACTTATAGGGACTCACGATTTCACACACAGATTCTCTAACATGACTTCAGACACAGTTGTGTTACCTATGTGTTAAATGACCCTCTTCTCACCGTTCTCCTCCATAGGCTACAACTGCTCGGGCAGATGATGAGATGGTAGCATCCGCATCCTCCGGTGTACGGACCCCTGGTGGACCTGTCGACAATGGAAGACCAACACATCATAATCACATACAGACTTGATCGTGCCACAATCCAAGAACTGTGTGCCCAATTGGAGCCAGACCTGATGTCAGCTATCCGCCAACCTACAGGTATCCCCCCTCTAGTGCAGGTCCTGTCAGTGATCCATTTCCTGGCAAGTGGCTTCTGCCAAACTACAGTGGCCATGGCATCTGAGATGTCTCAGCCAATGTTTTCTAACGTGTTGAGCAGAGTGTTGTCTGCCCCGCTGAAACACATGCGCAGCTACATCGTGTTCCCCCAGGTGGATGATTTGGCCTCAGTGAAAGGTGACTTCTATGCCCTGGGACATATCCCCCACATCATTGCTGCCATTGATGGTACACATGTGGCATTTGTCCCCCCCCCGCAGAAATGAATAAGTGTACAGAAATAGAAAAAGCTACCATTCGATGAATGTGCAAACGGTGTGTTTGGTGGACCAGTACATCTCCCATGTGAATGGCAAGTATCCTTGCTCTGTGCATGACGCCTATATCTTGTGGAATAGCAGTATCCCTTATGTGATGGGCCAACTCCAGAGGCACCGGGTGTGGCTAATAGGTGAGCCCAAGGTCCCCACACAGTATGAGTAGGTGTCTGGGTATGGGGTAGTCCCTAAGGGTTAGTGTGTGTCTAACAGGTATCCCTCGAAATTTACAGGTGACTCTGGTTACCCTAACCTCTCATGGCTACCGACCCCAGTGAGGAATGCCAGGACAAGGGCAGAGGAACGCTACAATGAGGCACATGGGCGAACTAGGTGTATTATTGAGAGGACGTTCGGTCTCCTGAACGCCAGATTCCGGTGCCTCCATCTGACAGGTGTCTCCCTGTACTACTCACCGAAGAAGGTGTGCCAGATTATCGTGACATGCTGTATGTTGCACAACCTGGCATTGAGACACCATGTGCCTTTTCTGCTGGAGGATGAGCTTGGTGATGATCTTGTGGCAGCGGTGGAGCCTGTGGACAGTGAGAAAGAGGAGGCAGAGGAAGAAGATATTGACAACAGAACGAACATCATCATGCAGTACTTCAAGTGACACACAGGTAAGAGAGTGTAACTCCTCTTCACATTTCAGTATACTTTAGGACATTGTATATGGCAGCCTCTTAACCTCTGTCTATGGACACTGACTGTTCCCTTTGGGTTTCCTTTTTTCAGATCTATGTACCCCATTCTGCCTTCAGCTATGTGTATTGCTGCCCAACAACTGTCATAGATTGGTATGAGTAAATGTACATTTACATTACACATTTTTGCTAATGTTGTGATAATACATTTGTGAAAGATCAGACTGACTCCAGATTGTTTTTTGATTAAAGGGTGTTTATTCAGGTGCTAATGGGTATAGGGGTATGTGCAAGGGGCTGGTGTGATGGTGGAGGAAGGTCCATGTTGGAGTCCAGTCTCTTGGTATCACAATGCATTGTCCAATGGGGCATAGGAAGGAGAGCAATGGCAGTTCAAGGTGGACAGGGTAACAGAGTGGGACAGAAGGGTGACAATCAGGAGAGTCCTATTTCCTGGCGGGGGTCTTGGCAATGTTCTCTGTCTTCTGTCTGGATGGCAGGGACCATTTGCGGGGTGGTTCTCCTTCCGCAGGGGGTGGGGTGCTGGTGGCCTGTTGGTCCTGTGGCCAAGCCTCCTGTCCACTAGCGCCGGTGGAGATGGAAGGCTGTTCCTCGGTTTGGCTAGTGTCAGGGGCCCTTTGTTGAGCCACTGCCTCCCTCATGGTCTCGCCCATATCAGCCAGTACCCATGCTATGGTGACCAGGATGGTGTATATTTTGGTGAATCCTCCCTGATCCCCATGTAGTATCCCTCCTGCAGCCGATGGGTCTCCTGAAACTTGCCCAGTACCGTGCCAATGGTCTCCTGGGAATGGTGGTATACTCCCATGATGTTGGAGAGTGCCTCATGGAGAGTGGGTTCCCTGGGCCTGTGTTCCCCCTGTCGCACAGCAGTCCTCCCAGCTTCCCTGTTGTCCTGTGCCTCTGTCCCCTGAACCATGTGCCCACTGCCACTGACCCCAGGTCCCTGATCGTCCTGGGTTAGTGGGGTTGCCTGGGGTCCCTCTAGTGGTGGACACACTACTGATTGACGTGTCCTGGGGACAGTGGCATGGGCCCACTGGGTGGGTGCTGTGGTGGTGGTGTTTCCTGAGGGGGGAGGCTCTGTGGTGGTTTGGGACTATGGCAGGGAAACCGACTGTCCAGAGGTCCCAGATGGGCCAGGCTGGTCATCCTGATCCAGGCGTGCAGAGCTGCTGTCATCACTGTGAGCCTCTTCTGTGGGGGGAGTGGATATAGCTGGCACCTCATGTCCGGTGATGTTGGCTAGGGGTCCTGTTGGGTTTCAAATGCATTATTATTGTATCTGTGTGTGCCATCTTGTGCAATGGGTGTGTTTCCCTGTATAAATGTGCTTGCACTGTCGCCTTGGCCTTGTGTGATTGCTGATTAGGTGGGCTGGGTGAGTCTATCTAGTGTGCATGCTGTGGTGATGGGTGTCCATGCAGGTCTGTGATGGGTGTCCATGCACTGTTGTTGCATGCAGGGCTTGGTATTGGGGTATATGTGAGGTGTTGGAGTGATGGGGGTGAGTGTAGGGGTAGAAGTTTGTGATGGCATGCAGGTAGGGTGTGAGGGATAAAGTAGTAAAGATTTGACTTACCAGAGTCCAGTCCTCCTGCTACTCCTGCGAGGCCATCAGGATGCGTTACTGCCAAGACTTGCTCCTTCCATGGTGTTAGTTTTGGGGGAGGAGGTGGGGGTCCACCACCAGTCCTCTGTACAGCAATCTGGTGTCTTGAAACCACTGAACGTACCTTCCCCCGTAGGTCATTCCACCTCTTCCTGATCTCATCTCTGGTTCTGGGACGCTGTCCCACGGCGTTGACCCTGTCGACGATTCTCCGCCATAGCTCCATCTTCCTTGAAATGGAGGTCTGCTGCACCTGTGATCCGAATAGCTGTGGCTCTACCCGGATGATTTCCTCCACCATGACCCAGAGCTCCTCCTCAGATAACCTGGGGTGTCTTTGAGGTGCCAGGATGTGGTGTGAGTGATGTGTGAGGTGATGTGTGGGGTGCTGTGTTGTGTTGTATTATGTGATGTTCGTGGATGGTGTATGTGTGATGGTGTTCTGTGCCTCTGGATGATGGTGTGGTCTTTGCTTTTCTCTCTCTGCTTGTTCAAATTTTGTTGTTGTAAGGGGTTGTGGTTAATGTGGGTGTGTGTTTTATAGTGGTGTGAGAGTGTGGGTGTGGTGTATGTATGTGTGTGAGGTGTGTGTATTTTGAATTGTACAATGTGGTGTAGTTTTGTAAGTGTGTGTGTATTTTGAGCGCGGCGGTGTGTACCGCCAATGGTATACCGCGGTTGAAAGACCGCTGCGTTGATTCATGGGTCGTGATACTGTGGGCGTATTCCTGTTGGCGTGACAGTGTGGGTTTTGCTATCGCCAGTTTATCACTGACCTTTGGTGTGGCAGACTTGTGTGGGTGTCTGTATTGTGGCGGATTTCTCTGTGTGGGTCATAATAACCGTAGCGGAATACCGCCGCGGTCACAGTATGTTGGCGGCCGTCGGCACGGCGGTAAGCGGGATTTTCCACCAGGGTTGTAACGAGGGCCTAAATCAATTAAACATAGCTAACTTTATAAAATTTAACTAAATAAATTCATACGTTACTAAAACAATACATAAAAACACAAAATGACAAACTAGTGTAAAACACTAACAACATTACATCGGAAAATGACAAAAGCCCAGAAACAACACTACAACCAAGTTATAAACCTCCCTCTTAAACTCCCCACCCTCAAACTCCTAAAAACATCTTTAAAAAGGACTTACCTTTTCCGACAAACAGCAACACTTAACCGTGACCTGGTTCCATGAAGATAGACTCAAAACAATACAAATAGGTTACAAAATAGAAGAAAGGGTAAAAAAATGCTGCCAAATTAAAATGAAAAAGAACTAGCTCCCATAAAAATGAAGGGAAAGTATTGTAAAAGGTTTAATAAATGTGTTTAAAATAGCTTCATGACTACTATTTGAAGGTATATGAGGGGACAATTTGCAATAACGCAGAAACAGCATGAGCTTACATGGCTCCCCTTCAGGTCGTCTACCTACTTCCACTCATGAAGCGGTGATTGTTTCCTTACTGAAGCTGGGCAAACCCCTAGCGACAATAAGGCGTACTGGCCGCTCTTAATACGTAATGTAGATTATAAGATTCTCGTCTGGATTCTAGCAACCCTTCTACTCCTATACATGACCAGACTTACCCACCCTGACCAGGCCAGCTTCATTTCTGGACGAAACACAGCCCTGAATATTAGACACATTCTGTCAATACTAGAACATAGAGATCTCACTTAACAAAATGCAGCAATTTTTGCAATTGATATGGAGAAGGCCTTCAAGAGCCTGGAATGGGGTTACTTGTATGAGGTGATGGCGCACATGCAGGTGGGCGACGGTTTTGTAGTCTGGACCAGATTGCTGTACACGGACCCTACTGCTAGGGTGCATATGGACAAAGTAATATCAGTGGGGCTAGGAACTTGGCTGGGGTGCCCCCTGTCACACTTGCTTTTAGTCCTGGCCATGGAACCCCTGGTTGCCCGGGCACGATCAGGGATCAATTTCTAGGGCCTGAACATTGGTGGGCATTAGCACAGGATAGCTCACCATGCTGATGACCTACTGGTCTTTCTGAAGGACTCACACAAAAAGTCTGGCTGGCACAAAGACCATGCTGGAGACCTGTGGGTGGTTTTCGGGGATTACGGTGATCTGGCAGAAATCTTGTCTGTTCCCAGCTGCTCCAGATGCAGATCCGCCAGAAGCATTGGATCGAGTAGGCCCCCAGATGCTTGCCTACTTGGGAGTAAAGATATATCATGACTGGACTGACCTACTGGAGGGAAATGTGGATGGGGCCATTAGATCCCTCAAATCAAGCATAGATTGATGGAAAACATTGCCTCTCTCAGTGATGGGCAGAATAGCACTGCTGAAGATGATTGCCCTACCTCGCCCTCTTTACTTTTTGGGACAGTTCTGATATGAATACCCAGGGCGATGATTAGAAAATTAGGGGCCAGATGTAGGAAGCCTTTTGCGCGTCGCAAACTGCGAAAAACGCAGTTTGCGACGCGCAAAAGGCTTAACGCGATGAACAACCTCAAATTGTGAGTCGGTACCGACTCGCAATTTGAGGCTGCGACACGCAAATAGGAAGGGGTGTTCCCTTCCTATTTGCGACCGCATCGCCATGCTGAGTTGGTTTGTGACCACAAATGCAGTCGCAAACCAACTCGCAGTTACCATCCACTTGAAGTGGATGGTAACACATTCGCAAAAGGGAATTCCCCTTTGTGAATGCCAAAAAAAATATTTTTTCAGAGCAGGTCCTATGGACCACTGCCTACTCTGAAAAAAACGAAACTAAATGGTTTCGGAAGTTTTTCGTTTTGCAGCTCGTTTTCCTTTAAGGGAAACGGGCTGCAAAAAGAAAAAAACAACTGCTTTATTTAAAAGCAGTCACAGACATGGTGGTCTGCTGTCTCCAGCAGGCCACCATCCCTGTGAGTGCTTTGACTCGCTATGGGGTCGCAAACTGCGACCCACCTCATTAATATTCATGAGGTGGGTCTTTGCGACCCCATAGCGAGTCGCTGAAGGTGTCTGAGACACCTTTCTGCATAATATTTTGCGAGTTGCAAATTGCGAGTCGCTGTGACTCGCAATTTGCAACTCGCAACATATTTTTTTGCTACATCAGGCCCTAGATTCCTTGCTTGTAACTTTTATTTGGGGATAAATATTTGGGGCAGCTCCTCACAACAGAGGGAGGGTTGGCAATGCCAGACTTCGAGGCATACTACTTAGTGGCCCAGCTTTAGTGGTTCGTACAATGGCTGGCGGGCCGTCAGAGGCCTGACAGGGTTCCTAGCCTGTTTATGCCTACGTGGCAGACCTAGCGAAGTTGCTACTGTTGGTGAGGCGAGATTCACCCTTAGATACAGGAAAATTCTGGGTAATAATTAGATGTTTGAACTGCTGCCTGTGGAAAACTCACACCAAAAGGCACAACACCCCGGATTTACCTCTCACTATGCCATGAGAACTCCCCCATGGAGAGGACTGGGTGACTGTGGGTGCCACTATGATGGGCCAGCTCTATAGAGTGGGGTAATTGCTTCCTTTTGAGGAATTTTGAGCAGAGTTCGACCTTCCACAGTGACATTTCCTCCTAGATAGGGCAGTCACTGTGGCGATCTGGAAACGTTGGCAAACCGGACCCACTGAACCCCAGCCCCACTGAAGGTGACACTACATAGCCCTCTCCTCCGGCACTATTAATGTTTTACCCTGTTTATATCGAGCCATTGGGGCGGACTTATGTGCCCTCTGGAGAAGCTGAGGAGCAGTTGGGAGGGAGAATTAGATACTCCACTTTTGGAGGTGGCATGGGCCTCAATTCTAGACAGAACCCCCAAGTGTCAAGAAATCCTTGCTTCAAATTGATTAATTTCTATATATTATATAGAGCATACTTGACCCCCGGAATGTTTCTGCCTTATTTTCAGGTAGTAGATGCGGCCTGCCCCAGATGTGGTGAGGTGACAGCGGGCCCCTAATGGTAAGAGATCACAGAGATCCTAGAGACAGTTCTTAGCAAAGAAGTTGCATGTACACCAGGGCACGGCCTCTTGAGCTGGTTCACACATACCCCTAAAACTGAAACCACTAGTAGATTCCAAGATTGCACAATTCTCCTTGCAAAGAGGAAAATTACTAGAAATTGGAAATCCTCAGGGGGACGCTGTATACTGAAATGGCAAAAATAATTTGAGAAATGGGTGGCTTCTAAGAGCAGAGTGCTGCTATAGGAGGCTAGAAGAGGGATAGGTTCTGTGGAGGTGGCCCGTGGCGTGGGAGGCCATGGTGACAGATTTTCAGGCCATCGAATTGAAGGACGAAGAAGTTGCATGAGAGACCGCTGGTATACTAGGTTTAGCTATTACTCCTTCACTAGAGGCCATGCGCCTGTGTGCTCCACCACTCCAGGCCAATGATCAACACAGGTGCCAATGGGCACAATATAGCTTTCACACAGGGGTACTAAAGAGGCATTTGCAACATTACTGGTAATTCATAATTGATGCAATGGGTGGAGGGGGGAAGCTGGATGTTTTATTCTCTGTCTGAGGGCACTAACAGAAGAATATTACCGTTCATGGTTTATTGCATTTCATGCTACATGATATCGACTACCTGTAGTGAACATATTTGTCATAACTACCAAAACTAAAGGTGAATATTGAAAATTGCTTTGGAAATAACTGGGTATGTTGTATGTTTCTAACTTGTTCTGAAATTAAATAAAATGTGTTAAAAAATGTTTTTAAAATAATGTAAAAAAAATATTTTAAAAACATCTAAACGATGTCTAACAATGTTTTAACATGTTTTTTAAATGTGTAAACTATAAATTAAATAATGCCATAAAATATATATAATTATTTAATAAATGCTAAGAAAATATGGCCCTCATTCTGACCCTGGCGGTCTTTGACCGCCAGGGCGGAGGACCGCGGGAGCACCGCCGACAAGCCGGCGGTGCTCCAATGGGGATTCCGACCGCGGCGGTAAAGCCGCGGTCGGACCGGCACCACTGGCGGGGTCCCGCCAGTGTACCGCGGCCCCATTGAATCCTCCGCGGCGGCGCAGCTTGCTGCACCGCCGCGGGGATTCCGACCCCCTCTACCGCCATCCAGATCCCGGCGGTCGGACCGCCGAGATCCGGATGGCGGTAGGGGGGGTCGCGGGGCCCCTGGGGGCCCCTGCAGTGCCCATGCCACTGGCATGGGCATTGCAGGGGCCCCCGTAAGAGGGCCCCTACATGTATTTCACTGTCTGCTGCGCAGACAGTGAAATACGCGACGGGTGCAACTGCACCCGTCGCACAGCTTCCACTCCGCCGGCTCGATTCCGAGCCGGCTTCATCGTGGAAGCCTCTTTCCCGCTGGGCTGGCTGGCGGTCTGAAGGAGACCGCCCGCCAGCCCAGCGGGAAAGTCAGAATTACCGCCGCGGTCTTTCGACCGCGGAACGGTAACCTGACGGCGGGACTTTGGCGGGCGGCCTCCGCCGCCCGCCAAGGTCAGAATGAGGGCCTATATGTTTAAACTATGTTAGAAAAATAACAGTCGAAAATGTACAACATACAAATGTATACAAAATATTATTTCGATGTTTTAGGACTAAAACCTAATACAATTATTTTACTTACTTGACATATTTTTTACTTAAAGTATATGTGTTTCAAAATGTTAAAGTATAGAACAAAAAAAATGAAAATAAAAAAACAAAAACAATGTGTGACATCTCTATATTATACTAAATGTAGGGAAACATTTGGACACTACAAGTATGTCATTTGCTATTCCTACTCCAACTTTAACCAACTTAGAGGAGGTGTTGGACACTAAAGAGGTGGCATTTACTATTTACACTCCAATTTAAAACAATTTGGGGAAGGTGTTGGACATTAAAATGGGTGACATTTACTATTTCCACTTCAACCTAAACCAACTTGGAGAAGTTGTTGCACACTAAAGGGTGATATTTACTACTCCCTCTCCAATTTAAACCACCTTGGAGAAGGTGTTGGGCACTGGAGAGGTGACATTTGCCACCCTCTCTTCAATGTAAACCACCTTGAAGAAAGTGTTGGACAATAAAGAAGTAGTATTTACTATTTCCACTCCAATCTAAACTAACTTGGAAAAGGTGTTGAGGACTAAAAGGGTGACATTTACTATCCCCACTCCAACCTTCAACAATTTGGGGGAAGATATTGGACATCAAGGGGGTAACATTTTCTATTCCCACTCCAGCCTACAACAATTGGAGATAAAATGTTGGGCACTGAATGAATTACATTTTATATTCCCACTCCAACTTTGAACAATTTGAGAGAGGTGCTAGACACTAAAGGGGTGACATTTATTGTTTTCTCTCCAATTTAAATCAATTTGGGGGAATGTCACCCTAAGAGATGACATTTACTATTCCCATTCAAACCTACAACAACTTGGGGGAAGATGTTGGACTGGACACTGAAGGGGTGGCATTTACTATTCCCAATCCAGTCTAAACCAATTTGTGGAAGGTGTTGGGCACTTAAGGGGTGACATTTACTGTTCCCACTCCAACCTACAAAGATTTGGGGGAAGAAGTTGAACACTGAAGGGGTGACACTTTTAGTATTCCCACTCCAACCTATACAAACTTGGAGAAGGTGTTGGACACTAAAAGGGTGCCATTAACTATTCCCATTTCAATCTAAACCAACTTGTAGAAGTGCTGGGCACTAAAGGGCTGATATTTATTATTCCCACTCCAACCTCAACCAACTTGGAGAAGGTGTTGGACACTAAAGGGGTGACATTTACTATTCTCACTGCAACCTACAACAATTTGGAGCCAGATGTAGGACACTGAAGGGGTATCATTTATTATTCTCACTCCAATGTAAAACACTTTGGGGAGGTGTTAGACATGAAAGTGGTGACATTTACTATTCCCACTCCAACCTAAACCACCTTGGAAAAGGTGTTGGGCACCGAAGGGGTGACATTTACCATCATCTCTCCAATTTAAACCAAATTGGAGAAAGTGTTGGACAATAAAGAAGTAGTACTTACTATTTCCACTCCAATCTAAACTAACTTGGAGAAGGTATTGAGCCCTAAAGGGGTGTCATTTACTATTCCCACTCCAACCTTCAACAATTTGGGGGAAGATATTGGAAGCTGAAGGGGTGACATTTTCTATTCCCACTCCAGCTTACAACAATTGGAGGTAAAATGTTGGGCACTGAATGAGTGACATTTATTATTCCCACTCCAACTTTAAACAATTTGAGGGAGGTGCTAGACCCTAAAGGGGTGACATTTACTATACCCACTCCAACCTAAACCAACTTAGGGAAGTTGTTGGACACTAAAGGATTGACATTTACTGTTTTCTTTCCATTTTAAATCAATTTGGGGGAATGTTTGGACCCTAAGAGATGACGTTTACTATTCCCATTCAAACCTACAACAATTTGGGGGAATATTTTGGACACTGAAGGGGTGACATTTACTATTCCCACTCCAGTTTAAACCAATTTGTGTAAGGTGTTGGGCACTTAAGGAGTGACATTTAGTGTTCCCATTCCAACCTACAAAAATTTGGGGGAAGATGTTGGACACTGAAGGGGTGACACTTTTAGTATTCCCACTCCAACCTAAACCAATTTGGAGAAGGTGTTGGACACTAAAAGGGTGACATTTACTATTCCCATTTCAATCTAAACCAACTTGGAGAAGAGTTGGGCACTAAAGGGGTAACATTTATTATTCCCATTCCAACCTCAACCAACTTTGATAAGGTGTTGGACACTAAAGGGGTGACATTTACTATCCTCACTGCAACCTACAACAATTTGGAGCAAGATGTTAGACACTGAAGGGGTAACATTTATTATTCTCACTCCGATGTAAACCAGCTTGGGAGGTGTTAGACACGAAAGTCGTGACATTTACTATTCCCACTCCAACCTAAACTAACTTGGAGAAGGTGTTGGGCATTAAAGGGGCGATATTTACTATTACCATTCCAACCTAGAACAGTTTGTGGGATGATGTTGCACAGTCAAGGGGTGACATTTACCATTCCCACTCCAATTTAAACCAATCTGGGAGAAGGTGTTGGGCACTAAAGAGGTGGCATACTATTCCTAATCCATGTAAAACTATTTTATTTAAAACATTGAACACTAAAGAGTTACAATATACAATATGCATTAACAAATACATCATTTTACATACCATAATACAAAATAAAATAAACACAATCCATTCCCCACATTTTCACATAAATAATTGGACATAACAATAACTAAAATATTATCTAAATACACACTAATCTAAACTACAAAGCTTTATATACATATTTATACTTTAAATTATAATATTAATATTTTCATTATTAACAAAATAAAATATAATTCTAAATATGTACTACCATTTATGAACTTTAAACAATAGAAATAAAAAACATTTCTAATACAAAATTAACAATCATAAATTAAAAAAAGTTTTAACATTTCTATTTTAAAATAATTTCAAAAGTGTAACCTACAATTAAAATTAATTGAAAACAAACTAAACAATTATGAATATTTCCTAAAACAATAATCTAATATGTTTAATTTTAATCTAAAAGTAATTCTAAATATATTAATTAGTTAAATATTTTTAAATATTTTTTAAATTATAATAATTAAGATTGTTGTAAAAATACCATTATTATATATCTTAATTACCATCACATTAAAAGTATTTTTTTCAAACTAATAATTTGCATATCTTTAAAATTATTAACATCCAATTCAAATTTAAAGTAATATTTTGTAAAAATCTCCCTACCCTTATCCCCTAAAAACCCCACATCCCGCTACTAAAAAAAATAATATTTACTTCTATATATTAAAACAATTATTGATATAAATTTTAACAAGTAAAAAAATTAACTTACTAAAACACAAATTAAAATAATTAAAAACTACATTACATGGTAATTTACACTTACAAACTATATTGCGTACAACAATATTTTCTACATCTAGATTTCACATCTCGATACTCTCTCTCATTCAATCACCCATCATCAAGATAGTACTTTCACATAGTCATACCCCGTGCAGACATCATTTTCTATATTCCTGCCAGGATTCCTAAATTATCATCTTTCACAGCCTCCATCTTGAGTTTCAGGTCCTGTGGGTATCACAAGTATGGCTATTCTTGAGTCCAAGATTCTTCTAAGCACTGGCCTGTGAAAAAAATGTCGTCTTTCAGATCACATGCTGTCTCTACACTCTCAGCTGGATTGACTTTACCATGCCGCTCACAGCTGCTTTCATTACTGCTCAAAGGAGGTTGAAACTTAGATACCTGCTACTGCGGCATAACTCTTCTTCCTACATTTGCAGTGCCGGTGAGTCCCTAAGGTGAAATAAGGTACCAACATTAGGAGGAAGAAAAGAGCTGCATATTACTGCTCAGAGCTGTCCATACATTTTTGTTGGGGGTGGTGGGAAGATGGAAGAGCAACAGTCGAACAGTTTTAAAAAAAATTGACAGATCCTCAAATGTTTCTATACACCCCATTAACTTCCTGGTTACTTTTTCCAGGCTTAAGAATACCCCCAAAAATATTACTGAAGTATTCTGTTGCATCTCCTATTTGCAGGTGACCCCCAATATATAATGATTATGGACCCCCACCGCTTTCTCCTGACCCCAACCCCCGCCTTTGGCATCATCATAGTAAACCCGTGCATGCAAAGAAAGACCAAAAAGCTGGACATAGTAGCTCCAAAATCTCCTGGGCATAGTGACCTCCAATCACTAAAAGTGGAACCCAGCAAAAACAGCATCTGCGAAGCACATACGCTCATCAAACAGTTTACTTACATTAGACATTACTCTAGAGCAGTGGCAACGTAGTAACAGTATGCCCTTCTCTCTGGTACACCTGGTGGACCTATGCTACATCAGGGCTCTCAAGGTTTCCAATTCAGTGTGTGAGAGTCTCATCCAGTTTGGACTTTTTCTTTCCGTTCTGATACTTATGCCCCTGATCTATCCCAACACATCAATGTTATCCTAAACCCTCTGCTTCATAAGGACCTTTGGATGTGTCTAGAAGATGCTATTTTGCGGTTTCATACAGGGAGACCAGTACATTTCCATAAAAATGTTGTCAGTGCAAGAGAGAGAAGTGCACGTGGAAAGAGGCCTATTAATCACACTGAGGCTAAAGGCCGATTCTCCTGACATTTGCAGGCTTCCTGTAAAGCATAGGCTGCCGCTCATGGGGGCCTTATGAATCCAAGGAGTAGACTGACAAAATTATCCTCCAAGGAGATTCATGATTGGAAGAGGCTGCAGTTCCAACCACAACCAAGCTAAGCTCATCTCTCCTCCGGTGGTCATGCTTTCCCTATAGATGTCACACCTTTCTGGGGCTTCAATTTGTCTCTCACATGCCCTTCCACATTTGGAGCACTCCTTTTCCCTCTCGACTCTCCCCAGTTCTGTTTCTACATTCTCTTAAATATTCTTAGGTCATGTGGGTTTTTTCGCTTTGCCATATGTTGGGAATATGGTTATGCTTTTAATGGTTGAGGGCTGTGCCTTGAACACCCCATGCCTCTTTAAATGTTTTTGAAGAATGTAAAAACATGAAAGTACAGATTTTACAATCATTAGTCATTGTGTCTGTTTTCAGTTTATTAAATCGTGTTTCACATGCTTTATGGTCAAGCGCTCTTGCTCTCGCTGCTGAATGCACGCTGGTCTTGTTCATTAAATCATAGATTATTAAGTGAAAAGAGGGTGAAGGTTACACGAAAGTAACCCAAACACTTTGGAATAAGCAATTCTAGGCACACATTAACCCCAACACAAGCACAAAAAGAATTCAAGACACTCTCGTCCCCTAAAAGTTCTACAAAAGCAGAGGAACGAACTAAGGGAGCTGTACGTGGGTGGAGAATGTGGCTGGCATCATGGAGTAGACAAAACTTTTACTTAGTTGCCATGTATCATCCATAATGATGGCTCCACTTCTACATTCAGTCCTGATGTAGCACTAACAACCTCTGGAAAGCACCATATTGCTTCAGTCTTTCAGTCACCCATTTGTTACTTCGCTGCCACATAAAAAATAAAAGTCTTGCACCTCCCACTTGGGTGACACTTATGCCATTTTTAAAAATATCACTAAGGAAGCTATACAGATCCACTGCGTTTGGGCAGGAAACAGGGAGACAGTGAAAGCACATAGGGAAAATCCCATGCCCCTTACTAAGTCAAATACAATATTTATATCCTGTTCAATAGTTTCATCATTTAGAGGACTAGGTTTACCAGCCAGATCAATTTCAGCACTTAAGTACTATGCCTAACATTATCATCTGTCATTGGCTATACTGGACTCTGCTTCTTCACTCAGGAGACCAATAACATCGTTTAAAATTTGGTGACGCAGGAGCACTGCTATAAATCAGTGATGATCCCACCTTTCCATTCTCATGGTTCCCTTACTCTATTTGACTTGAGAAATAGATGTACAATCTTTCTGACTGAATAGAGGTATCAGAAAGCACAAGAATGACTGGACATTGTGATGGGTACCCTCCTCCCATTTAGAGTAGGGAGACCATCATGTGTTTTCGATACCGGTACATAGCGATGTGAGGCGGGGTGATCCCGGACAGGGAAATAACACAATGGCCCCCACATACAGGAAGAGTCCCCCGTGTGTCAGGGCTATTGCTTTTTGTTTCTGAAAAAAACTCCTGCATTTGAAGTTTGTATTCAGAGAATAAAATAATTTGCTGACAGGCTCATCACACAAGGTGCTCTATATTTCCTAGACCAGGGAAAACTGTGTGAGACATGGTGATCCCAAGCTTGGCAATCCATCACTGGCCCCTTGCACAGGAAAAAAAAGCTCCCCGCAGGTCATGACGATTGATTTGGTTTTCAAGAAAATGATAAAACTTTTTGAAAAGATGACAGGCCTCCTTTTTTTCAAATTTCTTTACTGATTTCAAAACCGAGATGACATCCCCTTTAAAACCAGCCCTTTATCCATTGAAGACCTCACAGTCATTATCATACGGATACAATTAGGTCACTGGTTTGCTGCAAGTTCGCCTTACATTGTCATAAACAGCAATATATCATCTCAACACACCTCGTAATCTCAAGCCATCTTTCCATCAATCTGCTCAACAGCAGGTTGCGTGTCATCTCCCTCTGCAGGTTCCTCTATTAGGTGGTGCATGTACTTTCCACCATGTTCCAGTCCATAAGTCCCCCCTGACCACCCAGGAGACAGAACATCAACCTGTGTCATACTCCACATTCGGCTCAGACCTAGCGGGTGAGTTCCTCCATTCATCTCCCTTTGGTGGTCAGTCTGCTAGTTTTTCATTTCAATGCAATACATTTCTTAGTCACCGCCAATCCTAGCTCCACTACCTTACTCATGGTTTTAGTGTGTCTAGAGCAGGGTACAGAGCCCAACAGGCATAACTGCACCATTGGGTGCAACGACAGTCCGGTCAGATCACCTAGCGTTGACAAGCCTCCGTAAATGTAATTTCCCAATGATACTTATGCCTGTTTTATTCTGTACTTAGGGCCTCATTACCAGTTGCCTGGAGCTAAGAGAGGGCATATCGGCGTCTGAATTAGCAATTCCAGACGGTCTCTCCACCCATAACTGAGTATTCTCAGCTGAATTCCCAGGAATGGGGAATAACCAGCTTGATCCAGAATTTCCTGGACAAAAAAGCAAGTGATGGAGCACAGTGTGTTCCTGAACAGAGGACAGTGGGTGGGAGGGTGTCACAAAACCACGTAAATGACTTACCAGTGGCAGATTGTGTGCTTCACAAAATTACAAAAGCCAATAACACAACATAATATCAATGAGAGTTTTATGAAAGAGGACATGCATTTTATCAACAAAAATTAAACGTTGTGTGCTCCTAAGTGACACCGATGTGTGCGAAAAGTATGTTTTTTTCTAATTGAAAAAAATGTGCAGTTTGTGCAGAGGGCAGGACTCTTTTCCTGAAAGAGATGTGATGTCTAGGAAAACAGTGTGAGATGCATGTAGGAAAGTTAGGTTGTGTCATGACGATGTTTTGAGTGGGGAGATGTGTCATACATCAATGGAATGTCTGGATGGTGTGTTTAGAGACATAACCTACTGTTTCCTCGGCCTTCTCTGCTGTCTCTTGACACAGGAGCTCGGAGAGACGTGCTTTTAAAGCTGCCCAGGCTCTGAGAGTGGAACCTCGCTCTCATCCCCTCTCACCTCATCAGGAGCGCAGCTGAAGAGCACGTGTCTCCAGGGGAAGTCTGCCTGTGGGTGTTAATGGCTCGCTCTACTGCTCTGTGTTTGTTTAGCCTCCGCCACTGGGATGTAGGTGTAAAGTGGATGTGCACATTAAGTGTGAGCTTTGTGTGGAAGGGAGGCCTGCTGTGCCGATTCACGAGCCGAAGGCAAGTTTGACTCATGGGAAACTGAGGTGGGATAGCCCAGGAAGGCAAGCATGAAAGGGTCGCCTGTGCCAGCACCTCTTGGAAGGAGGGGCCAGCTCTTGACTACTCTGATAATTAATACCAGAGAAACCATGTCATTATCAAAGGGCGCATCCAGGGGAGAGGTAAAGGTACAAGTTTCCTAACATTCATCTATAATAATACACATTCCAGGATGTCCATTTGCTTGATGATGTCTCTGTGGGTTTTGAGACCCACTGTAACATCATTCAACCATCTGAAATGATCACTCAATTCACCTTACAGGCCCGTGTGCAACTCATAACCTCATAACCTCCAAGGGCCCTCTATGTACAATTTTGCAACAACCATTAGTAGCAAGAAATAGGAGTTCAATGGGAGAAGGGAACACACGGAGGGAGATGGATTCGAGACCTAGAATGAGCAGACAGAACTCCTAGGAACTCCTAGGACCATGCTCAGAGAGCATTGTCCAGGCAAGTGTTAGACTTTTAGCAATGTGAGGGGGTTCAGAACTCCGACTTTCTACCTGCTTGTTAAGTACTGATATTCAGAAAAGTCTCTGTGACCTTAGTAGCGTTTTAAAATGTCACCCCCCCTTGGCACAATTTGTCACTCATCATGGTATGTTCATAATTTCTAAGTGTATGGAATTTGCTTCCCAAGACCCTACTTAATTAAATTAGGGAGGGGATCGCTTCGCATCCCGAGCCCGCTTTAAGGAGAGGGGGACACCGTACAGCAGCCACCCAAATACTTACATTACAGATATCATGTGGACAGCTAGCACGTAGACAGCTCTAAGTTAACAGTCTCGGTTTGTGGCCAAGAATGGACAGGGAGGGAACTCGATAAGCCCAAGTAAACCAGTCACGTAGCACTGACTGTCGGAAGTGCTCCAGCAACCGACTATTCTTCAGAAGTAACTTAAGATGAAATTGTTCCCCAGACAATTTGGAAAAAAGCTATTCAAGGCACACCTGAACCCCAACACAAGCACAAAAAAAGAATTCAGGACACATTCGTCCCCCCTAAAACTTCCACGAAAGCAATTCAAGACACATACATCCCTCCACAAACGCTTCCACGAAACCAATTCAAGACACACCCCTTCCCTCACACTTCCACGAAAGCAATTCAAGACACATTCCTTCACTAATACTTCCCTGAAAGCAATTCAAGACACATCCCTTCACTTACACTTACACAAACGCAATTCAAGACACAGGGGGTCATTCTGACCTCGGCGGTAAAAGGCGCTTACCGCCGGTCAAAAGACTGCCATAACACCGCCGCGGTAAACCGCCACGGTCATTCTGACCCGCAACTGGCAAACCGCCAAAAACCCGACATCAACAAAATTCCGCCACACCAACGCCCAGCAAAAAACTGGCGATGACCAAACCTCCACCGTCACGCCAACAGAAATACGCCCATGCCATTCCGACCCACAAATCCCCGCAGCGGTCTTTCAACCGCGGTATTCCATTGGCGGTACACACCGCCACGGTCAAAATACACACACCTTTACAAAACACTACCACATTGGACAATTCAAAATACACACACCTGAGACACATACACACACCACTCCCACACACCCAATTAAATATAAAACACAAACCCACATCACCCACAAACCCTTACGACCACAATTGCGACTGAAGGACAGAGACAGCACAGAATAGAGTAGAACATCACACAGAGGCAAATCACAACATCACCCACACAATATCCACGCACAAAACACCATACACCACCACACTCACCACACTCTACAACACATACACCACCCCTCACCTCATCCACACCACCCCATGGCACCCCAAAGACACCCCAGGTTCTTTGACGCAGAACTCCGGGTCATGGTGGAGGAAATAGTTCGGGTAGAGCCCCAGCTCTTCGGGACACAGGTGCAGCACACCACCATTGCCAGGAAGATGGAGCTATGGCAAAGAATAGTGGACAGGGTCAACGCTGTGGAACAGCATCCACGAAATCGGGACGACATCAGGAAGCGGTGGAACGACCTACGGGGGAAGGTGCGTTCCATGGTATCAAGGCACAACATTACGGTGCAGAAGACTGGCGGCGGACCCCCACCTACTCCCCCAGAATTCACAGCATGGGAGGAGGAAGTCTTGCACATCCTGCATCCTGAGGAGCTCGCAGGAGTAGGCGGAGGAATGGACTCTGTTAAGTCAAATCTTCACTACTTCATTCCCCCCACCCCACCTGCATGCCAAATCATACCCCCACCCCCATCACACCAACTCCTTGCAAATGGCTCACCATCACAACCCACCCATCCCAAAACCTAGCCCTGCATGCGTCCCCAAAGCATGGACACCCATCACCAAAGCATGCCCACTGCACATTCCCATCTCCCCCACAAGCCATTGTCACAAAAGCCCCCACATGGGAATGCCAGCACTGGGGTACACGGCTACCCACCCATTACACGAAATGGCACACACAGAAGCAATAACCATACTCTTATACCCCTTCAGGACCTGAACGCCACCACACCGCCCAGGAGGGTCCAGAGATGTCCATCCCACCCCTAGAAGAGGCCCCCAGTGATGACAGCAGCTCTGTCTCCCTGGACCCAGATGACCAGCCCGGCCCATCGGGGACCTCAGGACAGTCGGTTCCCCACAGACAGCCACAGGCTACAGCAGACCTAACCCCCTCTGGGAACACCAGCACAGCTCCCACCCAGCGGGCCCATGCCTCTGTCTCCAGGAATCGTCAATCAGCGGTGTGTCCACCACTACAGGGCACCCAGATTGACCCACCACCCCAACAACAACAGGGACCTGGGGGCAGTGGTAGTGGGCACACGGTCCAGGGGACAGAGGCCCAGGGAAACAGGGGAACTGGGAGGGCTGCTGAGCGACAGGGGGGGGACAGGCCCAGGGAACCGACTCTCCAAGAGGCCCTCTCCTACATCATGGGAGCATACCACCGCTCCCAGGAGACGATGGCTACGGTACTGGCCAGGTTCCAGGAGATCCAGGTACTGCAGGAGGAACAGTACATGGGGTTCAGAGAGGAACTGAGAAACATTAGTTCCGCAATGGGGACCATCGTCGTGGCTCTTAACCAGATAGTCACCACATTGCGGGACCATGTGGCACCACAAAGGGCCCCTGTCACTAGCATGGACCCAGACCAGGCTACCACCTCCACCGGCGCTAGTGGACAGGAGGCCCCCACACAACGACAGGCCACCAGAACCCCACCTCCTGCAGAAGAAGAACCACCCCGCAAGCGGTACCTGAGATCTCAGAAGAAGACAGAGTAGGATGCCAAGACCCCCGCCAGCAAAGGATACCCCTGATGTCATCCCACTGTCCCACATTGTCACCCTGTCCAAACTTAAACTGCCCCTGCTCCATCCTTCCACAGGCATATGGACAATGCACCTGTGAGACTGAAAACTGGACTCTGCCATGGACATTACTCCACCATCACCCATCACCGTTTTTCAATCATGTCCCTAAATTTAGCACTTTAATAAAATCACTTGTTGCACTTAAAAAATCTGGAGTCTGCTTGTATTTTGAACAAATGTATAAGACATAACGGTGCCAAAATGTTCAGTTACATTGTGATGACAACATACCACTGTCACACAGCTGTAGTCCATGGGCAAACAAAGCAGAGGTCACGCAGTGGGGCCCACAGCTCTGAAAACGGAAGGGAAAGTCACAACTCAGTTAACAGGAACTGGGGGGAACACAGACAGTAGAGAGGCAGGAGACTTTAAGTAAATGTAAAATGGCGGGGTTGATTCGTACCCGTGTGCTACTGAAAATACTGTTGTATCACTGTGTCCCTGTTGTCTGTGTCGTCCCCGTCGTCTTCCTCCTCTTCGCTCTCCACAGGCTCCACAGCTGCTACAACACCACCATCTGGACCATCCTCCTGCAGGAAAGGCACCTGGCGTCGCAAAGCCAGGTTGTGAAGCATACAGCAGGCCACGATGATATGGCACACCTTCTTTGGTGAGTACATTAGGGATCAACCTGTCATATGCAGGCACCTAAACCTCGCCTTCAGGGGCCGAAGGTCCGCTCGATCACCCTCCTAGTCTGCCCATGGGCCTCATTGTACCGTTCCTCTGCCCTGGTCCGGGGATTCCTCACTGGGGTCAGTAGCCACGACAGGTTGGGGTAACCAGAGTCACCAATTAGCCACACACGGTGTCTCTGTAGCTGTTCCATCACATAAGGGATGCTGCTATTTCGCATGATGTACGCGTCATGCACTGACCCAGGGAACTTGGCATTTACATGGGAGATGTACTGATCAGCCAAACAGACCACCTGGACATTCATCGAATGATAACTTTTTCTGTTCCTGTACACCTGCTCACTTTCACTGGGGGGAACCAAAGCCACATGGGTCCCATCAATGGCACCAATGATGTTGGGGATATGTCCAAGGGCATAGAAATCACCCTTCACTGTAGCCAAATCGCCCACCTCAGGGAAAACAATGTAGCTCCGCATGTATTTCATCAGGGCAGACAACACTCTGGACAAAACCTTAGAAAACATAGCCTGAGACATCCCTGATGATATGGACACTGTTGTTTGGAATGATCCACTTGCCAAAAAATGGAGTACTGACAGCACCTGCACCAGAGTGGGAATCCCTGTGGGTTGGCGAATGGGGGACATCAGGTCTGGCTCCAGCTGGGCACACAGTTCCTGTATAGTGGCTCGGTCAAGTCTGTATGTCAGTATGACATGTCTTTCTTCCATTGTCGACAGGTCCACCAGCGGTCTGTACACGGGAACATTCCTCCATCTCCTCGCAAGTCCCAGCGGACGGTGCCTAGGAAGGACAACATGGAGCACAGAGTCAAGCAACCCACAGGTACGTAACCACAGCTTGCACAGAACACGATTCGCTATGCATTGAATGGCTTGCATGAGTGGCAATGCAACGCCTAGGCCCGTGTGACGCAGTAGAAATTAAGCCATGTGGGCCCTTGAAATGGCGGCTGCCTGACCTGTGAAGTGTGACAATGGGATGTGAGGTCAATGCTCTGGCGTGGCACACTGTGGCAGTAGGCGGTCGAAGACCGCGGCGGAAAGCAGCATTGGTTAACATTGAACCCTATGGGTCTCAGGAGCCAATGACGATGTGCGCCGGCAGTCGCGGTACGCACCGCTGCGGTACGCACCGCCGCGGGCGTGACCGCCATTTTCTATCTGCTTAATCACTCGAGACCTGATCATCCACAGGAGAGGACCTATACTGCAAGTGCTGCTGTGACCTCGGTCTGGAAGAGACAATGGCTGCTGCGACTGGGGAAAGGGCCCCTGCCTTCACATCTGAGGAGTTGGAGAAACTTGTTGATGGGGTCCTCCCCCAGTATGCGCTACTCTACGGTCCTCCAGACTAACAGGTAAGTACACTGGGACCATGCTTTGTGGGCAATGCCTGGGTTGAGTGGGGTGAATGAACGATGGTGCGGAGGGAAGCGTATGAGGCATGCATCAAACGACAGATGAGAGCATGTGCCACATGGCAAGTGTGGGGACACTCACATCGAGCATGCCGAAAATTCTGATATTGTATTTTCTCTCCCTGTACGTGTCACATAGGTCAGCGCCCATCAGAAAGTCGACATTTGGCGTGCCATCGCCAAGGACGTCCGGACCCTGGGGGTCCACAACAGACGGGGCACCCACTGCCCCAAGAGGTGGGAGGACATCCGCCGCGGGAGCAGAAAGACCTCGGAGGCTCTGCTGGGGATGGCCTCCCAACGTAGGAGGGGTGCCACGCGTCAATTGACCCCCCTGATGTCTCAGATCCTGGCGGTGGCCTACCCAGATTTGGATGGGCGCGTGAGGACATCATAGCAGACACAAGGGGGTGAGTACACTCTCATTCTGCTGACTATGCGCGCAGTGGAGGTGGATGGGTGGGGGAGAAGGGCTGTGGGTATCCCTAGGCCAGGGCGATTTCTGTAGGCTAGGCCCCTCCGTAAGGCATGGCCCTGTGCCCCCGCCCCCCACCTCTGTAGGGTGCCAAGTACAGCTATCCATGGCCCTGTGTCACCTATGTGTGCAGTTGTCGTCCATAGGCTTGTAGGCCATGTCCCACTGATTGAGTAGTGTACCCCAAGTATGCGGCGTAGTGCAGGGGGCTTCTGTGTCTGTCCTCTCCGCCAACTGTGTTGCCAATGCATGCACTCAACATGTCTTTATTCCCCCCCCCTTTTTTTGTCTGCTCTTCCTGTTCATGTGTGCATTAGCATCATCTGGCGGAGGAGAAGTGGCATTGGAGCACGAGGGAGCTGCATCTCACATGGCCCCGGAGGGCCATGCAACGGACTCTGATTTGACCAGTGAGACGGAGGACGAGGGGGGCTCCACAACGGGGACAAGTGGAGACATCAGCGACACCGACACGTCCTCGGAAGGGAGCTCCCTTGTGGTGGCGGCAACATCCGTGCCCACCGCAACAACAGGTACAGCCGCCACCCAGCGCACCAGCTCCGCCCTCCCAGCAGCCCCTCAGCGTTCGCCCCGTGCCCGCTCGCACACCAAGGCGGGCATCTCCTTCGCCCCAGGCACCTCAGGCCCTGCCCCAGTTACCCCTGCTGCCCTCAGTGAGGAGGTCATCGACCTCCTCTGGACGCTCATCGTTGGGCAGCCTACCCTTTTGAATGCCATCCAGGGGGTGGAAAGGGAGGTGCATCGGAGCAATGCATACCTGGAGGGCATTCATTCGGATCAGGCTGCCCATCAGCGATCGTTCAACGCTCTGGCCTCAGCACTGACGCCAGCCATTGTCCCTGTCTCCTGCCTACCTCCTCCAACTCCCTCCACCCAGTCCCACTCCCCTGTTGCTCTGCCTATCCCAGACACACCTACAGACCAGCCTGCACACACCTCAACACCCAAGGTCAGCTCATCCAAACATAAGCACCACACATCACAGAAGCATTCACACAAGCAACATCCACATGCAGACATGCCAACAGCCACTGCCTCCTCTGTGTCCCCCTCCTCCTCGTCTCCCTCCTCCCTCCCTGTGACGTTCCAACTCACACTTGCATGCACCACTTCATCAGCCACTACGACCATCACCAGCACACCCACCAGAACACTCCGCACACGTGCAGTCACCACCCCCACTGCCATTTACACGTCCCCTGTGTCCTCTCCCAATGTGTCTGTCACCCCCTCTTCCAAACCACACAAACGCAGGCAGCCACCCACCCAACAGCCATCCACCTCACGACAGCCTCCGTCACAAGCACCTGCACCCATAGACAGCACACTTGACTCTTCTACAACCACATCTTCTTCCTCCACTCCCATAACCCACTGCACCTACCCTTCCCATTGCTCCCAAAAAGTTTTTCCTCTCCAAAATTAACCTCTTTCCATCACCTGACCCACCCCCTCCATCTCGTAAAAGTCCAATCTGCACCTCAGCCACCACAACCCCTGGACCTACAAGGACCATGGTCCAGGGATATTGGAGTCCCCCACCTTCGAGGGCAGCCACATCGGCCAGCAGCAAAGGGACAGCCAGCCCACCCCCTGGGAAAAAAACAAAAAAAGCCAAGGGCCGGCGCGAGAAAACAGAGACGGCAGCCTCCACAGGCACCACCCTGCCACCATCAGGGAGTGGGGTGCCACCTGGCACATCTCCAAAGGGAGGCAAGGGCCACAGAGGATCAGGCAAGGATGGCAAGGGCAGCACGGCCGACAAGTCCGGCAGCAGGCGAGCTGCCCAGGAGGGCCCCACCAGCCCCATTCCGGGGGTGAAGGAGGACACCCACGGGCACGGGCCACCAGCACAGGAGGGCCCAGCAAGCGAGAAGTCGGATGGCGAGTGAACACTATCTATTGGCCGGATCTGGTGCCCTGGAGACACATGTGAAGCACCGCTGAACAGGGCCCTTCAAGACAAGCACCGCTGAAAAGGGCACCGCCGTGTCAAGAACCGCTGAACAGGGCCCTTCAAGACAAGCACCGCTGAACAGGGCACCGCCGTGTCAAGAACCGCTGAACAGGGCCCTTCAAGACAAGCACCGCTGAACAGGGCCCTTCAAGACAAGCACCGCTGAACAGGGCACCGCCGTGTCAAGAACCACTGAACAGGGCCCTTCAAGACAAGCACCGCTGAACAGGGCCCTTCAAGACAAGCACCGCTGAACAGGGCCCTTCAAGACAGGCACCGCTGAACAGGGCCCTTCAAGACAAGCACCGCTGAACAGGGCACCGCCGTGTCAAGAACCGCTGAACAGGGCCCTTCAAGACAAGCACCGCTGAACAGGGCCCTTCAAGACAAGCACCGCTGAACAGGGCCCTTCAAGACAAGCACCGCTGAACAGGGCACCGCCGTCTCAAGAACCGCTGAACAGGGCCCTTCAAGACAAGCACCGCTGAACAGGGCACCGCCGTGTCAAGAACCGCTGAACAGGGCCCTTCAAGACAAGCACCGCTGAACAGGGCCCTTCAAGACAAGCACCGCTGAACAGGGCCCTTCAAGACAAGCACCGCTGAACAGGGCCCTTCAAGACAGGCACCGCTGAACAGGGCACCGCCGTCTCAAGAACCGCTGAACAGGGCCCTTCAAGAGAGGCACCGCTGAACAGGGCCCTTCAAGACAAACACCGCTGAACAGTGCACCGCCGTGTCAAGAACCGCTGAACAGGGCCCTTCAAGACAAGCACCGCTGAACAGGGCCCTTCAAGACAAGCACCGCTGAACAGGGCCCTTCAAGACAAGCACCGCTGAACAGGGCACCGCCGTCTCAAGAACCGCTGAACAGGGCCCTTCAAGAAAGGCACCACTGAACAGGGCCCTTCAAGACAAGCACCGCTGAACAGGGCCCTTCAAGACAAGCACCGCTGAACAGGGCACCGCCGTGTCAAGAACCGCTGAACAGGGCCCTTCAAGACAAGCACCGCTGAACAGGGCCCTTCAAGACAAGCACCGCTGAACAGGGCACCACCGTGTCAAGAACCGCTGAACAGGGCCCTTCAAGACAAGCACCGCTGAACAGGGCCCTTCAAGACAAGCACCGCTGAACAGGGCCCTTCAAGACAGGCACCGCTGAACAGGGCACCGCCGTCTCAAGAACCGCTGAACAGGGCCCTTCAAGACAGGCACCGCTGAACAGGGCCCTTCAAGACAAGCACCGCTGAACAGGGCACCGCCGTCTCAAGAACCGCTGAACAGGGCCCTTCAAGACAAGCACCGCTGAACAGGGCCCTTCAAGACAAGCACCGCTGAACAGGGCACCGCCGTCTCAAGAACCGCTGAACAGGGCCCTTCAAGACAGGCACCGCTGAACAGGGCCCTTCAAGACAAGCACCGCTGAACAGGGCACCGCCGTCTCAAGAACCGCTGAACAGGGCCCTTCAAGACAGGCACCGCTGAACAGGGCCCTTCAAGACAAGCACTGCTGAACAGGGCACCGCCGTGTCAAGAACTGCTGAACAGGGCCCTTCAAGACAAGCACCGCTGAACAGGGCCCTTTAAGACAAGCACCGCTGAACAGGGCACCGCCGTGTCAAGAACCGCTGAACAGGGCCCTTCAAGACAAGCACCGCTGGACAGGGCACCGCCGTCTCTGCACCGCTCCGCTTGGCCCTTCATCTCAAGCACCGCTCCGCTGGGCCCTTCATCTCAAGCACCGCTCCGCTGGGCCCTTCATCTCAAGCACTGCTCCGCTGGGCACCGCCGTCTCTGCACCGCTCCGCTTGGCCCTTCATCTCAAGCACCGCTCCGCTTGGCCCTTCATCTCCAGCACCGCTCCGCTGGGCCCTTCATCTCAAGCACCGCTCCGCTGGGCACCGCCGTCTCTGCACCGCTCCGCTTGGCCCTTCATCTCAAGCACCACTCCTATGGGCCCTTCAGCTCAAGCACCGCTCCGCTGGGCACCGCCGTCTCTGCACCGCTCCGCTTGGCCCTTCATCTCAAGCACCGCTCCGCTGGGCCCTTCATCTCAAGCACCGCTCCGCTGGGCCCTTCATCTCAAGCACCGCTCCGCTGGGCCCTTCATCTCAAGCACCGCTCTGCTGGGCACCGCCGTCTCTGCACCACTCCGCTTGGCCCTTCATCTCAAGCACCGCTCCGCTGGGGCCTTCATCTCAAGCACCGCTCCGCTGGGCCCTTCATCTCAAGCACCGCTCCGCTGGGCACCGCCGTCTCTGCACCGCTCCGCTTGGCCCTTCATCTCAAGCACCGCTCCGCTGGGCCCTTCATCTCAAGCACCGCTCCGCTGGGCCCTTCATCTCAAGGACCGCTCCGCTGGGCCCTTCATCTCAAGCACCGCTCCGCTGGGCACCGCCGTCTCTGCACCGCTCCGCTTGGCCCTTCATCTCAAGCACCGCTCCGCTGGGCCCTTCATCTCAAGCACCGCTCCGCTGGGCACCGCCGTCTCTGCACCGCTCCGCTTGGCCCTTCATCTCAAGCACCGCTCCGCTGGGCCCTTCATCTCAAGCACCGCTCCGCTGGGCCCTTCATCTCAAGCACCGCTCCACTGGGCACCGCCGTCTCTGCACCGCTCCGCTAGGCCCTTCATCTCAAGCACCGCTCCGCAGGGCCCTTCATCTCAAGCACCGCTCCGCTGGGCACCGCCGTCTCTGCACCGCTCCGCTTGGCCCTTCATCTCAAGCACCGCTCCGCTGGAGCCTTCATCTCAAGCACCGCTGACACATTGGCAGAAGGGGCAGGCCCGGATCAGTGTCGGACAGGGCTGCACGATACACTCTGGGCACCAAGAGTCCTCCAGTACCGCTGGAGTCTGTCATCCACTTGTGAGACTGTGGCTTTGCACTCCCCAGGATGGCACAGTGGGCAACCCACCCACTGTAGAGACTTGAGAGACTGTGGCTTTGTACTCCCCAGAATGGCACAGTGGGCAACCCACCCACTGTAGAGACTTGAGAGACTGTGGCTTTGCACTCCCCAGGATGGCACAGTGGGCAACCCACCCACTGTAGAGACTTGAGAGACTGTGGCTTTGCACTCCCCAGGATTGAACATTGGCCGTGGAGGCCCCTCGTGGATCTGGCGTCGTGGACTCATGTGGCTGAGGTGGCCCCCCTTCCCTTCCCTCTGAGGTGCCTGTAGTTTTCCTATCTGATGCCCCTGCAGTGTTCTCTCCAATGGATTCGGGTCTCATGTGTGGGCTTTGCCCATGTGTTGAGGACCATTGGCCCACGTACAATGACAGAAAGCCAATTCTGACGGGACAATATACATATGTGTATATAGTTATGGGATGTTCGTCTTACTTATTTACTTTGCCTTACAATATATTTGTATTACAATTACTTATTATTTTGTCTTTGCATTCTTCCGGGGGGTTTGGGAGGTGTCACTCTGAGTTGTTGCTCTGCATTGGTGTGTAGGTGGTTGGGGGTGGGGGGGTGTCGCGTATGTGTGTGCCCGTAATCTTTTCTCCTCCCCCCTCCCGTGTGTTGTAGGTGCAGTACTCACCGTTGTCTTCTGCGCCGGCGTTCTTGCTCCTGGTAGAGGAGCAGGTAGACAATAGCTGGTAGGATGTGTAGTTCTCGTTCCATGCTGTCCAGATTCCTCGTGGAGTGTGTAGAGGTGAGCGTTTTCCCGTTCGTAGTCTGTTTCCGCCGTGTTTTTATCGGTGGGGCTCCCGCCCCGGAAAAGGTGGCGGATTGGTGAGTTGTGATAGGGGGGGGCGGTACATTGTCTGCCGCCTGTCTGTTGGCGGTGACCGCCGCGCTGCTTGTCTGTACCGCTGTGGCGGTCGGAGTGTTAAAGTGGCGGGCTGTGTTGGCGGTTCCCACCAGGGTCGGAATTCCATTTTTTTGGCCGCCTGCCTGTTTGCGGGTTGGCCGCCGCTTTAACACCGACCACCAGGGTTGGAATGACCCCCACAGTCCTTCAATAACACTTCCAAAAAAGCAACTCAAGACACTTTCCTTCACTAACAGTTCCACAAAAGCAATTCAAGACACACCCCTTCCCTCACACTTCCACGAAAGCAATTCAATACACATTCCAAACTAACACTTCCCTGAAAGCAATTCAAGGCACATCCCTTCACTTACACTTACACAAAAGCAATTCAAGACACATTCCTTCACTAACAGTTCCACGAGAGCAATTCAAGACACATCTCACTTCCACAGGAGCAATTTAAGACACATCCCTTCAC
Source organism: Pleurodeles waltl (assembly GCF_031143425.1). Classification (NCBI taxonomy): domain Eukaryota; kingdom Metazoa; phylum Chordata; class Amphibia; order Caudata; family Salamandridae; genus Pleurodeles; species Pleurodeles waltl. Next base: position 1,651,086,632 of record NC_090445.1, on the reverse strand, counting down.
TAACACTTCCACATAAGCAATTCAAGACACATACCTTCACTGACACTTCCACAAAAGCAATTCAAGACACATCCCTTCACTTACACTTACAGAAAAGAAATTCAGGACACATCCCTTCAATAACACTTCCATGAAAGCAATTCAAGACCCCTCTTCACTAACATTTCCACAAAGCAATTCAAGATGCATCCCTTCACTTCCATGAAAGCAATTCAAGACACATTCCTTCACTAACACTCCCCTGAAAGCAATTCAAGACACATCCCTTCACTTACACTTACACAAACGCAATTCAAGACACATTCCTTCACTAACTCTTCCACAAAAGCAATTCAAGACACATCCCTTCACTTACACTTACACAAAAGCAATTCAAGACGCATTCCTTCACTAACACCTCCATGAAAGCAATTTAAAACATATCCTTTTGCTAACACTGCTGTGAAAGCAATTCAAGACACAGCCCTTCACTACCACTTCTGCAAAACCAATTCAAGAGACTCTTCTTGCAAATTGAGACACATTTCTTGCCTGACAAATCCAAGGAGCAAATATAGACACAACTACCCTTCAGCACTTCAACAAAAGTCACTAAAGACCCTCCCTGTCACACAGCTTCTTAACATAATCAGAAACGGTAGCACACAAAGTGCAACCGATTGCCAAAGTGACTTATTTGAGTTGCATAAACACAAAAGCACAAAAGGCAAGCATCTACGCCCTAAATTCTCAAGAAGAGACCAAAATTAGGAAGGGCCACAGAGCCTCACTGCATGATCTCTATATCTAAGTGGCACACACTTAGGGCCAGATTTGCAAGGCCCTAGCACCTCCTTACACCACAATAGCATCATTTGTTTTATGCTAATATGGCTCAACGAGGCAAAAATCGCCACACCATATTTACAAAGTGGGGAAATGCATGCATTGAGCCACTTTGCTACCCCTTGCGCCACATTGTGCCTGTGCCAGGCATAATGTATGCAAGGGGGCATTCCGGCATTAGGAGGACCGCAAAAATGGTGCAATGAAATCTAGATAATTTAATTGCGCCATTTTTTACACCATTTTAATGCCTTCTCAAAGCAGGCGTTAGAAGGACGCACCCACTGAAATCAAGGGGCCTCCTTGCACTTTGCTTCACTAGCGTCAACATTTTTTGATACTAGTGAAGCAAAACGGCACAATAGCGTCAAAAATGTTGACTCTATTGGCCTAGCGTGTGCCATGATGCACAGTATTGTAAATACAGTGCACCGATGGTGTTGTTAGATGGTGGTTGGGGGGGCAAGAAATTTGGGGCATCAGTTTTACTGATGGGCAAGATTCTTGTAAACCTGGGCCTTAAACCAGTGTTAGCAGTCTCAGTAGAGACAGCCTCCATTGGCATGGTTTATGGTTGACCAGTAAATTGCCAGATACCTGAAAAAGGAGCAGGGATTGAATGGAGATGGTGAAATGAAGAATCTCGTCATTCTTTACAATTATTGAAAATGCCTTTGATTTTGCAAAGCGTCTGCTTGGCACTGAACAGCCAGAGGGTGAATAACATATTGTGGCAATACAAGGCTAGATATCATGACTTGTGCAAGGCTAGAACTCAACACCCTTTTTTTGTATACATCTTTTAAATTATTTGTATGGAACCATGAAGCGTAGAATGCATGGATTCAAATAACGACACCATACCAAGAAATACAACTACTTCCACAGAAGTGAGCAGCATCAGTGAGTAGAAGACTACACTCACCAGCAGAAGCCACCACCTCTATATGAGGACCAGTGCGGAGATGAAAAGGAATAGCTTTCAAGTTGTCTCCAGTTCTGAGACTGGTTGTAAAAATGCAAGTACAGATGCTAGATATGCCATTGATATTGTCCTGTTGGCAAACTATTGTAGAGATCTACAGTGCACCTGCGCAGGCATGAGGCCCTTCTGCAGTTTTGGAGCCTGTCCATTGAGCTAAAGGTGAGACATTGGAAGTCCACCCACTGCGCAACATTCAAACAGTGAGTGCATTTTAAGTCAACCTGTGTTTCGCTTCCTCGGATTTTAGATTGGGGTGACATAGTTCCCCTTTAGTTCATGCACATTTGAAATTCGTTCTTCCTCTTCATTCTACCTCTTTTGGAAGACCTTATTTATCTATTGACAGTAGCATTGTCAGTGGTAGCCCTGTTGGTAGAATCCTCCAATCCAAAGGAGAAGCATCTAATTGATGGAGTAGGAGAAAAGAGGAATTTATACCCTACATCGGAGTCACGGAGGCTGAAAATGCCAGTGGACAAATAGTTTACAAGACAATATCACAAATGTTGGCTCCTAGTGGTTTAAGGGGATAGCAATACATTTGCTAAGTCTTTATTGAGACTGGACACTAGGGCCCATATTTATAGGTTTACAATCTCCTGTATATCTGGAAATGCATCCAAATTCATATGTGTTGCATGGGAACACCCACCGCAATGCCCATGGAACGCCTCCCTGGCACAGAGTAAGGCAGCGGAGTGATTTGTGCTGCCTTGCTTTACTCCACATCTATGAGACCATTCAAAATCACTCAAAGTGGCTTTGTGTGGCCTAATAGATATGAGTGCAAGGTTTGCACCACCCTTGCGTCATAAAAAGTGACGCAACAATGGCGCAAGGGACTCATATATGCCCCCATTTAAAAAAACTCACTGCTGGCTTTGCTCATGATAGGTACAAGTTCTACACACATGTTTGGATGGACGGAGGGTCATTTGATGATTTTTAGTAGTACTGAGAGCATTGACTATATCTTACAATTTTTTGGTGATGGCTTATGAAATAGTTAGGGACCAGATCATTGTTAATGTGAGACGAAAAAACATATAATGACAGTTGCGTGTTTTAAGTGATCCCAAAGCAATGCCATGTGCACGATATAGTAAGTTCTGGCAGGGAGGGGACCTGGAGAGAGAGACTCGAGATGCTAAGCAGGTTTCACGTCATTGCTTCTAGGTTAAGCTACATTCTGCCAGAAAGGGCATATTGTGGCTTTTGTGAGCAGTGAACTAAACAACCAGGTGTTTCTTTTGTAAAATAAGCTCATTTTAGGAGCTAGAGGTAAACGAAGACAGCACTGGAATAAAGCCAAAACAAATATCAGCGACATGGGAGGAGGTGGGAGGAATGGAATGCTGCAATAAAATGTAGGCAGCTACCAGCCTAAAACTCTCACAGTGACAGGGGGCACCAAAGAAATAACAAAATAGTCCATCACAGCAACAGATAAAAAAAACAAAGTGGAATAATACAGTACAGTAGTTGGTCACCGCTCTGAAACAGAAAAAGAAGGGAGAAGAAGGCAGAACTGACTACTAGCGAATAAGAATTTTTAAAGGACACTGCAACCAACAAATGAAATCACTTTAAGCCATAAGAAGTATACTTAAAGTATACACGAGGTGGAAAGCTTACGCTCAACCTAAAAATGAATGACTTCAATCAATGATTATAAAAATGAAAGCAGTTATTTGGAAATATGCAGTGTGAACAATCATAGTGGTAAATAGGATTCCCATTGTAGGAGGAGTAAGAAAACAGTTATGTGTTTTAAGTGCAGGAATACTAATAATTTGGCTTCATTTACATTAGGCCCCGCAAATTAACAAAGACTGGAAATACTGTGGCAAAACAGTGCAATTTGCGTGGGTCTTTAGCAAGATAAGAAAAGGATCAAAACATGGCAATGGGAAGCGTGCATGTGTGTCTGAGTGTGAAATTTGTTCCATACGTGTGGTTATGAGGTCAAGTGGTGTAGGGTAAGGTTGTGGCCCTAGTGTTGAAGGCAATTAAGGGAAGTGACAGTTATGAAGTAATGAAGGAATCACGTATGTGTCAAGTGCAACTGTTGTGAAAGTGTATTCTGGTGATGGCTGATTCTGGCTCCCCATGGATATCACCATCAAGGGTTGGGCAACATCACAGCGCATGCAATTACCAGGCAAGCATTTACCACACATTTTTTTACAATGCATTTGTTTACCATGAATATGCCTTTACCACGCAGATAAGTATAAATACAGTACAAATATATATATATATATATATATATATATATATATATATATATATATATATAATATATAAATACATACATTATGTTTTATGTATTATTTTTATTAGAGACCACCACAAACTTCCCTTTATTAATTACTGTTACCACCTTATGCCCATACTGTAGGAGGCTGGCCTGGCTTGTAGTGGGTACCAGAGGTACTTACACCTTGTGCCAGGTCCAATTATTCCTTATTAGTGCAGAAGAGGTGTTTCTAGCAGCTTAGGCTGATAGAAGGTAGCTTTAGGAGAGCAGCTTAGGCTGAACTAGGAGACATGCAAAGCTCCTACTATACCACTGGTGTCATATGCACAATATCATAAGAAAACACAATACACAGATATACTAAAAATAAAGGTACTTTATTTTTATGACAATATGCCAAAAGTATCTCAGTGAGTACCCTCAGTATGAGGATGCCAAATATACACAAGATATATGTACACAATACCAAAAGTATGCAGTAATAGCAAAAGAAAGTAATGCAAGCAGTGTAAAGTTACAATAGATTGCAATAGGAGCACATAGGCATAGGGGTAACACAAACCATATACTCCAAAAGTGGAATGCGAACCACGAATGGACCCCAAACCTATGTGAGCTTGTAGAGGGTCGCTGGGACTGTAAGAAAACAGTGAGGGTTAGAAAAATAGCCCACCCCAAGACCCTGTAAGGTAGGTGTAAAGTGAACCTACAACCCCCAGAGAGCACAGAAGTCGTGATAGGGGGATTCTGCAAGGAAAACCAACACCAGCAATGCAACAACAGTGGATTTCTGGACCTGAGTACCTGTAAGATAAGGGGACCAAGTCCAAGAGTCGCGACAGTGTCGAGAGTGGGCAGGAGCCCAGGAAATGCCAGCTGAGGGTGCAAGGAAGCTGCCACTGGATGGAAGAAGCTTGGTGTTTTGCAAGAACGAAGAAGACTAGGAACTTCCCCTTTGGAAGATGGATGTCCCACGTCGTGAAGAAGCTTGCAGAGGTGTTCCCACGCAGAAAGTCCGCAAACAAGCCTTGCTAGCTGCAAGGGTCGCGGTTAGGGTTTTTGGATGCTGCTGTGGCCCAGGAGGGACCAGGATGTCGCCACTTGGATGAGGAGACAGAGGGGGCGCCCAGCAAGTTAGGGAGTCCTCACAGAAGCAGGCAGCACCCGCAGAAGTACCGGAACAGGCACTTAGAAGAGGAGTGAACCGGAGACAACCCAAAGTCAGAAAAGGGAGTCCCACGACGCCGGAGGACTACTCAGAAGGTTGTGCACTGCAGGTTAGAGTGTCGGGGACCCAGGCTTGGCTGTGCATGAAGGAATTCCTGGAAGAGTGCACAGGAGCCGGAGCAGCTGCAAATCACGCGGTACCCAGCAATGCAGTCTAGAGTGGGGAGGCAAGGACTTACCTCCACCAAACTTGGACTGAAGAGTCACTGGACTGTGGGAGTCACTTGGACAAAGTTGCTGAGTTCCAGGGACCACGCTCGTTGTGCTGAGAGGGGACCCAAAGGACCGGTGATGCAGTCTTTTGTTGCCTGCGGTTGCAGGGGGAAGATTCCGTCGACCCACTGGAGATTTCTTCAGAGCTCCTGGTGCAAGAAGGAGGCAGGCTACCCCCAGAGCATGCACCACCAGGAAACAGGCGAGAAAGCCGGCAGGATGAAGCGATACAAGGTTGCAGTAGTCGTCTTTATTACTTTGTTGCGGTTTTGCAGGCGTCCTGAGCAGTCAGCGGTCGATCCTTTGGCAGAAGGTGAAGAGGGAGATGCAGAGGAACTCTGGTGAGCTCTTGCATTCGGTATCTGAAGAATTCCCCAAAGCAGAGACCCTAAATAGCCAGAAAAGGAGGTTTGGCTACCTAGGAAGGAGGATAGGCTAGTAAGAAAGGTAAGAGCCTATCAGAAGGAGTCTCTGCCGTCACCTGATGGCACTGGCCACTCAGAGCAGTCCAGTGTGCCAGCAACACCTCTGTTTCCAAGATGGCAGAGGTCTGGGGCACACTGGAGGAGCTCGGGGCACCTCCCCTGGGAGGTGCAGGTCAGGGGAGTGGTCACTCCCCTTTCCTTTGTCCAGTTTTGCGCCACAGCAGGACTGGGGGATCCCTAAACCGGTGTAGACTGGCTTATGCAGAGATGGGCAGCATCTGTGCCCATCAAAGCATTTTCAGAGGCTGGGGGAGGCTACTCCTCCCCAGCCATCACACCTATTTCCAAAGGGAGAGGGTGTCACACCCTCTCTCAGAGGAAATCCTTTGTTCTGCCTTCCCGGGACAGGGCTGCCTGGACCTCAGGAGGGCAGAAACCTGTCTGAGGGGTTGGCAGCAGCAGCTGCAGTGGAGACCCCAGAAAGGCAGTTTGGCAGTACCCGGGTTCTGTCCTAGAGACCCGGGGGATCATGGAATTGTCTCCCCAATGCCAGAATGGCATTGGGGTGACAATTCCATGATCTTAGACATGTTACATGGCCATGTTCGGAGTTACCATTTTGACGCTATACATAGGTAGTGACCTATGTATAGTGCACGCATGAAATGGTGTCCCCGCACTCACAAAGTCCGGGGAATTTGCCCTGAACGATGTGGGGGCACCTTGGCTAGTGCCAGGGTGCCCTGAACGATGTGGGGGCACCTTGGCTAGTGCCAGGGTGCCCACACACTAAGTAACTTTGCACCCAACCTTCACCAGGTGAAGGTTAGACATATAGGTGACTTATAAGTTACTTAAGTGCAGTGGTAAATGGCTGTGAAATAACGTGGATGTTATTTCACTCAGGCTGCACTGGCAGGCCTGTGTAGGATTGGTCAGATCTCCCTATGGGTGGCAAAAGAAATGCTGCAGCCCATAGGGATCTCCTGGAACCCCAATACCCTGGGTACCTCAGTACCCTATACTAGGGAATTATATGGGTGTACCAGTATGCCAATGTGAATTGGTGAAATTGGTCACTAGCCTGTTAGTGACAATTTGGAAAGCAGAGAGAGCATAACCACTGAGGTTCTGGTTAGCAGAGCCTCAGTGAGACAGTTAGGCATCACACAGGGAACACATACATATAGGCCACAAACTTATGAGCACTGGGGTCCTGGCTAGCAGGGTCCCAGTGACACATAACAAACATACTGACAACATAGGGTTTTCACTATGAGCACTGGGCCCTGGCTAGCAGGATCCCTGTGAGACAGTGAAAACACCCTGACATATACTCACAAACAGGCCAAAAGTGGGGGTAACAAGGCTAGAAAGAGGCTACTTTCTCACACAACCCACCACCAAACGAAGGACAATAAGGCTAACCTTGGCCAGTTGAGTCTTTATTGTCTAAGTGGTGATAAGTGGAGAGTAGCTCTGCAATAGACTGGTTACTCCCTTTATCATCCACTATATGGTTACTTCCCTGTGGGGATGTAAACCACCCTGTTTGAAGTTTTTTAGCTAACCAACAATGTGAAGATATATTTTCAGAGTTCCTATCAGTAAGTTTTAGTTTAGAACAGTGGGAATTGTCCACTGGACCTATTTCTAGTGATGAGAATGCCAGAGAGGGATGCTGTCTCAGTAAAGCCATAGCTGGGCAAAAACATTGTCCATATGGCTGTAAGATAGAACAGGGATGCGGTTTCTCTTTAGTTGGAGCAGGGCAGGGATGCTGTCCTATGAGCTCCACACTAGGGCAGGGCTGCTGTCCTAAGTGTTGTGAGGCAGTGCAGGGTTTCTGCACTAAAGTTTCTCTGGGAGGGTTGGAGGGATGCTCCATGTTAACTACAATGGTGGACTTTTTCTCACCAATATTAGTTATCCCACAGAGAGGTACTTCCACCTCAGGGAATACAGCTATGCCAGCTGATGATTCCCTTGGTACAGGTGCCACCCCAGGAGAGGTTTCTCCCACCACAGGAATGGTATCCTGAATGGCAGGGTCGGTAGGGGATACTGTGATACCCTTTTTACCTGTTGTTGGAGAAGGATCCTGAGTTTTCAGGCCTTTTTCTCTCCTTTGCTTTTTCATTTCAGTAGACATGAGAGGGAACAATTCCTCAGGGATACCCAGCATGGCTGCATGGGTATAAAACTCTACCTCAGCCCAACCTGAGGTCTCTAGGTCATTACCTAAGAGACAGTCTACAGGTAAGCTAGGTGACACTACCACCTGCTTAGGGCCAGTAACTCCACCCCAACTAAGCTGAACTATAGCTAAGGGAAGAAACCTAGTGGAGTTATGGACATCAATAATCGTGTACTGTTGTCCAATGATGTGTTGTTCAGGAGTCACTAGGTTTTCAGTCACCAAAGTGATACTGGCACCTGTGTCCCTGTAGGCCTGGGCCTCAACACCATTTATTGAAACTGTCTGCCTGTACTTATCCATTGTAAGGGGACAAGCAGCCAGTGTGGCAAGGCCAATGCCACTAGGTGTGACAGAAACTGTCTTGGGACTGACTACCCCAGTTTCTATGATGGACCCATAAGTGAAACCAACTACACCCTTACTTTGACTGTTGCCAGCAGTCCCACCACTATTACCACAACTGCTAGGGGCACTAGAATTTGATGTATTAGTGGTGGTTGGCTCAGGGGGTTTACCTGGACAGGACTTATCCCCTGGCCTATGGCCTTTATTTTTACACACAAAGCACCAAGGCTTTTTAATGTGTGTATGTTGTGAAGAAGAGGAAGAATTAGATTTATCCCCACCCCCTGAAGAGTGTTTAGGATTTGAAGAAGGATCTTTGGTTTTACCCTTATCCCCATGCTTATCCTGAGATTTCTCACCATCTTTTTTCTTGCCATCCTTTTCAGCCCCTGTATGAACTTTTCTGTTCACTCTTGTTCTGGCCCATTTGTCTGCCTTCTTTCCCAATTCTTGGGGAGAGGTCAGATCTGAGTCCACTAGATATTGGTGTAACAAGTCAGACACACAGTTATTCAGAATATGCTCTCTCAGAATACGATTATACAGGCTTTCATAGTCAGAAACTTTACTGCCATGTAACCACCCCTCCAAGGCCTTCACTGAACAGTCAACAAAGTCTATCCAGTCTTGTGAGGACTCTTTTCTGGTGTCTCTGAACTTAATCCTGTATTGTTCAGTGGTTAAGCCAAATCCATCCAAGAGTGCATCCTTCAAAACTGCAAAATTGTTAGCATCACTTTCTCTAACAGTAAGGAGCCTATCCCTACCCTTTCCATTGAAAGATAGCCACAATATAGCAGCCTACTGCCTTTGAGGGACCCCCTGTACCATACAGGCCCTCTCAAGTGCAGCAAACCACTTGTTAATGTCATCCCCCTCCTTGTAAGGGGGAACTATCTTGTGCAGATTCCTGGAATCATGCTCTCTCACAGGATTACTATCAGGAATACTGCTGCTGCCACCATGGGGTCCAAACCCCAATCTCTGTCTCTCCTTCTCCAGGTCTAGGGATTCCCTGTCTAGAGCCAGCTGTTGCTGTTTAAGCTTCAGCCTGGTCTCTTCCACTCTCAACTTTTTGAGTTCCCTTTCTAACATGTTGTCTTCAAGGTGGGTGGGTTGGGTATGCTTGGACACTGAGGATAAATTGGAACCAACAGAGGGAGATCTGTCCCTAACAGCTTGGACTCTAACAACCTGGCCTCCAGGAACAAAAACATCCATACTATGATGAGAGCTTCTATTACTACCAGCATTGCTAGGAGGTCTGCTAAGGGGCAGATTTGGAAGAGAACCCTGTACACCTCCCTCAAGGGGTTCCCCTGAGTCAGAGTGTGAACTATCTACTAACTTCTCAGATGAAGTGCAACCTAGGGACTTATCATTCTCAATGAGCATGTTATTTAGAAATTCTCTAGAAGGGTTCTTTCCTACCACTAAACCTCTATCAATGCCGAGACTCCTTAGGCTCTTGAAGTTTAAATTGTCATAAGTTGTATTGCCTAATTTAAGAGCAGTACCTACATCAGACATGATAGAAGGAGGTTTAGAGACAGTGAGAAGAGAGAAAAAGTTTCAGGACTTTTTAAAGAACAGGAAAAAAAACTTTTTGAAACTTTTAGAAAGTTTAGGAGAACTTTTCAGCACTTAGCAGAAAGTGTAAGAGAAGAAAAGCAAAACTTTTTGGTTAGGTGTACATACACTGAAATTGTTTTGTATATTTTTCTCTTATGAAAAGTACAATATGACAAAGTGGTAAGTAGTTACAGGTACTTATCCCACCGCTGCACAACCAATGTAGGAGGCTGGCCTGGCTTGTAGTGGGTACCAGAGGTACTTACACCTTGTGCCAGGTCCAGTTATCCCTTATTAGAGTAGAAGAGGTGTTTCTAGCAGCTTAGGCTAATAGAAGGTAGCTATAGCAGAGCAGCTTAGGCTGAACTAGGAGACATGCAAAGCTCCTACTATACCACTGGTGTCATATGCACAATATCATAAGAAAACACAATACACAGATATACTAAAAATAAAGGTACTTTATTTTTATGACAATATGCCAAAAGTATCTCAGTGAGTACCCTCAGTATGAGGATGCCAAATATACACAAGATATATGTACACAATACCAAAATTATGCAGTAATAGCAAAAGAAAGTAATGCAAGCAGTGTAAAGTTACAATAGATTGCAATAGGGGCACATAGGTATAGGGGCAACACAAACCATATACTCCAAAAGTGGAATGCGAACCACGAATGGACCCCAAACCTATGTGAGCTTGTAGAGGGTCGCTGGGACTGTAAGAAAACAGTGAGGGTTAGAAAAATAGCCCACCCCAAGACCCTGTAAGGTAGGTGTAAAGTGCACCTACAACCCCCAGAGAGCACAGAAGTCGTGATAGGGGGATTCTGCAAGGAAAACCAACACCAGCAATGCAACAACAGTGGATTTCTGGACCTGAGTACCTGTAAGATAAGGGGACCAAGTCCAAGAGTCGCTACAGTGTCGAGAGTGGGCAGGAGCCCAGGAAATGCCAGCTGAGGGTGCAAGGAAGCTGCCACTGGATGGAAGAAGCTTGGTGTTTTGCAAGAACGAAGAAGACTAGGAACTTCCCCTTTGGAGGATGGATGTCCCACGTCGTGAAGAAGCTTGCAGAGGTGTTCCCACGCAGAAAGTCTGCAAACAAGCCTTGCTAGCTGCAAGGGTCGCGGTTAGGGTTTTTGGATGCTGCTGTGGCCCAGGAGGGACCAGGATGTCGCCACTTGGATGAGGAGACAGAGGGGGCGCCCAGCAAGTTAGGGAGTCCTCACAGAAGCAGGCAGCACCCGCAGAAGTACCAGAACAGGCACTTAGAAGAGGAGTGAACCGGAGTCCACCCAAAGTCAGAAAAGGGAGTCCCACGACGCCGGAGGACAACTCAGAAGGTTGTGCACTGCAGGTTAGAGTGTCGGGGACCCAGGCTTGGCTGTGCACGAAGGAAATCCTGGAAGAGTGCACAGGAGCCGGAGCAGCTGCAAATCACGTGGTACCCAGCAATGCAGTCTAGCGTGGGGAGGCAAGGACGTACCTCCACCAAACTTGGACTGAAGAGTCACTGGACTGTGGGAGTCACTTGGACAGAGTTGCTGAGTTCCAGGGACCACGCTCGTTGTGCTGAGAGGGGACCCAGAGGACCAGTGATGCAGTCTTTTGTTGCCTGCGTTTTCAGGGGGAAGATTCCGTCAACCCACAGAAGATTTCTTCAGAGCTCCTGGTGCAAGAAGGAAGCAGGCTACCCCCAGAGCATGCACCACCAGGAAACAGGCGAGAAAGCCATCAGGATGAAGCGATACAAGGTTGCAGTAGTCGTCTTTGCTACTTTGTTGCGGTTTTGCAGGCGTCCTGAGCAGTCAGCGGTCGATCCTGGCAGAAGGTGAAGAGGGAGATGTAGAGGAACTCTGGTGAGCTCTTGCATTCGGTATCTGAAGAATTCCCCAAAGCAGAGACCCTAAATAGCCAGAAAAGGAGGTTTGGCTACCTAGGAAGGAGGATAGGCTAGTAAGAAAGGTAAGAGCCTATCAGAAGGGGTCTCTGCCGTCACCTGATGGCACTGGCCGCTCAGAGCAATCCAGTGTGCCAGCAACACCTCTGTTTCCAAGATGGCAGAGGTCTGGGGCACACTGGAGGAGCTCTGGGCACCTCCCCTGGGAGGTGCAGGTCAGGGGAGTGGTCACTCCCCTTTCCTTTGTCCAGTTTCACGCCAGAGCAGGGCTGGGGGATCCCTAAAACAGTGTAGACCGGCTTATGCAGAGATGGGCAGCATCTGTGCCCATCAAAGCATTTCCAGAGGATGGGAGGCTACTCCTCCCCAGCCATCACACCTATTTCCAAAGGGAGAGGGTGTCACACCCTCTCTCAGAGGAAATCCTTTGTTCTGCCTTCCTGGGCCAGGGCTGCCTGGACCCCAGGAGGGCAGAAACCTGTCTGAGGGGTTGGCAGCAGCAGCAGCTGCAGTGGAGACCCCGGAAAGGCAGTTTGGCAGTACCCGGGTTCTTAACCACTCCAAATAGTCTGAGGTCAAGTTTGTTGGCCACACCACTGCTAATGTGGTCACTGTATTTTTCAAGGAGATTTTTGAAATAGAGGGTTATGCTGAAACATTGTTTGGTGACAATGGATTGAAATTGATTTCTCATTAGATTAGGGAATTTTTACATATGTATGGAGTCAAACACATTACATCACTCTAATATGCTCCCCAGTCCAATGGATAGATAGAATGAGTTGACACAGTCCCTAAAAGCAGTATTGTGTGGGGCCTGTCCAGTGAATTGAATAGAAGGGAATGTCTTCATGGGAAACTGTAGCTGTACTGCATCACTCTTCACAAAACCATTGAAGTAAGCCCCTTCAAGTTATTCAAGGGGAGGGATCTAGCATCTAAGCTTTGCCTGTAGTGGTCCAAATGGAAATCTGGAGAAAGAGAAGGTGACTTTGTTGATAAAAGAACAATCGTTGAAAGAATAGTTTAAAAGCAAAATGTAGTAAAAGCAAAGCATGATTGCAAGATATATATTTTGCATTCCTGACTTCAAGGAGGACGAATGACCAAGATTCTGAAGTCAAGTCGTATTGATAAGGGATATTCTAGGTGTGGGAACCTGAAAAAGATTGTGAAACTTAATCTCAATAGTGTTGTGACCGAAGATGGATGGGTGTGGAAAGCCATACAGGTGGTGAGGCATGAATATGGGCACCCTGATGATCATTGATTATCCACGAAAGGATTCTTTGTGAAAATTGGTATTAAATGATAAGGAAGAACTGATTTAAGAAATGCCCAGCTGACACAGTTAAATGCCTTTTTGGCTCCTAAGCTAAACTACATGTCCAAAACATTCTTTCTATTGACGTTCTCCATCAATTGTGCATCTAATATTAACATTCCCTACTCAATCTGCCTCTGGCAACTAAAGCATTAAGAGTTCTACTCTGTTTGCTAGTAACTAGGTAAAGATTTTGCCACTTTTATTTAGTAATGCTTTTGGCCTGAAATTGAGCATTCACAGTTTTTCCTGGTATGAGCATTAAAGAAATAGCTGCAGCCATTGCAGATGAAAATGGACCTATTACAAACTGTCAGCTGAACCTTTAGTAGCTTATCCCCTGATCTCTTTGGACTTTTGTCCACTCCCCTCCAAAATGTTATTTTCATAGTGTAGCAAACCTGGCATTTTTGGTAGAAGCTGAGGCCCAGAATTGCATTGGATATTAATTATGCCCCATTCAGAAATGGTCATTTTGAATACAATGCATTTCTTCTAAAAACAAGGTATCAGGATCATGATTTGTAATATACTCTCTACATCTTCTCTTGTTTGGTTCGGTAGTTGAGGCCCTTACACTAGGTGATGTCAGTTTGGAAATTACAAATGCATTTTGAACATCTGCACTTAGGGCCTCATTACGAGGCTGGCGGTCAGACCTTCGCAGACAGGGCGATCCGACCGCCCCATTATGATCCTGGTGGTGGTGGAGCCGCCACAGTCATACCGCCGACACTGGTCCCAGCGGTTGTAATCCACCAGGGCAGCGCTGGAAGCAGGAAACACTGCCCTTGAAAGGCAGGTGGAATGGGGGTGTCGAGGGCCCCTGTGGGCCCCTGCACTGCCCATGCACTTGGCATGGCCAGGGGCCCCCATGTACAGCCCCATCGCGCAGTTCAGTGCCCGAATTATGGTCAGTGAAATGCCCGAAAAGTGCTGCTGGACCCGATGCACCACAACATTACCCCCAGGCTCAATTACGAGCCGGCGTCAATGTTGTGGTGAGTGTTCTGCTGGGCCAGCAGGCAAAAATGCAGTTTTCGCCCACTGTCCCAGCGGAAGACACCTAATATGGCGGGCAAAAGACCTCCCTCCATTACTGGTGGTCTTTTGCCTGCCGCGGCTTGGGCAGTCCTATGAAAGGACCTCCAAAGTCATACTGAGTCCCTTAGTCTTGCCAGAGCCTTGCATGTATTCCATATATAGTGCACCAAGAAGTCCAAACACTGTAAACTCCACCCAAAAGGGATACAATTGGCAATGTTTGCTTGTTTATTGCTTTCTATTTTAACTGTCTTTCTAGATATTAGCATTGTTAGTATATCCGCAGCCATATTTTAAAGAGACACTATGAGGTAAATCTGAGTGGTTTCCCTACTTGTGGTTGAGTGTATGACTCTTCCCACCAATTGTTCCCTCCAACACTACAGGAGATTCTGCTCTATACCTTCCTAGTCTTCCCATGCATCACTCCATTATCCAAGAGCCCCTAACCGATGTGTAGGGCATGCAGATTCTTGGGGTTCCTGCAGAGCGTTTATCCCTGTCTCATGAATCCTTTTTCATTTAATGTTTATTCCTAATGAATTAGGACCTATCTTTCTGTGTCTCTTCCCAGTGGCTTAGCAATTTGCCTGTCTGAATCCTTAGAGGTTCAATTCGCTTGATTGTCCATCTTATCTCCTAACATTGATACCCCCTCTGGGCTCAGTAGTTTCAGACCCTCTTCCAAAGAGGAGGCAGAGCTCTGTCTACCTTACATGTAAATTGCAACTCCTTTGGCAAAATCCATCTGTATGACTGCTTTATAGTCATCTTCTGGGTGAGTGGATGAAGGTCTCTTCTTCGTTATATGGTTGCCTCCAAGATGTACAGGAAAGGCAGGACTCATTTTTTGATGAATGGGATAAATTCCAGCTGTTTGGCCTGTAGCATGACCTTGTCTTTGAGCCCGTAGTCTGCAAGCAATACTACTACATCCTTTAACACTGGGTCTTTAGGCCACCATTCAGTTCTGAGTACCCACACTATTTTGATGGAAAAGGTTGCATCTGCCCTAAATACATTTCTGGGTATTTCAGTGATGGAAGAGTAGATATCATTCCCCTTCCTGTCCGCCTTAAAGTTTTGGAAAGGGATGTTATTTCATCTAGAGCTATTTTCCGTATGCTTGCATCTATCCATTATGAATTTTCCAGGGAACTATAGGTACACAATAGAGGGGTGCAAAAGCTGTTTAGATGCTGAGTTGACTTCCAACAGATTCTCTGCAGAGTACAGTTTCTGACTGAGAGATTGTGTATCTGATTTGATTGATGCCTGCCAGTCTTGTCCTGCATCCATTCAGAAGTTGGGCAAGGCCTCCGACAAGGTTTTGTCAAAGCCCAATTTAAGCTGTGCTAAGCATATGTTCAAGCCCTCTTTGGTATTGGTAAGGGGATTGGAGCCTTTTACTGCCATTCCCTGAAATAAGCCGTCCCCATATTAGTGTTGTGCGCGTTGCAGGAGATTGTCTATTTCTCTCCATTTGTACTGTATGTTGGGCTCAGACTTGTGGTGGCATCCCAGTCCTTCCACTTCCATATTGTTCAGCAGGGGTTATCTCTTTAGTGCCTCTTTATGGATGTAGACAGGATGCTTCTCGTCACCACGTGTGTGGTTTTCCACATTTTTCCCACCATTGTAGCTCTCTGTGAGGAGATAGAGAATACCATGAGGAGGAAGGCAAGGCACTGCACCCCTCATGCCAAGTCTTGCACCGTCATCAGTTTATTTACTTTTGCTGGTTTTGTCCAGGGTTGTCATTGACCACTTCAAAGATCCAGGTTGTTTCTTACGCAGATCATCACAGAAGTGCCAAGGGCAAGCCCATCTGTGGCCCATCCTTGTCCAGGGCAACTTAGTGCCAGGAACCCTGGCCCTAAGACTGGAGATTCAACCCAGCACAGGATGTTTTCTGCCTCCTAGCTGATTGCTATGTGAGATCATGATAAGTCTTGTAAGACCGATTGACACACATTTGTAGTTTCAAGTTTAAAGGAACCAGTTCATAGTTGGCTCCTGCTAACCATTCTAATAAGAGTTCAGAGACAAAAAAACAAAATTAAGAAAAAACAATTGTCTGGCTATTTTATCAATGCAAGATCATTGCCAAAAAATAAAGCATAAATTAGAGAATCCATAGAATCATGTGTACCTTATTTCTGACAGAGACCTGGCTACATGACTCATCAGGTTCTTGTATTGATATTACCATAACCCTAATTACAGAATGAATTGACATGATTGCTTCAACAATAAAAAGGAGGAGACATTGCACTTATTTTCACAAGGATCATATGAGTTGTTTGGAAAAGGAAGATGCCTTTCCTCATGCAATGGATCTTGTCTTGTCTCAGAATGTGGATGCTGACCTGTGCTATTTAGGAGCATTAATTTACCGCCCTTCAGATCCTCAGGCCAACTTCATCAATGACCTTTGTGTTGTCATAATTCCTACAATTATGCAGAGTACCAATTTTACAATCTTAGGTTATTTAAATTTCCACCTAGATGAAACATGATGACCCTAAGCCTTCTAATCTCCTTGAATCCTTAACAGGACTAGGTATTCACAACTAAATGAAGCCCCAATTTACCAAGCAGGTCACATATTAGACTATTTTTTTACTAATCATGACCTAAGAAGTAAAGATAAACCAATTCCTCTTATTTGGGTGGATCATTTAGTGATTCCACTGACATTTATATCACTAGTAAAATGGGTTTTTCGGGCAGTACGAGCATGGTCCAAAATCAAACTAGACAACATCAAAAACAACCTTACTCATAGTCCATGCATCATCAGGAATGAACGGAACAGTGTGATAGCCAACTTCAATGATTGGTTAACAAATGCCAAAGACACCATCATGCGGATACACTCCTTGAGATCCAAAAAGGAGCATATTTTGGTTCACTGATGAACTTCACAAGGCCAGAAGCAAATGTAAAAGGTTGGAAAGGAAACAGAGGAGTGTCTATGACTCAATTGCTAAACTACTTTACATGAAAGCTGTTGGCAGTACAAACAGCTAGTAAAAAAGAAAACTAGGACAAACTATTTCACATGCACAACAATAAACACTTAGAATCCCACAAGGGAGCTGTTCAGGAATGCTAATGATCTAAGGCAACCCAGCGCCAACGCATACTCTCTCATTCATTCTCAAGAACAGTGGAAGGCCTAGCAGTATTTTTTTAGAAAAAAAGTAAAAAGAATAAATATAAATTTAAATAATGCAAATTGTGAAAAGGAAGATGCCACAGCTCTTAGCCACACCTCAGAGCTGGGAAAGATAATTCTTTTGAAAGTCAAATAAGGACCTCTATTTGTTCCATGGATTATGCAACTGGCTCACTAAGATAATGTTCCTATCATCACAGATCTAAGACACCTGTCCCTATCTTCGGGATTTTTCCTGAAACATGGACGAAAGTTAAAGTCAAAGCCCTATTAAAAAACCTTTGGCTAATCTTACTTGGCCCGATTCACGAAGGTAAACTTAGACCAAAAGTCTAAGTTTAGACTTAAAGTCTAACTTTACTCATAGTAAAGTTAGACTTTTGGTCTAAGTTTACACTTTGGTCTGAGTTAAGACCAAAAGTCTAAACTTAGACCAAAAGTCTAACTTTACATGAGTAAAGTTAGACTTTTGGTCTAAGTTTAGACTTCTGGTCTAAATTTTGGCCAAAATTCTAAACTTTGGCCAAAAGTCTAAACTTAGAACAAAAGTCTAACTTTACTCGTAGTAAAGTTACACTTTTGGTCTAAGTTTAGATTTTTGGTCTAAACCAAGGGCCAGATGTAACAAAAAAGGCATTTGCGATTCGGAAATAGCGATTTTTAAGAAATCGCTATTTCTGATTCGCAAAATGCAATGTATCATATTTGCGATTTGGTAATAGCGATTTCTTAAAAATCGCAAATGCTATTACTGAATCGCAAATTTCAATACAGACCCCATTCGCACCTATGGGCCTGTGGGCCCATATTTGCGAATTTTTTGCATTTCCCAAATTGCGAATTCCTAAGTGGAATTCGTAATTTAGGAATTGCAAAACCCCAGTGTGCTGGGGGCCTAATGCCCCCTCTGCTGCACCCCAAAAAAATATTTCAGGACATGTAAGGCGCACACATGCCAAAGGGGCATGTGTGCATTACATGTCAATTTTAAAAATGCATTTTTAAAATTTGCACATGGTTACCACCAAGTTCAACTTGGTGGTAATAGCGATTCCTTAATGCCCAATTCGCATTAAGGAATTGCTTGTTACATGTGGTTTAGAAATCGGAAATAAGGATTCCTTATTTGTGATTTCTTATTTAGAGAATCGTAATTTGTGATTCTCTAAACAGGCTCGCAAATTTAAGGAATCGCTATTTTAGCGATTCCTTAAATTTGCGTTGCGAATGCCTTTCATAAATACTGAAAGGCATTTTTGCATTCGCACCGTTTGCGAATGCAAAAAGGCTTGATACATCTGGCCCTTAGACTTTTGGTCTAAGTTTACCTTTGTGAATCGGGCCCACTATCTTCGCTAACCTGTGACCTATCTTTTAATTTCCTCCTCGAGCAAAGACAATTGAGAAAGCCATTAATACTCAATTTTACAGCTTCTTAGAAGTCAATCAAATACTAGATGATAGCAATCTAGCTTTAGACCATGCCATAGTACAGAATCCAGACTAGTAGCGAAAACTGATGTTCTCAGGATGATATTGGATAAAGGTGGCTCAGCGCATTCATACTTCTAGCTTTATCAGCTGTCTTTGATATGGTCTGTCATACCACTCTACTTAACAGTCTATTTTGCCTGGGATTAGGGAACTTAGCCCACTGGTGGTTTGCCTCATTTTTAGCAGACCATATTCACGTTCTCAACCTTGGTCAACTTAACTACCTCACTATTCCACCCTCTGCTGAGTCCCTCAGTTAACTAGATATTATGGCTTGAAAAACTTTTCCTTCGCTGATGATACTCAAAATATAGGGCCTGATTTCGCCCTTGGTGGATGGGATACTCTGTCACAAACGTGACTGATATCCCGCCCGCCATTTTACAAGTTCCATAGGATATAATGGAACTTGTAATACGGCGGATCGGATATCTGTCATGTTTGTGACAGAGTATCCCATCCGCCAAGGTCGTAATCGGGCCCATAGCGTCACTGACAGAGAACCAAGAAACCACCACAATAACCTTTGTAAAGTGTATCACTAGAGTTGCTTGTTGGATGAAAAAGAACTATCCTAAACTTAACTATGAAAAGACAGAGATCCTTTGCTTTGGAAACTAACTCCAAGCTGGATGCCAGACTGATGGATCTGGGAGTTCCTCCTACCCCAGTTGATTCTTCCAGAAACATGGGCATTATCTTTGACACTAAACTCACATTCTCATCTCAGATAAGCAAAGTCACCATCCTCTGTTTCATTGTTGGAGAGCCCTAAGAAAATGTCTTCCTTGCCTTCCTAAAGGTTCTAGATATACAGCGATTCAAGCTCTTTATGCCTCGAAGTTGGAATATCGGAATGCTCTTTACCTAGGAATTCAACACCAGCACATCCAACACTGAAATATTGTACGGAACAAAACTACCAGGCTTCTTCTTTAAATGCCCATAAGCACTGCTATGAGCAGTCATCTAAAAAATTACACTGGCTGTCTGTGTGAAACAGAATTATTTTCAAGGCTATGTGCCTAATACATAATAGCCTCTAGGGCCATAGTCCTTATCATCTTCGTAAAATAATCCTTCTTCATATACATAAGTGGAAATTTCGCTTAGCCAGTCTCCATCTTCTTTCAATACCCAAAATCAGACTTACCAGGTAGGAAGGCAGATCTTTCTTTTACCTGACAGCCAAAACTTGGGGCGCTGTGGGAAATTAGGGAAATATCTAATCATGATGTTTTCTGAAAAAACATAAACATCTAGTTATTTCAATTTTCTTAATCTGTCGCCACATACCACTTCCACAGCTAAATCAGTCAAATGAGTGCTGGGATGCAAATTGGGTATCTGTTGTGCTCTATAAAGCATTTCATTCATTTATTCATTGCTTGTCCAGTATTGCCTGCACATTTTCTTGCTTCCTTTCCAACAGATCCCCGGACTCCACTCAGCACCTCAGCTGATATTGATTGGCCTCCATTTTTCCTTATGTTGCTTCCTCTGTTACCATTCTATTGGCAGAGAGGTATGTGAAGGCCCTCCCCATGCACTCTTCTTAGGTCTCTCCATGCAGTCTCCCCTAGCTCACTCTCACTCAGGCTTGATCAGGGCCAACACCATTGGTCGGCTCTGTCTCCACCACAGATAAGATAATGGACCTCAGAGCTTGTGCTTTGCCCTCCGCTGCACATATTTCCGGCAGGTCACTGACTTACCCCAGGATCCCTCCACTCTGATTTTCAGGGTGAGCACCACCAGCTATTTCTTCATCAGGAGTCCTCTTTCTATGCAGGGGTTTCTGGCTGATTGCAGTGCCACGGAAGCCACAGGTGCCATCTTGGCTTGTGGAACTTGCTGTGGCTGCATCGAGACTGGCATGTCAGAAGCTGGCATCCATTTCCATGAGGAGTCCCACAACTCGCAGCGTGCCATCACATCGCTGCCCGGGCCATTGCTGAAAGAAGTTTTTGTGGACTTAGGTGAGGATGGTCATGAGAAAAGGTCCAGATCGACCAGTGAGGTTCGTACCGTGTACCGTCTTTGGCAAAAGTCTTCACAACACTTTCAATTGTAGATAGAACTGGCTCATGCGGATAGATTTCAGCCCGAGAATGGTGCCTGGCTTTTATCGGTCTCAGACGCCTTCGTAGGCTCAGAGGGCCCCTAAAAACGAAAGGCCAGATGATCACAGGCTCAATATTTTGTGGGTAGAGGAACTTCATCCTAAGGCTGCCTCACCTGGACACATGAGCCAGTGCTGAAAAGGTTGATACGACTTCGTCATCTTCAGGTACTCCCTAGATGTCACATACTGAAACTCATTGAGTGAGACATAGACAGGCCAGTAAAGAAACAAGCTTTTTCAATGCAACGGGTCTCGCATTTGTTCGAGTTAGAGCTATTAGCGGTGTAAAGGAAAAAAAACGCAGCGCGATCGCGCTATGTAAAATGTAGTGCGATGGCGCTGCGTGGAAAATAAACAGATAAAGTAGTCCGAACTCCAGGCTCACAACATCGAGCCTCATATGTTTTTGGTACTTTACCGGTGCTGTGTAGGTGGGCTAAACACCGGAAAAGGCATGACGTATGCATGCCTTTCACAAATGAAAGCAAGCAGATTTTAAAAGGCAAGTCCACGAACCAATGTAAGTGACTGACGTGGCATGGGCGTGGATTCAAGCCCAAAGAGAGATTACACAATGGACTGAGCGCTTTGCGCTCGCCCATAAAACACAAAGTATGTGTGCCTGAGAACATGTGACATGCGATTTTATAGTCTAGCATAGAGCTAACTGTAGCAGTCTCACTAGCCTCATGATTTCCAAACAAAAATCATCATAAAAAAGTTACTTTCAGTCAGCCTTCTTTATCCATTGGTCTGTTGTAGTGCCCTTTACATTTTACTTTCTCTCACCATAGAGGCTGAGCATCCATTGCCTGTCTTGCACTGTGAGTGACAGCATTTTTCCCCCCTCATCACATGTGTAACCCGCCTAAAAATGAGTGCACTTCAGGGCCATTGGCTGGCGTGACTGCGGTGATAGGCTACTCTTTTATTTGTTATATTTCTGGCATTTTTTTTAACATTGCTTATGTTTGTACAATTTTTTTTTTTTAAACACGAAAAGCTTTTCAAGGCCAGTTGGCTTTGCCAAAGCTTGTTTAGACTCCCTCCACACTCACGTTCCACAATCGCTCCGCGTGTCGGGTTCTGTTTTTCAAGAGGGAAACAGGTTTTTTGATGTGTTGGCCGCGAAAACCTGAGGATTTGCTGAAATGACAAACTTGAAACCATTTTTTAGGAATAAGTGCAAGACCAGCTATTGGAAGTGCGAACATGAGCTGGAAAGAAAATAAGCGGAGGCTTTTTTTTTCGAAATTATTATGTTTCTTCTCTCCACTTGGAAAAGTCCCAGTTGAAAACCATATGGGATTTTTTTTAGCAGTTAAAAGAAGCTGAAGTTGCAATTTCGAGGAGGTTTGATACGTAACATTTTCCACTGTAAAATGGGAAACAAAATACCTAGATAAATGTTACCCTTCTTTCCATCGCCCCACATCTCCCGCCTGTACTCCTACCCTTTCATATTATTGTTAGTTGTTCTTTTTTTAGGTTCAGAATTTGCACGCACTCCCCACAACTAGGCTGTGATCTCACCTCTCACTGCTCAGACTACATCCTTCTGAATTAGTTGGAAAATGTAAAATTGGACACAAATGTTTTTCTGTTCCCACTTTTCATTTTGCACCCCGACGGTGCCGGGGGTTTACTCCCAATCAATTTTTGCTACACCAGTTTCCTCCAGCTACTAATAAATGCAAATGGCGTGGGCATTACAATGCAGAAATGGTAACACCATCCACAAAAAAGTTTGCAGAAACAGTGATTGGGCGTTATTTCCCATTAGGGGAGGAAATGTTGGCTTTAGCAGAGCTGTCGACCTTGGAATGGGGTAATATCCTGTGATTCTGAGCAATCTCACGTAATATTTTACCCATAAAATTTGAGAATTTGCAGGTATAAAACATCAAAAAAATATAATAGCAATAAGCACCCAAAAATCTACCAGCAACAATATTGCACATAGTGCATCCGCTATTTGCGTCCTCGGGGCACTATGGTATTACAGAAGGGGGGTGCAGACTGTGCTTCAGTGGGTATTACCTCATTTGCATGGGGGCATGGCCCCATGCAAATGAGGGAATTACTTGGCTCTGGTGCCCAGACACCATATTGTGGAAGTGGGCACAGAGGCAAACATGACCTTATGAGGCACACTGACAGTGCCCACAAAAAAGGTGGGTCACTATGTACGTCCGTAAGGTAGCCTCCTGAAGGGGTAAAAGGGGGTCCAACACCCATCAGACATCTCTGACCCCTCTTCAAACTTCAGGTGGATTGCCGCCTTCACAGAGAAACATGGAGCGACTTGTAAACAGCCATTCAGTATTTCAATGAACGCACCGCTCCTGGGGCATCACGAGTTCCTGACTGACCTGAGGGCAGAGCATTCGTGCTCGCATTAGACGCACCTTTTGAAAGGGACAGTGCGCCTTATATATAATACGGGCCCTGATGCCATGTGCCTATATATAATACGGGCCCTGATGCCATGTGCAAACTGTAGATGAAACTTGGTGATTCCAAGTCCATTCTTTCGTGCTACTTGGAAAGAGGTCTTTTGATTTAAAAATAGTACTGACAGCTGGAATAGCAAACAACACATCCTGAAATGGCTTTTCATGTGTGTGTGATAAGTGTTATTATTACTCTGCTCAGGGGCAGTCACTAAATTAACCTCAAGCCTATGGGTTTATTTGTCAATGGTTGCCTGGCCTCGTGCGTTTCAATTTCGTGCAGCACCAACAGGCTTTTATAATGGTAAGTAAGTAAACTAACACAATGCTTTGTGTCACTGCACCACGCGAGCGCCCCTGCAAAATCACACAAACCAACCACATTGTTGTCTGTCCAGTGCCCTACAAATTACACAGGTATTTGCAGCAGAAACTCAATTCACTGAGTTAATCTACCAGTTTACCATGACCTACTCTTGGTCTCGCTCCGTAGTCTAGTTGTTCACTTTCCCAGGTTTTACCCACCGCATGACCCTCCCCTCATTGCATTTTCTCTTTGCCCCACTGTATTTTGTCGCTTTGCTGCGGAATTTAAGCGCGTTACCAGATGCATAAAATAACAGGCCTCCCCCTGAAAAATTATCCACCTCTTGCCTAGCCTGAGCTTCCTGCCCTGATGCCCAAGGGGCGAATTCAAGATCCATATTATAATAAACGGCTTTCCTTTGAAGTGCGGAGGATTGATGCCTGGTCAGACCTGCGGAAGAGTGAACGGGGGTTTCCTAGAGGAGTCATTGCAAGGTGGGGCGGGGGAGAGGGATTCGAATGCTGGGAATGGACCTGGCATTTCTCAAGTTAATGTACAGCATACGGAAGTAGTTTTACATGTTTCAATGCTTGCAGTTGGTGAATTCCGCAATTTGGCTCCAGAGGAAGCTGCCAATTGAACTGCAATCTTCTGACATTGCAGTTACAAACTCCTTTCGGCCATTGTCGCTCACCCCAATAAACAAGATCATGTTGCAATTTATGCCTATAAAAAAGTGTGGTCTGGGTCTTTTGTAAAGCACTCTAATACCCTCAGGTCAGGTTTGCTTTTCAAAAGAAAGAAGCGTCGGCAAATCCAACAGGGTCTCCCATGTGGGAACTATTGACTTTGTCAATGTTTTTAGCAATGCTGTGCAGAATAGCTAAAGAGGAAACAAAAAAAGGGTGCTATCGCGCAGCCACAGCGCCTGTGTCATTTTGTAGATTTGTGCACCACAAATGCACATGCCTACATGACGTATGGAGCGGGTTTGTCGTTTTATCTACCGATCACAGTTGGTTTGCTAAATTAAAAACACAGGTAGTGGCAAATAGTTTTTTATTTTATTTAAATGGAGGGGAGCAACCAGGAGAACAGAGGAGGAAGCAGCATGGAAAGCATGGGTGGAGGGAAGGTTTACGGATGACGGGGACAGAAGCAATAGGGAGGGTGGCAGGAGAAGTACACAACACAGGCGAGAGGGACCAACGTGGAGCCCAGGGCACCATATGCACACGGGTGAGAGAGAGCAACATGAAACAGGGAGAAGCACTTGAGTGAGAACAATGTGGGGGAGAAGCACACTAGGACAAGCACAACACAGAGGAGCATGGAGGAGAAGAACACAGGTGAGAATAACATGGCACACGGTGAAGGGGCAAAGTGAAATACCCAAGGGAGGCAGATGGAAAACACGTGCATTTTCACAGAATGATTAGCCGAAACATATCAGATGCGCCGAAAAGGAGCACCTGATAAGTGGCAGTGGAAGGAAACAAGTAATGTGGCCATGCCCCAGGAAAGGGGCAGACTCAAGAAGAGAAAGGAAACCCCACTCAACCAATCTTTGAAGCAGGACTGACTGCAATTGTAGGTTGTTTTATTAAATCATGGCACATAATGTGATGAACACTATTTATTCCCACTGCACAGCAATTAAAATGCACAGATATGAAGTTTATGCAAATGTGAATCTGCTTGCGAACACTCACCCTAGGAGTTCACAGCAACATCCTACGATATAGTTCCTTCTCTTTGTTCATATATTGATTCATATACTGATTTTTCAATAGATAATGCAGACAGGTCGGTACATACATATAGCTGATGTGTAAATGTTTCATAATCTTTTATATGAATTAGCTTTACTAGATACCTAGATACATAGTTTCAGATGAGAACAAGTTACTCAAGAGTAAACAAACATAAAGGTAGGCCACTACTTTCCATGAAATCAATTGAGTAATGAGTTGAAAGTAGCTTTAACAAAATGAAGAATTTCTACAGGAATTGGGAGCCATGTTGAGGTAGAGGGTGTTGGCTGTTAGGGTGGTGGTGGTGGTGAGAGTAATGGTGGTGGTGAGAGTGGTGGTGAGGACGGTGGTGGTGAGGGTAGCAGCACTGAGGGTGGTGAGGGTGGTGGTAGGATAGTAGTGGTATTTAGGGTTGTGTTTAGGTGGTAAGAGTGAGGGTGGTGAGGGGTTGGTGGTGAGGGCAGTGGTGGTGATGATAGTGAGTGTGGTGGTGGTAGGGTAGAGATGGTTAGAATTGTGGTGGTGAGGATGAGGTGAAAATAGTGAGGCTGGTTATGGTGATCATTGGGGAGGGTTGTGGTCGTAGTTAGGGAGGAGGGGGCTAAGGTGGTGCTAGTAGGATAGTGCTGGTAGGATGGCGGTGGTGAGGGTGGAAGGTGGTGGCAATTAAATTAGTGGTTAGGGTGGTGGTGCTTAGAGTATGGTGGTATTTTTGGTTAGCTTGGTAGATGTTAGGGTGGTTTAGTTAGAGTAGGGTGGTGGTGGTTAAGGTCAGGGAGGGGGGTTAAGGTTGGGTGGTGGTTGGGGTGGTGGCAGTTGTGGTTTGGTTAAATGGTGATGGTTTGGGTAGTTATAGGTAGATTGGTGGTATGGTGGTGGCAATTCGGGCGGTGGTAGGGGCTCCAATGGTGGTGACAGGGTAATGGTGGTAGTGTTATAAAGGTGTTTGGTGGTGGTAGGGTTGTAGTGGTGGCAGGGTGGAAGGTTGGTGGTAGGCTGGTTCGGTGGTGGTAGTTGGGGTGGTTAGGGGGATGGTGGTGATAGAGTGGTGATGGTGGTGGTGAGGGTGGTAGGTAGGGTGGTGGTGGTTAGGGTGATGGTGATTAGGGTGGGGTGGGGTGGCTTGGCTGATGGGGTTAGGGTGAAGGTGGTGGTGATAGTTATGGTGGTGGTTACGGTGGTGATTAGAGTAGTGGTAGTTAAGATGGCAATTAGGGTAGATGTGGTTAGGGTGGTGGTGATTAGGATTAAGTTGTGGTGATCATTATGGTGGTGGTTAAGGTGGTGGTGATTAGGTTAGGGTGGTGGGGATGGTGGTTAGGGTAAGGTGGTTGTTGTTAGGGTGGTGTTGTTTAAGGTGGTGGTGGTGGTTGGTGGTAGTTGTAGGGGTATGATGGATGTGGTGGTAGGGTGGAGGTTAGGGTGGTGGCAGGTTGGTGGTGGTAAATATGGTCGTTAGAGTGGTGGTGATAGTGATTTGGATGGTGATTAGAGGTAGTGGTGTTTTGGGTGGTTATGGCAGGGGTGGTTTGGGGTGGTGGTTGTTAGGGTGGTGGAGGTAGGGTGATGGTGATAGGATAATGGTGGTAGGTTGGTTGTGGTGAGCATGGTGGGGTGGTGATGGGGTGGGATGGTGGTCTGGTTGGGTAGTGGTGGTAATGCAGTGCTGGTTAGTATGGCGGTGATTAGGGTGGTGGTGGTTATTGTGGTGATAGGGTGGTGGGGTGGTAGCAGGGTGGTGGCATAGTGGTGAGAGTGGTGGTTGTGATAGGATGGTGGTAGGGTGGTGGTATGTTGGTGGTGGTAGGGTGCTGGTAGTGGTAGGGTGAAGATGGTGGAAGAGTGGTGGTAGTGGTTAGGTGATGTGTGGTGGGGTAGGGTGGTGTGGTGGTGGAAGGGTAGTGTTAGGGTGGTGGCAGTATGGGGTGGTTGGGTGGTGGTGGTAGGGCAATGGCAGTAGGGCGGTAGTGCACATACTGATGCTGGAAGGGATTGGAGAACAAGTAACAACAAGGTCAATGGGGGAAGAAGAAAGGAAAAAAGTACCTTACCCCCAGCACGAGCACAGAAGCATATGTGAATGTGAAATTAGCACACAATGAAAAATGAGGGGCCAGCAAATAAGCCTACAGGAGCAATGTGAAGGTTTCAAGTGCCTTTTAGTTAAGAACAAAATGTCTTGTAGTGACAGTGCCTGCACTGTCTCAGGCAAGACCTATAAACTTTGATAGGGTGTGCTATTGTTGGCAGTTTTAGATGTTATAGGAGAGTTGTTTTGCAGCAGGCACATTTGGTTGTGGTAGGGGATGAGTCTGAGTGGGGGGTGGACAGTAGTTATTGTGTGAGGGAGATAAGGAGCTGATATGCACTGAAGGAGATGTACATAGGGAGAATACAGTAGGTTATGGGGCAGGCCATCTGGGGAATCTGGTAAAACAGCATAGGTCCAACCCTGCCAAACCCCCAGTTTCCCTGTTCTATTTAGAGTCAGAAACTCTTGACCCAGCCAGCAATAACCTTTACCACAGTGTATATAGACTTTTCAACTTGTTCAGGCCTCACTTTGATTTGCTCCTTACACAAGATTAATAGATGTCATTATTGCTAAACTCAGATGTCCTCACTGTATCACCCTCAGAGATATGAATGTCTTAGTTGGCCATACTCGATCTCGAATCGAGTTCTGGTTACACACACACAGCTTGATTGGAGAGGGATGATGGTGTAGAGGTGTATGGATTTTACCAACGTTTTCTCGATGCCAAATGATTGTTGGGAGACTGAAATGCGTGCACTTCAAGATGAAGTGCACAGAATCCATCGATGCTATGGACCAGATATAAGAAGCCTTTTTAAGTTCACCAGAAGCTCCCTTTGCAGAATAGGGCCATTTACAATCGCAAAAAGACCCTTGATATGTACAAAACTCAAACTGCAATTAGGTAACACATTACCGAGTTGCTATTTGAGTTTGCAACTAAATACCAATTTGGTATTAGGAAATGCGTGTTAGGATGTCCCTTCCATATAAGGGCATGTAGGACGTCCCTTCCAAATAAAAAAACCAGAATGGTATCTATTAATATTTTGCAATAGAAATTCAAATGTAGTGTAAAGCCATTTGCAAATGTGAAGGGCTCCAGAAGGGACCTTCCCCTTTGAAAATGGTGAAAAAGTATTTTTAAGAATAGGCAATAGTCATATGGACCCCTGCCTACTCTTAAAAAATGATAGTTACATTTTTTATTTTTCATGTTAAATATATCCAGTTTTTCTTTAAGGAAACTGGGTTGCTTTTACAAAAATATTTTATTTATTTATTTAAAAGCAGTCACAGGCATGATGGTCTGCTGACCCCAGTATGCCACAAACAGGGTAAACAGTAGTGTAGGTGTGACAGGATAAGATTTATTCACAATATAGGAATTTCAGGTTACAGGTAGAAGATGTAATGAAAGTAGCAGGAAGACCCCACCAAGAGAAGCATCTTTGCTGCTCAGTCCACTCATTCCAACTGACACTCACTCAAACCATGCACACAGCAGCAATTTGCGAGTCGCAAACCCAGATGCAGGATGGTGTCCCTGACACCATCTGCGAATCGCAAGGGAGTCGCAAAGACCCACCTCATTAATATTAATGAGGTGGGTCACAATTTGCGACACACTTGCGATTCCCTGCACTCACAGGGATGGTGGCCTGCTGGAGACAGCAGACCACCATGTCTGTGACTGCTTTTTTAATAAAGCAGTTTTTTTTGTTGTATTGCAGCCCGTTTTCCTTAAAGGAAAACGAGTTGCAATACACTCGGGAAAATGAAACCATTTGGTTTCATTTTTTCAGAGTAGGCAGTGGTCCATTGGACCACTGCCTGCTCTGAAAAAATATTTTTGGCATCATTCACAAAGGGGAAGGGGTCTAATGGGGACTCATTCCCTTTTGCGAATGAGTTAGCACCCACTTCACATGGGTGCTAACTGTGAATTTCTTTGCGACCGTGTTCACGGTCTCAAAGCAATTCTTCATCGCGGTGCGAATCACAAATAGGAAGGGGAACACCACTTCCTATTTGCGAGTCGCATTCCCATTTTGCGAGTCAGTACTGACTCGCAAAATGGGAATGTGCATCGCGATGCGCGTTTTGCATGGCGCAAACTGCAAATTTCGCAGTTTGCGCCATGCAAAACGCTTTGTACATCTGGCCCCAAATCATATAGAAGAACCACCCACACTCTCCCCCTCAGCAGAAAATAAAATATTGGGTTGCACAATTAGTGCTACCCCAATCTAGATACAAACAATCTATAATATAGCTCAAGGGTGCAATACATGTGCCCTAATAGGTGCCTTACACCAGACCCATCAACCAACTATGTAGATAGATACGATAAAGTGCAAAAGCATATGCCTCTGCTGGTGCAACACATATGTGCCAAAGAAAAGGTTTGAG
Source organism: Pleurodeles waltl (assembly GCF_031143425.1). Taxonomy (NCBI): domain Eukaryota; kingdom Metazoa; phylum Chordata; class Amphibia; order Caudata; family Salamandridae; genus Pleurodeles; species Pleurodeles waltl. The sequence continues at coordinate 1,651,056,543 of NC_090445.1, read as the reverse complement.
TACAAATAAAATGTTCCTGTCACCAGCAATACTAGGTAGTAGAAATGTAAGTATTGTTTGGGGTGCAACTAACAAGTCCATCACAAAGAAGCGTCTGGGTGCAAATAATATGCCCCAACATACGCCACAGAAATTATGGTATGGGTGTAATTCACGTGCCCCATCACCAGCAACAGTAAGCAACGTCTGGGTGCATTTACAATGCCCTGCGACATGTAACAATTAGCATGGTTTGGGTGCAACACAGGTGCCTCATCACCAGTAACAGAAAGTAACGTCTGGTGTAACCCAGTACAAGTAAAAGCAAGAATGGTTCAGGCACAATGCAAATGTCCAACACCAGTAACATGAATGTAAGAATGGTTTGGGTTGCAGTATACCTTCCAGATCACCAGAAACTGTAAGATCAAGTAAAAGTAAGAAACATATGGGCAAAAAACATAATCCCCAGTATAAGTAACATTGGCATAAGGTGCAGCACTCACACAGTATACTGCCTAACACATAAACAGCACACAGGGGTTTTCTCCTTACAGTACAGAGTTGCCAAGTAAAAATTGTAAACTTAGACCATAGCTAAGTAAATTATCAGACACAAAGTCAGTAAATGCAGTACGCAGTAAATACAGATCAGTATAGATCATACAAAAGGACAGAAAACTAAGCACAGTATAAACCAATAGATAAAAAATGAGAAAACATATCCTGCAATAATGACAAAAGTTCCTGATGAGCGATCTCTCATCCAAAATTGTTTCGAAGTGTAAGAAACCTGGAGACACTTCACAGAACAACAGGAATAATAAAGATCCCTTTGTACTATAGAGAATGGTAGTTGTTTGTTGATGTTGCGAAAGCTGGAGTAAATTGTCCTACTTCACTTTCAGTGGTATGTTGTGGAGGTACTGAAGCCCTTTATTACTGTTGATGAGTGTAGCACAGCAACAAATGAAGTAATCGAAGAAGTAGGAGTATGAACAGTCAGGATAGGCACGAGTTAAACAAGTCAACCGCTTACTTGCCAAAGGTTCAGCAATCATCCAGAATGGATAAAAGTAAAGTCTTTTTAAAAAATGACTAGAAACACTGCTGGGTGATTCATCAGCAGCACTCCAGGTGGCTTCTGGGCTGAACTGTGCTCAAATAAAGTTCAGCAGGCCAGTTCTTTGGTGCTTGCCAACCCATGAATGTAAATACACCATTCAATAGAAACAGGTCCAATCGTGCAAGCAGGAACGCACTTCTAACTTGAGTTGACTGCAGGCTGTCAGTAAGGCTGTCCATCTCCTGCTTTGATAAAAACTCTGAATGAAATTGATGAAAAGAAGCATAAACTACCCAAACTGAAGGCTGACAGCTGTTAAGGACACCAGTGGGGCCTTTAGGGTGTTTCAATTCCTTCAGGTTGCACTTGTAAAAGTTCAGTTTCAGTATTAGGTCTCTTTTTTAGTTTCAGGTAATCTTCACTTTTAATCTCCTCTCCTCTCATGTTCCTGCAGTAGCTCTGTAATCTTCAAGCTAAGTCCTTTTTCCACTCGTTGCCATTGTGGTAAATGAGGATGCAGGCTATACAGAAGTATAGGTGAATCAAGATACACCACAAGGTAGGAGTCTCAGGTTACAGGTAGAAGATGTTATGGACGTATCAGAAAGGCCTCACCAGGAGCAGCATCCTTGCTGCTCAGCCCACTCATTCCAACTGACACTCACTCAAACTATGCACACAGCAGCAATCTATTACCTCACAGTCACACTGGCTGAGCAGCAGGGGACATGTAATTCGAGAGAAAATGCACAGCATAGCAACGAGGATACCATACATACCCAATCAAAAGCCCCTCTAACCCCCTCTATCCCCACCAATCAACACCTGCACTCCCCCTACCCCGGTAACACCAACCCACCCGAATCACCTGGAGGGAAAAATGGATGAGCCCATCTCCCTGCCCGCTCAATTAGCGTTGCTACTTCCACTATCTGAACTGCACCCCCTGTACCCGGAAGAATAGAATCAAGAGACAGGAAGTGCTATAGAAGAATCCTCTTATGGCCATTGTATTTCATTTCCAAGTTTGTAAAACCAGCAGATGGTTTAAACTTTGTACACAAAAATACGTTGTTAGTGACAGGCAAGTGAAGTAATAGTGGAGAATGTGTCATGGGAAGACTTGTAGAAGCAAGGTAGAGCCTGTCTCAAGTGGTCATTCGCTTCAGGCTGACAATGGTACCAATGGCGATGAGGACATAACATCTTCTTCTTTGCCAGGGGCATAGCTTCAGGGGTGTGTTTGGGGTGTGAAATCCCCCCCAAATAAATGCGTTCTTGGCTTAGTAGTTCAGTTTGCTGTGTCTGTTGGGTTTTGTCGTTGTCCTGATTTCATTAAGAGGCTTTAACTTGTTCCTTTTGTGATTTGGAACCTAAAAAATAAGCAGTGACCAGCAACCCCCCCAAAAATCGTAAATTTGCACTTTTCCATGGGGCAAATTTACTTTTTAAATTTGGCAGCGCTGCGCAATGTTACTTCAGAAATGAAGGAATGTGCTGTATTTACAAAAATACAGCGCATCCCTATGTTTCCCCTAGCGCTGGTGGTAAATTTAGCTGCCTAACGCCAATAGTGCAAGGGTGCCTGCATTTCAGGGATGATTGTCTATGTGCAGGAAGGTGTCCCTTCCTGCACATACACAATCAATAATGGTGATTTGTTACTCCTTTGTGTGCTGCAGAAAGCAGCACACATAGAAGTATCAAATCAACATTATTTAATGATTGTTTCTGTGCAGGAAGGGACACCATCCTGCACATAGACAATCATTAATAGCCTTTTGCTCTTTCTATGTGTGCTCCAGAATGCAACACACATTGAAAAAGCAAGAAATCAGAGAAATAAAAGTATTTCTCCTCCTTGCGCCATGCTAATGTCACTTCTGGGGTGGTGCTAATTGTTGGTGCTGCCTCAGATTTAGGTCCCGAATATATTTCAGAGCAACGCCACTTAATAGAAGTACTCTTGTCCTTTTTATATTCTGCACGAAGATAGATGTGTCCACACACCGATAAGGGCACATGCGTGAAAATTTGGACTGATTCTTTGGGATTTAATTAATGTCGGATTCTCAGGAGAGGGATATAAACGTTTATGAAACCGCTCTCCTTGCTTATTTGGTATTAAGCCCTGATGAAGTCTTCGGGAGCAACTCTCTCACAGGACGAAACACGTGTTGGATGTTGTACATCAAGAATAAATTGACAACTTTGCCTTTTATCCTGGTCGGATGTATGGTTGATTATCGTGAACAAGACACCAGGACGAAAACATATGAACGCTGAGCTTTCAATTCACAAGTGCCTTGACATTTGTTTGTCGTTACTTTGTTTCTATTCAGAAACCTAGGAGGTGTGGGGGGATCCTCCTGTTGAGAGCACTGTGTATATTATATGTGATACACTGCTACTTGGTGATTTACTGTGAGCGCTAATTCCTATGACTATCCTCCTTTTCGTTGCCTTTTCTTTCTGCCTCAGATTTATGTTTCCTTGTAAATCTGGGGCAGTTTCAAAAGGCAATGGGTTTTGCATGGGTACGCCTACAGCAACACCCATTGCACACTCCTCTGCCGCAGAAAACTGCATTGGGGGCCCATATTTACCAAGGCAGATTTAATTCACAAAAAGTGGCTTAACGCCACCTTGTAAATATGACGCAGGGCACAGTGCCACCAGAGTGTTACAAAAGGGACGCTCCAGTGGTGCAAGGGGCTTGTAAATATGCCCCTAAGTGTTTCACATATGGAGTAAAGGCAGATAGGGTGGCAAAGACTTTACGTTTTTCACTCGGCCTTTACTCCACCTGCCACATTTAAAGATGTCCTCTGGCCCGCAGATATCTCTATACATTGGCAGTTCCTGTGAAAGTAGCAAAAGTTTTATGTACTGCTCCGTCAAAGATAATGGCTGGCCCTTAAACTTTAGCAAAGTTTTTTATTTTTTAAAAACATATTCCCAAAGTGAGAGTTTGCTTTTGAAAAGAAATAATGACCGGCCCACCATGGGAGTTTTCTCCCATGGTATGGGGATGATTTTAGTTTTTTTCTCCCCTTCATCACCAGGAAACTTTAATTAGGTCCTAGAAACTCACCTAATGCAAACCAGTACTGACACTGCTCCTCATGGTAACAGTCCATCTCAAACTTTGGTAATCTTACTCTTTCACCCTGCGGCCCACTGACTTTCTAGCCTGAAAATTTGAAATTCACACCCCTCCACTGAATCTCACTGACTAAGCTATGCCCCTGTTTGCCTTAATTGGGTGTCACCGTTACCGCAATCATATTTTGCCTCTACTTCTATTGACACCTGTATAGCGCTCAGCGGGACCCCCAAGCACACTACTGTGCTCCATACAAATATAGATGTCATCTTAGCCTTTAATTAGAGCAGCCTTTAAAACAGGGGTGTAGAACGTAGGTCCAGGAGGGTTGTATGACGGAACCATGCATGCCATTACCATACATGCCTTTACAATGCGTCCATTACAACGCATATGCCTTCACCACCCAAAATATTACCACGCATATGCCTTTACCAGACGTCTTATTTTGCAGGTAGATATAAACCCATATATATAAATATATATATATTTTTTTATAATATATATATATATGTATGTATAAATTCACTTAAAAACCCAAAGGTTACAGGGACGTTATAGTTAGGCTCACAATTTAAACCATAGAAATTCACCAGTTATAGTTAGAGCTACCTCAAGTAACTATAACTTGTGCCCTAAGATAACTAAAACTCGTGCCCCCACCATGCACAGTTTTTTCGGCAAAACTTTTACTGCAAATGTTACATTGATATTATCAATGATGTTAACAAAGATGTCATGAGTGCTGTAATTTGTGGGGTAAGTGCATGGCAAGGGCGCAAATTATAATTACCGAAGCATGGGAGTTTGTTCTTATTTTTTTTTTTTTTTATTCACAGCAAAATTTGTGAATATTCGAGAATTTCACTATGAATAAAATAAATGCTTTTTTGCCCTGGAGAGGTTCCAGGGGGACCCCTGGACCAAGGCTAGGGGGTTAGGGCATTCCTACCCTACCATCTTTTCTTTTTTTTGCATTTATTTTGTGGTGGCGGGGGGACTTGGCTGAAGCCGAGTGCCAAAATAGCTCCCAACACTTGCTGGTTGAAGAGTTGGCAGCCAATCAGATCTCTGCACCTGATCAGGACTGTTGGTGAAGTTGTCATGATCCTTGATATACAAATTTGTACTTCCCTTGATTTCTCAGAAACTACTGAACAGATTTAAATAAAATAACAAAAAAGCATGCTTTCTGGACCAAGAGCTAGCTTTATGCCAAATTTGGTGTAATTCCTTTCAGCGGCTCGAGCTGTACTATTTCCTTATTGACCCCAACCCCTAAACCCTTACCCGCCCTAAAACTTAAAAATACCTTTGCCACTAAATTACTCCTATCCACCCTAAACCCTAAAAATGCCCTTGCCACGGAAATACCCTTACCCACCCTAAACCCTAAAAATACCCTTGCCACTGAAATACCAGTACTCATCCAAAAATATTAAAATACCCTTGCCACCCAGATACACCTACCCACCCTAAACCCTAAAAATACCCTTGACACCCATATATCCTCACCCACCTTAAACCCTAAAAACACCCTTGCCTCAATAGATAGATAGATAGATAGATAGATAGATAGATAGATAGATAGATAGATAGATAGATAGATAGATTTTAAAGTTATAATTAGGACCAGCTTTCCCCATAGACGGAGCATTTATTGTTTTGCCAATAACTTTGGGGCCATTTGAGGAATCTTCACAAAATTCTAAACTAGTATGGCAACTAAGCCCTGAGGCCACCCACCCCCCACGTGCACGGCCAAAGACGTGTGCGGCGGTGGGTGTATTACTTTTTGTTAGAAAAAAAAACAGAAATTCACTAAAAAAATCTAAATTTACAGGGACGTTATAGTGAGGTTTATGTCTTACCGATAGAAACTATGGAAATTTGGCAGTTATAGTTATACTTAACTTAAGAAACTACAACTCATGCCAGAAAATAACTTTTAGCAATGAGTTATAGTTTCTCAACATAAGTATAACTATAATTGCTGAATTTCTATGGTTTTGTATGGATAAAATGTCAACCTAACTAGAACGTCCCTGGAACATTTGGGCTTTTCAGTGAATATATATATATATATATATATATGTATATATATACCTATATATATGTATATATATATATATGTACATATATGTATATATATACATATATATATGTATATGTGTGTGTATATATATATATATATATATATATATATATATATATATATATATATATATATATATATATATATATATATATATGGCAAACCAAAAATAAACTCTGCAAATAAATGCCAGGAACAGCCTCACAGGAGACAGTGAGCATTGTTCTGGGTGAATGTTCTTTCACTCCGATGCGACCCTCGGAATGGACAGGGTCTGGGGGCTTTGTGAATTAATTGCGTGTTGGAACAGCTGCGATTGCCTGGGAGAGAAAATGAGCATTTTGGAAATACTTTATTCTTAATGAAATGGGTGCACGTTAAAGGATCCAGGTGAAAGGCATAGACTGCTTCTTGTGATTTTACGAGAGACATGGGGAGTTTAGGCGCATAAATATGAAAGTAAAAGCACTGTGCCAGCAACATGAATGTGCATACTCCTCTAAAAAACAACTATAGTTAAGAACTTTGCGGACTATGATGTAATAGAGTGGATAAATTGGCACCTTAATGTGAAAGTATATTATGAACTACTAAGACCAGAATGCCTGTGTGGGTATAAAAGGCATGACATCGGATATCGCATTCAAATTAGACTCAGCCACCGTGATCAAGACCGGCAAAGGTTGAAACGCGTTGGTGTAATGCTGAGGTCAATAAATTGATTGGGAAATCGAAGCCCCCAGGAGTGCAGTCTCTTTTTGGTTTGCTGTTAAATTGGGAGTACTGGTCATATTCCTTCACTGCACCAGCAGCAAGAGCGCGCCGTTTTGATGACCACTTTGTTGTTGGAATATATATATATATATATATATATATATATATATATATATATATATATTACCTACTGGCATTCGTCAGTAGGTATTTCTAGTTAGGACCATGTTTCCATAGAAAAATAATTTTTGGACTTGCCTAAACTATATCTTTGGTGCCATTTGACGGATCTTCACGAAATTCTAAAAAAAAAGTGTGCTATTAATTCTTGTTGCGCATGGAAAGCCTCATGGTGATCTGTTAACGGGGGCCGATAAATGGGGGGGGGGAGAGTGTATTTTCCATGTTAATTCCCATAAGAGTTTTGAACACGACTACAGCCTGTACCACTGGACGGAATTACACCAAATTTAGCAGAAAGCTAGCTTTTGGTCTGCAGATCATGTATATTGTTGTTTGTTCAATAGTTTTATAGAAATTAAAGGAAAACCAAATTTGTATATCTAGGGCCACTATCCTCCCGATGACTTCACGAAGAAGAACAGGCTTGTGCAGGGAAATGCAGTGCCCCGATTGGCTGCCAACACTTCAGCCACGAAGTGTTGGCAGCCATCTTGGGACTCGGCTTCAGCCGAGGCCCATAATAAACGTAAAAACACAAAAAAAGGGGGCAGGGTAGAAATACCCTGACCCATAAGCCTTGCTCTTGGGGTCGAAGAGGGAGCCCAGCAAGGCAAAAAAGCAAAAAACGTTTGCCGCAAACTCACAAAATGCATAGCAAAATTAAAAAATAAAACAAACTCGCTTATTTTTAGTTAAGCCCCTTGGTGGGTCAGGTCCAGAGAGCATTGCAAGAGCTCTGATGGCTTTAGGAGTCCAAGGGAATGCGAGGTGTGCCCTCTAAGGGTTCTGTGCAGGGCAGAGGCGGGGTGGGAGTTAACAGTCACGCATCTTCACAATTCACCAAGCCGTGGCATTATTGGCATTTACATGGCCCGCAGTGACTGAGGTTTGACTCGGCCCATGAAGATGAAAGGCAATGTTGCCTCCAACCCTGTTAGGTGAATGTGCATCCTGCAATAAGCTGAGGGTGACTGTCTTTGGGATGTGACTAACTCACGTAAGACCTTCCTCCGCATCCCAGGGAAGAGAAGCAAAAGAGAGGCACCCAACCCTGCGAAATTTGGACCTGTTTGGTGGAGGGGGGTTAGTCATGGCACTATTTCCCCGGCCTCATAATTTGTCCACTTCTGTGTCAGCCACTCATAGATCGGAAGCTCGTCGGAATTAAAGTGAAAATCGGTTCATGACATTGGAGGAGTCACCCAACGCATCAGCACAAGCTCAAATAGTAAGGCTTTGCGTAGCGAATAAGGGTCGCTCGAGGTTTGCGCAGGTATCCAACTCTTCCAGCGGCTTTACCAAGTCACACCAGGGTACAAGCTGGCTATCTCCTCTCTGGAATGGAAAACTGCTTTGCTCACACTGGCAGGGCCCAGCACACTGGCACGACCATGTGACGCAAGCCTTGGGAAATATGCGAACATGCTTGTTTTGTGTCAACACATCAGTGCTGCCCTCAGCAGAGCGACCCTTGGAAATGTGGTTTGTGTGAACTGAAACTACATTCTACATCTTCTGGGCTCGTCACTGTTCACACTTATGGCACATTCCACCACCACGATTCTCCTGCACTTCCAGGGGGCTAGTGCTTACCACAGGAAGTGTACAAGTCACGTGAACTGTGTGCATAAACCGTGCAGGTTTCACACAGGACTAAAAAGTCAGTCCGAGGGTTCCCTCATGCCTGTAACCTGCCAGCACACTCCTGTGCCTGTCCAGGACAGCGGCCGACAGTGCGGGAAGTGGAAACATTAGGCCCAATTCACAAAGGTAAACTTAGATCAAAAGTCTAAGTTTAGACCAAAAGTCTAAACATAGACCAAAAGTGGAGCTTTACTACGAATTTAAGAAAAGTGGCACTGCATCCAATACAGCTACACTTTTCTTGCGCCCCTTTGCGCCACCCTAACGCCACCATCTGTGCACCATAATTAATATACTGCGCACCACAGTGGTAGTTAGGGAACCAGTGTCAAAATTTCTGACGCTAGTTTGGCACTTTGCAGGATTAGGGTAAAAAATGTTGATACTAATCTGCAAAGCACATTGAGGCCCATTGAAAACAATGATGTGCCTTCTTTTAACACCTTCTCTGTGCAGGTGTTAAAACTACCGCTAAAAATGGCGCAAAGAAATCTTTTAGATTTCATTGCGCCATTTTTGCAGGCCCCCTAACAGGGAACGCGCCTGGGGCAGGCATAATGTGGCGCAAGGGGTTACAAAGTGGCGCAATGCATGCATTGAGCCACTCTGTAAATATGGCGTGGCATTTTTGCCATAATATCACTACATTAGCATAAAAAATTACGCTAATGGGGCAATACATGGCGCTAGGCCCTTCTTGAATTCTGGCCTAAGTTTAACTTTGTGAATTGGGCCCATTTACTCTGGATCCCGTAAAAGTGGGCCAAGAGATGGCAGCAAAAATAGGGTGGGGTCCTGAGAAGCAGAGTAGGCTGGTCAAATTAGGCATTTATGGGCCGGGTCACAGAGCATTTGTCAGAACGGGTAGTGGTATCAGAGGAATACACTCTTTTACCTAGTCTTACGTGCCTTTGTTAGTCGCCTCGAAATGTCCAAACTCCTGTTATTAAAAGTTTAAAAAGGCCCCAATCTTTCTGTTTTTACTAATTGTATATGATTATTCCCAGAATATTCCCATTTTAGACATTCTGGGACATTTCACAAAGGCATATAAGGGTACTAAAACTGTAACACCGGAGTACTGCTCTACCTACTCAAAATTACTTTGTGAATAAATTATTTTATTTTTAAAAACCTTGCCCCCAGAGAATTTAATAACATGGACAGTTGTGCTAGTAAAGCTTTTCTGGGTTTCTTAATTGTTCACAAACAGACGGAATTAAAAAAATTATCTTGCAGGGTTCTGGCACCTCCTAGAGTGGTTCCCAACCTTTTGACTTCTGTGGACCCCCACTTTGACATTATTGGAACCCCGAGGACCCCCCCTGAATCATTATTGGAATCTGGGGAGCATTCCACTGAGTCATTAGTGAAAGCTGGGGGCCTAATCTTGTAATATTATTTAATTTTCTAAGCAGTCGTGGGCCCCCAGATGCGGCTTCACGGACCACCAGGGGTCCCCGGACCACAGGTTGGGAGCCACTGTGAGAGATCTTTGTACACCCAGCAAGTTTCAGGGCACAATAGCTTAATATCTCTGGTAGTTAAGGGCCAGATGTATCAAAAAAACAAATTGCATTTCTTAAATAGTGAATTTTAAGAAATCGCTATTTAAGAAATGCAAAATGGTATGCATGATTTTTGCGATTCGGTTATAGCGATTTCTTAAAATTCACAAATGCTATTACCGAATCGCAAATAGAGAATCCAACTCCATTTACACCTATGGGCCTGCTGCAAATGGTTTTGCATTTCCTAAATTGCGAATTCCAGTTAGGAATTCGCAATTTAGAAAATGCAAATCCCAGGGTGCTGCACCCCAAAAATATTTTTACGGACATGTGAAGCACACACATGCCTTAGGGGCATGTGTGCGCTACATGTCAATTTTAAAAATGCATTTAAAATGCATTTTTCAAATTTGCACATGGTTACCACCAAACTTCTGTTGGTGGTAATTGCATTTCCTAAATGCCCAATTTGCATTTAGGAAATGCTTGATACATGTGCTTAAGAAATCGCAAATAAGGATTCCTTATTTGCGATTTCCTATTTAGAGAATCGCAATTTGCGATTGTCTAAATGGGGTCGCAATTTTAAGGAATCGCTATTTTAGCGATTCCTTAAAATTGCACTGCGAATGCCTTTCATACATTCTGAAAGGCATTTTTGCATTTGCAAACGGCCGAATTTTGCGATTCGCACCGTTTGCGAATGCAAAATCTTGCTGGAGAAATCGGTGTGCAGTCTATTCACAGGTTTGACAAAAACAGCATAGCAGGTTAATGTGCCTGCTGCCAAGCACAGCTTGCAGCATGGAGTTAACTCACTGACTTTATGTGGATAGCTCAGTGGGTTACTGCTTTTGTTGTACAAATCCCTGTGTTACCTACAGGTCACAGGTTGAAAGCTTTGTAATGTACCTTAGTGAGTTAATAACGGCATTGAACAGCTCTCTTTTGGAGCAATTGGAGCAATCTCCAATGCACACGTTTAAAAGCCTACTGTGTTTGTAGTGTCTTTGGGTTTTCTGAGGTTTTTAAAAAGCATTCTTCTGGGTAGTCGTATATGAGTTGCTAAGCTTCAGCTAGCTTCCAGACAGGATGACACTTGAGTAAAGGGAGTGCTGCTGTCCCTTTAAGCGACATGTTTATGGTGGGCTGGAGTTAAAGATAAGAAACCTGCCTGTTCCCCGCTGCTTGCTGCTCTGAAAGCAAGGCAGACAACTGCAGACGCTGCCTGTGCCGCGGCGTTGGTAACCTGCACCAGGACACCGCATATTGCCCTGGTGCCGCTCACTAGCAGCTGCCAGGTCCAGCCCTGTCAAGTTTCCAAGTCTATGCGTGATGTGATGCTCTAGTCCTGTTTTTTTTTACTTCGACTTCTGGGAATTGTTGTCTTGTTAATGTAATTATAAAACAGGACTACAAGTCCCAGAATTCAAAGGAAAAAAACAGGACTGGCGCAGCACATCACGCATGGGCCAGGCAAACTTGGCAGCTACGAGGTCCGGAATCTGACTCCATCCTCCCTGTTAGTTGGTACTGACCGTCTGCCAATGGGCACAGGGTTGGATTCAGGGGCGAGATTTAGCTTTTAGATTCATCCAGGCCGTCGGGGGCAGTGCCGCCGTAGACACCCAACAGCCAGTTTACCCCCGGTTTCACTATGTGAAACCAACAGTTTTATCTGGTTAAGTGTGAGAACTGATTTACGGGAGAGCACGGAATCTCCAGTCCTAGCAAGAAATAACCACCAGCCGCTGCATTTCTTTACATTTCAGGAGAATAGAGTAGTCATTGATTTACGGAGTTTAGAAGACAGATCAGCAGGATCCCTTTATTTCACGGAGATGTCTGTGCTAAAGTCTGGAAGTGTTCTATCCTTGTGGTTTATGAAGATATGTGTCGTTTATGCGCCAAGAGAAACATATTTTATAGTGTGAGACATTTAAGTGGTTCTATAGCCAGGAAAACTAGAAAAGGTTATTTGCCACTGCAGCTTTTTTTGGGTAAATATGAATTTGCCGCACGTGGCACATCATCCATCATATGCTGTAATATTGTTTTTGGCTCAAACGGATCGAAACATGTTGAAATTCATGTGCACGGGTTGCAATGCTGCAGCAGCCACTTTGGAGGAGCTAACCTGTCACCTGTCTGCTGCTGATTGCTGTATTCAGCTATTTCCAGAGGTTGCAAGGTATTTCAGATAGCTTAAGCATCCTCAAATGATGGGATAGGGTAAAAGATGATCTCTTCCTTCCATGAATATATTCCGTTTTACTAGTGACAATATTCGTGCTTACATCACAGATACTTCTCCTAAATCATCATTATTACAGGAGGAAACTCAGGCCCTCATTAAGATTCTGACAGTCCTAGGACCACCAGACTCGCGGTGGCGGTTGGACCGCTGCCAATGCAGCAGTCTGGCCTCTACATTATGACCGTGGCGAGCGCACCACCGTTGGACCGCCAGCACTGCCACTTTTTCGCAGGCCAATGGCCTGGTGGTGCCGGCGGTCTTAATCCCCAGGGCATCGCTGCCCTGGGGATTACAAGTCCCCTCTCCACTGGCTTTTACATGACGGTTGCACTGCCACGTAAAACTGGCGGAGACAGGGTGTCGGGGGCCCCATGAGGGTCCCTGCACTGCCCGTGCACGTGGCATGAGCATTGCAGGGGCCCCATGGACAGCCCGTCGCACTTTTCACTGTATGCATAGCATAGCAGACAGTGAAAAGCACGACAGGTGCTGTTGCACCCAACGCACTGCAACATTGCCACCGGCTGGAGTACAAGCCGGCATCAATGACATGGGCTGTTTTCCGCCCGCTGATCCAGCGGGAAACTCATAATAGGGGCTGTGGGAAGGTCACCGCACTGGTGGGGACCTGACCGCAGGAGTTTGGCGGGCCGCCATTTCCGCCTGCCAAACTCGAAATGAGGGCCTCAGTGTTTAGAAGAATTCCGAACCTGTACCATTTCTTTTTAAAATCCAGTATATTCATTCCTAAAGGGCTACTCCCTAACAGAAAGATTTTTTTTTAAGTCCCATCATTATGGTCGAAATATCGGCCTAAGTCACATTATCGACAATGGCTACACCATCAAGGTAAGTTTGTACGGGAAAGTATATCATTGCTATTCTTAACATCACACCTTCCACTCTTGAAAATATTGTGGTAGATGATATTGCGATGCAATATTTTTGTAGGTCAATATCTCATTCATGAAATAGCGCTCCCAACACTGGACACGTTGCTTACTGAGGCCCTGTAGTGTGAACACAGGTAAAACTGGAAATTAAATACAAGTTCTGGATATGAACAAATGAGTCACATCGTTTATGACAAGAAGTCTGTGCAAGAAAACTTGCTTCTAAGTATAACACTGTATTGTTTTACCAATCTGTTTTACTTTGAGAAGCAGATTCAATAGTGTTAATAAAATGGCACTTCATTGCTTTTGTGGAAGATAAAATGATTAATTACTGGTGGGTGACATTTTTATTTGATGTGCTGAATATTTATAGTTTTTACCCTAAGAAATCGATGTTGTTAGTATGGCATTGGAATGACTCACTTGTGAGTTAAATTTCACAGCATCAAGATAACAGTGCCACATATGTAACTGTGCAGCTTATCTTTCACCGCAAGGTGGGTTTTTATCATTGTTTTTCCCTGCTGTATAATGTGCTTTTCATTAATTAATAATTAAGCTTACCTGCCACATTAATTGGTCCTCTATTGCCACATAATTCCAGTGCCTCTTAATATATCGCAAATTCAGTTTAGTTACTGAGGAGGACTCTATGAACCGTACGTTTCTATCCAGTTTCTGAGGGGCCTCAAGAATACTTCCCTTAGTGTGACCCCTGCCCCTGACAAATCCGGAGCCCCCTTTCTAAACTGTCTTTCCATCCTTTCTCTTGCACTCTTACACTCAAGAGTTCCCTTTCCTACAACACCATCACATTCAAACAGCAATGTGCAGCATATACCTGTGTATGTAAAAATGTATATTTTGATTATATGTATATATCTAGATATGTAATATCAACAAAGCGGCTCAGTTTATGTCGCTGCGCTCTGTTAACCGGTGCTCAAACCGAGGGCAAGCCGTACCCTCAATTAATTATTGAAAAAAGAAATGATGGGTAGAGCACTCCACCAAGGATTGTATATGAATTATTTATTAAATGACTGTGAACAAAAGAACAACGCGTTTCGACCAACACGGTCTTTGTCGAGTTCTGAAATCCTACAATCCATTTTCATCTTATTTATAGCTAATCACCTTCTGACCAAAATAATGCATGTTGGGACTGATAGTCCAATTAAACAAAAAGCAGGTTATCTTAACATAACTCATTACATCCTTTTCAATACTCACACTGGTGATTACCTTTATACTTGCAAAATGTATTTTTGCCAAATATTTTTGCAAAATGTTTTTATATAAAGACAAATCATTAAATCAACAAAAATCAAAAATATGTTCAAAATTTTGTATGTATACAAATCGGAATCCAACTAACTTGCTATGTACATTCATAGTTCTCATGTTGACCTCCTCCTTGTGCACTTTAATCAAATCACATGGTATATATATGTTTACTTCACCCTACTAATTACACCATTCAATTATTTACTCAATCAAATCACCATTGAACCTATGCCCTCATATTTTCTTTCCATGATATGTATATTGTGAAATGACCTATGAGTCAATATTTGTAGCACCTCAAAACATTTCTCTCTAATTATTTATATTCCATATTACAATTGTATGTAAAGCTCCTCATCATAATTCATCCCATAAGGGGCCTTCGTTCACATTTGAATTATATATCTAGGCTCCAATTGACGCAACCTTTTAATTCGGTTGCCACCTCTTTCATGGTCTGGAATGTGATCTATCCCATAGTATCTTAAACTTCTCCAATCATTTGATATATGTGTCTGTACATGTTTAGCAGTTGCATATGTGATATCTTTATGGGTTATCGCTCTAATATGTTCAAGTATTCTTTTCTTCAGCATACAGATTGTGCTCCCAATATATTTAAGACCACAGTGGCATTCTATAATATAGATTACAAATTTAGTATTACAAGTGATTTTATGTTTAATTGCCATCAACTGTCCATTTGTAAATGTTATCTTTTTCAAAGACTTGCCTATTTTGCATGCTTTACAACTATTACACTTAGAAAAACCCTTTTGTTCTTCTTCCAGCCAATTGTAATCTTTCCTTGAGGTGAAATGACTTTTAACCACCATGTCTCTAATACTCGGTGCTTTCCTATATGAGAACTGAGGATTGGGTCCTACCAAGGGCCCCAAATCTAAATCCTTCTCAATTATTTTCCAATGTTTTTCAACTATATTCCTAATACATCCACTTTCTTTAGTATATCTCATCGTCATTCTAACTGGATCACCTATTTTTTTTTTTTTTTCTTGAATAAAGTTTCCTCTCGTTTTTTCGATTTAATCAAAATCAAATTTTTCTTTAGCATATTCTCATTGTACCCTCGATTTCTAAATCTTTCATATGTTTCTACACATTTCAGGGATAATTCCTTGTCATTAGAACAAATTCTTCTCATTCTAATAAATTCACCCGTAGGTATACTCCTGATCAAAGATTTAGGATGGAAACTGTGTCCATGCAACACACTGTTGCATGCAGTTTCTTTCCGATATACTGTTGTTTCAATTTTATTGTTCTCTATATAGATGGTAATATCCAGAAAATTAATCAATGTTTTGCTTGTTTCACATTTAAATTTAAGACCTACCTGATTATTGTTTAGAATAGTAAAATATTGCAAACATTCATCTTTAGAACCATTCCATATGACAAAAAGATCATCAATAAAGTGGACCCAAAGTAACACTTTTTCAACAAATTGATCATTGGCTTTTTCCCATGCTATTTCTCTTTCCCACCAACCCATCACCAAGTTGGCATAATTTGGGGAGAGAGAAATGCCCATAGCAGTGCCGCACAATTTGATGAAAAATCTCATGATTAAACATGAAGATATTGTTCTTTAAACACATGTCAATCATGGCTAACAACATATTAGAGTGTTCTAACTCTGAGATGTTACGTTGTTTTAAAAAATATTCACATGCCTTTAATCCCACTTCATGATTAATAGAAGTATAAAGGGAAACTGCATCTATTGTAACCAATAAGTAGTCTTCATGCCAATCCAAGTCCAACAAAATTCTAAGTAAATCTCCAGAGTCCTTAAAATATGAGCTCAATGTTCTAACCATAGGAGCTAAATAAATGTCAACATAATCCAAAACTCTTTCAAATAATGAATCACATGCTGATACGATGGGTCTTCAACATAATTATAAAAAATTGTCAAAAAATCCTTTAAAGAGTATGATGACACATTTACATTCTAAGCTGGATGAATGACACCAACAACTACTACTTAATCGGGAGGAATATATTTATTTGAAAAAAGAAAATCCAACCTTACCGACAATTTATTTTTTACCAAAGATTCATAAATCATTGATATCACCGCCAGGAAGACCCATCGTATCAGTATGTGTAATGATTTGTCTTTATATAAAAACATTTTGCAAAAATATTTGGCAAAAATACATTTTGCAAGTATAAAGGTAATCACCAGTGTGAGTATTGAAAAGGATGTAATGAGTTATGTTAAGATACCCTGCTTTTTGTTTAATTGGACTATCAGTCCCAACATGCATTATTTTGGTCAGAAGGTGATTAGCTATAAATAAGATGAAAATGGATTGTAGGATTTCAGAACTCGACAAAGACCGTGTTGGTCGAAACACGTTGTTCTTTTGTTTACAGTCATTTAATAAATAATTCATATACAATCCTTGGTGGAGTGCTCTACCCTTCGTTTCTTTTTTCAATATCTAGATATGTGTACATCTTTGTACAAACATATATAACTATGTTTTAAAAAAAATATACATACTCTGTATTCCTGCTTAACAAATGTACATATCACTTACAGTTTAGATATATTCATATTCACAGCAAAAAACGCAGGTTGCAGGGACGTAATAGTTAGGTACCTAACCATAGCATCCCTGTAATCTTTGTTTTTTTCAGTGCATATATATATATATATATATATATATGTATATATATATATATATATATATATATATATATATATATATATATATATAGCCAAAAGCTACAGGGATATTATAACTAGGATCAGAATTTACACACACAAAATCATTGAAATTCAGCAGCTATAACTATAGTTTTCTCAAAAACTCTAACTCGTGCCCTAACGTAACTATAACTCGCGTCCCCGCCATGCACAGTTTTCAGATGCATAATTTACTGCAAATGTTGCAATGATATTATCAATGATGTTGTGGAAGATTCAATTACTGATGTAATATGTGGACTGTTGGTGAGGGTGTGAGTTATAGCTACCTTAGGGCGTAGGTTCTTGAGATAACTACTGATTTGGTTTTGTGTGTGTAAATTATGATCCTACCTATAACCTCTGTGTAACCTTTGGTTATTAGTGAATTTCTAAGAATTTTTAAATGCTAATTCCTCACTGTAACGTCCTTGTAACCTTTGTTTTTTCCAGTGAATTTCTGCTTTATTTCAAGTTGTTTGTTTCGAGGTGATGTTTGAGAGAAATGGTTTGGATGATGGGGGAGTTGTCTACATACACATGGCACTGAGAGTTGATGATGACAAGAACATCTTTGGTTAGAGCTGGAGTGTAGGGCATCTGGTTTGGTATCATGCTACACAGTGTCACATCATATGCAAGTTCAGATTAAGTGGGGATGTGTATTTAACCAAAAAGTGCACAATTCTAACCATGTTTCTCTCCTTTATGACACAAGCATGCATTTGTGCAGAATTTGGTTTAGGTAACAAGTTTGGAGGTCCTCTCAGAATCTCACACACCCATCATGAGCATGCTTCTCACAACGCACACTTTTGCCAGAGTGGTACATCTCCGGATATTGTGGCTTTTACGTAGCCACACAACAAAGGCAGCACACAACAACCTGAACTTGTGTGGCCTATGGTCCAAATGGAGGGGAGAGATACTTCGTGTAATTTAATAGGTTCAGACACAGGAGGAGGGATGTTAATAGTGGCAACATGCATCTTCACTACAGCCCATAAACTCTTCACCAACCAAAAAGGACATGCCCTCGCCCCCAGATTGCGCACACTGCCACCCTTCGGAGGAGGCATGCTTGTTCGAGCAAATGTATGCATGCACCATCTCCAAAAAACAAGTGCATCGTCCCAGGGTGCATGCACTCTCTGCGGAGCATATACAAGCTCCCCCAAGTGAGTGTGCACTCTCTGTAGCACATGCACCCTCCTGGAAAGAGTACACACTCTCTGCAGAACATGGGAACCCTAAGATGAGCGAGTGTCATCTACTTTTCAAAATCTGTCACAGAACCTCTAGTATATGACTGCTCCCGATTTCACCTGTTTTAAAATGTTGAAAGCCTAAGTAGGCCCTGCAGCGATTGGGACCTGTTTTCTTTCTTCAAACTGCTCACAATCTTTGCACAGACAATTAATACTATTTATGTGGTTCTTCAAAAAGGCATAGCCTTGCATGCAATCACTTGAAAGAGTGAATATTTAGAACCACCAGAACAAGAACAAGGTTCGAGGCTGTGGGTGAAAGTGCATACCCTGCTGGTGATGGGCACTATTGTCAGGACTCCTCGACCCTGTAGTATTAAATTACCATACGTCCCCTCTCTATAATTTTTATTGAAATATGTCCCCAGGACCTGTCCCACTTGGTGGCTGAAATACAAACAATTGCGAGAGATTCCCCTTGTATCTTTTAATTCTCGCACAGATTTGCAGATCCTCTGCGATTTTTGCCATGAAAATTTAAAAAGAAAATGCTTTTTGGCCCGAGGGGAAGGCGGGTGGGCAGGGGGGTCTCAGAGTGTCCCCAACACCAGGTCTACGGGGTCAGGGTATACCTACTCTGCCCCCTTTTCTTTATTTTTAACTTTTTTTGGGGGGCTTGGCTGAGTCTGAGTCCCAAAATGGCTGTCAAAACGTCCTGATGGAAGTATTGGCATCTAATCAGATCTCATCATGAGATCTGTTGGATACACAGAGGATCTGCATCCCTAGATATCTATATTATTTTTGCTTTATTATTTCCAAAAGTACTTAAAGGATTTACACCAAATTACAAAAAAGAACTCGCCAGTAGGTAATATATATATATATATATATATATATATATATATATACACACATATATATATATAATTTATTTAGGGTATATGGTGGGTTACCTGTGAAATATTTACATTTTTGTTGTAATGGATGCATGGTAAAGATATTGCCTGATAACGGCTGCATTGTAAAGGCTGTTTCCCATCCGGGAGGGCTGGATTCTTGGCACATTTTAAGATTAACTGTTGACTAGGTAAAAGAACTACCTTTACATTGCCTCTATTTACATTTATATCAAGAGGCTATCCTGAAAGTCTGCCATGGATCCTGCTTCCTGGGCTATGCTGGGCACACCTGCTTTGAAATCATTAAATACTGCTAGTTAGTTAAGAACATACTGAATTGGGTGCATGAGGGCTTGGTTGTATATAACGCACTAACCAATTTCAACACATAGGACCCAAAGAGTGCAGCGGTTGCTATTTTAAACATGCATTAGCAAAACCAATAGGTCTTTCTTGTATTATGAGTCCTGATGAAAACACTAAAAACAACCTGCCACACTGAAAAAACAACAGAACAAATAATCACTTTCTGAATAGGCTGTATCTATGAGATAAATCACTTAGGTGGTCATTCCGACCTAGGCGGGCGGCGGTTGCCGCCCGCCCGTCGGAATCCGCCTGAATACCGCCCCGCGGTCAATTGACCGCGAGGGGTATTCTGACTTTCCCGCTGGGCCGGCGGGCGATCTGATTCAGATCGCCCGCCGGCCCAGCGGGAAAGCGCCTTCCACAAGGAAGCCGGCTCGGAATCGAGCCGGCGGAGTGGAAGGCGTGCGACGGGTGCAGCAGCACCCGTCGCGCTTTTCAGTGTCTGCATCGCAGACACTGAAAAGCCTAGTTGGGCCCTGTTAGGGGGCCCCTGCCGTGCCCATGCCATGGGCATGGGCACGGCAGGGGCCCCCAGGGGCCCCGCGACCCCCCCCTACCGCCATCCTGTTCATGGCGGCTTTCCCGCCATGAACAGGATGGCGGTAGGGGGGGTCAGAATCCCCTCGGCGGCGCAGCGAGCTGCGCCGCCTTGGAGGATTCTAAGGGTCAGGGGAAAACCGGCGGGAGACCGCCGGTTTTCCCGTTCTGACCGCGGCCAAAGCGCTGCGGTCAGAATGACCAAGGGAGCACCGCCGGCCTGTCGGCGGTGCTCCCGCCCCCGTTGGCCCTGGCGGTAGGGAACCGCCAGGGTCAGAATGAGGGCCTTAATGTGTGATAATTCAGTGTAATTGTGTGGAATAAAATAGTCCCTCGTGGTTTCCAAATCAAATGCTCAATAGGAGGGGAATGCCACACCAACCATCCAATAGCATAAGATGAAAGCGATATGGTCCTATGCGTGGAGCCAAAGCCCACGCTATGTATGTTTTACAACACTACTAACAATAGGTCAACAGACAACTGTGCTGTACGGCCAGACATAAACAGTCATCCCAGCTTTGTTGTGTTAAAAACACCTTTGGGGAAAAGAAGTCAAAGTGGGGACCATTTCCCAGCTTTCCATTGGACAACATAGGGCATGAATGTTGACACTATGTACAGTACACCAACAATTTCCCACAAGCCGCCCTACAACCCGTAGGTATTTATATCTCGGATGAAAGATGGGGCAGTGTTTTGGTCTAAACACTCTAAACTACCATATAATGAGTCAATAATTTCTAGGATGGAATAGTGTAAATGTACATTTTAATTTACACATTGGTTACATCGCTAAAGGCAATATCAAACGTAAATCAGTGACATTTATTGCTTTCAAGCCTGAGAAGGGACAGGGTATGAATTCTATTTCTTTAAACTCATGTAATGGAATATGACTTGGACAACAAGCATTTGCAAAACCAATTAGTCTCACTTTAGGGACCTATTGGCTTTGACAATGCTTTTTAGCCATTCTGCATAGCAAGGGAGGAGCACATGTGTGACAGAGCAAAACGCAGTGCAGAGGGAGAGAAATACACCAGTGAGATAACTGGGAAATGTGTGCACTCTCATCAACTGCTTATCCCAGAAGAAATAAATATTCTTGAAAAAGCAAGCAGTGGAAGCATATGAGCCAGCCAATCAAAACAGATGGTAAACAGGTTATGCTCCATGGGCGGAAAAAAAACATCAAATTAATAAGCCAGGACACAAATATTAACCAGGCAAATGAGAGTGAAAGGAAAGCCAACCTATGGTAAACAATGAGTGTGTTCCAAGCTCCTGTATGTTCATGGTAAGCCTAGAATATGTCTCCCAACAGACGGGGCATGCGCATGAGCTGTCTACAAGACAAGACCTGATAATGTATATGTATAACTGTGGTATTTGTTGCATGACAAATGTTAGCTATGATTTTCCTTACCTAACGAAATTTCACTTTTTCCAATGGTGGAGGACTTCTGTGGAGTGATTGAAAGTGCTGCACTAACACAGTCAGGCATTTAGTTGGCTGCACATGACAAAATGGCCACTTGTTTGCACCTTATAATACATTTAAGCACTCTGAAAGAGTTAACAAGGAGTACGGTGGAACCGTGGTGTGACTGTCCTTGAACTTTGAGAAAATGAGATACAGCCAATGTAGCACAAGCCATGACCCACTGCTACAGTGAACATCATTACCACCACTGAAATACGGTTGTATGCCAAAAAAATCCAATAACCACTTGTGAACACCGTGCTCTCATGAACTGACACATTTGCACATACACTTCAGACCTACAGGTGCAAATGGCTTTGTGTATCGGGCGCAGAAAGTACCCAGCTTGATTGGTCAACTATGGCTCATGAATATTAGATGGCAGTAGTGATAAGGGACCCTGAAAGATCAATATTAAGAAGTAGACAATTTTGATTATCATAATTATTATAATTTATTCAGTGGTAGAAGGAAACACTCAGAGACAAGAAGAGAAGCATCTAGTTGAAGGGCATTCTTTCCATTGCTTAGCTTAGTGATGTCTGTGAAAGTGCATCAAGAAAAAAAAAGAATAAAAAAAAATATAAAGAAAAGCACAGGCTAAGAAAATAAGTAATACCGAATGATCTGGAGGATGTTTCTTCAGAACTGGAGATGTGCAGGTCAGCCCATTGATGGATGCCATCTTCCTCACTCATGACATTTGTAGTTCAGCTCCTCTTGATCATTTGTTGCAAGGATTAAGGGGCATAGTTATACTTGGTTTGCGCCGTTTTAGTGTTATTTATTTTTATGCTAAAGCGGCGCAAAGTTAACTTCATATTTATATTTTGACGCTAGACCAGTCTAGTTTCAAAATCTAGGGGATAGTGCCATATTGTGGATGCGGCAAACTATCTTGTGCTAATTAGATGCAAGTTAGGATTTCCCAACCACAATATCA
Source organism: Pleurodeles waltl (assembly GCF_031143425.1). Lineage (NCBI taxonomy): Eukaryota > Metazoa > Chordata > Amphibia > Caudata > Salamandridae > Pleurodeles > Pleurodeles waltl. Next base: position 1,651,033,638 of record NC_090445.1, on the reverse strand, counting down.
CGCTAACCCCCAGTGCCTTATTTATACTCTGGCACAAAAATGATGCGCACGGAATAGTCGGACCCAAATCATGGTGCTAAGCCTGCTTAGCGCCATTATTTAATGCCTGGGTCTGAAAAGGCGTTAGGGGACCAGTGGACCTATTTCCATGGCTAAACACCATGGAATGGGCCCACAGATGCCCAACCTCTGCTCCAGGAACACCCTACCCACACCAGAGGGACACCATAGGATAGGGGATCCCCTCCAGGGTAAGTACAGGTAAGTATTTTATTTTTGTATTCATTTTGTTTTGTGCCATTGGGAGCCCCTTACATGGGCCCCCCAGTCTAGCACTGGGTATTATGGCCTTGCCCAGGGGACACTGGTCCCCAGGGTATCCATTGGGGTGGTGGGCATGACTCCTGTCTTTACTAAGACAGAAGTCATTGTTGGGTGCTAGCGTCAGAAAATGACGCTAGGCTGGTTAGTGGCATATTTCTTGCCGCTAACCTGCCTAGCGTCATTTCTGTCCCACAAGTGCCTTCTCCCCTACCACCATCCACCGCGCTAGTGTCTTTTTCTTAGACGCAAGCCTGTCCTTTGCACCACCGTGCACCATTTCATAAATATGGCACCCCGCTGGCGCTTTGGTATGGTACTAGCAGGTGATATGGATTTTGATGCAAGACTGCGCTAACGCAGTCTTGCGTCAAAATCCATAAATATGGGGCTAAATCTTTCCCTGTGCTTGTATGGTGGTGATTTTAGTCTGCTGTTGAACATCAATGTGTAGCTTATCTAGGGTTACAATTCTGAGCTCAACTCTGGAGTTAGCATACTAGTGGAAAACTACCAACGCCTTTAACATGAATCCATCTAAAACTGAATCCTTGTGGAGAAAGAGGCTTATTTATGAACTTTTTGTGATGCTCCAGCGGCGCAAACTACAAAATCATATCTACGAGACCTAGCCACTTTGCTTGTCTTTGAATGGCCTCATAACTATGGAGTAAGGCAAAGCAGCGCAAATCATTGGGTTGCCTTACTCTGCATTCAGGAGATATTCTATGGGCATTGCGGTGGGTGTTCCCTCGCAACACCCATGGATTTTGATGCTTCCCTAGATTTACAAAACCATGTAAACCTGGGGATGTGCCAAAGCCTTATACTTCCCAAGGTTGAGGTGTAACGAGGAGATGTGATTTTATTTCTCCTAGTTTTTTTCCTCTTCCCATGTGTGCAGCACACATAAAAAGAGGAAAACGCCTGTCAGGATTGTTTATGTGCAGGAAGGTGCCCCTTTCTGCACAAAAACAATCCTGATGACAACACAGGCTCCCTTGCACCACGGTGCAAGGGTGCTTGCATTGGCGCTAGGCTGCTGAAATGGCGCCAGCGCAGGGGGAAAAAAAAAGAACGCACCGTAATGCATGAATACAGTGCATTCCTTCCGTTACATTTTGATTTGTTGTGTTGCCCTACACCAGTGTTCTGCAAAGTCGGTCCCGGAGAGCCGGGTCCATGCCAGGTTTTTAGCATATCCACATTTAGAAAAATTTAGATTTCTGAAACATATTTTTTCTAAATGCGGATATGCTAAAAACCTGGCATGGATCCGGCTCTCCAGGACCGACTTTGCAGAACCCTGCCCTACACCAAATCTCCATGAATGAGGACCAAAGTGTTTAGCGAGCTACTCAGACAGCCTTTTGGCCACAGTCTATGGGCACTGTGTCATCCATGAAAAGTTAGGACTTTGGATGCAGCTCTTTCCCAAATCTCACAGATATTGACTGTGAAAAAGTTTGTGTTTTTAATGTAACATTTTTCTGGCACATTTTGCTGTTCTTAAATGTGTCACTTATGGCCATGGAAGTCAATGTCATTCTCCACTCTGGAATGGATGATTGCAACCTTATTTATGCAGGTCTTCCTGCTTAGGCATTCTTACACTAAACATGTCCAAAATGCAGTAACTTATGTCTGTTTTGGCTTCAAGAACTTTGAAAGTGTTGCTGTTAGGATTAAATACCGCACTCTCTCCCACTACATGAAATTATTTTTATTCAAACCACATTTCATGCTCCAGATGTTCTATCTAAATTTCCCAAGCTTTTTGCAAATGTTGTTCACCACACTTCTTCAAAAATCAATCTTCACTTCAATACCATGACACTTTTCTCACTTCCTACATTTAGGGCCATATTTATATTTTTTGACGCAAAACTGTGCTAACGCAGTTTTGCGTCAAAAAAACTAGCGCCGGCTAACGCCATTCTGAAGCACCATGCGGGCGCCGTATTTAATCAATGACGTTAGCCGGCGTTAGCCGCCGGCGCTGCCTGGTGTGCGTGGAAAAAAACGACGTACACCAGGCAGCACCGGCGTAGGGGGATATGGAGCTTGGGCGCCAAAAAATGGGGCAAATTTTTCGCCTCAACCCGATTTGCGCCATTTTTTCCGACTCCCAACCCCCATAGAAATGACTCCTGTCTTAGCAAAGACAGGAGTCATGCCCCCTTGCCCAATGGCCATGCCCAGGGGACTTCTGTCCCCTGGGCATGGTCATTGGGCATAGTGGCATGTAGGGGGGCACAAATTAGGCCCCCCTATGCCACAAAAAAAAAAAAAAAAAAGTACCTACCGGAACTTACCTTAATGTCCCTGGGATGGGTCCCTCCAGCCTTGGGTGTCCTCCTGGGGTGGGCAAGGGTGACAGGGGGTGTCCCTGGGGGCATGGGAGGGCACCTCTGGGCTCCTTCCGAGCCCACAGGTCCCTTAACGCCTGCCTTGTCCAGGCGCTAAAAAATGGCACAAAAGCGGCCATACGTCATTTTTTTTGACCCGCCCACTCCCGGGCGTGAATTTTGCTCGGGAGTGTAAATACGGCGCACATGCCTCGGAGTCAATTTTTTAGATGGGAACGCCTACCTTGCATATCATTAACGCAAAGTAGGTGTCCACGCTAAAAAATGACGCAAACTCCATGGACTTTGGCGCTAGACGCGTCTAACGCCAAAGTATAAATATGGAGTTAGTTTTGCGTCGGAATTGCGTCAAAAAAAAAACGACGCAATTCCGGCGCAAACAGAGTATAAATATGCCCCTTAGATTGAGTAGAGCTGTGAAAGATCATTTTTGGTGGAACTCCAGCTTAAAATGGACAAAAATCTATTGTTGTGTCAGAGGAAACTAAAGACGTCTGTTTGATAAACCTTTAGCATACACAGCATGCAGGCTTGTATTCCCATACAAATCTAATCCTAGAACTACAAGAGACCTTCCCCGAAGGTCGAATGTTGCCTCTTTATAAATGTTAAATTAGATAGATTGCTAATGTACATAGAAAAGCACCATTTGCCAATACGTTCCCACATCTCATCCTGCCCATGCAGCACCTGACTCAGCCCTCACCCGACCTCTAGTTTTACATTCTTGGTGACATTTACTAATACATAGGTAATGGCCACAAGTCAGTACGTAGTTGTATTTCTGTGACGCTGTCAATGAAAGTGAATAACAAATGGAGGAGCGAGTTTTAGCCAGAGGCTATGTCGACTTGAGCGCTTGTCATAGGACTGTAATATAACACTTAAGCATTATTGCCTGCACCCGCAAGCGAAACCAGCTATTAATTACCCTGCCCTGGAATAATGGGCCTTAGGTGGTTGTGAAGGCCCATAATCAAAGTGGGATATTAAGAGCTGGCATTGCTCTGAAGGCATATGCAATAAGGCTATTACTGCCCCCATCAAAAAATATGGAGCACAATGGGAGCAGCAGGTATTTCATAGCTAAAAGTTAGGAAACAAGCACTTGCAAAGCCAATAGGCTTTGTGTATACAAGATTAGTTAGCTGTGTCAGTTTTAGTTTTTTTAACCATGTTGCACAGCAACACTGCTGAAAGTAAAAAAAAAATGATTAAACACACATTGATGGAGCCAAATAGCTCTTGCGTTTTTTGAAACAGGAGGAGTGCGGGTGGGACATAGCAACCAACAATGGGTGGAAGGTGTGTGGGAGGGGATGGTTTTGGGTGTCACCTCAATCCCAGCGCGAGCAGCGGAAGGACACTAATAACAAAAGCAATCAGTACTCGTTCCATGCTTCATGGAAGGTAGAGCAAATGAATAGAAAGTGAGACCAGCTAGCGCTGACCACTCATCAAATAAGAGTGATGATGAAGCCAACAAATAGTAAGTAATGGGCGGGCTCTGAGCCAATTGTATGTTCTATGTAAATAAAACGTCTTGGAATCTACAACACATTTGTTATCTCAGGTGAAACCTAAAAGTGGCTCTTTCTCCCGCAGTTCACCCTCTTCAGAAGCTGCTGCAGCGGTTGTCTGGGCTTCTTCCTTTGATTTTGGTACATCCTGCTTCAGTTGTAGAGAATGCTGTACTGACATTCTCACTCTTTCTAGAATGTTGGAAGTGTAAGAGGATGCTAATGTCAGTTGGCTGGCAGCTCCTTCCTGATGAAGTTACACTAATAAACCATCTCACCTACTTGTTGGCGGTATGAATGATTTTTCCTTAGTGGACATTTCATTGATGACGAGTAACCCCAACGAGGAGTGTAATGTCCTCTCTGCTTCAAGAGGAAACCATCTGTATTTTCAGGGGCCAACAACTTTGGCTGCAGAAGACTGAAGTATTGACTTCTGTTCCAGGCAGGTAGATGTCAATGTTCCAATTCATCAAGCCAATCCCTGAGCCCTTAACTTCTTGACTGTAGGTATTGGGGAAGATCCGATGTTTTAGTTGCTCAGGCCGAGATTACCATTAGGGGCCTGCACATGACCACCTGTGCATTGACTGTACGGAAGTCATCACATGGCTGTTTTCTGGTTGCCTGGATAAGCAATGCAACCCTGCATGTGATCGTGAATGATCTGGGCTGTATTTATGGTTACCAAGCAAGGCGTACTACAGCTATGCATTAGTAATTCAACGTGCAGTGGCATTGTAAAGTTGTTTTCTCATGCATTGATGGTGGTGTGAAGTTCTCCTCCGAGGATCATCATTAATTTTAAAACAGAAGGATATAATTACATCTGAAGCAAAGAACTTTGTGTGTAGAGAGGAAAAATAAGTCATAAACTGTTAAATAAAGTTTTAACATACATTTTCTGTCTTGATAGCCAGCATGGAAGGTATGATTGCACCATTACCTTTCCTAAACACGCCTGGTGAATTTGTAACAAAGTGGAAGGATTGGAAGGAAGGTTTTGAAGCCTAGGTAGACATATGGAGACATATATACTGCTTCACGTAAGTTGGCAATGCTCAAGCATCATTTGGGAACCTAGAGACGATGAGTTCTCAAATATCATCCACCACTTTTTGGAGTGGATAGTGAAGAACCAAACTACACTGGCTATGGGGTGCTTATGCAAAAAATGGACATCAATTACACAAGAAGCGGAATGAAGTAGTGGAATCAAAGGCTTAAGCTTCTTAAAAGAAGCCAACAAGCAGGCGAGTCAGTGAATTTCATGGCTGCTTTAAAACAATTGGCATCTACTTGGAACTGTAAGAGGTTTTAATACAAGATGTGAGATCAGTTGGTGAAAAAACGAATCAACAAGAAAATGCTGAAAAAGAATTGAATGCTGAGGCTTCTATTTTGCAGAAATCAATTGAGAATGTAAAGAGAGCAGAAAACACAGATGAAGGGTTTAAAGAAATGGCAACTATTGATGCAGATGTACAAGGGACAATCAAGGGATTTTATCGCTTCCATTGGTGATGAAAGCACTACTAGCTAAGAGTTTTTGTTACAAATTAGTGAAAGTGGGACTTCCAATGATAAAAGTACAGGTTATTGCTGGTTCTCACTCACTACACTTTAATGAGAGGAGTGTCTTGCTAAATTCCCTAACCGTGCTCTGAGTCCACCTGGCATTAGGTCAGACGCTTATGGCAACAAGACAATTTATTTGTTGGGATATTTTGAAGAATTATTACTGTCCCTGAGCATAAAGATATCATCTGAAGTATACATTGCTAAGGATTGATACATTTGGATCCTAATAATCCAAACCACGCTTTGGGAGCAGAGACAAATGAATGAATGATGATGATAATTGGGAAACCAGATTTCCAGCCGTCTTTGAGAAAGATTTAGGTTTTCTCAAAGGATTTTCACATAAAATTGTGTTGAAGGATGGGATGACTTCTAAACTGCATAAAGGATGTTTGTGCCTTCTGTAATGAGAGGACCTTTGAGAAAGAAATTACAGAGGTTGTGTGATAAAACATCATAGAGGAACCTGAGGAATGAGGATGGTTAGCTCCTGTTGTAGCCCAGAAGGGTAATGGAGACTGCAGAATACCTGTGGATCTCCAGTACTTGAATGTAGCAATTTAAGTGGGTAGAAATCCTCTACCCTCTCTGCATTTGTCAGCAGCATATCCTCAAATATCTTTGTATCAGGAATCCAGGCCATTGCCATCCTTCATTACCCCTGAAGGAGCATATTGATTTGTGCATATGCCTTTTGCTTCGGCTTTGGCTGCTTTCCAAAGAGCAATGCATCAACTTTTCTGTGGGTAACAAATGTAACGTACTTTCAGGATGACATCCTAGTATTCTGTGGGGGAGGGGGGAAAAGAGGTATAAGTCAAGGTTTTGAACACTGTGTAGAGTATTCTAAGAAAGAGTGGTTTAAATATCGGATTGGACAAGTGTAAGATTGAAATGGAAGAAGTAGAATATCTAGGGCATTGGTTAGATGAAAATGGTGTGTCACCCAAAATCAAATTATTAAAGGTCATTGAAGAAGCTCTATCCCTCCAGCGGGGGTACCAGCTAGAATCTTTTTTTGGAGTAGCAAATTAGTACTCTTACTTTAAGTGCATGAGAAAATTGATGTTGAAAAACACTAAATTTGAATGTTGTGAGTGAAAGTGAATTTGATCAGTTGAAGAAGAGCTTAGCAACCGCTCCTTCTTGGAAGCCATTTGACATGCATGACAACATTAATATCAGTGTACATGCTAGCAATGTAGGCTTGGGTGCCATACAAGGACTGAAAAGAAGTTACAACAGCTTACGCATCCAGATCTTTGAGGGCTGTAGAAGTAGCTTATTCCACCTTTGAGAGGGAGGCACAAGCATGTTGTGTGCAAACCATTTAAGTAGATTTGAATGGAGTACTGAATTTGTTATTCACACACAACATCATCCCTTTGTTGAGGTTTTTACCATGATGGGTGCCAGTAGAGCCTCTGCCAAAATATCTCGCTGGGTGATGAGAATGGTGGATTATAATTACAGGATGGAGTACGTGCCAGGCAAGACAAATGTTTTGGCGGACTGTCTGTTGTGGTTGCCTGCTACGGAATGCTGAGGGAGTAACTCGAGTGAAGAAAAAGGGTTGGTGGCTTGCATGAACGAGGTTACTGAAGGATGCATCTCACATGAAGATTGGGTGAGAGCAGTGAGAAAAAATGTGGTGTTTCAAGAAATGATAAAAGCAAATGTCACAGGGATGGCCCAGGAAAAGTGTGGCTTCTGATTTTGCTGAACGTTGCTGTAATATAAGCACATGGTTGGGTACATGTTGTTAAGAGGTGAGCTGTTGCTAGTGTCTGAGATTTTCAAAGGTCGCATTTCGAAATAGGCACATGAAGTCCACATTAGGATGAGTGCTACAAAGAGTAGGGTGAGAGATAAGGTTTGGTGGGCAATACTGGACCAAGAAGTGGAGAGACGCATAAGAGAGTGTGTACCAAGTCCAACCATCTGGGGAAACTGATAAAATGGATGCCCCTTGGAAAAAGATTAGGTAGGCCATTTTAGGGCCATACAATGTGTTATGAACGTGTCCCAGATATGTGGTATTGTGGACTATCATTCTATACGGTCAGAACTTAAATTCCCTAACCAAGTAACCACCAAAGATGTAATTAAGTTCCTTGTGGAAGTGTGGGAGAGAGAGGGAATACCTGAGATCATAAAGACATGCAACGCTGTTTGTTTGCCAAGTGAAACATTTTGTTTTAAATGTGAATGGGGCTGAGCAGATTCGAGCATCAGTACATTACCCAATGGACTGGTGGAAAGATAGAGTAGAACAGTCAAGGAAGGTTTGCAGTTATATGTCAAGGTGGACAATGGAGAAATGCTGGAAGGAAGTCGGTGTGGGCGTATTGAACTGTACCTTATAGTGCTACCGGAACAACATGAGAGGAAGGATGTCCAGGATGCTGTTACCAAAGGGTGTGAAACATGTTTGTAAATCAGTGGACTTTTCAGAAGCCCAATAAACCCCCAAAAATAGAAACTTTTTTATTGTTTTCTACTGGCAGGGTCATTTTAAAAAGTGCCAAATCCTTTCAGCCCGACAGTGATTGTGAAAATTATGTCTAAAATGAACATTTCTTAAAGCAAAATTCCACTGAAATGAAAAGTCAGTCCTGCCAAACTTTTTACAGACTATCCCTCTCTATCTATTAGAAGCATTTTTCAACTTCCAATGAACATTGGTCCAGCGTGTAGCCTTTTCATCATTAACTATTGCTTCCTTAGCAAACAAAAAACAGCAAACCAGATTGGGGCATAACTATATACTTTTCACCTAATGGGTCGGCTAAGGGATTATCTCAATTGTGATAACGCGTCCAGCCCTTGTAAATTACCTGTACCTGGACACGTTGGAGGTCGGTGAATCTTTTAACCGAGTCGGGCTCTCCTCATCCTAAAATAGCCGAGTCACTCAGATCAATAATCAATAACTATTGTAATCGGTAATCAATACTCAATTAATAGATCAATATAGCACATCAGAAATCAATAACAGTTGGTATTTCGGCGCACCATGACCTTTCAGTCATGAATAACCACACCAGTTTATTAAAAGTTAGTGAATTTATTTCCCTATATTAACAAAGCTAACACGATGTATATAAGTCTCAAAACCAAATGATATATGTATATGAACATTGCAAGCTGTCCATAACGGCGGAAGAAACACAATCTACGCAAAATCTGGATGATGGTACACTCAGTTATAGCTATGCAAATCACTAATATGACTAACTGTATTTGACTAATTTCATACATTGGTCAGCATAACAAGATTTCAATTTAGCATGGTACATTGAATGAATACCTCGACTAACCTCTAATTAGCATTGGCATGTGGGGCTTCATGCAAAACGAATTTAGTCAACACAAATTTGGAAAACTTCTAGCTAGGACCCTATCAAAATAGCAGTTGGTACCTAAAAGGAAAAACACAATGCATAATACATTTATCCTTTCATATTTACCAAATACAATCAGCATTCAAGAAAAGTCTTCGTCCTTCAGGTACCAGTTGATCAGCATGGGGCAAGTTTCAAGGGGGCAAAGTTAAGGGCAAGCTTCCTTGCAACGGCAAGGAGAATGGGGCAAAGTTACTGCATGGGCAAGACGGGGCAAATCAAAGTTAAAGTCTCTAGGGTGAGAATTCTTAAAGTCTCTTTCTCTCAGATAGAGAAAGGGCATCAGGGTGTCGTCCAAAATGGAGTCTGGCATCAGGCTTCAAACTGGCATTGAGGAAAATGGCTGACTTCTCTTTGTCCAGTGGGTTTAAGTAAGAAACATTCCAAATTCTGCAGGGTCTTCCATTGGAGGGTTCATAGGTTGGCTTCAAATTGTCCAATCAAAATTGTCTTTTACTAGTGCTCATTTATGCATACACTGTCCTTGGAGCCTTGGAACACAAATTGTTACATGGTTTGCCAATTATTTTACTATCTGTACCTTCATTGTCCGCACCTGCAGACTGATCTTGTATCAAAGGGGATGAAACCGGCCTAGTACGAAACCTTGGAGATAAGTGTATCAGTCAGCTCTACTGGAAAAATACAACTTCAAGCAAGAATATATGTTTCATTAGTTCAAGGAAAAACCACGCAGTTAGAATTTGAGACCAGGCAACTAGGCCAAAGCCTGTACTAAATTTAAGCTAAGCAAAACAGTTTTCAAACAAGAAATCATGGCATACATTCGCAATTATGACGGATTACTCCATTTTCAATACTTCATGATTAATAAAGCTTGTTTACAATGATGGCGAACTACCCCGAGGGCACAATTTCCCTCGTACATTATTTTCTTTACTAAAATCACACTTCATTATATGTTTTGATTACACAATATGTATGAATATATGTCGGACCTTCTTTTTCTGCGTCATCAATCCCTCCTGTGATGACTAATTATGTCATCACATCAAATCTACCCACAAAATTTATTCCATTAAAATTCTGTATAGTAATTTGGCACTTCAGTCAATTCCCTTTTCCTTTTAGTCCCTTTTGATTTTTCTCTATATATTTTTACCATTTTGTTCTCTATTTTCTCTTCTCTCTTCCTTTTGTTCCTTGCTTTTAACATTTTGATAGCTTTCCATATTCCCCAAGAGCCTAATAGACAAATTAATATTATTAATATTCCCTTTACTATTTTTAGTAACAATCTGTTCCAAACGTTGCTGAGCCAATTTCCCACAGAAGCAAATCCTTTTCCAACTTTCTCCCAAACTCCGGGTTCTTTCAATTCCTTTAAATCTATATCTTCTTTAGTTAAATTTGTAAGCATCGTTCTAATTTTTCCACTGCTGTCTGGTATATATGTACAACATTGACGTGTACCAAGCATTTTGCAAACGCCGCCATCCTTTGCTAAAAGAATGTCTAAGGCAAGCCGATTTTGAAGAGTCATAGCTCTTTCTGCAGCAAGTTCAGCATCCATCAGGATTATAGCTCCTGAAAACTTTGTCAGCATGTTATCCACAATAGTAGACAACTTTCGTATTTTAATTTAATTCAATATGACTCCCACTGAAGGAATCAATGCTCCAAATATATCTCCTACCACACCAGAAGCTGTCTCTCTTTTCTGAACATGATGTGATTCAGACAGCCTTGGAAATTTCTTTAAGTCGTCTAGTTGGTAAATCTTTGGGAACACTATTCCCAAATAACATCTCCCATACCATTCTTTAGGAAGACGATAATAGGCGTTGAGTCCACAAATATAATATATTCCAGGAATAACTGGGTCTTGTCCATTCAGCATGAACGTCCACTTAGGTTTAAATGCATACGTGTGTTTGCATTCACTCGTTCCCACAAAAACTGTGTCATAATATGATTCAGCTCTATATATACAAAATTTCCCTACGTGCATTGTATCTAAAGCTATTTTCCCTTGTGTCTTTATTGCGGCAAACGCATAACTATCTACAGACGTTCTTTTGTGTAATTCCCCCTCTAATTTCTCATTCCTCCTATCATCAGTGCGGTCTAAAAAATTAATTTCTACTGGTGAAAGCAAGCATGTAAGGTGAATATGTGACAGAACAACTAGGTCCTAAACAACTATAGCCTAAACCACTACTGCTAAACAACTAAAAAGTCTCTACAACTAAGTACTGAACAACTACTGTCTGAACAACTACTGTGTCTGAATAACAATTGCCTGAACAACTAATATATATATATATTCTAAACAACTAATAAACCATAAAAACCAAAAGGAAAACCTTACCTTAAAATTAGTTGTTCAGGCAATTGTTATTCAGACACAGTAGTTGTTCAGACAGTAGTTGTTCAGTACTTAGTTGTAGAGACTTTTTAGTTGTTTAGCAGTAGTGGTTCAGGCAAGTAGTGTTTTAGACCTAGTTGTTCAGGATGTTTCCCATGTAAGGCTCTCTCTATGTGCGTGAGCTGTGTGAAAAGGTGACATTGGTTCGAAGAATTCCCTCATTAATTTGGCATACCAATCTCTAGCTATTTTAATCAGGTGCCCTATTATGGGGACATATGCAAAAGTAACATCATAATTAGTGTAGAAATAATTAATATTCTTTTGATCGTAAAATCTGGACGCTATAATACTACATGTAATTCCATATGTAAGAGGCATGCTGTGATATGTTACCCCTTCCACCACTGAGGTAGGTATTTGTGTACACACATAACAATCTTTCGCATCCATGGTCTCAACATACTCACTCAGCAAGCGATAGAAAACGTTAGATGAAAGTTCCTTTTTATCATGCAAGTGTCTCTCGTCTTGTTCGAGTCTTTTCAGTGCTGTTAGTTCAGTAACGATAGTAGGTTTAGAAGTAGTAGCATCATTCGTCTCATTCTCATTCTTCCCATGCATTCCAAGAACTATTGCTACGATGATTAGTACGCATGCAGTTATTAAACCTATACACATGTATTTACAACACTTCATTTTACGCCCCTGTGTAGTGAAACTAGTCATGATCTGTATAGAATCAGAGAGTTGAAGACACCTTATCAAAGCGGTTTTGCAGGTATTTATTAAGCTGAACGAGTTCAATGTTCACACAGTTTTCTTTAGCAGCTTTTGTCTCTCATCGGTTAGCAGCGTTGTCTCAAAATCGGTTTCAAAGTCAATCAAGTTAGCAATGTCTTAGCCGGTTGAAAGTCAATCAGGTGGTCAATGTTTTCAATCGACAGAGTCCATTAAGTTTTTATTTCCAAAATGAAGTTCTGCCTCTTCGTTCTCAAGACTGAGGGATACGAATTTGTCTGACCAATCGTTATTGGCTACGTATGCCCACTCCGGACCGGAATACCTTCTGCTCGGTATCCTTTTTCTTTTCAATTTTGCATCTCTCTTTGATTCTTTCTCACTGGTACTTTCCTCTTTGGCCAAGTCCTTTTCTTCACTTGGTGCCGGTGCTACGACAGACACTTCCTTTCTTTTCTCTTTGACTTTTGGCCCTTCACTGTCGTTCAACGTCTCTCTTATTCTTAGTTTTACTGGCGATATGCTTTGTCTTCGTTTTGCACTAGGTCCACTTGATGGACCTGCAACCTCTTCCGAAGAAGTTTGAACAGTTTCGCTCTGTTCTGTTTCGTCTTCTCCCTCTGGGAAGTCAATCAGGTCCTCCTGTTCTTTTCTTATATCGTCTGCTTCTGGGAAAGCCCTCCTCTGATCAGGCTCTCCTGCTTCTTCACCTGTTTCGAGCCCTTTGTCATCGTTATTTTCTTCAGGCTCTTTGTCACTTTCAGCTGCTTCAGGCTCTTTGTTACCTTCAGCTGCCTCGTCGCTTTCTGAGGCTCCTACTTGGTCTTCCCCAAGTGAATCAGTTGCTTCGTCCTCAGAGAATATTTCTCCCTCCTCTATTTCTGCCTGTTCGCTTCTAGTTCTTTTTCGCTCTGTCTCAGCGCTTGGCACTTTGTTATCAGGTACTGGTAACTTCAGTGCTTCTACTTCCTCATCTGTGGGACACAATACTCTCTTTGTGTGACTGGCGTGAATCCAGTTGGGAACTCCCGCACACTTCACAGCGGTGGTAGTTGTCAGAATCACTTGAAAAGGTCCTTTCCAACGGGGTTCCAAACACGACTTCCTCGCGTGCTTCTTTATCACGACCCAGTCACCTGCTTTCAGAGCGTGTTCTGGACCTTGGATCGGTGGCAAGGTGGTTGCCTCCACCTGGTGAGAGAAAGAGCGAACCACATCAGCTGGACCTTTGCAGTAGTCTAACACCATATCATCTGTAATATTCAAAAGCGCATTTGCAGGAACTGCTGGAAGTCTCATAGCTCTGCCCATGAGGATCTCATGTGGGGACAGTCCAGTCTTTCTGTCAGGGGTGTTTCTCATTGACATTAGCACCAAAGGCAATGCGTCAGGCCATTTCAAGTTTGTTGATGCGCATATTTTCGCCATTCTTGATTTCAATGTGCCATTCATTTGCTCCACTAGACCTGATGCTTCAGGGCGGTAGCTACAATGCAGTTTTTGCTCAGTGTTTAGTGCTGCACAAAGTAATTTTATTACTTCGTTATTGAAGTGACTTCCCCTATCTGATTCTAAAGAGATCGGGAATCCGAAACGTGGTATTAGTTCTCTCAAGAGTAGTTTTGCGACTGTGAGACTGTCATTTCTACATGTAGGGTATGCTTCAATCCAGTGACTAAAAATGCACACAACCACCAACACATACTTCAAGCCTCCATGCACAGGCATCTCAATGAAGTCCATTTGCATCCTGCTGAAGGGACCCCCTGCTCTTCCAATGTGGCTCAAATTTACTACAGTTCCCTTCCCTGCGTTCATCTGTTGGCAAATGATGCAACGATGGCAAACCGCTTCAGCAACTTGACGGAATTTGGGGTTAAACCAATCAGTTTTAAACAATCTAATCATGGCATCCCTCCCAAGATGAGCTTGTCCATGGTAAAATCTTGCTATCTGTGTCAAAAGGCTGTTTGGAAGAACAAATTTCCCTTCACTTGAAACCCATATATCATCTAGCCTCTTTACACATTGTGATTTGGTCCATGAGAGTTTCTCATCCTTACTGACATCATTCTGTAAGGATTTCAATTCGTCCATTGTATCTATAACCTTTAGAGCAAATATTTCACTTGGTTCAAGTTCTGGTTCACTTATCAAATTCCATTCATCACTGAGCAATATACAGTTCAATGCGCAAAACCTTGCGACTTGATCCGCATATCCATTTCCCAGAGAAACATAGTCTTGTCCCTTCGAGTGTGCACTGCATTTTACCACTGCTACCTCTCCTGGTAATTGGATGGCATGTAACAATTCTCTTATTCTTTCACCATTTTTCACTGGTGATCCTGAAGAGGTCATGAAGCCTCTCTGTGACCACAACTGTCCAAAATCATGCACTATTCCGAATCCGTACTGACTGTCAGTGTAAATGGTAACTTTCATTAATGCGGAAAGTTGGCAAGCTCTAGTAAGGGCTACCAATTCTGCTACTTGTGCAGAGTAGACTCCTTGAAGCCAAGATGCTTCCAGAACACCTGTTACAGTACATACAGCATATCCTGCCTTCAATATTCCCAATGCATCTCTTAAACATGAACCATCAACAAAAATGATTTGATCGTTTTCTTCCAATTGGGTGTCTTTGATATCAGGTCTTGGTTTGGTGCAAAATTCAGTCACTTGAAGACAGTCGTGCTCGATGTCTTCAGCGTTCTCAATTTCGGCATTTTCAGTGGGAAACAATGTTGCTGGATTCAACGTAGTGCACCGTTTCAGCTGCACATTAGGTGATCCCAGAATTATTGTTTCATACCTTGTGAGTCTAGCACCAGTCATGTGCTGTGTTCGGGAACGCGTCAAAAGTATCTCGACTGAGTGAGGAACCATGACTGTTAAAGGGTGTCCCATCACTATTACTTCACTCTGAGTGAGGCCGATACCAACTGCTGCTACGGCACGCAAGCACCCTGGCAGGGCTGCTGCACCTGGATCCAAAGTAGCTGAAAAATATGCTACTGGTCTGTTTACGCCACCATGGGCTTGGGACAAGACAGACAAGGAACATGCATCGCGTTCATGACAAAACAATGTGAAAGGCTTTGTGTAGTCAGGCATACCTAAAGCTGGAGCCCTGCACATGCATTCTTTCAATTCAATAAAAGCATCCATCTCATCTCCTTTCAGCTCTATTTCATCCAATGCATCTTTCTGAGTCAATTTCAGCAGAGGTTTTGCTAGAGTTGAGAAGTTGGGAATCCATTGGCGACAGTAACTCACCATTCCCAAAAACTTCCTCACCTCCCTCCTCGTCTTTGGGGGACTCATTTGAAGTACACTTGTTATTCTTTCCTTCATTATTCTACGTGACGCTTTCTCTATTTGGTAACCCAAATATTTCACTTTCTTCTGACAGAATTGTGATTTTGAAGGGGACACCTTATGTCCATTCCTTCCCAAATGGTTCAGTAGGGCAATGGTGTCAGCTGTGCAGTCACTCTCTGTCTTGGACGCGATCAATAAGTCGTCAATGTACTGTACTAGGGTTGACTCGAATGGCAACTCCAGTGCTTCCAAATCTTTCTTTAGAATCTGATTGAAGATTGACGGTGACTCCGAAAACCCTTGAGGAATTCGACACCAACTGTAAACTCTGTCTAGGAATTTGAAACAAAAGAGAAACTGGCTGTCCTCATGAAGAGGTACAGAAAAGAACGCTTGTGATAAGTCGATAACTGAGAACCATTCAGCATCACAGGGAATTTGAAGCATTATCACAGCTGGATTCGGTACTACAGGACAACATTTTACTATTATGTCATTTATTTTCCTCAAATCCTGAACAATTCGGACCTTTCCACTCGGTTTTATTAGTCCCATGATTGGTGAATTACATGGACTGCTTAACACCTCTTTCAGTACTCCCTGTTTCACAAACTCATCAATGAGTTGGGCAACTTTTATGAGGGTGTCTTGTGCCATGTGGTACTGTGGGGTCTGGGGAAAGATTACATTGGGTTTTACAGTCACTTTCACTGGTTCCACTCCTTTCACCAATCCCACCTCTTTCTCTTTCATGTCCCACACTTCCTTTCCGACTGTTTCTTGTAACTCAGCAGGAATGTCTGCCTCAGTGACCATTGGATAAAGTGTAATCAGGGGATACTCTTCATCGACAGTTTCCACTTCATCCCCTCCTACACTGTCCTCTTCTTCCCCATCGCTACTCGTCTGAATTTTAATCCCATCATTTGAACACATAATTGAACATCCCAATTTGCACAATAGGTCTCTCCCTAACAGTGATATCGGGCTTGAGTCACACACCACAAATTTATGTGACCCTCGGTAGTTGCCAATTCTGACTTGTACTGGGTCTGTGATTGGGTTCGTCAGGTACCTATTTGCTACTCCCACTACCTGTAATGTTCTCCCTGAAAGTGGCAAATTTGGTACTTCAATGCTCCTAACAGTGGAACGTGTAGCTCCTGTGTCAACCAAGAATGAAACGCGATGACCCATAACTCTTCCCTCCATACACGGACCCTTTTGATCAACTTCCAAAGATGCTGCAAGCACACAATTTCCCTCCTCATCTGAACTTTCACTCTACCATACATCGTTTATTCCATTCTCGCTGTGTAATGGGAATTGGTGTACTGTGTCATTTTGACTCATTCCCTGACCCGTGACCTGTTGAGGAAGCATTGCTTGCTGTTGATTCATTGGTGCTAAAGGTATTTGCATCTGCGTGTTAGGTACCATAGGAAACTGCTGTTGCATTGGCTGCAATTGTGTCATTTGCACACGGGGCATTTGCACCTGTTGCGGTTGCATGGGTTGTAAACCCTGCAGCTGGTTTATATTGTTTTGGAAATTTGGGTTTGGACCTCTCAGTTTCGGTCCTCTCATAGTCTGGAATGCATTGACATCATTGTTTTGCTGACCTGCACCTTCCTGCACCATCATTGGGCACTCCCGTTTCCAATGCCCGACGATTCCGCACGTGTGACATGGCATCACCTTCTTCATTGCCTGTATACCATTTGGAATCATAACAGTATTTATGTCAGGACCATTATTCACAAAACCTCCTCGACCTCTGCCTCTCATCTGCGGCTGAAACATAGCGTTTCCCTGTTGCTGCTGCTGCGGCATCTGTTGTTGAAACCCTTGCAAACCTTGTAAGCCTGTCTGAGCTGCCCTGAGCTGCATCACCATCACCTTTTCTTTCAACCTTTTCTGCTTTGTCTCAATCTCATCACTGCAATATTTTGCATAATTCAACACCTCATCGATCGACTTTGACTGCCAACAAATCAAATGCGTCTTAATCATCTGGCTTTTTTCGGGCCTCAACCCTTCCAAAAACCTGAACACAAAATGGAGCATATCCTTTGCCTCAATCGTTTCCGTGCCACTGTAATTTTTAAACGCTTTCAACAACCTTTCATAATATGCATGTATAGACTCTTTAACCTCTTGGGCAGTCCTGTCAATCCTCTGCCAATCCACATTTTTCGACGCAACCTTGGTTTTCAAGTGCTCAATCACCTTATGGTACAAACTCATTACCGTAGGTGATGGCGCACCTGTATCCCTATCTCTCTCTGGTTCGCGCGTCGGCCAACCTACAGCCCTTTTACAATCTTCCCACAAATCTGCCGGAACCACAATTTCAAATAAAGTATTCAGGTCTTCCCAGAGACATTTCGCGAGTTTCACAAATCTATCTGTTTGTTGATACCTCTCGATCGGCTTCTCTCTCAATTTGGGAAAGTCATCCGTAAAGGATTGAATATCGCACCTGTGCCATGGTACATGTACAAGTTTTCCCCCTGCTGTCTCTCTCATTGGTAACATAGTTATCAGATCGTCATTCTGTTGTTTTTTCTCATTCCGCTCTGGAGTATTTTCTTTCTTTTTGTCCTTTTTCTTGACCCATCTGCTTTCCCACTTGTCTAAACATCTCCAGACCTGTGCACTCTGCAGTATCTCTTTAAGGTGTGTCTTCATCCCTGCGGATCTCATGTGTTCAAAATCTTTTGTCTTGAAATCTAACTTGTAACTTCTGCCCAGGTGTTTAGTCTTATTTATATCGATCTCGTGTATGTCTGCAATTTCTTGTAACTTCTTGTGTATGCTGCTTACTTCTCTTGTAATTCTAGGGCACATGTATCTTAGCTCTTCCTCTGTGTATGATTCTAATCTGTTCAAACCCATTGTTCCCTCAACCAGTTCATCTGCCTCCATACCCAACCTTATTTTATTCAGGTATTCTTCTCCCTTCCCGCTAGATGCACTCTGTGGGGAGTTCAGGCTGTTAAACCATTGTGTTAACTGTTGCGCGTTCAGTCCCATCAGTGTAGCAGTTACATCAACTGCCACTGACGGTTTCCTTAGTGTTTCAGTCTGTGAGGTTAACGGTACTAATAGTGGTGGATGTGACCTTACCACGGTTGACGGAGCACAAATTGGAATTGGACTAAATTCCGACAAGGACCCAGATCCATTTGGCAGTGCCGCTATCGGAGTTGTCTCTGGAGTGGTTTCTATGCATCTTCTCCGTGTCCCATTCTGTATCATTAACCCTTGGTCGCTTGTGCTTGAATTTGCCTGTATGTACAGTGGTACTGGTGGACCTACAGTGATAGGTAGAGATATTGCGTCTGGATTCTGTCTGTTCCCCGAATTCTGTGGCATGTTAATCCCCACATTGTGGTTCATCATTGCTGGCATGCCTAACTGGCTTTCTATTGCTCGCACTTCTTGTGTCTGCTTTTGGGGCATCGAGAACTGTGTCGATTCAGCTTGAATCAATGTCGGTCTCGGATAGTTTTGTCCTCCCTGCGCCATTGAATCAGAAGTCATTCCCATGTTATGCTCATTACAACAGTGCCTTTGAACCTGTGGCTGATAGTTATCAGCAGGTTTCAATGTCGGCACGTCTGGGTATATTCTCTGA
Organism: Pleurodeles waltl; assembly: GCF_031143425.1. Taxonomy (NCBI): domain Eukaryota; kingdom Metazoa; phylum Chordata; class Amphibia; order Caudata; family Salamandridae; genus Pleurodeles; species Pleurodeles waltl. The sequence goes on along the minus strand of NC_090445.1, from coordinate 1,651,014,409 downwards.
ATCTGTGGTATTTGTGGAGAGAAAGGCATGTCGGAGCTGCTCGGCCTCTGAGATATTCTCAAATTTGGTGTTACATTACCCTGTGTTGGTTCTGGAGGGGCAGTACTAATACTTGAGCCTTTTTCACTTTCCACATATGGTGGTGGGCGATCATTCAGCAATTGTATAATGAACTCTTCATCATCTGACTCGTCTCCCCTTTTCGAGTTTCTATTGTTCTCTCTCTCTCTGGACTGACTCCTGTTTGTCTTATAGGTGGCTTTCCTTCCTTCCGTCTCCGCTTCATCAGTAATCGCTGGAAACAATTTAATCCCCTGCAATACATCTGATCTCCAAAACTTTTGTGTGCTGTCCCATCTAGCATCCGCTAGTGTCTTTTCTACTTTTCTTATTCTTGTCTCAAATTTCTTTTGTTGTTGGTTTCTAGCTATTAGCTCCCAAATTGCTAGTGCCTCAAACTGTGCTGGTCTTGGAGGTACTTTCATGTCGTATAGCGCAAATCTCAGATTTTCTAAAACTCTTAAATTAAACGACCCGTGGATAGGGAACGCTACACTTCCATGTTTCTCTGTTAATTTGCACCATTGTTTTAACCATAGACATGGCGCTACACCCTTTTCTTCAAAGACAATGTAAGCTGGTGTACCCTCAGGCGGTGTTTCTTCTCCTACATTTGCTTTAATGTAAACATCTCCCCTCATGGCACTCTTAAATGCTTTGAAAAATGTAATCTTTCTGTCTTTTGTTTTTCTAAAATATGTAATCAATAAGCGACTTTAATTCCCGGAATACTCTTCGCTTGCCTTTCCCCTTCCAATTGCGCTTCACGGACTGTGTCCAATCCGTGCGCGACCCTTCTCACCAACCGACCTATCCCAGCGCGGCTCCTAGTGACGTCATACTCACACACTGCGGCTGACAAAGTCCCGCGGCTTGTCCTCTTTTCATTCGGCTTCACTCATAAACTAATTTCTGCAATATAACGCGAGCACTTAACCAAAAGAATAAAACAGATCTGTCGGTTTACTACAGGAAAGGTAATACAATCGCTTCAGAAACCTTAGGGATTTTTCACTAGCCTCAGCAGTTATTCCATCTTTCTCGGTTTCCCACTTTTGCAAGCAAAATTTGACCCGCAAACTTTACTCTCAACTGATCAATGAACTATTCTAGTGCACTTTAGAATTCGTCAAATCTCAAAGTCGAAGTTTTCTTTCACTCTGCAACATTCATACCGACTTGTTGACCACGCCCGATCAACCTATTAAACCTGACCAGATCACAACATCAAACAAGTGTCACATACACTTTTCAACATACTCCGGAGTCTCTTGACCTCGCAGGGCCCGTCTCAACATCAACAACCACGTGGACAATTTTTCTGCTCAAAGCGCTACACACATGTGAAGTTCGACGACTTCCCTACTCTCACACTTTTAGAGTAACACTCTTCTAATATCTTTTAACCCCCCTAAAATCCTCACAAACTTCTCACTTAATCTGCGGCAATAAGCTGTGCAAGCGCAAAACCCTAACTTCACTCATACCGTCACTAGAACCGCCAAAACCATTCTCACACCTCCATGTCCTCCATTCGCAAGCTCCGAGATTCCGGGAAAGTCATTGGGGACTTAGGGCATCATCATCCCTCCAACTTGTTTTTATCAAAGAAAATTCTAACTTGACTCTGTCTATTGTTCTGATGGGGTCCCAAAGGGCTAAACCATCAATCTCTGCTACCATCTACTGATAACGCGTCCAGCCCTTGTAAATTACCTGTACCTGGACAAGTTGGAGGTCGGTGAATCTTTTAACCGAGTCGGGCTCTCCTCATCCTAAAATATCCGAGTCACTCAGATCAATAATCAATAACTATTGTAATTGGTAATCAATACTCAATTAATCGATCAATATAGCACATCAGAAATCAATAACAGTTGGTATTTCGGCGCACCATGACCTTTCAGTCATGAATAACCACACCAGTTTATTAAAAGTTAGTGAATTTATTTCCCTACATTAACAAAGCTAGCACGATGTATATAAGTCTCAAAACCAAATGATATATGTATATGAACATTGCAAGCTGTCCATAACGGCGGAAGAAACGCAATCTACGCAAAATCTGGATGATGGTACACTCAGTTATAGCTATGCAAATCACTAATATGACTAACTGTATTTGACTAATTTCATACATTGGTCAGCATAACAAGATTTCAATTTAGCATGGTACATTGAATGAATACCTCGACTAACCTCTAATTAGCATTGGCATGTGGGGCTTCATGCAAAACTAATTTAGTCAACACAAATTTTGAAAACTTCTAGCTAGGACCCTATCAAAATAGCAGTTGGTACCTAAAAGGAAAAACACAATGCATAATACACTTATCCTTTCATATTTACCAAATACAATCAGCATTCAAGAAAAGTCTTTGTCCTTCAGGTACCGGTTGATCAGCATGGGGCAAGTTTCAAGGGGGCAAAGTTAAGGGCAAGCTTCCTTGCAACGGCAAGGAGAATGGGGCAAAGTTACTGCATGGGCAAGACGGGGCAAATCAAAGTTAAAGTCTCTAGGGTGAGAATTCTTAAAGTCTCTTTCTCTCAGATAGAGAAAGGGCATCAGGGTGTCGTCCAAAATGGAGTCTGGCATCAGGCTTCAAACTGGCATCGAGGAAAATGGCTGACTTCTCTTTGTCCAGTGGGTTTAAGTAAGAAACATTCCAAATTCTGCAGGGTCTTCCATTGGAGGGTTCATAGGTTGGCTTCAAATTGTCCAATCAAAATTGTCTTTTACTAGCGCTCATTTATGCATACACTGTCCTTGGAGCCTTGGCACACAAATTGTTACATTGTTTGCCAATTATTTTACTATCTGTACCTTCATTGTCCGCACCTGCAGACTGACCTTGTATCAAAGGGGATGAAACCGGCCTAGTACGAAACCTTGGAGATAAGTGTATCAGTCAGCTCTACTGGAAAAATACAACTTCAAGAAAGAATATATGTTTCATTAGTTCAAGGAAAAACCACGCAGTTAGAATTTGAGACCAGGCATCTAGGCCAAAGCCTGTACTAAATTTAAGCTAAGCAAAACAGTTTTCAAACAAGAAATCATGGCATACATTTGCAATTATGACGGATTACTACATTTTCAATACTTCATGATTAATAAAGCTCGTTTACAATGATGGCGAACTACCCCGAGGGCACAATTTCCCTCGTACATTATTTTCTTTACTAAAATCACACTTCATTATATGTTTTGATTACACAATATGTATGAATATATGTCGGACCTTCTTTTTCTGCGTCATCAATTGTCAATGCACTACAATGTCATGCATATAAGTTACCTGGAATATTCTTCCGAAACCTATTCAGAATAACGTTCACCTCCCTAATTGGTTTGATTGAATAACATTTTCCTCTTAGAACACAGTGGATACACTCTGTCACCATTATTCTTAGATCAACACCTTTCCTCACATTCTTATAGTAGTACTCAGCTCACACCGATCTTATAGACACACAGTGGCTGATATACTAATATTTCATGCACAGCAACACAGCGAGGCAACTTGCTGCGCTGTGTCAAAGGGAGAGGACAAGAATGCTCCACATTTATCAAGATAAGGTGCATTCTTGGTCTCTGTCTGTGCTGATGCACAATCTGCTGCCTATCACCAACACAGGCCGGATTGTTTTTGTGCAGGAACGGACACCCTCCTGCAAGAAGGAAAACCTTCCTGCACAAAACAATACTCTGCGTCTTTTTCCTCTTTCACCTTTAGATATTTTTTTTTCATTGCTACTCCCCCGGGAAGGCGTAACATTTTGACGCATTTCCCTAATTTAATATTGTTGCCAAAACCTATGGGTGGTTGTGTGGGAACACCCAAGCTCCATCCATGGAGGGCCTTCCTAGGTCAGAGTAACACAAGACAAACTCACATTGCTTTGTGTTGATCCAGATTTACCAAGCAACACAGGGCCACTCAAAGGGGCCTTGCTTGGCTTGGTAAATCTGACTTATGGATTGAGTTGCCCTTGTGACATCCTGCATGACACAAGAGCAACGCAATCCCTTGTCATTGAGTGATTTGGATGTCTCTCAGGATCAAAAGCCTTGGGTGGAACTGTGAAAACTGAGAGCTAAGCAGAACGCCCCTGGTTTCTAACCCTCACTGGTTATGAAAATAAACCTCATATTCTCAAGGCAGTCTCTCAATCAACATCCACTCATTTCACCTTAGTACTAGCCCACCATTCTATAATACCACAGAATGCCTCACATGTGGCTGGCACCAGAAAATTATGGCTATCCAGTGAAACAAATATTCATGTTTGCACACAGAATGACACAGAAAACCAGAGTTAAATGTCCTCACAGAAGAAAACAGTCAAATACTAATGGGCATATTTAGAAGCCCTTGCTCCGTCCTAGCGCTGCCTTTGTGTCATTTTTTTAAATGTTAAGGCAGCGCTAAAATTGCCTTTTCCCTGTGCTTTATTTACAAAGTGGTGCAATGCATGTATTGCACCACTTTGTAATCCCTTGTGCCACATTATGCCTGCGCCAGGCACAATGTGTGCATGGGGGGTGTTACGGCACATAGAGGCCTGCAAAAATGGCACAGTGAAATTTAACAGATTTCACTGTGCCATTTTTGACATCATTTTTAACGTCTGCTCAGAGCAGGTATTAAAATGATGCATCCATAGAAACCCATGGGCCTCCTTGCACTTTGCTACCCTAGTGTCAAAATATTTGACGCTAGAGTAACAAAATGTCAAAAATGTTGATGCTATTGTGCTAACGACCGCCACGGTGCACCGTATTATGAATACGGCGCAACCATGGCATTGTTAGGTGCCGATAGGGGAGCGCAGAAAAAGTGGCACTTTGTCATTTATATGGAACCTAGTGCATTGATTTTACCACTGCCGAGCAGTAAACTTATATCCATAACCATAAACCTCATGACAGTTACAAAAGTGCCAGAAATGTTTACATAATTTCACTACCCATCCCTACCATCCTGTCTACAAGCCTGATCAAGCAATTGCTCCTAGATTCACCAGAAAATGACTCCCTAATAGATTCTCTCTTAAGGAATGGCTATCTCGTGGAGAGACACCTGCCTCTCAGGAGTCATGGGAAAGAGGTTTGTGTAGAATCTCCCTACACACAGAGAATGCAGGCATCTCATCTTCAAAATATGTATTTCAGTGATGTTTTATATAAACATACTATATAGTAAAATATTCAACTTTGGCACCAAAGACCAGCATCTGTTCCTGCCTTATATAAACATAGGATGCTACTATCCCGTTCCCAAGATGGTGTCTCTTGATGACGTACGAGATGCCTTTGAACAAGTTAACTTCATTCACCCGAACTGACCCTCGTGTTTCACAATGCATTTCCTGGTCCAGCAGAACTTGAAAGTAGTGAGAAATTCCCTCCTCAGCACTGTGGTATGTCCCTAAGGAGAAGAGCCAGGGTGTTTTGGCCACACCAGTTTCCCAAGGAAATTAAGATCAGACACTAGATATTTAGCAGGCTGTGTTTTCCAACCAGAAACGTTCCAGTGCTATCCTTATAGGGGCCAACATGTGTGCAGCTGTAAATTAGACTGTCACACAAACTCCGCTTGGCATCCCTGGTATGGCACGTCAGTGTTTTCCACGCATTGCATTTACAATGTTTTTGGCAACAATGAAAAAACAACTATTTGTACATAACAAATACCAGAGTTCTCTACAAAGAATATAATTGAAGTTTTTGGATTCTGAAATATAACTTACATTCAAAGCAATACAGCAGCGACTGGTAAAACAAATACACAAGCCCAGACGGGTGCCTTGAAGATCTCATACAAGGAAACCTTGATACTTTTAGCAATATAAGGGGCGAAAGCATACAAAATTTCTTACATTGGAAATCATCTGCAGAACCTCATTTTTAATATAGTTAGTGGCGGGTGCTGCCAGGCAGGTAGACAGGCAACGCACGGCGCACGGTGGGGGTCTGTAACAATAAAATATATTTTTTAATGTACTTACCTGCCACCTCGCCTCTGCAGCTCCTGCCACCTTGCATCTGCTGCTCTTGTCGCCTCACCTCTGCGGCTCCCACCTTGATGTTTCCTTTCCTTTCCTCCCCTCCCCACCCAATCCAGTGCTGGGATTGGCCTAAGCGGGCTGAAATGCAACTCAGGGATGGAATGGGAGCCTGCACTTGGTCTCCACCCGGGTGTGCAACACAGCCAAGTGGAAAGTTATAAGTGTACATGTCAGTTTGGCCAGCCTCAGACAGCCAGCCAAACTGACATGCGCACTTAGAGCCAGATTCACAAAGTTAAGCTTAGACGTTTGGTTTAAACTTAGACCAAACGTTTAACTTTACGCCTTTGGGAATTCACAAAGGGCTATTACGAGCAGTATCTTTATGTCCACACACGGGATGTATCTCTGCCCCAAGTGCAGACGTAAAGATAACTAAGTTTAGACCAAATGTCTAAGTTTACCTTTGTGAATTAGGACATTCAAGTGCATCATCACTCCACCTCCCTACTCACATGGATGATGCTGGCCCCACCCTGCCCTAGACAGCGGAAAAATAAAATAATAATTCAGTATTATAATTTTATTTTTCTTCTTGCTTATTAGCAGTGGAGCCACGCTCCTCCACTATAGCGGAGGGTCTGACCCTGAATATAGTATATGCTGAGGCAACCAATACAGTCCCGAAAACTGTTAGAATCTTTGTATTATTAAAGTAAAAATGTCATGCCCTTCCAACCTTCAGCTTCTACAGCTTCCTAGCCTAATACATAAGCACTGACAATGCCAATACTTGTGATTTTAATGTGCTCCGGTTTGTATGCTCAAAGGGGCACTGGTCACCCTGTACTCGAATTGGCAGGGTCTTTTACCACTGATGTATTGGAATAGGAGCACAAACCAACACATTGTCTGCTCTGGTGTTGTGGAACATGGTACAACTCAGAGAGCACAAGAAATGGACTGAAGCATGTCAGAGGTCACATAGGGCTGAAGCCGAGACATGATGTACTCAGGACAAGTGCCAGAAAGTGCCTTGGGCACTCCCTTCAACTAGGAGGTAAGGAAGAATTTTTGTTTAGCTCCTTAAAGAGGAGTATTATGTCCCAGCGAGCTTATTAGTACACACAGAAGATAAGATCAGCATTGCTGGAAACACTATCATTTGTGTTCATAGTAGCAGGGGCAGGAGGTGGGCCAAAAGCCAGTTACTATCAAACATCAGTTAAGATATTTGGTTAGTTCCTTAGAACCAACATCTCCATTTTATCTACATTCAACTTTCATTTATCGATCTTCCAACCTGTGAATGAAGAAAGGCATTTTCGAAGTTTAAGGAGGAAGCCAGAGATACCACCACGTTGTTGAATGAGAAATTGAGTATCATTGAAAAAGCCTAGCTAAGCAAAGAAAAAACAAAAAAACTGATTAAAGCAACTAAAAGGTTTAAATAAATGTTAAAGAAATCTAAAAAGTACACAACAATTCTTAATAAATCAATTTCCAGTGTTTCTACTTTTAAAATGAAAAAATCCTTTAGTTCACACAACTAAATACTAAACATAAACTTATAATAAAATCGTAAAAGAACACAATGAAGGTGAAACCTAACAGGCACCACCTGAAATAGAAATATGTATTAAAAGGTAGTTTAGTGTTAAGCAATGTATAGCCCCTTCCTATGGTGTTTGTTAAGTAGTTCACAACAATATATTTTTCCTATTGTAATTGTCACATAGTTTTCATTGTAAAACCGCTTCCTTTTGCAGTTGCTAGAGTCTTCATAATGTAAACTCCTTTGCTATCACATTTGTCCAACAGTCCACAACGTTAAACCTGACTCTTAGAGTAATAAGGCAAATCAATCCAAGTCTGAATTATGGAGATGTCATGGCTTCAAAACAAATCAATATCTAACCAATGCTTTTTTATTTAAAAAAGAAAAGTACTTTACTACACAAAAACCTAAAAACTATACCCAAAATAGCAAATAGTTACCAGACTTCAGGTCAGGTGCAATCACAAACTGGGACAGCAACCAGGGTTCAAGTCACACACACCTTAAAGAAAAATGACTGGGTGGTAACGAAACCTTTCACTATAGCCTACTTCTGTTATCTGTAAGATACCATGTGAAATCTTGTGCACCAAAAGCTAAAAAAGCAGAAATTCTCCTTTGTGGACCTATAACAAAACACAAGCATATTCACAACCTAATGGGTTAAGTCTACAGGCTCAGTCAAGCTATTCACAATTTAAACTAAGAGGCCCACTGCCCTTTTCATCACCTTTACTAATCAATAAAACAATGCTTTAGGCTTTAATTTGAAAATATATAAACATATCCATGTTGTCTCGGCCTAGAGACCTATCAACATTTTAGCAAGGTTGAAGTATACATTGCCATAAACCTTAGATCTCCTTTTGGTGATAGCAAATATTTTCAAGTGCAGATCACAAAAAGGAATGTATGTATTAAAGCCTACTCACGGCATTTGTCATGGAGTTCAGAATGTAAATCCACTTCCAGTTGTATTTGTCAGATAATGAAAAATGTAAAGCCCCTTGCTTTGGCATTGGTCATGGACTACACACTTTTAAACCCCTTCCTTTTCGTATTTGTAGGAGAATTTGCCTAGTAAAACCACTTTTTGTTGCATTTGGCAGAGTTTATCCCTATTGTATTGTATTGTATTGTATTGTATTGTATTGTATTGTAAAGGTGGTAAAGGTGATGCAGCAGAGAATCCCAATGACTCAGGGAGAAACTCGCCACATAGCAATGCACAATATTAACACGCAATAATCAATGTCCAGCCAGCTCGTTTTCTTTAAAAGAGTAGTAATGCTCACACAACTAAATACTATAATCAAAGTGACAAATAATTCCAAGACTTCGGGTGCAATTGCAAATTGTAACCACTCCTTCGAGGCCTTTGCAGATGAACAAGGGTGCAAATCACTTTACTAATACAAATGTCACAGAAGCAACTAATACTGCCAATTTAATCTGCTCATATGAGCTCTCAGGCACTATGTGAATTTGTTCATCCAATTTGTGCACAGCAGACTCTAATCATAAAAAGCACCATACGTCCTACATGAGCCTATTGAAAAACATAAGGCTTTTCGTAATCAAAAAGTTAAGTCTGTTTTTACTTGGTTTTAAACGCTTCGTACTGCATTTGTCAGATATCATAGTGCAATACCCCTTTCTATTGTATTTGTCCAATAGTTCAAAGTTGAAAGCCATGTCTGATAGTGTATGTCGTGTAATTCACAATTTGAAAGCCCTTACAGATGCACCTAACACATGCATACAAAAAGATAGCAGTGGTCTAGATCAATCGCACATCTCTTAAATGCAAATTAGGGTTGGTGAATGGTTGCAACAACCATTAGTGCTACTGACAGTGTCTGACACCCTGCTACCCAATGAGTGCCGCATGTGTTGTACCCTAATAATTAGTTACAATCAAATTCAAACTGTATTGTGACACCAAATCACTGTAAAGCAATAGTTGCAAGAACTAACACTTCCTTGTACTGAATACATAGTCCAAAAACGCATTAATCTTCTTCCAGGTTTTATTCTCTAGGTTTCCAGTTTTTAGAAAATAAATACATCGAACATCTGACACGTTTCGTCTGATACCGACTTTTTAAGACTAAAGTTTAGTACTTGTGGATTCTAGAAGGTTATGTTGAGAAATAGTTTTCTAGCTGGCCCAAACGTCCTGTAAAAAAGTCCCAGTTTCAGACTGTTGTGGGGAACACTATGATAGTCATTCTCCAAGTGTATGTATCTGTTGTATCGTGATTAAAAATGGTATGATTGATCACTTTTTTGACTAAGGGCTTGATTACGAGTTTAGCGGTCCAGGACCACTATGGCAGCGGCGGTGGTCTGGCTGCCATAGGGTTAGCCATCGGACCACTGTATTACAATGCATGCGGTTCTATAGACCATAGACCGCTGCTGTCCCTCCGGCACTGCCAGACAGTGCAGAATGCCGCAAGGCAGTCCGATGAGGCAGTCGGAATCACTGTTTCTACCAGACAGATTGTGATGTTGCTTTCTGCCAACATGTATGTGGCGGTCCAACCACCACATCCCAGCTGGCGGAAACGTAGGCATAAAAGGTAAGAACTAACCGGTAGGCAGCGTCACACATTCTGTGCTGCCATTGACCTGATCTATCATATCCTGATGCTGCTGCTGCTGATAGAAATAACTCAAAATTAACACTGCAGTGGACGCAACCAAAGGTAAGACAAAACACCTACCCGTGTTCCCAAACACCACAACAAATCAAGGCACCACCATTATCCTGGTATAGGGGATGATCTCCGTGACCTTAGTATGATTTTGTGTGTCCCGGTCAGAGTTGAACACAACATATGACCTAGTCACAGCAACATGACACCCCATTTTGGCAGGTCACTGAGACTGCACTGCTCAAGTCCACAAAACCAGACATGTGTGCACATCCTAGTTTCAGTGACAGTGAAGTGTACATTTACCATTGTGTCACACAACAGCAAAACCACATCAATATCACATCCGACTATTTGAACTGACACCCTCAAATTGCACATGTGCCATGGATAGTCGACATATCGAAGACACATATGTATGGAAGTGTCAGTTAACCCAAACACACCTTCAATGCAAAATCCCTGAAATGGACTCACACATATCACACACATTGCAAGAGGATGGAAGGTAAAGGGGATGCACAATATTGTGAGAGAAAATTATCCAAAACTCACAATTTAAACAATGCCTTTAGAATAGGAATAGCAGCATCAGGAGGGCCCCAGGGAGAATGCAGTCCTGGGACACATATGACTTTGAACATGCCCATAAAACACTATTTGCACAGGAGCTGGGCCTTCGTGTATCACAGGGACAACCAACAGTAGAACCAAGAGCCATGCCTATCTGCAAATTGTGTAAGTGCAAGCCCAGAAAGCACATATAACAGCAACAGCATGGATCACACATGTAGATGAAGTAGTTTGAAGCTACACACATGAAAACTGACACATAGCCAGTCAAGTGTAAAGGAAGGTAGCACAATTGTACATCCTTCATGTGTGGACTAACAAAACTCTAGCTTGCACACATGATACGAATGTACAATCTACATCAGGAGGATAAATTGAACACAATATATTTTGACGTTGGCCAAGCCAAGATGAAATGGTTAGCATAACAAACAAAACACAATGCAATTCCACCCCAATTGGATTACCGCCCAAATATCCATCCAGTGAACATCTACCCTTGTCCTGGATGACACTATCACTGCTCCAAAATCAGACAACCACGGCAAATGAAACACCAATCAGGGTGACCATCATTGCTTCAAAATCAGACAACCACAGCAAGTGAAACAGCAATCAGGGTGACCATCACTGCTCCAAAATCAGACAACCACAGCAAATGAAACAGCAATCAGGGTGAATCATACACAACTGGAGGCATACAAGACAAATTAATTCAAGAACAGCAAAGGGTAGAAACGTAATGGCAGGACAAATGCGTACCCAAAAAAGCACTTTGGGTTTATTAATCCCAGAGTAATGAAAATTAAAGGCCATCGGCCAGTCCATTGGAAAGTCTCTGCACAGTGCTGTGCACCTGCTTGACTTTGATCACTGCTAAAGAACCTACCAAGGTAGGGACATCAAGGGGGCATGCAGGCACCTCAGGGATCCTCCTTGGGTGGGATAGGTTCTATTTTGGGATGGGTGGTTTTGAGTTTAGGAGGGGTGGCGTGGGCTTCACTTTAGGAGGGGTGGACTTACCTTTGGGACGGGTGGGGTTAACTTTTGGAGGGCTGGGCTTCTTCCTCGGGGTGGGAGGGCTATGTCTGGTTTCAGGGAGGACAGGTATGACAGGGGAAAACTTGTATGTGGAAGGGATGGGATGTTTGTGGGGTCCTTTTGGTTTTGAGAGCGGGGGGAATATAGGGGTAAGGGCAAGGTCAAAAAGGAAACGTTCTTTAGAAAAACTGGTAGGGACTTCAGAAGGGATCAGGGATTAGGAGGTTGTGGGAGTGGTTGTGTCGGCTGTGGGTGTTAATGCCACTGGTGTGTGCTTGTCTGAGAAATGCTTGGGGTTGGGTGGTGCCTGTTGTGTGTGTGTGTGTGTGTAAGGGTGTTTGCGTTTCTTGGGGGGCTGTGAGGTGGAGGTGCTGGGTAATGTGGGAGTGGTGGTTGTGTTTGTGGGCATTGTGGTGGTGTCTGGGGGTATGGTGTGTGTCATGGTTGTGTCTGTGGGTGTTAGGGTGGTATCTGGGGGTATGCTGGGTTTGGTGTGTGGGTCTGTGGGTTTTTGGATGGTGTCTGGGGGTATAGTATCTGTGGTGTGTGGGTCAGTGGATATTGGTGTGGTGTCTGGGGTATGGTGGCTTTGTCTGTGGGTGTTGGGGTGGTGTCTGGTGGATATGGTGTCTGTGGGTCTGTTGGTGTGGGGGTGGTGTCTGTAGGTGTGGTGTGTAGGTCGGTAGGGGTGGGGGTGGTGTCTGTGGGAATGGTGGGTGTTGTGGTGTGTGCGAGTGACTGTTGAGTGCTTGCATGCAGGTGTGTTTTGTGATGCTTGTTTGTCTGTGCTGCTTGTGTGTGTTGAGGTGGGTGTGCGGGGATGTGTCTGTGTGCTTGGGACAGGTAGAGGAATAGGGAAATTGGATGGGGAAAAGGTAGGTGGTGGGGGGAGGATTGTAGGGGTGGAAGGCTGCCGTTAGTGAGGAGACCAGAGCCCGAAAAGATCTCTGTAGGCCAGACAAGCCACTATGAATGCTTTCCAGGTATGCAACCATCTGCTGGAGCTGGGTGCCCTGCACCTGGATGGTATTCAGAATGCCAGTCTGATACTCCTCAGGTGGTCAATAGCCTCCTCACACAGGGAGCAGGGGTAACGGGCATGGGGTGAGGTGCCTGGGGTGAAGAAGACACTACCCTCTTGGGGGAGCGGGCACAGCCAGCTGGGTGGGGTGCAACAGGGAAGGTGGAGATGGAACAGGGGATGATGGGAAAGGATGGAACAGGAGCAGGTCCTGATGGGTCTACCACCACTAGGGAGGGGCCACTGGAGGAACAATCTGAAGATGACAATGTGAAGCCTGGTTCCTCCGTGGCACTCCCCTCACCCTCTGGGCCAGAGGGTCCCTCCATGTCAGATGTCTCATGACTGGAGGTACAGTGGCCAGCTGCTTCCCCAATTGGTTCACCCCTGTCTCCTTAAATTGCCTGTGCTGAGGATGACATTACAAAGAGATATAGGGTCACTATATGTGCCTGATCACACTTGAACAGCAGCTGTGATTGCCAGACATTACCATAATGTACAGGAGCCCCCAGCCACAAGCTCCAGAAAAGTGCCTCCAAACATTTGCAACACCATATGCATGCATGCTACATGACCTGTGAACAGTTGCCCACAGGAAATTCAGAATCACAGACAACTCTAATTGCATGGGTGGAGTTGTGCAATCACAATACCCATGGAGTAATAGGAGTCCTTATCACCTTGAATGGTTTGGCTCAGTAACCTATTGTCAAAAACAAGAATGGCAAGGCTAAATTCAATCTCACAGATCCCACACAAGGTCATGCATCCAGCTAATCTTCATATACCCAACACCACATAATGATGAAATGATGCAAAATAATCCAGCTATTTTGCTGAAAAAAGTACAGTAGCTGGAAGAAGGTGACATGGAAATACCCATGTCACGTTGGAAAAAATCCCCAATGGTCACTTCACTGTATGTACATTGTCTAAATAGACTCATGGAGGTTGTACTAATGTTTCTCAGATAGATTTGACTTCTTGCACAGAAAGGTACACTGGAGGCAATGTGGGCAAAATGTCTGTGAGACTTGTCTACAAATATCCACACCACAATGATTCTGCTATCCACAGGGAAATCAACTCTGTTGATTGGTATGGCTGTAAATACCCTACTCATATATCATAAGTAAGAGCCAATAGTCCTTTGAAGTTTGTAGAGGCCCTGGGATACTCAAGTACCTGTAAAAGGTCCTTAACATGTTGCTCAATGGGAAGGCACATCACTGCCCCTTTTTGGTATGCAAACACAGATCCCCTTGGATCCATGTATATACATAACCACATATGATTCCCACGTTCCTGTAAGTCACTCCCTGATGCATTTAAACAGTTAGGCAATGAACCTTCACCATTTAACATGTGCTAAGCACATTGCTATATGATGCTACAACATCAATGGCATGGAAATGCTCATTGAGAGTAAACTCTAGTCCCACCTGTCATGTCCTTCATTGCTTCTGAAATTCTACATGCCAAATTACATGGAATGATGGTGAAGGTATTTGTGAGCCACCAGTCAATGGTGACACACTCCTATCTGTAGTACCATATGAACTGTAGCCCCATCACATATGTCCAATTCAAAACACATGTTGGCATGCACACATATGTGATGTAATCAGACATTATCCCATGAAGACAAGCAGACCATGCATGAAACATCATTGTAATTGTATGGCAAAACTGAAAGATACACATGCTACCATGCAGGCATAAGGAATGATAACAACATTGATGTCACCAAAATCAGGTCACTGGACATTCACTACTCACCAAGGGAAAGTATTGATCTGTGACTGCACCCAAAGGGCAATGTATGCTCTGTCGCATGTATGATGGCCATCTTCACAATGCAGACAGTATTGAGGCAGCAGCACTCATGATACACTGAAGACAAGTGGTCTGTGGGGGACAGATGCCAATATACTCAATTGAACAGACACATGGCTAAGTACAGTGATCTATTACTCCCTGTTGTTTGGTATGACACACTGAAGACAAGTGGACTGTTGGGTACAAATGACACCCAGAACAACAAAAACATGACCTGATTGGTCACTGTACTCAGCCATGTGTTGGCCCTGGAGAGTTAATTGGTTGTGGACTGTACTCTGTTGTGCCCTAGGTTACTGGTCCAATAGGCAAGGCACATCAGCATGCACCAACTACCATACCTACACAAACAATTACTCATCTTGTGTTTCACACATGGCCCACCTCCAATCTTCAGTAGAATATGGCAGACTCTAACATATCAACTTGGTAATGCAACATGCAGGAATCTGCCCAGGACTCACCCCCTTGTAGCTGCTGTGCTCCCCTCAAATGCCCATGAAGCTTGAGGTAGGCCACGGCCAGAATGTGGGCCATTAGGGGGTGTCAGGCTCCGACGTGCGCCACACCCATGTTGGGAGGACAGCCCCTGCTGGACCTCTGCAGTCTTCAGGGCCCAGCATCTCAGGTCCCCCCACCTCTTCCGACAGTGGGCGCTCCACCAGCTATGGACCCCCCAGGTCCACACCTTCCAGGCGATGGCTCTCCACATCCCTTTCTTCTTCTGATTGTTGTTGACCTGTATTGATGCAAGAGACAAATCAAAAGGTTACAAATATATTTTTAGGCCAAATGGTTGTTTCACAACAATTTCATAAACACCAAGCTAAAAATGTTAAAACTGTCAACACACCACAAGCATAAAACACACATGCTGATAAGAACAGGGACATGACTACACACTTTTGGAGTCATCTACAGATTAACCCACTACCCTGCTCATCGTGTACACCGACTAAGCAAGCCTACTGACATCAGGTAGCCCAGGCTCAAGCAACATGTGCTGTGATGTGAGCCACAATAAAACACAACACACCATTGTGGCCTAATGAAAGGTAAATTCCTTAGGCCTGACTGGACAGACATGTCCATCCAGCCACATTGATTCAATATATATAGTCCCTACAGGCAACTACGATAGTACAGGCCATGGGTGCAACGGAAATTCTCTTCCCTGTACAAGTGTGGACCTGTTGGCTACCCAATGTAAACTTGTACCACTTCAGGGTGGGTTTGTGTGGCATGTACTTGTTGCACACAACACCAAACCTTTTACCATATGTGGCAGTCCTACAGAGATGGCATCCAACATACTAAGGTATATTTGGTCTGATTGGTTCCATATGACCAAGCTAATGAGTCACATGTCATGCCCTCCCCTTAATCAATCAACTATCTGCATTGTTGGTTTGACACTTGTGCTGTATGCCTGTACTTGACAAATATAACTTATGTAAAGGTAACAACAGAGCTGTGGGAGTAAGTGACCTGTCATAAGTCAATGACACACATTGACAATGAGGCAAAATGCACATATGTACCGGGCCGGCGAGTTACCTCGGTACCCACTCCTAATGTAGTCATTGGACAAAGGGCTTCAGGGCAAGTCTTGCCACTGGAGACTCGTTTTGGCCACATGCCAGGACCTGCAGGTCTACAGAGAGTGGGCCCGGTGCCTCAGGAACTTTACCCAGCCTGGCCTTTGTCCCATACTGGGAGATACATTTGACAGCTCTGGTCTCTGCAGGCTGAGCATACAGAACCTACATTACACTCACATTTCTATCACTTCTTTGTGCCCATCGTCTATGTGGATTGTGTGGCACTCTGAAGGGCCCAGTGAGTTTTATATGGCTCTCATACCACAGTTTGGCAAGGCCAGATGTGGACTGAGAACTCTGTGGCACTAAACACATTGTTTACGAGCAAACAAAGAGTATGCATACAAAGCTCATGCTGTGATGCACATATATGTCATTTGACATTTACAACCATCATATCCAAAGACATGTCATTGTATGGCTGTAAAGTCTCCTTGCCTAGATATATGAATGCAACAGAAGGAGGATCTAGGCCTTATCATACATCACACAACACACAAGAGTATTTTTCTCCACTACCTACACCATGTACATCTCATGTATGCCACACAAAATGTGCCAACAGGCACCCAAAAAGTCTAACTGGCACACAGAGGCACATTGTAGCCTATGAGGAAGGAAAGGATGCTGTTGAACAGAGTCAAATATGCCTATGATGTTCTTACCTGCTCCTCTGGTGAGCCATATTGCTGATCTCCTGTAAGTGCCTCTCCAGCTCCTCTGGAGAGAAGGAAGGGGCCATTCCACCTGCTTGGCCTGTCGTGATTGCTCCCAGAGGTGGAATAAAGCAGCTGAAGTAGTGGAGGTATTGATGACAGCAGTGTCAGGAGTCAAGTGATTGAATTTGCAAAACGTGGCGTACATGTATGCCACGTACGCTGTCATCACCGCTGATGGCCACAGCCATTGGCCCGCGGCCATCGCAGTCAACAACGTTAGCATATGGCTGTGTCCGCAGCAGGTGGACCCGCCCACCACGTGTTCAACTTCCACCACCGGCCACGGGTGGGTCCTTTTGTCCATTGAAGTATGTCAGGTATCCGCCATTTTGCCGGTTTGGAATACAGTATTGTGCCCTGATAAATGCGTAACAACACCAATATATGGGTTGGATCATCACAAACATTCTAAAGCAGCCTCGTTGTGTAGATTCTACTACACAATCACCAGTGTAGTGTGTTGTTGGGCACATATGGCATATTAAGGTGGTGCACTGTCCACAGCCACTGACTGTATCTTTGCCGGTCAGAACAGACTGTTCGATTTTGAGTGGCATTTGTAGAGCAGATAGTTGGGTACTGGCCAAATTCATGTTGTGAAAAAATGTGCAGGCAACCATGGGGGTAACATTTGAGCTTTGTGTAGTTGACAGCTGTGATGTGTAATTGGTGCAATTTATCTCTAGTCAGAAATGCTTTGTTGCTATACATCATGTATGTTGGTGTGGACACAGTGACTAATGCTCCAACGAGTGTAATTTCACAAATAGGTACCCTGGGAGAGGGAGGAGGCAACAACCGTCAGTATACCATCCACTGCCAGAACTTCAAACCATGGAAGAACGTCGTATCATCAAACAGTACCTTCTGAAAAGGCAAACAATTGTGGATTTATGTTGTCAGTTAGAGACAGATCTAATACCTAAGAACACTAATCCAACATATATACCACCCATTCTTCAACTCATGGCAGTATTGCACTTTCTGGCCACAGGATCCTTCCAATAGACAGTGGCCATATCTGGTGGTACGTCCCAATCTATATTCAGTTTGTGTTAAGAGACGTCCTAGCAGCAATTATGAAACACATTGACAGCTATATCAGGTTCCCCAGATGTGAGGATTTAGCCAATGTAAAGCCTGACTTCTATGGTTTTGCTCACCACCCACAGGTGGTGGGTGCCATTGATGCCACACATCTTGCCTTGGTGCCACCGCAGGTGTTAGAAATTGGGTTTTTGGTTGGCAGTCAGGTTGCCCTCTGTCCAAGCAAGAACCCTCACTCTAGTCAGGGTAAGTCACACACAATCCAAAATCAGCCTGTGCTCACCCTCCGGTAGCTTGGCACGAGCAGTCAGGCTTAACTTAGAAGGCAATGTGTAAAGCATTTGTGCAATAAATCATACAACACCATAGCATAACACCACAAAAATACACCACACAGTGTTTAGAAAAATATATAATATTTATCTGGGTATCTTCAGGTCAAAACGATCAAAGTTGCAATACGAATTTGTAAAGATATCACTGAAAAGTGATAGAGAGTGTCTTAAGTCTTTAGAAAGTAAACAAAGTCTCTTTCAAACACAAAGTACCTGGTTTCTGGTGGAAAATCTCCTCAGAGGGCCACAGGAGAAGAGGTGCGTGGAAAACTGGTGTGTGCGTCGATTTCTCCTCAGCACACACGGACTTGCGTCGTTTTTTCCACGCGGGGAGTCGGGCGTCGTCTTCCGGCACGCGGACAGTCTCTTACTGTGGTTTGCTGGGAGTACCAGATGTCCCGGGTCTGTGCATGGATTTTCCTGCTTGTTTTCCGGCTGCGTGTCGTTCTGCGGGGCTACGCGTCGAAGTTTAGATCTCACGGCAGGTGTCGCGTCGATTTCTCCGGCGGAGTCGGGCGGCGTTGTCCTTGCGAGGCCGTGCGTCAAAGTTTTGATCTCACGGCAGGCGTCGCGTCAATTTCTCCCGGGAAGTCGGGCGGCGTTGTCCTTGCGAGGCCGTGCGTCAAAGTTTCGGCCGTCCCAAAGACGTCGCGTTGATCAGCGTCGGTGTGCGGCGTTTTTCTTGCCGCTGAACAAGCTGTGCGTCGAAAAGTTCGGCGCACGGAGCTTCCAAGAGGAAGAGAGAAGTCTTTTTGGTCCTGAGACTTCAGGGAACAGGAGGCAAGCTCTATCCAAGCCCTTGGAGAGCACTTTTACAGCCAGACAAGAGTTCAGCAAGGCAGCAGGCCAACAGCAAGGCAGCAGTCCTTTGTAGAAAAGCAGACAGGTGAGTCCTTTGAGCAGCCAGGCAGTTCTTCTTGGCAGGATGTAGTTTCTGGTTCAGGTTTCTTCTCCAGCAAGTGTCTGATGAGGTAGGGCAGAGGCCCTGTTTTATACTAAGTTGTGCCTTTGAAGTGGGGGTGACTTCAAAGAGTCTCTAAGAAATGCACCAAGCCCACTTTCAGTTCAATCCTGTCTGCCAGAGTCCCAGTAGGGGGTGTGGCAGTCCTTTGTGTGAGGGCAGGCCCTCCACCCTCCCAGCCCAGGAAGACCCATTCAAAATGCAGAAATATGCAAGTGAGGCTGAGTACCCTGTGTTTGGGGTGTGTCTGAGTAAATGCACAAGGAGCTGTCAACTAAACCTAGCCAGACGTGGATTGAAGGGCACAACAAGATTTTAGTGCAAAGAAATGCTCACTTTCTAAAAGTGGCATTTCTAGAATAGTAATATTAAATCCGACTTCACCAGTCAGCAGGATTTTGTATTACCATTCTGGCCATACTAAATATGACCTTCCTGCTCCTTTCAGATCAGCAGCTGCCACTTCAACAGTGTATGAGGGCAGCCCCAATGTTAGCCTATGAAAGGAGCAGGCCTCACAGTAGTGTAAAAACGAATTTAGGAGTTTTACACTACCAGGACATATAACTACACAGGTACATATCCTGCCTTTTACCTACACAGCACCCTGCTCTAGGGGTTACCTAGGGCACACATTAGGGATGACTTATATGTAGTAAAAGGGGAGTTCTAGGCTTGGCAAGTACTTTTAAATGCCAAGTCGAAGTGGCAGTGAAACTGCACACACAGGCCTTGCAATGGCAGGCCTGAGACAGGGTTAAGGGGCTACTGAGGTGGGTGGCACAACCAGTGCTGCAGGCCCACTAGTAGCATTTAATCTACCTGCCCTAGGCACATGTAGTGCACTCTACCAGGGATTTACAAGTAAATTAAATAGTCAATCATGGATAA
Source organism: Pleurodeles waltl (assembly GCF_031143425.1). Classification (NCBI taxonomy): domain Eukaryota; kingdom Metazoa; phylum Chordata; class Amphibia; order Caudata; family Salamandridae; genus Pleurodeles; species Pleurodeles waltl. The sequence continues at coordinate 1,650,994,088 of NC_090445.1, read as the reverse complement.
ACCAATCAGTAGTACAATTTACACAGAGAGCATATGCACTTCAGCACTGGTTAGCAGTGGTAAAGTGCCCAGAGGTCAAAAGCCAACAACAACAGGCCAGAAAAAATAGGAGGAAGGAGGCAAAAAGTTTGGGGATGTCCCTGTCAAAAAGCCAGGTCCAACATGACCCCCTGCCAGCCTAAAGCCAGGGGAGAACAATCACTATCCTGATGTACTTCCCTGTTTGAGGCGACAGAACAAGGACCCAGGCCCACAACAGCAGGGGCATGCTCCAGTTCTTCGCCTTCCTGACTCCAATTGGATCACTCTGTCCATACTCTCAGGGCCCATTAAGCCGACCCATGGGGAACCTTTCTCCTTACCTGCGGATCCCATCTGTGTAGCACCTAACCTTACTTTGCTCACAGATGTATCCCAGGAGCAGGATAGTACCACCATGACCAACACAGTGGTGTTGCCCACTCTACCCCCGGGGTGTGACACTTGTCCCCTCCCCAGGGATAACTCTGTCCACCCGGACAGCAAGCCACAGTGATTACTGACAGCTGCCAGGGATGAGAGCCAGGCCCCAGGCCTCTCAAAGCTCTCCAACCACTGTGGCTGTGGAGAGTGGGGGGCGGTAGCCCCAGGTGCTGGGCACCCTTTAACCACTCTCCCTTCCACCAGGTCAGGGATGACAGCCTGAACCTGGTCCTCCCCTCTGGGGCTCTGTACCCTCCCTCCTGGAGCGGTACCCCCAGAGTCCAACATGGTCAGGGTGCTTACAGAAGTCGCCCTGTACCATTCCTCCACCAGTGCAGGGCTGTTAACCTGCAACTGACCCTCCAACCTGGGGCCTGTACCTTCAGGTTGGACTAGGGCCCGGGGTGAGGCTTCCCTCCCCCTGCCCTCCCTTCTGGGGTCCAGCACCCTCCAACTAGGAGTGGCCTCCTCAGAAGACAACATGGTAAGGGCACTGTGATCAGTAGCCCCTCCCTCCAGGTCCGGGGGGACACCCTGAACCTGGTCTTCCAGCCCAGGGTCTGTACCCTCAGACTGGATCACTGCCTGGCAAACCAGGACTTCCTGGGGGGCACACCCACCCCCCACCAGGTCAGAGTTTAACCTCTGAACTTGGCCATTCAACTCAGAGTCACCACCCTGAAGTTGAACAATTGCCTGGCACTCCAGGACTTCCTGGGAGGCACACCTACCTCCCACCAGGTCGGAGGTTAACCTCTGAACCTGGTTCTCAAACCTAGGGTCACCACCCTGAGGTTGAACAATTGCCTGGCACGCCAGGACTTTCTGGGGGGCACACCTACCCCCCACCAGGTCAGAGTTTAACCTCTGAACCCGGTTATCCAACCCAGAGTCAGCACCCTGAGGTTGGACAACTGCCTGGTACACCAGGACTTCCAGGGAGGCACACCTACCTCCCACCAGGTCAGAGTTTAACCCTTGAGCCTGGTGCCCCAACCCAGGGTCACCACCCTGAGGTTGGGCAATTGCCTGGCACGCCAGGACTTTCTGGGGGGCACACCTACCCCCCACTAGGTCAGAGTTTAACCTCTGAACCTGGTCATCCAACCCAGAGTCACCACCCTGAGGTTGAACAATTGCCTGGCACGCCAGGACTTTCTGGGGGGCACACCTACCCCCCACCAGGTCAGAGTTTAACCTCTGAACCCGGTTATCCAACCCAGAGTCAGCACCCTGAGGTTGGACAACTGCCTGATACACCAGGACTTTCTGGGGGGCACGCCTACCCACCAACAGGTCAGAGCTTATCCCCTGAACCTGGTTAGCCAACCCAGAGTCACCACCCTGAGGTTGAACCATTGCCTGGCAGGCCAGGACTTCCAGGGAGGCACACCTACCTCCCACCAGGTCAGAGTTTAACCTCTGAGCCTGGTTCCCTAACCCAGGGTCACCACCCTGAGGTTGGGCAATTGCCTGGCACGCCAGGACTTTCTGGGGGGCACACCTACCCCCCACCAGGTCAGAGTTTAACCTCTGAACCTGGTCATCCAACCCAGAGTCACCACCCTGAGGTTGAATCTTTGCCTGGCATGCCAGGACTTCCTGGGGGGCACTCTCACCACCCACAAGGGACACACCATCCCCAAGGGCCACACAAGAGTCTGGTTGGCGCAGGTCTCCCGACCTCTGCCCATCCGGCAGAGTCTGGGTTTCCCCCAAACCAGAAACGGTTTCACCTGGGTCATTCCTGGGGGGCTCTGCTCTCAGAGCTGTCCCCTGACTCTCAAGGTCCTCCACTGGGGTCTGCAACCCCCTCTCAACCCTATGTCTGGACTTCTGCACCGCCTCACTAGGAGGGGTACTGCCAGACACCAGAACTGTTGGGATGCTGGCTACAGTCACCCCCCCTAAGGTCTTCTGACACTGCGGGGCTTCCCTCAAAAGGTGGCCCTACGGTACAGGCTAGGCTTCCCTCCTGGTGTTCCCTCATGGAACCCTCTAGGACCTGGGACCTACCTGGGACACTACAATCCTTTCCCACCTCACTTGGTTGGGAACCACCTAGACCACTCCCTTCAGGAGCACCCCCAAATGCCTCTTCAGACTCTCTGGTACTCACCCAGAAGTCTGCCTCCATTGTAAGTTCCCTGGGATCAGAGAACTCACACTCCACCTGGTGTTGGCGTAGCTCTGGAAAATAAGGACCAGACATATGCTCTCCAGCAATTACATCACTCTGCCCTTCACATGTATTAACTACAGTACCCTTCACCCAACCACCCAGTAACTCAACCTTGGAAAAGCACTCTACTTCACCCTCCTGAGACTGGTGAGACAGTATCTGTCTGTCCCTGACACTCAAACCATACTCTTCTGGGATGTCTCTACACTCTATATCCAGGACGTCCACCAAGGGGGAACCCTTTTCCCTGTCACTCTCTGCTAGAGTCAGTAAAGTGTCCCTCCCCCCAGTAGGAATATGACTCCCTGTGCCAGTTCCCCAATCCTTCTCAGGGACCCTGTGCATAACAGGAACTACCTCATACCCTTGAACCGCCTGGGGTGTGTCAACTCCCTTCTTCAAGTTGGGCACCACATCTCTGGGCTTGTGCCCTCCTTCAGCAGTACTGGATGCAAGATTTTTGCTGCCACCATCTGAACTGGACTCAGCCCTTCCGGCCTCCAGTTTCAGCTCTTTACAGCTCAGCTCTTGAGCTGCAATCTTTTCTTCTTCCAGGGCTAAGAGTCTTTTTGCCTCAACCTCTGCAAGATACTCCTCTAATTGTTGCTCCTGTCGCCTTTGACCTCGGAGCCATTCATCTATTTCTGGGTCACTGTCCAACTCTGAGTAGTCTTCCTCCTCATGTGAGCAGTCTTCCTCCTCCTGTGCGTAGTCCTCCTCCTCATCTGAGGGGTACTTAGTCATTTGGTTTCTTGCTGCCTCTCTCTCTGCCCATCTTTCCTCCCCCCAGACTATGTAGTGATGGAGCATCTCCGCCTTAGTAGATCTCCTTGCTACAGGAAGGCCCCATTTTCTGCAAAGCTTCCTTAGGTCAGCCTTAGTGAGGTGGTCAGTACGAACAAAGAATGAGTAGTTACACAATCCCATTCTGATAAGATCTTCTCAGCAAAAACCAAAATTCAAAGTCCAAAATATCAATAGTATATCCAGGAGGACATCAGAGAATCCAAAGCCAAAAAAAGATGAAAAATCAAGTTGACCTTCAACTGTGGGTAGGTAGTGAAATACTTAGCTACTGTATGTCACTGCACAAACACAAGTCCTATCATCACCGCTGATCACCAATGTTAGAAATTGGATTTTTGGTTGGCAGTCAGGTTGCCCTCTGTCCAAGCAAGAACCCTCACTCTAGTCAGGGTAAGTCACACACAATCCAAAATCAGCCTGTGCTCACCCTCCGGTAGCTTGGCACGAGCAGTCAGGCTTAACTTAGAAGGCAATGTGTAAAGCATTTGTGCAATAAATCATACAACACCATAGCATAACACCACAAAAATACACCACACAGTGTTTAGAAAAATATATAATATTTATCTGGGTATCTTCAGGTCAAAACGATCAAAGTTGCAATACGAATTTGTAAAGATATCACTGAAAAGTGATAGAGAGTGTCTTAAGTCTTTAGAAAGTAAACAAAGTCTCTTTCAAACACAAAGTACCTGGTTTCTGGTGGAAAATCTCCTTAGAGGGCCACAGGAGAAGAGGTGCGTGGAAAACTGGTGTGTGCGTCGATTTCTCCTCAGCACACACAGACTTGCGTCGTTATTTTCCACACGGGGAGTCAGGTGTCGTCTTCCGGCGCGCGGACAGTCTCTTACTGTGGTTTGCGGGGAGTACCAGATGTCCCGGGTCTGTGCGTGGATTTTCCTGCTTGTTTTCCGGCTGCGCGTCGTTCTGCGGGGCTACGCGTCGAAGTTTCGATCTCACGGCAGGCGTCGCGTCGATTTCTCCGGCGGAGTCGGGCGGCGTTGTCCTTGCGAGGCCGTGCGTCAAAGTTTTGATCTCACGGCAGGCGTCGCGTCGATTTCTCCCGGGAAGTCAGGCGGCGTTGTCCTTGCGAGGCCGTGCGTCAAAGTTTCGGTCGTCCCGAAGACGTCGTGTTGATCAGCGTCGGTGTGCGGCGTTTTTCTTGCCGCGGAACAAGCTGTGCGTCGAAAAGTTCGGCGCACGGAGCTTCCAAGAGGAAGAGAGAAGTCTTTTTGGTCCTGAGACTTCAGGGAACAGGAGGCAAGCTCTATCCAAGCCCTTGGAGAGCACTTTTACAGCCAGACAAGAGTTCAGCAAGGCAGCAGGCCAACAGCAAGGCAGCAGTCCTTTGTAGAAAAGCAGACAGGTGAGTCCTTTGAGCAGCCAGGCAGTTCTTCTTGGCAGGATGTAGTTTCTGGTTCAGGTTTCTTCTCCAGCAAGTGTCTGATGAGGTAGGGCAGAGGCCCTGTTTTATACTAAGTTGTGCCTTTGAAGTGGGGGTGACTTCAAAGAGTCTCTAAGAAATGCACCAAGCCCCCTTTCAGTTCAATCCTGTCTGCCAGAGTCCCAGTAGGGGGTGTGGCAGTCCTTTGTGTGAGGGCAGGCCCTCCACCCTCCCAGCCCAGGAAGACCCATTCAAAATGCAGATATATGCAAGTGAGGCTGAGTACCCTGTGTTTGGGGTGTGTCTGAGTGAATGCACAAGGAGCTGTCAACTAAACCTAGCCAGACGTGGATTGAAGGGCACAACAAGATTTTAGTGCAAAGAAATGCTCACTTTCTAAAAGTGGCATTTCTAGAATAGTAATATTAAATCCGACTTCACCAGTCAGCAGGATTTTGTATTACCATTCTGGCCATACTAAATATGACCTTCCTGCTCCTTTCAGATCAGCAGCTGCCACTTCAACAGTGTATGAGGGCAGCCCCAATGTTAGCCTATGAAAGGAGCAGGCCTCACAGTAGTGTAAAAACGAATTTAAGAGTTTTACACTACCAGGACATATAACTACACAGGTACATGTCCTGCCTTTTACCTACACAGCACCCTGCTCTAGGGGTTACCTAGGGCACACATTAGGGATAACTTATATGTAGTAAAAGGGGAGTTCTAGGCTTGGCAAGTACTTTTAAATGCTAAGTCGAAGTGGCAGTGAAACTGCACACACAGGCCTTGCAATGGCAGGCCTGAGACAGGGTTAAGGGGCTACTGAGGTGGGTGGCACAACCAGTGCTGCAGGCCCACAAGTAGCATTTAATCTACCTGCCCTAGGCACATTTAGTGCACTCTACCAGGGACTTACAAGTAAATTAAATAGTCAATCATGGATAAACCAATCAGTAGTATAATTTACACAGAGAGCATATGCACTTCAGCACTGGTTAGCAGTGGTAAAGTGCCCAGAGGTCAAAAGCCAACAACAACAGGTCAGAAAAAATAGGAGGAAGGAGGCAAAAAGTTTGGGGATGTCCCTGTCAAAAAGCCAGGTCCAACAGCAGGCCAGTGAACAAGTCTAAGGGGTATATTTATAGGCCCCTAGTGCCACCTTGCACCACATTAACGTCATTTATTCTGACGTTAATGTGGCCCAACGAGGCCAAAATCCCAGCACCGTATTTACAGGGTGGCGCAATGCATGCATTCCGCCACCTTGTAACTCTTTGCGCTACATTGTATGCAATGTATGCAAAGGTGACGTTCCCCCTTTAAGGAAGCCGGGAAAATGGCGTAAAGAAATCAATGCGATTTCCTTACGCCATTTTTATGGCACTTTTAACGCCTGCTAAAGGTCAGGCGTTAAAAGGGGCCTTCCATTCTTTTGCCTTCCATTCTATTGCCCCCTACCCTGCACCATGGTGTGCCGTATTTTAAATATGGCACACACTTGGTGGCAGTAGGTGGGTGCTAAGGGGCGCAGGGAAAGTTGCGCTGCACTCAGTTCAGCGCCATTTTCAATAGGAGCAGATTTTTCCATGAATCTGCCCCTAAGTCTATTGCAACAGGAAGCACTTCCATTCTATCAACATGCCAGTTATCTGCTTGTCAGATCTCTACATTTCAAATGTCTTTGACCTGTTCCCAGGTTCAGCCCTTGATTCCTTTGTATTGCTGAACAGCATCATACCCCAGCTGATGTCACAACTGCAGCCAGAGAGGGCCTGGCTGGCTGGTAAGTCACATCTGTCCTGATTTGTGTGTGCAAAGTCAGGTGCTACAATCAGTGAGTGACTCATTGTTGCACTTATGTCTCAAACCTAAACAGTTGACTCACCATATCCAACTCATCCTTTGTTATTGACACCACTGAGGAATCCAACTACGCCAGGGGACATCTGCTTCAAAGAGCACAGAGGAATAGTGGAGAGGGCTTTTGGGCTCCTGAAGGCCTGTCTGAACAGGACTCGGGACTCAGGGAACCCTCCTCTACTCACCCGGGAATGTGTGTCAGATCACTGTGGCATGCCGGATGCTCCATAACCTTGCCCTGCGGAACAATACCCCTTACATCCCAGAGGAGGGGGATGATGTGGTGCCACAGGGTGAAAATTCTGAAATACCAAATGAAGATGATAGTGGTGAAGAGGAAGGAGCTGTCTTGCGAGAAGATCTCTTCAACAGCTTCCTCTCATGAGTGTAAGTATGTCATGAGATGTCATGACTTTGATATCATATAGTTAAGTAGTTGTGATAATGTGTGGAGTGAATTAATTAATGGAAATAATTAGGGAGCTGATGCTAAGGCAAATTCAGCAAAAGGGTGGTTGATGAGGTAGTTTTTGACACATCCACATTTTTTTAAATATATTTTTATTGAACAAAGATTATATAAATTACGATACACAAAGCAAATGTTGCTTAAAACATTCCATATCTCCTAGTCAGATATTGCTGTGCCTTATTTCAACTGTACAGATTAGTTTTAATAATGTCATAATATATCTTGTGACAAAATTTCACACACAATTCTAGTATAAAAAAAACTGGTGCAAAAATTTACACATTTTGACGTAAACAAGTACAAGTGCTGATGAATCAATTAAAGTGCTAATGTTCAAGAAAGGCACGGCCTAATACCACCTAAAGGAGCAAGGAACTCAAGATATGAGGTAGACCCAATGATGCCTATCGCTGTATTACAAAAGTAAACCTGTGTAAAAGTGCAAAAGTGGCAACAAAATAGGGAGGGATAATATTTCGGATCTAGCTATACCCAAACAATTGTGGTAACCCGAATTACCTAGTAGACCACCTCCTCCACAGAATGTAAAAAATGAAAAAAGTGCCATGAAAACAAGAATTTCTTCAGGCACCCGACCCTTTTGACGTAGGCCTCCTCGAATCTTCTTGTTTTAGACATATTTTTTTTAACCAGTCTTCATATTGTGATATCCGTTCTGTACACCAAAATTGTAAAATCAGCGAACGGGCTCCTGAAAGTGCTATAGATAAGAATATTTGGATGGATTCACTGACTCAACATCCCTGTACCTGTTTAATAAAACCAAAGAGAACCAGCGATGGCTCCCACTTTATGAAAACTCCCAGAGCCTGGCTCAAGGCTGAAGAGAGTTGGAGCCAAAGGAATAAAAAATGTGAAGCCATGCCCCGGCACCCACCTGCCTACAACGAAAACACTGGTCCTCTACAGAGGGAAACATTCTGTGGAGGGCCGCAGGAGTATGATATGCCATCCAGCAAAATAGGATTGACTGTCTCCTAAAATTAGCTGCCCTTAAGGCCTTATTGCCTAAAAATGATATCACTTGCCGATCGTCCTCAGAGAACCAACATTGCATAGCTTCTCCAATCTTCTCCAAGAGAGAAGCCAGGCACACCTGTGATCCTTGGTTCCGTAGCAGCCTGTACAAAGTACCAATTCCCAAAAGACTGGTTCTAACAAGCCCCGCAGGACATGATGGATTTTAGAATAAAGATCCAAATAATGGGACCTCAGAAAATGAACAATAAGCTGATAACTGAGGGTTAGGTGGGGGGGCGCTGCTAATGCTCGAACAGCAAAATCTTGAGAAGTCTTGTGAAGGTAAGGAGGACCTTGGTCTGAAGCAGGTGGGTGGGAAGAGTGTTCCACATCTTGGTGGCGAGGTGCGAGAATGATCTGGTTGTAGTTCTGCGGATGCGTGGGACGGATGCGAGGGTGAGGTCGGCAGAGCAGCGTTGTCAGGTCGGTGTGGAGAAGGAGAGCCGTCTGTTGAGGTATTCTGGCCTGGTGTTGTTCTGTGCCTTGTGAGTGTGGGTGAGGAGTTTGAAGGTGATTCTCTTGTTGACGGGGAGCAAGTGCAGGTCTCTCAGGTGGTCTTTGATGTGGGAGTGACGGGGATGTCCAGGATGAGGCGTGCAGATGCGTTCAGGATGCGTTGCAGCCTTTTCTGGAGTTTGGCCGTGGTTCCTGCGTAGAGGGCATTGCCGTAGCCCAGTTTGCTGCTTACAAGGGCTTGGGTGACTGTTCTTCTGGTTTCCCTGGGGAACCATTTGTAGATCTTTCGGAGCATGCGAAGGGTGTTCAAGGAGGAGGAGAAGATGGCGGTGACTTGCTGGGTCATGGATAGTGAGAAGTCCAGGATGAATCTTAGGTTGCGTGCTTGGTCGGTGGGAGTCGGAGCGGATCCGAGTGTGGCAGGCCACCAGGAGTCATCCCATGCGGAGGGGGTGGTGCCGAAAATGAGGACCTCAGTCTTGTCGGAATTAAGTTTGAGGCAGCTGTTCTTCATTCATTCAGCGATGGCCTTCATTCCTTCGTGGAGGTTGGTCTTGGCAGAGTCCTTGGTGAGGATGAGGATCAGCTGGGTGTCGTCGGCGTATGAGATGATGTTGAGGTTGTGAGATCGAGCGATGTTAGCGAGCAGAGCCATGTAGATGTTGAAAAGGGTTGGGCTGAGGGACGAATCCTGGGGTACGCCACAGATGATTTTGGTGGCTTCAGAGCGGAATGGAGGGAGGTGGACTCTCTGAGTTCTGCCTTTGAGAAAGATGGTGATACAGTCCAGGGCTCTGTCCCGGGTTCCTGCATTGCTGAGGTGTATGCGTAGGGTGTGGTGGCAGACGGTGTCAAATGCGGCTGAGAGGTCCCGGAGGATGACCGTGCGCAAATCTCTTGCCAAGTCATGCATTTACTGCGTTGCAGACACTGTCCTAATTCCTTAAACCCAGAATGGTGCCAATATCTAATATGGGAAGGAGGAAGTTGTAGGCCCACGTAGCTGGCTTCTTGAAGATTCAGGAATGTAAAACCTGATGAAATTTGATTGGATCGATAAAATACCAATAAACCAGTACTTCAACCCCGTATTAGCTTATATCTGTGTTTTTGGTAATTTGGGGATTTTCATAAAGACTGGAAGCCAGGTTCCAACCTCCCACATAATTTCATCTGAAAAGAATGAATTAAACATTGCTTCCGTGAGCAATGAGTTGACCAGAATATCTAGAAGAGCTGCCTCATATTAAGTCTGAATGTGGGGGAGGGCCAAACCACCCTGTGCAATATCAATCTTAAGTACGGAGTACTTCACCCTGGAAGTTTAGCGATTCCACACAAACTGACGGAACATAATATCAAGATCAATAAAATATCTCTTGCTTATTTTAATAAAAATATTCAAGAATAAAAACAGTAATAGTGGGAGAAAATACATTTTAATAAGAGCCACCCTGCCCAGAGTCAGTGAGCGGAGTGCCCATCTATCTAAGAGGACCTTTGTGTTTTGAAGCTTTGGGACATAATTTAATTGGAACAACTGGGAAAAGTTGTTGATCATATAGATCCTCAGATAACTAATTGGGGCTTGGGATAGAGCTTGTTGCTGGAGGGAGAATGGAAGACTCGTAGCCAGGGTATTAAAAAGAAGCAATTCAGTTTTTGTTTGATTAATTTGTAACCCCTGATATCTTGAAAATGTTAAAACTCCTCCAGTGCTCTTGACACAGCTACATCTTGATGATATTGCTTTGTTTGTGTCAGAAGTACTATATTGTACTTTGTTTTCCAGATGCTTGCTATGTGACTTGTGTCATACGTATGGTTTCATAACTATACTCCTTGTTTTGTTCCTTGTTCAGATACCTTCACCATGATAGCTTCATGTGGGCGTTTCAGAGTTGTGACATTGGCAGGTGTATGATGCTGTTCAGACAAAGGAAGTGGGCATGGATTGTTCCTGGGAATGTATGTCACAGACTTTGGGTGTATGAGACCTGTGCCAGCTTTCACAGTGATAAAGTGGAAGTTTGGAAGACTCCATTGGACTTGTTCCTTGTCACATGGTGGTACTGATGCATCATGTGTATCATTGTGAAGTCAGAAAATATGTAGTCCTAGCCTACAATCAATGTTAGTTTCCATTCACATCAGCTAAACACTCTTTTTATATGCAGCTGTTGAAGTGTTTCATCATTCTAGGCCAACGTGCCTGTGACACAACACTGGCAATTATTGGTGTCATACCACCAGATGCCAAAACACTGGATTGTAATGACCCTGTGATCAGAAACTGTTGTACTTCCATCTGTCTGAGTCTTGCAGTACATGATGTTGGATTACGTTTGTATGGTAGGCAATATGGCTCCAGCTGATGTCATCAACCACTTCAATGTTTTCATATTCTACAGGACAATGTCTGATAAATCCATTCCTTCCATGGTCTGGAGGTCTGTACCTGTCAATTTGATCATATATCCTGTATGATACAATCATGTATGATTTGCTATGTTTCAGCAATATTGACAGCCAATGCTCTGAACAATGTAATTACATTTATTATTTGACAAGACACTTGTATGTAGGTGTTTTGTGTGGAATGGTTGCAATCCTGAGCTGGACATGCAACATATCCCTGCCTGCAAAAGTACCTTGTATCTTCATTGTATGCTTCAAATGGTCTGACATATCTACGTGGCTAAATGTAAATTTTAACACAGCAGACAATGAGTTTGCGATTGGTGAATTTATTGCAGTGCTATTACAATATTTGTGATAGAAATAAACAAACAATATGAAGTGAAGGGGTCAGTCATGGTGAATGAAATCACTGGAGTAGATGCCACACCACTGGAAGTCCTCAGTCTAGAGTACTCCTACCCTCAGAAATGGAAGGTGGTTCAAGATCCGACTACAGAGTGTATGTGTGACACACAAAGGAGGACATTAAGGAAGAGGTTCATTGCTGGTAGTGGTGGGTGTTTTGCCATCCGCACCTCCTGGATTCTTGCATGGACATCCCTGCTTGCGAGGTGGGGGATTAACTGCTACAGAGGCAGGGTTGTCTATGGGTGGTTGTGCCTCTGGCAGGGCCTGCCTTCCTGTGCTACCGCAGATGTAGTTAGGCTTGATGTTGTTGCCCCAAAGGAAGGGGAGGATTGGATTGACTGCCAGCACAACAGCCTTTTTGGTACAGCCGTCTTGGCGGTCTGGCAGTCCAACTGCCAAAAACGTAATCAAGCCCAAAGTATTTATAACCATGATAAACTGTAGAGAATGAAGCAGCTTCCGAGGCTGCTGCAATCCCTTCAATTGTACTTGACATACAGTCCACAATGCAAACCCCCCTTCTATGATATTTGGGAAGTATTACACAATGTAAACCTATTGCATTTGTCATAGTGGTCACACTGAAAAAAATTATTGCAATTGCAATTGAGAAATCTGATTCCAGAGGTCCCATGGCAACTGAAAGTTACTAGTGCCAATTCTGTCAATTGTGGTCTTTCACTTCTCCAGGAGAATTGAGGCAGAGCAGTGCACAGCTGACTGAGGGACGTGCTGCGGGTTAGAAACTCTATTAACACTCAATAAATCAATATCCTGCCAATGTTTTCTTCTTTAAAAGGAAGAGTACTTTAATCAGGGCCACTGGAATTATGTGGCAGTAGAGGGTCAAATTATGTGGCAGGGTTGAATAAATTATGCAACAAGAAAAGGCAAATTATGCAGCATAATGTGGCACATTTTGTAATAATATTACTTAATTATTTTGTCATTTTTAAACTTAGTAACATTGTATGGGCATTGGTTGCACCTCATTAGTACCATTTTAACACTCAAATATGGTAATAAGCAACAGAAGGGTGACCAGTGCTGCAAAGGGCCCTCCAGTGTGCAGAAACTTGTTTTGCTGCATTTTTAGTAACTTTTGAACCGTTGAAGCTAGAAATATATATAAATTTTTGGGTTAAAATCTGCAGATGACGCATCAGATGATGGATTATGTGGCAAATGCGGCAAAGCTGTAACTATGCAACAATCACCGTGGCCACACAATCGCATAATTCCAGTGGCCCTGACTTTAATGAACACACAAATAATACTGACATCAAAATGACAAATATTTGCATGATTTGAGGGGGAATTAAACTTTGGAACCAGAGTGGAAATCATATAACATAAAGAAAGTATTGCAGGGGCAACTATCCCTGTAAATGTAGTCAGCTCCTATTATCTGTGATGTACCATGTGCAAATTTGCACACCAGCAGGCTCGAAACATAAAAACAGCAACAGCCCTTTGTAGATCTTTAGGAAAACATGGGCTTTTTCACAATCAAAAAGGTTAGATCTACAGGCTTTGTCAAGTTGTTCACAATGTAAAATGAGATCCTAATTCCTTTGACTCCACAATAAATAATCATAACACAAACCTGAATTTCAAAATGACCATGTTGTCTTGCCTAGAGAGTAACTTAGACAGACTCAACATATACATTGACTTGTACATTAACTCTCCTATTGGAGACAACAGGTATTTACTGTGGCAGATCTGAAAAGGGATATATGTACTAAACCTTTTCCTATTGCATTGGTCAATATGTGGACATTTTAAAACCCCTCCCTATTGCATTTGTCAAGTAGTTCAAAATACAAAGCCTCTTGCAATGGAACATGTCATGGACATCACAGTGTATTTAACACCCCTTCCAATTAATGGCATTTTCTCTATTGCATCTGTCAGATGATTTACAATGTAAGCCCCTGCTCATGATGTTTGGAAATGAGGTCACAATGTAAAAAACATTGCTATTATATGTGTCTGAGAATTCAGAATGTAAGCTACTTCATGTGTTTTTTGCAAGCAGTCCAGTGAAAGACCCTTCCTATAATAGTTGTCAGAGAGTTCTAAATGTAAAATCCCTTCCTATTTGTACGTGATGTATATCTGTGTTAACAATGCCCATATCAATTATGAGCAATGGAACTACTTTTTAGGCAGAATAACACAACTAGTGTTCAGTAAAATGCTTGTAAAGAAGAATATCAGCTTGAGGACAGAGCTATTTTTTGTACTGATTCTAATATCTCTTTTTCTGGTGCTCACATAAGTGATCACAGACAGCTGTGCTGTCAAGCCAGGTCTAAAAAAACAAGGCCCTTACTGTTGACTGACAACAGGCAGAATCAATTGAATACACAGGACACATGTTTAAACTCCCAAACTTGTTTTTGGCCTGACACAGGAAAAGGAAAACTTTAAAGTTTTCGAACACGGACAAGAGCAATCCGATCAGAAACCCTTTAAATCAAATTAAAATAGAGCAAGATAGCACTATGGATGGATACATTTAGAAATAGTGAGGAGTAGTTGTGGTTGTCATTGAGAGAAATACAGACAATATATACAAAAAGTAAAATACACATGATATGTATTTTAGGGGGTGGAGAGCTATCCAGGTGTCCAGTTTCCAAATCTGAGGTAGGCTTGACAATGAAGGCTTAGAGTCTTTTTGGCTCTCAGTCAGCAGGTAGTCGTCTTTCAGGGCAGTCCTAAATTGTTTTACTTCACTTGTGAATGAGTTCCAGGAGAGTGGCCTGAGTCAACTGAATAATATGACAGGGAAGAAGTCTGGTGCTGTTTATGAAATAAGGGGGTATTGCGATTGGTTGAGGGCAGATTTCAGAAGGGGCTGTAACATGAGGTGCATTGAGAGAAGAAGCATCGGAAAGGGCAGTGCATGGCCTTGAACACCCTGCTGCATCTAGCAGATAGCCATCACAATGTGGGATGATAGGAAGAGGTGGAATGATGGCTCCATTTAGAGCCGTGGAGGCAGACTGACAGCCCGCTAAGTCGACGAAAACCCTGCTTCAATGTTTTTTGTACTGGTGCAATGGACCTTAGGTTTGGCTATAGACAGCTTCAGGTGTCTGGAAGACCTGATTTCATGCATTTTTCAGACAAGTACATTAGGAGTACAGAGAGAGTGAATTAGTATTTGTTAGCCCCTTCAGCCATGAGTTTTTGTTTTGTTTTTTGAAGTTCACTGTTTAGATGGGCTGTCAATCAAGGTCATGCATTTCATGGCTTTTCCCACTAGAATTTAGTTTTGGGGGACAAATTAGTCTTTTTGTTAGGCAATGTGTATTCTTTAATGTGTTTACTTTGATGAGACTACATTTTTATTACTAAGTTATAGCTTTTTTTGCTTAGGAGGTCTGCTATTTGGAAGCATTAGCCTGTCACAGTGCTGTTGGTGAATCAATCTTGTGCATTTGTTTATTTTACTTCTTTGTCATGAAAACATGTTAATGTATTTAAGGCATTTTTGTTCACAAATTAAAGACAATTGTGCACACAAGCTTTCTTGAAAATGAATAAAAAACTCTGGTTCTTATTCAAAAGAACCAGCTAGCAGTATTTTGCAATGTATGCTGTTTAATTTCAAAATGCATATTTCTTTTTCTTTCTTTTTAAGTTCTTTACAAATATTCTTCTCTGAGGTCATAGCTCTGGTTACAGACAGTTTTAGTAACCTGGCATGATTTCATGCCATCACTACACACTACACACAGCCACCTTCACTATACAACATGCAGTCGTCAGAAAAGTACTTTGGTTCAACCAATGGTTTGTTTGACTTTCCTAACCTATCACACGTAACAAACATACCTGCTATAGCTTACCTTCCAGTCCTACTGTGCCTATTGTATCATTCCTATCTAACCTAACCTACCATATCTAACCCAAGGTACCTAAGCTGCTATATCTACTTGCCATATCTACTATACCTAACATATATAATCAATATATCAATCAATCCCACTATACCTAAACTAACATCCTTAACCAATCATATCCTCCTGCCTGCTGTACGTTCCATACCTACCAGCCTACTATTACCTACTCTACTATACCAAGCCTACAATACCTGACATATCTACCATGCCTACCTAACATACCTACCTAAATTACCTAATATACCTACCATGTATATATACCATACCTACCCTACCATACCTACCTACCAGAACCATACCTACCTAACATAAATACCTAACCTTTCATATCTAACCTACCATGTCTAGCTAGTATACCTACCATATCTACCATACATAACATACCTAACTTACCATACCTAACTAACCATAAATAACCTACTATACTGACCCACACACTATTACTATCCTGCCATATGGTGTTCGGACAAAATATTGAATCAAAAATATTGAGTTACAAAAATATTTTTTATATCGTGACACAGAAATATCGTGTGCAAAAATATCATTGACAGAAATATGGATCTTTTAAGGTAAGAAATATTGTTTTCAATTGTCCATGTTTAATATTATTTGTGTAATTGTTGTTAATGTTGTTAAATATAGTTTGCAATTCTAAGTTATATTAATTTTTAGTGTTGTAGCAGGTTGTGAGTTTTGTAGAGGTACATGGTGAGAAGTTAATTATGTATAATTAATTTATATATTTTTAAATTATTATCAGTTATTTATTTGATTAATAAGTATGTAAATTGTGTAAAATAATTTTTTTAAAGTTATAATTCAGGTGCCGGCTGCTGGGTTTGTAGGGACATAGGGTGGCAAGTTAATTAAATAATAGTTTATTAATGATTAATTACTGGCACATTATTAATTAATTATGTGTTAAATAATTATGTAAATTATGTTAATATTATCATTTTGTCATTTATATTTTAGGTGCAGGTTGTTGGGTTTGTAGAGATATGGGGGAGTTAATGAAATAATAAGTAATGAATTATTAATTATTCCTAAATTATTAAATGGCTAATTGTTAATTAATTATGTACATTTTGAAATGTATAGTTTAGGTGCGGGTTGTTGGGTTTGTAGACGTATAGGGCGGGAAGTTGATTAAACAATAATTTATTACTTATAAATTATTCATTCATAATTAATTAATTGTTAATTACTTATGTAAATTGTGCAAATATTATACGTGTTTTAATTTAGATATATGTTTAATGTGAGACTATAGTGTGGGAATTTAATGAAATAACTATTAAATAGCAACTTTTTCTCATATTAATTATTTAAACAATTTCTAATTGTTTTTTTTTATATCTATATTTAATTTTACAATAATAGCTTTATAGGTTTATGAAATTAATAATTGTATTAAAATAAGGTATGTATTTAAAGTAAAGTACTTTCACTATTGTTGCACCGAATGCAGTGGGAATAGTAAATGTTACCCCTCCTGAGTCCAACAGTTTCCGTACTGTTCCACCGACTGGAGTGAGAATAGTCAATTTTACCCCTCCTGAGTCCAATGTTTTCCCTACTGCTGCACTGACTGGAGTGGGAATATTACATCTTACCCCTCCTGAGTCTAGCACTTTCTCTACTGTTGCAGAGAATGAAGAGGGAGTAGTAAATGTTACCCCTCCTGAGTCCGGTGCTTTCCCTACTGTTGCACCGACTGGAGTGGGAATAGTACATTTTACCCCTCCTAAGTCTATGGCTTACCCTAACTGGTGCACAGACTGGAGTGGGAATAGTACATTTTACTTCTCCTGCATCCAACTCTTTCCCTACTATTGCACAGACTGGAGTAGGAACAGTACATTTTACCCCTCCTGAATCCAACACTTTCTCTACTGTTGCACCGACTAGAGTGAGACTGGTAAATTTGACCCCTTCTCAGGTCAACGGTTTCTCTACTGTTGCACAGACTGGAGTAGGAATATTAAATTTTACCTCTCTTGAGTCCAACGCTTTCCCTACTGTTGCACAGACTGGAGTGGGAATAGCTAATTTTAACCCTCCTGAGTCTAACGCTTTCCCTACTCTTGCACGGAGTGGAATGGGAATATTATATGTATTATGTTTATATTGTTTAAAATTGTATTATTATTATGTTTCTGTGTGTATTTTTTTTTAATTAGTAATGTTTGTAATATATAATATATATTTCTATATTGTCTATTGGTATGCTTTTATACCTGTTTTTCAGTTAATTTGTTACGGTTTTTAATTTATTGTGTATGTGTGTGTGTGTATATATATATATATATATATATATATATAAATATAAATATATATATATACTGTATATATATTTATATATATATATTTCAAACTACAACAATCCCAGCTCTCCATCCTCTTTTAATGGTGGCTTGTGTTTAGAGGGCATGGGAAAAACCAATATTTTGACTGCGGCTGTCAAAATAAATTGTACGGATGTTCTTCACCGCAATTCAGGCTTGTGTTTTGTTTCCAGCTGGAATGCAGTGTTTCGGATATATATATGTAAAGATATATATAGATATATATATATATATAGAAACACTTAACTTCGGCAATTCCCTTGCCGCTCCTAATCGCCAATGGTGCCTGGATAGGACGCGCGCCACCGCGTCTGACATGCAAACACAACCTTATTTTTTAATAAGGCAACCGGCACTCCGTGAATGTGCAAAAATAAGGTTTAATACAAACAAACAGGAACGCGTTTCGGCGTCACCGCCTTTCTCAACCTGTGTGGGCCGCCATTTTTGCCCCATTTATATACAAGTAAATTTCTTAAAGCAACATGGTAACAAAAAGACTAATAGTTAAACATATAATATTTACAACATCCATCATTTCGCCTTATTGAGAAAACATAATTGAATACCTGTGAATCAAATCTCCTATTTCACATATTTTGTCTATGAAAACCTTGTTCTTATATGAAAACAAATTTAATCTAAGTGATAAATAAAAACAAATATGGGAACAAATGTGACAAAATGAAAATGAATAAAAACTATCATTCTTGTCATCAACTGAGCACATTCCAAAAATTAATTACACACCTGAATCAACGATTTACCAAAAACAAAAACAAAACTATACTATGCTATATAACCATGGAAAAATCTTAGAAAAATCTTAGAAAAATCTTTAAACATGTTGGAAACTCATATAAATACTGCAACGACCATGATATAACACAATAGCAATGGCTATATACTTAAACCTATGGAATGTTATGATACCATTGTTTTCACAAAAGTGAAGAGAATGTTTGTTTTTATGGAAAGGTACAATATGTCTCTTGAAGAAAAATGTATCAACAGAAAGAACATGTGACTAAATAAACCTGAATGAAAGAATACCCCGAATAAGGGACCCACTTTTTAATTCAAATGAATATATAATTCTTCACTAGAGTTTAATCCTACTGGTTCTATAGAGTCAAGTGTCAAAATGTATCTAGATTCTAACTTTCTCAGGTTTTTCTCCCCGTCACCTCCACGGACATCTTTTTTTATTCTGTCAATTACACTATCTTTGATACTTTCCATTCGTCCTGCATGACACTCATGTACATGTCTGGCAACTGGGTATGAATCATCTTTGTTAGTTATCGCCCTAAAATGTTGGAGTATTCTTTTGTGCACTTGGAGTTTAGTACTACCAACATATATCTTGGGACAAGTGCATTTTAAAATGTAGATGACATATTCACTCCTGCAGTCGTATCTGCCTTTTATGGTGTGAATAGTTCTGTCTCCTTGCTTAATACTCTTAATGTTTTCACCATTTTTACATGCTTTACATTTGGCACATTTGAAAAATCCATTTTGCGATTGAAGCCAACTACTTTGCATAGTCTTCCCCTGTCTCACATCGCTTTTCACAAGGACATTTCTCATTGACGTCCCTTTTCTGTATGTTATTGTGGGCCTGTTTTTCAAGTTTGTGCCTATCACAGGATCACTTTTTAACATGTGCCAATGTTTCTGTAAAATCTTTCTGATGGATTCATGAGCCCTATTAAAAGTGGTTATATATCTAACCTTGGCAGTATCATCATGTGTGTTGCTTTTTTTCTTTCCACCTTTACTGCTTTGTTCTGAAGCAAATAACAACTGATCTCTGGACCGGGATTTGACTCTAGCTGCAATGTGTTGTAATAACTCACTGGAGTATCCTCTCTGTTTTAATCTGTCAGTCATGTTGTCTTGTACTTTTAAATAATCACTTTCTTTACTACAAATTCTCTTGGCTCTCAAAAATTCTCCAAAAGGAATGTTATTTTTCAGAGGTTGAGGATGGTGACTTTTAGCATGTAGGATACTATTCCCTGCTGTGGCTTTCCTAAACAATGTTGTCTCAATTTTGTTATTTTCAATGAATACTCTAATGTCTAAGAATTCAATCTCATGCTTGTCAATTTTCCCAGTGAATTTCAAGTTGCAATGATTGATGTTTATTTCTTTGATAAAATTGCTGGCAGTACCTCGATCACCCTTCCAAATTATGAAAATATCATCGGTATATCTGAGCCACAGAACGATGTTATCATTCCATTTATCTAGCGGGTAGTTGTTAAGTATCTGTTCTTCCCACCACCCCATAAATGAGTTGGCATAACTGGGAGCAAAGCATGTTCCCATCGCTGTACCGCATGCCTGCTCAAATATCTCATTATTGAAGAAAAACATGTTATGTTGTAAACACCATCTTATCATTTGGCTCAGCATTTTGCTATGGTGGTAAAAACTGATTGATCTCATTTTCAAAAAATATTCTACTGCCTGGATTCCCAATTCATGTGGGATACTTGTATATAATGCTGTAACATCAAGGGTCATCAACAAGTATTCATTTTCCCAGCCAACATCAAAGATCCTCCTCAGAAAATCACCACTATCTTGCAGATAGGAAGATAGGTTTCTAACTAGTGGCTGTAAAAACTTGTCTATGTATTGTGATACTGTTTCAAACAAACTTCCTCTAATGGACACTGTAGGTCGCCCAGGGGGTTTGTGTACATCTTTGTGAATCTTTGGTATCAGATCAAATACAGGTAATTGGGGGAAATCTACTTTCAGAAAACTGTACTCTTGTTGACTGATGAGACCTTTGTCACGCCATTGTATCAATTCTAAATCAAATTGTATTTTAACACTCTCAACGTGATCAAGGTCAATCCTTCTATAACATTTGTTATCATTCAATTGTTTGTATGCTTCATCCATGTATTGTTTTGTTGACCAGATCACTATATTCCCTCCTTTATCGGAGCCTCTTACTACGATGTCTGGGTTGTTGGAAAGTTTATCTAATGTTTTGTAGTATCCACCCTTTTTGTTATTCAATGCACTCCAAGTTCTGGCTCTCAAAGTTTTCAATTCTTTAATCAAAGTTTCTGAAAATTGGTCAATCATGTCTCCACTGGGTGATGGGACGGTTTTTGACTTTGGTTTCAGACCTGATGCTCCATCTTTATTTAGACAGACTCCTTCTGATTCCAATCTGTCTATCATCTGTTCTTCATTAATTTCACCCATTGTGCTATCTTCCAATTCCCAAAGTTCTCTCATTAGTGAAACATCCTCAATTGTTAGATTATGACTAATTAGTCTTTCTGTATTACAACTGATTTCTTCTGTACACTCCCCTTGTGTTGTTACCTTTTTACACTTTGCTTGATGGATTTCTAACAGTTTTAATTTACGTATAAACAAAAACAAGTCTATACGGCTTTGCACATAATCAAAATCACTGGGTTGGCAGTACGAGAGGCCTAACGATAAATTAGCTTTGTCCTCCTGATCCAATTGGATATCTGATAGATTAACCACAGTTTTATTGTCCGTTAGTACCGTTTGCTGCTACGAGTCATCTTGCTTCCCTCGTCGCTGTGGTTTTCTTTTGCCCCCTCGTCTTTTCTGCCTCTGCCTCTTCCTCTTGTTCGAGTTCCTCCTCTCCATGGTCTGTGATTTGTTCTCCGATCCTGCCTTAAAAAATCAAACTCTTCTTGTAATGTGGTGTGTGACTTTGTTCTTGATGTTTCTTCAAAGTCTGTATCAGAACTCTCACTCATGCCTACATTGGATGTCCTCCGTGTACTGCTTTGGATTTGGCTTGCTGATTCCTTCACTTTCAATTGTCTCCAATAATCAAATTTCCTTGCATATGTGTAAATTTGTCCCGTCTCATAATCAAATGCGTCTCTGTTGAATTTCCGTGATTTCTTGGAAATGATCTCTTCCTCGATCTTAATCAATCGTTCTTCCATGGCATTACTCAAAGATTCAACTAACTTTTTGTCAGAAAAAGCTTCAATTTGCTTAGTAACACTATTTATTTGTTCTATAACTGTCTCTCTCTCTATTTGTGCATACTTGATTAATATTCTCATCATTCCTGCAGAGCTTGCAGCATTGTGAGCTGCCCATTCCTTTAAAAGATCAGGATTTGATCATAATTGGGCATAATAAAAATTCTTAGCCCCCTGGGTACTCTATCCACTTCCAAGTACTTATTGAGAGACTCACATTCCCACCATTTGCTTAGTTCTTTCTTTTTCAATTTTTCTAGTTCTTTGAATGCCCCATAGATATCTGTGCTTGTTGCTGGGGAGTCCCCCCTGGTTGTTTGATCTTTCCCATTGTTGGTACATTTAGCAAAGGCTAATTCTGCTCTTAATTTTCTGTTTTCATAGACATTTGTAGTTTTGTTAGCCATTGTTATGTATATGTGTGTGCTATTTGTTTGCAATATGAATGTCTTATCCAGAAAATGCCATTCGATCTTCCAATCGATTACTTATACTCTAATGTTGATCTCAAAAATGTGCATTGCTTTTATGCACAAAAGCGCATCACACTAAGTTCATGATGACAAAAATCTTCACATTAGGCCAAAAATATTATGCAGCTTCTCGCATCTTGATGTGGGTTTTTATTGAAAACAAACGTGCCACGCTCAATTCGTGATGACTAAAACATTTGCGTTTTCCAAATAGTCTTTTTGTGACTTCTCATATCTTTAAAAAAGTCTATTATCAATGTGCGCCTGGATACAATGTTGCCAATTCCTTATGAACACCACAGGTTCGTACTCCAATCTACACACTATTCCATGGTAAATGTGCTTTAAAGTTCATCTGAAGACAGTACTTTGTTTATATTGAAGAATAATTATGCTGCGCTCAGTTCGTGATAACTAAAAAGTTCGTGTTTCCCCAAAAGTATTATACGGCTTCTCGTGTCTTTGAATAGTCTGTTTTTCCAAATAAACATAGATACATTGTTGCCGATCCTTTGTAAACACTTGTACTAATATCGTTTTCTTTCAACATTCACGCGCCATGTAGAATGCAGATAACTCCTGAGCTCTGCTCGGCGCTTGGCTCCGTTTTGAAAAAAAAAATTATACAAATAAACGAGAACCTTTTGCTTACCGTGCAACTCGACTGTCGACTCCGGTGTCCTCCGACTCCGCGTAGACTGTCGGAAACGGTATGGAGGTCTCTCTCATTGGATATCCGTTACGGGGGCAGCAAGGTTAATCTAGAAACACTTAACTTCGGCAATTCCCTTTCCGCTCCTAATCGCCAATGGTGCCTGGATAGGACGCGCGCCACCGCGTCTGACATGCAAACACAACCTTATTTTTTAATAAGGCAACCAGCACTCCATGAATGTGCAAAAATAAGGTTTAATACAAACAAACAGGAACGTGTTTCGGCGTCTCCGCCTTTCTCAACCTGAGGATGTTTCACTAATGAGAGAACTTTGGGAATTGGAAGATAGCACAATGGGTGAAATTAATGAAGAACAGATGATAGACAGATTGGAATCAGAAGGAGTCTGTCTAAATAAAGATGGAGCATCAGGTCTGAAACCAAAGTCAAAAACTGTCCCATCACCCAGTGGAGACATGATTGACCAATTTTCAGAAACTTTGATTAAAGAATTGAAAACTTTGAGAGCCAGAACTTGGAGTGCATTGAATAACAAAAAGGGTGGATACTACAAAACATTAGATAAACTTTCCAACAACCCAGACATCGTAGTAAGAGGCTCTGATATAGGAGGGAATATAGTGATCTGGTCAACAAAACAATACATGGATGAAGCATACAAACAATTGAATGATAACAAATGTTATAGAAGGATTGACCTTGGTCACGTTGAGAGTGTTAAAATACAATTTGATTTAGAATTGATACAATGGCGTGACAAAGGTCTCATCAGTCAACAAGAGTACAGTTTTCTGAAAGTAGATTTCCCCCAATTACCTGTATTTGATCTGATACCAAAGATTCACAAAGATGTACACAAACCCCCCGGGCGACCTATAGTGTCCATTAGAGGAAGTTTGTTTGAAACAGTATCACAATACATAGACAAGTTTTTACAGCCACTAGTTAGAAACCTATCTTCCTATCTGCAAGATAGTGGTGATTTTCTGAGGAGGATCTTTGATGTTGGCTGGGAAAATGAATACTTGTTGATGACCCTTGATGTTACAGCATTATATACAAGTATCCCACATGAATTGGGAATCCAGGCAGTAGAATATTTTTTGAAAATGAGATCAATCAGTTTTTACCACCATAGCAAAATGCTGAGCCAAATGATAAGATGGTGTTTACAACATAACATGTTTTTCTTCAATAATGAGATATTTGAGCAGGCATGCGGTACAGCGATGGGAACATGCTTTGCTCCCAGTTATGCCAACTTATTTATGGGGTGGTGGGAAGAACAGATACTTAACAACTACCCGCTAGATAAATGGAATGATAACATCGTTCTGTGGCTCAGATATATCGATGATATTTTCATAATTTGGAAGGGTGATCGAGGTACTGCCAGCAATTTTATCAAAGAAATAAACATCAATCATTGCAACTTGAAATTCACTGGGAAAATTGACAAGCATGAGATTGAATTCTTAGACATTAGAGTATTCATTGAAAATAACAAAATTGAGACAACATTGTTTAGGAAAGCCACAGCAGGGAATAGTATCCTACATGCTAAAAGTCACCATCCTCAACCTCTGAAAAATAACATTCCTTTTGGAGAATTTTTGAGAGCCAAGAGAATTTGTAGTAAAGAAAGTGATTATTTAAAAGAACAAGACAACATGACTGACAGATTAAAACAGAGAGGATACTCCAGTGAGTTATTACAACACAGTGCAGCTAGAGTCAAATCCCGGTCCAGAGATCAGTTGTTATTTGCTTCAGAACAAAGCAGTAAAGGTGGAAAGAAAAAAAGCAACACACATGATGATACTGCCAAGGTTAGATATATAACCACTTTTAATAGGGCTCATGAATCCATCAGAAAGATTTTACAGAAACATTGGCACATGTTAAAAAGTGATCCTGTGATAGGCACAAACTTGAAAAACAGGCCCACAATAACATACAGAAAAGGGACGTCAATGAGAAATGTCCTTGTGAAAACCGATGTGAGACAGGGGAAGACTATGCAAAGTAGTTGGCTTCAATCGCAAAATGGATTTTTCAAATGTGCCAAATGAAAAGCATGTAAAAATGGTGAAAACATTAAGAGTATTAAGCAAGGAGACAGAACTATTCACACCATAAAAGGCAGATACGACTGCAGGAGTGAATATGTCATCTACATTTTAAAATGCAGTTGTCCCAAGATATATGTTGGTAGTACTAAACTCCAAGTGCACAAAAGAATACTCCAACATTTTAGGGCGATAACTAACAAAGATGATTCAAACCCAATTGCCAGACATGTACATGAGTTTCATGCAGGACGAATGGAAAGTATCAAATATAGTGTAATTGACGGAATAAAAAAAGATGTCCGTGGAGGTGACGGGGAGAAAAACCTGAGAAAGTTAGAATCTAGATACATTTTGACACTTGACTCTATAGAACCAGTAGGATTAAACTCTAGTGAAGAATTATATATTAATTTGAATTAAAAAGTGGGTCCCTTATTCGGGGTATTCTTTCATTCAGGTTTATTTAGTCACATGTTCTTTCTGTTGATACATTTTTCTTCAAGAGACATATTGTACCTTTCCATAAAAACAAACATTCTCTTCACTTTTGTGAAAACAATGGTATCATAACATTCCATAGGTTTAAGTATATAGCCATTGCTATTGTGTTATATCATGGTTGTTGCAGTATTTATATGAGTTTCCAACATGTTTAAAGATTTTTCTAAGATTTTTCCATGGTTATATAGCATAGTATAGTTTTGTTTTTGTTTTTGGTAAATCGTTGATTCAGGTATGTAATTAATTTTTGGAATGTGCTCAGTTGATGACAAGAATGATAGTTTTTATTCATTTTCATTTTGTCACATTTGTTCCCATATTTGTTTTTATTTATCACTTAGATTAAATTTGTTTTCATATAAGAACAAGGTTTTCATAGACAAAATATGTGAAATAGGAGATTTGATTCACAGGTATTCAAATATGTTTTCTCAATAAGGCGAAATGATGGATGTTGTAAATATTATATGTTTAACTATTAGTATTTTTGTTACCATGTTGCTTTAAGAAATTTACTTGTATATAAATGGGGCAAAAATGGCGGCCCACACAGGTTGAGAAAGGCGGAGACGCCGAAACGCGTTCCTGTTTGTTTGTATTAAACCTTGTTTTTGCACATTCACGGAGTGCCGGTTGCCTTATTAAAAAATAAGGTTGTGTTTGCATATATATATATATATATATATATATATATAGATAGATAGATAGATAGATAGATAGATACTTGATATATTATTAAACTTAAAAAAATAAAGTATATTATAAATTCAAATTAATATTTTAATATTAGTTTTTCATTATATATGTGTAAATAAATAAACACATATACATATATATGTGCGTGTTTGTTTAAGTATAAATTTACATATATTTTTATATTGTTTAAATATATTTAATTTACATTCTATTACTGTTACATGTTCATATTTTAAATGTTTACTATTTTTAACTATATATATTTTAAAAAAACGACATTTGTGTCTACATTTTCAATATAGGTGTAAAACGATATTTGTTTCTAATATTTCTGTATGTTTCAACTATAATTATAGGAAAACGATGTTTTTGTGCTCGATATTTTTGGCAAGACATTTTTGTATCTAGACATTTAGGGTTTCCATATTTTGTCAGTGAACCCTGCCATATCTATCACACTTACCTATTTACCGTATGTAACCAATCTTCCCTTTCTATCAAATATACCATATTTAACCTACGCTTACTAACCTACAATACCTACCTACTATATCTCCAGTACGTTCCATACCTATTCAACCGTACCACTCATACCTACCAACTAACTCTATCTACCATGTGTACTTTACGATACTAAACCTACCTACCTTCGATACTCAGCCTACCCTACCTAACCTACCTCCGTCTATGTGGTGCTTGTATCTTATGCCTTCCTTGAGGTGATAGTTGTGTAAAAAAGGGGCAAGTTATGTTTATGTTGAATTGGACAAAATTGAATAAGAAGTCACCCAACACTTCACTATTACATCTGAAGTATTCTTTGCAATGGCTGTACCCTTTAAAGTATTAAATGCTGTGTTTAAACTAACCTAGCACGCACATATTAATCACGTTTCGTACATCGTAACATTTTACACTCAAACATAAATTCACGTTCACAGATCTTACAAACTAACAAGAACCAATGATGACACTTTACACTCATAATGCACTTTACAAAAATATAAAAATAACAGCATGGAAGCACCTTCGCACCATCCTCTCTTCATCTCAAAATATCAATAATAAACGCATTATTCCAGTATTTATACTTTTTTAGCGCCGCATTTGCGCCGCTTTTTAACGGAAAAGCGGCGCAAACTTTCAAAATACAATTGTATTTTGTAAATTTGCCCCACTTTTGCGTCAAAAAATTACGCAAAGACGGCGCTAAAAAAGTATAAATATGGGCGGGTCTTTATCGACTTCAATACAAGGGCTTTCTCTTTCAACATTTTTTTCTTCTAAACTAATTATTACTACATACAACATAAATGCTAAGCAAAAACTTTTGAAAGTGCTAATTATTACTGTTGTAGGATTAGATCTAGATTAATGCAAACAGAAATTGTGCAAATTAGAGTTAAACATTTTTATTATGTGTCGTAGACATTTTTGGAAAAAATGCCCCCGTATATTAAATCATTTTCTTTTCACGTAGCTGGATTTTCAGAGCTCTCTGCATAAGCTAAGCTCGCTCCATAGTTTAATGGTCTGCCCGAAAGTACATTTTCCGCAAGGCCCTTGCGAGACAGCCGGACAACTGCTGACAACACAGAGATGCTGAGACGCTGCAATGAGTCAGCCTGGGTAGCTAACCAAGTCTTTCTGCCAGACGTGTGAATCATTTTATAAAGCATTGAAAACCAGACATTACACAGAAGTCATAAAAACATTGTTGTCTCTGCTAAAGGGAAAGGCCTTTAAGTGAAGGAGTTGTGGGTTCTCCCCACGCAAGCGTTTTTCTGACAGCATGGTCTTATTGCTGGGGAAATTGCACAGAGGGCCTTTTTTCCCAGGTAGGAGCCTATGTCACTTGATGCATTCTGCCAGGTTGGACATGTGGACCTTGCAACAGAGAAGGGACCTGGATGCCTAATGGCACTTCCTGTCCACAGCAGGAAAAGGAAATGGGAGAGGAAAAATTGCATAATGGGATGCAGATAGGGATGTATGCACGAAGATAACCCCCCTCCCCTCGGTCGAAGAGTGGGACTGTGGCACAATATGATAAAGAAACGGTCTTAGATCAGCTGTCTCTTTCCTGTTGTCTGTCCTTCCTCTGTAGCTTGGTGTTGCCTTAGTGCCTGTAGGATTCCTCAAAAGATATTAATAGTTAACATCAATATGTAGCCACCTCAGGTCCATGCTTATGCCCAAGTAAATCAGGGTAGCACAGACAGGGATTATTGCACCATAGGAAATGCATACATGCCAACAGACCCGATTCAGGGAGACTCACAAATGGTTAAGCCAAAAATGACTATATTTTGGTTGTCACCTGCCAGAAATTGCCACTCCTTCAAAAGAAGTCAATGGAGCGAAAACATTTTCCTGATGGTTTTTACGATGTCCCGCTTTCCTCTTCTAAAATGTTGCAATGTATAGAGCTAGTGGCAGAAAAGTGCCAGGCTGCAACAAGTGGCATCAAAAACGTTCTTGTAACTAAGTGAAGGTAGGCAGCTGAGTAATAAAATACTTATTTTGCCTGTGGATCTGAAAATCCTCGAAGTGGAGCTGGCATATACATGATGTTCTCAACTCGCCATAAATGCAAAAGTCGGTGGAACATGACCAAACCTAACTCTCTCAACCGGCACCCATGAAAATAGCACACAGCTTAAAAGAGTTTTCTTAGCCTATTCAAAATGCTTAAAATGCTTGCTTTAACTGTTGTTGGGTGTTGTATTCTTAGAAGGAGCAAAATTAGATATGAATCTGGGAGATACACTGTGGGATAAAACCCCCAATTGATTTGTGGTATGGACATTTTTACCAAATCTTCAATGGGTTTGTGGTGTGGGAATTGGAGTAAAACCTGCAGGAAGCTGGTCACATTTTCAATTACATTTTTGAAGATTTGAATGTAGCCTTTGCATCGGATTAAATAGAAGGGATTTATGGTAGCCTTATGACTTAAATGACATTCAGATATGGCTCTCATGTGCTTTGATGACCTAAAAAACTGTCCTAAAATAGATGGAACATTGCGTAATCCCATAGAGAATAATTTTGGATTTACTAATGCTTTCTAATCTGGAGAGGATATGTGTCATATGGTCACAAGTTGAGGGTTAATCGAAAGTTTGGTGTGAGACTAGCTTTCAATGTGTTAGATGGCCTAGATTCGAAAATATGTATTCTTATTTTAGCCCTTAATTAGTCTTGAATGTTCTGGAAGCAATATCTACGATTTTTATCTATTTAGTTTATGTGCAGATTAAATAAAACAAATAGTTAAGCACATAATGGCCCAATCCACAAAAAAAGAAGAAAAATATCAAAAGAGCTCTCGGTCTCTGCCTCATCATATTTTGTTTAGTTTTTTCTATTCACATAACATTCCCAGGAGTGCGCCTAGAAAGCTGTACAAGTCATGTGACT
Organism: Pleurodeles waltl; assembly: GCF_031143425.1. Lineage (NCBI taxonomy): Eukaryota > Metazoa > Chordata > Amphibia > Caudata > Salamandridae > Pleurodeles > Pleurodeles waltl. The sequence goes on along the minus strand of NC_090445.1, from coordinate 1,650,964,476 downwards.
TTCTAGGCAGGCTATTTTACTCGCTATATCGACATCCCCATAGCGGAGAACTTTGAAAAATTGGGAATAGGATCCCATGTGCAAATGCATTTTTTTCCCCACCTGGGAAAATATTTTCCTAATAGAGAAACCTCTTCTTGTTCACCCCCAGCAAACATGTGGGTGATAGCAGTGTTTAATTTGAGCCGGAGGTTTCGGTGCAAGGCATCGGCACTTATTTTTGAGGGCCGGCACTTAGTTTTCTGCACCAGGCATTTACTCCAAGCAAAATACACATATGGCAATGGTGGAGGAAGAAAACAAAGAAAAAGCGTCACAAAGGAGGAAGGTAGAAAGCTTCAAGAGTGAGCTGAAGGCGCAGGGAGTTGCTGTAAATGGATGAAAGAGGCTTGGAGTGGCTTTACGATCACGCTGCCTGAGTAGTCTGTGCTCGCACATTTAAATGCGGCAGCTGCGTGCTTCAAAAGAGAGCTTTGGGCACCAACACATTTTTATTTACAAATCAAGCACTGAGTGATCTGTTCCCTTTCCTCCTTAGAAGAGGATCTAAGCTAGCTCTGTGCTGGAGTAGTTTTAAAACCCTTCCCAGGATGGAAAGGGGTGGATTGTAGTTAGGGAATGCTCACACACGTACATTTGGGGGTGTTCCCTAACTTTCTAGGTGAATCACTCGTTCGAACAGGGACTGCCCACCCTTTGAGTGGGATGTAGTGCCCTGCCCTCGTAGCAGAGATCCATCCTCTAAAATAGGTTTGCACTTTCCAGGAATCTCTACAAGACTTCATGGCAAGTGCAAAACATGTGATTTCGGATGTAAAGATATATGTGAAAAGAAAACGAAAACATAGGAAAAGAAAAAGAAAGAAAAGAAAACTAGTGTAGAATCACTGTGTGGCATTCACAGCCTCACACTGGCTCATCACACACACACTACTGACATGCATCACACTTTACTCGTTTTATGTTCGTTTTCAAGGTGACTCTGGTCCTTCCCAGGAAAAGATCTGTATTGGGTTTTTAGCATAGTCCTGATGGAGCTTTGAGAGTTCTGATTCACGTTTTTTCTACTCTAATGGTTTGTTTCCCCAATAGAATCACAGCCTCTGTGCCTATTCAGTCAGTGGACTCGCTATAAGAGTTTACTTGAACACCACTCGAATGCGCCCTGCGAGAAAGCTACCGAGGACATTGGATTTTTTTTCAGAGCTATACTGAAAACGTTTGATGTAATGCCAAGCACCATAATTTTTGGCATGTCTAAGCTTGAAAATAAAAATAGCCACCGTTCCCACATTATTGGTAGTCAACCTTTTGACTTGGGAAGTACCGCGTGTTGAGTTGGCTTTGCTGTTGGGTTTAATTAATGTCCTACAAATCACACCAGATGCCAGAAGTGAGCCATTTTGCTGGTTAGAAACCTCCGGATGAGCGATTTGCGCGCTATAAACCTTTGAAGGCCGGATTTTGGACTTGTAATAAGTATCTGATCTTCCAATAATCAACTGTGAACCATCTTCTTAGTCTGCTAGCTTCTTAGCCATTTTTTCAAACAAAAAAATTGGCTCCTAAGTGGATCCCTTAAGGAAGGGGCAACGAGAAAGGAAGAAAGTTTTAAGAACAGAATAGGGCATTGCAAAGTTCATAGGCCTGGCAGTGGCAACCTAATTTCTTTTTTACTTGTTATTGCAAACACATGCTACAAAAAGAAATAGAGAAAACATTCCATCACCTAAACATGGCAGCCACATGCTCTGAATAAGAAAGTAAATTAGAAACAAATCACCAGTGCATGCCATTTTAAGAGAACAGCATGAGTGTTTCCTAGCAGGCTGGTCTATTTAGAACAGCGATAAAACTCGTTTTATTCTTAATGGACACCACAGTAAAATATGATTCAAATTGGCCAAACAAAAGGAACTATTGACTTTGAATTACAGCAACCTGAAGACATAGTTTAGGGATGACTAAAAGAGGAAAAAGAATGGAGACAAAGTCAAAGTTTTTGGAGCATGTGTTCTTATGTAGATGTAATCGGAAAAATGGCATCACTAAGTGCGAGAGCCAGTAACTGAAGTGGTCTGACTCAGACCCATCATCCCAGGATGTTTGCTGTGGCGTGCAGAAGCAAAATGTGAACAACTCCTGTACAAACTAATGGAGGTAGTCTGACACAGATGCTCCATGTATGCATACATTTGTATTTATGAGAATCTCATTAATTACAGTAGGCTGGCGAGACAGATCAAGCTATCTATAAACCACACCTAAAATACAGCTCAATTGGTGCAATCAGTTTAAATCAAAAACATGGGAATAAATTCAAAATTACATGATTTAATCAGGAAATGTGCAAGGTCACCTAATTTGAGAAAATATTTGATCACAGCATATTTTAACATGTACAGAAATATAAATTAAGGTGTAAATGGCTGAAGGAATCAATGCTCTTTAAGGGAATTTCACTGGGCAGCACTTCAGGACTTAGGCCCTCATTCCAACCCTGGCGGTCATGGACCGCCAGGGTGGAGTGACACGGAAGCACCGCCAACAGGCTGGCGGTGCTTCCAGGGTCATTCTGACCGCGGCGGTAAAGCCGCGGTCAGAAAAGGGGATCCGGCGGTTTCCCGCCGGATTTCCCCTGGCCCAGAGAATCCTCCATGGCGGCGCTGCTTGCAGCGCCGCAATGGGGATTCCGACCCCCTTCCCGCCAGCCTGTTTCTGGCGGTTTACACCGCCAGAAACAAGATGGCGGGAACGGGTGTCGTGGGGCCCCCTAACAGGGCCCCATAAAGATTTTCACTGTCTGCTTTGCAGACAGTGAAAATCGCGACGGGTGCAACTGCACCCGTCGCACCCCTGCAACTCCGCCGGCTCCATTCGGAGCCGGCTTCATTGTTGCAGGGTCTTTCCCGCTGGGCAGGCGGGCGCCCTTTTGGCGGTCGCCCGCCGGCCCAGCGGGAAAGTCGAAATGACCCCCGTGGTCTTTTGACCGCGGAGCGGTCTTTCGACGGGGTTACTTTGGCGGGCGGCGGATCAAAATGACCCCCTTAGTGCCAAACAGGAATAATTAATTTTTTTAGTTTGATTGAATCTGAGTACAAAACGGTGGTATTCTTTATCTAAAAAGATATGTCTGAAAGTATAACTGTTGCTTTATACACTGCATCTGCATTGCGGGAATGCAGATGCGCATTATCAAGGTACATCTATCTAATTCTCCAATTGCCATCTACCCCCTTCTTTGCTGGAGTCCCTAAAAGCTCAAAGCTTAATTGACACAATATGTGGCTTTCACCGCTGGTAGTGAAGGGGTCATATGAGGGTCCAGAACTCCACAGAAGATGATTCATCCCTCTGCACATAAGTGGGCCTGCATTCCTGAACCTCCAAGCCCTCCCTTCCACTCAAATGTTTATTTGATCAGTTGCTAAGATCGAGCTTCCTCCTTTTCAGTCTTATCCACCTCTCTCAACCTTCAGGTCTTCAGTGATAGCCTCAGATTGTGGCACTGCTGACTCACTGCACTTACCGGTTCTTCTTGAAATCAGATTTGCACTATATCTCTTAATTTATGAAGAGAAAGTAAGTAAGCAACCCAACTGTCCACTCCTCAATGTACATCAGAGAGATCTATTGGATGTAGGAACAATTGAATGAGCAGTAATAAAAATGGGGCCTTCAGGCGGTGACCGAGACACCACAACCTTGATCCATACTGCATAAGGTTGAGAATATACGTCCCCTCCCTGAACAAAGCATGCTAGCAGCAGATGGTCCCAAAGCAACATAGCACAGAATCGAGGGGGTTCCAGATGTAAACTTTTCTGGGTGTAAGAATGGCAAGTATTTATTTTAGGGTATCACCAGTGTGAAACTTTTTCTAAATGTGTACTTTTGGGTGACAGATTATTTTGAATACTAATGATTTTTATGAAGAATATAGTTGTAAAACATGAATTATTTATTTTGTACTTTAAGTATTTAGAAATGAATTTATTAATGTAGTTTAGTGGTGCCACACTTTTGCAGACTTCTTTTTATTAATGTATATGTTGCTTTGGTGTTCGGTTCATCTTGCTTCTGCTCACACGGTGACACAACTGGTCATTTTACTTAGAGAGCATGAATTGTGAATGAAACCTTCTTTATGCACTGAATGTATCAAACTGAAAGACACTTCTGCTGGAAGTTCCGATATAGGCCTGCTAGCAAACACTATGGTATGAGTCTTTGTTCGAACAATGTTCATGTTGTGTTGCACATCTCTGGACTGCGCTGCTTCCGTGGAAGCTGCTGAAGTTTCCTTTTCCTTAGAAGTAGGTTAGTGCTATATTTTTGATGACAGTGTCTTTATTATGATTTGCTCAATATCTATCACTGGTCACGCCATGCTGAATTTACATTAATCGCTTATTTCCTGCCCATAACATGTGTATAGAAACCCTTGGCCAGAGGACTTAGCCATACTTCTAGGGATTCTGTCCAATTATTTAGGGACTTTTTATTTTCCTCACAAGACTCTGTCCATTAAAAAAAATATTTTTCTGAACATCCATTATTTAGGGATGCTGTCAGTTCCACTTATGATTTTTTTACTTATTGGGGCTTAAAATAATTCTGATTTCCAACCACGCGTGCTGTATCTGAGCCTTCGTGGCATCCAGTCTGCAGTTGTCTCTAATACCTATTTGGCTATATTGAGATTTTGTAATAACTTCCTGTAATTTTCATAGATCTTAAACTCACTTATTGAGTTGTCCCAGTCACTAGTTTTATTGCTCTGCTAAGTGGATTTGTGGGGCCTAATATCGAGGAGAGTGATGACTCTTATCGCAAGATCAAGGGTACAGCAGCTGAGTTTCCAGAAACAAATTTTGGGGTGAACAAAATATAGAGTTGCAGCAAAATACTGGCACCCACACCACTGGCCAGAGTGGAGTCAGCAAGACCTAAGATGAACTAACAAGCTGTAAATTACCACACTGAACTTATTTTTCCTACAACAGTCTTTAAAATGTCATAGTCACAAAAGCCTGAACGAGTTTTGAAATACATATTTGTTAGCCTGGGTCTGAAAACCAGGAACTCATCTAACAATTAACAAGAACCGTACTTAAATCATCCTATGGAAAATGCAAAGGATGCCTGTAGGAAGTTGGCTCTGTATGCACTATTTCAAAGTAAGGAATAGTATGCACAGAGTCCAAGGGTTCCCCTTAGAGGTAAGATAGTGGCAAAAAGAGATAATACTAATGCTCTATTTTGTGGTAGTGTGGTCGAGCAGTAGCCTTATCAAAGGAGTAGTGTTAAGCATTTGTTGTACATACACAAGCAATAAATGAGGAACACACACTCCGAGACAATTCCAGGCCAATAGGTTTTTGTATAGAAAAATATATTTTCTTAGTTTATTTTAAGAACCACAGGTTCAAGATTTACATGTAATACTTCAAATGAAAGGTATTGCAGGTAGGTACTTTAGGAACTTTGAATTAGCAAAATAGCATATACACTTTTCACATAAATCACATATAGCTATTTTAAAACTAGACCCTGCAATTTTCAACAGTTCCTGGGGGAGTAAGAGTTTGTTAGTTTTTGCAGGTAAGTAAACCACCTACGGGGTTCAAGTTTGGGTCCAAGGTAGCCCACCGTTGGGGGTTCAGAGCCACCCCAAAGTTACCACACCAGCAGCTCAGGGCCGGTCAGGTGCAGAGGTCAAAGTGGTGCCCAAAACGCATAGGCTTCAATGGAGAAGGGGGTGCCCTGGTTCCAGTCTGCCAGCAGGTAAGTACCCGCGTCTTCGGAGGGCAGACCAGGGGGGTTTTGTAGGGCACCGGGGGGGACACAAGTCAGCACAGAAAGTACACCCTCAGCAGCACAGGGGCAGCCGGGTGCAGTGTGAAAACATGCGTCGGGTTTTCAATAGGAATCAATGGGAGACCAAGGGGTCTCCTCAGCGATGCAGGCAGGCAAGGGGGGGGCTCCTCGGGGTAGCCACCACCTGGGCAAGGGAGAGGGCCTCCTGGGGGTCACTCCTGCACTGGAGTTCGGATCCTTCAGGTCCTGGGGGCTGCGGGTGCAGAGTCTTTACCAGGCGTCGGGATCTGAGGAACAGGCAGTCGCGGACAGGGGGAGCCTCGGGATTCCCTCTGCAGGCATCGCTGTGGGAGCTCAGCGGGGGCAACTCTGGCTACTCACGGTCTCGCAGTCGCCGGGGAGTCCTCCCTGAAGTGTTTGTTCTCCACAAGTCGAGCCGGGGGCGTCGGGTGCAGAGTAGCAATTCTCACGCTTCCGGCGGGAAACGCAAGTTGGTTTAAAGTTGCTCCTTTGCTACAAAGTTGCAGTCTTGGGTGAACAGAGCCGCTGTCCTCGGGAGTTCTTGGTCCTTCTAGAGCAGGGCAGTCCTCTGAGGATTCAGAGGTCGCTGGTCCCTGGGGAAAGCGTCGCTGGAGCAGTGTCTTTAGAAGGGGGGAGACAGGCCGGTAGAGCTGTGGCCAAAGCAGTTGGTGTCTCCGTCTTCTCTGCAGGGTTTTTCAGCTTAGCAGTCCTCTTCTTCTTAGGTTGCAGGAATCTGAGTTCCTAGGTTCTGGGGAGCCCCTAAATACTGAATTTAGGGGTGTGTTTAGGTCTGGGGGTTAGTAGCCAATGGCTACTAGCCCTGAGGGTGGCTACACCCTCTTTGTGCCTCCTCCCTGAGGGGAGGGGGGCACATCCCTAATCCTATTGGGGGAATCCTCCATCTGCAAGATGGAGGATTTCTAAAAGTCAGAGTCACCTCAGCTCAGGACACCTTAGGGGCTGTCCTGATTGGCCCATGACTCCTCCTTGTTTTTCTCATTATCTCTCCTGGACTTGCCGCCAAAAGTGGGGGCTGTGTCCAGGGGGCGGGCATCTCCACTAGCTGGAGTGCCCTGGGGCATTGTAACACGAAGCCTGAGCCTTTGAGGCTCACTGCTAGGTGTTACAGTTCCTGCAGGGGGGAGGTGTGAAGCGCCTCCACCCAGAGCAGGCTTTGTTTCTGTCCTCAGAGAGCACAAAGGCTCTCACCACATGGGGTCAGAAACTCGTCTCTCAGCAGCAGGCTGGAACAGACCAGTCAGTCCTGCACTGAACAATTGGGTAAAATACAGGGGGCATCTCAAGGTGCCCTCTGTGTGCATTTATTAATAAATCCAACACTGGCATCAGTGTGGGTTTATTATTCTGAGAAGTTTGATACCAAACTTCCCAGTATTCAGTGTAGCCATTATGGAGCTGTGGAGTTCGTTTTTGACAGACTCCCAGACCATATACTGTTATGGCTACCCTGCACTTACAATGTCTAAGGTTTTGCTTAGACACTGTAGTGGCATAGTGCTCATGCACCTATGCCCTCACCTGTGGTATAGTGCACCCTGCCTTAGGGCTATAAGGCCTGTTAGAGGGGTGACTTACCTATGCCATAGGCAGTGTGAGGTTGGCATGGTACCCTGAGGGGAGTGCCATTTCGACTTAGTCATTTTCTCCCCACCAGCACACACAAGCTGGCAAGCAGTGTGCCTGTGCTGAGTGAGGGGTCCCTAGGGACATGCTGCAGCCCTTAGAGACCTTCCCTGGCATCAGGGCCCTTGGTACCAGGGGTACCAGTTACAAGGGACTTACCTGGGTGCCAGGGCTGTGCCAATTGTGGAGACAACGGTACATGTTAGGTGAAAGAACACTGGTGCTGGGGCCTGGTTAGCAGGGTCCCAGCACACTTCTCAGTCAAGTCAGCATCAGCATCAGGCAAAAAGTGGGGGGTAACTGCAACAGGGAGCCATTTCTTTACAATGCCTAACTTTGAGTTTTCCTACTCCTCCAAGAGGCAAATTGTCTTAGATAATTCTGGGACAGGCTGATCTTAATTTATATTTTATTTGGGGTGTTTAAAAAGAGCAAACCCAGCTGCTTAGCGCTAAGCATGTCAATATCATGTGGAGCCAACAAGCATAAAAAATGCAATATCTTTAAAAATCACAGCATAAAAGTGGAGTTGGAGGGCCAAGGTAAAGGATACAGTGCAGAATGGTTGAAAAATTATGCAGAAATGGCTTTACAGACTTTTACCTTGCACCACAGAAGGAGAAAGTCTGAGGTGCTAAGAGAGAGTGTTCTGGAGTGTCAGTCCATGTGCAGAAAAAGCCTGTACTTTTTGAGTGCCCCAGAGAAAGCTGTAGTGTTTATACGATCCAATAAATACCGAAATCCCTAGAAAAGGTACGCATGGGATCAGAACCTGTTCCAGGTTTTAATTCAGAAATGAATCATATTATATGGAATTTTAAGTCTAAAGCACCAAGGGCCAGATGTAGAAAACTTCCAAATTGCGACATGCAATTTGCGAGTCCCAGCGACTCGCAAATTGCAACTCGCAATTTGGAATGCAGAAAGGTGTCTCAGACACCTTCTGCGAGTCGCTATGGGGTCGCAAAGACCCACCTCATTAATATTAATGAGGTGGGTCGCAATTTGCGACCCCATAGCGATTCAGGGCACTCACAGGGATGGTGGCCTGCTGGAGACAGCAGACCACCATGTCCGTGACTGCTTTTAAATAAAGCAGTCTTTTTTTTTCAAAGTGTAGCCCGTTTTCCTTAAAGGAAAACGAGCTGCACTTTGAAAAAAAAACGAAACCTTTAGTTTCGGTATTTTTCAGGGCAGGTAGTGGTCCCTTAGACCACTGCCTGCTCTGAAAAATTATTTTTTGTTCCAGACACAAAGGGGAAGGGGTCCCATGGGGACCCCTTCCCATTTGTGCCTGGGTTACCATCCACTTCAAGTTGATGGTAACTGCGCTTTCATTTGCGACCGCAATCGCGGTCGCAAATGAATATACATATCATTGCGAGTCGCAAATAGGAGGGGAACATCCCTTCCTATTTGCGACTCGGAAATGCATTTTGCGAGTCGGTTCCGACTCGCAAAATGCATTTCTACATAGCAATGAGGCTTTAGCGACTCGCAAATGGCGATTTTCGCCATTTGCGACTCGCTAAACCCTTGCTACATCTGGCTCCTAATTCTTTATGCCTCAGTAATTACAAAACATTTTTCCCCAGGTAAGTTTTAGCAGGTTTCAACTGCCGACATTGGCCCGGGCAAAATTGCACCTGGCAATTACCCCCATGTTGAAAACTCCACAGTGGTCGGTATCCTGACACTTGCACACACAGAAGTTCGCACGGGAATTGGAATTTAGCCTCAACCTCGGAATCTGGGCAATGGACTTTAGAGGCTAGGCAGTAGGGTTTCGTCAAGGGGAGATGCGGCCAATGTCCTCTACAATTACCTGTACAGTGAGCATCATTATGAGTGGACTTGTAAATGAGTTTGACTGTCCCCACTCTCGAAGTTATAAATACCGGGTACACTGGTAGAGTTACCCTAGCTGTGAAAATCTGGCCTGTGACAAGTTCAACACTGAAAATCCACTAAGAATTGAGGAATTACCCGTGGAGTTAATAATTCCAGGTCAGATTTTCCTGCTAATTCCTCATTTTATGCTAGCCTTCAACCCAGAGATTTGTGCTGCATTTAGCAGGCGAAATCACCGACGAATGTTATAAGGTCCATGGGCTTCCATCTCATAATCCTGATGGAGCAGGTAAATGCTTTGGCCCCGTTGGAATTAGGAGGTATCTGATAATGCAATTTAATGAACACATATATTTTCCCATGTCATGCATTTGGTGAATTGGGACAAGTAATGATTTGTTTTTAGGAGCAATTCATAACAGAGTCTAGAAGTTCTGTTCCTTGTAAATAACTGCAGGGTTGTTGTCACTACAATAATCCTACTAAATTGTGTTCATAAATAAACTTTGAAGACAAGAGAGGCTAAATTACCTACTTGAGTGAAAACATGAGTCTTTTAGGATGGTCACAACATTTTCCAGCAAATGCTTTAACCCAATAATGTACTTCTTTGTTTCTACATCTCTCATATTACTGAGGGTCTCTTTTTGAAAATGAGAAAAATGCCTGCAGTAAATCGTAGTCAACTTTGCAAAATTTCAATAGTGCGAAAAAGTTAGAAACATAAAACTGAGTTTTTCTCTGCTACAGTAAATCACTACCAACACAGTAAAAAGGATTCCTCTAACACAGGAGATAATGTGAGTGGTAATAAGGCTGCCATTTACACCTGGATTTCAAGGCATCAGGTACTGTTATAGGCTAATGGAATGGTATGGGATGTTATGTGTAGTTGTATGGCACACATCTCACCTAGAGGGTATCCTGGAGCTTAAAATGGTAAAGTGCAGCCCTAGCCAGGATCTATTGGAAAAGCCAGGTTATCATTTCTCTCAAAATTCGATTACTGAGCTGGCATCTCTGAGGAGCACAGAAAGGTCATTCCAGGCTTTAGGAGCCAGGTATGAGGATGCACGCTCTCCAGCCTGGCTATTCAGAAGTGGGGGGCATGGGTGAGAAGGAGGCCGGGCGAGTGGAGGTTCCTTGTCAGAGTGTGCAAACTGAGGGGGCTGTACAGGTAAGCAGGGCCTTGATTTTGTAGTGCTTTGTGTGTGTGTGTGTGAGGAACGTGAAGAGGGTGGGTTTGAAGTGAGAGTCTGGGGAGGTCTATGACGTGTCTGGAGAAGAGGGAGGGAGTTTGAGCATGAGTCTGAGTGCATTTTTAGTGATCTGGAGTCTCTTGGTGAGATGTGCTGTAATGCTGACAAAGACACTGATTACAAGTTGGGTGGTTAATTCTGTCCTGAGCACTTTACAGGCCATGTGCTGAAGTGCACCAAAGGCGCATCTCTTGCATGTAACCTGCCTCATCACAAAAGAAAGAGCCTGCGGCACAAGCTAACATTGGATGATCAAAAAATTTACTACATGACTATACACCACAGAAAAAAACTATATTAACCAAATGTCAAATACCAAAAAAACACATTAACACAGCCATTAAGAAGTGAAGTGGCAAGATCGGTAACAAAAAAAAACATGTGCAAATAACATCTGTCTCAGGTATCAGATGTAAAAGAAAAATCATTGAGTTAACTCCCTCTCTACTCTTCTTCTGTGCTCCACGAGACTATGTCCTCATCCTTGTTTTTTGATGTAGAGCGTCTTGGACCCATGCTTTACACTAAATACATAACATTTGATCAGTATGCGGATGACACCCATCCTTACCTTAAAATATGAACCCATCTATTAACAAAACTCATGGAAAAGCTCCCAAATGGATGAAAACATTCAGGGCCATACTTAAGAAAAAGTGACGCATCAGCTCTGAAGCACCACTTTTTCTGTTCCACCCTGCCGGCACCTAACGACACCATGGTTGCACCGTATTTAAAATACGGCGCACCATAGCAGTTGTTAGAAAAATAGCGTCATAATTTTTTATACTATTGTGGTGCTTTGCTACACTAGCATCAAAAATGTTGACGCTACTGTAGCAAAGTGCAAGGAGGCCCATTGATTTTAATGGTGCGTCATTTTAACGCCTGCTCTGAGCAGACGTTAAAAATGATGGAAAAATTGATGCAGTGATATCTGTTAAATTTCACTGCACCATTTTTTCGAGCCTCCTAGTGCCGGAACCCCCGCCCCCTTCCATACATTATGTCTGGCGCAGGCTTAGTGTGGCGAATGGTTTTACAAAGTGCCACAAAGCAAGCATTGCTCCACTTTGTAAATATGGCGCAGGGGAAATGCCACCTTAATGTCGCATTTGCGTTAAATATGCCCCTCATTCTCAAACTAAATCCATCAAAAACTGAATTCCCCCATAAGTGGGCAGCAGGTCATCTTTGATGTAGGCATTACTCCTCCTTGGTTCTGGCAGCAAAATATCTTTGTTTCTCTATCAACCAAAATATCCTGTATCAATTTAAGCTGGCGGAACTGATAGAAAAGGGGCTCAATGAACATAACATTATAATAGTGTAGATGAGATGCGATAACGGTACGGCTTACTGTAAAACTGTGGTTGGCCAGGAGAACACAAAGAAATAAAAGAAGCAAAAAGAGGTGATTTTTGGCAGTTTGGAGAGCACAAGAAAGATTTTTTTATCAAATGTGAACCCTAGTTTACAGATAGAGGAAACTGGCACAGGACACGGGCCCAAATGATAAACCACTAAGCAGGGGACCAGCTGGTAGAAGGCCCACTCACTATAAGCGCCTCAATCTTTTCTGTGTTGAGTTTTAGATGACTGGAGTCCATCCATCATTCTGTGGGTCCAAATCCATCCTGAAAATAATTGAGATTGGTTGGCTTAGGTTATAAACCCAAGGACAAATGGCCTAATGAGCTTAGACAGCCGAGTTATGTATACATTAACAAATGTGGGGTTTAATGATGAGCCCTAATGAAGTCCGTTTGAAACAGCTTAAGGAATATACCAGAATAATTGCTTGCATATGATTTTAATTATGATTTTGAACACAAGAAGAGAGCCAGTTCAAGACTTTGTCCTGGTGAGGGCTGCATTAGAAAGCAACAGAGAGATCAAGCAGGAGCAGTGCCAACATGATTGTGAATGACTCTTGGCTGGTTCAACTCCTCTCAACTTTTCGCAGTAGCTTGGCGAGTGAGAGTCCATGATGTGCCCTCAACCATGCCAACACTCACTTTATATGTGTGAGACTTCTGATTTTTTAACTGTAGATGACATTATTTAACCTCTTGGAGCATATATTAGGACCTGCTTTTTCAAGCATACTGGGCTTGGCTAAAGATGTTTAGGTCAGTTATGTAATATACACATGGTGGACTTTGGCTCTACCATAAGGAGTATTTCCCCTTAACAGCATTATATTGGGTGGCTGTTTAGTGTATCATTCCGCCTCCTTTGGGATGCTTTCATTGCAGTGCATCAGGAACTACTTTCCAGCTCAAATGAGACGGAATCATCACATGTTACAATATGTATCGCAGCACTGAACTGTATTCAGAAAACAATCTTTATTTAGTTTTTTCAATGCCACTAAAATGTTTTTTATGTTTTACTCAGAAATCAAAATGATGCCAAACCTACTGTCATTGCCAATGATTGCTCCTATAGATTTTGCTGGGTTACTTCTCTTTGTGAGTGTTAGAAATTGAGTCTCTACTTGACAGAGGTTTGCACTCTTTCCAAGTGAGGACCACAATCCTAGTCAGGTGAAATAAAAAAACAACTAAGGCCCAGATTTAGGAGGGCCTAGCGCCTCTTTCCACCACATTAGCATAATTTTTTATGACGCTAATGTGGCCCAACGAGGACAAATTTGCCGTACCATATTTACAAAGTAGTGCAATGCATGCATTGCGCCACTTTGTACCCCTTGTGCCACATTATGCCTGTGCCAGGCAAAATGTATGCAAGGGGGTTATTCCCCCATTAGGAGGAGTGCAAAAATGGCACAGTGGAATCTTAGAGATTCCACTGCACCATTTTTAGTGGCTATCTTTAATTCCTGCACAGAGCATACCATTGTTTTCAATGGGCCCGATGTACTCTGCAGGATTAGCACCAACATTTTGGCGCTAATCCTGCACACAGTACATCAATAGCGTCAAAAAGTTTGATTCTATTGCCCCTACTCTATGGCGCACATGGTGGCAGTGGGGGGCACAAAGGGGCGCAAGAAAAGTGGTGCTGCAATGGATGCAGCACCACTTTTTGTTAAATTCGGGCCTTAAAGTTTACCTGTGCACACCCTCTGGTAGCTTGCCACAGAGCAGTCAGGCTAAACTAAAAAGGCAATGTGTAAAGTATTTGTGCACACACACAGTAACTCAGTGAAAACACCACAAAAAGACTTCATCCCAGTTTAGAAAAAATAGCCAATATTTATGAGTCACACAAGACAAAGATGACAAAAATCCAACATACACAAGTCAAGTTATGAAATTTTAAAGTTGAAACCAAAATGCAGTGCTTAAAAGACTATAGCTCCAACCAGGACTATCTGGTCGCACTGAACCAGGGCAAATTCAAAAGTGCAGTCTGGCTGCGATGGAGCACAGACCAGGTACAGGAGTTACTCAGACCTGCTGATGATACCTTTGTTGCATCTGTGCTTGGTGACAATGCGTTGATCCAGAGGAGGGCATGTGTCACGCTTACAGGCAATTCATTGTTTCCTGAATGGTCAACAGTGTTGATGCGTTGATGTCCAGAAGCAATGAGTACTGGTTCCGATGTATCGGTGCTGCGTCGGACAAGCTGGGGCTGCATTGTAAGTCAGGGTTGTTGCATCCACAGTTGGCGAGTGATGTGTGCGGCTTTGGTGCAGGCAGCTGCAAAGCAGTGTTTCTACAGCAAGATGTTCAGTACCAAATGATGCGCCAATGTCATTGTTTTAGTTCTTGTGTGGCAGCACCACACTCACCTCCAAAGGCCCATGACTCAATTTGGCACTACTTGGCAGAGCAGGACCAACAGCAGAGGAGCCCAAGAGCTGGTAGCAAGAGTGAGGTGAAGTCTTTGATATCCCGGAGACTTCAGAAACAGGAGTCAAGCTCAGTCAGGTCCTTGGAGAAACGTTAAATTGCAGGATGTAGAGAGTTAGATCCAGTCCTCTCACTCCCAGGCAAGAAGTAGCAGGCAGCATGCCAACACAGCAGAACAAACAGCAAAGTGGCAGTCCCCCCAATAGCACAACTGTTCTCCTTCCTGGTAGAATGTCCTCAGTCCAGAAGTGTTCTGAGTTTCTGGGGTTTGGGTTCCAGTATTTATACTTTGAAGCCCTGGTTCTGGAAGGTGGGAGAACCTTCCTGAGGCATACCTTTGAAATGAATAGATGCCCTGCTTCCCCTGTCCTGGCTCCAAGCTGGCTGGAGTGAAAATGCATGGTCATTAAGGCACTGTGACAGGACAAATCTATTCAGATATAAGTGAGGCGTTGTTAATCCCCTGCCCCACCAAGCCAGTTTGTGGCCCATTAGGATCAATTAAGGACATCAGGTCACACCTAATCTCCCATTCTGTGTGGCTGTCTAGAGGGAATGCACAGAGCAGACCTGTCACCCAACCCAGACATGTATTCAGAGGCAGGAACAGGCACAGAATGATTAAAATGAGAATATGCCAACTTTCTAAAAGTGGCATTTTCGAATTCACAATTTAAAATTCAACTTCACCATAAGTTGTGATTTTAAATTGTGACTCCAGGGACACACAACTCCACAATTCTATATTTCCTCAATTGGGATTTACACTTAAAAGATGTTCAAAAGTAATCCCAGTGTTATCCTATGGGAGAGATAGGTCTTGCAATAGTGAAAAACTACCTCAACATGTTAAACTTAAAAGTACATGTCCAGCTTTTTAAGTTTACTGCACACTGCCCTTGGGGCTAACTAGGGCCTCCTTTAGGGGTGACACATGTAATAAAAAGGAAGGTTTGGGCCTGGCAAGTGGGTGCCCTTTCCAGGTCGAAATGGCAGTTTAAAACTGCACACACAGCCGTGAGTCAGTTTAAAGCTTTACAGTAGTGGGTGGCACCATCAGTGCTGCAGGTCCACTAGTAGCATTTAATTTACAGGCCCTGGACACATGTAGTGCACTTTACTAGGGACCTACGAGTAAATTAAATATGGCAATTTTAGTTAAACCAGTGTTACCATATTTAGGGGAGAGAGCACATACACTTTATAACTGATTAGCAGTGGTAA
The DNA here is from genome assembly GCF_031143425.1 of Pleurodeles waltl. Taxonomy (NCBI): domain Eukaryota; kingdom Metazoa; phylum Chordata; class Amphibia; order Caudata; family Salamandridae; genus Pleurodeles; species Pleurodeles waltl. The sequence continues at coordinate 1,650,948,833 of NC_090445.1, read as the reverse complement.
AGTGCCCAGAGTCCTAAAAAAAAAAAAAGGTCAGAAACAGAGAAGGAGGAACACAAAAAGTTTGGGCATGACACTGCAGAAAGAGCCAATTCCCATATAACCCCAATCCAGCCTAAAGAGAGGGTAGGCTAATCAATACTTTAATGGGCTTCCCTCTTTAGGGTGATAGTATATGGACATTGGCCCACCACTGCAGTGCACTTGTCAGTTCTATGCCTCTCTGAACCCAGTTTGATCCCTCTGTCTATACTCTTGGGGCCCACTAAGTTAATACATGGGAAGTCCTTTTCATCTGTGGACCCCTTCTGACAGCACGTAGCCTTAACTTGCTCACAGATGCATCCCAGTAGGCAGACAGTACCACCATCCACCATGGCCAACAATGTGATGTGGCCCATTCCAGCCCTTGGGTCTGACTACTATTCCCAATCCAAGGAAGCCTCTGTCCACAAGGACAACAACCAACAGAGGCCACTGACGGCTGCCAGCATCTAGAGCCATGACCCAGTCTATCTGGGGTCTCTGTTCTCTGTGGCTTTTCAGAGTGGGGAGCGGTACTCCCAGGTACCCCGCATCCTTTCTCCACTCTCCTTCCAGAGAGTGGATGCATGGTATCCTGACACAGGTCCTTCAGCCCAAGGTCTGTACACTTAGCCTGAATACGTGCCCGGCAAACCAGGATGTCCAGGGGAGTACAACTACCCCCCCACCCCAAAGGAAAACACACTCTGCATGTGTTATGCAAGTCCCCAGCCCTCTGTTCCTGTGACAGGGCATGGTGCCCTCCCCCAGGCCAGAGGTGGCCTCACCAGGGTCAGTCTTGGGGTGGTCTGACCTCAGAGCTGGCAACCCCTGACCCACTGGTCCACCCACTGTGGATTGTTTCCACCGCATGCCCCTTCATCTGGGCATCTGTATCCTCCGCTGTGGAATGGTACCCCCAGAAAACAGTACTGGTAGAGCATTTGTGCCAGCCGTCCCCACCTCCAAATTCTCCTAACAATGTGGGACTCCCATTGGTGGATGGACTCCTGCCACAGACCAGATCCCCCTGCTTGTGCCCAATATGAGACGCAATCTAAGGACTGGGGCTGGAAATAGGGCACCCTGGGCCTCTGCAGAACCCCACCCATTTACCTACTCTTGGAAATGACACAGGACCCTTTTCCCTCCTTACTATACTTGGTCCTGTCTGGGTAACTGTGACCCTTCTGCTCACTATCACAGGGAAACACCTGAGCCACCCTCCCTAGGATGACTCTTCTATGCCATCCTAGATACCCTATTATTCACCCAGAGGTCAGCCTCATTTGCAAGTCCTCTGGACTCAGAGAACTTGCAATCCACCACGTGTTGGCTTAGATCTGGAAAACTGTGACTGAACAAGTGATCTCTAGCAATAAAATTGTATAGCCCCTTAAAAGTGTTCACCAAACTGCCCTTCACCCAACCATCCAGTGCAAAAGTGACCAACGAAATCCCCCAGGACTGGTGAGACAGTTTCCTACTGCCCATGAACCTCAACCTGCACTCTTCTGGGGTGAAGCTATATCTCTTGACAAGGGTCTCCTTCATGATGGGATACCTCAGCCGGTGTCTCCCATCTAGGGCCAGTAGGGCACCCCTCCCATCTTCAGGAATATGCCTCCATAGGACAGCCACCCAGTCCTCCTCAGGGACCTGATCAAATGAGCTCATACACCTCAAATCACCTGCCCATGTCTTCCTTCCCACTGAAAGCAGGTACCAAATCTCTGGGTGTGTGGACCCTTTCTTCAGCACTGGACATGATACTTTCACTGACACAATTTCTGCTAGACTCTGCCATCTGTTTAGCCTTCAAGTCCAGCTGCTTGAGACTCAGTTCATGAGCCAGCAAGGTCTTCCTTTCTTCCATGGCAAGTTTTTCACTAACTAAGGCCCTTTCTGCCTCAGCCCTCCTATCCTCTGCCAGGGCTTTGTCAGCCTTAGCTCTTCACTCTTATGCGCCAGTTTGGCCATCTGCAGCCTCAGCTCCCTCTTAGCCTGCCTGTCCTTGAGCTCCTCAAGGGGCAGGGTTTGGGAACAGACACTGCTTCCTACAGGGGATCCAGAATGGGACTCCCTCTCTGGGGGGCTCCTCTCTCCTGTGGAGTAGTTTATCACTACCTCAACATGTTAAACTTGAAAGTACATGTCCACATTTTTAAGTACACTGCGCCCTTCCCTTGGGGCTAACTAGGCCTACTGGAGGGGTGCTTATATGTAATAAAAGGGAAAGTTTGGGCCTGGCAAGTTGGTGCACTTTCAAGGTCAAAATGGCAGTTTAAAACTGAACACACAGGCCCTGCAGTGGCAGGCCTGAGTCATGTTTAAGGTGCTACATTAGTGGGTGGCACAATCAGTGCCGCATGCCCACTAGTAGCATTTAATTTACAGGCCCTAGGCACATGGTATGCACTTTACCAGGGACTTGCAAGTAAATTAAATATGCAAATTGTGGTTAAACCAATATTACCATGTTTAGCAAAGAGAGCACATGCACTTTAGCACTGTTTAGCTGTGGTAAAGTACCCAGTGTCCTACAAACAAACAAAAATAGGGTCAGGAAAAGAGAAAGAGGAAGAAAAAAAATGCGGGGATGACCCTTCAGAAAGGGCTATTTCTGGCAGTGACGTTGTGTTTTTGAAGATGATATATACTTGTGAATAATGACCTCTGGCCTCTCCACTTATCCCTCTGCCTTACAATTGTCAGCAGACAGCCTGAGTATGGCTGTAGCTGGAGCCTGTTGCTCACAGCAGCAAGGTGACCCTGGCAGGTGAAGTAGGGAGGGTGAGTGAAGGCAGGTTTCAGAGCATTCCGAATGGGGTCCCCGACCAAAGGCAGGTGAATTGAGAGGAATGCTGCATGATCACTACCACAATGGGTTCTTCAGCTCCACAATAGGCTCTAAAACCAGCCTAGGCTGATTCAAAAGAAGAGCAAGAATTAATAAATGTTGCACCTGGCCCTTTTTGCAGTGTCATCCACAGTCTTTTTGCCTCCTTCCTCCTAATTTTTCTGACCAGTTTTCGTTGGCTTTAGGACTCTGGGCACTTTACCACTGCTAAACAGTGCTAAAGTGGATATGCTCTCTATGTAAATTTTACTGTTGATTGGTTCATCCATAATTGGTATATTTGATTTACTGGTAAGTCTCTGGTAAAGTGCCCCAAAGGTGCCAAGGGCCTGTAAATCAAATGATACTAGTGGGCCTGTAGCACTGGTTGTGCCACCCACATTAGTAGCTCTGTAAACCTGGCTCAGACCAGCCACTGTAGTGTCTGTGTGTGCAGTTTTAAACTGCCAATTCGACTTGGCAAGTGTACCCACTTTCCAGTCCTAAACGTTCCCTTTTATTACATGTCTGGCACCCCTAAGGTAGGCGCTAGGAAGCCCCAGGGGCTGGGTGAAGTATGTGTAAGGTAGGACATATACAGTGAAATACTGACAAAATTGTTTTTCATTGTGCGAGGCCTGTCACTCATGGGTCAACATGGGGACTGTCTTTAAATATCTCTAAAGCGCAGAATCCCTTTGAGAGCAGATAAAAAATGTGTAGTTTAGGGTCTCTGAACTCAGAATTTAAAAATACATCTTTTAGTGAAGTTGGTTTTTAAATTGTCTGTTTGAAAATGCCACTTTTGGAAAGTAGGTATTTTCTTGCTTAAACCATTCTGTGACTCTGCCTGTTTGTGGATTGTCTGTCTGGGTCAGTTTGACAGTTGGGCTGTTTTGCACCTCTCCTCTAGACAGTGACACAAAGGGGGAGGGGTGTAATTTGCATATCCTGATGAGCCATCTGAGCTAGAGGGAAGGGAGGAGTTGTCATTAACACCTGAAAGGACTGTGCCAGCTCTCACACAATGCAGTCTCCGGCCCCCTGGTGTGTGTCTGGGGCCTGGTCTGGACAAGGAAGAATCTGTCAAACACTAGAGACTTTGTTTTGAAGTTTGCCAACTTCAAAGGCAGAACAGGGTATAAGAAGAAGACCCAAAACTCCAGACTTTTAGAATCTTTCTGGAATCAAGAGGAACCTCTGCCAAGGAGAAGAGCTGAAGGGCTGCAGGAGGAGTACTGTCCCTTTGCTGTGTTGCTTTGCTGGACTGGCTTGCAGTTGCTGCGTCTGCCTTAAAAGAGTGCAAAGGGTGAACTTTGGTGTGTGTCCTGCTTGAGAAAGTTCTCTAAGGGCTTGGAGTAGAACTTGCCTCCTGATGGAAGTCTCAGGGACACCAAAGACTTCAGTTTCCTCGACCTGCAACACTGGGAACTGTGTGTTCTGTGCTGTACAAGAAGAAAAACCACTACAACGCTGCCAACGAAGCCGCTGGCCTGCACCTTAAACTGCCGACGCTGCACAGAGTCGCATTGCCCCACTTCGCACCGCGACCCTGGTCTCACCAATGCTGTCATCAGACAATTTCACCAAGCCACTGTTCGCACCGCGACCTGTGGGCCCTGCACGCCGACATCGCCTGCTCACACCTTAGTCTGGGCCTCTCCGACGACAGTGCTCCTGCTGACACCGGCGCTGCTGCCTGCATCGTGGCCTGTGGACACCACTTATGAGAAGCACGAAGCAACGTTACGTCCTGTACCGCAGCCCCAGTCCACCGATGCCAGCACCATCGACACCAGTGTCGTCACCAGGCATCCCTGCCTGCACCGTGGTCTGGAGACACCGCTAGTGAGGGTCACAAAGCACTGTCCCGTCTTGCAACCCTGGTTTCGGCCTACCGACAACAGCACTTCTGCAACGACGGCGCTGCTGCCTGCACCGTGACCTGCGTACACCGCACGTTGAACCCCCACGCTTCACACCGCAGCCCTGGTCTCATCGACGCCGCTGGACACCGTCAGCAAAACGCTTCCTTCACCGTGACCTGTGGGAACCGCACACCGCATCGTCCCGCTTTGCACCGCAGCCCCGACGCCATCAATGCCAGCGCACCTTACTTCATCAGCCCGGAGTTCGATCCACAAGGCGTGTGACTTCAAGGGCCCGACAACTTCTGCACCGACTCTGGAACCGTGACGTCAGTGATGCTGCTCTCCGAAGCTCACCGCGAGGATCACGACACCCTACAAATCCAAGGTACTGTTTGTGGGTCTTTCCGACACCGTAGCTGGCCCGCAACGCCACAGCCAGCTTAAACTGTTGGTTTTGTTTCTCACAACACCGGGATAGCCCCAGGTGGAGCTATTGAATTCAAGGAACTGAATTTTTTAGTAAATCATACAGAATTCATATTTTTATTACTGTATGTTGGATTTTTATAGTACTTGGTCTTGTTTTAAATAGATAAATATTGGCTATTTTTCTAAAATTGGTGTGGTGTCCTTTTGTAGTGTTTTCACTATGTTACTGTGTGTTATGTACAAATGCTTTACACATTGCTTCTGAGATAAGCCTGACTGCTCGTGCCAAGCTACCAATGGGGTGAGCAGGGGTTATCTGAGCAGGTATCTCCCTTATCCTGATTAGAGTGAGGGTCCCTACTTGGACAGTGTCCAAACCGACTGCCAACTAGAGACCCCATTTCTAACAATAAATTACACAATTCAACAGGTATCTTCCTTTTCACCTACCTTAGCCACAAAAGGGACAATTGAAACTGAGTGTAATCAGTGCCAGCTTTAGGGCAGTGGGACTGGTGCCACTGTACTGAGCATCGAGCTCAGGAGGCGCTGTATTTTCAAATAACTTATGTGGTTAAAAGTACCTGTGCAGAGTTCATTGTGTGCCCAGCATTGCTCAGATAACAATAACAAAACTTAGATAACACTGGTGACCAATGTACTTGCTGGAGAGATCGGACTTCTGTCTGGTGGCAGCTTTGACTCATCATTAATTAGCTCAGATGGCTATTGTGCCTGCTACAATGCACTTGAAACATGCAGATCACAGAGATGTAGTTTATATAGATAACTCAGTGGGTTACTAGTTTTACCAAAGAGGTCCCAGTGTTACTTGCACTTTATAAATTACAATCCTTCTAATATAGCACAGTGAGCTATGAACTGCCATCAAGGAGCTGCATGTAAGCTGCAAGGCACAGGTTTAGAACCTTATGTTTTTCCACAGTCTTCCCTTATCCTAAGTTTGTTAAAAAAGGGTTTATTTAGGTAGATATACATTTGTATTAGGAAAGCCAATACCAACCACTTTATTGCGTTTTAAATCCCGAGTTTGTGATTCTGCAGACCAAGCACTCTAAAAATATACATCCTACCAGTATGGATGGCCTGTGACCTCCTACACCTTGCAGTCCTGATTGTTTTAAGTAACATTTATTATACATAAAGGGGACACTTGTATGACGCATTGTCTATGTGTAATGTATGTGTAATGTGAGTTTTTCTTGTCACTCCAATCTGTTTGCTTCTTATTCTTTGGCTTTATTTCGTCCTCTTTCCCCTGGAACAAAGCTTATATACACCACCCTTTTGACTGTATGACTTGCATCCTACTTTTCATGTTTTTGTTATTTATTTCCCTCATTTGGCCTCAATCATATCCATTGCTTTCCCCTACCTGCTCCTCCATTGCTCCCCTACCACTTGAGTGCTTGAAATAAACTTTTTTTGTAACATTTTATTGGAAGGTCAGGAGCTACCATTTGCTGCTGCGCTGCTCTGTTTTACAAAAAAGATATTTTGCACCCGTAAAAAATTTTTTTGTTTAAAACATATAGAGCTCTAAATAGGATCTATTGTTTTAGAACAGTACATTTTAAAAAAAAATAGTTACTAAAACGGTGCTGGCATCACTCTGACGATGCACGCAACTATAGTGATGCACGTCTGTACTTCATCACGCGTCAGTACACACGCAGAACGCAACAGCCGCCAATAGCGTCACGATGCATACATGCACTTGTTTGCGCAATTGCACCTTTTTTTAAGCATTGGCAAAAATCACTGGAAAAGCCAATCGGTCAAAAAACGCAAGTCTTGCTCGTTTTGCAAAGGCTCGTTATTTATGAAGGCACAATCACATTCTCTCCCTTAAAATATTTAATTCAGCTTCCACCCTATTGCCCTTCCATTCTGTTTTGAAACGCCGTATGCAAGTCTTTACCAACAGCATATATATATCACTCATTTGTACCGTAATCTGATCTCTAGATCTAACCATACAAAGGTCTATGAAAATGAAATCAGGAATATTTGCAGCGTTTCAGTGCTCGCAGGCCGCTCGAAGTCACACATCTGCAGTTTTTTACTTCAGCAAATTTAATGCGAAACTAGCGCACACAACCGGGAACATGTTTCCGATTCTAAAGTATACGATATCATGTTTTGTAATTGCTTTTACGATTAGTTCAGTACTTGCACATCTGTAAAGACTGTAGCAAACACAATTAGCCCAGTTAGGAGGGGTTTTCAAGCTGTAAAGAGAGAGCCCATCTGGAGGCCCCGTCTTCTGCTTCTCAACTCAGAGGGAGCTGCCAGGGACTGCTTGAAAAAGAAAAAAAAAATCGGTCAGAGTTTCTTCATAGCTTCCCAGTGACATCATCCAACATGGCTTAAATCTGCAGCGACTGGTGCAGGCTCGGGGGCCCGGGGGCTGTTGTCTTAATAAAGCGAGATCAGATGGGGCTCGCGCACCTCCCCTCTCTTCCTGCCCTCACCGTCACCCCACCCTTCATCCCTCCCCGGGATAGTGCTCTCAGACATCTCTTGCAGGGCCCCAGGAGAGTTTTTTTTTTTTTTTTTTTTTTTAGAAAAATGGAAACCTTGTCAAAGCCATTTAACAACGGTATCTCTGAGGGCCAGGTCTTTATGCTTTTTGCTATGAAGGGGTGTGTGTTCATAGACCAGCCAAGGATACAGGTAGAGCCCAAGACCGCTGAAATATTTATGAAAGTCTGAGGAAATATTTTTAAAATTTCTGCTGGGGAAGAATGTAAAATCAGCAGAAAGAACTGTAAAAAAACATTAAAATTTTTCATATCGAGTAATGAAAAAAGTTCATTAAATTGCACTCAGGGTATGTAGGGGCCTATTTACAAGCCCCTACCGTCTGCCTTGCACCGCTCTAGCGCCATTTTTTTACACTAAGGCGGGGTTATGGATTCCATTCCCCACGCCATATTTACAAAGTGATGCAAAGCATGCATTGCACCACTTTGTAACCCCTTGCACCACTTTATGCCTGCGCCAGGCATGATATATGCGAGAGGGGCTTTCCTTCGTAGGGAGGCCCAAAAAAATGTCACAGTGAAATTTACATGATGTCGCTGCAACATTATCTCTGTCGTTTTTAACGCCTGCCTAAGACAGGCGTTAAAGTGACGATCCTGTATTGGCCTATGGGCCTCCCTGTGCTTTGCTGCACTAGCAACCAAATTTTCGGCGCTAGTGCAGTAAAGCGCCGCAACAGCGCAAAAAATGTTGATGCTGTTGTGGTAACAACCACCATGGTATGTCGTATTGTAAATATGGGGCAACCATCGTTTCGTTATAGGGGCACAGGGGGAATGCAGGAAAAGTGGCGCATCAGGACCGATGCGCCACTTTCTTGTAAATATGCTACTTAGTTTCCACATTCCTGGATGTTTAGAAAACAAAAAAATTTTACATATGTAGGGTCTTCGTCCTTGTGCCTATTTTGCTTCAGCTGTAATTACTAATGTAAAGGGGCCGATTCACGAAAACAGTAGTAAATATGCACTATGAGATTTCCGTCTACATGCATGTGGAAATTTACTATTTTTTGTAATTCACAAACATTAGCAGAATTACACCTGAATTCCAGCATACATGGCAACAAATTGGTGCAGAATAGAGGGACATTTTAAAAATAAGCCAGAGGAGTTCATATACCTGTTGATTTCCATTGAAGTGGAGGCAAGTTTTAAGTGAGTGAAAGCTAAAATCAAGCTATTTTTGGGTTTCAAAATTCGGTTTCACTTACCTAATTTGGGTATGTTGTCATGTATGCTCTAAGCACAGGTTTCCAAGCGCACTTCTGGGAATGTCATGTTACTATTCCCAAGCGCCACTTTTCCCCACATGTGTCGTTATCCATAGCTGAGAAGTCCACAAAGATGGGATGGAGCCCCATAGGCAAACATACTGCTTTTGCTTTTTTTTCTCTGCAGTGAAAACATTTTGCTCCATGGAGAAAATGCTTTCTATTTACCACACCAAATGTGGGGGTGATCTGTTCCCCTGCACATCCTGGAAGCGGAGAAAACCCAGCCCTTTCCTGTCTAATACAATATGTCTAAGCAGTATTACCTTCCAGAAATATTGAGTCCAGTTGTAGGCCGAAAAATCGAGTCAGGTTCTTCCACACTCAGGAAAACCAGGGTCGGATTGGTAAGGTGGGCAGTTGGGCATTGGCCGATAGGCCGATGCCTAAGGGTGACCTATGGGCTGTTTTTTTTAGGGCCTATGTCAACCGGCCCACGGCATGCCATTTGTTTTATTTCTCCCCTGCCATACGATCATCATTCTTCCGGATATGATGGGCGCGGGAGGGGTTCGGCTGAGATGGCTAGGGGCAGGTATTGCCATTGCCCTCAAGCCATTCTCATCTCTGCCCCCTGAGGGACGGCCATGCCCAGAAGCAATCTCTTTTCTCTGGCCCCCATCCCCACTGGGCCATTACATTCAGGGCATGGCTGTATGCAGAGCCTCCCTGGAGAAGAGGGGGTGGGAAGGTGATTTTGTGACCATTGGATCATTTTCACCTCAGTCCCTGAAGCAGTAATGTGTTTTTTTTTAACTCCTCCCCTACCAGGCGATCGCCCTGAGATTAAGGTGGGCTGGAAGGTGACGACTCCTGCGAGGTGATTTTGTGGCCCTTGGCCCACACCTCTCTGTTACTGGAGCAATAGCAGCTGTGTGCTTCGCCTGACCCCCACCCTGTCACATTTCTCTAAAACATTTTCTAGAGAGACTAAGCAAACAGTAGTTCATGAAAGGCTGACCAGGAATGTGGGCCACTTTTTTTGGGAATGCCCGGGCCTAATTATGATCCCAATCCGACCCTGAGGAAAACCCCAAGAAATGGCAGATTTCATGTGGGTTAACAACTGCACAAAGGGGTCCCAGACATTAATTTCCCATCCAATGAGTTTTCCTCATAATTATACAGTAGGGTGAGAAATTACTACACAATAACAGTAAATTTACATGCAATTTTACAGTTATCACAATACAATGCAACTTACAAATGAAGAGAGCATAAAACACGCAATGAGAAAAGAAAGAAGAAGAGAGCGACGGAAAAACTGGGACAAAGTTAGAAAACGGATGAAAAGAAATCTGCAAGAGTGAGAAAAAGAGGCAGAAAGTATCTGGTGGTGGATTAAAAAAGGCATGAGGTGAAATCAGGAGTATACAGCCTTAGTACTCAGCACACTGACATTCGATAGCACTGGCCGCAGGCTTCTGAACACTAGCAAAGCCTATAGGTCACACCTTTGAAAGGTGTTAGCAACCTTTTGGCTTTGCCAGTTCGTGTTGCCAATGCTGATGAGCGTTGAAAAAAGCAAAAAAAACTAATCAGCCGCAGTTTGTCATATATACATTCATGTGTCACTGTGTTTATATTCTTTGCCATCATGAAGTTCATCTGACATTTTGTCTAATTTTATGACTGTCTCCAGTGTGAAGACATACACACATATGCACATGCACTCATCATGTGCTGCTGCTGACATTTTTTACATTTTATTTATCATTCTGAGATTGTGGACACCCATTTTGGAGTGTGAAGTTAAAAAATATGTAAAGTGAATGAAAGCTCTTTTTAGAGAACTTGGCAGGGTTGTAACAAAATGCAGCTTCCAACCCCTCTTAAAAAGAAAAAAAGTGAAATAAAACAATGTACTATGAAAAGCAGGCATGTAGAGGAGTATTATTATTATTATTATTATTGTTATTATTAAACATTTATGGAGCGCCTAGCTACCCGTAGGCATCTCAGCACTAAGTAAGCCACTCGAGAACAAGTATAATATAGGAACAGAGCCTGAAAGTCAAGCATTCACTAATTTGAAGAGGAGCAAAACAGCCGTGTTTCCAGGTATTTGCGAAAGGAGACTTCCGAATCAGTAACCTGCAAGGAAGGAGGCAGGGAACTCCAAAGCCTGGCAGCATTATACCGAAAGGACGACCACCACTCCTTGTTTTCTTGAAGCGAGGGACCACTACCAGTCGGGCATTAGTGAACCGTAGGCTTCCTGTACGAATATAAAGAGTGATCAGTGGTTTACAAATAGATGGATCATTGTCTAGACTAGCTCTGCGGACAATACACAAAGGGGGTCATTCTGACCCCCGCCGCCGGCGGAAGCCGCCGGCCTGGCGGGAACCGCCCGAAGACCGTACCGCGGTCAAAAGACCGCGGCGGTCATTCTGACTTTCCCGCTGGGCTGGCGGGCGACCGCCAAAAGGCCGCCCGCCCGCCCAGCGGGAAAGCACCAGCAACGAGGAAGCTGGCTCCGAATGGAGCCGGCGGAGTTGCTGGTGTGCGACGGGTGCAGTTGCATCCGTCGCGATTTTCAGTGTCTGCCACGCAGACACTGAAAATCAATGTGGGGCCCTGTTAGGGGGCCCCTGCAGTGCCCATGCCAGTGGCATGGGCACTGCAGGGGCCCCACGACACCCGTTCCCCCCAGCCAGGTTCTGGCGGTGAGAACCGCCAGAACCAGGCTGGCGGGAAGGGGGTCGGAATCCCCATGGCGGCGCTGCTTGCAGCGCCGCCGTGGAGGATTCCCTGGGGCAGCGGGAAGCTGGCGGGAAACCGCCGGCTTCCCTTTTCTGACCGCGGCTTTACCGCCGCGGTCAGAATGCCCCCGGAAGCACCGCCAGCCTGTTGGCAGTGCTTCCGCGGTCGTTGGCCCTGGCGGTCCATGACCGCCAGGGTCAGAATGACCCCCAAAGACTCAAATTTGATCCTCTGGGCCACAGGGAGGCAATGAAGGGAATTCAAAGCCTGCTGTGCTGACACATGTCTGGGAATGCTGTGGAGTAAAAGGGCTGTGAAGTTCTGCACTTCCTGCAGAACCTTATTGCAGATTTGGGAGCACCAACGTACAGGGAATTACCATAGTCCAGGCTTTGTAAAATCAATGTCTGAACTGCTGTTCCTTTGGAGAAGGGGAGCAGACAAATGATTTTCCTAAGAGTTCTCAGGATCCCATAGCATACTGAAGGTAATTTTGTGTCCTGAATATCCATAGTTAGAGCGTTGTCCAGCCAGACCCCCAGGCTTTTTATGGCAGGCTTGGGGACAGCAGGAGAGCCAAGAGAGCTAGGCCATCCTAACTCCAACTGGGGATCAGGAGAGTTACCCAGGATCATAAGTTCTGTCTTTTCCTCATTTGATTTCAAAGCTGAGTTATTCATCCAATTTGCCACTGCAGTAAGACAAGGGCTGAAGGCCGAGGAACAAGGAGCCTGAGAATGAGAAAGAGAGAACACCAATTCTGTATCAACTTCATACAAGATTATTGAAGTCCTGATGCCAACACAGTCTCCCCCAGGGGCTGCATGTATATATTAAACAGAGTCGGATTTAGGGAAGATTCCTGAGGATTTCAGATTGCAGGGAGCAAACATAAAGTAGGAGCACAGAAGCTATAGAGAGGGTGATGGGGTGGGGTGTCGGGGTTGAAAAAAGACAGATAAACGTAGGCCGAGAATGACGGAGAGGAGTGGAGGGAGAAAGAAATGGCCTGAGGGTGGAAAGCAAAATGGAGGGAGCAGCGGGTTGGGATATGACAGGAAAGTATCACACATGCGGAAGAGCAAGATATCAGGTGCACTCCCATGTGGGGCTCAAAAAAAGAGAAAAAGTAATTCCCTTAATATGACCAGCAGAATGACACAAGTCCCCATATCAGAAGGATGGTTTAAAAACTATTCTCCAGGGTAGGGACAAACAAAAGAAGGAGAAAGGCAGCCTTTGAGTAAGAAGCAAGCAAATGAGATTGATAAGAACGTCAACCAATGATAAGCTATGGGCTGGCCCACAATATATATTGGGTCTATACATAATGTACCCAGATTTACAAACACTTTGCATCAGGGTTCAGTTATTTTTTAAAGCAAACCTGACACAGAGTGTTGACATGGGTTTTAAAATCTAACGCTAATCATGATTTATGACGGTTTGTAACCCAAAGTAGCCCAAAGCTGCTCAATGCACTGACTTGTGTTACTTTTCTTGTGTGACTTTATTTAAAGGGGCCCTTCCATGGGTGGTGTGTGGACATTCCCATATAACCTTGCATGGGTTTGGATGCGAATCCATATCTACAAATCATTTATACAGGGATTATCCCCAAAATCCTGTGCCTCCTCGTGGCAGGCATGAAATGTTTTCATTTGTGTGTGTGCTGTACAAATGTTCCAACTAAAGCAGTCTGTAAGCAAGGCATAAAAATAGAAGTAAGATTATTTATTGATTTTCTATATAATTTTGATTAATATATTGTTGCTACAATGTTAATTGCATATGTAGAAAAATGACAAGAGTATATGTTTACCAGATGACTTTACTTCACCAAGACCACAACAATCTAGCCCCGAATTTTGTTTAACAGTCCAAGGCATACACTTGGTTATAGATATAATCACTGTCAATTACACTTTTTGAATGAACTACTATATTGCAATGCTATTTGGAAAGGAAGACCAGTTCTTCAGCAATTCTTCCTTCATAACATGGTGACATCTTGTAACTTTAATACTTTATGAATATAGTGAACATAGCGCTGTGCAATGGCAGTAGAATACCCTGCCCCCAAACTCAAGGCCGGTCTTCCCAATTTTGAGTTGAGCGGACAACCAGGTTTACGCCTATGGAGTCAAATTAATTCTGCCAGCTTAAACCTTCCACTGACGGCCTGAGAAACTACAGAGAACCAGAGGTATGCCATCCAACAGTCCGCCCTAGGTAGAGTAGGCGGTCGGATGACTTTTCTTTCTGTTCCTCCCTACCGGGAAAACCCCCAATAGTTGGGGCTATTAGTTTTTACTTTTTTACTTTTCCAATAAACAAACTCCTGCTTTGTGAGATTGTTCCACAATGTTGGAGGCTCACAAAACCTTTAAATAGGTTTGTGAAAACCACTGTGCCAACAGTTCATGCAAATGCATAGAGTTCACCACAAGCAGCCAGGACCGAACTCTAAATTTGGCAGGCAGAGTAAAGGCAGGGTGGCAGACATAAAGTCCACCACCCCCCTTACTGCCTTTACTCCATCCGTCAACGTCTAAATCAGGCATTAATACAGTGGTTGCTAACCTTTTGACTCCTGTGGAGACCCATTTTATTATTATTGGAATCGAGGAACCCCGACTGAGTAATTACTGGAAATTGTGGTCCACGACCTAAGCAATTTGGATGATTTGAACTGAAAACAATACATGCACAAAAATACACACAGAACCATTCATCGAACAAATACACAATGATTAAATATTTTATTTAATTCACAAACAAATATAATAATCTGATTATGATCTCAATGGGAAGGTTAGAGTTTTCTAAATTAAATGAGGCTGCCGAACTTCCTTATTATAATCTGTTTGTGCACTTGAAGTACTCCCACAAATCAAGTCTGAGGATAGCAACTTATTTTTTTAGTCTTCAATTACAGATTCTTTTGCATTTACAAAATGTTCTAAAATGTTTAATTTTACATTGTGCTGCTTTATTTATATAGACTTTCAATCAATCAATGGTTCTTGTAGAGCGCGGTTAATCACCCATTAGGGTCTCAAGGTGCTGGAGGGGGATAAAAGGGAGAAGGAGGTTGGAGGGGTTGTGGGGTTCTGTTAAAGAGCCAGGTCTTGTGGTCCTTCCTGAATTGAGGCAGTAAAGGTTATTGCATGAGATGTAGCAGTAGAGAGTTCCAGAACTATGCATAAAGGTAGGAGAAGGATCTTCCTCCGGCCAAGGTTTTGCAGATCCTTGGCATAGCAGCCAGGGCCAGGTGGGCAGAGCAGAGATGTTTGGTGGATGTTTAGAAGTAGAGGTATTGATTGGGGTATGCAGGTCCAATGTTGTGCAGGGCCTTGTAGAAGTGCGTGAGGAGCTTGAAGATGATTATTTTGTAGACCAGGAGCCAGTGAAGGTCTCTCAGGTGTCTGCAGATGTGGCTGTGGCAGGGGATGTTCAGTATAAGTCTGGTCGAGGCGTTATGGATTCTCTGCAATTTCTTTTTGAGTTTTTGGTTGGTGCCTGAGCAGAGCACGTTGCAGCAGTTGAGCTTGTTGCTGACAAGCACCTGGGTGACCATTCTCCTGGACTCAGTGGGGATCCACTTGAAAATCTTCCGAAGCCGGCAGAGCATGTGGAAGAAGGAGAATGAGACGGCATTGATTTGGCGGTTAACTGAGAGCGAGGAGTCGAGGATGATGCCAAGGTTACTGACGTAGAGGAGGGGTTCTCAGTGCTGAGGGCCACCAGGAGTCATCCCAGGTAGAGGGGGTGATGCCCAGGACGAGAACTTCAGTTTTGTCAGAGTTGAGTTTGAGGCATCTGTCCTTCATCCAGGTGGCGACTGCATTCATCCCATTGTGAAAGTTGCTTTTAGCAGCTGTCAGGGAGGATGAGAATCCACTGGGTGTCTTCAGCGTAGAAGATGATGTTGAGAACTTGGGCCCGTATTTATACTTTTTTTAGCGCCGCTTTTTGACGCAAAACGGCGAGAACCTACAAAATACAATGGTATTTTGCAAGTTTGCGCCGTTTTTGCGTCAAAAAATGACGCAAATGCGACGCTAAAAAAGTATAAATACGGGCCTTGGTTTCTAATGATGTCTGCAAGAGTGGCCATGTAGATGTTGAAGAGGGTGGGGCTCAGACAGGAGCTCTGAGGAACTCTTCAGCTGATCTCTATAGGTTCTGAAGAGAATGGTGGGAGCTTGACTCTCCGGGTTTGGCCGGTGAGGAAGGAAAGGATCCACTCTAAGGCTTTGCCACGGATGCTGGAGTAGTGGAGTCTTGGGCAGAGGGTGTGGTGGGAGATGGTGTTGAAGATGGCAGAGAGGTCTAGGAGGATGAGGGCTGTGGTTTTGCCTTGGTAGAAGAGACTGCAGAAGTCATCTGTTTTGGCAAGGAGTGCAGTCTCGGGGCTGTGGTTACTTCTGAAGTCTGAAGCCTGATTGGGAGGGGTTCAAGGTGTGAATAGTTTCGATGAATTTGGTGAGTTGGGCGTTGATGGCCTTCTCAATGACTTTGGCTGGGAAGGGTAGCAGCGAGATGGGTCTGTAATGTTTTAGGTCTGTCGGGCAGCAGAGGCTTTTTTCAGCAGGGGGTCCATTTCTGTGTGTTTCCAGTCTTCAGGGAATGTGGCAAACTTGATGGAGCAGTTGATAGTGCGGCAGAGTTTGGGGTTGATGGTGGGGTCAGCTCGTTTGAATATTTGGTGGGGGCAGGGATCAGAGGGGGCTCCAGAGTGGATGGCTTTCATGACCCTCACGGTGTCGTCAGTGGTGAGGGTGGTCCAGTTGAGCAGGGTCAGCTGAGAACTGGAGTATTTGAGTGCAGTGTTTGCAGGTGGGGTGAGTGATTCCAGAGTTGTGAAGCTGTTGTAGAGGTCTATGATCTTGTGGTGGAAAAAGGTGGCAAGGTTGTCACAGAGGTCTCAGGAGGGGGGGATGTCTGTGGTATCCATGCTTGGTTTGGGAAATTCTTTGATCACAGTGAAGAGTTCTATGCTGTTGTGTGCATTGGCGTTAACACGTTCCTGTGTGGCAGTTTTCTTTGTGACTCTGATGAGGTGGTGGTGTATGGTAGCAGCAGTTTTGAAGGCTGCGTGGTCAGCCAGGGTATTCTGCTCCTCCATCTTCTCTTGGAGGGAGGGGAGAACCAGCTGGCTTCCTCTGAGGGCTGTTTGCCAGAGGGTTTCTCAAGGGGAGCCAGAGTGTTGGCGCAGTCGGAGATCCATAGGTGGAAGTTGCATGCTGTGTTGGCATCCGGTGAGGTCGGCTGTGGTGTTTTGCGGAGGGCGGTGCCAAGTTAATCTTCGGAAACCTTGTTCCAGCTTTTGCTCGGGTAGCAGTGAGTACGGTGCTGCTCGGTGGATTTGATGAAGCAGAAGTGGACGCAGCGGTGGTCGGTCCAATGTAGTTCAGAGGTGTGGGTGAAGGGGATGTTGTTGCTAGTGGAGAAGATAGGGTCGAGCTTGACTCCTGCTGAGTGGATTGGGGAGGTGACCAGTTATTTGAGTCCGATGGTAGCGAGGTTCTCCAGTAGGGATAATGTGCTGTGGTCGTTGAGGTTTAAATTTAGAAATCTGCTGATATTATTTACTTTTACAAGCCGTTGCGGACCCCCTGAGTAGGCCTCATGGATCCCCAGAGGTCCTCTGACCACAGGTTAAGAACCACTGCCATAGTATATTCTTCTAGAAGGGTATCATTCCAGTTCAAATCCTATGCTAGACATCAAACATTACCCTTGCACTGTGGTGCACAGGTTTGTGCATGGGGTTATGCAGGCTAAAGTTCTCCAGCATAGGGAATGACTGTGTTACTGTCATTTATTTGTAGATTTGGCGCTGTCTCCCTTTCACACAGTGTAGCATCTTTGCTTACTGTGCTACGTGATTTCTAAGACAGTTTGGCTCTAAAAAGCCAGTGATGCACCATGTCTACACAGTTCATTATTCTGGAACTGAGTAATAGTAACCAACATTATTCGATTGATAAATCCGTTTGCAGAATGAGTTACAGAAATATGAAATAGTACTCTTACATTACCTTCAAGTAATCATTAGACATCCAGAGGCATTAACTGGATAATAGTGTTCAGATTTGCAATCCTACTTCATGTGTAACACTAATCAGAGCTGGATCACTTCATCTGCTAGTTAATTTCCAACCCATGAGCTGGGGAGGGCAGCTATGAAACAGCATCTGTTGCACACGTTGTGCTATGCATGTTTTTCAATTGATGTTTTGATTTGCTCAGTAGGTCTGGTGCTTACTTGATTAATCTGAGCTGTCAGGTGACATGAATTAATGTTGTTTAAGGTACCTTAATGTACAGGAAATGGGCTTAGTGCATTACCTCTGTGAATATGTCCCTTGGGGCTCACACTATAGGAATCTGTTTCCAACCTTTGATTATGAGGTTTGCAACCCGGAGACATTCATCTTCCTACAAGGTCGTTTTAAGTATTTCATACTCAAACCAATCAAATCTAGATCCTTCAGTAGGGCAGCACCGCCTGTTATCCTTCTAAAGACCAAGGGCCAGATTTATCAAACTCCCAGTTTGCATTTCCTAAATAGCGAATTTTAAGAAATTGCTATTTAAGAAATGCAAAATGGGATGTATGAAATTTGCGAGTCGGTTATAGCGATTTCTTAAAATTCGCAATCGCTATTACTGAATCGAAATTAGAGAATGGGACTCCATTCATCCCTATGGGCCTGTAGGCCCATAGGTGCGAATGGTTTAGCATTTCCTAATTTGGGAATTCCAGTTAGGAGTTCGCAAATTAGGTGAAGCAAACCCCATGGTGCTGGGGGCCTAAAGCCCCCTCTGATACACCCCAAAAAAATATTTGCGGGCATGTGAACCACAAACATGCCCAAAGGAGCATGTGTGCGCAACATGTTATTTAAAAAAAATGCATGTGTAATGCATTTTTAAAAATTGCACATGCATACCACCATCTTGGATTTGGTGGTAATTGCATTTCCTAAATGCCCAATTCACATTTAGGAAATGCTTGATACATGAGCTTTGGAAATCGCAAATAGGAATTCCCTATTAGCGATTTCCTATTTAGAGAATCGCAATTTGCGATTTCCTAAACGGGTCGCAATTTTAAGGAATCGCTATTTTTATGATTCCTTAAAATTGCACAGAGAATGCCTTTCATACATCTGGAAAGGCATTTTTGCATTCGCAAACGGCCGAATTTTGCGATTCGCACTGTTTGCGAATGCAAAGTTGCTTGATACATCTGGCGGCACCTATTGTGATTTGTGTTGCTTTGCTTTCTGGGCAGAGAGGCTTGTGCATACTTGTAAGGCCAACAGAGGGCCCTTTACCACCTACTGCAACATTCAGAAGCAACAGTACAAAAAAGCAAATCATCAATATTTTGATGTCTATCTTTTACCCTGCGACTTAGCATGCCAGATATAGACAGTCCTTAATGCAAGGCCCACAACAAGTGAAACTAGACAAATCTAAAAAGGATGCTGACAAGCTAATATGGCAAATCACAAATCTAAGAGGCAAAGGTTTTATATCTCGTTTCCACAAGACACATTGAGCCCTTCGTTATCAACAATAAAAAATGCCAAATATTCACTATTCAGTATTTGCTTGCCAAGGTAATTCCTCCGTGGAATTCACCTAGGAAAGACAGGTGAATAAGCCAGAGAAATACACTGATTGCAAGCGGCCCTTGGAAATTGCTCTGTTGGGGCTAACCAGGAGCAATAGGGGAGCAGCCTACAGACATGTATTGCATATGGGCAGTCAGGGGCACCACACAGGGGTGAGCTAGTTACACGTAGCTATCGGAAATGATCTGTAGAGCCCCTGGAGTGGAGTGACCAAAAGGCATGCACTGGATACAGGCAGGCGTGCTAAAAGCTCTGTAGGTTCAAGCTAGGAGCATCTGGCTCAAATCAGCAAAACTGGTAGTTGGTGCTCTACAATATGTGTCAGTAGTAGGGTAGGGTAGCAATATTTCCTTTCCTGCATAAGATCATTAGCTTTGTCAGATTTAGATGGGTTGATTTTTTTCTTTTCTTTTTGCTATGTGTACTGTGAGCCCTTCTTTCAGGGCCTCACTACGTGTGCTCGGTGTGCATGAACTGAAGTGAAATTAGACAAAGCCAATTTGCTTATTTACTTTCCAGTAAGACCCTGGTAGGTTGGCACATGAAATATGCCTGGGGTGTTGAAATGTAGTGCTGTGTATGGGCTGGCAACTTATACCACTCACATGCAGTAGCTAAAATGTCTCTCTCCAGGTTCCCCTTTGTGACATATCAGGCTGAAGTTCAAAGCCTTGTAGTAACACGTCAGAGGAATGTGTTTTGTCTTTTAAAAATACTTTTTACGCACTCGTAAAGTGTTGGAGCTTTAAAGTATAAAAGTAAGACATGTTAAATATTAAACAAAAACATGTCATTACAATGAACATCTACCAAATGCTATTTGTCCTTTTATGTTTAATATGACATTTTTTCTTGTAGAAACTTGACTTTAAATAAAAACCCTTCTATCCCATATTGTAGAGGAACATTCTAGAAACTTAATTTAAAGTTATTTTCACTAATTCATCAAAAAAGTAGTTCAGCCAAAGCGGTAGATTTTTGATATCTCGAGAAAAACGCAACTCTTAAGAATCAAACTTTGTGCTGCCTGAAAACCTATCAGGTATAAACCATGTCTGCAGGCATCCCATTTCCTTCAGTGCCAATAATTAGTATCCTAAATAAGTTTGAAGAAGTGTGCTGCTAAGAAATAATGCCTCATCTTCTAAGGCAGGTCAGCTTTTCTGGGGCAATCAATGAATGCCTAACTGGGATAAACTATTTGGGAGGGGACAGGAACAGATGGCATGATAAAAGAAATTAGAAAGGGTATGCCTTTTTGGTATTGAGCTGACATAAGGAAGACTGAGGACCTCCTTATGAGTATGGTGGCAGTCGGACTGCTGCACTGCTAGCAGTTCGACTGTCATATTACAACCCTGTTGGTTGGACTGCCAGGGGACCACTGCCACTGCTAGGAACATGGTTCACGATGGGGTTGGTGGCGGTCAGAGTCGTGGTCAGCCACAGCAGTGCTGAGTTCAGCGCCACCATGCTGATCACTAGTCCTCTTTTTGCCAGCCTTTTCATGGTGGATTCCCTGTCATGAAAAGGCTGGCAGAAAGGCAGTGCTGGGGACCACAGGGGAACCCTCAATTGCCCACGACTATGTTTAGGGCAGTGCAGGGGTCCCTGCCCGGCACCCTCGGAATGCACACTGTCCTCAATGGCAAATAGTGCGCATTCCGAGGGTGCTTGTGACCCCGTCTGTGCAATGGCATTGGCCTTGGCTCCATGTGGAGCTGAAACCAATGCTGCTGCACTGTTTCCACTGTGGAAACATTGTAATAGGGCTGGGGGGGAGACCACCAGCTCCTCTACATTCTCCTCCCCACAGGGCTAGAGGGCCAGTGGTCAGACTGCCAGCCTCATAATCAGGCCCTAAGTGTCAGACACTGTTTCATCCTGAGATGGATCTAGAAGGTACCTAGTGATCTAAGAGGGGAGCCTGCTGCCCCCATCTTGTAAGAGGCCTCTGGGAAAGTTTACAGTTAAGCAGGATTAGTGCTAAAAAAAGAGGATCAAGATTTGGTGGGAAGGGAATTCTGCAGTGAGTGGGACCAGGAAATCATCAATTACCCAGCTCCTACACTGTATTAAATAGCCTACTAAAACCAGATGTTCAAAACATTCCTCAACCAAGAAGAAACATCAAAAGAAAAAAATAACCTGCCTGTGAAGAAACCTGAGTTGATTCCTTCTATCCTCATGAACCAAGAGACAGGAACTGCTCTCCAAGGGTTAGATGGCTGGCAACCAGCAAGTAACCTCATGGACACAAAAGGCTGAAGAATGTGTAGAAGATGCTGCGGCCACAACAGGAGTGGATGGCACGGAACACTGTTGGAGGCCTGGTTGGATAAATACCTAGACCAGTGGTTTCCAATCTGTGGTCCGGGGACCCTTGAGGGTCTGCGACTGCTTAGAAAATCAAATAATAATAACAAATTAGGTCCCCAGCTTTCATTAATGTCTCATTGGGGGTACCCGGATTCCAATACGGATTCACTGGGGGTCCCTAGGTTCCAGTAATGATAAAGTAGGGGTCCACCAAAGTCAAAAGGTTAGGAACCTCTGACCTAGACCTAAGAAGCTGTACCTGAGGACCTCTACCTGAGAGATTCAGGAGAGACAAGAGGTGAAATCTAGCATCAAGGAGAATTTTATCCCACTCAGGAGGACAAAAGTAAGGCTTCTCAAGATCCATGAGAAGGATCACCTGAGATTGTTAAGGATTGCAGTTTCATTCACTCTGAGGTTTTTGAGTCAGAATTTGAAGCTACAACGTGCCCACTACAAAGATGTTTCTAACCTCACAGAGCCCTCATCAGCCTCAGACCAGCTGGAGCAATCTCAAAACCAGAAAAAAAGACTAAGGGCCTCATTACGAGGCTGGAGATCACAAGACCGGCAGCTTCTCGGTGGTGGTCGGACTGCCGCGGTTGTGGCAGTCCGACTACCTCACTACGAGTTTGGCAAGCAGACTCGCCTAAAAACGCCGTCCCCCCAGAATCAAAGGTACCAACAGGCTGATGGCAGTCCTGGTTGTAATCAGCCAGGGAGGCGCTGAACTCAGTGCCACTCTGCTGATTACAACCTTGTTCTCTGCCAGCCTTTACATGGCATTCCCCACCATGAAAGACTGATGGAAAACAAGTTCAAGGGGCCACAAGGTGGTCCCTGCACTACCCACGCCCATGGCATGTTCAGTTCAGGGCCCCCCTGCCCAGCACCAATGGAATTCACACTGTCTGCACCGCAGACAGTGCGCATTCCAATGGTGATGGTTGTCCCCTTCGGTGGTACGAGATAGCACTTGGCTCCTTTAAGAGAGCCGAGGGCTATCTCGTAGCACTGTTCCTTCCTGTCAGACCGGCAGGAATGCTCTATTTCAAGGTTTCAGCCGGTCAGCCAGGTCAGGCTGTGCCATCCCCCTCTCGAGTTTGGCAGTCCTGCATTGGGACCGCCAAACTCATAATGAGCACCTAAGGACGTAATTTATATGCTGGTAGAAAGGGAAATCAGCCAACAAAGTGGTCCGCCGGACAGATTTAAATGCTGGCGGAACTTAAGTTTGGCCAAGGCAGTGACTATTCCATCACCACCATAGACAAACTTTGAAAGCCCGATGGAGTAAGGCCATCGTAGAAATGCCTTTATACCCATCCACCCAAGTAGGATGGGCTGACATATAGCCATTTTTTACTGACCACGACCACCAGGATCATCCTGGCAGTAAGGGGCAGTAAAAAACAAACAATTCCTCCCCCCTGCAATGGGATTCCCATAGCAAGGGGGCATTATCCTTATAATTTTCAAAAATAAAATCTACCAATGGGATTAAAAAAAAAAAAAACATTGGTGCAGGGCTCCATGCTGTCTGCAAAAAAAAAAATGACAGGATCCGCCATGTTGGCGGTTCCTGCCAAAGCTTTAGAAATGACCACCAGCTTGGCAGTCATTTCTAAATCTGGCAGTTGATTTCTGCACCAGGGCAGCAGAGTAAGTTACTCTGTCGCCCTTGCAAATAAACGTCCTTCCGCCAGGAACTGAATTAGGCCCTAAATCCAAACATAGGACTTTGGACCAGGGTCAAGGGATTAATCCATCTCAGTGGCAAAGCACTCTCAACTGCTACATAATTGCGAAACAGAAGGCTTCAGTGGAAGCTTGATAGCAGCATACCTGATTTTAAATGTCCTTCACGGGTTAGAGCATCGCCCCTTGCCCCACTGGAAGAAACTCAGAACCAAAAAATAATGAAGTCTCAAGGTAAAACTTTTGACCATTGAGGTTCACAAGGCTTACCCTTGCCCCACTCCAAGTCAATCGGCCTGAAACCACACCTAGGTCCGAGTCTCCTGCAAACATTGACTTTAATTCCTGCTTCATCATTGCTTTGTGTTCAAAACTTTATAAATCCATACATACGATTAAAATAAACCCTTTTGTGTTATTTTGTTAACTATAATTTTTATCTGTTTTTTCTAACTTGGTTCGGGAAAATTATTGTTGGTCTTAACTTTAACAATGTGTTGTGCTACACAATATCATGCCTTTTTCTTGGTATTAGCCTCCTGCTTAAGCCAAAGCTATCAGTGTTGAGCACAGTTCTTCAATGATTATTGTAGTAACCTGACCAGATGGAAGGCTCACCCCCTCCGAAATTATTAACCAATTTTCTTGCAGGTAGAACCTACAGGAGGAGTACTAGTGCTTAATTTGTGCTTCTTGTTTCCGGTGTTGAGCACCGGCACTTATTTGTGAGGGCCGGGGCTTATTCTTCGGCCTCCAGAATTTGCTGCAAGCAAAAAGACACATTTGGGAAAGACGGATGAAGGGAAAAACAAAAAAACGTCACAATTCGAGAAAGTCGAAAGCTGCAAGAGTGACCAGCAGGGGCAGGGAGTGGCTTTATATGGATTGAAGAGGCCCGAGATGGCTACAGGATTACGCCGCCTCAGTATTACATGTTCACACATTTAATTGCAAGAGCCGCGTGTTTTAGAGTAGGGCTTTGGGCACGGCACCTTTTTATTTACAAATTAAGCACCGAGGAGTACGATTAATAGGTTTGATGTATTGGAGGTGGGACAGTGTCTTAGAGAACGGTCCTTTTGTAAGGAAGGTCAACAGCCAAGGGTCCTCATCCCAGTCCTTTCTGGGGAATGTGCTTAACCTTTCTGAGATATGCCTATATGCCCTGTAAGAGAGAGGCCATGAATTTAAACTGCTGTAAGGTGGAGGGAAAGGACAGTCTCAGTGGGAAACGGCATCACCACAGGATAAACGCATTATCTGCACTTGCACTGAGAGGGAGGTGGAAAACATGAGAAGCAGGCAAGTGAAAGTAGCCGGAAACAAGAAATATTCTGCAGGAAGAATAAAAAACGTTATTTGGGCTAAATATTGGGTTTAGAATATCAAGTTACAGAAATATCAGAAAAAAAATCTGGATTAAAAAATATTGTGATGCAGAAATATGTCAGGAACATCGATGTTTTAGGTAAGTAATATCGTTGTAAAGCGTATTTTTGTTGTTAATATCGTTTTCAATAACATAGTTGTAAAAAATATTATTAATTTTTTTTTTTTAATGTGTTTCAGTTCATATATTAATCTTATGTTATTATTCTCTGTATAATTGTTAAAAATATATTTAAATATAGTGATTTATAATTTTTTATGTAATTCCTAATAGTATTTTATAGTGCTGTAGCGGGCACTGGGTCTATAGGGGCAGAGGGTAGGAAGTTAATTAAAAATTGATTAACTATTAATTATTCATGTATTAGTAATTGTATTATTGATTATTAATTTTGTAAATTGTGTATTATTTATACTTTGTAAATTATATATGAAGTGTGGGCTGTTCGGTTGGTAGAGGGTACAGAGTGGGAAGTTAATAATGAATTGAAAAGTAATTATTAATTTGTTATTAATTATTCAAATTATTATTAATTATGTAAATTGTGTGGTAATAGTTATATTTTTAAAGTTATATATTATGTGCAGGATGTTGGGTTTGTAGGGGCACAGAGTGGGACGTTAAGTAATAATAAATCAACAATTAAATATTAGTTTATTAATTATTTAATTGATTATTAATTATGTATATTGTGTAATAATAATATTTTTGGTTATATATTGGATGCGGGCTGCAGGGTTTGTAGGGGTATAAAGTGGGAGATTAGTTAAGTAATAATTAATTAGCAATTAAATATTAATTTATTATTTAATTGATTGGTAATTATGTAAATTGTTATATACTTGTTTATATCAGCTTTGTTTTAAGTGTGGGCTGCTAGGTTTGGTGCAAGGGTGCCTGCATTGTGGGAATGATTTTTTTGTGTGCTGGAAGGGTCCCCTTATGAGAGAGAGGGAACTGCTAATATGCTGTAAGGTTTCTGTTGAGAACTCAGTTGATTATACAATTGCTGTTCAACAGGTTCAAATGTATACATGCCTGGTGTATATAACCTGCTTAAAACCAATAAAAGAAATCAGAAAAAATGTCAATTTTGTTTAGTGCAGGGAACTGATCTTTCTGAAATCCTTCAAAATCTCTGCAAAGATTTGGCATTCCCTGAGCAGCACTGACCTGTTTCTCCACTACCAGAGGAAGGAGCTGGAGAGCTATAGGCTGCATGAGTAGTTCATAGAGTCCTTTCTAGGAAATGCAAGAAATGGATCACCCAGTGTTTCCTAAATTTGTAATCAAACATTATCCTTTGTATTAGTTTGGGGACGAGTTAGCACTTACACATATACGCAATGCAGTACTTGCTAAAAGATTTTTAAACACCGATGGAGGAGATGCAGCAGTGGGTGAATTGTTCAAACATTCTCTCCATTATCGAGCAGCAAGTTGTTCTCTTTCAGATATTTCTATTGTTAGTCTTTGTGCAGCTGTTTCTTTTTCTGGAGCCATCATTTCTTTTCTGATAGGAGGCCTATTTGGATGAGGCTGTGGAAGATATCTTCCATTTACCGGAGTAAAGCTCTTTCAGTCACAAGAGGAGGACTTTGAGAAAAAGTCAGCAGTGGATCACAAGGTGATGATAAAGGCCCTCATTACAAGTTTGGGGGTCAGAAAACTCCAACCACTAAACTTGAGGTGAGGAGGCATGGATACGTTTATCGTTACAGACGTTTCATTAGTCTTCCTCTGAGTTCTAGAGGTTCCGGCACCCATTTCAAAGAAGGGGTCATAGAGAGGGGACATTTTTCAATAAAACGCAGTCACAGATCACCATTCTGGCTCATCCCTCTAAGACATAACTGTTCAGAGATCCACAAAGTGTCTCAAGGGCCAGAAGAAAGTTGGATAAAGAATATCACCAGGGCATGCCATGCATCAATTTCAAATGGTTGGGTTCTCAACTTAAGGTGCGCAATCCGGCTTCAAGAACTTCCAGGGGAATTCCTCCATCTGACCTTGATGCGTCACTGCCATCTTCATCACGAAGCTTTGCTGAAAGGAATACAGGACTTCCTCAACAAGGCAGCAAATGTTTCTGTGCCGTCATCGGAACTGAAACCCCTTAATGATTTTGGTATGAAAAATGTCAAGATTTCTGGCTTGTTCTGCACTTGAAAATAATATATTCATTTCTTCCAAAGCAGACATTCAAAATGGTGATTCTACAATCCGTTATTCTATTTGTAGCTCCAGGCAATTTCCTTGCATCAATAGACCAGTTGGCTACTTGGGTATATGTTCCACTCCACCCAGGTTCTCAGAGACAGCTCCAAGTTTGTGTCCTAAACGAGCATTTTCAGTTCCATGTGCTCCCGTTCAGGGTGGGCTTGGCTCTGAAGTTACTTTACAAAATCCCTGGCACCAATGTGAGGTATTCTTCACTCTGTGGGCATTCAAGCACTACCATACTTGAATAAACAGTTATTAGCTTTCTTTCTTTTCAAACTCAGGCAGTGATGTAAGACAAGTCTGCACAGGTCTCCTCAACCTGATAAAATTCCATCCTGATATCATCTCAACACCTTCAGTTTATTGAAGCATTTTTTCAGACAGACTTGGGTAATGTATTCCTTTTAGCACTGAGGAATCTTAAACTGACCCCACATCTCACTGTGCTTTTCAAACATCCGTCAGCTATGGCTTGAGATTTGCAAAGAATCCAAGGGGAGATGGTGGCTTGTCTCAAGGGATGATCATTTAAGCTCATCATCATCTACGGCCAACATATTGTTCAGTATTAGAACCCTATCTTGAAGAACTAGAAGGGCCTGGATTCAATTGCACATCAAAGCAATCAGGCTCTGCAGTGGTGGTGGGTATCAGAGAACCCAGAGAGGGATGTTGGTCTGGAAGCTCCCTCTACCACAGTTCTGAGAAAAGAGGCCGGCAAGAAGGGGTTAAGTGGGGGACTCTGCAAGAGGTTTAGGCCAAACATCTTTTCTTCCAAGAGAAATAGGAGGCTGGGAGCTGCATTCTTTTCAGTCATGTCTCTTCATGACTCCAGAATCAGACCTTTTTTTCTGAACACCCAAGAAGCTCAAGCCTTTATCTTTCAACAAGATGGAAAGGCCCCTAATTTCTGAGTCTAGCAACCATATCAGTAGGCATAGGTCAATAGGAGAATTCAATCTGCATTACAGAGCTACGCATCTGTTGTGAAAATAGTGGGCCTGGGGATCATCTGCATCATATCTTTCCCTCCTCAGTGTCTCTTTGCTTCAGACTCTTTCTCTTTCAGGAGATTAGAGCTTGCTGTGGCAAAGCTTGGCTGGAGCATTTTGCATCAGTAAGGAATGAACTTCTTCTATGCCTTTATGCCATGCTTTCCTCTCTGAAAAAAATAGGAGACAGATTCTACCCAATGCAATGTTCTTTTGTACTTTTTCCTCACTTTCAACTAAGTCACTAGGTCCTACAAAAGTTTGTTTATGTGGAGGCAATATTGATATCCTCAAGTTGGGCTTGGATATCAAGGGGCATATTTAGGAACCCCTATCACCACCTAAGCACCGCCATAGCGTAATTTGTTTATGCTAAGGGGACACTAACGTTTAAAAATTTGAAAGATTTCACTGCACCACTTTTGGTGTCATTTTTAGCGCCTGCTCAGCACATGTGTTAAAATGGCGTTCCCATAGTATCCTATGGGCCTCCTTGCACTCTGCTGCACTAGCGTCAACATTTTTGATACTAGTGTAGCAAAGCACCTATTGTGCTAATGACCACCATAGTGCACAGTATTATAAATATGGAACAACCATGGTGTTGTTAGGTGCCGGTAGGGGGTGCATGAAAAGTGGTGCATCATAGCAGATGTACCATCTTTTCTCAAATATTGGCCCTGATTTCCTCCTCTCCATCAACTCTCAATCCACGCTGAATATTTCCAATAGTCACATCTACCATGAGGTTTGCTCTGCTTCAAGAATTGGATAAATGCTTCTGATGGAGGGTCTGGAGCTTGAAGGGTTAGTTCATCAGACAAAGGATTGTTCCATGGAAGAGGCACACTGCATTCAACAATCTTGTGATTTGTGTACTCTCAAACTGTATGCACAGCAGCTACATAATTCAGAGGTGTTCCTCCACAGGCATTGGATAAGTGTCCTCTGAACCTGCAAATATTCTAGATTTCATAAGGGTTGGCTGTTTATACTTTGAGGAGTCAGTGGCTCTCCTTTCATGTCTTTTGGGGTTCAGAGACACTACAAGAAGTAACTTTAGCATGATGGCCCTCATTACAACCTCGGCGGTCTTTTCAAAAGACCGCAGAGGCTGCGGGAGCCAGAATACCGCCAGTGCTGGCGGTATTTCTGGCTCCCTATTATGACTTTTCCACTGGGTCAGCGGACGGTAACTGTGTTACCGTCTGCTGGCCCAGCGGAAAAGTCACATCAACATTGCTGCCGGCTCATAATAGAGCCGGCAGCAATGCTGATGTGCAGTGGGTGCAGTAGCACCCGTCGCGCATTTCACTGCCGAAATTTGGGCAGTGAAATGCGCGACGGGGCTATGTCTGGGGGGCCCTGCACTGCCCATTCCAAGTGTTACCGCCAGCTTACCGCCGGCCACCAGGGTCATAATGAGGCCCCATGTCTTCTTAACATTGTTCCCTACATTTTGCAGTGATTTATTCTATGTCCCACATTGGGATTCACCTTCAGTTTTCCAGTTTCTCCAGATTGCTGCAGTAGTTATAAAGTTTCTTTTAGGCAAGGTTTTTTCCTGTGTGCATATTTAATTAGGGCCTCACATTGGAGAGTTTTAAATCCTGGTATGCAATCCCCCTCGTTTCCCTTTTTGTATCCTTCTTTTTTTACTGATGATTCCTTCTAGATGTCCCCATCCAGAGCAAGTCTTTTTCATTGGATCTTGCTACCAATTTGAGTAAGCCTCGATTCGGCAGGAGTTCATTTGCCTGAGCTCCTACAGAGTTGTTCCACAAGGGGACACTGGTTTTCTGGCCATCCTTTAAGGAGGCTTCTATCATGGATACATGGATATATGCATTGCAGCTACCTGGGCATCTCCTCATATTTTTATAGTTCATTACCAACTCCAGTTGGGTGATGCTTTATTAGCAGATTTCGGTTTGTACAGCTGTGAGCTCTTTAATTTTTATTTGCCTCTTCTTTATTAAACGTTCATGGGTGTTGCAATATTTGTTTACCTTTGAATGTATTACTTTAAAAGGCTTTTGGGCACCTATTTCGAGTTTTGGTACATCCTAAAAATGTTAGAACTGGGACAAGCGTGATGGATGAAGAGTGTAGAAACAGACAAACGTAATAATCCATTTCTCAGAACATCATTAACTATTAATGTCCTTTTGACTTCCAAACATTTAACTGGAGTCTCAGTAGAGATCTCTCAGCTAAAAGAGGAACCTGAAGAGATGATGGCACTGTTGGAAAAATCCAAGCTCTGGTTTCATCTAGATTCAGGATCAAAAGATACTGCAACCTCCTTGGACAACAAGGTGCTACCAGAACAATCACCTTTTCTCCTGATTTCAGCTTAATTAGATTTGGGAGGGAAACTTTGCCCACATTTTTTAAAATTGTGCCAATATATAGAAGCTTCTGTGAGGGATGCAACTGAGACTTCTTGAGATTCAGAAGAAACCAATGCCTCTGCAGGGCTTCACACGCCATCTGATACCCTCTTGAGCCTTGGAAAAAGAAGAGAAACAAATTTATAAGGCATCATGGTAATGAAAAAACTGAATTAGTTTGTATGCGGGTTACCCACCAAGGGAGGCACTACCCTGGTGAATGCTCTTGGTGATGAGAAAGTAAAAATGGTAGCACTGTGAACTAGTAATGGTGAACCCAAATGCAGTAGCATGGAGAGTTTGGTATTCCTAATGGATAGGAGCATGCAGGTAAGTGCTCAACAAATCCAGAAATGGCAAGACATCTCCATGACAGTGGAAGAATATGAAGACGAGTGACCAGCTGGAAAGTTCATCCCTCTAGACAAATATTTAATGGCATATTTAGGACTTTCTGGTGCAGGGCAGCGCAGCAAGCCACCTTGCTGCGCTGCTGTGCATCAAATGGAAAAGGCAGGAATGTGCCATATTTAAGCAATACAACGCATTCCTGTTCTTTCTTCCACACTGGTGCTGTTATGGCAGCCTAGCAGGATTCTGTTTGTGCAGGAAGGGTCACCTTCCTGCACAAAACAATCCTAGGATGCATTTTTCTCTTTCTATGTGTGCTGCAGAATGCAGTACACATAGGAGGAAAAACAAGGATAAATAAATATATTTATCCTCATTGCGCCTCCCTTGGGGAGGCGTAAGGTTTTAATGTATCCCCAGGTTTACAAGTCCTTGTAAATCTGGGGATACATCAAGATCCATTGGTGTTGCGTGGGAACACCTACTATAATGCCCATGAAAAGCCTCCCTAGTGCAGATTAAGGCAAAGCAGTAATTTGCGCTGCTATGCTATACCTTACTCCATATTTATGAGGGCATTCAAAGCCAAGCAGAGTGGCTTTACATGGCTTTATAAATATGATTTGGGGGTTTAAGCCTCCTTTGCGTCACAAAAAGTGACACAACGGCAGCACAATGGGCTCATAAATATGCCCCTTATTCTCTTGGCATCCAAAACTTGTATGAATTTGCCCGACCATTCTTTAACCTCAAACATTATGAAGAAACATCACTTCTCCTTTCTCCTTCTCTGGTTTGTGGTCCTCCAAATGGGCGCCAAAGTGTTTTGCACCAGTAAACAGCAGATGACTTAACATTGATTTTTGCACTGTATCTGTACTGTATCTGGTTTCTAGGAGCACGTACTCAGGAGGATAAAAAAAGAGGCTATATATTGTCAGGATTCAAACACTTTTTTACTTTTCAGAAGAGGTGTAACTACTGGAAAAAGTGAGGGGGAGATTTATTATATTCTAGTGCAAAATAACATCCCAACCAAAGTTGCTGTATGGAGTTGCACGAGAGGGAGAGACCAGGATAGCTTAATATCTAATAATATTTGTTGCTCTTGGTCTATCTCCCAGCATTGGCGCATTTTATCCTGTTTTGTGCCACGTACACAACCTGGCACTACAGCCCATCCACATCAAGGGTGTGTACATGATAACTAACATGTTTTGTACTTACAGGTTACCTTTTTAGTACGAATACTATGCTAAGTCATACTTTTCAAACAGTGTAAGTGTGCTAATCAGAGTGGCACACACAAAAGTTTGGAAACCTTGGGAAAACATTTTTTTCTCCTAATCAACACCTGCCTCGAGGATCATTATTTTTGGCACCAAGCGTGTCTACCAGGGTTAGTAGACAGCTTTTTGGATCAAAAACCATGGATGGTAGTGTGGGAACACCCTTGCATCGCCCATGGGATGCTTCCTTCATGCAAATCAAAGCATAAGAGTGCAAAGCTCTACCTTGTGTTTCTAGGCAACGTTCTAGTGCATATAACGTTTTGCAATGGAAAGAAAATAAATCAACAGTGTGCTCCAGTTTGAGTCCCTTTTGGTGGGCAAATTTAGGATTTCAGTATTTCATTATTCTAATTGCCAAAGAAAACAAGCTGTATAAATATGGATTATTCTGCAGGGGAGTAAAAAAGAGTCTGGCATACTTAAAGCTCTTAATTCAATAATTGAAGCTAGCTTCATGAAACTCTCCGATCGCCAAAAACACATACAGTTTTGGGGAATTTCTCAAAGCAAAATTTAATTTTACAGTAGTTCCACCACAACAATATTCATTACATTAACCATTCCAAAGTACTAATTACTACCATTGTTTGAAACTATTGCTGGCTAAACGAATAACTTAGAAAAGGAGGAAGGGTTATCATTAAATTCTAAAGAAGGAACTGACTTCTTTTTGACAAAGTAAAGATGTGACCAGTTGGAAAGAGCTCCGCCTATTTTGTTGGGAGTCCTTAAATCATAGTAAATCTGATACCAGGGATATTTTGGAAAGTTGAGCATATCTCCAGACTTGAGATTCTCCTGAACATTGGATTTGCACTAGGTTTAGTTTCTGAATAAAAAACAATTGTCAATTATTTTTATTGAGCGAAATTGGGCAGTATCCTACAAAATACATGAACCACACTATTCCCATGTGCTCTATTTACAACTTAGGGGCAGATTTATCAAAAGTAGCGCTGAACCTAGTGTAGCGCAACTTTTCTTGCTCCCCTTAGCGACTCCCTAACGCCACCATGTGTGCACCGTATTTAAAATACGGCGCACCATGGGGGCAGTTAGGGGTACTAGAGTCATCATTTTTTATGCTAGCTCGGTGCTTTGCAGGATTAGCATTAAAAAAATGGATGCTAATCTTGCAAAACACTCAGAGGCTCATTGAAAACAATGGGAGCCTTCCTTTAATGCCTGCTCTCAGCAGGCATTAAAAATGCAGATAAAAATAATGCAAAGAAATCTCTTAGAATTCTTTGCGTCATTTTTTCAGCCCCCCTAGCTCCTTGCATACATTTAATCAATCAATCAATCAAATATTTGTAGAGCGCACTACCACCCGTGAGGGTCTCAAGGCGCTGGGGGGAGGGGGGAGTGCTGCTACTACTCGAATAGCCAGGTTTTGAGCCACTTGCTGAACGTAAGCAGGTCTTCAGTCTGATGTAGGGGCAGATGAAGGGTGTTCCAGGTCTTGGCGGGGAGGTGGGAGAAGGATCTGCCTCCGGTTGTCGCTCTTCAGATGCGGGGGACGGTGGCAAGAGCGAGGTCGGCGGAGCGGAGTTGGCGGGATGGGGTGCAGAAGGTGATTCGTCTGTTGAGGTAGGTTGGACCGGTGTTGTGGAGCGCCTTGTGTGCGTGGGTGAGGAGTTTGAAGGTTATCCTTTTGCTGACGGGGAGCCAGTGTAGGTCTCTCAGGAGGGGGGTAATGTGGCTGTGACAGTGGGCATCGAGGATCAGGTATGCAGAGGTGTTTTGTATGCGTTGCAGTCGTTTGAGGAGTTTGGCCGGGGCTCCTGCGTAGAGGGTGTTTCCGTAGTCAAGTCTGCTGCTGACCAGGGCTTGGGAGACTGTTTTTCTTGTATCTGTGGGGATCCATCTGTAGAACTTGCAGAGCATGCAGAGG
The DNA here is from genome assembly GCF_031143425.1 of Pleurodeles waltl. NCBI lineage: Eukaryota > Metazoa > Chordata > Amphibia > Caudata > Salamandridae > Pleurodeles > Pleurodeles waltl. Next base: position 1,650,914,922 of record NC_090445.1, on the reverse strand, counting down.
GTGTGGAAGTAGGATGAGGAGACGGCGCTGACTTGCTTGGACATGGAGAGTGTTGAATCGAGGATGACGCTCAGGTTGCGTGCAGGGTCAGTGGGTGTTGGGGCTGCTCCCAGAGAGGTCGGCCACCAGGAGTCGTCCCAGGCTGTGGGGTTGGTGCCGAGAATGAGGACCTCTGGCTTGTCTGAGTTCAACTTCAGTCAGCTGTTTCTCAAACATTCTGCGACGGCCTTTATTCCTTCATGGAGGTTGAATTTGGCAGTGAGGGGGTCCTTGGTGAGAGAAAGGATCCGTTGGGTGTCGTCAGTGTGGGAGATGATGTTGAGGTTGTGTAGCCGGGTGACGTGGGCGAGAGGGGCGATGTAGATGTTGAATAGTGTAGGGCTGAGGGATGATCCTTGGGGAACACCGCAGATGATCTTGGATGCTTCGGAGCAGAAAGGGAGGAGGCGGACGCTCTGGGTTCTGCCGGAGAGGAAGGAGGTGGTCCACTCCAGAGCTCTGTCCCGGATCCCAGTGTTGTGAAGGCGTGTGCGTAGGATGCGGTGGCAGACGGTATTGAAGGTGTCCGAGAGGTCCAGGAGGATGAGGGCTGCGGTTTCACCGTTGTCAAGCAGGACCCTGATGTCGTCGGTGGGTGCAATGAGGGCGGTTTCGTTACTGTGGTTTCTGCGGAACCCTGACTGGGAAGGGTCAAGGATGTTGTTTTCTTCGAGGAAGTGGGTCAGTTGTCCGTTGACGATCTTCTCGATGACCTTGGCTGGAATGGGAACAGGGAGATGGGATGGAAATTCTTGAGGTCTCTCAGGTCCGTCATGGGTTTCTGGAGTAGGGGTTTGATTTCAGCATGCTTCCAGCTCTCGGGGTAGGTCCCGGTCTCGAAGGAGATGTTGATGATTCTGTGGAGGTGGGGTGCGATGGTGGCGCTTGCTTTGTTAAAGATGTGGTGCGGGCATGCGTCTGACGGACATCCAGAGTGGATAGTGCTTATGGTTTTGATTGTGTCGTCGTCGTTTATGTTGGCCCAGATGAGCAGGGGGTCGTGGTTGAAGGTGGGTGAAGAGTCAGCAGAATCAGTGAGTGGAGGGGAGGTCTGGTTGTAGAAGCTGTCATGGATGTTTGTGATCTTGTGGTGGAAGAAGGTGGCGAGGGAGTTGCAGAGGTCTTGCAATGGCGGGATGTCGTTTGTGCTGGAGCTGAAGTTGTCAAGTTCCTTCACAATGTTGAAAAGTTCCTCGCTGTTGTATGCGTTGTTGTCCAGGCGGTCTTTGAAGGAGGTTTTCTTGGCAGATCTGATGAGGTGATGGTGATTGCGGATGGCGTTCTTGAGGGCGGCATGGTTGTCCGGTGTCTGTTCGTGGAGCCACTTTTTTTCCAGTTTTCGCTTGGAGGCTCGAAGGTCCAAGGTGAAACAGCTTGCTCTCTTGTTGGCATCTCTGTTGGACGGCTTCTAGAGCGGGGCGAGGGTGTTGGCACAGTCATCGATCCAGCACCAGAGGTTGCGAGCTGCGAGGTCGGGATTGGTGGGTTCGGTGGGAGGTTCTTGGGCGAGGTTGGTGGTCAGCTGGTCTTGGCTGACTTTGCTCCAGTTGCGGTGGGGGAGCTGTTGGGTATGGTGGTGTGTGGTGGGTTTCTGAAAGGTGGAGTCGATGCAGCGATGGTCGGTCCATGGAAGTTTGGTGGTGTGGCTGAAGGTGACGTGGGGGCTAGCGGAGAAGACGGGATCCAGCGTGTGGCCGGCGGAGTGTGTTGGAGTAGTGACGAGTTGTCTGAGCCCGAGGGTGGCGAGGTTGTCGATTAGGGTGGTGGTGTTGGGGTCGTTGTTATTCTCCAGGTGAAAGTTCAGGTCGCCGAGGAGGATGTAGTCTGCGGAGGCTAGGGCATGCCTGCTGACAAGGTCGACGATGGAGTCACAGAACTGAGGTCGTGGTCTGGGGTGTCTGTAGACAAGAGTGCCTCTGAGGGTGGTGTTGGGGTAGGTGTGGATCTGGAAGTGCAGATGTTCGGCGGTGCCTAGGGGGTGGTCGGTACCGGTCGTGACCCTGATGGTGTTCTTGTGGACGATGGCTATTCCGCCTCCGACTCCGTTGGTGCAATCCCTGCGGGTGATCTTGTAGCCATCCGGAATGGCTATGGCGATGTCTGGGGCCGAAGAGGCGTTCATCCAAATCTCCGTCAGGAAGGCGACGTCTGGGGTGAAGGTGTCGAGCAGGTCCCAGAGCTTGACGGCGTGTTTGCGTGCGGAGCGAGTGTTCAGTAGGATGCATCGAAGGTAGTTGCGGTCTGGCTTGGCAGGAGGTTTGGCAATTTGGAGGCTGGTGAGGCTGCAGTTCCGGCAGGTGAAGGGTCCCTGGGTGTTCTTAGGGGAGGCCAGGGAGCAGGTGTGTGCTCATCCGGTGTTGAGTGCGTGGAGGGTGCTGGTGGTGTAGAGGCGTTGATTGCCGTGGCGGTCTTGGGGACCAGGGGTCCTGGCGCTGGGCACAGTCTGGACGCGGACGGGCACAGATGGGCTTGCCTTAGCCACGCCTTTTGTGAGCCAGTGGCGCGGCCGTGCATCGGCTGCCATATAAGGGGAGGTGGGAGGGAGGGGCAGCAGGGGGGATGGAGCTGGGCAGCAAATGGGGTGGGAGGGGGCGGGCCGCAGGGGCGCAGCGGTGGGAAAAGGCAAAAAAACGAGGTGGAGGGAGGGGGCGGGGCCGCAGGGATGCAGCGGCGGGGAACACCAAGGCGGGCAACACCAAGCAGGACCAAACGGATAAGGAGCAGTGGAGGAAACCGTCATGCGGTGTGGGGGAGCGACCTGCCTGAAGCAGGGTCACATTACGCCTGGCGTCAGCATAATGTGGCACAAGGGGTTACAAAGTAGTGCAATGCAAGCATTGCTCCACTTTGTAAATATGGCACAGCGTTTTTGGCCTTCCAATGCCACATTAGCGTAAAAAAAATTACCCTAATCTGGTGTTGGACTGGAGCTAGGGCCTATTAAATCTGAGCCTTAGTTCCTCCATTGTTTATAACACACTTTTTCTTCACACTACTCCTTGGCTGCAATCTTTCACAAGGCTCTGATACATTACTCCTAGACATCCCTTCCCCTACTCCTCCAAGTAATCCTTGCCCACTACTTGACCACAGTACACTTCCACACTACATTCATTTCACGCTGGTTGTGCATACTGACATCATCCACATCTAAACCTGTGGACCACAGTGCACTGGAGGACTTTTCCAGCCTTTACTACTCTGCCACCTTTTCCCACTGCTCTTTTGATTCCCCCTACACCACCCCATCCCTCCTTTACAAAACTCGTTCACACTCCTCTACGTTTCACTCTACTTATCAACACCACGCTCTCACACTCCCCCTCCACACTAATTCTCCATATTTTCTCCACATTATACCGCTACACTTCTCTCAGAAGCCCCTCTGCACTAATTCAACATCTTCTCTGCCACATTGAACCTCAGAGTTTTTACAGAGTTCTCCATCCTGCTCTTCCACACCCCTCGCGCACTTCAGACTCAATATATTAATATGGAAACTGCCACTGAGATTACTGCTGATTTGTAGGCAACGCATATTTACATTTCTGACAATGTATTTAGTGTGTACTACAAAATGAACTGTCTGATATTTTCAAAAGTAAATGTTATTATTACTCAACTCACTAGTACTCATTTCATCTGCCACTGAAGCACGAAAGGTCAAGTATGGCTTGACTGGCATGTGGGTCCACAAACCTTAGAAAACACTGGTTTGTGAGAAATCAGCCTATAGTCTGGTCTTTCTCTGACCTTCAGACTGTCTCGTTTCATGACTTTTTTGATTGTCCCCTAGGGAAGGCCACTCTCTGCTGACCCCAGAATCACAGCACCCGGTTATGTTCTCCACCTGAGGATTCAGAACACCCCCTCAATCAGCAGTAGAAGTACGTAAAAAAGTATGGTACTGTAACCAGGAGTGCAATGGGCTAAAAAAACAAAAATATTTTACAAGTATTTTATTTGCCTTTTACCTTCAAGTAAAAGCATAGAAGATATAAACTACAAAATAAAAATAAAAACTAGAAGTTAAAGCAATCTGTGGGAAATGCACTCTTTTAGGCATAAAAGCTCAGTTGGTTAATGCGATCACTGCAGATGTCTGCGTATGTAACCAGACAGTCACAGAACTGAATGTTAGATGACACAGTGAGCAGCAGTGATAAGTGTTTATAGTGTTATGAGGTCCTAGCCTCTGTCTGAATCAATTATGAAGAAGCAAGTCATAATTTCATTTTAGAACAAAGTATGAAACAAACTATTGGAAAATGTGCAAACGCTTTTGTGGCCCATTAACAAACAGCATTTGTTGAGTAGTTCTACAATAGTAATACTAAAGGACTACAATCATGGGCGGCTCCTCCATCAGGGCGGAGGAGCGTCGCCCCCCCCAGAACAGCTGCATAACTTTTTCTACAAAACGATAATAAATGGCGTTTATTATTGTTTTATAGTTAACAGGGCGAGCTTTGGGGCTGTGACGGGGACAAAGGGTGAGTGCACAGACCTCCCCCTCAGTGCACATGTATGTTTGGCCAGCCGTTTAGTGCCGGCCAAACACACATACGCACTGGGCTCTCTCCAACCCAGCACACAGGCACTGTATTGCTGGGTTGGAGACAGCAGGCAGAGACTTTCAGTCTACCACCGACCGACCTAGCTGGGCACTCCGCCCAATCCTAATGTTGCTTTCATGCTGTCATCAGCATGAAAGCAGCATTAGGACTGGACGCAGGGCAAATGGGAAGCCTGTGCCTGCAGTCCACTTGAGGTGCGGATGGGAGCGGCGAGGTGCCGCACAAAAAGTAAGTGTTTTATTTTATTAAATTTGTATTTTTTTCGTCGTGTTCCCCCCCCACGCCACAAGCCCCGCCGTCCCAGCCGCTCCTGACTACAATATGCAGTTCACTAACCTACACTTCTTCCTCTACTATCTTTTATGTTCAGAGATCTCTGTCCCGGCTTTGGTGAGGTCAGCACAAGTAGATATACGTTTTGTAAGTAAATGTGGATGGGACAAGGGGAAGTGGCTAGATAAATCAGAATACAACAGAGTAAAGGGAAGGGGTTTGGAAAGAGGAAGGAGGGGTTAATAAATTGTTAGGGAGGAATTTAGCAAGGGATATGCACACTACCACAAAAGAGTAAGGGCCTGATTTAAGGAAAGTGTTGCTGCACTGGGTGCAGCACCACTTTCCTTGCGCTCCTTAGAGTCCCCCGTAACACCACCATGGTTGCGCCATATCTAAAATGTGGCGCACCATGGTGGTAGTTAGGGAACTAGAGTCAAAAATGTTGACGCCAGTTCAGAGCTTTGCACGATTAGCGTCAGAAATTTTGAAGCTAATCCTGCAAAGTGCATTGAGGCCCCTTGTAAACAATGGTATGCCTCCTTTTAATGCCTGCTCTGAGCAGGCGTTAAAAGTGGCGAAAAAAATTATACAAAGAAATCTTTTAGATTTCTTTGCAACATTTTTTCGGGCCTTCTAACGGGGACCACCCCCTTCGCATAGATTATGGACCTTATTATGACTTTGGCGGATGGAAAAGCCCACTTTGTCTGTAAAGCCAAAGTGCCAAGTGCATGGGCAGTGCAGGGGTCCCCCCTGGGGCACCCTGCACCCGTCTCCGCCAGCCTTTTCATGGCGGAGTTACTGCCATGAAACTGCTGGCTGAGAAGGGGGTCATAATCCCCAGGGCAGAGCTGCTTGCTTACTTTTCGTCAACACGACATTGTGGCGTCGCTGGTGGTCCGCAGCGGTCGTAATGTGGTGATCGGACTGCCACTGCGACCTTGGCGGTCATTGGACTGTCAGGGTAGTAATGAGGGCCTATGTCTGTCACAGGCATAATGTAGCGTAAAGAGTTACAAAGTGGCGCAATGCATGCATTGTGACAATTTGTAAATTTGGCACGTTGATTTTGGCCTTGCTAGGCCACATTAGTGTGAACAAAATGACTCTAATGTGGCACAAGGAGGCCCTAGGGGCTCTTAAATCTGCCCCTAAGACAGCTGCTATTCACAAACTCCACTTCTAAAATTGTTACAGCCAAACAAAATCCTTTACATTTGTAAATTTCCTCCAGTTCTGAGCTGTAGTAAGTCCAGCACTCATGGCCAATCATGGGTACTGTAACACCCTCCCAGAGACAATGATAGAGGTAGGGAGTTACAAGAGAACTAAACTTTAAAAATATATATTATTAATTTAATAGTGTGGTAGCATTTTTTTTCATTTGTACAACTTTTACAATAAATATATAACATTAATTAACATTTAACATGATAATATTTTAATAATTGTTTTGAACTTTAATATACTTTCAAACTTTTCCAGATGTTTACCCATTGGGAGATCTCTGCATTGATTGTGAAGGTTTCTGCTAAGTGTGCCGAACTTCAAATACAATTCCTTTCATCCTTTATTTGTGAAAGACTAAGGCGGTTATTACAACCCTGGCGGTCGGTGTTAAAGTGGCGGTAAAACCGCCAACAGGCCGGCGGTAAAAAAAATGGAATTACGACCGTGGCGGAAACCGCCAACATAGACAGCCACTTTAACACTCCGACCGCCACGGTGGTACAAACAAACAGCGTGGCGGTAACTGCCAACAGACAGACGGAGGACAATGTACCGCCTACACTATTACAACCCACCAATCCTCCACCTTTTCCGGGGGCAGATTCCCCGCGAACAAAAACACGGCGGAAACAGGACTTCGAAGAGAAAACGCTCACCTCTACACAACCCACGAGGAATCAGGACGCCATGGAACCCGAGCTCCAGATTCTGCCAGCCTTTATCTTCCTGCTCCTCTACCAGGAGCACGAACGCCGGCGGCGAAGACAACGGTGAGTACTGCACCTACAACACAGGGGAGGGGGGAGGGAAAAGAGAGTGACAACCACACACAACACCCCCACGTCACCCCCACCCTCACCCACTACAACACACACACTAATACATATTGATACATAACAGTTACACCCCCCAACTCCCTCTGGAAGAATGCAAGGACAAAAGGAAATGAGTTGAATAATTGTGATATATTCTATTACATACATCAAAAATATTTACAAATACATACATTTATACTATATACAATTATATACACCAAGAACACAAGTCCAAGGGATTCCACCATCATAGTCCGTGGATCACTGGGCCCAAAAGGGATGGGCGATGCCCACACTCAATACCCGATAAAAACGGAGAGAACACTGCAGGGGCATCAGATAGAAATAAAACAGGCACCTCAGGGGGAAAGGAAGGGGGGGGGCACCTCAGCCGGTTGAGTGCCCAACGCCAGATCCACGAGGGGGCTCCATGCCCACTGTTCAATCCTGGGGAGTGTAAAGCCACAGTCTCTCAAGTCTCTCCAGTGGGTGCTTTGCCCACTGTTCAATCCTGGGGAGTGCAAAGCCACAGTCTCTCAAGTCTCTACAGTGGGTGGGTTGCCTACTGTTCAATCCTGGGGAGTGCAAAGCCACAGTCTTTCAAGTGGATAACAGTGGTGGTTTGCCCACTGTTCAATCCTGGGGAGTGCAAAGCCACAGTCTCTCAAGTCTCTACAATGGGTGGTTTGCCCACTGTTCAATCCTGGGGAGTGCAAAGCCACAGTCTCTCAAGTGGATAACAGTCTCCACTGGTTTCTGGAGGGGGCCTTGTGCCCAGAGTGCTTTATCCTGCCAAGGACAGAGGTAGTGGATGTGATACTCCACTGGTTCTGGAGGGGGCCTTGTGCCCAGAGTGCTTCATCCTGCCAAGGACTGAGGTAGTGGATGTATCTCTCCACTGGTTCTGGAGGGGGCCTTGCGCCCAGAGTGCTTCATCCTGCCAAGGACAGAGGTAGTGGATGTGATACTCCACTGGTTCTGGAGGGGGCCTTGTGCCCAGAATGCTTCATCCTGCCCGTGGCGGACTCAGTAGCGTCGGAATCATTGGCGCTGACTGGCCTGCGGGGCTTCTGGCGGCGGTGTCCTGGGCAGCGGTGCAGCTGGTGGCGGTCTTGTCCTGGCCTGCGGGGCTGCTGGCGGCGGTGTCCTGGGCAGAGGTTCAGCTGGTGGCGGTCTTGTCCAGGCCTGCGGGGCTGCTGGCGGCGGTGTCCTGGGAAGCGGTTCAGCTGGTGGCGGTCTTGTCCTGGCCTGCGGGGCTGCTGCTAGCGGTCCTGTCTGTGGCAGCAGGGCTGCTGGCGGTCGCCCCCTGGGCAGCGGGGCTGCTGCTGGCGGTCCTGTCTGTGGCAGTGTGGCTGCTGGCAGTCGCCTCCTGGGCAGCGGGGCTGCTGCTGGCGGTCCTGTCTGTGGCAATGTGGCTGCTGGCGGTCGCCTCCTGTGCAGCAGGGCTGCTGCTGGCGGTCTTGTCTGTGGCAGAGGGGCTGCTGGCGGTCGCCCCCTGGGCAGCGGGGCTGCTGCTGGCGGTCCTGTCTGTGGCAGTGTGGCTGCTGGCGGTCGCCTCCTGTGCAGCAGGGCTGCTGCTGGCAGTCCTGTCTGTGGCAGTGTGGCTGCTGGCAGTCGCCTCCTGGGCAGCGGGGCTGCTGCTGGCGGTCCTGTCTGTGGCAGCGGGGCTGCTGGCGGTCGCTTCCTGGGCAGCGGGGCTGCTGCTAGCGGTCTTCTCCGGGGCAGTTTGGCTGCTGGCGGTCTTGTCCGCCGTGCTGATCTTCCCAGACTTGCCGGTTTTACGGTGCCCCTTTCCCACCTTGGATGGTGTCGCAGCTGTCTCCACACTCCCAACTGTACCCCTGGGAGCGGCTTTGGTGGCTAGTTTCTTTCCCCTCTCCCGCCGGGCACTGGCCAACTTTTTATGCTTGACAGGTGGGGGACTGTCCGTGCTGTGGCTCCTTGCCACACTGGCTGCCCTGCTGCCTGGTGCACTCCATAATCCGGTGACTACTGGCAACACTGGTCCCGCTGATGTTGTGGCTGAGGTGCTAGGTTGGGACCTGGAGAGTCGGGCCCTAGGAGACTGACGGGGTGGGGGAGGTGAGGGAAAGAGGTCAAGGCTGGCCAGGAAAAGTTTGGGACGGGTAGCTGAAGGGGGTTTGGGAGTGGAGGAAGAGGTTGTGGCTGTAGGAGGTGTACGTTTGCTGACTTTGGGTGAAGGTGCATGGGCTGGAGGCTGTCGTGAGGTGGATGGCTTTTGGGTGGGTGTGTGGCTGCGTTTGTGTACCTTGGGAGGTGGCCTCACAGACACACTGGGAGAGGACACAGGGGATGTGTGAATGGTAGTGGGGATGGTGACTGCTCGTGTGCGGGGTGTGGTGTTGGGGACGGACGTAGTGGCTGAGGATGTAGTGCATGCAGGTGTGAGTGGAGACGAGACAGGGAGGGAGGAGGGAGACGAGGAGGAGGGGAAGCAGTGGATGTTGGTGTGTCTGCATGTGTGTGATGCTTGCGTGAGTGCCTGTGGGATGTGTGGTGCTTATGTTTGCCAGAGCTTCCCTGGTGTGTTGAGGTGAGTGCATGCTGGTCTGATGGTGTGCTTAGGATAGGCTGAGGTACAGGGGTGTGGGTCTGGGTGGAGGAAGTTGGAGGGGAAGGCTAGAGACAGGGTCAATGGCTGCCATCAGTGCTGAGGCCAGAGTTTGAAAAGCTTGCTGAAGGGCTTCCTGACCAGAATGAATGCCCTCCTGGTATGCATTTGTCTGTTGCAACTGCCTCTCTACACCCTTGATGGCATTCAAAATGGTAGACTGCCCAACAGTGAGGGACCTGAGGAGGTCAATGGCCTCCTCACTGAGGGCAGCAGGGGTGACAGGGGCAGGGGCTGAGGTGCCTGGGGCGAAGGTAATGCCCACCCTCCTGGGTGAGCAGGCACAGGGCAAAGGCTGAGGGGCTGCTGGGAGGGCGGTGCTGGTAGGGGGGGGTGGCGGCTGTACCTGTAGATGCGGGGGCACAGATGGAGCCGCCACCGCAAGGGAGCTCTCATCAGAGGAGGAGTCCGTATCGCTGGTGTCAGCTCCTGTCCCCATCGTGGAGCTCCCCTCGCCCTCCGTCCCACTGGTGAATTTGGAGTCTGTACTGTCGCCCTCCAGGGCCATGTGGGATGCAGATCCCTCCTGCTCCGGTGCCACTGCTGCTCCGCCTGATGATGCTAATGCACACAAGTACAGGGAGACCACAAAAAGGGGGGGGAGACAGAAGAAAGACATTTTCAGTGCATGCAATACCGCTACCGCTGGCGGACACGACAGACACAGAAGCCCCCTGCACTACGCCGCGCACTTGGGGTCCACTATTCAATCCCAGGGACATGGCTTACAAGGCTATGGACGATTTCTGCACACATGGATGTCACAGGAGCCTGACTAGGTGTAGTTGGCACTGTACACAGATGGGGTGGGGTGCCACAGGACCTGCCTGAAGAAGGGAACTTAACTAGCAAACTTGCCCTGGCCTAGGGAAACCCACAGCCCACCACCCCCACCCAGACACCTAAAATGTGCGCTGAATCAGCAGAATGAGAGTGTACTCACCCCCTTGTGGCTGCTGTGATGCCCTCAAGCGCCGATCTAAGTCCGGATACGCCACCGCCAGGATCCTGAACATCAGGGGGGTCATGGTGTCTTCTTGCTCCAGCGGCGACTGTCCTCCCATCTTTTCCGGCAGTGGGTACTCCTTCTGTGGTAGACCCCCAGGGTCCGGACTTTTTGGCGATGGCAAGCCAGATGTCCTTCTTCTGGTGGGCGCTGACCTACAGGAATTGTACAGGGGAAAAGAGACGTAATTACCAACTGCACCGTCACAGTCATTGGCCCGCATCCCTCCCCTTGCCATGACGCACATGCACTCACCGTCGTTTCACGCACGCCTCATTCTCACCCCACCCTATCTTTCATTCACCCCACTCAACACAGGCATTGCCCATACAGCATGCTCACAGTATACTTACCTGTTTGTCTGGAGGACCGTAGAGTAGCATGTACTGGGGGAGGACGCCATCCACGAGTTTCTCCAACTCCTCCGTGCTGAAAGCAGGGGCCCTTTCCCCAGACACACGAGCCATTGTCTCTTCCAGACTGAGGTCACAGCAGCACTTGCAGTGTAGGTCCTCTCCTGTCGAAGATCAGGTATCAAGTGATTGAACAGAGAGAAAATGGTGGTCATGTCCGCGGCGGTGCGCACCGTCACCGCCGGCGTACATCGTCATTGGCTCCTGGAACCCATAGGGTCCAATTTTAACCAATGGAGAATTGCGCCGCGGTCTTTGACCGCCTACCGCGACGGTGTACAACGCCAGCACAGTTACCTCAAAGACCGCCACGTGGATTCGTGGGTCATGATAGTGTAGGCGTATTCCTGTTGGCGTGACAGTGGAGGATTTCTTATCGCCAGTTTATCACTGACCTTTGGTGTGGTGGACTTGTGTGGGTGTCTAGATTTTGGCGGATGCCGGCCTTTGGGTCATAATGACCGTGGCGGAATTCCACAGCTGCGGTGGTGTGTTAGCGGTCTTCTGCGCGGCGGTAAGCGGCTTTTACCACCAATGTTGTAATGACCCCCTAAGGTCCTGATTATGAGTTTGGCGCCCAAGGACAGTCATGTGGCAACGCATTCCAACCGCCGCCGTGTTGTCGGTCCGACAGCTGTATTACAATGTATATGGTGACTTAGATGAAAGACCACTGCGGTACCGACCACACCACCAGCCAAAATAGACCACGACATTGGTGAAAGAAGCCAATGTGTCTGTCAGAGGTTGGACCGCCAGTGCAACCGTCGGTCCAATCACGATGTTGCTGTCCACTGATGTAACTGTGGCGGTCCAACCTTAACAACTGAGCTGGTGGAAAGGGAGGTATATAAGGCTGAAACTCACCGGTACTCAGCTTCACAAATCTGGTGCTGCTATGGAGCGAATCCTGCACGTCCTGCTGCTGCTTCAGCCGCTTGATGGTGCACAAAATCATCGCCTTTGTAGATGCAACCTAGGAATCCACAGCAACTTGAATAGCCGCCTTTGACCTGGTATGTGGACTGTGCTGCATGGTCCAAAAGATTGTCTGTGCCCCAGTTCAGAGTCATACACAGCATAGGTCATAATCACAGCCCCATGGCGCCCCCTTTGGCCAAGCCACTGACACAGCACTGACACACACTAGAAAACTTTCAATGTGTGCACATCACATTCACGGGGAAAGTGATGTGTTCCTAACGTGTCACACAACAACAGATTTTCATCAATCTCAAAACTACAAATAGAAATGACAACCTCACATTGTTCACCTGTCGTGACATAACAGATACAGGTGTATGAATGTGTCATTGAACCCAAACACACATACCCTGCAACATCCTTGTAATGGACTCACACATATCACCCACATTGCGAGGGAATGTATGGTAAATGGGATGGAGAGTAATTTGTGTAACAAACATCCAAAGCACACAATGTAAAAAAAACCTGCAGAACAGGTATGGCTGCATCAGCGGGACCCCAGGAAGGCTTCTGCCCTGGGACACATTCCACTTTGCACATGCCTCTATACTATTATTTGTACAGGAACTGTGGCCTGATGAATATCAGGGACAGCCACTAGCCTAACAAAGTTTCATGTCCATGTGGAAAATGTGTAAGTGCAAGTCTAGACAGCAAATACAACAGTAACATCATGGATTACACAGTTAGATAAAGTAGGTGTAAGGTACACACGTCAAAATGGACACATGTCCATTCAATTATATAGGAAGGTAGCACAATTGAACACCCTCCATGTGTGGACAAACAAACCTCTAGCCTGCACATGTTACAAATGGTCAATTTACATCAAAGGAGAAATTAAGCCCAATAAATGTTGATGATGGCCACGCCAAGATTAAATATTTACCATATGAAACAACATCGAATACAATGCCACCCCATTTGGATTGCATTTCACACATCCATCCAACATCTTCTCATGTCCTGGATGACTCCAGCACTGGTTCCAAAGTCAGATCTTCACCACTACATCAAATGGATCATCAATCAGGGTTAAACAAACACAACTGTAGTCATACATCACAAATTATACATGAACATCAAAAAGGTAGAAAAGTAATGGCAGGACCAATGTTTAGCACAAGATCCAAATGAACTTTATTGACAAAACTCCAAAAATTGAGTAAAGGCCAATGGCCAGTCCATGAAAACAAATGCATAGCACACTGCTGTTCCCCAAAACTTGCCTCACTAATCACTGCCACAGGAATCTCCACAGGAAAGGGCATCTAATGGGCATTCCAGGTCTCTGAATGATCATTCTTGGGTGGGGTGGAGTCAGATTTAGGATGGGTGGGTTTGGTTTTGGGGTGTGGGATGGGCTTCACTTTGGGAGGGGTGCATTTTTTCTTGGGTGTGGGTGGGGTATGGCTGGGTTCAGGTTTTTTTTTTGGTGGGGGGGCAGGTGTCACCTGGGAGGACTTGGATGTGGAAGGGATGAGTTGGGTTTTGGGCGGGGTCCTTTTGGGTTTGGGAGGAGGGAGATTTCATTGGGGTAACGGCAAGGTCAAACAGAAAACTTTCCTTCGAACAATGGTAAGGGTGTACAGGAGGGATTAGGGGTTGGGAGGTTGAGGAAGTGCCTGTGTCTGGTGTGGCATTATGGGGGTCATTCAGACCCCGGCGGGCGGCGGGAGCCGCCCGCCTGGAGGGAACCGCCATATGGCCGCTCCGCGGTCGAAAGACCGCGGAGGCCATTCTGGCTTTCCCACTGGGCTGGCGGGCGACCGCCAGAAGGCCGCCCGCCAGCCCAGCGGGAAACCCCTTCCGACGAGGAAGCCGGCTCCGAATGGAGCCAGCGGAGTGGGAAGGTGCGACGGGTGCAGTTGCACCCGTCGCGAATTTCAGTGTCTGCTGAGCAGACACTGAAATTCTTTGTGGGGCCCTCTTATGGGGGCCCCTGAAGTGCCCATGCCATTGGCATGGGCACTGCAGGGGCCCCCAGGGGCCCCATGACACCACATACCGCCATCCTGTTCCTGGCGGGCGAACCGCCAGGAACAGGATGGCAGTATCGGGTGTCAGAATCCCCATGGCGGCGCAGCAAGCTGCGCCACCATGGAGGATTCCTGAGGGCATCGGAAAACCGGCGGGAGACCGCCGGTTTTCCTGTTCTGACCGCGGCCAAACTGCCGCGGTCAGAATGCCCTGCGGGGCACCGCCAGCCTGTTGGCGGTGCTCCCGCATCCCAGGCCCCAGCGGTCCTTGACCGCCGGGGTCGGAATGACCCCCTATGTGTTGTTTGTGCTGGTGCGTGTGTGTCTGAGGTATGTTTGTGTTTTGTTGGTGTCTGTTGCGAGCGTGAGTGTGGGGGTTTGCGTGTCTTGGTGGGCTGCGATGTGGAAGTGATGATTAAGGTGGGAGTGGTGGGTGTGTCTGTGTGTACTGGGGTGGTGCCTGGCAGTATTGTGTAAGTGGTAGGGGGTAGGTGTGCTTGTGGGTGTTGGGGTGATGTTTGGGGGTATGGTGGGATTGTTTTTGTGTGTTGGGGTGGTGTCTGGGGGTATGGGGTGAGTAGTGGCTGGGTCTGTGGGTGTTGGGGTGGTGTTTGGGGTATGGTGGGAGTGGTGTCTGTGTCTGTCTGTGTGGAGTGGTGTCTGGGAGTGTGGGGTGAGTGGCAGCTGGGTCTGTGAGTGTTGTGGTGGTATCTGGGGTATGGTGGGAGTGGTGGCTGTGTCAGTGTATGTTGGGATAGTGCCTACGGGTATGGTGGATGTGGTGATGGTTGTCTGAGAAGGGTAAGTCACTGTTGAGTGCTTGTGTGCTTGTGCATTTTGTAGTGTTTGTGTTTATGTGTGCTGCTTGTGACTGTTGAGGTGTGTGCATGTGTAGGTGTAAGTGTGCTTTGAACAGGTATGAGAATAGGGAAATTGAACGTGGATGTGGAAGAGGAAGGTGGTGGGGGAGGATTGTAGAGGGTGAAAGGCTGCTGTGAGGGAGGAGGCCAGAGCCAGAAAAGATCTCTGTAGGCCAGACATAGCACTATGAATGCCTTCCAGGTATGCAGCTATCTGTTGGAGCTGGGTACCCTGCATCTAGATGGCATTCAGAATGGTAGTCTGGCCCTCGGAGATGCTCCCCAGGAGTTCAACAGCATCCTCACTCAGGGCAGCAGGGTTAACAGGGCTGAGGTGCCTGGCACGAAGGAGATGCCTAACTTCTAGGGGGGCGGACCCCGCCAACTGGGTGGGGAGCAACCAGGAGGGTGAAGATGGAACTGGGGGTGGCAGACAAGGATGGAACCAGGTACTAAACTTTCCACCACCAGTAGGGTGTGTCCACTGGAGGTCGAATTTGAAGATGATGATGTGGAGCTGGTGTCCTCCGTGGCACTCCCCTCACACTCTGGGCCACTGGGTCCCTCCATGTCTATTGTCTTGTGACTGGAGGTACCATGGCCAGCTGCTCCCCCACAGATGTTGGCTCTGTCTCCTCCGCTTGCCTGGGATGATGCTGAAATCACAAATACAAATAAGGCTATTTTATGTCCCTCAACACACCTGAACAACAGCTTTGATCACAAAACTTTACCAAAATGTACACTAGCCCCCAACCACAAGGTCCTCCAAAGTGCCGTCAACATTTGCTACACCATATGCATGCATACTACATGAACTGTAAGTACCTGCACACGGGAAAATCGGATTCACATACAACTTCCATTGCATGAGTTACATTGTCCAATCACAATACCCATGGATCAAGTAGGAGAGCTTGTCACCTAGAATGGTTTGGCTCTTGTAGCAGCCCTCACTAACCTGTTGGCTTAAATTATTATGGCAATGCCAACCTAATTGTCTCAGATTCAACACAAGGTCCTTCAATCACCATTTGTAAATATACCCAATACCACATTATGACGAATTGTTGGGCAAATAATCTGGCCATGTTGCAGTAGGAAGTACAGTAGCAGGAATAAGGTGACTGACACACCCATGTCACACTGTAAAAACTCTCCAACGGTTACTTCACAATATGTACATTGTCTGAATAGTCTCATGGAAGTTGTAAGGTTGCTTTGCTAAATGACATATCTTGCACTGATATGTACAATGGAGACAATCTGGTCAAAATGTCTGGGAGATTTGTCCAGAAATATCCACAGCAAAATGATTCAGCTAGGCCTGGGAAATCTCCTGTTTCACTTGGTACTGCTGAGAACACCCTTCTTACATTGCATATCTAAAAGCCAATATTCCATTGAAATTTGTTGTGGCTGAGGGAATCTCCATCATCTGAAGAGGGCCTTTAACATGATTCTCAACAGGAAGGCACATCACTGTACCTTTTTGTCTTGCAAACACAGATTTCATTGGATTACTGAGTGTACACACACATGATTCCAACACTTCTGCATGTCACTCTTTGATGCATGTCAACAGTAAGGTAATGAACCTACAACAATTGACATGTACCAAGCACGTAGCCAAATTAATCCACATCAATGACATGGAAATGTACATTGTGAGTAACTACTGTAGGTCTGCCTGTCATGTCCGTCATTACTCCTGCAATTGTTCATGAGAAAGGATGTGGAGTAATGGCTTAGGGAATGTGTGACCCAACAAAGAATGTCGACACACTCCTGTCTGTGGTACCACATGAACAGTATACCCATAATACACAAATATTTTCCAAGAGATTTTGGCATGCACCTATATGTGATGGAATCAGACGTATTCCAATGAAGACAGGTAGAACATATATGAAACATTAGTGGGAAGGATACAAAAGTGAAAGGTATTCATGCTAACATGTCAGCACAAATACTGCTGCCAACAGTGCTGTCACCCAAATCATGTAACTGTACATTCACTCTTTACCAAGAGAAAGTATTGCTCAATGACTGCACACAAAGGACAATGTATGCCATGTCACATGTATGATGGCCACCATCACATGGGAGACAGTAGTGAGACAGCAGCACTCTGCACACTGAAAACAAGTGGCCTGTTGGGTACAAATGCCAATAGGCTCACTTGAGCAGATACATAGCTGAGTACAATGATCTAGTATCTCATGTTTTTTTATGTTGGGACTGGCACACTGATGACAAGGGAACTGTTGGGTACAAATGATACCCACAACATGAAACAACATGAGATGATTGACCACCGTACTCATCCATGTGTCAGCCCAAGAGAGCATATTGGTAGTGGATTGTACTCTGTTGTGTATCTGGTCACTAGGACAACAGGCAAGGCACATAGGCATGTTCCAACCACCATACCTACACAAACAGCAACTCATCTTGTGTATCACACATGGGCCAGCACCAATTCTCATGGGGAGATGGCTGCCTCTGACACATCAACCTGGCACTGTAATAGGCAGGAATCCTCCCAGGACTCACCCCCGTTTAGCTGCTGTGCTTCCCTCAAAGGCCCATCAAGCTCGGGGTAGGCCACTGCCAGTATGCGGCCATCTGGGGGGTCAGGGTCCGGTGTGCACCACAGCCACTTTGGAAGGACAGCCCCAGCTGACATGTGTGAAGCTTGCAGAAACTATTGGACTCAATAGATGTGCTTATCAGTTGCACTGAAGATAAGGGAATAAACGTAACATTTTACAAACATTTAACCAAGCACAGTAGAGAGGTTACATGTATTTGACCATCCCAAGGCCTAGTTGTGTGAGATACAGGCAAACACACAACTTTGTTGTATATGCAGCTGTAGCCATCATATAAGCAGTGCTGAGTCAATGTGTTAGCTGCCACTACCAATCTGATGAAGCAGCTTTATGCCTTGATGTACCAAGTTAAGGTGTCATTTCTGTCCTCAATTGTTTCATTTTGGGATACCAGGACAAGAACAAGCTAGGTAGACAAACACGCCTCTGAGTTGAGCATGATACAAATATATTGCTCATTTACAGAAGCAGGGCCTCATGATAGTTGTAGGCATGTCACTCTCTCAACTTCCCATTACTTGACGAATGTTTATTCTTATATATCTGTTTGCAAACTGCAGTTGGGTGGGGCCATACATTTACATGTTGGCACATCCCATGGGTCCTGGTAGAATCTTTTGATGTTGACACAGTTACAGTTCCCATTCCAATATATGGCATGTAATGGGGATTGATGCATGTGATATTCTGTAGGACAATACACATTGACTAGCTTACATCTCTGCAACTCTGGGTGTTGCATGTTGGGAAAGTAGTTGAACAACCTAGTGGCAAAAGGTGAGATGTGAGCATACAATTCAATGAGGATTTGTGACAGTTTTTGTGTTGTGACTCATCAGACTCCGCCCCCCCCCCGAAACTATTCCTCTTGAGCCCCCACGATGCAGGATGGCCAAGACCTTCTCCTCCCAGAGAAAGAGTTGATATGGGGCACCGGGAGGACCACCACCACGTTCAGGGACTCCAAGTGGTGCCTTGAGGCCGGAGAATGCACCTTTACCCTCAGGTCGATCCACCTCTTCCTTATGTTCTCCTTTGTGCGCAGGGTGGCGCCTACAGTAGTTACTCTGTTGATGATCCTTAGCCACATTTCTATTTTCCTACTGAGAGGAGTGTGCTGGAATTAGGCTTCCAATAATTGTGGCTCTACTCCTATGGTTTCATCTACCATGACTCTCAATTCATCTTCTGAAAAACAGGGATTTTGGGATGTGACATGGATGTAAATTAAAGTGGGTGACAGAGACTTACTGAACAGGGAAAGTTAAATAGGGAGTGCATGGAAAAAAAGTGTGTGCAGAGTGTGAAATGGGATTGTGAAAAAAGGGGTAGGTAATCTATCTGTGGTATGCAGTAGTGGTCTCTGGTGTCTGTCTTGCTGTGCTGCAGCAGATAGGCAAAGTGTCATGGTTTGAGAAGGGGTGTGTTTTATGGTGTTATTTGCAGGTGTGTCCACTGGGCCAATGTATGTCAGCTGTGTTGCTTTTGTATCCATCCAATGGGAACTTGTTTGTTGCTTTGCTGAATGTGTACCGCAGCGGCCAACCGCTGTCAGCTGACCACCACAAAGGGACAACCACGTCAACTGTGTTTCTGTAATTGTCTCAGCAGTTCAATTCAGCCATAACTGTGGCAAAGTGCGCAGCGGCAAGGTTGCTGACCGCCGCATAGCTGGCAGGGCACCGCTTGTCTTGGGGGTCAGCGGTTCAGCCTGCATACATTGTGATATGGCTGTCTGGAGACCGCCAGCACAGCAATCTTCTTGGGTCCACCAACATGTTTGTCTAGTGGTCCCTACGCCAAACTCATAATCAGGCCCTAAGTGTCGAGGCCTGCGTCCAGATCTAAAGTAAATGGGAGTGCTGAATACCAAGACTGCTTAGTTTTGATTCCACTCATGCCTCTTTCACCCAACAAGACTCTTCCTACCACTTTATCTCACTCTTTCAGGTTTTTTTCATCCAGACTCTCTTTTTTGTCACTGTTTGTCCAACTTTCTTTTCCTCCTTTTCCCCCTTTTGTGTTTTTTCTCTCTCTTGCTTTGATGTCTGATGAGGAAAAATTAGTGGCATACCCCGATAAAGGGTGGCAGCGGACCCCACCTGCAACCACTGGCTTAAATAAAGCACTGAAGTCATTAATAGTAGTAACTTTTCAATCATATGTAATGTTTTACTGACTCCACTCTCTGGAATAGGGACATGAAAGTCTAATTTTTAAATAACTTTACACTTGTAAATCGTATGCAAGAAACTCTCTTTCAGCAACCAAAAGCCTCTAGGCCACACTATCCAGAAATTCCACTTGTGGCTTGATGTTGTGCCCTCCTCCAGTGGCTGGTTGTTCTCAGCCATAGAGAAGATTGAAGAATAACATATGAATTACGTTACAACTAGTTAGTGCCTCGCCTACTCTTTATCACTCATAAAGAGTAAATAGCCAAAATTAGTAAAGTTACTCAAAAGTGTATGAGTAAACATACATGTGTAGATTTACTTACTTGTAAATTTACCTTTAGGAATACACCCCTTAGTGTTTAAGATACAATAAGAGCCAGATTTACAATGCGTCACATATTTTTTTACGTTAATGTGACTCAACCAGGCAAAAATCGCCACACCATATTTACAAAGTGGCGCAATGCATGCATTGCACCACTTTGCTACCCTTTGCACCACATTGTGCCTGTGCCAAGTATAATGTACGCAAGGGGGTCGTTCCAGCGTTAGGAGGCCCGCAAAAATGGCGCAATGAAATCTATGAGATTTCATTGCGCCCTTTTTGGCGTAGTTCTTAACACCTGCTCAAATCGGGCGTTTAAAGGACACACCCATTGAAATTAATGGGCCTCCTTGCACTCTGCTGCACTAGCGTCAAAGTTTTGCTGCTAGTGCAGCAAAGCGCAACAATAGCATCAGAAATTGTGACGCTATTGGCCTAACGTGTGTATTGTAAATACGGTGCACCCATGGTGTCCTTAGGTGGCGTGGGCGCAAGAAATCTGGTGCATCAATACTGATGCGCCAGATTCTTGTAAATCTGGACCAGTGTTTTCACGCTATTTATTTTTAGTAATACACAGTCAGATTGAACCTAGTGCAAACCATTCTTAAAAGGTTTGATTAGAAGGATGTACTCCAGAACTCAGCTGGTAACACTCTCACATTAACTCTTAAAAATATACCTTTGTCACCTAGAAGCTTCAGATAAGTCCATCAATTACAGACTATACGAACTCCCAAGCAGCATACAGATTTGCTGAATAACCAATTCCACAAATTTCATGTCTTTGAGGTAGCAAGCACCCGGGCCGGACGGATTGTCTCTTTTGGCTGCCTGCGTCTCCCTTGGCTTTACAACACAGAAGACCCCCTTCCTTCACTGCCCTGCCAGCCAGAGGCACCGCAATGTTGTTATTTCCCTTCCAGGTAGTTTTTATCAACAAGTAGAGGCCCTGATTTTGTCAAATTAAAAAAGATTAGAAAGCTGCTCCTAATAGATCTCACCAACTTCGACCACTGCCCTCAATCACTCCATCCCTTGCTCAAGTCTATTTGTTGACTAAATCTTTCCCTAAGTTTTGAAATTATATCTGATGCTAGGCAACTCTGATTGGCGTGTGACTGTCACTGCCGTTGCCAGAATGTTTAATGGAAATGAGTGTGCAACGTAATCAGTTGTCATCCATAATTCCATGCAAGGGATTTGAACATTTCTATATCTCAGTGTACCTCCTCGCAAGAGATTAAGTTAGATGTTAAACAAGCACTGGCTCGCATTGACATTTATGACTCATGCAAATTGGCTTTTGCCAGTGTTTGTGTTCAGCTAGGGGAAGATGCCAAATGTGCTAGGCAGCAAGCATCCAGCCAGCAGATATATGAGCAGAGACCTGGCACAATGTGTGATGAGTGGCTGTACTTTTCAGAAAAATACCTGAAAGTGTGATGCTTAACCATCATTTTCCAATGTTAAATAGTCTTTGTGCAGCCCAATGGAAGCAGAAGGATACACCCAATATAAAGACACTGGGGCTAAAATACTCAAGTGGATTGATCTAAGATGTGATTGACACTGTTTCATGCAAATGACAGAAAGGTCCTGAGCCAAAAAGAAAGCTAATGGCTGGCTGAAAGTGGTAATCGATAGCCCATTACATGAGTACATTATATATTATTTTGCTTTAAAAACGAGACCTAAAAAGGACCAGAAACATTGCTAGTTAATTCGAACATGTAAAAATATATCCCGTAAAACAATCTAAATTATATTTTTGGTGCAGAATATATGCTTTCACAACACATGCAATTATCACGCATGCCTTTTCCACACAACCCTTACCATGAAGATGTCTTCATCATGCATCCTTATACCATGTATGCCTTTACCAGGAATTGTAAATATATATATAAGGTACGTATGTAATTTGCATTTTTTAAATAACAATTTAGATTTCTACTCATAATTTATATGATATATATTTTAATTACTATCAATGTGTTTCTTTTTTGGGGGGTACCTCCCAAACACTACATATTTTTAATTTAGTCATAACCTCCCTTTACTATTAGCCACCCTTAAGCACTAAAATAACTCCCTTTACCACTGCCCCCTTTAGCCCTAAAACTAATGTTACATCCCTTTAGCATTACCCACCCCAAAACCCATAAAATTGCCCTTACCTTCTTTACCACTACCTAACCGTAAACCCATAAAATTAACCCTACCTCCCTTTACCACTACCTACCGCTAAACCCTAAATTTACATTTACTTCCATTTACCACTACCCATTCCTATCCCTACAATTACCCTTCCCTCCCTTTACCAATACCTGCACCTAATCTTAAAGTACCCTTACCTCCAATTACCACTACACTCACCTACATCCTTTTTTCAAATAGCATAATAGTTATGTTCATTTGAAAAAAAAATGCTTGTGCGGTAAAGGCATGCGTGGTAAAGGTGCAAATACTTAGCTGCGTGGTACTTACCTGCTAGGTAACAGTTGCATGGTACAAGCATTGCTCGGTAAAGACTTTGGACCTGATTTAGAGTTTAGCGGAGGGGTGACGCCCTCACAAACGTGACGGGTATCCCATTTGCGTATTATGATTTCCACAGGATATAATGGAATCGTAACATGGCGGACCGGATATCCGTCACGTTTGTAATGGAGTAACCCCGCCAAATTCTAAATCAGGCCCTTTGCTGTAAACGCTGTTTTTTTTTCACGTGAATATATAAAATACATCCAATATCTCGAACTATGACAGATCGCAAGGGAAGGTAGTTGAAAAGTAAAGCAGCAAAAATCGGTGTATGTCATAAAAAGAGGTTATACAAAGTACAGACGTGAAATGTTTTCTTGGTATTTCAGATTCAAACGATCACAGCTAGAAAGCAATTTGCCAGAAGTTGCATTAAAAATGTTGGCACACACCAATTTTCAAAAAGAATTGCTGACATAATCCTGGTGGTCCCGGATGGGAACCGAATACATTTTAACCAATTATTAAGATTGCAGTCTCAAATGCAAACTGTCAGAAATGTTTTTTCTTCATAATTTTGGAGTGAGGCGGTTCAGTTTCCCAAGTTTGCATGTTTTTTAATATAGTGTCATAACCCCCTACGGCAGATTCCTGACTTTCCCAGACACGGGTATGCACATTGACAGCTGTCTGTGGGATTGGTGTAAACCTTTCCCACCCCAGGAGGGCAAGTCATCACGCCGCGAGGGCCCCAGAAGACGGCGAACATTCTACTGTATAAGCAAACTTTCCGAAACTCTGCTCGGCCTGGAAGTGATGTGCGCTCTGCAGCGGACGAGGGCTGCACGAAATGTTTGCCAAACCAATTGTTACCATGACGATGCTCTTTGTTGGCCGACTCAGCCAAGCATCTGTGGTTATTTGTGAGGGAGCTTCTACTAGTGCAATGCTGCCATCTGCTGGTAAAGGATTCCCTAACGAATAGGAAATAAATGATCAGATTTTAGACAAAAGAAAACACACGTTCATGCTTGGAACACCGGAGGTGAATTGGGATACCAGGAAATAAGGAATATACCAGAAAGATCATTGGAATGCAGAATGCGTAGAGCAGAGTTTGCAGTGTCACATAGAAGGCAGAGTAATAAGAGGGCCTATGCTGGTATTCCTGTGCTATCCCTTTCTACTAAATGAAGATGTTTTCCACCCTGTCCTCCTCCTGCTGCCATCTTTATTTTCTCAGCAAATAGCAGATTTCTCAAAAACCAACCTACGCAAAGTGTCGCTGAAGTACTTACTTTCCATCGTAAAACTCTATTAGCGCTGGAATTGCTCTTTAGCCTACTTTGCACAACTTTGCACAGAGAGGGCATCCCAAAGGTGTTACGTTACCATCCATGGTTTTTGGTGCAAAGCACATTCTGATAGACAGGGCTTTGTGCCAAAAAACGTACGCCTCGTTGAGGCAGGTGTTAAACTGGACAAATCGCTTAAATTTCTCCTAACTTTTCACAAATTGCATGTATGCTGCACTCTACAGTATAATCTAATGTGTTTAAAGATTTAAACTTTGTCTAGGCATAGTATTTAGTACTGGAAGGGTAACCTTCCAGTACAAAAGGTATGCTAGAATGCGCACACACAGCATTTCACTTTGGTGCCAGGTGGCTTAATTGAGTGCCATTCTGTGGAAGAGAGCAATAGTGCCATATTTTAGTAGCTATAGCCCGCCAATGCTCTTCCCCCTAGTATAGTACAATGCAACACAGCCACTTGGGTTGCTGAGCTGCATAGCGCTAGAAATTAGTAAATGTACCCTCAAGTGTTTCTGAAGTACTGTCAGGGGGCATATGACTTGTGCCAGACTGAAGCAGCCCTGCAGGCCTTTCAGAGTCACTGTGTAACATCTGCACAGAAGGTTGGCATCTCAGCCCATGCCATTGTGTATTCAATATGTTTTGGAATGTATCTTTTGCACTTTTGCAAGAGGCTGGAACTGCACTAAATATGCATGTAAGCATGCATGTATGTATGTGGTATTGCCATAGCGCAAACCTACCCAAAAAGGCCGCAGATCGCTGTATCGGGTCAAAGAAAAAAGTAAAGGACAGGTAAGTTTGTGAATTTGTAATGCATTTTGATGTAGTGTTCTTTAAAGAGGTGTGTCATCAACTCTTTTAAAAATTGGAACATCACAGAGATGCAGGAATGTTGTTCCAGATTCTGGGTGCATAGATGGAGAAGGCCTGGTGTCTTCTTTTTCCTTTTTTCTTTTTCCTTTTTTTGCAAATCTTAGGCCCTTATTTATACTTTTTTAGCGCCGCATTTGCATCATTTTTGGACACAAAAGCGGTGCAAACTTACAAAATACAATTGTATTTTGTAAGTTCGCGCCGCTTTTGCGTCAAAAAGCAGCACTAAAAAAGTATAAATATGGGCCTTAGTCTACAGTCTGGTGGTGTCAATCTGTGGGTGTTCAGAGAAGATGGAGAGCTTGTCTGCAAGATAAGATAAGTGGGGGGTTCCTGGTTGTGATGGCTTTTTAAAGGATAGCACTGGTTGTAAAGATGGTCTAGGCCAGCAAGCGGACCAATGGAGTTCATCAGAATGGGTGTTGTAAATATATTTCTTCAGGCACTAGTTCAAATGTGCTGATAGCATGGAGGGTGCCCTTGAGGCAGCCAGCATAGAGTCTGAGAGACCACAAAGTAGATCGTTATCATCTAAATGTGAGAGTATGACGGCTTGAACAGCAATTCTGAAGTTTTTTTCTGGAAAAAAATATTTCACTCTTTTTAGAAGTGATAACTGGTACTAGGCCATTTATGGCAACATGTTCCTTGAGAAGGAGACTGAGTCCAGGGTGAATCCAAGTCACCTGGCCTTTGGTGAAAATTGGGGTTCAAATCCTGTAAGGTTCATGTTCATCTCATTGAGCTAGGGTATGCTTTGTTATGTTATGGGTTTGGTGTTTATATAGCTGTCTAATCACCTGTGAGAATTTCTAGGCGCTCAGTAGCAGGTTTGTATTATTTCTTGTGTACTGTTTTTGGAAAATCGCAGGAATTTTGTCTTGGCTGGATTCACCTTCAGGTAAGCACTGGAAACAAATGTCTGGATGATATGCAGGCAGGTTTTGAGGCATTGGATGCCTTAAGCAGAAGAGGCATTCAAGTAGAACTGTGTATCACCAGCATATGGGGGATTCTTTATGTTGGTATCTCTGAGTAGACCACTAAGCGGCTCCATGTAAAGGTTGAAGATAACAGAGGACAATATGGAGCCCTCGACGACTCCAGAGGTGCCTACATGGGCTAGTCTATTTTGCCAATACATTTAAGGCCATATTTATCAAAGTTTTGCATCGCCCTTGCACCACACAAGCAAATGCTGGGGTGATGCAGAATTTAGATGTGACTTGCCAAGCCATGTAAGGCCACCTTGTGTGGCTTGACAAATCTGGAGTAACACAAGGCAGCACAAGTTGCTGCAATATGTTACTCTAAGTGGTGGGAGCATTATGTGGGTGGAGCGTAGGTGTTCCTACGCATCCACTCATGTAGTCTGAGGCATTCCCAGATTTACCAACACTGTTAGACCTCGGAATGCAGCAGCATTATACAGTTCCCATAAGAGGCGCAATGAGGAGACATATCTTAATTTCTCCTCCTTGTTTCCCCTTGTTGGTTCCTCTTTATGAGTATTCTGCTTTCTGCAGCACACTTAGAAAGGGGAATATTCCGCATAGGGCTGCTTAGGTGCAGGAAGGTGTCCCTTTTGGCACAAAAACAATCCTGCCTGTGACGCTGGCACTCTTATTCCATGGTGAAAGAGAGCCTATGTTGGTGCTAGGCTGCACAGGCAGAGGATAGGATTAGGCCATACCTTGATAGATATGGTGCATTCCTGCCCTCTCCCTTTCACGCAGTGCAGCACAGCAAGTTTTCTTGCGGCATTACACTGCATGAAGAATGATAAATCTGCCCCTTAGAATTTTCCTGAAAGGACCGTCTGTGATGGGAGGGTCACATAGAGCTCCTGTCATGCTCCGTGACTAGCTGTGTCAGGGGATCCAGCAAGATGGCCGTAGGGTGAGATGCAGCAGAGAATGTCCGAACAACGACGTGGCCTTAGAGGGGAGAAGCATGTAGCATCGGAACAGTGGGCCGAATCCTTGATGCGCAGTTACGGTGTGTGCCCGTGGGCATCCGAATCCTGAGTCGTGCCTAGTAACCTGATTGGTGGTGCAGGGGAGCAGCAAACAGACATTCAAGCACTTTCATGTGTCAAGAAACAGGGCTCTAAGCTCCCCCCGCTTTACATCTGAGAAAAGGCTTCAGAATAGACACAAGAGACTAAGAAGGACTTTCTTCAAGCCGCTCCTGGTTATGCATATAACATCTTTTTATTGTCTCCAGTTCCGATGAGGGAATAAGCTTATTCCGAAGCCCATAAACCCATAAACTCATAAGGGGTTGAAGCAACTAGTAGGATGGCATCAGGCTATCCTGTTAATGGAGAGGATCGAGGGAAGAGCGAGGCAGAGAAAGGGACTCCCCCGAAATTGGGTCCCAGTCCCTGGAATCCATAACAGGGGATCAGGAGCAACCAGGGAAGCAGGGCTGCTTTACCAACTCTGGCAAAACGTTTGTAAATGTTTTGAAGGAGGTCAGCCAGGCATCTTCACAGGCTTTGCAAACACCGGGGGTTTTATAAACTTTACTCAGACAGGGTCCCTTCTACTCCTGGAAGTTAACCCACCACGCAGCTTGCGACTTCCCACCCTTCAAAAATAACATCGACTCCATTAAGTCTGCCCCTGCAGTCCTCATCACTGGAAGTCATGCATACTAAGATCCTAAAAGAACTATGGCCATATTTATACTTTTTTAGCGCCACATTTGTGCCGCTTTTTGACGCAAAAGCAGCGCAAACCTACAAAATAAAATTGTAATTTTGTAAGTTTGCGCCGCTTTTGCGTCAAAAAGCAGCGCAAATGTGGAGCTAAAAAAGAATAAATATGGGCCTATGTGTTATGAAAATATCTCAGGGGGAAGCCCATAAAAGAAAAACTAATGTGCAGTTGGGTCAAATTAATAGTAGCATTCTTCAACTTATCTCTCGAATGTCACAAGTCGGGCAGTGGGTCTCCAATTTAGACGACTCTAGCAGTAAGCATGGAAATTAAATTGCTAAGATGAAGGCATAACTGGAAGAACCCCAGATCAAGATGGATGATGCAGAAAATAGGTCACGACGTTCCAACCTGAGGTTTGTGGGAATACCTGAGGAATTCAAAGCCAGGACCTTTGTTATTAAAATGATCTCCAACTTTATCTTCAAGCATATTTTCCCAGATAAGGATTCAGGATCTTTTGATTTAACGATCATGCTAATCCATTGGGTACCCACAACAAGATCTTCTAACATGAAATTCCCATGTACAATTTTAGTAAATTACAGAATTAAAGAAGAGATTTTGTCCCATGCTATTAGGACAAAAATTTATAAATCCGCTGACAATTTCTCATTTCATGTTTTTTGGGCATGTCTTTCGAAGTGGCTAGATGCAGGTGAGAATTTATAGGCATGAGTGACGACTTCAAGAAATAAGGAGCAACTTCTGGTCTAATTCAACAGTCTAAACTTAAAGTGCTCTTGAAGGGACAGGCCCATATTTTTTATTTGGTGGGCCATGCTAAAGACTTTCCGTAGTCAATGAAAAAGCGAAATCCTTGACATTTTTTCTAGGGACGTTTTAGGATCGATATCCTAGGTTTAGCTTGTTGAATGCCAGTAGCAAAATGCAAGATGTTCTGATATGATAAGCATGATTAATATGTTTCTCTACTTCGTTTCAATTAACCAGCTCACGCAGGACCATCTGCTGTTATTCTTTTGACACACACACCCAGGAGTGCCATACCTTTGCACTCCAATTCAGGGTAAGGGGCAGGCGGGGTCAGAGGGGAGTCTAGGGATACAGGGAGTTCTTCTATCTGGGTCAGAGCCCATGGCGGGTGGGGTTTCAAGGGGAAAAGTGGGTGGGGAGCACATTGAGGGGTTGGTGTGGTAGGATAAGTGAAAATGGCAGGTGATACTTTGAAGGATGGTTCTTGGCTAGTTTATGCTAATTTTAGAGAAGGTGAGGGAGAAGATATGGAACTCGAAGGATATCGCCAGACTAGTGAAGGCTCTACAGTTTCTTAAGGGGGCATGATCGGCATAGCTAGCATATTATCACTGTAACTATCTAGGTAAATGGAAAGAAGGAACTTAAAAGTTGCTGCATGCAATGTAAATGGGGCCAATAATCAGGTAAAATTCCACGTAATACTCAATTGTTTAAGGTCATCACAAATTCAGATAATTCTTTTGCAGTAGACCCATCCAAAATTCCAGGCCAAAATTCCTAAGATACCCAATTTTATATCTCACTCTTTCTTTGCATCAGCCAGTGCTGGGCGTCCTAGTAACTCGCGAGTTCCCAGATGAAGTTTATCAGGTTTTCAGAGATCCACATGCAAGATGGCTTGTAATTAGTACTAAAATCACTAAGCAGTATGTGCATTTTGCAAGTTTTTATGGTCCCACAGACAATACAATGTTCTTTCAGGATCTATATAATGTTTTGATTACACTTCATGGTTTGTTGGTCGTAGGGAGAGATTTTAATATCATACCATACTTCAGACAAGATACATCGTGTAAGAACAAGTCACAGGATAAATCCAGAGCATCTTGCTTTTCGTAACATTTATTCGAGACTTAACTTTAGTAGATGCCTGGAGGGAGATTATCCACAGGCTTTAAAATATACATGTTTTTCCAAAAGATATAACACTGACTATTGAATAGATTATGTCTTAATATCATTTCAGTGGGCTAAGGGGGGTTCATTTATCCTCTTTAATCCCTTCTCTGATCATTCGATTCCCTCAATCAACCTTTTTATGCCTAGATGCCGGGTAGATCGATCTTGAAGGAGTCTTGATAAGTCTCTTTTGACAGATAGAGAGTGGATAGCGATCTTCAATGTGTTGGTCACCACATTCCTTCAGGTTAACAAAGGGTCAGCCTCCTCATTTGTTATTTGGGAAGCCTGTAAGGCTTTCATAATGGGGGGGGAGTGATCTCCTATAAAGCTCATCTAAATAAAATAATTAGGGAGAACACGTCCAGTCTTCAGCAGGAGTTTGATCAAGCGATACTGATTCATTAGGATATTCATAATACAGATTCCGCCAATAAATTGAAGGACGCACGGGACAAATTAGTGGACTATTGTTTGTCCCAGGAAATAGTTAATCAGCGCACGTGCTTCCAGCGACACTACAAAGAGAATGAGCATGTGGGTAGGCTGCTGGCTTGGTCAGTCAAGAAAAAGTATAATAATGCTATTATTAAGTCAATCTTCGATGAGGCTCAGGGGATTACTGTGAACCATCCTAAGGGAGTTGATGAGGTGTTTCTGTCCCATCATGCAAGGTTATACACTACTACACTTGTGACTAATGCGGGACAGGTAAATCAATATTTAGGATTGGTTAATCTACCTATTCTTGGAGAGGAATCACAGGCCCCACTAATAGCGCTAATGACGTTGGTAGAGGTGAAAAAGGCAAATTTAGCCTCACCAAACGGGAAGGCCTGTAGTGAGGATGGCTTGTCTGTTGAGGTCTATAAATTATTGATCGAACAAATAGCGGAGTTCTTGGTTATTCTTTTTAATGACATAGTTAATGGGGCTGCGGTACCTGGTTCCTTCACAAGAGAGGTTACTGGTAGTTTTATAAAAAAGGTTAAGCCGCCCGAGAAACGGGACTTGTAGTGTCCGATTAGCTCATTAAATCACTTCTATAGGCTTTTGACCAAGATTCTAGATGCCAGAATCATCCCTGTGGCTTAAGGGGTGATTCATGGA
Source organism: Pleurodeles waltl (assembly GCF_031143425.1). NCBI lineage: Eukaryota > Metazoa > Chordata > Amphibia > Caudata > Salamandridae > Pleurodeles > Pleurodeles waltl. The sequence continues at coordinate 1,650,884,580 of NC_090445.1, read as the reverse complement.
GATCACTGCGGGTTTCTCCTAGGTAGATTTATATAAAAAGATACTAACTTTTTGTTGCAGGCTATCGAATACTTCTCCAAGAAGAACATTCAGGCTGCAATCATTATGCTTGGCGCAGAGAAAGCATTTGACTTAGATAATGGAAAATGCTGTTTGTGATTTTGGATAGGTTAAATTTTCCCACATAAATTATACAGCTAATCTGCACTTTATATACTAAGGCAGAAGCCAAGATTTTTGTGAATGCATCCATAGCTGGGACTTTGCAAATTCGTCGGGGCACTCACAATGGGTGCCCCCTTTCACCGGTGCTGTTTGCACTTTTTATTGAACCCTTGGCAGCAGCCCTTCATCAAGACATTTATATTCAAGCACCACTACCTCAAGCACCAACATTTAAATTATCAATATGCTGACAATATGATTCTTTGGGCCAGATTCCCAAAGGTTTGGCATTGGTTTAGTGTTGCTTTTATAATGCTAAACTTTTTGGGGCATTCACTAATTAACTCAAATAGGTATTGGCGTTGGTTTGTGTGGCAAAGTAATGCAAACCTTGCGTTACTTTGCATCAAGTGGGCATTATATGGGTGGTACATGGGTGAACCCGTGTTATCACCCATGCTTTTTTACATTAAAGCCTATTCTGGAAGATCAGAAGAAAGGGTTTAGCGCCAAAAATTAACACCTTTTAAAAGCAGGCGTAAAATGGAGAAATGTTTTTTTATGTTTTCACTGTATAGCACACATACAAACTGGGAAAAACCTTTGCACTTGTCTAGGCATAGTATTTTGTACAGGAAGGAATACCCTTGCTGTACAACCACTATGCTAGACTCACGCACACACCCTGGCACTATGGCGCTAAGTTGTGGATGTGGCTCACGGATGCTGAAATCAGCGCTGGCGCGAGGGAGATAGCAGAAGAGTGCCATTTCTATGTGAACATGGCGCGCTTCTGCTCTCTCCTTGTCATGCAGCGCTGCTTTTTTGGATGCTGCTCTGCGCTGTGTGACACCTATCAGAATATGGCCCTTCATCTTTTAGCCGAGGCACAGAATGTTGAAAGGGCTTTTGAAAATATATAGGTTGTCATTGATTTAGGTGGGCATAGGCTCAACCATATCAAGTCGGAGGATCTTCTGTTTAATACCACTGAATCAGTCATCCCAGCTGCTATAGGGGTTCGCCTTCGGACCAAACGACCTTTACATATCTAGGCATTTATGTCTCCCACAATTTTTCTGATCCTTATCAATTTAGCTATTTCTCCACCCTTAACGAAGCCCAAGATCTTCATAAATGGCAAACTCTCCCACCAACAATTATTCGGCATGTGGCGCTCATTAAAATGATGATTCTTCCTCTTTTTCTTTTTATCTTTTCCAGCGTCACTATCAAAGTACCCAAAAAGGTTTTTTAAGGAAATTATTATACTGCTCCAGCAGTTCACCTGGGCAAATAAAAAGCCTTGTACGAAGCTTGATACACTTTGGCCCATATTTATACTTTTTTGGCGCCGCATTTGCTTCATTTTTTATTGCAAAAATGGCACAAACTTGCAAAATACAATTGTATTTTGTAAGTTTGCGCCATTTTTGCACCAAAAAGCGTTGCAAATGCGGCCCTAAAAAAGTATAAATATGGGCCTTTGTTTATCTGTAAAAGAAGGAGGCCTAGCATTACCCCATTTCAAGAAATACTATGATGCCGCATTTTTAGATTGGGCTATAACGGCTGCCTTATCTTCTAAGAAAGATCATAATTTCTATTTGAAGCAAATATTAGTGGGAAGCAACATTCAACTTCCCCACATCCTCAAAATTCCAAGAATTCCGAAACTCACCAGGTACAAAAATTCCTAATACAATTCGATTTGGGGCAGCGGAATTTCACAAGAAATATCAAGTCCCTAGTTTCCACCCTTCAATTTGCTCCGTTGTTTGGAGGTGTTGGGCCTTAAATTGAGTTCTGCTCATATTAGAGAGTGGGAAAATCAGTGTTTTTATAGGTTTTCCGATTTGTTTTACTAGTCCCACAAATGAAAACATGGGTCCAACTTGGACAGGGCAGAGTGTCTGTCCCGGATGGTCTTGCCTTCTCTTATCTTCAAATCCACCATTTCATGCAGGCGGCTGAAATAACGACAGACCCGCTGGCCTTTATGATTACCCAGGCCTTTTATGAGAGAAAACAGATAGGAATGGGCAATTGATATTGGATCTTGTGCCAGCAGTCTTATGCAAGAATCATCCCCCGTGCTATGTCTAAGATAGAAACCGCAACAGAGTGCAAGATGGATCCACCTCTTTGGAGGCAATATAATATTCTTTCCAATAATGTGATAAGGGGTGCGAACTTCAGAAAAATTAAATTTTTCTCAAAATGGATGCTTTATTATACACAAGCTCGAATTAAGAAAGCATTTCCATCAGCCTCTGGACGATGCCCGCGTTGCAGGTGCAACCAGGGGCATGGCTACATCTATGTTTCATGTGCACTGACCTAGTAGAATATTGGGAGAAAATATTTCAGTGGATTAGCCCCGAAGTTCATGCTTCCCTAGTCCCAGATTCTCTAGGAGCTCCCTTCAGTATTTCCAGCTATTCGGGTGTATCTACTTGTTTCAAGCTAATCTTTTTTATCCCTTCTCTAGTTGCCAAATCACTAATATCACAGGCGTGAAAGCCACCACTACCTCGGTCTTACAAGCATTGGGAGCTTAAAATGAAATCAGTACAATACAAGGAACAGTTGTATGCTCAACGAAATGTGGTAGCAACAGTCCTTACTCATCTTCCAAAGTGCTTTCTAGGGATGGCCCTCCTGCTGAACGCTGATGCGTGTTAGCTCGATGGTACTCTTTTCCCCTTTCCTCAGTTGCGCCTAGATACAGTTTTGGGGCCATATGTAAGAACACATTTTCCCATAGACACAGAATGGGTAAAACCCTTTGCTACATCTGGCCCTTAGTTCGATAAGTGATAAAATGTCTGCTGCAAATAACAGAACTATGGGCCATATTTAAGAAAAGTGGCACTACACTCAGTGCAGAGCCACTTTCCTTGCATCCCTTAGTGCCCCCCTAATGCCACCACGTCTGCCATATTTAAGATACAGCACACAGGGGGGTAGTTAGGAAATTAGCATCAACGTTTTTGACACTAGTTTGTCACTTTGCCAGATAAGCGTAAAAAATGTTGATGCTAATCCTGCAAAGCAACTAGAGGCCCATTGAAAACAATGGGAGCCTCATTTTAAATGCCTGCTCTGTGCAGGCAATAAAAATGTTAAAAACAAGGTGCAATTAAATTGTTTTGATTTCTTTGAGCCATTTTTTCACCCCCACTAATGTGGGAATGCCCCCCTTGCATAAATTATGCCTGGAGCATGCATGATGTAGCAAAAGGGTTACAAAGTGGCGCAATGAGTACATCCTGCCACTTTGTAAATATAGTGCAGCGATTTTGGCCTTCTTGGGCCACATTAGAGTAAAAAATTATGTTAATGTGGCGCAAGGAGGTGCTAGGGGCTCTTAAATATGTCTCTATATTTTATGTGGATAGCTGAGTGGATTAGTAAAGCCAGCCTTTACAAGGCCTTTAAAACAAATGAATGTATATGAATGTAGGGTTGTGGAGAAATGAGGGGCACATTTGCCGGTTGTTAGTGAAGGAATCTGAGGAGGTGGTCATGGGGTGAGGGGAACCAAAAAAGACTGTCTCACAGTGCGCCACCAGCACTAAAGCCAGCCTTGAATGTAGCATTGGTGGGTGGATCTTCAGTGCATGAGCCATAGTTATGATGGTCTACTGGGCACTGTTTGTTGTCCTGTTGCCCCCCGGCAGCATCTCACACTGGTATCACGCTTTTGTTTTATTCTGACTGCTCTCACCGGTCAATACACTGCCCGGAAATGAGGACATGGCACAAATGTGAGACTCCCAGGCCTCCTTAATGATCCCTGCACTTTGGTGCACTTTGGTGACGATCCTGACCCAACACCAGCCTGTTTATCTTACTCCACCTTACTGTTTGCTAACTTGCTGGCCAGTAACAGCTTATTCCATATACCTTCTTGCTGCATCTTTTTTGCTTTCCAGCATTGTTTGTTGTAAGTGATCCTCATCTCCTGGAGTAATATTTTGTCATGCACTTTACTTATTTTTGCAATTCATTGAGACTCTTCTTACTTCTCTGGTGATTTGTTCTTTCATTTCACACAGCTCCTTTGTGTACCAGCTTTGTCTTTCTGGACACAGGGCGACTGGACTTCCTTCTTTCTTACTTAGTGAAGTGTACTGTTGGTTGGGTTGGAACTGCAATGAGTAGGTCCTTATTAGGTCTTCCCAGTGATGATATCCTGCATCTTTATATAGCCCCTGGGAGTTATCTGCAAGGGTGTAGACCAATGCCAGTGTTCGCTCCATATCCGAGCCACGCCACTTGAGTCTTTTTAAAATGTAACCATTGGGCAGTGAACATAAGCCGCTCATTGCCGTCAGGTAGGAGGGTACACATTCTATTTCAAGTGCTTGAGGTAAATGGTCACTTTCAGGTTTGGGGTCGAATTGAAATGACTTTACCAAGAAAAATGATTTGCTATTTATTAGAGTGTAATCGACGATTGAACAAATCCTACCACTGGAGAAGGTTATTGCTGCTGGCTTATCTGCCTTAAAAATGCCGTTCAGGACTTTTGAACCTTGGGTTTCCAGCTTTTAACATAGGTTGGAGGCAGAATTGTGGCAACTTGGGTTACTGCTTTTCTGCGATGGAAGAGAATTCATGGTGAACGGGTTTTGTAAAAGTCTGATATTAAAATCCCCTGTAACTATGAAATGCAAGTTCTGATGTGACGTGAATTAGCAGAGACTTTATTTGCTCTACCAAGGTTGATGTTCTGTCTGCTTTGCTTGGGTGGATATATACATTTAGGAGGAGGAGGGCCTTCCGATGTTCTTGTTTACCTTTCGTTACTACTTTGGTTACCTGAAGTCACTCCACTCCTAAGTCTGTGCTTTCCTGTGACCATTCAAGTTTTGTTGAAATAAATGTGGAGAGCTCTCCCCCTGGGAGGCCCATAACATGAGGTCTTCACTGCAGGGATTTTGTGTTCCTTATGCCCTATTCCTGGGGTTGGTCTTAGGCTCCATGAGGCAGATTAAAGAGTCCCTTGCGCCACTTTAGCTCCGACTTACCATCATTTTTATGACACTAAGGTGGCCTTTTCCCGATGTCATATAACCTTTTGTGCCACATTATGCCTGCACCAGGAATAATGTATGCAAGAGGAGCATTCCCCTGTTAGGAGGCTTGAAAAACTGGCGCAGTGTAGTATTGTAGTGTAGTATTGTAGTTTTGTTTTACATTATATTTATAATTATTATTATTGTGTTTTATGTATCTCCTTGTTTTTGTGTGGTACTTGGTATGTCCCATCTCCCCCCTGGCTTGCTGACTCTTCTTTGGTCTGGAATGTTAAGGAAGTTCTTTGTGGGACAGTTGAAGAGCAGCAGCCAGGGCCTAGGAGCGGTTGGAGTTCTTGTTATATTTGATACATATATATCTGGATTAAATTCACAAGAAAACATCCTTTTGATGTGTGGACTATTTCCTTCTCTTGGATATACAGCTTACTTCACGCAGTGAAATGTAAAAGATTTAATTGTGCCATTTTTTATGTCATTTTTAAAGTTGTTAAAATGACGCACCCATTCGAATCAACAGGCCTTCTTGCACTTGCTACACTTGCGTCACAATTTTTGACGCAAGTGTAGCAAAGAACCGCAATAGCATCCTAAATTTTGAAGCTATTGTTCTAACTACCGCCATGGTGCATCGTATCTTAAATACGGCGCAGACATGGTGGCCTTATGGGTGCGCATGAGGGCAGAAGAAAAGTGGTGCTGCATTGGATGCAGCGCCACTTTTCTTGAATTCGGCTCCATGTTTCCTATAATGATATGATGTCAAAATTTCGGAGGTAAACCTTTGTGTCTATATCATAGGGCATTTTACCAAATCCACGTACATTCCAGGAGCAGATTTCAATGTGTGCTTTCTGTGGCGAAGCTAATTTTAAAATAGTTCCACCATCTAATAGGAAACCACCACATACTCCTTGGTTGAGGTTATGCTTGCAATTTTGTAATTAACTGGAGGAACAGATTTTGATCTGATCCTCCAGGAGGCGGTACTCACTACATGGGTTGGTGCAAAAGGTTGAAAATTGAGTCAAAACTATAAGACGTTTTTGCACTATCTTAAAACAGAAAACTTTGCCTGACAGAGTTAGAATATCTATCGCTAAGCATGTATTTCAGTGGATTCAAAAAAATTTTGAAGGGGGCCTTCATTTCTGAACTCAGAACTTACACTTTCAATACATTATGATGACATTTTCCTGTGCCACATGGTGAAGCCACATTTCCCTACAGATATTTTTATTCACTAACCATTTTCTGGATTTTGCAACATGTTTGGATTGATGGTCCCTATTAGACCACACCAACTATTCACTTGGTGATATTGCTTGCTGAGAGCTATTACCAAAAATTTTCCTGTTGTTATTACTAAAATGACCTGCCGTGGGCAGCCGGAAATTTCCAGCCCCAACAGCAAGCATTGCCGTAACCATTGGTAAATTCAAATGCAAGACCCGCATCCTTAATTAATTGATCAGGTTATTTTAAGTATTCATCAATCAATGTTGTGAATGTTATTTCTTACAGCATAACTAGATCACAAGTATCCTGATTTCGACTGTAGGTGCATAGTATTGACACAAATGGTAGGAAATCATTTGCAGTGATAAGGTTGGAATTTGTTGTCTAAAATGCATTTCTGTGAATTTTTGTATTCTAACTATGATGGATCTGTTTCATTTATTGTTATTAATTATTCAAATTATGCAGGTAATTCCAATTTTCATTGTTCCTTGACTCAAAGCATAGTACAGCATTATAACTTTTTGTGCAATTACATCATGCTGCTTCTATATTCAGGATTAGCATAAAAAATGTTGACGCTAATCCAGCAAAGCACATTGAGGCCCATTATAAATAATGATGTGCCTCCTTTTAATGACTACTCTGTGCATGCGTTAAAAATGCTGCAAAAAATGTGCCATTTTTCACCCCTCCTCCCCAACGGGGAAACGCCTCCCTTGCAAACATTATGCCTGGCACAGGCATAATGTGGCACAAGGGGTTACAAAGATGCACAATGTATGCACTGCGCCACTTTGTAAATCTGGCGCTGTGATTTTCGTCTCGTTGGGCCACATTAGCGCAACAAAAAAATGACTTTAATGTGACACAAGGAGGCGCTAGGCACTTTTAAATCTGCGCCTAAATGTTGTCAACTAATTTTCGTCCAGTGTTATTCCATATACTCATTTTGATTTGTTAGCATTGTGAAATAAATTTACGAAATCAATTCAGTTGACTTCAGTAATTCTGCTCCACTCCAGAGCGCAAGTCAGAATAGGTTTCTGTTCAGATGTCAAATTACTCCAATAGCTTCAAATTCAAATTAATTCAAAACATATCCCTAGACTGAAGGATAAATTGTGATTTGCTAAATCTCAATTTGTTAAATAAATAAGTACTTTTACATTTATTCAAAGTCTTTCCCTGCCTGTATTTGTTTTGGAGCCTCAGAGAGCTGTGGAAACCATTTGTCACTGGTATTCCCAAGCCAGGAGAAACGAGGGTACTATCCATTAATAATTCTCCCTTTGTGTAAGGCTTGGCATGTGCTTAATTCACTTAATATTACACAACTTCCCAACAATTAATGTGAGGTATTCCTTTACTGACTTAACCTACATTTCCTTAGCAAGGCATTTCTTTTCCAGCCACCATATATCTATTACATTGACAACCTTACTGGTTCCTCTTCCCACCACAAAAAGTCCAACACATTTTCCTCCTCTTTCTTCCACTACTCTTAAAACTTGTAAACTAGCCATACATTTTTTTCATAACCAATTTTATTGTTTTTTGCAATTGAACACAAGGACAAACAGGCTATGTCCTGCACATAAACACAGTAGAATTACAATAATCAAGTGAATATGAGACATACCTAATTGCGAACACATGCAACAGTTCTAATACAATTCCTCTGACTTCCTTCATCGCAAAGTCACAGGATCTGTCCCAACCATTTCCCCGGTACTCAACCATGTTTCCTGGGACAACCTCTAGCCTCGTACACAACTTTATCCTGTTGAGAACACCAGCCCACTCCTTGTCGTCACAGAGTTATGGTGGGGAGAGAGTGGGGGCCTTCCGGTGAGCCACTATATCACGTTTGGTGATCAATAGAGCTGTTCCTGAAAAACAAATGTCGCCTCTCATACGATACACTCCCTCTTGTACACCCAGCAAGATCACCAGGGGTGATAGGGGAACCTTCAGCCCCAAGGTCTCTGTGAGTTCCACTGTCACGGTGGACAAATTCTTTTAGATCCAGGGGTATATCCAGTTCCTGTGATAAAAGTTAGCTGGAGTGGCGTTGCATCAGGGCAGCCAAGTTTGAAAAGGAGCCCTGCCCTGTGTAGTCTCTCTGGTATTAGATAGGCGCTGTGTAAATAATAAGTTTGAAACAGCCGCAACCGAGAGGAGATAGTGAGAGTTCTGGGTGCCATTAAGGCATCTGTCCAGTCTTCATCCACCAGGGGGTCTATCCAGCTTTCCCAGTGGGTTCTAAGCTGATCCAGGTTGTCTGGGGTATTTGCAATGGTTTGGGGATATTTTCCCCCTGCCCATTGACTAAATGAGGTGTTTAGTTTCTAGAGGAATTAATTCTGGGAGTGGGTCGGTCTGTGGAAGATGTGCATAGAGAGCATGTCGTAGTTGAAAATATTAATAGAATTGAGTGGATGTGAGTGCATACTCCTTACGAAGATCTTGGAACAACTTCATGTGTGTTCCCAAACATACGTCCCCCAATAATGATAGTCCTATCAGGTCCCATCTATTGAAGCCCTGAAGTTTTGTGGATTCCCTAACCCAGGTTCCATGCCAGAGAGGGGTTTGTTTTGTGAGTATGTTAGCCCATTGGATATGTCGTAGCACTGCTCTCCAGGAAGACAGCACCAGTTAGGTGATAGTGACAGTGCCTTGGGGGATTGGAGAGCCATACAGGATAGATAAGAGTTAGGAGAATCTCATATATGACAATTCTAGGGTGTAGGAAGCTGGCCTGGTGTGTGGTGGGTACCTAAGGTACTTACACCTTTTACCAGGTCCAGGTATCCCCTCTTAGTGTAGTGTAGGCAGTGTCTAGAAGCCAGGCTTTCTAGAGGTAGCTGCGAATGAGCAGCCAATATCTAGGAGATATGCAAAGCTCATGCAATACCACTGTAGTCAGACAGCACTTATACACATGAAAGAAACTACACATTGTTACCAAAATAAAGCTACTTTATTTTAGTGACACAATACCAAAGTTACTAAAAAGGCAATACTCCCTTAGGAGGTAAGTAAACACACTAAATATGTACACTAGTAATCAGTGATAGGTATAGAAAAGGTTAGAAAACAGTGCAAATAGCAATAACCAACAGTGACCCTAGGAGGAACCCAAACCATATACAAAAAAATGGAATTCAAACACGGGACCCCCACCTAGGTAAGTGGAATTTGTAGAGTGGACCTGGGCGTAATAGAAAACCACAGAGGTAAGTAACACAGTACCCCCAGCGACCAGGAAAGCAGGAGTAAATCACTGGAATTTCCCCAAACCACCCAAAAGGAAGGAAAAGAAGAAAAGAAGACACCCAGACAAGACTGTAAGAAACCAGCAGTGGATTCTTGGAGAAGAAGACCTGTGGAGAAAGGGGACCAAGTCCAAAAGTCACAGTGGAGTCCAGGAGGAGTATGAGCTACTACCCACCGAGCTGTACTTGCAGGAGTTGGGCAACGGTGAGGAAGAACAGGTCAGCACTACAGTCCTGGATCCGGAGAAGAGTCCTTGATGGATGCAGAAGATGTCCCACACTGGAGTGAAGATTGCAGAAGGGTGTCAGTGCAGGAATTCGACCGAAAAGCCTTGGCAAAGGCAAATTTGCAGTTAGTGGAAAAGTGGTGCTCCCAGGGACCAGCAAGGCCTAGGAGGACTCAACCCAGAAGGGGGAGTCACAGGGGACCCTCAGCAATACGGAGGACACACAGAAGCGGAGGCAGCGCCCACAGGAGTCCCACAGGATGGGCAAACAGAAGTTGCAGAAGTGGCCCATGCAGCACTACAGAAAGGGATCTGACATCGCAGGAGAACCATGCAGAGGGCTGTGGGTCGCAGGAAGGAGTGCTGGGGAATGGAGATATACATCACCTCAAGATCCCTTGGAGGAGCTCCAAACAAGCCTTGGCAGCTGCAAGAGACATGGTTCGCAGGGGTACTGTCCTGCGTGGGAAGGCAAAGACTTACCTCCACCAAAGTTGGATAGCTGGCAGAGAGGACCAAGAGGACTACTCCGGACCACCACCCGTGATGCAGAATCCATGCAGCTCAAGATGAGGGGAGATCCACGCAGCCGGTCATCGTTGCAGCAGGTGCATGCGGATGCAGGAGAGTTACTCCTTCACTTAAAGGGAGATTCTGTCTTCTTCTTGTACAGGCTGAAGAGTTGCTGTCTTCTGAGGATGCACAGCCGGGTAAATGTTGCAAACCTGGCAGGAGCCATGGAAACAAAGTTGCAGAAGAGTCTTCTTCGTGGATTGCAGCGTTGTCAGTTCCTGGATGGTTCAGTTGCAGTTCCAGTGGCTAGAAGTCAAAGTGGAGGTTGCAGAGGAATCCTGCTGGAGTCTTGCAAGCTGAATCTGAGGACCCACCCAAGAGAGAGACCCTATATAGCCCTGAAACGGGGATTGGTCACCTAGCCAGGTAAGCACCTGTCAGGAGGGGGCTCTGACGTCACCTACCTGGTCTAGCTACTCAGATGCTCCCAGAGTTCCCTGCCAACCTTGGAAACAAGATGGCAGAACCGAGGGACCCTCTGGAGGAGCTCTGAGCACCACCCCTGGGGTGGTGACGGACAGCGGAGTGGTCACTCCCCTTTCCATTGTCCAGTTTTGTGCCAGAGCAGGGACTGGGGGTCCCTGAACCAGTGTGGACAGGTTTATGCACAGAGGGCACACAATGTGCCCTTCAAAGTATGCCAGTGGCTTGGGGAGGCTACCCCTCCCAAGCCAGTCACACCTATTTCCAAAGGGATATGGCATTACCCCCCTCCCCCAGAGGAAATCCTTTGTTCTGCCTTCCTGGGCTTCATCAGATCAAGCAGCAGGATGGCAGAAACCTGTCTCTAAGGAGCCCCCAGAGTGCCTCGGATCATACTTCCAATACTTGCAACAGTGTTGAAGTATGATTCCGACATGTTTGATACCAAACATGCCCAGGTTTGAAGTTACCATTATCTAGCTGTACTTAGGTAGTGACCTATGTCCAGTACACACGTAAAATGGCGTCCCAGCACTCACAAAGTCCAGGAAAATGGGCCTGGAGTTTGTGAGGGCACCTCTGCTAGTGCAGGGGTGCCCTCCCTAACAGGTACCTGCACCCTGCCCTCTGGGCTGAGAGGGCCTACCATAGGGGTAACTTATAGTGACCTGGTGCAGTGACCTGTAGTGAAAACAGGTGCATGCACCCGTTTCACACAGACTGCAATGGCAGGCCTGCAGAAACCTTTGAATGGGTTCCCTATGGGTGTCAGAATAACTGCTGCAGCCCATAGGCATCCACTGGTACCCAATGACCTCAGTACCTAGGTGCCATATACTAGAGACTTTCATGGGGGGACCAGTATGCCAATTGTGAGAAGAAAAAGGTACAGTTACCAAATAGGAAGGGAGAGAGCATAACCACTGGGGTCCTGATTAGGAGGATCCCAGTTGGCACAGTCAAACACAGAGACAACATGCAGAAAACTGAGGTAATCATACCAAGAAAGAGGGTACTTTGCGACATAGGGCAAAGGCAGGATCTGACCATCCACCACTAAACCAACTGTGCACCACCACTAGGTGAGATGCTAAGCAATGGAGGTATGAATTTGTCATTCCCAGGCCTCATTCGTATGGGTTAGGCTGGCAAGTTTGGAGGGCCATTCGGGACCGGGTGGCTCACAATAGAGAGGAGGTCGCTATGCAATCCTGGTGTCAGAGCTAGGTATGTGGTATGGTTAGTGGGGTATTTTGGAATACATACAAGAACCTCTGTAAAATCATCATTTTATAGAGAACGATACAGCCCATCATGTTTGGAGGAAGAGATTGCCACTTGGTAATGTCTTGTTTAGTCTTTTTCACCAGCAATTCCAAGTTGAGATTCCAGGTGAGCTCTGAGTGTAGGGTCACCCATTTGCCTAAGTATTTGATGCTGAGTCTATGGAAGGGTATGGTGGTTTGCCTATCAAAACAGTCCTTGGCAGGTGTTAGGGGCATCAACACTGATTTGGAATATTTCAGTCGGAGGCCAGATGCTTCCTCAAAGCATTGAAGGATAGTAAGACATTGGGGCCTGTAATCGCCGAGATGGCCATGTAGAGGAGGACATCATCTGCATATAGTGCGATACAGTCCTCTTCTCCCCCTCCCAAATTCCAACCCCAGATCTGATAATCTGTGCTAATGAGATGTGCTAGCGGTTCAATTGCAAGTGCAAATAGAAGGAGTTAAAGGGGGCACCCCTGTCTTGTTCCCCTTCGAATCGGAAATGCCTCAGAAAGGATTCCGTTGATGTGTACCCTTGCCATAGGGTTAGAGTAAAGAGGCTGCACCAGTTTGCTGAAACGTGGCCCTAAGCCAGTGTGTGTCAGAACTGCCCTCAGGTAGTCCCAGTCGACCGAGTTGAAAGCTTTCTCAAAATCAAGAAAGAGGAGTTTTTAGTTGATGTCAGTGGGCCAGGGCCACATAGAGGCACTGAAGATAGTTTGGTATCACCACTATAGTGGCCGTATCTAACTTGGATGGAAAAACACCCTTCTCCCCACCTCCTTGTTGAGGGCCTGTAGCCTCAGCGTCAAAAGCTCTTTGAAGGTAGTGTAATATTCTGCTGGGAAACCAGTAGGGCCCAGAGTTTTCCCAGTGGTCATCATGGATAGGGCTCAGATATTTCTGCGATTGTGAGGTGCTCTTCTAATATCTTTGCTTCGTCCCGTGGCAATCTAGGGAGATAACGCCGCAAGGAACTGCATGAGATGTTCTGTGTCTTTCATACTTGGGTCTGTATAAAGGGTAAGATAATAATTGGCAAAGGCTTGAACTACTGTTGGTAGGGTTTGTAGTGTATTGCTGTCCTTATCTATGATTTCAGGCATGATCCTGCGAGTATGATGGTGGGAGGCTAACCTATACTGGAGTTTCCTATTCTTGTCCCCCCAGCTATATATCTTGGCTGTCATAACCCTCCAAAATATGTTTGGCTTCCTCCAGAGAATGGTGATGTATTTCATCTCTAATAAAGTCAAGTTCTTGTGTTGTGAGTACAATGGGGTCTCTGACCGCTTTGGTTTCTAAGCGAAGGGTGCCTCCTTCTAGCTCTGTGATCTGGTGTGAGCGAGCTTGCTTACATTTCTGAAGATAACTCTTGGCGAAACCCTGCATCATCGATATACTGGCAGCCCATAGGGTGCTGGATGGTGATATTGAGCCCTCATTACAGCTGAAGAAATTGTTAATTCTGTCGTGAGCGCCCGAGTGTACTTTTTATCCTGGAGATACCAGGCATTGAGGCGCCATAGTGGACATAGACCTTACCTCGGGGGCCTAGTCAGAGCAAGAGGGGCGTGATCAGAGATACCTCTCTGTAGGATTTGTATTTGGTCAAGTGTACCAATAAGGATTAGAAATCGACCAAGTGGGTCTATCACAACATGGTAGATTGTGATCAGGAAGGACTTTCTCAGCAGCATGGCTACCTCCCTCCCCCCGGATTCTCTAGTGTGCCCCGCATTCTATGCACCAGGAATGGGCAGTGGAGACCTAGAAGGTGAGTTCCTTGCCGCATTAGGGGAGTGTCGGTGTGCATACGAGAGCACTGATGTTCATTATACCCGATCCAGCATTTTGTTCACATTCCAAGATAGGACCCGGAAGGTTGCCATTGTAAGAATAGTACCAGTCATTGTGGTGCGGGAGGGAGGGGGGAAGGAAAGGGATCCCTTCTCGACTTGTAGTGTGCATAGAAAGTACGGGTATGTGTCACTCGATGCCTACTAAAGCATGTCATGAATAGTGAGGTGTGTGAGTGGTATGCCTGTGTGTATGTCCTAAAGGAACAATTAAAAGTTAACAAGATGAACACATCGCGAACTCTGAAATATATACTGAGTCTCACCCCCCCCCAACTCCCCCTCACCCCCCTTCACTCCCGAAGCATCTGTCACTCTCCTAAAAATCTGCAACATAAGAGCACAAAAAAAAAACTCAATTACAACTAATCACTAAATGAAGTTAAGGGATGCTGGGATTGAACCCCTCCTCTGTGAATGATAAATGTCAGCCATCAAAGCAAACACTTGATAGTTACAGCATGGGGCTGCGTGACAAGTCAGAGTCATCTGAGTGGACCGTAGTTGGGGGGGGGGAAGGGCAACTCAGTAAGTTTTCTTTCGATAGATACCTGGCGAGCCTCTCCATGTGGGCTCCATTGACATCCTCACAGCAATGTGGAACCATCTCGAGGTCGGGGAGACTGCGAGGAGGAAGCCTTGTTGCCCCACCCCCGTGTTGCTTCCGAAAACAGGTCCTATGGCATTGGGGTTTAGGCTCTAAGTCAGTGGCAGCAATTTTCAGGTCCTTTGAAGTACCTGTGTGGGTTCCTTAAGTGTTTCGAAGCTGGGTGTTCCACTGTAAGCCACTGCCAGGCTAAGTCTGGCAATTCGAAGAAGTGACTTTCTTGGAGTTCAGCTGGAAAAAGGAGGCGAAATTGGAGCCCCACTGCCTGCCTCGGCGTAGGATTGCCTCTGTTTTTGAACCTCACAAGTGTAGACAGGGAAGATGAGGATGCTGGTACCTCCACAGTGGAGGTCTGGACGGTTGCGCGCCACGCAAAGAATAGTGTCTCTGTCTCTAAAGTTCAAAATGTGGGCTATAATCGACCTTGGGAGTGCGCGAGGTGGTGGTGGTCTTGGGTTTAAGCCTTGGTGGCTCATTCAACTGCAAACCAAGTCGACAGGCATTCAGATGGCACCCAATTCTCTATCCATGTTTCTAGGAAGTCTGCCGCTTGTTGTGAATCAGTTCCTTCACGTATTCCTAGCACGCATATTTTGTTGGGCCGTAAGCGACCTTCCGTGCCTTCAGCATGGCAGTGGAGTTCCGTAGCTCGGGCAAGTAGATTTGCCACTGAAGTTTTCAGGGCGGCCAAATCATCTTCCACTGTTGAGAGTCGAGAGTCTCCCTCCGTAATACTGGCCGACGCGTTTCCAAGATTTTGTCTTAGCAGAGCCACATCCTTACGCACCTCACCAATTTTGTTTTCAACTGCCAGTTGAGAGGATTGTATCACCTGTAAAATGCTGGTGAGGTCATTGGTTGGGATAGGAGATTTCCCTTCTGCAATATCCCGAGGGGTGGTGACCACTGGGCAGGTGGTGTACTGGTCCATTCATGTCTGTGCTGTAGCAGATCGGGCTGGTTTGTCTTTACACATGGTGTATGGCATTTCTCAGGGTTTGCGGCCCACTTATGATGTCGATGGAGCAGCCCGAATGATCAAGCCAGTGCGATGTTAGTAGTGACTTAGAACTGAGTGTCCATATACTATGTTCTCCTGCAGAGTGACTTGAGAAGCTCCACTGATCTTGAAAAGACATAGAGGAAAATTATCCTGGGTGCACATGCTCAAGCCAGGTCCTAGTAATTGCGTGAGGTTAAATTCCTATTCTAGAAGATTCCTCAAGGTAGCGCAGGTGTTTTCCTTAGCAGTTAATTTTTGGAAACTATGCCATGTTGACGATTAAGCGGATAAAGGCTACAGCAGCAACCCCTTAATTAGTCTGAAGCTCATGTCTCAGCCATGGCTAGAGGAATAGCAGTCAGGACCGGTGCCTAGGGAACGGGGCAGGCCTACATAGGCTCCTTTTTCTGGAATCATTAGAGCTTCCGGGGCCTTGTGTGGAAGTTTCCTTCATGCTGAGGCCTGGAGCTTGTGAGGCAGAAGTCAAGGGTAGCTTCTCTGCATTTAGTATCAGTAAATTACCATCTCATGTTTGCGATTTTGTCCTGCAAATGACTTTTTCCTACCGCTGGGCTGTGTGTGGGAACTGAGGTGCTTGTCTCTGTCTCTGTCTGTAGCTTTCTCTCCTTTGTGAGTGTCTGGTCGGGGGGGCTCAAGTTTTCTCCAATGTCTGTCAGTTCAGTATGTTTCCCCTCAGACAGGTATCTGCCACTGCAATGCTGAATGAGGAGGGGAGTCGCAGGTCATAGGACCATAATTTGCAGCTTGCAGGTGAAGGTGACGCTGTCTCCGTAAGGTGCCCCCTCGCTATGGTTATGGTAGCCAGTAGGAGGCCAGGAGGCCATGCGGCCAGGGTGGGGCGCGCACTGTCTTTTCCCGCTGTTCCGATGTCATCTAAAGATCCTAGGCGGATGTTGCAGGTGCTGTAAGCCATGGCGGTCTTTCTAAAACAGCCCCAATCTCTGAATCGCATCTGTGCCTGGCCTGCTCTTGCTTGTCCTGCACTGGGCGAAAGCAGGACCATCCCCATGGGTGTACTGCTATTAGAAACTCAAGACTGTGACCAGTGGGCTATGTGGTACAGGCCTCACCTCTTTCCATGTTATCTGAGAGTATCAAGCTAGACTAGAACCTTGACCAGCTACTACCCTCTTACAGCTAGACCCAGTGGCTAGAGGACTAGCGGGACTGCAATAAGTGTGCTAAGACACCAGGCAGACCTAATCAGACCCCTGAGACCAGCAGAGCAGTGTCCTCTCCAAGGAAGGGTGAGCACACCTGTAACTTTGGGTGGTGGGGCAAAGGGCAAGTGAGAAACAATTTGATTCCATATCAACAGCTAAAGCCAAATCACTTCAGTGCAAGTATTGATACCGTTGCTCTAGCATTGAAGACTAACCCTGTTCAACATGGTCTACATATTGCAATCTTAAGAGTTTTCATAGTGCTTAGGCCCAGATTTAAGAGAGCCTAGCGCCTCCTTGCGCCACAATAGTGTTATTTTTTTACGTTCATGGGGCCGAACGGATTTACAAAGTGCATGCATTGCGCCACATTGTAACCCCTTGTGGCACGATATGCTTGCGCCAAGCATAATGTATGCAAGGAGGGCGTCCCCCGTTAGGGAGGGGTGAAAAAATGGTACAAAGAAATCTAAGAGATTTCTTTGCACCATTTTTGGCCACATTTCTAATGCCTGCACAGAGTAGGCATTAAAAGGAGGCATACCATTAATTATAATGGGCCACAATGTGCTTTGCAGGATTAGCAACAACATTTTGATGCTAGTCATGAAAGCTCCAAACTAGCATCAAAAAGTTTGACGCTAGTTCCCTAACTAACGTCATGGTGCACCATATCGTTAATACAGTGCGCACATGGTGGTGGGGGGGCGCTAAGGGGTGCAAGAAAGGTGGCACTGTATTGGATGCAGCACCACTTTTCATAAATCTGCCGCCTTGTGTCTAGGAGCAATAATATGCCTGGGGTCAGAAATGTGTCCCATAGAGTTGTAGAGATATCTGTTTTTTACTGTGTATCTTAGTTCTATGTGTAATATATTTTTATTGTGTGTGTATTAAAATACTTTTCTTTTATAAAGTTAAGCACAGCCTGAACCTTAATCTTATTAGCTGGTATTATGGTGTAAACTGTATTCTAATGTCCAACTTTCTTGAGTAAGGCTTGGGGTGCTCTGTCTCGCTACCCTGAGAGAGTTAAGTGCTGGAGAGTCCTTGTTACCCGGTTTGGGGTTCAACAGTTCTGTGGCACCAGCATAACAGTGGTTAACAACTCCAGTTGATGCATTTGGAGCCCAATAACCCCTGACTGTCCTGGTGCCCCAAGACACTGGCCATCACACCCAGTAAGCCCTTTCGTAGGTCCCTGGGATAGTCATGGTTACTAGGAAGTCTCCTGTATAGTTACTGACATTTAACAATGCATCCCCAGGCATTCTACTATACTCTTTCTTACCCGCTACTTTAAAAACCAGGTAATCCCCTTTGGGCACTTAACTCTGCAAGGGGTAGCGAAGTCTAGCTCACAAGTCAGAGAATTGAATCTTAGAGGCAGGGCAATAACTTAGAAACGCTCAGTGAGTAGTCTGAATATCAATGGGGGCCTCACCTGGATAGATGGTCATCCCCCATGGAATGAGGTTTAAAGTTGTAGGATCAATCCCACCTCATGTTGGCTGCAATGGGAAAAGTGGATCATCTATTATTTTCCAGTAAGTCGTAGCGCCCTCTGGGATGGTGCAGAGGCAGCGAGTGAGAGAGGCACACACTAGGATACGAAATGAGTTATCTCTAAGTTCCCAGCACATAGGTGGCATGAATGCATAGACAAGCACTGTCTGAAGTGATCTTTATTTCCCGAGTAAGCCCTTGTGTGAGCTGGATTGCTGTATGTGGCCGTCCTCGCCATGCCTTGCACACATTTCAGCAGGAACTCTCTTTGGGTCTTCACCACAGGTGTACCAGGACAAACAAACGTTACATTGGCAGAAGGGTCCTCATATACCTTTACCTTCCCAGAGATGACTGTCAACAGGAAAAGCAAGTCCCAAGGAAGTGTAGACTTTACAGTCCAACTTGAAAAGTGCTTGAGCACCACATACGAGTGACTGCTTTCCAGAAAATCAATATTGACTTGTGATGCTTGAAACCGGTGAGGCGCCATACCTTCCCCGAATTTCAAGGATTTGACTGAAGAGGGATTCACTGGGGCTCCTCCTCAAGCAAATGTTAAAAACATGAGGTCAAATATTACATTTTAAAGCACTTTTTTTCAAATAAATTTCACATAAAGTTATCCAAAGTGCAACAAACTCTTATGGTCTCAATTAGAGCCCGAATTATGTCCTACCAGTGCACTAGGTCAGAGGAGACTGCGACTAAGCCCCCCAGTAGAGGACTGCTCGCCATATTTAGAGCTCTCCACTCACCTACCAGGGATCTCTGTGCATTCAGTGGACCTTCACTGAGGCAGCTCCATTGAAGGCATTGAAGTTTGCCATGCTGACACCAAGGCCCTTATTAGAAGAAACGGAAGCCTTGGTCTGATGTGCCAGATTTCTTGCACTGCCCTTAACGATGCCATGGGTGAGCTGTATTTACTATGCAGAGCTCCAAGGCGCACGTTTTCACAGATGCATCCGAAATTCTGATGCATCTGTGTCGCTAAAATGACGCATTGCTGGACTAGCGTAAAAAAATCATTTACACTACTCCATTAATGCAAGAAGAGCTCCCATAGGCAAAAGCCCTGCGTCATTTTAACTCCTGGTCCAAGCAGGCATTAAAATTTTTATGGAGTGAAGTCGCAGAATGATGCAGTGAAATTTAAATTTCACTGCGTAAGTTCTGTGTGGTTTTTCGCCCAGGAACGCCTACCTGGCATACATTATACCTGGCGCAGGTATAGTGTGATGCAAGGCTTTACAAACTGATGCATTGGGCCCAATGCGTCAGATTGTAAATCCGGAGCAGTGTAAAGCACTGCTTAGCGCCACTGTTATGTAAAAAAAACAAATAATGCAATAGTGGTGCAAAAGCCTTGTAAATGAGGCCCCATGTTTGATGCACCCGATCAGCAAGGATTTTTGTTTTCTAAAAGCAGTCTTGAACTGGGAGCTTGAACTACCTATTAGGGAGCAGAGCAGCCTCTTTGCAGTTGTCTCTATTTTTTTCATGGCATTTCCTAAGAAAAAAATCATTTTTCACCCATTCCTACTTCTAGTCCAGTGCAGTGACCATAGGGTAACAAAGTATTCAGTGGTGCACATCGAGATGCAGTGCATTTTCCATTTCTATTCCTTGGCAATGTTCTAAGAGTGCTTGCATGCAACCTTTTGGCCTGGTGTTGAATGCAAGTGGCCATTTGGCTTCCTGATGGCGAGCTGCATGGGCATCAAGCTGCTGGTTGCTATGCTATCTTTGTGGGCCTTAGCGGATACTTCAATAAATCTGGAACTTCACCTCCTCTATTTCATCTAGAAATGTTCATTACAACAAAGATGTTTAGGGCTCTGTGTAGTTGTGGTTCCGAATTACTGCAAAGTATCTGATACATTGACTTTCAAATAGAAATAAGGGACCGTCCAGGAGGCAAACAAGACTTTGGGGCATGTTTACAAAGCCCCTAGAGCCTTCCTGCATAACATTAGCATCATTTGTTTATGCTGATGTGGTGTTAGGAAGGCTTTTTTCCTGTGCCATATTTACAAAGTATGCTCACATTGCGCCACTTTGCACCCCCTTGCGCCACATTATGTTCGCGCCAGGCACAATGTATGCTAGGGAAGAATTCCGGTGCTAGGAGGCCTGCAAAAATGGCTCATTGAAATCTACAAGATTTCACTGCACCATTTTTGGCGTAATTTTTAACGTTTGCTCAGAGCAGACGTTCAAATGACACACCCAAAGAAACCTATGGCCCTCTTTGAACTTTGCTCCACTTGCATCAAATGTTTTGGTGTTAGTTCAGCAAAGCCCCACAATGGCGTCAAAAATTCTGATGCTATTGTCCTAACGACCATCATGGAGCGCCATATTGTAAATATGGCGCACCCATCGTGTCATTAGGTGGGGCAGGAGCGACACGAGAAAACCGGTGCATCAGCACTGATACACCAGTTTCTTGTAAATATGCCCCTTTAATCTATTACGTTATGCCTGCAACAATGAAACTCTGGGCCAGATCTACAAGAAGTGGCGCAGCTGCTGTGCCAGAATTAGCAGCGCCGCACTGCATCACTTTTAAAATGCTGAAATGTGCTGTATTTACAATAATATGGCACGCCACTGTGTTTTCCCCCTGCACCGGTGCTTAAGTTGCTGCTAAGTACCTACACAGCCACCCTTGCGCCACAGTGCAAGGATGGCTGCGTTGAGGGGGAGATTCCACAAAAACAATCTTCAAAGGCGATTTGCTGTTTCTATGCGTGCAGCAGAATGCAGCACACACAGAAAGAGCTAAAAACGAGGAGAAATGAAAGCATTCCTCCTCGTTGCACCTTTGGGGTGGCGTTAGATTTTGGCGCTGCCTCAGATATACGAAATCTCTTAAATCTGGGGCAGTGTCAAAATGCAAAGGGTGTTGCTGTGGAGCGCCCACAGCAACACCCATTGCACGTTTCTTCCACGCAAAGTGCTGCGAGCGAAGGGGCCGTATTTACAAGGTGGCGTTAAGCCACAAAAAGTGGCTTAACGCCACCTTGTAAATACAGCTCAGTGGAAAAAGTGACGCTCCGGTAGCGCTAGGGCCTTGTAAATCCGGCCCTCTTTGTGCCATTCCTGTGCCCAGCTCCAATATCAGACCTTCACCTGTTTGAAGATGCGCCTCCGTTCTGGAGTTATTAGACTTCGAGAACTTTCAAACTCTATTTAACACCTGATACAAAATAAGAATCGCCTAGCGCCTACAGTGAATCTAGTTTGAAGTAAGCACCATGCACGCTATATCAATTAATCACTGCCTGAGGACATTTTTCTCTTTGGTAATGTTTTTAAACATTAGTCATGATAAGCAACTTTCAAAGAAAAATTCCAGCTTTCAGTCTTAAAATATGTGGTTGACCCTGCATAAGACACTCATTTCTGTCTAATTTTCTGTAAATATGAGCCGCGTACAATTGACATGTTTATAGTAACATGGCAGGCCAGTGACTGCAGCTGTGCTGGGGAAAACATTCCAGGGCCAGTATGTTTACCGTAAAATGATATTTTTCCCAGGATGAAATCTCTGAAATGAGAGGATTCTCATTAGCAACCATGAAGGCCAAAGCCCCTGTGTGTACGCCACTAATTTATTAACTTTATACGCCTACCATGCCCCTCAGGGGTGTTGTCCTTTCTGGGGGGCCACCGAGGATGCAAACGCTGTCTTCAGTCCTGCATCCATATGAGTAAAAGACCAATATTGAAGGAGTTCACTAAAGGTTTATTGGAGACATCTGGATGCAGGCTCTGACAGGCAGTCATCCTACACCAGTGGTTCCCAAACTTTAGACTCCCGAGGCCCCCCACTGAATCACTACTGGAAGTGGGGACCCACAAGGAATTTCTACAATTCAGATTTCAAACAATAAAACAGTAATTCGTAAAAAATACACAAATAAGTTCATACCAAACAAATACTCAAGTTACTAAGGATATAATTATTCTATATTGACAAAATATGCAAAAATTGAAAAACTTTAATGGGAAGGTTGGTGCTGCATCTCAGCAACTAACTTTTCAGTGTTTTGTTTTATTTAGGAAAGCTGAATCCTCAGGTCAGATTCTACATTTCCCAAGCGATTTTTGTTTTTATTTTTTAGGCTCATAAGATCTGAGAAAGTATGTATTTCATTTGTTTTATACCACCTTTAATACCAGTATTGGGTGTTGGTGTACTTAACAGGGGACTACAAGGTGTAGAATTCACATGCCATCCCTACTGGTAGGCATTTTCTAATAGTGCTTGGTCTGGAGAAGCACAAACTCAGGATTCAGAACACAACACAGTGGCTAGCGTTGACTTTAATAATAATGTATTCCTATGCACGCAAACCTTGTTTTAGCAGCATAAGGA
This sequence comes from Pleurodeles waltl, assembly GCF_031143425.1. Taxonomy (NCBI): domain Eukaryota; kingdom Metazoa; phylum Chordata; class Amphibia; order Caudata; family Salamandridae; genus Pleurodeles; species Pleurodeles waltl. The sequence continues at coordinate 1,650,861,810 of NC_090445.1, read as the reverse complement.
TAATGAAATACTGGGGGCATAACTTTCTAATTTGTTCCATGCAGTTCTTTGTTGGTAGTTCATAGATCACTGTGCTAGATTACAATTGTAACTTATGAATTGCACAGTAACAAAAGAATCTCTGTGACAAAAGCAGTAACCCACTGTGCTATGCACACACAATACTTTTGTTTGCATGACACACGTTCTTTGCAACAGGCATATTAACCATCTAGGCTACCTTAGATGAGTCAAAACTGTCACTAGACAAAACTCCCATCTCTCTCCAGCAGGTACATTAATCACTAGAGTTATCTTGACGCTTGTTGGAAAGTTTACAAGATACTTTGCAGTGCTTTTAAAGCTGCTGCACAAATGAACTAACAAATATAAAAACAGGCATGTGTTTCTGTAGAGGCCCCACCTAGAGAAGTGCCTTCCTGCCAACCAAGGCCTGCGGACCCCCAGGGAATGTGTCACGGACCCCTGGGGGTCCGCAGACCACAGGTTGGGAACCTCTGTCCTAGACCAATCAACATAATGAAACACCTCCCCCCACCCTCCCAGCCCTACAGAGCTACAGATAAGTAAATTAGACAGCTACATACAAACAAAATGCTTTATTTTGATTGACTTCTACCAGGTCCCTATCTACCCAGGCGATTCATAGCTAGCACCCGAGATAAGCCTCATTGGAGCATCAAACCACCTACTTCCCATTACAGCAGGTTGTGAAGATGACAGAGTTCTAATAAAGAACTAGAATGTTCACCTATTTAATATGATGTGCCTATGCGGGGAGACATGTTGCGGTTGCAAGAATCATTCATTCCCCTGTGGGCAAGGATGAATATGTACATGAAAATGGTTCTCATTTCAGTTACTACAAGTTCCTTAAATAAATGGCCATTTACCACCCATATTACACCCTTTGACTTTTGGGCTTCTTCCACAGGCAGCACATGTTCTGTGCTGGAACAGAATCCCCAAAGGTTTGTGACTCAAATCTGGTACAGACGTGGCCCTAATTGTCGTAACACACTCTTATTTGAAGGTTCTCACTAGCCTTAGGAGCTGACATCTATCGGAGCTGCATGTGAGATTAGTCTGCAACTCTAAAATCTCTACAGCCATACATTTAAATGGACAATATAAAAACCATTTGTCTTTTAAAATGTTACCATTTTAAAATGAAGGCTGTAGTAGGAGAAAAGATGGATAATATGAGGAAAAAGATGTGGAAAGGAAAAAGTGGACTTGGGCGGGGATCACCCCCATTAATGATTTAAAGCCATTTTGAAATATATTTTCCATCAATAACTAAACATCTGTAATTCACACCAGATTTTTGAACCAGTTGGTTTATATATGTGTGCTAACACCTCAGTGTTCATTTATTTCAGCCTGCTCCAAAGGAAAGGTTTTAAAATCAACAGCTCCTAGGCACAATATAAATGGTGTTCAGGAATGTGTCACTTTTACCCTGAATAAAGATTTTTTTTTCAATAGTTTGTCATTTCCATTGCTTGACAAAAAAAGAACAACACATGCAAAATACAGCTGGTGCAAAAATCGCATGGATGTTAGTTATAGTTTAAGGTCTAGCTACACCCCTCTGTATCTCACCAGTGGATAGCAGATAAACACAAGGAGCACAAATCAATTTTGGGCCCAAAGGACAGTATCTCTGCGTCTAGTGACCATGAGTGCCTATCAGTCAATTTGATCCCTTTTCCTCGGTAATGGGCCCATTTCAATCATATCTGTGGGTGCTTGTGTGGCCATCCACTAGCTATGTATAGCTGCTTTTCCATCATCACACAGTGGTCTAATTCCCTCCTCCGACCCTCCTCAGACTGCGCGTCCATGTTCTTCCAGTTCATGATGAGGGTGGGGCACCTATGAAAAACAAATTGCATTTCATAATATTGAGACCAAGCCTCGAGAAGTTCCCAAATGTCTTTAGGATCTGCATTAATTGGGTCCTGACCATTGTAGGTTTCTTAGATACAATAGGACGTTGTCTGTATAAAGAGCGATGTTATCAGAAATTCCTGGCCCCCCCTCGACCCCCAATTTGTGCATTAAGACATATGCATTGAGCAAGCGATTCTATAGCTATAGCAAATAGTGAGGGGCAGAGTGGACTTCCCTAGCTTGTGTCTCGTTGCACCAAGAATTTTCTCGAGGTCGGCTTTCTTACCCTGGCCCCCATTGAAAGGTCTGTGTATAGTAAGCGCGTGCATTGCCTAAACCTATGACCAAAATTAAGGAGCTTCTTTACAGGCCTCTTGCGCTGACGGTGCGCCACTCTTTCCCATAGAAAAAGTGACGCACCGTCGGTACAAGAGGCTTGTAAATAAGCCCCTAAGTTTCTCCAAGTGGAGAAAGAGGTACTCTCACCCAAAAAAATCAAATGTTTTTTCGAAATCAGCAAGACAAATCTGCAGGAGCCTTGTATCCACCTCACTAGTGATGGTGCCTTAAATTTTCTCCATATATTACTTCTGGTCGCCCCGCCACCCCATGCATAAAACCTGATTGATTCTTGGATACCAGCGAGAAAATTACTGTAAATGATTTGTGAGGTCTTTAACAAATATTTTGATTTCCACATTTAGGAGAAAAATTGTGGGATAAGATGAACAACGTTCCAGAGGGCGTCCCAGTTTAGGAATTACTACCAGTTCCGAAATCTGGAGATATAGTAGTAGCATATCCTCAGAGACTACCTCCAAGAGCATCTTATGTATGGGACCTAGGGTGGTCAATGAAAACACCTTAAACACCTCTACCGGGTGCCCATTGGGACTCTGGCCTTTCTTAGTTGGAGCTGTTGAAGGGCCTCTGCCAGTTCACACTCTTCGAGTTCTTTATCAAATAACTCTTATTCTGCAGGGCTTAGTTAGTTCATTGTAAGGTCACGTACAAAGTCTATCAGGGCTTACGTGTCCATTCACACTTCACAGGACCATAAATGTTTGTAGTAATTGGTGAATTTATGGGTGATGTTCACCTCTCCCTTGATGCTCTCCCTGTGCTGGTTATAACAGGTATGGGGTATATGTGTATGATATTAGTACACAGTTGTTGTAAGGGTTTTATAGCTTTTCTAGCCATTAGTATATGCAGCTTTGAGAAGCATGCCAGGCCTGCGTCACTTGATCTAATTACGTTTTTTAAGGACCTCTTGAGTATAAACCAAATTCCTAGGAGTAGCTTCTGAGGGCGTGGTCTGGTTAGTGGATTCCTAGCCGACAACTTGACTTTCTAGGTGTTGCACTGGCTGATGTTATTGCCATTTGACCTGAGCATGATAGCTGATGATATCCCCTCAAGGAAACTTACAGTCGAGGAAGGAGGGACACAAAGACAGAGCAGGGGAAGCAGTGTGACATTAAGCAGGCCAGTGATCACCATATATGTGCCCACACCAGGTCCGACGTTTATCACACCAGGTCCGGTTGGCCATAAGCGGGAAGTCCTTGCGGACGAGGATAACCATCCCTCTAGACGCTGTTGCAGTGTCAGCATGGTATGCTTGGATGAAGCTCATTTGAGCCAGAAAGGGGCATTTGTTGCCTAATAAATAAGGTTCTTGCTGTAAGGGGACATCTGGAGCCTGGTGACGTGCCGCTCATGGGTCCACACTTCGCTTAATGTAGCCCACAAGGGCATTCCCATTTCACAAGTGGACCCTCATCAGCCCAGTGTCTATGTCATTACCCTCTGCCATCTAATCGACCCAGTCATGAACAGAGAATGTTAGTACTCTAGTTGTTCTTTCATAGTTCATAAGTACACTGTGGTATAGCTCAAGAAGAAGAACTCTGTGGTGAAGCTACAAAAGAACGGTAGAGCGTGTGGAATCAACTGGCAGCCTGCTGTCATGTTGCACTTAGCATGTCAGACCTTTTTTCTGGCATGAATGAGGAAAATATTTGAGAATTTATATCAAATGTGCCCTCATCTTAGCTTTGTAGAACACTAACATGACAAAATGACCACCTAATTTACCTCAGTCTCTTTGAAATAATTTCAATTCTACAGCTCCTATTCCAGCAACGTGGCACACAAGTGTGCCGTACAGTTTTCATGAATACAAAATGTCAGAGCTCTAGTTTTTCATTAGTAGTTGATGGTGAAGCTGCAGTTGAACACTGGTGAATCATCTAACAGACGCTTCTGTTGGTGGAAGTACATGTTCAACTCAGCAAGTCAGACTTTTTTCTTCCCATGACAGAGGAAGTTATTTGTGAATTTATGAAAATGTATGCCCATTTTGGCTTCTTGGGCTCTTAACATAATTTTCATGAGAAAATCATGAGGGAAAAACATTTTCTCTCGTTCCTGGCGGATAAGATCCTTTTAAAGCATCAGGGTCTTTCACTTTAATATTGTCTCAAAAATATTGTTGGTTATTCATACTATTTATAAAATATTGTGGTGTCCTAAAGATCATCAGGCATAATATCAAAGGTAAGCATATTTTTCTGTTAACTTTGTAAAACTGTTGATGTTAATATGGTCTTCTGTATGTTTTTGAGTGTTATGTTTAATTTGTTGTTAACCTATGTATTGCATTATTTTTAATTTGTTTATAAATATTATTTCTTTGTGTTTAATATTTTTTCTAAGAATTATTTATGTAAGTTGAACTATTTAGATATTTTTTAAACTGTATAACAATAGCATAATTAATGAATTAATATCTTTTAAAATATATAACACCACTTTTTATTAAGATACGTCTGTCAGTTGAAATGAGTTGTTCATTTTTTGGATAGGATTTGATTGTCTGTAATATATAATGTTAATCATATTTTACTATCTGTTTAATAATTAATTAATGTGTTTATTATTATGATCAATTAATTAACTGAATTATTCGTTTTCAATGATCAGAGTTTTGGGGGATTTGTGAGGCAATAGGGTGAGTAGTGTCTAGTTTAAAATAATTTATCATATATGTTATTAATTTTATTATATTTTTAAATAGATTAACATATTCATTACTGTTGTTGTTTAATATATTCATACAATAGTAATGTGTTAATATTTGTCATTATTAATTTAGTAAATTAGGTATTGTAGAGTTTAGTAAACTAAATGCAATTCTTTTCACTATGGGTAAGAGTTTTACTCAAATAGTAAAATTTCACTCTTCAGTGTTGCCAAACGTAGTTGGGTTTGAGCTACGGTACCAAATCTTAACTCCCGAAAATCAAAAATGTTTCAGAATGGTCGCTGCCATGGAGTTAGAATATTATATAGGAACTATCCAAAATTCAATATATTACCTACAGTAGTTGGGATGGAGAGAGAAATGTGAATTTGAATGCTCCAAAATAAAACACTTTCCTCTCCAGTAGCAGTTGGTATGGAGTTAGAAGAATGGAAAACCTCTCCCCATTTGAATGTAAAGTATTGGATTCACGCAGGCACCGATTACTGCTCAATACTTCTATTATCTTTGCCACAAAGACGCCATAACATGTTTCATCCGTGGCCCACGGCCTTGATCACACAATAGCCACCCCACCATTTTTGTATTCCAAAATACTTTGCATCATAAGAGAAACTGAAAAAACACTACTCTTTGTTATGTCTGCTTGGCAGTTCAACAATATTTTTCATGATTATTTCACACAATTCATTATCAAAATTAGAGCAGGCCTACCATATATTTCAAAACAGACAAACTGAAAAAATCTAATAGTTCATATGCATATGATTCCTTTAGACTAACATAATTGTGCACAAGATGGCTGTTTCATTTTTCTGTGCTTAACACATCATTGTTACCTTGATTAATATACCTCTTTACTTATCTTATTACTGTGCCAAATCTTAAGCTCAATTTGTCATACTTTCGTCACTTGCCATGCATTCCAGCAGTATTACTCGAAGATTCCACCATCATGTTTTTTTTAATTAGAGACCACTTGCACAAGGAAAGCAGCTTCATGGTTATAGGAATTACATCGTTCAAATCAAGTCAAACTATCTAGTTAGACCCTGCACATTCATTGTGTTTCACTCATGATTTATTATATTGAAAGACAAGGAAAAAGAAAAAAGGAGATAAAGGACACATTATAAGGGATAACGTCATTCTTTTACTATCACAATTGTATACTACAAGCAAGTGTGTAAACCCTCATCATTATTTAAACCATTTGGTGACTTAAAATCAAGTTCTAGGATGTGTTTCATCTCCAGTTGTCTCAGTGCTCTCACATGCCCCCTGTATGGTCCTGGGCACTGCAGCAATTACCTAGTACCGCATTTGTGGCACATCTTGATTTTGAAACTGTGCAGAGTGCCTAGCAGCCGAGTGTGTTGCCATAGTCGCCCTCAGTGACCAAGGTATGCCCAGACATGGCCCCCTTTCTTGCTGTGCCACTGGTTTCAAGCTAACCTGGCTGATGAGGGGTGATACCCCAAAACCGGTCCCAAGATGCTAGTTTGCAGTCCAGTGAGGACCCGGCCTGGTAGTTCAGGCTGGACTGTCCTCATGGGGAACAGGGTCAAGACTGATTTGCCTGGGTTCAATCTGGGGTGGCTTGGTGAGCAAAAAACAATTTATTTAGCCTAAATCTGTGACTGCGGGTGAGTGTTTGAAATGTTTCAGCCCTCTGTCCCTAATCTTTTTTTGTTGCTATAGTCGCCCTAAGTGGCCAGGGTATGCCCAGACATGGGTCCCTTAATCTAGCCTGCCTTATGAGCGGTGATACCCCGAAACTGATCCCAGGATGCTGGTTCCAGGGAGGACCTGGCCTGGCAGTTCGGACTGGACTGTTCCCATGGGGGAACAGGATCAAGACTGATTTGCATATGGATAGGTCCAACTGGGGTGGCATGCTGAGCAAAAAGAAAGACAGATTTAACCCATATCTGTGCCTGGGAGTGAGTGTTTTAAAAGTTTCACCATTCGTCCATCATCATTTTGTGTTGCTACTAGATACTGGGTATACCTGGCCAATGTTACTAATGCCTCGTATATGCTGCAGTATGCGTTTATGAACCTGCAACACAGTGCTTCCTACATATTGCAGATTGCAACTACATGTCAAAACATACACTGCAAACACAGTCTTGCAATCAACCAACACCCCTGATTTTCTGTGGCTTTTCATCAAATGGGTTAGATGTTCTGAGGTATTTTTCCCTATTGTTTATGGTTTACGCTTGGTGCACTTTTGAAATCCAATCTTTGGACTAAGCCAACTTTTCAGTTTAGTTACATCAGGGCTGCCCCTCACAGTTCATCTCTCATAGAGTGCGTCCTGTAATATGTAATCAGAGGAAATCTTGTAACACTTTTTCACCTATAATGGGATCAGACCTAATAATGTGCCAATGCTTGTAGAGCAAAGATTTTAATGTCTTATCATGATTACTGTACAGGGTGATCAATCTGATTCCCCCCTTCCCCTGTTTGTCTTCCTAGCAAAAGATAATCTCATCTCTTCCTTTCTTGTTTTCTACTTCTTGTGTCTGCTTTAGCAATTCCAATTTGTACCCTCTCTGCCTGAACCGTACTATCAGGTTATTCAGAAATGGGAAAGCTTCACTAATGAAGCAGCAATTTTGCTTTGCGCAAAGCATTTCACCATTTGGTGTGGATGCTTTCAAATGCTGGGGTGAAAACTTAAAGCATGCAATATTATATTTCCCACAGTCTCCTTCCTGCATAATTTGGTGTCAATCTTGTTGTCCTTCATGAATACCTTTAAGTCCAAGACGTTCATGTGATACTTACTTAAGTGAAGTGCAAACTTAAATTGTTCACATTGATTTCTTCAACAAATATTCTGCCACTCTCCTCCAAACCTCTCCATATCACAAATAAATCATCAATGACACGTGTCCATATGAGCACATGCTTTTCCCATGCCGTTTTTCAGTTAACATATATGACTGTGTGGGTGGGTCTGTGAGTGGGTGTATGTTTTTTTCTTAAAATTGGGGTCTGGATCCGTGGATTGGTCGCCGATTCACACTGGGGGCGACGCTAAGTGCCGTGGTGGATCCGCAGGTCCACATACACCCCCAAAACATTTTTTGGTCAATTACTTGCACATGAGGGGTCACTCACCAACTTCACCAACAGTACCACGGGGTCAAGATACCACTACCTTGACCTCCTATAACCTATTTAATCTTTATTCGCCCACTCCAGAACTATGTCCCGATTCACAAAATGGAGGCCACAACTTTTCTCTAAGGTTACGTCCAACTAATCAGCATACATCTCAATCAAATGCAGCAAAGAGAATGACATAAGGATATGATCCGAGCATATCACTTAGAAATGAAAAAGGTTCAGGCAACATATTACACCAGCAGAATTGAAGCCGCCACCAATTCCCCATAGGTCATTTTTAATGTTTTAAAAGATCTTATTCATCCTAAGGAGGAGCCAGAAATCTTAGATTCCCCACAGCAACATGTGGAGAATCTTGCAAGCTTTTTTCTAAGTAAAATCCAGGACATTTATGTCTCTTTTCCTGACTCCCTGATTAGTGACCAGGTGGTGGTCAACCTGGAGGTTAGGAGGGAAACTGAAGCTGTCTTAACAAATGTTACCCCTATTAATCTGGACATAGTGACTGGATTACTGGGTTCAACTAAATCAGGCTCCCCTCTCGATCCTGCCCCCCCTCAGATTCTTTGTCTGGGAACTCCAGTACTAGGTCCGGTAGTCACAAATCTTATTAATACCTCGCTAGCCTCTGGTACTGTACCCGATCCCTGGAAATGGGCTATTGTTAAGCCTCTTTTGAAAAAAACTAACCTGGACCCAAAGATACTGTCCAATTATAGACCGATTTCCTTGCTACCTATAATGTCCAAAATAACAGAAAAGTATATACATACTCAGTTATCTACTTTTCTGGAAGATAAAAAATGTCTGCATCCCACCCAGATGGGCTTTAGACCACAACATGGGACGGAAACCGCCCTGGTAGCAATTACAGAAGAAGCTAAAATGAGGATGGATAAAGGAATGGAAACTGCCATCATTCTTTTAGACTTAAGTGCAGCGTTCAATACTGTTGATTTGAACATTCTTAAAGATAGATTACAACGATGTGGCATTTTGGGATTAGCATTGGAGTGGATTATTTCGTTCCTCCATGGAAGATCTTTCCAGGTCCTTGACAGATCATGTACCTCTAGGTGTACTTTCAGTAGTTGTGGAGTTCCACAGGGCTCTGCTTTGAGCCCCTTACTTTTTAATGTTTATATGCAACCTTTAGCAGAAATTATCGAATCATATGGACTTAAGTTGGTGTCTTACACAGATGACACTCAACTAATTGTCTCCTTTTCTAATTGCTATCCGGACATGGATACAGCAGTGGGTCCGTGCTTAAAAGCAATTGCAACTTGGATGTCAGGAAGTAAACTAAAGCTCAATGATGACAAGACAGAAGTCATGTTCTTTGGATCACAAAAAGCCTCCTCCATCAATCCAAGCTCATTGATTGGAGATCTTAATCTCCCCCCCCCTAAATCTATTATTAAGAGTCTTGGAGTATGGTTAGATCCTCAACTCTCCATGTCACAACATGTCAATAAAATAGCTGGAACCTCCTTTGCTCTGCTTAGAACCTTGAGGAAGGTTATAACAATACTTCCTCTACTTGCTAGGAGACTAATGATTCAGGCACTGATAGGCTCTCGTCTCGACTACGGGAATGTTCTGTTTGTAGGAGCACCAAAATATGTCATCCAGAGGCTGCAGAGGGTGCAAAATGCAGCCGCACGTCTTCTTTTAAATACCCTTAAACATCACTCTATTCAGGCTGCAATTTCATCTCTACATTGGCTGCCAGTAGATAACAGAATTCAGTTTAAGACATTATGCCATTTTCATAGATCTATATTTAATCATGGCCCTGAAATGCTTAAAACCCTGGCATCGATATAGATTCCGACCAGACCACTCAGATCTTCTTCAGCGATGCTGGCCACAGGACCTAAAATAAAGAAAGTGAGATGGAGAGGAAGAACCTTAGCCTATCAAGGTGCCACTCTCTGGAATAACCTTCCTTTTAGTATTAGATCGACATCCCAAGAGACCTTGTATAGGAAGGCCTTAAAAACCTGGCTATTTAAAGTCTAGTCTCCATTTGATCGTAAGATGATGACACCTTGCCATTATGTACGTAAAGCGATACGAGGCCTTCGAGCAGTATTTAGGCGCTATATAAGCTGTTATACCATAACATAACATAACATAACATGAGTCAACTCTCAAAGTAAAATATTGTTAGTCCAAAGCAAGAGACAGATTACAGTGGATCTGCTCCCTAGAGTCACCACAAACCAGACTTGACTCACTTCCCCAAAGGAGCCCCTTTATAGCAAAATACACACTGAAAATCGATTATCAGCATAAGGTGATTGAATTTGTTACACAGATTGACAAATCAGACTACAGAATTAATTTCTAGGATTTTTAACGTAAAGTAATATTTAATTGCCATATGTTAATCCAACCCTGCTGCACACAGTCTTCAGCCATGCCCGCCAGTGGGTTGTCTGCAGGGCCTGCAGCCAACCCCACCACACACAGCCTTTGGCCATGCACCGTGGAGGGATGGCCCCAAGGCCAGGCTTGATCAACCCCTCCAATGGCAGCCAAGCCAACACCGACTTCGGCCATGTGCGGCAAAGGTTAGCCACAAAGCGTTGCCCTGGGGACCTCATCTCCCTGGACCTGGCACATTGTTTTGAGGTACAGGGGCATATGGACCCTTCCATGAGCCATTTGTGGCCTAATGAACCCCAACCCCACAGCCTGCCACATTATTTTGTGGGATGACACACGTGGCCCCTTTCCGGGCTAATTTTGACACGGCATCCAATCCCCTAGGGCCCGGTGCATTTTTTTTAGGGGAGGCGGGCATGTGGCCCCCCTCCTCAGGCCTTGGGGACTCCATCCCCTGGGTTCCAACACTATATTTTTGGAGGAGGGAGGCACACAGCTCCCCACTCCGGGCCAATTTTGGCCCTGGGATCCCATCCCCCAGGGCCCAGCCAACAAAGTGTGGGTGCCCAGGTTCCCGCACAGGGCACCCTTACTATATTGTTGGGGTTCGTGAGGGGAGTCACAAGACACCTGGATCCCAACCTAGCTCTCAGCATCCAGCGGAGCCGGTAATGCTCCTGCCAGCAGAGAGCAGCTGAAACAGGCAGCTCCCTTCAGGCAGGAGAAATCTTTAAATCTGGTTCCCTGCCCAAATCACTGCCAGCAGGGAAGTAGATCTGAAGTCCACTTTCAGTGGTTGGGAGCATTTTTCATGCCCCGGCCCGCTGGGTGTGGATATCGTGTTTGCTTCCGCTTGGTGTGAGATTTAAATTTCTCCCACCAAGCAAGATCAAACACAGGTGTTCCTGCAAACACCCGTGCTGGCAGGGAAACAGCTATGTCACGGAGGCGGGCACCCCAGGACATAGCAAATGAGCCAGCCCTGAGGGATGGGGTCCCCAGGACCATTAGTAACGCAGCCCCCTCCCCTTTGCAGATTCGGCTGAGCCCTGGTTGATGGTGTCCCCAGAGCTAAATTGCCGATCTGGCCCCCCTCTCCTTTGTATAATCTCCCAGGCCCCGGAGCTGAAATTGGCCCATGAAGGGGAGGCTGTGTGGCCCTCTCCCCCTTTTAATATTTGGCCAGGCCCCAGGGGCTAGGGTCCCTGGAGCTGAACTTGGCATGGGGAGGGGTGCCGCATAGCCTTGCTCCCCCATTGGAAATATAGCTGAGCCCCGGGGGATGGGGTGCCTGAGGCCGAAGTTGGCCCAGGGATGTGGGCCGTGTGCCCCCTCCCCCTTTATTGTGTGTCCGGCCTTGGGTGATGGGGTCCCCAGGGCCAAAATCAGCCTGCGTAGGGGGACCATCCATGCCCCCCCATTTTACACATATGTTTCCCCTCAGGAACTGGTCCACTGAGGTGGCTTAAAAAAGCAGGCACAAGAGGTTGTGGTTGCTTTTTTTTTTATTTTGCTGCGGATCCTCCATGAATTTGCAGTAACAGTTTAAAAAAAATGTTTTCGGCCCCTTTCTTTCCGCTTTTTTTTTTTTTTTAGGGCTCTGGACCAAGTCCTGAGTCCTAAGATGGCTGCCACCACTTCCTGGTTGAAGTGGTGGCAGCCAGCCAAATCTCAGTTTTACATCTGTAGGGATGCGCGTAGCCTTCACTTCCAGAGATACACAAAGTTTATGTTTCAATCATTAGTCTCAAACTGCTGAACAGATTTACACCAAAAAACAAAAAAAACACTATTTCTGGACCTAGATCTAGCTTTCTGCCAAATTTGGTGTAAATCTGTTCAGTGGTTTAGACTGTAGCTTAGTCTAAAGTTCCTATGGAAAAATTAATGGGGAAAATGTATTTTGGGAGTCACCCCTTTTTTCTCACCCCCCTCACTTACCAGTTCACCCCAAAACTTTCCATGCTTAAACTAAGCAAAAAAGAGAATATATATATTTTTATTGATCAATGATTAATTTAAAATAAATATAGTATTTTATTAATATATGGTTGGCATTTTACCTGAGACAATGTTCTTTCCCTTAATTTTAAATTCCTTTCTATTTGAGTTTATTTCTAATTTTTTAAAGGCCTGATTACGACTTTGGCGGTCTTCGGACCGCCATGGCGGCATCGACGGTCATCCCACTGCAGTGTTGGCCACAGTGTCCAACCATCGTATTCCGATGCATGTGGTTACATAAACGAAAGACTGACACGAACCCACCCACACCACCAGAAAATCTAGACTCCTTTGTTGGCGAGATAGGCCAATGCGTCTGCCGGAGGGCGGACCGCCACAGAAACCGCTGGACCAATTACAAGGTGGCATTCCACTTACGTGACTGTGGCAGTCCAACCACCACATCTGAGCTGGCAGAAAGGGAGGAATATAAGGCAGAAACGTACAGGAACTCAGCTTCACACATCTTGTGCGGCCATGGAGACAATCATAAACATACTTCCGCTGCTTGTTTTGCTAGATGATTCCCATAACCGACTCAACATATCCCAGTCATTCTTGGTTGTTAACACCGCTAAGGAATCGAACTACGTCCGGGGATGTCCACTTCAATAAGGCCCATGGAAGAACACAGTGGCTAGTTGAGTGGGCTTTGGGCTCCTAAAGGCCAGATTTCGCTGTCTGAACAAGACTCGGGGAGCCCTTCTCCCCTCACCCGGAAAGGTCTGTCAAATCACTGTGGCCTATTGCATGCTCCATAACATCGCCATGCGAAAGAACATACCTTACATTGCAGACTATCAGGCCACTCACCTGGAGAACTTGTCTGCAGAGACAATATTGGAGCCCTACTGTCTCCCACCACAATGCCTGACTGGGGAATGACAACCTCAAATAAGGCGCTGTCCTAGGAGGGAAGGGGGTTCGGGATAAAAGAAACAAAGACTTGTGGCCTCTGAGAGGTGTCCAGCTTGCTATCCTGCTTGGGAATGCCCCAAGTGACTTCCTCTTTTACAGTATGCAGGAGAGTCAACTAAAGGGAAGGAACACACACACTATATTAGCATTGGCATGCATTAACATAGTTAGTTCAAATAACATTTGCGCAATGGAAGCACATACACTCAGAGATGCTTATAACAACACAGAAAATTTGCACTCCTTTAGTTCTTGCAGGATAGAAAGTACCACCTCTTTCGTGAGCTTTGGGTAACAGTTCACAGTTTTTTCCCTGGCAGCATATTACATCATATACTCTTGTGACTGTTCTTCCTTTTCTTAATTTTGAATTCTCATTTTCTCTTTAAAAGTTCACAAATAGTCCCTTGTACTTCCAGCAGATAGCGTGGGACTCTTATGCCAAGATTATTCACAAGTCTTGAAGTTTTTATGTTTGTAGACTGACCAACAGCCCGGTTCATGAACATCTGCAGCCGCGAAGAGGATTCCCCACCGTCGCTCACGGTAGTCTTTTCTGTACTACGGGGCTCTGAGAAGGCTCAGAGAAGTCTGATGAGCTGCTCAGAGATGACTGTGGGGGTGCAGATATCACCGGATCAGGCTAGGAAGCTTGGACCAGGGAGAAGAGGGTGCGATGATTCAGGAGTTGTGATAGGGAGGATAAGGGTTCTTTTTCAGGAAATAAAGCCAAGCACCCAACTGGGGTTTTGAATGAGTATTTATAGGTAGATAGTATTTTCTAGAAGGGTAGGTGAATCACTCTGGAAAGTCCCTGACTGCAAAGTTCCCATATTGGTGGCACATGAATCACTCTGAAAAGTCCCTGACTGGAAAGTCCCTGCATTTAAAGTCTCTGCCTGTAGGCACATGGATAATTATGAAGCATGTGAATAATTACAATAACAGAAAAAAGGTCATCATTAAAGCAAGACTTGTACAAACATGTGGAACAAAAACACGAGGCCTTTTAGTCAAACTTAGGGATAGTTACAAGCACATGAAACATTGCAAACATGAAGATAATTTAAAGGTTTGGTATAGGCATCGGTGATCCCAAATTTGGCGCAAGTACTTAACCTAAGGTGTGTGAGGTTGAGGAGTGGCTACATGATTTATAAAGCAATGAGTTGCAGAACATAACGTACAAGCTTCAGCAGGGTAATTAGTGATCGTAACATCCCATGGGGATTTCTTGCATGGAAGATTCGCACCAATCAAGGGGCATGAATATTCCCAGCAGGTACCCATGATCGATCATCTGGGCCATAGCCTTTCCAATCAATTAAATAGAACAAACGACCATTTATTGTCTTTGAGTCCATGATCCTCTGCACTTTGAATCCTAGGTGACCATCGATCTTAATTGGGGGAAGAGGTGGTAAGAGTCAGGTTTGGGCATTGTAGGGTCAGAGCAGAGAGACATGAAAAATTGGGTGACATGTCATGTCATCTGGTAAATTCAACTTGACAGAGACTGGGTTTATTATTTGTGTAATTGTAGAGGGTCCTAAATACCGTGGCTGCAATTTGCTTGGTCCCTGAATTCGTAGGTGATTAGTGGGCAACCATACCTGATCACCCACTTTGTAACCTGGTTACTGTATGCGGTGTTTGTTAGTGTGTCTGTGTGTCTGTTTGTTGAAGTGGTAGGTGCACGGTTTATTGGTTTTCAGACGATTGATTCAAAAATATTTGTAACAAAGGAACAGAAAATTTTATTTTGGGCACATTTTATGGCAACATATGTGGATTAATGCCCGTCATGCAGAAAAAAAGAGACACCTTAGTAATGGAGTGTTCGGCTTTACTGTATGCAAACTCCATAAAAGAGGAAACATTTTTCCATTCTGATGAATAAGAGGTTAACAGACATCATAGGATTTGTTACAGTCCTTGATTTACTTGTTCCGTCTGATCATCTGTTTGTGGATGGTAAGCAGACAAGAGTAGAGCTTCAATATCCAAGGATTTACACAGGTTTTGCCAAAACATTGATACAAATGGGGTCTCTATCTGATATAACGATGGAAGGGAGGCCATGTAACCATTAAATGTGATGGGCGAATAGGACTGCAAGTGTTTTGGCAGTAGGGATACTTATTAATGGTATTAAATGTGCCATTTTAGAGGATAAATCTACCACAACCCGCATGGTAGTATAACCATTAGAATTTGGGAAATCAGTTACAAAGTCCATACACATGGTATGCCAGGGGTATAGATGCACTGGCAAGGGGTGCAAAATAACCCACCACTGGAATATGGACTGCCTTGTTCTGGGCGCTTACCATACTGGCTGGCATGTAACTGTGCACACCCTTAGAAAGATTGGGCCACCAAAACCATCTTTTACAATTAGCAATAGTTTTTTGAATTCCCAGATGCCCAGCAAGTGGCTTATTGTGGCACCAATTTTATACCTCATGTTATACCTCATGTCTAAATTGTTACAGTGATAGGGGAGCCCAACTTTCATCAGGGTATCTTCCTCTTTTAACTATTCATCTGATGCGCACCTTGTTTAACCTTATCCAAATATTGTTGTATAGTTCAAGTACCTATCACCTGTTCCGCACCTGGTATGTTTTGTGGTGGGGTGCACTCAGGTGGATCATGATCCCAATGTGATAACATGTCTTCCTTGGTCTGTTGTGTTGCTGGACAGTATGTAATTACAAAATTGTATTCACTAAATTACAAGAGCCATCTAATCTGTCTGGGTGTCAAGGCTTTTAGGGATCGAAAGAATTGTAAATTTGTATGGTAAGTGTAAACTATGATGGTATTTACTGTACCCAGTAAATAGTGACGTCACTCTTGCAAACATAGTTTTATGGCAAGCAGTTCCCTTTTTGTTATTGTATAATTTTGCTCAGCAGGTAGCAGTTTTTTGGAGAAATATGCAACAGGATGTGGTGTCGTCTCATTGGGAGAGGAATGCCTCCCACTGCCACCTGCCAGGTGTCAGCCTCTATAAAGTACGGTACTGTTGGATCCGGGTGTCGTAGAATTGGAGCCAAGGTGAACCTGTCCTTTAACAATCAAAATGCATCATTGCTTTCTTTAGACCACATGAAAGGCACCTTTTTACTAAACAGTTTGGTGATGGGGCTAACAATGTCTGAGAAATGAGTGATAAATCTCCTATAAAAGTTAGCGTACCACAAGACGTTTTGTACTTCTTTCATTGAGGTAGGTGCTGGCCATTCTAAGATCACCTGAACTTTCCTTTGGTCCTTAGTGAATCCATCCGGAATTCCAGTGACCGAGGTGCTCATTACGATTTAGGTGGTCTAAGCAGAAAACCGTGGTCTGTGATTGGGCCAAAAGACTGCCAGTGTCGGCGGTCGTTACGAGTCACAAACTGGAGGCTGGCCAAACTCAGCTGAAAATCCGATATCGTCGGCCTGACCGAGAACGGGAGAGAGGGGGTAGCACTGCCAGCACCGCCAGGCTGACAAAATCCCACCCTCCAAATTACGACCCACAAATCAGCACTGCGCTCTTTGCACGGCGGTAATCCATTGGAGGTCCGAAATGCCGCAGTCAAAAAATCAACTCCACCAAAACACACCACCACATTGGACAGTACGAATACCCAACACCTGACACACATACACACACCACACACACCTGCTTACTGCACTATAAAACACACTCCCACACATACCTACAACCCCTTGCATTGTGAATTTATTACAGAGAAAAGGAAGAACGCACAAATAGAATACACTGCACGTAGATACCATAGGCACCACCACACCTAACACGCAGAACACACTACACAACAGCACCCCTTTACACAACAAAATTGTTGCAACTGCACACAACCACCACATACCACAAACTCACCGAACCATACAACCCCACCACACCAAACAGCACACTCTGCACCCCTGCACACTACACAACCCACAACAAATCCACCATGTGACTACAGAAACACCCATAATTCACAGACGAGGAGACGAGGGTCATGGTAGACGAAATCGGTAGAGTGGGACCACAACTGCTTGGAGCACAGGTCCAGCATACATCCATAGCCAGGAGAACTGAGTTATGGCAGAGGATCGTCGACAGGGAGAACTCAGTGGGAAATCATCCATGCACAAGGTTTCCTACTGAGGAAGAGGTGGAACGACCTACGGGGGAAGGCCCGGTCCATGGCAGCAAGACACCAGATAGCCATCAACAAGACTCCCAGTGGACCCTCACCTCCTCCCTCAGTGTTACCATTGTGGAAGGAGAAGGTCTTGGCCATCCTTCATCCAGAGGACCCGACTGGAATACCAGGAAGACTGGACTCTGGTAATTCAATAACACTCCCTGGCTACCATGTACTCCTGCACAGCATGCACCCCCACCACCCTTACACCCCCTCACAGCACCCTTACCTGCACCAATCCAGCCTGAAGCCAATACCCTCCCTTGCATGCCACACCTCCCAACTACCACTAATCCCACACAGGCCCACCAAGTGCACAGATATCCCCCACCTTAGTAAGTACTACAACTACCAACAAGGCAACACTTGCCAACCTTTCATAACTGCTTATTCCACTCCACATTAGGACACATGCACGTATAACACTGTCATCCCTTTCACCTACAGGATACTTGGACTGCTTAATAGTACATGGCAATGACTGCATTGATGACCACACCCTTCTATACTGCAAGCACACAACAGCACAATCCATCAGCCCTTAAACATTGCCAGTGGTTAAGCAGCTGTCATTGCCATCACTGGAAAGCAAGTCAAGGCTATGGTTGCAAACAACCATGTGAACAACAGGTTCATCAAAGTAACACACCTCTTCCCCATCCACAGGTATCCCTACTACTTCCACCCAGCAGAGGATGCCAAAGACAGACAGTCTGGAAGTAGGCCCAATTGAGGACTAAAACTCTGGATGTCTGGAAGGGGACGCCTCACCTGGCCCATCCGGGATGATCGGTCAGTCCACCACCACTAGCCTCACCCTGCCCACATCTAAAACCCCCACCTCTGTGGCTACCACAGCACAGGAAACCCCTCCTCCCCAAACCTGTGTCTCAAGGACAGATCAATCTATAGTGTGCCCCAAGGTACGGAGACCTGAGGTGTCAATGGGAGTGGACACACTTTGCCAGGGTCACAGGCACAGGGGGCAAGGGGCAGTGAGAGGGCAACTGTGGGTCAAGGGATGAGGTACCAACAGGACACGACTGGCCAGGAGGCCATCTCCAGAGTCCTGGGTGCATACCAGAAATCCCAGGACAGGAAGGGTCAAATACAGATAACCTTGCAGGAGAACCAGAGGTTGCAAGGGGAACACCACCAGGAGGCCATGCAGCAGTGGCAGACACACCATGCCACCATGGCCTCCATTTGTGGGGTGCTCACTGAAATCACCAGCATTCTGCGTGCATCCTCCATTCATCAGCAGACCCCTACCAAGCATGCAACACCTGTGCCATCCACATCTGCCACAGCCACTGCAATGGAGGCACAGACAGAGGACCCACAGACTATGAGCACCCATGCCCCTGCAGCTGAGGATCCCCATGAAAACAATGTTGTCCATCCAGGCATCCTGCAAGACCCAATCTCAAGACCAAAAACACTGCTAGGAAGTGATCTCTCTAGTGAATGTTCTAGCTTGCGTGCCACTGAGACACCCAGTTGGCTGCCCACTGCCAAAACTCCATTCCCCCTCGGCCCTTGGAGACTGGACCTGTGAAAACAACTGTCGGGCCGTCTACTCTGATACTTTCAATCCCATTGACCCCACTCCTCAGCAAATGCACTTTGAATCACAATAAACATATTGCAGCACTGTAATGGCTTACATGTTATCGTTGTCACCAGCACCATTTAATGTGAAAGAGAGAAATTGAAATGCAAATGTATGTGTCAATTAACTTGACAGACAGGCAAATGTGGCAGGAATGTCCAGTAGAATGGTCATGACATCCTTCCTGTACTGTAATCCTAAGCCAAGGGTGCCAACAGTTTGGTCAGAAAGCAGAGTTTGACCACACATCTGACCTGAAGATAGGGTAATGCTTCAATGATGTCTCCCATGTTGCACATCCAATACACATACAGGACACCATGTAATCCTCATGAATCATATTGCAGTAGGGAGGTCACCACATATCAGCAAGGTAGGCCTGCATGTCACACACATGCAGAGTAAAAGAACCATTCCTCATGGCTAACATCACCAACAGAAACCCTATCTTGCAATGTCTAAAACAGGTAGTTACCTGACATCAGGTTTGGGAACAGTGTGGTTGGGTAGCTGGACTGTCATGTGACAGGTTTATGGCAGGCCATGCACATCCAATCTGCAGTCTTGAAACCATGCAACATGGGGAAACTTATGCTGAAGTCATGCCATGCCAACAGCAAGTACCACATGCCTTTGGGAGAATAGCAGTTACACCTCCCCTGATGGTAACCCAGCATCCTATCAAAATGCATTACACAGAGGGATGGATGTAGTAGACTCACATCTCCTGATGCAAAACACGAGGGACAATGGCGCTAGGCAGGCAGGGTTAGAGGTCCAGTAAACTTCAGAGCACACATACCTGGCATTCATTGGAAGAATTGCCATGTCAACTCAGTCCTAGAGTCTAACTGCCACCTCCTCATCATCCAACAGTGGAATGTGTCTTTTCAGGGCGAGATTGTGTAGCATGCAACCTGCTACAATCATTTGGCAGACTTTCTCTGGTCTGTACTGTAGGGCACCGCCGGACACATGTAGGCATCTGAATCTTGCTTTCCGTAGCCCAAATGTCCTCTCAATTACTCGCCTCGTTCGGCAGTGAGCCTCATTGTAACTGTCCTCCCTATCAGTTGTAGGGTGCCTCACTAGTGTCAGGAGCCAGGGCAGGTTGGGGTAGCTTGAGTCACCTGTGTGCACAAAGGTACGAATCATTAGGGAACCATGTGAGGCACAGTGCTGACTGTGAAGTGAAGTAGCATAGAGGTTAGACATAGACAGTGACACACTTACCATGAGCCAGGCCCTCTCTCTCTGTAGTCGCGACATCATTTGTGGGACACTGCTGTTCCTCAAGATGTGAGAATCATGTACAGATCCAGGAGACTTTGCTGTCACATGGGACATGTATTGGTCGGCAAGACACACCACCTGCAAATTGATCGAATAGTGATTCTTCCTGTTCCTTTAGACTTGCCCATTGGCCCTGGGAGGAACTAAAGCGATGTGGATGCTATCAGTGGCCCCTATGACATGTGGAACGTGTGCTATGTCATAAAAAGCAGACTTCACAGTGTACAGATCAGCACGTTGTGGGAACCTGATGTAGCTGTTCAAGTGCTTGAGTAAGGCATCCAGTATATCCTGTATCACACAATTGAACATCAGCTTTGACATTCCTGCAACCCTTCCACTGTCACCTGAAAATATCTTGAGGCGAGGCACTGCAGTGCAGACAACACCTGTACTGTTGGTGGTTTGGCATGTGAAGTACATATGGCTAGAAAGAGATCCGGCTCCAACCGGGTACACAGTTCCCTGATGGTCTGACGGTTCAGACAATAAGTCAGTATTATCTGTCTTCCTTCCATGGTAGGACGATTGACTAGGGTCCGGGAGACGGGTGCATTTCTCAATCTCCCCATTGGAAGGTATCTAGGCATAGGACAGAACCCATTTAAGGACATATGTTTCACTGTCATTGCTAAAGTACTCCATAGAAGTGGTGACCAGGACAAGTCATGTAAGGTATTTGAAACAGGAAAACAGTTATACACAAACTACACAACTGCAATATCCTGGCTGTCAATTCCATTGATCCTGTTGTCACAAGGGGTCTGTACAGAGATGAATGTCAGACATAGTAAACTCATCCCTAAGTTGGATACAGTTAGCAAACATCCACACATTGAAAAGATAATACATCAGACAGATTGGCAGGTGACACTCACTTCACTGGTGTGTTCACATGAGTTGACATCTTACATCAAGCAACTAGTGTTTAACTTGATGCTATGTCTCAGTAGGATGACAGAGAAATCTTTAGAATATGTGAAATGGCAGCCAGAAGTGACCTCATTCTGCCAGCGTTAGTCGTCATGGAGGTAGGTGGTCATAACCGCCGTGCAACTCCCCATTGGTTAACATTGAGGTCTATGGGAAACTGGGGCCAGTGATGATCACCGCCGGCGGTGATGGTCATGACCGTGGCGGCTGTGACTGCCATTTTCTATAACCCACTTTACTTGAGTCCTGACACTTGAGCAAGCAAGACCTCCACTGCGTTCGTCTGCTGTGTTCTGCATCTGGAAGCCACAATGGCACGTCCTGCACGAGATAGGGCCCCTGCCTTCACCATAGAGGAACTGGAGAAACTATCGGAAGGGGTCCTACCACTGTATGGACAGCTGTATGGGCCTCCAGATAAAAGGGTCAGTACAATGTTGTATACTTATCAGCTAGGGAGTTGTTTGACGGTGATAGTGCGTGAATATAGAAATGGCATGAGTGACTGCTGGGGTTGTGTTCTTTGAATGATAATGGTGTATTGTGGACTCTGTATGAGCATGTGCTGTGCATGCTCTGTGTAGGCCACTGCTGTAGGTGTGCTGTAACTCTACCTGAATTTCTCCTTTTGTCTGTGTCTCCCATTCAGGACAGTGCCCATCAGAAGAAGGGCTTATGGAGAGCCATCACCAAGCAGGACCCTCGGCATCCATAGCCAGCAGAGCACCCACTGCAGAAAGTGGTGGGTGGACCTGAGACGCTGGGCCCAGAAGATTGCAGAGGCCCAGCTGGGGACGTCCTACCAACAAGGAAGGGGTGCCCATTGGACCCTGACCCCTATTGGCCCTCATATTGGGGGTGGCCTACCCGGAGTTAGATGGGCGCTTGAGGGCAGCACAGCAGCCACAAGGGGATAAGTACTGACTGTTTCAGATCAGTTGTATGGGCTTCTACTGTGTCAGCTAGATTACGTAGGTACTAATGAGGTGTGTGTACATTTGATAAGATCATAGTCCTGGCTGTTACTTATTCTGTTTAGAAGTGGTGTGAGTTAGCTTTTAAACACCATGCTTGCAGTAATATGTTGGTGCTATACCTCCTTGTCCAGTAACGGTTAGATACACTCATTTATTGAGTGATTACCAAACCTTATTTCCCTATCCCTCAGGCTACTTTTTGATAGCCAATGTCATGTAGTCAGGGCTGATATTGGGTAATAAGTCCTATGAGCAGGGAACTACTGTGCAATGATTGCATTCTCAATGGACTTCTGTACATCATGAGTCCTTCACCAACCTGTCCAATAATTTGTGTGCAAGGAACCTATCCAGGAAGTATGAGAAACAATGTGTTTTTAGCATTGTAGAATGACTGATGACAGACTGCAGCATGTCCAAACTAGTCATTTTGTTGAAATTAGGAAGTAACAGCTTGCATACTGGGTTTCGTTTTCATGACCAATGTCTGAGGACAATGTTTCATAGCCATTCCTTGCCACATCAGACGAGAAGTAGATTACTTGTTGGTATGTGTACTAGATGGGAAGGTATTGACCCTTTCCTCCCTTTCTTTCTCACTCACCCTCTCTCCCTGTTCTCTTCTATCCTTGTGTGCATCAGCATCATCAGGTGAAGGAGAAGGGGCACTGGTGAGTCGGAAAGCTGCAGCCCACGGGACCCAGGAGGCAGAGTCCATCGACACCGAAGGGACCAGTGGAACGGAGGGCGAGGGGAGCACCATGGGGGTGACCGGTACAGCAACATCATCTTCGGGTTCCTCCTCCGATGTAAGCTCTCTGGTGGTGGCGGACCCATCTGGGACCATCCCAGCACAATCCTTGCCACCACGCCCCTTACCAGCACCGCCCTCCCTGTAGCTTCCAACCCAGTTGTCCGTGCCCGCTCACCAGGAGAGTGGACGTCTCCTTCGCAGCAGGCACCTCTGCCCCTGTCCCCATCAGCCCTGCTGCCCTCAATAAGGAGGCTATTGACCTCCTGAGGTCCATCTCTGTGGGGCAGTCAACATATCATGTATGTCCAGATGCAACAAAGTAATACCTACTTGGAAGGCATTCACGATGCCTTGGCTGGCCTGCAGAGGATCGTTTCAGGCTCTGGCCTCCTCTTTGACAGCAGTCAGTGTCCCTCCATCTTCCGTCCCCCCTCCAGCTACATGTGCCCAGTCCACCATCCCTCTCCCCTCACCCATCCAGAGCACACATACAGACCAGCGTTCACCCACTCCAACAGACAAGGTGCGCAAAGACAAACACAGGCACAACACAAGCATGCACACAGTCAACACACATCTGCAGACACGACAACAGCCACTACCTGCACTGTCTCACCCACCACCCCCTCCATCACAGTGACATCACCACTCACACCTGTCATCACTACACCAACACTCCCTGATCCTGTCAAACCCACATACACCACAAGAGCAGACCCGCAGACATCCACCCCACCCACCACTACCACACTCACCACGACAACCATCACGACCACATGCAGCACATCAACCTTACTTGCAGCTACCACCCCAACATACACTCACACATCTTGCATAAAATCTCTCTGCATCTCTTCCCCCTCCCAAAAAACATAAACGCTCTCACTCACCCACCCAACATACATCCACAGCACACAAGCACACATTGCACACACCTGAAACCACTCCTTCTACCTCCACTCCTGAACCCATGACCGCCCTGTGTACCTAAAAAAGATTTCCTTGCCAGTCTTGACCTGTTCCCTGCTCCTGTCCCACCCTGTGATGCCCCTAAGCGCCATGTCTCCCTGTCTCCCTGCCTCAACCCAATCCTCCCATGCCCCTCCCCCTGCTAAGAAATCATCCCCTTCAACGCCAAAGATCCCTGCTTCGACCCCAAAATCCAAACCCCCTCCCCCACAATCAAAATCAAAACCTAACCCGCCTTCCAAACCTAAACCCAAGGGCCCCCCCTTCCAAGCCCAAGACCCTATCACTGTCCCCCGCCACCCCTGAGGTGCCTGCTTGCCACATTGATGCCCCTGCCATGTGGAGGCCAATTTGGAGTCAGGAATCAAGTTGGGGCATGCAACCTTTCCCAATGTGCCTGGTGCACATCAGACATTTGGACTGGCCAGTAGACCTCATCTGTATAAAGTTGTATCTGTTTTTTTATTAATTGTAATACATCTGCCCACAAAGCTGTGGATGTCAAGATTGAGAAACTGTCTTAGTTTCCTTCTACATGGTTGTGTTATGGCTGCGTACTTTGATGTGTGTGTTGTATGTGTATGGGATGCATCTATGTTGCTGCATGCGCTGGGTTGATGACTAGTGCCATGCGCTTGTTGTGATATCTTGTTACGGTTGTGTGTAGCATTGTGTGGTAGTGGTGTGTGCGTCCATGTGTATAGTGATGCATCTGTGATGTCCTTTGGATGTTGGTTGGACGTGGCGTGTCAACTGAGGCCTTGTTTGGATGTTTGTACTATTTCTGTGATTGTGTGTTGTTGCTACATATTGCTGGCAGTATGTGTTGCCAGGTGAAGTTGTTCGATTTCTTTTTATGCGTTTCTGTGTTGGTGATGTTGTTGTTGTGTGATTGTGAGGTGTTGTGTACGGCTGTGTTTGACAGTGGCAGTGGTGTGTGTGTGGTGTGCTGTGTGACTGACACGTGTCTGTTGGCCGTAGTGTGTGTAGTTTACGGATGCGTTTGTGTAGTTGGTGTGTGCATCTGTGTCTGTAGCTGTGTGTGTTGATACGGGCGTTTATGTGTGTCTGTGGCTGTCTGTGCCGGATGTGTGTTGTGTGTGGGTGTATAATATTGCACTTCCCTCCAGTGTGCTAGGTGGGGGTACTTACGGTTGGCATCTTCATAGTCATCGCTGGTCCTGGTGTTGTATGGCGAGATACAGCAGTGGGAAGCAGTGGGAAGACTTCCAGTTTTGGTTCAATGGTGGCCGCTTCTGTGTACCTTGAGGTGAGTGTCTCCTTTTATGCTACCAGTTTCCGCCAGGTTTTAGATGTCTGTCGCACCACCCCTGAAATCCTGACGGTCTGCTGACTCGCAATATGGTGGGTAATGTATTGATCCCCGCCGACCTGGAGATGGCTACCGCCGTCTGCGGCAGTCTGCCCACAATGGAGGTACTGGCAGTGACCTAGCTGTGTTGCGGTTGGATCACCGCTGTGGTCGTAATATGGCGGCCTGGTGGCTGTGCGGCCGCCATCACTGGCGCGGCAATCCAGTGACCGCCAAATTCATAATGAGGGCATGAGTGTGATGTGCAGTTTTCTAAGTTTGCAAATAAATTCTGGTCGCACATGGGTAACATGCTCTGTCATGTTTTGAGAGTAAATTACGATGTCATCGATATATACTATGACAAAGACAGCAAGAAAGACACACAAAACTTCATTTACAAAAACACCAATGCTGTGGGGGCATTAAAAAGACCAAAGGGCATGACGGTATATTCCAATAGTCCGAACTTAGGGAATAATTTAAGAGCCCCTAGCGCCCCCTTGTTCTACATTAGCGTAATGTTATTTTGCTAATGTGGTCCAACGAGATCAAAAATGCCGCTCCAAATGTACACAGTCGCGCAATGCATGCATTGCATAACCCTTTGCTCCACATTATGCCTGCAGCAGGTATAATGTATGCAAAGGGGGCATTTCCCCGTTAGGGGGGGCTGAAAAAATGGCGCACACAAATCTAAGAGATTGCATTGAGTCATTTTTTTCGGCACTTTTATCGCCTGCTCAGAGCAGAAGTTAAGAGGAGGCACACCGTTGTATACAATTGGCTTCAATGAGCTTTGCAGGATTAGCTTCAAATTTATTTTATGCTAATCCTGCAAAGCTCAGAACTAGTGCCAAAAATGTTATTGATAATTCCATAACTACCACCCCTCTGTTTTTTACCTTAGGTGGCGTTAGGGGTGTGCTAAGTGGTGCTGCACCCTGTGCAGCACCACTTTTCTTAAATCTGGCCCTTAGTTCAGAAAGTCAGCGGCGGTTCAACTGGCTTTCATCGTAACTCGGCGGCATGAACATTGCCAGCACTATAGTCTTCTTGGGACCACCACCGTGGCAACTGCCAAACTTGGAATCGGACCCCAAGTTTTTAGCATCTTGGCAGTGTAAAAAAACAGCAATGCACATAGCATCACATCAGAAAAAATAATACAACGACATGCATGTTGTCATTGTGGTGCACAAATGTAATCAGAGCACCTGGTGGTCATATTCTATGGGGGAGTGACTCTTTTGGCTTGCATCCTCCAAATGGGTCTTTGAAACTTAATTTACTCTAAATTTAATGTGTCTTCATATTGTCTTTTCAATAGTTTTTATTGTGTTATTATACTTTGAAATTCATTGTTATTTCTAATTTAGATATTTTTATTAAAATTTTGTAGCATTTATTTCTTTTTATTACATATTATTTTAGCATACGTTCCTGACATTTAAAATGTAAACATGTGGGTTATCTTTTGATCTGAAGAAATTGGGTGGGATGATTCGAATTGTTATTTATTTGCTTTCTCTTTGTGATCTAAAAACATTACTGTGCTTTATTCAAATTCTCTTTTTATTTAAATTGTATATTTTTTAATATTTGAACATATGTCACCATGTAAGACAATTGGCTTTTTACAACAAAAAGAGGCCTGGTTTAGAGTTTCGCAAATGGATTACTCTGCCACATACAAGATGGAAATCCAGTCTGCCTCATTATATTATCATATATTATTGTATGGTACTTCTAATAGGGAAGGTGGAATATGCATCAGGTTTGTGACTAACCAATCCACAAGACTCTAAACCAGGCCACAATTTTTTTTATAAATACCTCTATGATTTATTTAAACATATCAACAATATTTATTAACATTTAACCATCAACCTAATATATTGAACTTCATTTTCCACAAACTTCTCATGTTATGGCTACAATGGTGTTGACAGGCACTGGAGATGGTCATTTAGGGCCATATTATGAGTATATGGGTCCAAGGACCGCCAGACTTGTGGTGGCGGTTGGACTGCTGCACTCCACGCAGTCCTCCTGCCACATTATGGCCCCGGCGCTGAGACCACCAGGAGACTGCAGTCACAACCATGAACATAGTTCCCGACGGTCTGACAGCGGTCAAACTCGTGCTCAGCCAGTGCTGCAGTGCTGATCAGGACTCCTGTTTCCGCCAGCCTTCCGGAAAGGCTGGCAGAAACCCAGGGCAGGGTCCCCCCCCTGCCTAGCACCCTCAGAATGCACAATGTTTGCTACGTCAGACAATGTGTATTCCAAGGGCCTCTGTGTAATGGCATTGAGCCGAGGCCAATGCCGCCGCACAGTTTCCACTGGGCTGACCGGCAGAAGCCTCAGTTTTCTGAGGTTTCCGCCCCTCAGCCCAGTGAAAACCTTGTAATTGGGAAGGAAGAGAGACCCCAACTCTGCAGCCCTCTCCTCTCCACAGTGCTTTAGGGCCTCATAATGAGGCCCTTGGTCATCCTGAGTCAATAAGAGCAAGTCTGATATGGTGATATATTATTGGTTCTCCATGAGTTATTTGGTTGCTAGTGTGATGCTCATCAAGGAGAGCCATTGTGGAGTCCAGCAAATCATGGAGTAAGGCATTTCTCCCAATCTGTGGTGGATCACTGACAGAATATCAAAACCAACAATATCGTGTTACACAAATATCATGTCAAAAATATTGTTTATAAAAATATCCCTCTAAAGGCAGGCACAAAACTTTGGGGAAAAAATCATTTCACACTAATATTATTAAAAAACATCCCAAAATATTGTATGTATATATATATATATATATATATATATATATATATTCTCACTTACAGTAAGGAAAGTAAGGGTATAGAAACAATATTTAGAAAACACTGGAAAATATTGAGAAATGATCAAGATCTGGCAAAGACAATAGGTTTTAAACCACAAATATCATATAGAAAGTCACGCTCCTTAAGAGACATATTGGTGGATAGCCATTATGCATCACCGATAACAAAAAATTGGTTGAAGACTGAGGAACTGGGCTTCTATAAATGTAATAAATGTAAAGTGTGTCAGATTGCAAGGAATACATAAAACATATATGGACTATAGAGGAAAGGTTATACATATCTCACAGAGAATCACTTGTGATAGCCAACATGTGGTGTACATGCTTGAATGTGAATGTGGACCAAGATATATTGGGAGCACAATATGTCCACTCAAGAAAAGGATCTTAGAGCACACTAGAGCCATTACAAATCAAGATATGAGCTATACAATGGCAAAACACTTTGCAAGATCACATACCAATGATTGGAGAACACTAAGGTTTGTGGGAATAGCACAGATGAAAAAGAGTGAAAGAGGGGGTGATAGAATTCGAAAGCTCTGACAAATGGAGAATAAATACATTATTCAGCTCCGTACAAAAATGACATATGGGTTGAATGTGGACGAGGAATTACATGTTCACTTAGGATTTGGAATCTGACATATGATAAGGTAGACTGTAATGATAGCAATGTTTTTATGATGGGGCTGACTTTGAAGTGATATTTATTATGTAGTGCTAAAGTCAAATAATGGAAGTTACGGTTTTGGAGAAAGGGTTTATTGTACTCGTGGTGGAATGGATAAAATAAGAGAAATTTGAAAAATGATAATCAATCGAATGAAAAGAAAGTTTTTGAAAATTAATGAGTATATAAGTCAATAAGTAGTAGATTAAAGATGTATGACTTTAGATGATTTAAAAAATGTATGACTTTAGTTTAAATATGGACGTAGAGCTACTTATAAAGTAGCCCATGTCTAACTGAGTAAATAATAAATAAGTAATACCTTCACATGTCTAGCAGAATTAGTGAAAAAACAATAGAAAACAAAGTAGTGAGGAATCATGAGTTAGAAAGGATTGGAAGAATATTGAAAAACAGAAGAAATTAGAATTATGGCGGTCATTCTGACCGCCGCCCGCCCGCCACGCGGTTGCCGCCATATGGCCGCTCCGCGGTCAAAAGACCGCGGCGGCCATTCTGGCTTTCCCGCTGGGCCGGCGGGCGACCGCCAAAAGAGCGCCCGCCGGCCCAGCAAGCGGGAAAGGCCCTGCAACAAGGAAGCCGGCTCCGAATGGAGCCGGCGGAGTTGCAGGGGTGCGACGGGTGCAGTTGCACCCGTCGCGGTTTTCACTGTCTGCTAAGCAGACAGTGAAAATCTATATGGGGCCCTGATAGGGGGCCCCTGCACTGCCCATGCCAGTGGCATGGGCAGTGCAGGGGCCCCCAGGGGCCCCACGACACCCGTTCCCGCCATCATGTTCCTGGCGGTAAAAACATGCAGGGGAAATCCGGCGGGAAACCGCCGGATCCCCTTTTCTGACCGCGGCTTTACCGCCGCGGTCAGAATGGGCTGGGAAGCACCGCCAGCCTGTTGGCGGTGCTTCCGTGGTCCCCGGCCCTGGCGGTCTTGGACCGCCAGGGTCGGAATGACCCCCTATGTGTTTTAAAATGGGGCTTTGAATTTTAATTGTAATTGTAATGTGTGTGAACTACGATATCCAGAATGCATTGTGGATGATGAAGGGGTATTGAGTATAAAAAGAAAAAGTAAAAAGGGACTCACTTACTGTGAACAAGACTCCTTGGGGAGTTGAAACGCATTGGTGGTTGTTACTGAATAAAGTATACGGTACTGGTACCTCGTGGAGTGCAGTGAAAATTCTTGGTATTATACAAATTTCGAGATTGGTCTTCTCTGTCACTGGGCACCGGCAGTGGAGTGCACCGCCCAGCAACTTTTCAACCACTTTGTTCTACTATATATATATATATATATATATATATCTTGAAGTAGGTAATCCTAAATATTTTAATATTTTAATATATAACATTAATATAATGGTAATTGCATCTCACTAATATTTAATACTCCAGTCTGTGCAACAGTAGGGCGAGTGTTGAAATTCAGAGGGGTAGGATTTACTATTTCCATTCCAGTTAGTGCAACAGTAGAGAAAGCGTTGGACTTCAAAGAGGTAAGATTTACTATTCTCACTCCACTCTAAGCAACACTAGGTAAACTACTTCACTTCAAACACATTACATATTTGAATAGCCTTAATAATTTAGAAAAATATGTAATGCGTTTAAATATAAACATTATTATATGACATAACATAACATAAATTAAAAAAACAATAAACCAATTTACAAAATGTATCAACAATGTAATAATTTTAATTTACAAAATAATGGTTATTTTATTATTACTTACTCATCTTGCCACCCAATACCCCTACAAACCTAGCAACCTACACCTAAAATATAACTAAAATAAATAAGTATAACAGAATTTACATAATTGAAAATTAATTACATATTTCATAATTAATTGTTAGTTAATTATAACTTAATAAACTTTCTACCTTACTAACCTAGCAGCCAACACCTAAAATATAACTAAAATATATAATTATTTCACAATTTACATAATTATTGATCAATTAAATGTTTAATTCTACATTAATAATTATCATTTAGTAATTATTACTCAATTAACTTCTCACCCTACACTGCAAAACAACTAGCAACCCAGAACTAATATATAACTAAAAGAAATCAGTATTACATAATAAATATAATTAATAATCAATTCTACAATTAATAATAAATGTATAATTAACTGACAATTAATTATTATCTATTTAACCACCCGACCTATACCACTACAAACCCAGCAGCCTGTACCTAAAATATGACCTTAATATATGATTACAAAATGTACATAATTAATAATCAATTAAATAATTATTAATAGATTAAAAATGAGCTGTTAATAATTATTACATAATTAACTTCTCACCCTGTACCCCTACAAACCAAGCAACCCGCACCTGCAATATAAGTAAAATAAATTAATTATTTCATGATGTACAGTATTAATATCAATCCCATAATTACTTAAAAATAATTCCCACCCTATCCCCCTACAAACCCAACACCCTGCCATTACACTACAAATTACTATTAGCACATAAATTAAAAATTCCAAATCACTTAAAATTACCAATAATATTTAATAACATTATTATGAACAATTATACAAACAATACTGTAGTAGCACATAAAATGAATATATGAACTAAAAAACATAAAAGTAATTGAAAAGCAATATTTTTACAACTATATCATTGAAAACAATATTAATTATAACAAAATTTTTAACAACAATATTACTTACCTGAAAAAAAAGATATTCTTGGCAGTGATATTTCTGCATCACGATGTTTTTGTGTCTCCATATTTTGTTTAAAATATTTCTGTCTCCTGCTATTAACAACTCGTTATTTTGTCCAAATGCCATCTGAGGTATGTTAATGTGGACTGAAAATAGCTTTTTGTTAAAGAGAAATACATGTGATTTAGCAAAAAGTTACAGAGGGGCTTCAAGTCTGTTCAGGTTTACATTGTTGTGCTAGTTTTCTATAACGTTAAACTTGATTTTGTACCTAATTAGCTGTAAATATTTTTGGGTGGTATAAGTCATATTTGTTAAGTGTGTTTTACAAAAATTCATTCAATCATGCTTTGAAGGTTGCTCACATCACAAATGGAGGTAGCATGGTAAATTAATAATGTTACACCTAAAACTTTCAAAAATAATAATTTACTTTAAATTCATTTCAGGAACCAACATAATTTATGAGATTCCTAATGATCACAAAGAATACGTAAAAATGCTACATTGACATGAAAGGTTGATGAGACTATAAGATGGTGTGTTTTGAATGAATTATGTGGCAAAAACATTTCAGGATAATAACCAAAGGTTTTTTAGGATTTACCTATTGATGAATTTAGCAGAACATGAAGCATCTTTACAACATGAAGAAGGACAAGTGATTTATAGATAACAAAAAATGGACCTATTAAAGCAAAGGTCAGACTTTAATGTACTGATAACAGAAGCAGTGCAAAATTTTTGGAAAAAAATGGAGATAGTGGATGCAACAACATGTGTGTCTGACATGTTTAAAAGAATAATGAAGCTAATTCAGAAAATTGACCATACTTGAGTTGTAATATGTATGTTAATAGACCATATTTATTATAAGGTACAGAATAGTGACATTACTTCAGCCAGTACTGGAAGAGCAAGCTACTTACCTTTGGTTGCAATGTTTCTGGTGTATATATAATTTCAGATTACCCACATTTCGAATATACCCAGATGCCAAACTTGATCAGGAATTCTTCTTAGCAATTGCTCCATTGTACCAGCAGGTAGCATTATCCCATCCTACAGTGACGTCACACCACCTATGGTAATGACAGTGCAGAGCTGTATATAAGCACCACTCCTACATAATGACCTTTGTTTATCTTGATGCTTCCCGCTCTCTCTGACAAAAAACAGCCATGATGACAGGGTGTCAATTCTAATTTGTGGTCTGTTTACAAACCGAAGAGCCCATTCCACCAAATGAAGAGGAAAAGTCACAAAAAGAGTGTTACTGAAGGTAAGTAACACATTCTTCTAAAGGATATTTCTAACTGCAGATTCCTCACATTTTGAATACCTACCAAAGATGTACAGACCAAAAGGTGGCTGGTCTGAAGAGTGAACACATACTAAGAAGACCTGCAGCACTGAACAATCAAAATAGCTTTCTCTACAGACTTGACTTTCTAGGCAGTCGTGCTTGGTAATGCATGGAGGAATGTCCATGTACCAGTCTGGCAGGTGTCTACTAAGGGAACACCTTTTGCCAACACATTGCAGCAGCTTTGACCGTCAGTGAGCTCCTTCTTGGCCAGGTCATAGCAGGTTTGTATGCATATGGTGGCCCACCTCTACAGAATTTGTTTCTGCACAACCTTTCCCTTCTTTGAACCAGCAAATCCTACCAAAACCTAGTTGTGGACTCAGTACTCCTTTGCATACTATATGTACAACATAGAGCTCTGATTGGGACTAGTGGTGAAGCCTCTACTCCTTCTTAAAAAGATGTTGTAGAGTGAAGAAGGAAGAAAGGGTAATCACATGACCAATGTAGAAGGGCAACATGAGGTTTAGGAGAAATGAAGAACAAATTCAGCAGCGCCAATTATTCAGGTGAGAAGGTAGTGTACAGGGTTGCTCTCACATTGTCTGTAGCTCACTGACACAGCTTGCAAAACACGATGAGTAACACCATTTTGACAGATAGTAGTTGCAGAGGACAGCTGTGCATGGGCTAGAAAGGCATGAACATCAAGAACATAGGAATCAAGTTAAGATCATTGAGCCACAATGAAAGGTGTTGCTGGAAACATACATGTGAGTGCTTTTAGAAAATTTATCAATACTGCTATCTGGTAGACAGACGCCGAAAAGCAAGATTAGCATCCAAAGTTCAACAGGTAAGTCGAAACTGCTCAGCTGCTGTCACTCAATTCTCACACTTAGAGGTGTAGATTTGGGAGATCTCAATGCAGGATTCTGCCTTGCTGCCAAGACATATTGATGTCCATAAGCAGTAGAAACACAGTCAACAGACCTGCACCCCATTGCAGATAGAATGTGTCCCCTAAGAAGTCTTCTAGTGGAAACTCCAGGGTGCAGCATTAGTGACACTGCACATTCTCTGCAGTGGTGAAAAAATGCAACCAAGGCACACCTCACTAGTTGGAGGTGCATGAGCCACCTATGGATGAAGATGCCATTTGTGGTCTGCCATCTGATGTCTGCTCAACTCGTCTGCCCTGATGTTCAGTGAACCTGCCAAATGATTGGTGCTTGGGATCCCTTCTAGGTTCCAACATGTACAAAAGCACAGCACTTCTTCACAGAGGGTCCATGGCCCCTAACTCCTTACTTGTTGTAGTACCACATGGTGCTTATGTTGTATGTGAGGACCTGAACTGGCCACCCCTTGATGGAAGAAAAGAAGGGCTTCAGAGCTAATTGGAGCCAAGCTTAGGTCTACGAGATTAAAATGGAGCTTCCTCTCTGCAAGAAACCAAGGAACCTTGATCTCCACTTCTCCAAAATGGCTGCCCAACCAGGAAACATTACATTCATCACAACTTTCTGCCATAGGTGGGGCAGGGAGAACAGACTGCCACAAAACAGGTTGGTATCCACCTACCACCCCTAAAGGACCCAAGTTTTCTCCTTCGATATTAGGATGCTGTCTGAAAGACAGCCCTGGTTCTAATCCCATTGAAGGTAGAGGTCCACTGCAAAGTTTGAATGTACAAGTGTTCACATGCGACCAGCAGGATGCATGGGGCCAAGACTCCCTACAAGAAGCCTCAGAACTGGCAACATCAGAACCCAGGATTGTGGCCAAAATATCAGGATGATACATTGAATGGCCCAGACTTACTGCAGGTGTGGAAAAGCCAGGAACATCACTGTATCCATGATTGCCACTCCTGCATCAGGTGAGACTGTGGCTTTCTGAAAATAAAACTCAAGGATGACAGAAGGGTTCCCATCATCTCCAGGTGGTCAGTGACTAATTGCAGCAAGTCCACCTTCAACAGCCAGTCATCAAGGTATGGGAATACACGTATACTCAACCTGAGAAAATGCTTCAAACAGGCTAGGAGTCGGATGCTGGCAGTCAAGTCAGGTCTTTGTAGTGCTAACTGTAAGAATTCTCTGCTAAGCATGAATGGAAAGAAGAGGAC
Organism: Pleurodeles waltl; assembly: GCF_031143425.1. NCBI lineage: Eukaryota > Metazoa > Chordata > Amphibia > Caudata > Salamandridae > Pleurodeles > Pleurodeles waltl. The sequence continues at coordinate 1,650,826,671 of NC_090445.1, read as the reverse complement.
AAATCCAGGTGGGAATTCTTGTGCTTGTGGCATCACTTGTTATTCAACTTCATCTTTGACCTACAGGAAGATAGCGACCTGGAATTGGACTAGAACTTGGAATGCAAGTGAGCCCCCTTTAGACCTGGCATCCTTGGTGTGGTCCCCCCTGTCTTTTTTCCCTCTGCTTCCCATGTTTTACTGTGTGCTGGACTCTGTATTTGCTGTTTTTGGTACCCTGGGCATTTTACCACTGCTGACCAGTGCTAAAGTGCAAGTGTTCCCTGTGCAAAATGTAGGTGTAATTGGCTTTTCCATGATTGGCACATTTGATTTACTAGTAAGACCCTATTAAAGTACACTAGAGGTGCCCAGGGCCTGTAAATCCAATGCTACTAGTAAGCCTGCAACAGGGGTTGTGCCACCCACATGAGTAGCCCTGTAAACATGGCTCAGACCTGCTATTGTAGTGTTTATGTGTGCAGTTTTGGACTTGCAATTCGACCTGGTAAGTGTACCCACTTGCCAGGCCCAAACCTTACCTTTTTATACATGTGAGGCACCCCTAAGGTAGGCCCTAGGTAGCCCCATGGGCAGGGTGCAGTGTATGTTAAAGGTGGGACATGTACTGATGTGTTTTACATGTCCTAACAGTGAACTACTGCCAAATTCGTCTTTCACTGTTGCAAGGCCTATATCTCTCATAGGTTAACATGGGGGCTACCTTTGAATATTTTTAAGTGCAGTTTTCCCTTGGGAGCAGATAGAAATTTGGTGTTTGGCGTCTCTGAACTCACAATTTTAAAATACATCTTCTTGTAAAGTTGTTTTTTAAATCGTCAGTTTGAAAATGCCACATTTAGAAAGTGGGCATTTTCTTGCATAAACCATTCTGTGACTCTGCCTGCTTGTGTATTCCCTGTCTGAGTCATACTGACAACTGGGCTGTTTGTGAACCCCCTCTAGACAGTTACACAAAGGGAGCTTGGGTGTAGACTGCATATCCTGATGGGCCATCTGAGTGAAGATGGAGGGAGGAGTGGTCACTTACACCTGAATTGGCTGCACCTGCCCTCACACAATGCAGTCTTCAACCCCCTGGTGTAAATCTGGAGCCAGGCCTGGGCAAGGCAGGATCTTGTGAACAACATAGACTTTCCTTTGAAGTTTGCCAACTTAAAAAAGGGTATAAGTAGTGGACCCAAAATCCCAGATTTTCACATTGCTTCTGGAATCAAGAGGAACCTCTGCCAAGGAGAAGAGCTGAATAGCTGGAGGAGGAGTGCTGCCCCTTTGCCTGTGACTGTGCTTTGCTGTGTTGGCCTGCAATTGCTGCTTCTACCTGAAAGAGGACAAAGACTGGACTTTGTGGTATATTCCTGCTTGTGAAGAATCGCCAAGGGCTTGGATTGAGCTTGCCTCCTGTTTTGCAGTCTCAGGGCCATCAATGACTTCCTCTGCCAGCACCTGGACTCCCTGCTGAGACTCATGCCCTGCCAAGTGGTGCCCTGTTCAGTCTCTGGGCCCCTTGGAGCTGAATTTGGCAAAACATGGACTGAAATCCACGCACAGAACACTGTGCGGGGAAACTTTTGACACAATACATGCAATGTGGCTGAAAAACAATGTGCCACCCACTTTGCGGCTGAAATCAGCACTCCACCTGCCTGGCAGCCGGGATATCAATGCACAGCAGCTTGAGAAACGATGCAACACCAGCTTGCGGCTGCTGATAGCGACACAAACCCCACGCAGCGTGGTTTTCTGACACCGTGTGGCCGGATTTCTCACGCATCATCGCTGGGTGACAAAAATCAATGCAGGCCTGCGTGAATCAGAGGTACCCGTCCAAAAATAGACGCATCGCTCTCTGATGGGAGAGAAAAACGAAGCATTGCCTGACTGGAGAAGAAATGACGCACGGTCTCACTTGCAAGTAAGGAATCGACGCATCGCTGACTTTTCTGATGCATCCTCGCCCGTGCTGCTTTATTTTTGACTCAAACCAGGTATTTTGTGTAAAATCAACGTTTCCATTGTTTTTTTATTCTTTTTAAAATTCATATTTTGACATTTGTATGTGGGACTTTTGTTGTTTTGGTCTTGTTTAGTTTAGATAAATATTCCCTATTTTCCTAAACTAGTGTGGTGTCCATTTTGTGGTGTTTTCACTGTATTACTGTGTGTTTTTTTGCACAAATACTTTACACATTGCCTTTGAGATAAGCCTGACTGCTTGTGCCAAGCTACCAAGCGGGTGAGCAGGGAAACAAAGGAAACTGACTTCATCACTCTGGAGTAGCATATATACATTTAGGGCCAGATGTAGGAACCTGGCAAATTGCGACTTGCAATTTGCGAGTCCGAGCGACTCGCAAATTGCAACTTGCAATTTGCTATGCAGAACGGTGTCTCAGACACCGTCTGCGAGTCGCTATGGGGTCGCAAAGACCCACCTCATTAATATTAATGAGGTGGGTCGCAAATTGCAGCCCCATAGCGACTATGGGCACTCACGGGTATGGAGGCCTGCTGTAGACAGCAGACCTCCATGTCCGTGACTGCTTTTAAATAAAGCATTTTTTTTTTTTCAAAGTGTAGCCCGTTTTCCTTGAAGGAAAATGAGCTGCACTTAGAAAAAAAAAAACGAAACCTTTTGTTTCGGATTTTTTCAGGGCAGGTAGTGGTCCCTTGGACCACTACCTGCTTTGAAAAAATAATTTGGGGTCCAGTCACAAAGGGAAAGGGGTCCCTTCCCGTTTGCGAGTGGGTTACCATCCACTTCAAGTGGATGGTAACTGCGACTCCATTTGCGACCGCATACGCGGTCGCAAATGGAGTTGCATACCACTGCGACTCGCAAATAGGAAGGGAACACCCCTTCCTATTTGCGACTCTGAAATGCATTTTGCGAGTCGCAAAATGCATTTCTGCATAGCACACACACGTTTGCGACTCGCAAACTGTGATTTTTTTCGCCGTTTGCGACTCGCAAACTGTTTGCTACATCTGGCCCTTAGCTCTGTGTCATCATTGCTGGAAGTGGTGCAATGTTCGCCCCAGAGTTCGATGGTGCCATCTGCGGGCAAGAGGAAGAAATTGCTATAAATAATTCTGAATCTGGGCCCATATTTATACTTTTCTAGCGCCGCATTTTTGTCATTTTTTTAATCAAAAGCGGTGCAAACTTACAAAATATAATTGAATTTTGTAAGTTTGCGCTGCTTTTGTATAAAAAAATGAAACAAATGCGGCACTAGAAAAGTATAAATATGGGCCCTAGTTTGGTAACTGGGATTATTTAAAAGGTGAGGAATCTGCAGTTAAAAGTATATATCAAATGTGTAGTTTTGAATGTTTGCCTTTTTTCTTTAGAATGATATTGTATAGTAAACTTTATTTTTCTACTTGCAACAGATTTGCAAATATGCTAAATACTACATTAGACCTTCGAACATATGTTGAATAGTCACATTTGAATATTGTATACATTTACACAATGATTACATTTATATATATATTTTTTTTAAATACTTTAAAAATGTTCTTATTTAGTTAACATAAGCAAGTAAAGTAAGTCAATTAAAGTAAATATGTTATTATAAAGTGAATACTAAGGGCCTGATTACGAGTTTGGCAGTCGGATTGTCAGACCGCTATGTTGGCAATCCTGTAAAGACTGCCATGCTGGCGGTCCCCCAGACCAACATATTACGATTTATGTAGGCAGGACCTATAGTTACATAGCAGAAATTGGACAATGCATACCTTTGTATGTTGGATGCCATATCTGTAGTTTAGACACATATGTCCAAAGGAGTGTACTGTGGTACAGGTACATACCACAGCAACCTCCCTCTGAAGTGTCACGAGTCTGCATTTGGTAGGCCACATTTCCACATGTGCACAGGGAAGACACTTTCTGTACTTACCATGTCAGCCCCTTCATTGTCACTCAAGTGTAAGGGTGAAGTTTGTACTATGGAAGTTACCTGTAGGGACAGTATGCAGTGAGTCAATCTTGCAGAGTGCAAATGTGTTGGTCCGTTCAGGTCCAATGAGGTTACCCTTTAGGAGTCACATAGGTGTGTAGTGTTTCATTGTGGCTCACATCACAGTACATGTTGCTGAACCATGGGCTACCTGATGTGAGTAGGCTTGCATAGTCATTGTAGTCATGTCCCTGTACTTACCGGCATGCATGCTTTACACTTGTGATGTGTTGAGAAATTGACCCTGTTTTGCTTGGTGTTTCTGACATGTGTGTGACAACCATTTGGGCAAAAACATTTGATTGTAATTGCTTGATTTGTCACTTGCATCTATACAGGTATACGCCCATCAGAAGAAGGAGATATGGAGAACCATCGCCTGGAAGGTGCGGACCCTGGGGTTCCACAGCCAGCGGAGCGCCCACTGTCGCACGAGGTGGGAGGACCTGAGACTCTGGGCCTGGAAAGTCACAGAGATCCAGCTGGGGCTGTCCTCCCAATGATGGGTTTTTGACGGGAACACAGCAGTCAAAGGGGGTGAGTAGAGGGCACATTCTTGCCTGTCACATTGCAAAGTTAATGTGTTAGGTTCTGACATCTCTCCCTGACAATTAGGGATGAACCATGTGTGACAAAGTAGACGATTAGCTATTCGTGTAGATTTGTAATGTGGTGCATACAGATGTGGCTTGCCTATCTATTGTCCCAGGAACCTAGGACACAACTGGGTACAATCTGCAAACAATTTACTCTCTAGAAACAGCATGTGGCTGTGTACATTGATCAATCAAGTAATTGTTTGTTGTTGTAGTGGGTGTAAATTCTACGCTACAGACCACTACTCCAGGCCAGGGAAAAAGATGTGATGGACCACTGTCCTCAGACAGGTGTCTGATCAAATTAGTAAATTGGAATCTGCCCCCCAGAGGTCACTTGGCTTCAATGTGTGATGATTGCTGGTGCCTCACTACTGTATGTAATATGAAGTTGGCCATCATGCATGTGACAGAGTATACACTGTTCTTAGGGTCAGCTACCGAGCAGTAGTTTCCCTTGGTAAGTGGGGAATGTACATTTACATGATTTTTGTGCCATCTTTGTTGCCAACACTCCTTGTGCCAACATGTTATCATGTGTCCCTTTCTCTTTTGACAAAATGTGTACACTGTGGCTTCATGCATGGTCTACCTGTGTTCATGGAAAGATTTCTGTATTCCCATGCATTACTACCTGTGTTTGTAATAGGACATGTGCAATTTGGCTACATTTCATGTGGTGTCACAGACAGGAGTGTGTCACCATTAATTGTTGACTCACACATTCCCTCACCCCTCATAGCATGTCATTTGGAATGTACAACTGAAGTTGCAATGAGGGACGTGACTGGTTGGACTAGAGTTATTACAAACAATGTACATTTCCATGCCATTGATGTGGCATCATGTGGAAAAGTGCACTTCACATGTATAATGGGGAAGGTTTGTTACTTGATTGTTGGCATGCACCATGGAGTGACTTTCAGTTATGTCGGAATCATATGTGGTTGGGTACAACCATTCACCCCCAGACATCTAGGTTTGCAGGACCAAAATGCAGACAGTGATGTAGCTTCCCATTGGGCAACATGTTGAGGACATTCTACAAGTTTGTGCAAATCTCTGCGCCTCTCCAACAGCCAAAGGACTAATGGCATCTAATGATGCAATCAGAGTATGTTACGTGGTGACAGACATTAGTGTGGATTATCCTGGGGCTTGCTGGTTCATTGTGTTGTGGATTTTAGGACGTATGTCCCTGCATATTTGCACATTTTGTCTACAGTGTACATTTCCATGCCAAATAGGTAGCGTATCTGAGCCACGTTAGTACTACCTCCATTACTCCATTAGGATAAATTACATATGGTGCAGTGTCGATATTTTTCCAGTGAGACATGAGTATTTCCATGTCACCTTCTCCAGGCTACTGTACTGCTGTCAGCAACATGGCAGGTTATAGGAGCATCATTTCTTATTTTTGTGCTATTATGCATGTGACAAATAGATGCTGCATGACCTTGTGTGGGATCTGTGGGAATGAAATTGACTTTGGCCTACTATTGTATGACAATAGGAAACAGGTATGCTCCATGAGGCGAAGCATTGAAGGTGAAGTGGTCTCCTACTTGTTCATTAGTTACTGTGATTGCACAACTTCATCCATGCAATTGTAGTTGTCTGAGATCCTGATTTTCCTGTGGGCAACTGTTGACAGTTCAGATGACATGCATGCATATGGTATGGTACATGTAGGGGGCACTTTGATGTAGTTTGTTGCTGGGGCCTACTTGACGTCATGGTACTGTTTGCTAATCACAGCTGTTGTTAAAGTGTGATCAGGAACATGTGGTGTCCCTTTTCCTCTATGTATTTACAGCATCAGCCCAGGCAAGCAGAAGAGAGAGGGCACTACCAAGTGGGGAAGCATCTGGCCACAGTACCTTCAGTCATGCCACCACTGACATGGAGGGACCCAGTGGGTGATGGGAGTGCCACGAAGGAGACAGGATCAATGGCGTTATCATCGTATTCGCCCTCTGATGGCCACTCCTTAGTTGTGGCGGACCCATCAGGATCTGCTCCTGTACCATCTTTGCCCACCATCCCCAGTTCTATTCCCACTCTTCCTGTTGCTCCCCTCCCAGCTGGCCGCCCAAGAGGGTGGGCGTCTCCTTTACCGCAGCACCTCACCCACAGCCCCTGTTACCCCTGATGTCCTGAGTGAGGAGGCTATTGACCTCCTGAGGGGTAGCTCTGTGGGGCAGACTGCCATTGTGAGTGCCATCCAAGGGGTTAGCCACCCAACTTCAGCAGACCAATGCTTTCCTGGAAGGTATTCATCGTGTCATATCTGGCCTACAGAGATTTTTTCAGGCTCTGCCCTCCTCACTGACAGCAGCCATTCATCACCCACAGTCCTCCCCCCTCCCTCTTCCCAATCCAAAACCCCTATTCTTCTACCTGTCCCAAGCAGGTCATCCGCACGTGCCCACCTCAACAGACACAAGCAGCACAAATCAACACAAACACCACAAGACACACCGGCACGTAGGCACTCAACATACACCCCCAAACACAAAATCAGCCACTACTTCACCAGACACCACATCCACCATACCCACCATACACCCAGACACCAGCACAACACCCACAGACACATCAACCACATCCAGCATAGCCCAACAGACACCCAAATATCCACCACATCCAGCATACCCGCAGACATCACCCCAACAGACACACCAACATCCACCACATCCAGCATACCCACAGACACCACCCCAACAGACACACACACACCCATCACTCTCAATTCAGCCAGCACCTCCACCTCCCAGCCCCCAAGACACGCAAATGCCCACACTCACACAAGCAACGGATCCCACCCAAACAGAAGCTTACCTCACACATGCACACACCCAAGGCATCTACACCCACACACAAGACAACCACTCTCTCAACCTCCAAATCCTCCACCCCTTCTGATGACCGTCCCCATTTTCCCAAGGAGAGTTTCCTTTTTGAGCTTTCCCTTTCCCCTGTTCCCTCCAAACCCCTTCCGAAACCCAAGAGGCCCCCAGCCACACCCCAACCCATCCCTTACACATCCAAGTCCTCCCCTGTCACACCTGCCCCCCCTGCAAGCACCCATACCCTTTCCCCCCAAGAAGAAGCCCACCCCTCCAAAGAAAAAGACCCCTCTCCCAAACCCAAACCCATCCGTCCCAAATCCAACCTCACCCCACCCAAGGATGATCTCTGAGATGCCTGCCTGCCCACTTGATGCCCTTTCCTATGGAGGTTCCCTGCCAGTGATTGGTGTCAAGAGGGGGTGCAGAAATGTGCATGGACATTCTAGTTGGACTGGCAAATGGCCTTGCTCTAAATCATTTTAAGGTAATAAATCCAAATTGTGGGGTTTTTTTCGGGTACAGATTTGTCTTGCAATTCCTTTGCTACCTTTATGTTGCCCCTGATTAACTTGTGTTGAATGCCTACAGTTGTGTGTACTGGAGCCTGATTGCTGATCCATTCGCTGTTTGCAATATCTCACTTTGTGGGCAGTGCTGGTGTCATCCAAGACAAAGGTAGATGTCGACTGTATAGATGTGGGGGTGTTAATGCAAATGGGGTGTCAAGCATTGTGTAAGGTTTGGTATGGTAAGTATGTTGTCCAATGTTAGCATGTAAGGTGTTAGGCTTTTCCCTCTCATATAGATTGTATATTTGTCTCATATGTGGAAGCTGGAGTTTTGTTTGTCCACACATGAACGGTGTTCAGTTGTGCTGGCTTCCTTTGCATCTGACTGAGCACATATCCATTTTGATATGTATATCTTGCAGCTACTTCATCTAGATGTATGGCCCATGCTGTTGCTGTTGTATTTGCTTTCTTGACTTGCACTTACACATTATGCAGATAGGCATGTCACTTGGTTCTACTTTTGTTTGTCCCTGAGAAACCTGAAGGACCAGTTCCTGCACAAATGTTCTTTTAGGGGCATGTGCAAAGTGTACTGTATCCCAGGGTATCTAAAGTCATACAAATGTCCTCAGGAACTCTTTTGAGGAAAGCTCTATGCCTATCGGTCTAGAAGATTTGTATTCATTCGGACATTATTTCATATCTTGAATTTAACAAATAATCTGACAGACAGCAATGGCAGCTAATGTCCCAATGGCATAAACACCAAACAGGCTACATTATATGTCAAACCTATGTTAATTTTTTATTATGTAATAGTCCATATTCTTAATAGATATGGTGTGAATAAGCGAGTCAAACAGTGCAGACGAAGGAGTGCTTACATATAATTAAACATAACAAAAAACCACATATAGTATACTGATCGAATTCGCATTGAATTAACATGAAGCTTTATATCTGACATAGCCTGTCTATCAGGGCTCCTAGCTTTCATGTAATTGAGTCCTTAAACCAAATGGGAATGCATAGTTGAGGTTTCACCTCTACCAAATAATGAGGTCTCTTCAGGACACCATTGTCCACCTTTCACACCTTGTGTCCTTAAAGTTGGAACAATGCACTTTTCAAGGCATGATGAATCATATCCAATTCAGAAATCAATCAAGCTGAAGTGGTCTACGGGGCAGTTTTGCTTCCCTTGTAAATTTTTTAGTTACATAAAGCACACCTAATTGTGTATCCACGCCATTGGGGCCTCAATACAAGGCTCCCACTACACCATTCTAACCACCGTTATCTCCAGGCAGTCCAAACGCAGGCATACAGGGTAGTCTTTGTTGTAGTTAAAAGACTGTATCCCAGGGCAGCATCCTTCCATGCGTGTTCCTGATGCCCCCATCTCTATTGTGCAGATATTGTTTGCATAGTGAGCTTTGGATAATTGTCTTTCAAACTACTGTGGCGATGTGTGGTTCCACTGCAGGGGTGTTTCATGGGAGGGGTGTTTGTGTTCCATGACATATCCATACATCTGTGTCCACAATCTGATGAAATTCCATGGCATGTGTGCATTGTGATTTTGTCAGTTGAACTGTTAGATGTGATGTTGCTGTGGTGTTGCCGTTGTATGTACACTTCACTGTCCCTGTGCCTGAGATGGTCAGACGTGTGTTGTTGTGGGGTGTTGCAGTGCAGTGTCTGTGACCTGCCCAGAGGGAGAGCGTTTTGTGGCTCTGAATGGGACATTCCTTGTGACTGACTCAGACTGTGGACACAATGACACTGTACTTGATGCCGATAACTCGACCCCCATGTCATGTTGATGACAGCGCAGCGAACTGTTGTTGAGCTTAATGATACAGTATGTGCACTTACCGTCGGTTGCATCCACTGCGGTGTGGATTTTGGGCACCTTCAATGAGCATCCAATGAGGATGTGTGTGATGGGTTCCATGGCGGCACAGGATGTGTAATACTGCCTGTGAGTTAGTTGCTCCCTTTGTACTCTTGGTTTTCACCTGATGATACATGAAAGTTGGGCCACCTGAGTCACATTGGCGGTGTGCAACATCATAATGTGTCTGTCGGAAACACTGGATCTGTCGGCCTGTTTGGCCTGCCTCGTCACCGCAACAGCTTTTGCTCTCTGGGACCGCCAAGATTGTTAAAGAGTGGTCCAACTGCCAAGGCGATGGCGGTCGGTACACTGCCGCCGCCATGGCGGCGCACGGACCGCCAAACTCGTAGTCAGGCCCTAAGTTAATAGGAATACATGATTTTGTTTTATTAATTAAATCTATGATTTTTAAACATTATTTACAGGACAGAAATTATGAGGTGATATTAATTAATATATTTACAAAATGTTTTATTACTATGTTGATGTATTGATGTGACATCATGGCAACTGTTTATTTTTACATTGCAGAACGGTTTTAGTTATATTATTAAAACATTTATCAAAATAATAAGGATCATTTTTAAAACATAGTAAAGGGTATTCAAGTTTATGGATATACTCAATGTCCTATGTCTACATAAAAAGTTGGATATTGGATATGGTGGTAATAAAAAGAAATCAAATTAATTTAACATTCAGGTTCAATTTAAATTAAATGTACATTTTTAAAAATAAATTACCACAAGTTGCAAATATTTTTACAATGCAAGCTTAAATATAACTGCAACAAACTAACACACACAACAAAACTATGACATATTATCATTTTATAATAGTAAACTATTTCTATTATGTGTATGGGTTATAGTGATGTTATATAGTTAGGTGTTAAACAAGGGTAACGGCTTAGCACATCTGATGTGGATTGCAAAGGTATGTTTCAAAGTAGGTTGGGGCTTTAAGCCAAAGCCTGTTACAAAAAAACTGAGAAAGGCCGAAGTTTCTGTTGAAAATTGACAATCCAGCAGTGGGTAACTGGGCATGTGCCCATGTTAAATAGTTTAATTTGTTTCTGTTGTCAAATTCCACGTAACAAGGGCATTTATAATGTGTAGATGTTTATTCTCACACTGGGGTCTTAAGTATTGCTTTAAGTTTGTATTCTATTGTGCCAGTCTCAGGAATGTGTTGTAGTGTATTCTGTCAAACTATGTAAGGTTGCCCATTGATCGAAGAAGGTGTCTTTTCAGTGACAACTATACACCTTGACTTAAAATTGGGGGTCACATGAAGTCTTTAATAGGGAATTCCATTAAGGTTAACAGAATATTAGCTACAGGTGATGTGTGTTAAATTACTTCAAGTCCACAAACTTTATGAGACTGGGTCCTAATAAATGTATGATGTCATCAGAAACGTCACTAACAATGTCTTTTGAAATTTCATCAGTGATATCATCAATGATGTCATTTAACACAGCATGAGTGATATAATATGTATATGTGAGGTCATAAGCTGTGCATGGCAGATATGCAAGTTGTAGTAGCTTAGCAATTTGGTAAATTATGACTGGTGAATTTCAGTGTTTTTTTTGTTTTTATCTCATTTTACCACTTTGCCATGCACTGCTTATTACCTCACAGATAACATTACTCATGACATGTTCTATGACATCATTGATGACAAATGACAACACTGTGCATGGCAGGGTGTTCAGTTAACTGTAACTGGTGATTCAGTAGTTTATTGAGCTGAAAATGTAACATTTAAATTAATAGTTTCACCTCATTATAACGTCACTTTAACCTTTGATTTATGCAATGAATTTCTAAAGTTTCTTTTAATGTAAAGTAAGATATTATTACCATACCCAGCTACCATAAACTTTGTGTTTTTCAGTGAATATATATATCAGCACCTTCAGAGGTACTTCTTCCTCTGCAACTGCCGCACCACAGTAGGAGATGTTTAAACATGACGCTCAGGCACACTAGGATGTTGAATCCTTCTTTATTTTGTCATATGCACCAAATACGAACTGGACACCAACGGATTTCAGCTTACAGCTTACACCTTAAATTATATATTATTATACTGGGTGCTCCCTTGTGTCTGGACAAAGCTAAACCTCTCTGATGAGCTCTAATGAGAGCGAAACACGTGTCAGGGGTTGCTTTTACTCATTCCGGGTTGGCTTGGGTGGTATTTTACCAGTCCAAAGCTGTAATACTGTGCCTGGAGTGGTAAATGGCTTTTGTCATTTTACAGCTCGGCAAGGTTGACACTGTGTCAAACCTATGCTTAAAGACTTTGCTGTAAAAATGGCAAAAGACTGTCACTATCTAGCTCGGCGTGGATAGCACCTTGCTGATCCAATGCTTAAAAACTTTGCTAGATAAACAGACATTTGAGATGAGCAAATTTAGAGTGTTGCAGAGTGCTCCTTACTAGAGCTGCTCTCCACCTAAATTTGGGAACTACCCAGAGTTCTCTATTCTTTTTTGCATAATTTATGCGTCACTCTAACCCTGAAAGGGATTTGTTTTGACTTATACTGGGTGCTCCCTTGTGTCTGGACAAAGCTAAACCTCTCTGATGAGCTCTAATGAGAGCGAAACACGTGTCAGGGGTTGCTTTTACTCATTCCAGGTTGGCTTGGGCGGTATTTTACCAGTCCAAAGCTGTAATACTGTGCCTGGAGTGGTAAATGGCTTTTGTCATTTTACAGCTCGGCAAGGTTGACACTGTGTCAAACCTATGCTTAAAGACTTTGCTGTATAAATGGCAAAAGACTTTGTCACTATCTAGCTCGGCGTGGATAGCACTGTGCTGATCCAATGCTTAAAAACTTTGCTAGATAAACAGACATTTGAGGTGAGCAAATTTAGAGTGTCGCTGGTGTTGCAGAGTGCTCCTTACTAGAGCTGCTCTCCACCTAAATTTGGGAACTACCCAGAGTTCTCTATTCTTATTTGCATATTTTATGCATCACTCTAACCCTGAAAGGTATTTGTTTTGACTTATACTGGGTGCTCCCTTGTGTCTGGACAAAGCTAAACCTCTCTGATGAGCTCTAATGAGAGCGAAACACGTGTCAGGAGTTGCTTTTACTCATTCCAGGTTGGCTTGGGCGGTATTTTACCAGTCCAAAGCTGTAATACTGTGCCTGGAGTGGTAAATGGCTTTTGTCATTTTACAGCTCGGCAAGGTTGACACTGTGTCAAACCTATGCTTTAAGACTTTGCTGTATAAATGACAAAAGACTGTCACTATCTAGCTCAGCGTGGATAGCACTGTGCTGATCCAATGCTTAAAAACTTTGCTAGATAAACAGACATTTGTGGTGAGCAAATTTAGAGTGTCGCTGGTGTTGCAGAGTGCTCCTTACTAGAGCTGCTCTCCACCTAAATTTGGGAACTACCCAGAGCTCTCTATTCTTTTTTGCATAAATATATATATATATATATATATATATATATATATATGTGTTACCTACTACTGGTCACCAGCAGGTAATAATAGTTAGGACCTAGGACCTCATTATGAGTTTGGCGGTCTTCGGGCAAGACCACCATGCAAATTCCCGCCAGTGTTGGCGGTACAGTGTCTGCCATATTATGAGTCAGAAACACCAAGCTGACGAAACACAACCAGAAATCCAACACAGCCAGTGGCACTGACGGCTAAAGAGGGACTGTCCGTCTGCCGGGCCCGCCACGTCAACACCATTCCGCCCGCCATATTATGAGTCACAATTCAGCACAGCGGAACATCCACAGCGGTAAACCATTGGTGGTGCGCACCATGCGGTCTTGAAAATAACCACCAATAGAAGGCGACACCAGATAGGACAGCCCGAATACCCCACACCTGAAACATATACACACACACCTGTTCACCGCACTATAATACACCCCCCCACAAACCCTTGAGAATATCCCCACGAGCCAGAGATATATGACCCAAGAACCACTGCACATAGAGCAAGAATTCACACATTGCACGCACCCCCACAACATGTCACGCCACAAGCACCCACACTTCACCGACAATGAGTTTCGGGTCCTGGTGGACGAGATCATCAGAGTTGAGCCACAACTGATGGGAGCACAAGCGCAGCAAACATCAATGGCCAGGAAAACCAAGCTATGGGAGAGGATCGTCGACAGGGTGAACGCAGTCAGCAGCTACCCACGCACAAAGGAGGACATCAGAAAGAGGTGGAACGACCTCAGGGGAAAGCACGGTTCCAAGGCGTCCAGGTACATCGCCCTCAACAAGACTGGCGGTGGACCCCCACTTCCTCCCCTTGACCGGACAACCTGTAGGGGAAGGTCTTGGACATCATGCATCCTGAGGGTCTGACACGAATCATTGGAGGGTTTGATTCTGGTAAGGATCCTACACCCCCCTTGAGCACTACCCACTCTAGTCCTGCATGCCTCTCAAGCATCTACCACTCCCCATCATATCACAAACCACAAGAATGCACCCCCACTAACACCCCACCTTCCTACTCTGCATGCCACACCACCCCTCTCCCACCATCCACAAACCCACCCTGCACAATGCATGCTAAACCTTCACTATCTCCTCAACTATGAGTCTCACTATCTCCTCAACTATGAGTCCCACAATCCATCACTAGGCATGCTGGATCCGAATCACACTCACACCTCACAATGGTGCACCTGGATGGACATGCATCCCACAGCCCACCCAGACTGCTAGCCAACACCACCTCACTACCAATGCCAATTACAGAAATGTCCAACAGCAAACCCACAACTACAAATGATACGACAAGCATGGCCCAAAGGCCATTCACCATGCAGTGTCAGCATTGCTGCAAATGCCATTGCCATCCCTGGGTATTGATACCACCCACTGCAAATGGCACACCATGATACTACAACGAAATTTCCACGTAATAACTCTCACCTTTTCCATCCACAGCGAACCCTGCCACTGCGATAAAGAAGAGGATGCCAGGGTCAGACAAGCCTCCCCAGGATGAAGGCCCCAGTGGATGTCTGGAGGACGACGAAATGCCTGGGCCATCTGGGGCGACTGGCCAGTCCACCTCCAGCAGTCCCAATCTAGACACCCCAGACTCACCCTCCTGTGTGGCTACTACACCACAGCCCCTCCTCCCTAAACCTGTGCCTCAGGGACCATTCAATTAGAGGTGCGCCCCACAGAACAGGGACCTGAGTCAAGGGCACCCGCCCCAGACAATGAGGGCCTTGGTGCTACTGGGAATGGCCACATTGTGCCAGAGGCACAGGGGGCCACGGCTAGTCGGAGGGGATCTGTGGTCCAAGGGAGGGGGCAGCAACAACATCAGACTAGCTAGGATGCCCTCAACCAGGCCCTCAGTGCATACCACCAAACCCGGGACACCATGGCCCAGATCCTTACTATCCTGCAGGAGACCACAAGGCTACAGAGGGAGAACCATCAGGCGGCCATGCAGCAGTGGCAGGCCCACAATGCCACCATGGCCACCATAGCAAGGGTGCTGACGGAACTTGCCACCATCCAGCGTCAGTCCACCTCCCACCAGCAGGCCCCTACCATAATCCAGATCACATCTGAGCCCTCCACGTCAGCCGCAACCAGTGGAATGGAGGCCCTGCCACAGGACACGCAGGACACCAGAACCCCTTCCCCTGTAGCTGAGGAGCCCCCACACAAGCGAGGATGCCCATCTAGACATACAGCCTCCACTGATGCTCATTGACGGCAGCCAGTGTTCCTTCTTCTTCCGTCCCCCCTCCACCTACCTGTTCCCACTCCCACATCCCTCTCCCATTTCCCATCCAAAGCACACTTTCATACCAGCATGCATCCCCACAAACAGACCCAGAGCGCAAGGACATTTACATGCACCACAAACGCCACCATCACCATGCACACACCCAACATTCAGACGCACACACACCAACATCCACTACCTACCCTGACTCCCCCACCTGCTCCCTCTTCAGTCACATCACCACTCACACATGCAGACACCACATCATCAGTCCCAGGTCCAGACACATGTCCTGTCACTACCACCATCACCGCAACAGCTGACCCCCATGCATGCACCCCATACACCACATCCGCACGCACCACAACAGTCAACACAACCACATGCAGCACATCCACCCTACCTGCACACACCACCCCAACATTCACTCACACATCCCCCTGCGATCTCCCTGTGTCTCCTCCACCCCTCCTCCCAGTACATGTTTACGCCCACACTCATCCACCCAACACACCTGGCAAACACATTTCATACACCCATGCACCAGCACCTAAACCATATCCACGTACACACCTATCAACCATCCCCTCCCCCTCCACTCCCAAACGCCTAACCCATGTCCTACCCGCTGCCCCTAAAAAGAGATTCCTGCATGAGGTTTCCCTGTTCCCATCTCCTGGTCCAGTCCCTGTTCCCCCAAATGCCCTGCTACCCTTCCCAGACCCCTGCCATCCACCTCTCTATCCTCCTCTGGGCTGAGCCATGCCCCGCAGTCAACAGTCTGCAGTGCTGCCACAGCAGGCACACCTGCCCCTCACACCTCCAGCCCTGGTAGCACTCCATCTGGGTCCCCTGCTGTGCAGGCCTCCACCGCCATCACACCTAGGAAGGCAGGAAAGAGGGGCAAGACCAAGGCGTCTCTCCACCTGCAGGACAGTAGGGGGGAAGCCTTATAAGAAGGGGAAGGCACCCCTGTAAGGAAATGCCTCCTTGGCATGGTTACCCCCTGACTTTTTGCCTTTGCTGATGCTATGTTTTGATTTGAAAGTGTGCTGAGGCCTGCTAACTAGGCCCCAGCACCAGTGTTCTTTCCCTAACCTGTACTTTTGTTTTACACAATTGGCACACCCTGGCATCCAGGTAAGTCCCTTGTAACTGGTACCCCTGGTACCAAGGGCCCTGATGCCAGGGAAGGTCTCTAAGGGCTGCAGCATAGCTTATGCCACCCTGGGGACCCCTCACTCGGCACAGACACACTGCTTGCCAGCTTGTGTGTGCTGGTGAGGACAAAACGAGTAAGTCGACATGGCACTCCCCTCAGGGTGCCATGCCAACCTCACACTGCCTATGCAGTATAGATAAGTCACCCCTCTAGCAGGCCTTACAGCCCTAAGGCAGGGTGCACTATACCATAGGTGAAGGCACCAGTGCATGAGCACTGTGCCCCTACAGTGTCTAAGCAAAACCTTAGACATTGTAAGTGCAGGGTAGCCATAAGAGTATATGGTCTGGGAGTCTGTCAAACACGAACTCCACAGCACCATAATGGCTACACTGAAAACTGGGAAGTTTGGTATCAAACTTCTCAGCACAATAAATGCACACTGATGCCAGTGTACATTTTATTGTGAAATACACCCCAGAGGGCACCTTAGAGGTGCCCCCTGAAACCTTAACCAACTACCCGTGTAGGCTGACTGGTTTTAGCAGCCTGCCACACTCGAGACATGTTGCTGGCCACATGGAGAGAGTGCCTTTGTCACTCTGTGGCCAGTAACAAAGCCTGCACTGGGTGGAGATGCTATCACCTCCCCCAGGCAGGAGCTGTAACACCTGGCGGTGAGCCTCAAAGGCTCACCACCTTTGTTCCAGCACCACAGGGCACTCCAGCTAGTGGAGTTGCCCGCCCCCTCCGGCCATGGCCCCACTTTTGGCGGCAAGGCCGGAGGAATTAATGAGAAAAACAAGGAGGAGTCACTGGCCAGTCAGGACAGCCCCTAAGGTGTCCTGAGCTGAAGTGACTCTAACTTTTAGAAATCCTCCATCTTGCAGATGGAGGATTCCCCCCCTTGGGAGGAGGCACAAAGAGGGAGTACCCACCCTCAGGGCTAGTAGCCATTGGCTACTAACCCCCCAGACCTAAACACGCCCTCAAATTTAGTATTTAAGGGCTCCCCTGAACCTAAGAATTTAGATTCCTGCAACTTACAGAAGAAGAGGACTGCTGAGCTGAAAAACCCTGCAGAGAAGAAGAAGACACCAACTGCTTTGGCCCCAGCCCTACCGGCCTGTCTCCCTCCTTCAGAAGAAACCTGCTCCAGCGACGCTTTCCCTGGGACCAGCGACCTCTGAATCCTCAGAGGACTGCCCTGCTTCCAAGAGACCAAAAAAAACTCCAGAGAACAGCGGCTCTGTTCAACAAAGACTGCAACTTTGTATCCAGAGGAGCAGATTTAAAGACCCCTGCAATCCCCGCAAGAAGCGTGAGACTTGCAACACTGCACCCGGCGACCCAGACTCGACTGGTGGAGAACCAACACCTCAGGGAGGACCCTCCGGCGACTCCGAGACCGTGAGTAACCAAAGTTGTCCCCCCTGAGCCCCCACAGCGACGCCTGCAGAGGGAATCCCGAGGCTCCCCCTGACCGCGACTGCCTGACTCTGAAATCCCGACGCCTGGAAAAGACCCTGCACCCGCAGGATCAAAACTCCAGTGCATGGGTGACCCCCAGGAGGCCCTCTCCTTTGCCCAGGTGGTGGCTACCCCGAGGAGCCCCCCCCTTGCCTGCCTGCACCGCTGAAGAGTCCCCTTGGTCTCCCATTGAAATCCATTGGAAACCCGACGCTTGTTTGCACACTGCACCCGGCCGCCCCCGCGCTGCTGAGGGTGTACTTTCTGTGTGGACTTGTGTCCCCCCCCGGTGCCCTACAAAACCCCCCTGGTCTGCCCTCCGAAGAGTACTTACCTGCTGGCAGACTGGAACCGGGGCACCCCCTTCTCACCATTGAAGCCTATGCGTTTTGTGCACCACTTTGAACTCTGCACCTGACCGGCCCTGAGCTGCTGGTGTGGTAACTTTGGGGTTGCTCTGAACCCCCAACGGTCGGCTACCTTGGACCCCAATTTGAACCCCGTAGGTGGTTTACTTACCTGCAAGAACTAACATTACTTTACCTCCCCCAGGAACTGTGAAAATTGCACTGTGTCCACTTTTAAAACAGCTAAATGTGTTTTATGTAAAAAGTATATAGGCTATTGTGATTGTTCAAAGTTCCTAGAGTACTTACCTGCAATACCTTTCAAATGAGATATTACATGTAGAATTTGAACCTGTGGTTCTTAAAATAAACTAAGAAAATATATTTTTCTATAACAAAAACCTATTGGCCTGGAATTGTTTCTGAGTGTGTGTTCCTCATTTATTGTCTGTGTGTATGTACAACAAATGCTTAACACTACTCCTTTGATAAGCCTACTGCTGGACCACACTACCACAAAATAGAGCATTAGTATTATCTCTTTTTGCCACTATCTTACCTCTAAGGGGAACCCTTGGACTCTGTGCATACTATTCCTTACTTTGAAATAGTGCATACAGAGCCAACTTCTTACATTGGTGGATCAGCGGTGGGGTACAAGACTTTGCATTTGCTGGACTACTCAGCCAATACCTGATCACACGACAAATTCCAAAAATTGTCATTAGAAATTGATTTTTGCAATTTGAGCTATTTTTCTAAATTCTTAAAAGTCCTGCTAGGGCCTTGTGTTAGTCCCTGTTTAGCATTTCCTTTTAGAGTTTAAAAGTTTTGTGAAAGTTTGAATTAGAACCTAGAACTAGTTTTAGATTCTTAAAAAGTATTCCAACTTTTAGAAGCATAATGTCTAGTACAGAGATGAATGTGGTGGAACTCAACACCACCCCTTACCTCCATCTTAAGATGAGGGAGCTAAGGTCACTCTGTAAAATAAAGAAAATAACAATGGGCCCCAGACCTTCCAAACTACAGCTCCAGGAGCTTTTGGCAGAGTTTGAAAAGGCCAACCCCTCTGAGGATGGCAACACAGAGGATGAAGATAGTGACTTGGAGGAAAATTCCCCCCTACCAGTCCTAACTAGGGAGAACAGGGCCTCTCAAGCCCTGTCTCCAAACATAATAGTCAGAGATGCTGGTTCCCTCACAGGAGGGACCAACCTCTCTGAAATCACTGAGGATAATCCCAATGAAGAGGACATCCAGTTAGCCAGGATGGCCAAAAGATTGGCTTTGGAAAGACAGATCCTAGCCATAGAAAGGGAAAGACAAGAGATGGGCCTAGGACCCATCAATGGTGGCAGCAACATAACTAGGGTCAGAGATTCTCCTGACATGTAGAAAATCCCTAAAGGGATTGTAACTAAATATGAAGATGGTAATGACATCACCAAATGGTTCACAGCTTTTGAGAGG
Organism: Pleurodeles waltl; assembly: GCF_031143425.1. Taxonomy (NCBI): domain Eukaryota; kingdom Metazoa; phylum Chordata; class Amphibia; order Caudata; family Salamandridae; genus Pleurodeles; species Pleurodeles waltl. The sequence goes on along the minus strand of NC_090445.1, from coordinate 1,650,806,624 downwards.
GCTTGTGTAACCAGAAAAGTGAACAAATCTCACTGGGGTGCTCTCCTTTGGGAAATGTTCACTGGAAAGTGTAGGGATAGACTCCTCACACTCTCTGGAAAAGATGCAGAATCTTATGACCTCATGAAGGGAACCCTGATTGAGGGCTTTGGATTCTACACTGAGGAGTATAGAATTAGATTCAGGGGGGCTCAAAAAACCTCGAGCCAGACCTGGGTTGATTTTGTGGACTACTCAGTGAAAACACTGGATGGTTGGATTCAAGGCAGTTGTGTTAATAATTATGATGGGCTGTACAATTTTTTTGTGAAAGAACACCTGTTAAGTAATTGTTCAAATGATAAACTGCATCAGCATCTGGTAGACCTAGGACCAATTTCTCCCCAAGAATTGGGAAAGAAGGCGGACCATTGGGTCAAGACTAGGGTGACCAAGACTACCACAGGGGGTGACCAAAAGAAAGGGGTCACAAAGCCTCCCCAGGGGAAGAGTGTTGAGACATCCAAAAACAAAAATAGTAAAGAGTCTTCTTCAGGCCCCCAAAAACCTGCACAGGAGGGTGGGCCCAGAGCCTCTTCACAAAACAATTTTGGGTACAAGGGTAAAAACTTTGATCCCAAAAAGGCCTGGTGTCGTAGCTGTAATCAGCCTGGACACCAAACTGGAGACAAGGCCTGTCACAAGAAAACTACCACTTCTAACTCCACTCCAGCTAACACTGGAATGGCTAGTCTCCAAGTGGGATCAACAGTGTGCCCAGAGCAAATCAGGTGTCACACTGAAGCTACATTAGTCTCTGAAGGTGGGGTGGATTTAGCCACACTGGCTGCCTGGCCTCCTAACATGCAAAAATACAGGCAGCAGCTCTTAATTAATGGGACAAGTGTAGAAGGCCTGAGGGATACAGGTGCCAGTGTCACCATGGTGACAGAGAAACTGTTTTCCCCTGGTCAATACCTGGCTGGACAAACTTATCCAGTCACCAACGCTGACAATCAGACTAAAGTACATCCCATGGCTATGGTAACTTTAGAGTGGGGAGGGGTCAATGGCCTGAAACAGGTGGTGGTCTCCTCAAATATCCCAGTAGACTGTTTGCTTGGAAATGACCTGGAGTCCTCAGCATGGGCTGAGGTAGAACTGAAAACACATGCAGCCATGCTGGGTATCCCTGAACTGGTGTGTGTCAAGACAAGGGCACAGTGCAAGGCTCAGGGTGAAAAAGTAGAGCTGGAGTCTGGAAAAAGGGCCCAGCCTACCAAGAGAAAAGGAAAGTCAGCTGGGAAACCAGCTGCAACACAACAACAAAAAGAGAACCTCTCTTCTCAGGAAGAAGTTCTGCCCTCTGAGGGAACTTAGCCTATGGAGTTAGAACCTTATCAGGTTGAGCTCTTAGGCCCAGGGGGACCCTCAAGGGAGCAGTTGTGTAAGGGGCAAGAAACCTGTCCCTCTCTTGAAGGCCTTAGGCAGCAAGCTGCTGAAGAGTCCAATGGCAAGAAAACTGGAACACATAGGGTCTAATGGGAAGATGGGCTCCTGTACACTGAGGCAAGAGATCCCAAACCTGGTACCACTAGGAGAGTGGTAGTGCCTCAGGCGTTCAGAGAGTTCATACTGACCTTAGCCCATGATATTCCCCTTGCTGGGCATTTGGGACAAACCAAGACGTGGGAGAGACTAGTCAACCACTTCTACTGGCCCAACATGTCCCAGAAAGTTAAGGAGTTTTGTGTCTCCTGTACCACCTGTCAAGCCAGTGGTAAGACAGGTGGACATCCAAAGGCCCCCCTCATTCCACTTCCAGTGGTGGGGGTCCCCTTTGAAAGAGTGGGTGTGGACATAGTGGGTGCACTTGAACCTCCCACAGCCTCAGGAAACATGTACATACTAGTAGTAGTGGATCATGCTACTAGGTATCCTGAAGCTATTCCCCTTAGGTCGACTACTGCCCCTGCAGTAGCCAAGGCCCTCATTGGTATCTTTACCAGAGTGGGCTTCCCTAAGGAGGTGGTGTCTGACAGAGGTACCAACTTCATGTCAGCATCACTGAAACACATGTGGAATGAGTGTGGAGTGACTTATAAATTCACTACACCCTATCATCCACAAACTAATGGCCTTGTTGAGAGATTCAACAAGACATTAAAGGGCATGATCATGGGGCTCCCAGAAAAACTCAAAAGAAGATGGGATGTCCTCCTGCCATGTCTGCTTTTCGCTTACAGAGAGGTGCCTCAGAAGGGAGTAGGGTTCTCACCCTTTGAACTTCTGTTTGGCCACCCTGTAAGGGGACCACTAGCTCTTGTGAAAGAAGGCTGGGAGAGACCTCTTCATGAGCCTAAACAAGACATAGTGGACTATGTACTTGGCCTTCGCTCAAGGATGGCAGAGTACATGGAAAAGGCAAGTAAAAACCTTGGGGCCAGCCAACAGCTCCAGAAGTTTTGGTATGACCAAAAGGCTGCACTGGTTGAATTTCAACCAGGGCAGAAAGTCTGGGTTTTGGAGCCTGTGGCTCCCAGGGCACTCCAGGACAGATGGAGTGGCCCTTACCCAGTGCTAGAGAAGAAGAGTCAGGTCACCTACCTGGTGGACCTGGGCACTAGCAGGAGCCCCAAGAGGGTGATCCATGTGAACCGCCTTAAGCTCTTAAATGACAGGGCTGATGTGAATCTGTTGATGGTAACAGATGAGGATCAGGAAGCTGAGAGTGAACTTCTCCCTGATCTTCTCTCATCAAACCCTAAGGATGGCTCAGTTGATGGAGTGATCTATTCAGACACCCTCTCTGACCAACAGCAATCTGATTGTAGGAAGGTCCTGCAACAGTTTGCTGAGCTCTTTTCCCTAACCCCTGGTCAGACACACCTGTGTACCCATGATGTGGACACAGGAGACAGCATGCCTGTCAAAAACAAAATATTCAGACAGTCTGACCAAGTTAAGGAAAGCATCAAGGTGGAAGTCCACAAGATGCTGGAATTGGGCGTAATTGAGCACTCTGACAGCCACTGGGCTAGCCCAGTGGTCTTAGTCCCCAAACTTCACACCAAAGATGGAAAGAGAGAGATGAGGTTGTGTGTGGACTACAGAGGACTTAATTCTGTCACCAAGACAGATCCCCATCCCATTCCTAGAGCTGATGAACTGATAGACAAATTAGGTGCTGCCAAATTCTTAAGTACCTTTGACTTAACAGCAGGGTACTGGCAAATCAAAATGGCACCTGGAGCAAAAGAAAAGACAGCATTCTCCACACCTGATGGGCATTATCAGTTTACTGTTATGCCCTTTGGTTTAAAGAATGCCCCTGCCACCTTCCAAAGGTTGGTGAATCAAGTCCTTGCTGGTTTGGAGTCCTTTAGTGCAGCTTATCTTGATGATATTGCTGTCTTTAGCTCCAGCTGGCAGGATCACCTGGTCCACCTGAAGAAGGTTTTGAAGGCTCTGCAATCAGCAGGCCTCTCTATCAAGGCATCCAAATGCCAGATAGGGCAGGGAACTGTGGTTTACTTGGGACACCTTGTAGGTGGAGGCCAAGTTCAGCCACTCCAGCCTAAGATCCAGACTATTCTGGACTGGGCAGCTCCAAAAACCCAGACTCAAGTCAGGGCATTCCTTGGCTTGACTGGGTACTATAGGAGGTTTGTGAAGGGATATGGATCCATAGTGACAGCCCTCACTGAACTCACCTCCAAGAAAATGCCCAAGAAGGGGACTGGACTGTAGAATGCCAACAGGCCTTTGACACTCTGAAACAAGCAATGTGCACAGCACCAGTTCTGAAAGCTCCAGATTACTCCAAGCAGTTCATTGTGCAGACAGATGCCTCTGAACATGTGATAGGGGCAGTTTTGTCCCACACAAATGATGATGGCCTTGACCAGCCTGTTGCTTTCATTAGCAAGAGGTTACTCCCCAGGGAGCAGCGTTGGAGTGCCATTGAGAGGGAGGCCTTTGCTGTGGTTTGGTCCCTGAAGAAGCTGAGACCATACCTCTTTGGTACTCACTTTGTAGTTCAAACTGACCACAGACCTCTCAGATGGCTGATGCAAATGAAAGGTGAAAATCCAAAACTGTTGAGGTGGTCAATCTCCCTACAGGGAATGGACTTTATAGTGGAACACAGACCTGGGACTGCCCATGCCAATGCAGATGGCCTTTCCATGTTCTTCCAATTAGAAAATGAAGACTCTCTTGGGAAAGGTTAGTCTCATCCTCTTTCGTTTGTGGGGGGGTTGTGTAAGGAAATGCCTCCTTGGCATGGTTACCCCCTGACTTTTTGCCTTTGCTGATGCTATGTTTTGATTTGAAAGTGTGCTGAGGCCTGCTAACCAGGCCCCAGCACCAGTGTTCTTTCCCTACCTGTACTTTTGTTTTACACAATTGGCACACCCTGGCATCCAGGTAAGTCCCTTGTAACTGGTACCCCTGGTACCAAGGGCCCTGATGCCAGGGAAGGTCTCTAAGGGCTGCAGCATAGCTAATGCCACCCTGGGGACCCCTCACTCAGCACAGACACACTGCTTGCCAGCTTGTGTGTGCTGGTGAGGACAAAACGAGTAAGTCGACATGGCACTCCCCTCAAGGTGCCATGCCAACCTCACACTGCCTATGCAGTATAGATAAGTCACCCCTCTAGCAGGCCTTACAGCGCTAAGGCAGGGTGCACTATACCATAGGTGAGGGCACCAGTGCATGAGCACTGTGCCCCTACAGTGTCTAAGCAAAACCTTAGACATTGTAAGTGCAGGGTAGCCATAAGAGTATATGGTCTGGGAGTCTGTCAAATACGAACTCCACAGCACCATAATGGCTACACTGAAAACTGGGAAGTTTGGTATCAAACTTCTCAGCACAATAAATGCACACTGATGCCAGTGTACATTTTATTGTGAAATACACTCCAGAGGGCATCTTAGAGGTGCCCCCTGAAACCTTAACCAACTACCCGTGTAGGCTGACTTGTTTTAGCAGCCTGCCACACTCGAGACATGTTGCTGGCCACATGGGGAGAGTGCCTTTGTCACTCTGTGGCCAGTAGCAAAGCCTGCATTGGGGGGAGATGCTATCAACTCCCCCAGGCAGAAGCTGTAACACCTGGCGGTGAGCCTCAAAGGCTCACCCCCTTTGTTCCAGCACCACAGGGCACTCCAGCAAGTGGAGTTGCCCGCCCCCTCCGGCCACGGCCCCACTTTTGGCGGCAAGGCCGGAGGAATTAATGAGAAAAACAAGGAGGAGTCACTGGCCAGTCAGGACAGCCCCTAAGGTGTCCTGAGCTGAAGTGACTAACTTTTAGAAATCCTCCATCTTGCAGATGGAGGATTCCCCCAATAGGGATAGGAATGTGACCCCTCCCCTTGGGAGGAGGCACAAAGAGGGTGTACCCACCCTCAGGGCTAGTAGCCATTGGCTACTAACCCCCCAGACCTAAACACGCCCTCAAATTTAGTATTTAAGGGCTCCCCTGAACCTAAGAATTTAGATTCCTGCAACTTACAGAAGAAAAGGACTGCTGAGCTGAAAAACCCTGCAGAGAAGAAGAAGACACCAACTGCTTTGGCCCCAGCCCTACCGGCCTGTCTCCCTCCTTCAGAAGAAACCTGCTCCAGCGACGCTTTCCCTGGGACCAGCGACCTCTGAATCCTCAGAGGACTGCCCTGCTTCCAAGAGACCAAGAAACTACCGAGAACAGCAGCTCTGTTCAACAAAGACTGCATCTTTGTATCCAGAGGAGCAGATTTAAAGACCCCTGCAATCCCCGCAAGAAGCGTGAGACTTGCAACACTGCACCCTGCGACCCCGACTCGACTGGTGGAGAACCAACACCTCAGGGAGGACCCTCCGGCGACTCCGAGACCGTGAGTAACCAAAGTTGTCCCCCCTGAGCCCCCACAGCGACGCCTGCAGAGGGAATCCCGAGGCGCCCCCTGACCGCGACTGCCTGACTCTGAAATCCCAACGCCTGGAAAAGACCCTGCACCGCAGCCCCCAGGAACTGAAGGATCGGAACTCCAGTGCAGGAGTGACCCCCAGGAGGCCCTCTCCCTTGCCCAGGTGGTGGCTACCCCGAGGAGCCCCCCCTTGCCTGCCTGCACCGCTGAAGAGACCCCTTGGTCTCCCATTGAAATCCATTGGAAACCCAACGCTTGTTTGCACACTGCACCCGGCCGCCCCCGCGATGCTGAGGGTGTACTTTCTGTGTGGACTTGTGTCCCCCCCGGTGCCCTACAAAACCCCCCTGGTCTGCCCTCCGAAGACGCGGGTACTTACCTGCTGGCAGACTGGAACCGGGGCACCACCTTCTCACCATTGAAGCCTATGCGTTTTGGGCACCACTTTGAACTCTGCACCTGACCGGCCCTGAGCTGCTGGTGTGGTAACTTTGGGGTTGCTCTGAACCCCCAACGGTGGGCTACCTTGGACCCCAATTTGAACCCCGTAGGTGGTTTACTTACCTGCAAGAACTAACATTACTTTACCTCCCCCAGGAACTGTGAAAATTGCACTGTGTCCACTTTTAAAACAGCTAAATGTGTTTTATGTAAAAAGTATATATGCTATTGTGATTGTTCAAAGTTCCTAGAGTACTTACCTGCAATACCTTTCAAATGAGATATTACATGTAGAATTTGAACCTGTGGTTCTTAAAATAAACTAAGAAAAGATATTTTTCTATAACAAAAACCTATTGGCCTGGAATTGTTTCTGAGTGTGTGTTCCTCATTTATTGCCTGTGTGTATGTACAACAAATGCTTAACACTACTCCTTTGATAAGCCTACTGCTCGACCACACTACCACAAAATAGAGCATTAGTATTATCTCTTTTTGCCACTATCTTACCTCTAAGGGGAACCCTTGGACTCTGTGCATACTATTCCTTACTTTGAAATAGTGCATACAGAGCCAACTTCCTACAACCCCCCATCCAAACCCTGATCACACACCCCCACACCCAAATCCCTGAGGTGCTTGCATGCCGCATTGATGCCCCTGCCCTGTGGAGGTCTGCACATTATAGTAAGGAGTCAAGTTGGGCAGTCCTCACATGCCCAGTGTGCCCGGGACATTTGGACAATGAAGCACTGGCCCTTGTGGCATTTTGTATATATTTGTTGTCATGACATTTTTTATATTTACAATACTATTTAACTACAATGGCACCGTTGATGTTGATGCTACATAGATTGTCCTCGCTTTCCTTGCGCATGTATGTATGGTGACTGTGAATTTGTGCGTGTGTACTATTGTCCTTCCCTCCAGTGTATTGCTAGAATGGGGTACTTATGGCTGCTGTCTATGTCGGCGTCGCTGGTCCTAGATGTCAACGGCCAGCAGGAGCATTGGAAATACTTGCAATTAGCGTGCCATGCCACCTACAGACGTGCCTGGGTTCCAGAAAGTGGGTGCTTCCTTTTATGTTGTTCGTTTCCGCCATGGGTTTCGCGGTGGTTAGACCGCCCAGAAGTCCTGGCAGTGTGCAACCTCGTAATGCGGTGGGTGGAAACTGTCTGACTGTCGGACTGAAGGGGCCTCCCGCCGGCAACAGTGGTAGGTCCACACTGGCGCTTCGGACAGAAACTTGACTGTGTTCTGCAGGAGCCTTTCCTAATACTCACATTATGGCGGTTTATACGTCAGCCCCGCGGGTGTGCAACCGCCATCTCCACAGCGGCAGTCCAGTGACCGCCAAACTCATAATGAGGTCCCTAGTTTCCAAAGGAAACGCATTTTTTATTTTGCCAATAACTTTGGCGCCGTTTGACGAATCCTCATAAAAGTTTCAAAACTAGTTTGCCCCTCCTTTCAGATGCAGTCTTGAACGTTTTGGAGTGATTTGTCACACGGTGTCAGAGAAAAAGTGGGGTCCCAGAACATGTTTTCCTATGCAATTTCCCATAGGGATTTTAGACATGACTACAGTCCAAACTGCTGGACAGAAATAAACCTAATTTGGCAGAAAGATAGCTCGTGGTCCAGAAAGTGTGCTTTTGTGATTTAATGTAAATCGGTTCACATTAGGAGTTTCTGAGTTATTAAAGGAAAAACAAATATAGCTAAGTAGGGATGGGGATCCTCCATGGATCCAACAGTCCCCGTGCTGATATCTGATAAGCTGCCAACACTTAAACCAGGAAGTGTTGGCAGCCATTTTGGGGCTCTGACTCTGCTCAGTCCCAAAGACAACATAAAAATAAAGAAAGTGGGGCAGGGTAGGAATACCCCGACCCCCTACCCCTGCTGCTGGGGTCCCCCTGGGACCCTGCCAGGGCAAAAAAAGATTTTGTTAAATTTTTCGGTGGAAGCAACGTGGATCGGCAAAAAATTCAAAAAATCCTTTCATCAGCCCCAAGGTGGACAAGGCCCTGGGGGCATGCGGCATGTAAAAAAGTGAGGCGGGGGCACACGCAGCCCCCCTCCTCAGGCTCCTTTGAGCCCCGGGGACCACCGCCAACCCAGGGCTTTCTGTGTATATTGGAGGAGGCTGCGAAGACCCTCCTCCTGTCCCTGGCAATAGTCCTAGGGATCACCACCTCCCCGGGGCATACTTAATTTATGGGAGGGGGCCACTTGGACCCTCCTCCATTGCTCTTTAGTGCCCATGAGACAAACACCTCACCGGGGTCAGAAATGAAAATTAAGGGGAAGGGAGGCCACGCGCCCCCCTTCCAGGCCATATAGAGCCCTGGGGACCTCCATCTCCCCCGGGCCAGCCTGTTTAGCCCCCTTCCGGAGCCACTAATGGCCCTGAGGATCTCCAACTCCCCCCAGGGCAATCTCATTATCTCCTGAGGTGCCCACCCTCAGGCAATAGCAGTTTGATTTCGCTTGGCAGGAGATCTGCCAGCATCCGCAGAGCAAGAGCAAAGAGTAAGTCCACTCCCAGTGGGCGGGAGCAGGAAAACTGCTCCTGCTCGCTGGTAGCAGACTTTTTATCTGTTTTCCTGCATGCTTTCAAGTGGGCAGGACTACAGATGAAAGGATTGCTCCTGCATGCAGGGACCAGCATTTGTAGCTGCTCCATGTGTGCGGGAGCAATGCTGGCTCCCGCTGAAGACAGGGAGCTGGAAAAGACCCCACCCATTGCCCCCGCAGTCCCCATCCTGTCATGTCCTCTTGAGAATAGAACTCGCTGTTCTCCCCTTTAACCACTACGAGTATGTAAAATTACCTAGAAGCCCTGGCTGTTTGGTCACGTCACATATATGTTAGTTGTATGCAACTTCTTCCCACCTTTTTTCAGGATGATGGACAGCTTGCCAAAAGTTTCCCACTGATTTTGAAGTTGTGTACTTAATGCAGAGGAATATGAGCATGTCTTCAACAAAGAATTAAGCTCTTATATATCTACAAGGAAGTACCCTTGTTTGGTGGAGATTCAACACTTTTCTGCCTTGTCTTCTTTTCTACATGAGGATTCATGTTATTGCAGGTTTCTATATGAAGGTGCTTGACGAACAACCCTTTACGCAGCTGTAGTGTGGCATATGCACTCTACATTTACCCACCAAGGTAGCCCTTACTAATTAATACGAGAGGTATGTGGCCCGAATCTCTCTTACTTCAGAATGCCCTTTCCTATGCAATTGTGGGTTCTTAGATGGGGTTTGGGCCAATGTTACCCCAAAACAAAATCTAGAGAATTGCAAAACTTTGCGCAACGTGGGACTTATCCCATAAGACATAGCAGGTCAGCATGGGAAACTTTTTTCCGCTCTCAGACTGATTGAATATACTGACCAATTAATAAGTATTCCAAACAAAGAACCTTCTTCAGTGACAGTTATTAGCCTTGAAAAAGCCCCAGGTAGACCCACCAAACAGGGTGAAACACGTGTCGGCTCTCTGGCTCTCTGTTTAAATATCTACGTACCTTGTTCAAATTGGACACCAATATAATTTCTCTGGGTTCTCTAACTCTCTGCTCAAATGTTCATGAACTTTAGCAGAAATGAACACCCATAAATAACTTTGTATTCACTATTTGGACTCTATGGAATATTTCTACAGTACAAATCATTACTAATCACAGATCCGGAATCCTACACTTGAAAACCAAGTGGGCTCCCAAAGTTTTGCAATTCTCCAGCACTTACTAATTAGCCAGTTTAAAGTACCCCAGCTAGGTAGACATTTTGTGCATAACTGTGGCCTCTTCTTGGATAAATAAGCAGATCAGGATGTATTCTGGCACTGATGCTTATTTCACAAAAATTAAACCAGAATGGGAAGTAATTACAAATATAAACAAAGCAGGTTTCCCCAGTTAAAGCTTCACTTCCAGGCCCTGCAGCCAACTCCCACAGTGGCACTGGCTTAGATGCCTACGAGGGGTTGGCTACGGAGTCTGGCTGCAGGCCAGATCCTGTCTCAAACCCCCACCCCCTACGGCCAAAGGCAGCGCGTGGAGTGAGTTGGATGCCTATAGGGGGTTGGCTGCAAGTCAGGCCCTGGGGCCAACCTCTGTTGTGCGTGGGGTTAGATGCATGCAGGCAGTTGGTCGCACAAAGGTTACAGGGACATTATAGTTAGGAATTAGCACTTAAAAAACCTTTGAAATTCACTGAAGAAACCAAAGGTTACAGGGACGTTATAGTTAGGTTATGTATTTACAAGTACAAAACCATAGAAAATCAACTGTTATAGAGTTATTTCAAGTAACTATAATTCGTGCCCCCAAGGTAACTATAACTCCCGGGCTTGCCATGCACAGTTTCCTCATCAATAATTTTACTGCAATTATTGCAGTGATATTATCAATGATACCTTAGAAGATGTCATGAGTGATGTACTATCTGGAGTAATTAGCAGTGTATGGAGAGGGCGCAAGTTATAGTTACCTTTGTTTTTTCAGTGAAGATATATATACAATGGTGAAAATAAGTGGAAGACATACTTAGGAAAACAAAGTAAAATTCATGATTAAAAATCACTTAAATTAAGATAACAATTTTGGCAAACTAGCATTCAAAGTTTGACATATTAATATTTGAGAAGAGCATACTTAATTATAAATTGTGGGTAAAATCTAAGAATTGTCTATAAAGTAAAAGTGCAAAGGTTGACATATTAATATCTGAGTTGAGCTTAGTTAATTATAAATTGTGGGTAACATCTAAGCATTGTCTATAAAGTAAAAGTACCTTGAGGACAATTATAAACTCAACAAATGTAGTATTAAATGTACACAGAAATGTAAATATCACAATAAGTTAGCACTATACCATAAAGTTACCGAAGGTAATGTTAACTCAACTTGTTTAATTAAACATTTCTACATGATCCTACACAACACTTTGGCACACTGTCCTCATTGAAAGAATCATTGATTTCTCAGTTGTGGCTGATGCACTTATTTTCTGTTGACTGACTGAAGAATGACTAATATTGATGTTTAAAGTGTCCTGTTTCCATTACATTTGCAATGTGGGTGAGTGCAGAGGCAATGGCACAATTTGTTAGTACCAGGTCTTGGACATCCTACCTGTGACCAATTAAAAAGAAATGTCATTACACAAAGTAAGGTCAATTGGTTTGCATTGAGTGATTGACGATAATTATTTTCCCTGGAAAGTCTTCCATTTTGTATGATGTCATCAATAGATGTAATTTTGTCTAAAGACTTCTGCATGCCCATTAGGGATGCAATCATTCCATCTAGGAAAGAACATAACCCTGTAAATCTTCTGCAAGGGAATATCCCATTTTAAAACAGTCAATGTCCTATTCCATATCACAATGTAATGTAAGAATGCCATCTGGCGATTCTTTTGAGTTTCTGCATTTTCAAAAGCAGTACATTCCACATGCCTTTTGAGGGTTCCATGCCATTGAGCCTGTGGGTGATTACTTATGAGCGTTTGAGTTATCACTACTCTTTCATTAAATGTTTTGCATAACAATTGCTCAACATCTATGCCCTGAAATATTACGCAAATGTTAGAATTATCCAGGTTAGATAATTATGTTGTCAATGAAACCTGTGACTCCTCAAGTGTGATGAATTCTTTAGCAACAGCCACATGTCCTCACTGCAAATAAACACTTTCAGCCAGTAAAGAAAATGTCAATATACATGTGTAGATTTGCTTATGCGTAGATCTAGTTCTACACTTTGGTGTAAACCTTCACTTTGTTGGTATTCACCATTTCCGAGTGAAGATTTATACCTCAATGTAGACTTGGGAGTTTATACCCTTTCAAACGTGTCCTACAATTAATTCAGGACTGTAAAGTTACAAATAGTAAATTTCCACTTGTTTGTGGAGTTCTTTAGGAAAATATGAAATAAGAAATTGCGTTCAATAGTTTTAAGGAATAAGTAACTAATATTTTGTAAACAATGTTAAATCATTTTACACAAATAACATTAACCGCCAGGTTCTTAAATCCCAACAGGTAGCACAGGAAAAATAAGTATTGCAACTTATTTCTCCATGTGAGGCCGAGTTACTTCCCATCATGGACCACCCTTTTTCAATGCTGCATGTTTGTCGTGTGCTAATTTCTCTTTTGTAATCAAGCCTCCTTTTTTGCACTCTTTCACAGTCATGCATGTAGGTGTTAAACCATTTACTTTATCAAGTACACCTTTCTACAAGGCTCCTTTGTTTGCTAGTGGAAGCTTCGACATCACAAATAGTTGTTTTTCAGACCGATTACCTGAGATATTCATATAGCAACCTCTTCATGTGAGAATTCTGCCATCCTTTGTTGTATTTCCTCCATTGTTGTATTCTAGATATCTTTCTGAGCACCCTGCTGAATTGCCTCAGATGGCTCCTGCTAGGCTGCTTACTGATTTTCCTGCTGGATTAATAGTGCCTTCTTCTGCCTAAAACAGTCTGTCATTGTCCTCTCCTCCTCCTCCTCTCCTGAATGTATTTGTGTTTTTCTCCACGTTGTGTGTGTTTTTGAATCTGTACATCACCCAGTGCAAACGCTGTGTCCGTAGCATTGTGGCTGTGTGTGCTGCTGCCCAGCATGGCTTTTTAGATATACCAAAAGATTAGAACTTCCTCCTCTAAACAGCACAACTTTTTCATGATACAGCAATGCAATACTTTACAAAATCATGTACAACAATATTTACCTATTGAATGTAAATTTCTGTTTTTTAACTCAATATTTAGGACATAATATTTATGTCAGAAAGGATTCTGACAACAATATTCTCGCACTACTTCGCCAATTGTTTTCCTCAGTTTTCTTTGCTGCTAGGGGCTCTCCATAGCTCTCTAGAGTCTGCCACAGTATATCATCCCTCATGTTGGTGTCTGGAAGTAGGAACCATGGTGCTTCAAGGCATTGGTTCATCTGGTGGATTAAACCGGATGTTATGTATCGGACGAAATCATATTACAAAGAGATACAAGGCAGGGGTGTCCCCTATCTCCCCTAATATTGGCAATAGCAATGGAACCACTGGCATGTATACTCCGCCAAGTCCTACAAGGGTGGGGCATTCAGGTGGGGCTGAGAGAACACATGGGCCCTCATTACAACCCTGGCGTCGGTGATAAAGCGGCGGTAATACCGCCAACAGGCCGGCGGTAATAAATATGAAATTATGACCATGGCGGAAACCGCTCAGACAGACAGCCACTTTAACACACCGACCGCCAGGGCGAAACCAACAGGCACCACGTCAGTAACCGCCAACAGCCAGGTGGAAGACAATGTACCACCCACCGTATAATGACAGTCCAATCTGTCACCTTTTCCGGGGCGGTACCAACGACATCAAAAGCCTGGCAGAAACACTGCACAGAAGGGAAACGACTCACCTCTGGACACTCAAGGAAGAACCACGCCGCCATGGAGCCCGAGTTGCATGTCTTCCCCATGCTCTTCTATGTTCTGCTCCACTACAACCAACGCCGGCAAAGACGACCACGGTGAGTACTACCGCCTAGCACACAGGAGAGGGGGGGAGAAGAGAGTGACACACACACACGCAACACCCCCACCCCCAATACCACACATACAACCAGATGCAGTAATATAACATATACACCCCGTACCCCTCAGGAATAATGCAAGGACAACTACTATGGTGTAAAAAGGCTGTAATCAGATAAATATAGATGAAATTTGTGCATCCAAATCAAAAAGTATATACATATTTACAATGCAAGAGACACTGCCCAGTCCTCAATGTCCGTGGGCCACAGGGCCACATCACAAAGTCCAAGGCCCAACCTCACTCCTGCAACAACATGGAGAGAACACTGCAGGGGCATCAGGTCGAAAATAGAAAGGCACCTCAGGGGGACGGGGAATGGGGGGGCACCTCAGCCAGAAGATGGAACACCACTGGTCCTGGAGGGGGCAACATGCCCATCACTCTGTCCTGTGGAGTGCAAGGCCACAGTCTCTCAAGGGGGTGATTTGCCCACATGCTCTGGAGGGGCAACATGCCCTGTGCTTGGTCCTGGGGAGCGCAAGGCCACAGTCTCTCAAGTCGGTGATTTGCCCACATGCTCTGGAGGGGGCAACATGCCCTGTGCTTGGTCCTGGGGAGTGCAAGGCCACAGTCTCTTAAGTCAGTGATATGCCCACTGACTTGTCCTGGAGAGTGCAGGGCCACAGTCTCTCTAGTGGGTGACTACTTCCAGTGGTTCTGGAGGGGGCATTGTGCCCAGTGAGTTTCATCCTGTGGAGGATGGGGTGAGTGGATGGCTTCTCCCACTGGTTCTGGAGGGGGCATTGTGCCCAGTGAGCTTCATCCTTTGGAGGATGGGGTGAGTGGATGGCTTCTCCACTGGTTCTGGAGGGGGCATTGTGCCCAGTGAGCTTCATCCTGTGGAGGATTGGGCGAGTGGATGGCTTCTCCACTGGTTCTGGAGGGGGCATTGTACCCAGGGGGCTACAGTGGAGGCAGTGGATGTTAGTATGTCTGCATCTGGATGGTGTTTGTGTGAGTGCCTGTGGGGTGAAGTGTGGTGCTTGTGTTTGCCATGTCCACTCTTGTGTGTTGTCCTGGGTGCCTGCTCGTCTGTCTGTTTGCTTGGGATAGGTTGGGGTTGAGGGGAATAGGATTGGGTAGAGGAAGTTGGAGGGGGGAGACTAGAAACAGGGACAATGGCTGCCATCAGAGAGGGGGCCAGAGCCTGGATTGATCTCTGTTGGGCCGCCATGCTAGTGTGAATGTCCTCCAGGAATGCATTTGTCTGTTGTATTTGGGCTGCCAGCCCCTGGATGGCATTCACAATGGTTGACTGCCCAAACAGAGATGGATCGCAGGAGGTCAATAGCCTCCTCACTCACTGCAGCAGGGCTCACTGGGGCAGGGCCTGAGGTGCCTGGGGCGAACGTGATGCCCACCCTTCTGGGTGAGCGGGCCTGGGAAACACGCTGAGGGGCTGCTGGGAGGGCAGTGCTGGTACGGGGGTGGCGGCTGTACCTGTAGCTGGGGTGGGCACAGAGGTGCCCGCCACCAAGAGGGAGCTTCCATCGTAGGAGAAATCTGTGTCCGAACTGTCCCCTCCTGTCACCGCCGTGGTGCTCCCCTCGCCCTCCATCCCACTGGTGCCCTCACCGTCAGTGGATTCGGCATCCTGGGCCCTGTGGGATGCAGCTCCCTCCGTCGCCGGTGCCTCAGCTCCTCTGCCAGATGATGCTAATGCACATAAGGACGGGGTGACAAAACAAAAAGGGGGGGGAGAGACAAAGGATACACTTGGTCAGTGGCGGCAACAACACTACCGTTGGCGTACACGACACACACACACACACGGAACAGCCCTACGCACTAGGCAATGCACTACAAGTCACAATGCTAGTCACAATGCTAGTCACCAGGCCATGGATAGGGACACCTAACACCAATTGCAGCATACCTGAGACCCACAGACCCCTGCCCAGTAGTGGATGCCTACTAACTTGGTTGGAGGTATTTTACATCAGAACCCTGCCCATCATGGGACCTACTCTGCAATGTCAGGCCTGGCGTGGGGGCACCAACAGGCCCACATCCCCCACCCGGATACCACCCCACCAGAAGCAAGTTGTATATTGAGGCACTGTACTCACCCCCTTGTTGCTGCTGTGATGCCCCCAAGCACCCATCCAGCTCCGGAAAGGCCACCATCAGTATGCGGGTCATCAGGGGGGTCAGGGTTCGAGGGGCACCCCTTCCACGTTGGGAGGCCATCCCCAGCTGGGCCTCCGCTGTCTTCCGTGCCCAGTGTCTCGGGTCCTACCACCGTTTGCGACAGTGGGTTCTCCGCCTGCCATAGAATCCCATGGTCCACACATCCTTGGCGATGGCATGCCATATTCCCTTTTTCTGATGGGTGCTGACCTGCAGGAAAATGGACACAGGGAAAGGTATTAGTCCGACCGTCCTGCCTGTTACACTCATAGCGCACCATGCCCCTTCCTATCCCCATTAACACAGACATGGGCCACCATACATGCAGCACGCTGCCCAGGGCCCATCCACCAACCCCCCCTACATAAGGCCTTTACACACAGCACTCCATGCATTCACGCCCCATGCATCGTACTCATGGTGTACCCACCTGTTGGTCTCGAGACCCATACAGCATTTGGTTCTGGGGTAGAACCCCATCCACCAGTCGCTCCAACTCCGCCGAGGTGAAGGCAGGGGCCCTTTCCCCAGTGACACGAGCCCTGGTCAGTTCCAGACACGGGTCACAGCAGCAATTGCAGTGTAGGTCCTCTCCTGTTGAAGGTCAGGTATCAAGTGAGTGAACAGATAGAAAATGGCGGTGACATCTGCAGCGGTGCATACCGTCAAAGCCGGCGTACAACAGCATTGGGCACTGTAACCCATAGGGCCCAATGTTAACCAATGAGAAGTTGCCCAGCGGTTTTCGACCGCCTCCCGCAACGGCGTACAACGTCAGAGGAATTATCACATTTCCACCTGTCCCGCCACACAGGACAGGCAGACGCCATTTCAGGGAGGGTGCTGGCCATGGCTCCTAACTGCGTCACAGTACACATATGCACCATTTGGACCTCTCCAAAACAATACTGTTACAATTACAATCACGATATGCATTGAAGTGTAGTGGTTGGAAATAGGAGATACTGACCAGCTGCTCACCATTTTGCCCCATAGATTGGAACCGCTGCGGATGACTAGGAGATGGAGACATCCCCCAGTGTACAGACCCCTGGTGGACTTGGCAACAATGGAGGACAGGCACACTATCCTCACCTATAGTCTGGACAGGGCAACAATGACAGAGCTGTGTGCCCAACTGGAGCCTGACCTAATCTCTGCTATCCGTCACCCCACCGGGATCCCTCCTCTTGTGCAAGTGCTATCAGTGCTCCAATTCCTGGCAACTGGCTCCTTCCAAGTGACAGTGAGCTTGGCAGCAGGAATGTCTCAGCCAATGTTCTCAATAGTGCTGACCAGAGTGTTGTCTGCCCTGATTGAACACATGCGCAGCTACATTGTTTTCCCCTAGGTGGAGGATTTGGCCACAGTGAAAGCTGATTTCTATGCAATGGGACATATCCCCAACATTATTGGGGCAATTGATGGTACACATATAGGATTTGTCCCATCAGGCGAAATAAATGGGTGTTCAGAAATTGAAAGAGCTTTCACTCGATGAATGTGCAGATGGTGTGCCTGGCGGACCAGTACATCTCCCACGTCAATGCAAAATATTCTGGGTCTGTGCATGATGCCTTTATCTTGAGGAATAGCAGCATCCCATATGTGATGGCTCAACTCCAGAGGAACAGGGTGTGGCTAATAGGTGAGCCCTGGTTCCCACCCAGTATATGCTGGTGTGGGCCCTAAGGGTTGGTGTGTGGCTAAGAGTTTTCCCTCGATACTTGTAGGTGACTGTGGTTACCCCCAACCTCTCATGGCTACTGACCCCTGTGAGGAATCCCAGGAAAAGGGCAGAGGAACATTACAATGAGGCACATGGGCGAACAAGAAGAATTATAGAGAGGACCTTTGGCCTCCTGAAGGCCAGGTTTTGTTGCCTCCATCTAACAGGTAGATCCCTGTACTACTCACCCAAGAAGGTCTGCCAGATCATCGTGGCATGCTGTATGTTGCACAACCTTGCATCGCCAGGTGCCTTTTCTGCAGGAGGATGAGGCTGGAGATGGCAGCAGTGGACCCTGTGGACAGTGAAGATGAGGAGGCAGAGGATGAGGATGAGGACAACAGAAGTGCAATAATTCATCAATACTTCCAATGACACACAGATAAGACAGTGTAACTTCACATTTAATTGACAGTTTTGTGTTTGACATTGTCACTGGCAGGCTGATTTCCCCACTTTTATGGCCACTCACTGTAGCCTTTGGCATCTCTATTTGCAGATACTGTGCCCCACTATCGCTTCTGGTGTGTTGACAGCAGCCAACTACAGGTCATTCCTATGTATACTTTTCTGTACAGTTGATTTTCAATGTTTCAACCTTGTTAAACGAATACATACTTAAATCATTTGACATACTCCAAACTTGTATTTTTCAAAGGGAGTTTTTTTAAGTGCTAAGAGGTAGAGGGGTGTGTGCAATGGGCTGGGGGGATGATGGAGGAACGGCCAGGTTGGAGTCCAGTCTATTTGTATCACAGGTGCATTGTCCAAGGGGGCATAGGAAGGTGAGCAATGGCAGTTCAAGGTGGACAGGGAGACAGAGTGGGACACAAGGGTGACATTCAGGAGAGTCTTATTTCCTGGCGGGGGTCTTGGCAATAGTCTCTGGCTTCTGCCTGGATTGCAGGGAACGCTTGAGGGGTTGTTCACCTTCTGCAGGGGGAGGGGTGCTGGTGGCCTGTTGGTCCTGTGGTGGGGCCTCCTGTCCAATAGCGGCAGCGGAGGTGGAAGGCTGTTCATCTGTTTGGCTAGTGGCAGAGGCCCGGTGGGGTGCCACTGCCTCCCTCATAGTGCTGGCCATGTCTACCAGCACCTTTGCAATTGAGACCAGGGTGGTGTCGATGTCCTTCAAGTCCTACCTGATCCCCAGATACTGTCTGTCCTGCAGCCGCATGTTCTCCTGCAACTTGTCCAGTATCTGGTGCATCATCTCCTGGGAATGGTGGTATGCTCCCAGGATCGCAGTGAGTCCCCCTGGAGAGTCGGTTCCCTGGGCCTGTCCTCCCCCTGTCACACAGCAGTCCTCCCAGCTTCCCTGTTGTCCTGTGCCTCTGTCCCCTGAACCGTGTGTCCACTGCCACTGACCCCAGGTCCCTGATCGTCTTGACTTTGTGGGGTGGCCTGAGGTCCCTGTAGTGGTGGTGGACACACTGCTGATTGACGTGTCCTGGGGACAGAGGTAGGGGCCCGCTCGGTGGGTGCTGTATTGGTGTTTCCTGAGGGAGGAGGCTATGTGGTGGTGTGAGAGTGTGCCTGGGTAACCGGCTGTCCGGAGATCCCTGATAAGCCAGGTTGGTCATCCAGATCCAGGCGAGCAGAGCTGCTATCATCACTGTGGGCGTCTTCTCGGGGGGACTGGATGTTGCTGGCACCTCTTCTGCGGTGACATTGGCTGGGGGACCTGTGGGGATGTAAATGCAGAGTTATTGTTTCTGGGTGTGACATCATGTGCATGGGCGTGTTGCCTTCTATGGTTGTTGTTGCCCTGGCAGATTTGCCTTTGAGTGAGCAGCTATTTGGTGGGCTAGGTGATTCTCTCCAGTGTGCATGCAGTGGTGATAGGTGTTGATGCAGGTCTGTGAGGGGTGTCCATACATTGGTGTTACATGCAGGGCTTGGTATTGGGGTGAGTGGGTTGTGATGGTGGGGTATGTGGGAGGTGCTGAAGTGATGGGAGTGAGGGTACGGGTGGGGGTTTGTGATGGCATGCAGGTGGGGGGTGATAGTAATAGAGATTTGACTTACCACAGTAAAGTCCTCCTCCTACTCCTGCCAGGCCCTCAGGATGCATGATTGCCAAGACTTGCTCCTCCCATGTTGTTAGTTGTGGGGGGAGGAGGTGGGGGTCCACCACCAGTCCTCTGTACAGCTAGTTGGTGTCTTGCTGCTGTGGAACGTAGCTTCCCCTGTAGGTCGTTCCACCTCTTCCTGATGTAGACCCTTGTTCTGGGGTGCTGTCCCACAGCGTTGACCCTGTCGACGATTCTCCGCCATAGCTCCATCTTCCTAGCAATGGATGTCTGCTGCACCTATGCTCCAAATAGCTGTGGCAATACCCAGATGATTTCCTCCACCATGACCCTCAGCTCCTCCACCGAGAATCTGGGGTGTTGTTGTGGTGCCATGGGTGTAGTGTGAGTGGTGTGAGTGGTGAGGGTGTGTGGGGTGATGTGTTGGGGTGTGTGTGTGATGTAAGGTGCATGGATGGCGTATAGGTGATGTTATGTGGCTCTGGTTGTGTGTGTGCTCTTGCTGTCTCTCTATGGTGGCAATTCTTTCTAGTCGTAAAGGGTTGTGGGTAGTGTGGGTGTGGTGTGTGTATTTGTGTCAGGTGTGTGTAGTTTGAATTGACCAATGTAGTGTTGTTTTGTTTGTGTGTGTGTATTTTGAGCGTGGCGGTATGTACCGCCAATGGTTTACCGCAATTGAATGTCCGCCGCAGTGATTCGTGGGTCATAATGCTGTGGGCATAGTTCTGTTGGCATAACGGCGTGGGTTTTACTACTGCCAGTTTATCGCTGACCTTTGGGCTGGCGGACTTGTGTGTGTGGCTGCATAGTGACGGATTGGTATGTGTGTCTCATAATATGGTTGGCGGTTATCCGCCGCAATGGCATTATGTTGGCGGCAGTTGACATGGTGGCAAGCGGGATTTACCGTCAATGTCATAATGAGAGCAATAGTCTCCTTATATGCGGATAACGCATTGACATACTTACGACGTCCTGATATATCGCTCCACCTACTGCTCAACGTAATGGCCGAATTTGGAGATATGTCAGGCCTACGGGTCAACACAAGGAAATCCACCCTTTTCCCACTAGGGATACTGGCAGGGGAACCCTGTGAAGCGCTCCCTAAAACCGAATTTAGGTGGGAGTTAGATAAGGTCAAATACTTAGGCCTGTACATAACACAGGACCAAGATTTATTCTACGCTAGTAATATAGGCAGAGTATTGACAGAACTACGATCTTCTGTATGTTGTTGGAACTCCCTCGGGTTGTCCTTAATGGGGAAAGTGGCACACGTGAAGATGGTCATCTTGCCCAGATGTCTTTATATAATGCACGGCTCCTACTTTGAAATTCCGAGGGGAGTGTTCCGCAAGCTTGACAAAATATTAATAGAGCTGCTATGGCAGGGTAAGCGAAGTCGGGTCAACCTGGCCACCCTAAAGCAGGCTGAGGGGGGTTTAGACATCCTGGACCTGGAGCTGTACTACTTTGTAGCCCAGCTCCAACACGCTATCTCTTGGTTAGACGGGGAATGGAACTGGGAGAGAAGCCTCCTGGACGGATCGCACAAGGGACACCAATTAGGTGAACTCTTGTTTTAAGGAGCGGAAATACCTAAGCACCTCCCACACTTAATATGCCTTATGGGTCAGATCTGGGAACGGACAGTAAAAACAGTCCTGAAAAGAATCCCCTTCGCCTTAGACTTAGATATATGGATAATCCCTAAGTTTAAGCGCATAGCCCAAGTGATGATGACGGATAAATGGAAGGAGGAGGGCTGCATAATGTTAGCGGATTTACACCCCCAAGGACCGTTTTGTGTCCTTTCTGGAGGCACAAACAAGCTTCCATTTAGGAGGGGGACAATTTCTTCAATATGCCAAAATATCCGCTACGGACCGATAACTATGGCCTACATTCCCTAAAGCACCGGAATCGACCTGCACTTTGACCACTCTTAGATATGGCAGGGGAAGATGATTTATTACCCATATATATTGTGCCCTCTGAACTGACAGACACCAAAAGCCACTGAGAATTGAGCAGGTGTGGCAACAGTACAGTGCAGAACAGATTTCTTCTCAAAACTGGAAAATAATACGCAAAAAGGTCCGGGGGTCGGCCACTTCGGCCAGATTTAAACTAATCCAGTACAACTTTATTCAGATCTTGACATATCTTTCCCCACAATGCCTCAGTCGAATATACCCCTCTAGACCTGGCTCCTGTCCTAGATGCAAAACTGCTGGTGGGGAATTTGTCCACATGGTTTGGTACTGCTCAAAAATATATGAGTTTTGGATACAGATCTTAGAGCAACTAAAATTGGTGACGGGATGGGATGTTTCCCTGACTAATACAAACTGTATAATAGGACACCTGCCGTTCAACCCCAAAGAAAAATCACTAGGCGGCATCCAATTTTAGGCTTAGTAGTAGCTAAAAATTGCATCGCCATACGCTGGATCAGGCCTTACCCCCGACAGTAAGAGACTGGAGAAAAGATTTAATAGAATGGGCAGGTGCAGAGGACGCACACAGGAGAAAAACCAGAACAGATGCGAGGGCAGGGGAGGTACTGAAAGCCTGGGAGGCCATTACCCAAACACTAATACATCTCGACCCACAGGAGAAAGACCACACCACAGCCAGTCCCGGTTAATGCATAGACTACCAATGGGACTCAATCAGACTATGATATATCAAGGTCTACTCATAAATAATGACTGCACCACACGTAGGAGAAACAGGGGATACACGACCAGCATCACACATTCAGTAATGGGGACACAGGAACAAAAAAGTGGTATCCTGTAATATCAGAGGATTGACTTGATCTGAGGGGTTTGAGTTTAACATTTATTATAATGTTTTGAAAGAATGTTATAAATAATTCAATGTGATTTCTCTTATTCGTAAATGCTCCGGACATACTGTAAGTAAATGCTTTCTAAATGACAATAAAGAAATACAACAAAAAAAAACATGGTGCTTCAAACTAAAGAACACATGGGGGGTCATTCTGACCCTGGCGGCCGGTGACCGCCAGGGTCACCGACCACGGGAGCACCGCCAACAGGCTGGCGGTGCTCCCGAGGGCATTCTGACCGCGGCGGTTCAGCTGCGGTCAGAAAGGGTAAACCGGCGGTCTCCCGCCGGTTTACCGCTGCCCCATTGAATCCTCCATGGCGGCGGAGCGCGCTCCGCCGCCATGGGGATTCAGACACCCCCTACCGCCATCCTGTTCATGGCGGGAAACCCGCCATGAACAGGATGGCGGTAGGGGGTGCCGCGGGGCCCCTGGGGGCCCCTGCAGTGCCCATGCCAATGGCATGGGCACTGCAGGGGCCCCCGGTAGAGGGCCCCGCAAAGTATTTCAGTGTCTGCTTTGCAGACACTGAAATACGCGAGTTGCACCCGTCGCACCCCTGCAACTACGCCGGCTCAATTCTGAGCCGGAGTCCTCGTTGCAGGGGCATTTCTGCTGGGCCGGCGGGCGCTCTTTCGGAGAGCGCCCGCCGGCCCAGCGGAAATGTTTAAATGGCCGCCGCGGTCTTTTGACCGCGGTGCGGTCATTTCACGGCGGTACCTTGGCGGACGAACTCCGCCGTCCGCCAAGGTTAAAATCACCCCCATGGTGTGAAGAGCGACACAAATGAAAAATGAGATTTATGAAGCCATGCAAGGCCATCTTGTATGGCCCTGTGTGGCTTCATAAATCTTGAATAATGTAACGCAGCGCAAATGTCTGTGTTGCATCTCTGCACCATAGAGGTGTTTCCATGGGTGTTGCGTGGGTATTCCCACGAAACATCCATGGATTGTGATGTATTCCCAGATTTACAAGAACAGGTAAACCAGGGCATGTACCAAAAAGAAATATCTTTATTTCTCCTCATTTTTATTTCTATGCGTACTGCAGATGAAAAAGCCTCAGGGAATTGTTTTTGTGCAGGAAGATGCTGAGAATCTTCAAATGCCATTGTAGTATGCATTTGCATATTCTCTGCGAAATGTGGAAAGGATGACAGAATTTATGAAGACCTATTCAGAGTTTAAAACTATCCCCAAAAAGTATCAAGCAGATGATAAAATCAGTGTTTCGAATTTTCAGGGCCAGCAGAGAACCTTTTTGCATCACAGCAAACATTCATAACATCCTTGTTAGAAAGATGGATCATTCAAATGTGTTATAGATTTCTTATTAAAGAGTTTAAAACTGAGGGTTTAAAAATATTCTACATGCAGTGGTTAGGGAAACCTGTTCATGGTTTGGATTGTTTAATATTTTCTGAAGGAGAATAAAGATGTTTTATCTAAAAGAACTGCTGATTGTAATTCCGAACTGCCATTTGGAATAAGTGTTAAATACCTTCCTTGATAATTTCCACAAAATTGGGAAAGGGTAATTATTTTTGTATTCTTTTACTCCCAAAATAATTAAACTCATGGCCAGATGTATCAAAGTGTCACGTAATACAGAAAGGCACCCTGTTGTGCATCGCTGTGTGATAGTCTCCAACCTTTTCTGTAGTAAAAACTACTTATGTTCAATGAAAATCTTAGTACTGACCACATCAGACAGGTTTAAATTTTGTTTTGAATATACACTTTTCAGTTTTTGAAGGCTGGGCTGCACACAGGAGAGCTATTAATTAGCTTGAGAACTAGAGGTTGCTCACGAGCAACTTGTTGGAGACACCTATGTCACCTTCCGGCTCTCTCCCTCCACTGGTGCACTGAGTGCTGCCTAGTGCCAATGCAGGCATCCTTGCACCAAGGTCCAAGGGCGCCTGCATTACAGGCAGGATTATTTTATTGCTGAAAGGGGCATCTTCCTGCAGAAAAACAATTCTTAGAGGCATTTTTCATGTGTGCACATGAAGAAAGAGGAAGTAACGAGGAGAAATAAACATCTTTGACCTTGTAATGCCTCTATTGGGATGGCGTAGCATTTTGACTCATTCTTAGGTTTACTACCCTTAGTAAGTCTGGAATTGCATCAACATCCATGGGTGGGTGCATGGGCACGCCCATGCTCCACTCAAGGAACGACTTCCCAATGCAGAGTAATCCAAGGCAGAGATTTGAGCAACCTTGTTACTCTGGATTTGCTAAACCAGGAAGTCATGCAAGGTGACTTTGCATGGCTTAGTAAATTCCACTTAAGCACTTGCATTACATTGTGTTGCCTTACGTGACACAAGGGCATAGCAAAGGCTTAGTAAAGCTGTCCCTAAAATTATTTCCTTTCCAGAATCCCTTGTAAGGGATGCCTAGATTTGGAGACAGCTTAGGTCCTTACCTGGAAGATTTCCAATCAGTCAAGATCACAAAAAAGATACTTTGGCCCATATTTATACTTTTTTAGCACCGCATTTGCACCGGTTTTTTACGCAAAAGCGGCGCAAACTTACAAAATACAATTGTATTTTGTACGTTTGCGCAGCTTTTGTATCACAAAATGACACAAATGCTGCGCTAAAAAAGTATAAATATGGGCCTTTGTTCCGTTTTTTCATTTTAAAAAGTGCCAATAACCGTGGAGACTGCTTTTGTTCCGATTATATCTAATTCCCAGTCCAGGACTGTGGGCTAGGCCTCTTTTTGACCATAGATGCTGTGGTGCATGTAGGAAGGTAGCCTCTTTCTAGCCTTGTTACCCCCACTGTTGGCATGTTTGTGAGTATATGTCAGGGTGCTTTTACTGTCTCACTGGTATCCTGATGCCAGGGCCAGTGCTCATAGTGAAAACCCTATGTTTTCAGTATGATTGATATGTGTCACTGGGATCCTGCTAGCCAGGACCCCAGTGCTCATAAGTTTGTGGACTGTATGTGTTCCCTGTGTGGTGCCTAACTGTGTCACTGAGGCTCTGCTAACCAGCACCTCAGTGTTTATGCTCTCTCTGCTTTTAAAATTGTCACTGCAGGCTAATGACTAATTTTACCAATTCTCATTGGCACACTGGAACACCCTTATAATTCCCTTGTATATGGTACCTAGGTACCCAGGGTATTGGGGGTCCAGGAGATCCCTCTGGGCTGCAGCATTTCTTTTGCCACCCATAGGGAGCTCAGACAATTCTTACACAGGACTGCCACTGCAGCCTGAGTGAAATAACGTCCACGTTATTTCACAGCCATTGTACACTGCAGTTAAGTAAATTATAAGTCACCTATATGTCTAACCCTCACTTAGTGAAGGTTAGGTGCAAAGTTACTTAGTGTGTGGGCACCCTGGCACTAGCCAAGGTGCCCCCACATTGTTCAGGGCAAATTCCCCGGACTTTGTGAGTGTGCGGACACCATTACACGCGTGCACTACCTATATGTAGCGTCACAATGGTAACTCCGAACATGGCCATGTAACATGTCTAGGATCATGGAATTGTCACCCCAAAACCATTCTGGTATTGGGGTGAAAATTCCATATATCCCTGGGTCTCCAGCACAGAGCCCGGGTACTGCCAAACTAAATTTCCGGGGTCTCCACTGCAGCTACTGCTGCTGCCAACCCTCAGACAGGTTTCTGGGGGCCTGGGCAGCCTGGTCCCAGGAAGTCAGAACAAAGGATTTCCTCTGAGGGAGGGTGTTACACCCTCTCCCTTTGGAAATAGGGTGAAGGGCCTGGGAGGAGTAGCCTCTCCTGGTCTCTGGAAATGCTTTGAAGGGCACAGATGGTGCCCTCTCTGCATAAGCCAGTCTACACCGGTTCAGGGATCCCCCAGCCCTGCTCTGGCACGAAACTGGACAAAGGAAAGGGAAGTGACCACTCCCCTGACCAGCACCTCCCAGGAGAGGTGCCCAGAGCTCCTCCAGTGTGTCCCAGACCTTTGCCATCTTGGATGTAGAGGTGTGAGGGCACAATAGACAGCTCTGAGTGGCCAGTGCCAGCAGGTGACATCAGATACCCCTCCTGATAGGTGCTTACCTTTCTTAGTAGCCAATCCTCCTCTGTGGGCTATTGAGTGTCTCTCCTGTGGGTATCTCACCAGATAACGAATGCAAGAGCTCACCAGAGTTCCTCTGCACTTCCCTCTTCGACTTCTGCCAAGGATCGACCGCTGACTACTCCAGGACGCCTGCATGACCACAACAAAGTAGCAAGAAGACTACCAGCAACATTGTAGCGCCTCATCCTGACGGCTTTCTCGACTATTTCCTGGTGGTGCATGCTCTGAGGGCTGTCTGCCGTCACCCTGCACTGGAAGCCAAGAAGAAATCTCCCGTGGGTCGACGGAATCTTCCCCCTGCTAATGCAGGCACCAAACTTCTGCATCACCGGTCCTCTGGGTCCCCTCTCCTCCTGACGAGCGTGGTCCCTGGAACACAGGAGCTCGGTCCAAGTGTCTTCGACAGTCCAGTGGCCCTTCTGTCCAAATTTGGTGGAGGTAAGTCCTTGCCTCCCCACTCCCCACGCCAGAAAGTAATCCTGTGCACTGCGTGAACTGCAGCTGCTCGGGCTTCTGTGCACTTTTGCAAGACTTCCTTCTTGCACAGCCTAGCCCAGGTCCCCAGCACTCCGTCCTGCATTGCCCAATTTGCTGAGTTGGACTCCGATGCCGTGGGACCCTCTTTTGTGAATCTGAGTCGACCAGTGTCCTCAGATCTTCTAAGTGCCTGTTCAGGTACTTCTGTGGGTGCTGCCTGCTTCTTCATGAGCTCTCTGTGTTGCTGAGCGCCCCATCTGTCTCCTCCTCCAAGGTGCGACCTCCTGGTCCTTCCTGGGCCCTAGCAGCACCCAAAATCCTCAACGCGACTCTTGCAGCTAGCAAGGCTTGTTTGTAGTCTTTCTGCGTGGAAGCAACTCTGCAACCTCCAGCACGCCGTGGGACATCTTCTGACCAAAGGAGAAGTTCCTGGCACCTTCCATTGTTGCAGAATCTTCGGCTTCTTCCACCCGGAGGCAGCCCTTTTGCAACTTCATCAGGGGTTTAGTGGGCTCTTGCCCCCCCTGGACACTTGCATGACTTTTGGACTTGGTCCCCTTCCTTTACAGGTCCAGGAATCTGTCTTCAGTGTTTTGCAGTCAGTTGTTGTCCTTGCAGAATCCCCTATCTCGA
Source organism: Pleurodeles waltl (assembly GCF_031143425.1). Taxonomy (NCBI): domain Eukaryota; kingdom Metazoa; phylum Chordata; class Amphibia; order Caudata; family Salamandridae; genus Pleurodeles; species Pleurodeles waltl. The sequence goes on along the minus strand of NC_090445.1, from coordinate 1,650,778,711 downwards.
CTTTACTGTCTTTCTGGGGTAGTAGGGTAGCTTTACTCCTACTTTTCAGGGTCTTGGGGTGGAGTATCTTGGACACCCTTAGTGTTTTCTTACACTCCCAGCGACCCTCTACACACTACACTAGGCCTGGGGTCCATTCGTGGTTCGCATTCCACTTGTGGAGTGTATGGTTTGTGTTGCCCTAGGCCTATTTCTCCCTATTGCATTCTATTGTGATTCTACATTGTTTGCACTACTTTTCTATCTGTTACTTACCTGATTTTGGTTTGGGTGCATATATTTTGTGTATATTACTTACCTCCTAAGACAGAATATCCTCTGGGATACTTTTGGCATATTGTCACTAAAATAAAGTACCTTTATTTTTTAGTAACTCTGAGTATTGTGTTTTTTTATGATATAGTGCTATATGATACAGGTGGTATAGTAGGAGCTTTCCATGTCTCCTAGTTCAGCCTAAGTTGCTCTACTATAGCTACCTCTATCAGCCTAAGCCGCTAGAACACCTCTATTCTACTAATAAGGGATAACTGGACCTGGCACAAGGTGTAGGTACCACAAGGTACCCACTATAAGCCAAGCCAGCCTCCTACATTGGTGGTGCAATGGTGGGATAAGTACTTGTAACTGCTTTACCACTTCATCATTGGTACTGTACATGAGAAAAATATATACCAAATATTTCAATATATGCACATTGAACCAGAAAAGTTTGCTGTTCTGCTCTAAAACTTTCTACAAAGTTTCTGAAAAGTTCTGAAAACTTTTTAAAGTTTTCAAAAAGTTTGAAAAAAAAAAATTCTCTGTGCTTTCAAAAGTTCTAAAACGTTTTCTCTCTCTGTCTTAAACCTTTTCTATCATGTCTGTAGTATATCTCACTCCCAAAATTGTTCAAGCAACCTATGAGAGTTTAAACTTTAAAAGTTTGAGGGGTCGCTGCATAGAAAGAGGTTTAAGCATTGGTAAGAATCCTACCAAAGACTTTCTCTTCAACCTTCTTCTAGAGAATGACAAGAACCAGTCTGGTCCGTCCCAGGGACAAGAGGTAGAAGGGGAGGGTGCCCAGTCAGACTCAGAGGAGTTCCCTGAAGAGATTGGGGAGGGTTCTTACAAAGACCTGCCATCTAGCAGGCCACCTAGTGGCACTGGTAGTGGGAGAGCGTCACACATTAGTAAGGCATCTTTCACTCCTAAAGGCCAGGTTACTAGGGTCCAGCCCGTTAGGGACAGGTCTTACTCAATTTCCAAATCTCCTCTGTATCTAAACATTCCCAAGCCTCCCACCCTGAGGATAACTGTAGGAAGTTGGCTCTGTATGTGCTATTTCAAAGTAAGGAATAGCATGCACAGAGTCCAAGGGTTCCCCTTAGAGGTAAAATAGTGGTAAAAATAGATAATACTAATGCTCTATTTTGTGGTAGTGTGGTCGAGCAGTAGGCTTATCCAAGGAGTAGTGTTAAGCATTTGTTGTACATACACATAGACAATAAATGAGGTACACACACTCAGAGACAAATCCAGCCAATAGGTTTTTGTATAGAAAAATATCTTTTCTTAGTTTATTTTAAGAACCACAGGTTCAAATTATACATGTAATATCTCATTCGAAAGGTATTGCAGGTAAGTACTTTAGGAACTTTAAATCATAAAAATTGCATGTATACTTTTCAAGTTATTCACAAATAGCTGTTTTAAAAGTGGACACAGTGCAATTTTCACAGTTCCTAGGGGAGGTAAGTATTTGTTAGGTTAACCAGGTAAGTAAGACACTTACAGGGCTTAGTTCTTGGTCCAAGGTAGCCCACCGTTGGGGGTTCAGAGCAACCCCAAAGTCACCACACCAGCAGCTCAGGGCCGGTCAGGTGCAGAGTTCAAAGTGGTGCCCAAAACACATAGGCTAGAATGGAGAGACGGGGGTGCCCCGGTTCCGGTCTGCTTGCAGGTAAGTACCCGCGTCTTCGGAGGGCAGACCAGGGGGGTTTTGTAGGGCACCGGGGGGGACACAAGTCCACACAGAAATTTCACCCTCAGCAGCGCGGGGGCGGCCGGGTGCAGTGTAGAAACAAGCGTCGGGTTTTCAATGTTAGTCTATGAGAGATCTCGGGATCTCTTCAGCGCTGCAGGCAGGCAAGGGGGGGGTTCCTCGGGGAAACCTCCACTTGGTCAAGGGAGAGGGACTCCTGGGGGTCACTCCTCCAGTGAAAGTCCGGTCCTTCAGGTCCTGGGGGCTGCGGGTGCAGGGTCTCTCCCAGGTGTCGGGACTTTAGGATTCAAAGAGTCGCGGTCAGGGGAAGCCTCGGGATTCCCTCTGCAGGCGGCGCTGTGGGGGCTCAGGGGGGACAGGTTTTGGTACTCACAGTATCAGAGTAGTCCTGGGGTCCCTCCTGAGGTGTTGGATCGCCACCAGCCGAGTCGGGGTCGCCCGGTGCAGTGTTGCAAGTCTCACGCTTCTTGCGGGGAGCTTGCAGGGTTCTTTAAAGCTGCTGGAAACAAAGTTGCAGCTTTTCTTGGAGCAGGTCCGCTGTCCTCGGGAGTTTCTTGTCTTTTCGAAGCAGGGGCAGTCCTCAGAGGATGTCGAGGTCGCTGGTCCCTTTGGAAGGCGTCGCTGGAGCAGGATCTTTGGAAGGCAGGAGACAGGCCGGTGAGTTTCTGGAGCCAAGGCAGTTGTTGTCTTCTGGTCTTCCTCTGCAGGGGTTTTTCAGCTAGGCAGTCCTTCTTCTTGTAGTTGCAGGAATCTAATTTTCTAGGGTTCAGGGTAGCCCTTAAATACTAAATTTAAGGGCGTGTTTAGGTCTGGGGGGTTAGTAGCCAATGGCTACTAGCCCTGAGGGTGGGTACACCCTCTTTGTGCCTCCTCCCAAGGGGAGGAGGTCACAATCCTAACCCTATTGGGGGAATCCTCCATCTGCAAGATGGAGGATTTCTAAAAGTCAGAGTCACCTCAGCTCAGGACACCTTAGGGGCTGTCCTGACTGGCCAGTGACTCCTCCTTGTTGTTTTCTTTGTTCCCTCCAGCCTTGCCGCCAAAAGTGGGGGCCGTGGCCGGAGGGGGCGGGCAACTCCACTAAGCTGGAGTGCCCTGCTGGGCTGTGACAAAGGGGTGAGCCTTTGAGGCTCACCGCCAGGTGTCACAGCTCCTGCCTGGGGGAGGTGTTAGCATCTCCACCCAGTGCAGGCTTTGTTACTGGCCTCAGAGTGACAAAGGCACTCTCCCCATGGGGCCAGCAACATGTCTCTGGTGTGGCAGGCTGCTGGAACTAGTCAGCCTACACAGACAGTCGGTTAAGTTTCAGGGGGCACCTCTAAGGTGCCCTCTGTGGTGTATTTTACAATAAAATGTACCCTGGCATCAGTGTGCATTTATTGTGCTGAGAAGTTTGATACCAAACTTCCCAGTTTTCAGTGTAGCCATTATGGTGCTGTGGAGTTCGTGTTTGACAGACTCCCAGACCATATACTCTTATGGCTACCCTGCACTTACAATGTCTAAGGTTTTGTTTAGACACTGTAGGGGTACCATGCTCATGCACTGGTACCCTCACCTATGGTATAGTGCACCCTGCCTTAGGGCTGTAAGGCCTGCTAGAGGGGTGTCTTACCTATACTGCATAGGCAGTGAGAGGCTGGCATGGCACCCTGAGGGGAGTGCCATGTCGACTTACTCATTTTGTTCTCACTAGCACACACAGGCTTGTAAGCAGTGTGTCTGTGCTGAGTGAGGGGTCTCTAGGGTGGCATAAGACATGCTGCAGCCCTTAGAGACCTTTCTTGGCATCAGGGCCCTTGGTACTAGGAGTACCAGTTACAAGGGACTTATCTGAATGCCAGGGTGTGCCAATTGTGGATACAATGGTACATTTTAGGTGAAGGAACACTGGTGCTGGGGCCTGGTTAGCAGGGTCCCAGCACACTTCTCAGTCAAGTCAGCATCAGTATCAGGCAAAAAGTGGGGGGTAACTGCAACAGGGAGCCATTTCTTTACACAAGCCCCCCCCAGCCTACAGGTCAGGAGACTCAGCCCAAGCTGGGAGAGTCTTCCTAGTCTGTCAGGCGAGGAAGAGTAGGAGAAATAGGCTGGTTAGTTGCAGGGCCTACTCTGCCTTACATCCTTCTGTTCAGGTCATTCCCTTTGGGGAACTGACCCACTTCCACAGTGATAGGACCTAGTCTGAATTGCCTCTTGTCTGCCTCTTCAATGTCTCCACCCATCCTTTCTATTTTGGTCTTAGAGGTATCCACCTCTGCTAATCTTATCTTGGCCAGGGTTACCCCTAGCTTACCCAGAGAGGTTACCCAGAGCTGGAGTAACCCCACCATGACCAATAGGGTCAGGGGGCCTAACTTGCTATTTGGCATGGGGTCAGACCACCATGCTAAGGATAGTGCAGCCATAAAGGCTAACACCCAGCAGAGGCCACTGACAGCTGTCAGTGCCCAGAACCACACCTTTAGCTCTTCACCTAAAAGGGAAGGGGCTAAGTTACAGGCTTCTTTGGGTTCAGGTTGCCTGTCTGCTGTATTAGAGTGGGGGGTTACCACATCTTGTAGTAAACACCCTTCTTCCACTCTTTCTTCTGTTAGCTGAGGAGCCACCCACTCAGGTTTAACAGTTGCCTGACTAGCCAGGACTTCTTGTGGGTCAGGTTGGACTTTATCAGGGCCATTTTTGGAGTTCTCCCCTACTGGAGCAGAATCTCCTTGGCTTGCTGTAACCTTGGCTAAAGGTTGTCCACCCTTCCTATTCTGTTTTCTTTTCTTCTTCTTCTGGGGCCTGCTTGCATTTACTGCAGAGGCAGGACTTCCAGAATCCTTGGGAGAGGACTGGCACCGGACCAGTTCCTCTCTTGGGCTCTGACTAACCTCTGGGTAGTCATTTCCAAGGAGACAATCAAGGGGGAGGTCTGTACTGACTACTACCCTTCTCCAGCTAAGAGTGCCACCCACTTCTATGGGCACTAAAGCCACAGGCCTCTTAGTGACCCTGTCTAGGCTAACTCTTACCCTGGCAGTCTCACCTGGGATGTACTGGTTTGAGAGCACCAGCCTGTCATGCACAATAGTGTGACTGGCACAAGTGTCTCTCAGGGCAGTGGTTGGGATTCCATTCACCAGTAGGTGGTGGAAGTGTCTACTTCCCTCTGGAATCTCCAACTCACCTGTTGGGCCCTGTTTCCAGTTGAAGGCTAGGAAGACCTCCTCATCTGAGGAGTCATCTCCCATGGCTACACTGGTTACCCCTGGAATTTTGTTCTGGGGTTTGTTTTTGGGACAAGAAGTGTCCTTGGTGTGGTGCCCAGACTGTTTACAGTTGTGGCACCATGCCTTAGTGGCATCCCAGTTCTTACCCTGGTACCCACCTTTGTTTTGGGTTGTGTCTTGGGGCCCACCCACCTGTTCTGGTTTTTGGGGGCCTACAGAGGACTCTTTTTCTTTGTTTCTAGTGTCACCCACTTTCTCCTGGGGAGTTTTTGTAACCCCTTTCTTTTGGTCACCCCCAGTGGAAGTTTTGGTTACCCTAGTCTTGACCCAGTGGTCTGCCTTCTTTCCCAATTCTTGGGGAGAAATTGGACCTAGGTCTACCAGATACTGATGCAACTTTTCATTGAAGCAGTTACTTAAAATGTGTTCTTTCATAAACAAATTATAAAGCCCAACATAGTCACACACTTCATTTCCAGTTAACCAACCATCTAGTGTTTTTACTGAGTAGTCTACAAAATCAACCCAGGTCTGGCTCGAGGATTTTTGAGCCCCCCTGAATCTAATTCTATACTCCTCAGTGGAGAATCCAAAGCCCTCAATCAGGGTACCCTTCATGAGGTCATAAGATTCTGCATCTTTTCCAGAGAGTGTGAGGAGTCTATCCCTACACTTTCCAGTGAACATTTCCCAAAGGAGAGCACCCCAGTGAGATCTGTTTACTTTTCTGGTTACACAAGCCCTCTCAAAAGCTGTGAACCATTTGGTGATGTCATCACCATCTTCATATTTTGTTACAATCCCTTTGGGGATTTTTAGGATGTCAGGAGAATCTCTGACCCTATTTAAGTTGCTGCCACCATCGATGGGACCTAGGCCCATCTCTTTTCTTTCCCTTTCTATGGCTAGGAGCTGCTTTTCCAAAGCCAATCTTTTGACCATCCTGGCTAACAGGGGGTCATCTTCACTGGAGTTATCCTCAGTGATTTCAGAAATGCTGGATCCTCCTGTGAGGGAAGCAACATTTCTGACTATCATTTTTGGAGACAGGGCTTGAGAGGCCCTGTTCTCCCTATTTAGGACTGGAAGGGGGGAATTGCCCTCCAAGTCACTAATCTCCTCCTCTGTGAAGTCATCCTCAGAGGGGTTGGCTTTTTCAAACTCTGCCAACAGCTCCTGGAGCTGAATTTTGGTAGGTCTGGAGCCAATGGTTATTTTCTTTATATTACAGAGAGACCTTAGCTCCCTCATCTTAAGATGGAGGTAAGGTGTGGTGTCGAGTTCCACCACCTGCATCTCTGTATCAGACATTATTCTGCTAAGAGTTGGAATACTTTTTTAAGAATCTAAAACTGTTTCTAGAATCTAATTCAAACTTTTAACAAACTTTTAAACTCTAAAAAGACAATGCTAAACAGGGACTTAACACACAAGGCCCTAGCAGGACTTTTAAGAATTTAGAAAAATTTCAAATTTGCAAAAATGAATTTCTAATGACAATTTTGGAATTTGTCGTGTGATCAGGTATTGGCTGAGTAGTCCAGCAAATGCAAAGTCTTGTATCCCACCGCTGATCCACCAATGTAGGAAGTTGGCTCTGTATGTGCTATTTCAAAGTAAGGAATAGCATGCACAGAGTCCAAGGGTTCCCCTTAGAGGTAAAATAGTGGTAAAAATAGATAATACTAATGCTCTATTTTGTGGTAGTGTGGTCGAGCAGTAGGCTTATCCAAGGAGTAGTGTTAAGCATTTGTTGTACATACACATAGACAATAAATGAGGTACACACACTCAGAGACAAATCCAGCCAATAGGTTTTTGTATAGAAAAATATCTTTTCTTAGTTTATTTTAAGAACCACAGGTTCAAATTCTACATGTAATATCTCATTCGAAAGGTATTGCAGGTAAGTACTTTAGGAACTTTAAATCATAAAAATTGCATGTATACTTTTCAAGTTATTCACAAATAGCTGTTTTAAAAGTGGACACAGTGCAATTTTCACAGTTCCTAGGGGAGGTAAGTATTTGTTAGGTTAACCAGGTAAGTAAGACACTTACAGGGCTTAGTTCTTGGTCCAAGGTAGCCCACCGTTGGGGGTTCAGAGCAACCCCAAAGTCACCACACCAGCAGCTCAGGGCCGGTCAGGTGCAGAGTTCAAAGTGGTGCCCAAAACACATAGGCTAGAATGGAGAGACGGGGGTGCCCCGGTTCCGGTCTGCTTGCAGGTAAGTACCCGCGTCTTCGGAGGGCAGACCAGGGGGGTTTTGTAGGGCACCGGGGGGGACACAAGTCCACACAGAAATTTCACCCTCAGCAGCGCGGGGGCGGCCGGGTGCAGTGTAGAAACAAGCGTCGGGTTTTCAATGTTAGTCTATGAGAGATCTCGGGATCTCTTCAGCGCTGCAGGCAGGCAAGGGGGGGGTTCCTCGGGGAAACCTCCACTTGGTCAAGGGAGAGGGACTCCTGGGGGTCACTCCTCCAGTGAAAGTCCGGTCCTTCAGGTCCTGGGGGCTGCGGGTGCAGGGTCTCTCCCAGGTGTCGGGACTTTAGGATTCAAAGAGTCGCGGTCAGGGGAAGCCTCGGGATTCCCTCTGCAGGCGGCGCTGTGGGGGCTCAGGGGGGACAGGTTTTGGTACTCACAGTATCAGAGTAGTCCTGGGGTCCCTCCTGAGGTATTGGATCGCCACCAGCCGAGTCGGGGTCGCCGGGTGCAGTGTTGCAAGTCTCACGCTTCTTGCGGGGAGCTTGCAGGGTTCTTTAAAGCTGCTGGAAACAAAGTTGCAGCTTTTCTTGGAGCAGGTCCGCTGTCCTCGGGAGTTTCTTGTCTTTTCGAAGCAGGGGCAGTCCTCAGAGGATGTCGAGGTCGCTGGTCCCTTTGGAAGGCGTCGCTGGAGCAGGATCTTTGGAAGGCAGGAGACAGGCCGGTGAGTTTCTGGAGCCAAGGCAGTTGTTGTCTTCTGGTCTTCCTCTGCAGGGGTTTTTCAGCTAGGCAGTCCTTCTTCTTGTAGTTGCAGGAATCTAATTTTCTAGGGTTCAGGGTAGCCCTTAAATACTAAATTTAAGGGCGTGTTTAGGTCTGGGGGGTTAGTAGCCAATGGCTACTAGCCCTGAGGGTGGGTACACCCTCTTTGTGCCTCCTCCCAAGGGGAGGAGGTCACAATCCTAACCCTATTGGGGGAATCCTCCATCTGCAAGATGGAGGATTTCTAAAAGTCAGAGTCACCTCAGCTCAGGACACCTTAGGGGCTGTCCTGACTGGCCAGTGACTCCTCCTTGTTGTTTTCTTTGTTCCCTCCAGCCTTGCCGCCAAAAGTGGGGGCCGTGGCCGGAGGGGGCGGGCAACTCCACTAAGCTGGAGTGCCCTGCTGGGCTGTGACAAAGGGGTGAGCCTTTGAGGCTCACCGCCAGGTGTCACAGCTCCTGCCTGGGGGAGGTGTTAGCATCTCCACCCAGTGCAGGCTTTGTTACTGGCCTCAGAGTGACAAAGGCACTCTCCCCATGGGGCCAGCAACATGTCTCTGGTGTGGCAGGCTGCTGGAACTAGTCAGCCTACACAGACAGTCGGTTAAGTTTCAGGGGGCACCTCTAAGGTGCCCTCTGTGGTGTATTTTACAATAAAATTTACCCTGGCATCAGTGTGCATTTATTGTGCTGAGAAGTTTGATACCAAACTTCCCAGTTTTCAGTGTAGCCATTATGGTGCTGTGGAGTTCGTGTTTGACAGACTCCCAGACCATATACTCTTATGGCTACCCTGCACTTACAATGTCTAAGGTTTTGTTTAGACACTGTAGGGGTACCATGCTCATGCACTGGTACCCTCACCTATGGTATAGTGCACCCTGCCTTAGGGCTGTAAGGCCTGCTAGAGGGGTGTCTTACCTATACTGCATAGGCAGTGAGAGGCTGGCATGGCACCCTGAGGGGAGTGCCATGTCGACTTACTCATTTTGTTCTCACTAGCACACACAGGCTTGTAAGCAGTGTGTCTGTGCTGAGTGAGGGGTCTCTAGGGTGGCATAAGACATGCTGCAGCCCTTAGAGACCTTTCTTGGCATCAGGGCCCTTGGTACTAGGAGTACCAGTTACAAGGGACTTATCTGAATGCCAGGGTGTGCCAATTGTGGATACAATGGTACATTTTAGGTGAAGGAACACTGGTGCTGGGGCCTGGTTAGCAGGGTCCCAGCACACTTCTCAGTCAAGTCAGCATCAGTATCAGGCAAAATGTGGGGGGTAACTGCAACAGGGAGCCATTTCTTTACAATAACTTAATGGAAAGGGAACTCAAAAAGCTGAGGATGGAAGAGGCCATGCTGAAGATTAAACAGCAGCAGCTGGCCTTAGACAGGGAATCCCTGGATGTAGAGAGGGAAAGACAGAGATTGGGGTTAGTTCCCCATGGTGGCAGCAGCAGTGTTTCTGATAGCAATCCTGTTAGAGAGCAAGATTCCAGAAACCTGCATAAGATAGTCCCACCTTACAAGGAGGGGGATGGCATTAACAAGTGGTTTGCTGCACTTGAGAGGGCCTGTATGGTACAGTTGGTGCCTCAAAGGCAGTGGGCTGCTATCTTGTGGCTATCTTTCACTGGTAAGGGTAGGGATAGGCTCCTTACTGTCAGAGAAAGTGATGCTAATAATTACAAAGTTTTGAAGGATGCACTCTTGGATTGATTTGGCTTAACCACTGAACAATACAGGATTAAGTTCAGAGACACCAGAAAATAGTCCTCTCAAGACTGGACAGACTTTGTAGACTGTTCAGTGAAGGCCTTGGAGGGTTGGTTATATGGCAGTAAGGTGACTGACTATGAAAGCCTGTATAATCTAATCCTGAGAGAGCATATTTTGAACAATTGTGTGTCTGATTTGTTGCACCAGTACTTGGTAGACTCAGATCTGACCTCTCCCCAAGAATTGGGAAAGAAGGCAGACAAATGGGTCAGAACAAGAGTGAACAGAAAAGTTCATACAGGAGGTGACAAGGATGGCAAGAAGAAAGATGATGAGAAATCTCAGGATAAGCATGGGGATAAAGGTAAAACCAAAGATCCTTCTTCAAATCCTAAACACTCGTCAGGGGGTGGGGATAAATCATCTTCTTCCTCTTCTTCACAAAACACACACATTAAAAAGCCTTGGTGCTATGTGTGTAAAAATAAATGCCATAGGCCAGGGGATAAGTCCTGCCCAGGTAAACACCCTTAGCCTACCACCACTAATACATCAGACTCTAGTGCCCCTAGCAGTAGTGGTAATAGTGGTGGGACTGCTGGCAACAGTCAAAGTAAAGGTGTAGTTGGGTTCACTTATGAGTCCATCATAGAAACTGGGGTAGTCAGTCCCAAGACAGTTTCTGTCACACCTGGTGGCATTGGCCTTGCCACACTGGCTGCTTGTCCCCTTACAATGGATAAGTACAGGCAGACGGTTTCAATAGTGTTGAGGCTCAGGCCTACAGGGACACGGGTGCCAGTATCACTTTGGTGACTGAAAACCTAGGCCCGTATTTATACTCCGTTTGCGCCGAATTTGCGTCGTTTTTTTCGACGCAAATTCGGCGCAAAACGAACGCCATATTTATACTTTGGCGTTAGACGCGTCTAGCGCCAAAGTATGGGCAAATAGCGTCATTTTTTTGCGTGAACGCCTTCCTTGCGTTAATGAGATGCAAGGAAGGCGTTCCCGTCTAAAAAAATGACGGCGACGCAAATGCGTCGTATTTATACTCCCGGGCAAAAATCACGCCCGGGAGGTGGCGGGTCAAAAAACCCCGCATTTGCGCCACTATTTAACGCCTGGGTCAGGGTAGGCGTTAAGGGGCCTGTGGGCTCAAAATGAGCCCACAGGTGCCCTCCCCTGCCCCCAGGGACCCCCCCCTGCCACCCCTGCCCACCCCAGGAGGACACCCAAGGATGGAGGGACCCACCCCAGGGACATTCAGGTAAGTTCAGGTAAGTATAATTTTTTATATTTTTTAATTTTTTTTGGGTGGCATAGGGGGGCCTTATTTGTGCCCCCCTACATGCCACTATGCCCAATGACCATGGCCAGGGGACACAAGTCCCCTGGGCATTGCCATTGGGCAAGGGGGCATGACTCCTGTCTTTACTAAGACAGGAGTCATGAAATGGCGTCTGGGCGTCGTAAAAAAATGGCGCAAATCGGGTTGAGGCGATTCTTTTGCCTCAACCTGACTTGCCCCATTTTAAGACGCCCTAACGTCATTTTTTCCCAGTGCCGGCGCTGCCTGGTCTACGTGGTTTTTTTCCACGCACACCAGGCAGCGCCGGTCTGCTTGCGCCGGCTAACGCCATTCCATAAATACGGCGCCCGCATGGCGCTTCAGAATGGCGTTAGACGGCGCTAAATCTTTTGACGCTAAACTGCGTTAGCGCAGTTTAGCGTCAAAAAGTATAAATATGGGCCCTAGTGTCTCCTCCACAACACATCATTGGACAACAGTACAAGATTATTGATGTATTAACTCCACTAAGTTCCTTCCCTTAGCTATAATTCAGTTTAGTTGGGGTGGAGTTACTGGCCCTAAGCAGGTGGTAGTATCACCTAGCTTACCTGTAGACTGTCTCTTAGGTAATTACCTAGAGGCCTCAGGTTGGGCTGAGGTAGAGTTTAATACCCATGCAGCCATGCTGGGTATCCCTGAGGAATTGTTTCCTCTCATTTCAGCTGAAATGAAAAAGCAAAGGAGAGAAAAAGGCCTGAAAAGTCAGGATCCCTCTCCAACAACAGGTGAAAAGGGCAGCAAAGTATCCCCTACCCAACCCTGCCATTCAGGATACCATTCCTGTGGTGGGAGAAACGTCTCCTGGGGTGGCACCTATACCAAGGGAACCATCAGCTAGCACCGCTGTACTCCCTGAGGTGGAAGAACCTCTCTGTGGGATAACTAATATTGGTGAGTAAAAGTGCACCATTTTAGTTAACATGGAGCATCCCTCCAACCCTCCCAGAGAAACTTTAGTGCAACAACCCTGCACTGTCTCACAACACTTAGGACAGCAGCCCTGCCTTAGTGTGGAGCTCATAGGGCAGCATCCCTGCCCCAACCCAAGAGAAACAGCAACCCTGTTCTCTCTTACAGCCATATGGAAAAATGTTTTTGCCCAGCTATGGCTTTACTGAGACAGCATCCCTTTCTGGCATTCTCATCACTTGATATAGGTCCAGTGAACAATTCCCACTGCTCTAAACTTAAACATACTAATAGGAACACTGAGAATATAACATTGTTGGCTAGCTAAAAAACTTCAAACAGGGTGGTTTACATCCCCACAGGGAAGTAACCATATAGTGGATGATAAAGGGAGTAACCAATCTATTGCAGAGCTACTCTCCAATTATCACCACTCAGACAATAAAGACTTAACTGGCCAAGGTTAGCCTTATTGTCCTTCGTTTGGGGGAGGTGGGGTTGTGTAGGAAGGTAGCCTCTTTCTAGCCTTGTTACCCCCACTTTTGGCATGTTTGTGAGTATATGTCAGGGTGTTTTTACTGTCTCACTGGTATCCTGCTAGCCAGGGCCCAGTGCTCATAGTAAAAAAAAAAACGTTGTTGTCGGTATGTTTGATATGTGTCACTGGGATCCTGCTAGCCAGGACCCCTGTGCTCATAAGTTTGTGGTCTGTATGTGTTCCCTGTGTGGTGTCTAACTGTATCACTGAGGCTCTGCAAACCAGAACCGCAGTGTTTATGCTCTCTCTGCTTTTAAAATTGTCACTGCAGGCTAGTTACTAATTTTACCAATTCTCATTGGCACACTGGAACACGCTTATAATTCCCTTGTATACGGTACCTAGGTACCCAGGGTATTGGGGTCCAGGAGATCCCTATGGGTTGCAGCATTTCTTTTGCCACCCATAGGGAGCTCAGACAATTCTTACACAGGACTTCCACTGCAGCCTGAGTGAAATAACGTCCACGTTATTTCACAGCCATTTTATACTGCACTTACGTAACTTATTAGTCACCTATATGTCTAACCCTCACTTAGTGAAGATTAGGTGCAAAGTTACTTAGTGTGTGGGCACCCTGGCACTAGCCAAGGTGCCCCCACATTGTTCAGGGCAAGTTCCCCGGACTTTGTGAGTGCGGGGACACCATTACACGCGTGCACTACATATAGGTCACTACCTATATGTAGCGTCACAATGGTAACTCTGAACATGGCCATGTAACATGTCTAGGATCATGGAATTGTCAATTGGACAATGTACAATTCCATGCCTCCCCGGGTCTCCAGCACAGAGCCTGGGTACTGCCAAACTAACTTTCTGGGGTCTCCACTGCAGCTACTGCTGCTGCCAACCCCTCAGACAGGTTTCTGCCCCCCTGTGGCCTGGGCAGCCTGGTCCCAGGAAGGCAGAAAAATGGATTTCCTCTGAGGGAGGGTGTTACACCCTCTCCCTTTGGAAATAGCTGTGAAGGGCGTGGGAGGAGTAGCCTCTCCTGGCCTCTGGAAATGCTTTGAAGGGCACAGATGGTGCCCTCTCTGCACAAGCCAGTCTACACCGGTTCAGGGATACCCCAGCCCTGCTCTGGCGCGAAAGTGGACAAAGGAAAGGGGAGTGACCACTCCCCTGACCAGCACCTCCCAGGGGAGGTGCCCAGAGCTCCTCCAGTGTGTCCCAGACCTCTGCCATCTTGGATGTAGAGGTGTGAGGGCACAATGGACAGCTCTGAGTGGCCAGTGTCAGCAGGTGACGTCACAGACCCCTCCTGATAGGTGCTTACCTTTCTCAGTAGCCAATCCTCCTCTGTGGGCTATTTAGGGTCTATCCTGTTGGCATCTCACCAGAAAACGAATGCAAGAGCTCACCAGAGTTCCTCTGCACTTTCCTCTTCGACTTCTGCCAAGGATCGACCGCTGACTGCTCCAGGACGCCTGCATAAACGCAACAAAGTAGCAAGAAGACTACCAGCAACATTGTAGCGCCTCATCCTTCCGGCTTTCTCGACTGTTTCCTGGTGGTGCATGCTCTGACGGGTGTCTGCCTTCACCCTGCACTGGAAGCCAAGAAGAAATCTCCTGTGAGTCGACGGAATCTTCCCCCTGCAAACGCAAGCACCAAACTTCTGCATCACCGGTCCTCTGGGTCCCCTCTCATCCTGACGAGCATAGTCGCTGGTACACAGGAGCTCGGTCCAAGTGTCTTCGACAGTCCAGTGGCCCTTCTGTCCAAATTTGGTGGAGGTAAGTCCTTGCCCCCCCACGTCAGACAGTAATCCTGTGTACTGCGTGAACTGCAGCTGCTCTGGCTTCTGTGCACTTTTGCAAGACTTCCTTTGTGCATAGCCTAGCCCAGGTCCCCAGCACTCCGTCCTGCATTGCCCAACTCACTGAGTTGGACTCCGACGTCGTGGGACCCCCTTTTGTGACTCTGAGTCGACCGATGTCCTCAGATCTTCTAAGTGCCTGTTCAGGTACTTCTGCGGGTGCTGCCTGCTTCAGCGTGGGCTCTGTGTGTTACTGAGTGGCCCCTCTGTCTCCTCCTCCAAGGGGCGACCTTCTGGTCCTTCCTGGGCCCTAGCAGCACCCAAAATCCTCAACCGCGACTCTTGCAGCTAGCAAGGCTTGTTTGCAGTCTTTCTGTGTGGAAACTACTCTGCAACCTCCAGCACACCGTGGGACATCTTCTGACCAAAGGAGAAGTTCCTGGCACCTTCCGTTGTTGCAGAATCTTCGGCATCTTCCACCCTGAGGCAGCCCTTTTGCAACTTCATCCGGGGTTTAGTGGGCTCCTGCCCCACCTGGACACTTGCGTGACTCTTGGACTTGGTCCCCTTCCTTAACAGGTCCTCAGGTCCAGGAATCCGTCTTCAGTGTTTTGCAGTCAGTTGTTGTCCTTGCAGAATCCCCTATCTCGACTTTACTGTCTTTCTGGGGTAGTAGGGTAACTTTACTCCTACTTTTCAGGGTCTTGGGGTGGGGTATCTTGGACACACTTAGTGTTTTCTTACACTCCCAGCGACCCTCTACGCACTACACTAGGCCTGGGGTCCATTCGTGGTTTGCATTCCACTTTTGGAGTATATGGTTTGTGTTGCCCCTAGGCCTATTTCTCCCTATTGCATTCTATTGTGATTCTACATTGTTTGCACTACTTTTCTAACTGTTACTTACCTGATTTTGGTTTGTGTGCATATATTTTGTGTATATTACTTACCTCCTAAGGGAGTATATCCTCTGAGATACTTTTGGCATATTGTCACTAAAATAAAGTACCTTTATTTTTTAGTAACTCTGAGTATTGTGTTTTCATATGATATAGTGCTATATGATATAAGTGGTATAGTAGGAGCTTTGCATGTCTCCTAGTTCAGCCCAAGCTGCACTGCTATAGCTACCTCTATCAGCCTAAGCTGCTAGAACACCTCTATTCTACTAATAAGGGATAACTGGACCTGGCACAAGGTGTAAGTTACACAAGGTACTCACTATAAGCCAGGCCAGCCTCCTACAATGCACTTAACCAGAGCACCTGAGTCTGACTCATCTCGCGAACTGACTATGATTCTCCATGTCCTTGACTCCTCCTTCAATAAAAGAAAACAAAGGCTAGTGACAATCAACTTGCCATCAGTGTCCCATTTGACATGTTAGATTACTTACTTGTAACAAGGGTAATTTGGAGCCTAAAGATTCCAGCAATCTATCCCATGAAATTTAGCGTACGGCTGCAGACATGAGTAGAATAGTAAAATGTACAAATCACACACCAAACAGACTGAGTGCATGTTAGCACTCTCATTGCACTTAAGTTCTGGACACTAGCCAGTGATCTACAAGAATTTGGCAAGAACATTGTTCACAATAATGTTAACTGTCTGCTGTGAAGCACCAGTCGAAAACACATGAGTTATCATCTGCCATCCAACAAACTTGTTCACTAGAACTGCTCATCACACTAGAATTTGAGGTAAGCATTGTGCAGCAAGGTGTGGTGGTACAAAGGTTGAGTGGTGGAAGTAGGATGCTGTTTCCATTCTTGGACAAGTGTTTCAGGCATGCCATTTGTCGTACCATTTGCATGACTAACTGGTGTGATGACACTCAATTAATCAATCAATCAGCATTTATAAAGCGCTGCTCTCCACCCCTGAGGGTATCTGGGTACTGAGGTTTCGCTGGTCTCAGTCGAATAGCCAGATCTTGATTCACCTTATGAGCTCCACCAGTGAGGGTGATGTTTGTGGGTGATGGGGTAGGTCGTTCCAGGTCTTGGTGGCGAAGTAGGAAATGGAACGACCTCCGCAGTGGCTTTGGTGAATGCAGGGTGTGTGTGCGAGGGCCAAGGAAGCAAGCACAGGTTTCTGGCAGGTTGGTGGACGTTCACGTGGTGGATGATTTATGCTGGTCCCTGGTTGTGTAGGGCCATGTAGGGATGTGTCAGTATTTTGAACTGGCATCTTTTCTGGACAGGGAGCAAATCGAGGTTCCTGAGGTGTGGGATGATGAGGTTCGTTGTGGGAAGGCTGAGGATGAGATAGGGCGCTGTGTTTTGTATGGTCTGGAGTCTCTTCAGGGGTTGGATGGTAATGCCTGTGTAGAGCATGTTTCCGTAGTCTAGCAGGCTGGTGAAGAGGGTGTGGGTGACAGTCTTTCTGGTGTTGAAGGGGATCCATCTGAAGATTTTTTGTAGCATGCTGAGGGTGTGGAAATAGGAGGAGGCGACTGTGGAGACTTGGTGCTTCATGGTGAGTTTTCCATCAAGTATGATGCTGAGGCTGCAAGTGTGGTCTGTTGGTCTGGATCTGAGTTAGTGGGGCCACAGGGTGTCATCCCACGGAGAGGTGTTCTTCCTGAGGACCAGAACTTCCTTCTTGTCCATGTTGAGTCTCATCCAGACGGCGACACTGGTCATGGCGTTGTGGGAGTTTGTTTTAGAGGTGGAGGGGTCTTCGGTGAGAGAAAGGATGAGTTGGGCTTTGTCAGTGCAGGATCTGATGCTGAGTCAGTGGGTCCTTACGATGTCGGGAAGGGGTGTCATGTAGGTGCTGAACAGGGTGGGGCTAAGGAACAATCTTTGGAGTACACCGCAGATGATGCCCGTGGGTTCCCAGGTGAAGGGTGATAGGCAGACTCTCTGAGTTCATTCAGTGAGGAAGGATGCGATCCATTTGAGGTTGTCCTCTCGGACGCCGATGTGGTTGAGTCAGTTGATGAGGGCGTGGTGGGATATGGTGTTGAATGCCGATGAGAGGTCGAGGAGGATCGGGGGTGCTGTTTCACCCCTGTCGAGAATGGATCTGATGTCATCGGTGGTAGCAATCAGGACTGTCTCGTTTCTGTGGTTGGCACGGAAGCCAGATTGGGAGTCATCGAGCAAGTTGTTTTTTCCTAGATGTTCACTGAGCTGGTGATTGAGTACCTTCTCGAGGATGTTGGTGGGGAATGGAAGCAGCGGAATGGATGGTAGTTTTTGAGTTTGCTGGAGTTGGCAGAGGGTTACTTCAGGAGGGTTCTGACCTAGGCATGTTTCCATCTATCGGGGAAAGTCATGCTGGTGATGGAGGCATTGAGGATGTTGGTGAGTTCTGCACTGATTTCTTTGGTTCCGAGGTTGAAGAAATGGTAGGGGCAGGGGTCCGTGGGTGCTCCGGTGTGGATGGAGAACATGATGGCTGCGTTGATCTGTGTGGTGAGCAGGTTCCATGTTGAGATCGAGTGGCTGGTGTCCGGGGGTGAACAAAGGTTGTTGAGGTTGATGGGTTGGGGGTTGACGTTTTTGTAGATGGTGGCTATCTTGCTGTGGAAGTATTCCGATGGGGTGTCGCAGTGTTCTTGGGAAGGGCGAACCGTGTTCTCAGTGGCTGATAGGCAGGAGAACTCTGTAACGATTCTGAGGAGTTCCTTAGTGTGGTTGGCACGTGTTTCAATGCGGTCTGTGAGGGCATCTCGTTTTGTGTCCTTGATGCGTACTTTTGAGGGCTGATTTGAAAGCAGATCAGTCAGTGGGTGGTGAGACACTGTTTTTCCCGTTGCTTGCGATTGATGTTTCTGAGTTCTGGTGTGTACCAGCTGGCTTGTCGTAATGATCTACTGATTTTGGCTGGGTTCATGGTGGCAACTGTTGGCACATTTGATGATGCAGTTCAAAAAATTCTGGATGGCTTGTTCCAGGTAAGGTGCAGCGTAGGGCTGGCTGGTGTTGAGCACCTCTGTCCATTGTTTCTCAGTCACTTTGTTCCAGCTGTGGTGGAACGAACTCAGGGGCTTTGTGGTGTTGTAGGGGGAATGTGTGATGGTGAAGTGGACGATGGCATGGTTGGTCCAGGTGAGTTTGGTGAAATGGCTGACTTTGTCGCTGGATGTGACGATTAGGTCCAGTGTGTGTCCTGTGCTGTGTGCGGGGTCAGTGACCAGTTGGGTGAAACCGATTGTAGTCAATATTTCAAGGAGTTTGGTGAGTTGGCAGTGTTGGGGTCTTCGAGGTGGAAGTTGAGGTCGCCGAGTAGAATGTAAGGCTGGGAGTTGATAGCTAGAGGGGTGATGAATTTGGAGATGGTGTTACAGAACACAGGTCCCAGCGGTCTGTAGACAAGGGGTGCCTCTGATGGTTGTCTGGGTGTCAGTTTGGAGATGGAAGTTGAGGTGTTCCATGATTCACGTGGTGTCGTCATCAATGGTGATGCATCAGATGGACTCCTTGTGGACGATGGCGCAGCCTCCTCTGTGTTTGTTGAGGCGGTCTTGGTGTACCATCTTCTAGCTGACAGGCATTGCAGTGGCGATGTCGGAGGTTGACGAGGGGTTGAGCCACATCTCGCTGATGAAGGTCATGTCGGGGCGAGGGTGGTGATAGTGTCCAGGATTTCTGTGGAGTGTTTGCAGAGGGACCGGGCGTTGAGCAGAAATGCACTAGAGCAGTTCCTGAGTGTTTGTGGTCTCTCGAGTGGGTGTGGCGTCGGTTCCTGTGAGAATGGGCAGTGCTGCATTGAAGGTTGCACTCAAATATTCCAGTCCCAAAGTCACCACTATAATTGTTTCACATGCTTTTGGCTATCCATGTATGGAGTTTTTCGACTGAAGCGATAACTCTGTGCATCTCCTTGATAATACTGCATGCTCGTATTCCACCAAGACCAGACAGGGGTAGAAGCTATGGTAGCACCCAAGCCCTCTTCACTTATTCTCTCTTTCCAACCTCTTTTCCCCCAATTGGTGATGTAGACGTCCATGTTCCCTACTGCAGGATCCCAAAGATGAGGCCGGCATTGCTCCTGGGAGAACCCACTAACATTTGTATAAAAATATTCTTCATTTAAATCACTTGGGATTTCATTCTTGCTTTCACCCTCCATCTAGAGAAGTATGAGCCAAAGAAGAGGAGGAGCACATGACTACAGTGTTTGGTGTGCACTGAAAGGGGCATCAAGGACCTAGTGTCCAAGGATTGTCAGCTGTAACACTTGGACTGTACGTTTTAATGGTGTGATGCTACGGTGCTGAAAAGTTTTGGTAATCAGAGAAAGTGCAAAAGAAGAGTGACCTCCTTGTGACAGTAACACCCGAACTAGCCCATTTTGAAAACGGTTTCCAATTCGAAGCCACACAGGGTAGCAGCAGACGATTGCAGGTTTCTTAAATCGTGGGGTTCGCTGCTGCTGGGCAGTATTATTCCCTGCAGTGAAGAGTCCTTCACTAAAGCTGACAAGGCCTTGGGTAGCAGTGGATAAATCCATGGTACGTTTGAGACATTCATCATAGTTTTACCGAGAAGGAGTTCAGACAGTCACTGGCGCAGCATCCTTCATCGCCAGAGGGGTGGCTAATCGACTGCGAGGTGGCTGCTTTAGCACAAAACTGAAAAATCCTCGTGGCAGGGATCAAATAGCTGAATATTAATGGGCCCCTGGCTACGGCTGTAAAATGTTCCAAGTCTCGTGACGCACGCAGAGGACAGAGGCACAATACCTATACTGCCAATGTTCTTATTTTACAACCAAAAGCAGCAACATCTGGATACGCCAGATTAATTTCTAATTTTCTTGCCTACCTATACTGTTTGTATGTCAGAAAATCGAGGCAAAATATTGGGCCAGAATACGGAATACCATAATATCATGAAGCTAACTATATAGAGATAGGTATAGATTTACATGCCTTACACCTCCGCCTCTATGTACCACGAAGATATATGTCAAGACACATATATATAGACTTAAGGTAGAGTAAACCTACACTATTTCTACATCGACTTTTCTTTATTATGTGACAGTAGACTACCTTCTGGCAAAAATACTTTTATAGCACAATATTTACAAGCCACTCTTGTGGCAGAATACATTTTCTACTACCTGGAATTTAGCAGTTAGAAAGATGTAGGAAACTGAATGCTATTTCATAATCTGGGACTCACAACTCCGAACAGAGTTTGAAAGTCGTCGGTGAAAGTCATGGGTCAGTGCAGAATGATACGCTGTTAGAAGCATTCATAAAAGTGCCAAAGGGTTACAGTGGTATTCCCATGGACTTCGACCTCCGCGGTGACCTCCTGTGCCTGATACGGTGTGGACCCTCAGTAGGAGAGAACTGCATGTCGCTGGCTGAAAACCGTTCTCCTTAAGTAAGATGCCAAGTGACCTTGTGCACCTGACATTAGGAAGTACCCAGGAATACCGGAGGAAGGAGTCTGGAATGCTGCAGAGTTCGTAGGAATAACACCTACACGGGCAAGCAGATCTAGAGAGATCTGTGTAAATGTAATCTACGCTTTGAATAGCCTGGGGGTAGGCACGGATGAGTTCTTTGAAAACAGCAAGAAGCCTGCTCCCGTGTACAGAACGAATTATACCCTGAAACAGACTTCCAGGCAGCCCTATAATTAATGAACACTTTACCATCAAACGAACCCTTTGTATCCTATGCTGGCAGAAACTAAATTACACCCCTTGCCTTCGACCTCTTTTCTGTTCAGACAACAGATAACCGATACATTTGGGATAAAGAAAGCACAAACTCTAGCGGTTCAAACATTGCATAAGAGTAGCTGTACACCTGAAGGGGTTATACATCTGTACACAGTTTTAGGACACGCTCAGATGCTATTTTACTTAATGGTATTTGAGGATGATCCGACCCTTATGTCACGCCTAGTCTCTTTGGGGAATGCTTGCACTGCTGCATAGCTGCCGATGGTTTAGATTGCTATGTGTGGCATTTTCATAATGTCAGTGTAATTATGAGTGGGATTTCAACAACTATGAGTGACACTTTCTCCCGAGCAAAATCAAGCGATGAAGACGTGGGAAAGAAAGAAATAAGAACATCCATTTAAGCAACGACAAACTCTAAGACGATCTTAAAACTGCTGCAACGCACCAACATTTAAAAAAGACTTGGGTCAGTCTCTATTCCATTAAAATGATCAATAGGGAGCTCCAGATTCCGTTGCCACCTCTCTGCTGTGCCAGGAGGTGGGCAAAGCAGGGCCAGGGCATCAGGCAGGATAGAGGGAGACAGCGCCCAACCCCGCCTCAATACAATGGAAACTCCCTGCATTGTCATCTCTGTTGGAGGGTCTCAAGAGCTGGAAGGTGGAAGATCTAAGCTGCACTGAGCAGAAATCAGTGAAGGTATTTGCTGTCTTAAAGCCCAAGCACTCTGGGGAGAAAGGCTGCTGTCTCCATGGCAACCTGACTTCTCCAGGAACCCAGGCTCTGCCTGGGCACTCGTCAGCAGCAGGCTACAGGCTATATTTAAAACCACTGCCAATTGCGTGACTAATGGATTTAAGTGTGGGAATGCGGGCAAGCACACTGAAATGGGTTAGTCTAACTCGAGATGCGTGGCGCTTGTCAGAACTGCTGCTGTTGCCTGCGTTGTGTGCTGAGGAGCTATTACTATTGATTCTCACGGAGTACCTCGTGTGTGTGTGTTCTTAGAGAGAATGCTGCACTAATGTTCTGTAACTATTTTGAATATGGGAGAATGTAGTTTCTCTAGTGCAGAAGTTACGCCTGATGTGTCTGAGGAAAGTTTGCACTGTTGCTGCCTGCACTATAACTAATGTGTGTGCAAGTTTTGCCTACACTATACCTGGTGTGTGTATGTGTGTGTGTGTGTGTCCTGCTGCTATTAGTTTTTGCTCTATCTGTCCCACGTTTGAGACTGAAGGTTGTACTGCTATGTCCATGTGGTAGATGTTCTGTGTTTTTGATCAAATCATAAGAAAACCATTTTACAATACTAAAGCAATACAACTGACATTGTCAATGTTTTTTTTATTTCCTACACTCCCATTCGTCTTGCAACACACATTCATGCCATGCAACACACATTCACACCCTGCACAATTTTTGCGTCTGTCCAATATCTCTTCTCTCTCACCTGCATCTGGCCTTGTCACTCCATTTTTAGGTCTCGGGTAGACAGTTTAAAATAACTGAAGGGAAAACCTCTTGTTTCCAATCCACATCATGTATTTAGAAAGGGCATTGCGTAAGCCCCTTGCTAAAGATTGGACAGCTTTGTTGTCTCTCACTTCCCTCCTCCTCCTGATTTGAGGGTTCTCCTTTAATCCCTTTGTCTGACCCGTTCAGGAGCATTTGTGTCTCACAGTGTTTTGATTAGATGATATAGGTATCATTCCACTGGTGGCGTCAGATCTCAGTGGCTGAGAGGGACTATTTCCTCTACTTCCCCATTCTGCTCGCTTCTCTCTTTTCCTGCTCTTACTTATCCAGCCCTAACTTGTCCCCACGAGCCTTTATGTTTTTTTTTTTTTAACCTTATTGCTGCCTGCCGCATTAAAACCTGGGCGGCTATCTTGAAATGATTCTCGGACTATGGCGTCCCGTTCACAGTGAATGTACTTTCAGCAACAAACAAGAAGGGGATCAGGGTCCACAATGACATTTACCAATGGTGGCTATGCCTGACTGTTTTACCTTACCAGTCAAAGCTAATGTATATAAAGCTAAGTTTGTATTGGGTCCCTCCCCAAACTTATCCCATAAATAGGAAAAGGCACAAGAAAACAAAACCACAAAAAACACAACTATCCAGAAAAACGAAGCCAACTTGAACTGTATTTATATTTCCAAAAACGTGTCTCCATTTAACAATTTGTAATACCATTGTTCATCAAGAAAATACTAGTATTTCCATCTGCGGTTCTTTTGTTTCTCTTCCGTGAACAATACAAACAGAAGTGAATTCACAGCAATGTACAGAAGATTCCTAGTTGCTGAAACAAAAACAACGGTGGCAATAACAACAAGAACAACAGAAACACATTGAAGGAGATAGCCATTCTAAAATAATCACTGTTGAAGATTTAATTAAAGTCTTTTGAAGGAAATCGTTAAAAAAGCTCCTACGTGGACCCCCAGGCTAGAGTGACGTTAATTCCAAAAGTACAGTGTTGCGCATCGGACAATATGGTGGCCAAGAAGTGTTACGTTAACTGCAATGCTACTTGGTGCTAAAATGAAAACAATCACATTGTGGGCATCCTGGAAGTTCGCTGATGGTCTTTATGTGTGGGACTTCTGGTTTAGGTTCAGCAGTGGACTTTTTAAGAAGGACTGGTGGTACTTATTACTAAAAATCCAAGTTAGTGTGCTATTGCCATAGTCTAACACAGATGTTGTGAAATTGGATGATGTCAGGACAGGTCAACATCTCTCAACTGGACGATGTCAGGACAGGTCAACATCTCTCAATGGCAGGTAGTGCTTGGCCAGCCAACCAATCAGAAACAAAGGCCTGTTGGAAAATATTCAGACTGCCTCTGATGCGACTGGCTTTGCACATAAAACATGTCCTGAATTCTTGAAAAGCCATTCTTCCTCAAGGCTCGGACATTTGAATTTTTCTAGACAGGACTAGTCAGCTTAGAATCCAGAAATGCAAATGCTCTTTCAGAATTTTGATGCCAAAATGGAATCAGACTGAATCCAAATGTTAGGAATTTTAATTGCATAAATTTCCCAAAACCCACAATTTTATCTTTACCATAAAGACCCCACATCGATATTCCAAAGATGCCCAACTTTTTTTTGTTAGCCCAGTCTAAAATAACAGGCTTGAATAGTTTCAGACAATGAAAACTGTACTAGATTATGGCATCACCAATGAACACTGAATCTCTGGAGACTGAAGGGTCTGCCAGTTTTTGCCTTTATCTCCTTCGCACAAGCTCCAAAATGTACAGACATTGAGTGTGCAGCAACTTACAGAAGTACAAAACCCAACAACTCAATCATTCAATACAGAAACACATTGTCGAAGAATACGAGACGGATAAAATTACATTCGTACAAAAATAGATTTTTGCTTTACTTTGCTGAAGCTTAGGACATTTTTTTTCACTCTAATTTTTTTATTTATCAAATTATTTCTTATTTTTTTTCTTGCCCTGACGTTGCATCATGACTAAGGCGTTCCACGTACGTGGCTGGGAGTCAGGCAGTAGTGACTGTTCTACCATTACCGGTCATCTGAAAATAGATGCACTACCCGGTTGCAACAGGTCAACTAAGTTTTGCAACACCACGGCAGGCCTCCATAAGAGTGGCGCGCCACCGACCACCTCATGCACCTGAAAGAAATGAGTGCACAGGAAAACTGAATAGAATACATTTTTAATTAATCAAGGATGAAACGGGGGAAAATTTGAAGACACTAAGAAAACAATGGGCTGAAATTTAACTAGGTAACTATATATAACTGAGGAGGTGTATATATACAGAATTTATGTACAGCACATGCATGTATAACACACATATATCACACAATGTATTGATAGGAAAGGTCAAGCTCCCTATTTAATTACCTGATGGGGACTTCATCAGCTTCTATGCCACCTTGTTTGAAAAATAATGGGGAGACACTACCTTTGGGGAACTGCTTGGCCATAAGCAAGTTGCATGGCAGCCTGGGTCAAACACACCCACCCGCACCACATTAAAAAATGTTCATTAGGCCGTTGTAAAAAGTCCAAAATTATGCTTAATATGTTTTAAACTTGTTTTTTTTTATTCTCTTTGCTTTATAAACATGAAGCACAGTGTGACTGCAGTTCAGAAAAACTGGCACCTGACAAAGTACATATCTGCCAATCCATTATGAATGGCCAGGAAGGAGAGATACCAATCTGCCACCACTTGATGTGGATATTCATATCAATGGCCCTTGTGCTGAAAAGAACAGCTAACTTGTTTTGTAAACATCTGTAGAGCGCACAGCCGAACAGTATTTTCACCAGATACAAGCCTCAGATGTATTCACCGCTCTTCCGTAATGTTGACCGCACTTCTCACCTACAGTTCAGTTGGAAAGCACATTCTAGGATCAGCGTTCAGATGTAAGCCACATCTGGAGCATTATAAAAGAAGATTTATGCTTCCAAAAAACAAAATAAGGAGGTGGACTTTCAGGAAGATGCTCCATTTATTGGTGGCCTTACACCAGTAGGTTCACACCTCAAGTCCTCTGTTTGTAAATTAATCTGTTCACTCTACAAATGCTTCCGTTTTGCAGCTTGCTGATCATAACTACCAATTCCTGCTAAATTTGTTAATTTGTACTCAAAGTTCATTGCCCTTACTAGCTACTCTATACCTTCACAGCCAGCGGAATGCTTGTGGCATGTGCATTTCAAGCTGTTGGGGACGTGTAGTGATAGGCATGGTGCCCAAGAAAAGAGCCACAACAGTGACAGAAGTTCACTTTTCACAACTATGACAAGTTGGCAAAAAGTTTTATGTATGTTAAAAACTACAAAGAATTATTGCCAAGCAAAAAGTGCATTCCATTTTTTCTATATCTTTACTGCATAATTTCTCATTATTATTAACTGTTGTACTAAGAGTTTGCTTTTTGCTTTGGTTTCATAATCTTATTTTTGTATTCACACTTTCTTTATTGTCATTCATAGAGCTTGGCTCCCACCTGAGTTTCAAGGGTTCACTCACCACAGTTATAAAGGCACTTGTGTTTTAGGCCTGGCCCCACTACTTAACAACCTCTCATTTCTTAGGAGGCTTACCTTGTAGTAGGGCTTTCTCCACAAAGGGTTTTTACGCTGTGGATTATTAGAAGTGCAGACAATTTGCCGTGTCTAGGAAATTCTGCTGGTCTATGCCCTGCAGCACCAATACTGACCGGCGAAACAACCAAAATTTGAGGAGGTAAGTATATATACACCAGTAAACCTAGATTCACTATTATTAACTCTATGTACCTTGAAGATATATATTGTTATGGTACTTATACATGGAATCAAGTATAATGTACTATATATACTTAGCAAATTGATATTTTGGTAGTTGATATTTTTTATATTATATTTGCGTAGAACCACTGGTTTCCACACACATTTTTGACTGATTATCAAAATTTGTGTTTTTTAAGATGTGAAGCCTTGTAATGTGTAAATGAGAGGTATTTTCCTGAATGGTCCCGACATTCGGAATGTTCTGTTGCTCAGTGAGAGAGACAAGTGCCCAGTGACTTAAGGCAAATGGTCAGCCTCCAGTAAATGTTAAGTCAATTTGTAACATGCACACAAATTTGCTAGGGCTCACAGCGAAGAATTACTGATGAAATATGGTAACTACTTTGCATGATTCAGTTCCACCTTGTTGCCAAAACAGAGAGAAGCTGATTATGTTAATGGGAAAGCAAGCCAAATTCTACACTGGAAAATCAAAGCATGTTAGGCTTTACTTACCACAATCACATACATTAAGATTTTTTTTTTAAATCCAGATTTTGAAGGATGGCCTAGGAGCTGATGCATGTTCTATCTTTAGAAAAATTAAAGATGTCCCATAAAAAAATATATGTGATTAAAAAAAACTTAAAAGTTCAATTTAATTAATATCCAATTTTCAGGAGGTTGATACATTTAGATAAACACATGTACTATTTTCTCTGATGTAATATGTGCCATTTTTAAATTCGATATTGGTATCCCTTTGCAGAAAAACATTTTAATGTTTTACTCATTGTTAATATATGTATGAGAAAAAGTGGAAAATGTTTTGGAAACAGGGCACAAATAAATACCAGTTGGGATATAAATTATGCTAATAGGGTAAAGACTGATGAAATGATTGTGCCTGAGAAGGACTGATATTGAGGGAAAAGAATTCATTTTCTGAACCCCATTTGGCAGTATGGGGGACAGCGGAAAACCAGCTTCAGCTGCGAGGCAGACATCCACCTGAGTGAATGACAACATTGTGCCCCTGAATAGCGGGATGAGGTTGCTCGTCCTGATTTGTGCACAGTACAGATACTACCTCAGAAAGTTCAAACAGATTTTCCACCGTACTGTATAGTCCTTAAGACAATTCCGCTTATAGCAAGATCCAAAAGTGTGGAAACCTCATAATATTTCGTGATATTTTAATAGAACTGTTAGTTTTTTGTTTTTTTTTAAGTCTAATGTAAGTGGGTTGCTTTGGTATGATTCTATATTTTCCGTGCGTTTTTAGAAAATTTGTTAAGAATGGGAGATGCTACAACAGACACTGGCTGATTTTTGGGAGGGTTTTGCCACAGTATTTTATTTCCTTCCTGTGTTTTTCGCTGGAGGCATTTGGTATCAATGATTCCACTGGCAACTTATTAGTTTAGTAGTTTCCGCAATAAAAGTCGAACTAACAGGCACTGTGTCAAATTTTCCCAATTAAGTAAACCTCATTTAGTGAAGTGCGCTAACTCCTGTAGAAATACACTTTGAAGAATTATTGCCTTTGCTGGAAGGGGCAGTACGGCCAGGGGATTTTGTGTTCTTCCATCCATACATGGAGTCTAGATGTCATGGTTGTTTTTCAGGAGTCGCGAGCACAGTGTTACCTCCACTACTTGTGATGCAGCAGCAACACGTTACAAATGCTAGAATTCTGCGGAAAGTGTGTAGAAGCAGGGTACCGCATATTACCACCTAAAAAGCAACTTGTTGTGGACCCCAGAGTGTAAAAATACAGGAAAATGGTTTTCCCATTTAAAATAAACAGAATATTTTTCTCTTTATTTGTGTGACGAAAAACAATTAAATTACTTTGTCGCTAGGGTTTCTTCTTAATAATAAAGCTACTCCCCAAAATCATTTCCCAGACAAATTAAGTCATCTGCCTCTTATGCTCTAATCGATTCATATTTTTGCAATATTGCATATCCTTGTGAGATCTCGAACTTTACAACTGCACATTTTCCCGCCTGCAGGCAAAAGGTGCATTTTTGATTGGTGTATGCTGGGAGTTTGTAAGTAGCTGTAGATCCTCCATTGTTTTGCAGGATCAGTGAATTCAACCAAAGGAACACGAGCTCAAGAAGTCATGGTTTTGAATAACCTTATCCGTGGGTTGCTGATGCCACCTGCCAAGGAAACAAATTCTATTTGGGGAGTCAAACGTGAACTGAACTCTGCCTTTCCCCATCTAGTGAACTCTCCATCCACAAGTGTGACTGGATGGCTGTACTGTGGAATGCTCCTACTGGCTTTTACAACCGAACATATTAGTGCTGTTCTGTTGGTGTGATTACATTTCTGTACAACACAAATGGTGGACAATCTCCCTAGCTGCTGGCAAACCCCACATTGAAATAATTTAAATACCTTATTTCCCATATGCTCTGCTGATATTTACGAGATGTGTATTTTGGTCCAGGAACTACTGGTAAGGGTGGCTGACGGAAGCATTGGCGTTCCTGGCATCAATTCAAGATTACCAAAAATGTCCTGCCAATAAGAAATCAAAATATCCTAGAAGGAGTTTGAAGCTTAGACATTCTGGCAATCCACCTGTCACCGCTGATGAGACTTCAGACTAGAGCACTCTACAACAGGTAACCAAACTCTTGCTGGGGCTTGGTGGCCTGTGTCGCTAGAGATGTCAGTGAGGCATCAAAGGTGGGTCAACACCAGGGAAGTAAAGCTGAAAGATGATCCCACTCGTTTTACCAACCTTGCCTTGTTGCCTATTGTTGGGTGGCAGGGTTCGAAAAAGGGGTCAAGAGAGAAGAAAACTCCACGATGGAAACAGCAATACTGAGGCGGGCTTGGAACGAGCTACCTTAACACATCAAAAGACAAACACAACAAAACAACAAAAATGTGGAACAAGAAATTGAAAAAAAAAAATGATAACCTGTGCATTCAAGTTGGCTCATGTTTTGATTGACTAGCTCTGTTACCGAGTAAGAACAAGAATCTTTGGAAAATATAATCAAACATATTTCACTGTACACGAAGGAAAGCCAGAGCTCTGTAGGAGAGCAGAACCCACACCTCACTGCCCCGACCTAAGTCCATTTCTGGTGTGGGACAGCAATTATATGTTGCTCAGGTCAATTTCCCATTTATGTTGCTGAAGTCTGGGATAGGTGGGTCCTTCCGGGTTACCTCGCTCCCACCTTCGTACATACAGGAAAGAAAGGCCAAGGTGCTGCAACCCAGTGAGTCTCTTTTGCTTTTTCTGGGTAAAGAGATACTCCAGCTCTTTTTTGCTTCCCTTTTGAGGAACTTTTTTTCTTTCTATGACACAATGTGGTCCTCAGGACCATGCTGGTGCGCCAGGACAAGGATAAAGTAAAGCTTCATCAAAAAGGACAACAGAAGCTGCTTCTCCAAGGACAACCAATATACCTTTCTTCGTGTCGGCAGAAAAGATATGCAAAATCAAACCCCAGGCGAAAGGTTTACTCCATCCCCCACTTCCGTCTCTGGAACGTACGTTGCAGCAGTTCATAGTTCACGGATGGGGTGCAGGAGCATCTGTCTGCTTTGTAGTGCTATGGGGTATGAGTCAAGGCACCTCCCCGACACGAGTGGGGACTCTGGCTGTGATGCTGCATCTGCGCTGGGGGAGCAGCGTTCTCTCACTCTTATGAAATATTGTGGGAGAGGGAGGATGTAGCCAGGATACACTCCTTAAGTCATTTGATGGGGTGCTTCCAGCATTTCCATCAGGAAGGTGTCAATGGGTGTGTCTCCTATGAGCTTGAAGAAGAAGAGGTGCTCCAGACATTTCAAGCCGATGGAGCGCAGAGCTGGGAGCCTCAGAAGAAGCTTTGCAAATCTGCAAGGATGAGAAGAATCAAGTTAGAAAGAAAGGAAAAGAATGGAACAAAAGCCACCCAACCCCATATAATGCACGTTTTTTTGCAATTGGCCACTGCTACATATTAAAAATGTGGGCACTGCTTTTGTGCTATTTCGGTGCTTTGTGGCAGTGATGTAAAATCTCTCTATAAGAAAGAGAAGATACAATATTTTTGCAATTCACCCTCCTCACAAACAATACCTTTTTGTGACACTCCGGCGGCGCTAAGCACTACTCCATATTTACAAGGAGGTGTAACGCCACTTTTTTGTGGTGTTACGCGTCCTTGTAAATATGGGCCCCTTCGATGCAGTTTTCTGCATCAGAATACGTAAGAGGGGCATGCAATGGGTGTTGCTGTGGGCGTTCCACTGCAACACCTATTGTTTTTGACGCTGCCTCAAATTTATGAGTTGTCGTAAACCTGAGGCAGTGTCAAAAACTAACGCCACCCCGGGGGTGGCGTTTGCATGGCAAAACGAGGAGGAATGCTTTTATTCCTCTTCTTGTTTGCTTTTTCTATGTGTGCTGCTACTACTACGTAAGAGGGGCATGCAATGGGTGTTGCTGTGGGCGTTCCACTGCAACACCTATTGTTTTTGACGCTGCCTCAAATTTATGAGTTGTCGTAAACCTGAGGCAGTGTCAAAAACTAACGCCACCCCGGGGGTGGCGTTTTCATGGCAAAACGAGGAGGAATGCTTTTATTCCTCTTCTTGTTTGCTTTTTCTATGTGTGCTGCATTCTGCAGCACACACTGAAGAAGCAAAATGCAATGAACGATTGTTTATGTGCAGGAAGGGACACCTTCCTGCACATAAACAATCAGTCAAAATGACTCTTTGGTACTTCTATGTGTGCTGCATTTTGAAGCACACATAGACGTTCCAAATCGCCATTATAGATTGTTTATGTGCAGGAAGGGACACCTTTTTGCAGATAAACAAACTATCCCCTCAACGCAGACACTCTATGGTGCAAGGATGCCTGCGTTGGTGCTAGGCATCTTAATTCAGCCCCAGCGCAGGGGGAGACACCGGGGTGTGACACATTCCTCTAAATATGGCGCACCCCTGTGTTCCAAAAGTGGACCAGCGTGGCGCTGCTATTTTTGGCACAGCACCGCGCTGCGCCGCTTTAGCATAAATCTGGGCCTTAGTGTCATAAAATGCGAAATAACAACAATAACAATATTAAGCGACTTTTATTTCAAGTGAACCCAGTTGTTGGACAAGCTGATACAACTGAAGATAATAAAGAAAATGTTGCTTGTCAATATAGGTTTGCAGGTTGTTCTGTTCCAAATCTGCATTCTCTGCGCGCTGCTACCATGTTGTTTTAGTAAGACCTTTGCTTTTGACTTC
Source organism: Pleurodeles waltl (assembly GCF_031143425.1). Taxonomy (NCBI): domain Eukaryota; kingdom Metazoa; phylum Chordata; class Amphibia; order Caudata; family Salamandridae; genus Pleurodeles; species Pleurodeles waltl. The sequence continues at coordinate 1,650,747,060 of NC_090445.1, read as the reverse complement.
AGGCGTGAGTACAAGGACCGGTGTGCATGCTCTCTGAGGCCCACAGTGAGACATAGGCTATACCTTAATTTATTAGTGAAAACCTCTCGCCAAATCATTACAGACACTGTTTCAAGATCTGGACGTTTGTGCAATGTCATAATGCATTCTGGGTACTGTAGTCTTGTTTAGTTTCAACTCCGCTAATTGGACTAACACACATGAAATCAGTGATTTACGGGTGAAAACATTCGGATTAGAGACCACTGCCATAATGACCTGGAAAAAGGTAGTCGCCCTATAAAGCAAGTAAAACGTTTCCATGTTGTCATATATGTCGGAGTTTGTGTGTTGATGTTATATAATAGTTGCTCTTCCTCCATCTCAAAACTAACCAGGCAGCATGAGCCTCTCTTCTAATATCGATCTCACAAAAATAATGTAAAGTAAAATTCATACAGCTGCTCTTCAAATGGCAGCTACATTGTTTCCCAAAAAAGTGCTCATTCAAAGCATGGAATACTGGAGTGGAATAACTTTGAGAGTATGTATGACTGACATAAGCATACCAAGCCTATGTACGTATGTATTTAAATATACACACACACCCACTCACACATATATTACTTAGTGGCGGTACCCTTTAGGTAGTTACAGTTAGGACCAAGTTTCCATTGAAAAAGTGTTCTTTGACTTGCCTATATCTTTGCTGCTATTTGACAAATCTTCACAAAAGTTTCCAAAAAAAGTGCTCCGGTGATTCTTGTGCACGGAAAATTTCGGGGTGATCCCTCAACCAGGGACCATAAAAAAAAGGGGGGGGGGGGGTCGAGAAAACATTAACATTTAAGTATAGTCTTAAGAGATGCTACCCACTCATATGAAAGTGTGGAAACATTTCCGACTGAATTTACAAATGTAAATTTACTATTAGTAACGTTCCTCCTGTTTATGGACATCTCCGCTACTGAGGCAGGGAGCTCCCTATAAGTTAATAAAGGGATATTTAGTATAGTTTATTATGAAATAAAATTAGGTTAATGAAAAAAAAAAAAAAATTGAAACCAATATTACTAAATACAAATCTAGGACTACTTAACAAAATATGTATAACACACTATCTCCTAAAACTAACTTTGTATTTCATTGTAACTCAATTTAAATATTTTAATTGACTTAAAATATTTTTAACAAAACTTCACCCACCCTCTCTACTATATGTATTTAAATATGGAACAAACTTCAATATAAGTAATAGGTTTAATTAACTATACTGATTTTCAGACTTCTTAAAGAGATTTACTTTAAATGTGAGCATATTATTTACTTTTAAAAATTTGGATTGTGTGTGTTTTAAATTCAGAATGAGCTTCATTTATTTTACAATAATTCCTTGAGATGTTAATTCACAAATGAAAACTTACACTTCTGTATAATTTTACTACTTTTTCGGTACTTAGAAGCTATGTGCGGAGCCTTACGACTCTACACTTCTCATACTTGTGGGTGAGGACTTCTCTGCCCGACTACAAAGTCTCTGGGTGCATAGAACTTTGCATACATAAGTACAGGGAGTGCCGAGTCCTAAAACTTTGCACGTAGTTTGTGAATACAAAAAAGCAGCAAATTTACACAAAAGTGTACGTTTACCCATGTAAATCAGGCCCAATATTACAGCTTATCTCCACTGTCGTTTACAATGGAAGTTTGTTGCAGCATCAGTGGTTGTCCATGTGTGGTGCTTGACTTACTCCAAGGCTGGGTTAGGTTACATTTAAGCCTGTTTTGTCTCTATTAGGGCTGTGGTAGAGTTAGAAGTACATTTTGTGAACCAGAATTGTTCAGACCTTTCTTTAACACTGGAAAGTACTGATCTGCAGTCATCAACCTTTTCTATCACCCCCACTGCAACACGGTAATGAAAAGCGACGTCATGTCCAACATCGTGGTAATCCAAAGTCACACCACAACTCTTCGTCCCAGATAGTGTCAAGCTATTAGTTAGTCCAAGTATAGTTTTCCTCTTCTCCGCCTGCATTTTCTCATATTCTCCCTCTAAATATCTGCAGCTGAGCTGAAGGAGAATATGGAAGTGTGTGTCCTCCCTGAATGTCGTAACTAAGGAGTAGTAGTCCCCCTATCTGGAATTGGAAATGGCCTTATCGATGTTTACTTTTCTCATATCCCTGGTTTTGCTGTACAGAACTTGAAGCAGGTCTACAGGTCCAAAGTATGGCTGCGCTACCATGGCCTGGTCTGAGTCAGTAAGTATGATCCATTGTCGACCATCTATTCTGATAAAGCTGTTTCTGCCAACTCATCATAATGAGAAACTGCTTGGCGTCAAACTTCAATGGGAATTTGTTTCTTGGTTCCTGAAACTGTTCGTCTTTTTTTGTGGTTTGTAGTCTCTTCGAGGTTGGCGTCCTTTTACATTTTGTCGTAATGAGCTAAATGCCAGATCTTTTTGCACTTATGTTCCCTTCATTGGTATTAGAGGCACTACAAAGCACATCTGTTAGGAAAACATGCACAATTACATTGTGCTCGATGTGGCAACAGTATGATTACATGTGAGCTATATCTTTACGATATATGACATGATGAAGAGATGGGCGAACCTTCCAAGGGTCATAAACTGTAGTAATTCTGGCAGGGAAATTCTTTGACCACATCTACAGCCCAGGGGATGACAACAGTGCAGGAGATAACAGCAATCCTACGTGGAAGTCAATACGTTTCCTTCACTGTCTCTCCTCTGGTGACTTGCATCAGGTGCTGTGTTGTTCTGTGTCCTAATGTTTACAGTGTCTGTGCAACCTTGTAGTCACTTCAACTTTCTGCCTTTCACAAGGTTTGTGAGCAAGAGGAACACAACAAATGAAAACACAAGAGCATTTAATCATCAATAACATAAGCTCTACTATACACCCAGTCGACTAGGAGAAAAGAAGTGGCGTCTATGTTTGTTTTTCTGCACAAGCTCAGTGCAAATATAAGCTGCATTTACGAAATGGCAGGAACCCAGCCAACATGGGTTTGTGCTGAGCTGGCAAGAAAGAGACAGGCCAAGGGCCAGGAAAAACAAAATGGACCGTAAAGCAGCCCTGAAGCTCCATGTTAAACTGAAGCAGATGACAAGGCGTGCACTGCTTGGGCGATTAACTGTGAAGTAACCAGGCATTTATGCAAAGTCCTCCACTGTCCAGTGAAGCCACATTTAGAAGGGTGAAACTGGAACTGTTAGGATCAAACCTGAAGAGCTCGCCCTGGGAAAGACAGGCCGTGGGAGAGCGGTGGTGGGGGCGAGGTGAACACTTCTGCAATAGGGCAAACAGCTGTGCATGACAGGCAATGTACAACCTTAGGGCGGCGAAAGTAGCAACTATTAGTTTGTACACAATGCGGGAGCAGACTGGATTGCAAGTGCCTCCGTAAATTCCGACAATCATTTGGGAATTATGTGCTTTCCAGATTTAATTGTACTTGGTAATTACTGGGTGTGATCAAATCCAGCAGTCCAAATATTCCCCAGATAGAAATTGGCAGGTAGAACCTGACAATATTTACAAGGGTAAAAGGGCCCAGAAAATATTGTAACATGCAGACTTTGGTGTTAAATCACTAAAATCCATAGGTTATACTCCATTTTAACGAGGAAGCTTCTATGTGGCTATATTTATAGTGTCCGATAAAATTAAAAAAAGAATGACAAAGGTACCGCTGTTTATCAGGTGCGAAAAATATCCCACCAAGACCAGAGCACTCATAACAGAGGCATTCGTTATCTGTTTAGGATATATATGGGAAACAAGGAACTTGTGTAACACCACAAACTCACTTCACATAAACCACCTAGCACATATTGTGTTAGCGGCTGCTGACCCTCGGCCATATCTTCACCTCGGCTGTGTGTGTCTAGGCTCCGGGTGGTTTGAAAACACCACTCATAGAACAGTTTGGTGGAGCACATAGAGGAATGTAGCCACATTAAGACACTGAAGGGTATATTTATAGTCCAGTAGCGCCACCTTGCGCCACATTACCTTCATTATTTTTCACATTAATGTGGTCCAATGAGGCCGAAATCCTCGCTCAGTATTTACGAGTGGCGCAATGCATGCAATGCGCTACTCTGTAACCCTTTGCGCTACATTATGCCTGAGTCAGGCATAATGTATGCAAATGGGGCATTCCCCCGTTAGGAGAGCTGGAAAATGGCGCAACGAAATCTCTGAGATTTCCTTGCACCATTTTAACTGCACTTTTAACACCTGCTCAAGAGCAGGTATTGACAGGGGGCTTCCATTCTTTAGAATGAGCCCATATGTACTCGGCAGGAGTAGCGCCAATATTTTGGCGCTACTCCTGCAGAGTACATCAATAGCGTTACATAGAAAGACGCTATTGCCCCCTACCCTGCGCCATAGTGTGCAGTATTTTAAATATGGCGCACACATGGTGGCGGTAGGCGGGCGCTAAGGGGTGCAGGTAAAGTGGTGCTGCGCTTTCCATAAATCTGCCCCTAATTCCCAGTGCCACCGATTTTTACTAGAAATGGGATTCAATCATATTCTTAGGAATCTGGTGCATTATCCTAGAATTCTGAAGAGGACTCTGCTTTTTTTATGTCAGTTTAAGGTTATTGAAGTTCTGTGTCTGCAAAAAGAAAATAGAACTGCTGCTGCACAAGCAATAGAAAACTTTGTCTAGGCAAAATCTTCTTATCATTGCCACTCGGAGCTGGCCAGTCAATGCAGTGACTACAGACTGCTATGAGTGTAAATAACTAATGATGTTGCCTTCTGGTCACTTTAGGGCACGTTACAAAGCAAAAAGATTGTTGAATAGACACAGATTAGCAGTACAAGTGATACAAGGTGGCAACAGGCAAGGAGAGGCTATGGATATGGGCTCTGAGGCTGTTAAGTTTGTGATTTACTTTGACTAGTCTAAAGACTTCAAGGTGGCTTTTATCTGGTCTAACGAGCAAGAGGCTCAGTGCTGCCCGATGACCTGGACACCATCACTTTATGAGGGATGCAGGAGGTCCATGAAAGCCAACATGATGCCCTGTTGAGCAAGATATTATATCACTTTCAGTAAAATAAGGAGGACAAAACTATTTAGAGGTCTCATGCCCAAGAGTCACACAATTATAAGCACAGCTTGAAGTATTCAGCCATACTTTTGTGGTGATGGAGAAAAGGGTCTCTACGATGAGGTTAGAGGGACGGTGTTAATGACTATGGCTGAAAAGTCGAAAATCTTTGTGAAGGAAACATCTACAAAAGTGCTCCGGGTTCTTTCAGCTGACACCTTGAAAGTCCCAAATGCTGGAGAAACGCAGGTAGAGAAAAAGTGCTAAGACTAAGTATGCCAGCATTCGTGAGAAGAAAGTAAAACAAGCATTGGTAAATGCATTAGGTTTCGCTTGTGGGATTAATAATAAGAGGTATGGGAGCCGTGTATGAGTGCAGGGAGAATGGTGTGAGTGCTCTCTGTACAAGGGGAGAGGTGCATGAATGAAGGTTGACAAGTGTCTGAGTGAAGGGTGAAAGTGTCTGAATGCATTATGATTATTGTGTGTTCAGTGCAGAATGAGAATTGTGTGGGTGTACAGGGTGAGATGTATAGGGTGAGCGGTATTTCAATAGTATAAGTGCAGGACGAGTGGTTTGAGTTCAGGGTGAGAGGTGTGGGTGGACGGTGAGAGGAGTGTGGGTGGACGGTGAGAGGAATGTGGGTGCTGGGTGAGAGGTTTGCGAATGGTGTGCAAGTGCAGAGTCAGCACTGTGTTGAGAGTCCACACTTAAAACAAGGGGGGGAGGGATGTGGTTAAAAACATACAAGGCAACGTTCATATGCACAGTAGAAAAACCGGTGATATACAAGTGCGGTTCAAGATTAGATCTGTTTCAACGTATAGTGGCGAACGAAGCTATACTAGAAAGTCAACGAATGCCTTGATTAATTCAAAGAGACTGTATGGTAGTTATAATAATACAAAAGAGATTATGTTCATGCAAAGACGAGACCGGTAAAGGTAAAAGGTACTCGTATTCAAGGCCGGACGTGGTAGTGCCTAGATGTTACAACCGCTGATTAATATTACGAGAAGATGAAGTCGGCTTAAACAAACACATACTGACATCAGTAATGGGCAGTGTTTCAGCAGTTTTTAATTTACAGCACTTTAATGGCCAAGGCAGAGGTTCCCAACCTGTGGTCTGGGGACCCAGGGGGTCCGTGAAGCCTCCTCAGAGGGTCCATAACTGCTTAGAAAATGAAATAATATTAACAGATTAGGTCCCCAGCTTTCAGTAATGACTCAGTGGGGTTCCCAGGATTCCAATAATGATTCAATGGGGGTCCCTGGGTTCCAGAAACAAAGTGGGGTTCCACAGAAGTCAAAAGGTTGCCAACCACTGTGCCAAGGGATGATAATTAAGGGGGAAGCCGCAATGTACGCGTGTGCTTTAAAAGAGGGGGTAGGAGCCCTGTGCGATGCTGGGGATTATATCTAATCTAGTTAATTAGATGGCTGGGTGTACAAGACATCTGCGCGTCAGATTAGGATAAACTGATGTTGGTTTGAGCGACTACATGCTGGCCTCAGTAAAGGAGCATTCCGAGTGTTGCTTGATAATATCCGACAATGTTATGGCACTTAAGGGGTAAGAAATAGGTAATAAGGCACGGTATACGTGCGTGCCTTAAAGAAACGGGAAGGAGCACTATACAGTAATGGAGATGATATCAAGTGACTGAATTACACAACTGGGTGTACAGGACATTGGCGTGCCACGTGTTTTAAAAAAAATCATCACGCAGAAAAAAAAGTAACCCGCAGACGACTAGCAGCCATTATAATAATATTGTGCATATCTGACCAAAAACCTATCAGACTGACCGGCATGATAACCAAAGGTGCAGAGTTCTCTGGGGGGTCTTAGACACTCATTATGTGGCCTTTTTTTTAAGGAATTGCGTGGCATGACTTAGTCATGTGATATGAGCACCTACAACTAGAACAAATTCACTGATATTAATGATGGCGGCCATTAGTGAGGCACGTAATTAAGTGACCGGGATAAACCAAGGCAAAAACTAAAAAAAACTAGTATCAGCAAGTAGAGGGGTTTGAAAAAAAATGCAGTCTGTAGAGTAAAAGTTAAAAAAATAAATGCCTCTCTTCCACAGCGTCACTTTCCACATCGGTTCCTCCTCACTGGAAGGATTCCTGCATTAACCAGAAAGTAGATGAAGATTGTGATGTTTTGGCAGATAAACGAATGGAAAGGATGAAATGTATAAACTGTCGGTAGCAAATAACATTTGCGTGGACGTGGGGAGATGCGTGGAGGGTCCAGCACACTCCATGTGTTTCTCTCGGTGGTAGACCTCAAGGCGGTATTCTAATAAAAGAAGGCGCTGCTGCACGCTGACGTGTTCCATGGAGGGCAGAGGGAAGCTGTACCCCAAGAACCAGGGGGTAGGAACCGCTTGAGGCGGTCTCTGAAGTGTAATGCGGAGTGGGCCGGGCACACCTACCGACAGCAGCCTCACTTAGCTTAATTAAACTGGGAGCCTCCTCGATTAGCCAACTTCTTGAGATGTATTTTATCAATTTGTCACAAAAGTGTTGCGTTTTGGAGGTGATGAGCAATCATGGGTGCCAGAGGATCGGTCCCTGGCAGCTGCTGTATGTGCAGTTTATTGGAAGAGGGGCCGGTCTCCTCGGAGGTGCGCACATCCACAGGGCTTAAGCCGGATAATGGATTGTGGCCACCGAGCATAATCTCCGTGCTGTGGCAAAATGTGAAAACCTACTTGGTCTTGAGGGTGAAGAACTGAGTGGTGCTAAAAAGTGCTAACAACATAAAAAATGAAACTAAAATATTACTATTACACAGAGGGGACATGATTTAATGCCGTCGGCTGAGCGCGTTCGGGGCGGATGTGCCGATGGTGTGCCAGCATTGGACAAAATAATTGAGTCGACAAGCACGCTTGAAATGTGTGCGGCCAGGGGGAGATTATGTAAACAAACACAGCCAAAAAATAAAAAAAGAATTCCCCAAAAGCAGATGTAAACAGTACTTGGCCCTCATCAGGGCATTGATTAGAGTTAACACACGAGGAAGAACTGGAAATAGTATGCTACAGCCAATAGAAATGGAGGAAAAGTAAGTGGCAAGCACAGGAACCAATGAAAAGCAAGGGGACGGGATGTAAGCTCCTTTGAAGATATATGTTAACAAAAGATTTCACAAGCACAGCACAAACTCTTTGCAGGCAAATCCTAAAAATGACATAATAACTTAAACTTAGCTCCTGTTAAAATAATGTGCTCAAATAGCGAACTTAACAGCCCTGTCCCTTACAGTGACATTCAGCAACATGGCTCAATGATCCTTCTTAGCAGCCTCTGAAGAGATTCTCCATCGATCATACGTGGATACTTACCGCCCAGGCTGGTCGGGATACTTGTGTTTGCAGTATGCTTCTAGTGACGCATAGACCTTTTCCCGTAGTGCTTCCACTTCAGCAGGATTAGACAGCCCCTTTGAGTCTAGAAAGTAAATCATTAACAAGGTATTAACATTGCACACCTATACTTTAAAACACACATAGGTATACGCCTTCATTGCAAACGATGCAGCAGTTCCTTGAGCTTAAATAAACTGACTTAAAAAAAGGAAAAAAGAATGGCTTGTAACTAAAGAAAACCAGATCTCGTATTTTCCAAAGATTTGTCTGCTTAGTCACATAATCCCCCTCTAGTATCATGTCAATGTCCTTCCTGTAGCTGTGAAATATACTTTCAAACATGTGACTCAGTAGAAGACGCACCGCAGGAGAATAAAAAGCTGCTTTAATGAGACTATACTTACCAGTGTAATCCTCAACCGAAGATGAGGGAATTATGCAGAATCCCATGGTGATCCAGCGCTGCTATAAACGTAAGTTTACATTAACATGCTGGCAATGCCCAAACTGTCCTAAAATGTAAATGCCTCTGGCGTGCCTTTGGGAAAAGCAGAGTGGATGAATGCCACAATGCCACTGTAGCTAAACCCTCAAAAAACAGTTCTTCCTCTTGCCTCTTCCACTCTCCTTCATATGAATGGCAATCACTACAGCAGGTAATCCCTAATCATTCTCAAATAAGCTTGCTAGGCTTTGCTCTGGACAGTAAACCACACCTTAGCTTACGTGTTGAAATAGGAGCACTTTAGCTGCTGAGCATCACAGAGAGGTTCCTCCCACAATCTCATCTAATGTCAGCCACAGGGGCACTAACTAGACTTCATTATTGCAACTCTCTGCAGACACTTTCTCCAAACCCACCTTGTGGAGATGAAAGTGGTGCAGTGTGTTGTGGCCCCTCTACTAACAGGCAGCTGTTGGTTCTACCACAAAACCCTTGTCCTAACGTCTTTGCATATGGTTCCTGTGGAGTCAAGGTTCATTTTAACAGTGTCTGTGTCTTACATAGCTGCCTTCTGAACTCCCAAAAGAACCAAGAAGGCAAAGAGTTCCGGTCTGAAGGCTCCCAGGCACTACGCAGCTCCACACAGAAATTCCTAATTTGCACGACAACAAACTGAAAAACAATTCTTCAAGTTTTGAGTCTCGAGATTCTGGAACTCATCACGCCAGCTCCACACTCATATAAAGGAATGGACTGTGGCATCGTTTAACACCTGTTACCGACTCGATCAAATATTACACAAAGCGACCAAGGTTCAAGACTGGAAACGCACTAGTGCCAATATCCACAAGATGCCACTGACCCTGACTTGAGACCTGCCCTTTCAAAAAAGCCCTGCCAGGCATGGGTTTCAGAAAGCTTCATTCATGCAACATGTCAGAGGGCCGCCCGTTCTTGCAACGGAGAAGGGCATTCAGGTGTGTCGCTCACGTTTCATTTGGACATGTGCCACGGGCCTTTGGCAAGTAGCTAACATTCAAGGGCAACACAGCGCCATGTACATCCCATCAAGTCCCAAACAACCTGCAATCGTTTTATTCTCCGGGGCCTTCTAGCCCAGGATATTAGAAAGCGTTCTTTACTCAAACACACCAGGAGACCACCACCCGTAGAAGTGTCCATAACCATGATGTCCTCCATGTCATAAACTGCTTTGACTCTTCCCTTCTACTGTTACTGGATTATTCTCCTGGTTCTACATTTAGTCAGCTTTATCAAGAACCCAGATACTTAGGCCCTCATTATGATCATGGTGGGATGCCCCGCCGCCAACCGTGACTGCGGTCAATGGAAGACCACTAGTGGCGGCATGGGGCAGCCGGCCAAATAATGACACCTGGAGTCTCACCGGGGGTGGAGGGAGGGTGAGTGCATGGGTGTGTGTGAATGTTTGTGTAGGGGGGTTGTGTTTCTAAGTGTATGTATGCGTATGTGCATGTAGGTGAAAGGATGCATGAGGATGTGGGGGTTTGTGGGGGACCTGCATGGAGGGGTAGAGGTAGGGGTTGATGAGGGTGGAGCTTGGAGGCACACAAGGAGTTTTGGGGGGAGGGTTTGGGGAGTCGGTTTTCAGGGTTCAGGGGGTGGGTGGTGAGTGGGGGTAGTGGCAAGGGGTGGGGCTTGGAGCGTCACATACAGGTGACAGGAATGAGCATTCCTGTCACCCATATGCTTTCCGCCAGGGATACCCCACCAGGAAATCCCTGGTGGAAATGGGATCATAATCTCACCGCCAGTCCGGTCTCCACCGCCGGGTCGAATGTGCCTACAGTCGGTCCGGCGGTCGATTCTGGCCTGGCGGTGGGTGGTAGTAGAATATGGGCCAAGCCGTCAGCGGTAATGACCGCCGGCATTCATAATGACCACCTTATTCTGGATGAAGGCGATTTACAAACATCAAGAATCAATTCCAAAAAATCATTTAGATTTAGGGGGTCATTCTGACCCGGGCGGGCGGAACCGCCAAATGGCCGCTCCGCGGTCAGAAGACTGCGGAGGCCATTCTGACTTTCCCGCTGGGCCGGCGGGCGCCCACTAAGGGAGCGCCCGCCGGCCCAGCGGGAAAGGCCCTGCAACTCCGAATGGAGCCGGCGGTGTTGCAGGGGTGCGACGGGTGCAGTTGCACCCGTCGCGATTTTCACTGTCTGCTATGCAGACAGTGAAAATCCTGCTGGGGCCCTGTTAGGGGGCCCCTGCACTGCCATGCCAGTGGCATCGGCAGTGCAGGGGCCCCCAGGGGCCCCACGACACCCGTTCCCGGCGGTCAAAACCGCCAGAAACAGGGTGGCGGGAAGGGGGTCGGAATCTCCATGGCGGCGCTGCTTGCAGCGTCGCCATGGAGGTTCAGCCTAGCAAGGTGAAATCTGGCGGGAAACCGCCGGATCCCCTTTTCTGACCGCGGCTTTACCGCCGCGGTCAGAATGGGCACTGAAGCACCGCCAGCCTGTTGGCGGTGCTTCCGTTGCCCGTGGCTGAGGGCCTTAGTGTCCTAATGAAAGGAAACGACTGGCCTGGTTGGCCACAATATGCAGCAATTTTTTATGTCTCCCTTTGTCCCCATCCCTCGAATTACAAATTGTCTGGGGCTCATACAATAAAAAAAACTTTGCATATGCAAATGATAAATGCCAGTGTTGGTGAGTTAACATGACTGGGTATTAACTTTTGTGATCAGTCACTGGAAGAATAAATAATGTAAAATGTTTTGATCAAACCATTCTGCGAAACTGTCAATGATTCTGAACTCTCAAAAAATGTTTAGTGGCTGACAAGGATTTTTTTTTTTTTAAATATACATATATTTTTTTACAAACGTTGCTCCAGGAAAAAAGGAGGGATTTGGCTCTAATCATTAGCGCGTGGTAAGGCGTTTTATCAATGTAGGATACTCCCAGCCCTTGGCAAGGCTTTTCATTATTTTGGAGGTGGTGTCAACTCTTATGTGTTGCTTCACATCATGCACTGGTCATTCTGACCCTTCGAGGTCTTGGCAGACGCACCTCAGTCCCTGGCCAAAAGACCAATTGATCCCATGCAACTTTCATCCAAGCAAGCTTTTCAAACCCATACCTTCTTTAAATATTTTTCATGATATTTAACTAAAAACAATACCATTGTGAAAGCTACCCCTTGCTTTTTAGTGCTCTACTATGTGTTATATAGTGATGATACAATATATTTGTTGGAAATATCAACAAGCAAAACAGAGATGGAAAGGTTAAATGGAAAGGAAAAAGTATTTAGATGGATGTTCTTGACGTGTTTTATCGATATCCACACAGTGATCGACTTCTTTGTTTGCCTGATGAAAATACTGCAGCAGAGGGGCACGATGACTGGAAGGTGCAGACATTACTTCAACCCTGAGAAGCCTCGAGACGTCTTTCTTGAAGCACTTGCAACAGCGTATCACTCTTATACGGAGAACAGCTCAATGTAATTTGTTCTGAAGAATGTTATAGTTCTAGGGAATTACATTTGATGGATTTCCAAAATTATGTCCCACCCACTCCTGCTAATGAGGATCCACTGCAGTGCTTTAACATCTCAAGGATGCCACTGCATCAGAATTACTAATAATAATGCCACTGCTGGTAATAACACTAGAAGTAAAGAGATAAGTACTTGAGTAAGTTTAATGGTAAGTGCTGGCCAAAGGGTTTTTGGTTTGGAATCAGAGTTACAAAGGGGTGGGGGCAGTGTTAGATTTAAGTAATGGATGTTGTTTGGTTTAGGCATGGAGTAGACTTAGGGCCTGATTATAACTTAAGGCGCTATTTATCACACCAATAAATAACAATACCAAGTGGTATGTTATTTATCGTGTGCCAAAAAAAACACCTGTTTCCCAGTTCATGGTAAATACCATGTGAAAGTTTGGTGTTCAACACACACCAAGATCCGCTTGAAAAGGTACATAACGTATGTTTTCTCCTCTTATATTTCGGCCGTTTTGCCCTGTCAAAATTGTTGGTTGATTTATTTAACGCAGCCGATAATTATCGGATGTGTTAAATCCCTTCAAATTTGTAATCCCGACCCATGCATAAATATGAGTTTTCACATCAGTCAGAAGATTACGAGCAACTTGTAATCAGGCCCTAAGTGTTACATTTAGAGTAAGGCTTAGGGCCGCATTACAAGTGTAGCAGTCCGACCGCCAGAACACAATGGTGGCAGTCTTTTGAATACCGCCACGCCGACGGTCCCAAAACCGCTGGATTACGAGCTCCCCACAGGGCTGACATGACTAAAATGGGGCAGAATAATGGAGCTACTGCCAGCGATGCATCCCTGCCTGCCACCACGTCATGCATGGGACACAGTGCGCCCCCAGACCCCAAGTTAGTGGGGGGGAGCCCACATGGGTCCCCGCTTCACCCTCGATGGGGCCATACTCCTTGGCCCCGTTTTGGGCCCCTTACCTGCCTGACCACCAAGTTTTCCCTGGCGGTGGGATCTCCATTGAAAGCTTGGCAGTCCTGCAGGTCGTAATGGCCATGGAGGTCCCAATGCTGGGATCTCCAACACTGGCTGCAGCGGTCAGTACTGCTGTGGTCCCTGCCGCACGGACTATGGCACTGCTTGCAGTCTTCTGGCAGTCTGACCGCCAAACTCGTAATCCGGTGGTCCGATCGCCAAAGTTGTGGTGGTCAGAAAGACACCGCTACCACGGTGGTCCAAGGACTGCCAAACTCGTAATGAGGCAATAAGAGTTAGGGTAAAATTTAGGGAGAGCTGGTACTAGGGACATGATAAGACTTAGGTTTAGGTATAACTTTAAGGCTAGATTTACAATTATGGTAAACTTATGTATAAGGGATTGGTTAGGTTTAATACATACCTGGTAAGTAAGTCACTTAATGTCGTAGTGTTCTCAGTAGTGGTGTTCTTACTACCAACAAATTTGATGTTACGCTTCCCGGTTGTTTTATCCAAATAGGGAATGTATTCTTTGTAATGATGTACCACTGCCCCAAACTACTGAAGGCCAAATACAGACTAAAAAATTCCTATTTTTGGAGGGATGGCCATGGGTTAAGTTGCTTACCTAAATTATATCTTTTCTATATTACTCTCATATCAGAAAAACTGGAACCCTGTCTCCTATAATATGGTGTGGCTGGGAATTTACTACAAACTGAATATCTTTGAACTAGTTTGGCTGGGAAAACTACATTTCTTTCAATATGGATTTGGGTACAAAAACTGAAATCCGCCTCTTTTAATACGGTTTGGCTGGAAAACTGCTACAAACTAAAAGGGTTTCTCTTTTAGTCTGTTTTAATATGGGTTGGCTGGGGCAACTGCTAAAAATTAAAACCTTATCTCTTTAAATATGGCTTTGGTTGGAAAACTAATAAAAAGATAAATCCCAACTTTTTACTATGGATTTGCTAGGGAAATACTAATATAAAACCCTTCTCCGGGATGAACACTGCAAGCAGCATCATGAGACCGCTCTGTTTGTCACCAATCACTATATATGTAGGGCTGACGCTTTGTAGTGATAGGATGGACAAATCGAGTGACGTGGGGCGCGTGACGCGCTGAACGTGTGGAGTCTTCCATTACCTGGGTTGAAGAGGACGATCGCCCGCAGACAGCCCAGCTCTGTCTTGTCCATCTGCATGTCCCGCATCTTTGATACAAGCTCTGTGAGGACTCTGTGGATGTGAGAAGAGATGTCGAGTCAGCACTGTACACCTTCAGCTGCAAAATTTGTGCTGAATGATACCACAAAGTACAATTTCCTTCCCCTAACTCTCAAAATAACAAGACGGGCGTGGCACCAGGAATTTAATTTCTATTTGGTGATGGGCTACCATAACTATATACACACCAGGGATATCTATGGAAGGAGTGGTACCTCCATTGAGACACAGAGAGTTAAATGGATATCTGGGAAATTATTGTGCACAGACGTTAAATGCACATATATAGTTGGCACACTGGTAGGGAGAATTTAGGGGCGAGGGCTGTTAGGTAGACAGACAGGGGGCACCCTCTTGTTTACTTTAGTTTAAAAAGACATTTAGCATCGTGATACCACACATTTATAGAACACGTTAGAGGTATTCTGACCAAATGCAAGATAAAATACCACTCAAACAGATTCTAAGTTCCTTTGAGTAAAATCCAGGTGGTTCTGGAATATTTTGGGGAATTGGGGATGTTCTAATTGCCCATACACCACCAGGATTCAATTTTTTGTGAGGCACCTTGCTAGGGATCCTTCCATAAAGTGCACAATGCTATGTACCCTGAAATGGTCAAGAGGGGCTCAGGGTTTGATTGAGGGGGCTAACAACAAGAAGAATAAAGTCAAACGCAGGCTATAGACAGGTGGCAACAGAGCAACAAGCTCTACAGGTGATCACAATGTATAGACATACTACTCAATCTAGGACAAACCTGTCAAAAATGGCTCCCACCCCGGCGCTATGCGCACTATTCCGATGCACATGGAGGCCCGTGGCGAGCAGAATCCCATCTTTCACCGTTATCGACCGATGGGAAAATGAGGCGATTAAGAGCTCGTTCCAGCCTGCACGCAGCAAGAAAGCACAATTATTAATATAGCATGTCTAGTTAAGACAATAAGAACATTTTTATATATCTGGCGAGATCCTGGCATGCAGTTCCATGCTAGAACAGTCGGGGTGTAATTATAATTTCTAACCATTGATATCATAACAGATGGCATTGTTGTCCAATTCAGTTAATCACAGCATGAGAGCTTGTACGAAGCGGCCACATTTGAACCTGCGATCTTCAGTCTACAGAGCTCTTCAGTGCACACTCTAGTACACTGAGGCTCCCAGGAACAATGGTTTGCAAGCACGAATGTGGCAAAGAGTTCATGGAAAGCTGGAATTATTGAGTGTGAATTTAAAGGAAGTAGAGGATCGGTCCTAGGTAGGTCATGGGTATTTATGAGTTGCAGAAACTAGATCCGAGGTGCGCCATGTGCTATTATGTTCATTTAAGAATTTAAGGCGCTATATCCTGAATAAGCGAGGTATATTTATGTGCATTTCGAAAGAAGAGATCATGGATCGTCCATGTGCAGCAATGTGAATTTAACAAGGTTAGAAAAGAGATCCCAGCGAGGCACCGTGTAAGTTTGTGCATTTAATTAGTGTGGAGGGATCACTGATGTCATGAGTTGCTATGTGCATGTAACTGGTGCACAGAGTAGATTCTGGTTAGGATTTGAGTGTGGCTATGGGGATTTAATGAGCACATAGAACAGATCCTGTTATAGGTGTGTGCATATAAAGAGTTAATGGAATAATTTGCGTCTAAGTTATACGTAGGTAATGGCAGTTAAGTAGTGCAAAGAAAGGATCCTGCATAGGCTACATGTAGGTAAGTGCATTTAAGTGGAGCAGAGAGTAGATCATGAACAGACTCAGTGTAAGTATGTGCATTTCGTACTGCACAGAACAGATCCTGGGCGTGCTGAGAAAGGGGGGGGGGGGGGTGTTTAATAGTTCCAAGATAGGCTAGTTTATCTATGTGTATTTACATTCTCCATGGAAGAAATCTTGGCTAGTCTTGGGTATGTGCATTTAATGAGTACACTAGTAGGCTAAAAGTAGTAATCAGCCTTTAATGCATGCATGACCTGTGTGCCGAACCCCATTTTCAAATCTTGCTGTGCTCCACTTCCCTGCAGATACCCCAAATTTAGGTGAAAAAATGTCAGTAAACTAGCAGCACACCGCTCCTTCGTTCTTGCAGGCTCTCTCTTTCTCTTTGACTCCAACAATGTGATTCTCAGGTTCTCTGGGTCATGATCGAATAATATACCAAGAGCCAAAATTAATTAAAATCTTTTTTTCATGTTTTCACACGTATGATTAAGTAGCATGTGGCTAAAACCAGCCATTTATAAATGTGACTTCCATATCCGGAGTCACCGAATGATGCTGGGGGTACTCTACGTTTATAAAGAGCACTGGAGAGTGATGCAGCATGTGTGTTTGGGGGGGGGGGCGTTGCTACACTGCCAATATTAGTGTTAGGACGAGAATGTGGGTGTTCAGGAGGAGGGTGTTATTAATAAAAATGAACATCCACAAAATGGTATGTTTGTCAGCGTTAACGATAAATTTGCAGATAGATTCCCTTCCCAAAAATACATGAAAATTAATCATGTCAAAGGAAAGATCACGTGGCATTCCAGGGAAGGGAGTGGACTGGACGGCCCCATATGTACTAGGTACAATGCAAAGGGAAGCTGCACAGGGAATATTTTCACCATCCGACAAATGTTTCGTGTACTAATTTGTAGCTCTGCTACAATTTCCTCACACATAAAATCCGCATACTAACTAGTTCCAGGAAATCTAACCGCTAGTTGATTAATTGGAGTGCACTGTCGATCTCTGTGAATTCCTAAAAAGTCAGAAATCTACTCAGGGGAGAGAAAAAAAATCCACGGAAGCACATCTGTATCTTTTTCAAGGGCTGTGTGTGAGCGGGTCCACAGTTCTTGCTTCACAGATGGGGCACACATTTGACAATATCAGGCATTCGGTACACGCCTCTGTTCTTACCAGCCCTCAGCAGAATCACTTGATCATCCAAGGGCAATTCGGAAAAGTGCGGGATCCTCTTTGCCCATTCGACGAGAGTGAAGAGCTGCTTGTCTGCGGCCTGGCAGATGTTGGTCACCGGGTCATTCGGCTACAAAAACAAATGCGCAGAAAGTTAAAAGGCTGTTTCTTTCCAGCGTCACTGAAATCACTTAGCAAAGGTGTGTGGTTCCAACCACAAGCAAGCTGTTAGGAAGAACTCAGTACAAATCGGCACATACACCGAATGGCCACAGGGTGCCGCCGCAACACAATAAATATTTTTTAAACCGTGCTTAAGTTATCTCACGATATGGGAATTTTTCCCGGGGGGGCAGCAGTGTTACATTAATCAAGACTGCAGACAGTGTGGCTTGCTTTAGCGATCTGCCATTTTGTACAACAAAAGAATATAGAGAATTTAGAGAATATTTATCACGAGAAACATGACAGAATCAGAGAAGCAAAGGACGCAGAGGATACCAAACAGAGAGGTATAGTTCGAAAGGGGAAACGAAAAAACAGACGACAATTGAAAAGAAAAGAAAATTCAAGCAAAAATGAAAACAGTTAAAATAAACAAGGTGCAAAAAAACGACTGAATGAAAACAGCAAACAACATGATAAAAGAAAGAAATACGAATGATGGAAGTTAAGGGAAAGAAAAGTCGAGAAACCTCATTCTGATGGAGTGAGTGCCTTATCAACTTCACGAAGGTTTTTTAAAACATCCAAAGTTTATTAGTGTGCCTTTAATGCGCGTTTTATCGGTAAAAAGGCTTGCTAACCTAATTTTTGCGAAAGAGTTGTCTGTGGCTCTTCCGTAAAGTCGCTTTCGCAAACTTTCAAAGGTAGAATTAGAATTTCAGACTTCATTTTCCAATTCCTAAGCTGCAGTTCAGGACTGCTTTGTCAAAGGTTTGGTTTGGTAGATACCTGACTGCAGCTGGAGACAAAGGCCCATATCAGGAGTTGTCAGCGGCAGTGTGCACAGAAGCGGGGACAATCACTCCAGGTAACAATGCATCCAGTGCTTAATTTGTAAATTAAGAGGTGCCGGTGCTCAAAGCCCTTCTCTTAAACACGGTGTAATTAAATCTGCCAGCACTGAATACTGAGGCAGCGTAATCCTGAATCCATCTCGGGCCTCTTCAATCCATTTACGGCCACCCCTGCCCCTTGATCTCATCCTGCAACTTTCTACTTTCTCCCTTTATGACGCTTTTTAGTTTTTCCTTCTTCCGTCTTTCACATATGTGTCTTTTGCTCGCAGCAAATGCTTGAGGCATAAGAATAAGCCCCGGCCCTCACAAATAAGTGCCGGTGCTCAGCACCGGAAACAACAAGCACAAATTAAGCATCATCAATTAATGCATCATCCACTGCCTCTGGACTCAATACTAGAGTCCGAAATACTAGACCCAGTTTTACCAGGTGCGAATGCAAACATGGTAAATCTGTTGTCGGAGGGGCAGGGTCTGTGGTTAAGAGCACACCAAGGCTTCTGCCCACCTCCAAACACACGAAGAGTGAGGGCAAGACTGTTTGCAAATAGTCTAACTTCTGGCAATCTCTCAGGGTAGCATTCTAACTTGTCCTTCTAATACCCACTGTCCCACCGCAGTGTAGACACAGCCATATGCGAATCAGTCTTGGTCCTGGTCCATTGGGAACAGTCCATCCGACCTGGCAGTCCAGGTCCTCTCTGAACTGGCACACAAGCACCCCAAGACCGGTTTCAGCCTAGTTGGGCCTCTTCAGTTGGGGTAGCTCAGTTCCAGTGGCACAGTGAGCATGAATCCACACCTGGGCGTACCCCAGGTCAATTACTGCGTGACATCAAACACACAAAGGTGATGGGAGGAATGCTTACATTCTAACTACTGGCCACCCCTTGGGGCAGTTTGGGGTGAATTGTTTCCTTGAGAAGCAGGGTCAGTACTGATCTGCATACGGTGGTCCTTTGTGTAGTGTGTCACCGTGGCCAAAAATGACAGACTGGAAAGCTACTAGAGCAACTGTCAGTTGTTAAACTATGTGCAAGCATTCACCCATGACCCGTTGTGTGTTTCTGTCCGACCCCCCCAGCTACAGAGGGGAGGTGGGCAGTGTTTGCTACAGCCTGGCATGGGCTCGGACAGCCTACACCCACCTGCCTACCCAATTGCTGCCATTAACAACCCGTTCGGAGGAGTAGTAAACTTCCCAGAATCGTGGAAAACCTGCATAAAAGGACCATGTATTTCGAGGTCCAGAAGGTTATTCCTTTATTCTGGAAAGCTTAACTCGAGTCCCTTTAACTCACAGGGTGACACCAGCCGGAAATGATCACTGTTAATTTAGCAGTAAGTCCTTGCTGATTCAAATGCAACTTGTAACGAGGCCCCAAAGATCTATTCTACTTCAGCACCGGTTCTTCCCTTCAGAAGCCCAAATGCAATTCGTTTTGCAGGGTGCACTGGTCAAACAACCATAACCACTCAAGTCCCCGTTTCCATTTCCTCACTAACTCCACTTGAAATTATGGGGTGCCTTAATGCAAGTTGGTATTTAGCACCTGCTTGCGACAGGTGGTTACTATCTGATGGGAAGCGGAGCGGGTCAGTGGGTGTTGGGCAGGGGGGAGCCTTTGGGAGGTGGCGAGGCTTTGACCTCTCTGGGAGGGGAGGTGGCGAGGCTTTGACCTCTCTGGGAGGAGCACTGCCTGTTCCCCCTGGTGTTGGGGGGGGTTGGGGGTGGGGGGAGGGGGGTAGGGGAGGCTGTACCTCTGCCTGCAGCCTCTGACTTTTTCCACCAATGGTTTTACCAGGTGAGGAAATGTGCTTGATTACATTGGGTTTCGTGTTACAAGACTTGGGGCCAGATGTACAAAACGTTTTGCGACTCGCAAACGGCAAAATTTGCCGTTTGCGAGTCGCAAAACGCGAATCCCAATGCAGAAATGCATTTTGCGAGTCGTTACCGACTCGCAAAATGCATTTCAGACTCGCAAATAGGAAGGGGTGTTCCCTTCCTATTTGCGAGTCGCATTGGGATGCAATACCATTTGCGACCGCGTATGTGGTCGCAAATGGCATCGCAGTTACCATCCACTTCAAGTGGATGGTAACCCAATCGCAAATTGGAAGGGGTCCCCATGGGACCCCTTCCAGTTTGTGATTGCACCCAAAAATATTTTTTCAGGGCAGGGAGTGGTCCAAAGGACCACTCCCTGCCCTGAAAAATCCGAAACTAAAGGTTTCGGTTTTTTTGTAGTGCAGCTCGTTTTCCCTTAGGGAAAACAGGCTACACTTAAAAAAAAAAAAACCTGCTTTATTGACAAGCAGGTCGCTAACATGGAGGCCTGCTGACGACAGCAGGCCTCCATGTTAGCGAGTGCCCATACTCGCAATGGGGCCGCAATTTGCGACCCACCTCATGAATATTCATGAGGTGGGTCATTGCGACCCCATAGCGAGTTGCAGTCGGTGTCTGAGACACCGTACTGCATAGCAATTTGCGACTTGCAAATTGCGAGTCGCAGGGACTCGCAATTTGCAAGTCGCAAATTGCCTTTTTCGTACATCTGGCCCTAGGTAATTTGGGGTCCGGAAACACCAGACCACTTGTAGTTGCCCAAAGATGCATCTCTTCTTGTAAAATTACTCCAGGCAACTCGTAATGAGCCCATCAGAAGAAAGGGGAGTGACAGAGATCACACACAGTGCTGGTTCCGAACTGGAGCCAGTGAGCACCAGCCCATCCCAGCCTCCAGTCGTTTCCAGTCACTGAACTGAGCACAGTAACCTTGTCCGTCTCCCGTTTCCACAAGAAGGGTTTCAGTGGTGCAATTCTCCTCAGACATCTGTTGCTTCCCAAGTTCAAGGATGCTCTATCTTCAATACATTTCAGTTCCTGGCTCTTTCAAACACGGTTGTAATCTCCCACTTAAGTTATGCCCCGCTCGAACATTTCTGCACCCTCTCTGCCAGATGCACGAGTCTGACTTGTAAACCCTTCCACACATTGTTGTGGAATGGTATTGCCTGGCGGTAATCTTTTTCTGCCTGTGCAGCTGTTCCCTCCTCCACCTAGGCCCGACCTAGCCACTGAGTCCTCCCTTGTGTCTTTCTAGCCAGCAAAGGGCCCCAAGCAGTGCTTCCAGGCTGTAGCTGCTGATGGAGGATGCTGATACGCTTGGTGCACCACTCAACACATTAATAAGGATCCGCCAGCTAAACGAACGAACATCAAGCCACATCAAGGTGCACAAGGAAATGCATTCTGTTGTCCGGACATGATGTGGCAGTGGCATGGCGTCAAAAGGGTGCCCACGCAGGGTGTGCAAGCGACCCACACTCGGTGGGGATATGATTCCGATGGTTATGCCTTGACATTATTTAACCATGTGAAAAAGTAATGGGTAACCCGTACAACCCTCAGGCTTGTTTACGGCTTAACAGCCACATCTAGATGAAGGCTTAACATAACCTACCTACCTAGAGCTGAAACGCATCCATACTAGTAAAAAAAAAATCATTCACTGTGTGGGCTAAATATGCACACAGCCGTCTGACTGTAGGAGTTGCAAAAACCTCACCAGATAAACCATCCTGGGTCTGTGCATAAGGATAAAAATGATCTAACTTTACACCCCGTTCTTTAAATAGTGTGTGTTTATAAAGATGCATGATATGCATAAGGCAGACTGAGACACTTTAACCGCCACTGTGCCCCTGAGACGCATAAGGCAGACCGGGACACTTTAACCGCCGCAGTGCCCCTGAGATGCATAAGGCAGACTGGGGCACTTTAAATGCCACTGTGCCCCTGAGATGCATAAGGCAGACCAGGACACTTTAACCGCTGCTGTGCCCCTGAGATGCATAAGGTAGACCGGGACACTTTAACCGCCGCAGTGCCCCTGAGATGCATAAGGCAGACCGGGGCACTTTAAATGCCACTGTGCCCCTGAGATGCATAAGGCAGACCAGGACACTTTAACCACTGCTGTGCCCCTGAGATGTATAAGGCAGACCGGAACACTTTAACCGCTGCTGTGCCCCTGAGATGCATAAGGTAGACTGGGGTACTTTAACCACCGCTGTGCCCCTGAGATGCATAAGGAAGACCAGGACACTTTAACCGCTGCTATGCCCCTGAGATGCATAAGGTAGACCGGGACACTTTAACCACTGCTGTGCCCCTGAGATGCATAAGGCAGACCAGGACACTTTAACCGCTGCTGTGCTCCTGAGATGCATAAGGTAGACCGGGACACTTTAACCACCGCTGTGCCCCTGAGATGCATAAGGCAGACCAGGACACTTTAACCGCTGCTGTGCCCCTGAGATGCATAAGGTAGACCGGGGTACTTTAACCACTGCTGTGCCCCTGAGATGCATAAGGCAGACCAGGACACTTTAGCCGCTGCTGTGCCCCTGAGATGCATAAGGCAGACTGGGACACTTTGTGCGCCCCTGAGATGTATAAGGCAGACCAGGGCACTTTAAAGACCGCTGTGCGCCTGAGATGAATAAGGCAGACCCGGGCACTTTAACCGCTGCTGTGCCCCTGAGATGCATAAGGCAGACCGCAACACTTTAACCGCTGCTGTGCCCCTGAGATGCATAAGGTAGACCGGGGTACTTTAACCACCGCTGTGCCCCTGAGATGCATAAGGCAGACCGGGACACTTTAACCGCTGCTATGCTCCAGAGATGTATAAGGCAGACCGGGACACTTTAACTGCCGCGGTGCCCCTGAGATGCATAAGGCAGACCAGGACACTTTAGCCGCTGCTGTGCCCCTGAGATGCATAAGGCAGACTGGGACACTTTGTGTGCCCCTGAGATGTATAAGGCAGACCAGGACACTTTAACCGCTGCTGTGCCCCTGAGATGCATAAGGCAGACCGGGACACTTTAACCACCGCTGTGCCACTGAGATGCATAAGGCAGACTGGGACACTTTAACCACCGCTATGCCCCTGAGATGCGTAAGGCAGACCAGGACACTTTAACCTCCGTTTTGCCCCTGAGATGTGTAAGGTAGACCGGGACACTTTAACCGCCGCTGTGCCCCAGAGATGTATAAGGCAGACCAGGACACTTTAACCTCCGCTGTGCCCCTGAGATGCATAAGGCAGACCGGGACAATTTAACCGCCGCTGTGCCCCTGAGATGCATAAGGCAGACCGGGACACTTTAACCACCGCTGTGCCACTGAGATGCATAAGGCAGACCGGGACACTTTAACCACAGCTGTGCCCCTGAATTTTTCGCAGCTCTCACATGCTCCTTTTATCATATAATAAAAGTGATCAAACACTTTGTGCACCTATCATCATTTTTAAGGACTAGCCCATATTTGTTAGTATAGAAAAACTACTAAACTGAATCAGAGAGCAGAAATGTTCTCACTGAAAAATGTACAATATTACAAAACCTTTGATTTGAGAGCTGGTCTGTTGCTTGCTGGCAGAGCTGTCACCTTGGGTTCAAGCCCTGCCCCAAGCAAGGCAAGAGAATGCCTCAGTGTTGTAACTATTCTGCTGTTTTATACGTCTGTGACATCTGATAGGGATAATCCCTAGAATATGTGTGTAGCTGCAAAAATGGGGGCTGGCCCCTCTTCACCAAAGGTCCTAATAGATCTACATACCTTGACTTTGATGATAATTGAAAACTGCAGAAATGGCACCATGCCTAGAGTGTAGGCCTCAGGGTAATTATATATGGTATCATTTCTTTTTCTTTTTTCTTTTTAATGAACTAAGCATGTTCCTCTCCATTCCTAAAAGAATGGCCTCTAATCTGAATGATACAAAAGTTGACAGGCTGTTGTACTCTGACGATGCAGCGACCTGCATCATAACTCCAGCTGGTATATGAACGCTGCGATGTACACAGTTTTATAAACAAAACACTCAGCTTAATGTTTCAAAACCAACCAAACATGTTGGTACAACTGGGAATGCATGTGAGGGTAAACCACGGTTGTATTAGGGGAGCTGTTGAAAGCAAGGCCCCTTGCGTTGCTAACTGGGTGGCAGGTTTTTATGTTTTTTCAAGCTTTAGATTAGACGCATCATGTATAATTAGGATTAGAAAGCCTCAGTGTTCAGCACATGGTCTGCTCTGATTCAGCATTTTGTATAGTGAGAGTAAGTCTCTCCCACTGAAGCTTGCTTCCTTTTGTTTTAAAACTTTATTTAATTATGGGTTGCCTCTGTATCATTGTATGCAGTTATGTAAGGCATTATAAGTGACTCTTAAACGCTCTCGTGTTTCCGTGAGGCCAGCTGTGTGTAAGCAGTATAAACATTCCTGTATTCCTGTACTTCCTGCGTTTTGCACAACTTACTTGAACTCAGGAATCCTGATTTCTGCTGAAAGCCCTACCCCACTATGCAGCAAACAGAAACTCGCACTCAGCAAAAGCTTTAGGCAGCCCTGGTGTGCAAACCCTTTTTGAACACATCGGCCACTTTGGTATTACAGAATATTACCTATTACCTATATTGTGCAGGAGTACATGGGAGCATTCCCTCATTTTCATGGAGCTTATCCACTTGGAAATGAGGGGAGGCCTTTGCGTGTGTTCCGTATTAAAGATGCAGGGGCAAAGAAGCTGTTGAGAGACACTGATTTACACCACAGAGTGTGCTACACATAAGTTGTGGCACATCATCAGTTTGTGACATGGGGGTGCCCCTTAGGAGGGATACCTAAGGGTCCCAGGGAACCCCCAATCATCTCTCTGAAGGTTGATGCAGTCGCACACTACCCCTGTCTTTAACTCAAGGCCAAGTTCTCCAACTGCAGTGGAAGGCGGGCTGGCGGTTTCGAGGTGCTGCTTACCTCCCTCTGTTAGAGATACCAAAATTAATTATTTCCTTTCTTTGCTGTGTCTTCTAAGATGCTGTGGCATTATGCCACTGTCTGCCCCACCACTGTGATTTCAGGTTCTGTTTCCTGGTAGTCTCTGTCTTCCAATACGCTTTACAATCTATGCTTGCTGGTCAAGGGATCGCCTGACCTTTATGTTGCCTGTTCAGCCAGTAAAATTTAGCATCTCTGCGGGTCGGATTTTCTGCTTGTCGCATTTGACGTATTTGTCTTTAGTATGCTAGACTAGTTATAAAGGTTAATATACGCCCAAAGGCATCTTGGCGCTGAGGCTACCCCAAACAGCACAGTGAACAGATGCATCAACAGAAGAGATAAGCATGGCCCCAACACAGGTTCATCTTCAGGCTAAGGTGCTCCAGTGTTCCCTCCACGGCCGGACTGGGAACCCAAAGCAGCCCTGGCACATTTTGTTATACCAGCTCCCATAAGGTGCATAGTGAGCAAGCCTGGCCACTACAGGTCTGGTAGGGGAAAAGTGTGTGTGTGTGTGTGGGGGGGGCGGGGAGTCTCCTCCCCCCAAGAAAATTTGGGGGGAAAATGGCAAAAATTGGGCATTCCACAACACATTTTTCATTATAAATTTAGTTGTATTATTTTTGAAAGCATAGTAAATTATGACCTTACAGTGCACCAGGATATGGCAATCTTCAGGGGTGTGGAATTTAATAAAATATCTACTTGTCCATGGGACATATTGCTTCTTAAATCTACTTGTCCTGTAAAAAAAAAATCTACTTGTCCCTTTGGTGCCATGTAGTGCGGCGATAAATTATGGCAACAATCTCATTATGTAAGAGCTCTAATAATAGCCTCTCTGATTATGCCAGGGCTACTACTATAGTAGGGCTTGAATATTTGTAATTTCAATCCCTACTACAGCAATTTCCTTATTTTGCCACCTTTCCGCGGATCTACATCCTGGGGCTGGAGGAAGCAGTAAACAATAGTTCCAGGGCTGGAATGCCTTTCAGTCTGCAAACCTACTAATTTGCATGATTTAAGGATTTTCACCAGCTATTCTCTAATCTTTTCCCATTATGAGAAAGGTTGGAAATTTACTCCTGACAATGGCAGAAGCAGAAGTTCTTCCAGGGTTGGGGAAAAAGTGGTTAGAGGGAAAGTGAACTTGTAACCTCTCAATAGATTTTCACAAGCAAATCTACACATGCATATTTGCTCATGCCAAAATACAGTTAACAAATATTTTCTAGGAGTACGATTTCCTGGTCTACTTCTGTAAGTTCTTGTGAATTCATGAAAGCCACTAATTCAAAGATATAGACCATGGGTACACTTTGTGACTTTCTTGAAAAAGTGGGTCCGTAATTAGGTCTGGCGTTAACAAAGACATTTTGTTTTTATTAAACTGCTATTTCTCTCTCTATCGCTGGCTTTACTGTGAGTGATCGCATTCTGCTCTTCCATAGAGAGCCTATTGGTACACAAAGTAGTTTTGTTCAGTACCAGGAACTATTGTGCAATCAGTAGCATAACTAAAGTAACTAACTTCTGCAAAGAACATGGAGGCCCTACCTCCACTCACGGTAGGTGCTGTGCTGAGGGGGGCTGCAGAGCCTTTGCTACGCCACTGGTGGCAATGTGTGCTTCTTGAGACCAAAAACTTTTTTTCTTTTTGCCAGTGTTTATTACAATGGTGAGGGCCTGGCAGCTCCCAAAACAATAAAGTGTTACAAAAGCCATGTCAAAACAAGACATGCATTGACTAAACCAAAAGACTCACAAAAAGAGTCAGGTCAGCTGTCTTTGCCAGTGCTTGTTTTAATTTCATGCTTCCCATAATCTTGTTGAAAATAGTTACACTGATTTTCAATTAGGAATATGTTTGGAAATACTAGCATGCATCAACACATTTTACTAAATGACGCTTCAAAGAAATAGCACCTAAAATTTCATAGTAGTGAAACGTTTTTTTCCGAAAATTTTATTTTGAAAGCAAAGAATCATCACTCTTGCTTACAAGCTTCTGCAAACATTTGCATCTAATCAAAGAGCATTCTGGGAGCATTATACTTAGCCTCATATTGTTAATCTTTTCAAAAATGTGTGTACTTTTTATTTTATTTTAATTTTTTACTGGAACCACTGTCTACTAGAAGTGCAGTGTGATCTTAAAATGTTTATTGAGAGCGCTCACTCAAATAATGAAGGCTTTTCATTAATGAACCACAAATACAAGTTCGAACAGCATTAACGTACAGACACATATTTCCTCTGCTGCAGACAGTTACCTTCCCTGTAAACTGTCAGCCAAAGGGTTTGTGCCACAGGGCATTGGGCCTACTTGACACATAGGAATTCCAAATCTCTGAATCTTTATTGGGGCTCTTCAATGATTCTCTCACCATCACCCTTTAAAAGTGCCTCTCATCTCTCCATAGCCCTCTCTCACATGTATTTCATTTGTTTTATAGCTCACCTATTACCAGCATAGGGTGATTTAGCACTTTTCATCACACACACATACAGAGACAATGAATCATGTGTGTAAATCAGTGTATAGGCAATGCTGACAAAGGAGACTACGAGATGAAGGTTTCACGTCATCCATACCTGTAGGCATTTTTTAGGAGTGGTTGGTTTGGGGAAGCATAAACTTGGGATTCAGAAAGTAACACAGTAGCTAGGTTTGACTTTACTGTAACAAATTATTTCTACCAAACAAACCCTTTTTAGCAAACTTCGGATAATCAAAGTCTGGGAAAAAAACATAACTTTCTAACCTGTACCATGCAGTTTGCATGCAGCTCTCTGATAGCTGTTCATAGGTCAGGGTGCTAGATTAGGGTTGTAACTTATGAACTGCACGGTAATAAAAGGAGCTCTGTGACAAAAGCAGTATCCCCTTGAGCTATGCACATAAAATACTGTTCTGTGATCTGAATAGTATATGTTCTTTCCAGCAGGCATATTAACCTTCTGTGCTACCTTAGAGGAGTCAAAACTGCCACTAGACAAAATCTCTTCCCCAGTCGGTACATTAATCACCACAGTTATCAAGACACTTTTATTGTTGCCTGAAAACTGCTGAATATGCAAGAAACTCTGGGGGGCTTTTAAAACTGCTGCCCTGCTACAAAACCAACTCCCCAGTAACAAAAGCGACCCCCACTGTTACATCCTCTCGAGGAAATACAAGATGCCTGGTACAGCCATTCCAGCCTTGGTTCACTTCCTATCTCATCTCTGGTACTCTCCAGGATGTTGTATTCCATAAAAACCCTGGTGCATTTGCCCTCTATTCCACGGTAATATCGAATGGTCTGTGCTTACAAGAGACAGCAGTTTTGGAGGAAGGCATCAAATATGTCTCTTGACCTTTAGCTGGGTGCCGTTCCAACGTTCCAGAAATTAGCACCCAAACTAAACCTGCTTAGATGAAGCAGACGGGGTTCTCAGGGAAGGGGGGGTCCACTATATTATTCTGACTGCTATGTGTTTTGAAGCCCGGGATCCACACTGAGGGATAGTCTGGAAGTCGGCACAACTCATTCTCACGACACCATCTTGGCCATCCTTGGGCTCGAGCACTGCTCGACCCTAAAAGGCCTGAAAACCCTTGGCAGAGAACACATTAAACAAGATGCAGAAATGTTATCCTGACAAAGACCACGGTGTAAAAGAGGTGCAAAAGTGTAATGAAGGGGAGGGGAGGTTGGGGAATGTATGGATGGACAAGGGCCTGGAGAAGAGAGCAAACACACAGCAAACACGTCAATCACTCTACCATAGTCTATTAGAAGATGCAACCACTGCAGACATCAGCCTTGCAGGAAACCAAGCTTCTTGGAGGAAGCAGCTGCTCCATCATTCACAGAAAAACTTGTTTGAAAGCCATCACATGCTGTTGATTCCAAGAGAGGACCACAAAACACTGAGGAAATGGCTGGTAGGTATTCCAGCGCTGACCTGCTCCTTTAACAGAGGTATCTCTTGGTGGCATTGTTGATGCATTCTTACTGTAGAATTCCAATAGAAACTAAGAAAATGTGCAATGGCTCACCGAGTTGGGGTTTAAGCTCATGTTCGCCTCAATGTAAGTCTCTGTCTTTGGCTCCACAGCGAGCTCAGCTTCCAAAATCTTCTCCACCGGCATTTCTTCGTTGGCACCACTCGTGGACTCCACCTCATTCTCGTTCCGATCTTTCCCCCGCTGCCGCTCCTCCTGAACAGCTGCACCAAACAGAGAGAAGGATGGCATGAGCAGTTGGAGTCAGGCACCTACTGAGCAAAGCAGCACATGAATGGAAGCGACTGGGCCTACAGTACAGAAGAGTGAGTCAACAACAGCCCAAGTGTCCATGGAATCGAATAGTGAGTCTTGTGACATCAAAGGTATCAACAGAGCAGAGCGGTGAATGAAGAGCAATCCAGGTACCCACAGTGCTATCCAGGCAACCAGAGGGCAAAGGCAATCTAGCATCTCATTGGTTGCCTGGCTAAGTAGGTGGCAATCCAGCCTGTCACTGGCTGCTTAGGCACCTAGAGAGTAATCCAGCATCTCATTGGCTGCCAAGGCACCTACCACATCTACAGTACTATCCAGCAGGTCACTGGCTGCCTAGGCACCTAGAGGGCAATCCAGTACCTCACTGGCTGCCTAGGCACCCATAGGGCAACCATTCAGTTTCCTGTCTGCCTAGACATCTTGATAGCAATCCAGCATCTCACTGGCTGCCAAGGAAGCTACCTCACCTAGTGTTATTCGGCATACCATTAGCTGGCTAGCCACCTAGAGAGCAAAATGAGTAAGTCTGTGCTACCACATGCACCTAAAGGAACTTGAGCAGTGAGTCAAAAGCAGACTGGGCACCTGCAAAGCAGGACAGTGAATCAAGAGAAGCCAGAGCTGAGGGGTCAAGTACAGGCAGGCCAGGCAGAGGAAGAGGTCAGCGGTGAGTTATGGGTAGCCCTTGGCGCGAATAAAGGTCAGCAGTGAGTTAGGGGGAGCCCAGGGACCTACTGTTCTATCCAGAACCATTTTTTTTAAAATTTGAGCACCTGAGTCATAATTCTCCACAATCCTTCTAGTTTCCCCAGTCCTAGCCATTGTAAGACTCTGTTGCCCAACACTGCTTTATGGCTTGGTTCCTCCAGAAGCAAGGTAAAGCAATCAATAAAGTGCAGCACATTGGCCAGCTCATGGCGATGCCTTCCTGCATGAAAAGCACTGAGGATGATGCATGGGTCTTCCATGACACCAACCCATCAAAGAACAACCCAACCCCATGGCCCTGCTCAAAAACTTCACTTTGTCTCGGGTCCTTATCAGGATAGGCCTAAGGGCAGAGAGGGTGCCTGGTGGCTAACCAATCTCTCTGGCTAGAGTGAGATCCTGGTTTCCACCAGTGCTCCCCAGTGTGGAATATGAAACGTGTGGGTAAAATGGACGTAACCCAAGCCCCTGTGGCACAAGAGTGCCCCAAACCTTTTTGGGAGCCCCAATTCAGACAAAGGCAAATGGATATCTGTGAGATATGGGAGACTAAGTGCCCCCTCTTCACATTTTGCAGGGGTCCCATCATTTTGTCTTACGCCACATGTGGATAACAGGAAAAGACACATTTTAACACTGGCATTTGGTGCATTCATGTTGCTCATTCATCCCCATGTCTCTCCTTCCTCTATTTTCATCACATTAAGCACGCGGGGCAGTTACCATGCATGTGGACTTTTATAAAGCCAGTCACCAACAGCATGGAGATGTGTCAGCAAAGGTTTGCTAGGAATGCAGGCTTGAATGCATAAAATATAAGACTCTACCACGGTCAACACCACAAACTGCTGTTCCACTAAGTTGCGCTAACCCATCTTCCAGGCCTGGTGCGGCCCTTACTAGTACTGATTTTAGAACCACAAATAGCTCATGTGGAAGAAAGGCTGCTGATTGGCCACCACATGCCTCCAAAAACCATAAACATAAAAAAAAAGAATAAGGAGGAAACATGTTGAATGTAAGAAATAATAAAGAAATTTATTTGCAGACCTGTCCTTTCGTGCACCCTTAAAAAAAAAACAATGTACTTTCACATTAGGCTGGCATAACAGCCATGGAAGTGGGCAGGGCGCTGGCATGGGGCCAGATAGTACAGAACATCCAGGTCCCCGCACCACTCCTGTGACTGGTGGCCAAAGTTCAGGGCACAAATCTACTCCCGTTTCTTCCTCGCTGGGAAGAGATCGGCAAGAAACAACAACAATTACTGTTTTGTTCTTAGTATTATTAATAGTATCGCTGTTCTAATTAATAATGATCATAATATTGTTATTAAAAATATGAAAATACGTAGAAAGTCGTAGAAAGTCAAAGAAAGGTGAAAAGTGATACTAGTTATATAAAAGCTTCGACAGTGCTTCCTTCCACGAGCAAATTATGGTAGCACCCTCTTTTTCTGCCAAAACTGCATTAAAATTCACCAAAAAGTTCTCTAAAAGTCTGGGATCCCCACAACTAATCTTTTTCTAGCAATGGTGTTTTTTAACAAATACATTGGTGAGAAACTGAATGGGGCTTGGGGGCCACCAATTTAATGTCCCAACCCGTTGAGGACAGTAGTTTAAGGATAAATAGGAAATAATAATTAATGCTAAAACGTGTTTTACTCGGGCTTAACGTTGCACACAATGTGTGGCCCGGATATTGGTGTAATTTTGTTATGGGCATGAGTCCAAAAACTAACACAGAGCAAAACCTATGGTGCTGTTGTCTCAGCCTAGCTGCAGTGTTATTCCTCATTTGTCTCCCACAGCAGAGCTGCACTGTGAGCGCCTAGCATCGCTTGTGAGTTTTGCACCATGTCACGACCAGTGGTCCTTGGTGTGTGTTTTAAGTTGTGTAACTGCCCGGTGACACGGATTCAGCAACCCTGGCAGCTGTCTGTCACAGTTCGGAAGCAAATTGATGAGAATGTATAGTTTTAGTGACAAACTGCGTGTAAGGCAGCCTTACACTGACATATAGGCACAGGACATTTGTAGGTCCCACATTTCTAATTTGGGCTGGTTAGTCTAGGGACAGGTAGCTTTCTTACTGCTGCCTTAATTTTTTGTTGATGGTTTTTAATTATGGGCACAAAGACACAGATGGGTAGCCCTTAGCTCCTTGTAATGAATCTTAAAAACAGGTATGCGTTAGGTAGACCCACATCTGTGACCATTATTAAAAAATGTATAATACAATGTAAGATATGTAGCAATGGATACAATCAACCTCTACCACAACCACCTAGCTCCTGTTGCACAGGAGGCAGTGTATGCGGGAGACCAATGGGCACTAGGCGTGGCCTAAAAGGCCTGCTCCACCCCGTTTTTTTGCCATTTCT
Source organism: Pleurodeles waltl (assembly GCF_031143425.1). Taxonomy (NCBI): domain Eukaryota; kingdom Metazoa; phylum Chordata; class Amphibia; order Caudata; family Salamandridae; genus Pleurodeles; species Pleurodeles waltl. Next base: position 1,650,714,269 of record NC_090445.1, on the reverse strand, counting down.
GTGCCACCTATGCAGCAGTCCACCATGTTTTACAGCTAATCTAAAGTAAGCCGTACAGAAAAGAATGTAGTACACAAGCAGATTACTCGTACTCTTTGAGCTGCTCGAAACAGCACTATGGTCAACTTAGAAATTTGGCCCAAGTGTGGTACGGCTAAATATCCTGTTGTCCGAATCCCACAAATTAAGCATATTGCTCTGACTCCTGCCTACCCTGACAAGTCCTCCCTAATCCATGTATAGTGTCAGAGCAGGACATTATTACTGCTAACCAGAGTAATCTGATTATTTATAGGGTGCTAGATAGCCATTCTCTAGAGCACACACTTTCCGCACACATCTGAGCTTTTATTTAATAAAACAATATATTCTAGGAGTTGTAATCTTGACTCACAGTCTTCTATTCACACTACAAATACTAGATTACTATGGTTTGTAAACGAACAACACAGGGATGGAAATGCTGTGTTCAAGTGCCAAGTACGATGGACACCCCAATACTCCCACCTCCATAGGCATACTGCTCGATTTTACAACACATATTTTGTGAATTTCTTATATTGTGATGCAAAACTAACAATGTCATGTGGAACTTGGACTTTTTATTCAAATTAACACATGTAACATTTTGTCAAGCCAGCAGGTCTGGCAAGCACTTCCTTGAAAAATGAGCAAAATTACAAAGCAAAACAATATCTGTAGATGCTTGGAAGCATCAGAGTCATTGCAGTAGGAGCCAGCCTTGCACTACAGTTCCTCTTCAATATACTGTGCCTCTGCCCAAGCAGTGCTCTTACAAAGTTGTTACACCTGAAAAGGGCATACTGAGAGGCTTTATTTCAACATAGGATCAATAATGTGTTTGTTGCCAACGGGATGAAGCAAGCAACGAAGACTAATATCGTATGTTGAGATCAGATGGTGCTTAGTATGTTACAGGAGTCTGGTGCATCTCATGGAGACCTCAGGTATAAATGGTTTGTTAAAATAAAGCTGATAGAAACTACAGTGATATCGAGTTAACAGAAGGTTGACTTCACCTTGGATCGCCCAAGACATGACTGTCTAAGTACAAAGCATTTCACCTAATACTGATAGTATCTGTGCCTCTGTGAGGCTTTCAATGAGTTGTTGATAGTGAGAGAGGGTATGTGTATTTATACCTAAAACAGAGCATACCAAACCAAGTCGGAAAAACAGCATGTTTACAAAAAATCATTCAATATTACTTTCACAGAATGTGGAAAACAATTGACACAAGGTCGATAGAAGTGTGTTGACATAACCTTATGTGGTGCATACGCAAGTCTGGTGTACACAAAGACTGGCACTGTGTTTGAAGACCTAGGTTTGGCAGAGTATGCTGATGTAGGGATCAATCAATCAAAGCATTTGTAAAGCGCACTGCTGACCTGTGAGGGTCTCAAGGCGCTGATTGGGGGTGTGGGGGCTAGTGATCGAACAGCCAAGTCTTGAGGTGTCTCCTGAGGGTAAGTAGGTCCTGTGTCTGTCGTAGGTGGGTGGTAAGAGTGTTCCACGTCTTGGCGGCGAGGTGGGAGAAAGGTCTCCCACCGTCTGTCGTTCTGTGGATGCGTGGGACGGTGGCGAGGGCAAGGTCAGTGGAGCGTGGGATGGTGCCAGACATTGTAATGTTGATGTAACAGGACGACGAATATATTCTTAGCGCTTGCCTTAGGCTCACAATACAGTTGATGTGAGGCTGATACAGCCCTGGTTACCAGAAGGCTGGCATTTCATTAGGATATTAAGAAAGGAACAGATGGAGCGGGGGCGAACACAAGTGTGAGAACTTTTGTTATAGGTACAAAAATAAACTGATTTAAAATGTGGTCTAAAACACATTTTTTTAATGTAAAAAGCACTTTTAGTTAAACTACATTAAGATCATCGCAATATTAATAACAACAATATTATTTTTCTAAACACTAGGGTACGCTGAAAACTGCTATCCCGAGTATCTGGATAAGTTAAAGACTAAATAAATAATGCAGGTGTAGGACTGAATGTTTTTCAAACAAAAACTGTCCATCAAAAGTTATAGGTACTGTCTAAGGTACAACTTCGATCAAAAAACTTCAATTGAACGTTTAAACAAGACAGTTCAATATTTTCCCAACACACAAATACTACACATTTATATAGCAACCTTGACGGGCTCTAGAATCTGATCGAGGAGCACAAACTCAGAAGGGTAATTGCAGTGATTGTGAACATGGAAAACAAAGTCTTGCGCGGTAAGTTTCTGAGCAGCTGTCAGTGATGTCGCACATTGACAGACTCCATCTAACTTGTCCGAGCAGGGACACATCACCCCGACACTCCTCTCTTTAAAAGGCTATGTTGTGTGGACATGTGCTACTTGACGATTGGACTATGGAGAACCAAATAGCTCCAGTTGTCAGGTCAGGACAGCCTGTGAAATGTCATGGGACTGCCACAAGGCAGAAAACAGAGAAGCTGAAACCACAACACAGGGAATTACAACCAATCACCCTTAATTTTACACATCTTACAAGAACTCACATACGTAAAACTCCTTAAATATTGTCGTTGTAATTGCAACAACACTGCAACCACTTACTGACATTTTCTGACACAAGATGCAGTTGCGGTACCACCATTACAGAATGCTGGGTCAAATATATCTCTCGATTATAAAAATTAAAAAGTGAACTCTGTCTTAATGAATTAAAAACTGAGCTGCAGGGGCTGGATAATGCCACAAAAAGCCTCAACTACTAGCAGAAGGCCAGGCAAAAACTTAGTATGTGCTTCGGACAAACACAACGAGTCAAGCAACACATTTCCAAATGCCCAGCCGTGCCTCACAACCAGCCACGGAGTACAGTTCAACACCACATTGTCACTGCATGCATGGATTACTGCAAAACGGTATACACAGGTCACCCTTAAAAACTAACCTAAAATCTGTGAGTACAAATACAGGTGGCCAAAATGGGCCCTTTATGAAGAAACGCGCACACACAAAACCCACTCTAAAATCACATATTCACCTCCAGGTGCACAAGAGGAGAAAACTCGAAGTAATACATACCATGAACAGACTTCTGTGGAAACAGTCCAAGGTACGTCCAGGAACTGGACACAACTGTCCAACAAGCTCTACATACCACACTATACAGATACGACCTGCTTTGGATACTCAAGCAAATCAAATACAGAAACAAGCCCAAGTGGGTGCAAGATCACGGCTTTTAAGAACCCTGCATTCCTATCTGAGGGTAAACGTCAGCTGTTCACTCTTCAGGTAGCATCTAAAAGCTATGTGATCATACAATTTCAAGAACACAACAACAAACTCCAAGCTAAACTAAACATGTTTATGGTCGCAACACCCCAAATCACTGTTTTACAGTGCAAAAAGTTTTTTTTTAAATGTACGTAAGGCAATTATCGACTCCTAAAATGGGTTTGCAACTCAATATTGAATCGCAATTTGGGTGGGGTGTGCTGTGGCCACCCCTTTCGAAACTGGAATTCTGTATAAGATGTATAAATAATCTGCTACCGCAATTCCAGCCACAAAAGCATTAAAAAGTTCCAACCCTTAAACTGGAGTGGTAACTGATTCAGAAAGGGGGAAAATCCCCGTTGGACCCGTTTGACTTTGTGAATATTGAAAAACGTTTCAGGGAGAATAGGCAGTGGTAAACAGGACCACCACCAACTCAAGTGAAGCTTTTTTTAAAATACAACTTTTAAAAAAACACAGTCCTGTTTCCTTTAAAGACAAACATCTAAATGAAAAAAAACTGAAGTTTTCTTTATTGAAATACAGCCACAGAAATGGTGGGATGCTGATCCAAATATGCCATAACAAAATGAGGTAATGTGAAGGCTTTTGGAGGGTCATCACATCTTTCGGAGACTAATCACAGATTCAGACACATAAGTGATGTACCTCCAACATACATTTTTGTTTTGTTCAGTCCAGACAAGGAATTATCTGTTTTTTTACTTAGATCTCTCTCTCACACTCCGCTGTGTGACATACTGCATCACATCAGGGCATCTAGTACCCATGGACCGGCTCAACATTGATCCTTGCACAGATTCGAAGGTAGCTCTTTGATTTATATTTTGTGGATACAGTTTTATAAAATATAAAAAAAAATCTTCAGCTAACCCTAATATTACCATTGTCTACTCGGGGGCCCTAGATTAGCTTAAAAACGTACAGAGATGTGAGTGGGGAAAAATGTATGTCAGGCATCTAAAAGGGTCGCCATGTTTCAGCCTGATTCACAAGTTCTCCTATTGTTAACCGGCCTTCTTCAGGGCCATGAAGGGTCCCGATAGACAGATCAGACTCTCTTTAAGTCTTACACACTTGTGCATTTGTTCAGAATATATCATTGATACACATACAAACCAACACTTTGGTTGACTGTGCTAGGGTAATTCCCAGTGTCTGTTACTTGCGAAAAACAATGCAACAACATAAACATAACTTCACTCAAAATCAATACCTGATTTGGCAAAGTGTGTACTGTGTACCACTGCACAATTTATTTCTTGGGTTTTGGATGCATAGCCTGACCATTCTGGGTTCATACATTTGGGACCACCATTCCTGTGATTTTGGCCAATCAGTATGAGTTGCAATTTGCGACCTACTTCACAAATATTAAGGAGGTAGTTCGAACTACGATCCACTCCAATTCTAAATTTTGGGAATTAACCTATTGGCAGATAGGTCAGTTTGCAATATTCCAGCACTTGTTGCAAAGACAGTGGTCACAGTTTGTGGGTAGTTACTATGACCAGTGCTTGAGTACACCTGGCACTCGGTCCCTGGAGACTTGAAACTCTACAGGTGTCACCTAATGTCTCACCAAATATAAGTCTCTCCTAATCCCTGCTCAGATGTGTCTGTGACTCTCAGAAGCCATCTTTCTTGCTTATAAGCATTTGTTGTTGCGTTTGATTACCCATGCAGTGCTCTGAAGTGGTGAAAAGCAACACATTCGGTGCTATTTGCAAGGAATGCATGAAATTGGATTTTGTTGCGTAAGTCCCATCAGACTGGAGTTGTAAGCTCCATATTCTAACCTAGGAGACTGTTTCTCATGCCCAAGTGCCCCTGTCCCACAGTCCGCAACGGCGGCAATGCATCATGTGTGGATTAAATTTAACAAAAATAAAAAATGAATCAATGTATGCACGCAGCGCTCCCACTCTATAAGGTTGTTCTGGGGGCTTTATTAGACTTGTGTTCAAATAATTATTTTAAGCTGGGGGAAGGGGTAGCTTTACGCAGTCGGCTGGGCGTGAAACAAACAGCCTTATAAAGAAGGAGGCACTGACCTTAACTTGCTCTGCTTCATCAATAAGCAATGCATCGCTGCATGGCAGCGGCATGGAAAGAGTTAAATTGGAATACCTTGGTCCTCATGCCTTCCCAGATGTCTTGTGTGCCGGGATGGATGGGGTTCCATCCCTGTAACAGAGTAAAATTTAAAAAAAAAAAAAAAAAAATGCGTTATATTTTTATAACTTTATATGTGATTCAAGTGCCTTAATATTATCACAATACAGGAGGGAAGAAAGAGGGGGGTAACAAGGGGCTCTGTTTTCTAAAAGGCTATCGGTGGCCCCACTCTCTGAAACCAGACATAATCTTTGTACCCAACTAGGCCAATGGCAGTGAAAGGGGCCTTTGTTTTTTGTGACGCTGGGGAATGTTGGATCCCAACAACAAGAGACCAGGTATTCGCATGCGACCACCATAGAAAGCAGAGGCTAGAACAATAATGCAACCAATGCACCCTGTGCAAACTCATCTGACCCCGTCCGCAAACTCTCCAAACACGTGGACAGTCAAAGTCAAAAGATGCCACATTTCATCTTACCACCACTAGTATTGGTCCCTCGTGGCTTGATCAAAAATGCAAACATTCCACATTGCTCACTAAGTGCACTATCTGGTATTAGGTCGTGGGAGGACAAAAAACACACACTCTCTGATCTTCACAATTATAACCTGAGAATAAGGCTCCCCGCTCAAAGAACTTCTGGAAAGAGAGGGACAAACTAAGGGAAATGGCTAATTCTATCAGGATGTGGGAACATACTGAGTCTGGGGGAGAGGGACACTCTCTCTGTAATGAAACGAGGACCTATGTACTGATGGGTAATTTTCAGATGCCTGTCTCCTCAAACTATATTTGCTCCCGACATGGTTCTTACAACAAAAAATGTGCCATAATGCCTGGGTGAACCCCATACATGCCCATACCCTGGTATAATACGAGTCGCGGCGGGCCTACGCATGGCAGAGCGCACTGTGAGGTTAATGGCTATGTTGCAGGTAATCCTCTCCAATTACAAGGTGTCCTCTCAACCTAGAAGAGGTGGTAGGAACAAAAGGCATAAACAAAGTTTGCCACTGGAACTGCCATCTCTAAACACAGCCTGTGCCCACTCCTAAATGCCTGGCACAGTGCAGGCCTAATACCACAGCTGGATACTTCTGGCATCGCCAGCCACTATGCATAGAGCGGTGTCATCCGCCAGGCTCTCCATCGGGTACAGCCCTGAACCCGGTCAGAGAAGAGTTTGAATCAAACTACTATTATGGGAGTAGCACTGGCACGGTGCACAGTCTACAAAACAACAGGCGGATGGTGCCACACAGAAACGCATTGACAAATAGACATTGCTTGCCAACAACTATCTATTAGGCATTCATAGAAATTTGCTTACAAGTTTGTCAAAAGGAAATTTAGCATATCCAAACACTTCCACATATCTTAAAGTGAAATATTCTAATTAAGAACAGTTAAAGCGCTAAAAATAGAATCTCGAATACAGTCTTTCCCAAAACCCATTGGCAAATGCTTAAAATAAAAGGTATGCGTGTTTTATTCTCAAAATATGAATTCAAATTTAGGGTGTGGAATCTAAAGAGGGCTTTCGTTTTTTTCAGTCGAGCCATGCACGCTTGCGTGATAACGTAACGACACATGCGTGGATACACCTTCACGCACACCTGGACATGTATAGAATTAACAAAAGGCTCTGGCAGAACCAACAGAAATCAAAGCGAGGCTTAGTGGCTTTACCAATGCTTGTTTTGGCATATTACTGTGGCATTCCATTATTTGAGTGGATTTAAAAATGCAGAAATCTCAGTTGCATTAACAAGCAGGACAGCCACTGATACAGGCTTTGATCTATATATCCTAAGTCTGAATCCCTGAAACGCAGACACGCCTTCCACAAACTATGTAATAATAACATCTGTTTTTTACAGCACCTAGAAACAGCAGAAGCATGGTATGAAGTGCTATATAAAAACAAGTCATTGCAGTATTGGGATCAAAACTTAAGTATGGCCTTCCCTCTTGTATAACAGGGACCCTGGTCTGCATCCTTCCACCCCTTTAACTGTCTATCTGGGTGTCTGTCTTGGCTTTCTGTACCCTCTGGCTACCAACTGGTGCGACCGAGAAAGGCCGCTTAATAGCATTTGATGAGCAAGGTGAGAATATTTGGTAGCACAATTCCCTGCAGCCTGGCAAATCAATCCTTAGAATAAACACGTTTTACACTTCCTGTCCCACAGATAACACGATTGCCTTCCACTATTAAGAACTGCAGAGAACATTTTAAAGTGTGGGATCTTTTATGGCAAATGCTTGGCTTCTGCACCCCCGAGTTATGGACTTGCAGGTGGATCCAAATCTGAGGGTCTTGCCTGAAATATGCACCTTTAAATGTTTTGCGTTGGCTGTAGCGGGGGGGGGGGGCTTATTGCAAACAGCAGCGCTGCTGGTGACCAGTTACTACTTAACCCTGTCTATGCACTCTCAGGTGGGGGCTGTGGGAGGGGCTAAGGCGACGTGAGGGGTCGGGGTCTAAACAGCTTAGGATCACACACTGTGGTCAAGTTGGGAAGCCGGAATAAGGCCCAGTGCCTCGTAGCTACCAGGTCAGTCGCTAGAGCATATATTGTCCCAATCTGATACGAGGTCTCTGCCTGACCCTTCAGGATAGGGTCAGGCTCTCTTTATAACACCATTCCTGATGGTGCTTCAATAATCCTCTTGTTTGCAGCAAAGTAAGACTATTATTAAGTTCTATTTTATGTAGAGACACATTTGCCAACTACTAGGCCTCTGGACTTAATAATTAAACACATGCAGTTGTTATCAATATTTTAAATATACTGAAAGAGTCAAATAATTGCTTCATTGTTGGCGCATTTCACATTCTCTGGTTCAACAGCAGACCACGTGACTGCCAGTAGCCTCAAGGTTTGCATCAAATAGCATCCCGACCACAAAAATGTTGGCCCGACCGAAGGGCCCAATTAAACTCCCCACTAAATCAATGCAGATTAGTGCAAAAGTAAACACAACAGCAAAGGCTCCGTCAGAAGACATCTGGTGCTGGTATTCTGCTGTGGTTGCTAACCTCTAGGAGCTTTGGATCCCTCTGTGTGCAGCACATATGTAGCGCTAAGCTGGCTACAAAGCAACGGAGCGCTGCACAACAGTGTGTTTTACAGACGTATGTAAAGAAATTAGAGGCGCGGCAAGGGGTAGAGGCCGACGAGGGGGTAAAGAGAAGGAGGGAGAAGGCGAGTTATGGCACAGAACCAAAATGGCGAGCTCAGAGACTATACAGTGGGTGAGCGGAAGTGCACCGATTTGCAAACAAGCGGGGTGAGGGGAGTCTTCATGGGAGGTCTAGTAGGCCGAAGTGTGCAAAGCTCTTCGTTTTTCAAGAAATGAACGTTAACATACAGAAAATTGAAGGTCACTCCAAAGCCTGTCACCAACCTGGGCTGTGGCCCAACAATAACCCAGTGAGTCAAACCATCTAATAAGACCAGCTACCGTTCACCTAAAGCAGCGGTTCTCGTCTCTCTGACTTCTGTGGACTCCGTGTGAATCAATACTGTAAACTAGGGACCGCCACAAAACCTGCTTCTCTGATTTCAGCAGCCCCAAAAAAATACAGACACGGGTGTCCTTCAAACCAGTCCACAAGTTATGGCGCATTTTCTAACTCACAAATAAAAAATGTAAAAATCGAATTTTTAATTTCAATGACAAGGTCACAGCTTTCGATGTTTGGTTGTATTTATAAAAGCCTAAGCAATACGCCTGAACCCAGTACATTGCTGTCTCTTTTGCGCTTCGTGCATTCTGTCAGGGCATATGTCAGTATGTATCTGACCTGTTTGTTTTCATCGTGCCCCTCTCGCCCCCTAAATCGGGGCAAGGCAACAAACGCCGTGCTGCCACCGGTCAGGCCAACATGAAAGGTGTTTGCTCATCCAACCAGGCATTTTAGCGGCGTACAGGCCCTGTTCCAATTGAGATATGGGTTTTCCCGGTGATCACTTACGAGGCATGAAGCCCAGACAGCTTCAGCCATGCTCATCACGGCCTTGTCAAAAGGGAATTAATTCATAAACGCTCCTTCCTGGGTGACGAGTGAATCTGAGACCTCTGCCAGTGTTATTCTCTCAAGGTCCTCTAGGTGTCACCGCTGCTCCAATATCTATCTCCACACGTCCAGAAAGCCACGAGCCTTTGTAAAGCCACTCCACACTCTCCTCCCAGCAACTGCAGGCACCAGACCCCGCAGGGACCCATCTGGGGAGTAGGCAGGCTGCAGCCCCCAGGTAAGGCTGGATTTTGACTGCCCAGGAGGAAACACTGCTGATACCGCAACAGACCGGACACTAACCCTTTCTGGACAATAATATATGCGTTTTGATCCAATCCCCAAACATCTGCACCTGCACTGCCCGCCTTGCAGCCACTAGCCTTAGGGAAACTGCATGAGCATGCAGGGTGGTGTGACCCTCCAGACCTGGACCTCGCAGGACATGCGCTGGGTATGATGGTGGTTGCACTATCCATCACAAGCAGACCCGGATCTGATGGTGGTCGCACTGTCGATCACAAGCAGACCTGGATCTGATGGTGCTTGCACTATTGATCCCAAACAGTCCTGGATCTGATGGTTGTTACACTATTGATCACTAACAGTGTGGGATTTGATTGTGATTGTCTTATCAATCACAAATTGTTTTGGATTTGATGGCGGTTGCTCTATCGATTACAAACAGTTCTGGGTCTGGTGGTGGTTGCACTATCGATCACAAACAGTGTTAGAGTTGATGGTGGTTGCCTTATCAATCCCAAATTGTTTTGCATTTGATGGTGGTTGCTCTATCGATCACAAACAGTTCTGGATCTGGTGGTGGTTGCACTATCGATCACAAACTGTTTTGGATTTGATGGTGGTTGCACTACTGATCAAAAGAAGTCCTGGAGTTGATGGTGGTTGCACTATGGATCACAATGAGTTCTGGGTCTGATAGTGGTTGCACTATTGATCGCAAGCAGTTCTGTATTTGATGATGGTTGCACCAACGATCATAAACAGTTCTGGATCTGATGGTGGTTGCACTATTGATCACAAGCAGTTCTGGATTTGATGGTGGTTGCACCAACGATCATAAACAGTTCTGGATCTGATGGTGGTTGCACTATTGATCACAAGCAGTTCTGGATTTGATGGTGGTTGCACCAACGATCATAAACAGTTCTGGATCTGATGGTGGTTGCACTACTGATCAAAAGCAGTTCTGGATTTGATGGTGGTTGCACCATCGATCACAAACAGTTCTGATTTGATGGTGACACAAATTATAATCAAGGGCATTCCAAGATGTGCTGGCACCCAATACCAAATGAGGGGGCTAGAAGTGGTAGTGACCCCATTCCTGATCAGAAGAGGTTTTAAATCTGATGGTGACCCCCCAATTCTTGATAAGTGGGCTAGATGTGATGGTGACCACATGCCTCATCAGGGGCATACGAGATGTAATGGTGAGCCATGAGCAGCGGGTCCAGCTGTGCTGGTGATTCTAATTGCGCAGCAGCCATTTTGGATGTGATGGCGAAAACACTTCTTACGAAACTACTTCTTATCGGGAACTGTTCTGGAAGAGATTGTGACTACATTCCAAAACACTAGAAAGACCGATGTGATGGCAAACTGGCTCTTAGGAGCAGGTGAGATGTGATGCCATTTTCCTGATCAGAAGCGGGTGGAGCTGTGATGCTGATTCTGTCCTTAGTAGGAATAACTGCACGTGATTCTGGCACTACTCCCTATCAGGGCTAGCTTTGAAAGTAATGGTGACACCATTCCAGATCAGGGTGACTCTAGGTGTGGTGGTGACCACCTTCATTCCAGACCAGTAGCGTGACCCTAATTCTCAATGAGGAGCGATTCTGGAATTTAGGGTGGCCACATTCCCTTTCATAATCCACTCTGCGTGTGATGGTGACCCCATTCAATAGCACGGGCAACTCTGGATGTGATGCTGACCCTTTACACAATCACAAGCGACTCTAGATGTGATTGTGATGCTGACCATTTCATTATTACAAGCGACTCTAGATGTGATGGTGACCCCTCGAGAATACCTCTGGATGCGATGAGGACCACATTCACAATCAGAAATAACTCTGATTGTGATGCTGGCCCTTTACACAAGTGACTGAATGTAATATGAACCCATCAGGAATAACCCTGGATGGCACTATCACAAGCGACTCACAGGAATACCTCTGGATGTGATAAATGCAACATTCACAATCAAAAATAACTCTTGATTGTGATGATGCCCCTTTTCACTATCACACATGACTCTGGATGTAATATTAACCCATCAGGGATAACCCGGGATGCAATGGTGGCCGCAATCACGATCACAAGTGACTCTGAGTGTGATGCTGACCTTTTCACTACCACAAGCGACTTCTGGATGTGATAGTGACCCTTTTCACTATCACATGCGACTCTAGATGTAATAGTGACCCTTTTCACTATCACATGCGACTCTAGATGTAATAGTGACCCTTTTCACTATCACATGCGACTCTGGATGTAATGGTGACCCTTCAGGAATACCTCTGGATGTGATAAAGGCCACATTCACAATAAAAAAAACTCTGATTATGATGATGCCCCTTTTCACTATCACAGATGACTCTGGATGTAATATTAACCCATCAGGAATAACCCTGGTTGCGATGGCCATCATAAGTGACTTGTTGTGAGTGACTCTGGGTGTGATGCTGACACACTATCACAAGCGCCTCAGGATGTAATAGTGACCATTTCACTATTGCATGCGACTCTAGATGTAATAGTGACCCTTTTCACTATCACATGCGACTCTGGATGTAATGGTGACCCTTCAGGAATACCTCTGGATGTGATAAAGGCCACATTCACAATGACATAAAAACAACTCTTGATTATGATGATACCCCTTTTCACTATCACAGATGACTCTGGATGTAATATTAACCCGTCAGGAATAACCCTGGATGCGATGGCCATCATAAGTGACTCTTGTGTGAGTGACTCTGGGTGTGATGCTGACACTTTTCACTAACACAAGCGCCTCTGGATGTGATAGTAGCCCCTTTCCGGATTCGACATGTTAGGTGTGCGTATCCTGATCGGGAGTGAGCGAGACGGGTGGCTACGTGGCAGCTTCAGTGCGTCCACGGCGTGTGATGCTTCCGAGCTGGACGTGGCCACTGGGCTGGGAGAGAGGCCAGCGACTCCCCCGTCTCCTGACAGGGGAAGGGAGCGCAGCGGCCTCCCAGGGCGGCAGCGCTGCGGGGAGCATGGGAAAGGGCCCTCGCGCTGGTATTTCCTGCCTGCTGCGCGCTCCCGGCCCGGAGCGGCGCACGAGGCGCCCGGGGCAGGGGTGAACCAGGGGCTACCGGGAAGCGTGCAGTGCAGTATCGGAGAAAACAAACAGCGCCACCCAGCTCCGGCGCGGGGTAGCTGCCGCCCCAGCCCCGCTGCCGGGCAGGCTGTGGCCGGGCGTGTGCCTGGCAGGGCCCTGGCACCAGGAGGCGCGCGCAGCAGCCTGCACTGGTACTGCACCAAAGGTACTGGGCAACGAGGGAGGGACGCGGTGACGTGTGGAAGGCACCAGGAGGTGAATGAGCGAGCGAGGGACTAACCTACGGAGGGATGGGGCGGGGGTGGAACCGGTGGAGCGCGGGGACAAACGGGGAGAGAGAAACAAAGCGAGGGAGAAGAGGAGACCGTGGGTGAAGGGAACACTTGGGAGAAGGGGAAGGAGCAGGTGTCCGAGAGAAGGGGGCGCTGAAACAGGACAATTAGAAAGAGCGATGTATGAGAGGGAACCCTCAGTGACGAGGATTGGGGGGGGGGTGTTGGCAGAGGAAGATGGGACGAGTGGATGAGGAGAGAGGTAGGGCAGGAGGGGGAGTAGAAAGAGAGACTGAGAAACGGGGAGAGGGTCAGTAGACGAGTGAATGAAGTGGGGCGCCAAGAGACAGAATGACTGAAGAAGAGAGTGGGGAGAGAAGTAAAGGGGAGACTGACCAACAAGATAGTCTTAGAGCAGTGATTCCCAACCTTTTGCCTTCTGTGGACCCCCACTTTATCATTACTGGAACCCCGGGACCCCCCACTAAATCATTACTGGAACCCAGGACCCCTCACTAAGTCATTACTGGAAGCCGGGACCCCAGCCTAAACACTGAATGATTTGAACTGCAAAACAATACAGAAAGTAGCATTTATCAAACACATACACAAATGATAACACATTTTATTTCATATAAATAAAAAAACTTAAAAAAATAATTTTGAAAGGAAGGTTGGAGCTTCTCTAAATTCAGTTGAAAGCCACACATCGCCCATACTGTATTCTGTTTGATGCACCTGCGCTGTTCCAACAAATCAATTTGAGTAAATTAAGTTAATTTTTGGCCTCCAATTTCAAATTCCCTGACATTTATAGAACGTTTTAAAGAATTCAGTTGTACATTTAGACACTTTGGCGCGCCGGAGGCCGCTCGCCAAACTCGTACTGCCATCAAGCCACCTGTGCGGCCAGAACACCACCGGCCCTATTAGGAGTTCACAGCATGGCCGGCTGTTTCAGCCTGTCGGCCCTGAGGTGAACAAGGCCTTAATACTGACGCTGGCTCGTAATCGAGCCAGCGCCAATGTGGTGGTGTGGCGAGTGCAGCAGCACCCATTGCGCTTTCCACTGCTCCTAATTTGGGCAGTGGGAAGCACGACGGGGATGTCCATGGGGGCCCCTGAACTGCCCATGCCAAGTGCATGGGCAGTGCAGGGGTCCCCATAGGGCCCCCGGCTCCCTACTTTCCACCAGCCTTTGCAAATGCCATGCAAAGGCTGGTGGAAAGGGGACTTGTAATCCCCAGGGCAGCGCTTCCCTAGTGGATTACAACCGCCAAGACCGCCAGGCTGCGGCAACCTAGCAGTGTCGGCAGTCTGAACGTGGCGCTTTCAACACGGTCGTAATGTTGCGGTTGGACTGGCACTTTGGAGGCGGTCTGACCACGACCCTGGCAGTCTGGTGACCGCCAGGGTCATAATGAGGCCCTCTACGTACACTTTATTAATCTGTTAATATTATTTGATTTTTTAAGCAGTCGCGGCCCCCTCCCGCAGGTCCCCGGACCATATTTCGGGAACCACTCTCTTATAGTGTAAAATGGGTAAATAGTAGGGGTAGGTGGTGAACTCTGCTCCGCTTGTGGAGTTTGCAAAGTTTTTCCCACTCTGCTAAGAGCGCGGAGTTTAAAAAAACTCTGGAGTTTTTCCTCGCTCGCCAACGTTGAGTTGGTGAGCCCGAGAGAGGAAAATCTTACTCAAGACCACCTCTCTGCAATATTTCTCAATGCAGGCGCTCGTGGATGAATGTGGCTGCTCGCGATGAGAAACCTTCTGTTCGCGTTGAGGAAGCTGCTGCTCGAGTAGAAAATCTACACGAGCAGCAGAAAAGAAGCGGTGCCCTCTTGCACTGCGTAAAGAACAGTTTGCGCTGATTTTTCAGTGCAGAACAAACACCCGGTGCTAAAACTCAGCACGTACTGCCCGACCTAACACACTCCACTGCTTGCAGAACTCTGCGTGGCATGGCAGAGTTTTTTGGTCACTTCACAGAGTTCCACGTATCAGAACTCCGTAATTTCCCACCAGGCCTAGTAAATAGTGTGATATGAAGAGAGAGACAAGAAAGGTAAAGGATTGAAGGAAACAATATATCTTCAGAAGTGGAGAGGGAATATATCAGAGGAGGGTTAAATAAAGAGGATAGGATATAGGATAGGCAAGTCTGAGAAGCAATGCATGGACGACTGCAATCATAGCACTGAAACCACTAAAACAGCAGCACAAGAAGCAGTTTCTGAAACAGCAGCATCATAAGAACAGATTAAGATCAGCACAAAATTCATGTCAGTGGCATCCAACCACAATTCTAGGCAAAGAACAACCAACTTATTTAGAGTCAGCCTCTCCAAATGCCTGATTTTGGCTAACAAAGTCATTCTATAAACAAGCATTGGCAAAGCAAAAGGTCTCCCTTTTGGGAACTATTGGATTTGCTAATGGTCTTTAGCCATGCTTTACAACAGGCTTAACAAGAATAAAGTAAAGACTATGGCATGGTATTTTGTAGATGCGTGCACCAGGCATGTGCCCATCTTCAAAATTACGTTATGCTTTGTGCTTTTTATCTTTTTATTTACCAATCAGAACTTGATTGGTAAATAAAAAGTAAAAAAACAAAAAAACAAAAAAAAAGCATTTTTCCAAAGATTAGGTGTGAAAGAAGCAACATGGCGTGAGAAAGAAGCAACATTGGAGGCCAGAAGTGGTATATTGGGTACGATAGGAGGAAAGCAAAACGGAGAGGGTGAGTGAGGGGAAGAAACACGGAACGTGTGGGTGGGCCCATAGAAAATCAAACAGGTGAGAGCGCAATTTGGAGCAGGTGAGGAGGAAGCAAACGGCCAAGAGAGAGCAGCATGGAAGGGCTGGCAAAGCCCACATGCACAACAAAGCAACACACAGGGAAGAAGCACACGAGGCTGGAGAGCATCACAAAGAAGGGGCGAAGCACGTTTGAACTTTGCTTTCTGCAGTGTAGAGTAACACATTGTTTGTAGCTTGGTTCTGGCAGTTTTTGAAGTCAAAAAGAGTGTTAAATTGTGAAATATAAATGTGCCTGTGTTCTGATTCTGTGAATGAGACCATTAATGATTTGTTCTTCTCAGAGCTTGGTTGACAGGTCATGCACTGTTCTGCACCATCACCCTTTAACAGGGTTTTACTGACCATTCAAGCTTGGATAAGTTCTGTGTTTTCTTACCATGACCGCAGAGTTGTTAGTGACAATGGTTTTTGCCCCAAAAGCTGGGATTCTCAGACGGAACTCATAGCATTGCTGGGCACACCGGATCAGCCCCTGGCATAAAAAAGTCTGGGTAAGCCACAGTCGGTGCTATGTATGGTAAGGGCAGCGGTGAGCAGAAGGGGCCCCTGAGCAGGCCGGGAGTTAGCAGCACCACCAAAGGTGTTTCCTCAGGTTGGATGGTATCATCCAGCTACATCTCTGAGGCAGAGTCCATGAGGTGACTTACCATTCGACCTTGAAAGGTGCGGAGGTGAGCCGTTGATGTGCATTCTCTGTTTTTGGTACTTTCCTATTTCTCCCTTTGCAGACTTTGAAGAAGGCATGGAGTGCAATTTCATTGGGGACTTTGTCCTAGAGCTTGAATACAGCCACACCTGAAGCTTGCTGTGGGCCATAAAAAAAGGTTTGCTTTGCGCTCTTTCATGGCTTTGGGGTGCGAGCCTGTACTTGCCACACAACCTCAAATCGTGATTTGACTCCAGACACCACTGCCTCACCCCTCTTTGTCCAAAATGGGCATTTGTTCATGACAGGTGTGAAAGTGTTTAAAAATCTGATTTCTTCAGCAGTGACACCCCTATGCACTGCACTAAGTAAAATTTCCATAAGAAACACTTATTTAAAGTTGAAGGGAAAACCATGGCAAGTAGCTCTGGACCTCGATCGAACTGCATGGAAAAAAGGAAATAATGATAGTGCGCCAGGATTGGTGCAATATAGTTCCAATGATGTCACCATTGTTGCTTCTGGTGCCGAGATGGAGCCATCCAGTGTGGGACAGTTATGAAAATATTTCCTGATCCTGTATGGTGCCTGGGGATAGTCAACTGTGAGGATCCTAGCGGTAACTGCATTTATCCGAAAGGAACTACTGGCTGAGATGAAGCAACATGGAGTCTTGGGTGGCGTTAAATAAAAAAGCCATGAGCTGGAATCAAGACTATTTCAGACTTGGTATTAATAAATGCATTTCTGGTCTTTGGCAACCCAGACAACGCCTGTGGCCCTGCACATAATAGGTTTTTTTTTTAATGAATCCACTTTTCTGGAGCAAAAAACTTACCTATAAATTAAGTGACACTGAACAATTCCAATTCAGTGATTGCTTTAACTCTTTTTCATAAGTCAAAACAATTGACACTGCAAGGCTGCGGATTCTTGGCTTTAAATACAGCAGGTGAAAGCGCTCTGGCGTCGATAGACGAAGTTTGCTCCTAATAAATGCTGTTGCTAATCTTCTCTGGCCACCGAATAGCTGCCACGTGCTCCGCTTCTTGCGGCCAGACTACCCGCCTTTTAGCAGCCTGGCGGCTCGCACGTGACCCGCGCAGAAAGAACTAGAACGGCGGCCCGGAGCGGCGCTGGCCGCGCCCTCTCCCCCCGCCTCATCACTCGCTGGAAAATCGCAGTCATTGCTGACATTTCTGCAGACCACGTGCTGCCGAGTGTCCTCGCCTCACCCCATTCATCAACCGTGACAGGTACTTAAATTAAGCACAAAACAAGGCAAAGGAAAAAAATATATCTTCCTAAAGGCTGCTGCGAGGAATTCTTGTGTGGAGACTCATCATTCCTTTCACAAAAGAGACTGCTTCCCCGCCCTCTGCCTGGCCTCTCCCCTGAGACCGCACAGGCAGACAGAACATGCGCGAGGCCGGCTCCGGGCCTACAGCGAGCCGTGCACAAAAACAACACGCCGGGTACACACGGGGCTCCGTGGGTACACGCCAGCTCTAGGCACCGCTCGCAGGTAAGTCATACACCCGGGAACGTCAGCAGATGGCAATGCTAATCTCCAATCGGCAAGTATTTGGTAAGTATTTTCAGGACGGTCAGTGGATCCCATGTGTGCAAAAAAAAAAATACAGATTGGCAAAGGCATATCTCTCAACTCCAACCCCCTGGAGCGAGTCACGCACCTTGGACCTATCTTCCCCCACCAGATGTGAATGTCTCCCACAAACTTCTGCTTTCAACATCTTCCCCGCCTTTCATAGAGTTCAAGGGGGTCACACCCTTCAATACAAGCCAATCTCACCTTCCGTGGAGATTCATAGTTCCACACCTTTAAAGGGACAGGTTCTGCCAGGTACTGGGTACCTTGCACTTCTTTCGTTTGAAAAGAAGAGTTCCTGCACTTCTGAGCTCAGCAGCAATACACTCAAGGGGGGGGGGGGCACTTCCAAGAAGCAACCAGGCACCGTGGCTTGTAGGTACCAGCACTTCTGTATGTACATTTAAAGCAATGGTCCTGACCCGATCAGCGGCACCGTGCAACTGTCCTGCAGTTTCAGCTGTCTGTCCGCCTATCAAAAGGGGGGTGTCTTCAGAGACACCTCTATAGCACATGCAAAGAGAGCTTTGGTGCGAGGGGTGTTTCCCTTTTCAGGGGGGGCGTCAGAGAGCAACCTAGCTAGCGTTATGAAGTGGCTTCTTGTCATAACCTAGCACTTTCCAAAACTACTTTCACATCTCTGTCCATATGGCTGTTTAGAAGAATTCCTGAATCTGTTAATTTAAGGGAAGCTTAAATTCAGCCCGAAGGAAATTACTTCGAACACAGCGAGGATTTAAGGCCTTTGCCAAACCAAGACGACTCGATTTCAGTTCCAGAGACCAGACAGCTCAACAGTTTTAATATCCAAGCTCTAAAAGACCAGCCAGCAAGGGTCTAATTTACTTCAAGAGCTTCTTTAGGAGTTCTTAGAAAGAAGCTTGCTAGTGTTGCATGGAACAAACAGTATTTCACACGCGACTCTCAAAAGGACTGTAAAATACAGCGCACAAAATAGTGCTTTGAAAACTAGTATCTTCCGGGTGGGCAACTAGAGAAATTCTCGCAGATGAATCGTGACTTGGTCAGACTCTCAGAACTTAAGTAGAACACCAAGAGCAGCATTTAGAAATCGCAGGGCCTCGGACTAAGAACCCAAAGGAAGCCGAAATAAGCAACAGTTCCAAAGCCCTGCATTTAATGTACACACGTTTTTAAGCACCATACCTCCTTCACACTCTCTGATGATCGAAATGCACTTTTGATAAAACAATCAGTGTGCCTGGATTTCTCACTATACAGGAAGATAACTGGACTTGTAACACTGCAACACGCATCGTAAAGCATCTTAAAAAACATGACCACATCAGCACCACTACAGTGAAACTCAACTAGCTCCCTTTGCCAGCCCGCACCACCTTCAAGGCACCAGAATCATCTGCAAAGCCATCATGATCAGCACCTGTCTCCTGACTCATCATCTCACGTGGCTCCCATCAGCAAACCCACAGCCAGGACACCATGAGACGAGACATGAAAAAGAGCAAGAAACAGATACGTAGGCAACAGACCTTCCCCATCATAGGATCTGGAATGCCATCATAGCGTCACTAAGGACCACTACGACCCTTCTTTGATGCATTAAAGTGCTGAAGAGAGACTTCTTTCAAGAACACTACAATACTGTAAATAGTCCACCTACCCTCTCAGAGTCCAGCACCCCGCCCCCACCAAAGATGCACCTCTACCGTCGACCCTGTACGGCGCTCTGCTGCCTTTTGGCTATGTTCGGACTATACATATATCTCATACATACATATATGTGCACTGAGAAGAATGCCATAGCTAGTGGTCTGGTAAACCGGGTCAATAGAGTACGCACAATCCCAATTCCGCCCCCCCCGAACCTCTTGATTAAGGAGCAGCATTTTTGTTGACCTATAGCTTATGTGCTACCTAAATTCTTAAGATTTGTGAAATGTACGGTTAAGGAGACACAGAACCTCAATTCTACTTAGTAAAGCACCTTGCCCAGAAGTAAACTGTTAAATTGAGAAAACTGAATGAAACACTGTAACCTAGTATCAAACCTCTTATGGAGGTTGAATACACCACACTGGAGATAGGGTCTCGGTTGGAGAAGTACCTTACCGTAATCTTTATACCTCAAAATTGGAAGACAGCAGCATAAAGGTATAAATAGGTCACTGCACCATACATTTTACTCGTTTTTCTAAAAACTGCTATTTTGGGAACTTTAGATACTGAGGCACAAGGGAATACATTGATTTGCATAACAACACACAATTTACTCAAATGGTGGAACCAAGATTACGATGCAGGTCTCCGAGCTTTACAGAGAGCTACTTGACATCTTGGCTACCTCTCCAGCAAGCGAACATGAACAATCTGCTTTTTGTAGAAAGGCAGGCCATCATTCCACCCCCTATATCTATCTGAAAGGGTGCTGTGCCTGCAGGTACATTCACAAGCTGAGGAAATAGTAACTAGAAAGCCATCAGATAATGTCAGGGGTTCACGTTCCAGTCTTTAACAGTATTTATCAAAAAGAAAATACCTTTAATACATTTAATAAAGCATAAGTCTGGGGTGTCGACCTCAAGCACAAGAGGGCTGGATTATGCCGCATTTCCAGGATGTCTGCATAAGATACATTTGCATACAACAATTCCATATGGAACAATTTAAAATGTCAGCAGTTATCTTGAAAAATTGGTGTGGACCTTGCCCTTGTGGCCCTATGGTGGATGCACCTCAGTACATCAGCTTCAAGACTCCATAAGCCTGAAAATTGTTTTGAGCAACAGAAAGAAGCTGGGGGCATCTACTGGCCTTGCATTTTCCCTTTGAAGACATGAAATGGTTTTCGAGAGCTCAAGAGGAAATGACTGAATGCCATTTTACAGATTGCTTGCAATAAACTGCATTGTGAGGATTAGAGAATGTTACTCCTTTCCATACAACTAAGCCCCTCATTAAAAGTGTCCGTAGCCATGTAGTAATATTGGTTGATATAGTAATCTGGGAGGGAGAACAATAGAGGGGACATTGGTTCTACCACATGTGAAGCCCTAATGTGGCCCTTTTACCAGGTACAAAATGCTCCAAATTTGACCAGGAGGATTTGTCCCTAGATATCAGTGCTACTGCATCCAGTGTGCAGACCATGCTCATAATAAGAAGGGAGGCTTCATCAGCATCCGTAAATACTCCTGGTCCTGCACAGCAGGCTAGCAAGCTACACTCATCTCCATGGAGATCCTCAAATGCCACTTCCCACTCTTCACAACACAGATAACCTCTTTCTACCAGATCTACCTGCCTATTGGACACAAGGACTTCATAGACCTCTGACCTCCTCACCACCTCTTTCATCCAACATGCCCACACCACTTTCCTCGGCGACTTAAACCTCCCTGAAAGCTCAAGCATTAAAAACAGACACCTTCCTCAACTTCGCCAACACAATCAATGTGGTACAGCATGAAATACATCAACAAACTCCAAAGGTCATTTCCAGACATTGCCTTCTAGACATTACCAACTATCCAGTGCAAGCCTCTCATACCCTTAGACTGAACCAACCACAGTCATCTCCACCACTCTGCTAATCATCCGACCAACACATCAATGCCAAAACAGGAAAAACAAATATTCAGGTTCTTCAAAGACTTCTCCATAACCAACCTAAAGCTCAAAATAATGTCTTGCCTTGTCCCTCCACATCTGACATCAACACCTTCTAAAACAACTACAACACATTTCTGGGAAAACGTGTGAAAACTTCTGCTTCAACTGAAACAGGAATATGCAGCCAGAAACCTTCAGACCCTTGGTATGCCAGAGACCTTCCCAACAACATGTGCTCCATCTGTGACGAGAAAGAAAACTGAAAAAAAACAGAACCAACAAAAATCTCTCGCTTCTGAAGTCAATCTGTGTAATAGGGAAACAACTAATCACATCAGACAGCACTAAGTACTATACCAACACCATCAAAGAAGCTACCAACAGGATCAGTACATACTTTAAAACAATCAAGAGTTGTGCTAACCCACCTCACTGGTGCGTCTATCAACACAATGCCATCAATCACTTCTATGATTTTTTTTTTTAGAACAGCTGACACTGACAACAACACACCTTTCTCTTCTGGCACCCACTCCTTCCCGTTGAATTCCAAAATGGTCATCCTTCAAAACCTTGTCTCTCAAAGACCTCGCTGACACCCTCAACTCTCTAAAAGCCACCACCTATGAAGATGATCTCTTAACGTCATCCTTCATCAGAGCCCACTCTAGAGAAGATCTCTCACCTGTAATCATCATCACAGACACATCCCCTCACCCAAGGCATATTACCTGTAGCCCCAAGACAAGCAGGAACTTCCCACTGCTGTAGAAAACCACAGTAGACACTGATGAGTTTGTCAGCTACCAGCCAGTCACTCATCTATCACTTATTAGCATGATCACAGAAAAGTGTTCTGTACACAACTTCAAGAGCAGATAAACACCAACCATCTTCTGCAAAACTGTTCATTGGCTTCAGATTGCACGAAGATAACTACATTACAAATCACCTTTGTCGCCTTTAATAATGACTGCCTATCACACCCTACTCCACACCCAGGAGTCTAATAAGAATCACAGCAAACCTCTTTCATTAATACCTACCTTACCAACACCAATTAGTTTACATGTGCACTGACAGGTCCCAGAAGACCCTAATCACCTAGAGAGCTCCCCAGGGTTCCATATTGTATCCTCTCATCTTCAAGCTCTACATGAAGCCCTGTGGGGCTCTACTTCCAGATAGCACGATCCATACCATACATAACCATATTTGAAGGATTCCGCTTCTCCAGGAATCCAGAGCCTCAAACACTGCTTGCACCTCCTTCAGACCTAGATGTCATGTAACTACCTGAAGCTTAACACCACCAAAACAGAATTCCTGCATATTACCAAGAACAAAAGGAACAAAAAGTTCAAACCTGGGTCAACAACATGAATGTAGACAGATTCGAACTCCCAACGTTCACCCCTGCCAAGCCCCTCATATTCATCCACAAGTATTGTACCTTCAAAGCAAAGAACACATCACCAACAAAACTAAAATGGCCTGGTACCAGCTTTCTCTACAAAAGAAATGAAAAACATTCCTTGGAATTGACTTTAGAACTGCTGTCTCATGCACTCACATCTGGATGGTGACAATGCCATGGCCTGCCAGACTCCACATTAGCCTCCAATAAGGGCATACTAAAGGCAAAAGCAGGAGCTCAACTTATTAAAGGAGTAAAAACATAGGATCACATCCCCCTCACCCTGAAGAAACTCAACTAGCTCCCCTTGTTTACCTGCACCTCCTTCAAACCTAGCTGTCGCATTTACAAGGCCATCACAACCTGCAACCTTGCCGATCTGGCAGACAAGCTCACCACTGCTAGTGTTATCAGGACACCATCAGACAAGAGATTAATAAGTGGGAAAAAGGCAACAGGCCTCCGTGTATCCATACAGGATCTGGAATGTAATCCTTGTATCCATCAGGACTGCCCCAGCCCCGCTCCAATTTAGGAAACAGCTGCATGATGCAGTAACAGTTCACTTTCGCTTTTAGAAACCAGCTACCCCTCCAATCACACAATGACTGTGCCTTTGCTTTGGACCTTTTACAGTACTCTGCTGCCTATTGGCTGGGTTTGTGCCATAACAAATACCACAATACAGATGGCCTACTTCATCCTGCCTATCCTCCCATGTCACTGCTTCCAACCAGCATAGCTAGGGCCAGGGCTTGATGGGGGCGTGGGTGGTGGCATCCCCTACCACTATTTCCCTTTACCTACTAGTCCGGTAGTCTCGCAGAGTCACAGAGACGAGGCGAGTCGAGTTTTTTAAAATTTTTACATGGAGTTCTATGTTCAGTGCTGGCTTTGGGGCCCCACACTTCTTTTTTCTCACATTATTAACTGGGAGATGAGCTAAGGTATCTTTCACACAGGAGTTGCGGGTACACCGTGTCAGAAGGTGGTGCAGGCATGAAATGGTATAATGTTGGTAGGAGGCCCTTAGAGACATCGAAAGACCACAGGGAATTTGTGCTTTCTGTGTGCACATGGAACTGTGGAAGGTGATGACTGAAAAGTTCCCTTGGGTATGTAATGCAGCTGAGACTGCAGCCCTGACAGGACGCGTTTAATTGTGTTCAGCTTGGCCTGCCAACCATTCAAGAGGTTCCTGCGCAACAGAGAATGCCAGGATTTATGTTCTAAAGACCTTCCCAGCTGCCTCTAGACTCATAGCTTTAGGACACTCTGGAGGTTCATCACGGTATCCTGGCCTCTGGACAACAGGATGGTATGTTTTTTAACCTGCAATAGGGGGATCAGCTTGTGCCATGAGCATCCACACGTTGAGTATTCATGAATGGGAAAACAGAATGATTGAGAACTAGAAGGTCACTGGGGCACTGTTCTCGTGGGCTGCCATAATATTTTATTTTATTTGGGGGCTTTTGTAAAGTACTACTAATAAGTTGGCCCCTGAGCACTCTGGGTGGGATATGTTTGAAAGTCAGTGATGAGATGCAATGAAGTATGTGTGCAGAACTTGTTTATAGAAAACCGAATGATCACTGGCAGACAGCAACAGAGCATTGGCATACGGATACCATACACTGCTGAATTAAGACCCCAACAAGATGATAAAACCTTGAAGACAAGGGTCCTGAGAGCCTCGGTTAAGAAGCTGAAGCCGAATTTAGGGTATGACTGGGTTCTGTCTGTGGTGTATGTTCCAAAGGACATATTTTTGTCTGCTATGATGGGTTATAAAATTGAACAATACAGCTGGGGTTATCTGCTTGTTCAGAAATTGCCCTTATCTTTCATCAAGCTAAGTTATGTAGCATTTCAATTTTAGCATCTGGCTTGTCACCTATCAGTAAAATGTGTAAAGATGCATCTTTGGCTCCATCCAGAGATATTTAGTCTCTCGCCTCACGCTATTGTATATTTGGTGCATTAGTCCACATTCCAGTATTCATTGGAATGCATAGGGGACTATTTTGTGCAGGAAAAGTACACTCAGTCATCACACTGATTGCCACTTTCAGCTGTTCATCTCCTATGCGCATTCTATGTAGAAAGGATCCCTTTTTGATACTTTTTTCCCAACACCGGTAAAGCGAACGGGCCAGACTTAAATTGGGTAAGGAGCATTTGTGAATGCAACCTCTGTAAACGGAATTTGTGAGTGCCTATGTTTATATGTCTTGACACATTAGAGGCAGATCTACCGGCTTTGTCAATGCTCGTTTTAAAATCCCTCTTCCTGGCCCATCACACTGGTTACTTCTTACATAATGTTGCTTTTCAAGCGGTTTACATCTGGCAGTATCACAAAAGTGCTGCTTGTTCATACACACTCTTTCAGGAAGCGTGACGCTATGGACAAGTGTTCCAG
The DNA here is from genome assembly GCF_031143425.1 of Pleurodeles waltl. Taxonomy (NCBI): domain Eukaryota; kingdom Metazoa; phylum Chordata; class Amphibia; order Caudata; family Salamandridae; genus Pleurodeles; species Pleurodeles waltl. The sequence continues at coordinate 1,650,688,705 of NC_090445.1, read as the reverse complement.
GACCTGGGTGTAACTCAGTTACTAATAATATAAAACTGCAAGGTCTGCAAGCAGGAAACAATACTGGAGGCATCCATTACACAGTGCAAAACCCCAGCCAGTGCAAAGTTCTCAGTACAGGCAAAATAAAGGGGACAGCTCAGCAATACTTTAAATCAGGGGCCAACATTTCCCTTTCATGTGTACCACACTCATTCTAACTCCCTCTATCACTTTATGTTTGCAGCGCTGCCATTTATAGGGCAATGGGAACCCAGTGTGACGACCTGATGGTCATGTGTACTGCACGGGCAGCAGCCTGCAATAAATAGTACATGTTTTTAATACAATCTATACTCCTTACAGTTGCCCCACTGCTAAGGGAACATGGGGCATGCCTCCCTCTCTCCTCCAGAAAAAGAAAGTATACTTTTGTCTATAAGTACACTGCTCACATGTCACTCACTGGTGTAATGTTTACACCTAATGCAGACGCTCACTCGTACTTCACTCTAATAGTTTCTATGACTTTAGTGAAGTCCCAAGTCCCACTCGTGAAGGCCAAATTTTTTTCCTAAGTCGTCAAACCTTGCTCCTTTTCAATCGCCAGACATTACTTTTGCAGCCCACTGGACTCTGAGATCTCGCTATGGGCCATTTCATGTTAAGCATCTTCATTCAACCCCAGTGCACTGCAAGGAACAGGAGGCCAAAAGACCCTATTTGACTTAGCAAAGAAATGCTCTTGTTAATTTAGTATGTTTTCTTTGATTTTGGGTGAAAATATTCGGGGGAAAAAATCGAAGACCAACATCTTATTACAGAACAGGGAAAAAAGGCACTGCAAAGTGGTCGGGTGAACATTTTCTACCACTGTGACAACTGGTGGTTCAGCTTTCAAAGTCTTCCTACTGAAATAAAACCTACAGCTCCACTGATCCTCATATTTTGCAATAGGAAAAATCGAATAATTTACGCCCTATTTTTGATTTATCTGTAAAATGTTTGTCCATCCCTGGACATCAACCTGAATGGATGTAAGCCACTATGAATAGAGATACGATTTTCCCACCAGTCCATCTTTCAGAAAGCACCTGAGATGTTGTAGCTTCACCCTATTAAGTAAATTCCAAAAATCCTAATCGCATTTTAACGAGTTACTCAAATGCTCTCGTCTACCTAAATATGCCTCTCAAATTGTTTTGCAATGTAGTTTCTATGTCCTACGTTATAGTTTACTATATTGTAAAACACCACTTAGTTGTCAAGGTGCTGTGAAGGATTAGGTATATTTCCGTGGGCCCCAAATTCTCTCTATTCCCTACTGCATTGGCTTGGGTTGTTGCGTGATCCTCATACACACCATGCTTCACAAAGCCACTATTATGAATGACATAATGGCAGTCGACACTTGGCTATCTCTTTGGAAATGCCAAGAACTGGACACACGTGTAGCCTGGGTAACACTCTGAGATGCTTTATTGCACCTCGATGGACACACTGTGAGGAGCTCATGCCTCTGAGGAGGACCTCAGGCCACCGGGCTCTCAAAACAACACCATTCAAAGAGCACCAGATGGGCAGTGTACATTCTCCCATTCCCATGTGATTCACTTCACACTGCGCCAGAGAGAAACATTTTGCCACTTTCCTCGGCTGTGCTGGCTGATGGCTCTAGACATGACAGGAGCCTTTGCTTTAGAAGCTTCCTCGCCAGACAACGGGTATCATTCATTGAGTTCAGGCTCTGAAAGAGGACAAGCAATAAGGGCTCTCAAATACTGTAAGATAGTGGTGCTGGCAACCCCCAACGCCTCTACTATGTGGTCCAGTAGGCCATGCTCTACTATCTATCTGGGGATTTCTGCACTGAACCAGGAGTGCATGGTTTACCTTTAGGATGTGGGGCTGCTGCTCAATTCCTTGAAGCTTAATATGCAAAGATAAAAAAAACCTCTGAAGAAACTACAGAGTTAATAACAGACTTGCACCAGCAGTGAAATAAACTCCAGAACTGGGACACGAATGGACCAATAAAGCTGCTCAATTCTTATTGGAAAATGTAATCTTGAGGTAATTACTTTTTTTTTATTTTTTTTAGGACAAAGCCAATAAATACCTTTTGTTTTCTGGGTGATTACATTTTTGAAAAGGTACAGCATTAAAATCTGAGAGGCAGACAGAAGGGGAACGTGAATAGATTTCTGGGATCAATCTTTTGAGGATTGAGTTGGCATGTCTGTATATCCCAACTCCAGCCCTCTGCTTGCGCGGGATAAAACACCAGTGATTGGCTTACCTTCCCTCTTCATGCCCATGGCAAGGCACTTCTGGTACCGGCAGTACTGGCAGCGGTTCCGCTGACGTTTGTCTATCAGGCAGTCTTTGCTGTCCCTGCAGGTGTAGCTGAGGTCTTTCCGTACTGTTCGCTTGAAGAAACCTTTGCATCCCTCGCAGCTGTAGACCCCGTAATGTTTTCCTGTAAGGAGGAGTAGAAAAGAAGCATGTGCTTGATGCGAAATATGACCAAAGACATCTAAAGGCATGCAGTGAAACGAGTACATGTGGCTGCAACTGACGGATGTGTTGCAGCCATTCCCAAACACAGCTGCATGTGGCTGAAACTGGCTCAAAGACAACACGCCACAACCATACTAGATGCTGTTCATGTGGCTGCAGTTTACCAATCAACCAACCAAAATCGATTTAAAGAGTAAAACTTATCACCCAGGGGTATCCGGGCGGTGGGAGTCGAGGCTGTGAGCTGGTTAGGTTATTCCTCAAAGGGCCATGTCTTGAGCTTCTTCCTGAATTCAGCGAGGGTGGGTGTGGTTCATAGATAGGTGGGTAGGTGGTTCCAGTTCTTGGCTCTGATGTGCTTCACCAACCGATTTAATTCCCTAACTCCTCTATGTAGTGTCGAAATTGATTCAATGGCACAAACCCTCTAGGACTACAAAATATCATCAAAACCACAATGTGTGGCTGAGATTGCTTCAAAGACATATCAATTCTAAATCCATCTGTGTGTGGCCAGAAGTAACCAAAGATACGTTGTATAAACTAGGTCATGTTACTAAATCACACAACGTTTGGCCACACAGTGGTGCTATCTGGGCTGTACCTGCTTTGTGAGTACAAGGGACACACATAGTGGTGTTAGCTATGCTGTACCTGTTTTGTGAGTGCAGGAGCACCACACAGTGGTGCTACCTGGCTGGTACCATTCTTGGGAGTACAAGCAGTGCTTAATTTGTGCTTGTTGTTTCCAGTGCGGAGCACCAGCACAAATTTTTCTGCCTCAAGCATTTACTGCAAGCAAAAGACACATATGGGAAAGACGGAAGAAGAGAAAAATGAAAAAGCGCCAAAATGGGAGAAAGCAGAATGCTGCAAGTGTGAGCTGTAGGGGGAGGGAGTGGCTTTAAATGGATTGAAGAGGTCCGAGATGGCTTAGGGATAAGGCTGCCACAGTATTCTGTGCTCGCACATTTAAATGCAGCAGCTGCGTGTTAAAGGAGAGGGCTTTGGGCACCGGCACCTTTTTATTTACAAATTAAGCATTGAGTACAAGGGACCCACACAGTGGTGCTAGCTGGGCTATACCTGTTTTGTGAGTGCAGGGGGCCCACACAGTGGTGTTACCTGTTCTGTAAGACTGAGAGACCCATACAGTTCGGCTACCTGGACTGTACCTGTTTTGTGAGTGCAGAGGAACCACACAGTGCTGCTACCTGGGGTGTGCCTGCTCTGTAAGACCGAGAGACCCACACAGTGGTGCTACCTGGGCTCTACCTGGTCTGTACCTGTTCTGTGAGACTGAGAGACCCACTACCTGGTCTATACCTGCTCTGTGAGACAGAGATACCCACACAGTGGTGCTACCTGGTCTCTACCTGGCCTGTACCTGTTCTGTGAGACTGAGAGACCCACTACCTGGTCTATACCTGCTCTGTGAGACTGACAGACCCACGCAGTAGTGCTATCTGGGCTCTACCTGGTCTATATCTGCTCTGTGAGACAGAGAGACCCACACAGTGGTGCTACCTGGGCTCTACCTGGCCTGTACCTGTTCTGTGAGACTGAGAGACCCACTACCTGGTCATTACCTGCTCTGTGAGACTGACAGACCAACACAGTGGTGCTACCTGACCTCTACCTGGTCTATACCTGCTCTGTGAGACTGAGAGACCCACACAGTGGTGCTACCTGAGCTGTACCTGTTTTGTGAGTTCAGGGGAACCACACAGTGCTGGGGCAAGCAAATGACCAAAGGGGAATGGACAAAATGGGCCAGGGAAGCACATGACAACAGAGGGTGGACAGGAGCGGCAGGGGAAGCACACGGACAACGGAGGGTGGGCGGGATGGCTGTTGAAACAAACAGAGGAGCACATGGACAAGGGAGGGTGGGCAGGAGGCCTCTGGGGAAAGCAGACAGACAACGGAGGATGGGCCGAGGGTAACAGGAAGAAACAAAGAGAGAGAAGTACAGACAGCTGGAAAAACCCACCTTCTCTTAAAGTGCTTAAAAAAAAGATAAAATATAATCTAAAAAGCGACGGTGGAAGGACACAGTAATGAGTCTATGACCAAGGGAGGGACAACACAAGAAGAGGAAGGAAAGCTTAGGGAAACTGGCGAATTAGAAGCAGGCAAACGAGAGCGACACCGAAGTCAAGCAATGTTAAGCATGCACTGGATGAGGCGAGAACTCAAAACTGGACATCACATCTCTTCAGGGCTTCTTTAAACTCTCAAACCGCAATCCTGGTTAGCAGTTTGTCTGGAAGACAGCGCCGTCCCCAACGGAATTACAGTCTTTGGGTTATGGAAAGAGCGGCAGAACTTGGAGCCTGAGTGAAGAACACATCACTGTCGAAAGTAGGGGAAAAAAAGCAAAACATCCCCAAGAGACCGCCCTCAAAATTACAGCGTCTCTATGGCAACCCCAAGGCCGCAGAAATGAGAGGCTGCGCGGTGGCTGCCTGAGCTCCCGATGTTTACCAACAAGAAGCTCTCCTCGAAATGTACAGAGGGCAGGGATGACGGCAGAGCCCTAACCCTAACAACTCCTGCTCGTCCAAAGTAAGATTCTGACGGGGAGGGGGAGGAGGAAGAAAGGAACGGAGGGGGAGGAGGAAGAAAGGAACGGAGAGACACGGAGCAAAGGGATAATGGGAGAAGATCTTGGAAGACAGCTAGGAGGGGTGGAGGGGTATGCCAAGGAAGGGTACGGTGGTGCCAAGGAAGGGTACGGTGGAGCCTCAGACAGGAGCGGAAGGATTAAGAAAGGAAGGGAAAGGGCAAGAGGGGGAAGGAAGCAGACGCAAAGAAGAAAGGGAATAATAACGAAAGAAGGAGGGAAGAGAGAGAAACTGAAGGAGGGCAGTGATGAAAAGAGAAAATGAAAGGAAAGGAGACAAGGATGCAAGATGAAGCAAAAAAAAAGAACGAAAAAAGGAGAAAGTGAAGAGAGGCGAGAAAGGATGAGACAAGGACGGAAACAAGGGAGCAGCCGGGAAAAGTAAACGGTGCATTGGAATAAACTAGCAGGTAGGGGTAATGACGTCTGAGGTTCAGAAGCAAAAGAAAGAGTAAAGAAAATATGAAAGTTAGCAAAGTATGGAAAAGAGAGGGAAAATTGAGGCCGGGATCTACAGGAAAGCAGTAGGTCGCTGGTACGTGGGGAGCTAGAAGAAAAGAAAACAATAGAAAACAAGCATTGGCAACGCCAATAGGTTGCGTCTTTTGGCTTTGCCAATGGAGGCCTTTTGTAGGATGACGCAGCACAAGAGGAAGAGAGAGCAAGAACACACATGAACCCAGAGGAAATGCTGAAAGAAAAAGTAAAAATCGTTTCCTAATGTTGAGCAATGGGAGGATGCATGCTGTCCAGTCCAAAGGATGGTATATGAGCTACACTACAGGGGAGGGACAAACACAGGGAGGGGAAGAAAAGGCACTGAACAAGATGCGAGCTAATAACCGTGACAAGAAGGCAAACCAGCTGACCCAAAGACCACGGTAAATATCGGTATTGTTCACAATAGGAGTTCAACAACTGTCCTCAGGCGAGCCACGCAAGAACTAAAACCAAAGTCTCACTAATAACTGAAAGATATACCCAGAACTTGTTAAAATATTTGTTTTAAAAAAAAAAAACGGTGATGAGGTGTGATGTTCTCGAAAAGCTGTACAGCTCATATGCATCGTCCTGTCATACAACAGAGTAGGGTAACTGTTTGCCATGTGCCATACTTTTAGATTATGTGAAATTAACTGTAGTTTCTGGACGATGACTCGGGATGGACAGCACCCACTTGTGCATTGCAAATGGTTTTCACAAAAAGCCACGCAAGCGGTGTCTTCCGGCATCTTTATGAATTCACGTAGTCTTAACAACAGAAATAAGAAAAGCAAGTACAACTCTCGAAGCCTGGCACCCACCGCTTTGAGTTACCATCACGGATGCAAGTGACTGGATACACCTGAGCATGTGAGGGACTGTGAGGAGGACCTCATTTAACACTCGGGTAAACTTTACTTTTGGCAAGAAGACACTGTAGCATCTTCCTTGAGCGGGGAACGCAGGACATTGACGGAGCGAACCAAGTAAGCCAGTTAGGGATCACACGGGGAAGCAGCAGCTAATCTTGGTTTAGCCTTCGGTACCCCTAGCATTGCCCTTGATATCCAGGGTCTCGGGGCTCAACGAGGCAGCACCAGGAACAAAACGCACACAGGGCTCCAAGAAACATGTCTACTGCATTTAGTTTTCATTCTAAGCCCTTCTACTTACCCTTCCACAGCAAAAGGGAGGCTAATGGGGAGCTAAGAACGGGATGCAGGGACAACCCTGGCATTATTGGTGAACTGATGTCTATGGGTTAAGCGTACATGTTAATGAGACGGTAGTTTCAGCCTACCTACTACTTCACCTAAAGCAAAGTGAAATGTGCATGAAATAAGAGAACATCTATTTTTTGTCATCTGTCTTGCAAGTGACCTACACAAGACCTCTGACTATCAAGTTTGCCTGTCAACTTCAAGCTATTCTGCTGAACTGGGAAGCATGTTCAGTCATGCACAGGCACAAACACCGCCCTGTGTTACACACTATCCACATCCTCCCCTGGAGACAGCATTCATAGCTATCCATCTCCAAAACTCAGGCTACTGAGCCCTCCCTGCAGACACCGCTCCCATGAAGGATAACTAGGGAGGGATCAAGACATCACAAGACTAAGGGCCTGGCTTAGATTTCGGCGGACGGGTTACCCGTCACAACGATGACGGATGCCCTGTCCGCCAAAATATAAATCCCACAGAAAGTCACGGGATTTATAGGACACGATAAGCGTCCGTGTTGTGACAGAGTAATCCGTCTGCTGAAATCTAAATCAGGCCCAAAATCTTGATACACCCCAGATTCGTCATTATATGCAACACATATACTGATAACACACTCTTCACGTTCTGCCTCTTGATTTATTAAAAACCCTGCGGTGTCCTAGGAAGGAAACATGGTGTGACGTGTGGATTTTGACAAATTCGATGGAAGTGCCAGAGTCACCTTATATTGTGCATGAGTCTGTTTCAAGACAGCAAGACATGCTCATCTGTACGAGGGACCTGCCATGAAAGCATAATACCATCCCCTATCTCTCCAAGTGCGTGACATCCTTGGACCCTTAGGTGTAGCCTAAAAGCAAAGCTGTCTGTAAGACCTATTCTAACGTATTCTTTTAACTATGCTTAAAAGTTGCTGTTGGATCCGCCTCGCTTATAAGAAAGTTTCCCTCTCACCTCATGCTATTGGTGGTTTGCTGTATCATTCCACTTCCTATAGAGATCTTGCACTGCAAATTATGAGGGACTATTTTACATCTCAAATTTCAACTGAATCACAGCACATTAATTCTTTGTTATAGATGTATAGCATACATAAAGCAATCGTTTTTTCCTTTTTTCACTGCAGCAACCTTTTAACATTTTACTTATTTTTGAGTTGCAACTCACAAAGCAAGTTGATTGGCTAGGCCAAGGCGTGTTTAATTTTTACAGTCTCAGAAAAACATCTTGGCTCTCATGTTGCCTTCCAGTGGCCATGTCTGATGCTCATGCAGTCCCCAGCTACCTTGCCTGATGTCATTCCTGAGGGAAGATATTTCCTTACGATGAAACACGCAGTTGGGTGGTGAAAAGTTCTCTGCAGAAGACAACTCTATCATCAAGGCTCCACCAGCCCAGATGTGACCCGTGCACTAAATCCTTCCATGGATTCTGTGACTTTGCCCATGGCTACTTAAAACACTTTAACAAGAATCTGTGGAAGTCACGCATGTGGGGGAGAATCCCATTCTTTGTGTGCATTCTGGGTTCCCCAGGAATCTTTGCAAGGATCACAGCATAAAACAGGTTGAAGGATGAACCAGCCACCCTCCTGTTTGATGCAAAATGGAGTTACCTGAGGACCGGTCCCCACAGATGGCGCAGATGTGCTTGGTGAAGGACGTCATTGCTCCAGAAGGGTGCATGGGCACTTTAAGGACCCCATTTAATCCCAGGGGGGGCTTGATATCTTCCGGGCTGTTCATGGAGCTCATCGGAGAATTGAGCTACGAAAAGAGAAAGGAAGAGAACAAATGGCCATGTTAAAAAGAAAAACAGAGACAACACTCTTGTCGTACAGTCAACCCATCGCCTGCCAACATTTCTTAAAGCTCAGTACTGCCCACATCCTGCTAGACTAATTTTAGGTCGCAAAGCTGTACCACATGTTCCTATACAGCACTGTAAGTCTTCCAATTATAACTTCTTTATAAATTTGGATTTACAAAGTGAAATACATCATGCAAGTGTGACGCTGAACAGGACTATAAGAGAGCTAGAGCGAGGATATGAAACAACAAAGAAAAGACAGAAACAGAATAGAAAGAAGCGATAAATGTAAGTTATAAAAAGGGATTTACAGACAGGAGAGAGAAGAGACAGACAAGAGTAGACAGAAAGAAGAGGAGATAGGACAGAGAGGGGGGTCACATAGACAAAATAGGGCAAAGGCAGACAAAAAGGGTAGACAGAAGATATACACATTAAACCTACAGTTGGGATAGAAATTAGATTTGACAGAAAAGCAGAATACAGAATATACAGACCAATAAACGTGAGAGAATGCACATACAGAGAGAAGAGAAGACATAAAAGAGAAGGGATAAACAGGCTATAGGTGAGCTAGACGGATATAGGAATAAGGGGAAGGCAGAAAATAACAGAATGATAGACAACAAGAAGGAATAGGGAGAAAAAGGAGGACAAGAAAGAGGAGTATAGAGAAGGGTCAGCAAGGCAGAGGAAAAAGCGTATGAGAAACACAGATAAAAGCAGGAACGTGGATTGCCAAAAACAAGATAAAAGGGGTAGGCAGAAGAGAAGTAAGAGGCAAAATAAGAGAATGATTAAAGAAAGAAGTGGTAGACCAAAATACAAGCTTTAGAGATAGAAAAGGGAAGGGGTGGGCAGAAAAAAGAGAATATATAGACAGAAGGGAAAAGAGAGACAGGATAAGAAATGGTGCAGACCAAAGAACAAAGGGCAGACCAAAGAGAACAAGCTAGAGCTAGAAAAAGGGTGGGCACACAACTGACAGAAGGAAAGGGACTGACAAAATGGGAGAGGGAGCAGACCGAAGGAAGAAGGGATGGACCAAAGAGACAGAGAAAAGAGAAGGGGAGGGCAGACAAAAGAGAGAGGATATGAACAGAAGAGAGTGATAGAAGATACAGGAGTGGCAAACAGGATAGAAACAGTTAACCAATATAAACGAGACCAACTTGATGGTGTCACTGTACCTTTTCATGACACCAGCAAAGTCTTCCAGCAACCTTAGACTTCTTAAATAGGCACATGGCCTAAAACACAATAAAGGCCAACGTAGATCCCAAATGTTGGGCAGTGTTTTCGGGAGCCTGGTTTATCCAATCTAACATCCAACATACAGTTAACCTATTTTTTACTGGGGGATGATGTGTGCAAAGAGTTTGATCACGTTCACTGTCTTCTTGTGACTACGTTTTTCACAAAGCTCGAAAGGGCCTATGTGAAAGTTAAATTTGGCAGGTACACAATAGAAGAAGTCTCATAGGCCAGGACACACTATACACTGCAGTTTGCTGCACAAGATCTACCTCCTGTGGATTATATGAAAATAAAGAAACTTATTAGTAACACTTCTCTAAAGGAAATGTATAAACGACAAGTCTGTTTTTAAGTGAAAATTAAAATATATACTGGAAAAATCAAAGTGATGGTAATTAAAATGAATAAGGGTTGAAATTATGCTTCCTCTAAAGATAAACATTACAAATTGGGTTATGTTTAAGATCAGAAGTAGTGGTAGGGTTAAAATAAATGAAAGGCGTAAATTAGGATGGGGTGAGCTGAGAACTAGAAATAGGTTTAATGTAGGGGTTAGATTTAGGAATAGGAATGTTATTAGGGTTAGAACTAGTATTGAGATTAGAAACAGTAACTGGGTTAGGGTTTGTGAATGAGCTAGGATTAAGATAAAGTGAAAGTTTGGTATTAGGTTTAGGTTAGAGGTAGTGTAAGGGCTAGGATTAAGGATTGCAGTTAGGGTTAGGTTAGAATTAGTGAAAGGCCAGGATTAAGGTAAGGTTGAGGGTTAGACTAAGCAGATCTCCAAAAATCAGAAAAACGTTACTAGTCCGGCAGGTCTAGTGACTTGAATAATGTTCTCACTATAATGCACTTGACCCATAAACACGTCTCAAATTGTATTGTCCTAGACAAATATTTAATCTCACGAGTTAGCTTTTTCTTCATTAGCACATAGAAGAGCACCTTCAAATATGTGAGTTTATTATGTCTGCTACACAATAAGCTCTAAATGTTTGCTCCATGTATAATAAAAATCTAGCCCACATAATAGGGTACACATGACCCCTAATTTGCCTCTTAGTTTACTAATAGCATCGCCACCAGAGGGCGTGCAGAAATTTTTCACTGTTCATATTTAAAAACTCTCACTTTAAAGAAATCTATTACTGAAGCATGATGTGGCAGCGCACTGTCAATTAAAGGAAGACATTTTCCATTGAACTGACCACAAACATTCCCACCAACATGCAGTTTTACTAATAAGACTATCTAGCATAAAACAAATATTAATCATTTGCACACCACCAAGTTAATTATTCTGATTTGTTCTGATCACATTACAATCTTTGTTTCTATCTCACTTCAGAAAAACAAAACGTGCTTTTCTAATAACTGAAATGTATTTTGAAGTACTTCTCTAACTACTCAAATGCATTTAGAAATACTTGCACAGTCCATATACCAGCTATTTAAATGTATGCACAGCACACTTTTCAGACATTTCACGTTATAAAATCCTCTAACTCTGCAGTCAGAGAAAGAATAGTAAACACAAATCTCCAGAATAAAATAATCAGCAATCTGTAAAACAACCTAAACTGACATTTGTCCTCTGCCTTTGAACCACACCACATGCAACAAGATAAAAGCAAGATCTATTGCTCATTCACTTTCTGGATGAACAGAACACCTGATCTTTGCCAGCTGGATCTCTCCCCAGACCAGGGCATTAGGCCCTAAAAATAGCCCCCCATGACATAAACTGACTCAACACAGCAGTGGGGTAGAAATCGCAAGGTCTGGTCAGCATTAGGCTACATTCATTGTAAAGTCTAGGACTAAGGTAAGGTTAAGATTTGGGATTAGGTTAGAGGTAAAATATGAGCTACGATTATGTTAATGTTGAGGGTTCAGAGACTGGTTTAGGTTAGATGTTGCGAAAAGGCTAGGATTAAGATAATTTTAAAGGTTGGAGATTGGGTTAGTCAGAGGTAGTGTAAAGGCTAGGATTAAGGTAACGTTAAGGGCTGGAGTTAGGGTTATGTTAAGGGTTGGAGTTAGGGTTATGTTAATGGTTGGAGTTAGGGTTATATGTTAAGGGTTGAAGTTAGGGTTATATGTTAAGGGTTGAAGTTAGGGTAACGTTAAGGGTTGGAGTTAGGGTTACGTTAAGGGTTGGAGTTAGAGTTACGTTAAGGCTTGGAGTTAGGGTAACGTTAAGGGTTGGAGTTAGGGTAACGTTAAGGGTTGGAGTTAGGGTAACGTTAAGGGTTGGAGTTAGGGTAACGTTAAGGGTTGGAGTTAGGGTAACGTTAAGGGTTGGAGTTAGGGTAACGTTAAGGGTTGGAGTTAGGGTAACGTTAAGGGTTGGAGTTAGGGTTATGTTAAGGGTTGGAGTTAGGGTTATGTTAAGGGTTGGAGTTAGGGTTACGTTAAGGGTTGGAGTTAGGGTTATGTTATAATTAAAGCAAAGGCTATGATTAAGGTTAGGGTAAAGTTTGGAGCTAGGGTTAGGTCACAGCTAGCATTACAGTCACTGATAAAGTTAGTGTCAGGAATGTTGCTGTGCATTTTTAGAGCTATGGGATTCTTTGTTATGGGTTCTTCAAGACAGGCTGTTTAATGTTAAATTATTAATTCATTTATATTTGATGTGAAACAAGTTCGAAATTATATTTTGTATTTTCCCACAGATCCCCGTTTTAAAACTATTGCTAGAAAAGAAACATGCAACTCCAGACATATTTTTAGAAACTAATAAAATGGTAAGCTGAAAAACTAATTTCAAGTCGATTCCAGGCATTTTCCTTTTATTAATTTCTAATGACAATGAAGGTAAACTCACAAGGTAAAGGGTTTCAGGGCTGCCACTTTGAATAAAGGTCATTTACCTTTAATGTGCACTGATTCAACTAATGAAACCATGGGGTGAGTGAGATTGGAGGGAAGGGGCAAGTACGTGATGTGTGAGACTGATCACAAAAACAAATCAGGTATGTGTGATTGCTTATACAGCAGTGATTTCATTTGTAGGTTTGCAAATTTCTTTCCAAAACAAAGGACGGGCCCTGCTGCTGCATCCTCCGTATTGCCCTCAGGTAGTGATATCCTGGACCTGAGCACACATGGCGCCAATGAACAACTTACCAGTCTGCTGACAATTTTGTACTGTTTTAATAAGCACAATTCATCCAAGGTAAAAACAACAAAAAATTGTTCAATCACTCGTAAAAATGCAAAATGTATGAAATATTCCAATATACATATTAAGCAATATTTCTGCTTTGGTCAGATCTGCCACCATCTCAGAGATAGGCACCACAATGGTCTACCAGGCTATTACCTTAGACCAGTGGTTCCCAACCTGTGGGCCGGGGACCCCTGGGGGTCCGCGAAGCCTCCTCAGGGGGTCCGCGGCTGCTTAAAAAATGTAATAATATTAGGTCCCAGCTATCAGTAATGACTCCTTGGGGGTCCCCGTGTTCCAATAATAATTCAGTGGGGGTCCCCGGGCTCCAGTATTCATAAAATGGGGGTCCACAGAAGTCAAAAGGTTGGGAACCACTGCCTTAGACGCAATGGTTTTAGAGGCCTGCTTGTGGTCATCTATAGGGGTCAATAGAAGTCTCTTAATGCGGTCAGGCAGAGCTTCTAGAACAAGGCCACCTCATCCTCCAGCCATCCTAATCTGGGGAAAAGAACATGCTTCCACCGTATTTAGATTTCTTGAGTACCAAGATTAGAGAGAAATCTGAGCTGTTTTGCAGTGAAGGTGAATGTCACGAGGAATACCCTCTGAGTGAAGATCTGTTCTGCCAAAGCACGACCTGCTTCTTCTCCACGTGTCCAACTGCATTGGACCATCACACTGCTCGTTCTATGCCACTAGCGTTAACCACCACACAAATCTGCCAATGATGCTAGCACAGTCTTTGTACCCAAATTCCTTTGGCTGGCTCCTCCTTGTTTGATGTTTCCAGTCCGTGACATGTGCCAAGCCTTCCGCCCGCCGCCTCTGTAATTCAGGCATGTAATTACTCCCAGCCAGCTGGCATGGCACCACCCTAGATTTGAAACTTCTTATGACTTGGAGAGGGCCCTCGGTGACTGGTATTGGCCTCACTAGTAACTTATCAGCTTATACCACCTTCTAGGCATGATCTCACTGGTCCCGGACTACTCCTTGGTCTGTCATAGAGTTTCAAGAAGCGAGTGTCAGCTGGAACTCACAGAATTATCAGTTGATCCTGAGCTCGACTGGCCCCATGCCTGATAACTTCTTTTTCCAAACTACTGTATTTCCCCAATTTTCTCCAATATGTAAAAATTAAATTAACCAAGCCTAACACCCCCAAAAGCATTAGTCTCTTAAATGAAAACCGGAGGGTGAAAATAAGTTGTTGCCTATGAATTGCAAGCACAATTTAGATTTAGGGACTCCCCCCTTACGACTATCCACTGAATCTTTGTGGACAAGTTGCTCAGCACTTCCAAGATAGCAAACATCTGAGTTTAGAACTGGACGCACTTGTGTGTTTCAAGTTCACCCACACAATGTGGTTGCCCTGGCTCTCCCATACACAATTACATCAATATGCAACATCTGTTTGGGCTGTTCCTATTGAAGCACGGTCAAGACTGATTTGGATATGACCATTTGTGGTGGTACAGTAGCAAAAGAACAATGGGTTGAAATGATACCCTGAGCGATTCCCAGTGGTTAGACTTTTTGCAAGCATCCTCCCATCACCTTTTCTGTGTCTGTTGGAGGGCAGAAGGGCAAAAGAATAATAGGTTAGAATGCTAGCCTGAGCACTTGCCAGTGGGTTGAAAAATTGCAAGCATTCCGCCCATTACCTTGTATGTGTTTGCTATGAGGATAAGCCTACACCTCTGGGTCTAGTGTTAGGATAAGCCAACTGGTTTGGTATGCCGGTACAGCAACATCTCTGTGGATGGAATGAGTATAAGCCAATACCAATGTGGTTGGTATGAGGAGAGGATGAGCCAACACCTCTGTGGTACATACGAAGAAAAGCTAAAACCTCTCCTCTGCAGATGACATGATGATAAGCCAAGACCCCTGGTTGGTGCGAGGACGATCCAACACCTCTGTTATAGATATGAACGTGAGCTAAAACCTCTGTGGTTGGTAACAGGATGAGTCTGCACAGCTGTGGCTGAGATGTGGATGAGCAAAGAACTCTTAGGTTGTGACAGAGCTAAGCCAACACTTCTGTGGCTGATAAGAGAGCGAGGTAACATCTCTGTGGTTGGTATGAGGATACCCCAACACCACTGTAGTTCGTCTGAGGATGAGTCAACGTTTCTGTTGTAGGTATGAAAGTGTGCTAATACCTCTGTGGTTGTATGAGGACGAACTTGCACCACTGTGCCTGAGATCTGGATGTGCAAATTCATCTGTAGTTGTGACGGAGCTAAGCCAACACCTCTGTGGCGGATAAGAGAGCGAGGTAACATCTCTGTGGTTGGTATGAGGATACCCCAACACCACTGTAGTTCGTCTGAGGAGGAGTCAACGTTTCTGTTGTAGGTATGAAAGTGTGCTAATACCTCTGTGGTTGTATGAGGACGAACTTGCACCACTGTGTCTGAGATATGGATGTGCAAATTCATCTGTAGTTGTGACGGAGGTAAGCCAATCCTCATTGGCTGTTATGAGGGTGAGGTAACACCTCCGTGGCCGATATGAGGGTAAGCCAACACTTATGTGGTTGGTATGAGGATTAAAAAAAACACTTTGCGGTTTGTATGAGGATTAGCCAACATCTCTGGTTGGCATTAGGATGTTGCAGACTTCCTCTCATTTGTACCAGGGCAGATCTTGCTGTGTTAAAAGGGACAGGGAAATATCTGCAACCTTGTGATATTTGACTGCAGTTCACTGCAGATATGTGTGCACTTTTTGTTCCTCGAATGCTTTTCCTTCCACAGCAGACCGTGCCTGTTCCCTTCCCTCCCACCTATCTCTTCTGTTGGATCGGCACAAACAAGAGCAGGGCACCGGGCTCAGTTTCCTCTGCTCTTCATCTCCTCCGCACCATATAAATCCTGTCTGTTCATTCATCCTCATCTACTCGGCTGTACGGAGGCAGCCTTTTTGGAAGCTGCTAAGATTTAATTTCTGTTTGATTTGTACTTTATATGGGTGGCCTTTTTATTTAGCTCTTCAGCGTTGTTTTCCTATCCATAAATTCCCATACCATCCTTGCCCTAGTGCATTATAGAAAAACTGGTGTGGCATCCCTTTAGTGTCCAAGAGGGCACTCCCATCACTATCAGCGTGGTTGTCTCCAACTTTGGAATTGTCTTCTCTGCTGATTTGACATTTCTCTCTCTCCTGCACCGCCACCATAAATAACACTTTACTGTCAGCACTTGCAGGACTCTATACATCCCTGTATTTGTGGGGTGAGTTTACAGCTTCATGTCCATGGATCACCAAAATCCAGACCAGGGTTTTCTTATTACAAGTCAAGACTACAAATACCCTGTCATAATAATCTGCTGAAGGGAAGCACAAGACTTTTCAAGAGGACTCCTTGTGAGTCCTTAACTCACTTTATGTGCTTGGCAACCATCTACAGGTTTCATTTACATCCGTGACCACAGCTTCTACCTCCATAGCAGCTGCCTCATCAACACAGGCTTCCAGGCAGCAGAAAACTCATCGTTTGTGGCACCACCAATAGTTGGTGGGAGGATGTCACCGACGTAGGACTACTTGTAAAGCACCTTAGGCTGCTCCCATACTGGGGATGTTGGCAGAGAAGACATCATTTTGCCATTGATAGCAAGGTTGTTGGCATCGGCTCGGACATTATTATATCATAAAGACTGATATTCTAATTTCCAAGCAACAAAGGAAAAAATAGTGAAAACCGCAGGATCCAGTCTTAATTCACCTCTGCATGTGCTTTTTTGGGAAAGGGATAATTGCCTACATTTCCCAGAGTTTTATTGAAAGACTGCCATGTCCTACACAGGCATCAGGCACAGCTGTTCTCTATAAACGCTAGACTGTGGCATACGTCACACATAGCAGCAAAGGGCAATCCAGCTTTTTAAGAATAATGAAATCCATCACCCTGCTCCGGCTTCAAGAACTGCCAAGGGATAATTTTTCCAGAAAAAGTCTGAACGCTCCCACTAGTCATAAAGTCAACTAAAGGTAGGAGCCCGCTATATCTCTCGTACAAGCAACACATTCTTCAGTTAAGGTCTTGATGCCCTTGTGACCAAACTAGTAAACAAAATAGGACAGTCAGGTTGCCGTGGGCCAACTGGCTGCCAATAACCAGAAGAAACAGCTGGTTGCTGCTGTGAAGAAAGGAGGCTGATCGACCATCTAGAAGGCGGATAGGGAAGAGGATAACATACAGCAAGCAAAAAACTAAAAGAGTGGAAACAAGAACAAAAGAAGGACACGGTGAGAGTTGACCAGAGGTACAAGTTACTTACCTTCGGTAACAAAATATCTGGTAGAGACATATTCTAGTTGCAGATTCCTTACCTTAGAATTTCCCCCAGGCGTCAGACTGGATCCGGAGATTTTTCTTCGAGCAATACCCTTGCGCGTCGGTAGATGGAGTTGGTCGGCTCCGTGGGTGTCGTTGGCGTCGTAGTCGCCGTGATGACGTCGGGAGTAGTATATAGACTCAGCCCTCGCGCAGTGACATCAGTTTCTTTTAACGACTTTCCACGCCAAAGCGCAGAGCCGCTAAGAACACTGAGATTGGTGAGACAGAGCTAAGGACCTGAAAGGGGCAATCCCTGTCCCTAGAAATCAGTTCGCAAGAGGGGAGGATGGGTGGGCGGTAAGGAATCTGCAACTAGAATATGTTTCTACCAGATATTTCGTTACCGAAGGTAAGTAACTTGTACATCTGATTGAGAATTCTAGTTGCAGATTCCTTACCTTAGAATAGATACCCAAGCAACGCCATCCTCGGTGGAGCTGCGAACCAAGATCATACTAGGAAGTCCTGCAGGACCGAACGACGAAAGTAGCCATCCCGACGGACCTGACTGTCCAGACAGTAGTGCTTAGCAAACGTGTGCAGGGACGCCCACGTAGCTGCCTGGCAGATATCCAGGACAGAAACTCTGCGTGCTAACTCAGTGGAAGCAGCAGTTGCTCTAGTGGAATGAGCCCGCAAGCCCTCAGGAGGTTGCTTCTTGGCCAAAGCGTAGCACATTTTGATGCAAAGAAGCCCCCATCGAGAGACGTTACGCTTTTGCAATGCCTTCTCTTTTTCCGCACCCACACACCCAACGAGGAGTTGATCGTCCACCTGGAAATCTTTAGTACGATTGAGGTAGAACGCCAACGCTCTTTTTGGGTCCAGACTGTGGAGTCTTTCCTCCTCATGGGAAGGATGTGGGGTTGCTTAGAAAGTAGGCAGAGTGATGGACTGGCCTACATGAAAGGGTGTAACCACCTTAGGAAGGAAGGAAGCCTTAGTGCGCAACAATACTTTGTCAGGGTGCACAGACAAGTATGGAGGTTTTGAGGAAAGGGCCCGAAGCTCACTCACTCTGCGAGCAGAGGTGATAGCAACAAGAAAGACAGTTGTGAAGTTGAGGAGCCGCAAGGGACAATTATGCATTGGCTCAAAGGGAGTACACATCAAATAAGTAAGGCAAGATTGTAGTCCCCCTGAGGCATGATAAATGGAGTGGGAGGTAATAAATGGGTGAGTCCTTTTAGAAATCTACTCACAGTAGGAGATTTAAAGAGTGAGGGCTGATCAGGTAGCCTAAGAAAGGCCGTAATAGCAGATAAATACCCTTTAAGGGTGCCCAAAGCAGAGCCCTGCTGGGCCAAAAAAAGAATGAACAGAAGAACCTCGGATAGAGGGGCAGAAAGGGGATCAACAGATTTGTTGGTACACCATGCCACAAATCTATTTCAACGACAGGCGTATACAGTTTTGGTTGATGGATGCCTGGCTGCCAAGATAACATTGCAGACTTCTGGTGGAAGAGCCTCATTTTTGGGCCCTTCGACCCCGATATGGCACCTTTGGGCCAAGGGGTTCCGGTGAGGGCCCTTCGGGTTCCGCGCCGGAGGCTTCGTCTCCGGCCACCGAGGTCACCTCCGGATCCGCGTGCGGATCCGCACCGGCGCCGGTCGTACCCTTGAGACCTTCCCCTGCGCCGGGTCAATTATCGATGCTCCCGACGTCAGTAGTGCCTACTCTCAATATTGACCCAATTCTTATCCCCGACGACTCGGAGTTGGAGTGGCGTCGGCTGATGCCGCCTTCGACTTCGATGGGGCCTATTTGCCCCAGGTCAGATTCGGACCCTTTTTCTTATGGGGACTAATATGGGGAAGGATTGGAGGGATCCCTGGACCCTTATGAATACCAGGATGACCCTTCTATGGGCTGGGCTCAAGAATTGGGCAAAGCCAGTGGTCTGGATACTTCTCCTGACGCTGGCATGCTGTCTCCTCCTACCGTGGCTATGGCAGAGGGAGCGACTTATGGTATGGTGGTCAGTATGGCAGCTGAGGTCCTTGATCTTGAGCTTCCCACTGTTGAGGTCAGGTCTAATCTCCTGACGGAGGTGCTTCAGCCTGCGGCTTCTACTTCAGAACCCCGTTTGCCGTTTAAGAAAGCCTTCACTGATGTCCTTTTGGGTACCTGGCCCAAACCCAACACAGGGGCTCCTGTGAATAGGACTATCGCACGCCGCCATTGGCCCGCTCCGAACAACCCTAAATTCTTGTCCCACCACCCCACGCATGAGAGTCTTGTTATCCAGGCTTCCTCTTCTTCAGGCGCTTTCCCTTCTGCACCCCCGGACAGGGAATCCAAAAGGCTGGAACAGTTTGGCAAGAAGTTTTTTTCTTCCTCCAGTCTCGCGCTGAGGTCTGTGAACACCGCATGCCTTTTGGGCCGCTATACCAACTCTTTGTGGGATACGGTTGCGCAAGGCCTTCTGCAGATAGCGGAGGAGGCCTGTGCTATCGTCTCCCAAGCTGTGAACGATGGGAGAGATGGAGCAAAGTTCACAATCCATAGTGGGCTGGACACGCCCGACTCTCTGGGCAGATCGGTTGCTACGACAGTAGCCTTACGACGCCATGCCTGGTTGCGTACTTCTGGTTTTTCTAGGGATGTCCAACAGTCACTCATGGACATGCCTTTGATGGCTTACGTCTCTTCGGAGTCAAAGAAGACTCGGCCTTGGAGAGATTCAAGGATTCCCGGGTTACGGCTCAGTCCCTTGGTCTTTCCTCTGTCCCTCACCCCCCACAGTCCACCTTTTGCCCCTTTCGTGGCCACGGAAGGGGCTCCCTGTCGCGTCCTCCACCCAGCCACTGTGCCACCCACTCTGTTCAGCCGGCTGGGGACACGGAATCCCACATGGCCATAGGACCGGGAACGAGAGGTCTGCCCAGTCCACCTCTACCCCTGCTGCAGCCTCCAAACCCTCCTAGTCTGTCCCCTCACTCCCGTCCAGTTGGTAACAGGATTCGCCATCACCTGCCCCACTGGGAAAAAAGCACCACGGACAGGTGGGTTTTACAGATAGTTCGAAAGGGCTACTCCCTCCCTTTCGAATTTGCTCCACCATCCATGCCTCCATTCTTCAGTCACCTTCCAGAGGATCATTTGGCCCTTCTCTGCGAGGAAGTCGCTGCTCTCTTGGTCAAGGGAGCTATAGAAAAGGACCCTATGCCCGAAGTAGGTTGTGGTTGTTATTCCCGATACTTTCTGATACCAAAAAAAGACAAGGGCTTACCTCCTATCCTAGACCTTCGGGACCTAAACTACTTCCTCAAGAAGGAGAAATTCAAAATGCTCACCCTGGCTCAGGTTCTGTCTGCCTTGGACCCAGGAGACTGGATGGTAGCAGTGGACTTGCAGGACGCTTACTTCCACATCCCCATCCTGCCTACCCACAGGCACTACCTACGATTTGTGGTAGGTCAAGCACCTTCAGTTTACGGTGCTCCCTTTCGGCCTTACCAGCGCCCCTCGGGTGTTCACGAAAGTGATGGCAGTGGTTGCAGCTCATCTGCACAGGTTAGGGGTCTCAGTCTTCCCCTACCTCGACGACTGGCTGTTAAAGGTGGGCTCTCCCCAGAAAAACGTCTCCCACCTTCAGACTACGGCAAACCTCCTGCACACGCTAGGGTTCACTATAAACGTGCCAAAGTCACACCTTACTCCCTCTCAGAAGCTCCCTTTCATCGGAGCTGTTCTGGACACAGTGCAGTTTCGGGCTTATCCTCCCGAAAAGCGAGTCCAAGACATTCAGGCTATGATTCCGATCTTTCGGCCTCGGTCGTGGGTTTCGGTGAGACTGACTCTGAGGCTGCTGGGCCTCATGGCCTTTTGCATCCTGCTAGTAACACATGCCAGATGGCATATGCGGGCTCTGCAGTGGGACCTGAAGTTCCAGTGGGCGCAGCATCAGGGTAATCTCTCCGATATGGTCCTGATCTCGGAGGGGACTGCAAAAGACCTGCAATGGTGGCTTTCGAATCTGCATTGGGTCCACTGCAGATCCCTCTCCCTTCCCCAACCAGATCTCTCTATAGTGACAGATGTGTCACTTCTGGGTTGGGGTGGCCACATGGGAGAGGCGGAGATCGGGCTCCAGCGTAGTCTAGGCTCCATATCAATCTTCTGGAGCTCTGGACGATCAGGCTTGCATTGAAAGCATTCCTTCCCTCTCTCAAAGGGAAAGTGGTGCAGGTGTTCACGGACAATACTACCGCCATGTGGTACTGCAGCAAACATGGCGGAGTCGGGTCCTGGACCCTTTCTCAGGAGGCACTATGCCTCTGGACATGGCTGGAACATCAGGGCATTAACCTGATGGTTCAACATCTGGTGGGTTCCCTCAACGCCAGAGTGGACGAATTCAGCCGTCGATGCACAGCCGATCACGAAAGGTGTCTCCATCCGGAAGTGGAGCAAGGTCTCTTTCAGCAGTGGGGAGAGCCTTGGATAGATCTGTTCGCCTCCTCAGAGAACGCGCAATGTCAGCTTTTTTGCGCATTGGTGTTTCAAAGGCAGCACTCGCTTGGAGACGCTTTTTGTCTCGAGTGGAACTCTGGCCTCCTTTCCGCCTATACCTCTTCTGCCCAGAGTTCTCAAGAAAATCAGGAACGACCGGGCCCAAGTCATCTTGGTGGCTCAGGACTGGGCATGGAGAGTATGGTATCCAGAGCTATTGAGCATGTCCATCGATCCTCCACTCAGACTCCCTCTTTGGGCGGATCTTCTGTCGCAGCAAAAGGGGACCTTTCTTCACCCGAACCTGTCCAACCTCCGCCTTCATGCATGGAGATTGATCGGTGACAGTTTACAGCTTTTGCCTCATAAAACTCTTTAAGCTGGGTGGGGGTCGCTCCGGCTCCGGGAAACTCGGGGAAGCGCAGAGCTGACATAGACGCAGGCTTCGAGGATGGAGGCCTTGTGCGTGGACGCTCCTCCCGCGTCGCATCGACGGGGCGAAGTCGGAGAGAGATGGTATCTCTTCGACGACTTCTTACCTTGACCCAAGGATTTGGAAGAAGACGAGTGGTGATGGCTCCGCGACCGGTCTCAAGACCTTCCTCTTGAGCGAGATCGGGACCTTCGCGGAGTCGAGTGCCGGGCCACCATGAGCTTCAGGGAGCGCTCCCTCAAAGCCTTCGGGTGCATGGCCTGGCACTCGGAGCACGACTTCGGGTCGTGATCGCGCTCAAGACACTGCAGACAAACCCGATGAGGATCCGCACGACATCGTACGATGACAGTCCTCGCACGGCTTGAAAACGGTCTTCGGGGACATCCTCGACGCACCAAATTTCACGCAAAAACTCGACAAAACTGTTGAATTCGGTCAAAAATAGACCATGGTAGCTCTTTTCCAGATCAGCGCGTGGCGCAGAGTGAAGAAACAAATAATAAGAATGAATAAAAGACACGAGGAAGAGAACCGAGAGAAACTATAAATTGGAAAGTGCAGAAGTAGCATAAGGGCTGTGAAACTGGGAAAAGAGGTTAAGAAAATGAAAATGAGGCTGCAAGGAGTAGACAAAAGAAACTGAAAAATGGGAGAAGACACCTGCAAGCATGAAAGAAATAAGAAAGGCAGAAAGGACATCGAGGGAGGGGGAAGGCAACAGGCAGCCAGACTGAAAAGATGAAGTCATACAAGAGGCAAAAGAGATTTTGATAGCTTGTAAGAGAAAGGCATCTTCACGAAAAGCATTTTTTGCAAGGCACTTACAGATGAATGGGGAAGTATAGTGAGATCTGTGCTTGTGGTCAGACTCGTGAAGTGGAAGCTCTTGCTTCTCTGAACAGTTTTGTGAACCGAGTTGTGCGAGCAGCTAAGGCTTTTGCGGTATGAGCCTTCAAGGGATGCAAGAGTATATTAGTGGGTTGGTTTGAGGTGCAGGCAGTTGGCACTAAGGATAACCTGTTGGACACCGGTAGGACAAGAGGACCTGGAAAGAGCTGCGGGGGTAGTGGGTCCCCAAGTTCATTGCTGGAGTTGTGTAGATTTAACACTGTGCCCTAGAGATGAATAGTAGTTCCCTCCCTGGACTAGTTAGGGTACGTCAGGGGTTGAGAGAATGTGGTAGGTAGAAAGTAGCTAGGTGCAACAGAGACATTGGTCTGCAGGGGACTTGAGGTCGGTATGATGCAACAGAATGACTGCATTGCTTCAATACCCTCACTAAAATGTAGGCCACACTGCTGATTTATGCTGCATTACATCAGCCTGGGTAAATCTAACAAATTCTTGCATATTCTTTTAAGCCAATTTTTGGCCAACCTTCATTGCTTCTACTCAGTAACACTGCCTAATAAGTCTAGATTACAACAGTCTGCAAGGCTAATCAGCATATGTAAATGCAGCCTTGCTGTCAACGCCATCTACAATAAAATGTGACTGCCACATCAATGAAAGCAGCATCTCAACTAGAAACTCTGCTAACGATTCTATCTAAAATTCACAGCTGACTGTGAGCCAGAGCAACCAATGTCAATGAACAGGGACCACAGCAATGGTGAGGTGTCTTTTGGGATATCTACGTGTCTGCTCGCTTCATAGAGAGGGTCAGGGGTTTCGGAGCCCTAGCCCTTCTGATTTCTTAATATGAGATGGAGGCTTCCTTGAAAGAAGTCTTCTCCAAGGCATTCCGAAGGCAAAAAGACTGGATTTGTTCCCCCCGCTGTGGACTCAATGTTCTATACAGTTCTGGATCTATTACTCTTATCATTTAGCCCCATGATTCTTTGGGTTTATTCTCGCCTTGGTGAATACCCTGGCATTTTTCATCCTTGGTTTCGGTGGAGGCTGTAATACGAAGACAAGTCCCATTGGTATTCTGAGCTTCTAGACGATGAAGAAAGTAAAGTGAATCTTCAATTTTATTCTCTGGGCCAATGGGAACATGTGCAACTATTTAAAAGCTTGTGTGATGTGACTGACTTCTTACTGTTCAAGCCGAGACATGGCTACTTGGCACTAGCACAGCTCTTTTAGAACCAGGCTAAGGATAGTCAATCCCTTAGGCGGCCACCTGAAATACCACAGCTCTTTCACAGATAGTGCATTGCGATCCAACCTCCTAAGGTTCAGGCAGACTCCGAGCGACTGGGAAACACCACCGCTCTTTCACAGCCAATGTGATGTGATACACTCTCTTAAGGTTAAAGGAAGCCTGAGCTACCGGTAAACACTTCAGCTCTTCCACAGCCAGTTTGATGTGATACAACTTCTCAAGGTTAAAGGAAAATGAGGCCCACTGTGAAATACGACAACTCTTTCAAAGCCAGACTGATGAGATGCAGCTTCTTTTGGTTCAAGGAGTGTCTGGGGCACTGGGAAACACTACAGCTCTTTCACAGCCTTTGTGATGCGACCCTGTCTCTTAAGGTCCACACAGAAGCTGAGCCACAGCCCCACAGCTCTTTCAAAGCAGGGTGTGAGACCCATCTCTTATGGTTCAAGCAGAGTCTGGCTGCATGGAATGGGTTACTAGACTTTCTGGATCTCCTTCAAAGGGGCCACAGTGAACTCTTTGTTGCACAGATCCAGCCACAACAGAATATGAGCCATAATGAATTTCAAAAGGTGGTTCACCTGTAAGGAGGGGGTGGGTCATTTTAGTCACCTTGTGTTGATGGTTGGTGTTTGTTTGTGGCCCCTGTGATCTGGTGAGCAAACAAGAGCTCTGGATCGAATCATACTCTGAAGTCTTTAGACTTCAAGATAGCTCAGTGGGTTAACCACAAGCTCCTCGTGTAACCTTCACCTCACAGGTTCAAGTGTTGTCAGATACAATCTGCCTGTTACCCTTCTACCTTCAAGAGCATGCCTGAGTTGGATGATATAATACCTAGAATACTAGATTAAATACTAGAATTGTGTACATGCCAAGAAGCAGTTCAGTTTGTGCATTGTGCAACAAAAGTGGTACAAAAAAAAATAACGAGACTCCATTCCAGATGCAAAAAGCTTTGATTTTTTTCCTTTCATGAAGTCTTATATGCATAGCACTCTCCATACACGGATGTGGGACATGGTTCACTCAAAACAATAAATAAAAATTAGATAATGTAAATCTTTCTTGCGTCTCTTCTCTCCCCACCACGTTTGCTGGTCACTGTATGTGCCTCTATTTCTACTTCAAGACACACTGAGGTCACAGACTTAGGAATAGTGAACTTTACTTCCACAGCAGAATTCTGCATAAATGATAATACTGCCATACCATGAACTTTCATTGGTCCCAGAAAGTTTGCGCCTTCCTCTAGTCGTAACGTTTTTCTAATTACAGCTGATGTTTTCTGCGAAGTCTCTTCCCAAAGTGAAATTTAGAAATTTTCATTGAAGGCAAAATCAAGGACAGTTTGTAAATGTTAACACGTTTTGAAAAACGAATAACATTTTTCATGTGACTTTAAAAAAGGCAACGTTTATTTTACCATTATGAATTAAAAAGTTTAAAAAATGTTTTTAAAAAAACTGAAACTGTGCATTCAGATATTAGGAGTGTCCCAAAGAGTTTTTTTTTAATTGAATTATTCATTGAGACGTTATAACGTAGTTGTAATATAGTGTTCAGCGTCACTTCCTTTTGTAAGAAAAACCTCACCTTAGGCTGGTAAATAAACAGCACAGTTGGCAAATTGTTTCCTGCAAATTTGAGGGAGTAAAACTGTTCCAATTATCCAAATATTTCTTTAGCTTCCGGAAATGTACAGACCTTATTCTCTTGAAAAGTAGATTATTTACGTGCACTTCAAAACAAGATTAGCACACATAGAGCTCCCTGTCTCTGGCAAAGTTTCAAAGCAACTGTTCAATGAGCAAAAGTAACTTGTCAAATCAGAAAATATAATCTGCTTTTATATTTGTCTTCCCGGGCAGAATAATCCAACAAAGTGAGACAAAAACGATTGCATTGTTTTCCTACATTTCTCTGGGTGTGAAGTGTTGAGATGCTGAAACAGGTATCCTTGGGAGGAGGAAAAAACAACTCGTGCTCCAAAAACAACAGAGAACAAACGGATCTCGTGAAGACACGCACGGCTCGATACCTCTTTGGGAGGTACAGGGGTGCAGCTTAGAGAAGAGGGCTTGCCTCAGAGCCCTTATCAAAGGTACATCTTCAAACGCTGGCCTGCCTCCAGCTACAACATCTCTCCCAAGCGACCGCTGCTCAGAGCCACTACAGATGTCCACGTGCTCCTCGTTTACAAGTACTTACATGGCTATCGGTTTCACCTGTATGTCAATGACCCCAATTCCGGCTACCACTTATATTCCAAGAATGCCTGATTTCTAGGAATCACTGCATCAGATCATCTACGTGTAACCCACTACCGCCTGCAACTTATCTGGTAACCCATTGGACCGGAGATGAAGCAGAGGTGGCCCCTCTGGCATGGAGGGAGGGGGCAAGAGGAGAAGAAGCGATAGGCCTTGCACCTATGTGATGCTTCGAGACACCCAGCGTCACTTCCAATCAGCGGGGTACAGAGGGGACAAGAAAGGAAGCGCTGTCATCAGGTGACCCTTGGCCTTGTACAAAACAGTTTTGGATGCACTTCAGCAATGCCGTATAAAATGAGGATGCTACAAAAGGAACAGAGGCTAAGGATGGGCGATACAGGTATGCCTGGAAGGAGTTAGAGTTCTTCAAGAGGAGTAAGAATGGCTTCTTTGGTGGGTGAAGAATAGTCAGAGAATGTGTAAATAAGGGGTATAAACTGGTTCACATTAGGAAAAAGGTATGAATGGCTGATTATGGACCCAAAGGTGGCTTTACACTTTACATGCCAAGTTGGTGGCACAATAGGAGCGCCTTAACAGACCTCTTCAGCAGTCATCCAGTTCTGGTGCCCTGTGTCCCATCTATTTAAAAACTGAATTGGTTATCATACGGAGGCTTACAGGATCAGTGATACAGAAATAAGGCTGAATATCAGCCCCCTTGCCTCACTGAGGTGGTTGACTGGTGCCAGCTTCCAGAAGCCTGGTACCGGCATAGCTAACGCCCCCTTGACCAACCACTTGAAATGAACACCTCGAACCCACTAACTTCCGTTAAAACTCCTGATGCTCCTTGCGAAGGTCTGAATATAAGGAGTTGGTAGATGCAAGCTTGTGAGAGCTCCGCCAGGGACAGCTCCATGCAAAGGGTTGCACACTTGGATTTTTCTTGATTTAAGTTTTTGTTCTATGGTGCTTTAGCACAGTGGTTCATCTTGTTTTTCTTCTCTCAATGAAGTCAGCAAAGCTGCGTTCATCAGTTGGCCTCAATTTGCTGTGTTACCTCCCGGATCAATAGTCCCATCTGCTGTTTGTGTAATTAGCAGGCTTTTGGAAGTCTGACCTCATTATTCTTGCAGCTTAAATCTTTGAGAGGGCTATTAACGTAAGTATACATCCAGTTTCATTTCAGATGCAAGACTTATAAGGTGATTGTGTTTCAGCGGTTCCCTACATGATGGCCGAGTTAAAGGTATCAAGCAATCTACATTTGGTCTGCAGGGCCAGGCTCAACACTTCTGATGTTAAAACCTCTTGAAAAGTATAGTACATTTCTGCTCATCACTAGATTCTGCATCTTTGTTGACACCGGTTTAATCCATTATGCCCTTCCGAAAACAATTGAACATTTTCTGAGTGTACGGTAGACTATGGTTCAGTTCTCGCTGAGATGTTCTTTCTTAGTTCATTTTCTGCAGATTCTGCAATGTATTCCTCTGCTTCTTCTGGCACACCTTTAGCCAACTGGTCTGCACTCTATTCCATACGTTAAAAAAGTAAAGACTAACAGTGACCCAGCTTGTGGAGAAGATACACAAGGCACTGTTGACACAGACCCTTCCTCTGCTTACAGTCAGATATCTTCGGGTCTCTTGTAACTTTCATAACCGGACTTTTTAGGCAGTAATTTCTATTAAAGAAACAAAAAGGTTGGATAACCTAATTGAGTTTGCAACCAAAAAGGAAAAGCTTAAATATGAAAATGTAATTTTGGTTTCAACCGAAAAACAATCATCATTCACTATGTGGTTCCAAAGTGTACTGGAGAACAGAGCCAGCACCCAAACCTGCTTCTGTTTACAGAGAGAGTCGGTAAAAGGCATCAAAAGTGATCCATTTAGCACTAAATGATACTTAACAATGTTATGTGTACACAATATTAGATACGTTTTATCAATTGAATTTACAGCCAGAATACCTGGATCAGGTACTTATAGTTTAGCAGAGGTACATAGTCCAACGTAACGGGCTACTAAAGATGATAATGTTTTTTGAGACAGTATGGGCCTGATTATAACTTTGTCAGAGGGGGGTTAATCCGTCCCAAATGTGATGGATATCCCGCTCGCTGTTTTACGAGTTCCATAGGATATAATGGACTAGTAATACAGCGGGTGGGATATCCGCCACATTTGGGACGGATTAACCCCCTCCACCAAAGCTGTAATCAGGCCCTATGTGTCTAAACTTTTTTCTAATGATCAACTTTTTTCAAAGTAAGTGAACCTCTCCTTTTCCTGTTCTCCTTCCTTCACAGTCTCTTTTTTGCTTCTTCCCTTCTCCTTGCCATCACAGTCCCTAGGCTCCCTTACTCTTCATTTGTTCAAGATGTTTGGAAGCCATTGGCACAGGAAGCTACGTGCAATGAGGTTTTTTAGGCCCTTGTGGTCAGGTATCTCAGTTTGATTGCCATTGAGCAGCACTACACAAATCAATGTAGAGCGAAACTTTTTTTCTTAGCTTAGGCCTGTTTTTGTCCATTGTAATGTGATTCACACAACATGATGCTTCCTCCTTTGCGGGTGGGAATACTTTGTGTGATTTTGTAATATTCTTCATCTTGACCAATAATAGCAGTTACTAAATAAAAAAAATAATAAAAAAGGAAATGGGTGCCTCTTGCTGGGAAACAGGAAGTTGGGCAGCTTCCCATACGGTGACACTGTTCTGGTGCCAGCACGATGGTGTGTGGAGCAGGGGCGGGAAGCGTCACGGCTGTGGTTAGTCAAGGAGGGAAAGGCTCAGCAACTTCTCTTTTGCAGGCTTCATACAGACTACACAGGACCACGTTCACATGCCAGTAAGGCGGAACCCACCGGGCAGATGTAGACAATACTTATTTATTAATAGGTTTTATGAAGCACGTGTTGTTTTTGCATTACTTCACAGTGTTGTGAGATGAAGCGAGTGCACAGCTTAAGAAAGACGGTGGGGGTAGATGGGCGGAAATCTGTGTGCACTGGCAAAGCCAACAGGTTTCGCTTTTCGGACCTACTAGCATTTCCAAGGCTGTTTGCAGCATCGGCAGAAAGGAAAAGAAAAAAAAAAACAGGAAAAAATAAAATTGTGGGAGGTTGCTGATACAGGATACGTCATTTCACAGGCGCATGCATGCGCCACCACTCATGTGTTTTCTAATGAAATGACACAGGAGCCATTATTTTTTTATTTAGCCATAAAAGATGACGGTCATTTAAAAAAAAAAATCACTAGTGTGAAATTGCAATTTGCTGCTGAGCCCTCTAAAAAGAAATTATAATATAAAGAATAAAAAAGAACCATGGGCCAGGCTGGAAAAACGAAGAGTGGGTTGGGGAAGAGGGTGGAGGGCAAATACAGGGAGTGGGTGGTAATATGAAATTTTTAAAAATGAAGCTAGGTTGGGGAAGGAGTGAAAAACAGCACACGACGGAGAAAACAACAAAGGCAAGAAGCACATAAGGGAGAGAGCAACATGAAGCATGGGGATGACGAGCAGAAGAGGCACTCTTAAAGCAAGCAGCACACAAGGGACAGAGCAACAAGGAGCAGGGTGGTATTTAGCGGGGAGAGAAGCATGAGGGAGACAGAGCTGGAAAACAGATGAACACACGGAGTGCTTAACCAAAAGGAAATAAAGTAGTTCAGTGCCTGCCAATAAAAAGGATGGGTATTCTCCAGAGGAGGGACAAACTCAGGAAGAGTGGGGCAAGATAACAAATAAGAAGCAAGAAAATGAGAGTGCAATAAAGCCAACCAACAGTAAGCAATGGGTGGGCAGTCAGCCAAATGTAATTTTCTGGTAAGCCCATAAAAATGTATTTCGCAAGTTTGCACAAGTCTAGTACGCAAGATCTAAAAAAGTCAAGCTGGTTTTGTATTAAGCCTATATAGTTCTGCTATACGATCCTTTCTTAAAATACAGCATTCATTCAACCCTGAAAGTCTTTTTTACATAAATGTTCAGGACAGATCCCTGATTGGAGGATTCTAACATAAACTTTGGATCCTTCCAAATTGACTCATCCGGGTCCTAAATTACTACATTGTATGTTAACCTGGGACCGATTCTATTCTTTGCAGAAACGCGCCAAGGGACCTACAAAATTATTACTAGAAGAGTATACAGTAAGTAAATTTAATACATGTTTTGTGCTTATTGTTGATGCAGGCACAAATATAACACCCCATGCAGCACTTATAAACACTTCAAGCACACAATACGTTTGTATACGAAAACACTTACAAAGTCACCTCCCCTCCTCTGTGTGATGTCAAAACAGTCTGTGGGACGTTGCGCTGCATAAGAACACCTCTTTGGAAAAAAAGAGGTGTCAGAATTTCACAGATTCACAGTAGCCAATACAAAATTTTTATCTTTTTTTAATTAATATATGTATCTTTTCCAAAGACGTTTTCCAAATAATTAATAACGGGAGGCAGAAAAATATACATAAACATAGGTTTCATCATGGGTTGATATATTCTAAAATAGCCAATATGTTGTCTAAACCATACCATTGTTGGAGCTTGAGGCTATAACGTGGCTCCTACATTCAGGAATCATCTATGGAGTTACAGTAGAGTTCTAAAGGGTTAGGTGGCTAAACAAACCAAAACTATGTACTTTGGAAACTTTTTGAAACATAACAAAGCGCCTTATTTGTTGACCAATGTGGGTTGTACTACTCATTTTACCATTAATTCTGAGTAGCCGCAAATCTTCTGTAGTGTGTGCAACCAAAGAGTTGGGAATCGGAAACAGAACCAGATTGCAAGGCCAGAGTTGGAGGGATGAGTAAAACTGTGCAGAGGTAGATGGGATGTGGCACCTCTCATCAGTTTGGAATTCGGCCTGTTCTGTCCAGGAAGGAGGAAATGTCTGTGCAAAATGGGCTTATGTCGGAGAGAATAACATTTTAGCTTTGAATGAATGATGCTGCATAGACATGCATGGGTGTGGAATGCCCATAGCCCAATGCCCAGGGCATACGGTTGGGGGTCAAGGACAACAAGTTTTCATGTTTATTTTGTCATTGGGATAAGTAGCCTAACTTCCTGCAGCACAAACCCTTTGGCTGCCAGTTTACAGGGAAGGGAACTATCTGCAGCTGAGGTAATATTTAATTTTTGTGTCCATAGGTTAATGCTGTTCGAATTCGTATTTATGATTCGTTAATGGAAAGCCTTTATTATTAGGGTACGCGCTCTAAATAAATGTTGTAAGCTCACACTGCAATACTGACAGTGGATCCTGAAAAAAAATGTATAATCACATGTTTGAAAACCTATGTATAATACTCCCAGAATACTTTCTGATTATGTGTAATTGTTTGCAGAAGCTTGTAAGCAAGATTGATGATTATTTGCTTTCAAAATAAAATAAAACGTTCAGAAAAAAATGCAAGTAGGACAAAAACATTTTGCTAAATTACTGTGAAATTGTTGGTACTATTTCTTTGAAGCATCATTTAGTAAAATGCGCTAAGACAGGCTAGTATTTCCAAAAATATTTATAATGGAAAATTGGAGTGGTCAGTTACAACAAGATTATGGGAAACATGAAAATAAGCATTGGCAAAGCCAACTAATCTGACACTGATGGTCAGTCTTTTGGTTTTGTCAATGCATGTTTTTTTTTATATATGGCTTTTGTAAATCTTTATTGTCGTGGGAGCTGCCAGGCCCTCACCATTGTAACAAACATTGGCAAAAAAGCTAAAAATATTTTTGGTCTTAAAAAACACACATTGCCATAGTAGTTCCTGGCACTGAACTAAACTACTTTGTGTATCAATATATGGAAGAGCAGAATGCGATGAACCACAGTAAAGCCAGCCAATACATGGATCAAGAGAGAAATGTTATTTTAATAAAAACAAAATGTCTTGGTTTATGCCTGACCTAAATAGGGGCCCAATTCTTAAAGAAAGTCACAAAAGTGCACCCATGATATATTTCTTTGCATTAGTGCAAAATGATGGCTTATGTGAATTCACAAGAATTTACAGAAGTAAACCAGGAAATCGTACTCCCAGAAAATATTTGTGAACTGTATTTTAGCATGAGCAAATGTGGATGTGCAGATTTGCTCATGTGAAAATCTATTGAGGGTTTACAAGTTCACTCTCACTCCAACCACTTTTTTACCACCCCCGGAAGAAATTCTTCTTCTGCCTTTATCAGGAGTACATTTCCAACCTTTCTCAGTATGCAAAAAGAGCAGAGAGGAGCTTGTGAAAATTGTGAAAACGTGCAAGTTAGTACATTTGCTTACCCCTGGAACTATTGTTGACTGCTTCTTCTAGCCTCAATATGTAGATATGCTGAACGGTGGCAAAACAAGGAAATTGCTACTATTCAAGCCCTACAATAGTATTAGCCCTGGAATAATCAGAGAGGCTATCATCAGAGCTCTCATGCAATGAGATTGCTGCCATAATTTGTGGCCGCACTACATGACACCAAAGGGACAAGTAGATTTTTTTTACAGGACAAGTAAATTTAATATAGCAACCTGTCCCATGGACAAGTAGGTATTTTATTAAATTCCACACCCCTGGATGTGAATTAAGTAAAAAAACTGCATCTTGTTTTTAAACAGTGCCTTGTGCCATTCTGACCTTACTGTGACGTGAAACTTCAGATGAAGGAGAGACACTGCTAAGGTGTAAGGGACAAATCATTTATGCCCACTCCCAGGAAGAGAGTGAGACTAATGAGGTGGGAAGGATTGGCATACTAGTGAAGTGTACAAAATCACGCAGAGTGCAGAACACAAAATGGAAAAACACAACTGCAACCTACATTGCAATGGCAAGAATAGAAGTTAGTATCATGGCTAATTGTGTTCAATCTTCCCATCTTAAAATACAAAACACCCTGAGCGCAAATCTGCAAAGGTACCCAATGAATTTGCGATGATACATTTTTTGCGAGGCGACCCTGTGCACGTGCTTTCATAATGTGTGTGAGGAAAAAAGGTGGTCATGCATCAATGTGACTGTATCAATTACCCACTCAGGTAAAAGTTTAGACAGCCACCTTCTTACATCTATCTCCACCACTACAGTGGTTTAAATGTAAATATGGTAGTGCAGGCACTCGCTATTTAGAGTACCCGTCTGCTCTTGAGAAGTGCTGGTACTCATCCATTGTTATGTTTTGCACAGGGCTGAGAAGTGCAGGTACTCACTTCTTTAATTTAAAGGAGTGAGTACCTGAACTTCTGGTGCTCAGTAACACAGTACCTGGCCATTTAAGCACCGTACACCACGGGCCACTTCCTGCAGGGAGGACCGGAAAGAAGTGTCAGTCCCAGCCAGTCTCCCACCCCCTCTGTGAGCCCCACATACTTCGGCTTGTCAGTCCCTTGCAGGTCCTTCCGGGCCTTCAGAGGTAACGAGGCGCGCTTTAATCGCAAGTGACACATGGCGTCTGACTCGAGCCACCTTCCATCAGTGCCATCTCGGCTCTGCGGCTCACGCGGGCACGCCTGACTGGGCCCGGCTGCGCCTGCCTGCCCACTTCAAGGACAGAGAGGTCACGCTGCTGTGCAGGTACCTGGCTCCGGGCGACTGTGGGCGCAAAGTCTGCCTGGCGATGGAACTGGTCGTCCCCGCACCCCACGACCCCCTTGTGTTGTCCCGCCCTGCATTCTGAAAAATAGTGGCCGCCAGGAAAGGAAAGGCTTCAAGTGGGTACGCACAGGGGGCTACATCGACGTCAGCCGACGTCTGAATGAACGTCATGCGTGGGGCCAGGTCTCCATGCCTCCCAGACTCCTTTGCGGCCAAGGACTGCCTTTGCCAAAGTGCTGAAGTTTGGTGCAATGACAAGAGCCAGGGACCAGAGTATTCTTGCTGGAAGTAGCTTGATTTTCACAATGACTGATTTCAATCTCTACACATCCTCATAGTTAATACTTTTCGCGCTCTACCGAGATTAATTGCAGTCAGTATAAAGACGTGTATTTCCACCTCTTGAAGTATTTCTATCATGTCATAAGGACATTAATACGCTACAATGCTACTACCGCTAGCAAAACTAAGGATTGTCTGCTTCACATTATTGACTCGTCGATTGTACTTAATTCCACTTTTCACAGTGTAATCACGTTTAATGAAGGTCAGTGTAACGAGTTCCATTTAGGATGTACAAAAATGACACCAATCAGACTAAAAATGAAGTGTGGAATATGAGCCGACACTGCAGTTTTCAGAATGCATCAGATTGTTAAAATAAAGCCCAGCACTACTATGAGCTTAAAACAGGTCACGTGGCATCATATGGTAAACCTTATGTACTGACAGCGATTGTTAAAATAAAGCCCAGCACTACTATGAGCTTAAAACAGGTCACATGGCATCATATGGTAAACCTTAATGACAGCATTAACCATTCCCGCCACTTCGAGGATCTCCAAACACAGCAGGCATGTATAACACCGAACAACAGGAAACAAGAAACTACAGACAGGGTCAGTGGTGGAAGCTGTCAGCAGATACGACGACCAGGGGAAGCACCACGGTGTACGGGAATGCACCCCCCCCCCCATAGTCCCCTTCCCTGCCCCCAAAGCATACAGTGGCCCATTTAATATCCAAATCTACACCGATCCCAAGTACTGCCCTTTGGCAAACATGTTTTCTGAAAGTCCCCTTCTTTGCTTCCTCCACATCCCATACATTTAGGTGCCACACATTTTCTCACGTACTGCTTAAGCTTTTGTTAAAGCCACATTGTTAATTCCAAGATAGTCCTCTAAACAAAAGAATAGAATTGCAAGGCCCAGGAATGGAGTATTACAAGAGGCAGTGACACAGGGAAAGGGCGTGTTACCCACCTGGTATCCCTGTATTTCCATGCTTCAAACGCCCACAAGGTATCGCTAAGGATCCTGCCAGGTTTCGGAAATCTGCTCCGTAAAAGATATCGAAGGGGGTTCAGCGGGCAGCCATCTTCTTTTTCCACTGAAAAAATTGTTTTACTTTGAAGAGAAGCTCTGCAGAAGGCCTGGGTATGGAAGGGGGCCTCTTATGTCCAATGTATGTTCAGTCTTTAGTTTTTCTGCAGAGAAACTGCAAGCAGCTCCAAAAAGACACACAGGTTCTACTTTGGGTCACGGTGTCAGAATGAACTCCAGATGGTTGGCACTATAGCAGTGTCACCTCATCCAAGGGAGGAAATCTCTGTTCTTGTCCTTTAAGTGCTCTTTTTGGGAAATTACCCATGAAATGTGAAAGAAAATGCAAGTTCTGAGGTCAATCCAAAGATGACTTTAGTTTGTATGCTCCACAGACCCATCTTTGCAGGGTGAACTAGAAAGGTGTGTAAACTACCATGTCATCAGTCCTACGTTTGTACAGGAAGTGCCATGAAGTATCCCTTTATATATTCTGGTCACCAACTCACAGCATAAAGTGGAGCGTTGTCTCCCAGCCCTGGTGGCCACCTATGCAGGGTGATGTGGAATCTTCTGCCACCCGAACTCCAGTGGCCCCGTTTTCCCAATTACATAGAATCTAGCATCAGCTGCACAATGTGACTGTCACAACCCCTCCAGTGGCTGCAACAAAGGATCCACCCCATCCAATGCAGTGTCAGCTATTAAGTTGCTACTGCATCTTAAGAGGAAGAAATTAAGGGATTGCTCCCAAGCCCTGACACTCCTCTTCCACAAGCTGTGATTACTACATACACAGGGTTGAATGGACTAGAGCGCTTGCACTTCCCCTCTTGAGAGCACAAAGGAGCATCTACTCACAAGACCTGACTGCCTGCTCCGTAGGATGAAGTGGCATTTAATCTCAGCCCCCAAAACTCTGGTTATCACCTCCAGACAGTGAAATGAATTACTCACTTCCAATGCCATAATCACTATATGTGCAGGATTAAATGAAACGGGGAGTCAGAACAGATACCTCCAGAAGCTGAACTGCAGTATCCCCTACAAATGTTGTTTCTGCTCCCACACCTGAGCAACACCTCTATCGAGTTAAGTATGTATTCACTCTTAACACTTTGAAGCAATGGATCAAGGCTTATCTGTAGTTTTTGTTCTAAAACCTGATCAACACCACCACCAGAGTCAATGCAGTGTCCGCTCCCAAGCCCTGATCCACAACTTCAAAGGGCTAAATACAGTATCCACTTCCAAGCCCTGATCCACAACTCCACAAGGTTAAATGTAGTATCCGCTCACAAGTACTGATCTACAGCTTCAAAGGGTTAAATGTAATATCTGTCTCAAAGCCATGATCACGTCCTCTTTGCCATCAAAGAGAATATTCTCTTCCAATGTCTTTGTCGCCGCCTCATAGGATGAAAAGGAACAGGTTGCCAGCTCCCAAGGCACAATCAACATCACCAGAAGGTTAAAGAGTATTCATTTCCACATGTAGGACACCACCTCCAGAGGGTCAAATGAAGTATCTGCTCCCCAGGCTCTGCTCGTCACTTGCCCACGGTGAAAGGAGGTTACTGATCCCAAGCCTGATCACCACCCTTGATCATCACTTCCACATGCCGAGCAAGAGCATGCATTCCAGGCCTCCTGATCGCCACTTGCACAGCTGGAACTGGAATGAGTATCGACTGTCAACTTCCACCTCCACTGGATGAACCACAAAGAGTATCTGTTCTTGCCCACTGGCAGCTGTCTCCGCACACTGGTATCTCCAAAGGCTCAAACATCATAACCCCGTGACTGGAGAGCATCCCAGATTCCCTGTCTTATAGGACGATGTCCACTCACTGAAACGGGGTTTAAAGATACACGCCTACAGAATCACACCAGTGGGGAGCTGCAGTACCCAAGTATCCCTGTCTGGAACGATGGTACTTCTCTAAATTGGATTAAAAAAAGCCAGCACAAAACAATAAGAATACTTACGCCCTAATGGGCAGCACTTTAGTTAATCGTCTGGCTGATAATTTTCCATTGCATGGCCATACGGTGACAGGTGGCAGAGCCGCCAGGGAGCCCACACGTCTCCTATTTTTAAAAAAAGGCTAATCTCTTTACAGCTTTGGCTTGGGATGGGTGCGAGTAGGAGATCTGCGTAATCTTTTAATCACATCCAGCCTGACAGACACTTACGCCACTGTAACAGACAGACAAGCACACAGTCACAGATGGTAACACAAATGTAGACGATTTAGCACATATGTGTAACAACAGAAAAAAGCCTACAGCCTACCACTGGGATTGGTGTAACAGTTTCACAATAATTCTTTTTCTTATACAAATAAAAACAACTTCATCCACTTTACACATGCTGTAATGTGTTTTGTTATGTTAGGCGAGACTCATCTCGGATATTACAGAAAAAGCACATTTACAGCTATATTCTCTCAGTTCAATGAAGCCTCTTAATCCAGATAAAAACTTCAGGATGGTAGTTCAGCCCCATATTACTATTAATATCATTATCATAATGATCATCATCATTCGATTTGTGTTTTGAAAACCTAGTTAATTCAAGGACAAGCCCATCGCAAATGCTCCTGAATAGACACCAATACCCTCTTGGTGCAATTTAAGAGAAGACTATGACAAAAGTCATATAGGAACAAAACACTGTCGCTTTACAGGAGGCAAGACAGCAGTGACTATAACTGAGGAACATGGGTCAGCAAATAATAAGATCAATTGAATAGAGTTGTTTTGAAAATCCTAAATATTGATAATAAAAAAAGAACAGAAAAGAAGCTAATTAAATTGATTGTCAACACAAGATATGAAATGAGAATACAACACTTAAGTAGTGAACTCAAAATTGTGCCCGCGAGAATATCTGCTGGTGCTGTCTTGCTCTGTATCTCCATATGTTCTCTTGCACTCATTACTGAACTGCTGCCTCTAGTAGTCTGATGCTTGCAGTCATGTGATATCTGGTAATTCTAAATCTGCACATATATCCCACAATCTCGAAGGACTGTTCTGGCAACCTGCAGTTTAAAATCGTGTGTCTGCCTTAAAAAATCTTCGGTCTCAGTACACCAATGTATTTGGTGAAAACTCTGAATATATCAAGGGGCACTATAGGCTCGAGAAGTAAATCTAGCTTCATCTGACTACAGTAATGCATACAAATGGCTAAACTCATACCTCGGTAAATTTTAGGGATTGCAGCCTTACTCTTTAACAAACTTTCAGTAGGCAATCTTACTTTCTCCTGGTATCTCACCTTCATATCCCTCCTGACCAGCTGGCAAAAACCACGATATGAAATTAGCAACAGCAGTTAAACATCTTTCTCTGTAAGCATTTTTTAATGTTATTAACTTCCAGACTTTTATAATTTAGGCGATGTCGTGGCTTCATGTGTTTCTGGTGTATCTAATGTACAGAATTTTGTATTGGATTATAATTTGTGCAAGTGGGACTTTTCGAATCTGAATTCCAGGTAAATTTTACCGGTTTGGTACTACATAGCCACAGCTGAGTGGGTAAACTGCATCATACTCACAAACACCAGCATTTATAATTGGGATGCAGACAATATTTTGTTGTCTTTTGTCATTGATGTTATTTTGTAGTTATTGTCCTTATAAGAATGTACATCAAGTTTTAGTCAACAGTCTTTACTGAAAGGATAACTCCTAGAGGGGGAATCGTACATTAAGATATTTCCCTATACTAATCCACCACTAATTCTTCTTGGGTTCCGGAGTAGAGTGCTACTCACGAAAAGCACTTCAACGCCTCATCAGGAGTAGTAAGCGCTATATAAATACAATTACAATATTATTATCAGTACCACTGATCACAGCATGAGGAACAGGAGTAGTAAGAGTTGTATCAGTATCTGTATACCACATATGTACCGTTGTTATAGCCTTCTATCACTGTGGGCTGTCTGGAATATGCAGTTCCATATAAAACTAAGATTACTGCTACTAGTTGCCACATCATCAGCAGCCATAGCAATGGCAGTATCTGTAGTTGTTTAACACACATTTACCATTGGTAGATGTTTTCATCATTGTGGGCTGGGGAGAATATACATTTCTACACAACACTGAGATTTTGCGCACATCGAAGTCAAGCTACAGAGGCATATTGTGTCAAGTGTGTTGAGAACAGCTGTATGTTAGCAGCTGGTTTTGAGTTGGTGACTAGGAGTTGACCTCAACAACTTAATGATGTGTTAGCTAGGTTGGTATGCAATTGTCCTTTCCTGTATGGCAGAGGGAATTTCATTCCTTATAATACAGTCACACCATCACCCTTCCCACAAACATCTTAAATTGTTAGTGTGTTGCACCTTCATATGAAAGAGGTGGTATGGCCACCGACAAAGTTAAAAGGCGGGATCTGTACTGCAAAACTAAAAACTCGAAGCAGTAAGTAACCTGTTGCAAAACATGTTACAATCAGTTAAGAATCAATCATTGTTAATATGGGCTAAACTAAGTACAAAAAATAAACATGTTGTGGTAAATCTCTCCTTTCTGCTAATCACTGTTGATTTTAGGAAAATTGATTAAAATTTTACAAGCCTGTTGCCATTTTCCTTTAAAATGCTGCTACAATTATGTTTTCACCATGGCTGCTGGCTCTGGCAGCAGGCACTATAACATCATAACTTAACTGTAATTAAGTTATTACGGTTGATCAGCTGCATCATGTTTTTCTCACAGATGTCTTTTCTTGATAGAGACATCACAACTTTACTGTAATAGGGAAATTAAAGACAGAGTTTACACTGAGATTTCAGGTTAGTGCAATAAAACACCTAAACATGTAACAAACACAGACACACAGACACAAACACACACAGAGGGTCCAATACTCCAGGAGGAAAAGAGGCAAGGTTGAGTGGGCTTGTGCTGCTCCCCTATCTTAACAACAGTAGTAAACAGCATATTGTTCTCTACCCTTTTGCATATATGATTTATTCTATGGCATTTATATATGTGAACTGGATGTAAAAAACTCTTTAACCAAAACTAGGAGGCAGGGGAGGTAAATTTGACCAATGAGATAAAATCACTGCTGTAAATAACATTTTATTGGACCACATTTATTCTTGCTGTCATGGCATAAATTTACATATACAAATACATACACACACAAATATATATCTATCAATTCAACCGAAACCTTTGTGCACTTTCAAAAAAAGGGACCAACGTCTGCTACTGTATATAACCTTTTATTGGTTTGCTGCTGTTAAAAACGCATTTTGGTCACGTCCGCGACCCTGATCACTGACAAAAGAGGTGAAATTTTATTTACAAATATTTTTGTCACTAACTGACAAATTGAACTCATACCCGAATTCTATTGTCCAAAACTCTAACAAGGGTGGTAATTTAGTGCTGTGGTCCATGGCCAAATATATAGATGACGTATATAAACAGCCTAATAACCTGGGCTGATACTTAAAGACCACGAGTGAGAGAAAGAAGAACATTTGTGCTGAATACAATGTAGATCTCCTTGTCCGGAGGGATCAAGGTCTTCTCTCTAATGAGGAATATCAGTTTTTGAAGATCGACCACCAACGTACACCTGTACTCTATCTAATACCTAAGGTGCACAAAGACAAAGTCAATCCACCAGGATGTCCTCTTATTTCAGCCATTGAAAGTACCTTCTAAAATGCTTCTAAATATATTGATCACTTTTTGTCTGATTTTGTTAGAACTTTGTCTTCTTTCATACAGGACACTGGTAATTTTCTGAGAAAAATCTATGGCCTGCCATGGGAAGAGATCACCTGCTGATGACTAATGTTGTAACAAAATTATACACAAGTATCCGGCACACAGATGCAATACATGCTGTGCAACACTTTCCGGGTGGCAGACCAGTAAGGCTATGTAAACACACACAGATGCTCCTGGGCATGATTAGAAGATGTTCGGCGAGTGCTATCTTCTTGTTCAGTAACAAACTCTTCCATCTTATTAGAGGGACAACAATGGGAACCTGCTTCACCCCCAGCTATGCAAATTTGCTTATGGGCTGGTGGGAGTAGCAGTTGATCCATAATGAGCACCAACTTGAATGGAACAAGAGCACTGTACATTGGAGTAGGTACATTGATAATCTGTTCATAGTATGGAAAGGTACCCGCAACAGTGGAAAAGGTTTTGTGAAGAGGATTTGTAACAACATTCTTAACCTCAATTTAATGAGTAATAACCATCACAAAGAAGGACACTACCTTGATCTTACTGTATAGGTCAAAGGTAACACATTACATACCAAACTATACAGAAAACCCACCGCAGGCAATACACTCTTGCATGCCACCAGCTTTCACCCTCAGAGGCTGATTCAAAGTATTCCCTATGGTGAGAGTTTGAGGGTGAAGTAGAATCGTACTGAGGTGGAGGAGGAAGTTCTGGTGCTACAAGAGTTGTCCCAACGATTTTCAGAAGGAGGCTATACTAGAGGCTGCATTGAGGAAGTAAAACTGAGAGCAAGTTTGCAGTCAAGAGTTTGTATACTGTTTCGCAATAGGAAAGATAAACAGAACAAGTTTGATCCCCATTGCAGATTGGTGACTACTTTTAACAGGCAGGAAGGGGCGTTACATTCTTTTCTCTATAAACACTGTCATTTGATCAGGAGTGACTCTATAGTACATAGGCAAATTAGTGCCATGAAGACCAGGAATAACTTTTAGGAGAGCCCGATCAATGATGGACAGTCTAGCCAAAAGCAGGTCTTTATTAAAGAGAAAAGTTCCTGGCTTAACCAGCATCCAGGATTTGTAGCAGATGTAAAGCCTGTGTGCATTGCAGAAATACATCAGAGTACATTTCACCTCCCACACATAAAAATAAGAAAATTAGAGGTCTCTATCATTGCAAAACTAGCTATGCAATCTATGCTCCTCCAGTATCTGTGTGATCTCCTGTAAATTGGTAGCATAATGCTTCTGTCTCATAGTACAGTACTCCAGCAGATAAGGATCAGACTTATCCTGTGGCCAGGCATTTTAAGCAACATCATCAGAGATTAACATAGTTTGTCATTGATGTAATATTTGTAAATTTCAGAGGGGGAGACATGGAGCGAGCTTTTAGGAGACTCGAGTCCAGCTACATTATAAGGCTCAACACCAAACATCCTAATGGTCTCAACTGTGAGGAAGATATGCATACACATTTGTAATTCCTAGATATAACTGCAAGTCGTAAAGGACCTAGAGGAGTGTAACACTCAACTGTGTTAATTTGGTTTTTGCTTTATCATTTGTGCTGTACATCATGATTGTGGGGTGTAGGTGTGTTTTATAGGTACAGGTAGATCATTCCAGAAAGGAGAAATGTTTTTAAACAAGTTGAATATGTTGCATTACAATACTCCAATGATCTTAGAGGATGTTGACAGTTTCAGTCCCAATCAGGCTCAATTCCAATAGCTCCATCAACTATGTTGTGCAAAAAAATATTTGTGTGGGCGGCTCCTATGTTATATTGCGCCATATGAGTTGATTCAATCTGAGTGCTATGATCAACTAGATGAATTGCCCACTGGAGAGCAACTTGATTGGTGTTCACTGACACTGTGTATTTTATCTTAACAATGTACCCACAGGGGTTTTATGTGTAATGATTGTGCATTCCAATGAATTAATTTAGGTGTCTTTCCATAACAGGAAATCTGTTATACGTATACGTAGATTTGCATTTCATGTATAAGTGATGCATAGGCAACACAAAATCATAATAGCTCTTACATATGATTTTTGTCATCAATATTACTAATTGGTTTTACTACACCTTTATTATTAAGGTTTGTAATTTTATGTTTGTAATATTGAAACCTATAGGTGGCTGGAGTACCCTTGTTTAGTGTTTTCACAGTGGTTATGATGACGTCACACGCCATGAAAGCTTAAAATTCATGTTAATGAAATTTCACCTCTTTTGTCAGTGATCAAGGTCACAGACGCAACTGTAGGAAGCTGGCCTGGTTTGCAGTGGGTCCCTAAGGTACTTACACCTTATACCAGGTCCAGTTGTCCCTTATTGGTGAAACGTAGGCAGTGTTCTAGCAGCTTAGGCTGTCTAGAGGTAGCTGTAGCAGAGCAGCTTAGGCTGAACTAGGAGACATGTAAAGCTCCTGCAATACCACTATAGTTACACAGTACTTATACACAATAAAAGACAATACTCAGCGTTACCAAAAATAAAGGTAATTTATTTTAGTGACACAAGGCCAAAAATATCTTAGAGACAATACTCTTTCTGGAGGTAAATATTATCCACAATGTATACACTAGTAACCAAAATCAGATAAGTAAACAGTCATAGAATAGTGCAAACAGTAGAAAATACAATAGATTGCAATGGGCCTAGGGGCAACACAAACCATATACTAAAATAGTGGAAAGCGAATCACGAATTCCCCCCTAGGCAAGTGTAGTGTGTAGAGGGACGCTGGGTGTGTAAGAAAACACCAAAGGTAAGTAATGTACCCCACCCCAGAGCCCAGGAATGCAGGAGTAAGATACAGCAAGTTTCCTCAGGACACACTAAAAGTCGTGATAAAAGATTTTACAAGAACCAAGCAAGACTGAAAGCAACAAACAATGAATTGCTGGACCTGAAGATCTGTGGAGAGAGGAGACCAAGTCCAGAAGTCGAAGAAGAGTCCAGGAAGGACAGGAGCCCCTGCCAACCTTGAAGATGGTGCAAAAGTGGATTCTCTGGTAAGAAGAAGAGTACAGAAGAGCACCAAAGAAGATGGCTACGGGTTCCCGCTTGGTGGAGGTGATGTCCAACATCAAGTTGTTGGATGCAGGCCGTTTGCGTCGCTAGATTCCGCCACCAAGCCTTGGTTCACGCAAGTATGTGGTTTGCATCAAAGTGGAGCTGCCTGTACCCAGGAAGGACCTGGGGGTCTCAACTCGGACTGAGGGGACAGAGGGGGCTCTCAGCACTTCAGAGAGCCCACAGAAGACCAGGCAGCACCCACAGGAGTCCCAGAACACGGGACAAAGTAGATGTAAAGTACGGTCGTCGCAGCACTACAAAGGGAGGTCCCACGGCGACGGAGAACAACTCAGCGAGTTGTGCGTCGCAGGATTTAGTGCTGGGGACCTGGGCTACACTGTGCATGAAGGATTCTTGTAAGAAGTGCACAGAAGCCCAAAGAGCTGGAGATGACGCGGTGCACAGGAGTACTGTCGCAGCACGGGGAGGCAAGCTCTTACCTCCACCAAATTTGGACAGCTGGGCCTTAGGACAGTCTGGGTCACATCGGTCCACCACCTGTGTTCCAGGGAGCACGCATCGTCAGGAGAGGAGTCCCAGAGTACTG
Organism: Pleurodeles waltl; assembly: GCF_031143425.1. NCBI lineage: Eukaryota > Metazoa > Chordata > Amphibia > Caudata > Salamandridae > Pleurodeles > Pleurodeles waltl. The sequence continues at coordinate 1,650,643,734 of NC_090445.1, read as the reverse complement.
GTCGTCGTTGCAGAAGGGTGCCTTCAGAAGCAGGGAAGTGACTCCGTCACTCCACGTGAAATTCCTTCGGTTCTTCTGTTGCAAATGCTGGCTGGAGCTGAAGTTGCAGGTCACAGGAGTCGTCCTGGATACTTTGTTGAAGTTACAGCGGTTCCTGGAGCAGTCTGTGGTTGATCTGATGGTCAGATCTGAAGCAGAGGATGCAAAGGATTCCTGGAGGAGTCTTGCAAGCTGAATCTGAGGCAACACCCAGAGGAGAGACCCTAAATAGCCCTGAGAGGGGGATTGGCTACCTACAGAGGTATGCACCTATCAAGAGGGGTCTCTGATGTCACCTGCTGGCACTGGCCACTCAGAGGTCTCCAGAGTGTCCCCACACCTTGGGACACACTGGAGGAGCTCTGGGCACCACCCCTGGGGTGGTGATGGACAGGGGAGTGGTCACTCCCCTTGCCTTTGTCCCGTTTCGCACCAGAGCAGGGACTGGGGGTCCTTGAACCGGTGTAGACTGGCTTATGCAAGAAGGGCACTATCTGTGCCCTTCAAAGCATTTCCACAGGCTCTGGGAGGCTACCCCTCCCATGCCTGTAACACCTATGTCCAAAGGGAGGGGGTGTAACAACCTTCTCCCAAAGGAAATGCATTGTTTTGCCTTCCTGGGATTGAGCTGCTCAGTCTCCAGGAGGGCAGAAACCTGTTTGTGAGGTGGCAGCAGCTGGAGCTGCAGTGGAAACCTCGGAGAGCTGGTTTGGCAGTAATGGATGTCCATGGTGAAACCCACAGGGTGCATGGGATTGACCCCCCAATACCAGATTTGGAATGGGGGGACAATTCCATGATCTTAGACACCTCACATGGCCATATTTGGAGTTACCATTGTGAAGCTACATATATGTATTGGCATATATGTAAATGCATGCATGTAATGGTATCCCTGCACTAACAAAGGCCCGGGAATTGGCCCTGGACAACATGGGGGCACCTTTGCTAGTGCAAGGGTGCCCTCACACTTAGTAACTTTGCACCTAGCCTTCAGTAAATGAAGGTTAGACATATATGTTACATATAAGTTACTTAAGTGCAGTGAAAATGGTTGTGAAATAGTGTGGGCACTATTTCACTCAGGCTGCGGTGGCAGTCCTGAAGAAAGGTTTGTCTGAGCTCCTTATGGGTGGCAAAAGAACTACTGCAGCCCATAAGGATCTCCTAGAACCCCAATGCCCTGGGTACCTAGGTACCATATACTAGAGACTTATAAGGGGGCCCAGTGTGCCAATTGGAATTAGAATATGGAGTCACTAAACTATAGTGACAAATTTGGTAAGTAGCGCGAGCATAAAACAGTTAAGCATACTGACAACACACAAATAGGCCACAAACTATGAGCACTGGGGTCCTGGCTAGCAGGATCCCAGTGAGACAGGCAAAACACACTGACAAATAGGGTTTTAACTATGAGCACTGGGGTCCTAGCTAGCAGGATCCCAGTGAGACAGTATAAAAACACTGACAAACACTCACAAACAGACCAAAAGTGGGGGTAACCATGCTAGAAAGAGGTTACATTCTCACAGCGACCGAAACGTGTTTGACAGCAGAAAACCAATAAAAATATATAATTTGTAGCAGACGTCGGTCCCTTTGTTTGAAAGTGCCCAAAGGCTTCAGTTGGAGACATGAGTGTGTGTGTGTATATTACATAGTGGTGATTGCCACTCTGTACTTATGCTTTACAAGTACTTTCCACTGAAAATACTTTTCTTGATTTTCTAATGACTTTTGACACCGTGGACGGTTATGTATCAAACTTGCCAATCTACTAAGTCAATCAGCTACATTTCCGCATGCCAAGTTTTGTGAAGATCCGTTCAAGGGAAACAAGTTAAAAGGACAGGTGACAACATGACTCATTTCCCATTTTACCTCGCATAGGAAATTTTGCTGAAAGATAGAAAAAAAAACCTGAGTGGTCTACGTCAAATGGAGTACACTTTTACTGAGAAAGTGCGCTTTTACTGATTTGGTGTTATTAGTAAGTAGTTTTTTTTTTGAAGATTGCATTTTAACAAAATGTGCTGGGTCGGACTTAAAGGTTTAACACTTTTTTATATCTTGTCAGTTAAAAAGCCATTTGTTAGTTTGCTTAAAACTAAGGCACTGTTTGAATAATATGCTGCAAGGCTCATATCAGGATCCAGAATATTCAACCACATTTCAAAACACCTAAAACCTCTAAAATGGTTTCCGCTGGAAGCTAGAATCCAGGTGAAGCTAGCTTGCATGATAAACAAGGCCCTTCACCATAAAAACCTGTCTACCTGGCCAAAAACTCGAACTATCTGGTGGTGGTCATTCCTCAAGAAGCGCTTACTCCCTGTTGTTCAACCCACAGAAGTTCAACAAAAAAAAACTTATAAACGCCCCTTCTCTGGTCTAGCACCAAGAATTTGGAACTCACTGCCTTCTGAAACAAGGACAAACCCCTCAATTACCTTTTTAAAAAAAGAAGTAAAAATGCTTATGATGAATATATTCCTTCAATAGTAGTCATGCAGAGTGGAATATTCTATCTGTATAGCTGCCTGTTTATTCTTTCTTGCATATTCCCATCTATGTATGAGTTGACTGCTATATGTACAGCGCTCTGATACCCTGACAGGTCATGTTCGTGCTATATAAAACTCCTCAAATGAATACCTGAAATCTGGCAGACAGTACATTCAGATTAATTTTGGTATTTGGCATAGCCAAGGGGGAGTTGGGCAGCTGAAAAAGGAAGGAGGCAAAGAAAGTGTTCATTTGCTAATAGGTTTGGCGTTGTTGATGAAGCAGCACAAAACTTGATAGAGGCTAGGAAGGATTAGTTATCTACTGGTATGTCAAGTTTTGTGCCGATCCATAAAGAGAGACGATAGTTAAAGGGGGTGGAGGGTCCAGTATAAATTTCATTTGCTTATAACTTTAGCATTGTTTGATCAATCTGTTTCAAGTGTGGCAAATAGTTAGGACGGGATACCCAGTGCAGGTATATTAATTTTCATGAAGATCCAGTGGGGGGCTCAGTTAAAGGAGAGGGTCAAAATATTTTACATTCACTAATAACACTGGCATTGTTCGATGGATCTACAGGAAGTTTTACAGTGAACCTGTTCTGTTTAAACTTCTTGTATTTCTACATTTGAGCAGATGCACCGAGGGGGGCAGAGTTAAAAATGGGTGTCAGAAAGAGTCTATTTGCTAACAACATTGCCACTGTGTGATGAATTTGCACAAAATTTGGCAGAAGTTTGGAAAGATAGTTTTTTTGATTTACACGTAAAGTTCTGTGCTGATTCATAGATGGGGGCAAAGTTAAAAGGGGGAAGGAGGAGCATAACATTTTCAATTGCTATAACACTGGTATTATTTGATGAATATGAATCAAATGTGGCAGGCTCTAAGCAACTGACACTCGGTGAAGGTATTTTTGCTTTAGAGCAGAGCCAGGGAAGGATAGACGCTAAAGAAATGGGTCAAAACATTTTCGATCTGCTAATAACTTGGGCACCATCAGATGGAGCTGCACAAAATCTGCCAGACTCAGTATGTTTAGTCTACACTTGTTTTTTTCATACAGGTTCATGCAGGTTCATCAAGGAGGGTGGGGATCTCAACGGGGAGCGAAAGAAGTGTTTTCTGTTAATAAATATGGCACTGTTCAATTAATTCACACAAAATTTACCACATGTTTAGTTGGTTTAGCTTACTATTGGTTAAGTCAAGGTTTAAGAAAATCCTTTGTGGATGGGCAGATATAAATGCAAGGGTAATTCGAGTTTCATTCACCAATAACTTTGGCTCTTTTCAATTAATCAGCATGAAATTTGGCAGCTAGAAAATTAAGCCTGGTGCAAGGCCAGGCAAGCCCTGCAACCAAACCTTCTCTGTACACAGACGAAGGCAATGGGGAAGAGGGCATGGCCAAAGGAGATGCAGATCACAGAATGGGCACATGGCAGGCCATCTCCTGTGGGGTTTGGGTGGCCATCGCGGGTTGAGCACCAGGCTATGCCCTGCAGCCAATCTTACAGGGCACAGCCAAAGGCCATACACTGTGTGGGTTGTACGCCTTAGCAGGTTGGAAGCACAACATGGCCGAAGACCCCATTGTGCATGGCCAAATGGTTGAAAATTAAGTAAATCATAAAAAGCAATTAAATTCCCTGATTTTTTTTTTTTAAAGTGTGAAATTTTAAAAGTGAGATTTTGGCTCAAACTTGTCACACCACCTGAAATTTGCCAGTTATGGTTAGTAATGCACACAACACATGCCATAATTTGCATCACCAGGCATGCTCTAAAATACCAACTCTTCAAAGGTACAGAAACAAACAAAGAAGCAAATAGGAGAACAACATAGCGCCACTGCGGGTGGCGTGAGTTATTGCATGTTCTATACAGGGAGTGCAGAATTATTAGGCAAATGAGTATTTTGACCACATCATCCTCTTTATGCATGTTGTCTTACTCCAAGCTGTATAGGCTTGAAAGCCTACTACCAATTAAGCATATTAGGTGATGTGCATCTCTGTAATGAGAAGGGGTGTGGTCTAATGACATCAACACCCTATATCAGGTGTGCATAATTATTAGGCAACTTCCTTTCCTTTGGCAAAATGGGTCAAAAGAAGGACTTGACAGGCTCAGAAAAGTCAAAAATAGTGAGATATCTTGCAGAGGGATGCAGCACTCTTAAAATTGCAAAGCTTCTGAAGCGTGATCATCGAACAATCAAGCGTTTCATTCAAAATAGTCAACAGGGTCGCAAGAAGCGTGTGGAAAAACCAAGGCGCAAAATAACTGCCCATGAACTGAGAAAAGTCAAGCGTGCAGCTGCCACGATGCCACTTGCCACCAGTTTGGCCATATTTCAGAGGTGCAACATCACTGGAGTGCCCAAAAGCACAAGGTGTGCAATACTCTGAGACATGGCCAAGGTAAGAAAGGCTGAAAGACGACCACCACTGAACAAGACACACAAGCTGAAACGTCAAGACTGGGCCAAGAAATATCTCAAGACTGATTTTTCTAAGGTTTTATGGATTGATGAAATTAGAGTGAGTCTTGATGGGCCAGATGGATGGGCCCGTGGCTGGATTGGTAAAGGGCAGAGAGCTCCAGTCCGACTCAGACGCCAGCAAGGTGGAGGTGGAGTACTGGTTTGGGCTGGTATCATCAAAGATGAGCTTGTGGGGCCTTTTCGGGTTGAGGATGGAGTCAAGCTCAACTCACAGTCCTACTGCCAGTTCCTGGAAGACACCTTCTTCAAGCAGTGGTACAGGAAGAAGTCTGCATCCTTCAAGAAAAACATGGTTTTCATGCAGGACAATGCTCCATCACACGCGTCCAAGTACTCCACAGCGTGGCTGGCAAGAAAGGGTATAAAAGAAGGAAATCTAATGACATGGCCTCCTTGTTCACCTGATCTGAACCCCATTGAGAACCTGTGGTCCATCATCAAATGTGAGATTTACAAGGAGGGAAAACAGTACACCTCTCTGAACAGTGTCTGGGAGGCTGTGGTTGCTGCTGCACGCAATGTTGATGGTGAACAGATCAAAACACTGACAGAATCCATGGATGGCAGGCTTTTGAGTGTCCTTGCAAAGAAAGGTGGCTATATTGGTCACTGATTTGTTTTTGTTTTGTTTTTGAATGTCAGAAATGTATATTTGTGAATGTTGAGATGTTATATTGGTTTCACTGGTAATAATAAATAATTGAAATGGGTATATATTTTTTTTTGTTAAGTTGCCTAATAATTATGCACAGTAATAGTCACCTGCACACACAGATATCCCCCTAACATAGCTAAAACTAAAAACAAACTAAAAACTACTTCCAAAAATATTCAGCTTTGATATTAATGAGTTTTTTGGGTTCATTGAGAACATGGTTGTTGTTCAATAATAAAATTAATCCTCAAAAATACAACTTGCCTAATAATTCTGCACTCCCTGTATGCATTGTTAACCATAACAGGGAATTTTAGTGTTTTCACAATTTTGAGCCAGAATTATAGCTCACTTTAGAACTGTGCCAAATATATATATATATATATATAGAGAGAGAGAGAGAGAGAGAGAGATTAGATATAGAAATAACTGCACTGTTATATACAATGCTTACTGAACTTTAAAAAAACTAACGAGAAAATTAATTAGCAGCGGTAGTTGAAGTGTATACAAAGCGCTGTATACTAAAAAGGCAGGGAACATAAAGCTAGGACCTATATACTACGCAAGATAGAAAGAAATAGGAAATATTGTTACTTCCCTAAACACATACACAAAGTGTCTTTATCTTGGGGGTATCATTCACTATACTGTAATTTCATCGCCACGGGTGTGGCTACGCACGTTGTTGAAAAACCTCCAACTAATACCTTCTAAATCTACTAGATGATGTCTCGCAATAAGGTAGGGTCGATTTATAGGAAATATATGACACTTAAAGGAAAAACCAAGGAGCTGCAGATAAGATTCAGGGCCAATCACAGTCTATTATAAGAAATGTAATACATAAACTCAGTTGGAGCCCAGCTGGTAGACATCTAGCTTAGAGGACTCTTACACTAACTAAGGAATGAATTCTTTCTCCGGCACTTACCTGTGGGCTGCTGGTCCCATAGCCGAGGGTGGGGGTTGAAGGGACGGACACGGAGTGAGGGCCCATAGGAGAATTGATGACGGAGAAGGGAGGGCCCATCCCATTCAGACCCCCGATGGGTGAATGGAGCTGATTGGGGGAACTCAATGTCGGGCTGAGGCCGGGCCCACCAAGGGATGGATGCAGAACAGGCGCAGTCATGCCAGAACGCCCGCTTGGAGAACTCAGCGATGGTGGGCTGACTTGCGTGCAATAATCTGCAAGAAATGAAAGAAACAGATCAAACGTTTATTGATAACTTATGATACAAAACTCTTTACATTCCTAATGCAAATGCATATTCATTAAACGTTTCATGTGCTCAGAGACAAAGCACTGTTCCTGCTAGAGTGTTCTACCCAATCATGTACTTGTTGCCGACAGACACCTCAGAGTGAGAACTTCCTGCATGAGACTCGCCCATTTTGTCACTGTTTCAAAGATGGATCTAGCAGCAGGGTCTCATAAAGGGTCAGGGTCTCCCAATAATTTAGATTATACCTTTTTCTAATAGTGCGAAAGACTGCACTTTTTGCCATTTCTTAGTGCTTAAATTACAGGTACCACAGTAACATAATTTAATACTATTATGTTATCAGCAGAATTTGAAAGACTGAGTTGGATAAACATGCTCCTTGGCCAAACTAGCTGAGAGGGGAAGAGAAACTAAGATGGGAAGTGATGGATCATAAACCAATTCAATCTGCGTTTCGCGACCAATGATGTTCGCACACCTCTAACCAGCAGGTAGGATACTTGTTCAACGTGAAGATATTGGTTTAACAGGGGTCCAAAATTGAAAATCAAGACTTATTTGTTATTAATTAAAAGGTTACTCTGAAAGATTACTTGGGCCACAGCACGAATAGAAATGAAAGGTGAACTTGAGTCAAAGATGAGTTGCCTTGTACCCCCAGCCTGGAGGTTATAGGAAGGAAGTGCAGCTCCCTTTGGGTTTGCTACCAATGTGAACGTCCCACCGCTACATGATCACCACAACCATAAGCCACAGCCTTGAAATGATCTCTTTACTAGGTAGAGCGTTACAGGAGGTATCTTAAGAGTGGACTAACTGGATCCCAGGAGGACGACGGCAGATTGCTGGACACACTGAAGCCCCAAAACCTGTTCTTCTTGAAGCCATGGACTGGAGGGGGGGCATCCATCAGACGCTCTTCCACTCTGAAGAAAGGATACGGACCTGTGCCTGTGATGGGTCTTGGGCAGACATCCTTGATACAGGAGACTGGACCAGAAGTGGTCATCCGCACCTGCGCTGCTTCCCACCTTCCCGAAGGCCCTTTTCAAAATATTCTAATATAATAAGCCATGCTGGAATCTTTTATCTACCTTGGTTTTCGCCTCCAGTCGGACTGCTGCAGCTTCACCCTAAACATCCATTTTTAGACCAGAAAGGCTTCTTTGGCAACAGAATAATGGCGCCCTGATCATCTTTGACTTATAGAGGGAAGGGGGGCCCATCAACAGAACAAGGAAAGATAGAGAGATAGAAAAAGAGAGGGAAAGGGAGCCATAGAGAGAAAGAGATGGAGAGAGAGAAAGACTGTGTATGTGTGCAAGCATGTGTTTGTTCAGGTCATACCATAGCCACGTAAACAGTGAAATACTGTATGACTTAGTAACGTGTTGTCCTTTTTTACAGAAAACCCTACTATTCATCTATAATAGATGGTATTATTCAGGACTTTCATCGGTGAAAAAACTGGGAGGATTTTAAAAGGGGAGTGGCCTATGTCATTAAAGGTGTGGTTTAAACATGTAAATAAAATCTCTGTGATTCCCGCAGAGTACTAACCAACTGGTATTTTGGTGCCTCTATGAGCTTTCTGTTATGACATCTAGATATATAACACAACTACTGACATACACATAAAACCAGGAAGGGCTATTGGCTTTGTCATTGATCATTAGCTGTTTAAGTTAAAGCAGGATATATGTTCTTAAGGGTAATATGTTACACAGGAAAAATACACACAAGCAGCAGCCTGGCAATAGCTAACACTCTTAGGGAATGCAAGGCTAAGTAAAACATATAAAAGATATACAGGAACTAAATCGCTGACATGGATTACCTTAAGTGTTTTTACATTCATTGTCAAAAAATCGATCAGTAATTTTACCTGTAAGTTTAAGAATTATATAGGATCTAATAGGTATCCATTTCAATGTCTGTTTTTAATTACTACCAGGAATGAGACCCAGAAGGACCCGGCCAACTTAAAGCCCTGGTTTTAGTTCAACATGTAATGAGCATGGAATAACATAACACCATCCGCTTTTTAGATGGTATGGATATCTCAGTGGCTTGGGCCCTTGCTGCAGCTATGTATGTAGCCTGCTGGCCACAAAGGGAGGGAGGGCATCCTCAACCTTTCAATTTCAGAAATGCTGCCAATTAAATAAGAACTATTACCCTACTTCAAGGTCACAGGTATCTTCTGTTCTGTGCAATGTCCATAGTCCCTGTTACTCAACTAGTCTCTCTACTGTTTTTGAGTAGGCACGCCTTCAGCTTTTACTAGTTTTTTGTGGATGTTTTTCTTCTTGTCTTCTGTTCACCACTGTTTACTAGCATGCTTCAGTCTCTAGCGTTCACTAAACAATGTTTAATGAATGTGCGTGATTCCCTTTGGGGTCAAAGCAGTGTTCTAAATGGGCCGGTACTGTCCGGTACAGAGTACCGGTACTTTTTTATTTTTAGAGGGAGAGTACCTGCACTTCTAAAAATAAATTTTTTAAAACGCAATACTTTTAATCGGAGAGTACCAGCACTTCTCACTCTGGTACTGAGTACCTGCACTTCTGTTTTTCCATTTCAAGCACTGGGTCAAAGGACATATCACGGGGTTAGAAGGTATGTGGCGTTACATCCAGAATTAGTGATTCTGAAGTGGCACCAGTGGGTGGTTAACATAACTGCTGTAAACTAAATCTAAAACTAAACTAAGCCATGTCACTGGAGCTCGCAAAGGGCCAACCGTGAATCAGGCAAAGGTGAGGCGGGAGTCCAACTTACTGCTGTAGGTCTACCTAGTACTGATCTATTCAAATAGGCCTTGCCCTGGCTGCAATCTGCATAGCCCCATGTACATCTTAAGGATTTTGGGTGCCCTCGGCCCAACTTATTTTGGGGGCCCCAGCTCGGAACAGCTTTAAATTTATGATCCACTTTCTGCTTTTTCATATTCTCTTTGGCCTGATCACCGACACTGCACAGACACACTGGTCCAAATTATAAATGTGTTTCCATCTAACATTCTGGGAGCAGTGATATGTGTTTTCAATATTGTAACACAGCAGCAGCTCCATAATATTACTGCAAATAACCTCTGTGGCTGACTGCCATTTCTCATTTGTGACATCCTGTTTAGATCTAAAAGGAACTTTTTTATGGAGGTTGCATGGTGTGGAAAAACAAACAATATTTGTCTGCAAAATGTATCTAATAGACAGAGCCTCTGGAATTATGAGGCAGGAGAGGGTAAATTATGCAGCAGGGTTGAGTAAATCATGCAGCAAGAAAAGGCAAATTATGTAGCATAATGCGGCACATTTTTGAAAAAGTATTACTTAATTATTTTGTCGTTTTTAAACTTTGTAACACTGTCTGAGCATTGGTTGCACCTCATTAGTACCATTTTAATACCCAAGAATAGCAATAATCAACAACATGGTGACAGGTCTAGCTTTGAAAAGGGCCTTTCACTGCACAGCAACAAGTCCCTGCATTTTTACTAACTTTTGAACCGTTTGAGCTAGAAATATTGTTTTTATTCAAATCAGCAGATTATGCAGCAGGTGGTGGATTACGTGGCAAATGCAGCAAATCTATTATTATGCAAAAATCGCTGCACAAGCCCTGGTAATAAACTCTCACACATGACCCGTATTAAACATAAATGAAGAAAATTTGTATTTAAAACAATTTATGTTCAAGAACCATTGAAGGTCATCAGGGCAGGACTGTGTGGAGAACAAAGCTGATCTATCAGTTGCCCCCCCAGAAGGTTACGGCCATGGGCATGCCCACTTTGCCCATACCTTAAAATGCCTCTGCACAGCCCGTGATGGAAAGGGAGAACAAAAACACTGGATTAGCCTTCAATGTCCTTGTTTTATGGGGTTGATATGTATTTATTTGTTTGTGGTTAATTATATCGATCACATTGGCACCCAACTCTGATCCGGACTTTCAGATATCTACATGGACAAAATGCGCATTACAACAAATCCATATAGAAGTATTTCAACAGTCAGTGATTATCCTGATAACCTGACACAGATATGACCATCATGGACCAACGCTGGACACCTCTGATCTAGTGATTTCTGAGAAATGCACTTAGCCAGTTCATTTTAGCGACAAAACCGACAAGTGGAGAAAGAGATGTGAAGCCTGGGTTTCCCTGGAAATCCAGAGGGTGGAACTAAGTGTGATGCTCCTCTTAGGAGCTCCATCCCTGACCTGGTACTAATGGTCAAAGAGCCTGTGAATTCCAGGTTTCCAAAGTTCAACCAACCAGAGCTCATTACGCTGACAGTCCTGGCTGGAGCACTGTAGGGGGGTGATGGTGAGGCAAGAGCTCTCCTAAAAACCTCCACCCAATCTCTCAATCTCAGTTCAGCACTTTACAGCAGGATTGACTGTCCATGAGGCTTCAAATCTGGAGTGATCGAGCTAAGAAGACAGGGCTAAATAAAGTCAGCTTTGTCAGAGCTCTGCATCGGGCAGCTTATCCTATCCTCATCTGCGTTTTTTAACTTCAGCGGTAAATGCTAAGACTGACATCTCTTCAAAAGGGCAGATTCAGGCCTGGTTGGGAAATTAGAAAACAACGCAGAAGAAATTGTTAACATATTTTCCCTGGTTCATTTCAGGACTGATGTCCATACTTCGGATATGCTTTTTGTGCTCTTGTCAATCCTCAAGCCTCTAAGCGCTATTATTCACCAGATGAAAAACCCTTCTTCTCAAGTAAAAAATAACTTTCATATCGGAGTCAAATTCATCCTCAAAAACAAGTGGACTTGTCGCGAAGGTTGTAGGCATTCGGGCTGTGCGCTCCCAGATGTCATACTGGGGGTGAAGCACCCCTCTTTCAGGGCCAGTTCCAATGAAGCCAAACACTAGTCTCTCTACCCCCAAGCATTTGAGGTGGGTGGTACTGTCCAGGGGCAGCAGGAGGTGGGGTTAACACTGGGTTTAGGTAAGGTGCTGGCTGCCGGAGACCCTCTTTTGGCTAAGGAGCCCCCACATCCTGTAGAGTGACCAGGTGTCCCTGATTTGCTCGGACAGTCCCTGTTTTATTACCAGCTGTCCTGGCAGATTTTGGGAAATGTAACTCATATCCCGGTTTTTAAAGTTAGAGTCGCCTGAAACCGGTGGGAAGTTATTTTCTTTTTGTTTTTCAAAGCAGAGGTACTTAGCAGGTATTATGAAACTAATTTAATTAACAGGCATTACACTGACTTTAAAAAATTGCAACTTATTTATATTTTTAGTGCCTCTTCTGTAATTCTATGCTGATGACCGCTGTCATTCCATGCACTGGATTGATGTAAATATGTAGTCCTTCTTCTATTTTTGTGAAATGCCCTGGTTTTGGGCTTTAAAATTCTGGTCACCCTATCTGTATTTTTTCTCCAGGATGGAGAAGCTGATGGTCTCTCTACTGCATGGTGCACATGAGTTTTCATCTCCTGATTTAATAATCGTTAGGATAAACAGGCATTTGTAATGCAATGGATCTCTCCTTTCCTTGATTTAGAGCTATTGGCACTGTAAATTCATAACTGGACTTTTTTGCTAAATAAATTGGTCAACCCGTGCCTCATAATTTGGTCTTTTCCTGCCACATCATTCGAGTGGCCCTGCATATAACTAAAGCACTTCCATTTGCCTTCTTCCTCTATCTGCAGCCAAAAATGAAAATGTTGCCATTTAGCATCCTAATTTAAATCTTCCATGCTAATTCCAATAGAATACCACATTCACCATCCACCATCAGAGTTGCTGGCTGGCTAGCACAATTCACACAACAAGACAGCAATGGAGTAATGAGAGAAATAAACTAAAAGGGTCACCCAAACCTATTAAAAGTGTTCACACAGTCATAGTGTAGCAAGGATGTAAAGTTGGCCTGAATCATGGTCATAATTGCAATTAGGAGAGATCAATAAATGTATATACAATCAGCATATATACCCAATAAAAACCTTTATCAAAAATAAACGTTGGCATTAGACTGTAATGCTCAGAACAGCTCCTAAAGGACACCACAATGAAAATAGTATTTATAAGAAACACTGTCATGTTACCATACAGTTAGCCTCTGGAGAGCATAACCATATAAAAAAAATAACAAAGTATTGCAATGTAACCATACATTTAGCCCCTAGGCGGCACAGTAAATTACACATTTTCAGGGCTTGCAGTCCTACTACAATAACATTACAAACAAGACCCTTAAAACACAAACTACTCTCAGCTGTGTAAAAAAAAAAAAAAAAAGTTCCAGTCATGAGTGAGTTATCCATGTAACAGGGTCAGTCTGCAAGGCAGTAACAAAACCTCCCCAAGGCGGGACAAACGTAACGCAATTACCAATGATATCAAGGGATTTTTTAAAGGCAAGCCCACGAACGACTGAAAGTGATGGGCGTGAGGTGGGCATTATAAAAAAAAGCCCACAATACTTACAACAGGTCAAAGCACTTGACCTAAAAAATGAGTAACTTGAAATTACTAACAGGGAAGATGAGGCTGGAAAGAAACCCAAGGCCTATCTTCACAAGCCTACACTTTCTTGAGCACAACGGCCCCCTCCGTGCACCCATCCACGTCCCTTGAAACTGCTTAAACGGCACTTAAAGCTTTCCCTAGCCAGGATTTTAAAAATAAAACATTGCAGTCCTAAATAGCTAGCAAGGGAAGTCAGAGTTAAGACGTACAAAAAAAAAATAATCAGATATGAAATGACAAGGAATAAACTGACATTTTGTTAGAGGGGACTCTGGCGCAAAGAGCTCGTGTAGAGAGTGAAAAGGGACGCTCTTCCCTCCCGCCCTGCTCCTAAGCGCTGTAGAGACACAGAATGAAATCAGAAATATGTTCCGAAGGTCACAGACAGGTTATACGACTCACATGGCACGTTCAACCACCGCCCTAGGCCAGGCCCGCGGGCCCATTCACTGCACACTGCTCAAAGCCATTATTCCCAACCTTACAGGAGTAAGGTCGCCTGTCGACCCACCCATCCCATCACCAACCTCGGAGGTAGACATGACACTGTGTTAGTAACTGGCAGACAGCTGTAGACATCATTCAAAGGTTCATAATGTCACAAACATGGTCAACTTAACCACAGACCTCGAGTTTTCAATTAATGGGGCCTCACATCTTTGTTAAAGAAGATAAAAACATTTTTTTTCATATTCCCCGATGAGGCCTGACAAGGCCGAGAGTGATCTGCGGTTGCTTGTGATCCACTGGAGAGGGGAACACATCGTTCCACTGGGCAAACCCTGGACATTTCTCCAACTTCATGTATAGTTTCAAAGCTCACCCAAGAAATGTCTGTTTTCATTTCTCTGCGTTGCACAATTTCAAAGGTGAAAGCATACGCACATTTTCCAAGTGGTTTCTGAGTGGTTCTTCCAAATAAATATTATTTTTGCCTCCTGCAGAGTCACCAGGCAGGGCTGTGTTTCTTTACGCCTTTAAAAGCCGAGAGACTGTTAATGGATGTCTAACTCCCTGGAGCAGGGACAGACAAGAAAGCAGGGAAGTGATAGTGCTTGGGAGCAGCTCTGGGTCTCAAGGAATGGGCTGTGCTGGGTGGGAGAGGGACTCGGTGCCGCTGTCAAAGATATCACAGCAGAATCTGGCAAGCACTTCTAACGACAGGTATTTGTTACCCAAAACCAACTAAGCACATAAATATTATATTAAGATGCATATGATACTCATAAAAATAGTATCCACGGTGTATGAGGATGCAGCGGCTGCCATTTTTTTGGGGGGGTGGGGGGTGGGGAGGGATGCATTCCCCGACGGCTGCAGAGCGTTTGCTCATGCGCACACATGAGTGGCCACTTTGGATAGGGTTGAAACTTATGACAAGATATCTTTCTGCAGTAGATAAAGTGAGGGAGGGTAGAGGGGGCAAACGGGCACTACAGGGGGTATTTTTTTTTATTTAAATAATGCGATAAAGGAGGAGGACTCATGGAGAACAAGAAGTGAGAGAGGAAGTAAATAGTCCCTCATGCACTGCAATTCCCTTATGTCGGCAATGGAAGGATACAGCTTATCCAATCAAAACGTGTCAACGAAATGCTAGTTCGACAGGAAAAACACAAGAAGGGGGGAAAAGTCACTCAATAAGGTACAGGGCGCTGAGCCAGACAAGAAAGTTATCAAATGAGGAGCAAAGGGCAGACAAAAACGTCACTATAAGTCAACCCTGGATACATACAGGAGGTGTGTGCCAACAGGTGCCGAATCTGTCTATAGGTGAAGTCGAGAGAGAGAAAAAAATAAAACACGAATATGCAAGTTGTGATCCCCTAAGCTTTCACTCAGGGTCCCAAAATACACTGTGTGCCATGCTAAAAGTCCAAAGAACACCTAAACAGGGCACTGAAGCGCTTCACAAGAGCAGTTGCAATACATGACAGTGTAATCTAGAAATACAATGTTAACTACATTTGCGAGGTGTGATGTAATTTAGCAACTAGTGGGATCACATTCTTTTTAAGCACAATTAAGCTCAGCTCTGTTATTAATAACAAAAGGCTTTTTTTAATGTTACCAATCAAATGACATTCTTTGCAAGGACTACTGAGGTCATTTGCTCACAAAGAACGTTTTTTCCAGTAATGCCAGGAGTAATTTCGGGGAACATTTTTGAGTCGTAAAGCAGTCTTCCAGAGCTCCTGGACTAATTTCACTGTTTACAGGCTCACACAGGTCCCGAGGTAACTCCTGGGTTCAATGAAGTTTTCCTGTCTAGCCAGTGTCCTTTTGTTCAGCAACTACCATTCTCTTAAAGTGAAAAGGTCATTCTATACTCTCCAACTGGGTTTCAAATTCGAAAGTAGCGTTTACTGGCCCTACATATGTCTTCTAGCGCTCATGGATTCCACCCACCTAAAAGTTATTTTTGTCAAACCACGAGTCCTCTGCACTCCAGGCTTCTCTGTGCCCACAGTCCAGGCACCGCGCCGAAAAGCTAGAGGAATGATGTGCTGTCAGTGCTACCTGGTCAGTTACCACTTTGTAATAATTTTCAGACCGACCAGGCTTTTTTGGATAATGGATGCTGGCATGCAACTTTAAATATGGATCTGTGGGCACCAGCATAAAAAGCGCCCGCTGGTGATAAAAGTCAGACTACTAAAAGCCTCACAGAAGACATAGGGGCCACTTGGTAGCTATGCGACGGTGCATAGCGCTCCAGACCCATAACCCATCCAGGTCAGGAAAAAAACATATAGAAACCATAGCAACACCAGAGTACAGTACGTAGATTTCCGTCATCACTTCCTCACCGAGCCTGGACATTAATTTAGAAAAATGTCTGCAGTACAATGAGAGCCGAAAGTGTTCCTTTTACAGCAACACCCAGTGTTTGTGGGACTGCGCTAATGTACACATTTCCCCACAAAGCTCTGGCCCTGATTGGAGCCAGGTGGGGTGCAATCCCCACTTGGAATTCTGTTCCACCTAATCACGACTGGCCCTGTGTTCCCACACCCGGTCTTCCAAGGTGTGGGAACCCTGGGCCGGATGTTACTGGCCAGTAAAGTTGCATAATGCTTTGGCTGCTATTAATAGCCAACCCTAGCGCCCTGGTCTACCCCGATTCTTTTTTTACACTCTAGCACAGCGGGAGAACTCAATGGTCAGAGCAAGTGGTAAATGTGTGCGTTAAACCCCACAGAAACGGTAATGAAGTGAAGAATACCGCACAGCCACTGTGTGTCTGCAAAATTATTCTGCGTTCTCAGGGACTTAACGCGTAAAAGTAAACGTGAGTCGCAAGTGGTACTTCTGACTATCCGGAGTCTTCACACTCAAATCAAAATTAGGGCCCGTACAGAGTGAGTTGTACAACTGGCCATTGGAGGAGAAACACAGTCTACACAAATATATGTGCTTGCTAGAGAAGTCAGGTGAAATAATAAGAAACCCAGAGTTTAGCGCCTGGATACCCTCCAGCGCTTGCATACCCTCAGAGGTGACAAGAAGCGCTCTACAAATCCAACTTATATTGCATTAAATTAGCTTGTGAGAGACACATATTGTGATGTCTTCTGAGATAATGCTGTCAGGGTCGGATTGGGATTATATTTAGGCCCTGGCAGTCCCAAAAAAGTGGCCCACATCCACGGACAGCACCCTTTTCTTGAAATACTGTTTGCTTAGTCTCACTGGACTAAGTTATAGAGAAATGTGGTTGGGGGTGGGGGGAGTGAGGGGGGGGGGGGGTTCAGGTGAAGCACACAGCTGCTATTGCTTTACCATCAAAAGGGTGGAGGCCAAAGGCCACAATCACCGAGAGTCACCGCCTTCCAGCCCACCATAATCACAGAGTGATCCCTGGCAGGGGAGGGGTTAAGAAAAACACATTGCTACTTCTCTAGGGGGCTGAAGTGAAAATTACCTAATGGTCACAAAATCACCTGCCCGCCCCTCTCGCCCAGGGAGGCCCTTGAAAAAAATAGATTGCTTCTGGGCATGGCTGTCCTGCAGTAACACCCCCCCCCCCCCCTCCAAGGCGAGAATGGCCTGCAGGCAAGACCAACAACTGGCCCCCAAAGAGGCCATCTCAACCTAACCCCTCCCTCGTCCATCATACCCCGAAGAGTGGCCCACAGGTCACCCTTAGGCATCAGCCCATCGGCCAATGCCTGAGTGCCCGTCTTACCTATCTGACCCCGGATGCTGTTGTAAAATGTGCTACAAGAGAATAATCTCGGTGGGTATCATATTAAGAGGTAGGTGGGATGGATTTGCGAAACACTAAGATTATTCCATTGGTCACATCTCTATCTCAATAGGAACACAAATCACCACTGAATAGAGCATCTGTCCGGATGAGCCAGTCACTGGATGCACTCTGAACTGAGTGGATTTTACCAACTCTTTCTTCATAGTCTACTACACGCAAACAGGCAACCAGCAAACCCCGACCTGCAAAAAAAAAGGGGCGAGGTTGAAGTAATCTGGCCACAGTGAGTTACTATACCGATGAGAAGTACCAACGATTACTGTGACTGTGGCCAATAATGGTGAAAGGTTTTTAAAAAGAGACCACGTTTGCAGTCACTGAGACAGCTGCGTTTGGGTCGGTCTTTGTAACTCAAAAAATGGAACATACACATTTGTTGTGAATTCTTTTTCTCATATACTGTGACAAATCGTGCTGCCCAGGCCAGGCCTCATCCAGACAGTCAACAATATGCACAGTTGCTGTAACATCTGTTCTTCATGGTCTGTGACATGTAACCATCGCTGGCTTGTGACATATTAGGTCGTTGTCACCACTGCCCTGTGATGTGGACTCTGGTTGCACTGCATATGACAAGGGGAGTTGTTGGAACCCTTGTGCCACATGTCTGTTATATCCACGCAATGTAATATTGTGTTCCCATCAATTCTCCTGGACATTTCAGCAGCTTTTGACACATTACCAGGGCTGGAGTCAATGGGTAGACGCAGATAGACGCCGTCTTCCCACTATTTTCAGAGAGTAGACACTGACTATCTACCCTGCTGCCAAGCTAGCCGCTTTCAGGGGAGTGCCACCTTCCTTTCATGAATTCACAGAAATATGCTGCAAGCGTCACTGTGTAATTTTCTGACACTGAGACACATTCAGCAGCACTGAAGCTTGTCTGCTTTTGTTCTGAGCAGCAACCTGCAGGCGGGGCTTGTCAGATTTCAGCTTCGCCTGTAACAAAAGCCGAAGTAAAGGGGCCATTAGGCCTCTTTTCATTGGAGTAGGAGCCTCCAGCTAGATGCAAAGGAGGAAAAGCAAAGGCTCATATCTTATCACTTATCAGGTACTTAAGAGAGAAATGCTTTTGACTTAAATCAGTCCCTGTATATGCATATATTGTAATATACTTGTGTTGGACACTCCAGTATTTACACACATAACAATTTAAATACCGCTGTTTTGGTTTATTTATTTTACAGCGCATTAGCACTTCAGTAGTCCTTAAGCACCATAAAAGAAATAAAACGACATAGTGGTATTTAAATTGTTATTTGTGTACATGTTATGTAAAGCGCTCTGACACCCTGCATTGGGATTAGTACCACCGTTCATCCCAATGCAGGGTGTCGGAGCGCTTTACACCACACATAAACATTACATATTGACAATAAATCATATTTAGTACAGCAATACAAAGGATGTGTTACATAATACAATTGAACATGCACGTCACTTCCTGTGATGTCACGCACGGTGATGTTACGTGCGGGGATGTCATGCCCATTCTGCCTAACCTGATGAGTCCCCCTCACTTCTTACTTTAGGACTTGAGCCCAGCACATTACTTCATAGGCTGAAAGAAAGTGGTATAGACGGCATCAACATCAACCACATTTTCTCTCACCTAAACAACAGGTCATATTATTCATACACTACTTTCTCTTCAAATGCTTACTGCATTAGAACAGGAGTTCCACAGGAAAGCATCATCTCACTGCTACTTTGTAACATGTAGACGAAACGCCTACTACGTCCTATCACCAGTTCCACACTCATCTGTTACACTTATACAGATGAGACAGAGGTAGTTCTCAAACTTTAAACCCTAAGGACAAAGGAACATAAAAACTCCACACCTTCCACATAGCCATACATCAAAGGATGATGGGGGATCACTGCAAGCCCAATGCTTCACAAATTGAAATATTGGCCTACAGAGAATGGAAACATGATAACCCTAGATCTTCCTGGCCAGGGACCCTTGACACAAATAGCTGCAGCATGAAACATTATAGACTCTTGTATTCTGCACAAACCATTAATACTCAAGTGGACAGCCTGTCTGAATCAACTTTCTACACAATGAAAACACTTCGATAAGTCTTTTCACATCTTGCATTGCCCCAAAAGACAGAAGCAACAAGATTATACGCATTAGCAAAACTTGATTATGCTAATGGACTGTACCACAGCATTCCACTCTCAAATATCAGAAGACTACATAGAATCCAAAACTCAGCAGTGAGACTAATTCTAAATGTAAATAGGAACCCACATATCTGCAGTCCCGAAGGCTCTCCAATAGCAAGAAGAACCTCTTTCAAATTACGGTGCATCACATGCACAGCTGGTAACAGCAAAAGACCAAAATTAATCCAAGCAAACATCACAAAATACTCCCATCCCAGAAACATATTTTCTAGACTGGCACAGCCCTTAATGCCTGCTTACACGAAGAAAACCACATGTGGCAGAATTGTATCTGATCAAGCGGCAAAACTATGGGATTCCCTAACTGCCAAGGACAAATCACTTAGAGATCAGAAGGATGGTTGAGAAAAGGTTATTCCTGATGTGATCCAAGAAAGAATCGACATGCTCTACTTTCATGTCTACAGACAGATAGCCTCCAGGAGCCTTGAAGATCAAGGAAGTGCTAAATCGGCAGAATTACTTTTTTAACACCCCTAACATCAACGAAAACCACAACCCTCAGAAAACTTACCATCCATTCATTCGTCTCAGACAAACACATAACGGAAATGATCAATGCAAACTCATGAGATTGTCCACGCCTCAAAATCTCACCAGACAAACCTAAACAACTCACTAAGCAAACATAGAACATAACTCAGTGTCCCATATTTAAAAAATAAAAAAATAAAAGGGAAACTAATTCAATAATGTTCAATATCTATGTGACAAAATAGACAAGACTGCATCAGCACCACTCACAACCCGACGAACAACCTAAGACGCAACAACTTAACACCTACCACAATTCATCAACTATCACCGTTCTTTCTCCTACTTCCATAGATTATATGAACGATACTATCCCTGTACTCTAACCGCTGCATGCCTTAGTACTACAGATTGTACCCTACTCTTTCACACAGCTGCCACCTTTCTCTCTTTTACACTTCAATGAACTAACCATACCTCTCCTTACAAAAAAATACACTCTCATTGTGAGGAAACCAGCAAAGAAAGCCTGACCTTTTCTAACCTATCTACTCACCCCACTCCCAAAAATCACAATTTCTCTTTCTGTGAAAACCATCCTTGCAATCTCACAATAGCGAACATCCTCTACTCAATTTACTTAGCCTTTTTTTCCACTTGCATGGACTCACTCCAACAATTACAACTGCTTCTTATTACCTTATCCACCACTAGAAAGTGAAAAAATACGTCACTTTCCTCAGAGCACAAGCCTATCCCAATAGCCAACACATTTGAACAACAGCAAGTAACTACTGGGTTAAAAACTAACTTTGGGTTGGGGGTAGTGTGCTACCCCTATGAAGCACAACACTGCCCCATCAGGGGTAGTAAGCTATATACATGTAATTACAATATAATATAACATAACATACTGCTTGCATCTGCCTGCAGGGCACTGAAGAGCAGCCATTGAAAAATAGATTATGGAATACAGCCATTGTGACTTCTACATCTCGCAATCTGTGACTTGTACTGTTGTGATCTATCTGTACGTCACTATACAGCACATGCTGATGAGAGGGACCTCAGTCCCTCACAATATGTAAAATGCTCAGGTGTAGCCTCTGTGCCTCAAGGTATGTGACACTGACAATAAAAGAGACCTGTCCACATCATAGCCTGTGACATGTACTGCTGATGTTGCTCTGTACCACAATATGCAATATACACCATCACCAAGACCACCATCACAAAGACATGTGTTCCCAGGTTATGTGAAATACAGAGTATTCGTTAAATGTGTCTCACAGCTACATTTACAGCCAGAGACCAAAGTTCTTCAGAGAAATACTTGTACAGTTGTGACCTTGCTTGCAACATACACAGCTCCAATTACCTCCGTCCTCACAGTGTGCAAGATTTAAGTCGGAGCCCCTGCAAGTTGCAGGGTGCAACATGTACAGTCACTGGCATACCCTCTACCTGAAATGTGTCCTAACTGGTCTGGTTCCCCAGCCCAGTGACACCTCCGTAGTTCTTACGTTCCTATGACACATACTTCAAACTCTGTACTATCTGGCACTCCGGCTCTTCCATTGGCACCACTAGTTCCCAAAACATCCCTGTAATCTGCAAGTCTGCCAGGGTTCCATATTGTTCCATTACGTCTTTAACTTCTACATGGAGCCCTTGGTGCTCTACTCACAGATAACAGCATGAGGAAGCACCAATATGATGATGATAAGCAAATCCTACTTGAAAGTTTCCACTGATTCAGACATGCAGCGCCTCAAACACTGCAGGCACATCATCCAGAACTAGATGTTCAGCACTTACTTAAGCTCAACCTAGCCAAGACAGAATTCCTGCTATTTGCCAGGAACAAGACAAACACAGTACAATCTTGGCTCAGTGACTTGAATCTTGACCTCTTCAAACCTCAAGTTTTGCTGAATTCCAAATCACTTAGATTCACCATGGACATCACTGTTATCCTCAAGGTACACCCTGCCAAACAAGTTTGGTACTAGCTCTCTCTTCTAAAGAATGTGAAACCGTTTCTCCATAAAGGGATTCAGAACTGCTCAAGCTCTCATACTTTCACAGATGGTCGGTGGTAACGCGCTGCTCTTTGACCTCCCAGACTCCACAACAGTGTCTTGCATGCTGCAGCACATCTCATCCAAGGCTGGAAACATCTTACGCACCCTGATAAAACTCCAATGGCTTCTCGTGACAGCCTGCACCATCTTCAAAACCAGCTGCATCATTTACAAAGCCATCACAGACTCTTACCTCCCAGACATGTTCACCATCTCTGGTGTTTTGGGGCACACCAGCATCCAGGACATCATTGGACTGTAGACTAATAAAAGTAAATAAGGAAGAAAGAATGGCTTCAGGCCTTTTCCAATCTATGCATCTAGGATGTGAACAACATCCCTGTCTCCATCACGACCTCCCAGATGCAGCTCTGAATCAGGAAGAGTTAAAGAAGCACCTCTTTACAGAACACTACATCACAATTCATTAATTATCTACAAACCAGCTACCTCTTCGACCACTTGTAGACTTTATGCTTGCCTTAACCATGCACACCGCTCCGCTATTGTTTGGCGCCGTTTGCACTATAGATATACCACATACATATCCATCCGACACGAAGTTTACTAGGCTGCAACACACACCATCGCCTTCATCAGCTCTCCGTCCCTAACACAACCCCTGTCTGTGATATGTATGGAAAATGCTATATTTTCTTCAGTGACCACTGGGTCTGGTAGCTTCGTGGACTAATGCATCCACTGCAGGCATCTATGTTTGACCATATGATTATAAGTTTTAGTCCTGGACAATCAACTGAGCCTTTCATCCCTTGAGGTTGATAATATGAGTACCACTAAGTTGGGTAACAATAAACAGATGTTATATCAGGGCCACAATACTCTGAGTGAATATGTGCTTTACCGATACATATTATGTTTACTACTACTTGAAAGAGATGAGAAACATACATTAATCTTAAGTGTAACATTTAAGTGCAAAAGGGTACCTTTTGCCATGGGCCTGTAAGAAACGCACAACTTAAAATAAAATGTCTTTCGTAACTTAAATATTATTTGGAATAAACGGAACCACTACCATATACTGTAGAGATACTGCAGGTCACTCCGGAGTTCCCTTATCCTCTGGACTGACTTTCAGTATCTTCATAACAAAAGGTTATATTCAGGTAATACTGGATCACACCATCATCCTCCACCAACCCTTACAGAGGCTTGGCTTCATGAAAGTGATGCTCTGTTTCAGATGCGTACAATGACATGGAATCTGTACTGCAAAGCAATACACCAATAGCCATTTTGAAATGTTTTACAAACATATTTTAACCTGCTTAATATAAGTTACTTTCTAAACCGACAGGGGTTCACTGAGCAAAATAACCGGTGGATATATTTCTACTTTGGTGTCATTAACTTTAGAAGTGAATGAAATAAACTGCCATGCATATCTTCTGACCAGCTAACCACTGAGAAAGTTAAGGGAACATAGTTCAGAAGATGGCAAGCTGAGGAGTCAGTTATTGCTTGACTTAAAACTCCTAAAGCAGCAGCAGTCATTTTTTTCTCAGTGACCTGCCTATCACAGTGTCACAACTTAACTGTAATAAATTATAACAGTAGTGTAGAGCTAAAATTTTCTCAAATGCGGCCAGTGGTGTCCCACCCAGCCTGCTTTAGGGAAGACAGACAGGTTTTAGAAGTCGGGGCGTTAGAGGGGGAAGGGCAGCGCATGCGCAGGGTGGGGAGTTGTGTGGAGAATGGTAAAGGAGGGGGAATATTAATACAATTGAAAAAAAAGAAAATAAACTTGCCTGCTCCTCTGCTGGCTCAAAGCAACGTCAGGAGTGGCTTGGAGCGCCCAGCCAGGGTGCTCCCAGGCAGACTGGGAGCCTGTGGAGGCTGTCTCCAGCCCTGTTGCTGGGCTGGGGAGAGTCCTGTGCGCATGTGTGTTTGGCCGGCCTGAGACCGCCGTCCAAACACACATGCGCTCTGAGGGGGAGTGCTCAGCACTCCCCCTCACAATCATCACCCTGTGCCCCTACCCTTTATAAGGAAACAATAATAAACACCATTTATTATTGTTTCCTTATGAAGGTTTTGCAGCTGCTACTGCTGGCATGGGGGCAACGCTCCTCCGCCCTCATGGAGGAGCTGCCCCTGGGTTTTAGGCATTTATTGGATAAGATAAAGCACCACCTACTCCACTCTACTAGGATACTGCAAATCAAGAATGTCTTTGATGAAAAAGTAAGAACAATGTGGAGGCTGAATTACATTATATGGTCATGGCACGTGGCGCTAACTTTTACTTTGTAATATGGTGTATTTTATTCCTTATAATCATGCTACTGGAATTATGCAATTATGTGGTGCTGCGTTTTTCGTATAATTAAAGATGTGCCGCATTTGCCATACAATCCACGATCTGCTTCATAATCTGCAGATTTTTGCGCACTGTAAGGCCCTTTGCAAAGGTGACATTTCTGTTGCTTATTGCTATATTTTGGTGTTAAACTGGTACTAATGAGGTGCAACCAACGCCCAAACAGTGTGAGAAAGTGTAAAAATGACAGGATAATGAAGCATTACACTAAAAAGGTGTGCCACATACCACATAATTTGTCATTTCTTGTTGCATAATTTATCAACCCTGCCCAGAGTGTTTTGTAACATACAAATAGATTTCTGGTTCCCTTTAATGAACTCCAGCAGCAAAATAAATAATCATCCAAAAACGATTTTTTTTATCAGCTAATGATAGTTAATTTTCAAGAAAATAGTTCAGAAGAGATGAAAAGCTACTTATACCTTACGCGAGTTCTAATTTTGTTCAGTGATTACAAACAGGATGCTGGCTCAAGTAAAGGCATTGAGACGTCACAACTCAACTCAAATAGCTTTGTTACAGTAAGTAGTAATCTCCCATCTAGAATACAGTTAGAAAACAAGAGAGAAGTGTCCATATGGTAATTACAGTTTTCTGTGTATTACATGTGGAATTAACACCCAAACCAATAATATCCTTTCTGTCCAGGGAGCTCTAAGACCACATGATTGTAAGGATAGGCACATATCTTCGCATCAGTCACCTTATTGTCTGAGCTATCTTACCACAGATTTAGTGAGGTATGTCTCACCAGACTACCCACACAGAGAAACCCTTTGCATGTAGGCTTAGCTTTATTTTGTGGAATATATCCTCATAAGAAGCCACCCTGCAAACAGGAGGTAGCGCTATTTGTGCTCGTCTCCCAGCAGGTGCATGAGCTAAAGTGGGTGCAAATAGTCTGTAGCTCTGTTTTAGCACTTGAGCCTAAGTTTAAATGAGCATGCAATCAGTAGCGGCTCGCTTCGGTCACAAAGGGTGGCGCCGGTACGGCGTGCAAGGGGGGCTGATGGGGTAAAATGTATTTAAAATATTTTAAACAAATAATAAAAAATGACCTGCTCTGCTCCTGCACTGCTCCTCTTGCTCCTGTCGCTGCAGGCAGGCACAGGCTCCCCCAGCCTGCTCAGAGTAGCATCAGGATTGTCTGGAAGCACCAAGCCAGGGCGCGCCCAGGCAGATTGAGAGCCTACTGCGCATGTTTGGCTGGCCCGAGAAGGCCGGCCAAACATACATGCGCACTGAGGGGAGTGCACAGTGCACTCTTCTCACTGCTCGTCATCCCCGTGGCCCTGCCCTTCAACAAACAAAACGATAATAAACATGGTTTATTAGCATTTCGTTTGTTAAAGGTTTTGCAGCTTCTGCTGCTGGCGGGGGGTGACGCTCCTCCATCCTAACGGAGGAGCCCCCCATGCATGCAATGTTACCAAATGAACGCATCCCTTTTCCAACTGGTGTCTCCTCTGGACTCAGACAGATGCAAGTGAAAGAGAAGGAAGCCATTGTAAGGGTGGAGAAAGCTGCTTGGAACACATTTCTTGCTACTGGTATGGACAGCTTTCAAAATATTCAAATGGAGGGTCTGGGCAGAGACAGAAATAAGGGTGCTTTTGTAACTGTACCGAACTAAGGAATATTTTGGGATTTTTTGCATATTGGGCTGAAACTGGAAAACATCTACTGCCAGGAACCCACAAGTTGGGGGCTAAGGGGTATTGGGAGGTGAAGCAGAGTCAAAAATGTGGCAACGTGTTTGTGCATTGTGGAAGGCCCTTTGCAAAGGTTAACAGTCGTCTTTCATTTGCTTATTTCTTTATTTAGTTTTTAAACTGGTACTAACGTGATTAAATCTTTGTCCAGACAGTATTACCCTTTGTAAAAATTACAAAATAAAGAAGTCATCCTATCTAAAAATGTGCTGCATCATTCAGCACTTCAGTAAATTCTGCTGCATAATTAGGTGCTCCTCTGCCACATAATTCAAGCAGCCATGGTTATACTGTTGAAGAGCAGAACGATAACTCTGGTACTCAGTACAATTGATGTGTTCAGTGTAGACACAGATTTTACTCATCATAAAATCGAAAAGAGGGTTAACGTGTCTGCTAGAGAGGACAGCATGAAGCAGGCAGGTCACATATTTGGATTTTACCCAGATAGCTGGTGTGGCACAAGTTACAATCCATTTAATATAATTTACTGAGTTATGAACTGGCCCGAAGGAGCTACATACAAAGAGCAAAGCATAAGTTTAGAAACATACTGTTTTTCAGGTCAAAGCCTACCAAATAGCATAGCTGTCTGCTTTGCTAACGGTCTTTTGTGGGCATTCCAAAAGCTTTCCTGGGAATGCATTCTGCCCATTGTTGACCGTAGGCTTTGTGGTTTGTAACTCACATTTCTTGCTTTCTATTTGCTAGCTTTATTTGTGTTAGTCTGTCTAGCTTGAGTTTGACCATCTGTGGAGCAATCATTGTTTACTATATATACATCCTTCTGAGCGCTTGTTTTCTGTAAACAGGCATTTCTTGTTCTTGTCATATTTACTGTGCGTTCAAAAACAGAGGTCAAATTTCAGGCTCTGTCTTTGGTGGGGCGTGATGTTTACTTTTCTTTCTCTGACCTCAAAGTGACAGAATTTAACTGATAACCTTGCTGTGAAACAAAATACTTTTTTCTAGCATACAACAAAAATTAACTGTGCTGATATTTCAGGATATATCAGAATTAGGAAAGTAAAAATTAAGTTTATTTTTCTGTAATTCTGAAGAGTGGTGATAGTAAATATTTGAGTACGATCAGAACGCATTGATACACTAGGTGATGACAATTCCACGCTTTATCATTTGTGTGCAGTAAATCTGTATGTCTGTGCAAATATAATGGTCATTCCAATTGAAAATGTGTTGTCTGTAATGCAGTGCACTTCTACACCAAGCATACTCAACACTACGCCACTCTACTATACTCTATGCACTTCCATTCAAGGCCACGCCACTCCAAACCACTCTAGAACATGCTACTCCATTCTACAACACACCATGTCATTCCACTCCACGACATGCCACTCCACTCTATGCCCCATCACTTTAAGACATACCACTCCCCTCCACACCTATCCTCTCCACTGTAAGACATACCACTCCACTCTACGCCAATCCAATCCACTCTATGCCATTCTACTCCACCTAGCTCCACTCCAAACTACCCCACTCCACTTTACTCCAATCTATCCTAATCCACTCCACTTCACTACAATCCACCTCAATCTACCCTACTCCACTCTATCCCAGTCTACTCCACTCCACTCTACCCCATTGCTTCTACCCACTCCACTTCAATCTACCCTATTCCACTCAACCTGCCCCAATCTATCCCACTCCACTCAACCCCACTCCACTCTACCCCAACCTTCCCCACGCCACTTCATCTACCCCAATCCACCTAATCTACTCCAACCAACCGTACTCCATGACAATCTAACCCACTCCAATCTACCCCACTCCATCCCAATCTATCCCACTCCAATCCAACCCACTCCACTCTAATCTACCCCATTCTAGTCTACCACAATCTACAAATCTCCACTCCACCTCACTTCACTCCACTCCACTCTCCCGCAATAAATCCTACTCCACTCCAATCTAGCCAACTCATTCCAACCTACCGCACTCAACTCGTCTAATCCACTCCACCCCAATCTACCACCATCCACTCCAATCTACCCACCCCACTCTAATCTACCTCACCACACTCCAATCTACCCCCCCCACTCCAATCTAGCCCACCCCAATCTACCTCACTCTACATGTGAAGTGACAAGCTAATTATGTTTGATTCCTAGCATCACCGTGTTAAGGCTCCAGCTAACCCCCAGCTAACCCCCAGCTAGAACAAGCAGAAGTGCTGAAGACTCTTCTGAAGCATTTATGTTAGGTCCAGTGGAAACTGAAATTAGGAAGTGTCAATTAGGAACAAACACTGCATAACAAATACCTGGAAACGGGTCCTGGCAATTAACTTTCAACCAGAAATGATTGGTGTTCGAGGAGTGAATGTCCACATATTGCTAGACTGCAGTGCACGCCACCCGAAAGTTCAAGGACAGATGGAGTATAACAAAATGAAACAGCAACCTGTTAGACTAAAAGCAGTACACCCGAAGAATACGGCCACCTGGTAAAGACTACTGGAATGAAAATGGCGCCGAGTAGTGCAAATCAAGAGTAGAGAAAAAGACCGCTGGTAGGAGAAAGGGGATAGGATGAGAGAGAGAGTGTTGGAGGTAAGGGAGAAAGTGTGGAGAAAAGTGGAGCAAGAGAGACAGATTAATAGAAAGTGGGGTTGACAAACAGAGAGAGACAGATATAAGTGAATGAGCTTAAAGCTGAGGTAAAATAAGAGAGTAAGTGGAAGAGGGTGTTTGAGAGAGTGACAAGAGAAAGTTGGGTGACAGAGCTGGGCAGTTAGGAGAACAGAGTTAAGTGAGTAAGGGGAGAAGAGAGCAGAGATGTGAATTGATTTTGTTTTTTTTCTGGAGTGCTGACATAATCCAGGAGAATGTTAAAGCAAGTGGGATATGATACAGAAGGAGAAAGGAAGATGCAATAAGAGAGTTACCCAGAGGTCGGGGAGAGTTTATTTATTACAGAGGGCTTTTCAGCAGCAAAAAAGAAAGAGAGAGAGAGAGAGAGGACAGAGTGAGAAAGAGAGGGAGGATAGATAGATAGATAGATAGATAGATAGATAGATAGATAGATAGATAGATAGATAGATAGAAGGCATTAGACCAAAGGAGATCAAGATGTGAGAGTGGGGGGGGGGCAGAGAGAGAGAGGAAGAGATGGGTAAAGGGAGCGAGATAAGCAAGAGAGATATGAGAGAAATGGGGGGAAAGGCAGGGCTTCAGCTGAGGTGGATCCTTACAGGTCTCACACTCAGCAGAAATTAAAAGTGACAATGAAAAGAGTCCCTATCGGGTCCTATATGCATGCCTTTAACTTCACAAGCAAAAACACTCATCAATTTCTGAATAATGAGTATAAAAACCATTACAGTGGTGTAGTTTCAGTGTACATTTCACGTTTTACTAAATCTCCCATTTCTTAGGAGTGATTTCTTTCTCTAGGATGTTGTGTTTCTGTAGTTTTTTTTTCTTTTATCTTACAGCTTATTAATCTTCTTTTGTCCATACTGTGAACTGAATCTCCTCTAGGTGTCTGGGTGAGTTCAGGCTGTGGGTGGGTGTTTATAAAGAACCATAGTTGAGAGCTCTGGAGTTGAAAGAAGAGGTAGTGAGAGCTTCTCACCTTGCCTGCCAGTGGGTCCTAAAAGTGTTCAGAATACATGCTCAACCAATCCTTGGCCTCTCTGCAAAGCACACAGAAAAACTGACGGGTGCCAAATCTACCCATGTGGGAAAGTGTGTGAGGGGAAGTACACAGCTATTGAAATATTGACATTGACATTGAGAAGGTAAAGAAATGCAGTGCTTCTAGGCGGTCAGTGCATTATCTGTGTAGTGAAGAAGATGCAAGGAAATACATACACAAAATCCTGACCAGAGGGTAAAGAAGAGGAAAGAAATGCTGCAGAAGCTATGCAGACAGAGGATTTCAGAGAGATGCGGGGAGAACACGATCACAGGTTCCTTATAGAGTTAAGTGCTGTGAAGGGAAGAAGAGGAGTGACTAAGACACTCCAGAGACTACTACCTCTTCCATTAACCCTTAATAATAAAGTTGAATTCACAGTTTCACATTTGCAGCAACCAAAATACCAGTCGTCTTGAAAGTCACGCCCTTATTTATATAGGCCATGCCTTTTTAAAAGGATTCTTGGACCATGCCCCTTTTGACGACCCCTTTTTCATCCCAACTTAAGCCCTGGAGAGAGGTGGAAATAAAAAAGTCACAGAGAAAGTTAAAAGAAACCAAGAGAGTGTGAAAAAGAAATAGTGGCACAAGAGAGAGAAATGAAGGCACTGAGAAAGAAAGAGAGAGAGACAGAGAGAGAGAGACAGAGAGAGAGACAGACAGAGAGAGAGACAGGGAGAGTCAGAATGAGCAAATGGGGGCGTATTAAGAAAGCGACAGAAAGGAACTAGATGCATGAGTAGGAGAGAATCGAAAGTTAGAGACGTTTGCATCAGTTGAAAAAGGACATCAAAGTAAATGTGCTCCAACAATGAGGCAGAACATAATGAAAAGTTTGTGTGGGTGGGGTGTTAGAAGGAAAAGGAGAGAAATAATGAAAGTTCTATAAACATAGTAATAAAATGTAAGAGTGAGAGGAATGGAAAGCAGAGGGGAGAAAAAAGTTTGCAAATCAACAGGAACAAAGTTATTTAAAAAAAATGAAAATATGACAATGAGAAATGAGGGAGGAAAAGAAAAAAAGATTTATGGAAAGGAAGAAAGAAGAAAATAATGATCAATTTACTAAAGGAAGAGAGAAAAAGAAACAAGCATTTGCAATGCAACAGATCTCGCATTTCTCTGAGTTAGAGCTATTAGCAGTTGTAAACTCCCAACCGGACTTTTCTTGCCTCATTTAATGGGAAAAAAAATGAGCGTGATCGCACTGCTAAAAAATGGAAATGGAGATAGAAACGGTCTCAGGGTCAATGTCATGCAAAGCGCTGGACTTCTGCCAATCGAGATCGCCCTGCGAAAAAAGAGAAAAAGTAGTCCACAAACCGGACGGAAAACTGCGAGCCTTGTATGTTTTTAGTACTTGGTTGATGCGCTCGAGGAGGCTAACCACCGGAAAAGGCGTGACGTAGGCATGCCTTCCACTAATGAAAGCAAGCAGATTTTAAAAGGCAAGCCCACGAACCAATGAAAGACACTGACGTGACATGGGCAGGGCTCTGAGCCCTTTTCTAACTACTACAGCGTCTCGCAAGTGATACGCATGCGCTATCGCAGGCTCGACCCTAAAAAAGGAAGGAAATAAATAGAGAAAGAGAAAATACATAAACAAACCAGGAAAAAAAGACCGTCGGGAAGAATGAAACAAAGAAAGGAAACTTACTCAAGGAAGAAAGACAAACGAACAGTACAGACAGAAAGGAAGAAAAAGAAAATTACTTAAAAAAAAAAATGAAGGAATTTCGAACAAAACGGATGGAAACCAGAAAGTGCTGAGCCACTGAAAGTTAGACCCATGCTTAGGCCTGGCCTGGCTCAGTTCGAGGTTTTTTGTGAGCGCACAATGAGACAAACTTTCATGTGGTTACTGCCTCCCTCTCGCCAGTATATGGAGTGATGGGCAGATCTTCCAATATTGGAACCCGACAACCAGGATCGGGCCTTGCTGTTGGCTCAACATCATGTGATTTTGGGACAGCATCCCCGAGCCTGTAAGCAATGTGTGTGTAATGTAAATAGTCCTCCTGTAAAGCGCTCCAATACCTTCAGGTCTAGTTTGCGCTCAGTTTTTAAAACTGTAGAACTATGTACTAAGCACTAAAAAATAAACCCTTAACATAAAGAAAGTCAAATACCTTTACTGGCTGATTTGTACAGAGTGAAACCAGGAAATCTAAATAAATCACGTTTTCCCCGCTTGAGATTGTGTGATCTTAAGCAAATATTTGTTTTCTTCCTTATCGTATATGAAAGCACTTTCGAAAATGTGAGTTCAGACTACCAGTTGCACAAAACTATGACTCTGGAAAAGTACTTCTCGTAAAGTGCTGTATTGTGCCCTGACAATGGCAAAGTTTCCACATGTTAAATAAATACACTTTTTTTTTTAAACTTGTTTATCCTGTTTTGCGTTTTAGTTGAATGATTTGCATATCGCATATTTTCAGCGCTCGGCTCGTGCATGGGCTCTATCAAAGCCAGACCCCGGGCTCGATTCTGGCTCGGCTTTCCCCGGTAATTTCTTGCGTCGCCCACCTGTAATGTGAACAACTAGAGAACCACACATAAGTATGTCCTGGAGGAAGCGTAGACGCGGGGAGACAAACACACACGATGCAAGTGGAGTCTCAGGCTTTCAGGCTGGCTGTGAGACAAAGCGCCCCGAGGGGAGGAGGCCGGGGGAGGGGCGCTAACAAGGCTCCTGCTGATAAAGCACCGCGGCGGCTCAATCAGGGGCCTGTGCGAAGATGTCACAACAGAGCCGAGGAATTCCAGCCCCCTCGGCGAGCTCACAAAGCGCCCCATTCTGTGCCCGCGTCCTCGCAGCCCTCTCCGCCCCGCAGTGTGGGCAAGAATGGGCGCTGTGTGACCAGGCCTTGTCTCAGGTCAGGGCGGACTCCAGTCGGCACAAACACAGGCACTGCTAGGCCGGTGGGGGCCCATCAATGTGACTCACTCACCGGGGCTCCCTGAGCAGAAAAGCGACTGCCTTTGGGTTTTCCAAGACTTTTATTTTGTATTGCTATTTGTCAGTAATAAAATAGCTCAGCCAGTTAACACATGTCGCTGAGAGATGAGACAGCCTAAGGGTTTACAGCCCAGTCAGAGAGTTTCTGTGAGGAGTGCAGCCAGCTCCCACCCTCCTTGTGCATGTGACAGTCCACTGCCTGCTTCCGGCCTGTGTGGACGGACAGTCACCACTGCGCTCTGTGCCTGCCCCTCCTTGTGCATGCGATAGTCCACTGCCTGCTTCCGGCCTGCGTGGATGGAAGTCACCCCTGCACTCTGTGCTTGCCCCTCTCCAATGCCTGCTTCCGGCCTGTGTGGATAGACAGTCACCCCTGCACTCTGTGCCTGCTCCTCCTTGTGCATGTGACAGTCCACTGCCTGCTTCCGGCCTGCGTGGATGGAAGTCACCCCTGCACTCTGTGCTTGCCCCTCTCCACTGCCTGCTCCCGGCCTGTGTGGATAGACAGTCACCCCTGCACTCTGTGCCTGCTCCTCCTTGTGCATGTGACAGTCCACTGCCTGCTTCCGGCCTGCGTGGATGGAAGTCACCCCTGCACTCTGTGCTTGCCCCTCTCCA
Organism: Pleurodeles waltl; assembly: GCF_031143425.1. Taxonomy (NCBI): domain Eukaryota; kingdom Metazoa; phylum Chordata; class Amphibia; order Caudata; family Salamandridae; genus Pleurodeles; species Pleurodeles waltl. Next base: position 1,650,609,943 of record NC_090445.1, on the reverse strand, counting down.
CTGCCTGCTTCCGGCCTGTGTGGATGGAAGTCACCCCTGTACTCTGTGCTTGCCCCTCTCCACTGCCTGCTTCCGGCATGCGTGGATGGAAGTCACCCCTGTACTCTGTGCTTGCCCCTCTCCGCTGCCTGCTTCCGACCTGTGTGGATAGACAGTCACCCCTGCGCTCTGTGCCTGCCCTTCCTTGTGCATGTGACAGTCCACTGCCTGCTCCCGGCCTGTGTGGACGGACAGTCACCCCTGCACTCTGCGCTTGCTCCTCCTTGTGCATGTGACAGTGGACTGGCTGCTTCCGGCCTGTGTGGACGGACAGTCGCCCCTGCGCTCCGTGCCTGCCCCTCCTTGTGCATGCCCCTCTCCAATGCCTGCTTCCGGCCTGTGTGGATAGACAGTCACCCCTGCACTCTGTGCCTGCTCCTCCTTTTGCATGTGACAGTCCACTGCCTGCTTCCGGCCTGCGTGGATGGAAGTCACCCCTGCACTCTGTGCTTGTCCCTCTCCACTGCCTGCTTCCGGCCTGTGTGGATAGACAGTCACCCCTGCACTCTGTGCCTGCTCCTCCTTGTGCATGTGACAGTCCACTGCCTGCTTCCGGCCTGCGTGGATGGAAGTCACCCCTGCACTCTGTGCTTGCCCCTCTCCACTGCCTGCTCCCGGCCTGTGTGGATAGACAGTCACCCCTGCACTCTGTGCCTGCTCCTCCTTGTGCATGTGACAGTCCACTGCCTGCTTCCGGCCTGCGTGGATGGAAGTCACCCCTGCACTCTGTGCTTGCCCCTCTCCACTGCCTGCTTCCGGCCTGTGTGGATGGAAGTCACCCCTGTACTCTGTGCTTGCCCCTCTCCACTGCCTGCTTCCGGCATGCGTGGATGGAAGTCACCCCTGTACTCTGTGCTTGCCCCTCTCTGCTGCCTGCTTCCGACCTGTGTGGATAGACAGTCACCCCTGCGCTCTGTGCCTGCCCTTCCTTGTGCATGTGACAGTCCACTGCCTGCTCCCGGCCTGTGTGGACGGACAGTCACCCCTGCACTCTGCGCTTGCTCCTCCTTGTGCATGTGACAGTGGACTGGCTGCTTCCGGCCTGTGTGGACGGACAGTCGCCCCTGCGCTCCGTGCCTGCCCCTCCTTGTGCATGCGACAGTCCACTGCCTGCTTCCCGCCTGCGTGGATATACAGTCACCCCTGCGCTCTGTGCCTGCTCCTCCTTGTGCATGTGACAGTCCACTGCCTGCTTCCGGCCTGCGTGGATGGAAGTCACCCCTGCACTCTGTGCTTGCCCCTCTCCACTGCCTGCTTCCGGCCTGTGTGGATAGACAGTCACCCCTGCACTCTGTGCCTGCTCCTCCTTGTGCATGTGACAGTCCACTGCCTGCTTCCGGCCTGCGTGGATGGAAGTCACCCCTGCACTCTGTGCTTGCCCCTCTCCACTGCCTGCTCCCGGCCTGTGTGGATAGACAGTCACCCCTGCACTCTGTGCCTGCTCCTCCTTGTGCATGTGACAATCCACTGCCTGCTTCCGGCCTGCGTGGATGGAAGTCACCCCTGCACTCTGTGCTTGCCCCTCTCCACTGCCTGCTTCCGGCCTGTGTGGATGGAAGTCACCCCTGTACTCTGTGCTTGCCCCTCTCCACTGCCTGCTTCCGGCATGTGTGGATGGAAGTCACCCCTGTACTCTGTGCTTGCCCCTCTCCGCAGCCTGCTTCCGACCTGTGTGGATAGACAGTCACCCCTGCGCTCTGTGCCTGCCCTTCCTTGTGCATGTGACAGTCCACTGCCTGCTCCCGGCCTGTGTGGACGGACAGTCACCCCTGCACTCTGCGCTTGCTCCTCCTTGTGCATGTGACAGTGGACTGGCTGCTTCCGGCCTGTGTGGACGGACAGTCGCCCCTGCGCTCCGTGCCTGCCCCTCCTTGTGCATGCGACAGTCCACTGCCTGCTTCCCGCCTGCGTGGATATACAGTCACCCCTGCGCTCTGTGCCTGCTCCTCCTTGTGCATGTGACAGTCCACTGCCTGCTTCCGGCCTGCGTGGATGGAAGTCACCCCTGCACTCTGTGCTTGCCCCTCTCCACTGCCTGCTTCCGGCCTGTGTGGATGGAAGTCACCCCTGTACTCTGTGCTTGCCCCTCTCCACTGCCTGCTTCCGGCATGCGTGGATGGAAGTCACCCCTGTACTCTGTGCTTGCCCCTCTCCGCTGCCTGCTTCCGACCTGTGTGGATAGACAGTCACCCCTGCGCTCTGTTCCTGCCCTTCCTTGTGCATGTGACAGTCCACTGCCTGCTCCCGGCCTGTGTGGACGGACAGTCACCCCTGCACTCTGCGCTTGCTCCTCCTTGTGCATGTGACAGTGGACTGGCTGCTTCCGGCCTGTGTGGACGGACAGTCGCCCCTGCGCTCCGTGCCTGCCCCTCCTTGTGCATGCGACAGTCCACTGCCTGCTTCCCGCCTGCGTGGATATACAGTCACCCCTGCGCTCTGTGCCTGCTCCTCCTTGTGCATGTGACAGTCCACTGCCTGCTTCCGGCCTGCGTGGATGGAAGTCACCCCTGCACTCTGTGCTTGCCCCTCTCCACTGCCTGCTTCCGGCCTGTGTGGATATACAGTCACCCCTGCGCTCTGTGCCTGCTCCTCCTTGTGCATGCGACAGTTCACTGCCTGCTCCCGGCCTGTGTGGATGCACAGTCACCCCTGCGCTCAGTACTTGTCCAGGGCGGCTATGCTTCCTGTGTACGTCACCTATGCACAGCAGCCCTTGAACCTCTTGACAGTCACTTACTCCGTTCCTCTGCAGCCCCGGGCTACCTGCGACGTGCACTGCCCGCGCCCTCCCGTCGGTCTCTGCCCTGTGCCGACGCCCGGTGTGACACGTTCTCTCACAATCCTGGCTCTTGGCCCGCCAATTGTGAGCATTCTGTTTGTTTTCATCTTATTAGCGCCAAGAAGGTAACTGTTTCAGGCGCGCCAAACAAGTATTGTGCATACTGTGACTTCGACATCCACCTGGGGCATATATTGCCTCCTCGGTACGCTCCTCCCTCTGACGTTTCAGTACCCTACTGAATCCTTATTGTAGAGCTGGAAGACCCAAACTAATACCGCCTGTTTAGGAAGGAGGCCTTCCATCTGACTCACAGCTTAAAGAGTGCCGGTCAGTGCTTAATTTGTGCTTGTTGGTTCCGGTGCTGTGCACCGGCACTTATTTTTGAGGGCCTGGGCTTATTCTTCTGCCTCAAGCATTTGTTGCCAGCAAAAGACACATATGGGAAAGACGGATGATGGGAAAAACGAAAAATCGTCACAAAGGGAGAAAGCAAAAAGCTGCAAGAGTGAGCTGAAGGGGCAGGGAGTGGCTTTCTATGGATTAGAGAGCCCGAGATGGCTTCATGATTACGCCTCCTCAGTATTACATGTACACACATTTAATTGCAGCAGCCGCGTGTTAAAGAGGTGGGCTTTGGGCACTAGCACCATTTTATTTAAAAATTAAGCAAAGGTGCCGGTGGTGGTGGACCACCACCCATTTCTGAGGAGAGCCCATGCCTTCATCCTCAGGCCCTGTCCCACGAGAGAGAAAAGACAGGGCAGAGAGCAAGGAATGGAGGTAAAGGGAGGGCAGTTCTAACCCACTAAACTTTAACGAGGGTTTAGATATTTAACGCATCCAGGATGCGTTACCTTCCATTTCACAATTCCGCCCTTGCGTAAATGTGGCGCAGTGAGTTAAACGCTTGCAGGTGACATCTTGCGCGATCTGCAGATCACGACCTCGAACCCCGAGAAATGCCACCCCAGTCCTCCCTCTAACGTTTTTGTTTTTTAAATGTGAAATCGTAACACCTGTTCACAGCGCTTAAAAATGCAGTTAGAAGCGCTGCATAAATAGAATCAAGTTATGGGCCAGAATTCCATGATACACAGTGCATGATGAGTCTTCCTCACTCATTCCAGAAATCCCTTTTCCTTTAAGGCAAGATAACCTCCAAACACCACGAGATGGACTTGGAATTCAAAAAGACAAGCGGTGCAAGCAATCCCACCGCGTGCCTTGTGGACAGTGACCGGCCACACACCATGGACCGCACAGGTGCACCGTCCACCATCAGCGGAGCACGCACCTCCCGGGCGGTATCTGCTTTCACGCACGCAGCACGCTCCGCCGGCTGCGGTAACGCGAGGTTCTCCTATCAAGTGATTCCGCCACCCCCACAAAGGTTGGACTCGGCCGGCTGGGGGCTGGGTCACCTTCTCAACTATCCCCTCTCAAACTACGACCTGGGCCTTCCGGGGTGTAACGTGTCACTTGGCCACCCCCCAGCAGGCGGGTAAGATCTCCCCTAGATCCATCACCTGTAAATTGAGCCTCCTGGATTTTGGAAACCACGAGACAAGGTGTTCGCCTTAGTCTCGCGAACAGAAGAGGCTCTGAATTATTCGGGCCCCGTCTCGGGGTGTATCACATTACTGGGTGGTGAAGGGTGCCTTTCTCTAGATACTGACTGGGTGGGGAGGAGAAGACAGGTGCCTCCTAGGTTAAACGGAGGGGTTCCTGTTTCTTAGTTATTTCTGGGAAATGCTCCTAGTCACCCCGTAAAGAGCCCACCTGTACAGTTCCCAGCGAGCACTGCACCTAGATATTGTGGGTCCTGTTGTGGCGCGACGCCTTGGTCCGGCTTGGGCATCAACCCTCCACTGCTACAGGGCATGGTAAGACAGCAGCTATAGGGTGCCCCCTAGTGGTGATGCCAAAGTTACCGACGGCCCAAAGACGGCCTCATTTACTGCACTGTGAGTGCTTCAGCTAGCAAAATAATATTTTGTTAGGAGTGAGTGCTCTAAATCTACTCTGCTCTTGTAGATAGGAAAAGGACGCTTGGCAGCTGTCCCCAGAAGCTTTCATAGTGCATTAGATGCCTTATCGAACAGTGTCATCACCATTCCACAAAACCTGCCTTCGCCCTGCAAGGTTCTCGAGATGCTGAGTCTCCAGCAGCAGGGCGCTGGTCCCAACCTGTACGGAATATAGAGCTTAGCCCATCCAATCAAAACGCTTGAAATGTAGGCACTAACTGCTATTGCATTTAAAGTCTATAGTCAGTGAGAGTGTGAAGCAGGGACAAAAGGCAGACCGGCACCGATGGCCTGGTTCCTCTCTCTGTGGATGAGGGGATGGGTGCCTTACTGCCCATATACTGTCAGCTATTAACTGCAATTAATTCCCTTTCCAGTCAGTAAGCACCCCCGACTTCAACTCAAGCCCATTATTGTGCAGCAAGCAATTAACAGCCATTAGTGCCCTCTGTAGATGCCATCAACTGTTGGCAATGCTCTGATTAGCGACAACTAAAGTTTAAGAACAGTGTTTATGAAGAATGTGGACAAAACCTCTGAAGTAGAAACACTAGGCGAAAGAAGAGAATGGCTGTGAAACCCAACCTGCACATGCACATGTACAAATACCTAGCCATCGAGCATAGGGTCTCTTCTGTCGAGCACCTTGTACATGCACCTCTACGAATCACCAGCCATCGAGCATAGGGTGTCTTCTGGCCAACATCCAGCACATGCAACTCTATGATTCACCAGCCTTTGAGCACAGAGTCTCTTCTGTCCAACAGCCAGCACATGCAACTCTATGAATCACCAGCCATCGAGCATAGGGCCTCTTCTGACCAACATCTTGCACATGCAAGTCTATGAATCACCAGCCATCGAGCGTAGGGTCTCTTCTGTCCAACAGCCAGCACATGCAACTCTATGAATCACCAGCCATCGAGCATAGGGCCTCTTCTGACCAACACCTTCCAGATGCAACTCTAAAAACCACCAGCTATCGAACATACAGCCTCCTGTGACCAACACCCTGCACCTGTGTACCTCTATAAATACCCAGCCATCGAGCATAGGGTCGCTTCTGTCCAACAGCCAGCACATGCAACTCTATGAATCACCAGCCATCGAGAATAGGGTCTCTTCTGTCCAATAGCCAGCACATGCAACTCTATGAATCACCAGCCATCGAGCATAGGGCCTCTTCTGTCCAACAGCCAGCACATGCAACTCTATGAATCACCAGCCATCGAGCATAGGGCCTCTTCTGTCCAACAGCCAGCACATGCAACTCTATGAATCACCAGCAATCAAACACAGGGCCTCTTCTGTCCAACAGCCAGCCCATGCAACTCTATGAATCACCAGCCTTCGAGCATAGGGTCTCTTCTGTCCAGCACCTTGTACATGCACCTCTACAAATCACCAGCCATCGAGTATATGGCCTCTTCTGACCAACACTCTGCACATGCAACTTTACGAATCACCAGCCATCGAGCATAAGGCCTCTTCTGATCAACACCTTGCACATGCAACTCTATGAATCACCAGCCATCGAGCATAGGGCCTCTTCTGTCCAACAGCCAGCACATGCAACTCTATGAATCACCAGCCATCGAGCATAGGGCCTCTTCTGTCCAACATCCAGCACATGCAACTTTACGAATCACCAGCCATCGAGCATAAGGTCTCTTCTGTCCACCAGCCAGCACATGCAACTCTATGAATCACCAGCCATCGAGCATAGGGTCTCTTCTGTCCAACACCTTGCACATGTAACTCTACGAATCACCAGCCATCGGAGATATGGCCTCTTCTGAGCAGCACCTTGCACATGCAACTTTACGAATCACCAGCCATCGAGCATAGGGCCTCTTCTGACCAATACCTTGCACATCCAACTCTACAAATCACCCGCAATCAAACACAGGGCCTCTTCTGACCAACACTCTGCACATGCAACTCTATTAATTACCAGCAATCAAACACAGGGAGTCTTTTGACCATCGTCTTGTACATGCACCTCTATGAATCACCAGCCACAAACAAAGGGTCTCTTCTGACCAACACCTTGCACATGCATCTCTATGAATCACCAGCCATCGAGCATATGGCCTCTTCTGACCAACACCTTGCACATGCAACTCTATGAATCACCAGCCATCGAGCATAGGGTCTCTTCTGTCCAGCACCTTGTACATGCACCTCTACAAATCACCAGCCATCGAGCATATGGCCTCTTCTGACAAACACCTTGCACATGCAACTTTACGAATCACCAGCCATCGAGCATAAGGTCTCTTCTATCCAACAGCCAGCACATGCAACTCGATGAACCACCAGCCATCGAGCATAGGGTCTCTTCTGACCAATACCTTGCACATCCACCTCTACAAATCACCAGCAATCAACCACAGGGCCTCTTCTGACCAACACTCTGCACATGCAACTCTATTAATTACCAGCAATCAAACACAGGGGGTCTTTTGACCATCGTCTTGTACATGCACCTCTATGAATCACCAGCCACGAACAAAGGGTCTCTTCTGACCAACACCTTGCACGTGCATCTCTATGAATCACCAGCCATTAAAAATATGTCCTCTTCTGACCAACAGGACGCTTTGCAAGGTGATGGTTGAGGCGCCTAATTAAAGCGATTTATTCCGCAGTTATGAGAGTGATATAACCAATTTATTGATGATGTATGCAGCACACGCACAAAGTGAAATGTCGTTGGAAATGTAAACAACAGCTGCCACATTGTCCCATGTAATGAGGCGCATATTATCACACGTTTTAGCCAACACAGAAAGCATCAAAGGCTGTTCTGTCGAGAATTAACTATGAGAAGCAGGTTACACTTAGATCTGCAAACTAGTGCTTGGTCCACTATGCAATCTCAGGAGGCGATGATGGGCCATGTGCAGCGGGAAAAGGAAAATCCAGGCACGGCTCTGGAACAAGTTTCACACTGACCACCCAAAGGCTACTGAAATGCACCTGGGCAAATCACGTTTTACTGCTGCCAAGCAAGGTGACGGTAGACTGGACTGGCAGATATATATTTATAGTAGGCTGGTACAAATATGAGTCAGTGGATCCCGATTGAGTGGTCTGCCCAGGATCACAGGATACTCTGCTGATGCCGGGACTCGAACCTGATTCTACAGGCCACTGCCTGCTGTAAAAAATGAAGTTTTCTTTTCATTTTTGTTTCTGAAATGCATCCCGTTTTCCGTTCGGGAAAACGGCTGAATTTTTTTTTTTTTTAAACTGCTGTATGTAAAAGCAGTCACAGACATGGTGGTCTGCTGTCCCCAGCAAGCCACCATCCCTGTGAGAGCAGCCATTCCCAATGAGGTCGCAAATTGCGACCTAACTCATGAATATTAATGAGGTAGGTCAGGTGCGATCCCACTGGGAATCACAAACAGTGATAAGTACACTGTACATATGGTTTTGCGACTCGCAAATGAGTTGCAAATTGCGAGCTGCAAAACTCTGGGTCGTACATCTGGCCCTGAGTGATGTGTTTGGGATCAATGGATGTTAAGATGAGGCAAGGACTAGAACCTGGTACCCCAGTTTTAAGTTGACAGCCCTTGCCATTACGTGTTGCTGCCCCCTCCCCCAAGCTTGCCTGCTGCACCCCACATACCTCAAACAACTGTTTCCAATTTTCCTGTGTAAAGCATTTCTCAAATAGAAGTTGCATTATTTTTTCTGTAGCAGAACGGTGATAGAGGTAAATAACAACATTTAAAGGTAAGCATCAGAAGACAGAATGTATTTTTCAACAGTTGTATTAGATGTTTACTTTATTCAACAGTATATTCTCTGTTGCTTTGATTCTGAGGTTAGGTACGGTTCAGTAAGTGCACCTCGCCCTTACTTTATACCTCCCACACCTGAACTGGTCAGCTGTCCATGCTGAAGAGGTGGTCTTTTAATGAACAGCCTTGAAGTAGACAGGCTGTCCCCCTGGTTCTAAGGCTTGCCATAGTACCCAAGGGACGACCTCACGTGCAAATAGCAATGTTTCTACACTTTTGCACCCTTAGAATGTATGCTATCTCAAAAAAAGACTCTAGGGGCCACACGTACGAACGTTTGAAATTGAAAGTTCCTAATTGCGATTCTATGCAAATCACAATTAGGAAATCACAATTTCAAACGTTCGAAACTCTAGTGAGTTTAATTTGCGATTCCCAGTGGGTCGCAAATAGACCTACCTCATTCATATTCATCTTCATTGCGAAAATCACAGGATTGGAGGTCTGCTGGGGTCAGCAAACCACCATGTATGTCTGTGATGGCTTTTAAATAAAAAAATTTTTTTAAATGCAGCCCGTTTTCCTTCAAGGAAATGGGATGCGTTTGAAAAAGAAAATTAAAAGTTTTCTTAAATTTTTTTAAGAGTAGGCAGTGTTCCTGTACCACTGCCTGCTCTTAAAAATGCTTTTTAAGACATCCACAAAGGCAGAGGGGTCCCTTGTGGACCCCTTCCCATTTGCAAATGGGTTACCATCAATTTGAAATTGGTGGTAACCTGCAAATGTTTTGTGACCGCATTTCTGTCACAAAACATTCAAACATACCACTGTGCATCGGTTTTAGGAAGGGATGCCCTAAACACCACCCTTTTCAATACAGAATTCTAATGCCAAATTGCGATTCAGTAACATCTTACCCAATCGCAATTTTGCATCGGACCATACCTTTTTGGTAAAAAAAAATAGCCACTGCATTAACCACCAACCTTGGGTTGCGAAGAAGTGTGCTTCCCTGCATAAAGCGCTTCAACAATTTGTCAGTCGTACTAAGCGCCAGATAAATACAATTACAATAATTACCCATTGTTTTCAGGCAGACCCCGACATAACATTTATGTTGTCTACTGAGCCTGAAGATTAATTTAGTCTCGTTCTAGAACTGTATCCAGATACCATACTCAATTTTTGTTTGTTTGCTGTAAACATATAAATATCACTCATGATATTTGAAAACTGTGCTTGTATTGATCTGAAAAGGAAATTGGAAGACTTTTTAAAACTGTCTAGCAAAGCTGAAAGTTGTAGTGTGGAAGGGGCGTCTGGGGCATTGGCTGGCATGTGAGTAGCTCTGTCTCAGCCCTTTCAGTCTTTCAGAGGCTTTGGCTGAATTCAGGTCCCCTCAGGCCAGTCTGGCCTGATGTAGTCCAGTTGGCCCCAGAAAGCACTGGTTTGCAACAAAGACCTCCAAGCTTTGTGGCATGTGACTGACTCTACCTCACTCTTACCTACTGACCCTATGAAAGCACTGGATTGCAACAAAGACCTCCAAGCTTTGTGGCATGTGACTGACTCTACCTCACTCTTACCTACTGACCCTTTGAAAGCACTGGATTGCAACAAAGACCTCCAAGCTTTGTGGCATGTGACTGACTCTACCTCACTCTTACCTACTGACCCTTTGAAAGCACTGGTTTGCAACAAAGACCTCCAAGCTTTGTGGCATGTGACTGACTCTACCTCACTCTTACCTACTGACCCTTTGAAAGCACTGGATTGAATTGGAGTTTTCCATTTCCCCTTGAGGCCAAACTGACCGCAGATGTAAATGACTCCACCTGACCCCTGCTGGCCTTTCTGAGACACTTATTTGCACTGACCACGAACTCCTTGTAGACCAGTCCGGCCTGGCATGCCACTGAATCTGCCACAACCCTACCGACCGTTCCAGCCACTGGATTGTTAGAAGCTCTTCCAGTCTCTCTCTTTAGGCCAGTCAAGCCTCGCATGTGAGTGATTGGTCCCAGATCCTTACAGCCCTTGAGCTGGCAAGCAGACCAGGCATTGTGCCAGTTGTCGGTGTACAGCATCTCTGCGGACTCAAGGATTCGGACAAATGGAAAGAAGTCCGCGAAAAATGCACACAACCCACTTGCAGGTATAAAAGGGAAAAAAGCTGGTTCCATTTGAGTCTGTCAGCAAGACATGAATGGGCGCAGCTGTGGTGCATGAGGCCGCTCGGGCCTTATGCAGCAGCTCTATGCAGACAGTGCTTGGGTTTCCCCCGCGCTAAGTAGAATTACAAATGTCGGAAACACTATCCGGCCTGCTTTCACTTGAGGACTAACTGGAGACTTTGTCCTGAAACTTTAGACCTTGCCATAGAGAACCAAAGGGAGGTAAGAAGCAGGCGTTTCACTTTTAAATCTCGCCTACAAGACAGCACAGGCTGTTTGGCAAAAGACCTATTGTCAGCTTAGAGTGGGTGTTGAGCCCGGCTATTGATTACTATTGGTTGATTTTATTGTCACTACCAATTTCTAGCCACATGTTTCGTAATTTCTGCGGGCTATACTTCCTCTAGCTGTGTTTGTCTTTCCTCTAGTGCATGGCCACATTATGCGAGTCCCTCACTGCTTTCTTTCTAGGCACCACTTTTTTTTTGTTCTTGGTGAAGCACTCCTCAACGGAGCATGTGTTTTCCAGCTGCCTCCCTCTTGCACTTCTCTTCCCCTCCACCACACTCCATGTTGCTGTCCCTCACCCGTGTGCTATTCCCCTGTCCCAGTCACAGATGCACTTGGCCATGCGTGCTTCTCTACCTCAGTTCTTCCACATTGCTCTCTGTCGCCCGTATTGCACACTTCTTCCCCTTGTGTTGCTTCCCTAACCCAAACCCTCACTGTTGATTCTATCTTGGGAACTCTACTAGCTCAAAACCGGCTTTCATCGATACCTATCAAGAAAAGGTGATAGCATTCACCAAAGTCATCCCCGACCGTATCAATATACAGATCCTACCTATTTCGTAGGTCACATAGTTCTCACTGTCTCTGTGGCTTATGTCCTGAAGGCTGCCCAATAAGACTGCCCTTTTCACTGGTCTATTAGCCTTTTTTATTTTACTAGTGATGAGTCTTCCACCGTTTCCTTCTCTGACTCTAGACGGAGATTTAGAGCTTGTCTAAGCTGTAGTTACTGGAAGGTCTATGATTCATACAGATCAAACCGAGGTTACAGATGTGTTAATGGTATAACTCCATTTTCACACCAGACCTCTCCTAATGTTGAGGTTTCAATGCTACCAAAGCACATGAAGCCTTTCTTTGTGTCCAGTGCTTGCATCTTCAGAGCAGCCGGCAGTGGGGTGCCAGGAGTTAGTCTTGTTCTCCAACTCAATTCTCTGTTGAGCTTTCCCCAAGTTCTTGAAATTGTGGAGGTTATCAGTGGGGCGTTATGAGGTATGGCATCCCCATGTAAAACACGTGAGTAGTCTTTGTGCTCTAATGCATATCTATATATTCTGAGGGCGGAATCAGCTAAGGGGGCGGATGCCCATTTGTTCACTGCTCAGCTGGACCACACTCTTGTTACAGGCTATGCCTTCAACTTTCTGCATTCTGCAGCATGTTGCCAGTTGTGGATTTTATTGGGGGAGCAAGGGCTTGTCTCCTTTTATCTATGTCCCTTGTTCTTCTAATCTATTGTTTAATGCCCCTCCCCTTCAGTTTGCCCCCACTGGCACTTTTCAACCCCCCTACCCCCCCCCCATCCTGAGTTACTGCACTGTCTCTTATCATCCCCTGCTCTCTGCCCCTATAATCAGTTCTCACTTCTCAAGCAGGGTACCAGGTGTGATTTATACATATTTTATTAGTAGAAACAACACGTTTTATTACTGATCGCTCCAAAGAAAAGTGGTTTTTGAAGTACTGCTCGTGGCACATCAGTTTGCTGCCTTAGGCAAGACATCAGCAGACATTTTTAGACCAAGGGTCCACACACGTGAAATTTGAAGAAGCTGGGCCAAGGTCATCGGCGCACAACTCTATTAAAGTCACCGGACCACTGAGAATGGCCTTCACTACTAAGCACTCCCGAACCCCTTTACCCACGCCCCCATCTTGTGACCCCACCTATACACTTTTTGGTGCAGTGTGCTGTTACACTGTAGCTAGAGTGATTCTTAATGAAGCCCGTACATATGTTTTTAGATTCTAATTACAATTTTTTTTTCTAAGGCTGAGGCAAAGAGTAATCACTGCAGGGGCACTCTCCTGCTCTTGTTGTCCTTCATGTGGAGCTTCTCAGACAATAGTGGCATCTGGGAAAAGGAGTCCTTGTTCTAGAAGAGCGTCGGCGGAGGGGTTACTCTGTCGCAACAGTGATGGATATCCCATCCGCCGAAATCCAAATACCATAGAAAACATTCCATCACTGTTGCAACGGAGCAACCCCTCCACCAAGATCTAAATCAGGCCCCAATTTTTCAAAGTATAATATCAATTAATCTAGCGTAGCAACCATGTATTTGGTGTACTGCATACTGGTGTGGCATAAAACACTTAAATAAAGGAATAACACAATGACCTGTTAAATGACAGCAGTCATCCATTTTTATAGCCCTTGCTCATGGCTTCTTCCAGAAGGCCCATATGTTGTTAGGTTAGTTAAAAGAACTCAGCTGCTTTGTTCTCTAAACTTAAAATTAAACATCTGGTGACTTCCATGATTCATCCAAGGCATGAACTCAATACCCATCCTTACTTGGTACTGAATGTTCATGGTGTCTTCTGAATTAAGTGTTTCACAAGGTATTTCAGTGAAAGAGAAGGTCTGTTTCTGGACAGCAGGCTTAGGCAGGCGTTGGTAAAACAATAGGTCTGCTTCGCATTTTGGATTTTACGTCCTGTGCATCGTCTTTGCAAAGACTCTTATTAGAAGCTCGGCTGTCGGATGAAAAGACGTCGCCCAGGATACTGAAAAGCAATAGCACGTTGGTGGTAAGATGACAATGATCCGCCAGGTGAGGTGCTACTAGATACACTGTAACCCAGGAGTTGTTGGAAATCTGAGGATCTGATCCCGAGGAGCACACCAAAAGTCTCACAAAGTAGCACCCAATGTTGCTCCTCTTGAGGGACTCCTGGAGGACGTACTTAAGGTTTGCCTGTCCTGATCTGCAAAGGAAGATGCCAGTGGGTAGCTTTCAAAAGCTTAGACTCACACTCGTGAGACAAATGATTGTGAAAAAAAGGTTGAAAGAAATTAAAAAACACAACTGCTTTACATATAAAATGCAAGTGTAAGATAAAGGCTGTAGGGCCAGATGTACAAAGCTATTTAGTGTTCGCAAACAGCGAAATCTGCCTTTTGCCACCGCTAAATGGCCATGCACCTAGTACGAACCCTATTTTGCGAGTCAGTAACCTATTATCGACTCGCCAAATAGGGTTAACAACTCGCTATTAGGAAGGGACGTGCCAACGGCGTCCTTTCCTAATAACGGGTTGCAGGGGATGTATGATTGCTTTGCGACTAGTAATGCGGTCGCAAAAAAATCGTAGTTACCACCAAATTTCAAAGCAGTTGTAACTCATCTTCAAATGGGAAAGGGTTCCCAAAGGGCCCATGCTCCTTTATGAATGTGGGGCGCCAACATTTTTTCAGAGCAGGCAGGGGTCCCTTCGGATCATTGCCTACTCTTAAAAAATGAAACTGAAACGTTTAATTTTTATTTTTGAAATGCATTCCTTTTTCTTTTAAGGAAAAAAGGCTACATTAAAAAAAAAACTGCTTTCTTTAAAAAGCAGTCAGAGACATGGTGGTCTGCGGACCCCAGCAGGCCACATCCCTGAGTGCGAGGCCAGTCCCAAATGGGTCGCAAATTGCGTCCTGCCTCATGAATATTAATGAGGAAGGTCCGTTGCAACCCATTTGCAAATCGCAAACAGTGTCTGAGACAATGTTGTACATAGGCGTTTGTGACTCTCAAATTGTGCGTCGCTAAAAATCACAATTTGCAAGTCGCAAAAGCTGACCGTCGTACATCTGGCTCTATATGTGGCAAAAGTGTGATGACTGCGAGTACTTCAGTGGTGTAAAACAGCCTCAAAGCACTCCACAGGAAGTGGAAGGATACATCAAGCAGCCATTAGTGTGAGGGATTAAATAAATACTCTTCTGGAAACAGCAAAAGCCCACTCTACATATATTTGAAAGAATTTGTAATAGTAGGTAAACAGGCAGCTGCAATGTCAAACCAGACCGAAAAGAAACACTGCATGGGATGGAATTAAAAGGCTGCACTAGGGCTGGGTGAAATCGTGTAATTTGTTCTTTGAGAAATGTTGCGAAATGCCATGAAACTTTTGAAAAAATATGGCTATTGTCACAAAATGTGATTTTCTGGCACCTTGGATAATTTTTTTCTTTACCCCAGAGCGCATCTCTCCTAAAAAGCCTTGCAAGGTACTGACAGGAGACTTGTTCAAGTAGAAAATGTCTTTCAGGAAGACATTTTTTGAGCAAACCAGTCTCCCACCGGTATTTCTCAAGGCTTTCTAATGTGAGATGCATGCTACACACACACACATTATTTATATATATATATATATATATATATAAATAATCACATAACGTGGAATTTTAGATGTTTCACAAATTTTGCAAATTTCGCTAGATTAATTAAAATTTCACCTAGGCTGCACCAACTCCAAACTGTGCATGAAATCCTTGAACACTATAAGTGACAACAAAGGTTCCAGCTTTATCTTAAGCATGAAGGCTCAAATTTAAAGCATAAAAGGAAAAGCGCGCTGTGACCAGGTGCAAGGAAAGTGCGCTACAAACCCGATCCTACAAGTTGGGAGTGTTTACAGCTTCTCTAACACATCAGAGTGGAAACCTCTTCCACATACGAGTGTATGTTTTTCCAGTGGCAGGCTGCCAGCTTTGTCAGTGACATCCAATATCACCAGGAAAATCAAAACGCATACCCCAGCCTTGCGGGAGCCAATCCCACACATTGAGCAGGGCTCGCTGGGGATAAATGTTGCTGCCCTTCACGTGAACCAGGAGAGCTTGTAAAGTTGGTGGTTTTATTTGAATTCCAGGGACATCTGGTGGAGATCTGTGAACCACAACCAAAGAGCCATGCTGGGGCCATGCGTATCACTTCTGACCTGAACAACCTGATACACCAGAGCACACGTGGATCTGAGGAATGGGTGGAAAGCCACATGAGGGACTTTCACACCACCAGCCTGAAGTGCACTCTTGGCTGTGGAATTCTGATCTAGTGCCAACCTCTAGAAGCAAAGCTTAGAGTATCGTTGGTGCGTAAGGAACTGTTTCTGTAGCTCCCTCTAAAAAGAACATGCGGGCCCAGATTTACTAATTTTCCGTGCACGGCAGCAACCCAAACTGCTGTGCAAGGAGCACACAGCACATAGATATATCTACTAAGATTGGCCTGCTCCTGGTGTCATTCCCTCCGATGGTGCTCTAAATAGGTTGCCTTGTTGCATAACGCATAGCCTTACACCACAGTGCATTTCTAGCACAGTAGTTGTAATGGAAAGATGCCTTCAGTATAAATTCGTGTGCTTAGACAAACTCAGAAGGATCCCAGGCACTGGGTGTGTGCAGTGAATGGCAGCACAAATTATGCACTTCTGTTTTTTTGAGAAAGGAATACACTTCCCCTTTTTCACAAATGCTGCAAGTTTTTGATGTGAAGTCCGTTCTGGCTATGATGGACCACAATTCGCAGAAAAACCTAAAGGTGTGTTTGATCTGAATCAACCCAGTAACACTCCCTCGACACAAAGTGAAGCAAATCAGCACAAATAGTTTTTTTAAACTTTCACAAAATGCAGCAATGGGATCATACAGCAAGCACTGAAACGCTCCTACTGAATGTGGATTTTCTTTTGTAATGATGGGCACTGTACCAGTTTTATACGTTGTTTCTATGTGAATAATACAAAAATTATTCAGAAGTCTACAGCCTGAGCATTTAGGTTTGAATTATCCTAAATTTGATTATCTGATCTGTGCTCCAGACTACTGTACATTATTTCACAAATCGTTTTTTTTGTGCAGAGAAAAGGTCAACTTTCCAGCGCAAACACCTTAAAACTGGATAGTAAATACCATGCAACCGTGTCTTGTCTGGTGTACTTTGATTCTGTTGTCTTGTTTGAAGGACTGACATGTGGAACAGTACCTCTGCTTTAGCTACCATCAGTGACAGGCTTGGGCACACGTGCTGGGAATGCCTCTTTTGGCAATTTCTTCTCCTCTGTGGCATGGCCATGAGATTGTTCTATGGTTGGTAGACCTTGGAGAGTTTATGCACAATAGGTTATGGTTGTTCACAAACTTTTCCACAGCATGTTTAGCCCTGAAAACAGAGATTTACTCCTTTCAAGTGTAGGAAATTCATTTCCAGAGTTGAAATAGGAAAACATCACCGCCATAAAATGGTGGGGTGAAAATAAAGGAGTTCACTCACAGATAGAATTTAACTAAAGAATATTAATGAAAATGAAATTCCTCTCCTAAAAATGATTGCTTAATTGTACAGTGTGTACATCCTCACAGGCAGCACTGCTTTAGCACAGACATAACTGGCAATCCACAAAACTTTTTGGGTGGCGCTCCTTTAAAGCAAAGACTTTTTCAGGTTTCAGGGGTACAATTTGGAAACTTCTCTGAATTCTAAAAATTGGCAAATCTACAATGTGGTAGGAAACGACAAAACACAATTCAAAATAATAAGGTCCTGTCTGACGTCTCCTTTCATAGTAGGGCTCATTCCTGCAGCAGTCTAACGCTCACTGCCCAGGCCCAAAGAGGCGGGATGTCGGGGTGACTTACCGCACTCTATGCGGTGACTGTGGGGAAGGCCCAGCAGTTCCCCACAGTCGTACCACGTGGGCGTGCAAACCGACAAACTGTGGCATCAGTGCTAGAGGCTGCAGGGTGCTATCTTAGGAAACAGTGTGATTTCAAAGCCGCAGGCGTGACTCAGTGTCACACTGTCAGCTAAGCGTCAGAAGTCTCATTCAGCCATGCCAGCCTCTGCCCCCTTACCAGCTCTCCCCCGAATGGCAAGCCCACGCCAATTTCAAGAGGGGAAGCACCAGATTCCGGGCAGCTAGACTACAGCCTATCAGAGCTGTTAAGACACCTAGTGACAGACTCTCACCACAGACAAGTGACACAAATCTCATCTGCACTTTCATTTATGCTTCGTCCTACGCTGCAAGTCATTCAGCTTTGCTGTAATTTCCCAATAGTGATCTGTACACTAAGAAACGAGATGAATGGAGCTTAGGGGAATGCTTATTTGTGTTTTAGCCTCATTAGGGCAGTGTGAATACTTAATTTGGTCTGGTTTAGAAACCGCTTTAGTGCTCTTATCAACCCCAGGCAATCAAAAAAATCATAATCCCAAAAAACATATATACTAACATAGATAAAGGGGCTTTGGGTCAGCATCCTCCATCCATTGGTCTGTCCAAATGTCATTCACAATCTGCCCTCCACATCACACAGCATGGAGGAGGGGGTCAGTCTACTTTGGCTGTCAGCTGACTTTGAACTAGCAGATCACGTGCATAGTCACCTAAAAGAAAGTGCACTTCAGTGCCAGGGCTGGTGTGCCAATGCCTGTTGACTTCCATTCTTAATACAGTAGCATCAAGTTTTTTGTAATTTATTTGTGGCACGTTACAACAAAAATATAAAATATAACCAATACATCGTCTTTACCAGACCCCATGCTTATTGTGATTGACAATGCTTGTTTTTTTTACGAGGCTTTAGTGAAACGGATTATTGGAGGCGCCTCTGGCATCACAAAAGGAAGCATTGGCATCACAAAAGGATTAAATGACATGAGAAGATAGACCACTGACAGTTATAAATAGAATCACTGTCTTCATAAAACGAATCATTGAAACCTTGAGTGTGAGCCTTGACATCACAAGTAAGACCGAAGACAATGCAATAGAAATCTACAATCGCAAGAGGAATGTTTGATTTCCATCTCAAGATGGCTCCCTGACATTACAAGAGGAATTGCTGACATCATAAAATGGATCCTTGACATCTCAATAGGAACCAGTGACAACACAATCAGGTCTCTGCCACCACAAGAGAGTTGGGTGACATCACAAATGACAGACACTGACATCACAATTGGAATTTCTGATGCCACAAGAGGGATGCTTGACATCACTAGAAGGATCACTGATACCACAAGTAACTGAGATCAGAAAAAGTCTTAGTGGTGTCACATGAGGGATTGCTGACATCACATGCAATGTTTCTGTTCTCACAAGAGAAGTAGGTGAAATCACAAGAGAGCTAGGTGACATCACAAGAAAGATTCCTAACATCCCAAATATGTTTAAAAACACCACAACTGGAACTGCTGACATCACAAGATGGATTCTTGATATTATAAAAAGGATCATTGTCATAAAAAGAGGAATCATCTGCATCATAAGAACAAGTCTTGACATGAAAAAAACATATTGTTGACATTACAAGTGTGCTACATCATAAGTAACATTGTTGAAATTACAAAATCATTAACTGACGTCACAAAAGCAATCAATGGCCATAGCACAAGAGAGATCACTGACATCATAATTATGATCCTTGACAACACAGGAGGAATAGCCGACTTTAGAAGAGGACTAAGAGACATGAGACTACAAGAGAAGCTGTTGACATTAACATCACAAGAGTGCTAACTGGCATCCCAAGAGGAATCAGTGACATCACAGTAGGAACTGCAGCGGTCACACAAGGAACATTTTACATCACAAAAAGGATCGTTAACGTCACAAGAGGAATCACTGAGATCACAAAACAACTTCTTGACAACCCAAGGCTGATGGCTGACATCACGCTTAGGAACTGTTGACATCATGAGCATGATTCTTGACGTCACAAGAAGCCCGCTAACACCACCAGAGGTTTGAGCACGTCTTAATAATGGGTTGCTGCCCTCACATGAGGGAACACCGACATTACTAGTGGCACTGTTGACATTACAAGATTTGATGACATTATAAAAGGCAACTCTGAACTCAAACCAAGGCCAGGAGACGCCAAAAGCTATACTGATGAAATCATAAAACAGCCAGCTTCATATTAAAACTAGGATTGGCTGACAAGATTGGAGTTTCAAGGAAATGACTTTTAGAAATAAAACCACGTCTGCAGCGTTTGCAGCTCTGTGCCCTCTCTTGTCTGATTATGGTACAGCCCTTCTAGCTCCTAGATGCGACAGACGCAAGGTCACGCGCGCCCTTCTAAGCACGTTGTTTAAAGAGGAGGAGGTGTTTGCGATCTAGCTGATTCATGAGACCCCCAAGTTCACGAGCAGGAAGCACATCTCTCGGTCCTTTATCAAAAACTGGGAGCTCGGGGACGGGACACGAGATATTTCAAGGGCCCGTGAAAGCCAGGCGGGCACTTTATCACCCGGGCCTGTCACTTCCCTGCAACCTCAGTGGCCGCCGGAGCTGGCACCCTACCTGCCTGTGAACTAACGAAAACATCCCCTCCCTGAGTGGAGTCACTGACCCCCCAGCAGCAGGGACCATTAATCAGGCAGGGCGGGGAGGCCGCCCGCCCCTGCAGCCTGCGCCCCGCTCCGCTGCTAACCCGGAGCACGTCCATGCGCAGGCCTCGCCTCCACGCCGTCCTGGAGGGAGGTTCACAAGTTCAGCGGCCCCTTCACCAACCTACTGCATTTCACTTGCAAATTGTTGGAGCGTTTCCTGAGCAGGGAAAGGAGACCGAGCTGTTGACAGTCTGATAAAACGCGCGCCCAGTCTGCAACCCGGCGGGGTTTAAAGGGCCAAGTGAATGACGCCACCGTGTTCTGTAAAACCCAAGCTTACGTCATGTTGGCGACAGTGACGCGCAGTGAGTAAGGACTCGCTCCTCTTCACTGACTGGCACGTTTAAGGCTGGGGAAGAGGGGCGCTTGCGTGGTTTAGTGGTTATTGCTAATCCGAGGTTCGACCTAGGGATGTGAGTACTATTTTTTGCCTGCAAAGTTTTCCGATCCTTGCCGTTTTTACCAGTTCCGAAGTTGGCATTGATTGGATTTTTTTAAAAGCCTAGCCGAATAATTTTGACGCTCGTTCAATCCAGCTATATTTTTCTATGTTAGTTTGATGTGGTAGCGCTTTTTCGTGCACAGTTGCAGTGCACAGGAGATGAACATTGTTTCTGCGATGTATATCTTTTCCAGAACGTTTCTGTTAGTATTCGCTAAGGATACTCCCTGCCTAGGTTTTTGTAAAAGTCACCAATTTCATGCGGAAGTGGCAAACGGAAAACAAATGAAATACATGCAAAAATGTCCATACATCTTTGTTAAGGTGCAACTTGCAAAGAAATAGGCTTTGTCCACCCATAGTTCTGATCAAAGCTCTCTCCGCGTCATCACGCTTTGTGATCCTGGCGAATTATGTTTAATTATGTTTCTTCACTGTGTACCTTAAATCTGAAAATTAGGACAGTCCTTTAGAGGCCCACATTGCTGACACGAACTAATAAACCTGGAGACCACTGAGTGATAGCAGCCCTACATCTGGACTGGTGACCCACCTCAGCAAGTCCCGCCGCAAATTCGACTTTTTTTAAGGTTATGTGTTTCACAACCAGAAAAGGGTTTGTGAATCGGGTTCGGACTGCCCAGATGCTTTCATTCTCAAGTCTCTATGCTCATTCCTCAGCCTCCATGTGCACCCCTCAGCTCCCACATTCGCACGGTTATCTCCTGTTCACCCCCCTCCATCTCCATGCTCATCCCCCACCTTCCATGCTCATTCACCTACCTCCGTGGCCTCCCCTGCCACAATGTACATCAGTACGCCTCCTTGTTCATCCTCCTGCTTCAAGAAGCAACACAGAGCCTCCATGCTCATCTCTCAGCCTCCATGTTCATCTCTCAGCCTCCATGTTCATCTCTCAGCCTCCATGCTCATCTCTCAGCCTCCATGTTCACTCCCCAACCTCCATCCTTACCTGTAGCCTCCACGCTTATTACTATACCCCCGTTCCCATCACCTGCCTCTCTGCTCATTCCCCAGCCTCTAGGTTCAGTGCAATGCCTTTATGCTCATCTCTCACCCTCGTGGTGGTCCACAATTTGCAGTCTTTCCTGCATTCTCCACGCCTAACCACGTGCTCTCTATCAATCTCCTGCCCCCATGCTCATCACTCAGAGTTTTCGCATAGGTTCATCCCAGAGCCTCCAAGCTCATTCC
This sequence comes from Pleurodeles waltl, assembly GCF_031143425.1. Classification (NCBI taxonomy): domain Eukaryota; kingdom Metazoa; phylum Chordata; class Amphibia; order Caudata; family Salamandridae; genus Pleurodeles; species Pleurodeles waltl. Next base: position 1,650,588,039 of record NC_090445.1, on the reverse strand, counting down.
CAACCCCAGGTTCATCACCAGGCCTTCATGCTCAATGCCCCTCTCCACAGACGATACACATTTCCCAGCCCCCATGTTCTGTAACTTTCTTCATGATGTCCATAGACTGGAAACCTCTCCCTTAAGTAGTTTTTTCCTGATAAGCTCACCCCAAGAGTAATAGCATCTTCACTTTCTCAGTTTACAGCGATCTAGCAGGGCCACACCATGGAGACCAGAGCTGCCTCTCTCCTACCACAGCTATCACAACAAAGTCAACAGAGCTGTTGCTATAGTTCCCTAAAATCACAATATCCCTATCCAAATTTATATATCATAACATTACGCCAATGTTAGCAGAGCTAACCTTTAGGTTGCCTAAATCTAACTTGATTACCCAACTGGCCACAAAGTTATTTTTTAGTTTCACAAATTGCTCATATGTTTTCCATACAGATGAAACCAATGTTCTAAAACTTGTCCAGAATTCACATGCCTTTAACAGAGACATAATCTGCCCTAGGTTAAACATGTCTCACAGGTTGCTACAACTGTGGGAGAGCCAAGCCTGTGGTTACACAGACATTCTAGGTGCATTTCAAAGCTAATGAGACTATTTCCTGCAATGCACAGATTCTACTGGTAAACGCCCTCAACAGCAGAGCTTCTGTTAAGCTTGCACAGATCTCACAGACACATATTTATCTGCTGAGTCAGAACTTATATTGCAACAGTTTTGGGAGCTCATATTATACACAGAAGTGACACATCTTAAGTATTCTAATGTACTATTTAGTGATGGATTGTAATGTATAGTGGATGGCTTGATCATGCTATGTGTCTATGTATGTTATTAAGGGTGTAATTGGGTTTGCCAAAGGAGTTTACCGTTTACTTTGTTCGGGGTGGACGGTTGTCTGCTGCTGGCATGGGGTACATGTTGTGTATGGAGGCACCTTTGATAGCCATGTGGCTTGATGCTGTTATGTACATGTGATGAATTTATTTTACTTCTCTATGTGTGTTACTTGGTTTGGTACAAGTGTAAGGATGGCAAATCGTTTGTAATGAAAACAGAGAAAAAAGGTGGCCTAAAAGTATTGATCTAAAAGTACAAAGTAAAATACTAGACTACAGAAAAGCAGATTTCATAAAAAAAAGTGGAATATGCAGTTAAAATGCATGTGTGTAGGGATGATGGAAGGAATAATTTTAGGGTTACGTTTAGGTTACATTTAGGGTTTGTGGAAGGATGTAAGGTACCGTGTACAGGATAATCTTAGGGTAGGGGCAAGAATTAGGGTTACAATTGTGGTAGAGGTTATGGATGGACAGGGCCTTGGTTTTAGGTTGGTTTAAATTTAGGAGTTGGGTCAGGATTAGCGCAGGAGAAAGTGTAAGGAATGGTGTAAAATGGAGGTAATATAGGGCCTGATTACAACAAATGTGACGGATATACCACCAGCCGTATTACGAGTTCCATAGGATATAATGGACTCGTAATACGGCTGGTGGTATATCTGTCACATTTGGGACGGATTAACACCATCTTCCAAAGTTGTAATCAGGCCCATTGTTAGAGTTGGAGTAAGGGTTGGTATTAGGACTGGGTAAGTGTTACGGATTGGGTAGGGAATGTGGTTAAGGTTAGGGGGTTGAATTGGGTTATGGCTAGAGCAATGGAAGGTGTAAGGGTAAATTATATGGTTAGGGGTGGGGTAAATGTTGGTGCTAGGGGTTGGTTAGGGATTGTGGTTAAGGCTAGGGGGTTGGATTAGGTTAAATTAGAGCAGCGAAGCTGTGAGGAACGGCAAAAGAGGTCATAATGATGTTAGGGTTGGATCAAAGGTTGAGTTAGGATCAGGGTATGGGGTAAGAGTAGGTAGGGCAATGGGGGTTAAGGTTAGGAGGTTCGATTAGGTTAGAGTTAGAGTAATGGATGTAGTGAAGAACGGCGTAAGGGGAGTTGATAAGGTCAGCCTGGATTAAAGGATGGTGTTAGGACTGAGGTAAGGTTTAGGGGTTGGGTAGGTGATGAGGTTAAGGGCTCAGATATGGTTAGGGTTATGGAAGGTGTGAACAACGACCTGGGAAGGTGATATGAAGGTGATATGGTTAGAGGGAGTAAGGACTGGTGTTAGTCTTCGTGTAAGGGTTAAGAGTTAGGTACGGGGTGGGGTTAAGGTGAGGGGCCAGACTGTGGGAGTCCACTGACCGTATAGTCTTGGAAGGTCCATGGAACGTTGTAAGGAGAGGTGATACGGTTATGGTTGGGGGTACGGGTTACAGGGTGATTAGGGTATGTGTTAAGGTTAAGGGGTTGCATTCATTAGGGGTAGAGTAATGGAAGGTGTAAGTGAAGAGTGCAGGAGAAGGGCAGCACTTACTGGAGGGGGCATGGATTAGCCCAATTAAAATGGCAGAGATAACAAGGTGTAAGAAGAAAAATGATTCAGGTAAGGAGGGCATATGAATTACAGATAGGATCAATGTTAATGAAAGCCTATATACACATCTCCATTGTAGTAGGAAAGATTCAACTTTTTTGTATATTTTATTCTAGATTTTTTGAACTCTACTTTTTCATCTTTACCTTTTAGCACTCTGTCTTATGACCAGCAGCTCCAAACCGAAAAATAAAAACAATAATGAATTATGTTTATTATTGTTTTTATTTTTCAGGGGCAGGGCCACAGGGACGGAGAGGGTGCACCTATGTTTGGTAGGCTGTCTCGGGCCAGCCAAACACACATGCACACTGGGCTCTCTCCAACCCAGTACTGTGTTGCTGGGTTGGAGACAGAAGGCAAGGCTCCCATTCTGCCTCAGAGCGCCAAGCGAGGGTGTTCAGGCCAATCCTAATGCTGTTGTCATGCTGCCAGCAGCATGAAAGCAGCGTCAGGATTGGCAGCAGGGTGGCTGGGAGCCTGTGCCAGCTGTGACGAGGCTCGAGGAGTGGCACCGCAGTGGTGTGACAGGTAAGTTTTTGAAAAATGTATTTATTGTCCTTCCCCTGCTATGCGCGGCCCGCTCCTTTTGACCGCCGTGAGCTGCGACTGTTTACGACATACAAACTGACAAACACTTTGACAACTGTATAAGTTGGAGTCATGCTGTGCACATACCAATGCTACTTATTGGGCCTAATTGATATTCTTGAAGCAGGATGAAGTAGCAATCTAACTTGTTATGGACCTACAGAGGATGGGTGTTAGGTTACCTTTACTGGACCCCTCCATATCCTCATCTGTGAAACAGAGGATAAGACACTGCAAGGGTCTCTCTTGCTTCTAATAATCAAGTATTGATTGACTTCCCTGGTTAGCAAGTCCCCAAAGAAGTCTGTGGACAGCGGGGCAAAGTAAGAAGGATCCTAATTGTCAATAAAAAAGTAAGCAAATCAGACAGAGAACTAGACAACAAAGTGTCTTCACCACAAACCCAACTTCCCACTCTTTGCACCTGTCTGGCACATGTCTCCACATTGCAGGTGAAGCACCAAAGAAGTTGACCAACACCAGCCACAGAGGCTAAGGGAGAGTAAAAATGTTCCAGACACGCCTACACTGAAATTAAAAGAGGAAGCCCTGTCTGAAGACTGGTACATTTATAAGAACACAAGTACAAGTAACCCCAAGACATGGTTAAAATGACTGTACAATTAACTGAATTGTGAGCAGTGCCCAATAAATGCAATCAGGACCTTCTGCATGAAAGGAAAGAACATTATATTCTCCAACACCGAGGTAGAGGAAAAAATAAGAAACTTATCTGAATGATGCTCAAAACAAAAGTAAACCAATATGGTAGTAGCAGTAATGTTTTATCTCACCTAAGAAAATAACACAGGATTGGCATTTGTGCTAAAAGCAAAGTTAATTTGATTCTCCCGGAGACGTTATACGTGAAAGTAACCCTGTTGATCGAAACATGTAGCGAAACACGGAAGTAAAACCTTATGGCACTCTCAGAAGTTCCCATTATTTAGGCTGGCCTAATTACCAATGGAAAACACATAATACTGAGTTTTTAGGGCAATTTAATTATATTTTATCATTAGATAAAAGACTGCAATTTTTAAACTATTCTCTTATTGTTGGTACGATTTAAGCACTAATAGTGTATACACTTAAATCACAGACATGACCACGAACAAACATGAGATGTGATGAGGTGAGGGGAAACCACTCAGGCCCATCTGACCTGTTCAAGATCCATGGGTGGCTCAATTTTCAAGGCCAGCGATGGGCAGTGTGCTGCCAGGACACAGCTTTCTGATGACTTTGTTGCCTTCTTTTCTAAAATCGTGTAAGTGCTTTGCGAGTTAAGCTGGAAAAGAGCGGTCTATCGGTTGGTTTTGCTAATGATGAAGATGGCAACCGAAAAAACTACTATATTTTGCCACAGCCGGACTGGCCACTGTGACACTCTGGCATTTCCCTGGTAGGCCGTAGGCACTGGAAGTTTGCATAGCACGATTAGCTGCCATGACCCACAAACACTTTGCTGGCCCTATTCTAGCAGAGGTCGCCTTCAGTGTGGGTCTGGTTTGCACACTTTTGCTAGGGCTGCTTCTAGTTTTCAGCCCGAACTTCATCTTGCCAATAAATACACCTTCTTGTAACAGAGGTGTGTGTTTTCATAGCTCCTTCCTTGGCCCAGGTTCTTATGCTCAGCTTTAGCCAGTTTGCACTTTTTTGGGAATAGGACAGGTGCATGCTGGGTGTTGTATTTACACTGTATGTCAAAGGACCAGTTGGCAACTATTGAAGATCTTTACATATAGCCCTTACACTGAGAGTTATGATGTTTGATGCGGCAACCAATCTTTCCAGCTGCATGTTCCCCTGAACACAGAATGGAAGATGCAAGACCTGATTAAATTAAATCAGTGAAACATCGTTTGTCCTTTGGAAGACTTCGTCGACGTGTTCAAATAAAAGAAGAGATTGCATTTTTAACATACTTGATCTTATTTTGGGGTCCGTTAACTAACTGGAAATGAAGCAATGTGTATGCAACATAAACTTAATGGGAATAGCACCGATAGCTAAATGACTTTTTCTTGAGAAAATTAATTGGACAAGAACAACAAATTTAAAGCAGCAGAGCCTCCCAAGTGAATGCTTCCACCAGCCTCCCTTCACAAATAGTTAGGTTAAATGCTAGACTCGTTTCTGCGGTGATGTGATCCGAGGACTTCTTGGTGTGTATTTTATGCCTTTGGTCATTTCATGGAACTAAGGGCCTTCTGAGACACCTCGTCTGAGCCTCACAGACATAACTCTGAAATAATGATCAGCAATCACAAAACCACACATCACCCAGACTCCTGCAAACATTTCTTTAAAGTATTTAACCTGCACCTAGAGCTCAGTATTTGTAGTATTTGGATCACCCAATTGCCAGAAACATCTGTAAGAATCATCAGAAAAGAGTCCCAGCAAAGATTCCTGGATCTGTAGAAGGTACTTGGATCTTTGTTTAGGTGGTGATCTCGAGAGCAGAGCTCTTTCCAGCATAAATAAAGAGTTGATCCCTACCGGTAGAAGCTGTTGTTCTCATAATTATAGATAGGGGACCGGGAGGTAGTTCTTCCAGCAAGGGTCCCCTTGCACAGAAAATGGCTCAGCCATTTCTATGTGTATTCTAAGGTTCATCCTTCACTTCAGTGTTGGTCCAGTAGGTCCACACCTTGTTTTCAGAATAATCACTATGTAATAATTCCAATTTAGATTCACAGTAAGTAAATCGCACCTTGTGTAGATAAATATCAGTTGTGGCTCCGTCCCTCCCAGACCTGCATTAGATACCACAGCTCTGGAGCAAAGTCCTCATTGCTTACGGCAAAGATCTCTTAGCCATGTATGTAGGTCAAGTCCCTACTATAGCGTTAGAACCCGCCGTAGCGGGCTCTACCGGCTTTTAATGGCCCGCTCCCGTGTTAAATGCCCGAGCCGAAGGCGAGGCCATTTAACAAGGGAAAGGGCCTTTAATTGCCGGTAGAGCCAGCTACGGCGGGTTCTAATGCTATTAGAACATTCTGCCACTCAGGGCAGAATGTTCTATTAAATAAAACAAATTGCTCACGGAGCCCGTGGGGATTAAAATCCCCTCGGGCTCCTTGAGGCTTTGTTCACAGCTGTTGCTGTGAACAAAGCGGTAAAAGCCCACAGCACTCCATTGTTTTCAATGGAGCTGCCAACGTTCCAATGTTCTAATAAGGGGTATTTCAAGCTGCTGTCCATATTCTCTAGAGATGGTGTCTTGTGTTAAATACGAGGAGTCTGGACTAAGTCAACCCTCCTTGCTTGTCTTTTGCACTCATGCCATGGTGCAGGAATTGGCTCAAACAGTTTGGTACCACAGAATAAAAATGAAGGACACTTTGCTGGAAACAGGGTCTTTGATCCAAGGTTTAAGACCCTATATCCACATTAACATACCTTTAGTAGTATTGTACTTTATATTGTACATTAGCCTGACAATATTTTTCATCCATGTGTTGCACACAATGGACAACAGTCGTTCAGACCTGCTTGAATTACACTCCCTAAACCATCAGCTGTGCACTGGACATCTACAGCCAAGCCATGTACACTCAATATTGTAGTGTCTTGCATGATTTAGAACTGAACCTTTCTGGCTCCCAGTGGACTCCATATCAGTGTGACGTAATCCCTAGAACAGAATGTAAGGAAAGCGTGGTTTAGAATGTTGGAGTTCACAGGTACACGCAGATGAAAAAAGATGTGTGGTTTACAGCTCTGTGTGTGGCATAGTCATTGGCTTGTACCCAGGCTGGGGAAGACATTACGACAATAAGATCCTGCTCATCTGCTTCACACCCTCAAATGGACACTACGCACACACTTGAGGAGATCCTCTTACACACCCTCAACATGATCGTGCATACACACACTTGATCATATCCTGCACATACTTCCATCCAGACCCTGCACAAACACTCAATTAGATCTGTACATCCAGTACACACCCTCAGCAAGAATGTGCACACATACTTCATCAGATCCCACACATCTGCTGCACACCCTCAGCAACAGCTTGCACACACAATTGATCAGACCCTGCACATCTGCCGCACACCCTGACAAGACCGAACACACACACACACTTAAATACTGCATATCTGCTGAACACCCTCAGCAACAGCTTGCACACACAATTAATGAGACCCTGCACTTTTGCTGCACACCCTCACCCTGCACTCACATTCGATCACATCCTACACATCCAGTACACACTCTCAGGCAGAGAGTCCGCACACACACTTGATCAGATCCTGCGCATCTGCTGCTCACCCACAGCAAGAGCTTGTACAAACACTCGATCAGATCTTGCATACCCGTTGTACACCCGCAGAGCCTGCACACACACTCGATCAGATCCTGCAGCTTTGCTGCACACCTCATCAAGACCCTACAAATATAGGGTGACCAGATGGCGCCATGCACCAACACACCACTTTTCCATTCCTGGATGTTGCTTTTATATATCATTGTCACTGAGTACGTTGGTCTAATTAGCTCAATGAAAATGAAGCACAACTAGAACTCCCAGAATGCACTGATACGTAAAGGAAAATCGAAGAATGAAAACGTGTCCTGGTGACAAGGAGCCATCTGGTTGCCCTACGCACACACACTGGATCAGATCCTGCTCGTCTGCTGCACCACCTCAGGCAATGCCCTGCACACTCACAAAAATGCTTCACTGTGTTCTGCCACTCTGAACAAAGCACAGAGGGCCTTGCACACCCTAGCCCTAGATGCACCATCCAGGCCCCCTGAGATACTCAGCATAACCCTGGCCATACATACTCTGCACATCTACAGTCGCTTCTTGCTCCCACAAGACCGTCTGACATAAATATCATCCTAAATATCGTGAACCTAAATATCGCCCCACTGATGTTAATAATAGAAAACCTAAACCCAATAGGACAAGATATTTATGCAATATAATATTTATGTGTATGATATTTTGCCAGACACCCTTCTGTGCCAGTCTGATGTTTCTCTGCACCCCCTTGACAGCATGCAGGTGCTACAAAAATAAAAAATGCTGCTGCCTAAACATGAACATTTTAGGTTTAATTCGTATTACTTGAAAATATGATTCTTATTAGTACAAATAAAAGTTACTATTGGCTTTTTATTACTGTAACCTGAAAACATATTTTAAAGTCCAAGGGAGGGCTAGAAATAAAAAAGGTAAAAATTAAAATACTAACGATTAGCAAAAAAAAGCAATGACAAAATAACGTATTGGTCTAGCATCTCTGGAACTGATATCCACCTAAATTTAGTGGAATGTGCACATTGTGGGCAGACAAAATGTCGTCAATCACAGTACCGACAATGAATGGTAGAGTTCGCTGACTTGCTGCACCATGCATTATGCTGTTTTGGGAGGAAGCAAAATGTGAATGACATTTGAACAGCCAACTGGACAACGAACCCAAATCCCCACTATGTATGTATTTTATATTCATGAATGTATTTATGAATGTTTTGATTACACAAGGCTGATGAAAAATCTAAAGTAGACTCTAGGCCAGGCCTAAAAACTTTACTTTGTAGTTTGTAGCTTCCAGCTAGCATCTGTGCGAAGGTGGAGGTAACAAGTTGCTTGAGTAATGTATATCTCCCCATACGCCCACAAACTTTCAAGGGAGCACAGCAAAGCTTGGTGAACAGCCACAGATGTCTGACCTAAGTTGGATCCTCTATTGAGTGTCCAGAGCCCATGTCAACCCAAACTAGCTTAAAGTTTAAGTATTGCGCTTCGCTGCCTTCAGAAGCACCACAGGGAGACTCGACCTCTGGGGCCGCTGCCAACTTTGAACCCTGCATTGGGTACTGAACCTTTATCTGGTCTATTCCCTAACTGACCATGGTGCTGAAGTCGCTGCAGCAGCAGACCTTGATTGAGCAGCGGTTCGTTCACTTGTCTCTATGAGCCCCAGCTCACCATCATGACCTTGTTGTCCACTGCTCGCTAGAGATGGGAAAGTAAGAAAGAATTCTACAGAACGAAGAAGGCGCCCTCGAAGCAAAGAATACTGAACATACAAGCCCCATCACAAGGGCGTGCAGTCGCACAGTAGGCCTGCCCCAATGTCTTACCCAGTGAACACAACTCCATTGTTCTGTTCCTCAATGTTCTCATTATAGTACTTTTTCATCAGCGCACAGATGTCCCTGTGTCAATCTGTGCATATAAAAGGTGATGCTGACAAGCTCTGCCGGCCACAGAGGCTCTCTGTCTCCTCATATTTAATTTTAATAAGAAGGAAAGAGGCAGGCACATGGTTTCCACTTGTAAACACATTCACTGAGACTTCCAGACTGGAAAATTTAAAACAATACCAGGTGGAAGGTGATTTAGCAGGGCGCATGCTGACAGGATGTTGCCATAGTCATTCATCCAGTGGCAAAGGGTGAGATAGTCTAGACTTCAGGTGTACATGCGGGATCTCTAGCAAGGCTCCAGCAGGAGATGTACTGGCTACTTAGCAACAAGCGGTTTGGCGCCAGACATGCCCAGAAAGAGCATGAGGGCTTGAGAAGCAGCTGAGGTAACATGGCAGAGAAGAAAGGTGCAAGAAAAGGAATCCTACAACGTGCGCCTGGATCGGTTCAACTCCAGAACCCTTGCAACTCAGATCTCAATTGATGGCTTTTTGGCTGCACCTACAAACCAACAGGATTCCACTTATGCCCTTTACAGACTTGCTCAATTGGCGGGTGGTGTTGATTCCCCCATATTGGTTATTACATATAATAATATGTGGCCAATCAGAACACCACCCAACTTGTAAGGAAAGGACTTGGTAACATTGGAGCACTCTTTCCTGGATGGCAAAGTGCACCGCTAGAGAACTGAGCTGCAGTAGCGAGCATGAGCATATACAAAGTGTGGGTTACAACATCCTGACTCACTTGCTCGCCAATCCATCTATCCAAAACCTCACGGGTCAGTTACAGCAGGCAGGTAACCGAAGGTGCAGAAATTGTAATTGGAATAGTATTTATATAGCACTTACTAGTGATGAGGTGTCAAAGTGCTTTTCGACGAGTAGCACGCTACTCCAGAGCCCATGCCTCAACGCAGATTACATTACGGTTCAGTTCTCACCGTGCTCTAGCACCAGACTTACCAAAGATGAAGAACATCATGGGCAAATGGGTATGATACATAGTTTGCAAGTTTTTACTTACATATGTTTGCGCTCTCCGTTACCATCAGCTTGTGCACCACAGTCAGTGGTGTGGTGCAATCTCAGGCAGGCAGAATGGTTAGCACAGGATGTTTTGCTGGGGTTTTTTGAGAACTGCATGTTAATTTTCAGTTCCTAATCGTGGTGAAATCTGGTCTTTGCAAAGCAAAGGAGCCACCCGCACCCACGTCATGCCCACTGCCTGGTCTGCCCACAGCTACTAATAAGGCGTATATCATTTGACACATTTTGAGAACACTGTGCTCTGTGGGTTTCACTCGCTGAGAAGACCTTGCTTCACACCTTCTCAAACCCCCTTCTCTGCTGAATGCCACAAAGGCCAGCTCTGCCTAATGATTTGGAGGCTTTAGAAGGTACTCCACGCTGTGTCCAGGTGTGCCGCTTTCAAGTAAGAGCCTCCAATCCAACACAGTAGGTGAAAATGAGGACAAGGCAACATAAATAAAGCGCTACAAGAGAGAAACTACCAACAGCACAAACTCACTGAGCAAAGGTCTTAAGAATAGGTTCAACTGGGTGCAATGTCCATCCCCATCTCCCAGAAAACTATTTTCAATCAAATGAATGGCTTATTACTTATGTACTTAATGTACTACATTTACCACTTCTCTTCATCTTGCTTTCATTCTGTACACTATTCCAGCTCCATTGCTGATATATTCCTCCAACGGAGTAAGGTCCATAGGGAGATGGCCATTCAAGTGGCATCCCGTACTCGTACTCTGTATCTAGAGTTGGCCACCATCCCTGCTGTCACGGCGGCTCCTGTCAGTGAGTTAACCGTTTTGAGGACAGCTCCATCAAACATGACGGCCATCCCCTTCAAACTTTTTACTCCTATAGATGTCCACTCGTCTATTCTGTCCTGATGAGACCCTAGTATTATGCTGAGGGTCGAAATGCCGTCGACAAACACACTACATGGTAACGCTGTTCTATCAGTTTATTGAGCTCTATTGTTTGCTATGAACATGTTTGAACATGCAAGGAGTTTTGTATCACAGTCAATCTTCTTTTGTTACTTTTGGTTTTCTTTTTTTACCGGGACACATCTCCTTGATGTTGTTAACTCAGTGATGGACACTGATCATCATATAACAAATGCCTTCATAAAAATTATTTTGCTTAAAAAAGTGGTCTTGACGCGTTCTTCACTGATTTTGATGGCATTCGTTGCAGACTATTTTTTGTTGATTATTGAGAGTGGATGTCAATGAAACCAATGAGAACCACTGTTTATAAAGGATCACAAATTGCCAAGGTTCCTATTGGGTTACAGGTGGCTCTCGTTTTCTAATTAAATCATCAAGCAGACAGACAGACAGACAGACAGGAATTTAAAACTCAAGCAGACCTCGACAAATAAGACCCACTTTCAAATCAAAAACCCAGTCAGACTTCAAGTAACAAAGGCACATTCTGAAACCGAAAATCAACTAAACCACACAAAAAAGAGATCAGAGATACGTTCTGGAATCAAACAGAGGGTCATTCTGGAATACAAAACCCAAACAGACCCCCTGAAGCGAAGGTACATTCTGGAACCCAAAACAAAGTAACATAGTCGATATCTGGTTGAACTTTGTAATTAAATAGGGGGATATTCTGGAATCAAAGTCTCACCCAGACCTAATCAAGATGACATCATTGGATCCAAAACTCCAGCAACATTATCAAACCCAGGGGCATTCTGGAATTCAAACCCAAACAAGACATCAGCGAATAAATGCCATTTCCAGTTTAAAAAACAAAACCAGTCTTCCCTCGTCAAAGAGATAAAGTTTCTGAAACTGAAAATATAAGCAGATCCCACCAAACAGAGGGATATTCTGGAATCCAATGCCCAAAATTGCCTAATTAAACAAAGTGACATATTTCATTTCCAAATTTCCAGAAGCCATCACTAAACAATGGGGTATTCTGGAATCCAGGAACTCACCCATACCGAATCACTGAATGAGACATCCTGGAGTCGAAAAACCCAGCACCAGAATCAAGCAGGGGAACATTCTGGAATCTAAAACCTGCGCCAACCTTCTAAAGCTAGTGGATACTCTGGAATCCAAAACCAATAAGCCATAATTAAGAAAGAGACATCATTGAATCTAAACCCCAAAAAGACATAATCTAACAAGAGACAGTCTGGAATCCGAAATCTGAGCCACCATCACCAGATTAAAGTGTGTTCTGGAATCCCAAAATTAAATCAGACATGAGTAAACAAAGGGACAGCTTGAAACCCGGAAACCAAAAACATATTATCTAACAAAGAGACAGTCTGAAGTCCAAAACCCAAGTCAACATCATCAGGCTAAGTTATACTCTGAAAAACCTCCTCAAATGGAATGATATCCCAGAATACTTTTTGTTGGTAATTGTTGGTGTGACAAATTAGAATAAAAATGCTGATTTGTTTCTTCTTTTCACTACATGACTCCTTAAAAGGTACGAAATATCAAACTCCCCAGAGTGGGACTTTTGGGCAGCATAGCAAAGAACTTAGGGCCATATGTACAAAACTTTTTTGCGGTCGGAAACAGGAAAATTCACAGAATCGGCCCAGATGTAACCGTTAAAAAAACGAATTCTAACGTACATGTACCAAATTGCGATTCGGTAACCTGTTTGGTTTAGCGATTTAGTACTTGGAAGGGACATGTTTAGGGAGTCCCTTCCAGATACAGAATCACAGTGGTATGTATGAATGTTTTGCAACTGAATTACAGTGGCAAAACATTCATTTTTTACCGACACCTCAAAGGAGGTGGTAACCACTCACAAATGGGAAGAGACTACTAACGAACCCCTTCCGCTTTGAGAATGTTGAACAACATACTTTTTAAGAGCAGGCAGTGGTCCCACTGACTGCCTACTCATAAAAATTAAACTTTGAAAAGTTTAATCCTCTTCTTTTAAACACATCCCGTTTTCGATTAAGGAAAACAGGATGCATTTTTAAAAACGCATATTGCCTTATTTAAAAAGACCTGGTGGTCTGCTGACCCAAGCAGGCCACCATCCCTGTGATGGCTGCGATTCCTAATGGTTATCAAACTGTGACCTAGCTCATTAATATTCATGAGATAGGTCGATTTGTGTATCACTAGGAATCGCTAGTTAGGAATTGCACATTTTCGTACATTAGGAATTATGATTTCTTAATTGCGAATCAGTAAGAATTGCAACTAGAAACTCACAATCCCTACATTTCGTACATATGGCCTGAAGTGCACAGGATGAGAGTCTAGCCAAACATGTTTGCAGTTTTGCTGCATCAGACATCAGCTGGCACACCTCAGTTATACTGGTTTCTACTGGACGTGCTACTGTAATCATATCAACTGGTGTGTGTATTACACTGACCAGAAGTAAAACAGTGCTGTGCCCCCTCTGTCTACTTTTGCATTCTTATCCCACTGCTGAGGTTTTCTTGAAAATCAGTGAACTACCATTAAAAAAAAGAAAATCTTAAAAACTGGGGCTGTGAAACTGCAGGCCTAGGAAAGCCACAATCCCTGCCCCTCCCCCAGCGCACACAGGAAATGCATGCAAGAGCCAGTCTGTCTCTAGCCTCATTTCCTCCTAACCACATCTGAGGCTCCTTTGAAACCAATATGCTGTGTGCAGGCCGAAAACACACAATCATGCCCCGCAGAAATCCTCGACGCTTTTTCAACATTGTTCAATTGGCTCCGAAAAGGGACTGATTGTGGAGTCTGTTTCCATTTAACCAATGGTACAGATGGGGAACAAGCATACTTTCCTTGGCAGCCATTAGTATGGGTGAGTCAGTGCCCATAGGTAGGGTGCAGAATGTTGGTCCAGGAGGAGCCTCAAACTCAAACAGTTCATGGCCTACACCTGTCATCGCATGAATCCCAAACAAAGTGAAGGAAGATCGGTGTGTGACCACAGAAAGCGTGGAGTTAACTCCAGGCGATGCACATCCAGTGCACCCCCCTTAATCATACTTGACGCACAAACAGGCTGCCCCATTTATGGATGTGCGCCATTAAATCCTTTGGATGTAAACAGGGCACCCTGTTAATCCCATGATATGCGCTAACGGGGCAACCCCATTACATTCATCTGGCGACTGAATGGGGCAACCTAGTTGAAGCCGTGTTACATGCAAACAGGACAACACCGTTAAATCTATGCGACACGCAAGCAAGGCAAACCCATTACATTTGTGTTCTGGGCATACAGGGCAATGATGTTAAATCCCAGTTTAGCGGACATGGGTTACCCCATTAAATCCATGTGAAATGTAAAGAGGGGCCCCTGTTAAATTTATGTTACATGCAAATAAGACTACCCTGTAAACTCCATGTAAACTACATAAGGGGGGCTACCCTCGTGCTGCACAAAAAGGCGCTGCCATTCTAAAGCCCCCTGGCATGCGACTGCGGTAACCCTGCATTTTTGGCAGAAGTGCAGTTTACTATGGGAACGAGTAGCTTAGGTTACTATTTCACTCGCTATACGACAGTAAATGCTACTTCTGAGGGCTAACAACAGGGTTCGGATTCCATAAATATTACCACATCTGAAAGAAGTGATTTTTGTCCACAATTGCAGTAATTCCTCATAAAGAGGGCTCAAGTCCATTTTTCGATGAATTAAGTGATTGCGGGTTAGATTCGAGTGGTTCTGGCGTGCAATGCTATCACAGGCCTCCCCTCTAGGTTAACGAATAGTTCCGGGAAAAAATTAGCTAAAGGCTGGTCCTACTTGGGACACTAATATGCAGATCTTTTTAAGGGCAAAGTTTCCAAGGACGGTGAGGTCAGGTATTTTTGACAGGAGATCCCAGAGAAGGTAATGGTGGTGAAGTATTATTCTGAAGTGGGTAAGTAAGGTTTGTTATGTTATGCGTATTTGTAGAGTACGCTATCACCCGTGAGGGTATCCAAATGTGTACAGGCCTCATCTCGAGGGGAAAGCTGAGGTTACACCAAGAGCCAAGCCTTCAGCCACTTGCTGGAATCAAGCAGAGAAGAAGAGGCCCTGATGTGTAGTTGGAGGTTGTTCAAAGCTTTAGGAGTGATGTATGAGGATTCACACACTCCAGTTCTGTTTTGTGTTTGTGTGCAAGTAGAAGTCCCGCTGAGCGGAGTGCTGGGTGCTTGATCGCCAAAGATGTGTTTGGTCAGGTAGTCAGGACCTATCTTGTGTAGTTTTTTGAATGTGTGGGTGGGGAGATTGAACTGGGTTCTTCTGTGAACCGGGAGCCAGTGCAGCTCTTTGAGGTACGGTGTGAATCCTGCGTGGAAGATTGAAAATAAGTCTGGCTCCTGCATTCTGGACGGTTTTTAGCCTTCTGGTGAATTACTTGGTGATTGCTGCATAGAGAGGGTTCCCGTTCTACAGCCCGCTGGTGATAAGGTCTAGAGGGCATCTGCCCCAATTAAAGCCTACGAGCAACAATGGGCATGCTGGTGTGGTAAAAATGATTCCAAGCTGAGTAACTCCCTCCAAATAAGGTCACCTGAAGGGCATTCATAGTAAACAATACGTTTATCTTTTGCAATGTGGCAAGGAAACGATACAAAGAGTCTGAAGCCACACCAATACGCTGAAGTAACCCAATGACAATATTCAGTGGCCATGTTTGCTAGTCAACGCCCGTCTCATTGAACACAACAATGTCCACAATTAGCTTGAGCCATTTGGTAGTGGCAGGTTGTGGTGCATTTCCATACCTATTAGAAATTTGAGTGGCATGCAAATGAGAGTCTAAACAGCCAGGCCTGATGTTGCCTGCAGCTTCTCAATATTTCACTAGCCCTGCACCGTCTGTTAATGCACTGCTACTGAACTTTCACACTTCTCCATAAGGCACAATGTCCCCTCGCCCACATGGTGTGTGTATAGCTCATCTATAGAGTTTTATGCATTCACTACTGTACATTTAAACATACAGTCATAACCTCTGAGTGTTAACAGAGTATTTTTCTTGTACGAAGACATGCTCTATGATGGAAATTCTTAACACAGTTGTGGAGCACCCTGGTGCTATTCTAGTGTTTTTCCTCAAGATGCTAACCAGGTGAGGTAGGTGTGACCTACAGCTTACGACACTGGGTCCGGAGTGATTATGTTATATGGTAGACCTCCCAAATTTAAAGAGGAGAATACCAGCAGGATGGCACTTCTTTATGGGGCTGACACATTTTTCAGAGAAAAATAAGGCAATTTGCACATGTTTTAAAATTCTTGGTGGACCAGGAAATAGTACTTACATCACAAATGTGAATAAAGGTGGAATATTTAGGGAATATTCATTTACAAATAGTGCAACAGAAGGGACTATCCCCTCTGCAATTTTATTACTAGGGATTTGGACCTTTGAAGTCTTATAATTATAAAGGAATGTTAGACTACATCAAATTAGTTCTCATGCTTCTGTGAATCGGCTCCAGGTTCTTTAAAACTCACTGTAATTTTTAGGGTTTTGACTGCTTACAATACACATAGAGTGGGCTTTGGGCCAGCTTCTTTCAGCGTTTGACTCAAGACTTTGACAATCATCTCCTGGCTAAGGTCAACGGATTATGCATCCCTCACCTAATGCTATTGGCTGTTTGGGTGTAAATCTTCAGCCACCATTCGTGTGCTTCATTGAACTGCAAGAGGGATAACTTTACAACTAAAGTCCTCTATTTCCTCCCTGCTGAATGCTCCCTCTCATGTGACCCATGGTCTAATGTGCTTACACTGTATGCATGTGTTTTTGTCTTACATTTGCTGCTCTAAAGGTGTACTTCAAAGGGGAAAAATATTGGCTATTGACAATTTTTCTGCTTATTTTTTTCTACTTTTCAGGGAATAAAAATAAGGGACAGGCCAATAAAGTATTAGTCTGGTGACAACACCACCTGACAATGTAGCACCAGCACAGACATGCATATATTGGTTTCTAAACCTGGCTTACTAGGACATCAAGAGATGTCATGACAGGCATCGGCAGGTAACAAGGATGGCTGAAGCATCAACCTCCTTGCAGCAACCTCCAAGAAGGGCAGTGTCACAGAGGTAATAAGAGGAAACACAAACAAGCATTTGCAATGCAATGGGTCTCGCATTTGCTCGAGTTAGGGCTATTAGCATTGTAAACTCCTAACCGGACTTTTCTTGCCACATAAATGTAAAATAAAAGGTAAAACAGTGTGAGCATGAAGGAGACATATAAAAGGAAAAAGAAGTTTGCTCGCAGTCAAACATATCGGCAAAAGTGCAATTAGCCATGCAACAGTGTTGATGTAAAAAGCTGTAACCAAACCGCCCCAAGGAGGTAAAAACGTAAAGCATTTACCAATCATAACAAAAGATTTTAGAAGGGCAAGCCCATGAACGAGCGATAGTGATGGGCGTGAGGTGGGTGTGGTTAAAAGCGCAAATAGATAACGACACGTCTGAAAAGCAGTGCTTGAGCGCTGCTATGCTCGACCTAAAAAGGGGTGATGTTTGAGGTTATCAGATGACTCCATGTCATCAGGATCACGTTTTCGGTCTTTATTTTTTCTTTCTACAAACCACTGTACCTAGATCTTTGGAACAATAACTTCATTTGAGGAGAACAAAGACTAAGAGCCCCAGAATGCATTGGCTTGTTACATAAACGCCCAGGACTTGGGCATCTTTTGCCTACGCTCACTTCAAAATTATTCACGCCAAAAGGGAGGTGTCCACAATATGCACCAAAGCCTGACCTCCAACGCTGGTGTTTTGCCAAACCATAACTCACTGAATGCTGTCACTGTCTCCAGAGAAATGCATTTTAAACATGAATGTCATTGCGCAACTATCTGGCGTCTTATCACACAAAGACTACCTCCTTGCAACCAGTTTCTATGCGCTGACAAAGGGCATAGAAGCGCACTAGGCACCAAAGTATAAAAGATGCCCATATAACTTCTGTATGCTGACAGGCGAAGGCCAGAGACGCCTCGATGCATACTGGCAACCAACAAGGGGTACATGTTTTCTGCATCCACTAAAATGTTACCATCCAAGTAGCCAAATTAGTTTTCAATATGTTCTCCAGTGACCCCCACCGACAGAGGAGGCCAAAGCCGGATCCCTGCTAGGCCTATGCAGATAAACAGCCGAGGAGGAGGGAAGGGGCACGTGCTTCCAAGACACCGGAAACTCACAGAGTAGTTGTGTGATGCAGTTAAGCGCAAACCTTTCCTAACTGCAAGGAAGAGGTTGTGTCCCTGACAAGGGCCTGGGCGGGATAAAACTTTCCTGGGTGTTGTATACAGATATGACTCTGTAACCTGGAACGAGATGAGGATAGCCACTGGTATAACGAAGATCTTAATTTAATGAAGTGTACTGAAGGTAGTTTTGTGTAAACGTTGGACTAGTGCTAAAAACAGAGCAAATACATGTTGCTACTTTTTAGGTCGAGTGCGCAATCGCTCTGGCCAGTTGTATTTTATCTGTTTGCTTTTAACCATGCCCACTGCAAGCCCATCACTATCACTCGTTCATGGCCTTGTCTTTCAAAAATCCTTTGCTATCATTGGTAAATGCTTTACGTTTGTCCCTCCTTGGGGCAGTTTTGTTACCACTTTGGCCATCGACCCTGATACATGGATAATTGCATGTTTGCTGATACGTTTGACTGCGAGCAAACTTCTTTTTCTTTTTGCACCTCTCCTTCGCACTCATGGCGGCTGTGGCGCTTTAAATCGGCTTGCTTATGTCAACTGTTTTTCTTTTCATTTCCAATTTATATGGCCAGAAAAGTCCAGTCAGGAATTTACAACGCTAATAGCTCTGACTCGAGCAAACGCGAGACCCATTGCATTGCAAATGCTTGTTTCAAGTGTGACAGTGAATGGAACAAACAGGTTTTTATCTCCATTTCTCATTACTTAATATTTTCCTCCCCTCTGGAAAATAGAAGTAATAGAATATGAAGCAATTGTTAAAAAAAAAAAGCATACGTCGTCATTTTCTCATAAAAATATTTACTAGTTTGTTAGAGCTGTTAAATCAACCATGTTCAGACAATTACATTCTCTCAAAATAAAATGGAGCATGTGCTGTCGATACTACGAGAAATCCAGCAAACTGATTCTGCCTCTAAATTGTTCCTGTTTTTCCCCATTTGAAGTCTGAAGGAAAATGTAACCAATTTTCCCCACTATGTAAATACGAACAACACAGAGGGGAGTCGATGTGCTCTTTTTTTTAACCTCTAGCACAACTTTAGTTTGCATCAAATGCTCATCTCTTGCTTCCTAATATATAAGCAGGACAACGGTGCAACTGATTTGCTCCATTTCTTGCAACAATGCACATTTTTAAGGAACATGGTCCAAATTTCGTTACGGTGAGTGCACATACACTCTCTAAGCACTCTTGCCTCACAGAGAAGCCGGGAGTAATGGTTCAAGGGAATGCACCTTGCAACCACAAACATGGAGCAGTGCAGGTAATGCAACCAGAGGCTGCATCCACTTGGGCAGACACGAAGCATTGTGTTTGCCATCTGGAGGTCTGTAAGTCCGTCAGTCTACATGGAGGATCGATTTAGAATTAACCCCGAAGAGGATCTGTTGTGTGACAGTGCAGAGGAAAAACTTGGAATGACAGAACACCATACATGTTCTTAACCAACAAAGACGATCCAATATTAAAGGAACATTGTGGAATTGAATCTTCCTTTCATTAATGTAATTGGAAGGTGATCTTTAGAAACACTTCTTGGAGCACAGGCATCTACCAACTCAATTTCACACTGAAACACCGCGGAAGTCCACAGCAAGGCTACAGGAATCATCTGAAGGTACTTTACTACAAACCTGTAACTTCTTGAATGTCCCGTCCTTCTTTCTTACCCTGAACCCTAATATGTAGTTACTGACTCCCCTGTTCCTACCCTCTCCTTGACTCTGGTAATGTCTGCCCTCAACCCATCCCTCATCACCAACCACCAGCCTGTGGCTAAAATTGTATCCATTCCTTCTGTCCTGTCACCTACCTCCAATCTCTCTCTCTTGAGGGTCTTCCTTAGGTCCCACATTCCTCCACGCTGTGTCTACAGAAGTCTTCATCTCCAGTCTGTGTCCACAGAAGGTTCTCCCTTCCACTCATCTGCGGTCCATCCGAGACTATCTGAGTGTTGTCTCCTCCTGCATCTCACCTGCAACCTCTCCTCCCCAGGGAACTCCATCCTTCTCACTGTGTCTATGTCTGTAAGAGTTCTTTCTTCTCACCACCAGTCTCCGCTGAACAGGGTTGCCTTCCAATAACACCCACACTGCCAGCTTGGGGACACACTCTAGTGCCGAATGTGTTCACTGCGTGACCAGGAGACTGGGGCTCAGATGCAAGCTCCCACCTTCCCCAAATTCTGTGACACTCAACAAATTGGTATATCTCTACATAGCGTTCTTCCATCAACTGCAACGACCGTAAGCCCTCAGAAAAGGGCTAAATGACTATTTGAAAAACGGAACGTACATTAAACAATGGACATATAATCTGGGCCCACTTGGGTTTTATTTCTGCCACTACTTAACCAACAATCTGTGTAACAAGAGTTTTCCTTTCTTTTCTATTGAGCACCATCGTACCCTGTAGGAGCCCCTATTTCTTCTCACAGTGCGTGTTATCCAGTATAAACGGTGGCACTGGTTTCTTTCTATCCATAAGGACGGTGCAGCCTACAAGGTGGCCACAGCAGACACAGCCTCAGCACTTCAAATGGGAAGGTACTGCCAGGTACTGGGTACCAGCACGTCTTTGATTTTAAAGGAAGAGTACCTGGCATTTTTCAGGAGATTTGCAATATCTCTAATGGGAGAGTTTCAACACTTCTCAGCAGAAAACAGGTACTCTGTACTTCTCTATTTCGGTTTCAGTCACTGCACGGACTCGCTGATAGGTTTTATATTTTTTTGGGAAGGGAGAAGATGTTGTGTTTTTACTTAACTATGCATGATTATCTGCTCTCAGAATTCTGGATGGTATTTCTTTGGGTTTGCAATCTGAGAGCGGCTGTCTGGGGGATGCTGAGCTGCGTGCAGTGCTGTTGCTGGTGGGTGTGTCAGGATTGCAATAAGGTTAATTTTTGCAAGCCTCTAAGACAGTGGTTCCCAACCTTTTGATTTCTGTGGACCCCCACTTTAACATTAATGTAACCCAGGGACCCCAACTGAATCATCATTGGAATCCGGGGACCCCCGCCTGAGTCATTACTAGAAGCTGGGGACCTAATTGGTCAATATTTGTTAATATTATTTTATTTTCTAGGCTCTCGCGGACCCCCTGAGAAGGCTTTGCGGACCCCCAGGGGTCCCCAGACCACAGGTTGGGAACCAGTGCTCTAAGACTATGCTTTACACGTGGTTATGGGTGAGAGGAAACCGGGTCACTTTCTGTTTTATTTGCAGCCTTCCTTTCAATGGCACCCTGGCTGCAGCTGCACTCCCTGCCGCTCACCACACTCCCAGAACACTGCAAGCACTACCTGCCGTTCACCACACTCCCAGAACACTGCAAGCACTCCCTGGCGTTCACCGCACTACCTGCCATTCACCACACTCCCAGAACACTGCAAGCACTCCCTGGCGTTCACCACACTCCTGCCGTTCACCACACTCCCAGAACACTGCAAGCACTCCCTGCCGTTCACCACACTCCTGCCGTTCACCACACTCCCAGAACACTGCAAGCACTCCCTGCCGTTCACCACACTCCCAGAACACTGCAAGCACTCACTGCCGTTCACCACACTCCCTGCCGTTCACCACACTCCCAGAACACTACAAGCACTCCCTGCCGTTCACCACACTCCCAGAACACTACAAGCACTCCCTGCCGTTCACCACACTCCCAGAACACTGCAAGCACTCCCTGGCGTTCACCACACTCCTGCCGTTCACCACACTCCCAGAACACTGCAAGCACTCCCTGGCGTTCACCACACTCCTGCCGTTCACCACACTCCCAGAACACTGCAAGCACTCCCTGCCGTTCACCACACTCCCAGAACACTGCAAGCACTCACTGCCGTTCACCACACTCCCTGCCGTTCACCACACTCCCAGAACACTACAAGCACTCCCTGCCGTTCACCACACTCCCAGAACACTGCAAGCACTCCCTGGCGTTCAAGCTCCCAGAACACTGCAAGCACTCCCTGCTGTTCACCACACTCCCAGAACACTGCAACACCTGCCATTCACCACACTCCCAGAACACTGCAAGCACTCCCTGGCGTTCACCACACTCCTGCCATTCACCACACTCCCAGAACACTGCAAGCACTCACTGCCGTTCACCACACTCCCCGCCGTTCACTGCACTCCCAGAACATTACAAGCACTCCCGGCTGTTCACCACACTCCCAGAACACTGCAAGAACTACCTGCCGTTCACCACACTCCGAGAACACTGCAAGCACTCCCTGCCGTTCACCACACTCCCAGAACACTACAAGCACTCCATGCCGTTCACCACACTCCCAGAACACTGCAAGCACTCCCTGGTGTTCACCACACTCCTGCCGTTCACCACACTCCCAGAACACTGCAAGCACTCCCTGCCGTTCACCACACTCCCAGAACACTGCAAGCACTCACTGCCGTTCACCACACTCCCTGCCGTTCACCACACTCCCAGAACACTACAAGCACTCCCTGCCGTTCACCACACTCCCAGAACACTGCAAGCACTCCCTGGCGTTCACACTCCCAGAACACTACAAGCACTCCCTGCCGTTCACCACACTCCCAGAACACTGCAAGCACTCCCTGGTGTTCACCACACTCCTGCCGTTCACCACACTCCCAGAACACTGCAAGCACTCCCTGCCGTTCACCACACTCCCAGAACACTGCAAGCACTCACTGCCGTTCACCACACTCCCTGCCGTTCACAACACTCCCAGAACACTACAAGCACTCCCTGCAGTTCATCACATTCCCAGAACACTGCAAGCACTCCCTGGCATTCACACTCCCAGAACACTACAAGCACTCCCTGCCGTTCACCACACTCCCACAATACTACAAGCACTCCATGCCGTTCACCACACTCCCAGAACACTGCAAGCACTCCCTGGCGTTCACCACACTCCCAGAACACTGCAAGCACTCCCTGCCGTTCACCACACTCCCAGAACACTGCAAGCACTCACTGCCGTTCACCACACTCCCTGCCGCTCACCACACTCCCAGAACAATACAAGCACTCCCTGCCGTTCACCACACTCCCAGAACAATACAAGCACTCCCTGCTGTTCACCACACTCCCAGAACACTGCAAGCACTCCCTGGCGTTCACCACACTCCCAGAACACTGCAACACCTGCCGTTCACCACACTCCCAGAACACTGCAAGCACTCCCTGCCGTTCACCACACTCCCAGAACACTGCAAACACTCACTGCCGTTCACCACACTCCCTGCCGTTCACCGCACTCCCAGAACACTACAAGCACTCCCGGCTGTTCACCACACTCCCAGAACACTGCAAGCACTCCTTGCCGTTCACCACACTCCCAGAACACTGTAAGCACTCCCTGACGTTCACCACAATCCCTGCCGTTCACCACACTCCCAGAACACTAGAAGCACTCCATGCTGTTCACCACACTCCCAGAACACTGCAAGCACTCCCTGCCGTTCACCACACTCCCAGAACACTGCAAGCACTCACTGCCGTTCACCACACTCCCTGCCGTTCACCACACTCCCAGAACACTACAAGCATTCCCTGCCGTTCACCACACTCCCAGAACACTGCAAGCACTCCCTGGCGTTCACACTCCCAGAACACTACAAGCACTCACTGCCGTTCACCACACTCCTAGAACACTGCAAGCACTCCCTGGCGTTCACCACACTCCCAGAACACTGCAAGCACCTGCCGTTCACCACACTCCCAGAACACTGCAAGCACTCCCTTTCGTTTACCACACTCCTGCCGTTCACCACACTCCCAGAACACTGCAAGCACTCACTGCCGTTCACCACACTCCCTGCCGTTCACCGCACTCCCAGAACACTACAAGCACTCCCGGCTGTTCACCACACTCCCAGAACACTGCAAGCATTCCCTGGCTTTCACCACACTCCTGCCGTTCACCACATTTTCAGAACACTGCAAGCACTCCCTGCCGTTCACCACTCTCCCACAACACTGCAAGCACTGCCTGCCATTCACCACACTCCCAAAACACTGCAAGCACTCCCTGCCGTTCACTGCACTCCCAGAACACTACAAGCACTCCCTGCCGTTCACCACACTCCCAGAACACTACAAGCACTCCCTGGCTTTCACCACACTCTCAGAACACTGCAAGGACTCCCTGCCGTTCACCACACTCCCACAACACTGCTAGCACTCCCTGTCATTCACCACACTCCCACAATACTGCAAGCACTCCCTGCCGTTCACCACACTCCCAGAACACTACAAGCACTCCCTGCCGTTCACCACACTCCCACAACACTGCAAGCACTCCCTGCCGTTCACCACACTCCCTGTCGTTCACCACACTCCCAGAACACTACAAGCCCCTCACAAAGCACCCACTAATACACTGCAGAAACAGTGCAGTGATTTTAAGCCCTTTAGGGAAAATAGCATTTCGAGCAGGGCCCGTACAGTAAATAAAAGACAGATTTGAGTCTTTTTGTAATAACTCCGAGCCACCACTAATCAGGGCCTTAAGGCTGAAGCCTTACCTTGCCTTATAGGGGGCATCAAGTGTAGAGTTAAAAAAAGGGTTCTCTACCCACCCCTGCACCACTGACCATCACCAACAATAGGCATCCAGAATGTACTTTGTCTGATGACGTCAACTTAGATTTGATGATGTACTGTGACATCATTCAATGGATGTCCCCTTTAAGGAGCAAAGCAGATGTCTTTCCTCCCGAACCATGCCATTAAAGGAAGTAATATTAACAGGGAACGCACGGGCGCATGCACACCGTCGACCTCCCTGAATCCGGCGGTGGCCATGAACCGCTGGGCGGCTACTGGAGAACGTACGACGGGCCCCCAGGGTCATTATGCTCCAATAGGGCACCACGTCACGCCGCCTGTACGCTTCAACTCCACCTTGAAATACTGCAATGGAAATTGCAGTGTTAGTTCAGCCAGCCGCGGCCACGATAATGCTCGAGGGAAATCCTTGGAGTGGGCAGGGGGCCATGGGGGCGCAGCAGAGGCCCCAACCTCTGGAAGCCAAGGGGCAGTTACCTCACCGGAGCAGCTGATCCGGGGGCTGGCATGCTGACCCAGGCATTCGAGTTAAAGTAATAGGAATCTCTTCAGCCTACAAAGAAAATGGAGGTACTTTGTGTCTCTTTTTAGGTCAAGCATAGCAGCACGTGTTGGTATGTATCCACGCCCATCGCACGCCCATCACTACCACTCGTTCGTGGGCTTACCTTTCAAAAATCCTTTATTATCATTGGTAAATGGTTTTTGTTTATCCCTCCTTAGGGAGGTTTTGTTACCGCCTTGGCCATCGCCCCTGTTACGTGGATAATTGCACTGTCGCTGATAAGTCTGACTGCAAGCGAACTTCTTTTTCCTTTTGTGTCTCTCTTTATCGCTGATGCTCACGGCAGCCGCGGCGCAGTGAATTGGCTCACTTATGTGAAACTGTTTTACTTTTAATTTTCAGTTTATGTGGCAAGAAAAGTCCAGTTAGGAATTTATAATTCTAATAGCTTTAACTCGAGCAATTGTGAGACCCACTGCATTGCAAATGCTTGTTTAAATGATACTATATTTAACTCACCTGGATGTGATGAGATTTTACAATCTGAAAATGGGCGAGGTGATAATCTACGGCAGGGTAGAGTAACAGCTCGGGTGCAAATAGAAGGTGTAGGACATATGGTAGGGCGAGTGTCAGCTCTGCTGTCTAAAGTAGTGTGCTAGAAAAATAGCGTAAAGTGAGGGACAGCTCCGCAGGGATTCTTGAGATATGTAAGCTGGGGAACTCCATTTAGTCTCTGAAAACACTCCTTCGGAAGTCACTGAAATGCTCAGTTTACTCTCACGCGCTGTGCCATGTGACCCTGCAAGGCGTGTGCGTAAAAAGGGACCAAACAGCCAATGTGATAATTGTACATGGAAATACCGCACTTAGAGGAGTAATATCATGTGTGGATCCAGGAAACTGGCAAGACAATCCCCGTTTGCCTATCTGGACAAAAGGTGTGACTCTGGCCATTCAAATTAACTTCTTGTGGCTCAATTCACTTATCAACCATAAAATGAAATTACCTAGCGAGGGACTGATCCCATTATTTGATTGGGAGGTTAACCCAAGTGAAGACCGGATCGGTCCCCATAGTGTTGACAAACTCTGATAAAACCAGATAAACTATGAGAGGACCTGCGCACTATTGGTACCAGTCCCTGTGTTGTGTTTGGGTACTTTTGAGCAAGCGTATCAAAAATGCCACAATATGCACCTGGGTGCAGCAACCTGTTCATAGATATAAGCACTTTACTTTTGGGGACTTTTAAGTGAGAATACTCTGGTACTGAGTAGCGGTAGCCCTGATGAAACTCTAACCTATGCAATATTTATTTTAGCATCATCCATCATTCCTTAAAGCATCGGGCAACATCCCACAACACACCCCTTTCACTCCCAAAGAATGTGCAGCTCTAAGAGTTGTGTACAGCTTTGTTGGCCAAACAATCTTCAGCCTGGTTACCATCTCATCTCTTCTCCGCCATCGGTCTTCAAGCCTCCTTTTTAACCCCAATGCCCACATAAATGCCCATGTCAGATACACAATTATAAATCCCCCTCTGATATGCCAAATAGTGCTGCAATGCGACAGGGAATCCAACACTGTCACAGCACACCAACCTGGTCTGTGAGGCATATTTTGAAAACACTACGTTCAGACCGAGTAAAGGACAGTAAAATTGTAAATAAATCTGCAGCACGCCTACCCATACAAGACATTGAGATTTTCCTAGATTCAGATCATACAAAGCATCTGAAAACTTAAAAGTGAGCAAACACTATACCATCCACACATAACCAAACAACAACAAACAACATACACCAGCAACTGTGCATGATTTCCACAAAAAAGGACGCACGGATGCAAAAACTGCTACACAAGTGCTCCTAACAATAAAATACCAAAAAACAACAAAACTTGCCACAGCATAAAACCAACTATTCCAGTGCACCTTCCTGGGTGCTTACACTCTGCTTCAAAAACCAGCACGAGATGTCTCCTCATATCCAAGCAGTCAAAGAAAAATGAGTCAAATCCTCAACCCTGCTGCTGAGAGTCACAGTGCATATGACTGCTGTCACCTACCCCCTTTCAACCACATTGAAGGCCGATTCTCACACTGAGTCGTATTTTAGCAATGACTCATCTGGCCTGGGCAGGATCCTGAGTTATCTGGGTGGGGACTGCAGAAACTTGGGACCTTAAATTCACTAAACTGCTTTTGATGATGCCAATGTTCTAGCTTCATTCCAACCGGCCACAAGCAGTAGCTGTCCCTCCTTCCGTAAGGCCTAATGTAGCAATCGGTCTCGTTGCTCCAGACAGGAGACGCATGTGTAATATTAATGCAACACGAGGACGAACCTTTTAAATCTATGCACAGAATGACAAAAAGCTGACAGCATACAGCTTGACAGCTTCTAAAGGATGCACAAGCTAGCCAATGGCTCAAGCTCAAGTGATATATACTGTGTCTTAATGCAGTCTATCTCGTGCTCTCAGAGCCCACTCAACATTCATCACCAGGATCTGGTAATGGTTCCCCGCTGGAGTTAATTGATAATGTGTGCAGTAGAAAAGTGCAATGAGAGCCGGCTAGAGCTCGTGTTTCAACAGTTGGATCCACTTAGCCTGGGGTGGATGATTAAAAGGGCATACAAACGTAGCATACAGCACGTTAACTGCTCGCTTGTTTAATTATGGCATGCACAGACGCGCCTGGCTCATGCAATAATCAACCGCCTCTACTGGGTTACAACAATTTTGAGCGGGTTGATCTGTTTTTTGTTATTTTCATAGGCAATGCTTGCCTCATCGCCCAGGAGGAGGGTGGAAGGCATTTAATTTCCTTTATAAGATGATTAAGTTGTTTTGCAATCAAATCAGTGTGTGTTAGAGAGCTCCATCCTTGACTGGTGTCTTCAGGTGCCCCGGGCTATCCCTTGGCTTCCTGTTACGGTCCGGCGCTACAACAGCATAAAATGTGCATTATCTTTTCTAATGCAGGGGGAGCCTTTGTTCTCTGGCATCAGGCAGTCAGGGTTGGGACACAGTACACACTAGCAAGACTGTATCTTAGCATCCCCTGGTCGCAGTCAGGCCTTTCTGCTTCTGTAGAGGTGTTTTTGCTGTTTGGCACCTCGCTGTTCGCATTAGGAGAGCCAGGGAACTTCACAGACCCATGTCTACCGGTCACAGACAGGGTATTCTCTCATATGTGGCACCCTCCAGTCGCTGCGGCTAGTCTGGATGTGGATAAGAGGCAAGAGGGTCTGGGGACAGGGATCTTCGGAAGCAGGCCCAATACATATTTGTGATCAGTAGACAGAATGAACGGGCTACCAGTTGTTAGACCTTTACGCTGTGCTAGGCCAAGATCAATGGAAGCCCCAAGATGGCCCTGGACACTTGCAGTACACGTATATTGGGGGGTCTTAACTGGCTGTTTGCCAGTGAGGACAGGGCATTTTTCTAGGTGTGTGTGTGTGTGTGTGTGTGTCCAACTCCAAATTCAGCTCCTAAAATGGTCCATCGTCTTCTGGTCAGCTGGTTCAGTCTTTACCGTGGCTCACTGGAGCTTGCTCCTCAGAGCATCTTACTGTCCTCATAAGGATGCTACTCTAGCTCTGTGGTGGCGCTGATGCTATCCTTGTGTAGCAGGTTTCTTCTGGTCCAAAGACAAAGAACCTGACTCTGCAAATAGCCAGAAAGGTCAGGTATGGGATTTGACAAAAAATTCTCACCAACTTTGTTTTAAACGGAGGCGAGAGGGCGGGACAAAGTACCAATGCATGGGAAGTACTTGGGAGGCCCAGGAAGGTCTTTGTGGTAGAGATCTTCAGGATACTAAACGCTCGACCTATTCAATTCAGGGCACTTGGAGAGGAATCCTGCTCCCAATCAACAAGGAGCATTGCTTTAAAGTTTAGATGACTACAAAATCTGGAAAGTGAATATTTTATAGGCTTTATTTGTTTGCAAACTCTTTTGGGGTCCCTATATCATCAAACAGAATATTAGCATTTGCTTGTTGGGCAAATACCATTACGTTTGAGGGAGCTGGCCCTGTGGATTTTAGTACACTTGAGTTATTAGCAACTTGGCATCTCTTGACCCCAGGGGCAGTTCTTGTCCACTGCAATTCTGTTAAAGCACTACCCCAAACCTACAACAGTGTGCCCCCAGCTTAACAGTTTCGAGACAAGTAGGCTGAGGAGAGTGATTGCTTGATTTTAGTATACGCGGCACCTTCAGTATCATCCAATCAGCCAGAGCATAGAGTTGTGCTAGTGAGCAACAAGACCTAGGACGTGGTTGGCCACTGTTGCCCAAGACCATCCGAAGAAAAAACAGGGAGTAATTTTTCAGTGAAAAATGCAAAAATACCATCCGAGGCAACCGTGACATAAAACTCTGTATTTTTGTCCTTAAATATAGATCTTTATAAAAAGACATATTTCATTTCCTTCCACAAAGGTCGTGAAATTAAAGGCAACATGTGCAGACGTTTGCAGAAATTGAACAAGATGCATTTTGCTTTTTAAATGGAACTCTGAGTCAACAGAGCATCAATATCGTGCTTGAGCCATCCCAATCCAGATCTCTGGAATTCTCCAAAAGTAAACACAATCCTTGGTCACTGCTCCCAGGTCATTCATAAATGTGTTTATACTACAGTCTGGACAAAGACTCGTCAGCAGTACATAATTTTGACGCTAACAAGGGGGTTAATCAGGGCTTAATTTGTGCCAATGGTTGTATGTCTTGGGCAACAGCAATCACTGGTGAGGATTGAGGCTCATTATCAGAATTTGACTAAGAGCGAACAACAGAAGGGAAGGAAAGTGATAAAAGAGTGGTAGGAGAAAGTAAAAAAAACAGAGAGAGGGAGAAGCAGAAATGAAAATGAACGTGTAAGAGTGGAAGAAAGTGACATGAAGTGTAAGGGGGTGGAGGTAAGAGGCATTGAGGTGGAACTAAGACGCGGCAGCTTTGGTATTCTGAAACCTCGGTATTCGTCAGCACCTGCGGCAAGCTTCTAAGAAAAAATATTTTGCCCTATAATTATGTTTTATAAGTTAAGCATTGGACCTGACAATTTAATAGAAAAGACAAATCATTTATTTAATAAGTGACAAATTAGTTGCAAATCAGATGATTACGAATAAATACACGACTCTCACTAATTTGATGTCAAAACCACAGTTAGGATTGTTACAAATGGAGCAATTCCCCAAGCATGAATTTTACCATAACATCTTCTGTTGTTTCTGGTACATAAAGCACGTTTTAGTGACAATGTCCATATCTCGACACCCTTCAAGCATTTTCCATTTGGGAGGGAGTGCCACATAGTTGAGTTCTAACAGGAAGCTGTGAGGGTCCCCCACCCGTGCCAACACAAATCTGCACTAATGATCCGCAATATCTGTTTAAACCAAAAATGTCAAATTATTGCTGACGACAGCAAAATATTTTACACTTTATGTTCACATATCACCTAGTAATCAGATGTATTTTGCACTCCTCCAGAGTAGAGTATATATAGACATTGTTTTGTTTATATATGTTTTTAATACTTTGCACCCCGTTTCAAATGGCAAGAGATCTGAGGTGCCCGCACAGACAGGAAGTGAAATGTCCAAATTTAATTAGGGAACACAGGATCGTGGTTCTACGATTTAGCCACTCAACCAAATCCTCTTCCAGATGATGGGCGGCCATCCTTTTAAATAAAACTATGGCGTCAAGAAATAGCAGTCATCCCAAGGATCCGCGGGGGACAGTCGCCCATGTTGAACGTGAATATGGACCTGCACCTAGTGTTGAGGTCATAAGGTGAGGAGCTCTCATATGAGGCAGACCTTTGCCAGTGAGTGCAGAGTGAGGATGGGTGTGGACGGGTCTCTGGCCTGGCCTCTAAAGACCAGTGCCGGGGACCAGGCTTTCTGGGCTTTGAAATAGCTGTCTTCTCGTGAAGTTCAAGGTACTCCCTTCTCAGATCAGAGTTGGTTTAGCTGGTCTAGTGTGTGAGATGGTTCGGAGGCAATGGCCCCACTGTACCTTCAGGATCCATTATCTCACTGAAGACCTGGTTTCTGTGGAGAGTTTTGTTCCCAAGGAGATTAGGGGCTCAGAGAAGCAGGAGGTATTTGTGTTTATGGATGCTTCAAACTGAAAAGTGAGAACAGGGATTAGCCTGCCGTGCAGCGTTTCATTTAGGCTCAAACCTCTCACTGTGTGATGATTTTTGGTAATAATGATCCCTGTCTAATTTAAGGCAGGAGGGCGTCAATGGCAGAGTTAGCATCATGTATACTTTTGTTGTTTCCCCATCCCTATACCAGGTTTGACCTTGTCGGTGCCATCTTAATATCTATTTACATCTCTCTATCTCCACTCGTCTTCCCAAGTTTTCTCTACACTTCTCATCTCTCTTCTAGGTGCCAGCAATCTCAAAATAAGAATTACTTCAGAAATAATTAGTGTACTCGGGTAGTTAAGTCCCTTACAGTGATTCATTCATAGATTTTATTTTTTTAATTGGTTTTTACACCTTTATCCTAAGACTGGCGGTACTGTGTTGATTTATTCGATAAAATGATTTGAAGGATAGGAACAGTGCTTTTGAGCTCTTAAACGTAAGTGACTGCTCTCCTTGAAGTGACTTTTGTTGTCATGGTGCTGCAGGGAGAGCTGGTTAAAATATGTCGCTAATGATGGTAGTCTTGAAAGCGACCTGGCTAGGGGGCGAGGTGGTGGAAATAATGACTAGAGAGTGATGACGCAGCCCAGCCAGGAGATGTAAGTGTGTCTAGAAATGGGCGTGAAATAAATATTTGGGTAAGCAAAGCTAGAACTGGCAAGCACTAGGCCCATATAAATTCACTAGAAGTGTTCAAGATGCTTAGTACATAACACGGCCTAGTCTGTTAACATACAGACTTTGGTAAAGCCCCTTGCCTGACCATATGACACACTATTCGCTTCAACTCCTGATGTGCCCTTGTTTTCAATCCTGACTGTTTTTTAAAATATTACTTGATTGCCTGACTTACAACCCAGTCAGTTTGTTAGGGTCAAGTCAGGTCGAACCAAGGTTGTTTGACAAGACAGAGAACCTGGAGGGCATATCTCAGCAAAACAAATTGCAAAACAACTCTCGGAGTACAGTGAAACTAAAAGAACAACTAGTCACAGAACACTATTGAAAAATAATTTTGTCTCTTTTCAATTCTCATCATGTTATGTTTTTGGGTTGGTGCCAGTGCCGAGACACTAAGTTACAAGCACCTTGAGTGCTGCCAGGGAGATTTAGGAGGATTAGACACAAGAACACAAAGTTAGTGCTGCACCCTGTTTTCAGTACAATGGCAGTACACAAGCCTGGGAAGAGCAAAACCACACTCAGGAAACGCTTTAAACAGAGAAATAACAAACATCTTGTGCTGTTTCCATATAAGCGCTGTATCATATACTCATCAAGATAAGACTCACTTTTTCCTACCCTCCAAAAATGTCTATGGTATTTATGAGCACTAAGTACCACAATTTGTTGCTCTCTGTGTACCACTGTGAGGGCTACTGCAAGAAACATTGTTCCCCAGGCTAAGTGTCATTTAATCTGCTGGACCCTCCTTCACCCCTAGATCAGGGGCAACCTTTCATGCTGGTCGAGGAAATATAGCGGCCAGACGCTAGCAGCCTGATCTGTAGCTTCCCGGCCTTGCAAGGCCATAGAAACAAACTCTGGTCAAAGTGTTTGTGAGAGGTATGACTTGTGGGTAAATATATTAACCAGTTCTTTCTAAGTTTAAACATTTATATTTCCTTGTTTTCATACCCTGTAACCTGGATTTACAGCTGGACCCAAATTCGAGGGCTTGCCAAAGCAGGTAGTGGTATACATCGTGACCCTCTGAGCATGGACATTGTCTAGGGTAAGGAGTAGCAGTTTCTAGGCCTGGCTTGCATTTAGGTGCTGCTGTTAGCTGGTACTGACCTTGCAAAACGTAGTTTCAGAAACAATGAAGGCAACAAAAGCAACAGACAATAAACAGGGT
Source organism: Pleurodeles waltl (assembly GCF_031143425.1). Classification (NCBI taxonomy): domain Eukaryota; kingdom Metazoa; phylum Chordata; class Amphibia; order Caudata; family Salamandridae; genus Pleurodeles; species Pleurodeles waltl. The sequence continues at coordinate 1,650,554,482 of NC_090445.1, read as the reverse complement.
TTAATTAGCCCAGCTTAATTGTTGCCGTTTATTAATTTACCTCCCCTTAGCCCTGAAACAGCCAGTAAGAGGCTGCTGAGAAGCTTAGGGTGTGATTAGAGGTCAACCATGGGATGTCACTGGAGGTCAAGGGGCATGGAGGTCACTTCCACTCCAGGCATTTCGGTATACTGGATTCTCGGCCAGGGTGGTGCAATGTGAACAGATACAAGCCTCTATGTTGAGTTGGTAAATGCATGAACATATGCTGGTAGGTTCACTGTGGTAGGGATGATAAGGAGGCATCACCTAACAGTTGCAGACTCTCTGTGGCTTGGAGGAAAAAGCAGGCTTTACAGAGCCTAATTTAGGCATTAACTCAGTACTGCATAACGAATTTAGGAGTGAGTTTCCTAGACAAAAACATTTTGGAAAAAAAATAAATGGCTCTAAAATTGTACATTTCCTTTCTGGAGAAACCACATTTTGGATAAGTACAACTTTTACAAAAAAAGGCCTAACTATGGTTTGAATCTCGTTCAGAAATTAAGACATGGCTGAACACGTCAGACAATTCCTGAAATATTAGGAACTGTAAAACCATATAATTCAAACAAGGTAAAATAGGTTTTGGGACACAGTAAAAATAAAACATATTGTGGTAGTCTGTTTTATATGTCTAACCCTACAAAGAAAGAGAGGCACTACAGAGACAGAACAGAGAATACAAAAGACGAATAATAACCAAAAGAAACAAGAGACAAATTGGGAGAGCCAACCAGAAGCAGTGGATTACATAAAAAACCAAAAGGACAGGTACATGGAGGGAAAGAGAGATGGGGGTAGCCAGTGGTAAACAACAAACACACAAAAGTTAGTAAAAAAAAAGTGAACGCAAGAAGGGAGTACAGGTTGTTGCAATGAAGAATGAAAACAGATACTGGCAAAGCCAATACGCCTGGCTATGAATGAATGAATGAACACAGAGCATCCTGGCGCTAGCCAAAAAACTTAAAGACATGATTAGATAACAAGAGGGTGTTCATTCCTAAGTTTAGCTGCTAGGTGGGAGAATGATCTTCTTCCCATTCTTTACTGTTCAAACTTTGGGGTTTTAAATAATAAGCCCTTACTTGATCTCAGGACTCTACTTGGAGAACAGGGAAGAACCCTATCCTGGACATGAGTTGGATCAGTGCCATAATATGCTCTGTGAGCCGCCCTGTGGCTTATCTTGAATGTGTTTACTGATTGGTATCTAGTGCAGCTGCTTGAGATGTTGTGATTTGGAGCGGTACCGAGGCAGTCCAAGAACCAAAAGTGCTGTTGCATATTAAGCCTCCCGTAGTGGACTCCGCAAGACTTTAGTGAGACCCAAGTATAGGCTGTTGGCATAGTCAAGTCTGGACAAAAGAAGAGCATGTACCGCTAATTTACGCTCAAGAAATGGAAGAATGTCCACAATTTATTTTATTACAGCATTCATGATTGAAAAGGTTGTGCCTGTAACTGCCACCGGCTGAAGGCGAAAAGACAGTTCATTATCAAATCTGAACCCCAGATTTCTAGCTGTAGTCAACGGAGGAGGTGAAGAAGGCAGGTCTAGGGCCACCAATCACTGACCAGAAAGGCCTTTTCTACACGGCCGGAGCAACGCTTGCCTGAACCACGCATGCACCAGAACCATACAATACATGCTTTAGGCACCATGCATATGCGTGGTTCAGGGGGAAATGGCCTTTTCTATGTGGTCGGAACAATGCGTAGCGTAGCCACTCAAGCATTACCACGCTTGCCTGAACCACGCATGGTTCAGGCACACTATAGGAACAGTCGGGACAGGAACCCGGCGGTCGGGTAAGTGGGGCTGGGGTGGGTGTGGGGATTTTTGAGGACAGGATGGGGTAGGTTTTAGAGTTCAGGGCCGGGTGTGGGGGGATAGGGGCAGTTTCTAGGAGAGGGTGGGAGAGGTTTTAGGGTTCAGGAAGGGGATGGGGGGTCAGGGTAGTTTTAAAGACAGGATGGGGTAATTTTTAGGACAGGGTAGGTTTCAAACGGGGGGTCGGGGTAGTTTTTTAGGACAGAACAGGGTAAGTTTTAGGGTTAAGGGCCGTGGGTCAGGGTAGTTTTTAGGACAAGGCAGGGTAGTTGTTAGAACAGGGTAGGTTTTAGGGTTCAGGACGGGGGTCAGGATAGTTTTTTGGACAGGGTGGGGAAGGTTTTAGGGTGCAGGGTGGGGCGGGTAGTTTTTAGGACAAGGTGGGGTAGGTTTTAGGGTTTAGGGCGGGGTCATGGTAGTTTTTAGGACAGGACAGGTTTTATGGTGGGGTTGGGGGGTAACTTTTAGACAGGGTGGAGTAGTTTTTAGGACAGGGTAGGTTTTAGGATTTAGGGTGGGGTCGGGGTAGTTTTCAGGATAGGGTGGGGTAGTTCTTAGGACAGGGTAGGTTTTAGGGTTTAGGGCAGGTGGTCAGGTAGCTTTTAGGACAAGGTGGGGTAGCTTTTAGGACAGGATAGGTTTTAGGGTTTAGGGCGGTGGGCCACGGTAGTTTTCAGTACAGTTAGGGTAGTTCTTAGGAAAGGGTAGGTTTTAGGGTTTAGGGCAGGGGTCAGGTAGCTTTTAGGACAAGGTGGGGTAGTTTTTAGGACAGGATAGGTTTTAGGGTTTAGGGCAAGGAGGTCGGGGGTTGTATCACACAACTGCGCATAGCGTTACCACATTTACCTTTACTAAGCTTGCTTTGACAACAAAATTAATTGTGAAGGCATGCGTGGTAAAGGCATGTGTGGTAAAGACAAGGTTGTGGTTCCGATCATGTTGTTTACAACCATCACTGACTAAGAATCTGGAAAAATCGTCTCCAGGGCTAAATAGGAGGTTCTCTGTCTTAACTGAGTGGCATTTAAGCAAGTTATTATGCATCCCTTAATGACCTTTGCTAACTATATAGTTCACTATGTGAATTGTTTCACAGTGACAGCCCTTTTGATAGGGCTGGATCTGGACAAGTGCAGCTATCAGGGCTGAGAGCCTCCCGTGTGAAGCCCTTGTCAGGACTCAAGAAGCTGCTTCTGCTGCTGACGGGTCTGCGCCGATCAGCGGCAAATGCCATGGGGTGTATGACCATAAGAGCGCCTGCCATAGACAGGTAAAGTTGTCCTTAGCCAGGCACTAAAACCAACCAGAACACTTTTTGTTGTTCTGGGCAACTCGGGGGATAGAGGGTATCAATCCATGTTAATCTACCATCCTCTGCCCTGACAAGTTTCCCAGCTCAACGTGTGATGTGCTGCTCCAGTCCAGGTTGTTTCTTTGAATTCTGGGACTTGTAGTTTTGTTTATTCCATTATAAAACAGCACCACAAGTCCCAGAATTCAAAGGAAAAAAATCTGTCCTGGAGCAGCATATCACGCAGGGAATCTGAGAAACTTGGCAGCCATTACTTATTGCGTGTCACAGAATAAACAAACACTCTAAACGGGATCGTTCCAGGACTTCCAGAATGTTCCAGCTCTCTCAGAATGTTCCGGGCCTTCCGGGAACGTCAGGAACATCCAGCAGGAATAAACGGGTCAGACCTACAAGGCTAGATTAAAATTAAAAATGTAAATGCTCTACAGAGCTCACCTTACTGATGAAGAGACATTTACCTCTGCCCATCAGCTTCAGTTTACACGTTGCTTTAGCAGGTAATTGTGCTATTGAGGCAGGTACATTACAGGCCAATGTCATGTAATAAGACTGAGTCCCTGCTCCGTGACGCTGGTTTAACTCACTGTTTCCAGTGTTGCACAGAAATGAATCACTAAACGGGGGTTCACTCTATACTCAGGATAGGATTGTTAGTTCCAAACTCACTTGAGACTTTAGTAAGAACGTGGAAACCAATTTGGGTAACTCTCAGCCAAGGCCAAACGTCATGTGCAACTGAGGAGTGTGGCATGTGTTGAACATTGTACACTCTGAGATGCAACAGGCTTTCTATTACTTTATTTTATTTGCAGTTTTATATAACACGGATGTACTCTGGGGTATGAGCACACTTTACATCCTCACAACGGTGGTCAACTAAGGGGTGGATAACCGTAACCGGGCAAGGGGTAACATATCAGTCAGTCTTTGATAGAGTATTATAGTTTACCATGTTTAATGGAGACTGAAAACCATGGTGGGTCTTACACCAAATAAGTACTACTTTTTGATATTTAAATACACGGGTATTGTATTTCACTTCAAATTAGGTAGAGAGGTTCTATATTTTTCTAAACAGAACACTGGCCTAGGTTCAGGAATCTCCTCTAGGGTAATCCATCCAACCGATGTCGAAGGGAAGCTGACCCTGGTGAAACCGGAAGTAGAAGTAATCCCCTCCTACCAATATGATGGGAAGGACCTTTCTTTCTTAGACCTTGATTCTACTACAAAAATGAGCGATAATTACTTTCGAGCCCCTCTCAGGATTTGTGCCAATGTGGACTTCTGCTCTATCTGTGACCACTGTGGTTTTGAGATTGCTGTGAGCACCAACTATGCACTGATGCTAAAGTGACAGCAAAGCTTGGAAACAATTGTGATGAGGCATGTATTATGAGTGTAGACACCAGCTCCTTTTTATGGTGCATATGTGCCAATTGGGCTAAAAGAAATGACAGGACAACCTATTCTGAGGATATTTCCCCCAGGTTTAGAGCAAGAGTATAAATAACCCTGAAGGACACCGAAGCACACATTAAAATAGAGCTCGTTTAAAAAATACTGCACTCATAACGAGGCAAACTTTGCAATATAGCCTGGAATAGCTTTCAAGGATATGTTTGCCTAAAACAAACAGCATAATGATCTCCAGTGCTCTGCACATCTGCTGATTCTCCACACTGCCTGTACAGGGGTGACGTACTCATCAACTCTACTATGAACTGCTTAAACTATTTTAAAATCGATTTATTTTTTTAGGTTAACTGCTGAATTTCTGCCACATATTAATTTGTTTTATAGAACTGGTAGCTATTTTTTTCTAAATTTCCTTAGATTTTGTTACAAAAGCATGTCTTGTGTTACGATTTGATAAGTGACAAAAATATTGAATGATATCACTGTCTGGCCAACTCTGGTTTGTGAAAGTAGGCCGCTAGAGCAGATAACAAGTTAGTTCACCACACACCCGGGAACTAGGACACATGACCAAGTAGGGGGCATGGATAAAAAAAAAACAATATTTGGATGATACCTTATTTGGGGTGTGAAACGGGTTAGTCCTTTTAGGAGTACTGCTTGGCCTTTACTTGATGATGTAATACTTTCTATTTACAGATTACGCTCTAGCGCTTTGCTAGGCGCAAGAAGCACTCATGCGTTGTCGGTCTGTCCCCTGCAGGCAAAGGCAGTCTCAACTTTGTCGCACAAGCCTGGAAAAGGTCTGGCTGCAGACCACGATGATGGAATCCCATAGGATGATCCTTGCGAATGTCCACAACCACATTTCTACTACAAACAACGCTTGTCATACTCGAGACGTGCTGACCTCGGATGCAGAGAAGTCACTCAATGCCCCCTCATGCATTTCAGTACTTGAGGGCACGCAACCCTCTCGTCCTGTGCTACCCTGGTAGGTAGAAGGAATGTTTGCTTCTTCATACTCTCGAAAAGAAAGCTAACAAGGGCTTCGACAGGAAGAGCGCTAGGTCACATGACAGGAAGTCCTGAAAGGCAACATTTCACATAACAGGAAGTCAACGAAGCACTCCTGACATTGTGAATGTGTGGCTGCCGACACAAAGCACACAATGCAAAACACGTATACCCAAAGTCACATCACATTGTCCTTGGCAATGCTTCTGTCTTCATCCATCAGCTTCCTTTGCTTTGGTCATCATCATGCCACCAATTTACAATCTCTCTACTCATTTCTCTCTTGTTATGTCACATATTCTCTGTTTCATCTAATATAATTAACTTGGGAGTCAGACTCCAAACTTAATCTCATGATCTGCAAGAGCTAAGGTGGGGACTGAATCTAACTGCACTCTAGCGAAGGCTATAATGTTTTCTATGTTTCATCTTTGCAGTGTTTCATCCCCACTGAGGTGCAACATGCCCTCCATGTAGCTGCTACAAATGGCAGCTGAGCCTCAGCGTGTGGACTGAAGGCGACGACCACACAGGAGCCATGTCTTATCTCTTGTTACAAGAGGACCACACAGCAGCCATGTCTTTTCCCTTGTTACATGAGGATACAGATGTCAACCTTCTGCATCTCCTCCCTAATCCTCAGGGCAACAAAGGTGACTTGACTTCCTTCTCCCCAGCGACACCAGCATTAGCTTGTAGAAGGAGAAGAGAAAAGAAATACTAGCATCTGAAGACCATCAGTACCTGTAACAGGTCTTGTGTAGGCCATTAGTTGATGTAACTGGACAACTGGAGGCAGGCAAAACCTGCAAAGAGACGTGTACCAACAGCAATGCGTGTTACTGGATCTATGAGATCTGGCAATGTGCGTTACTTGATCTATGAGATCTGGCAGTGTGCATTATTGGGCCAATGCAAATACCAGTGTGTGATACTGGCATGTGGCGCAAGCAATGTGTGTTACTGGGCATGCTGGAACTCACTGACTGATCCATGTACCACGCTCTTATAGAAAAGCCTATTTCAAGGTGCCGCATTCTGACTTAAAAGGGTGGGAGGCTCATGGGGGGGGGAGCGCTCCCCCATGGGCCTGGTGCAGGACGAGCTGGTCTCGTCCTAGGCACACGGCAAATGTGGCCGAGGATGAGACCAGCTCGTTCTGGGCACCCAAGGGGTTAAAATATTATAATGTTTTGTACTGGGTTAGTGGCTCGGTGTGTTTTAAAATGTACCAGTTGCCACCATTCCCCCAGTTTTTCGTTGCAGACTACATCCTACGGCAAACTCACACCACAGACAATGATTTGACAAACTATGCTAAATTGCGTATATAAATCCACCACTAACATGTAAGCAAATTATTTTTGGAAACACCAACTTCATTAAAACAGGGGCTGGTGGATGTTTCGCTGAAGTAAATTGGTAACATGCAACATGGCTGGAGAGACTCATAGAATCCCACGCTATTTCCCATTATGATTGCCTGTCGGAACGGAAGGGGGCCACCTCCATCGCCCTTAGTGCACCGCATGTTCGTGGGGCACCCACTGCTAAATCATTCGTAGGCTACCTGTTTCTGGGTCAGGGTTTCGTAAGTAGCAGAGCAGCTACCTCACTGCGATCTACTGAAAGTGATCCACAGACTACCTGTCACCAGGATCCCCCACCAATCTAAGAACGATGCAAGCTAACGATCAAGCTCTTCCTGATCACACCTCCCACAAAAACCTATACTCTCATAGCTCAATTAATATGGCATTGCCAACAAACCATTTAACATCACCTCTTCTGGTCTTCCTGCCGTTATACAAGAAGTTCATATTTCCATAACAAAATGGACAAAAAACACTCAGTTGCAGGTTGAAGTATAATGAGGGTGCATCTCTTTACAAACCCCCTTTGCTTGCGAGTCACAAAGCATCACTATGCTGACATCTGTTACTCATGGAGTCACTTTAAAACATTGCAAAGCAAGATTTTATAAGTAGAATATCAACCAATTTGTGCAGTACAAACTTGCAGACAATGGACATGCGCACCTGCTTTTTGCGCCCCAGGCACTTTGGTATTACAGAACGGTCCACAGGCAACTCTGCATTCCCCTTCGTAATAAAGATCAGTCTGGCCTAGATGTAGTGTTGGCGTGTTCTCAAGGAGTGTTTTCTCACTACCAAGCCATTGAAGACACATTTTGCTTCTGGGCCTCTGTGCCCAGGCTGTGTTAGAAACAAGGAACCAGAAGAGGTCATTTGGAAGTGCAATGACTGTGCCACAAAGAGACGTGGCACTGACTGTGCCGCAAGGACACCTCTTGGAAGGGTGAAAAGGGGTTCTATGGCACTCCTGTGGCATCTTCCTGGTTTCTTTAGGGGCTAGCTGTGGATCGGCAGGATTACACCAATAGGTCTGAATAAACTGATGGGGGAAGGGTACGATGCGGGCATATCCCTTCCTGATGTTAGAAAATACTATTGAGCCGCGCAGCTGGTAATCAATAACAAGTTATACTGCCCAGAGATATAAAAATATTGGAAAGAAATATGAGACTGTATGGGATTAGTGCAGGGAAGGACAACTGTGTTCACACCCAAAAGATGTAAATGTATTAGGAAACGAAATATTTTCAAGGTATCATAAGCGGCGGATTACTGTCCAATGGACAATGGCTAAAAGGAAAATTGCTTCTGTGGGGAGTGTCAGGCCTGTTAGCATGGAAAGAAGGACTAGACTTGTATGGTAGCAGAAAAGAACATTTACAAAAGTAAATGATGCCCCGAGAAATGGGGTACGGTTTGAGAAGCACAGCAAAGTTATCATGGACTGAATATGTCAATATGACAAAAAGATATGATTACCTCTGATATATGTGTACAAAGTGAGCAGGGTCTCCCTAATCGAGAGATGAGTGCCCCAGACAAAATCCCAGCAATAGCCAAGAGGCTGACAGCCTAATAATCTGAATCTGTAAAGTGGTACCAGTTGCTTTGTATTTTGGTGTAACCAAATAACATAATTTTATTTAAAAAACAACAGGAGAACTTTATTAGTGAGGGGTTCCAAGGAACAACTTAAAGTTGTCATTCCATGTGAAAGATAACCTGAGCTCACATCATCAAACAAAGCAATATTCTGGAATGCCTATTGTTGGTGATTACTAGAGGGCAGGGCTGGCCACATGTCTTCTCTGGACTTCATGGCCCCTTTAAACAAGAACAAAACTCAAGCTGACCTTTTATTAAGCCTCATGCTGGTATGAACTGAAGCCTATCGACTATTAACTGCTTGATGTTTTGGATATTTTGTGAGGACGTTTTACTAAATGGTTCTTGATATATTGGTTTTTCAGAGCACAGCTATTTGGGTCAGATCACATGTGGAAAACTGTTTTTGCTTTAAGGGGCGGTGCCCTGTTTTCTTCCAGATTGTTCTGCTTTCAGAGCAGTGAAGGACTAGATTTTGAGAACCGTCTTGTTCCAACTCTTGCTCTGTCTCTCCTACCTGGCAGGCGTTTTCTTTTCCTTTCTCTCCGTCCCCTACTGTTCCTCCCACCTCCAATGGGTTTTCACTGGAGCCCGGCCTCAGTCTGTTTTTCATTACTCGAACAACGCTGCAGCACGGGCAGACACGAAGCACGTCTCAAATGTATTGTCATTTTAAGCCATTCTTAAAACTCCGGAGACGTTTCTGAAATACTTCCCCCTCCTCAAAGCCTCTGTGATGGGTCCTGGTTCTGTGCTCGAGAAGGAGGGCGGCTGCTGGCCTGCGCACTGCAAGGGCATGTGGGTCCGGGCAGAATTAACCAAAAGTCTCTATTTATATGGCGCTTAATGCCGGTTCCAAGAGCTTCCAATTTTAGCGAAAAGGAAACTGAGACTCAAAATAACTCTCTAAGCTCAGAGGTGGAAGACTGAATAACAATGTCTCCTGAGTTCACAGCAAATAGCCACTGAGACAAATGTCCTCACCAATGTGTAATTTCCCAGCAGGCAGGTCCCCCAGAAAGGCTGGTGGGGCTGAAGCAGAGTCAGTCGCATGTCAAGGTCTCACTATAGGTGCACCTGACCTTACCAGGGGTATATCGGCTACTATGACCTGTCAGAAAATGTTCAGAGTTTTCATAAATAGCTGTTTCTCTTACTACACAGGGATCTCGTTGTAACTGTAACTAGCCAGTTCCTTCTTAAAGGTTTCTCTTCAATGTTCGTAGTAATTTCTGATAGGAAAATTATTCCAAGATACCCATCCACTGACCCAGGGTCATTCATCCTGGAGCAGCTGCGAAATCAACACAAGCAAAAAGTGTGCATGTGTACATTTACACCAAGGCCAGTCCACTTCTCTGAATCCTTTCTAGGCCTTTACATACTGATGCAGCAGGAGTGTGTGCTTTCAGCTGTCTGGGCAATGTTTACTGTCCCAGGTACCCTGCACCAGTTGTTGTTCCGAAATTAGCAGTGAACAATAATAATGAAATGTTAATGACTAACAGTGGGCTCCAGTGAAAGGAAACTGCCTGGAAAATTAAACTAGAGACAAATGGGGCACGCTGTTCCAATAAAGGTTTCCGGGCAATTATCTTTCATTGCAACATTGTCTCTGAGGGTCTGGTGATTTTGACCAATCAGAGACCACCGTTTCAGGGTCCTAGCAGTCTTAAACTGGCGGACGTATCCACATACAGCTGAATGGCTCCCGCCTCCCTCCCTGAATGGTTGTTACAGTCCTGCACACACGTGTGCGGTGTACCGCTAAATCTGTTCAGGTACACCAATACTTAGCCTACCCTACAGATTTAGGGAGTAGCCTACAGCATTTTTGCCAGCCGTACCTCCTATGGGTTATTCACGGTGATCATACATTTTCTTAGGTGCTCAGAAGGCTGCAACACTTTGCTCAGAAAATAAACAATCACTGGCAAAGTCGATAGGTCTCCCCTTTGGAACTTAATGGCTCGGTCAATGGTTTTAGCAATGTTACTGTATAAACATTGCATACTTTATGTGAGTAAAGACTTTGAATTTTTTGATTTAACTCCATCTGCTTTAGTGTGATTTTGCATTGTAATTGGAAATTACTTTACAAATGATTGGCAAAGCCAAGAGATTTGGGCTTTAAAAAGCCGAGCTATTGGGTTTTCCAGCTCTTGTTTGGTAGAAGTGAGCTGAGCCACACTTAGGTGCCCGGGTGAGTTCTGTTTGTGGGAGGGTGTTCACAATAGAGCACGACTGAGAGCGCTGGAGCTGAGGTTAAAGGCAGTGAGTGTTAGGAGGCCATGACACTGTTCAGATTACATGCTCATCCAAATCCTTGGCCTCTCTCTGGTGCTCACATAGTGAATGTCAAATATGTACCATTTGTAATTACCAATTCTAATTATTTACAACAAAATCACTGTTGTAACTCATTCACGTCAAACTACTAACAAGCCCTCACTAAGTCCAAAGCTCTGGCATTTTTAGGTGCATTGTTGCTGTGTGCTATATCTAGATGCAACAGTAAAAAACTCACAAGAGGCACCTAAATGCTGGTCAGGCAGCATGCTGCGTAAAGCAAAGCATTGTAGCTAACATTTTTAAGCCAAGCGTTTGGTTACTTAGGCCACATCCCTTTAAAAGCCCAGCCATCTTTTTCCATCCCGCTTAAAGCACTTTAGTCCACAACTGATTTGCTTACAGACAGCTAGCACTGTCTCATAGACAAGAACTACAAATTGTAAAGTTGTAAAACTGTGGAGTCCTTGGAATCAAATCTAAAACTAGTGGATCTTGTGAAGAAGGAATGACCATTGTGCTCCTCTGTGGCCCCCACTCTCTGGGAGGGCAAGAGCACAGCTGATGTTACATATCAGAGGGGGGAGTCATACACGTCAGTGGAAGAAAGTCAATAGGCTGACTTCCTCCACTGTGTCGGTCCTGGGGCTCCTGTTGCCACCATGCGTTTTTAGAAGTGAAGCTCAGGTATTTGTTCCCGGACGAAGTTGATCCAAAATTGAGGCAGATCTTTTGCTCCCTGGTAAAGCAGGAGCAAATATTCTCACTTCTTTGGGAGGCAAGAAAAAAGAAGAAACATGTGCAAGAGACAGTAATATGGGGAGGTGGAGGTGGAAGCAATGCAGAGGTGGAGGCATGGAATCACAGAGGACGGTGGTGGGAGAAAACAGCAGGAAGGCGCGGGTTACACAGTGGGAGGGGTGGAAGTAACATGAATGCAAGGGTGGGTGATACAACACAGAAAATGAAGGGAGAAATGCAGTCAAAAGGGAAGAGACCGCAACAGGAAGGAGGAAACAATATGGAGGGTGGGAGTGCAATTAAGGTAGACAGTGGTGGAGGGAGCAAAAGAAGGGCACAGGAAAGCAACACGAGAGGCGCAGGTGGGGGGCAGCAACTCGGAGGACGCGGAGAGGGTAGCAAACTAATGGGGAGAGAGGAGAACAGGTAAAAAGGGAAAAAAGTAAACAAGTGAGACAGTAATGGAAGCGGGCGAGCTAGCGAGCGACCCATGGAGCATGGAGGGGGCAAAAGAAGCATGCTAGAGAGACAATTGGAAAGGATGCCCTTTTGTGGAGCGTTTACACAAAAGAAAAAAGTAGAACATGAAAAATGAGCAGTGGAAAGACAAAAGTAATGTGTCCATGCTCCAGGAGAGGGACAACCAGTGGAAGAGGAAAGAAAGCCCATACAAGCTAATGAGTAAGAAGCAAGCAAATAAGAGTGACAATGAAGCCAAACAATGACAAGCAATGGGTAAACTCTAAACCCACTGTAAGCTAGCAACATGTTTCACAACAGAAAGCGCATGTGCTGTCTTAAGCAAGACCTAAACATATGCAAGCTGAGCCCGTAAGCCTGAGTCTCCAACAACCAAATAGCAAATCAAATGGCAGCACTCTGGAGTGCTCAGCGAATAGGAACAGCGCGATTTCTTCTTGAGGGCTGGGGAGACCCCCCACTACCCCCACCCCAAGCCGTGCAGGAAAAAATAGAATAGCAATGAAAGATTTAATTGCCATTTTATTTTTTCCGGCGCAGCAGAAAATGTGTCATTGTGTAATGCATGTGTGTAATGCATGTAAGTGTGTAATGCATGTAAATGTAGTGGTTGTGTTTATTTCATAGTTAGTGTTATTTGGGCTTTTGGAGGAAGGGATGGTTTACTTTGGGGTTTTTGGAGGGAGGGGGTGTTTTATTTGTTTTACGAACTAGTGGGGCACTACACTCGCCCCACCACTTTCAAAGAGCACAAGCCACCGCAGAGTAGGAAGTGTTGGTGTCTTGGGTTGATGGTCCCTACACCTGGCCCAGGGTACACAAACTCTCCAGCGCCTTGCCCTAGAAACGGACAGTTGCTTTCAGTCTCTTGTATCCTCATGCAGGTAAGAGAAAACCAGAAGTCTTCGGTCCCTACTGCCCTCGCCACACTGAGTAGAAAAACTGGCGCTGGTGATGGTTTCATTCCATTGGAGTCTTAGAGGCTCACGAGAAGGGGGTATGGGCGACAGAAGTATTCTTAAACTGGGTGTTTAAACTGAATGAGTCAGGGAAACCTTCTCTTGTCTGTGGATCTAGTTGAGGATCTCTGCAGCAGAAGCAGTGGTTTATAGGACACCTTATAACTCTAAGGATTGTAAGGTGTGAAGCTCTGGAAAGAGGGGCCTTTGACAGATGCGGTTTACACAATTCAGGCTGGTATGTGTTGTTACTTTAGAAAGCCACACAAGGAAGATGTTTTTCCCTTTACAGAGGATCCCTCGGAGATGAACATGAACATCCATGTGCATTTTCCCTCTAACAAGTTTAAATTATGTGCAGAACAAAAATAGGGCCGCGTGTGCATCGGCACTCAGTGGTGTGGCAAGGGTGCCGGGGTACCCCAGGCAAGCCAGGAAGATGGACCTCCACCCCTAGTGAGGTTCCCTTAGGCCCCAGTGTCAATGTACCCGCAGCACTACATCTACGTGCCTATCAGTGTTAGTACCCAACAGACCCAGATAGGATGTATTCAGTCTGCCCTAGCTTTTTAGCTATTCACATGCTGCATTCTGGGATTTGTAGTTTCCCTTCTAACACTGTGCCGTGCAGACGATTCTGGTGAAAGATATCCCTAAGGTTGTGTCTGGTGACTTGTAGGAGACACACTGCACAAAATGGAGGGCACCTGAACCTCCAGCAATTAGAAAATGGAGGGCCAACATGGACAGCAGCTGCACACATGAGGAACTGGTGGTGTCCCCAAAAACATGACAAAATGGGGGGTTGAATTGGATCCCATACAGGATCACGATGACAATCTGAGAAACGACAAACGTGAATAAATACCCTTGCTAATTTTACTGATGTTTAAGTCGAGGCAATGCCCTCAAACATCAATTGTTGGACAACGGGGGAATGTAACGGTTTTGCTTGTGGGCAACTAACTGTGAAAAGTGGCAACGTATTTACTCCTCACTAGCTAACATGGCGTGATGGTAGCCTTGTAATTCCATTATGTGGCCAAAGTTCATGCGACATCATTTCCTGTGATGTCAGTGTTACGCTACTTCTATTTGACGACTTGGAAACCTAGAAACCTGAAAAGTCCTGCCTACCTTGGGGCACAGACTGTTGATAAATCTGTACCACGCCGCCACCTGGGAGGACAGCAGAAGACTGTTCGTTAACCTACTGGACGCTCTTGGAATTCACGAACCCATAGAGAGGAGCCAAAAGCTATTTTTTCATCAGCAAATTTGCTCTCCATGGGCATCATCTTCTAAGGGTATTAGAGCCCATAAAGCCAGACTCTACCATGTGAGCATTTACTGTACAATGGGTCAGAAGCCATCACTACACTCGGGCCAGTCGCTCACCACTGCGGTGCAATTGTTGGACAGAGCAGTTTGTGCTGCACGGCTGAGTCAGCCAAGAACACGGGCCGGTGCAAAGGTCGGAGGTTTTAAAGGTTTTTTTATATATTTTTTTGCATGCATACACCACAAAAATAAACAGTCCAAAAAAAAATCTAAACATGGCTTTTGCATGCTTGCAATAAAAAAAATGTAAATTTAAAACATATTTAGTGGTGTGGCTATTTTGCTAGTAGCAAGCTTTTCAACTGTTCTATATATTATGTAGTATTTTTCTTTGCAATGAAGATAAGCAAAGTATATACATATATATATATTCATTCATATAGGTGGCATCAATGTTTGTACAGTGCATATATGCTACTAGTGAGACCTCCAAGGCCGGCGATGCTTTCATCCCGTTATTTATTTTGGAAATATTATTTCTCTCTTCTTGGCAGTTGTTTGATAAACTGAACGGAGTATGGTGTGCGTGCTCAGGGTCAAAGTTTGTTGTCACCGAAGTGTGCAAAACACTCGGTGTTGTTTAGCCAACAAGGCGGCTGGAGGGCGGCCGCAGCTGCTGGGGCCGGGGCGCGCTTTGAAAGGGAGCTTGACTCTGCCTCAGTAAGATTAGGGGTCGGGATGGGGGGATTGCAGGGGGCGGTTTTGAGCATTAGAATTTCCGACAATCAGACCAGCATACAATGTAAAAATACATTATAAGGCAATCAGGGTGCATGGGAGGGGCCTAAGGGGCAGTGCAGAGTGAGAGAAATGTGGATTGGTAGGGGCACTAAGGGCCAGATGTAGGTAGCGTTTTGCATGGCGCAAACTGCGAAACGCGCATCGCGATG
The DNA here is from genome assembly GCF_031143425.1 of Pleurodeles waltl. NCBI lineage: Eukaryota > Metazoa > Chordata > Amphibia > Caudata > Salamandridae > Pleurodeles > Pleurodeles waltl. The sequence continues at coordinate 1,650,539,192 of NC_090445.1, read as the reverse complement.
CTCATTCCCATTTTGCGAGTCGGTACCGACTCGCAAAATGGGAATGCGACTCGCAAATAGGAAGGGGTGTTCCCCTTCCTATTTGAGACTCGCACCAGAATGCTAAATTGCTTTGTGACCGCGAACGCGGTCGCAAAGCAATTCGCAGTTACCACCAGTGTCACACTGGTGGTAACCCATTCGCAAAAGGGAAGGGGTCCCCAAGGGACCCCTTCCCCGTTGTGAATGTTGCCATAAATGTTTTTTCAGAGCAGGCAGCGGTCCAATGGACCCACTGCCTGCTCTGAAAAAACTAAACCAAATGGTTTCGTAATTTGTTTGTATTGCAACTCGTTTTCCTTTAAGGAAAACGGGCTGCAATACAAAAAAAAAACTGCTTTATTTAAAAAGCAGTCACAGACATGGAGGTCTGCTGTCTCCAGCAGGCCACCATCTCTGTGAGTGCAGGGAATCGCAATGGGGTCTCAAAATGCGACCCACCTCATTAATATTAATGAGGTGGGTCTTTGCGAACCCATTGCGATTCGCAGACGGTGTCTGAGACACCGTTCTGCATCCGATTTTGCGATTCAGAAATTGCGAGTCGCACCGACTCTCAATTTCCGAATCGCAAAATCAGAAATTGCTACATCTGGCCCTAAGTGAGGGAAAACATAATATTTTGTGAAAGTACCAATATTTTTGAAGACTTTAAAAACTGAGAGGGCGAGAGCTTATGTGCGTTTTTGTCTGAATGAATACAAAAATCCCTGGTGAAATCCAGCAGACATCTCCCTTATACCCGACTGAAAGAATCTGTACCCAACTATTTATCAGGAAAATCAGGGGGGTGTAACACCCCACATACAACCCTGAAGCCCCGCCCCTGCTCTGCGTGACCCACTTCTTGCACAGTGTAAAGTGAAGTGTTGGCAAAAGCGCCTGGGAGAAAACAGAAAGCTGCAAGAGTGATTTGAAGGGGCAGAGAGTGCCTGTAAATGGATTAAAGAGGCCCAAGGTGGCTTTACGATTACGCTGCCTCAGTATTCTGTGCTCACACATGTAAGTGCAGCAGCTGGGTGTTACAGAGGAGAGCTTTGAGCACAGGCATTTACAAATTAAGCACTGGGGAGAGAATATACGTAAACCCAAGTATTCCATCAGTCAATCAATCAATCATCAAACTTATGACATGAAAACTTTAAAAAAAGTAATTATGATCTCAAATGATTCCTAATAGGACATTTTTTGTATCTGAATCTAAGAAACCGCAAGCAGCCATCTGAACGGGGGCGTAAATCTGTGATTAATTTAAAATTCTAGCAGTCTGCCCATAGTTCAGAATAGGTAAACTGTTGTGACTGCGTTTGTTCAGGTTGCACAGCACTCCAGGCCCATATTAATCGCATTCCAGAGGTATACAAATCTCTGTTACTACAGCATGCGGTTCTGTTGACATCTGGAGAAGCCTCTTGGGGACTGAGTGTGTAAATCTAACCCCTGGTTGAGCACTAACCTTTGAGCCTGAGCTACCTGTCCAGTAGAGCTACTACGTGTCAGCTTTGACAACACCTATAACTACATGTACCTGACTGCCTAAAGTGACCTGCACCTGATCAGAGAGGCATCTCTAACCATTCATGATGACGTCCTTCCCAGGCACCTCCCATGGGCCTGTTTTGACCTCCAGGCGCAGGTTTCCTTTTCTGCTGCGCTAATGATAACACCTACCGACAATAGCAGGCGTAGAGTTCAGTTTCCATTCGCTGTGCCACCCTTGCAAGCCACAAGTAAAAGATGGCACATGCCCGACCATATGATGAACACAACCCCTATCGAAGACTAAACTCTTCCAGTGTGGTACATCAGTCATCAATGCTGATCCTGTCTGCATAGAGAACGAGTGCAAAGACAGGCCTGGGATGGAAGGCCCTTCTACAAGGAGAGTAGCTCAAGGCACTTCTAGTCTATTTTCAAAATAATATTCTTCAATAGAAATGAGAGGGGAGGAAAGGAGAGAGGGGAGAGTGGACTCCGAGACACAGTTTGTAAACAAGCACTGGTAAAGCCAATAGGCCTGGTGGCATTATGCTTTACAAGCAACAGCCACCTGTACTGCCGTTGCTTGTGTGCAGCTGGAAGAAGCCGCCGGCAGCTGGGGTGAGAGCAGTCAGGTGAGCGTCGCCCGTTGGCAGCGGGCAAGAGCTGCCGGGTGCATTCGCTGCGCAGCATCCGGGTGACCAGGAAAAGGAGCCACTGGGAAGGCATTACAGCGGACAACCTGGACTTGGAGAAAGGAAGCAGAAGGCCAGGGGCAGGAGAGAGGAGGTTTTGTGTTGAATGTAAGACGAGTGCCTGTAGTTTTCAGAAGAAATATTGAATGACTGATGATTGACTACTCTTTCAGATGTAAAAGAATCCCTCATTCAGCCCACTAAAAGGGGAAGGATAAGGTGAGATACAAATACTCCAGTGGGCTGATCCAAGATGTGACTGACAATGTCTTAAGCCAACGGCTCATGGGTTCTGAGCCAAAGAAACTAATGGCCGAAGGAGGCTGGCCCAAAGTCCCCTGCATATGTGTGTCTGTGTAGATAGGTAGATAGATAGATAGATAGATAGATAGATAGATAGATAGATAGATAGATAGATAGATAGATAGATAGATAGATAGATAGATAGATAGATTTAATACCTATGGTCCTGGCTCCTCCAGCATACATAAAAAGGAGTCAGACAGTTTGTTTTATAGCGCATGTTGACATAGATTAGGAGAGATTAGGAAAATAAAATCTGTTTTGTACACGTAAATATACATTCTTTCTATGGCTGTCCACATAAGTTAGCCTATCAAAAGTATTGTGCACAATATAAAATAGAAAAAGATCATTCGTTAACCATGGAGCTGCAGACGTATAGACAGAAACTAGTGTCGTTCATGGCATCGCCCAGAAGGTACACACCACCTCTTCTCCTCTGGAAGGATGTGGCATGTGAGTGTGAAATGTCCTAGTAAAGACTATGTTTTAGATACAGAATAAAGTGACAGCACCCCTGGATGGGGATACCTCGGAGCTGGATGGTACTACCAGCAGCTGGAGGGGCAAGAAGGGTTAGGTTGGCAGCACCAGAGGGAATGGGCCCAGGAAAAAACAGAATAATATCGGGACTATTTCCATGAGACTGAGTCGAGGATATGGGCTACTATGTCAACTACGCACAGGAAAGGCTTTCCAGGAAGGAGGGATTATTACAGAAAGAGAAATAATTTGAATGACTGAGATAAAACATCTGTAAGCTCTTTCTCGAGCAATGCAAACGACTGTATCTGCAGAATGTCTCAAATAAAAAGTCTGCTACCTCTGATTACAGTCTGAGAGGAAAAGAAATCCTTGGCTTTGTTTACACCTTTAAGGAAGATACAATCCAATGAAAGCTCTACCAAGATGCCATTATCCTAGCCCTGCCTAAACCTTTATGTCCCAGCTCCAAAATCTGGTGGTCTAATTGGACAATAAGATGATTTCAGGTCAAGGTACGCCAGATGTACCCGAATTGTGCCCTTAAGTTCTTCAACAGATATAGACTGAAACATGCTGTCGCTGGAGGAACCAAACTGTGTCAATATCACTGAAGTGGTAGGTGGTCAGCATTTCATTCATAATTTGAACCGTCTTCCTACGTAAACAAAGTGGAGCGGTGATGAAGGTATTGAATAAACCAGCATCTTTGAAAAAGGATGTTGAAAAATGATCTGCAAATCTGCCACTTTTCATATTGATTGGGCAGAAAACACAAGTTCATTACCTCCTTTTTCCCTCCTGGAACATTACTCTTATGTCTAGGGACCTGGCTAAAGAGCGTCGTCACAGTGGTGCCCCTGGGGACGAGGCTGAGGCTAATGAAAAGTTATCCCCGTCACTGGCCGAAGTACTGCAGTCAACCTAAAGTAACGGAAGCATTAACAGGTTCTGGCCCCATTTCAGAAGTGCATTTAATCCTGTCCCTGCAGTGATGTATGCCACTGCCAAGCTGAACAAGATCCTCTCAGTTCCTTCCAAAGTGATTCCAAGTCATCAATACTGCACAACCAGCATAGACCCCGTCATGTCTGTTTTTACTAATGGCATCCTATCGCCAAGTGTTTTGTGAAGAAATCTGCATACGGTTGTGCCTTCCTAAGCCCCAGGACAGTCCCAATTTATTGCAGAATTATGTTTTTCATAAAATACCAAATACATATTAGGGTGGCACAAAAGGAGCTAAAGCAAAAAGGTGATTCTTCTTACGGGCACCAGTTTGATCCACCTCTTTATATGCTTACAACACATATCAATCTCGTGACATCATGGCACAGGTATTTGTCATTACATCCATTAATTGATGTATGCTACAGTCTCAAAGGAAACACATTTTTGATAGAATAAGTCATTTACTTAGTTATATGTCTTTAGAACTCTCTTTTCAGTCAACTAAGCATTTTGATATAGAACTTGAGCTGCGAAGTGCCTAGATATCACCTCCACGGTCCAGGCTGTAATGTAGTAGCGGTAAAGTGCAAACACATTTGTTTGTGTAGCCTTCTTATGTCTGAGGTAATGGGTGCTGCCTGGTACACCAGAAAGTCCAACTTCTGTGTCCTCTCTCTTGCACGTGGCGTTTAGCAAACCCAAGCATCTAGGATGTCAGTTGCACTCAAAAAACTTGTTTTATTAAGATCCAATGCAGGCTCTAATTCGCCACAATCACACACCAGTTACCTTTGCATTGGGCACCAGGTAAAAACAGAATCCTTGAAACTGATGGGGAAGCAGGAAGGGATGGCGAGGACTAGACATGCTCACGGAAGACATCAGCCAGAAGTAGTTATTTGCAGGAGCATCACTCCACTGGCTGTGCCAGAAGCAGACAAATAAAACAATAGATCGTCTTGTCTGTCTGCTTCTGGCACAGCCAGCAGTTCAGGGAGGGGCGGGGCTGGGCCACGGGAGGTGGGAGGTGGGAGGAGGGGAGAGAGCACATAAGTGCGCATGTGGGTTTGCCCGGCCTTCTGAGGCCGGCCAAACACACATGCGCACTTAGGTTTCGCCAGCCTGGCTGTATTGAACAGCCAAACTAGAGAAACAGCACAGACCCCCAGGGTTGTGTGTGAGAGGCAGCCACTGCTGCTCAGACCAATCCTGGCACTGCTTTCATGCAAGATTTTGCATGAAAGCAGTACCAGGATTGCCGTGGAGCCTGTGCTGGTGTCCCAGGAGGCGACAGGGACTGAGGCAAGGTAAATTCTTTTTTTTTTTTTAAATTAGATTAAAAAGTGCAAAAAATCCAATAATACCTTTTATCTGCACCAACCAGAACCACATTTGCCTGTGATACGCACTGAGACTTAAAGTGTTTCTTTATCTAAGGACACCTGCATGCTGGTAATTATTAAAAACACATTTTTTTTAGTTTTTTTTTTTTTATTTAACATTTTTAGTGAGGATATGGCTGTCACAGTTTGGCAGCAGCATGTTTTCCTTTTTGTATTCTTTTCGTTTTGGTAGCATATGCTTACAATAAAAAACAAATTAACCATTGCTTCAGCTTGCCAAGGAGAAACATGATGGCTTTGCCAATGCTTATTTAGTAACGACTATGTACGGCTGCAAACAAGCGCCTCACGTCAAGGAGTAAATAAAAAAGCTAGACAAGGACGTCTGGCTCCTGCGAGTTAGAGAATACACATATAGATTCTCGAAAGGAGCCTCGAATATCAGGTCCTTTACTAATAGAGCGAAGAATGGATTAACACACCTTGTGTTCTGAAGGATAAACCCTGGCATGGTTTGCTAGGTTATGTTCTGGGACTACTACGAGATTACACTCAGCAGACAGGAGCATCTTTCTGGCAAAGCAAGTGATGAGTTTCAAATACTGCTCATTTAAAGCCTCATTACAGAATGCCTTTGTGCCCCGAGCTGCCTGTCCTGATCTATAGGAGACGGGGTGCGTCCAATAAGGCAGTAATGGGAACGCATGAACCAATAAACCTGTGTTCACGCGTGCACTGATCCGGTGCAAAGGTCGGATTCGGTGTTATTACTACAGGGCAGGGCCTGAGACATCACTGTTTCCAGCCTCGTGACAGCATCTTCCACCTGGGACATTCGCCTATACACTACCCCGGCTCCTATGCCAGCCCTGGCTGTGCAGAAGTCTTCATGGAAACAAGCTCCCACGTCTGCTGATCGCCTGCGGCCGGACGATCCATTTCCACTCAGGCCTCCCAGGCACCAATATTACTATTATAATCTCTCGATACCTGCCTTTTCACGTCAATGAAGAAGGTGACTCTCCTTCCTTTCTGTAGCATCGCAAAGGTATAGGAAGAGTAATGTTAGCTTATCCACACACCTACGACACACTCCATTCTCCTCTCTCAGAATCCAGACATCTCCCACATTCCATTCTCCACTCTCACACTATTCTCCACTCTCACAATCCAGGCATCTCTCACAATCCATTCTCTACTCTCACAATCCATTCTCCACTTTCACAATCCAAGCATCTCTCACAATCCATCCTCCTCTCTCACAAATAAGGCAACTCTCACAATCCATTATCCTATCTCACAATCCAGGCAACTCTCACAATCCATTAGGCAACTCTCACAATCCATTAGCCACTCTCACAATCCAGGCATCTCTCACAGTCCTTTCTCCTTTCTCAAAATCCAGGCATCTCTAGCTACCGTTTCTCCTCTCTCACAATCCAGGCATCTCTCACAATCAATTCTCCACTCTCATAATCGAGGCATCTCTCACAATCCATTCTCCTCTTTCACAATCCATTTAACTCTCTCACAATCGAAGCAACTTTTACAATCCATTCTCCTCTCTCACAATGAATTCTCCACTCTCATAATCGAGGCATCTCTCACAATCCGTTCACCGCTCTCACAATACAAGCAACTCTCACAATCCATTCTCCACTCTTACAATCCAGGCATCTCTCACAATCCATTCTCTTCTCTTACAATCCAGGCAGCTCTCACAATCCATTCTCCAATCTCATAATCCAGACATCTCTCACAATCCATTCTCCTTCTCTTACAATCCAGGCAACTCTCAAAATCCATTCTCCTCTCTCACTATCCATTCTCCACTCTAATAATCAAGGCATCTCACACAATCCATTCTATTCTTTCACAATCCAGGCGTTTCTCACAGTCCATTCACCTCTCCCACAACCCCGGCATTTCCCACAATGCATTCACCCATCTCACAATTCAGGCAACTCTCACAATCCATTCTCCTCTCTCACAATCCAGGCATTTCTCACAATCCATTCTCCACTCTCACAATCCAAGCATTTCCCACAATGCATTCACCTCTCTCACAATCCAGGCATTTCTCACAATGCATTCGCCTCTCTCACAATCCAGGCATTTCTCACAAAGCATTCACCTCTCTCACAATCCAGACATTTTTCACAACACATTCTCATCTCTCACGATCAAAGCAACTCTCACAATCCATCCACCTCTCTCACAATCCAGGCATCTCTCACACAATCGAATCTCCTCCCTCACAATCCGGGCATCTCTCACAATCCATTCACCTTTCTCACAATCCAGACATCTCTCACAATCCATCCACCTCTCTCACAATCCAGGCATCTCTCACACAATCAAATCTCCACCCTCACAATCCGGGCATCTCTCACAATCCAGACATCTCTCACAATCCATTCACCTCTCTCACAATCCAGGCATTTCTCACAATCCATTCTCCTCTCTCACAATCCAGGCATCTCTCACAATCCATTCTCCCAGCTCACAATCCAGGCATCTCTAACTCTCCAGTCTCCTCTTTCACAATCCAGGCATTTCTCACAATCCATTCTCCTCTCTCACAATCCAGGCATCTCTCACAATCCATTCTCCCCGCTCACAATCCAGGCATCTCTAACTCTCCAGTCTCCTCTTTCACAATCCAGGCATCTCTCACAATCCATTCTCATCTCTCACAATTCAGGCATCTCTCAGTATCCATTTCCCTATCTCACAATCCATGCATCTCTGTCATAATCCATTCTCCTCCCTCCTAATCTAGGTATATCTCACTATCCATTCTCCTCTCTCACAATCGATGCATCTCTCATTATCCATTCTCCTCTTTCACAATCCATGCATCTATCACAATCCATTCTCCTCTTTCACAATCCATTAATCTCTCACAATCCAGACATCTCTCTCACAATCCATTCATCTCTCACAATCCAGGCATCTCTCTCACAATCCATGGTTCTCACAAAATCCATGCATCACTCTCACATTCCATGCACCTCTAACACAATCCACACATCTCCCACACAACCCACGTCTCTCCTACAGTCCATACTTCTGTTTTACAATCCGTGCATCTCCCACAATCCATGCTTCTCATAAAATCCATGCACCTTTCTAACAATCCATGCTTCTCTCTCACAATCCATGCATTTCTCACCATGCATGCTTCTTACAAATTCTGTGCATTGTTCTCACAATCCATGCTTCTCTCACACAATCCATGCTTCTCACAAATTCAATGCATCGCTCTCACAATCCATGGTTGACTCACACACTCCATAATCTCTATCTCAACCTATTTTTCTCACAAATTCCTTGCATCAATCTCACAGCCTGTGCATCTCATCACAATCCATGCATTTCTCTAACAGTCCATGCTTCTCTCTCATGATCCATGCTTCTCTCTCATAATCCATGATTCCTGTAATCCAAGTTTCTCACAAACTCCATGCATCACTCTAACAATCCATGCATCTCTAACAATCTATGCTTCTCTCTCACAATCTATGCTTCTCTCTCACACAATCTAGGCTTCTCTCTCACACAATCTAGGCTTCTCTCTCACACAATCTAGGCTTCTCTCTCACACAATCTAGGCTTCTCTCTCACACAATCTAGGCTTCTCTCTCACAATCTATGCTTCTCTCTCACAATCTATGCTTCTCTCTCACAATCCATGCTTTCATGCTTCCCTCTCACAATCCATGATTCTCTCTCACAGGCCAAGCTTCTTACAAAATCCACACAATGATCTCACAATCCGTGGTTTAACACAATCTGCGTGCATATCTCACAATCATTCACAATTCCCATGCAAATCTATATCCCAAATCTGTGTGTTCCACGAAGCACACATGCATGCATTCATCCAATTCTACCTACGTCTGGTATTTCGCCCTTCTTTTTAGAGGTTTCTCCTCTCCTAGCACACTAAGGCAAGTCGTTGAGAATCGCAGCACCTTCAATAGATAGCATTTTAACATACATGCAGACAGTATGTTTCAAGAGGGGTTAATCTTCAAAGGAAAGTACTACAAAAGTAGGCCTTTCGTATTTCCAAGATCTATTTACACACACACCTCTGTGTACATCCAGAATGGGCTGAGAGCACATTATATTCGGTATACATGCTACAATGTGCACAATAAACACTTGTAGGCAGCTCGGTCTGAGCACCTCAATCAAACCCTGAAGAACTCTATTGATGTCTGAAATCTGGAAACTCCGCCGAGTTCTGGGGATTCACAGACATTCTGCCCTACAGCATCTTCTTCAGTGGAGGATTTGGAAATTCCACAACTGCTGTCAAGTCAGATGCTCCAAGTTCTCTGCTGGGATTTTCCAGTTACCTTATGATACCAGAAGCCTTTGCAGCATGCCAGTACACGTAATCATTGCTTTGACTTGCCCTTACTATTCCATGTCTGATTGCCCCTCTTCCAAGACCCTGCACCTCTAACACTGCTGCACCATGAATTTTCAGACGTCCACCTTCTGACATAGAAACCGACATTTAGTGTTGCTGCTCTAGCAGATCCGCGGAGCAGGAGCACCGCCTGATGTTCCTCTGCAGGAAAAACAACAAGTGATGGACGGAATGCTGAACATTGTCAAACATTCACCCCCAGTACAGTGATCTGGGCCTAAATCCATCGTTTTTTTGCTGCCCATGCCATTCCAGTTTGGACCCAGCCATATGCAAATCAGTCTTGACCCTGTTCCCTATGGGAACAGTCCAGCCCGAACTGCTAGGCCAGGTCTTCCCTGGACTGGAAACAAGCATCCTGGGACCGGTTTCAGGGTTTCACCCCTCATCAGCCAGGCTAGCTTGAATCCAGTGGCATGGGAAGCACGGGACCCACGTCTGGGCATACCCTTCCCACTTAGGGCGACAAAGCAAAAACAACAAGTGATGGACGGAATGCTGAACATTGTCAAACATTCACCCCCAGTACAGTGATCTGGGCCTAAATCCATCGTTTTTTTGCTGCCCATGCCATTCCGGTTTGGACCCAGCCATATGCAAATCAGTCTTGACCCTGTTCCCTATGGGAACAGTCCAGCCCGAACTGCTAGGCCAGGTCTTCCCTGGACTGGAAACAAGCATCCTGGGACCGGTTTCAGGGTTTCACCCCTCATCAGCCAGGCTAGCTTGTTTCCGGTCCAGTGAGGACCTGGCTTGGCAGTTCGGTCTGGACTGTTCCCATGAGGAACAGGGTCAAGACTGATTTGCATATGGCTGGGTCCAAACTGGGGTGGCATGGTGAGCAAAAGAACGATGGATTAAACCCAGATCTATGACTGGGGGTGAGTGTTTGACAATGTTCAGCATTCCGTCCATCACTTGTTGTTTTTGCTTTGTCGCCCTAAGTGGGAAGGGTATGCCCAGACGTGGGTCCCGTGCTTCCCATGCCACTGGATTCAAGCTAGCCTGGCTGATGAGGGGTGAAACCCCGAAACTGGTCCCAGGATGCTTGTTTCCGGTCCAGTGAGGACCTGGCTTGGCAGTTCGGTCTGGACTGTTCCCATGAGGAACAGGGTCAAGACTGATTTGCATATGGCTGGGTCCAAACTGGGGTGGCATGGTGAGCAAAAGAACGATGCATTAAACCCAGATCTATGACTGGGGGTGAGTGTTTGACAATGTTCAGCATTCCGTCCATCACTTGTTGTTTTTGCTTTGTCGCCCTAAGTGGGAAGGGTATGCCCAGACGTGGGTCCCGTGCTTCCCATGCCACTGGATTCAAGCTAGCCTGGCTGATGAGGGGTGAAACCCCGAAACCGGTCCCAGGATGCTTGTTTCCGGTCCAGTGAGGACCTGGCTTGGCAGTTCGGTCTGGACTGTTCCCATGAGGAACAGGGTCAAGACTGATTTGCATATGGCTGGGTCCAAACTGGGGTGGCATGGTGAGCAAAAGAATGATGGATTAAACCCAGATCTATGACTGGGGGTGAGTGTTTGACAATGTTCAGCATTCCATCCATCACTTGTTGTTTTTGCTTTGTTCCTCTGCAGGAACCTGAAGCTGCCTCCAAAAACAGCCCCACTTCTACTGATTCCCAAAATGCAAAACTCTCTGAGGTTATGGGTCAGACTGTGTGTTCAGTCCTGTCCTGCAAGACTCAGGCTCCTGCAGTGCAAGGATTATGTCAGACGTGTAGCAAGACATTCTCCTGCATACGTTTGACAGGGAGTTCTGGTATTCGTTTAGATTAATCAGGAAAAAGAAATGTCAAGATGCAGGATTAAACACATGGTATGTGGGCTCTTCTTCCAAAGGAAGAATGCTATCAGCCAGTCAGGAGTCATCTTCCTCAATCCCATTAGGGTTGAGATGAGCAGAGAGCTGGGACTGGTGCAAAGTGTTTTTGTGAGTGGGACTGACCCAAGACAAAACATGTATCACACTTTCGCACAACAAACCATTAGTCATTAACATCAAAAATCTGCATGCCCAGGAGATGACCTGCAATTGGATGACTTACAGGAATCAATTTTCTGGACACAATGTTTAACACAAAAAACCTCAATAAAATTATGAAATCTTCACTTAAAAAGTTGTTAAGAATTTAATGCAGAGTCACAGTGGTTGAAAAATTACAATAACTAGTGTTGAGTGAAAAGCGGGCTAACTTACTCCGCTGCCAAGACATCTTTGTGCTTTAAAGATCCAGCCAGAAGATCCACTTCACGCTGTTCGGATACTTCGGAACTGGCTGTGTCCCCGCACCACATGCTGTTGTTCGATTGTTGTGAAAAGAAAAAAGAGAAATAATGGGGACAGGATATATAGAACTGTTACCTGTCCATAGAATACAAGCAAGGAAGAGTGCAAGATATACTTATTGTCACCCCCCCCCCACTGATATTATTTAAATGCAAATTTAAATAATATCAGTGATATAATGCAACAATCTGATTATTTAAATTTATATGAGTGTTTGATCACTGATCTATATCACTGATTTAATGCAACAATCTGATTATTTAAATTTACATGAGTGATCACTGATCTATATCACTGATATAATGCAACAATCTGATTATTTAAATTGACATGAGTGATCACTGATCTATATCACTGATATAATGCAACAATCTGATTATTTAATTTTACATGAGTGATCAATGATCTATATCACTGATATAATGCAACAATCTGATTATTTAAATTTACATAAGTGATCAATGATCTATATCACAGATACAATGCAACAATCTGATAATTTAGATTGACATATTTGTATGATCTGTTAGTAATAAGTCTGAGGGCTATTGTTATCGATTCAAAAGTAGTTTTCATTTTTGTGTGAGACAAATTGCCAAGATACAGCTTGTGTATATCAGCAACAAAATACAGACATATTAGATAAATAATCTTTCTTTGTTGTTTATATATTTTTCACTAGATGTTCGCGTAAACACTCGCCACGATCTCCACACATACATGCAAGCACGCACCACCGCCACGCCATTGCTCTGCCGCCACCACCACGTACAGCCAAAGGTTACGCCACCATGGACGTAAACTAAAGTTTCCAAAAACGTCACCTCCTTTTGAAAAAAATGCTCCTAGTGCTTAAGCTGTGTAGGGGTTACTGGGGATCCCAAAACAATTGGGTGAATCCGAAATGCCGATGTTCATGTTTTTTGGATACTGCGTAAAATGTTCGTAATCAAAGGCACCACGTTTTACATGCACGTGGAAGTCACACTCTTTCGTCTACTCTCATATATTTGCTGCAAGTCTCTTCAGTAGTTTTTATGTTATAAATTCAGGGTCATATTCACAACAATACTTCAGCCATGGACGTAAGTTTTCTGCCCCTGAAAATACCTCATTTTCAGGTGCAAGGAATTGATAAAGGGTTTTCTGTTGGGCGCATATATATATATTTGCTACTAAACATTTCCCCACCATGAAGTGCTTCGTCTTGTAAGTCACAGGCATGTACATCTTCAGACATTACCAGACTCAACAATCTCACATTTCCCTACCTTGGCAATGGTCAAAGGTTTACTCCAGTCAAGGGCATTAAGTCCCCTTTGCAGGATGGGAAGGGAAACAAATCCCCCCCAGAATAGCACAGGAGGCTGCGTCCCCCTGTACCGAACTCTATGCTCTATAGATTTTTGCACATGGGGTGAAAGCGGCACAGGACACTGTGGGACATGTCACAGGAACCTTCTAGGGATACATCTGGAAACATGCAAATGGGGCAGCTTTACGGCACACTAACTGGAATGTCTATGGATAAATAAAACAAACAAAAAAATGAAATACTGAACTGCAATTTCACTTTTGCACTGTAGTAAGAAATGTGGGAATTGTGTGTCGAGTAGTAGTGTTACTCTAAATAACGCGCTCTTAGGGCACACTCATCGATAGATAGATAGAGAGATAGAGAGATAGAGAGATAGAGAGATAGACAGATAGACAGATAGACATAGACAGATAGACAGAAAGACAGATTTGTTATCACCAAAGGCAAGGTTGACTACTGGACTGTATCTCTTTGACGCACTGAGATGGGAACTTCTCCGGTTCCCAAGAAGTCAGTGAAGATCCTCGGTGTGATAATTAACGATAATCTTTTCAATGAAACCTCAAAATGGCGAAGTAGTTGCGAGTTCCTTATATATGCTTCAGAATATTAGGAAAATATCTAAATACTTAACACCCAGGGCCCTTATTGACATAGTGACTGGTCTGGTAATCTCTAGGATAGACTATGCCAACTCTTTATATGTTGGCATCTCTAAGAGCCTCATGAAGAAACTACAACTGATCCACAACCATGCGGCCCGTCTGATACACAAATATACTTATCGGTGCCATATCACCCCTCTAATGAAAGAACTTTATTGGCTCCCGGTGGCACAAAGAGTGGTTTTCAAGGCAGACTGCATCATCCATAAAATTCTATGGAGCAAATGTCTGTCATTTATTTCCACACGTATCCAGAAATATACTCCCACTCCCACTCTGCGATCCTCTCATGCTAATTATTTGACAGTTGCCAAATTCAAAAAGAAGAGAACTGGTGGTGCCAGATTTTCATTTCTGACACATAACTTGTGGAATATTTTCCCTCCAGCAATAAGATCTGCCACCTGTTACCATAAATTTAGGAAACTGCTGAAAACCTGTTTATTCACTCAAGCATATCACTAATTAGTATCTCAGCAGTTCGGTATCACTCCGCCCTTAGCGCCATGAAACCGATGGTGAATGTGTGCTTAATAAATTACCCTAACATAACATAACAGATGCATAGGTAGTACAGACAGATACATAGGTAGTACAGACAGATACATAGGTAGTGCAGATAGACAGATAGATAGATAGATAGATAGATAGATAGATAGATAGATAGATAGATAGATAGATAGATATAGAAGGGCAGAAGGATAGACAGATAGATAGATAGATAGATAGATAGATAGATAGATAGATAGATAGATAGATAGAGAAGGGCAGAAGGATAGATAGATAGATAGATAGATAGATAGATAGATAGATAGATAGATAGATAGATAGATAGATAGAGAAGGGCAGAAGGATAGATAGATAGATAGATAGATAGATAGATAGATAGATAGATAGATAGATCAGTAGAAGGGCAGAAGGAAGGATAGATAGATAGATAGATAGATAGATAGATAGATAGATAGATAGATAGATAGATAGATAGATAGATAGATAGATAGAAGGGCAGAAGGATGGATGGACAGACAGACAGACAGACAGACAGACAGACAGACAGACAGACAGACAGACAGACAGACAGACAGACAGACAGACAGACAGATAGATAGATAGATCTTAGAGCCTTGGGCTGCTTGCCCCCCTCAGACAAGCAGATGCTTGGTTCTTAGCCGGCGCACTTCATCGGATCAGCTGCGGCTGCATTTAGATCAAAAGCTGAGCCTGGCCCGCGTCCAGATGCTCGGGATCCAGGGGATGGATCAAGACATCACTTTGTCACTGGGGAGTTAAAAAGCAGTCTTGCGTGGTGGTGGTCGCGGGGCAAGAAAGTGACAGGATAACAAATGTGGAAGAAAAAACTTAACCAGGCACCCCATCAAGGGTCGCCGCTGTTCTCCACCAACACTTTCCCGATTTGGGGTTTTCTGGGTACAGGCATGCAGATATTGTTTAGCTTTAGGTCGCCCTGACAGTCCACGCTTTCTTTCTCTCAAACACTTCTACAACTGAAGACTGAACGGAAAATCCGTGCATGGCTGCGGAGCGGGGCACCATCCATCTTTTCCGCCTTTCAGACTGAAAGTATTTTCTGCGCCAGCTTCCCTCTGTCATTTATCTGCTGGCTTCTCGCCTGCTGGGCACTCCATTAATCAGCAAATATTTAATGAGCAAGCAAGGGATTGATATCTTGGCCTACCCACAAAGGGTTCCCGAGAGGACCAGCCCATGTCACTTAGCAAATAAAAATTGAACCTAAGAATTCAAAAACAGCCGCCTCTTAACTGCCCACGTGGGAAAATTACATTTCAGCTTCTTATTATGGTAGCACTTTTGAGATAGAGTTGGACAAAAGAATCACATCTGCCCCATTTTAATCTTTGTAACCGTCTCCTATTCAATGCCAGTGATTGCTCATAAATATGATTGTGTATTTATATGGTGTGTGTGTGTGTGTGTGTGTGTGTGTATATATATATATTCACTGAAAAAAACAAAGATTACAGGGATGTTATAGTTAGGTTCTGAATGTAACCGTACAAAACCAGCAGTTATAGTTTAAGTTATTTCAAGTAACTACAACTCGCGCCCTAAGGTAATTATAACTCATGCCCTTGCCAGTCAGTTTTCTTATCAATAATTTTATTGCAAATGTTCCAGTGATAATATCAAAGATGCCATACAAGATGTCATTAATGATATAATATGTGGAGTAATTAGCTGTGCATGGCGAAGGCGGGAGTTATAGTTACCTTAGGGTGTGAGTTACAGTTACATAACTATAACTGCTGAATTTTAGTGGATTTGTTCAAGTAATTTCAGAATCTGACTATATCCTCCCTGTATCTTTTGTTTTTTTCAGTGAATTTCTATGATTTTTTTTATGTAAAGTAATTTTAACTACTATACCTTACTCCAACCCCCACCGTGCAGGGCCTGGCCTTTGGTCGCCCACGGCGGTGGTTGGCCACAGGGCCTGTCTCTGTCAGTGGAACTGTGAGTGGGTGCGCAAGTGTCTGAGTGGGTCTGAAAGTGGGTGTGTGAGTCTATGTGTGGGTGCATGAGTGTCTGAGTGGGTGTGTGAGTGGGCTATGAGTCGCTGAGAGTGCATGTATAGTCTAATGAATTAGTGCATGAATGTGTCTGTGAATGTTTTTCTTTTTTCTTTGTTTTTGCATATTCGAGAATATCTTTGAATATTCTAATATATTCATGAATATCGCACATGGTGAAAAACAATCATTTTGAACTCATAATTTGACCCTAAAACATATATCAAACCCCTGGGGTCAGGTTACCTTCACCCTGACGCCTCATACCACTTATCATTTCTATTTTCAGCCCGGGGACCCTCTCCGATAACATAAAATGGTGGAAATGGTGGCCGCAACTTTCTAGTCAGATTGTGGTCAGCCAATTACTGCTCTTCTATTTGTGTGTGCATTCACAAAAACCCACAAATTTTCATGATTTATTTGCGAAGAATCCACATCTCTAGGTATACAAATTTATTTTTCCTTTAGTATCTCAAAAACTACTGAATGGATTTACACCAAGTAAGCAAAAGCGTAATCTGTGCAACGAAAGCTAGCTTTCTGCCATATTTAATGTCATTCCATCCAGCAGTTCGGGCTGTACCCGTGTCTAAGGGTCCTATAGGAATTAACATGGGAAATGCAACTTTTTTGACCCTCTCCCCCCTTTTTCTCTCCCTTCGCTTGACGAATCACCCCAAAACTTTCCATGCGCAACAATTACCGGGGCACTTTTTTTTTTTAGAAATATTTTGTGAAGATTAGTCAAACTGTGCCAAAGATATAGGTAAGTCAAAAAACACTTTTTCTATGGAAACATGGTCCTAACTATCACTACCTAGTGGCACCCGCCACTAGGTATTATATATACATATATAATAAGACGGCCGGCCAAACTGACATGCACACTTAAGTGCACTCCACTCCTCCTCCCTCCCATGGCTTAGCCCTCTCTTCCCTCCACAGGCTGGCTCAGCCAGCAGCTGAAAAATAAAATGCTAGTAAAATATTGTTTTGTTTTTCAGCTGCTGGCTCTTAGCCAGTGGGGCGACGCTTCTTCGCCATTGCGGAGGAGCCACCCCTGCTGGCGGGCTGCAACTCATACACCTCTGTTGCAGCTGCCATTACTGAATGCTGAGAAGAAAAGCGGAGGAGCACTAGTTGGCAAGGGGCACATCCCTTGATCTCCTGGCTAAGGTGGGGGTTTTGAGAGACAGGTGGCACAAGAGACCCCTCGCCCTGGTGTCAAAATACAAAACAATTTAGATTTTGATGCAACAATCGTAGAACCTGAGGCAGGGCTTGAGGCCAGGACCCGATATCCACAAACACTTCCTCAGTGTCCATGAACGCCATGGTTCCTGCACCCTTGGCGGTCACCCTTATGGGTTTGCAGACCTGGGTCTGGGTTCACAAACCTAGTAAGAGTTCAAACAATAATCCACCCATCGCTAACTGTTTGCAAACCCACAAAGGAGTCTGCAAAACCCTCCACCTTGGCCACCCATGACAGACTTGTTGCAGGGCCAGGACACAGCAAAATGGGAAGCAACAGTGTATACATTGTTTTCCGCAACACACACAGCAAACGTTAACCACTTTTCATGACGGGCATAGCAACTGGCAAATAACATGGACCCATAACTCTCATCACTTTCCATAATGTGCACAGCATCAGAAAACATCAGTACAGCTATCATTTTCTGCAAAGTGCACGGCAAGAAGCACACAGTAGTGGAGGCATCACTTGCTGACTTTCACACACCAACAGGCAAACAACAACAGAGCTATCACATTCCATGACACACACAGCAACCAGCAGTCTATAGTCATCGCTCGCTGCCACGCGTACAAGAACTGGCAAACACCAGTGGAGCCACTGCTTACCACGACTCACAGCAACAAGCAAACAATAGTACAGTCATCACTTCCCACGATGCACACAGTGACCAACAAACAGCTGTGGAGCCATCACTTGCTGCTATGCACAAAGCAACCAGCAAACACCAGTGGAGTCACTGCTTTCCACAACATACAGCAACAAGCAAACAGTAGTACAACCATCACTTCCAACGATGCACACAGTGACCAACAAACAGCTGTGGAGCCATCACTTGCTGCTATGCACAAAGCAACCAGCAAACACCAGTGGAGTCACTGCTTTCCACGACATACAGCAACAAGCAAACAGTAGTACAACCATCACTTCCAACGATGCACACAGTGACCAACAAACAGCTGTGGAGCCATCACTTGCTGCTATGCACAAAGCAACCAGCAAACACCAGTGGAGTCACTGCTTTCCACGACACACAGCAACAACAAACAGTAGTACAGCCATCACTTTACATGGTGCACCCAGTGACCAACGAACCGCTGTGGAGCCATCACTTGCTGCTATGCACAAAGCAACCAGCTAACACCAGTGGAGTCACTGCTTTCCAAAACACACAGCAACAAGCAAACAGTAGTAGAGCCATCACGTTCCAAAATGCACACAGTGACAAACAAACAGCTGTGGAACCATCATTTGCTGCCATGCAATACAAGAATTGTACTGTTTTCTAGACACTGCAACAAGTAAACAGCAGTTCAGCCATCACTCCCCACGATGCACACAGTGACCAACAAACAGTTGTGGAGCCATCACTTGCTGCCTTCCACAGACTAACAGGCAAATGACAACAGAGCTATCGCATTCCATGGCACACACAGCAACCGGCAGTCAGAAGTCATCACTTGCTGCCATGCGTACAAGAACTGGCAAACATCAGTGGAGTCACTGCTTTCCAAAACACACAGCAACAAGCAAACAGTAGAAGAGCCATCACTTCCCACGATGCACACAGTGACCAACAAACATCTGTGGAGCCATCCCTTGCTGCTATGCACAAAGCAACCAGCAAACACCAGTGGAGTCACTGCTTTCCACAACACACAGCAACAAGCAAACAGTAGAAGAGCCATCACTTCCCACGATGCACACAGTGACCAACAAACATCTGTGGAGCCATCCCTTGCTGCTATGCACAAAGCAACCAGCAAACACCAGTGGAGTCACTGCTTTCCACAACACACAGCAACAAACAAACAGTAGTACAACCATCACTTCCCACGATGCACACAGTGACCAACGAACAGCTGTGGAGCCATCACTGGCTGCTATGTACAAAGCAACCAGCAAACACCAGTGGAGTAACTGCTTTCCAAAACACACAACAACAAACAGTAGTAGAGCCATCACTTCCCACGGTGCACACATTGACCAAGAAACAGCAGTAGAGCCCTCACTTGCTGCCATGCACACAGCAACCGGCCAACACTAGCAGAGCCCTCACTTTCAATGACACACAGCACCCGGCGAACAGCAGCAGAGTTGCTGTGGTGCATTTACTCAGCAACATCATCGCCGGGTATTTATTTATTTATTTATTATTTAGTTTTTTAATGCTGTTATTGGTGATTATACACACAAGGGAGATGGTTGTGTTTTTAAATTATTTGTTTAATTCACTTCTATTTGAAGTTTTCTTACTTTCTTCTTCTTTTTTTATTTTATCCACATCTTACTTTATTTATTTTTGATTTGGCGTTTTCTGTTTTCATCTCATAATTTATTGGTTGTCGATTTTGAGGTCTTTAGTCACGGGTGGATAGAGGAATCTCAAGAGCCTGGTTTTAAAATGTATTACTTTGTTTTGCTTTATATTTATCAGGATTTATTCAAAGGGAAAGATGAGAATGTATTCAATCTACGATATTATGTATTAAGTATGGAAAAGGAACGGCCCTGAGGAAGGCGGCTTTTCAAATTTGGTGGTCTCCGCCGAAACGCGCGTAGGCTTTGTTCCTACTATTGTTTGGTTTTTGTATGAACCCTGAAGTTATGGGGTTAAAATAGAAATCTCTCTCTTATCAAAGAAGATGGAGACATAATTAGGAATTGAATAATAATATGACATTTATGTGAATATCTTTTCAGCTTCAGAAAAATAAATTGTATATTCTTAATTTGTATTCTACTGTACTGTAAGATAATGTATGTGTATGTTTATGTAGTGTCATGGTCTGATTATCTTAATTGTTTTGTCTGATGTGTTAGGTTGTCTCCGTTTATTAATTCATGTATAGGTGTAAATATTTATGGAAATATTTTTTTGTCTTTCCATGTTTATTTTTGTATAATTGTATATTTGAATATTGATTTATGCCGTTGTTTGACATACATTTGTAATAAATATATATATATATTTTTAAATCGTTACAGCTTTGTTCTATACTAGATATAAGCGAATATTGATTGTAGCTCATTGCTTTTTCTTGTATTCAAGCATTTAGCAAAGTGGCCAAATCCATTGCAGTAACAGTCTTCCACGATGCACATGGCAACTGGCAAATACCTGGGCAGCCATTAGCGGGTGCGATGCACACACTGGCCGACAAACAGCAGCGGGCACAAAACTTTCCAGTACACTCACAGCAACTGGCAAACACCAATGGAGCCACTGCTGTGGAGGATGCACAAACCGACC
Organism: Pleurodeles waltl; assembly: GCF_031143425.1. Classification (NCBI taxonomy): domain Eukaryota; kingdom Metazoa; phylum Chordata; class Amphibia; order Caudata; family Salamandridae; genus Pleurodeles; species Pleurodeles waltl. The sequence goes on along the minus strand of NC_090445.1, from coordinate 1,650,518,107 downwards.
GACCCACAGCAGTGGAGACATCATTTTCCGGGCTCTACAGAGCAACAGGCAAAACCCAGTAAAACGACCAAAGCACTCATTATCAGGCACGCGACAACAAGAGCTAGAAGTGCAATGAAGGGGGGGGGGGTTGAGGTGGTCTCAGGATGTCATGGCAGGCCCCTTCTGGTGTAGCCAGGGATAAACTGAGTGGGCAGTGTCAGTGCAGCAAGATGGCACAGAAAGTGAGCACATGGGACAGCCACTCCTCCCCACAGAACATTTGTAAGAGCTCTCAGCAGACTCCCCACCTCTCCCCTGGCAGGCAAATCCACCCTCCTTCCCTCTGGCAGTGAAGTAACAAGGGCAGCAGCCAGGACTGAGGTCAAACACAAGGCACAAGTGAGAGGGCCTGTCATCAGCCAGCCGTGGGAGTTCCCCTCTGGCTCTCGTTCATTGGTTAGTACACACTGAAAGCACTGTTCCTATAGGTCTGTTTCCAGACACACGCCAGCCTGCAACTACATACGCGCCTCTGCCTCGCTTTAAAGGTACACAAGCTGCTGTTCGCGGCAGAAGGGAGTGGAGGCTTTAACATCCTTCAGATCCTTTTGAGAGGGATACTGCACGGGCGGCCTTTCTGTTTCGTTTCTAGTTAGAACTTTGCTCCAAAGGACCAAGAAACCAGAGGCCGCAGAGGCGAGGCAACCAGACCAGATGTCTGATGGGCCGCGTGCTTCCAAATACAGAGGAGACACATGGGGGCAATTCTCAAAACTCCCGGCAAGAACCTACCGTAGTTCCCTCGTGGCACTACATCGGGCCCTCAGAAATGAAATTCACATAGGTAAAGGCACAGATCTATATCTATATGGTGGACTTCTCCACCGAGAATGCGTCATATTACGCAAACGTAGTTCTGCATTTTATTTGTAAAAGTTGGAGAGGAAAAGGGAACACGTGAGCTGCCTACTACAAAGCGGTAGGCTGAAAGGAGAAACAAAGGGAGGGATACGGAAATACAAACAAATCTACAAGGTTACAATTCAGAAAAGATACACCCGCTTAGCTCTGATATCACACTGTAATATGTAAACAAAAACAGATGCACACAGAAAATTACAAACGTAAATTGTTAATGAATTATAAAAACATGAATCATCTCACGGCTAACACTACTTGACAGGCACTCAGATACATTATAACACATTGGATGTCGCAAACACATATGTCAAACAATGCAGCTGTGGCTGTTGCCTGAAGGTGGTTAGCCCAGGCTGTGGGCTGTGTTTATGCTTTTCTACTTGTGGAGTTTGTGAGGTGTGTATTGTTTTCCTCGGGTGATGCCTATATCCCTATTCAGTTCATTCTTGTGTGTAGCGTAGGCGAAGATCTCTGCATGCCTTACGTAAAACTAAGAGCATAAAGTTGCTTATAGTAACTTTACGTTTGAGTCGTACGTCTCCCGCCGCCCCCCCTAACGGGGTAGGGATAGATACTCCTACTACTGGGCATAAACCTCTGCCCGGAGTTGCTGGCGGGGATTTACACACAGGTATAGATGTAAATCTATGGGTGCAGACATTTCTGACCATAGAATCACCGATGCCTATTGGGTCCCTAATGCAACCTGTGGGGGAATCCCCCACTTCCTCAGCTGACCAGCCCCCTTCAGGATGCTGCTGATTGTTCCAGGGGTCTTGGAGTTAGGGAGAGGCATGGCTGCTCCATGCAGCAGTCTCCATCATTCCTGCCAGACAGAACTGCAGTACAGGGATACAGCAGACACACTTGGAGGTAGGTCCTGTACACGACCCTGCACAAGGCCAGTACTCAACCTTTCAACCAGTGATGTTCCTGTAGTTTCGGCTTGAACGGGAGTTAAATGCAGGGGCCTGTTTCAGGTTTTTGTTGGATACAATGCCCATAAATGTCAACCATTCTCATATAACTAGTTGCTAATCCTGCGCATTTTAAGGTGAGTGGCAGAAAAAGATCTCATCCTACAAATACTACATAATGCGCAACATGAGAGCTTTTGACTTCAGTTTGACTTCAAGAAACGGGATTGGGTAGATGATTTCGAAGCTCGGGATCCACTGAGGAATAAGACTATTGCAAGAGTTGGTGAAACTGAGGCATTTCACAGTATAGGGTCCATCGAATCTCTTCTGATGCAAGCAATTTTCAAGAATGCGAGAGGTTTCAGAATCGTAGACTGGCCTGAGGAGAAGCACTAGATTCGCCATCTGACACCGTCCATAGAGGTGGACCCTGGCTCTATGCAGAGCTCATTATCAAACAGTGCAACATTCTGCAAGAGACTATAGTACACTGGGTTGGAGAGGGCCTGCAATAGTGCTCTCCAGTGGGGTAAATAATAATATGGCATTTAGTTGGCACAAGGATTGATGCGTTTGGGGTGCTTGTGTCCCTAATACCCATTAATTGTTAAGTAAAGTTTGTGATAATTAAGTATTAACTCTAGAGCCCGGTGTGGGTGTACTCAGTGGGGAGCTGTGGCCCCTCCCATATAGTAACATGGGGTGCTACACTCTCAACATTGTAACATATAGGTGTGTTCTCCACAGGCAGGTCTGCTTACAATAGCACAGGCAGTTTTGTTGGTGAACAAGGTGGGAGGGAGTTACCCATCATGCACTACAGTGTTAGCGAATCTACACTCAAAAGCGTGGACGAGTCGGTGGGTTGTTACCACTCAGGTTCTAAAATTGTGGTCTGATTTGCTGCCGCAGGGAAAGAAGCGAAAGCAGAGCGGATGAGCTGCTCTTCCTGCGTATCTGGTACACCTTCCTGTCACAACAAACAGTGGTTTGACATGCTTTTAAAGGCTGGGGTTAAATTTCCCATTGCCTCTTGCTTCTAGGGAATCAAATCTTCCTTCAGCTTCTGCACACAATGGGAAGGATTTGGCAGGGTGGCTAATTTGCTGCCTGAAGGAAGTGATGAACTTAATGCTCGCTTAAGAAACGCAGCCAGCCTAGAGGTGGTGTCAGATCCACTTACTGAAAGTGTCTGTGATTTCAGCCTTTGCCTGATTGTGACCTCACCGCCGCCCCTTATCCTGGTCTGCAGCTAGCCTGCTATTGGTCCACATGCGCTCCATCAGCCGGAATAGGGCTGACTGCACACTCGTAAAACAGATGGATTTACCACCCTTTCCCTTCAGGAAAATAAACACCTAGAGTACAAACTATGCAGAAAAAGAATATAAAAGATAAAAACAGAATGCATACTGGCTAAGATAACAGAACTGGCTTTAATATGCCACTGCGTGCAAACACAGACATTAGCAAGTTATGTTTACAAGTGCTTCAAGCACTAATGCTGTATCCTGCATTAGAGTCTGCCCTACTGTGTTATCCAATGCTTGGAATATGGTAGGGAGGAAGGATTGCTTTCTGTATAGAATGCATACACGAGATAACGAACTGAATGTGACAAACAGTGTGCTACGTGAGTGCTCTTTAGAGATGAAAAAAGTCCCACATGCAATCCAATGGAAACACTTCTTGGAAGGCAGAATGTTACACCAACTAGCCAACAGCATGAAGTGGGAGAGTAATACTGCTCTGGGTGGAACGAAAGCCCACTCAATGTATTTTTTTAAAGAACTTGTTACAGTAGATATTGCAGGGAGTCCAGCTATTAAGCCAGACATAAAAATACATTATGTCTGTTATGGTTCCCTTGCCCTGGAGTGAGCTACACCCCTCTGACAGGCTCTAATGAAGCCAAAATAAGTGCAGGTTTTCTGAAATTGTAATCCTCGTGGTAGGAAGGATATACTATATATCCACATGTTATATTGCCTTGCCAGGGCTGGTAATTTCTTGCTGCTTTGTACTGGCCTGGCAATTAAATAAAAGTATTTCATGCTTGTTTCTAATCATGCTTTAACTAGTCAGTGATTAGATATTTTCTGGTAGCCTGGACAATAGCCCACTAATTCAACGCACAACGCTTTGTTAGAAAACAGGCAAAGGAGTGTTTGTACGTGGCTGGGTTCCACTGGGAACACATCCACCTAACTCAAGAGGGCCAGCCATAAAGCTCCCTTTTCCTTTCCTAAACTGACATGTGCTACTGGCTTCACCTGTAGATACAAACATAAATAAATATCTCAAGTGTCAGAACAGTTCGATATGGGCCTATCATACTCAATCTTTACTCTACCATTGTTCACCGATTCCTAACAGCCTGTATGAGACATCATTCAGGTCCCAAGTGTGTATTCTCATCAGTACTCGGGTGACTTTAAGAGCTAGGTCTCCTTTACATTACAGCCGGTTGAGGCTGTCTCTCGGACTGCTTTTAGGATGTGCATGGAACAAGATCAGGAAAATGTTACTCTTTACAAGACTGAGGTAGAGATTGTTTAGCTAGAGCATTCAATGCAGTGGTAGTGGAGGCTGTTGAAATCCCACTAGTTACTAAGGTTCCTTTGGGCCATGTGTTCGAGTCAATATTCAAGACCTCTTCATCATCAGCATCAAACTGGTGTGTGGCCCTAGAATCAGACATTTTTGTCAATATATCTGGAATCTGGCAATGCCCTATACAAGAATTTGGCTAGTGCGGAATACATCAATTAGAGCCTGTTTTAGAGTTTGGCGGAGGTGGTTACTCTGTCACAAAAGGAGCGGATATCCCATCCGCTGTATTAAAATTCCATTATAGCCTATGGAACTTGTAATACGGCAGTTTGTGACAGAGTAACCCCACTGCCAAACTCTAAATCAGGCCCTTAGTGTTGCCCTCTTTGAGCCCAGTTCATATTCTTTGTAATCAGAATTAGCTTTTGCACGTCTTTGTGCGGTGCTCTTCACCTCTGGGCAGACTGCAAGATGCTGCCCAACAATTGTATAAGCTCACGGAAATCTTGGTTGAAGATGAGGGTGGGCTCTGATCTCACTGGCGCATCCAAAGGCTACAGAGTCAACCCGGCAGGAAGGTTTCCTATGAGCGAGCGTGTCCTCATGCTTCAGATGCAGATATCTATCACATGTGCTCACCTCGCCTCCACCCACAGCAGATGACCCCAGGTAACACAGCTGAGATAAATCCTGACCTGTAGTAACCCAACTTATCTTGTCGTATAGGTTAGTCTAAACCTCGTTTCATCTGGAAATCCAATACCGAATGGCCGTTTGTCTCTTCCGAAGCAAATCATTGAAGAGCCACATCTCTTCTTACTACTGCAGTATGAGTAGTTCTTCAGAGCACCAAAGATGCACGTCAGTCACAAGATGCACGTCAGTCACAGGCGAACTGTGCTACCTCACTCTTTCAGTACTAGCTTTCCAGCATTGATTTATCAAGGCAACCGGAAATGAAGTGAAGCACCAAATGTTACCCAGTTCCTTCCTTCCCCAATGCACCAGGATTTGTTGTCACTGCACACTCACTCCGAAGCTTCGGCGATCTCCACAATGTGCAGCTCATCACTGAGTGTGAGCAACACATTCAGCTAAACCAGAGAACCAGGACCAAACCTGGGAAGGGAAAATGTCAGATTGAAGACCACCTTGAATAGAGCTGGCCTTCTGATATACACAAGTGAGTGGCCCTATGGTTGAGGGCTGAAAGTCAAAGTTCCCACTGGTGGAGGCTCTATCCACTATAAGCTGGCAATTCAGGAAGCAAGGAACTGTGTATATGATGGGCCAGGAGATCCTGCCAAGAGAGCCGCTGGTTTACAGCGGATCTCTCAATTCAACAAACACTTGATGACTTCAATAGACTCCAAATATAGGCTGGCAAAATCTTGATCTTACATAAGCAAATATTTCAACCTGTATTTAATACCTAAATTCACCGAACATCACTTCCCACATATTTCAGGATTAATTTACTTTTCACCGGTTCTAGCATATTTTGATGAATGTGCTTGCTGGGGGTTTTAGCTACAGGTCGAAAATTTTGTAGGGAGATATTAACATATGGTCGAGATTTTATAGGTCAATGTTTTGAAGTCCATATTTTGCGAAAGTTACTTCTGAAGCGAGATTCTATGTGCTACCAAAACAAGATCCAAGCAATCTTGGAACTGCAACTCACATTATGTAAAAGAGGTATGCAGACGAGAAGGGTTAATACCATATTTGTTTGTTTACATCATGAGAAATACCCCTGAGGAAGGACTAAAGCTTCGGGTCTTATAGGACAGAAGTGTGTGCCTCCCAAAGAGAATTGTTTCAAGCCCAACGGAGCCTTAATGGATGAAATACATTTCTGAAAGATACACAACAGAACACAGAGTCCTAGCATCTCCTATGAATGTCAGTAGTTTCACAACGTCAAGCATTTGTGTGAAAGGCTTTTGGTTCTCTTATGGGAATCTGATGTTTAAGGGCCAAAGTTGGAATGGCATCAATACCTTCAAATCCCCATAACCTGGCTCTGTGTGATGGGGCAGGCCAGAGCTAGGAGAAACCTATCCACCTACCTTAGGAGACGTATGAGTGCCGCCCACATAGGGTGACCATCTCACGCCAGGTCATAAATACCCTATTTACAGTCCCAGACGTTTGTGTGATAGCCTAATGCATTCTGGGTGTTGTAGGTGTGTTTTGCTTCCACAACTAAATCCAATGACTGAAAAGTTCAGGACTGGGGGCAGTGTTCATATTGACCTGGAGTGAGGTGGCCGCCATACCCACAGCCACAATTCCTCTGCCACCTCAATTAATGCAGGTCTCACGAGGATGCCGGCAGCTTCTGCTTGATCGATATTAGGGCCTGACAACAGCCAGTTCATGCACCGAGACAAGAGGCACATGACGACAGTAACACCAGGAGACCCTAGACATGACCACAGTAACACCAGGAGACCCTAGACATGGCCACAGTAACACCAGGAGACCCTAGACATGACCACAGTAACACCAGGAGACCCTAGAATGGCCACAGTAACACTAGGAGACCCTAGACATGGCCACAGTAACACCAGGAGACCCTAGACATGGCCACAGTAACACCAGGAGACCCTAGACATGACCACAGTAACACCAGGAGACCCTAGACATGGCCACAGTAACACCAGGAGACCCTAGACATGGCCACAGTAACTCCAGGAGACCCTAGACATGGCCACAGTAACACCAGGAGACCCTAGACATGACCACAGTAACACCAGGAGACCCTAGGCCGGTGCATGCCCTTTCTTTCTGCTACCCACACTCCACAGCCCTTAAAGTTGCTGCAAAGATTCTCAGACATCTAGGCAAAGCCTCTGAAATACTCCAGATTAACAGTAGAACAGCCATTTTGAACCTTTTCTTGTTTTGGATCTACCTAGTGGTGGCGTCAAAAGGCAGCAAAAAGTCTGCTAGGCTGATGTGTTTTAAACTCTTCATTGGCAACTTGTGACGTGCACACCACAACATTTGTTAGCGATGAGCGCTTTACTCAGGGAACCACCTTTTCGCGAGCAATCACAAATCAAAAATTGATATTGTGTTGACCATTTACATAGTGCTTAGTCCCCTTAGCGAGGCGCTAGAGCGATATGCAGACACGTAGCACCCTACTCCGTGAGATTTTCCTTCTCGTCCATTTTGTGACAAATTATTTTTCAGCTGCTGTAAAGGACAGAAAATTATTTATGATAAGAAACAGTTCTTCATCTTTTTCCTCTGCTGCTCTCTCAGCTCACCTGCTACCATCTGGGAAGACCCTACGAGACGCAGCATCACAGGGAACTACTGTCTGTCTAAAGTTGGACCTGGGCACAAGGGAACACAGACTTGCATTGCATGACTCTGAACTCTTCCAAGGCTGTAAAGAAACAGAGGATTGCTACTGCCTTAAAAAGCTGCAGCCACCCGATATGTTCATCTTAGAGCTGGATGTGACAGCCTGGGCCAACACGGATGTAACAAACTGACGGCTACATGGAGGTATCTGGCTGGTACTTAATGGATAAATGCAGGTAAACCCCGGAGACATTCATTCGGCACTGAAAACATTATCCTGTGTCAAAACAAAGAATAGAACACAGAAGCCATTGTTGGTGCAATGATCCTGCTTGTGAAAAAGTCTGGTTAAATAAATGAAGATAATTCATTTAGAAGAAAGTTCTTAGTGTCTAATTTTCAAAATTACTCTTGTACTACTTGTGAAAATACTGGGCCCGCCGAGTCTGCCCTCTTTGAGGAACCCTATAAAAAAAAAATATGGTGGAAATGCTAGAAATACTCTCTGGGCCATAGTGCATGGAATGCCTGAATATCTCTGGGCCACATTCCATTCCAGCACCCTTTGCTCACTGTGCCACTTTTGAGAGAAACCAACCATACAAAATTAGGATTGATTCGCCCCCTTAGGAACAGTCCTGAAGGAACTCACAGACCTCATCACCTCTGAATGGGAACACAAGCATCCCCAGATCAAGGCCTGGCCAGTCAGACTGCCCTGTACATTTCTGGCCAGAACCTAGAATGATTTGTATCTGCCTAGTTCCTATATGCAGGGCCACTGAAATTATGCGGCAGGAGAGGGCCAAATTATGTGGCATGGTTATGTAAATTACGCTGCACGAAAAGGCAAATTATGCGGCACAATGCCGCACTTTGTGAATTAGTATTACTTCATGATTTCGTAATTTGCAACCATGGTAACACTCTGGGCACTGGTTACAGCTCATTAGTGCCAATGTAGCCAAATATATCAATAAGCAATAGAAGGGTGAGCAGTCCAGCTTTTCAAAGGGCCTTCCACTGCGTGCTTACATGTGTTGTAACATTTATTGGGAACTTTTGGACCAGCTTGAGCTAGAAACAACATTTTGTTTGTTAAAATCTGCAGATTATGCTGCAGATAACAGATTATGTGGCAACCACGGCAAATATATAATTATGCGAAAATCGCTGAAACTGCACAATCGCATAATTACAGTTGCCCTCCCTGTATTTGATGGCACTGACAAAGTACAAAACAATGGACTGGAACGTGGCACAAGGGATTAGCAGTGGCTGAGATTAACTCAAGCATACCATCCACAATGTTTGTGTTCTTTTTCTGCAACACTGCACTATTAACCTGGCATGTATACAACTCTGCTTTAAAGTTTGGAAGAGGGTCTAGGCCTTCCTGCTGCACTGTTGCTGAATGGCCTTTCAATAATAAACAACAAGCTGAATGTTTAACATCTGTGCAGTTAGACCAAATCGCAGCAAACAAACGTGAAAGTAGGCGTCCTAAAATAGGCCTCGGTTATTGTTTATATATGGGAGGAAGTACTCTCTGTTTTACATTATAAGGATAGTGCAAGTCACCGAGGAGTTCCATGACCATACAGAGAACAGAGCCTGAAGGTCGAGTCATTTATAAGGTCACTGATTAGCATACAGCAGGTGGCGTTTTATTCCGCATAATAAATGGTGAAACCATCACCCATTTCGAAAACTGCGTACATTCTTGGTTGCTTGCTCTTTCATATGAAAGAGACAGTAAGGATGCAGAAATGAGGAATAACAGCTGAATCTGTAGTGCAAACTTAAACAGACCAAACAAAGGGTAATATGTTGCAAAAATATATTAGGATCAGTTTAATGTAAATCAGATGTAAATAATTCCGCAACTCAGAAGGCACTCAAACATAAGGAGAGAATCTTTCTTTCCTGTAATGGCCTGTAGTGTTAAAAATATATATATTGCCTTCTTGCTATCAATTAAAACGCACAGGTCAGAAGAATTGGAAGACAGTTCTGGGTTGTGTTGTTTTCTCTGTGGCTCCAAATGTGTCCTGTGACCTGCCCTTCACCTTGGCTGCTGGCAGCAAGCATTATTATGTCACAACTCAACTGTAATACATTATTACAGTTGAGCAGCTAGTGAGTTCTTCGCTACAGGTGACTAGAGATTTCGCAACCTGACTGTAATATACAGAATTATAGAAGGGTAACAGTGGATAATGGGCATGTATTTCACAGTGGGGTTGTGATGATGAGGGGGACGTCTGAATTGTCTAGGGGTGGCGTTTACAACTCAGAGGTGAAAAACGGCCGTGATTCACTTTGCACCCACTTATCATGTACTGTTATGTATGGCCCACAAAATCATATGCCCCTGTTTTCAACTGCTACACGGGGGCAGAGAAGAAATAGGGAGCCATACATAAAAAGGCTTCTTCTCCCGTCCCAAATGTAAAAAAGAAGAAAAAAAATAGCCTGCAGTCACCATCCCACTACTCAGTACCATCCCGCCTGCTCCCCTTGAAGCTCACCTTCTGCCTTCCACCAAAACAGAGAGCCAGGGAAGGAAGTGCTGACAGGCTCTCAGAGATGCCTGTCAGAGCAGCCTGGAGGTCCTTTATAACAAAGGAAATGTGGATAAAACTTTAGTGACCCATTGTTACACCTTGTAGCAGTGAACAACCAGATTTGGAACCTGGTGTTCACACTAGTGACTCTCACTGAGAGACATTTATACGAAAGAAATTAGTGATGGACTTCTATAAATGGATTGAAGTATATAAGGGATTGAAGTATATACGTATACCACTTGTTCCTCCTCGTTTTCAGTACAAAAATACGCACTCGTGAAACAAGTAACTCAAGGAACCAGAAAACAACATTTCTTGAGAACAATTAACACCATTTCTCCCACCTTTACTAATATTTCAACTCCCACCAATCCTGCACCCCAGCTACTTATCCTGCCCTCCACCCCCTCTTTCCTCCACCACCCTTGCACCACCGCAGCTTAGAAAAACAGCAATATTTTCATGTGAACCATAATGCATAATACGTGTTTTCAGCTGCTAAAAACGAAACTACGTGAATTCAACCAAATGTTTGTCCTACCAAATCAGACACTGGGTGATGCAGCCATCTATTAGGCCTCTAGTGCCCTGACACCTCACTCAAACTGAGAAATTGTTATGCTCTAAGAATGGTGTCAGGAGGCGTGTTTGAAAGCTCTACAAAACTTTAGTTGAACCCACTAAAGCCCATGAGGGCCATGGCGGAGACACTGAGAAACAGGACATATACTATCTGTGTCACGGCGAGGATGGGTACGGGGCGGGAAGCAATGGGCAAATCAATGCTGCACTGGCGAAACACCCCATCGAAACTCCACCCCCGGGATCCTTGCAGATGGCACTCATGGTGTGGAGGGTGTGGGGAAGTAGGTACACTGGTACGCACCCTAAGATCCACCCCTTTTGAATAAATGTGCTGGATTCTACTGACTGTGTGCTTGGGAGCTCATTTTTGAAATTTGTGGTACTCACTAGCTTGATGTTTCCCTAGAAAGATGTTTCTTCTGTACTCACTTATGGGTAAACACATGTCGCTGGCACTGTGCAGCAAACCAAACAATCAAGCCACTATGAGGTAAAGCAGGAGGTTCTGTTATCAGGGAATGACAACATATAGTGACGGAGTTGATGGGAATGGAAAAGATTACATGGTCAGTGCGACGGAAGCCTAACACCTTTGAATCGGATTGGAGGCTGTGCTTAAGGCACTTCAGAATTTAGAGCTTTTGTGTCCCAAGTACCAGGGTTCCTGAGTTTAATCCCTTTCTGTCCCACGTACCTGGGGTCCTGAGTTTAATCCCAACAGAAATGACACAACTCTTATGCAATGACCCTCTTGAAGTGAAATCTTAGTAGGGAAGTGTAGTAATAAATGAAAGCACTTGACAAGTCTTAAAGCTGGGTTCACATCCTCGAAGGTGCAGGATAGGGTCAAAGGGGGTGGGATGGGGTGGATGGGATGTATTGTTTGACAACACACGAGGCATTCCTGGGAAAGGGGAAGAGACTGATGTCAAGCTTTACTCATTGACTATTGCTATCAGGGATTTTGTTCCTTGTTGTGTTGATGTATGTTTAAACCCAATAAAAAAATACTCCATAAATAAAATTAAAGCAAGCATTGGCAAAGCCAATAGGTCTTGGTTCAGCTGTGCTATTAACTTTTAAAATTATTTTTGCAGATGTGTACATCTAAGAAGACGCCTGCAAATGCATGACTGTATTAAACAAGAAAAATACAAAATTCAATAAAAATAAGTATGCACAAGAATAGAAGCAAGGGGCCCAGCAACACTTTGTAACTACCAGGAAAAAAATGATAATCGTGTTGTGGAGCAGAATTTGAGAGAATGAATATAGCCCAGGGGATACAGGAAAAATAGCGGGAAGAGAGCACTCCAATGGAATGCTGAAAGTAAAATAAAAAGAAGTTCCCAGGTAAGCAGTGGAAGCATACAACTCATCCAATTAGAAGGCCGAAAGACCAAAATGCTCTTGGGCAGGACGGACACAAGAATAAGGAGGAAAGCCATCAAATCAGGAGCACACAACTGAGATAGACAAAAAAGCCATCCAATTATGAGCAAGGGGCTTAACCGATACCTCCTCTAAGTAGATTGCAAACAGCAGGTCTGCCTATTGATAGCTAAAGTTGTCTGTAGCAGAGACCTAAAAATGAATCCCTTAATAAAAAAAAAATGGAAGTCAATACAAACAGGAAACTAAGGAACATACATATTATACATTAATAATGAGCATGAACCGTGGCCATAGGTCACAATTCACTTACAGCCTTGTTTATGCCTCTGTGGAAATAACCAGAACTAAAGCACTGCAATGGAAACAGAATTTGCACCTAGTTGACCTCTAGGTGTGGAATAACATGTCCAACCCTTATTTTTAGCACTTCTGTACTCATTACCTGAATTAAAACCTTACATTTTACAGCAAAAACTGTAAGGAGGCAAAACAATGCACTGCGTGTGGTGTGCAAGGGCAAATTAATCCAACGATTTTGTGCCAAAGAAAATATCACGGAATCTAATTTAACACTAAAAATGTTGAATCTGAATAGCAATAGGTTGAAGTAATAGGATTATCGCCCTTTCAAATTTAAACAAGCATTTGCAGTGCAATGGTAGCGTTGTAAACTCCTAACTGGACTTTTCTTGCCACAAACTGAAAATGAAAAGTAAAACAGTTTCACATAAGTGAGCAGACGGCCGCCATGAGCACAAAGCAAACACACAAAACGAAACAGAAGTTTGTTCGCAGTGAAACGTATCGGCAAAAGTGCAATTATCCATGTAACCGGCAAAAGTGCAAATATCCATGTAACAGGGTCGATGTCATGCAAAGCGCTCAAATAATGCCCAGCAAGATCGCGCTGTCTACGAAATAAAGAGACAAAATAGTGCAGAAACCATAAGGAAAACATGGAGCCTCGTATGTTTTCAGTAGTTGGCCGGTACACTCGAGGCGGGCTAAACACCAGAAAAGGCATGGCATATGTATGCATTTCACTAATTAATCAAGCAAATTTTTAAAAAGGCAAGCCCACGAACCAACGAAACTGATGGGCTTGACATGGGCGTGGTTAAAAGCTCACAGAGAGATTACACCAGGGACAGAGCGACTTGCGCTCCACCATAAAAATTGACTATGCTTAAAGAAGTTTGTTCCACTTTAAGTTGCATGATGGAAAAAATGAGGACAAAATGTATTTACTCTTAAAAATTGCTATTCTTAGATTGAGATATTGTTTCACTTCAAAATGATTTTTAAAGCAATGCATGTTTTCACAATATGATTATTTCATTGTTGCCGAGGGGAAAAAAAAAACTTTGCGACTGGAATGATGCACATCGTTTGCCCTACACTGAATTGCACCACCCACAGAAATGTGCTCATGTTGGCGTCCTCTTTTTTGCATCAGCGCTAAATTTCTGCGAACAGCGACCTGGCCTCCCGTGTAAGCACAGTTGTGGTGCGATTTGCACTGAATGTCCGATGTCCGTCAGTTCTCAAACAGAAGCCAATACAATCTGCCTCCACTCTAGCAATAACTCGCCTAACTGACCCTCATAATGGGAACAATGCCGGGTCCACTGACCGGGCCTGCTTAGTCAGTCTGCTAATGGGATCAGTCGCTTTTCCCACAAATATAGGTCTTTCATTACTGGTGTGAAATGCGCCCGAGTCCTTCACCTATAAATTGTGTTTAATTGACTGTGTTAAAACTGTTGGAAATTCTATGGTTTAATGTTTATCCATTAACCCTCTCCCCCAAGCACTGTGGTCGCCCTCCTAGGGGGAGGGAGGTCGCCCTTGTTTGGGGTCCTGGTTAGGTCACAGAGGTTAAACAGCGCACAGAAGCCGTGGACTGACAATCTGAATTGGGGAACACTGCCTTTGTGGGTGAATGTGTCCAATCACACCTCATAGGCGGGCTGTTAGCGGCACCCCAATCCACTTCAACAAAATTACAATCTGGGAAGAAAGCGCTTGACAGGTCCAAGTTGACCGCTTTACGTCCACACCTCAGATCCGATTCGTTACTTCCCCACCTCGCCCTAAGGTTGGGTACCTTGGGAAAAATGTGCAAAATGTGCTGTAAACGCTCGGCAGGACAGCAGATTCTACTACCTATGGCTCGCTTAGAAACTCAGTCTTTTTTGGGGATTTGCTTTCCCTCTAATGAAAACAAAAAATGTTGGCAAATTGGTCGAATTCCTACAAGGAGGACACGGGGAGTTGCAGTATTCCTGGTGCCCTGCTATCCGCCCTGCTAATGTAGGAAAAGACAAGTATTTGCAATGCAATGGATTTCACGACTGCTCGAGTTAGAGCTATTAGCATTATATATGAATAACAGTTCTTTTCCTGCCACTTAAATTGAAAATCAAAAGTAAAACAGTTGTCATAAGCGAGCCGATTCAAAGCGCCATGGCCGCCATGAGCATAAGCGCGAAGGAGAGACACAGAAAGAAGTTCCCTCGAAGTCAAAAGTATCGGCAATCGTGCAATTATCCATGTAACAGGGTCCATGGCCAAGGCCGTAACAAAACTGCCCCAAGGAGGGACAAATGTAAAGCATTTACCAATGATTACAAAGGATTTTTGAAAGGCAAGTCCAGAAACGAGTGAAAGTGATGGGCATAGTTGAAAGCCCACAGTACTTACAACAGGTCAAAGTCCTTGCGCACTTGACCTAAAGAATCCTGGAAGGTGCGGCTGGCCTGGCTATTCCGGTTGACCAGCTGCCAGTCAGAAAAGTCTAATTTAAACCAGAGAAGCTAATTCTGATTGGCAGAAAGAGGGCCAATCATAAGTGTGGACACAATCTTCAGCTATCTGATTCAATGCACTTCAACCCATCAAGACTGGCAATTGTCCCGTTTCAAATGAGCCGATCAGTCCATCAGAATTGGTCGCTTGTGCAGGACATTTGATCACTTGATTAGCGGGATCTCGGGATAGACTGGGCACCCACATGAAACAGGACTATTATGTTGCCGAGCAGATATGAGCAGTGTAAGCATCAAACATTTTTCCACATTTAAGATTTTTACTGTTGCATGTTGCGGGGGGAGAGGGGGAATCTGAAACTAAAAAAGGCGAAATCCGTTCCTTCTCTTTTTGGGTGAAATAGTTAGCATTGGCTAATTGTCAAATAACTATTATTGTGCTCAGTCTCAGAGATTGATGGGCACTAACCGATTCAGTGTCTAAAATCACTAAACTAAATATTCTGAATACATGATAAAAATGTAGTGACTCATAAAAGAATAGTTTATTTCCTATATATTGATCTCCAACCTTGCCAACCTCGAAGGCAACCTGATCAGGCAGTATTTAAAGTCTACTGGATGCTGTCTGAGGAGCACCTGGCAAGCATGGTGGGCATTTTATCTACTGGTAATCCACTGGATTCTGCATTCTCCAAGACTGAGACTCACAGAAACATATGCAAAAACCCTGTAGTAACTTTGCATTCCAGCAGGGTGATTCCAGAATGCAGATAGACTGGAAGGAGAGAAGTGTTCTAGGCCCTAAATCGGGAATTTTTTAACAAGGGATCAATAATAAGGCAAGCGCAGCCAAGTAAACTCACCCTACCATGCACTGCAAACATAAGAGTCTAGCTAATCTTCAGCTCAACGTGTGCTTTGCCACGCGGGCTTGCGCAGGATAGATGAGGGCCCGTTAATGATCAGCTAGTGTGTTCTATTTGCAGGGCACAGGGATCGGCCAAGTTCTACAACTTTCTTTTTTTTGTCTGATGCGTCAAGAGTCCTTGCCCACCGCCTCCGCGTGCCACTGCTCTGGACTTTGCCACTTTCCCTCCTCCCTCTGGCTGCACGAGGTAGCCTTGACCCAAACCATTTCTGGAACATAAAGAGTTTTACTGTTCAACAACAGGCGCCTAGTTTGCTGGGAAAAATGAGCACATGTAGTTCCCCTGCCAAGAACAAGTGACACAATTTCCAGAGCGTTGAGGAGAATTAGAGGACCCTAAGACCTCACACCTCCTCCAAGTCTCTAGAGAATAGTAATGTTGTGGCTTTCAGCTACTTTCATAGTAGTAAAATATTCTGATCTAAGGAGGTTTGCCCAGAAGCAGCACAAGGACATACAAATGTATTACTTACTCCAACACATTTCCAAACAGGATGTCATAATACAAAGATAGAAGGGAGTTTTCAAGCACACACCTGATCAAAGGTCCATCGCCACCAGTACAATAAATTCATTTGGGATGATTATGGCTGCCAAGTCTCTGAGCCAAACCTTTCCAAAGGGTGGGTCTGAGAGAAGTGCGGTTTCCACAACAAATGAACATCCAGGGCTACAATGTTAAAAATTGCAGCATGCTGTATGTAGTTTTCAGGAGCAGCTGTGAAACTGAGGGTTTAACACAACCTAATATCACCGACTCTCAGCAGCAAGAAATATCCATCAGAAAACTGTGTCCAGCAGTGGCAGGCCACAAAGCATGATGCCACAGAAAATACAGAACCTGTTGGATGTAACTGTTCCTTGGTGGTTTCCAGAGGAAGGGGCAGTGCACAAAGGTGTCTCTGCTCATTATAGGTCTATAGGATCAAGAGATTCCTCATCTGAAAGGTGAGAGTTTATGGGAATGTACAATGTGACCCCTAGCCTAACTAGATGACACCTCTGAAATATCTCAAGTAAAACTACAAGCAGTATTTTAAACGGGAGTGGGTGAGTTGCTTTGGAATGTCAAGCGCAGGAATACACAGCTCAAAAGAACCTCTAAAGAACGTTTGAGGAAGCAATCATCAATATACAAAGAGCAAAGAAACATTACACGTGACCACCACGGTCGGAGCTTTAAAAATGAATATCACAGCACTCTTAACAGTTATTCAAATAGTGCATGTAACAGTCTCTCTCAAACTACATTCCGAAGTCAGTAGTTCCAAACTTTTCTTTCAGGATTTATTGAGTGCCAAGTCTGGCTGTGTCAGCTCCTCTGAGTATAACACGTCCCAACTAACAGCCAACACGTGTTTCGTCACATATAATTACTTTCTCAAGGCTATAAGTGTTTACTAGCAAGTCTGATCCGAAAGAAACTCCAAGTATGGAGTACAGCTGCGTAAATTCAGTAGCGAGCCCTGAAACATATGTCGGCACAGAAAAATAACATAGGCCAAAGGTGTAACCACCATGAAATCTGAAGGTAGGATCCCTTAAGTAGTAGGCAGAGTTAAAAACAGTTTGTTAGAGAATGCATCTCGTCACAAGTCGCATGTAAATGGTCAGAAATATGGAGTCAGTCCAGATTAGCTGTAGTCTGGAAACACCTGAGAAAAGTGATGTCCCCGTCCAATACACTGGACCCTCTAACTCTGCCTACTACTTGAGGGATCCTACCTTCAGATTTCATGGTAGTTACACCTTTGGCCTACTTTCTTTTTCTGTGCTGACATATTCTTCAGGCCTCGCTACTGAATTTTACGCAGCTTTACTCAATACTTGGAGTTTCTTTCGGATCAGACTTGCTAGTGGATGCTTATAGCCTTGAGAAAGTCATAATATGTGAGAAACACATGTTGGCTGTTAGTTGGGAAGCGTTATACTTAGAGGAGCATACACAGCCGGACTTGGTACTCAATAAATCCTGTAAGAAAATTTTGGAACTACTGTCTTCGGAATGTAATCTGAGAGAGACTGTTACATGTGCTATTTGAATAACTGTTTAGTGTGCTGTGGTATTAATTTTTAATTTATGGGTGGTCACTGGGTTTTGGCTCATTTCCACAGGTATCTTTGATAGTAGGATACCTCATGCCACAATAGCACCTACTCAAAAACAGTTGCTACTCTCTTACATTTGCCCTAATCATGCGTTTCATGTAGGATGTGCGATATGTACACTATTACCATGACCATGGTCTGTGCTCTCTGCCCCATAACTCAGAGAAGAGAGTCTGAAGCCACACCAGTATTCAAAGGGTGGATGAGGAACAGCGGTACTCCAAACAGCGTTTTCTTACAATAACTATCAGTGCTAGAGCTTAAGGGGACAGGTGACCTCACCACAGAAACGTGGAGTCACATCACTTGCTAATTTCATACAGAACATCAAACTACCTCCACAATGAATGTTAGTTTTTACAAGTCGGACTGGTCCACACCCAATTTCGATTCATCTTGTACTCAAACTCAATATAATTAAGGAAATCTGTTCCTTTTTGTATTTGCACGTTCTTACACTAGCATAAATAGTGCAAGCATCTCGCAAGGCAGACTAATATGCCACTGTCACTGGGGAAGCGAGGGATGAAATTACTGCAGCAATGGGACAAGGGAAAGGATGCGATAAATGGAACTGAATTAGAGAACATATTTTACATGTTTTGAGTTAGAGGAAGTAGAGACCACCATATTTACACGTGCCTAAAATGAGGGCTGCAATCTTTGTGGGAGGTTTGGAGGCGCTGCACTTCAGCAGTGGTGACCCTCATTCGTAGCCGCACTTTGTCGCAGCTTCCATGTCACCCAGTGTAAAGTGCAGGGTCTCAGTTTAGAAAGTGATCCACAGCCGTTGTGCAAGGGTGGTGTAACCTTCAGAGACACAGGCCTCCCTTCCTGATATTCTGCGCAATCACTTTCTCCTCCACAGAGGTTGAGGGGATCCAGTTTGTGACCTGGGACTTCTACAAAGATGCCACCGCAGCTCGGAGATGGCACAGAACCGATCTAGAGGTACCCACAAAGAAATGCTCTTGTATGAATGAGGACGACTAATTGTTCTGGGCAACTTCTAAGCGCAGCCAAACGAACCTCAACAAATGAGCCCAAGACAGATTAAACCCAAAAATCCCAACAAATGCCAGGACCTCCGGGCATCTGATGGCATGACCATTTTAAGCAAGACCAGATGTGGAAATGGAGAAAGTGGCAACCAGGACGAGGTGGGCAGAGAAGGCCTTGTGAGAAAAATCAGGTTCTACATCTAAACTTGGCCTGGAACACTCACCGTCCTGGAGCCTTCCTTCAATGCCTTTAAAACCTACAACCACATCTACGCTGCTACTTGTCTACGAAACAGAAAAGCATGTATTTCCCATGGAGCTGTAGCATATGCACACGACGACCTAACACTTTATCAACGAAGTGGAACTGAAGCATGCATGGAGATGAAGTCTGTGGTTTTATCCACTAAAAATGATAACAGTGTGAAGTTAGGACTGTGCGAGCAACGTAAGTAAACTCCAACCTAATATGAGGATGGATGACATTTTTTTGATTTCATGGAGGAGACATGTAGCCGCCTAGTCCCTGGCTGTATGGGTGAACTTTAAGTTGCAAGGATCGGCCGCCCATTGAAAGTGTTTTACTGTCACAGAAGGTTGGGCTTTCAAAAACAGTGCCATAAACTAACTAATGTCATTATTTGATGGTTATTTTTAATAAATAATCAATATATTTAGTAACTACAGTTACAATAAAAATTGTTTTGCAGCCCTGCATTGGTTTCTCCACACAGCAAGAAGTTTTATTCTCATAGTGGGACTTCTAGCGGTGGTAAGACACTAGTGCAGTAAGTGCGGGGCGGCCCTCAGTAGCGCCCTGATCACAGCCCCGCGCGGCACCGGGTATATTTGCCAGTATCAGACAGGCACCCTTAGCCTCATATTTTTTTCAAAGCAAGTGCCATGAATGTTACGCTTGCGGTGTAGTTATTTGCAAACATATGCAATATGCCAAAATATTGCTCAATACATAAAAATAAAGGTAATTACCCACCAGCCCAGGCACACCAGCCGGGGCTCCGAACTGCACTCCTTTTCGGGCTCTGTGCACAAGGGATGAGGAAAATGCGGTCACTCACTGTGCAAAAAGTCAATGGGTGAACTGCCTCATGCTTTGGTAATGGAAGCAAAATTTGAATGACAGCTGAACTTATCTATGGTTGCTAAGAGGTGACAAAAATCCCCTCCTTATATGTGTATGTATTTTATTGTGATTTAAAAAAAAAACATGTAGCTAATGAAACATCTGATGCAGTCTGTAGGCCTAAACTAAGCTGGCAAATTTTTAAAAGGTTATGCAAGTTGAGAGATGCCCATCTTCGCAGTTTCGCGCATCCCTCCTTGAAATTCAACGGTCAGCGTAGCAGGGTGCCTTAAATGCATCTCCTAATAAATAGTTTCAAAGAGTTCTAGAAAGTTTTCGAGGGCAGAGGGAGCTTCTAAGGCAAGGGTATTCAAGGAAGGTCTATAAGGGCAGGTCCGTTCCAGATTATAAGCACCCGTTGTGTAAATACGTTCCGGGTGATTAACTGGATGTACATGCATCTTACATGTATCCACCCACCTGGGCCTACGTTGGACACCTCAAGTCAAAGACATGGTAAAAATAAGCATTGTCTCCCACTCAGTAGCGCTCCTGGCACTGGCCTAACCTAACCAGTGGCAGATGTGACCTGAGGGGGCAGGGGGTGTAGACACACACAGATCTGTTGTGCCATGCCTGTAAACTGGAGTCATTTCTCAACATGGCCCCGAGCCGGTCTGGGGTGAGAGGTGGCGAGTGTGAGGAGGAGGCAGGGGGCCCCGAAGCAACACAACATCTCTTTATTTCCTCTGTTTATTTCAGTTCTGTGAATCCCGAGATATGGAGTCTGCGGGCCTCCTAGCGCCGGAAGCCGCCTGTTGGAGGCTGTGTGGGCCAGACAGCGGGAACGCTCTGTCCCCTCGGGGACCGCTCTCCT
Organism: Pleurodeles waltl; assembly: GCF_031143425.1. Taxonomy (NCBI): domain Eukaryota; kingdom Metazoa; phylum Chordata; class Amphibia; order Caudata; family Salamandridae; genus Pleurodeles; species Pleurodeles waltl. The sequence continues at coordinate 1,650,497,090 of NC_090445.1, read as the reverse complement.
CGCCTGGAACGCAAAAAACGCCGCCTCTTCCCGTAACCCCCTTGCGCAATCCAGGCTCACAAGGGGCCTGGGCCTAGCGACACGGAGAAGCAATGAGGTTTGTGGTCAGCACATTACAAGTGGATATTTCGAATCGTAAAAAGTAGGAAACATCACCAGCATACCTACATTTTGGATCAAGGCAAATTAGGCCACTTCTTACTTCACAAAATGCCCCCAAAATAGATTCTGGTAGCTTGGACGGTTGCTTGTTACTGGCCACGGGTTTCAACAGGGCTTGCATGCTTTTATTGTTTAGGATATATAAAAGCAACCAAGGAAAAGATGTTGGCTTACAGTTCAATCTTTCCTTCTCTGCCCCTGCAGTTCTATATGCTTTATTTGTTTTCTCTATAGTCTGTTTCTTTTTACGATTTCCTTCTTCTAAATGTACTTTTCTGATCTCCCACATTTATATTTTCTTTAAAGCATGAGAGTTCTCTTTCTGTTATATCACACACTAAATGCAAATGTCCAGTTTGTATACTGTTCGTCGTACTGGGGGTAAGCACAATGGCTTGGCCAGCTGGGCTCAGGGTGGTGGGTGCATCTCCCTGCCTGGAATGCCGCAGGGTTGCCAAGAGGAACAGAAGCGAGTGTAAGGAAATGAAACCTCATGACACCAGCGACCATGCCCTCTATGGGACCAGTGTCCTGCTCGAAGCATCAAAGGGTACAGTAGCACCCCGGCGAGCGGCCCCCTGGCACACACAGCTCAAGTGGCAGGACTGCAGAGCCTTCGATGCTCGGAAAGGGAGAGCATAGGAGCCAGTGATGTACACACATCCTCACGCATGCTGCGTGCCGACCCCGCAAACCTCTGGCTTTTAACTATTTTGAGGAGGAATCTGCAGGCCAGCCACAGGACAGAACAGTGCCTTCGAGGTGAAAACATGGAACCCAGACCTGTATTATATTTGAAATTTTTTGCGACCGCTTGTAGATTGGCCATGTCTAGGGCAAACAGGCAAGGCCCGATAAGTTGGCCTAACAATGTGTGGCCCAGTTTTCTGGCTGTTTGTGGGCCTGTTTTATGGTCTGCTGCGACGCTTTTTACTGCAACCTGATATTAAAATAAACATTGCCTGCAGCAAGCTGAAATCCATGCAGTCTCTTACACCTTGCAATATACAGTTTGTCTTTAAAAGTTCAAAACTGCCCCATTTTACAAACTTTAATCACTTCTTTTTAGCTATCTAATTCACTAATGAGGGTCCCTTTTATTCTCGTGCCTCCGGCTATTTTCTCTCACTCCAACCCTGATCTTAGGGAGTCAGACTGTAAGGTCATCTCAAGTCCAAAGTATTATGTTACAATCTCTTCTAAGCACTACACGCTGTCAAAATCTACTTCTAGATGCTGCAGCCCGTATCTTCCCTTCTCCTACATTCAACAATGAGCTAAAATAACCAAGCTGTCAATGACAACGTGTTGTCCTTCACGCACTAACCAATACATCCCCATCCCATGAGCTGGTCCTATTTGTTTGTTCCTTTGCTTAGACATCGCTCTCTCGAGCCTCCCGCTCTTCCTTTCACCCTCCCGGACCGAAGTAGACAGCAATGAAGCGTCTGAATTCCTTGCAGGGCTCCCAGGCCACCCTTCCCGCACAGGCTCGTACACGCGAGAGGGGCAGCTGTAATGTCACCCGAGGCTGGCGGAGAAACGAGCGCAAGGCCGCCTGGCTCCCGAGCACCCACTGCTCTTCTACGGGGGGCGGTGCCCTTCGGGACACCATTGTCCAAGGCAGAATGGACTGGGTCAGAGGGGCGGACACCGCGGCTTCTAAGGAGCCACCCCAATGTTGGAGGAAGATGAAAGCGCACTGGGAGTTTATGTGGCTAAGACGTCATCCGGCTCGGTGGCACTGCTTAACCAAGGTCAACACACAAGGCAGCGGGATCGCAACCTATATCTGTTTAGCTCAGTTTGGGCGAGTAATAACTGAAGCTCGAGACGAAAACCTTTGCAACGTTGCCAGTCCAGGTAACCCCGCCGACGCGCTGCAGGGCGCAAGGAAAACCGCTTCAGCGGGCAGGCCGGGTTACCGAGCAGGTGAGGCTGGGGTCACGAGATGCACAGCCGCTGCCACACTTCACGGGCCACTGGTAGGACTCCGGCTACTACAGCAGCTGAAATGCTGGCAATCCATCTGGCCATTACTTTACCGTTCAGTAAAGAAACTATGGTAGCGTCTGTTTTGCACCTTTTTTTTCATTTTATTGTGGGCCACTGGAATTATGTGATTGCGTGGCTGCGGCGATTTTCGCATACATACAGATTTGCCGCATATGTCACATAATCCATCATCTGTCACATAATCTTCAGATATTAACAAAAACATTATTTCTAGGTCAAACGTTACTAAAAGTGCAGCAACACAAGTTGCCACACAGTGAAACTGGACCATTCACCTTTATGTTGCTTATTGCTATGTTTGGGGATTTAAATGGTACTAACGAGGTTGGACCAATGCCCAGACAATGCTATCAAGTTTAAAAATGTTGAAATAATACAGTAACATTATTACAAAGTGTGTCACTCTATGCCGCATAATGGAGTGAAGCGAGGTGCAGTAACAATAAAATACAAACACAAGTGATGGATGGAATGCTGAACAATGTCAAACATTCACCCCCAGTACCGAGATCTGGGCCTAAATCCATCGTTTTTTTGCTGTCCATGCCATTCCAGTTTGGACCCAGCCATATGCAAATCAGTCTTGACCCTGATCCCCATGAGAACAGTCCAGCCCCAACTGCCAGGCCAGGTCTTCCCTGGACAGGAAACAAGCATCCTGGGACCGCTTTTGGGGTACCACCCGTCCTCAGCCAGGCTAGCTTGAATCCAGTGGCATGGGAAGCACGGGACCCATGTCTGGGCATACCCTTCCCACTTAGGGCAACAAATGCAAAAATAACAAGTGATGGACAGAATGCTGAACAATGTCAAACATTCACCCCCAGTACAGAGATCTGGGCCTAAATCCATTGTTTTTTCGCTGCCCATTCCATTCCAGTGCCTGTCCCAGGACGCTTGTTTTAATTCCAGGGAGGACCTGGCTTGGCAGTTTGGGCTGGCCTGGTCCCATGAGGAACAAGGTCAAAACTGATTTGCATATGGCTGGGTCCAAACTGGGGTGGCGTGGTGAGCAAAAAAATGATGAATTAAACCTAGATCATTGTGACTGGGGGTGAATGTTTGCATTGTTCAGCATTCCGTCCATCATCTGTTCTTTTTGCATGTGTCGCCCCAAGTGGGGAGGGTATGCCCAGACGTGGCTCCCTTGCTCACTGCGCCACTGAATTCACGGTAGCCTAGCTGATGAAGGGTTATACTATGAAACCGGTCCTAGGATGCTTGCTTCCAGTTCAGCAAGGACCTACTTGGCACTTCAGGCAGGACTGTTCCCATGAGGAACACGGTCAAAACTGATTTGCATATGGCTGTGTCCAAACTGACGTGGTGTGGTGAGCAAAAAAACAATGGATTAAACCCAGATACTTGTGCTTGAGGGTGAATGTTTGCATTGTTCAGCATTCCGTTCATCATCTGTTGTTTTTGTATCAATGAAATAGCCACAACCGGAAATACAACAGCAGAAAGTGGAAAACCCGGGTGGCCCCGGTAGGCAGGAAGTGCATTCCCAGCTAGAGTGTATGTATGAGTGGCATCAGCCTCATTCAGAGTGATGTGGGGGGCAGTCCCACGGGCCCACCTATCCTTGCCCAATTCCCAAGAAAGGGTCAATATATCTCATTACTGCTGGTCGCTGGCACTTTAATACAAAGGTTCCTGCCCAAATGCAGTCCTTCCTATTTCACTGCCCATTTGTCGGGCAGATGAACAAACGCGCCAACAAAGGAAACACCGATTCCACTTTTTCCCCTTACAAATCAGTATGGCCGCCCTTTGAACCCCGGAAAGCGAGCCCCGGTTATTGAATTACACGACTGAGCGGCTGCCACCTCCCTCCCAGCACCTCCCGATGACCCCCCATATTATCATAATGTCTCTCGCCTGCTCCCCCTGACACTTCTCCGTGCCCCCATAAACATGCCTCCCTCCCTCCCTGCCCGGGGGCATGCACGTGATCCGCCTCTCCCCGGGCATGTCTGTCTCAGCCAAGGCTAAGTGCCCGGCTGCCTGAACACTGCACTGGAACCGGAAGGAGATCGGAGGGGAAAGGTCATGGCCTGCTGCCTAATGGGCAGAACGGTCAACTGGAAAAATCAAGGGCATGCTTCTCTGCCCCTCTAGTGCCCCCTTCTAGGGATGCAAATTAGAGTGTGTACTCTTTTATGTAAAGTCTCACATAAACTCTGATTATTGGCCTCCCTATCCTTTGCTTACATCCTCTTGTAGTTCCCACCCAAAAAAACCTACATTATTTCCTCAGAGTTCAAGTTGATGCTGACAATGCGTGTGCTGATTTCTCATCAGTTTAACTTTTAAACTGTTTCTCTCGTAAATATGAAACTTGGTGTTTGTTTGAGATCCTTTGTTCTCAAAAGCAATATAAACAGACATTGGCAAAGCCAACGGGTCAGGCGTTCCTTACCAGCCTTTTTCTTTCTGAATGACAGTTTTGTTTTGACACGTTTGTTTTTGAAGGTTTACTGTTGGAGGGGCACCCAGACCCTCGTCAATGTAGGAACAAGGTGGCCAAAAGCAAACATTTTTGTCGCAACAAGCACACATGTTCGTAGCAGTCCTTGGTACTTTGTGTACAGAAGTGCTCCTTGTGAAAGGAAAGAATGCTGTTACTCACAGTAAAGTTAGCCAGTGACAGAAGTAGGCTGAACCACTGCTCCATGCTGCAGTGGGTGGAAGAAAAATGTGAAATACACAACAGAAGATAAATGGATGAAGAGAGACGACTGAATGCCCCACAAAGTCTTAATATAATATATAAAATTTTTGTAAATTAAAAAGGTCTTGGCTAACAAAAGACCTAAAACAGTGCAAAAGTCCCAAATCTAACTTCAAAGCCATAAGCCGAAAACACTGCGAACCACAGGTCAAAACAAAATCATAATGTCTGAATGATTCACAAACGAAATACTTTGAAACTCTGTATAACACTATTCCAGATGTTTTACTCAGTTAGGGCCCAGAGCTCAGCTCCGGGGCCTTGTCTCATCTTCTACCTGAGTTTCTTACGATGTTAGCATTTGGAAAGTTAGGGCCAGATGTAGCAAAGGGTTTTTCCCATTCTGTGTCAATGGGAAAATGTGTTCGTACATATGGCCCTTAATTCCTTCTGCCACTCGTGAGGCACCGAAAAGCATTCGCACTCCAGGCATCCTCCATATGGTAGTGGGGTTTACAGTGACTGCTTGTGTTTGGCAAGTGGTTAGGTTTGGTTAGCTCTATCCAGTGTTTGTTTACAAGTGGTTCACACTGGTTGTTAAAAATAAATCAGGTCTGATGACGTCAGAGGTCTAACTTTCTTTCTGCTGTGCTATGTGTGTGCACGCCTATCCTCAAGGACGTTGACACAGATTTCGTTCTGCGTGGCTAAATAGTTGTCCAGTGACTTTACTGAACAGGCTACACTTCTATCGCCTGCTACTGATAGAGCTTTGGTACGATTTGATAACACAGGTAATAATCTCTAACCCATTTTACAAGTTGTCCACACAATAACCAGAATAATTTACACCACTGTGGATAAGCTAGAGATGCAGTACTGCTTTGGCAGAATTTTAGAATAAAGTTAAAGCAAGGATGGCAATTTGGCGGCAGCCAATGTTGTAGTGATAGACTTTAATTTTGACAAACCAGTGAGGCTTCAAGGCGCTATAATCAACTCTGGGTGCTATCCTTAACACAGGGAGACGGGGTGGTCATATGCCTTGTCAGCGGGTGAAGCCTAGACGGTGCAGGTCTAACGGACAGTTAAAATCAGGCCCCGCCTGATGTACACCCAAAGAGGAACACAAGGAGCAGATTTCAGCTCAGGCTGAAGAGGGAAAATCAAAGGCTCCAGAAAAGGCAGACCTCAGGCTCCTTTTATTATGAAAACACCAGAGAGGAGGTAGTTTGGTTAAATATCGGATGGGGGTCCCAGGCGGATGGCTTGGTGGGTTGTGGCTGGAGAAGGAAGCAGGCAGAGAATCAGCAGCTAAGGCAGGTGAGCGGACATACATAGGTCCTCATGGGAAACCTAAAATAAAGCGGGCCAAGGTGAGAAGCCAGGGAGTCTCTGGTGAATGCAGTGGGCACCAAGAGACACTCATAGAGCAACCAGGCACACATAGGACCGGGCGGGGACAGGGGAGAGACTGGAATAGAAGCTCAGTTCGGTTATCCTTCAGTAAGAGAAAGGAATGACTTCCAAGCAAAACCAGAATAGAAGGTGTTCATAGGGACCTACCATGGTCCAAGGGAGTAAGCAGATGCAACCACGTAAGGAAGATTATATTTTCAATGTATCTTAAAAGTGTTCACTCAAAGTTTCATCAAAAGAGCTGCATAAAAAAAGCCTTTTGGTCAACTTGCCTTTGATTGGGTTTGCAACCTCTGATACCGTCAGTGGCTCAAGTAGGACTGGGCCTATGTGGTGGGTATGAACTATGATTTTCAGAAGCGCCACCAAGAGAATAAGACAGCACATGCATTTTCTTTGAAAGACGGCCATCAACACTCGTATTGGACACAACATTGCTGTGGGCAAGGCGATACTCACCCTGTCTAGCAGGGCACTCCAACCGAAGATGTCAGAGTCATCAGTGGCTCCCAAGCTGCTTGAATCTGGCTCCCAACGTCCTGCAGTTGTACTTTTGCAATCTTCTATATACAAGAGCCCCAACTGCAGAGGAAAGATAAAATAGGCTTCAGAGGGGAACAAGTTGATGACCCTCCTCTCGAGAAGCCACCTTCATGTATTCCACCCATCACAAGGACATCTTTGTTTACCACCAATTTGAGAGCTCCAAACGCAAGGCGATATCGAGGTTGTCAATAACCACATATTTACTGCCTCACGAAACACCGATGCAACACAATTAGAAGGGCTCATTAAACCCACACTACCACACCTTCCATTGCAAGGTCACATTTCGGAAATATTACTATTGCTAAGATTTCATGTAGAAATGCTTCTAACTGGTCCCAAGAAAGTCATGGTGGTCTTCTATACTTTTTTAAGTCTCCTCTCCAGCTTATGGGAATGACATGGCTCACACGCACTGACGCTCAAGTTCTTGTAAAACCCTATTCTTATATTTGCGGCATATAGCAGCAGCATCCAATATACGTCCAAGATAGCCAGATCTACGCCAGATTTCCTGAACAGCTATTGATTATGTAAATGATTGTCATTCGGATTTAGTAACTAAATGGCTTTTATTTGGCTGTTATTGTTCTCTGTTGTTTGTGTAGAGCATTGTCGGCAGTTAGTATGGCATTAAAGCACAGTTGTGACATATTCAACGCTCTGCAACTGGCACGACCCACTCATTATGGACATATAGTGGACAGCACTTCATACAGACAGGTGACTCCATGTTCTAGCCTAAAACAGTGGTGGTGATCTGTGATCAGACGGCAATACAGCAACCTGCCTCAAATCCTCTAAGTATTGCAGCAGACGTAACTGTGCACCCCCATTTGCCTTGCCGATAGGGTACCACTGATAAAAGGCGGAGTTTGCTTTCCTGTATGTTTGACCAACAATCTGATGAGGTGACATACGGGCAATGTTTTGAGCTGTGTGGTTATAGAAAACATCCCTGTTTCTGGGGAAATGCCACAATTCAATGATACTTTTCTGACTAATTTTCTCTACTATAAGAAAAGAACTGAGGAGGACGTTTCTACACTTGCTTCTACTCAGACCGTCGCATATACTGCAGAATACTGCAGAAAATGAAAGATACGCTGTTACCATTTAATCTACATCCAGTCTTTGTTAAAAAAAACAGAAAGAACATAAACACATGAAACATTCGTGCATTTCACACTGCGCACAAATTCCTCTTTCTTGCTCCTCCCTCTTTTTTTGTGCACAAGAGTCTAGTTTGACGCAAGTGGACATTTACATGGGAGTGAATATAAAAACTGCTCTTCTGTTGTGTAAACATTTAATTGGGCTCACTGCTATATCTCTTCAATTTCATTTGGATGTTATATCATAGACATGCCAGTTCGCCCTTGGAACCTACGTATATCCTTGCGTAAAACCAGTCTTACCTTATGCATTACACTTTAACGTAAGCACATGACAATGACACCGGAATACCCCACTCTAGAGCCGTGGAAGTCAATGATGAATCAATGAAAGTTTTCGAAAACTTTACCAGACCACAACAGCCATAGGCATTTTTGGAAAATAACTGTACATACGATATCTGGTAAGTTGTTTATTTACTCCAAGTGCAAAAAAATGGATTTAGTGGTCAAACTAAGCAACCGAAATCTGGAGATCAGAAGACGACTTATGACAGTATGAAGGATGCATGGTAATGAATATTGTGGAATATCTGACAACAACAAATCAACTATTCATTTGTTCTGGGATACCTCACCACAGAAATCATCTCCTTTGACAATAGTTTCTTTCGCTTTTGAATCAGTCATGAGGCATTTTGGTTGCAATTAGGATACACAAATGACCCTCTCAAAAATGGATTCCAGACAGATGACATGCGCAGGTCATTTCCCGCTGCTGACATCATCGCTGTTGCATGCGTGGGCACAAGGACCATTTAGTGAGCAGCAATTTCCACACCTCATCACCCTTGAAAATTGTTTCTCTACTGTCTCTGTGTCTCTCTGGCAGTCTGGTTTCTGTCCTGCGCTGATTTGATTGTCTCCCTCTACAATCATCTCGCTGCAAACAGGCCTACGGTGGAAGCCTTATTGTTTTAATTCTTTCCATCTGTTGTTTTAATTTGTAACCTACGCTTAATGGTTAATATTTATATTCTTATCTTTGAATTTTCCATCTCTGTTTACCAGGAATTAATTTATCAAGGATTTTAAGATGGTCTTAACCCTTATAGTCTCAAAGCACTAACTAACTCACTTTTTAACTAGTAATAGTGGTAGTAGTAGCAGTAACATTTTTACTATATGATTAATCAAAACCTTTAAAGGGGAGATCTTCCCCAATAAAAGAGAAGTCATAATGGATCATAAATATCATGGTAATTAAAACAGCACATAAATTTAGCATGATAAAAAATGTGCTTTTAAAAGTAGAAGATACAAAGAAGAGTTAAAGAAAATAAGGCACTTCATCAGTACATAAATTATCTTTACAAGAAAAAGCAAAGCACAAAAATAGGCAATTCAAATACCTTGTCTCATGCACTGAGATAGCGGCTGAGGGGAACCTCTCTTGTGTCTGCTAACCCATAGTCGCAAAAGTGTTCAAGGAAAACCCTCAGGCGGGGCGCTAAATTCAATATGGTGCAAACAGAGTGTAATCTACAAACGATTAGGAAGCTGAGCAGAACGTAATTGTGCAAGTCATCAGCGAATGACTGTTTTTCTATTAAAAAGAGAGAGCAAGTGCAAACCAGGGAAATCAAGCGAGCAAAATCTCGTACATTAAAGTGGCGCGTGCAAAAGGGCTCTGTTTTAGATACTGACTGACAGTCATTTATTTGCTCTATGACGATTATCCGAAAGGGGGTATCAGTGGGATGAGTCCAAAGTCTTGCCGGTCCTAGTACTGTCTTTCAACAATTATCGTAGTTGGTAAGTAAGTAAACTTTCCGAAATTAGCAAGGCCAGTTGGTTCTTTCAATGTAAAGACCGTATTCCTGGCTTGCGCACAGGTTCTCACACCATTTAAGTAAAGTGCGACGTACATTTCTCAGTGCCGGGCAACAACAGAGTAGATGGTTAAACGATTCAGTTTTATAGCCACAAAGCCTGCAGTTGGTAATCATAGAAAGGAAGTGTCATTTTGGGTGTTCATCTCATTAATCGTAAGGGCCATCAACCTTGCAGCCATTGTTTATGCCAAGCCGGCTTTCCCAATAGTGCACTTTAAGTATGGCTGTTCAGTCAGCTCATGCAGATGAGTGTCGTAAGATGCTGCCACGGCCACTACCACCTGTGTACTGTTTAGTTTGGCCAGGTCTGTTGTCATAGACATGGATCTGGTCTGCCATTTTAGAGTCAGTCTGAAGGCCGATTGCGTGAGGAGCAGCGTGCCTAGGGCTGCCTGATCAATTTGTAGAGACTGAAAGGCTGTGGCTAAAAAGTGTAACCAGGGATTAGATTTTAGTTTGAAAATATGGCGGATTACTGGTTTTAGTGTATCAGGCGGCACCTTGGCTCCTCCGTAGTATTATTTTAATAAAGCGTCCATGTGGGCCCACTTCTGATTTTCTAGACCAAGTTCTAATCTTACTAGGCAACCTGTGATATACCAAGGAACTTGAACAATCTCTTGTAGGCTTTAAGTTGAAGCTGGTCCACTAGTTTGATGAGCTGCCCAGGGAAGACTTCATGGCCATAATTTTGTGTTGGCAAAAGAGTAGCTCTAAGCACTCGTTGGATGGGAATAGCCGAGGGGTTCTCTCCTGCGTTGCTGAGCTGGCATATTCCTGTGGTTATCAGTTCAGCCTTGGTTTTGAGGTGACATAGGTGGACTTTAGCGCTCCCGTTCACTGTAAGCCACACCTCTAGATAATTATATGATTTAGCCCCGATAATCTTTAGGGGTCCCATAGTCCAGTAGTGGGTCAGATTTTATGCCGATTTCCCAAAGGTTACTTTTTGTTTTTGAGACATTCAGCCTCATCTTGTTAGTCTCGTTATAATTGTGAAGAGCAAATAATCCTTTTTGAATTCCCATTCTAGCGTGATCTAGCAGGACAATATCATCCGCATACTGGAGCAATGACATTTTAACTAGTAGATTGTAAAGTATTCTTCGAGGAAGGGTCCAGAAAAGTGTCTTTCTAGAGACATTTGTTCCAGGATCTGCCAGATATAGGTGTGCTGAAAGTACATCTACATCCACAGGAAGTAATGACTACGTCCTCCGCGATCCCAGCTCATGAGGAGACAGAAGGTTGGAGCTTGCTGGATCAATAATTCACGAACAAGCTTCTTATTGATATCACTAAGCATAAGTACCACCCAACCCCTGTGTAAAACCTGCTCTGTCACCACAGCTGGCGCCCAACAGTGAGTTTATGAGATCTTTGTCAAAACATACTTGTGAGTAATATGTTTGCATTCCTATATGGTGTATGGTGTGCGGTATGATTGGTGCCTTCTGAGAGGACATAATGCATGCACAATCTGGTGTCCTCCAGCACTTTGCAAGGCCATCCTGGCTTCCCTGTTATTGGAGCCACTTGTGCACAGCCTCAACGATCCAATCGTAGTTTCCCCTTCCTCACTCCTGCACAACTCACTATCGGGAGTTCAGCCTTACTCTTGGCCAAATTCAAGGGAAAACGGACTGCAAGACAGTCCCACACGCGGGCACCATGTGTTTGTGCAAACACTCACATCTCACTGTGGCTTATACCAGGCGGCAGCGGCCCCTCCGCTATGGCGGAAAAGCATCAATCCTCACCCCCCCCCCCCCATCAGCAGCAGCAGCTGCAAACCTTTAACAACAAAAGGATAATAAACTAATTCTATTATCCTTCTGTTGTTAAAGAGGTGGGGCATTAGGGATGACGGGGATGGGAGGAGTGCACTGTGCACTCCCCTCAGTGCGCATGTGTGTTTGGCCTTCCGTCTCGGGCAACACAGTGCCGGGCTGGAGAGAGCAGGCACAGGCTCCTAGTCCTAACACTGCTCTGAGCAGCGTCCGGACTGGCTGCAGGGCAGGTTGGAAGCCTGTGCTGCCTGCTGAGGAGACGGAGAAGCGGTGGCACAACGCGCAGGTATGTTTTTCTTTCTTTATTTTTTTATATTATTAATATTCTCACCCCCCCCCCCCCCCCACCACCACCACCACCCCATCCCTCCAAGCCCTGTGAGCCGCAACTGATATCTGGACCTGGAATCTGTAGAATGACGTCACAGACCTGGAAGATGTGTCACAAGTAACTCCCCAGCCCTGCACCAACCAGCCAAGAGGATCAGGGATCCTGGACCCTGAAATGCTGGCAAAGTAAAATCGAACGGAAACAAAATCTTCATCCTCGTCTGGAAGTTCTACAGGTCTGTTTTCAGTAAAAATTCACAGTGAAAAATGTATTCACATGAGGATCTTTCAAAATCAAGATATATTTGCTAAATGCTGATTGTACTTTTAAAGAATTCTACCGCGAGAACCAAGTTCTCTTTCTAGGTTTGATAGTCCTTTGACATGACGTTTCGTTGATGAAAGTGGCAAACGAACTGGAATCTCTCTCCAAGTGGCAATTCTGAACTAAAGAAGAGACGTTCTGTGTTTTTATGATCCCCAAGACTGAAGTACAACAGTTTTTGCTGTTGCTTCCTGGAAAGGTGCTCTGTAGTTCAAAGCATTCAAAGAATGATCAGGCTCCAGAAAAATAAAAACCTGACGCACTCAGCACAAATATTTATTTGCAGCATTATGGCCCTAAGAGAACTCTCTCCATAGCAACCATTCAAAGACCACTGCTTTCCCTCGGTGAAAGATGTCCCGGATGTGTGTCTCATGGTGCAGCAAGCTCACCAGCAAACTCATAAACATTGTTGCTTTTACATTTGCAGGCTTTACATTTACCGACGTGGATCTGGAGCGAAAAAAGGGAACGAACAGTCATGTGTTTATGAATTTTTAAGCTTTGTTGCCCATGAAGCTTTCCTTTTGAATCATCCTTGGCAAAGGGAGGGAAAAAATAAGACCCTGTCGCAGTTGCTCCGTCATTCCCTTGCATCTGAACAAAATCACGCATGGTACACACAATGATAGGCGTCGTGAAATGACTGCACAATGAGATAACAATGAAGCTACAAGTTGACATGCCTGGAGAAGTCCGGTAGACTGCTCAGTCCTGTTGGCGATCTCCCAGGACACAACACTGGATGGGTGACGTCAGTAAGCCAGCAATACACTAAATGCAACCACTCTAGGGAAAATATGGGACGAAGATGGACAATTGTCCACTCTAGTCATTGCCTCCCTCCCCTCCTATAACTACACCTCCATGTATACCTCAGGAAAGTAATCTCAGTCGTAAACTACTGTCGATGGGCATCTTTTCATTACTAATTTCACTTACATGGTTGGGTTTGGGTTTGACACAGACAGTGCACTTTTTCAACAGCACCCACAACTTCATTTGTATTATCAATCACTCAATGCAAATATTCCAAAATAAAGGCTAAGAAATACAACTATAAGTCAATAAATTGCAAATAAATCATAGTTGTATTGGGAAAAACACAGGGCATTGCCTTTGCAATGTATCTCACGGGTGGGTTGGCAACTGAACAGGATGGAAAAGGCTGGAGTCAACATCAAGTTTGCTCTGAATACTATTGCAATTGAGGAGTCAGGAAGACGAAAGTATCTCCCCATCTTCATATCTTTTTTTTTAGGTGAATGGACCTGCTCAAGGATTTTGTGTCGAACTCCTGACAAAGCTAGCTTTATATTTACATTTTCAATACTGAAGCTCTGCAAGCTGTAAGCAGAAGAGCTGGATGAGCAGCAAGCAGGGACATGAAGAAAACCTACAGTGGTCTGCACACACATGGCAGCACTAGGTGACAACGAATACCTAATACTGCTAGGAGTGAGTATGCACTCCATTGAAAGTGTGTGACTGTGCCAAACCAGCATCCTGACCATCTCGAGGTACTCGTTTCCAAGATGAGAGGCGAGAGAGTCTTGGCCAGCCGTCATGAGAGAAAGCTCTGATAACTGAACACTGGAGAGATGAGGTTCTTTGGGCTCTGAAGAAAAGGTTGGTTTTTGGAAGCTTGAAGAATTGACACAAAGAACTACAGCATGTGGGCATGGTCGTATATGGGTGCTGGGTGATTTGAGGACAGATGGTAGATTCACTTCTGCTTCTAGGTCGAGTTTAGGAGAAAGGCTCTCACAACCTCACACACACACACACTCACCTAGGGATGAATCTGTACCTGTCTTCTGTCCTTCTTGGCACGATCTCTCCACACCCACATTGCGCTATCCACACAAACCCGTCTTCTTCTTTCACTTCTAACCAACAATTCACTTGGAGGCACTGAGCCATTTCCAATCCAAGCAACTAACTTATTTTGCAGTCTGCAAATAGAGCTGTGGCATTAGATAGTAGTTTCTGTGGGCACATGGCAGCTCCATGTGCTAATCCCCAGTACGGGCATCACAGCAAAATCATCTATTCTGCCAGCCACATGAATTTCCAGTGTCTTAATCGTGGGCCTTCCTTAAAACACCTTGTTCTAGCTGCAAATGGAGACCAGCTGTAGACCACAATCTCAAGAGACCTAATAATGCTGAATGTTCTCCATAGTTTTCTGCCTTCTTCCTTTGGAATCTCTTCAACTAAAATCCAGAACTCCCTTAGAACCACGTTAGCCTCAGAGCCCACTGCTGGACCTGCCTTTGGCCAATCCTTTCATTATTATACAAAGCTGGACAAAGGTACCTCTTGTGACCGCTGCAACTCCCTCGTTCAATCAGCTGTACAAAATTTAAAAGTCTTGAGATCTTTTGGGCATTTGACTGATGTTTTCTTGTTGGCTTTGAGGCTTGCCATGCGGAATATGTCATGTGCTCGGCTACAGACTTGACGCCTGGCCGGGGTCCTAATGAAACCTATCCGTCAACAGTTCCCGCTCCCCAGCTGTGGTGCAGGCATGACATCACCCCTGCCGTATCTCAAACCTGTTCTGGCCTTCCCTACTTCCACTGAAGGGGTGCCAGATATTTAAGTGGAAAGTAGGGTGGGCGACATTGCAATTTCAAAGTTTAGGTTTTTCCTTTCTTCCTAAATGACGGCCTGAAATATTTCACATCTGATGCATCCCAGATTTTACCACCGCTAAGACCATCAAAGACTGTGTTTTCATAGTTTCTTGGGCACGGTGCTCTGGAGGCAAAGACGGGCCTTGGCGGCAATGAGGACATTCTACACACAGGACGGAAAGTGTGACCTGAAAATACCACACCCTAGATTGGGACACGTACGCAGCTGCCAATGTGTGCACATCGAGAGTACTGTTGCTTGCGGGACATGAATGTGTAGCCCTGGCAACTTCATACTGTTATAATTCTCAGAGCCCAGTAGGCATCTCTTTTAGGGTCACTATAGTATGTTGCCTTCCAGTGTCATCACAAATGACCACAATATGATGCAAGATGGCGACACGTGGCCTCGAACACTGTCCTGTTGCTAAATGGAGAGCCCAAATGGCAAAATACAATTTTGCTTGGGGCTCTGAAACCTTTCCACTAAAACTGTGTCTTTGATGATGATAGCACACTTTATTGACTATGAACAAGAAGTAACCACATAAAGAGTTGACAGCATATGAACATCTCATAGATCATGAAGGAAAATGCCCAGAAGTAAAACTAAAGTGCCCCAGAGCACTACAGTGGGTTGAGTAAGCCGTCCTGTATGCTACTGCCATCTTTATGCTAGTTCTGGAATGGGTAATGGCATTATAGATTCCAGTGGCCGGATCAAATAGAAATGCATGTGTGCGGGAGAGAGGGCTCTCATCCATGCAGGAAAGCGAGAGGCTCCCTGACAAAAAGGTGTGTCTTTAAAATTGTATGGGACACACTGCACTTTCAGTGCATGTGAGAATGCAACCCTGAGGTTTAAAAATGTCACCTTAGTTTGTTCATGTCTGCATTACCGTTTAGGTATTGCCTGCTCTTCTTGGATAATTGTGATATTTTATATTACTTTTATGATGGTTTCTTGTAAAGTGCTCTATGTCTATGATACCTCAGAGCATTGGAGGGGGAGTGACGGTCAGGCAAGGTGGCAAATAAGGACCAGAAGGGATAAAGGAGGGGCCTGGGCGATACACGTGGAAAGAGTCTTTTGACTAGAATCCTCTTCCCCATCTGCTTGGACCGCGCCTGGTGGAGGGTACAGAAAACATGGGTACAGGAGAGTCCACTCTAGAGTGGCGAAGGCCCAGCCCTGGCACTTGACGAGCCTAGTGTGCCCAGGGAAGGCTTCCAGTATCAAATACCCCACTCTGGTGGTCTAGGTGGCTGATCCCGAGGCCTTGGAGGTAGTTCGGAGCTCCTTATACCCAGGACAGAGATCTTTCCTCCACCTGGGTCCTGGAACAGGTGGGGACAGGGTTGAGGTAGGGATAGGTTTGAGCCTAGACTCAGTTCCATAGACCAGTCGTGCCTTCTTGTCAGACGAGCCGTAGTTTACCCAACAGCGGTGCGTATTTATGGCCAGTGTCCTTTGGAGGGTGATTTCTACCGGTATTACAGTCAGCAGGTTGGACCTTACAGGAGCAAAAAGAGCCATCTCCTGGAGAGGAGGTGGGGAGCTGGATTGTACCCTCTGGGACCAGTTGTGAAGCTGAGGGTCAACACAAACACACTGTTCGCTCGCATCATCTACCAGATCCATTGTGTGTGCCATACACACTTTCTTTCCCACCAGGGAACCAGCAGGTTAAGCTAGTAAGCAATGCAAAGACACTTCAAATAAGGACCCTCAGAAATCATTATGCAGTCTTTCCACTTCCCAACAGGCCTACCCGTGCTGCACAATATACTTGCCCCTCTCTGATGCAAGCCACAGGCCCACCTTCACAACGTCCAATAAACAGGAAGGGAGGACCAAACAGCATCACCACATTGCCCCATTAACAACAACCACTTGACTCAACTGCACTCAATGGGCACAATGCACCTCACTCCCAAAATACTTTTTTCATTTCACAATGCACCACACGCACATGTTACGTTGCCCACCCATACTTGAACAGTATCTTGAAATGATAAGTAGGACACAAAACATCATAACACATTCAGGACACATTTAACCCTGTGGGGTATGCACTCACACCTGTAAAAGCTCTTTGAGCAAGTAGAGTCCGAGTTAAGTATATTCCTAAATAGCAATATGCCAGTCCGCCACCCATCGTGAAGGATATACACAAGAACCAGTTCAAGCTTGCAAACTTATTTTGACAAACAGCAATGTCCTCAAGCACCATCACTCTTCCAATTGTGCTCGACTTACAGGAATATCATGCCCCACTGGATTGGCAGCTACCCGCCTGCCCCAGGGTGTCACCTATATAAGACTTAACATTTACTCAGCAAATTTTACAACACAAGAACTCTGTTACCCATCACACAATGCCATTAAAAAAAACAGCACAACTACCCCAACACAAGAAATCCACACACTGCTGGCAAAAGTACAACACTGTCATGGATGCCTAAACATGTACACTCACGGCTCATGTTTATTGAGCCTCTTCTAGTGCAACCAGCACAGAACTCACACAATTTCTCTTGGCTGCCCCCCTCCACTGTAACCAAGTCAACATCCATAACTAGCCCTCCAAGATGCTGTCACCAGGACATACGTGAAGACATTTTTTTAATGAAGCACCTCGAGTGCTCACTGTTCTATGCTTGATAAATAAGCATGTCCCAACCATACCAGGATTCCAACAACAACATCTACAGGCCTACACACAAACTTACTTCGTTTCCCTTAGCCACCACAGTCACGATACAAGTCCTTGGTTCCACTGCTCAGCTATTCTAGTCATCATCAGTCAGCTATTAAATGGATGCAGCACATATAAAAAGATTGTCGTGTCAGAGTAATACAGGGCCTTCTCTCATACGCCTCATGCAGCAGTCAGAACCACTCAACAATTTTGAGAGAATTCAACTTCATTTTCATCACCTTTCAGCACCAGATTTATTTTGTCAACAAACACACATGGAATGTCCTCCACCACGTTAAAAAGAGGAAAGTTTTGAGGGGTGATTGTTATTCTTACAATCTGGGTAGGTTGTGGTACGCCAGATAGTCAGCAGGCATCTTCGCAATGTATGTGGTGTGGGTGCACCAGTCTTCTCTAGTTGGTCAAATACATATTTTCAAAGTGCTCCTTCATATACAGACGGGTAAGCGCACTAGGAAGGGAAAAAGATGAAAATGGACATACCACGTACCATCGACTGCCTACAAGACAAATCTGAGAGGCAGACTTCCAGGAGGTCCGCTGCAGGATGATACAAGCATTTGGGCCCATGCCACAGGGACAGAACACCTTGCCATGTAGTATTCACTCCTGCCAGGCCCATAGATATAGGTGAGGAGTATGTTTGTCAGCTGCACTGTACCCTGGGCTGGCAACTGGATGGATCGACCCAACAACAGACGCCCCTGGATGAAAGCTCCTCAATACAGACATTGCCTGCTAGGCACCTTCTGCAGCTTTTGACGGGTCCCTAGCAAGGGTTCATACTATAATCTGGCACAATGCAGCTTCAAACGGACTAAAACTTGAAGCAGGGGTCATCAGAAAGTGGCTGTAATCACGGATGTATATAAAAAGTTATTTTCTAAAGTTAGGAAAAGTTAAGCCAGATGTCTCCTGCTCATGAGGAGCAACAAGCTGGCTTCACAATTTCCCCAGCGAGCTCAGATTCTGCATCTTTCTACAGAGAACACTTACAGACATCCATTTTATAACAGCACCTACCGCACCACCTCAACATGCTTCTTCCTCTCCGCAGGCATTTCCTGTACTTGCCCAAGGCACAAGAGGAGACTGCAGGAGATGGCACTGAGCCACCGGAGATGACAGGCTCGTACCAACCTCCAGGGACATACAAAGGAATCGTATTCTTCTCTTTTCAGGCAGAGGAGAACATGGGAAGGACCCGGGTTATCGGGTCATAACAGATGCATTCAGGATGCCCGGAAGTACAACTCTACTTGAGATGTTAAAACAAATACCCTGCCAGGACTCTTGACAAAAGGCTGTCCTGATTACCTGAGGTATGCAGGTAAATCCCCGTGACAACAGAGTGTGAGTCTAACTAGGAGGGTTGCCTTTGCCATACATCTGAAAAGCAACTGTTCATTTTTATTGGGAATTTTCACTTTCTGTCTAGCATGCTGACTTCAAAGCGCTCTATTCAAACTGCGGCAACAGACGAGCAACGTTCATGTAGACATGTGAACCTATCAAATCATATACAATAAAGTTTGTAGTATTCAAGGGCCTGCCCCAAAAATTGCAATCATCCACAGTAAGTCAAGAAGTAATTTAGGCCTCTGAACCAGTTCTTACATTTGATGGTCTGAAAATACCACTGCACTGTTTTCTAATCCGCAAGGAAATATGGATCAGATGTATCATTATACTGGTCGCAAGAACAACAACTGGCCATCATTTTGCAATCTGTACTTTTGTAACCAGTACTGATTTTTGCAAAACGCCCTACTAATAGTTCATTTTGTAAAATATCCATTAGATAGATTGTAAACTGTGACTCATTACAGCTGGATACAAACATAGGGATGGTCGTCTGTAAGGGTCAGCTGACCACAATGTCATTTAATGCATTTAAATAAACTTTTTTTTTTGTAATGCATCCAGATTTCTTTAACGGAACAGTTTAAAAGTAAATATGAGCCTTTTTTTAGAGCCGGTAGTAGTCACCTGGACCACTGCATACTCCCCTCGAAACTTGTTTCCACAATTCAGGAAAATGTAAAAAGTGGACACCTTCCCTTTTGCGAATGAGTTACCACTCCAATATGCACGCCTGTATTTTTTCAATGGTTTGCGATCTAACACTTGACCGCTGTCACTAGAATAGCAGATAGTTCTCCCAGCCCACTTCCTGGAATTAGGTAGCTATGTGTGAGCATTAACAAGACGTATCTCTCCGTTAACACTTTGGAATCAGACGTTTGCTTTTCAAAGCGTTGCTACCGAGGTGTTCCTATAAGTACAGTTCATCGAACCTCTGACATTAGGAACCTGCTCCTCTAAATAGTGGAATCACATCCCAGACCACCAGCATGTGCATCACAATTGTGCCCATCATAGTGTATCATGGGAAATCATTTTATCCAACAATGGCTTCAGACAGCTGTCAATCACCACTGACAACAGAAAGTCATCTGCCAAACACTGTCATTAGAAAGAAGTATCACAGCAGAATGACATCCAACCATCTCTGGAATCAAGGGTGGCCCAATTATACTCCGGCAACAGAAAGCTGCACCTAATGAGTTCCACCAGGTGTTTAGCCATCTACAATGGCATCAGACGTTTGTTTATCAACAGTTGTATTAGACAAACGTCTGTAGACATTGGCATCAAGTATCTCTCTACCAACAATGACAGGAGATGGCTTTCCATCAAGAACGGTACTAGGCCCTTTCTAACAGGACTTGCATCGTTCATCAACATTGGTATTACACAGGTGTCTGTGCGCCTAGCTGGGCATCAATGCATGAGGCTGCAGGCCATTGACACTGGCATCAGATGGCTGACATTAAAGGCTTCAGATTTCAGTTCACCAATACTGGCGTCAGGCAGCTGTCCACTTGTGCTGGCATCAGATGATGGCCTATGAAAATAAGAATTAAACATCGTTCACAGTGACATCAGATGGATGTTCTTCGTAACAGGCATCAGATGGTTCATGAAAAAGGAAAATAAATACCCATTCGTTTGACAGCGGCATCAAATGGTTTTCCATGAACATTGGAACCATACTGCTTTCTATAAACATGGGTACCAGACTGCTTTCAGTCAATACTGGCATCAGATTGAGCCATCTGATGGCTGGCAAAACTGTCATAACAAGGCGGTTCATCTAAACACGAGAAGGTGACCCTTGAACACTGGCATGAGACCACTTTTCATTGCCAATGGCATCAGAAGGCCAGCTGACCATGAAGACTGACACTATAAAGCTTTTCTTCGACACTGGCATCAGACGGTTTTCCATGAACAGTGGCACCAGATTGCCATCCATTGACAATAGCAACAGAGAGCTCTGTGTCCACGAAGAATCAGATGGTTGTCTGCTTGGCATGAGAAAGCTGTCTGTGTAGCACTTACATCATGAGCATCCAAGTATCCATTCATCCTCTGACAGCTTAAGAAAGATCATTCGGCACAGAGGTCTGGAAACTCTTTGAACCAATAATCTGGCACTAGATGCTGGAAAACAAGAACTCATGCTGAAATCTCTATGTATTAGTAAGTTGTGATTTTAACACATAAGCGTTAGAAACTTCTACATCCACACCCAGCAATCACAACAGTGCCCACATAATAATACTGTGACATGGCAGAACTGGTCACGTATGGCTAGTAACCAAGGCACTCTCCACATAAAACTGTGGCATAAGAAAACTGTTGATGTACTCCTTGTAACCTAAACACTGTCCATTATAACACTGTGGCACGGAATACTGTTCACGTACGCCTAGTAAACTAAACACTCTCCATATAATACTGTGACACAGAATACTGTTCATGTACGCCTAGTAAACTAAACACTCTCCATAGAATACTGTGACACAGAATACTGTTCTTGTATGCTTAGTAAACTAAACACTCTCCATATAACACTGTGACACAGAATACTGTTCAGGTATGTATGCTTAGTAAAGTAAACACTCGCCATATAACACTGTGACACAGTGTTCATGTACGCCTAGAAAACTAAACTCTCTCCATATAATAATGTGCCACAGAATACTGTTCATGTATGCCTAGTAAGCTAAACACTGTCCCTATAAAACTGAGGCATAAGAAAACTGGTCATGTACTCCTTGTAATCTAAACACTCTCCAAGTAACACAGTGCCACAGAATACTGTTCTGTGCAACCAGTAAGATAAACACTGTCCCTATAAAACTGAGGAATAGGAAAACTGTTCATGTACTCCTTGTAATCTAAACACTCTCCAAGTAACACATTGCCACAGAATACTGTTCTGTGCAACCAGTAAGCTAAACACTGTCCCTATAAAACTGAGGAATAGGAAAACTGTTCATGTATGCCTAGTAATCTAAACACTGTTCATACAAAATTGAGGCATACGAAAAACATGCATGTATGGCTGCTAATCTAAACCCAGTCTACTTAACACTGGGGCATACCAAAAGCTGTTTATATAAGGCTGGTAATTTAAACACTGTCCACATAAAACTGGGGTCACAGAAAAAGTTCATACATGGCAGTAATAAGAAACCTGTCTATATAATACTGAGGCAAATAAAACTCTCTCTAACATTCTGCTACTAAAAGCTGTTCAGTGGTGACTATACTGTCATCAGTGAGCTATGCAATGGACAGACTAGAATCAGAAATCCGACCCGCCAGCACTGATATCTAAAGGCTGCTACAACACTCTATCTCCCCACAACACCTCAAATCCGCCGTACACGCCTGGTACCCGAAACCAGTCTGTCTCCACTTGGTACCCGACTCCTGTCCATCTACACTGAACATATGAAACCTCTCCAGTTACAATCGGTATCAAAAACCTGTCCGTCGACACTTGATGTCACATTTCAGAAACCTGGTACCAGTGCAAAAAAGAACAGGCAAAGTCAATAGATCTCGCTTTCCCGTGCTAACACATACCAACACAAGCAGGCACAAGAGCAGTTGCCTGAACTGCATACTATTGTTTACAGCATTACGGCTAGACCTATTGGCTTAGCCAATGGTGGGGAAAAGTAGCATATGGGTTGTTTCTGGGTAGGAAGAATAGAGGCGATAAAGAAGTGTGTGAGAAACAGTGTGATTATTCATTTTACTATCCGGATTTTAAATAGTCCCTCATGCATTCCAACTGAGGCACTTCCAAGAGGCGAACAGCATGAGGTCAAAGAGAAATACTACTCTTTGCAGAGTAAAAGGCCACTCTAAGTATATTTTAAAGAGCTGATAACAGGCATCATGCAGCTGTACTGTCAATCCAGACCTAAAAAACAGGGCAGATGCATTGGCAGTGTTTTTGCAACATATGTAATAGGAAACGGAGCAAACGATATTAGCACTAGGGTGAATGCTGCTTATAACCCACACACCATTTATCTTTTGTGTACTTACAAAGAAATTAAGAAAATAATGTTTCTCCACTCTCAAATGCAACAGATCAGTGCATCTGAGGCAATTCAGTTTGTTTCAAATGTTGAAGAAAACAAGAGCAAAATCAGTTCACTCTAATTTTTCAAAGTTTGTTTTTTTGAGAGTGACTTTTTTTGGTACAACTGTTTCCCACTTGAATCTGTGCGTGACATTTTACAGTCCGTTTATTTCACTTTTGCCCTGGTGCAGGCATTTCTCTAAAATGGACTGCAGAAAACTCATAATTCTGTAGCACACAAAGAATAAAATATGTTTTTTGTGTGCTAGTGAAAAGCGTCCATGATAAAAACGCTGATACCTCAGGCCTGCCCATGTACACCGGGCATCAGAAACTGTTTACCGACACCAGGTATCTGAGGCCTGTTCACTGACACCTATGCTATGTAGGTTTGTATAGCACGCTAATCACCTGAGAGAATCCCGGCGCTTTCTGGAGGGTAGACGGGGGCTTGTCTGAAGGTAATGGTAGAGCCACGTTTTCAGCTTTTTGCAGAATTCGAGTAGCGGCATGGAAGACATATGTGGTGAGGAAGATCTCAGCTGTGACCTCATTCAAATAGCTAGTTGTTTTTTTGTTTTTTTCTACAAGAGCAAAATGACTGCTCTAACTCACAGAAGTCAGTTTCGCACTTGTAACACTATTTACTCGCAATGTGTTTTTTTCATGTGAGGTTCACTCCTATCAGTGAAAAGTAGATGGCCCACGGCGTGGATACCCAGGAAGTTTGTGAAAACTCACAAACTTTCACATATGTCGGAATTCACAAACCGTTTTTCAGCCTCTTGCCGCCTTGAAATGCGAGATTTACTCCTTTCAAGGGCAAAAGTAAATCTCTTTCAGGTGACCATTGACATCACCTGACAATCCCAGAACACCAGAGGAAGGGAGGCGGTGCTCTCTGAAGTTCGCTAGTCACCGATTAGAGCATTCATAGTCTCCCGACCATTGGCTGTTTCGCCCGACAGTCAACCGTGGGTGGGCGGGCATGGATAAACCTTCGGGGGACCCGTCCGTGTGAACAAAATGTATCAGGGCCAGTGGCGTAACAAGGGCCCCCGCGGTGCTGGTGGGCCTTCGAGCTCAGGGGGCCCCCCCAGAACAGTCCCTGGGCCTGAGAGCTCCGGAGTAAAGGCCCCGAGGACTACATTGTTCTCTCTGCCTGAATCCGGGGAATGTCTGACGAAGGCAGACTGCCCTAGACTGACTGGCACTGCACCCCTCAGCTGGACGCCCCCTGGCTACTCAGCGGGCGCTGCTTTGATACTGCCCTCTCAGGCCAGACAATGTAAATGTAATTTAGCACTTGTATAGCGCACTACTCACCCGTTAGGGTCTCAAGGCGCTGTACTCATACCGCTATGGAACCCCTCCTGGCTTTTCCCTGTGAGGCACCCACTCCTGAGCACACCCAGGGTGAAGCCAGGCACCCAAGCGCTGTTGGGGCCGTTGTGGAGATTAAGCAAGCTATTGCCCAGAGTTGCAGAGTGGGACCCATGAATTAGATTAGGCACTGAGGCGAGAATTATCTGGTCAAGGGGAATTGAGCCCAAGACCTGCCGAAGCGGGACTTGAACCCTGGTCTTGAGCCAGATCTCTGCTTCAGGGTCTGCCGCTCTAACCATTGAGCCACATTTCTCCACAATGCACATTACCTCCCGTCCCTCCCTCGCCTTCCTTTTAACCAATGAGGCCTCCTGCCTCCCCCCTAGACCCTCCCTTCCCCTTTCAAAACCCCCCCCCACCCTTATCCCCTCCTGTTCTTTTGTCTAGCCCACGCTAGACGGTTTTCTTTCCCTTTCTTACCTGCACGGCGGGGCCTGGAGGTCGTCGATGGAGGCACTCCTCGGGACGCGGTGCTCCGCGAGGAGTGCTACGGCTGGGTCACGTCTTGAGCGAACGGCATGGCTGCTCGAGAGGCGTGTACTGGGGGCCGGCTGACGGGGTCAGCCGGCCCTCTGTGGCTGGGGCGTTAGTTTCCGGGTTTCCGCGCCGCGGAGCCGCGAGGACCGAGGAACTTCAATTTTGGGATGCTGGTCAGGTAGGACGGGCGTTCTGCCCGTGGTTTTTTGGATTTTTACAAGGATTGTGACCTTTTTAGGGTTTGGTGGAGCCCTGTTAGGGAGGACCAGGGTCCTATATGTAGGGTAGTGTTTTGGAATGAAAGGCAGTGTTATTTTGGTTACCATGCCTAAAGCTCCAGCAAAGGGACGTGGTTGTCTCTTCTTCCTCCTCGGAGGTGGGAGGGGAGGGTAGCATTGCTCTTCCTGAGAACCCACAGGTACCTGGCAGGGGTACTCCCCTCATGTCTAGTGAGGAAGTGCAGGATATGGGTGAAATGGCTGTCACCAGGGCACTGCAAACTGGCGTGGCCAGGACTGATCAGTCTAAGCGTGCGCACTCATCGGTAGCGGCAAGGAAATCCTCATCGGAGAGTGAGGATGAGGCCCCATCAACGTCATCTGGGGGGAAATAGGTTTCCAGAAGAGGTAATGTGGGAAGTGATGACACATGTTCGGGACAGTTTAGGTTTCCCTGTGTTTCAACCTACAAACTCAGAGTCTCATTTATTTCCTCAAATATCAGACGCCTTTTATGTTTGCCATGCCTTTCCAGGGACCTGTGAAGGATATGGTGTTTCGTGAGTGGAAGGATGTGGAGAAGGCTCAGGTTCCACGATTCCTTCAGTAACTTTACTTACTTGAGGGTGAGGGGGTTTTTCCTCCTTCAATACGCCTGGACTCTATTCTGGCTACTCTAATTGGCAAAACGGCAGTCAATCCGGAGGATTGTGTGCCTACGTATGCCACAGACCGTAAAGTGGATTCAGGTCTTAAGAGGGCTTTTGCGGCGGAGAATCTGGCGCTGAGGCAGGGATTTATTCTGCTTATGCGTCACAATCATTGGTTCAAGGCTTTGATAAACTGGCGGTGGCTGTACAGGAAGGGGCGGAGTGTTCGGAGCTCCTGGCTGGTATGGAACAGCTGGCCAGATTATTGGCGGATGTGTCTTCAGATATAGTCCGTACTTCGGCTCTGGCATCTGGGTCTTTGATTGGGGCTCGTAGGTCCCTCTGGTTGCGTTCATGGAAGGCTGATCCAGGGGAAACGGCGGCCTTGTTGAGACTGCCGTTTGAGGGTTGTAACTTGTTTGGAGAACTATTACCATCCATACTTTCCAAGGCGTTTAAGGAGCGGAAGCATGCCTTACCTTATAAAGGGGTTTCTTCTTCGGGTAAAGGGTGGAAGAAGCATTCCAGATCTTCTCCTACTAGGGTTGCTAAATCCTTTTCGTTTAGGAGACGGCGTTTTCATCCGCGTTTTTCACCTAAGAAGTCTACTCCTGAGACCCGGGGTGGTTTCAAGAAGGGGTCCTGGCATTCGCTGTGGGCCTGGCAGAGGGCCGGTTGGGGGATGACTGTGTCACTTTCTTTCAGCTTGGGAGGACAGTGTAACCGATCATTGGGTACTAGACATGATGACCAATGGTTATGTCATAGATTTTGTGGCGGTTCCTCCAGATTCCGGGGTGCATCCCACACCTCTGCCTTCAGAGGGGTCTTGGAGTGGAGCATTATTGGACGGAGTGCGGGACTTACTGGTCATGGGGGCCATTTCCCATGTTCCGCTAGACGACCGAGGTCAGGGCACTTATGCGGTCTTGTTTCTTGTGCGGAAAGTTTCAGGGGGATTTTCAACCGGTGCTCAATCTGAAGGAGGTGAATACCTGGATCAGGACAGGGCATTTCCGCATGCTGTCCATTCGGACTATTTTTCCATTGGTCAGGCATGGGGATTTTCTGGTGTCACTGGATCTGCCGGATGCTTACCCACACGTACCGGGGGCATGGTCCTCTCAAAAGTTCCTGAGGTTTGCTGTGGGGCAGGATCGTTTCCAGTTTTGCGTTCTGCCTTTCGGTCTGAAATCTTCTCCCCGAATTTTCACGAATATGCTGGCTCCTCTAGTGGCTTTGCTTCATTCAGAAGGGGTGTTTCTGCACCCTTTTCTAGTCGACATTTTGAGTCATGCCCATTCACGAGACCTTTTGCAGAGGCAGGTGGCCCAAGTTCTGGGGGTCCTGCAATAACACGGGTTTTTGATCAATTGGGTGTAATCGGACTTTGTGCCGTCCCAGGATCTGGTTTTTCTAGGGGCTCGGTTTCAGCCTATTCTA
This sequence comes from Pleurodeles waltl, assembly GCF_031143425.1. Classification (NCBI taxonomy): domain Eukaryota; kingdom Metazoa; phylum Chordata; class Amphibia; order Caudata; family Salamandridae; genus Pleurodeles; species Pleurodeles waltl. The sequence goes on along the minus strand of NC_090445.1, from coordinate 1,650,469,833 downwards.
GGGTTGGTGACTGTGTCTGAAAAAAGGTTGGATGCTCTCCAGGCTTTGGTAAAGAAGGTATGGTTACTGTCTGCTCCCCGAGCTCTTCTATGGTTGCGACTGCACATTTGGCGTCAGTGATATTTTGGGTTCTTGGGCACGTTCCCATCCCCTGTGCTTGATGACGTGGTTCTTGAGTAGGTGGGATCCAGGGTCCGGTTCTCTGAAGGACGGGGTTCCAGGGTCCGGATTGATTCACAGAGAGTTGCAATGGTGGTTGGATGCAGACCACCTGAGGGTAGGGGTGTCTTTGTCACCTCTGAGACCCGTGGTGGTGACGACGGATGCCAGCCTCTCCGGTTGGGGGGCATGGATGGGGTCAGCTCAGATTCGGGGGTTTTGGTCCCCTCGGGAGGCGAGTCGGTCATCTAATTGGCGAGAATTGCGGGCTATATTCCTGGCTCTGGTCCATTTCCAGGAATCCCTGAGGGGGTTGGCGGTTCTGGTTCGCACAGACGACTTAGTGGCTGAGGCTTATGTCATTCGGCGAGAGTGGTAAATGTTCGGGCGGATCTACTGAGCAGCGTGATTCCTTCCTCTCAACTTTTCTCTCTCCGGAGGTCTCTGTTTCGGCATCTGGTTCGGCTTTGGGGTCTTCCAGTGCTGGATGTGTTTGCGTCAGTAGAGAATGCGATAGTGGAGTGCTTCTGCTCCCGGTTTCGGTGTCCCCATGCATGGGAGGTGGACGGGATGTCATGTCCTTGGCCGCAGGGCCTTTTATATGCATTCCCTCCGTTTCAACTATTCAGGGCGTTTCTGTTAGGTGCCAGTGGCTTTGAGTTCTACCTTGCTGGCTTCATGGAGACGTTCAACTTTGCTTTCTTATGGTAGACAGTGGAAGGTGTTTTCGTCTTGGTGCTTAAGTCGTGAGTTGGATCCTTCCTGCGCTTCTCTCTTTGAGGTGATGCAGTTCCTGCAGGACGGTGCTCGTTTAGGGTTGTCAGTGGCTTCTCTTCGGGTACAGTGGGCGGCTATTCAGGCATTTAGGGACCATGGCGTAATCTTCAAGTTGAAGGGCGATTGATGCCTGGATTTTTTCAGGGGCTTATTAATTTATTTCCTCGCCCGGTACGTTCTTTTCCCTCATGGGATCTGTCCTTGGTTTTGGATGTGTTGACGGGGGCCCCTTTTGACCCATTGGGGGACTGTGATTTGCGACGTCTATCTTTGAAGACGTTCTTTTTGGTCGCCATTACTTCGGCTCGTCGGTTGGGGGAATTGGGGGCATTGGCATGTTCCTTTCCTTTTTTGTAAGATTTTTCCCGATAGGGTGGTTCTGGTTCCGGTGCCTTCCTTTATTCCAAAAGTCAATTCTTCGTTCCATTCCAGGCAGGCGGTCATCCTTCCTTCAATTTGTCTGGATCCCTCATCAGGGGAGGAGGTCCGTTTGCATTCGTTGGATGTACGTAGGGTTTTGTTGGAGTATCTGCGGGCGGTGGCTCCTTTTCGTACAGGGGATTCACTGTTTGTTACTTTTGGTCCGGCGTGCTAAGGTGAGAAACCTTCCACGGCTTCCTTGAGTCGGTGGGTTCGATCTTTGATTCTGTTGGCCTATTCCTTGAAAGAGGTGGTTCCTCCTCTAGGGATTCAGGGGAGGTCTTCCAGAGGCATGGCGGCGACGGTGGCAGAGCTTCAGGGGACTTCAGTGGTGGAGATTTGCAGGGCCGCCGCTTGGGCTTCTCCTTCGGCGTTTGTGCGTCATTATAGGCTGTCGGACTTGGATGGTTTGGAGTCGGTGTTTGGTCACCGGGTCTTATCCTCTATGAGATAATGTTTGGGATGTTCTTGGTGCAGGATATTAACTAAGGGTCTTGCAACTCGATGTCCGTCTCCTGTGTGTTTTTCTTGCTATGTCTCATTGGTTAAAAGGAAGGCGAGGGAGGGACGGGAGGTAATGCTTCCATTTTCTTACGATAATGGCATTACTCCTAGTCCTACTCCCTCGCCTTCCTTTTCCGTTCCCTCCCACCCTCCCGGTACGGACTGTCCGAGTTGCGGCTTGGGCTTGGTTTTTGTACAGGAGGGGATAAGGGTGGGGGGGGTTTTTGAAAGGGGAAGGGAGGGTCTAGGGGGGAGGCAGGAGGCCTCATTGGTTAAAAGGAAGGCGAGGGAGTAGGACTAGGAGTAATGCCATTATCGTAAGAAAATGGAAGCATCACTCACTGTCTGTAAGACTTTCAGAGTTCCTTCTTCTTTAACTGGACAGTACTCATAGAGCGCTCCAATTGACTGAAGCCTTCGTGGCACTAGGAAGAGGTGCATAAACGGGAGCCTGAGGGACAGTTCGAATGGGGGTCTAGGGGCGGACCTCTTTCCACAGTGGTCATGGAGGAGCAGGGGAAGACCATCAACCCTTGAAGAATTACGGACCAAGGAGGAGTTCTCTCTCTGCCCTCCCCCCCCCCCCCCCCCCTTCTACTTGCAGGATGCCATCCTAAAGTCCCATACTCAGACGCGAGATTGATGGCTCAGCGCGATAAACGCTCACCTTTGACATCTGGTGTGACCTGCAGGTCACAGGTTCAAATCCCAAAAAAGCTGACTCAGCCTTTCAGTCCTCCCGCGGCTGGTTAAGTTGAATACCATCAAGTTGGATGATTGGTAACACGTGGTATTTAAAGCGCGTGGAAACCCCAGACGTGCGATATGTAGCGCCTTATCAAAACAGGTGCTTATTATGAGCATTGACCTCCAGCTGGTGATTTCCCGCCAGTCCATCCCTGCAGGCTGCCTGCCCTCTCTCACAGAGCTGGGCCCAGAGGTAGCTGCACATTCACTGGGCTTGTGTGCAACCCTTTGTATGACACACCCGCCGCTTCAGGAGACTTCGGATCACCTTCTCTTGGGGCCACAATGGGTGTGCCAGAAAGCCTAGACGTCCAGGGGCCCCAAGATGCGCGCCAAAACGCCTGGACGTACAGGGCCCCAACGTGTGCGCCAGAAGGCCTGGATGTACAGGGGCCCCAAGGCCTGGACGTCTAGGGCCCCACACGTGTGGGGTCAGCAGGCCTCGAAGGCACGGTGTGGATGGAGGTCACTACTGGCCAGGACCGTGATATATGAGCGCAGCTGTGACAGTGTTTGCCCTTAGCAGCTCTACCTGCCTGAGTGCGTGTTTACGGTGTTTATTTCCACACACATTTATTCCATGGTGTACCGGGTACTGTCAGGACTAACTTCTTTGCTGTTTTATATAGCGCAAGCCTGGCCCCGGTGCATTACAGCGCTTTATATGAGCGCCCAATCACGTTGCAGAAGGTCATATTTTTTTTCTTAAACACGTGACGATGATGAGATTTATTTGCCCAGATTCACAGGAATTAAACCGACGCCAGGACTAGGACCTGGATTCCCAGTTCCCAAGTCGGCAGTTTTGGCCACTGGGCCGCATCTCGTCGACTCATTCTCACCTAGATTCAAACTCCACCCGTTTGTCCTTCGGAGCCTGTGCATGTGGCGCACACGCGACGCGCAAGTACCAACCGAGGAGGGGCATATTGGATCAGGTCGACCCCTGTCACCTGGACTGTCACATTGAGAAAGACCGGCAAGCGAGAACTCATTTAACTTTGTCGCCTTTCTGCCAGAGCCAAATATCTCTTACAAGTCCAACTATCGCTGTATTTTCTGAAACATCTTCTCTTCAGCACACTGACAACCGGAAGCAGTCTCTCAACTCACGAGTGTCAGAGAGGCTGTACCGCCCGCAGTCTTGGCATCTGGATATGTGGTAGGCTAAGGCCGTTTAAACATATGTCTTCTGACTTAAGCAGCCACACCCATAAGAAGACCAAGAATGAACACAGCGGCCACAAAAGGTTTTTATGAATGAGGAAAAGAAGCACACAAACAGAGACATTTCGTTTGCCTGCATCTCGAATTCCTTGCGCTGAAGCAGTTTGGTATATTAGAGATAGACATATATATTAATAATGAAGACATACATTCATGTTTATAGATACATTTTTATGTACAAATAGCTGACATACATCTCTTTTTAAACGTATAGCCATACACAATGAACACCTGTTGACAGGTAGAGTCACCAACACAAGGGATGTACGCAACTCTAATTGGAGTACAAGCAGTTAAACCAATATAGGAAAGAACGGAGAGAAAATGACAGGTTAAACCCAAGAGGTGTCACCGAAGGAGCAGAGAGACGTGAAATCTGACAGCAGATGAGTCGGGTCTCCTGTCAAAGACAGGCACTTCCAGAGATGAAAGCACTGCAGTGAGATCTTAAGAAGGAGTCAAAACGTGGCCCTCAGGATCCGTGTAATTAATCTGCCGTATTACGAAGAACAAAGCTCTGCGGCCCTCCACGGGCCTGTCTGCCATAGAGGTGTCTGAGCTAGGCAAGGTGCGTAATCAGGAAGAGTGCCTAAAGGCAGCTGTCTCAGCGCTACGTGAGACTCCTCCACCCACAGAGGCTGAGATCAAGAAACACCTACTAAAACTGCCTCTTGTGCTGCGCGGCCAATGCACAGACCCGCTTGTGACCGACATCCCACGTATTTAAATCCCAGCAAACAGTCATTAGCTTCCAAAAGGCAACACAATGAGTGCCGTCCCACCTGGGCAATAATAACATACAACATCACAAAGTGATTGACAGCTGGCCCATCAATATCTAACAGGCCATCAATCAAATACCTTTTATTGCATAATTTATAAAAATGATTGCGCTCAGCAGTGTACATAGAAATAGATTCACAAACAAAAACAAGTCTTCTGTCTCTGGATGAAGGTTCTTTCCACAAAATGATCACTTTGTTAAGGGCTACAGGAGCTGCTGGACTTGTCAGTGCAAGACAGCAGTATCATCCAATGGCTGGAGGACGGTTTTTGGTCTGTTATCTTCCAATGGCTGGAGGACAGTTTTTGGTCTGGTATCATCCAATAGCTATAGGGCAGTTTTTGGTCTGGTATCCTCCAATGGCTGGAGGACAGTTTTTGGTCTGGTATCATCCAATGGCTGGAGGACAGTTTTTCGTCTGGTATCATCCAATGGCTGGAGGACAGTTTTTGGTCTGTTATCTTCCAATGGCTGGAGGACAGTTTTTGGTCTGGTATCATCCAATGGCTGGAGGACTGTTTTTGGTCTGGTATCATCCAATGGCTGGAGGACAGTTTATGGTCTGTTATCTTCCAATGGCCGGAGGACAGTTTTTGGTCTGGTATCATCCAATAGCTATAGGGCAGTTTTTGGTCTGGTATCCTCCAATGGCTGGAGGACAGTTTTTGGTCTGGTATCATCCAATGGCTGGAGGACAGTTTTTCGTCTGGTATCATCCAATGGCTGGAGGACAGTTTTTGGTCTGTTATCTTCCAATGGCTGGAGGACAGTTTTTGGTCTGGTATCATCCAATGGCTGGAGGACTGTTTTTGGTCTGGTATCATCCAATGGCTGGAGGACAGTTTTTGGTCTGTTATCTTCCAATGGCCGGAGGACAGTTTTTGGTCTGGTATCATCCAATGGGCGGAGGACAGTTTTTGGTCTGGTATCATCCAATGGCTGGAGGACAGTTTTTGGTCTGTTATCTTCCAATGGCTGGAGGACGGTTTTTGGTCTGGTATCATCCAATGGCTGGAGGACAGTTTTTGGTCTGGTATCATCCAATGGCTGGAGGACAGTTTTTGGTCTGGTATCATCCAATGGCCGGAGGACAGTTTTTGGTCTGGTATCATCCAATGGCCGGAGGACGACGGTTTTTGGTCTGGTATCATCCAATGGCCGGAGGACGACGGTTTTTGGTCTGGTATCATCCAATGGCCGGAGGACAGTTTTTGGTCTCGTATCATCCAATGGCCGGAGGACGGTTTTTGGTCTGGTATGATCCAATGGCTGGAGGACAGTTTTTGGTCTGGTATCATCCAATGGGCGGAGGACAATTTTTGGTCTGGTATCATCCAATGGCCGGAGGACGGTTTTTGGTCTGGTATTATCCAATGGCTGGAGGACGGTTTTTGGTCTGTTATCTTCCAATGGCCGGAGGACAGTTTTTAGTCTGGTATCATCCAATGGCTAGAGGACAGTTTTTAGTCTGGTATCATCCAATGGCTGGAGGACAGGTTTTGGTCTGGTATCATCCAATGGCTGGAGGACAGGTTTTGGTCTGTTATCTTCCAATGGCTGGAGGACGGTTTTTGGTCTGGTATCATCCAATGGCTGGAGGACGGTTTTTGGTCTGGTATCATCCAATGGCTGGTGGACAGTTTTTGGTCTGTTATCTTCCAATGGCCGGAGGACAGTTTTTGGTCTGTTATCATCCAATGGCCGGAGGACAGTTTTTGGTCTGGTATCATCCAATGGCCGGAGGACAGTTTTTGGTCTGGTATCATCCAATGGCTGGAGGACGGTTTTTGGTCTGGTATCATCCAATGGCCGGAGGACAGTTTTTGGTCTGGTATCTTCCAATGGCTGGAGGACAGTTTTTGGTTTGGTATCATCCAATGGCTGGAGGACGGTTTTTGGTCTGGTATCTTCCAATGGCTGGAGGACAGTTTTTGGTCTGGTATCTTCCAATGGCTGGAGGACGGTTTTTGGTCTGTTATCATCCAATGGCCGGAGGACAGTTTTTGGTCTGGTATCATCCAATGGCCGGAGGACGGTTTTTGGTCTGGTATCATTCCAATGGCTGGAGGACAGTTTTTGGTCTGGTATGATCCAATGGCTGGAGGACAGTTTTTGGTCTGGTATCATCCAATGGCTGGAGGACAGTTTTTGGTCTGTTATCTTCCAATGGCTGGAGGACAGTTTTTGGTCTGTTGTCTTCCAATGGCCGGAGGACAGTTTTTGGTCTGGTATCATCCAATGGCTGGAGGACAGTTTTTGGTCTGGTATTATCCAATGGCTGGAGGACGGTTTTTGGTCTGTTATCTTCCAATGGCCGGAGGACAGTTTTTGGTCTGGTATCATCCAATGGCTAGAGGACAGTTTTTAGTCTGGTATCATCCAATGGCTGGAGGACAGGTTTTGGTCTGGTATCATCCAATGGCTGGAGGACAGGTTTTGGTCTGTTATCTTCCAATGGCTGGAGGACGGTTTTTGGTCTGGTATCATCCAATGGCTGGTGGACAGTTTTTGGTCTGGTATCATCCAATGGCTGGTGGACAGTTTTTGGTCTGTTATCTTCCAATGGCCGGAGGACAGTTTTTGGTCTGTTATCATCCAATGGGCGGAGGACAGTTTTTGGTCTGGTATCATCCAATGGCCGGAGGACAGTTTTTGGTCTGGTATCATCCAATGGCTGGAGGACGGTTTTTGGTCTGGTATCATCCAATGGCCGGAGGACAGTTTTTGGTCTGGTATCTTCCAATGGCTGGAGGACAGTTTTTGGTTTGGTATCATCCAATGGCTGGAGGACGGTTTTTGGTCTGGTATCTTCCAATGGCTGGAGGACAGTTTTTGGTCTGGTATCTTCCAATGGCTGGAGGACGGTTTTTGGTCTGTTATCATCCAATGGCCGGAGGACGGTTTTTGGTCTGGTATCATCCAATGGCTGGAGGACGGTTTTTGGTCTGGTATCATCCAATGGCTGGAGGACTCTGACAGTTTTTGCCACAGGCAGAGTAGGGCACGGGGTTCAGTCTCAGACCCCTAGAGCGCACTAACCCTTGATCAATACTGCTTAAGTATTTAAACACTAACAGACCCCCCACATGGCTTGCGCATGTGTCTTCCATGAATAGGGTGACCGGAAGGGGAGGGAGGGAGGGTAACCAGAGGAGGAGGGTGACCAGAGGAGGGAGGGGTGAGGAGGGAGAGAGAGAGAGAAGGAAAAAAAAAGAAAAGTAGTAGTAGTATATATTGGTGGTGTTTTCACTTTCAGTCGGTCCCTGGGGCCGTGTTCGGGCCACATCTGCCCCCTCCCCTTCACCCAAAAACTATATTCCCCCAGGACCTAGCCCAACCAGGATATAAAATGAAAGCAAGCATGGGTGACAGCGCTTTTTTTTTTTTTTTTTTAACATTTTCAGTGAATTTGCAGATTCTCTACGAATTTGCAGGATTAAAAAAAAAAAAAAACCTATTTGGCCTCTGGTGGTGTCTCTGTGGGACCCTACCACCAGGCCTAAGGGCTCAGAGTAGCCCTACTCTGCACCCTTCTGCTTTTTTTTGTAATTTTTTTCTTGGGACTCGACTGGGTCCTAAGTACCAAGATGGCTGCCAACACCTCCTGGTCTTGGCAGACAATCAGCTCCCACCATGCGATCTGTCAGATCCGCAGCCCCCCCTCCTCCCTTGTTATCTATAAATCTTTTTTCTTTAATAAGTCTAAAACCACTGAATGGATTCACAACAAATCACAAAAAGAGATCTTTCTGGACCAGGATTTAGCTTTCTCCCAAATTTGGTATAAAATCTTTTTTTGGACACAAGGACGGGCTAGTTAACATTTCCATAACATTTAATGAGTAGAGATTATGCTTGCACAGGTCTAAGGTTCTCCTCCTGTACTCTCACTTTACACCAGAATCTCCAGCTTTCGAAGCTCTGGAGCCTGAACAGCCCTCGGTTTCTGCTCTATATAAATACTTACACATCCAAGTTCTTCTCAACCAACAATAAAGTTAATATGAAGCTGCCTCACTGGTAGAAAACGCCCTGGAACAAGTCCAGAATGTGGTCTCCTGAACCCCAGCAGCTGAGGCAATATTGCAAGCTGTTTATTTTTCCCTCCAGATCATTGGTTTATTTTTATAAATTCTTATTATCATGTGTTCCTTTGCTCGAGGAGTCACGAGCAGGACACAAGCAGCCTTCCCACTTGGCTCCGAGAGGTTTACGAGGAAGAATCGGCCATGGTCATTCAAGTGTCAATAGCGGCTTTGAAACCAATGGTTTCTGACCTCCGGAGCTGGAAGCGGGGTCGTCCATCCTCTTTTCTAAACGCCCAAACCATAAATCTGCAAAGGCCATTAACAGCCAATTTACGTCTCACTTTCCCCATGTCAAAATCAATGTCAAAGAAGCTGGAAAAGTTATTTACGTGTAATATTAGTTATAAGAAGGCCACTGGAGATATGAGGCAGGGGAGACCTGAGCAACAAAAATGGAAATTAAGTGGAATAATGCGGCACATTTTGAGAAAATACTTCACCTCTTTAGTACAAGTTTAAAAAACAGATACAGCAATAAGGAGCTGAAAGACGACCAGTCAACTTTTGTCGAGGGCCTTCCTCAGATAGAGAGCATGTCACAACATTTTTAATAACTTGTGATCCGTTGGAGTCAGAACGAATATTTTTTTGTTAAAATCGGCAAATTATGTAGCAGATGATGGATTACGTAGCAAATGATGCACATGCATATACTTAAACGGAAAATGCTGCAGCTACAGAGTCGCATAATTCCAGTGGCCCTGGATGTAAATTGTAAACATCTTGTAGTACAGGTACAGACAGCCCTAAAGGCATAGATTCCAAAATCAGTTGGAATTCCTCATCCATCCGTACTGATGGTTGCAAATGGGCTACAGCACGTGAGCCTAAAAATGATGCTCTGCTGGTGAATAAAAGTTATTTGTCTGCAAAATATGCTCATGAGTGTAATCACATCTAAAGAGCAATATCCTGTAATCTATGTCCCAACATCAAAAGGATCGCTCCCCCTTCACCTGGACTTTGGCAGAGAGGCTACAACACTTGACTCTAGAGCAGAGCTCCAGCGGAAGGCGAATCCTATAAGGGAATGCTGTTAAAGCTGACATGAGTTGGCTCAGGATGAAAAAAAATAATTTGAACACTGGGTAGCCAGACTACGAGGTGTGGCTCAGAAAGTATAGAAAAATTACTATTGAAGAATATTCCTTCATAAATCAGACTCTAAATGTATCAGAACCCGAGCGCTGTAGAGGATTTCAAAATTTCATCTAACAAAATGGTAATTTTGGAAACTCAAGCCCAATAACCGTAAGCGCAGAGGTCAGGACAGTTTAGAATTGTTAAAGAATTGTTAACTGGAGCTAATGACAGGATACCCCCTTTCTCTCTTTTAGTAGTTTACAATTACATTTTCACTTCAATAATCTTTTGACAAGTCAGAAGCAACCACAGCACTGAAACCGCACTCCTAGCAGCCACCGACGACATACACATCATACTGGACTGCAGAGGCACGGTCGCACTCATTCTCTTCGACCTCTCCGCTGCATTTGACACTGTCTCCCACGCCACCCTCTGCGACAGACTATGCGACTCCGGCATCCGGGATAAAGCACTGGATTGGATCAGGTCCTTCCTCACCGGAAGAACACAGTGTCAGACTACCACCATTCCACTAGAACACAAAGACACATGCTGCGGAGTGCCCCAAGGATCGTCACCCCGCCCGACGCTTTCAACATCTACATGAACCTGCTTGCCAAGATCGTCAAACGACACAGGCTAAACATAGCATCCTACGCCGCAGACACCCAACTGATCCTCTCCCTGTCCTAGGACTCTGCAATGGACAAGAGAAATTTCCACAATGGGAGCAGTCGTCCCCTGGATGGAAACCAGCTGCCTCAATCTCAACTCAGACAAGACAGAGATCCTCGTAAATCGGCTCCACTCCTGCCTAGAACAATTCCTGGTGGCCTACCGCTCTGGGAAACGCCCCCACGGTCCACACACCCAACCTGGGCATCATTCTGGACTCCTCTCTATACATGACCCGCAAAGTCAACGGCATCTCTGTCATGCTTCCACACCCTCCGACTCCTGCAGAAGATTTTCAAATGGACTCCTCCAACACAAGGAAGACAGCCATCAAGGCACTCTTCACTAGCAAACTGGGCTACGGCAACGCACTCTATGCCAGCATCATCAAGAAGCTTCAAGCAAGACTACAAAGAATCCAGAATGCAGCAGCCAGACTCATCCTGGGCATCCCCGACACAGCCACATCTCTTCCCACCTCAGAGACCTACACTGGCTCCCAGTCAACAAGTGCATCACGTACAAGCTCCTGATCCACACCTACAAAGCACTGCACAATATAGGTCCAGCATACCTCAACCACCGCCTCGCCTTCTACATACCCAAAAGGCACCTCCATTCTTCTCAGCTCGTCCCGTGCAGCCGTCCCCAAGACCCAGAAAAGCACAGCAGGAGAGAGATCTTTCTCCTACCTAGCGGCCGGGACATGGAACACTACTTATCAAGCTCAGGCAGACGGCATCACTGAAACAGTTCAGGAAGGACCTCAAGACCTAGCTCTTCGGATGAGCATCACGCCCAAAAACAGTGACTTGAGACCCTATGGGTGATTAGCCATTTTCTTCAAATCTCTGATTGATTGATTGATTTTAGTCGTACAACACAGCAATCTGGGATCAAAATAATCTAGCATTTGGCTGGAAGCTGGAGGAGACACGAGGACCAGAGATTGGTCAGAGGCAGGCCCAGATGATCTTCTTGGCCAGGGCACTGGCCCATCAACATCAGGAACAGGGAACGCCCTAGTAGGTTGGGCATGGTGTGTCACCCGGCCCAAATACTAGGGCCAGAGCTGGGCTGAATATGGTAGGCGTTGGGAGGAATCCCTGGATTGGACCAGCCTTTCCCTGGGAAGCAGCAAGAGCACACTATGTGCATTTCAAAGGTTGTGTAGTTGTTTGTTTGTGATCTAAATAGTGTTACGACACCAGCTGTGAATCCCTCATTTGTCTGTACAGCAACCCCTCTCACTAGTGGCAAGGGCAGCGTAAAATAAGTCCCTGAATTACAAACTGTCCACACCGCAGTTTTTTGACTAGCAGTTTTCCAAAGCAAATGAATACAATTTGCTTAGTGTGTGTCAGGAAATTGGATCCTGTCCCCTTCAGTAGGCTCCCACCCTTCGTCCAGGCGGAAAGAGCCGAGACTGGACTCCAGGCCTGCTTCAACCCAACTCCCATTTCTGTGGTTAAAAATTCATTAACGAGAGCAGATCGCTATTCTATCTCTGCCTTAATTAAAGAGGGACCTCGGAAATGCATTTTAAACAGCGATGTCATTTTCTAATTGACACGGATACATGATAATGGGAACTACTTAAATGGAACTCAAAACTGACCCTTTTCTCCCTTCGATGACAGGCTGCGTTTCGACTTCAATTTTTAATCCACTTATGAAATATTCACGTGTGCCGGCAGTGGGGGGACAGCAGCGATACTTTCTCTCAGGTTGCAAGAGATTCACTTTCTGGTGCCCTGCATGCACTTTAATGATATTCAAACATTAAAGCCTACAAAAGGGGCTTTAATTTGAGATAATCACCTACTCTAGTTCAAGATTCCGACCTACCTTAAAACCGAGATATCCCTATGAAGAAGCAATCAAGCTATTAAACCACAAAATTATGCAAACTAGAGCAAGGTTTTATAAAATATTTTTTCTGGCAGGTGATTCCCAGCTATCCGTACCACCATGGCTGCTGACATTCTCAAATTCTACATTCAAATTCGTAAGCAATTTTTGATTTAAATGGAACCCTGGTAACATTATCTTTTGGTGTGGCAAGGGTAGGAAATGTAACTGAGAAAAAAAAACAGTTCAAAGCACATTTCTGCTTTAGGGAGCTCTGTGCCATCTGTCTCGCTGTGAATTTCTTTGCAGCCGTCCCCTCATATGATATGCGCAACACTGTCTAGATAACGTCTCACCGGAGTAAGTGCATACTGACTTTAGTAAGGTGAGGATGGCTTATTATAACTAAAGTAAGTGTTTATGGTAGCTACATACTGGATTAATTACGGAATGATATAGATTATGTATTGTACATATTACCTGAGCACGGTTATTGTGGAACATGTCAACCGCAGTCAAAATATTATACTTTGTAAAAATACTATATGCTAGTTTCTGGGCTAAAGTTATTAAGAAATGTAGTGAATGTGTATCCTGAATGTAGTTAAGTTCGTGGGGAGACTCTGAACTTCACTATAGGTCATGCCATGTTGTAGGGTGTCCATCCTATGTGAAACTGAACTGTGTGAATACAATGTGACCTCATGGAGTGTGCTTCCAGTATCATATTGTTTGGTAGCCTCCAATGCCACGTTCAGTGGTAGGAATTCAATGTCACATTAGATGGTGTTCATCCAACGCCATGTTATGTAGGGGGAATCCAATGTCACTTTAGATGGTGTGCCTGCAATGATGGGTTATGTGACTGGAGTCTAATGTCACATTAGATAATGTGTATTCAATGCCAAGTTATGTGGTAGGAATCCAGTGTCACATTAAAGGGTGTGAATCCAAGGCCACACTATGTGGAGTAAACCAAATGTCACATTAGATGGTGTGCATTCAATGCCACGTTATGTGGTGTGAATCCAATGTCACATTAGATGGTGTGCATCCAAGCCACGTTATGTTGTAGCAATCTAAAGTCACATTAACTGGTGTGTCACATTAGAGCAGGGGTCTTCAAACTGGAGAGCAGGCCGCCCTAGGGGGCCTCAAATGATTCCAGAGGGGCGCCGGGTTCTGCCCAAGAAAAACGTTATTGGGGCTTGTTTTAAGCTGAAAAACGGTGAGCAGTAAACAGCTCTCTAACGGGCCATCACTAACATGTTTTGTCATTTATATATAGCTGAGAGTATGTGTCAAAAGGGAAGGGACTCCGACTACTCTTCAAAACCCCACTCCTCCTTCTAATAATCACACTGTGGATACCTTAGGCCTGCCTGACCAGAATAGTATGTTTAACATCATGTATTTGATTCAATTTTTTAAACAGTAACATAGCTGCACAGTTTAAATAAGTATAGACATATTTAAACATTGCCAATTTAATAGAATAATTATAAAAAAAATTGGAAGGGGGGGGTCTGATGATCTTTTCCACTGGTGGGTGGAGGCAGCATTAAAACGTTTGAAGACCACTGCATTAGAAAGTGTGTAGCTAATCCCATGTTATGTGGTGTGAATCCAATGTCACATTAGATGGTGTGTATCCAGTGTCACGTTATGTGGTGTGTATCCAGTGTCACGTTATGTGGTGTGAATCCAATGTCACATTAGATGGTGTGTAGCTAATGCCACGTTATGTGGTGTGAATCCAATGTCACATTAGATGGTGTGTAGCTAATGCCACGTCATGTGGTGTGAATCCAATGTCACATTAGATGGTGTGTAGCTAATGCCACGTTATGTGGTGTGAATCCAATGTCACATTAGAGGGTGTGTATCCAATGCCAAGTTATATGGTGAGAATCCAATGTCATCTTATTTGTGTGCATCTGTCACATTAGGATGTGTACAGCCAATTTCACAGCTGTAATGTGCTCTGCATTTGTTATAAGATGTGCATAAAATTTGTCATATGATGTGCAGCCAATTTCGCAACAAACAGGGTGCATACAATGTTACGTTATGTTGTCTGCAGCAAAGATTACATAAAGTTGTGCGAAATGAACAGCACAATACACGGTGTGCATGACATTTCTTGCTGTATGGTGTGAATCAAGTGCCATGTATGGTGATCAAGGGGTCAGATGAAATCCTGTGCATCTTCTGTGATGATATGCAGTGAGCGTTCACCATGTCTTGTATTATGTACATCCTATAAGAATCAAGTTATGCGGCCTCCATCCAATTCCACATTAGGAGGCGTGCAGCCGTTTTCCCAGTTTATTGGTTACATCCAGTGTTACGCTATAAGTCCAAAGATAGAGTGTAAATGAAGCACATTATAGTGTTCGCATCCTATGTCACGTGTTCCAAACCCTTTGCCACATTTAGTGGTCTGCATCCAGTATCACCTTATGTGGTGTGCACCCTCTTGCACCGCACAGGGTTTGCATCCAGCGCCAAGTGATGTGGTGTTCACACATGCATGTGAACGTGTGTTTCCAATAGACTGTGCAAGGTATGCTTTAGTGTCCTGTCAAATGGGACCGAAAAAGACGCTAAAGGATCTGAGGCGGACAGGAGATGGCTGTCCCCGAGGCTGTCATGCCAGGAGGCAGCTGGACTGAAGCCCAACATGAAGATGCAGAGCTAACACTACCTTCTGTTATGATCCTCTAAAGGGCCAGTTCATAAAGACATTTAGGAGTGCTCCTGTATGCTTAATTCAGGTACTCATAAAGCCTTTGTGAACTGGCCCCAGAACCGTTGCGGTAACTATAAATTAATGTTTGGATTTTGATGGCTTCCTACTTCAAGGAACTTTTGTGTGGTGCACATGAAAACTAATTTTCATATTCGCCTGCGTTTCAAACCACGGCTGCAGTTCACAAATACATTTATAAGTACGCGTAGAACCACGAGTACTACTTTACATACTTGTAAATGGCTTTGTGAATCAAACCCTAAAATATTCATCTTCTCACTGCGCTGACTTGGAATCTCAGATTTGAAAGTGCTGCCTATGGGTAATCATATCCACCATGGTTCAAGTGCTGCATTGGCACACCTTGGGGATCTATATCCAATTTAAACTAAGGAGGGTTGTCCAACCTTGGCCAGGGAGGGCTGTAATTTAGGCCAGCCTTTCAAAATTATAATTGATTACCTAAATGAGTGATTCCTGAAAACCTAGTGTGAATTCAGGCTTCCTGAACCTATGCTGGACACCCCTACACGATATTCTACTTTGAGTTGCTCTCAGTGGTATCTGGACACTCACAGATAACCATTTGGTTAATGTCCCTTGCCATTAATATTTCCAGACAACTGGAGATGCCTCCTGGAGAAGAGTCAGACGTGGGGGGTGCCAAGTAGGTGCACTTCTCTTGGGTAAGAGACTTTTACTTGTCTCAAATGAACCATATTCAAAGGAGAAGGCAACCAATCTTAGGGCCAATTGAATGGTTGTTAGTGTAGTCAGACTAGTGAGAATCCTGACTACTGTATGTACATGTGGCGAGGTGGGAGGTGCATTTCCTTTCCTTGTGCTTTTCTCCAGTGGGACAACCTGACTTCCGGCAAATATTGGTATACAGGACATGGATGCCAAACAAAGATGCGTCATTGGACAAGACAATGTTGTTTCTGCTGCATAATCTATTCATACTGATAGGTTTCGCCTCTCTAGCCAGATAATTACTATTATAGAAATGCAATTTTGCAGCCACATTACTGACTACTCGCCCTTAACTATACACGGCTGAGGGCAGCCAGTACCATATAACTCGATCTCAAGAACCACTGCACCAGTGAACATAGCCCATCACACATACCACGCATCAAAGTTTGAACATTAGTTAGACCTCACCTGCTGGACCGTTCTAGCTGATCAAGGATGGTGCTAAGGAAATCAAGAGGATGAAATTGGAGGAGGCGAGAGGGAGAACCTTGAAACAAATGACTCCTGCTATATCGAACACACCAAATTTGAGAAGGTAAACATCGAAACAGGAGACATGGGACCAGAAAGAACCGCAATAAGTATCTGAGTAGCATAACCGAGCTAGGAAATGTATCCATCCAGGAAACCAAACTGGCCACTTCACTAGTACTCCTGCTCACAGCTTTACCAAAGGGCGCTTATGCAAACCACAACAGCAAATAACACTGATCACCACCACCAGCATATTCACTCAAGAAGCAGGAGGGAAGCGCCCAGCCTGTGTAGTATGCATCCTTGTGAGGCCCTTAGCGAAGGCCTACACCTCCATAGCGGACTCGGGCTAGGTGGAGGGGCAGGAGACCAACACCCAGACATGTGCAAACTACACATGGGTTATGACTGGTCGCAAGCTGAATGACACTGCTGGAAAGCATTTGCAGGGAAATCCCTAAATTCATTCCACACCACACACACTTATGCTGCCAGGGCATATCCAAACGCGGACACCCCTCAATAGAGCACCCACCCCGTGGGCACGGCACGAAGAGCGAGCTGGTAGAGAACAGCACTCATTACGCCTTCTGTCCAGAAGTGCATTAAATGCAAACCCAGTGACTTAAGCTTCTCCAACGCTGGATGTGACACTCACCTGCCCTCTGAAAAATGAAGGGTGTTTCAGGCCAATGTGTATCACATTCTTTTGCCTGCCACTATTACATCTACTGCTTCTTTGGTTTAAGAGGGTTAAAAAAGTAATCAATGAAAGGCACAATAAGAATGATAACATTTTAAATAAGAAGACAAGGCAGAATATTAATAAAAGAAACAGAAATGGAAATTAAGGAATTAAAAGCAAAGACGGTGAGATGGAATACAAACAGAAATTGACAAATGAAGTGACAAGGACAGAAGGTGAGAAACATGAAAGGCTAAGAAGATGAAGGGAAAAGGACGGTAAAAAGAATGAGAGAATAAAAGAAAAAAGATAGATCGGAAAAAAGAGACCACCAAAAACAAAAGAAAATAAAAACATAGCTACAGATTAAAGAAAACTTTGAGCAGAATAATAAAAACAGGAATTAGGAGACAAAGAAGAGAAATGGAGAGTCCCTGTAGGCGTTTGCTTGGATCCCCCCTAGTGCCTTACACTGTCTCGCTGCTGGGTTGTCTCACTTTGCCTTTTCAAAATGAATAAGAATTTTCAAAGCTAGAAATGTCACTGGACCTGAGGGGATGCGCGCTCAAAGACGGAAGAAATTTAAAAGCGCTGTCTGCTAGGTGAGAGACAGACAGAACATCTTGTTTATGAGCAGCGCGAGCCTCGCAGTGGCCGGCGTCACGAGCTGCGTGCCCACGTCACGTGCCTGAGACTGCCACTTCAAGAGCGTACCAAGGGGCATGTACCAGATGCTACCACTCTGAGCTGTGGCCCAGATGGCGCTCATAGTGGTACCGTGAGATAGAGGCTGTTACATGGCTTCTGTGAGCTAGGTGCAAATTCAGAGAAGAAAGGGCCTCTGCCACACATAGACCCGGCACTCCCCACTGACTGCTTAAATGGAATATATATATTATCACCACTGGCACTTTAAACATCATTCGTTGACTGTCAAAGGGAATAATACACTGATATACCAGAGTGGCACTGAAGGAATCCCAAACGTGCATGAAGAACTCAAAAGGCGAATTAAACCAATGTTAATTTCTATAGGGGTAAGCCCCAGTAGAAGAGAAGGGGGTCTCCGTCGGAACCAGAGCAGAACCTCAAGATGGCAGCCCTAATGCCATAGATCTTCAATGGCTAAAATGATGGAAAGCTTGGGGATTTTTTAAAACTCATTTTTATGATTTCCCTAACAACTACAGAACTATTCTCCCAGTCAGAGGCAGCACGCCATTTAGGTATTGAACCCATTATTTAACACACTTCCACTTTCCTCCCACCAAGGCCTGCCACCAGCAACCACAGAGCTCATATTTTCTGGTATTTCCTCATGCATCCATGAGCTTCACAAGCACTTTCCTCTGCTATTGACTCCACCTATTTAATTTTGTTTTTCAACCCCGTAATTTTCCAGGATATGATGCAGTATTGACCTAGATTCATGTCACGAATGATAAGTGTTGATGTTGGCGAATTATAGGGGGAGGCAACCCTGTGGTTCTAATGGCCTAAAGGGGCATGAGACTGTGTTTTATTAATCAGGGAAAAAAGTTAATATGTAGCTCTTTATCTGACTCCACCTTTGCCTGCCAACTTTATTTAAGGGACTGTAAGATCGTAGGAGTGACCCTCTGTCTGACTTGTAACACCCTGCACCCTCGTTAGTAGAAACAAACGAGTTACTTACCTTCGGTAACGCCTTTTCTGGTGGATACACTAGCTACCTGTGGATTCCTCTCTCATTGTGGATTCCTCACTCATTGAATTTTCCCCCTGCGCCAGCTTTCGACAGAAATTTTCTTCCTAGCTTCTGCACTTGGTCGAGGACGTCACAATTGCCCACGCGACGCCGTCTGACGTCATACAGGCAATAAGAGGTCCTCACTGACGTGCCGACGTCAGTACCAACATTTTTTACGTGCCTCTGAGACGAACAGGCAATTGAAACAAATACTTATACAACAATATTTAATTAAACCAAATAGATAAAACATCAGCTCAAAAATGTCAATATGCAAAAATATATACATACATACTGTGTATAGCAACCTCACAAATTCCTTTCTCTCTTTAAAAAAAAAAAAAACATGTACTTATATACATAAATATATACACTACATATGAAAGTAATAAACTACCAAGAGGAGCTCACCCAAGGATAACTTGGTAAGACCAGACAGGCAACGGGGAGGCGGGAGGGACCGTGAGGAATCCACAGGTAGCTAGTGTATCCACCCGAAAAGGCGTTACCGAAGGTAAGTAACTCGTTCTTCTGATGGATACAACTACCTGTGGATTCCTCACTCATTGAATAGAGTCCCAAAGCAGTACCGCACTCGGTGGAGGATGCCTGAATGGTCAAACCAAGAAATCCTGCAGCACCGACCGTGCAAAATGGCCATCCCTCCTAACCTCCGAATCCAAGCAGTAATGCTTTGCAAAAGTGTGGAGGGATGACCAAGTTGCGGCCTTGCAGATGTCAACCACAGGAACACCCCTAGCCAAGGCCAAAGAGGTCGACTTAGCTCTGGTGGAATGAGCTCTTATTCCATCAGGGGGTTATTTCTTTGCCAGAGAATAACACAGCTTAATCAAAGAATGACCCACCTGGAGAGTGTTCTCTTGTGGACTGCCCTTCCTCTCCTCTTTCCCACGTACCCGATGAAGAGTTGATCCTCCAATCTAAACTCCTTCGTTCTGTCCACGTAGAAGCTTAGCGCTCTTCTCGGGTCTAAACAATGCAGTCTTTCTTCCTCTTTCGAAGGATGAGGCGGAGGATAAAAAGAGGAGAGAGTAATAGTCTGACCCAAATGGAAGGGTGAAACAACCTTCGGCAAGAAAGCAGCCTTGGTCCTCAACACCACCTTATCTACATAAAAGGATGTATATGGGGGTTTAACAGAAAGAGCCTGCAGCTCACTCACTCTTCTAGCTGAAGTAATTGCAACAAGGAAAACAGTCTTCAAAACCAATAACCTTATGGGGCAAGAATGCATTGGCTCAAACGGTGAGCCCATAAGAAACGTTAAGACTAGATTTAAATCCCACTGAGGCATAATGAAAGGAGTGGGAGGAAACTTATTAATGAGGCCTTTTAAAAAATCTCAATACTAAAGGAGATTTAAATAAAGAAGGTTGGTCTGGAAGACACAGAAAGGCTGACAAATAGCCCTTGACTGTAGCCACTGCACAACCCCTCTGTGCCAGGGACAACGCAAAAGACAAGATATCTGATAAGTGGGCACGTAAGGGATCAATTTGCATCTCTCCACACCAACACACAAATTTAGCCCACCTGCTAGCGTAGATAGATTTAGTGGAGTGTCGCCTGGCCGATAAAATAACATCCACTACCTCAGGTGGAGAGAAAAGGAACTCAGGTTCCCCGTTCAATCTCCAGGCATGAAGGTGCAGGCTCTGGAGGTGGGGGTGTAAAACCTGCCCCTGCGACTGCGAGAGGAGGTCTGCCCTGTGAGGGAGACGGAGCGGGGGGCACAGAGAGAGTTGTAGAAGATCTGAATACCATACCCTCCTTGGCCAATCCGGAGCTATTAAGATGACTTGGGCCCGGTCTTGGCGAATTTTCCTCAGAACCAGAGGAATCAAAGGTATGGGGGGAAGCGCGTAAAGCAACTGGTCGCACCAGGATATCTGAAACGCGTCCCCCAACGCCCCTTGCACCAGATACTGGAGGCTGCAGAACAACGGGCAGTGCGCATTCTCCCGAGTGGCAAAAAGATCTACCCGAGTTGCCGGACTAGATCTGGATGAAGATGCCACTCGTGATCGGTGAAGTGCCGACTGAGACCGTCCGCACGCACGTTCAAAACTCCGGCCAGATGATTCTCTACCAAGCAAATCCAATGGTCCCTTGCCCAGGACCATAGCCGCAGAGCTTCTCTGCAAAGAAGGTACGACCCTACTCCTCCCTGTTTGTTTATATACCACGTCGCGGTAGTGTTGTCCGTCAGGAACTAAACCGACTGACCGCGAAGGGAAGGGAGAAAGGCCTTGAGAGCCAGACGTATTGCCCGCAATTCCAACAGATTTATGTGAAACATCTGTTCCACTGGAGACCAACGACCTTTGACCTCCAGGTCCCTCAGATGAGCTCCCCACCCTAGAGTGGAAGCATCCATTATTAATGTGGTCACTGGCGGAGGCTGCGAGAACGGCCTTCCTTGGGAAAGATTGCCGTCCGCAACCCACCATGTTAGATCCACTGCAGCGTCCCTGGAGATCTTTACCGATCCCTCGAGATCTCCTTTGTGCTGAGACCACTGCTTTCGGAGGCACCACTGAAGAGCCCTCATGTGCCAGCGAGCATGCGTGACCAACAGAATGCAAGAAGTGAACAGACCGAGCAGACGTAGGACCTTGAGGACTGGAATGACCGCTCCACTTTGAAACATTGGAACCAACGCCTGAATGTCCTGAATCCTCTGAGGCGGAGGAAAGGCACGATTCAATGTTGTATCCAGTACTGCCTCTATGAACAGGAGGCGCTGAGAGGGCTCCAGGTGAGATTTGGGCACGTTCACTGAAAAACCCAGGTCGTACAACAACTGGGTTGTTGACTGCAGGTGACGCAGCACAAGCTCCGGAGACTTGGCTTTGATCAACCAATCGTCTAGGTAAGGAAATACCGCTATCCCCTTCCTTCTGAGCTCTGCTGCAACCACCGCCATCACCTTTGTGAAGACTCGAGGTGCCGAAGTAAGACCAAACGGAAGGACCGCAAACCGATAGTGCTGCGATCCCACCACAAACCGGAGATACTTCCTGTGCGACTTGAGTATCGGGATATGAAAGTAAGCATCCTGCAAGTCGACAGACACCATCCAATCTCCTTCGTTCAGCGCCAAAAGCACCTGAGCCAAGGTCAGCATCTTGAACTTTTCCTGCTTGAGGAACCAATTCAAAATCCTCAGGTCCAGGATTGGCCTCAACCGACCATCCTTCTTGGGGATCAGGAAGTATCTTGAGTAACAACCCTGACCCCTCTCCTGCTCTGGAACCAACTCCACTGCACCCTTTGAAAGGAGGACTAGAACCTCCTGTTCTAGTAACAGGAGATGCTCTTCTGAACAGTAGGATGGGCGGGCGGGATGGGGGGTGATGGAGTCTGTTGTTATTTCCTCCCACTTGCAGAGAAATTTCAATAACCTCCCCCCTACAGGAGTGGTATGTAAAGGAATTGGTGGAAGACTAAGGCTGCTTCCCATGCTGCACCCCTCCAGAGGAAGAGGAAGAGGCAGAGTGCTGCTGGGCGTCTCCTCTGGTTCGGACCATACCCCTCCCCCTGTATGATCTATAGGGGAGAGTAGTGGCGGGTTGCTGCTGAAATCTACCCCGAAAGGAGGAGGATGAGCCACGACCACACCCCCTAAATCTTCTGAACAGTCTTGAAGAAGCAGAAGAGGAGGCGTGCAAGCCTAATGACTTCGCTGTGGCCCTACTCTCCTTAAATCTCTCAAGGGCTGAGTCCGCCTTGGAACCAAAATGTTTATCCCCATCAAAGGGAAGATCCAGCAGGGCTGACTGGACATCAGATGAAAATCCAGAAGAACGAAGCAAGGCCTGTCTCCTCGTAGCAACGGCAGTGCCCATAGCTCTGGCCACAGAATCAGTAGTGTCCAGTCCCGACTGGATTACTTGGGTTGCCACAGCTTGAGCATCCGAAACCAGACTCAACACCTCCTGAGGCACCTCCGTATGGGACGACTTTATCTCTTCCATAAGGGCGTAGATGTATCTGCCCAAAATGCATGTGGCATTAGTAGACTTGAGAGCCATACTGCATGATGAAAATGCTTTCTTGGAAGATTGGTCCATCTTCTTTGAGACCCTGTCCGAAGGCACCCCTGGAAACGAGCCTGGGGCAGTCCGAGATGAACATGAAGCCTGAACCACCAGGCTCTCTGGGGTCGGGTGTCTAGACAAAAAGCCTGGACCCGCAGGAGCCACACGATATCTGCGTACCACTGTTCTATTAACGCCCGAAGATGACACCGGCTTTTTCCAGATCTCTAAAATTGGGTCTAACAGAGCCTCATTAAATGGCAGAAGTGGCTCTGCAACTGTCGAAGCAGGATGTAACACATCCGTCAATATATTGGGTTTAGATTCAGACACCGGCAAGGGAAGGTCCAAAAAGTCAGCTGCTTTCCTTATTACAGAGTGGAATGAAGCAGCCTCCTCTGTGTATTCTCCAGGAGATGTTAAGTCCAACTCTGGAGAGGTGTCTAAGCCACTTGCCGTATCCAAACCCTGGAGATCTCCCAGAGGTTCATCAATCTCCCCTTCCTCCAGGGCCTGCTTCCGATACTCCTGCTCCTCAAGGAGGCGAAGAGCAAGCCTTCTTGAATGTAACCTGGCTTCAATCCTTGGCGTCGACAGGGCATCAGCCGACGTCGATGCCTGACGCTGATCCTCGGATCCATCTGACGCCGGATCCATCGGCGCCTTGGACGTCTTCGGTGCCAAATGAGGCAAAGGATGAACAGGAGAACTCTCCGGCACCGGACCAGCAGATCTACTCGGCGTCACAGGCTGTGAAGTTGACGCCAAAGGAACCGGCGCCGAGCCAGCACCACCCATTGGAAGGAAGGGCATGAAAGGTGCCGGTCGTAAAGGAGCCGGAGCACCCATATTAAAGGCCAATGGCCCCGAAGGACCAGCCGGTCCACCACCTGGAGCCATTTGTTGGAAAATGGCAAACATCACATTTAAAAATGCAGAACTGTCAGCACCTGGGGCCGGGAAAGCCGGATACTGCGGAGCCTGGGCTCAAGGTGACATCGGCGTCGGCCCCGGCGTCTGAGAAGCCGGTGAGAACTCCTGACGTTGAGGAACCTCAAATACAGATGGTGGAGTCATAGGCGAAGCCGGTGAAGTCGGTGATGCAGGAGGCGTCTGCGGAGTGATGGTGGGACTAACCTCCCATGTCTTTCGGCGTCGAACAGAAGCCGACCTCGAGCGTGACCGCTCCCTACTCGACCGGCGCAGAGATTCACGACGACGCCGGGAGTCACGGTGACGCCGATGGGACTTAGGTGAAGATGACTTGCGCCGATGCCGCTTCTCCTTCTTCTTGGATTTCGCCAAAAAGAGTTTCACCTCACGCTCCTTCAACGCCTTCAGGTTCATTCGTTGACAGGAGTCACATTTCTCCACGTCGTGGTCGGAGCTGAGACACCACAAACAGTCTACATGTGGGTCTGTCACCGACATTTTGCCTCCGCACTCCCTGCAGGGCTTAAAACCCGACTTTCGCTGAGACATGCTTTCTTTTTGAAGAAAGAAACAGTAACTGTAACTATGCAGAGTAGAAACAGTAGCTCCCTCGAAGAATAACCGTCGTTAGAAGGCACTGAAAAAAGGGAACTGACGTCGGCACGTCGGCGAGGACCTCTTATTGCCTGTATGACATCAGACGGCGTCGCGTGGGCAATTGTGACGTCCTCGACGACGTGCAGAAGCTGGGAAGAAAATTTCAGTCGAAAGCTGGCACAGGGGGAAAATTCAATGAGTGAGGAATCCACAGGTAGTTGTATCCATCAGAAAAGAATGTTAAACACTCATCAAACCAGTAACGTTTTCACAACATTCCCTTTACCCCAGCACCTCCCTCCTCATATATCCTTCCCAGAAGCATCTATCACTTTATATTGAATTGGCAGTTTCTGAATCTACCAACTGCAGTGAAATCATCATAAGCAGCCATACACTTACCCATATCTGGGTTCTTCAGTATGAGATGTAACAGCACGTTGTAGGCTTCCACCCCAAGCCATGTCTGCTGTATCCCCGAAGGATCCAGAAGCTAACCCTGTAGCACTCATCAATGCCTCCATCACCGCGCAAAACAAAGAGGCAAGCACGGAATTCAAACCTGATGAATCCAGGCCCCCATACATCTAAGACCTCAAAATATGCCTCCAAAAGGTTTGCATCAGCCAGTCTTTGCACCCAGAGTTCAGAAGTGACCCATCAGCTTCACCCAGAAAAATCTAGATCATATGAATAAAGGAAGCCCTGATGCAGTCCAGAGAGGATGAAACAAACCCAGGTGTGGCCCACAGAACCAACAGAAACAGGTTCACCAATCTCAGAGAAAATAACAGACCCAGGTGTGACTCAGAGATAAGGCCCAACAGACTAAATGTAGCATAGGGAAAAAGTAAAGTGACATGACTTGACCCCAGGGAAGAAAATACAGAGCAGGCAAGACAGCCAAGAAGTCCCTGCAGCCAGGCACTCCCTGAAAATAAAGTTCGGTTGAGGTATACTGAGGACGACAAGCCCACATTTGGAACTACGAAGAAACAGACTCCAAGCAAGCCTCTGAAATACAGACTTTAAGATCATCAAGAAACTAAAGACTACAACAGCAAAACTGTACCACCCATCTGGAAAAGAGAACCACACCACCAACACGGAAGGAGGAGAATGAACATAGCACTAGCACTGCCCGTCAACAAGTAACTTCAACTGAACCACGAAGAGGATGTTTAAAACAAGGAGGTCAATGGACTTAAAGCAGTGAACTGAAACTGGCAGTGGACGATCCATACTCAAGATGGAGGGGAACCAACTAGGGCGTCAGGGGTGGAAAAAAATAGCCAGCCCATCCCTGCAACAAACAAATGAGTGACACAATTGACCAAAACAATAAAAGCGACCACAACATCTACCGCCCATGAACACTGGCGCTTTAGCACGTTCACTGTTATGTTGGGAGAAATGTAGTTATTGTACACGCACACACCTCCCTGCATGTGAGTCCCAGGCCCTGATGAAGGGAAACGCCTGGCATTTTGGGACTAACTATTTCAAGGGGCGCAAGGTTATGGTTGTCCACGGAGTCGGGTGCATCCAATAAATCAAATAAGGCGACTCAAAATCTTGCCTGACCTGCTGGAGTCAAGGATGGAAGAAAACTCCCTCCTTCTGCATTGTGAGCTCAAGAGGAAGAAACAGAACATGACAGTTTCCCAAGACAAAAGCAAAACCTTTTAAATCCTGTTTCCACAGACCACTGGCAGGTGCGGCCTGCTTCCTAGGTAGATCCTGGAAGCGTAAAAGGTGCAGTAAAACGTCTAGAGGATGGAGGGGCGACCCATATATTGGAAAGCCATCCTTACTGGAATGTTACAATTACCAAGTTATACGCTGAAAATGTGCATACTTTACTCACTGAAAACATACTTTTTTTAAATATACCTACCAAGCACGTTTACTCTGCTTTAAAATCTTCCACTTTGTGTCATTTAAAGTTCAACTACCACTTATTATCTGGAAAAATACATATGACTCTGCAATAGGTAAAATTACTTCTAAAAGGTTTTTTCATATTTCTATGTGATCAAAACTAATATCTGTTTAGCGCTCATACACTCAAGAGGCCGTACCTGGGCATTATTAAAACATGATTGATAGCTCTGGAGTAAAAAAAACTACACTCATGCCACACGGCACACACTATTTAGTGTATAACATACACATGGCAATGATATTAATTCGAAGAGCTACCTCTATAATGAATGTAAACAGAAGGCTTTCTAGCTTCCTAGATCATTCTGTGCATTGCTTAATGTCTGTTTTATTGCATGGCAGGTCTATTTAAATATTTATAAATCCATGCATAATTGCTGAAATGTAAGCTTGCACGTGATCTCAAATATCACTGCTGCAGAGGTTGCTGACATAAATGTGTAGCTAACCTATGAAAAATTATACTGTAAACTATTCATGTACTTCCATACAAATGTAATAAATGTGTGTTGAAGTGTGTACCCCGCTTTGACTAGAAAATGGACGGCAGGGATCTGTCTAGACTGCTGTAATCAGGGACTACATTACTCCCAATACAAGCCTTGCAGATGCCTGCCATCTGGTCGGACTTCATTTCCTGCTGAACTCTGCACATGCACGTCTTTGCA
This sequence comes from Pleurodeles waltl, assembly GCF_031143425.1. Classification (NCBI taxonomy): domain Eukaryota; kingdom Metazoa; phylum Chordata; class Amphibia; order Caudata; family Salamandridae; genus Pleurodeles; species Pleurodeles waltl. The sequence goes on along the minus strand of NC_090445.1, from coordinate 1,650,442,916 downwards.
ATCAGAATTTAGGTGGGGAGGGTAGGAGAGAAGCAACGTACCAAGGCAGCATAACCAGCAGTACCAAGGAATGTCCCAGGTCCAACTTCAACGTCTGTTAGCCAAAGAGGTGACCAGACCAACAGATCTGTTCACCCACACTGCTGCCCCTCAGATCCTACCGCTCAAGAGCTACTAAGGTGGGATTTGATGGTTTTAGACCAAAAACTAATGTGCAAGAAAAAATATTGTTAGTTATTATGTTAAATATTGTTGTATACATCTTTTGAGACACAAAAACAAAGGATAATGTGATTTGCTGAGAATCACACAAATTTTGATCAGATGCCATACTCTGATAAGACCGCAACTGAGCTATTACCAAAAGTAACTTACACATTAGAGTAATTTACACGTGTAATTTACTCTTAAACTTTTGACTAACTTTACGACTTTTGGCTATTCACAAAATCACTCAAAAGTATAGACTTAGACGCTGGAGGCATCTTTACGAGTGCAAGTTACTACAGGCAAAAAACGATACAGTAGTAAATCCAGCAGCACACACAGACAACCACTGACACTGCAACACCTTCCCATAGAAAATAACATATTAATAATTCTTAAAAGTGATGTATAGAATGAATTAATTAAAATTCATAAAATTATCTTTTAATAGTAGTTAGTTACATCAATTTCTAAATTCAAAAGTATGTTAAAAATGTTATAAATAATAAATGTTTTAGTTGTAGATATTTGTTTTAAAATTAAATTCTATTTTAAACAATTTAATTAGTTCCTATGAGTTTTCATTTTAAGGCCCTACCACCAGTATGTTCTATGGGAGAGTATTGAAGTACCAATGTTTGGCTATTTGTGGCATTGGACTCACTCCAGTTCTGAGCTGGAGTAATTTTATATCGTTGTGGGTCCCTTTTGTATGTAGAAGTACAGTTTGTGAAATTTTGTGGGTGATATCCACCAACATCCACCGCCCCTCCTTACTCTTCCCTAACATCCCCCCATTTAGTAGTAAGTATGCACCTTTTTCCAGCCACCTCCCGGTCCCTCCCACATTTGCTTCTAAGTTTAGGGCATGTGTGAGGATCTCCCAATAGCACAGACAGGACAAGTGAAGTGAAAATTGGGACTCTTGGTTTGCAAATAACATTTTGTAGCATTTTAGTACTACTGTTGTAGTACTATTAAAATTGCTACAAAATGTGGTTTATGAATTGCCCCCTCCCGCCCTTACCCCCGTATCAGGAACCAGCAAATTAGCCTCTAGGCAACATTTCCTATAGTTACAAACAAGGTAGTCATTGAGGTTGAACATACGTTCCAATGCATGAGACTCACAACACGAATGACTTGAGTACTCAAAGAAACCCACTTCTAATGGTCAGGTATGGAGTTATTTTCATGCGCGTTCAGTGGTCATGCACAACTGCATCCCAATCAGACAGTTTAATGTCTGAAGTTAGGCAACTGGTGATTGGTGATGGTGTGTACGTGGCTGCCGCTAACATAACTCAGAGAATAAATACACAGTTTAGAATTTTGTGCGAACACTGAAGCACACCTTTAAACCCAAGCAGAGCCAGCTCAGACTTTCCTTCTTCCAATGTCAATAAAAAAGTATCTTTAATAGTAACGTCTGTAATTTTATTTAGATTATTTCTTATTTAGGTGTCACCGGCACATTGCTTGTGCTGCGCTAGTGAAACCTATTGTGTTTAATATCAATCTTAAAAGGAGCTAACATCCTGCCCTCACTTTTCATTGGTTCACATGCTTGCCATTTACTTTTCCCCCATTTCTATTGGCTGATGCACACTATTTCTTGTTGTTCCTCTTGTGTTTGCTCTTATCAGTCTTTTGAGACCCAAGTACTGTTTTCAACCGCTTTTGTGGAACTTTTTTGATGTTTTGCCTGCACTTTGCTTGCTTGTTTACATAATCAAAGTGGCTGCACACATTTCAAGCATGCTTGTTTTCATTTCATGCAGTCATGGTTCGTGCGAACGCACAGCTCACAACTTACACTTCAGGTGTGCGCATCACCACTATTCGCAACAGCACACTAAAAGGCCTCTGATGCCTATTATCCTCCGAAAATTACATCTCTCATGATGACGTACACTGGCCAATGGCGGTGCACGCACAGACTGGAGTGCTCTGAAGTTTAACTTTAAGTAGCAGCCGGGCATCTCTTGGTGGGTTTACCCCCACACAGGGCAGGGCATTTTTAAACCCTCATTTTTACCCCCTCCCACGCAAGAGGAAGATCTTCAAGAAGGTGCAGAAGTTCCTGCTGACCTTGGACTGCCTGGAGCTGGACTCCCCACCCGTTTTCATGGGCGGAGACATTGTGACTGGCCAGGTATTAGTGGAGCTGGTGGGAGAGGGTCAAGGTGGAGTCCATCAAACTCCAAGCCCAGGGACTCGCCCAGGTCCACTTGACCGAGGTCCCACAGTGCTGGCTCCAGAGCTACAGCGACATGGTGGCATACTTGGAGCACTGTCAGAGCCTGCTGCAGACAGGACAAGTAGCACCAAGAAGTCAATCCGTTTGCAGTGCTATGCTACACAGATTTCATTACGTGATATAAAGTAAATTGCGCAGCTATTACCCACAGCACTTAGGGCCAGATGTAACAAGCAGTTTTGCCCATTCTGTGTCTATGGGAAAATGTGTTCGTACATATGGCCCTTAGTGAAAGTGAAACACGAAGTGTTGCAAAAAAACAAATTACTAACTTTACTCTCACTCATCTATTCATCCTGCTGCAGGCAGGAGGTGGGCAGGGGTTTAAGTATAGGGGACTGACTGCTTTTTGGGGATTGGAAATGCATATATGTGATTTACTTAGTGGCAGTGTGCTGTTCATTCATATGTTCATCCGGATACAACTCCTGTTTTTTACTTCTTTTAGGCATGACGCACAACGCGATTTCGTTCAAAGCACTATGATGCATATGCAGTCTGTTCATCCATCTGCAGACTTGCGCTTTTTATAGGGAAGCAGTGTGCAGTGCAGTTTCTCTCAACTAGCAGAACCTACAAGTGATTCTGTTAACGTGGGAGCACTACATAGAAGGGTAGCTGTCTTCATGTGGGGAGGGGGCTATATTGGGGACCTGTAGCACATAGTCATGACAGTGCCGTGAGTCTGTGCTGCGCACCCAGAAAAGTCGTCCTTCGCCTTACTACTCTCCCATGTGTACATCTCATTAAAAATGTTGTTATTGTCAGGTACATGTTTTTTTTTTTAAAATAAATTGCGTATTGGATCTTTTTAGCAATAACTGCTCATTGATCTTTCTGACGATGACATCACAGTGAGTTAAAACTCAAGCACACAATGGTAACAACCCCTATTATCTAAGCAGCATTCGTTGTTATCCTGCTAGGCAGCTAACCCGACCGCATGCTGTGCAAATTGTATTAACGAAGAATCTTGTGTTTAGGTGCTCTGATTTGCAGAGTTTAGCCCTTGAAAATTAATAGGCTTTCTTTATGTTATTCCCTTGCAGCTGCTCTGTTTTTGCAAGTGTTATCCTCAAAGAGCAAAGTTTGGATTTTGCTTTGCCATTTTGTTCTTTCCTATCCCCAACACTTCAGATTTTCCCTATAGCTAGCTGTCTGGTATAAACAAGTCATAACACTTGAACAGACTTTCAGTAACTTATATTGCAAAACTATTCACCAAGCTACAACTTACAACAAAAAACAGCTTATTGTTAATCAAATAGACGAAACCTAATGCATTTACCAATGCTTGTTTTTATTTATACAGGAAGGGTGTCAGTGCGCTCTATATCAGGAACAATGGACAGGGAGGTGAACCTCCAATATGAGGGCCACCATCTCTTTACAGTAACACAGAAAACAAAGAATTGGTATTAAACTCAGCTTCAAAGGAAGAGCAGAAACAGCCAGAGTGGGGTTGGGTTAGAGGCATGAGATTGAGGCCATGGTAGTTGGGTTAGCAAATGAGAGGGGGAAGAGAAGGTGGGTTGGGACAAGTTAAGCAGAGGAGGAAATAGAGGGGATCAGGAGGAAAATAAGATTAGAGAAAAGGGATTTTTACCTCAAGCTACAGCTTAAGTGGGTAAGTTTTCAGTTTTATTTCTTGAAAAACTGGGGGTCTTTAAGAGATGAGAGGTATTTGAATATGAGTTTCATAAAAATGGAGATGAGATGGAGAAGAACAGGGTGACAGTGGGATTTGAACTTCTTGTTTTCAAGTCGGAAGGTTCCTTTGCTTCTGAGGCTTTTAGATTCCCTGAGATTTTTAAAACAGTTGTCAAATCATCGGTTTTTTTTACTGCACAAAAATGCAAGACCATCTATAGAAAGCACTTTAGCAAGAGTACATTTTCTTTATCATTTTATCATGGTCACGTGTCTAAACTGTTCTCCCCGAAACCTAAGTTAGTTCTAACCCCAGCTTCATGACACGCTCAAAAGAATTGTGTGATTTTAGACAAATCACGTTCTCTCTCTGTGCCTTTTTCTGTAACTATGTGTACATCAAAGAAGTTAAAAACCAACTTCTGAATGTTAAGTGGCAATTACATAATCCCATATGTACTAGCTTTTGTAATATGCCCTTAACATCCCAGATGCCATGGTGCTGCTCCAAGTACATCATCTTATGGTTAAGATGCTCCTGCCACAATAGGGAGCATTCTCTTAATGCTCTCTGCTACTCCTTAGATATTGGTATGTGCTATGTCAAATGTATTTATTTATTTGAGGTGATTTCTATAATCTCAAAAATGCTGCCTTGTGGCTACCTCATAGTACTTTGTAGTACAAGTTGTGCAGTCTGGGGTTAGACACCTCTGACATAGCTGTACAGCATCCAGTGAGGGTTAGTAGAAGTTATTATAAATTAACTCGTCTTCTACATTAAAGTGGTCTGCGTCAGAAAGAAGGCATATGGCGCTGCTCTCAGGATATATATTATAGTAGTAAGCGTATAGATGGCAAGGTACCACACTGAGTAAGGGGAACAGAATGAAGATTTGAAGTCAAGGCACTTAGCTTTAATCTGCACCTCTATTCGCAGATCTAGTTCTCAGTCTTAAGTTTGTGTTAACAATTCCGTTTTCAGAACCTTCCTTTGGAGCAGGTAGTTAGGCTGACCTCTGGTGAATGGGCTGAGGCTGCTTCCTAGTGTAGGCCCATGAAGAACCTGTGATCTGTCCTGCATGTCAGATGATGGCCCGTGTGCAGGCTGATAACAGAACGGGAGCAGCTGCGACTACCTACTTCTTCATCAACTTAATGGAGAAGAGGCAGAGTTTCATTCCTTCTTGGTTAGTAAAATGAGGTTCAGGAAGAATGACTAATAGTAACAGTTGTGCAATCCTGGGAACATTGCACGCAAATATGTTTAAAAGACAATGTACAACGATTGTGTCAATTATATCTTTCCACCCTCACCCAATCCAGTCACATGCTTGTTTCTGTTATGTGATCATAATCGGACCAGACACACCCTACTGTACAGATATGTCACCTCATGTTCTAGGTTCTACAACAGTGAGTTGGTAAGACATAGCAGCAGGCGTGACATCAGGCATCCTATCTGAGATTACCACCCAGTTACGCCAACCAGTCTCCCAGCCACTTTGGGTCACTGGAAAGTCTTGTACACTGGAGGAAGAGGAGGGCTGCAGTGTCCTGAGATGAAAGTCTTTCAGGAAGGATCCTTTAGGGGCACCAAAATACTTACATTTATCTATGAGGGGAATAAAGGTAAATAAGTCAAAACATGGGGAAGGCCCTATTGAAAAGTCATCAATTACAACAAGGCTGGGTGGTACAGTCTTGGGAATGCATGCACTAGAACAAGGTTCATCGATGGGGAGGGACCTAGACAATTCAATCGAGTTCTTCCAATCACACCGCTCGTTGCTTTAGGGATCTCCACTCAGTGTGCACAACTCGGAAAATCTGCCAGAATCTGTGAAAAACTAGACCTTGCCGTTGCACTACCAATGATGGACCAGGCCAAAAATAAGCCTAGTGGTGTAGCAGAGGAAGACACTACGTGCAGGTGGGATGGCACTGTGACCTTTTGGATAATAAAAGTTACACCCTCCCTCAGAAACACTGCCCTGAACAGGGCTGTGAGTGCCTTAAATATTGGCTGGAGTTTAACAGTGTATAGGAAGGTGTCTCCAAAGAAGTCTGGATGACCAGGGATCTGTACCCGAGGGTACAGTCACGCCTGAGAGATGGGGAGTAGGGCCAGTGGAGTAGGACCTAGCACAATGAATCACAAAGCAATATCAGGAACAACAATCTACCAGACCTGAAGTCCACTGTACCCTCAAGAAGTACCACCAGCTACAGTGTGTAAACAACTACAAACCTTTCACTCCCAGGCCCAAGGATAGCCCAATTGTCCCCCAGCAGATCATGCGTCCATGCTGCCAGACAAGGACTGCGTCCATACAAGGTACAGTTATTTCTGGCCTTTACTCACTACCCGTCAGCAATATGATGCTATCTCAAGCTCTAAATATTTAGGACCTTGCTACATGAAGATGGATTTTGTTCCTGCTGCGCAAACAGACGCTACTACTTCGGTTTTTATGTTTCAATGGATGAAAGAACATGCGGCTGTGCGTGCAGCATCCGAGTCAAAGCATTAAAAATAACTGAGCAGAGAGCTCTCACTTCATTACTTGCGACAGAATTGGGTCTCCCGACAAACACCAACTCAGTCTTCGGAAAGCCAGGGACTTTGTTTCTCTTATGCCCAGCAGATGAGAAGCATGCTGGCTCATTTCAGCACCTAGAGAAGGACAAAAATGTCAGAAAGAAACAAGCACTGGCAAAGCCAATAAGTCACGCTATTTGGCTGCCAATGCACACCAACAGACTTTGCTTATGCTTTTTTTACCAATGTTGCTTAGCATCAGCACAAAGAAAAAAAACTTTCTGCTGATGCTTTCTAGCATCACAAAAAAAGGAAAAAATCGCAACAATGTGTTTGTGCACATGCTTCACTAAGCACAGCAAATGGTGTGACCAGGGTGCAGATTCTTAGACTCAGGATCTTATTAGCAGACGGACTACACTCAAAAAATGGGGAGGATGGAAGGGTCAGTGAGGAATCTGCAGCCATACAGAGTTTCTATCTGAAAGGGTGTTTACGAAAGGTAAGTAAATTGTTATTCAGATAGAGACTTCAAGCTGCAGATTTCTGACTTTCTGATTATCCAAAAGCAGTGCCTATTTGGAATTGGGTCTGTGAATAGACTCAAACTAGAAAGTCCTACAGGATCGAGCAAGAAAAATGCCTTTCTCGGCGAACTTGACCATCCAAACAACACTGCTTCGTGAATGCATGGAGAGATGTCCACGTGGACAGCGGACAGATGTCTGACAGGGGTTTTGCATGCTAGAGCAGTGGTAACAGCTTTGGACCTGGGAGAATGAGCGCACTGTCACTCCAGCGGCTGCTTTTTAGCCAATACGTAGCAGATGTTAATGCAGAGCACGCTCCAGCAGGAGATGGTTCTCTTCTGCACAGCCTTACCTTTTTTTACTCCAGCAAATCACAAAAAGAGCTGATCATCTACTCAGTTGTCTTTGATACGATCTATGTATCAGCTCAATGCTCTCTTAGGATCTAAGCAATGGAGGACAGAGCATCGAACGCCAACAAAGTGATGTTTTGGCCGATGTGGAATGGCGCCACTGTAATGGCAACGAGGAACACAGTCTTAAGGTTGAGAAACTGCAAGGGAACAGCTGTATAGTGGGTCGAAGGAGTGCAAATCAGAAATGTAAGGAACAAATTAAGGTACCACTACGTTATGACAAAGGGAGAGAGAGGGGAACCATTGTTGTAAACCTTTAAAAAAGCATATAATAGGAGACTTAAATATAGAAGGCAGATCTGGTAACCATAAAAAGGCCAATAAAACTTAAAGGTATCCTGTAACTGTTCCCACAGGAAGACTTTGCCAGGCTAAAGAGAAAGCAAACAAAACGTGAGATAATTTGGCCTGAAGGGGGTCACTCTGGCATGTGCCACACCAAAGCACAAAACTGTCACAACAGCAGGTGTATACTGTATTTGTTGAGGGACATCTGGCTGCCAAGAAGGCATCAACCACCTCTGCAGTAAGGATGAAGATGTTCAGCTGCCAATGCTCAATCTCCAGACATGAAGGTGAAGAGTGTGCAGGCTCTGGTGCAGAGCCCTGACCTGCGACAGCAAATCCTCCCAGAGGGCAGCCTGATCGGAGGATGGATGTTCAAGCCCAGGAGTTTTGGATACCATATTCTCTGTGCCAATCCGGAGCCCGATGACTTAGGCCTATTCGGTCCTGAACTTCATGAGGACTCAGGGCAGGAATGATATTGACAGAAAGGCATAAAGGAGTAATGAAATCTACTCAAGGTGGAACCCGTCTTCAATCGAGAGACCACTTGGAAACTCCAAAGCGCAGAAATGTTGACACTGCACATTCTGGTCAACAGACAGACCAAGCTTCCTCTCCATTCGCGGAAGTGACCTTGCGGCACCTCTGGGTTTAATTGCAACTTGTGATCCACTGGGCACCGATGGCAGAGTTTGTGCGCCCTGGCTTTCAACAATCTTGCCAGGTGATTCACCACCAGGAAAAAAAATCTTGGCGGCACACCACTTCCACAGGTGCAAGGCCGCCAGGCACAAGGCATGTGACCCCACTCAGCCTGTTTGTTGAGGTACCACATGATGGCAATGTTGTCCACGAGCACCTCCATTAGCATCTCCTTGATGGACGGAAAGAAGGTTTTCAGTGCCAAGCAGATGGCCCTCACTTCCATTCAGCTGATATTTAGCTGGGACTCTGCTGAAGATCAGAGGCCTCTGATCTCCACCTCTCCCAGGCAGGTGCCCCAATCCAGATGCAATGCATTGGTCACCACTGTCAGCTCTAGGTGAGGTATGGAGAGAGGTATGCAACTGAACCAATCGCAGACCAGTAACCACCATGGCCCGGTCTTTTTGCAGTCTGAGAGATCTGGGAATATTCGTAGAGGTCACTTTGATGATGGTCCCACTGCTGAGACCCTGTATGCCAAGTGGGGAAAGTGGTGCGTCAACAGTGGTTGAGCACAGCCTTGATCGAAATTAGACCACACTGCCTCTAAGTCGGGGAGCACAGTAGGTACCTTCTCGTCTGGCATCGAAATTCTAGGAAGCAGGAGGTTGGGTGAGAGCTGAAGGAGTCGTGACGAGGTCAGAGATGAACCTGCCGGCGGTACTACAGATGGAAGTCCTTTTGCCCCTTTGGGGCTCGAAGGCGCACCATAGGGAGTCGGCAAGGATCGGAATAATCGCAGCAGGGCATTGCGGGATTCTTGAATCTGCTTATGAGTGGGGACGGCCCTGGAAACTCAGGTTGTGCTACCCCAGTTGCAGAATCTGCTCTAAAGTCGATGGACTTCAAGAGCGAGAGCAAGTACGGTGCTGTGCTCCCACACCTTCTCAGGGGAATGCAAGTGGCAAAAGGGGCAGAGTACCGCTTTGATTTCATATGTTTATTTTTAGACTTACCCGACGATTTAAATCTTGACAAAGACTGATCTCTGGAATTGATCTGTTGAATTCTAGAGTGAGAACAGGACCGAGACTTAGACTGCGACTTGGACCCGACCTGTTGCGTGGTCTTCGTATGCTTGGAGATGTAGAGTTTCGCCTTGTTGTCTCATATGGTCTTTGGATTCATTGCAGTGCAGTTGCTGCAGTTCTTAGAGTCGTGATTCAGCCCCATGATCCACAGACACATATGATGGGGGTCTCTCACAGACTTTTGTTCACAACAGTCTATACTGGGATTAGAAATCTGTCGTTTTTGGGGAGACATTCATTCCACACTGTGAATTTTGGATTGAAATTATGAGGTACACGTCTCAGAGAGACAAGCGCTCACAATCCTTGTTTTGGAGGTGCAGCGACAAAGGAACTGACATCAGCATGCAGGAATGGCACCTATATAGGTCCGGCACAACATTTCCAGAGAAGATCAGCTTCAGTTCAGAGCTACCAGCCGCCACTTACTGACGCATAGGGGTACTCCTGAAAAGTTTCCAGATTCAGTCTGACGCCTGGCGAACATTCAAAAGGGGAGGAATCTGCGGTTAGAAGTCTCCACCAGAAACGGGGGATACAAGCAAAAGGACATTCACGCTTTTAAGTCAAACCTAATGAGTGTTCAGAAGGGCAAAAACACCATGAAATACATGAGAACGGCTGAACTTCTTTAGCGTTTGAGTCTCTCCAGCAGCCTCGTACCAAGCATGAGGTCCAAGTTAATTTTCATTCTGTAGAGCATCATGGGACAGTGTGGTCTACACATTAAGGAACACTTTATTCTCTGTGGCTGGGCCAGGGGAGGCAGGAGACCTGATTCAGGGGATGTAGAGAGACTGCTCTTCTCCTGCAAGTTGTCTGACCAATTGTCTTCAGCACAGGCCTGCAGGAACCTGTGTCACAGTCATTGCCCGAGGAGTGTAGTGGGTGTGATTTCCTCTGAACTTAAGATGATGATGTGTGTCTAATTCTCTCTGTAAAAAGATTCATCTCATGGTATATTCCGCATTCAAGTATGCCAGTCTGCAGCCCACGCCGTCCATTCTGAAATGGTGCCAAGAAGACTCCGTGAATCGGAGTGCCTCGCAGCCTCGCTTTGGTACTGGAGCGCTACATAAATTCTTAAACCCAACACAACCCAATACCTGCCTCTTGCACAGCAGTGAATTCTCAGGCTGCCTCATGAATAATGAGGAGGTTTTCCAAACCCTTGCTCTCTCTTCTAGCAGAACTCATTAAGCGTCTGCAGCTTTTTTTGCGAGCCCTGGTTTTCCACTCTGCCAAACAAATCCTCTTGTTTTCTCATCGAACTGAATGACCCAGATTTTGTGATGATTAGATCCATGCGGCCCGCCTACAGCTCTAATTATTTTTCTGTTTTCCCTGTTTTCTCATAGAGCAATTTACATCAATAAAAATATTATTGTACAAACGAAAATACAACCTTTGAAAGGTGATTTAAAAAGCAGACAGCTAGCCAGCACCTGCTCTCTCCACAGCTGTGGGGGCTGCAACATATCCTTGGGGTCGAAAAGGAAACTTTTGAGTAAAGTCATTACACATGCTTTAGCACATTAGCCCGACTGGTTCCCGGGTTCTCAACCTTGCTCATGTTTTGAAACTAATCATGAAACAATGGAGCGGAGACGGAGGCAGAACAAACTATACACATTATGGAGTTACTTCGGTGGCGCTATCTATAGCAGCATGGTGGAACAAAACCACCTAGTGGCCAGCACCGGCACTGCAGCCCAGCCTCTGTCAGTAAGGTCAAAGGCGCGTGCACTAGAAAGCACTCACGGTTATTCATTAGCCCACCACGGATCAAAGAAAGGTTGACGGGCACCCTAGTGGGTATGGCTGGCACAAAAATGGGGTAGATGCCTGGTCTGAAACAAAGAGGAACACTCTTTCCCTCTAACAGATGGTCCTGGTCCCAGGTCTGATTATCGATGTCAACAGGTGGGGCTCTAGCCCAGATGTGCTGTGTCTGCAAGAACATAAGTTGTAAAGAGTAGCTTCTGTGCTGTGTCTCACCACCAAACAGCGATCATTTAACCCTTTAGCATTATGTCCTCTAGAATTCAGGACACTTTATCAGATACTCCCATAAATGGTTTAACACATGTTCGGAATTATCTCCTATCATTCATATCAAACTTTTTAACTTCTACAGCCATGTAAAAATTGCAAGAAAGCCTGGCATTGTTACGGACCATGCATGTGGTTGGTTTGAGCATTATTCCTCAAGCATCCACACTTCAGCACAGCTTTCACTGGAAATCAAACGTTGTAGTAGGATACGCTAGGAACCCTCACATCTAAAGAAACCCAGATAAAACCTCCTTTCTTCTCATCTCTTAATGTTGTCTGTATTGTTATAATATAAGGTAAAGGGACCTGTAGAGGCCAGCCATCATTGAGTCAAAAGACAGTGTTTGAAATGAATCAGTTTGCAGATGTAGGGCCAGGTGTATCAAACATTTTTGCGATCACGATCGCAAAAATGCATTTTGGTATGTATCAAGTCCAATTTGCGTTTCAGTAACTTGTTACCGAATTGAAAATTGGATTTGCAACTACATACCAATTCGGTATTAAGTAGGGGTGTGTCAGGAGCATCCTTTCATAATACTGAATCGCAGAGGTATGTATGATTGTCTAGTGACCGTCAATGAGGTCACAAAACAATCGCAGGTAACCCATTCGCAAAGGGGAAGGGGTCCCTTGGGGAACACATTCCCCTTTGTGAATGCACGCAAAAACAATCTTTCAGAGCAGGCAGTGGTCCACTGACCACTACCTGCTCTTAAAAAATGAAAAGAAAACTTTTCATTTTTCTTTTTTAAACGCATCACATTTTCCTTTAAGAAAACGGGCTGCATTTAAAAAAAATAAAAATTTGCTTTATTTAAGAGCAATCACAGACATGGTGGTCTGCTGAGCCCAGCTGATCCCTATGATAGTGGCCATTCGGAATGGCTCTCAAATTGTGACCTACCTCATAAATATTAATGAGGTAGGTCCATTTGCAAGCCCTTGTGAATCGCTATACGAATGTCCTGGAGTTTCATACCTTCCAATATCGATTACTTAATTGCAATTTGCAAAAAATCACAATTTGGTAATCGCTAGTGGAATTAATGATACATCTGCTGTATAGTTTTCTCTTTTCACGGGCATAGGTTTCTGTATTTCATACTCAACAATAATGTTTTAACCATACAGCGAATGGGTATCTGGCTTTCGCCTGGGTCTCCAAATACAACTCGCCAGGCTTTTTCAGCAGTACAAAATCACTCAGTTTTTATGGAAAAGAGCGCTCATAGTTAAACATGGCGAGGCAGATGGCTGCTAGTTTCAATCTCCATTTCGCTGTCTGTTTCAAACATTAATCCTCTCCATAAAACGACGGTAACACGAGCCTTAGAGCTAGAAGAGATGGGTTTAGGAACAAGTACATTCATTGTTTTGACATTGTTTTTGTTCCTAGATTACACGTGTACTGGGCTGTTAAAGCACATAAATGGGAGGGGGGTTGGACCTCACCGGCTTTGGACTTGGACTGAGAACTGCACTAGAAAAAGTTGGACAGATATCAGTTTTAAACCCAGATACCGGCAGAGCATGCAAATGAGCACCACTGAAACCAATCTTGTGCCAGATTGTTTATTTCAGTTCTGAATTTGCTTATTACCCAAAAATATTTAGGCCATTTTCACATCTGGTGTTTGCAATTAGTAACAAAACACTTTTTTTTCATGTGTACTTGCACATCCAACAAATTGCATTTGTAAACCTAAAGAAAGAAAATGGCAGGTCATTTTTCCCTATTGCTGCAGCTGTAAAAATTGGACCGAGGTACTCTGATGCACAGTGAAAATTAAATGTCAGTATTTTAGAGAAGTTCGACAGCAACTTGTATTTAAGCTCTGTAAAGATCTCATGGGGAACGTCCTTGCACTGCATACTGACTTAAGAGTTCAAATTAAATGAGTCTTAAAAGCATAATGTCCAATTCAGAAAGGCAAGTCAAACTTGTGTGTGCGAATATATTAGTTCATGACTGTTAGTCCCCCCAAATATATTAGTTCATGACTGCTAATCCCCCCAAATATATTAGTTTATGACTGCTAATCCCCCCAAATATATTAGTTCATGACTGCTAATCCCCCCAAATATATTAGTTTATGACTGCTAATCCCCGCCACCCCAAAGCACAGAAACAGGAATGCTCTGAATCTGCATTTATATAAATTCTTGCAAGCCAATCTGGTCCTGGGAAATGTGGGTGTGGAGTGGCGTGGGATCTGTGGCCATTCCAGAGAAGGCCCACCTTCAAATGTTTGGGAATCTCCGCATCTCACTTGTTTGCCAGCCTTCGCCAAACTGTACCACCCTGAAAAGGGTCAGTGATTTACTGCTGCAAAGTGGGAGTGAAAGAGCACGGTGAGACAACCTTCCAGAGAAAGTTTCCTTCTCACTTACAGAGTGCAAGCCCACGTGAGTGAAAGAGCACGATGAGACAACCTTCCAGAGAAAGTTTCCTTCTCACTTACAGAGTGCAAGCCCACGTGAGTGAAAGAGCACGGTGAGACAACCTTCCAGAGAAAGTTTCCTTCTCACTTACAGAGTGCAAGCCCACGTGAGTGAAAGAGCACGGTGAGACAACCTTCCAGAGAAAGTTTCCTTCTCACTTACAGAGTGCAAGCCCACGTGAGTGAAAGAGCACGATGAGACAACCTTCCAGAGAAAGTTTCCTTCTCACTTACAGAGTGCAAGCCCACGTGAGTGAAAGAGCACGGTGAGACAACCTTCCAGAGAAAGTTTCCTTCTCACTTACAGAGTGCAAGCCCACGTGAGTGAAAGAGCACGGTGAGACAACCTTCCAGAGAAAGTTTCCTTCTCACTTACAGAGTGCAAGCCCACGTGAGTGAAAGAGCACGATGAGACAACCTTCCAAAGAAAGTTTCCTTCTCACTTACAGAGTGCAAGCCCACGTGAGTGAAAGAGCACGGTGAGACAACCTTCCAGAGAAAGTTTCCTTCTCACTTACAGAGTGCAAGCCCACGTGAGTGAAAGAGCACGGTGAGACAACCTTCCAGAGAAAGTTTCCTTCTCACTTACAGAGTGCAAGCCCACGTGAGTGAAAGAGCACGGTGAGACAACCTTCCAGAGAAAGTTTCCTTCTCACTTACAGAGTGCAAGCCCACGTGAGTGAAAGAGCACGATGAGACAACCTTCCAAAGAAAGTTTCCTTCTCACTTACAGAGTGCAAGCCCACGTGAGTGAAAGAGCACGGTGAGACAACCTTCCAGAGAAAGTTTCCTTCTCACTTACAGAGTGCAAGCCCACGTGAGTGAAAGAGCACGGTGAGACAACCTTCCAGAGAAAGTTTCCTTCTCACTTACAGAGTGCAAGCCCACGTGAGTGAAAGAGCACGGTGAGACAACCTTCCAGAGAAAGTTTCCTTCTCACTTACAGAGTGCAAGCCCACGTGAGTGAAAGAGCACGGTGAGACAACCTTCCAGAGAAAGTTTCCTTCTCACTTACAGAGTGCAAGCCCACGTGAGTGAAAGAGCACGGTGAGACAACCTTCCAGAGAAAGTTTCCTTCTCACTTACAGAGTGCAAGCCCACGTGAGTGAAAGAGCACGGTGAGACAACCTTCCAAAGAAAGTTTCCTTCTCACTTACAGAGTGCAAGCCCACGTGAGTGAAAGAGCACGATGAGACAACCTTCCAAAGAAAGTTTCCTTCTCACTTACAGAGTGCAAGCCCACGTGAGTGAAAGAGCACGGTGAGACAACCTTCCAGAGAAAGTTTCCTTCTCACTTACAGAGTGCAAGCCCACAGGGTACCGGCCACAGAATGCTATCTTATCAGCCTGAATGTACACAGTTTGCTATATTCAGAGTACTATGCACATAATGCTCTACATCGCATTGTAATTTACCAAGGGATAGCAGAAGACCTCTACAGACCAGGGCTGACCTAGGAAGGTCATTAGCTCTTGGTAGGGTGTGAGTATGAGGACTTCAAGCACATCTACTTCGACGTGTAACTTAAACTTAATAAACCTGATCGACGAGTACCTAAGTCAGTAGACAATGATCTTTAAAGATCATCATTTGTGGTAATGTGTATTCATGAGTATGTTACACTATTACTGCATCAAACTGATGTACCCAAGGTTTAACTAAGTTGAGACACAGCTTGTCCAACTCCAACATCCTGCTAACTAATGGCTGGTCTGAAGAAAGCCTCTCCCAGGAATAAAGAGTCTCCATCTGCAATGCCACACGCTTTAGAAGGGAGCTTAGAGCATGAATGGCACTCAGTTGCAACACCTTCACCGTCTTACTCGCTGTGTGTACCTATGGCAACGTTCCCACTCAAGGGATAGACACATCTCTCAGGCATGCTGGCAGGTGAACACAAAGGAAAACATTTCTGGTCAAAGAGGGCCGAAGCTGGCACGGCTACCTGGCCTGCTGACCACACCACCGAGAAAACTTGTGTCGTCACCCTGGGAATGCTAACAAAGACCCACTGTCACTCTTTCTCTCCAGAACATGCCTCCTGCAAGAATGGGGATTTTGGTTGGTCCTGGGGAGAGAGTTTAGGAGAATAAGTGATCTACAGAGGCACTCCTTTCTTCCAGGGCGCAGGTCAGAAGAGTGCAAGCAACAATGATTTAAGACATTCACAGTAACTGTGTGGTCAGGAGGACCCGGAAACCGGTAATAAGAGCTGGACATCATGTCCCTGTAACAGTTGTACTGCAAAGCCTTGGCCTCAGCTCTTGGGAAAGAGTAGCATTAGAAAAATGTCCCCCAAAGTCTCAAATGCATACCGCCCTCAGCCTTACGCATCCAGCAGGACAGCCATAAAATATCTCAGTCGTAAAGTATTTTATCCTTGTAATCTGTCTTGGAAACATGCTGAAGTCAGGCAAAAATAAGCAGTTCACAGATTTATGGTCCAGACTAGCGCTCCCTCCAAAAATTGATTAAAGGGCTTTGAGATTCTTCTAACCACATCTCCATTTAGGAAAACTCCCAAAGGTCGACAGAGCTCTAGTTTGGATGCAGCTTTCTTTTTTTACAATACATTGGAAAGCTGGAACGCCAGGGGGTGAGCCAAAATTATAGCTTTACAAACAGTCCCAGAAAAGTACAATCCTTTCCACGGGGTGGAGTAGGGAACACATGATTTGTTTTTTTGTACAGGCCAGCATCGCCATGTATTTTTAATAAGTTATAAACTTTTCAAGTTTACTAACCTACAAAGAATATAAGAAAATCGTAAACAGAGCAGCTATGATAAGTCTTCAAAGGCTGATTGAAATGTACCTTCCACATCCCAAAATATATGTTTAGTGAATTTGGGAGAAACTGGTGCATCAAAATGACAAGTGTTTCACACATCGAACTGTAAAGCACAACAGGTGAACTTGTTTTCCAAAACTGCACAGGGGTCAGCCCTGCACAATGTACATTTATTGACGTGTTTTTCGTTTTCAGTTCGATTAGCAACCTGGAGTTTCTTGATTTTCTAGACTGGCATCAAAATTTCTTTGGGAGCAACCTAAAGGTGTATGTGCCCATCAGAACCATTATGTGCCCAGAAGAGGTAATGGGTGCAACCCGGAAGCATGTTTGTACCACAGGGAACCAGTGTCTGCTAGGACCATTGCACCACTCCTGAAATAACGCCCCCGCCTCCTGTTATAAATGGAAGTGCATATGTACTTGTACAAAAACCTGTCAATCATTTCTAATAGGAGAGTACACAATAACACCTTGTTCTACAGCCAAAGGTTACTTAGGGCTCTCCATAGAGGTTAATGGAGGGGACTCTACAGAAATCCACTGTCGACACCAACATAGGCTGCCACCCATTATGGCAAAGTCAACGAGTAAGCAATGCGTCCATGGACATAATGCCATTATTGATAAGGAATATTATAATTAACTCTATTCACAGGAATGTACTAAGTGTGATCTCAGAAGTTGCGGCGTCACGCATCTCTTTGGCCCCAGGAGCCAGGTGACCGGGAATGTCCTGATCACTAGTAAAGTTGAAGAGTCGATGCATTTAGCTCCTACATGCACCATGTGCCAGTGAAGTCAGACACATCAAAGGATCTGTCCAGTAGACTCAATTGAGCGGGCCAATCAAAATCACGGTTTTAGTGAAACAGAACCATCAGAATCTGTTTAAGCCACTGATGTGCCCATCTTGAGAAACAATATGCCTCAGAATTAGCTTGTAAAAAGCCTTATCCCATAAACGTTCATGGTCAAAGTTTCGCTTCCACTAATGTACCCATTCGACTATTCACGTATGTGTCTCGAAGGTATGCTCTTCAGCGCTATAGGGTCAAAAATCATGTCAACCTGTTACTCTTCCACAGAACTTGCTCCTGTCACTTGATGGAACAACCAAACAAGTGCAGCACTGGTCCTGAACAGAAAGCCTGCTCATCACTTACAGAGCGCAAGCCCAGAGGTTACTGGACACAGACTGTTATCTTATCAGCTTAAAGGTCCAAAGTTTGCTGTACTCCAGTTAGTGCGCACATCAAGATGTACATAGAATTACAATGCACATACCACGCCTGCCAGAAATACTATGCGTGCAACATTTCTCATGAATTTACAAAAGCACATTTCAGTGCCCTTTAGTCTAAATGTTCATAACATTTCCCACCAGGCTTAATAGTCACATAATGCTGCACCATCTGAGTTCATATGACCACGCTGCTGCTCATCATGTCACGTGCATCGAATACTCCCATCACACTTTGAATGCACACAAAGGTATCCATCAAGCTTGAAGTGCCCACAATGCTGCCCTGTCAAGAGTTCACATTCCCAGGCTCCTTATTTGAATGCACATAGTGGTTCCTTCCAGCAGTAACAAGTACATTATGGTCCCACCAGATGCAACCTGCACAAGATACTAAAGTTGAACGTGTTGTGAACATAATGCCACACACTAGTTACTAGCACAACAGGATCCCCATCACGGTTAATATGCAGACTGTTCAACACTGGATGCCATTTTCTCAAACATGTCTTTCTCCGCTGCGTAGAGTAAGTGGGTTCACAATCCCTCGGGTAAATAGTTCCTGTCACCTCCTAGAAGCCCAGAACACTCCTCCATAATCCTCGTTGATAAAATACTAAAGCAGCATTGGTAAGGACAATAGGTCTCCCCTTAGGGACCTATTAACTTTGCCAATACCCTTTTCCCAGGTTTTATAGAATCCCTATAGAAGAAAAGACCTATCAGGACGTTGTGTGGGTATTTGCACCCATGAATGACGTGGCTACAAAATGCCGGTCGGCACGTAAAAATAAAAATAACTAGCGAAACCATATTTTTCTCTGGAAAGCGGGAAGAAGGAAAGCATCATGGGTGGCGGTGGCACAGAAACAAACAGGGAGCAAAACAGGTGGGGGGAAGCAACAGGAGTAAGGGGTGAAGAAGCTAAACGGGGAGCCCGTTGGGGCTGACGCAACACTGTTGGCTGGGAGCAACAAGGAGGGCACAGATGGGGGAGCAACAAAGAGGGTGTTGCAGAAGAAAACGGGCGAGAGGGAGAGCAATGTGGAGGCCAGGGAGAAAAGTAAACAGGTGAGAGAGCAGTGTGGCGCTGGATCAGGTAGAAGCACAGGGCAAGAAAGCACTGCCTGCAGGGGGAGTGCACAAGGCTGAATGCGTCATGGGAGGGCGGGCAGGCAGAGACCCACAAAGACGAGGGATATCAGCACAAAGAGAGGAAAAGAAGCACGGTAGGAAGACAGCTGAAAAAGACATGCATTCTGGTCGACTGCTTAAACAGAAAGTAAAAAGTGGCACATGAAATGTGAGCAGTGTAAGGACACTGTAGTGTGCCATGCTCCAGGGAAGTGACAATCACAAGAAGAACTCACACATGCCATCGAATAAGAAACAAGCAAATGACAGCAACAATGAAGCCAGCCTATGGTAAGTAATGGGAGGACTCTGCTCACTGTAAGCTAACAAAATGTCTTGCAACACACAACCCATGTCTAGTAGGCAAAATCTAAAAAGCGGAGCATGTGGTGGGCGGGAAGGTGCTTCTCTTCATCACACGGGAAGTAGAGGGCCAGAAACAGCTCTTCCACCTTCATCTGCCTTAGCTGTGGTGCCACCACTATCACCACCAGCACCTGTTCAGTTTTGCCCTTGTTATGCCACTACTGACATACCCAGTGCGAGGCAAGGGAAAGGTCCCCCCCACAGTTGTTTCGCTCCTGGACCAGCGGAGGGAAGCCTCTCTTCCCAAACTTCTGACCTCCCACAAATGCCATGCTAATGGCCAGCAGAGGGGAGGCTCTCCTCCCCTCCCCTATCCCCGCTGTCCTCACTACCCCTACTTGTTGCGCGGGCAGGGCCAGCACGGGGGATGCTCTCCTTCACAGTTCTGCCCTTCCAGCACCACTTGTTGCGTGCCAAAGGACAGCAGATGGAAACTTCTCCTACCAAGTTCGGACCTTGCTGCCCCACTATTGGCATGTTGCGGGCCAGCAGCAGCGAGACTCACCTCCATAGTTCTGCTCTTGCAGACCACTTATCGCATGCCCAGGTCCAGCATCAGGTAGGCCCCGCTGCCCCATTATTCCATTCCCAGAGTGAGCTCTACTCAAAAGTTCTGTCCTCACTGCCCAAGGCCAACAAAGGGGAGGCTCTGCTCCAGAGTTTTGTTCTCGCTGCCCTAGGGCCAGTAGCATGAAGGATCTCCACACTTGTTCTGTCTTCACAGCCCCACTACTGACATGCCCAATGCCCAAGGCCTGCACAGGGAAGGTTTTCCTCCCTCGCCCAGCCTTTCCCGGTCTACCTTAAATAGCAGAGTGTCTGCATTATGAAGGACACGAACCTGCGCTAAACTATGACCTTCCACACTAGGGATGCCTCCCCAAATTATTGTTGCATCTGCAGCCTCACAGCAGGAAGAAGTGCTGGAAGGGAGAGAGCAGGACTCACTCCTTCAGCATAGACCTCCTGCTGTGCAACCTTCTCGACTGACACCTTCTGCTTCCCTGATCTTTCTGGACTGTGTGCCAAGCACTGCTGTAGGGCAACTCACAAGCAGAGATCCCAAGTCCCACGGCTTCACCTGTCTTATGCTACTGAGATTTAGCTCTAAATTACTGCATTTTTTTTTACAGAAAATATAACTTAAATGTACGACTCTATTACCGTCTGCGAGATGAATAATCAAGGCCATCAATCACACAGCCATGTAAAGTATTGGAATCAGACCTACAGAACTTGAGATTAGGATTACTTGACTTGTGTTGAGTGCTTCCCCCATAACCACAGCCTCGTAGAGCAGCAGGTGGCTACGAATGTGAAAGGACCACATGGCACTGAGAAGTCTGCAGACCAGAGTCTAGTTCTGCGTTAGGCGGTGTGGTTGGGTTGGAACATCTGAATAGGGGGCACAAGAGCGATGGCCAGTCAGTCCTTAAATGCAGAGAGAGGACCCAGTTAGGAACAAAGAATGAATGCAGTCAAATGGAAGCATATTAACATAGGAAATATATTTTACCCACATAACATTCCAATTTACTCCTTGCTTAGTAAAACGAGCAGGGAACAAACTCCCACTTACATTTTCGTATTTATTGAGGCTAGCCCAACGTGTAAGAGAATGAATGAGTGCTGCGGTTATACTCCAAAACGGGAAGCCTTGCACTGGGTTATCATAAAAGTCAGAATTAAAGTTAATCTTGGCTGCCTGGCATACAAAGACGGATTTGTTTACCATCTCAGACGGTCAAAATCACATACAAGTAGGGGGTCTCATTCTTACACCGTTTCTTCTGGAAGACCTCAAGTTCAAAATCTCCAGTGCGCATGATCAAACTTTCTCAGTGGCTACCTCTGCACTTTCAAACTCTTGACCATAGGATCTAAGAAATCGATCTACCTACCTCGCCCTCAAGAGACCACTAAACACTCAACTATTGATGGCACTCCAGGACCAGGTGGGCCACTGTTCTCCAGCCATAGCTACAATGATGTTTTGTACGCTACGTATTCCTAGTTACTTGTTCTTGTAATCTGATGCATAACTCTTCACATGACGTGATGCATTTCACAACCTGGTTCTATTTAGAGCGCGCTAGAACAGTAGACTGACCCAGCCTTGTGAAGAAATTACATAACACGCAAAAATGAAGTCAATGCAAATTAGGCTGTCGCCTGATGGGAGGTTTCACTTCATGTGCTTTGAACCCTCACAAACTATGACAATATGATCACCCACAGCTGACTGCCGCACACAATAGGCAGTGTTGACAGGTGTGTTATGCTCTCCAGCATCTTTTATCTTAGCACAATAACACAACTTGCAGTAACTTCTCATTAAGATGTGGGACAAAGTGGCAAATTCTCTGAAAACCGTATGTTTGAGCACCAGCACTATTTTGAAACTGAGTGCAAATTGCAGAGCCTTCCACTTTCCCTTAGATTGAGTACCAAAGGTCCACCAGCTACAAGTGGAGTGCTCAAACCAAGAGCCAGAGGATCATCCCCACCTTCTTTGTCAAAAGCCTCTTAACTGTAAATACTCTTTACTGAAACAGACGCAAATGTTATGTCTTTAAATTGGTCTGCCCCACCCAACCAAAGCCCCTGTAGCAGTACTTCATTTGTGCTTCTTGTTTCCGGTGCAGCACTTATTATTGAGGGCCGGCACTTATTTTTCTGCCTCAAGCATTTACTGCGAGCAAAAGGCACATATAGAAAAGACGGAGGAAGAGAAAAACGAAAAAGCGTCACAAAGGGAGAAAGCAGAAAGCTGCAAGAGTGAGCTGAAGGAGCACAGAGTGGCTGTAAATGGATTAAAGAGGCCCAAGATGGCTTCAGGATTACCCTGCCTCAGGGTTCCGTGTTCGCACATTTAATTGCAGCAGGCGAGTGTTTAAGAGGAGGCCTTTGCGCACCTACATGTTTTTATTTACAAATTAAGCACTGCCCTGTAGCAATATGAACTGTAAAACAACTCCATTGTGCCATACGTGCCTGGTTATAAGGGCTTGTGGTTGGTGGGGATTGGGCTCCACCAATAATTTAGGAGTTCACGAGGCAAACTCGTACTCCCTATTTTAAAATGCTTTAGTTTTGACTCAGTTATAAGGTCAAAGTGTATCTTACGGTTTGGAAAATATGCATCTGATTTACACTGGGTAAAATAAAATTTTAAATTTATTTTTTCTCACATTCCTTTTGAGCGGCTTTCTAGCTTACATATTTAAAAACAGAGTTCTAGTTGTTTGGTGCAGTGCTCAGTGAATCATTAGGTCTCTGCAAGGCACTAATGAAAATATAATAAAATCACAAACCTCCGAGGAATCTGCATGTGGCTCATGTTTTAAAATAGACATTGTAAACAATGTTACATCTATAAATAATATACATTGCAATGCTGAGCTATGACTGCAAAGATGAGGTTGGTGCAGCGCTTGTATGTGAAATAACACCTTTGCACACTATCTAAGCGAATTATTCCCTCATCTATTTTTATACAACTTGTTCCATGATTTCAGTGTTCAAAGAAGAGCAGCTCTGGTGTCTGTCGCTAATGGGTTAGGGCTATGCAAAATAGGTTAATAAGTGGCTTATTCATCTTATGTTATGCAGACTGGTAGAGCGCAATGTCACCCAGGAGGGTGTCCTGGCGCTCAGTAGGTGTAAGTCTACCCACACAGCCACACAGGGCTTCGAAGGACTGCGTAAGAAGCCAAGTCTTCGGCTTCTTGGGGAATTCAAGAAGTGGAGAAGAGGCTCTTCTGTGGAGCAGAGTGTCATTCATGCTTCAGGAGTGTTGAAGGAGAAGGCTCGACCTCCAGATCTGGTTTTCCGTACGAGTGGGAGGTGTGCAAGTAAGCCGAGATGAGGGAAAGTATCTGGAAGGTAGATGCAGTTGTTGAGGTATGCTGAACCAGTGTTATTTTTTGCCTTGAAAGTGTGGGTAAGGAGTTTGAAATGTGCTCGTTTGTGAATGGGGATAGTGTCAGGCTCTTTCAATTGTGATGCGATGTGAGTGCTGCGTGGGAAATAAGAGTACAGTCTTCTGGTGAGTTTTATGATGATCTCAGCATAGTTGTGTTCCCCTAGTCCTGCTAGCTTGTGTCAAGGGTGTGCTTGAAGGTTTTCCTGGTTCTGAATGGGATCCATTGTAAAATTTTCCTCAGGGTATTGAAGCACGAGTCAGTGGCAGCATTAACTAGGGAGGTCATGTTGAATTTTCTGTCAATGACAATCCTGAGGTTTTCAGGGTAGGTTGCGGGGGTCAATGTCAGTCCTAGCTCTGTGGGTTACCAGATGGAGTGTCACGCTGAATTTAAGGAAGGTACATCTAGCATAAAAGCCTCAAGAAAGCTATCAATTGTTTCCCTCAAACTGTCTTATCCCGCACACCTGAAAAATACATACTCTACAAAGAAAGGTAAAAAACTCGTACAAAATGGATTGACTTTGGTCTTCACAAGGTCATCTTATAGGCATGAGTGACTGAGAGCAAGGTAAAATGTGGATTCAATACAAATGTATGTGAAGAAAAGGTTGTGTGGACCCACTGTCATTCTTGGTAACAGGCATAGGTGTTCCAGGAACCACTTCATCTTGGTAGACACAATAAAATCTGCTAACCACTGGCACAGTAAGCCAGCTTTTAGCAACCCCAAATACCCATAGTTTATATCTGAAGATCCTCATCTGTTCTTCCTATGCGAAACTGACACATCCAAACCGGTTGACTAATCTGGCATCTGACTGACACCATATGCTTCTGATATTAAAAGATGTGTCTGCACTCAACAGGAGCAACAACGCAAAGCCAGTTTTGGATGCCTCTGTGAGGCACGTCTTTCACCTGATCTACCACTGCAGCAGCCTTCCTGTGCCTGTTTTTCACTCTCCCATGCAACTTCTATCTTCAACAGTTTATTTTTAGACTGGTGTGTGCCACTCCAGAGTCAGCATCACATGCTTTACAAAAAGTGAAGGTTGTAAAAATATACAAAATCAAAATGTTCTGGAAGGGAAAATTAAAAGGAATATGTAGGTTTTATGGTGGCTATCCAGTTACAATACGTTGGCACAGCATTCAAGAATGATAACCCCCCACTCCACTTACCCAATCTCACTTTAGTGGTCAAGAGAGTTTCTTCTAGGTACACACACTCCCTCTGTTAATCAATGAATATAGATACTGGACCTAGGACTATGTGGTAAATTAGGGTTCAACACAGTGAATTTGAGCAGGGGAAAAGAGGGTTCGGCAGTTCGCCCACCTTTTAAAGGTCAACGGAAGGAGTAGAACGCCATGGGCCCATTCTCCCTCATGGAGACACCTGAAGTGGAACCAAGGCGTTCCGTCAATATCACGCTTATGACAAGCATGATTTGGAAAATCAAACAGGGACTATTAGCCTGGCAGTTTTCAGCCAATCTGACTGGCCAGTGCTTCAAACTTCACGTGGAAGTTATTAATTTCCCCAGGGAAGGACAGGAAGGAAGACCTTCAAGTGTTACATAAAAGACCAGGCATTATCAGAAATTATTTGCACAGAAGATCATATGATCAATATCTTTACCACAGGAACAATGAACTCATTTAAATATACGGAATGTTAAATTAACAACAATGTAAGCAGAAAAGGATAGTGTAAACAAACATGGGCAGGTAAAAGAAGCCATCCTTCTCTAATCTGGTTTCAAATATTACATACTTTTTTTGGATACCATATGTCGGCATTCCCTGCCAAACAGAGTTGCAGAAGTTACATTTTAAAGGAACACCTTAATAGAGGCTGACCAACAACAACATAAAAGGAGGGACAAAATGGAAGCATCACTTTAAAGTTTACAAGGTTGCTATTTAAGTGGATCAAGGAGAATAGTGCTAATTACTTGAGTTTGCTCAACATTACAGTCCACATATGCAACCTTCCACATCTCCCCCACGTCATACTCGAGGGCAGAGCAACAATGGAAGCATGCAGGAATAGTTTTCAACAGGGCACTGATGAAATTAGGATTCTAAATAAAAAATGTAAACTAGCAATCTCAATCCTACAACTTTGAGGCACATGTTCTGCAACACCTCCAGCTCCCTTCCCCGTGCCTGATCTGAGTCTTGCATAAAGACTCCCTCTAGAGCAATGCAAAGTTGAACGTTAAACTAGAAATTTTCAGAAAATCAGGTTGCAAAGCTGGAAGTTAATTGTTGCAACAGAGAATAAAACAGTCGGTGAAACTTCTAAAGCCAATGGAAGTGGTATGTGTGACATCCTTGATGATAAAGAGAATTCATAAATCCATCAACCTTCCGAGAGAGATTCCAAGATGGAAATCAAAAAGACACTTATATATAGTGTGACCTACACAACTAGCCAAAACCAGCCATATGCGTACCCAACAACATCCAAACATCAGTGTGAAGTAGGGTTTTTGATGGAGGAAGGCACATTTTCAAAGTCAACTACAAACCCACGAGATTTGAAACATTTAAGAGCGTGATGCATAGTTCAAAAATGAATAACAAGGCGAGCTATAAGCCAAAATATTTCATCACATGCCCTAGGCATGTAGTGCATTTGAGACGGTGTAAAATATTATCTAGGTGGTTTGGTCTCTACTACTGAGGTTAGGAGCTTTAATCTTTAGAAGTGTTTAATACCTAGTTATAGAACCATTTGGTCAGGGGGCTACACTCTGGTTCCACTGTTTCACCTTCTCCTTTAATCTGATAGGCTGTGAAGGGTTTAAGGAGCCACAGAGGCATCTGAAAGGTCACGTCTTTAAACATGCCAGCCCCAATGGATAACTATTGACCTTTTTTTAAAAGCAATTGGAAACCATCTGGGAATAAATGAAATAAGCTCCTGTTGCAGCTTGTGCCAGGGTGAGTGTGCTCTTCAAGAATGCATGGGTAGGCATCTCAAGGTCCTTTAGAGGTCAGCAAAGGAGTCCAGAAGGGAGCCGGGGGAGAGACAAGGGCAACGAGTTTCAGCGGGTCACCACCGATTTGGAAGTCTCTTTGACCCAGAACCAAACTTTCCCTCAGCATTCTTCAAGCATGTTTAATGCGATCTGATTTAGTTATATGTCTGATGCAAACACCACCCTCAAACTGACCTGGTCTTCTCGTGTCTAGAAACAGGGACACCTGTCAGTAAAACCTCATATGAGGAACATGGACTTCAATGCAATCCTATCACCAGAATGGATTAAATGGTTTCAGATGCAGAGAGTGAGAGAATATTTTACATTGCCAATGGGCACTCAAACAGAGGCTGCCAGAAGAATTATAAAGGACTCAATCAGCCACAATTTCACTTTTTACGGACAATGGTATTTCCTACAAATTCAAATATGGGACAATTGAAAGTAGGGATTTAAAATCAAAAAAATAAATTTGTTAGAGCAACCCTCATATGACTTTAGTGTCCTACGGGTGCCGAAAAAGCCCACATTCATCACATTCTTAGTTTTCACTTTGGAACGCAACTACTTCTGACCATACAGTTGTGAATAAGACAATCTCTCAATGTGGCTCGTTTAGCTCTTGTCTTGGATAAACTTGATTTGTTTATATAACCACTGCAGATAAGAACCTCGAGTAAAACAAGCACCATCAACGGCAATACACCTAGATTGGATTTTGAATATTGTCTAAAATATTAACCGAGCCTGCTGTAGTAACAAACCAAAGCAAAACAATGACTTTCTCCCTATAATGTATCTATGTGACAACTAATTTCATTTGGGATGAACAAAGAGTTCATTTGGACGTCAAATACTCCTTCATGTCTTACAATACACGCCCACCACAGAAGGGGAATGATGCACCGAGCAACCACTAGTATGGGGCGAGAGCAAAATGCTCCTCTGGGTGAAGCCAAAGCCCGCTCTATGTATAGCTTAAGAAATTAGTATAACATGCCATGCAGACAACTGTGCTATCAAGCCAGACCTAAAAATGGGTTTGGATATTCTGGTTTAATCATGAAAATCCAAAGGGTGGTTCCTGGCCCTTCCTACTTCTCAAGATACCCTGAACAACAGTTTATCAGTAAGCGGACAAATCTGTCATACCTGGATATGTGACAAGACACCACCTTTCTCTGCCTGTGCTGCACATGGAAGGAGTCCATTGCTTCTTTAAATACTGACCTGTAGAGAAAATTGGAGACCGAGACATTTGAAAGAAATGTGGCCCATCAATAGCATTTTGCCTTGTTCTCACTTTTCGCGCAACTATTTATGCACACCCCAGAGACTGGGCATTCTTATCAGCATGCAGCTGTGTCTCCTCCAGGGTGCAGACGTTAATTTCCCGCATTATCTGCTGGAGCGTGGGCTGAAAGTCAGACCATATACCGAACTAAAACCAAAAACATCTGATGACTCAGTTCCAACTGCTGATGATGTGACGAAGCAGAATGGTGTGAGTAAAAGCATCGTAGCCACACGCCCACCCACAACTGCAATCTGTACTCCACGGAGCCAACTCCAATATCAAAATTCCTCAGTGCGGGCAATTTTTACTCCACCCTCACAGAATTCAAGATGTGTGCACTGGTCCAACCAATGCAACGCATTTGCCAAATTGGCCAGCATGTGTGGATATCTCTCCGTCACTGTGTACAGACAAGATGTGTAGTATGGAGCCAAGGGCCTGCGGTGTAGAGTTAAGACTCTGGGGCTTGAGCCAGGAATCACAAGTTGAAATCTGTAAATCCTAACTCAACCACTAGGTGCTGTGCTTTGTAAATCCCACTGACTAATCGCATTTCTACTTTTCAACAGCAGGCAGCAATAAACCAGAACCCACTGTCTATGCCACACTGACGCGCAATAAATGTACCCCAAAGCATTAATTTCACTGTGACCAAGTATTGTTTTAAGCGTTGCCGTTATGATTTTCACAATTTAAGCACTTGAGGTTTACTCACTTGTACCATTAATTTGTTGTTTACAGTTTCAAAATGGCCATTTACTCCATGACAATTAAACCGTCTCCAAAGCTTTACCATCACCTTTCTCCTTGCATGGGGACTGGCACTATTGCGGGGATTGCCGGACTACTTAACTGATGAACGTGGCCCAGAGCTTTCTGAGGCTATCCAGTAATGGCTTCTCAAACTTTACGAAAAATAGCAAATAAATAAATGGATACGTACGTAAACATATCCGTAATTAAAAACAATAAATAAATACACTTATTCTGCTCACTCTAATCAGCAAGTGTGTTCAGAATGGAGAGGACGAACGAATCTTTACATTATCGTCCACATTTGGAGTTGGAAATGAAACAGGCAATCATTGTTACTCCGAATTGTCAAATGTCATCAAGTTAAAGCGTCAGGAGAGAGGAAGGCTGCATGTTACCCTGCCCAGGCTACCAAGACCCCGAGCAATGACAGCTTGTAGCACCTGAACCTGCTCACGGATTTTATCGTCACTAGCATGTTACAATTCTTTGTTCCATTCTTTCTTGAGTTTTTTTTCCTAGTGTTGTCAAAATGAAACCAACCCTCCACCTGTCTTTCGTCGTTGTTGGGGAGGCAAAATGTTATTTTGTGTTTTTCCTGCCCAAAGACTGTAGCATGTGTATCAGTCAATGTTTTTGCCTTTAAAAGTGTGCCATTTTTTTCTGCAGTGTGTTCAATGGTTACCATGCTACATTATATGGAATCATCTAGGCCCCTTGACTCTAGTGGACGTCAGAAATGTAGTAAAGAGGAGGCTACGGGTGGGCAGATCAAGTTTGGTGTGCAGCCGGGTGGACATGGAGTTCCAGAGCTACGGACCCATGACAAAAAACTTCCGGCCTCCTGAAGTGCCTTTTATTAGGCAGAACTTGCAGCGGTGACTGGCTTCCTGTGACATCACAAAGCATCCCCCTTTCGCTAGCCTATGAATGACTGCTTCATTTGGGACAGGCTGCAATATGTCCTTCTTATTTCAAGCTGCAGACACAGGGGCGCCCTAGGCGGTGACAGCGGCCCAACCCCCTTACTTAAGAGGTGGACCCACTGGTATATCCAAAGGTAAATAAGGCAGTGGCCAGAGTAAAACAGTGGAGTCCGTCCACTGGAATGCGATCCTTCTGAGCTCTGAAGGACATATGGAGGCTTCCCTTATCCCAGGTAGAGGCTCCAGTGAACAGGCACTAATACTTTAAATAGATTTTAGGCAGATTACGGTAAAGGGCCTTTAAGGATGGGGAAACAGACTCAATGTGTAATAGCTTGCTCACTGGCATGACACATAAAATCCAACACGTATGTGTTTTCCTTGGCCTGCCCAGACAACGAGGGAGAAGGGGGCAATTCCTTGGCCGGGGCACTTAACACCCATGAAGCTGAGGGATTTCGTGTTCTGTTTTTATAATACTTAATCTGTTTAAGTTTTTTTGCACTTTCAGAGGATTGCTTGCAGAACATCTTGTTAGGAGAAGCTTTGAAGAAGAAAGGGAAACGTCGACAAGCTTCAACTTGAGTCTGCAGCCTGTTCTGCTAGGAGGCAGCTGAAGAAAGGCACAGAAGAGCTGCTGGCGACAAAAGATTACTGCAGAACCCACCAAGTCCTCCAGTCCTCGTGTCTCCATAATTTTCATTAAGACAGATGTTCACGGAGAGTGAAAATGTCAGTGCATCAGGGACGAGCCTGTCCAGAAGCTGTAGGCCATGCATTTTAGCAAACATTGGCAAAGCCAACTGGTCTCGCTTTGCAAACCCTCGGTGGCCGCCACTATGTGTCCCCATAATTTTCATCAAGACATATGTTCGCGCAGAATGAAAATGTCAGTGCATCAGGGACAAGCCTGTCCAGAAGTTGTAGGGCAGGCATTTTAGGAAACATTGGCAAAGCCAACTGGTCTCGCTTTGCAAACCCTCTGTGGCCACCACTAGTGGCTTTGGAAATGCTGAGGGTGGATGAAGTATACAAAAATATGCTTTCAATACTTTTCTTATAGGTAACTCGTTGCATCTTCCTGGTGCATCACGCTACATAGCAGCCATCTTGAAAATACAGAAAACCGTGTTTTCTACACTTTTAGCACAGCCAGTCACCTCTACTGGCGTTGCCAAAGCAGGCACATTATAAAATCATCAGCAGTGGCAAAGCCAATTGCTACGGCCATCAAGAAGTAGAAAAGGTGAGGAGACAGTGAAGGCAATGGGAAGGTGGTGCCAACCAGGAAGGGGCAGGGGAGCAACAAAGAGCTGGGAGGAGCCAATATCAAATAAAAAGCTGAGCAATACAGGGAAGGGAGAAGGAGTGGGGAGTAGAGGTAGCAACTAAATGCTATCGACAAGCAGTAAAGGTGAGCATGGAGGGGCGAGGAAGCAAAGGAAGAGAAGTCCCTGTGGCTGAGATTACTGAGGATGTGCATATTAAATTTACTGAAGCAGAATATAACATACAAGACAGAACTCATCCCACTTTTAGAGATTAATATAGCTCATGTCTTATTTCATTTGCGGTGGTCGAGATACCCTGGGATGGCTCTTCCAGAGAGATTGTTGACCCTGTTAGTAGGAGATATTCAGAGTGCATATGAGTAAGGGTTGTTATTTGCTTGTGAAACCTCTTGCTTTATCAACAGGAAACTGAATAGACAAAGAAGCTTAGAGAAGGTTCTGAGAAAGCAGGACAAGCAGAAGTGACCTCCAAGGATGGCTTGGAGCAGTGGAGGGATAATGTAGCACTTGATAGAGATTACATTTTACGAATACATTAGTGGCATAGAAGTCAGCATATGGTGACTTATAAACCATCATTTAAAAGTGTAACAGAGAAATTAACATGCAATTCAAAAATGTGCACGTTTGAATTATGGCTAACATTGTGACCTCCATTCGTTTTGACATTGTGTTTTGCCATGAAAGATGTTGTGTATTTATATCTGAGTGAACTACTGATATGAATTAATATTAAAAGTGTTATTTATAGAACAGTAGAAATGAAGTATCAAAAGAACATGAATTAATCGTACTTATATTAATTTAAATGAATTTAACATGAGTTACATGTGTGCAAAGAAATAAATGCAAGTTTAAACTATTTCTAAGGTCATATTAAATGATTGCAATTAAATGATTTGCTTTGCACATTTGGTTTGAATTGTAAGGTGTGCAATAGGATTTATATGTATTAATTGCATTTAAATGTATTTAGGTTTCCTTTGCTAGACTAGGCCTGAAGATTCCTTTTGCACTAGTAGAGGAAAAGCACTAATTAATTCTGGTTCCTTTGACCTGAATGAATTCCTAGGTTGCCGATGTGTTGGCATATGTCCTATTGTATTAAAGACAGAGAACCTCTTTTAACTAATAACAAATGTAACAGTATTTGTTCTAGCTGTGGGCAAGTCAAAAAGAATTATTAACCCCACATGAGAACTGTTAGAATTTTCCTGTGCACTGCGGGACAGAATTGCAAAGTTACAATTGATAAACAAGTGTTATATTTCAGTAGAACTGTATGAATTCACTGAGATTACTTTGCACACTCCCTGATAAAATCTGAAATAATTGCAAACCAGAAGGGCATCTAAAATTCTCATTGGATATTGATCAATTTGTGCAAGAAGTGCCTATACAGTCACCCAATCAGAACTTAATGGACATTTCTAGTTAGGGGAGACTTTTGAAACTTAGAGTGAGTTCTCCTTGGTTCGTGCTGTCACCTCATGTTCCTCTTCACGTCTTCTGCCATTTTTGTATCTTTTATGTTGTGAGTTTCCCTTTAGTCTTACATGTCCTGTTACTTATGCTGTTCGGTACTAACATGCCCAATAAGTCCTGAACAGCTGACCTGCCCTATGTGCAGCCTATGTCCTGCACTGCCCTGATGCTAGTGTCTACTAATGCTGAGAAGCTATGAATGCTCTCGACAGACAAATCGTTCCTGTCTCCTGTCCCATGATGAAATGTTTCCTTTTCAGCTTGGATGATTACACCACTGCATTGTTATAGTGTATAACCCTAGCCAGATGATTTGCCAAATTATTGTTGTCTCCTCTTTTGTTTTGCACACATGTGTTAGCCCATCCCCTCACACGCAAATCCAAATTTGCATTAGGATTAAGGATGACCCAGCCCAATTATTGACAGTTATTGAATGTTGATGATTTACTGATGTCACCATCATCTGCTTTGAAATCTGATTATGATATGCATATTTTACTTTTGTTAATTTATGTTATCCTCTTGGAGTATTTAAAAGCATTGATGTTTAGTAGGCCTAATCGCTTTAGATGTTTTGGTCAACTTATGTTTTTCATGTATGTTTATAGCTTAGTTTTGAGCATCATTTTCATTACATTGGCTTTGTGGTTATAATAAAGCCTTGAAACTTTATTCGGTTTGGATATTGATTTTGTGGTTAAATTGGTCATGGTGTTTAAAATCGTCTGTGTTTTTCATGATATTGATCTGTGTTGAATAAATATGATTAACACACTCCTCACTGAGTCCAAAGATACGCTCAACCTCTAGTGCAGATGGGACAAATCGTAGCATCTCATCAGAGCGCAGCTGTTTCTGAACCCGAGGTGGGAAGAAGACCTCCATGTGTGCTCTGGCACACTGATAACACATTGATGATTGTCACAATATGTCCATCATGGGACCTTCAAGGATTTTTGGAAAATTGGTTAGGGAAGCTTTCAAAGAAGTCTTTATGGCAGTACAATCAATACAATTTGAGGGGAGAATATAGGAAGGATGCTTTATGAAAAGGGGAAAGGAGAGGAGGATAGGACCAACCCCCATCGCAATCACAATTTCAAGAGACATACTAGCAAGATGATAAAGATATGTCACCCCCACTGAAGAACCCCACTGTTCAGATCAGAGTGTTAATTGATGCTCTTGGTAGATTTCAGAACATCACTGGTAGCAGACACATAAATGATACCATATACACATTGAGGAGATACTATGGTGAATATAGAGACAACACAACTTAGAGTAGTCAGTAGAAAAAAAGGTGAAAAGGAACCTGAGTGGGCTTGGTCAGGTCTGCCAACGTGCACATATGTGCTGCAAGACAGACAGTAAAGAATGTCAATGGGAAGCTGAAGAGGACAGAAAGATCCATCAGCAGGAGGATGACGGATAAATGAACGACAATGAAGCTCTGAAAATGTTTCATTAAGTGCCAATAGGCAGCGAGGGAATCACTGACAGAATTTGGAACACACTTATTTTAGTTCAGATCCACAAATGGGTTTGGGGTGAGCAACGAGGTGCCTCTTAAAATGAGGACGTTAGAGGTCTGACAGGTGTAAATGGCATTATGCAGAATAAAAGTGGCGGGACAGTGTATTTGATATGTTTATTCTTGTACTGCTGTTGATGGCTAATGTCCCCTTCCACAGCCAACTGGGACGGTGGATCTGTAGCCATTCGAATATAAAGTGGAAGCAGTTTATTGGCTAAAAGATAAGTACAGAACACAGGCGAGATCTTGGTTTCTGGGGTCGGATCTGTAGTAAACCAACCAAAAACCCTTATAATAGGCCCGGTTGGTGCCTGCGCTGAAGACGTAGTTAAGATACACGAGGGAGAATTACTTGCTACAGATAACAGAACAACAAATGAAAAGGCCAATAAGAAGGACCTGGTTGGTGTACAGAATAGGTAGCCTGTGGCAGGCATTGGATTTGTATAAGAACGTTCAAGTGAAAAAGTACACTGATAAAAGCTGTCAAAAGTTGTCTACTGAAAAAATAGAATAAGAAAGGTTGTGGCTACAAAAAAATCACAAAAGTTGTGTCTTACAGGGCAAGAGAAACTATACTGGGAGCAGCATCCTCCTACTAAAGTAGAGAGAAGCATTTACAGTGAAGTGGAAAACGGGGCAGGGGAAATAGTATGTTTTTAGTATCCAGGGAAGGGTAGCGTTAATGGGGTAAGAAGAGTTTGGTAGAGATCATACATAGGTAGTGTTGAAGGGTAATTAGAGGCTTTTAGGGTTCAGGGAGGGGCAGTGTTAAGGGGTAGTAAGAATGTTTAGCATTTAGGGAAGGGCGAATATAATGGGTGATTTGGGCTTTTAAGGATTCTGGGATGAAAGCGTAGTGAAGTAGTAAGGAGGTTATAAGGTTCAGGAAAAGTTGGCGTTTTGGGGTAAAGAAAGCTCCCTGGGGCATCACAGAAGTACTCTGACGGCCTAGAACAGGCATCAAATGTGCGCTCCTCTACACAACTGCTACACAAATACATGCAGGTCAAGCATCTAAAACTCAAGAGATTCACACTAAATGCCAGACTGTGGGTTTCCGCCAATGACTCCAAATCCATATTAAATTATGTGATGTATACAAGTGCCTCACATTTCTATAAATGGATACAAGAATTCAACTACGCCAAATTACCCTGAAATCTCACAGGGTTTTCTAAAAAAGAAAGAAAGTCCCAGCAAATATCCTCGAAACTGACATTTCCCGCCTGAAAGTTCTTGTTTTGAAGGTCCCGCCATCAGAAGCGGTTCCTTTCATGCAGACTCCTCGTGGGTCACTGGTAAGCATGAAGTTCACACCATGGCGCAACGCCTCGGATTGGCCAGACTCAATGAATGGGGTTTCTGACTTTAGAGTCCTGAGTAAAAAGTGTCCATCACAGCACATAATCTATTATTTTGGACCACAGCTCTTAAATGTCGCGCATGTTAGCCCTTAAAGCATAATACCTCTGACTAATTTGCTCAACAGGGGACTGAGATACCACCTAAAACCTTTCAGTAAAAATGCTTCCCCCGAGCAGGGAAAAAAAAACTCTTCTGGCAACTGATGGGTCCCCCCCCCCCTACCGAGAGAGCGTTCTCCATAAACAAATTGTCTTTACAAGCCAAGGGTGTGATGCTTGGGTTTTTTGTACTCTTTGTACCACGTAAAACATGTTTTTAAATCTCTCCTAAGCAGCTCTGCAGGGACTACGGTGCATGCCAAGTGTTATCTGTCGGCCTTTATGGGGCTCCGGTAACTCATTAGGCGCTGAGAACATGTAATTGCGGTGGGTCGAGATGGCAGAGCCCGGAGCGCTCACTGGAAAAGCAGGTTTCCCTGCCCTTCACTGCAGTCACAGGAATGCCTAGGTCGGGCAGGGCCTCAAATTGTACCTACCGCCGGGTCTTCACGCATGCCAAGGGAATGGAGATCGGGGGAAGAATCCCGAGCCACGCGAACATGGCTTTAGTCCCAGCTCCACCTTTCACAGTCTGTGATCTTGGAAGTGCCGGGATTACATTTTGAAAATGTGAAAAAGGCCACTTGTGGCGTACCACAAAGGAGTATTAAGTTACTTCTGGAGGCTTCAAAAATACTCCTGTTGCTAGGATAGCTTAGGGACAGCCAAGGGGTGAAATGCCATGTTACCTGGGGCTGCAAAGCTCTTGAAGCATGGCTGGATGTCTGGACAACTGGTTTATCCCGCCAGTTATAGGTTGAATTAATATTAATTAATGTATTTGTGTCTTCTTTCAAAGCCTCCGACCCTCACTCAAACGGGAAAGCCATGTAATTTGATAGTCAATTTATCAATTTTGGAATTTAAAAAAAGATATATTTCTAATTCAGGATACTTCCATTGTGAATTCCAATGGACAGGACTGCGCCTTGTAACCCATTTCGTTATGTTGCCAAGTAGCGCTTTCAAGCAGGCGAAGAGCATATTAAGCGTTATACATAATACCTTTTAACCCAGTTCTTTAAGCTGCCAAAACAGGCAGCGCTTAGAAGCAACTGGGGACCCTATGAAGCGCTGAACATAAAATAAACTGAAGAGTTGCCAAGTGCCCCCCTGTCATGCGTGACCACTTCAGCCCCTTCGGCCTTGTAGACAACAGCTTGTCGTTGTATAATGGGTTTTCTAAGTTAGTATTTAACATCGTCAGTGTGGTTTAAGTGAACCCAGTATGTAAAGTCTTTATCTAAAATTCCAGGACTTTCTCAGGGTGTCACTGGACCGACTGGCAGCTAGGTAACTGGGTCAGAAATGGCGACGTGGCTTGGTTTCAGGCTTGAGACAAGATTGTACCTTATGCATGTTAAACATGTAAATAAATCAATGTCGCTATGAAAATGACATAGTATCTGGCCTCCCCGGTGCTAACAGGACATATTTCAATTGTGCCTGCAAACTCAGTGTACGGAGACATCAGGCTGAAGGTGCTACGATGATGTAATAGGTTATGGGTTACTAGATGACGTCAACTGGCCAGGAAACGGTGGTCCAGTCGTGGGCCTTGATCTAAAAACAAACGCATTACGGAAATATATGTCCTCACCACACATGGCTGAGCCCATAGGGCTAATGTGTCAGATGTCAATGGTTTGTAAAATGAAATCCCAGGACTGGATAGCACTGTGTCCCTGGCAATGTGAAGTCTCATAAGAACTACACTGTCAGCGCACTATAGAGTTAGTGTAATTCGAGAAATTACATCAATATACAATCAAATTACAAGTGCTTCAAACTGTACGAATTAATTTGTCACCCAAAAAACCACTGTTGTAAAACAGTAAACACAGGAGGAAAAATTTTAAAAAAACACGTTCAATACCTTTCCAAAAGTTAGCAGAGTTCCATTAAAATTTAGCTAAAATGACAAACTGTAGGTCGGGACTGCTATGCAAGCTGCTGGACCATGGAAGAACAGGGGACCGGCCTACCGGCCGCCATTTTGTGAAGTGGAACGACCAGTGTTTGTTCCTTTGAGTGACCAACACAGTTGTCTACTCTGCAGTGACAGGAGTGTAGTCACAGATGCAGTGAAATTACGTCATAGGTACCGTGTGTAACTGGTCTGGCCTTGCAACGCCCAAGGGGTTCTGTTCCTTCTCGACCTAGTGTTTATGTTGTTCGTAAATTGTGATTTTGTGAGGGTGGGGGTAGTCCCATGGCTGCAGTAGCCCCGGGCCACACAACAGAGGTCTGGTGCACGGCGGTAGGGTCTGCGCGACCGGCAGACTTTACATTGAATGGTGAATGTACCTGCGCTCTGTCCGACCCCTCTGACTGGATGTTTTACATCTATGGATCCTGTGTACTGTCCGAGCCGATCACCAAGGCTTTCGAACGTCTCTTCCTGCGGTACTGCAGTGAAAAAAGTATTTGAAACTTTTTTTTTTTTTAAGCGATTTATGCACAATGGGCTGGATTTTTTTTTTTAAAATACCCCCCCCCCCCTCCCAAACGTCCAGCATCAGAAGAAAATGTGCAACCCAGGGAGTAACGCACGAGAGAAGCCACGAGCAACTCACACCGCCCTCACCCACCTAGCTTTCAAGGAGTACGCCCACAGTTAGGTCTCCCCTCTGCCTAGAGGGCCCTCTGCTGAGTGGTTCTTCATGGGGGGGGGGAAGGGGGTACACTCTTATCTCAGCCTCTGGCTTCCTTCTGTGATAAGGGCCAGTAACATACACCCTGCTCCTCCCCAGACTGGCTGCGCCTCCTGGGAAGGAGGGTGCCATTGTCCCTGGAACAATGCAGCGGAGGGTGTTTGCTCTAGCGCAGCGCATGTGTGGCAAGTGCTTCGAGGCACCGATTCACTCCCGAACGGGGGCGACCTTCCATGTTGGCAAGGGTGTTTACTCAATAAACGTCGTTATCTGCAGGTGCCGAAAGGATCAAGGACGCTGTCTGCCTGTAGTCAGTGACTGATAATCCAATCTGGCCAGAAAGCACCCGGGGGGTTACTGACTGACAGCACCCGGCCTTCATTCAGTCGAGTGGTCCCTGAAAACTCCAGTGCATTGTCACAAGGGCTCAGTACTCGCCACTGTTTGTGCAGAGAGCTGCCTGAACCCCCCCCCCCACCACCACCACCATCACCACTGTAAAACCAGTCCATTTTTCATCACACTTCACGCGCAGACAGCAACAAGGCGACAAGGTTAACCTAAGTAAGTATAAGGCAATATAGGTGCTACACTCGTGGATTGGGTCTGATACCCAAAAAAACTCACGTGGGTTCAGATAATTCATTGCAACTGTAAAGGTTTTCAAGAGCGCACCTCAACAACTGTGACTGTCGCAGGTTGACCATTCACCTGCTGGAAAACTTTTGTGAATTCCGAAAAACGACAACCTAAGACATTTGCTGCGGGGCTTCGGGGCGTCAAATGAAAGTCCGCCATTTTGGGAACCAATTTAGCAAATCAACCCGTGGCAGCCATACCAGCACCATGGTTTGCACCTGCAAACCCTTCCTGATTGGCGTCTGCTCTCCTCGCCAGTTATCAGTAGGAGTCCGCAGCAGACCAGCCCTCAAAGGACCCCAGGCTTCCTTCCTCCCGCTCCGGGGTCAAATACTTTTCAGCGTCATCTCCCTCAGCTCAGTGTGTGACCGAAGGGGGGCCGGAGTATGCGCGGGAGAAATGTCAATTGCGTCATCTTAATTCGCGTAATTTCACAAATTCTGTAATCCTTTTACTATGCGAAATTCTTAACATGATACCACCACACAACCACGCGTAATTACGCTGCGTGCAAAGCAAATTCACAGTGCGGTAAAATAGTGGAACAACACGATGTACCAGAATATGAACAGCTGTTGTTCGCCGTTTTGGACTTTTAGGGGCATTTTTTGTGCGAAATGCAGCATTGTATCCAGAATAGAGGCGTTT
This sequence comes from Pleurodeles waltl, assembly GCF_031143425.1. Lineage (NCBI taxonomy): Eukaryota > Metazoa > Chordata > Amphibia > Caudata > Salamandridae > Pleurodeles > Pleurodeles waltl. Next base: position 1,650,403,633 of record NC_090445.1, on the reverse strand, counting down.
TTAAAAGCAAACATATAGCGCCAAAAGACACAGTTGCGTTTCGGATAATTATGCTTAATTTTGCATAATCGTCCTGCAACCTCCACAGTCACACACAAGCAAATTATGCAAATTGCGGATGTCAGAAAACTCGGAGAGGCACAACTCAAAGGCTGAAGTGCCCCAGCAAACACAAGAATGGCGGAGTGAGGCAGACGTGAGAGAGTTCATGTCTGCTTATGTACCCTTGTTGCCTGTGTGGACATGCGGTCTTGTGTTGGTGTGTGCATGTGTAAAGCGTGTGTTTCTGTGAACTGTGCGAATGATATGCCCATTTGCAACCTCGCCGCTAAGGCCTGCCTTCCCCAATGATGCTGGTTGGAAGCTACACATTGGTAGATGGTGTTTGTAAAGTACAACTTCTACCACTGTTTCAGCTTCTTGGCGTAACGTGTGCATGTGTAATAGACCCTTAATGTTATCTATATTTCTACAGCACGTTTGTAACATCTGTATGGCCACGAACATCTCTCGGCAGTCTACAGTGTGCATTGGTGCCTCAGTACGTGTTTTTCTAGGGGATGGGGGAGGGATAAAGTGTGTCAGTCAGTCAGGGGGCGGGGATTGATCCATGTACTCCTCTTGTGTCATAGCGTGCATGGATGAAAACAAGTGCACACTGAAATGGTCCCGGTTCACTCCTTAGTCCCGACCACCAAACGCTAACAGCAGCAGAGATGGGCAGAGCGTGCCACGGTCCAGTAAATGAAAGTAACCCTTCAAGCAGGGGTGCCACTGTGTGCCCGTCTGGAGCACATGCCAACTACTGGTAGATGTCGAACTGTCTGCCGAGCAGTAATCTGCGAAAACTTCTGCAGACCTGGGCGCAGGAAGAACCCGAGAAAGAGAACTGCTGCACACTTAACACTGTCCATTGTTATCAGGAATAGATGTGTGAAACTGACGTATGCCCTTGTTATCGCACTTCCGGCGGAAGCGCAGGGACCGCCCGTTAGAAAGTTCTGCAATCCTGCTGAGAGCAGTGACCACGGGAACAACTGATTCATACTGAGAAGTAAGAGTGTGGCCTTCTCACTGGACATTGCACATGTCCCGCGGGCAATCCCTTATTAAGGGATGAAAAAAACTGCTTTTGTTCTTTAAATGTGTCACTGATCCCGACCAAGGGTCTTTAAATACCCATGGTCACTGGCCTCACTAAAAGTGAAAATCACTGTTAATCTCGACTGCAATCAAGCTCTCACAGGAGCATTTAAAGGTGTGGTGAATCAAGCAGTCAGGAGAACCGGCAACTACCAGCACCAAAACCAACACAGCTCCCGCCCCCCGCCCCCCCCCTCACCACCGCCCGGGAGACTTCTAGCCTTACCTGGTCATCACCATCTTGGAGCTTGAAAACACTGCAGTGTGCCAGCTGCAAAGCCTTACCTGGCCAAACCATTGCACACAACATAGCGCCAAAGCCATCTATCTGAAGAAATACAATATTGCACCTGTAGAATAAACTCCTCACAAAATAATTCCACACAGAACAGACAAAACATAAGTGAACCCACCCAGCGCTCTTGCACAGCAAACACTGAACCAATAAATCAGACTGGGCGACAAGTGTCCCAGCTACCCAATCCAACATACCTGGCTGCGCAATCGACAATCGAGCTCCCTTGGGAAATGAAGGACACAGCAAAGGTTTACCACACAACCACCATGGCTCCAACATACCAATAACAACCACCATGGTGTGCATAAGATCCATGATGGTAGCAAGCCTTACTGACCCAGGTGACTCGGTCTTCACAAACTGCAACCTGCACCAATGCTGTCCACACCGAAAGAGCACAGTGAATTTGTGATGGGCATCACCCAGGTAAAGACATTCATCACCAACAGGTATCAGTGAATTAATCCCAGGTAGGAGTCGCACAATGTGGCAAATGCATTTCGAAGGTATCTTTTAAACTACCAACAACAAGAGAGGCCAGTAACAAGAAAAACTCTCTTAAATCGCCCCTCCTTTAAAAATCTGTCTTCAAAGAATGAACTCAGCAGAATAGTAGAACAGGTAAGATGTCAAGGAGTTTTTTTACAGACAAAAAGTGATGAACCAGCATGGCAGCAACATGCTGCCTTGGCTGGTGAGCCCTAAGGGTCATGAGTCGTACACATGTTTGGATCCAATTCAAGTTTCAAAGGTTTCAGACATCCTACACCTAGGAATGGAGTTACTGCACCCCACATGAAATTAAGAATGAGAATTTACAAACAAAAACAAAAGCAGTGCATCCATTGGCTTCCTCAATCAAAAGGCCTAAATCGACAGCAAAAGAGAAATTCTAAATCCTCCTTCAGAAATTGAAATCCTCCTTCAGAAATTTGTCACCAAATCAGAATCATAATGAACTTGGATTCCAATGTTTGGGAATTGAATGTTGACTAACTTTGCCTACCTCTTCTTACACAATGATGACATCACATTGATTTTAACATGTGGACCCAACAGAAAAATACTTGTTCACAATACTGACAGCAGCTGTTCACAAGCCACATAAGCTTTCCGTCTACGATGGAAACCTTGGAACCATATAAACTTACCAATGCAAAAAAACAACAGTAGATCATGTGCTATAGTAATTACATTTGGATCTGAACTTTGTGCCACTCCGTTGCTCATGGATAATCATGGAGTAAACACCCTGATGCTGATAACATGGCACCAATGCTATATTCGGGGCCACTGGAATTCTTAGATTCTGCCACCATAGCTTTTTTCACATAATTATGGATTTGCCACATTTGCCACATAATTAATCATCTGCTGCATAATCTGCATAATCTGCAGATTTTAACACAAAATTGTTTCAAGCTCAAACAGATCAAAAGTTACTAAAACGGGGCAACATCTTGTAATCATTCTTTTCGGCTATCTCTATATTCACTGGTAAACTGACACTAGTGAGGTTATATCTTTGCCCAGACAGTATTACCATGTGTAATGAATAAATACAATACAAAAAGGCTGCGTAATTTGCCTTTTTTGCTGCATAATATTAGTCAACGCTGCCGCATAATTTGGTGCTCCCCTGCCACATATTTCCAGTGGTCCTGGCCATATTATTACAGTGCAGCCCAAGCCCACACAACCAATAGACCACGTCACACTCTCTTTAGCAAAACATCCAAGATTTACCAATCTGAATTGTGATGCTCATAAAAAGTGCGCTTACTGCAGACCACTAGTGGACAACCGGCCATACTAGCCAATGAAAACCGTCAACTCATTCGGCACACTAAATACACTACAAATACTTTCAAAGATCAAACTCGTGGCACTTTGACAATACACTACACAAACCACTTCTAAACTCACTAAACACTGAACAAACCCTGGCTTTACCGATCGCACATGACCACACAAAAAATAAAAATAAAAATAAAATATATATATATATATACATATACATATATACAAGCCTGATGGTACTTTCAGGACAACAGGAAACGCCACCTAGATTCAGAACGTACGACTAAGCCCTATAGCGGTAGTAACTGCTGTACAACTGCCAATAATATAATGTTACACAACAGCTAAACTGCTGACAACGAAACACGGAAACTGCAGTTCGAATCCCAGCTCCCTCAAACTGACCACACTGTGTGATTCTTGGCAGATCAGTTATCTCCTCCCTCTGCCTCCGTTTTCTTCCGCCAGTAAAGAGAGTGAGCTGCAGCACGCTGACCTACAGCAGCATTAACTACTGTTACTAAAAGAAAGTGTTGCTTTGCGTTTACTTCTTCAGCAGCATCGAGTGCCCTAATTTCAGAGACCGTTTTTACTGCCTTATTTCCTGCTTTCTGCCCCATTTCACCCACGCAGGACTGCTGAGCCAGGCAATTGCTTTCTAACTCTAGGGTATGCTTTCTCACTCTGTGATTCACAGCACAGCTTCCTAGCTGCGGGGGCGTGGGGGTATATCCATAAACATACCCCCTCTACTGCTGCCTCAGCCAGAATGTCCCTCGGAAAGAAAACAACATTTCTTAGGAACGAGACATCACTGGCCGGAAAGTCCGTCAGACCGAAGGATGCTTGCTTCAGACACTGCACGCATTTGTTTTCGAGGCGGGAGACACAGAGGCGAGGAAGGCGCTGAGCAGGAAAACACTAGATCGACAGATTAAATCACACACACACAAACTTTGAATGTTTCAATTCCACAGAGATCGGATTACTCGGCAACAACAGCTAAAATCTGAGAAGTACTTAAAAAGTCAGCTGCTCTGTCTGGTGGTGACACTACAATGAACATCTACCACAAGATACTATGCAGTCAGCCTTTCCTTTCACTCTGAAAACACGTGAAACTCAAAATAAAATTCTTGTCAGGTTACGTTGTAGGTTTTTACTGCTGAGTGTTCTGCCTTGTAGCGCCTCGCAGCAAGCAGGGTGTGGTGCAAGTTCGCCTAGATTCCCAGGTTGCATCACAGACCAGAAGTGGTTTTGTGCCTGAGCTGTGATTTGTAGTTAAGAGTGTGAAAATAGTTGATGTATCTGTTTTTTGATGTGTTGTAGTTGTGCTGGGTATGGCTGGGGACCTTGAGTAGATGATTAGGTGTTACCTGGCTGTTGGTGAAGTTTGCATGTATGTGTATGTCTCTAGCAGTGATGGGGATCTGTGGTCTCGATCTGCAGGCCTCTGTGTACTGTCCAGGGTACGGTATGAGCTGTTCGGACTTGTTCTTATGTATGTTGGTGTGGGGTGCTGTGGGCACATTGGTACCACCACTGGTCCAATTGATCTGAGTCCTTCACCACAACCAACCTTTAAAAGGAGGTACTCAGCTTACACATCAAATGGCTGGCAATCACTGATTACACCGTGAGTAAGAACAAACCTATTGTGTTATGTCATGGTGTTGGAATGTGTAAAGTGCACAGTCTGCCTTAGGTTTCACAAAGCATCAGCAGGCAGGGGTGAGAGGTCAGCATCACAAGCCGGGCTCTGTGTCGCCTTTTCAAGGTGTGCAATGAGTCATATGAGTGGACAGGGCCCTGTGTTAGTGATTGTGTCAACTTCATTGAGTTGTGGATCAGTGTTACTGCTCTAGGATTGTTGGGACCGGAGGGTTGTACCAAATGCCCTGCACACCATGTATAAAGGGACCTGCGCCTACTGCTCACACAAGTATGTGAGTGTGTTACACTGTTTGGAATAGCGAGTGACCCTGTGACGTTATAGCTAATTATTAATAGTATATTTGGTCTCTGTTGATGTATGTGCACACAGCTAAATTCCTTGTGCTTACTGCGGTACCCTGGATATGCACTGAAGGTATAATCAACGAATCATCAAGTATTCACCACCTTTTCCCAGACATTTAATATGATTAAAAAATAATTGTTTCGGAGAACACATCCTCCAACGACAGCCCTCATATCGTTTCACCCTCATATCGTTTCAGAAAAGCTGTGTTTATATACGTGTATGTGCACCAGGGTCACTCGAATTATACGGCAGGGGAGAGCCAAACTATTCAGCAGGGTTGAGCAAATTATGCAGCGAAAAAAGGCAAATCATACAGCATAATGAGGCACATTTTGCAATATTACCACATTATTTTGTCACTTGTACACTGTTTGGGCATTGGTTGCACCGCATTAGTACCAATTTAGCACCCAAAAAAGGAATAAACAACAGTAAAGTGACCAGTCAGCCTTTGTAAATGGCTTTCCACTGCACAGCAACATGCGTTGCTGCATTTTTAGTAACTTTTGAACCATATGACATGATACAGACCATGCAGCAGACAATGGATTATGTGGCAAATGCGGCGAATATACAATTATGCAAAAAAGCTGCACCATTGCACAATGCCAGTGGCCCTAATGTACACTGCTGCATGTAATCATGTATGTTTATGTATACCCGTGCACTTGCACCTTTAAATGTATGCATGCAAGTATTGTTGTCTGTATGCATTTTGTAATTTTTTTTTTTTGTTAAGATAGGAACATCCTTATATACACAAATGGTTTTATACATATGCATTCATATATACATTTTTGATTTATATGCATGTTTGTGCACCTTTGTATCAATACACTAACGTAGGCGTATCTTTATATATCTACATTTGCCTGTATGCGTTTAGATTTATATTCTTGTTTCTACCGTCTGCAACCATTTGAATGTTTCTCTAAATGCATCTTTGTATATATCTGAATATTTACATACATGTATACATTTTTTATTTACACACATATTTCTACATTTGTGCCCTAAAGTAACTATAAATTGAGGTCCATCATGCTCAGTTTGCCATCAATGATGTATTTAAGATGTTATCAATGTTATAGAACATGTCTTGTAATATCTGGGGTAATTAGCTGTGCATGGCGAGAGCGCAAGTTATAATTACTTTAGCGCATCAGTTATAGTTACTAGAGATAATTATAAATGGTGAATTTTAGTAGGGTATTTTAGTACAAAAGGTTATGTTCCTACTGAAATTTTCCTCTAATTATAACGTCACGTCACCCTTTGTTGATTTAGCAAATTTCTAGTTTTTTTTTTTTAAACATAGTAATATTTTATAACCATATGTAAAGCCAGCGTCACGCTGTGCACAGCCTGCAGCCAAGCCCTGCATCCAACCCCTCGCAAAGAAGCAACTCCAAGCCACACATAGCGTTCGGTCTTTTGGGGCCTGGGTTGGGTGCAGTGTCTGGCGTCAGGCCCTGCACCCAACCCCCTGTAAGCACTCTACAACCCCCCTCCACTGTGCACAGCATTAAAAAAAAAGTCTATGGAAAAATGCATCAGGATTTTGCATGTTGGTACCACCCCTTTTTTCCCCAGTTCCCGCATGAGGGATCACCCAGCAACATTCCATGAAGAAACTAGGCACAAAAGAACACTTTTTTGTTCAAAAGTTTCATGAAGATTCATCAAACAGTGCCATAGTTATCAGCAAACCAAAAAATGCATTTCCTATGCAAATGCAGATTTAACTATAACTACCTAGTGGTGTATGTATGTGGATATATATACATATAGCTCTATATAAATATATCTATATATCTATACACACACATATATAAGATGCACATACATCTTTGTATAAATGCATGTATATTTATCTAAATGTGTGCATTAATAGTTTTCCATATTACCATGCAGTAAAACACTAAATACAGTGTCTGCAAGGGAGAGTTCAGAGGGAGTCTAAATTAGACCTAGCTACTAGGAAGTCCCATTAGTATGAAGTAATGCAGCACCACATATGTGCCCCTTATCTTGCACGGAGCAGGTGTCAAGTGACTGTCTATCCACAGCAGCACGCAAATTCCAGAACCCTAAACTGTGTGTCCTTTCACTCAAATTCCAATTTAGGCATGATGTCCTTTACAGAGGATAAAGTGAACATAAAAAAAAAACAAATAACCCATTGACAACTTTGCTCATCATTTATGCTCCCAACCTCAGAAAATCCATTAAACACTATATCCAATTTACTCTCACCACGAGGCAACCCTTCCTAAATATAAAGGGAAAAGTCTACATTGAGCGTATAGTCACATAACTAGTCGTGCTGCCTCCCAGTAAGGGGAAACATCCTTTTTTACGACTTTTTTTTTTTACGAAGGTCGTGGTTAACGAAAGCGCAACAACGCTTTTTTTAACCACGACTTCGTTTTTTTGTGCCTTAACTACGTATGTTCTGAACAACGAACATGTGTGGTTAAGGTACAAAGAAGGGACTTGGCGAAGGTAAGTGGTGGGTTTAGGTTTTGGGGAGGGGGTGGGGGGTCAGGGGGTTTTAGGTTTTGGGGTGGGGTTGGGGGGGTGGGGCGTTTTTGGTTTTGGGGAGTGGGTGAGGGGTCAGGGGGTTTTAGGTTTTGGGGTGGGGTTGGGGGGGTGGGGCGTTTTGGGGAGTGGGTGGGGGGTCAGGGGGTTTTAGGTTTTAGGGTGGGGTTGGGGGGTGGGGCGTTTTTGGGGAGTGGGTGGGGGTCAGGGGGTTTTAGGTTTTGGGGTGGGGTTGGGGGGTGGGGCGTTTTTGGTTTTGGGGAGTGGGTGGGGGGTCAGGGGGTTTTAGTTTTTGGGGTGGGGTTGGGGGGGTGGGGTTTTAGGTTTTGGGGTGGGGTTGGGGGGGTGGGGCGTTTTTGGTTTTGGGGAGTGGGTGGGGGGTCAGGGGGTTTTAGGGTGGGGTTGGGGGGTGGGGCGTTTTTGGTTTTGGGGAGTGGGTGGGGGGTCACGGGGTTTTCGGTTTTGGGGTGGGTTTGGGGGGGTGGGGCGTTTTTGGTTTTGGGGAGTGGGTGGGGGGTCAGGGGGTTTTAGGTTTTGGGGTGGGGTTGGGGGGGTGGGGTGAGGGATGTAGGGTGAATGGTGCCTATTGCTAATGATTTTATCAGGAATGCCTTTACAACAAAATATCGTTGTTAAGGCATTCGTGGTAAAATCATTAGTAGTAGCAACGAGGTCGGTGTTCCGACCTCGTTGTTAAGGCAGTAGTTTTTTTTGCAGTCGTTGTTTCGTCGTATATTCCCCAGTAAGTGCTATGCACCAAAAACTAAGCACTAAAGCTATGTTCTGTGCAAAATCCATTTAAATGACCAAATTAAGGTCATGTGTAATTCAAGGCTCATTTGTCACTTCTAAGCAGACATTATAGAGCATTTATCCTGGCTGCCTGTAGTTAGTGCATGCCCTGGGAACTCGTCTTTTACTGGGCGGGCCATGTAGAGCATGTATCCTGGATGCCTGTAAATAATGTGGTAGGAATTGGGTTTCTGGTTGGACAGCAGCATGCACCCTGTCCAAGCAGGAACCACAATCCTAGTCAGGGTAAGTCAAATACACTCTAAAAGTTAACCTGTGCTCACCCTCTGGCAGCTTGGCACAAAGCAGCCAGTCTTAACGTAGGAAGTAATGTGTAAAGTATTTGTGCAACACTTCACACAGTAAAACAATGAAAACACCATACAACCATAATCCACACCATATTAGAAAAATAGATAATGAACAAAACAAAAACTAAATCACAAACATTAAATGAATACAAGTTGAGATATTCATTGTTTTAAATTAAATGTGCAAGAGGCACTTAGAAACAATTAGTGCATGTTGGGGTATCGGGGTGCGCTGGAGCAGGTTAAAGTCAAGAGTTAATGCAACCTACGCTGGAGAGCTGGCTGGCTACAGGACCCACGCAGGGCCCGCTGACCAAAAGTACCTTAATCCTTGTTGCAGCACGAGATGGGTTGTTGATCCTCACGCAGTTGGGGGTTGCACCGGAATTCTCCATGCAAGGGCAATGATGCGTTGTGTCCGAGGGCGATGCGCTGGTTCCGGGTGCAGTGGTTCTGAATGCGATGCATCAGGTCAGTCCATGCTGGGGGGTGATGAAACAATCTCCTCCACGCAGTGGCGGCGATGCAGTGATTCCGGAGTGGTGGTTACATGGTGATGGGGCAGTTCTGCGTGCGATGAGCCAGTTCCTGCAGTGGCAGTGATGTGTCAATCCTGATTCCACAACAGGCAATGCGTTGGTTCCGCTCAGCGCAGCAGTGCTCAGGTTCTGGCAGTTGAAGCACCTTACACTCACTTCCAAGGGCCCTGGCCTGGGCTGGCACCACGTGGCAGAGCAAGACTTACAGCAAGTAAAGTTTAAGTGCTGTTTGTAGATGAAAGGGAAGTATTTGATGTCGCTGAGACTTCAGAACAGGAGACCTTGTAGTCACTTTGGTTCTGGGATGGAGAGATGCAGGTCCCATCCCTCTTACTCCCAGGCAGGTAATCTCAGCAAAGCAGGAGTCCAGCAGAGTAGCAGCTCAGGAGAGTGGCAGTCCCTGTACCAGCACAGCAGTCCTCTTTCCTGGCAGAGTATCCACATGATCAGAAGTGTACTGAGTTGGTGGTGTCAAAGGTCCAGTACTTATACCCCTTTGCACCTTTTAAGTGGGGAAGACTACAAAGAAGGGTCTTAGAAATGCACAGAGGTCCTCCTTTTCTGCCCTGGCTCCAGACTCACTTTTGCGTTTGCAGGACATTGCCCTTTCAGGTGTGTCACCCCCTCCCACCCATCCTACCCAGGATGTCCCATCAGAATGTTGATGGCTTATCAATCACACCTATGCTCCTTTTGTGTGTGGCTGTCTAGAGGGAATTTACAAGCTCAGCTGTCACCCCAACCCAGACATGTATTGGAGATAAGCAGCAGGCATCAAATGGCTGAAGTAAGAAAATGCCAACCCACTAAATGTGGCATTTTCAGAATTGCAATTTAAAATTCAACTTCATCATAAATTGTGATTTTAAATGGTGAGGTCAGAGACCCCAAACTTGAGAAACGTATCTCTTCCACATTAGGAACTACACTTATAAGGATGTAATAATGTAATCCCAATGTTATCCGACAGGAGAGAAGGGCCTTGCACTAGTGAAAAACGAATGTGGGTGTTTTTCGCTACCAGGACATGTAAAACTCAAAAATACATCCTTTTAAAGAGATGGCAACCTGCCTATGGGTCACATAGGGCCTACCTAAGGGGTGACTTATATGAATAACAAGTAAAGATTTAGGCCTGGCAAGAGGCTTAACTTGCCAGGTCGACAGGGCAGTTTAAAACTGCACACACAGGCTCTACAATGGCAGGCCTGAGACATGGTGAAGGGGCTACTTAAGTGGGTGGCACAATCAGTGATGTAGGGTCACTAGTAGCATTTAATTAACAGACCATGGGAATATTTAGCACACTTTACTAGGGATTTATAAGTAAACTAAATATGCTGTTTGGGTCAATGTTAACATGATTTAGGGAAGGCAGCACAAGCACTTTAACACTGGTTAGCACACAGTGCACAGAGTCCTAAAACCAGCAAACACAAGGATATAAAATTAAGGGAGGCAGTTAAAAAAGTTGTGGGGAAGAACACCCTTAGGCTGTCAGGTGTAACATAGTGCATGTCTTGGGCACTCCTCTGTCACTGGGAGGACCCTCTAGATCATTTATCCTGGCTGCCTACAACTGGGGCATGTTGCGGGAACTTATCTGTCACTCCTGGATGGGCCCTATACAGCATTTATTCATCTGCATTTAACTAGTGCATGGAATGGGCACTCCTCTATCACTCCTATAAGGACCACATACAGCATTTTCCATGCTTCCTTAAACTGCTGCATGGAGTGGGCACTCTCCTGCCACTCCTGGACGGACCCTAAAGAGCATTTATTTGGGCTTCCTGTAATTAGTTCATGGAGTGAGCACTCCTCTGTCATCCCTGGACACTGTACAGCATTTACATGGGCTGCCTAAAACTAGTGTATTATGCGGACACTCATCTGCTTACTGCCTAGAGCTGCCTGCTTTATTATGTATAGACCAATGCCTGAATCCCAGCCTCTGCACTTGGCTAAAAATCCTGTGATTCTGGGCAAACAACGTATTTCCCTGTGCCTAAAAAATGTGTTTGCGTAATCATCACTGGATGTACTCGAATTTATGGATTATCTCCCAACCCACATGTAAAGAACTGATTTTGTGCTTCCTAGCTAGGTTCTCGTTACACAAAGACCAATTTGTTTATGCATACAATACATACTGGCTAGACTTGGATCATTTTACCATGGCCGACTGAATATGGTATATGCCTAGATGCCACGCACCTTTCGACCTGGGTGGAATATATAAATGAGTCTCTGCCGTGACTGTCTGATCTGGTGCATAGAATGGGCTGCTCCTCTGTCACTCATGGATTCCGTATATACCAGTCAATCAGACACAACAATGAATTGATGGGTTTTAGCTCTTAATCCTCTTACCATTACCATGTGCCCAGGTGCAACCTAAGCCAAGAGAAGAGCAATACGCTAGCAACTCACGCACACCACCAACATGTTTCTCACACCGGCCACACTTGAGTTCCATGGTCTTCCAACCAAACACTGTTCTGAGAGCACTGCACTCAACACTCAGACTAGACGTCATAACTCTTCCCACATAGGCCACCCTCCATTCAACAGGCTTCCAGCCAAGGGCTGTACAGAGTGTACTGCTCTGAACACTCCTGTGAGATACCAAAACTCATCCCACAAAGGCCACACTGCAATCCAACAGACTACCAACCAAGGACTGTGCTGAAGGCACTGCTCCGAACACTCCCGCAAGACATCAGAACTCTTCCCACATAGACCACACTGCAACACAACAGACTTCCAACCAAGCACTGAGATTACAGCACTGCTCTGACCACTCCCGCAAAACATCAAAACTCTTCCCACATAGACCACACTGCAATACAACAGACTTCCAACCAAGAACGAGTTTATAGCACTGCTCTGAACACTGCCGCAAGACACCAACACTCATCCCACTTAGGCCACACTGCAATACAACAGACTTTTAAACAAGCACTGCGCTGACAGCATTGCTGTGAACACTCCCGCAAGACACCAAAACTCTTCCCACATAGACCACACTGCAACACAACAGACTTCCAACCAAGATCGAGCTTATAGCACTGCTCTGAACACTCCCGCAAGACACCAACACTCATCCCACTTAGGCCACACTGCAATACAACAGACTTTCAACCAAGAACGAGCTTATAGCACTGCTCTGAACACTCCCGCAAGACACCAACACTCGTCCCACTTAAGCCACACTGCAATACAACAGACTTTCAAACAAGCACTGCGCTGACAGCATTGCTTTGAACACTCCTGCAAGACACCAAAACTCTTCCCACATAGACCACACTGCAATACAACAGACTTCCAACCAAGATCGAGCTTATAGCACTGCTCTGAACACTCCCGCAAGACACCAACACTCATCCCACTTAGGCCACACTGCAATACAACAGACTTTCAAACAAGCACTGCGCTGACAGCATTGCTGTGAACACTCCCGCAAGACACTAAAACTCTTTCCACAAAGGCCACAATGCAATCAGATTTCCAACCAAGCAATGCGCTGTGAGCAAGAGAAAGCAGAACACTGCTAACTACTGGCAGGCCAGTGTTCAGAATCTGCACAAGACTTTGGTTGCTTAATAAAAACTTTGCACAGCCCTTCCAATATCCCTCCCAAACGAACGAACAGATGGGTGAAGGACAGACCAGACGGACGTAAAAACTGGACACATGGATGCACTGGACAGACAGATGCAGACACTGAATATCAGATGCATGCGTTGAAAAGTCGGACCCATCACTGGACAGGCGGAAGCACTAGACAGACAGATGGAGCCCCTGAATTTCAGGCGCATGCAGTGAACAGAGAGATGTGTGCCCTGGACAGACGGATACACTGGACAGAGGGATGGATGCACTCAACAGACAGACACATGTACTGGTCAGCCGGATACACTGGACAGAGGGATGGATGCAATGAAAAGACACGTGACCTGGACAGAACATCGGATGCATGCACTGAACAAACACAGTCACTGTGTAGATGGAGTCATTAAACATCAGGTGAATGCACTGAACACACAGATGCCAGCGAAGGACATACACGGATGTACTGGACAGGCAGATGAAGGGGCCGAATATCAGGAGCATGCACTGAACTTCGAGAGAGAGATGGGTGCACAGTACAGACATACGCATGCAATGGACTGGTGGATGCACTAGACAGATGAATGTAGCAGCGGTGAACAGACACATGCCTGGACAGTTGGATGCGTTGGACAGACAGGTGGATACACAAGACAGACAGATGGACACTTTAAGAGGCATGCACTGGAAAGACCGATGAACAGACAAACGCATGTACTGGGCTAATGGATGCAGTCAACAGACATGCGCTGGACACATGGATGCATTGGACTGGCACATGGATGCACAGGACAAAGGGACACTTTAAACAGTACAGATGCATGCACTGGGCAGACGGATGCTCTGAACATACAGACTCAGGCACTGGACAACGCATTCATTGGACAGATGGATGCATTTAACGGGACATAGGGATGCAGATGAAAGACATAGGGGCGCTTTGAACAGACAAACGCATACATTGGACAGACTGGTGAATTCACTGAACAGACAGACGGATGCAATGGGAAGACTAACATGCACTTAACAGACAGACGGATGCACTGGGCAGACAGATGGATGCTTTGAACAGAAAACTGATGTACTGGACAGACACATCGATGCTTTGAACAGACAGACGGATGCATAAGACTCAGGGATGCCTTGAACAGACAAACTGATGCATAGGGCAGACACATGGATGCTTGGATCAGACAGACGGATGCATAGGGCAGACAGATGGATCCTCTGAACAGACAGACGGATGCACTGGACAGACACATGGATATTTGGAACAGACAGACGGATGCATAGGGCAAATGGATTATTGAACAGACAGATGAATTCACTGGTCAGACACATGGATGCTTGGAACAGACAGACGGATGCATAGGACAGACAGAGGGATGCTTTGAACAGACAGACAAATGCACTGGTCAGACATATGGATGCTTGGAACAGACAGACGGATCCATAAGACAGAGAGAAGGATGCTTTGAACAGACAGACGAATGCATTGGTCAGACACAAAGATGCTTGGAACAGACAGACGGATGCATTGGACAGACAGAGGGATGCTTTGAACAGACAGACAAATGCACTGGTCAGACACATGGATGCCTGGAACAGACAGATGGATGCATAAGACAGAGAGAAGGATGCTTTGAACAGACAGACGAATGCACTGGTCAGACACATGGATACTTGGAACAGACAGACGGATGCATAAGACAGACAGAGGGATGCCTTGAACAGACAAACGGATGCATAGGGCAGACAGATGGATGCTCTGAACAGTTAGGCGGATGCACTGGACAGACACATGGATGCTTTGAACAGACAGGCACATGCATAGGGCAGATGGATGCTCTGAACAGACAGACGGATGGATGCACTGGACAGACACATGGATGCTTGGAACAGACAGACGCATGCACAGGGCAGACACATGGATGCTTGGAACAGATAGACGGATGCATAGGACAGACACATGGATGCTTGGAACAGACAGACGCATGCACAGGGCAGACACATGGATGCTTTGAACAGACAGGCGCATGCACAGGGCAGACGGATACTTTGAACACACAGACGGATGCACTGGACACACACATGGATGCTTTGAACAGACAGACGCATGCACAGGGCAGAGACGTGGATGCTTGGAACAGACAGACGGATGCATAGGACAGACAGAGGGATGCTTTGAACAGACAGGCGCATGCATAGGGCAGACGGATACTTTGAACACACAGACGGATGCACTGGACACACACATGGATGCGTTGAACAGACAGGCGCATACATAGGGCAGACAGATGCTCTGAACAGACAGACGGATGCACTGGACAGACACATGGGTGCTTGGAACAGACAGACACAAGCCTTGAAGAGGTCATCTGAGTGAAGAAACGCACACCCCCGTGTGCGCCCGATCAGCAGCCTGTGTGCAGGGGCCTGGGCGACACAGGCCCTTTCAGGGACATTCCTTCAACCCCGGAGTTAGGTTTAACAACCACCGCGTGAAAGCAACCAAAGCCCCTTGCTGGATGGACTGCAAGGGCCCGGAATTCAGCAGGTTCACAGGGACAAAGAGGCCTGAAATGTTGTCGCCAAGCAGGTGACGTTTTATGGCGTCTGAGTCTGCGATGGCTTTTCGTCTAAGCCTGAACGTGTACGAGGGGCGCAGGCTGAAGCCCTTAAGAAAGAACTCCCCTGGGAAACAACGACGCGAGAGGCAGCTGGGAAATCTATTAGAGTTTTATGAGTCATAAACATCAGCTGCACCTTTTCATCCTGCCCCCGCCAAAGCCACCCCTTGCCTCCAGCAACAACCACTAGAAAAATAAATAAAACAAAATAAAAACACCAGCGACGGTCACGAGTCACCAAAATAAAAAACCCAGAGCAAATATTTGAGCAGTGAAAATAGCAGGTCAGGATCAAACTATGCTTTAAAGTTGTTTTTATTTATAATTCCTCATACAGGGGACTGTTTTTTTCCTGTCGCATCCATGACCCAGTGGCCAAAACTCCAGGCGGAGGGAATGCAAAGTATCAGAAACACAGAGAAATCCAGTGCGCAACCTAGGAGCAGCTGCCAGGCCAGAGATGGGTGCCCAGGCCACCATGCACTGGGGGAGGGGGGTGGGGGTGATGTGTACTGAGCAGGCCCGGGTCATGTCTCTCTCGGGGCGGAGGCCACTGCACTACTACTCATCACTGTGGGAGTGATGTGTACTGCGCAGACCCCGGGTCATGTCTCTCTAGGAGCGGAGGCCACTGCACTACTACTCATCACTGTGGGAGTGATGTGTACTGCGCGGACCCCGACTCTGTCACTCGGGGGGCACAGGCCGCTGCACTACCCCTCATGTCACTGTGGGGGTGATGTGTTGTTGCAAGCGCCTTGAAATATAAATAAATTGAGGCTGGCCAAGCAGGATTCCTGTGAAAAAGTTCTTTAATTTGCCTCAAAATAGGAGCTCACAACCAGCATGACATGAGCACAGGTAACGAGGAGAAAACTGGCCAACCGATGTCACATTTACATTTTCAAAACCGGTTGTGCCATTCAAAATACAACATGTTGCCTGCACACGAGCCATCAGCTTCAACAACCAGGAAACAAACTGAAACTCATGAGATTCTCATCAGAGACAACACATGCTATTGAAAATAAACAGAACGTGCTGCTGCAGAGAACCTAATGATGTAAGCATGCAGCAGACGTCACAGCACGAGCAGAGCTCATGCTGTGACAGCTGAACTAAAACAACAGTAACACCTATACAACACCCCCCCCTTTTAATACAAAAGAAAAAATATTAAAATAAAATAAATCAATGACTACATAAATATAAAAATATATACATATATACATATTGTCATTACATTTACCCAATTACTAAGAAGCCAGTGCAGAACTTATAACTTAAAGCATTAAAGCTAAGAGACATAATAGTCCTGAAATTTGACAGGCATAGACGCATTGCGAGAATTTCTACTTTTCACTGTTGAAGAAGGTTGATGTAATGATTGCCTAGAAGAGGCACTCTCCTCATCACACGGACCCAAAACTTCTGAACCTTCCGTCAATTGTGTTTCCAAGGTTGGCCTACTCAAATCAACTTGAGAGAAATTCATAAGTTGTTGATCACCCACAAAATTATATTCTTGATTTGTTGTTCTTGATCTGACGAACAATATTTTCTTTGCTTGCTCTTTAGACATTTTAACAATGTCTCTCTTGCTCCACCAACCTTTGTTCCACAAAAACACAGAACCTTTAGAAATGTTCTCAACCTGGGCAGGTAAGGAAAATTTAGAACTTCCCTTTTTAACCCTAGACGGTACTCTCACTAAAACCCAATCTCCAACCTGAACATCCACTAATTTAACTCTGAATTTCTTGTCAAACAGTTCTTTTGTTCGATTTTGTTTTTTAATCACTGAACTTTCCACTTTAGATAAATCCTCAAATTTGTCTTTGTTCAAATTTCTAATCCAATCAGGTAACATATTAAATCTGGGCAACCTTTTGCGTAATAACACAAAAGGACAAACGCCAGTAGTACTGTGAGGAGTGGTTAAATATGACCAAATTTTTTCTTTTACAAATATTTTAACATCCTGACCCATCGCTAAAGCGGTTTGAACACCTTCCTTTAAGAATTTGTTCATACGCTCCACTAAACCGTTTGATGAAGGGGAATAAAGAGCCACTTTATTATGCTTTATGTGATGCTGAGATAAAAACTCATACATTTTGTGTGAAGTGAAATGTGTACCATTATCTGTTACTATTTCATTTGGTGCACCTTCAATATTGAATATCTTCTGCAAAAATGTGATTACAGTGTCCGTATTTGGATTTGTAGCAAAATCAATATACACCCATTTAGAAAAATAATCAATTAAAACCATCATATACCTTTGACTAGATGGAAGCAACTCAAAAGGGCCTGCAATGTCTATTGCCACTTTTTCCCATGCCATATCAGGATAAGGAGTGTTGTGTAGAGGTGTCTCCTGCAACTTCCAATGTTTATCTGAGACCAGACAAGTAGCACAGGCACCAATATAAGTGGCCACTTGGGATTCCATTGCTGGCCACCAATAAAATTGTTGGAGAGCTTTACAAGTGCTACTTATGCCCAAATGCCCTTTATGTGCTTCTTCAATTAGTAGTTCCCTTAAAGAACTTGGAGGGACACACAAATCAGCACGCATTAATACACCAGACACCAATGATAGTTCTTCAGACACTTGAATATAGGGACGTAATGACGTCTCCACATTTCTCTCACGAGGCCATCCGTCCTTCATATAAGTTGTGACCTTAGAAAAAATAGGATCATTGTTAGAAGCCTCTATCCATTTTTCATGCGAAAGTGACCCAGTATTATGTAAAATGTCCTCTATAGATGCCACCACGCATTCTTCTTCCGAATTTAGTACAATTTCATCCAAAACTGGTAACCTTGACAAACAATCTGCTCTAACGTTCTTACCTCCAGGGATATATTTCAAAACAAAATCAAATTCATGCAACCTTGAAATCAATCTCACTAAATGTGACGACGCTTTCCCCGTTCCATTTCCATTCAAGAGATGAATTAACGGCTTGTGATCCGTAAACATGTCAAATTGTGTGCCCCAGATGTAGTTTTTAAATCTTTCCACTGCCCATGAACATGCTAGTGCTTCACGTTCAATTGTACTATAATGTGACTCTGCCAAATTCAGTGCACGTGAAGCAAAAGCAATAGTGTTTTCTTTGCCTTCAATCCGTTGCGATAGTACAGCTCCCAGACCAACTTGACTGGCATCCACAGTAATTATACATTTCTTTCCAGAAACAAAAGATGATAATGCTGGAGCTGATATTATCAATCTCTTGACATTCTGAAATGCTTCCTCAACCTCATCAGACCAAATATATTTGGCGCCTTTTTTTAACAAGTTCCTTAATGGCTGCACAATATATGCATATCCCTTCACAAAGCGTGAATAATACTCACTTAAGCCTAGGAAAGATCTCAAGGTATCCTTATCCCTGGGAGGCTTAGCATCCTGAATAGCTTTAATTAATGAATATTTGGGAGAAATACCATTTGGGGTAACCATGTGACCCAAATAGTCAAAATTTTGCACATTTAATTTGCATTTATCAGACCGAAGAGTAACTCCAAATTCCCTAAATTTATTAAAAACCCTGGTTAAAATTCTATTGTGCTCATTCAAAGTTTCTGCAAAGATGAGTACGTCATCTTGAAAAGCTTGAACTCCTTCTATACCCTCCAATATTGTGTCCATCAACCTTTGGAAGACACTGGCAGCTGAAGCCAGGCCAAAAGGTAGCCTTGTAAACTTGAAAGCACCAAATGGTGTTATAAAAGTGGTGAGATTTTGTGACACCTGATCGAGCGGAATTTGATGATACGCTGATTTAAGATCTAATAGTGAGAAAAAACGTGCATGACCAATGTTAGCTAACAAGTCTTGCACCTTGGGCAATGGGTGACATTCAACAACAATGTTTTTATTTAATGTGCGAAGGTCAGCACAGAGTCTTATGTCCCCATCCTTTTTCCGAACGATCACAATGGGACTGACCCACTCAGAAGACTCTGCCTGTTTAATGATACCCTCATTTACCATTTGGTCCAATAACCTTTTTAATTCTGCTCTGATGGTAAAGGGTACAGGGCGAACTTTATGAATTACTGGAATTGCATTCTTCTTTAACCTAATAGTGTGTGTGTAATTTTTAAAACAACCAATAGAGTGACTAAAGAGCTCAGGGTAAGCGTCACAAATCTCTTTTACTGAACTTTTCTCCTGAACTTGGACCATGGATACAGGAATGTTACATATCCTCACAGGCAAATCTGCTCCAGGCACAAGCATGAGACCTAACTTGGCTAAATCCCGCCAACCTACAATATTCCTTCCTTTAATAGCCACATACACTTTAGTACAAATACTGTTTCCCAAACAAGTGACTTGTTCTTCAAAATATCCCAACAGATCAATATCTTGATCCCCATAAGCTTTAGGGTGTACATCTGGTTTACTTAATATCACTTTACCTTTCCAATGAAAGTTAAACAAAGTGTCTGAAATTATTGTGATGGGTGCCCCCGAATCACATGTCATATTGATAGAAATCATATTGCCTAAAAGAACTTGGCAAACAGGGTCTTTGATTACTTCACTTTTACAAGTGCCAGTATCTAAGTTCAGTACCATATTAGATAAACTCAATAAATCCTCGTCTTCTGTTACTTCAATGCTATGTACTTTTACATTTTTACTGCTTTTACAAACACTGTAAAAATGTCCTACCTTTTTGCAGTTAGTGCAGCGTTTACCTATAGCAGGACATTGCGCAAAATTGCTCAAATGTGATTTAGAACCACATCTAAAACAATATTGATTCGTTTTTTTAACAAAAGGCTTAACATTCCTTCCCTTGAGACCAACATAATCCATATGCTCTCCTTCATTAACTGAATTTACCAGCACTGAAGATGATTTGGTATATTCTTGAGTTATAACCTGAGTTGAAACAATAGAGCGTTCAATACTTTTAGGTAACATCAGCACCTCACTTAATGAAGGATCCCTACAACTTAATAATCTCTCTTGAATCTTCTTGGAATAGCAACTGTAAACAAATTGATCACGCAAATACGTATCTAATGCAGACCCAAAATTGCATGTGACAGCTAAAGATCTCAACACTGAAATAAAATTCTCCACAGACTCATCTGCTGCCTGTTTTTTTAAAAAAAATTAAACCTTTCTAACAAGACACTTGGTTCTTCGCAAAATTTACGTTGGAGACGTGCAATAGCTTCTGCAAATTCATTCCAATCACCACCCGCTTCTTCAGATGGAATAACTTTGGGTAAATTATCAAACACTTGTTGGCCTTCTTGCCCCAGGTGACTAAATAAAATGGCAGCTTTACGCTTAGGTGGAAAACCATCAGCACCTACAGCAACTAGATAGTTCTCAAATGAACGTAACCAAATAGGCCATTTAACATGAGGTTTACCAGGACATTGTAGGAATGGAGCAATAGTAGCCAAGTTAGAAGCAGATTCATACGACATTCTAGCTAGAAATTCTATTTTTCGTTCCCTTTAAGACCAAACAAATAGCCACTCTGTGATAATTTTAAATTGCAAACATTGTAAAACTAAAATGTCTAAATTAAACACAAACCAAATTTCATGGCACTGAATATAACACTACTGATATAGAAGTCTTTTAAAACTTGAAGTTGCTAAAGGTGTGCCTGTCACCGTGGTGCAAGCACATAAACAGTTACCAACAGGATGCTGTGCTCATCACTGTGTTGAATCTTGAAGCTGTAATTAACACTGGAATAAAGAGTCCTTTCCTGAAGTTCCAACAGACCAGAAATGAGTTGTGCTTCAAGGATGCTTGTCAGTGAAAGAATTAACACTGCTTGGACAACTCAGAAAGGTTCAAGGGCTGATAAGAAAAATGTTACATTCAGGTGTCACTTCACAGCCACGAGAAAACAGCAAACAGAGCAATCCAGTAGGAAACACCAGAAACCATCCAAGAAAGGTTGAAAGGTAAACAGACTTCAGTTTGTTGCAGAGAACTCCCGGATTTCACACGACAGGCTGTTCTGAAAGTCAACAGCAGGAACAAAACCAACTGCAACTCAGCAAACAAGATGTGTCCTCAAAAAACGATTCCGTTCATTAATACTTAGAACAAGGAACGATGCAGTTGTGAGCTCCAATAAACTTAAGGCAAACCGAAAAAAATTAAGAAAACTCGTCGCCAAATGTTGCAAGCGCCTTGAAATATAAATAAATTGAGGCTGGCCAAGCAGGATACCTGTGAAAAAGTTCTTTAATTTGCCTCAAAATAGGAGCTCACAACCAGCATGACATGAGCACAGGTAACGAGGAGAAAACTGGCCAACCGATGTCACATTTACATTTTCAAAACCGGTTGTGCCATTCAAAATACAACAGGTTGCCTGGACAGGAGCCATCAGCTTCAACAACCAGGAAACAAACTGAAACTCACGAGATTCTCATCAGAGACAACACATGCTAATGAAAATAAACAGAACGTGCTGCTGCAGAGAACCTAATGATGTAAGCATGCAGCAGACGTCACAGCTGAACTAAAACAACAGTAACACCTATACAACATGTGTACTGCACAGACCCCGGGTCATGTCTCTCTAGGAGCGGAGGCCACTGCACTACTACTCATCACTGTGGGAGTGATGTGTACTGCGCGGACCCCGACTCTGTCACTCGGGGGGCACAGGCCGCTGCACTACCCCTCATGTCACTGTGGGGGTGATGTGTACTGCGCAGACCCCGGGTCATGTCTTTCTAGGGGCGCGAAGCACTGCACTATTACTCATCACTGTAGGAGTGATAGGTACTGCTCAGACCCCTCGGGTGGGGGGGCAGAGGCCGCTGCACTACCCCTCATGCCACTGTGGGAGTTCTATGTACTTTGCCGGACCCACAGGTAACATGTCACTGAGGGGGAGGTGTGCGATCTGCGCTAGGCCTATGCCACGTGTCACTCACTATACACTAGACCCAGAGGCATCATGTGACCCTGGGAGGGATACGCGCTGCACTAGATGTGTCCGGCGCCAGCCCCACAATGCGTGCTGCGAGCGCCATGTCGGGGAAGCCTGTACTAGATGTTGTGACCCGTGCTAGGCTCCATCCCAAGCCCCGTGTCGGGGAGAGGGGTGGGGGCTGCACTAGATGCTGTGACCCGTGCTAGGCTCCATCCCAAGCCCCGTGTCGGCGATAGGGGTGGCGGGGAGGGGGCTGCACTACATGTTGTGAACCGTGCTAGGCTCCATCCCACGTCACTTCATGCAGTGTATTACCGTGGGAGTTGTATACTGTGCTAGACTATGGGCATCATGTTACTCTATGAGGGATGTGCCCCGCGCCAGGCCCCACGCCCGATGCTCTAGCAGTGATGTGTGTGGAAGAAAGATCCGTAATTCAAGGTAGATTGTAAGATACTTTATTGCAGAGCAGGTACCTCCTAGCGACCACCCCCAACAACCGTGACCCACGACCCTTCCATTCCATTCCAGAATCCCCCGTCATCACCGCATCCACGGGCTGCGCAGCACACTCTAATCAGATACCACACATAACTCCCCTTTAACAATGTTACAATGTCTACATACCGTTAACAGCTAATGAATACAACCATTCTTAAACATGTTTTCAGGTTACTTAACATTAATACTCCCATCAAAGAAAATATAGATAAGCCTATACGAGCGATTAGGAAGGTACAAAACAGACTAATTACGCAATACAGAATCTTGATATACCTTTGGTTTTGCAATAAGTCTACCGCTACAAGTAGCCACCGGTGGGAGCTCATTTTGTTTGTAAATACGGGTAGCCACTGACGGAGTTTCATGTTGTTTACTAAAGCGACCCACCTCTTCTAACACAACTTGGTTATTTTCACCTTCAACGTGGTTATTTTCACCTTCACCGCGTACCCCTTCATTACGCACAACTTCCGGCTATAGCCAATCAAAGCCAGTTTCCGAACTTCCATGCACTTTTTTCACATATTTTTGCATTCCAATTTTATTGCATTTAGCCAATCTAACCATGTGCCACATTTTCCCATCACTCAACAAAGCCAAACTATTAAAACCTTTTTCAACTTAAAGAGGATCAAAGACTTGCTATTCCCTTTTTGTGTTGTACAACCCAGCTTTACCTTGACCCAATCACCTGGTGACAACTTAACATCTCTCACATTGTGGCTTTGATCATAATGTTCCTTGTAAACTTTTTTGCACCTTTAAAATACTGCTTTTGACCATTGCAGAGGACCACTTACTATGAATCCTTAAATTCATCCAAGCTCTATTATCTTTGGTAAACTGTTCTCTCCCTCTAAGTATTTTGAAAGGACTATATCCAGTAAGAGTAGGGGTTATTAGATAGGCCCACACCATACTAGCTAACTCCTTTTCCCAATCAACACTTGCGCTAATGA
The DNA here is from genome assembly GCF_031143425.1 of Pleurodeles waltl. Taxonomy (NCBI): domain Eukaryota; kingdom Metazoa; phylum Chordata; class Amphibia; order Caudata; family Salamandridae; genus Pleurodeles; species Pleurodeles waltl. The sequence goes on along the minus strand of NC_090445.1, from coordinate 1,650,379,531 downwards.
CTGCCAGTACGGAACCCATAATGATTCGGTTGAAACGTTCCACAGCACCATGGATGGGATACTGTAGTATGTTTTTCTTTTATGCCATTCTTTAACAAGACGTTCTTCCACTTCTCTGAAACAATTTGAGGTCCATTGTCACTAAGGATAGATCTTGCAATGCCTTCCCTTAAAAACACGGCAGACACAAATGAAATTATCACAGACGTGAAAATTTTCTCACACATTTTATATTCAGGCCACTTTGAATAACAATCCAACAGGACAATTACATACTTGGAGTCACCTAACAAATTTAATACTGGGCCAAACATGTCAATAGCTAACTCTTCCCAAGGAACTTGAGGACAAAGACCTACACCTAAAGCAGGTCTATAAATGTTTAAGGACTTGTCTGCGTTGGCACACATCTCACAAACATGCACAGTTCTTTCAATGTCACCATCCAACCCAGGCCACCAGTACAAAATTTTCACTCTTTTTTTAGATTTTACAATGCCAAGATGGCCTTCATATGTCACATTAAGAATTGTATCCCTAAGTACTCTTGGAGGGACAATCTTTTCACCTCTCATGAGGAAATCACAGTCATTTATAGTCAACTCATCTTTAACTTCCCACCACTTAATATATTCCTTGGACAATTTGTTTTTGCTTGGCCAGCCTAACCTAACAGATTCCATTACTGCACGTAAAAGTTCATCATTGTTATAAGCTGTTAACCACTCCTCCTTACTTAAAAAATTGTTCTGAATCGGTAGGATTTACTTCCGCGACATCTGCTATGGCTACACTATACTCATCCCACTCACATGCACTACACTCCTTCATAGGTAATGGTGATCAGTTTAAATAATCCGCTACCTTATTTCTAAGAGCTGGCAAATACACAACCTCATAGGCGTAGTCCAATAATCTTAACTGCATCCTAGCAATGCAGGGAGTAGCCTTCACTGCACACTGAGACGTTAAAACCTTAACCAAGGGCTTATGGTCAGTCCGGAGCATGAACTTAGAATCCCATAGGTAAAGTCTAAATTTTCCCATTCCCAAAACAGCTGCCAGTATCTCCTTTTCAATGACAGAATGTTTATCTTCCGTGGGAGATAACACATGTGAAGCAAACGCTATCATTCGTTCTATACCCTCATCAGATTTTTGTATCAGGACATTACCCAGACCTTTGCCTCTAGCATCTATAGTTAGGATGCTGTGTTCTAGGCTGTCAAATCCTTGTAAAGGAATAGCAGTGCAAATTTCCGGTTTAATCTATTCAAATTCTTCATTCAATTCTGCGTTCCACTTAAACTCTTGTTTTTTCTTAAGCAGACGCCTTAATTCATACGTTTTTGTGGAAAAGTGTTTTATAAAATTTTGCATAAGATTCTACTAGCCCTAAAAAGTACCTCACTTCATCCTTGGATACAGGAGCCGGAGCATACCTGATAGCAAACAAAATACTTTCCTTTGGAAGGATGCCATATCTATCAACTTCATGCCCCAAAACTATAACAGACTTCCTTGCAAATTTGCATTTTTTGAACTCAGCAGTTAAACCATTAGTAGCAAGCCTTTCCATAACTAGCATTAATCTTGCACCATGTTCCTCCTTGTCTTTCCCCATAATGAGTATATCATTTTGGAAATAAGTAACCCCTTCAACCTCACCCAATATTTTGTGCATTAACTGTTGACAAACAGGAGCAGCGGAATTAAGTCCAAACGGCATGTGAACAAATCTATAACACCCTAAAGGTGTTATAAAGGATGTCACTTTTTTACTTGAAGGGTGTAAAGAGATCTGATGGTATGCCGACTTCAGATCAATTTAGTCAATAACTCATCTATCTTGGGAAGTGGGAATTTATCCACCACTATGTTCAACTCTCCTAAATCAACACAGAGCCTAATGTGCCCATTAGATTTACAGGCTACTACCAAGGGTGCTAACCATTCAGCACTTTCAATAGGTTCCATTATGTCACTACTCTCTAATGTGTCTAATTCAGGCATTACAGCTTCCTTCACTTTAATGGGAATGTTCCTTGCGTTGGGCACACTGAGGTAACTCCTTCCTTAACTACAATGTTATGTTTAAATTTGGATAGTTTGCCCACACTACCTGAAAATACATGGGGGATTTCTTTAATAACTCCTCTTCTAATAGTATACCAGGTTCCTCTAGAGATAACACTTGTATATCATTACTAGGATTTAGTATGACTCCTAATGCTCCCTGATCTATCCACCCTAAGACTAATGGTCCTTTTTCTGCCACAAACAGAGTACTTTGTGCCTTTCCGCCTTTAAATTCAAACGTTAAACTCTTACATCCCACTGTAGGAATCTTCTCACCGTAAACGTAACTGGATGAACACTGGAAGGTGATAATTCACTTCCAAGTAATTTTGCAAACTTTTCCTCCCAGACTTTTTTATAAATGATAGTAGAAGGTGGTCCTGAATCAGCTACCATAAATACCTGTACGCCTCCAATTTTCATATCACACAAGGGTTTCTTTTTCATCCTGTTGATTCCTAACGCAGTGTTTTCAATACTTAAGATACAATCCTCATCCTCTGATTCAGAACCTCCATGGACATTCTTGCCCATCCCCAACACACTTAACCACTGAATTATTAACTTTTTTCCTACACACTTTCTCAAAATGCCCCATAATGCCACAATGGGAACATTTAGATTTAATTGCAGGGCAACACTTGTCTCTCGCAAAAAGTCCTTTGTTCCCACATCTGTAGCACACAGCACCCTCCTCCTGCAAACTTTTCCCCAGTCCGCGTTTATGTGTAGCTCTCCTTGTATTAACCAATTTCTTTAACTCATTCATAACTTTACATACTAATTCATCTTCCGTCCCATTACTCAAGGCAGCTTTGGTGCAACGCTTCGATAATTCTGCTTTCTTTACTATGGCAATAATTTCATTCATGGGAGCATCTCCACAAACCCAGTTTTTCCTGCACACCTGCATTATTAGAATGAATTATAATTTGATCACAAATAAGTTAATCATGTAGTTGTCCAAACTTGCAAGTGATCGCCAACTTTTTAAGAGTAGAGACATACTCATCAACTGTTTCATCCTTGCCTTGTTTGCGCTGAAAGAAATGGAATCTATCCACAGCCACACAAGCAATAGGTTGGTAATGTGCATCCAAATCTTCCAATGAGTGTTTGAACACATCAAGATCATCACTAGCTCTTGTTTTCTTTTCCATTTGCATGAAAACTCTTTGACTTTCTGGTCCCAAAAAATGAAAAAGTATGCGCTTTCTTCCGAGGCTCGAAAATTGTTCCCCACTCTCATCTTCAATGGCAGCAATATAGTTTAAGAAATAATCTTTCCAACCAGTCCATTTCATTCACCTGCTCTGGGAAGAAACAGAACTGAAGAAACTTGCGCACATATGTTTTACTTTTTTTTTCTGAAGAGAAGATTCTCTACACCACAATAGGCATGCTTCACTTCACCCTTTGAATCGCTATGGAAATATACACACACAGTAATGTAAATCTACAAAAGCTGAACAATGCAGTAAAAGGTGTGCGCATCACGCGGTAACCCCATAAAATTATTCTCTCAGGTGTGCACATCACCAAAGAGAAATTCCTAACAATAGGCTCTCGCCTAACCTTAAAATTGTATCCTCCCAGACGCAGTAGTGTCAATCTACAAAAGCTGCACAGTGTTGTAAAATGTGCGTACATCACCGAAGTAGCCCCTTAAAATTATTCTGTCGGGTGTGCGCCGAGATGCATATACGGTATGCACATCACCGTTGCAAAATTCCTATAGAATAGGCACTTGCTTGACCTTAAAATGGTGTCAGTGACGCACGGATTCCCAATTTTAAAATGGCGGCGCTCCCTATGTGAATCGACACGTCAATGCCCAACACCTAAATGACTGCAAGCTCCTTACGTGCGTCAAGCAGGACTGCACGCAAGCGCACTCCAAGAGGTGATCCTTTTTTCCGAAAAACGCGGCAAGGCTTTCCCAGTTCAGCAGGCTTCCGATTCGCCCACGAACCAAGATGAAGCATCCGGCACAACAGGAACCCCTCCAGGAAGTTAACCGCAACTAGCAAGTAATACGTCGGACTCGAGCAGCTGATCCTCATAACCTGCTCTCCAATAGCCATCGGTAGGCAGTTTTGAAGGCAGCATGGCGGATCAACTCGTCGCCAATGTGTGGAAGAAAGATCAGTAATCCAAGGTAGGTTGTAAGATACTTTATTGGAGAGCAGGTAGTTCCTAGCTCCTTCCCACCACTCCCAACAACCGTTCTCTACCACCCTTCCATTCCAGAATCCCCTGACATCAGCACGTGCACGGGCTGCGCAGCACGCTCTTATCAGATACCACAATGTGTAGTGCACTAGGCCCCACGACCCCACTCATTCTAGGAGGGATGTATGCTGCGATAGACCCAGAGGCATCATGTCACTCTGGGAATGAAGTGTGATACAGAGGCATCAAGTGACTATGGAAAGGATGAACGTCCCAAGTCACTCTGGGAGTGAAGTGTGACACAGAGGCATCTTGTGACTCTGGGAGGGATAAACGCCCCATTTCACCCTGGGAGCAAAGTGTGGCCCAGAGTCACCATGTGATTCTGGGAGGGATGAGCGTCTCATGTCACTCAGGGAGTGAAGTTTGCTGTACTAGACTCAACAGCATCATGTGACTCTGGGAGGGATGAGCGCCCCTTGTCCCTCTGGGAGTGAAGTGTGACACAGAGCATCATGTGACTCTAGGAGGGATGAACGTCCCATGTAACTCTGGGAGTGAAGTGTGACCCAGAGGCATCATGTGACTCTGGGAGGGATGAGCGCCTCATGTCACTCAGGAGTGAAGTGTGCAGTACTAGATCCAGAGGCACCATGGGACTCTGGGAGAGATGAGGGCCCTCATATCACTCAGGGAGTGAAGTGTGCTGTACTAGACCGAGGGGCACCAAGTGACTCTGGGAGTGAAGTGTGACACAGAGGTATCATGTGTCTCTGGGAAGGGATGAGCACCGCAATAGGCCCAAAGCCCCAGGCCACTCTGCGAGAGCAGTGAGCTGTTCTGGACCCAGAAGAGTTATGTGACTCTGGGAGGGCTGAACACTAAACTAAGCCCCACTACCCACGCTACTCTGGGAGTGATATGTGCTACACTATATTTCAGGCACAAAATCAACCTGTAGGGGGGTTTTCTACAGTAGACGTCTTGCATCGTGTCACTCAATACTTGTTGTACAAGACACCTGCACCATGTTGATATGAGAGTAGTCTGTGTTGCACTACATACCAGTACCATGTTACTGTTGGAGTAATGCACACTGTACTAGACACCTGCACCACGTTAATCAGGGAGTTGTGTGTGTTGCACTATACACCTGTACCGTATTACTGTTAGAATAACGTGCACTGTACTAGACACCTCCACCATGTCATTCTGCCAGTGGTGCGTGTTGCACTAGACACCAGTACTGTGTTACTGTGGGAGTAATGTGCACTGTACTAGACACCTGCACCATGTTATTCTGGAAGTGGCGAGGGTTTCACTAGACACCAGTACTGTGTTACTGTGGGAGTAATGTGCACTGTATTAGACACCTGCACCATGTTAATCAGGGAGTTGTGTGTGTTGCACTAGACACCTGTACTGTATTACTGTTAGAATAACGTGCACTGTACTAGACACCTCCACCATGTCATTCTGCCAGTGGTGCGTGTTGCACTAGACACCAGTACTGTGTTACTGTGGGAGTAATGCGCACTGTACTAGACACCTGCACCATGTTATTCTCGAAGTGGCAAATGCTGCACTAGACACCAGTACCGTGTTACTGTGGGAGTAATGTGCACTGTACTAGACACCTGCACCATGTTATTCTGGAAGTGGCGAGTGTTTCACTAGACACCAGTACTGTGTTACTGTGGGAGCAATGCACACTGTGCTAGACACATGCACCATGTTACTCTGGGAGTGGTGTGTTTTGCATTAGACACCAGTGCTGTGTTACTGTGGGAGTAATGTGCCCTGTATTAGACACCTGCACCATGTTATTCTGGAAGTGGCGAGTGTTTCACTAGACACCAGTACTGTGTTACTGTGGAAGTAATGTGCACTGTACTAGACACCTGCACCATGTTAATCAGGGAGTTGTGTGTGTTGCACTAGACACCTGTACCGTATTACTGTTAGAATAACGTGCACTGTACTAGACACCTCCACCATGTCATTCTGCCAGTGGTGCATGTTGCACTAGACACCAGTACTGTGTTACTGTGGGAATAATGCGCACTGTACTAGACAACTGTACCATGTTATTCTCGAAGTGGCAAGTGCTGCACTAGACACCAGTACTGCGTTACTGTGGGAGTAATGCGCACTGTACTAGACACCTGCACCATGTTATTCTGGAAGTGCCAAGTGCTGCACTAGACACCAGTATTGTGTTACTGTGGGAGTAATGCACACTGTGCTAGACACCTGCACCATGTTACTCTGGGAGTGGCGTGTTTTGCATTAGACACCAGTGCCGTGTTACTGTGGGAACAATGCCCACTGTGCTGGACAATTGCACCATGTTGCTACGGGAATACAGCATGTTGCATGAGGCACCAGTACCACATCACTGAGAGTGGTACGAAGTGTGACCACCTGGCAAGAAGGCAAATTCTGGACAGTGACAGTGAAAATTCAGGACAAAGAGTCAAAATTCAGGACAAAGGGTGATTTTTACGGACACATCTGAGGACGTGAAATGAGTTGTCGTGAATACCTTTTATGATGAGTATCTTTATTCCAATAAAACAAATAAGATCAATAATCGTAGAAAAGGGGCACAGGCACCGCAACCAACCGTCGCTTCTCACTGTCTCACTCCTGGAATCCTGTGACATCACACTATACGATGTCACACGATTCCAAGTGACACATCCAGGTTCTAACCACATCATCACACTTCTTCCCCCCTTTGAAAGCTATATCCAAAATAAATACATAGGTTAAACATTAAGCATAAAACTCTATAAATAAAAACAACATAAAAAAAACAACATTTAAGATATACCGCCTTACAAAGAAATTCATAAGAAACATGTCATATACAGATAAGCTCTATAGATCATACGCATTTTTTTTTTTACGTCATGACATAATCTCGAAATTTTGCAGGTTTATATCCAACTCTCACACTTTTCCTCCCAAAATCCTCTCTAGTTTCTGCCGGACATTGATCATTAATTGTTTTTTTGTGCCCTGCATTTTCATGGTGGGGTCCAAAGCTATTCTAGTAGTACTCCACCAAGTACCATCTGACAATTTCACTGCATTCCTACGCAATTCTTGAATTTGCAGAGAATCCCTGAATCTTGACATACCTTTCCTAACCAACAAAGGATTCTTTACCCGCACCCAATCTCCAACATGCAGTCCATCACTTTTGTCTTGTGACCCACACAATTTCCTTTGTCCTCTAGTATTCAAATTGGTCTCTGCTATTTGCCAGATTTTTTTTACATCCGACCCTTCATGAAACAATTTGACCATCCAGAACGGGCATAATTCAGTAGTGGCAACTCTGCCCCTCATGAGTTCAAAAGGACTTTTCCCAGTGGCTACATGTGGTGTCGTGCAATAAGACCAAATCAGATCTTTAACACTCTGATTAACTGACACATTGCTTCTACATGCAGCTTGAACACAATCCACTAAAACTCGGTTAAACCTCTCGACCATTCCATTGCTTTGAGGATGATATAAAGGTGTTCTAATGTGTCTAATACCACATTTATTTAGAAATTGTACCATTTCTGATGAAACAAACTGAACACCATTATCAGTCAAGATTTGTTCTTGAAAACCTTCACGAATAAAAATGTTCCTTAAGCAATTGATAACACTTTGTGTGGTAGGAGCCCTGACAAATTCTACCTCAACCCATCTTGAAAGATGGTCAATTATGACTATAAAGTACCTCATATCAGGTGGTAATACATGGTACGGACCCAAAAAATCTAGACCTAGCTTTTGCCAAGCTCTAGCTGGAGATGGCACAAAAGAATCTGTGTCTCTCCCAGTGATCAAAACCTTGTCACTCATGGAACACTTAGCACAACTCCTTACATACTCCTCTATCTCTTTATCCATTTTGGGCCACCAAAAATCTGATCTCAACTTCCTCTTCGTGATGGTCGCACCTAAATGACCAGAATGAGCGCTAACAATCAAATCCCTTCTCATACTTTCAGGAGGAATAAGTTTATCACTCCTCACCAATTTGTCACCCTCAATAGATAATTCATCTGACACCTTCCAAAATGGTTGAAGATCCGGTGAAAGATTTTTCTCTTTGGGCCATCCAGACTTCACCAAACACATCACTTCACTTAATAAGTCATCCTTCTTCACTGACTCAATCCAACTTTCCTCATCTAAAGATTTACAACCTTCAGAAATGTAAGCTACAAAACATTCTTCAATCTCTGTTTCCCACTCTTCTTCATCATCATCTTTGATCGGTAATCGAGACAGAAAATCGGCCCTACTGTTTTTCCCACCAGGTATATACTCAACAGAAAAATTGAATTCTAATAGTTTGGCAGATAACCTAGCAATTCTAGCTGTAGAACGTTTAATCTTTCTCCCTGATAATATGTCTACCAAAGGCCTATGATCTGTTTTTAAGATAAGTTGTCTGCCCCACAAATATGGTTTAAATTTCTCAACACTCCATAGACATGCCAACAGTTCTTTCTCTATCACTGAGTATTTGCGCTCCACTAAGCGTAGGGTTCTCGATGCAAACCCTATAGTCCTTTCAAAACCATCACTTGAAATTTGTGTTAAAACAGCACCTAAACCATATTCACAAGCATCCACCGTAACCACAGTTTGCAAACCTTCTGTAAAAGGTCGCAACACTGGTGCTTTAATGATGTCTTGTTTAACTTTTTCAAAAGCTTTGTTACACTCATCTGACCAAGCAAAAATCGAATTTTTCCTAAGCAGAGCTCTAAAACACTCAGTGGTACTGGCAAAAGTTTTCAGAAATTTTGCATAAAATTCACATACTCCTAAAAATGGCAACAATTGTTCTTTAGTTTTAGGAGGAGGTGCCTCTAAAATACTTCTTACTAAACCCGGCTTTGGTTTAATACCTCGCTCAGATAAGATATGACCCAGGTACTCAACTTCCCTTGACTTGAACACACACTTCTCTTCCCTTAAGGTTACCCCTCTAACTTCTAATGTGCTTAAAACATTTTCTAAAACTTTATCATGTGCTAATTCGGTGTCCGAAAAAAACAAAATATCGTCCTGGAAGACAACTACATTTGGATTATCGCTGAACATGCTGGAAATAAGTCTCTGAAAAACTGCTGCTGCCGAAGCTAAACCAAAAGGCAGCCTACAGAACTGAAATGTGCAATCAGGTGTGACAAAGACCGTCAAATGTCTGGAACTAGCATAAAGCTCTACTTGATGGTAAGCTGATTTTAAGTCCAATTTTGTAAACCAGCTAGACACCCCAACTTTTGTGATCAAACTTCAATCCTTGGTAAAGGAAAATTGTCTACCCAAATTTCCTTATTCAAGCTTCTCAAGTCCACACACATTCTTAAGTCCCCTGAACTCTTCTTAGTTAAAACAATTGGAGACAGCCAAAAAGTGCTCTCAACTTTCTCTATTACACCTTGTTCACACAAATCTTGTAACAGGTTTGACAATTCTGTCCTTATACTGAGAGGTACATTCCTTAATCTATGTTTAACAGGAACTGCATTTTGTTTAAGTTTAATGGTGTGTGTAAAGTTAGTTATCTTTCCTAATTTGTTTTGAAATAATCTTTGGAATTTCTGTTGCCATATGCTTGTCCCCTCTGCAATAATGTTCACATGGCTTGATCTGTTCTTTTCAATATACACAGGTATTTCTTGTCCTGGTTTGATAACTATATTAAATTCAGCCTGATGAATCAATCCTAAGACATTGATTCCCTTTTTAGCCACATAGACTTTCCCATGAATAGTTTCATTATAAATGGTTAGTGACGCACAAAAATAACCCAGTAGATCAATTCTACTCCCTTCAAAAGCAACTGTGGAAACATCAGGACTACATAGTGGTTTCGCTCTCCAAAATTCATCATATTTATCTTTTGACACAATAGTAATGCGGGCTCCTGTGTCTACTAACAACTTAATAGCCACCCCTTTTATTGATACAAGAATGTCAGGATCCACAATCAACTTGTTACTTGTATGCCCAGACTCTTCGACCATCAATACAAACTCATTCTTGTCTTGTTGTTCCATTTGAATATCATCATTAAGAACACAGCGGACATTGTTCTTCCGAGGACCTCTGCAAATTTGAGAAAAATTACCAGTTTTGTTGCAATTCCTACATTGTTGGCCAACTGCAGGACAATTTTTGAAAGAAGACACATGAGAAGAAGCCCCACATCTATAACAGAAGGTTTTCTGACCAGACTTAACTGTAGAAAAAGTTCTAGGTGTCGTAAAGCCATCTTGTTTTTTCTCCAAACAATAAAACTTCTTATTGTCAACACTCTGAATATTTGTTACTGCACCTGATATTGTTGTATTTGCTAAGCAAGATTCCAACTGTTTTGCATCTTCCAGAAAACACTCAATACTTTTCGCAATATCAATAGCTTTATCCAGAGAAGGATCTTTACACGTAAGTAATTTTTCCTGAATTTTCTTAGAAAAGCATCTTGCTACCAATTGATCCCTAATCAACTGAGATGTGAAATTCTCAAATTCACATTTTGCAGCTAATACTTTTAATGCAGTAATAAAAGTATCAATACTTTCATTTGAATTTTGCGATCCTGTAAAAAATGTATATCTATGCACTACAATATTCTTGGTTTTAACAAAATGTTTGTCCAACTGTGCAACTGCCATGTCAAATTCATCTAACTCTTCTTCTTCATCCATTTGGTACGCAGGTAGATGATCAAAAACATTTTGTCCTTCAACTCCTAAATAATAATACATTAAACTTTTTTTTCTTTCAGGTCTGAATCTATGACCGTCGATAGCTCCTAGAAAAGCTTTAAAAGATCGCAACCACAGTTTCCATTCCAGAGGAGGGTCACCGGGATCTTGCAAGAAAGGAGCAGGTGGTTGAATATTCTGCATTGTCCAATAATTTGCAAATGTCTAAACAAAAATACTTCCAAAAATTTATTTAAAAAACCAACGTGTAAAATAAAACAAAATTTGATCTTCTTTCCCTTCTTTTGTTTTTACATATATTCTTCCCAATGTAAGATGGCCGACAAGAAAAGTGCCAAAAAACTTGAGTCCTTTTTCTAGTTTACTAATAAGTTACTAACAGGAAATGCATAAAAAAACAGTAACACCGGAACCTGAAGAACAGTTGAAAGCCGAAGGTGAGAATCACAGTTTCTGCTTGCTTAAATAAGTTTAACTTTGATCCTTAATCGATGAAGTACCTGATTAATGCACGTATACCATGCTGTTAAAATGTTTTCCGCGCGAGCTCCTGAATACACAATTTGGACGCGTGTGTATCATGCGCGCGACAGTCTGTTTCATTGTTTGCTGCACGAGCGCCTTAAACTGGTTCAGATTGTCTCGCGCTGCAGCTAACAAACTAATTCGTAACTGCCTTCTTGACGTGAAAACTCTGTGCCCCTCACACCTCCACAACAGTTACTGTACTTGCCGTTCTTGCCGTAATAAACACCCGATCTGTATTTTCAAAACTTCTCTTGGTTCCACAATCGCTTCAAAAATTCAGAGTTCATTTCTGTTCCTGAGCATCTTGGTTCCTTCCACTCGTCGCCACTTGAAATGAGTCGTCGTGAATACCTTTTATGATGAGTATCTTTATTCCAATAAAACAAATAAGATCAATAATCGTAGAAAAGGGGCACAGGCACCGCAACCAACCGTCGCTTCTCACCGTCTCACTCCTGGAATCCTGTGACATCACACTATACGATGTCACACGATTCCAAGTGACACATCCAGGTTCTAACCACATCACCACAGGACGTTACGCAATTTAAAAATGGACATCTTACGAAAGTCCAAGCCAAAATAGGTTTATATTCTTTGGTTTGTATTACATATTGGAGTGTTGAGAAAACATTCACAAATAGCTGGACAGACTGATAGATGAAAAAATACTAGTAAACATACGCACTCCAACCAGAATCTGGCAGCCAACATAAGAGGCAGGTTTCATAATTCTACCACAGTACCATGAGTGTCATTGCCAGAAGCAGCGCTCTGTTGCTAAACATAGACTTAAGAGTTCACAGAAAGGAGCACTAGTAGAGAGTGTGATAAAAGAGGAAAAGGATGGTGAGAAAGGAAAGAGGGCAATATGCAGAGGAGAGACAGAAGTTAGGAACAGTGAGAGTGAACAGTGAGAGAAGAGGAAAGCAGATACAGAGAGATGCTGAGAGTGACAGAGAGAAGGTTCCAAAGAGAAAAAAAAGGTAGAGGGGGCATGTAACAGGTGAGGTAGAGGGAACAGAGACTAATGGCTAGGTAGAGGACAGGAGGTAAGAGATAGAGAAAAGGGAACTGAGAGAGATGAGGTTGAATAGGACCATCTCTTTGAAAATCTGGAGCTGCCGTGCTCTATCCCTGTCACACAGCGCAGCAACTTCACTTACTGCGTTGTGTTGCATGAAATGTTAGTAAATATTCCTCTCAATAATTTGGCTCAGGTATCCAGACTTGAATTTTGTCTTGGAACTTGTACAGGGCTCTGCTGCCTTGTTTCAAAGAATGAGAGAGAAATCCATCCAAGGTACCAGCCCAGAGCATTTGTCCAGCAGGTTACATTGTGGCACTAGACGATTCTAGGATTAGAACACTGCGGTCATGTTACATAGGCATTTTTACTTGTGCTCTTCGTTCTCCCTTACCTACAAAATTTGAAATAAAAACTTCGTAGAAACACCGATTACAATAAAATTGAATGCCTCCGTTCATAGACCATGACATCCTACCAGTCGTCCACAATCAGCTGCTGAAGTGCTTTTACCTCAGGGCCAAGGCACCTCATAGGCGGTAAGAATGATAGTTACACCCCTGACAGGGTCGGCTTTAATGCTGGTGCTGGACGGTGTGAGAATATTTGTTGTGCCCGATCTAAAAAAAAAAAAAAAAAAACTCCTTCTCCGAGGATTCAATCAGTACCACCCTCCAATGGTGCCCCTCATCTCTACATAGACCTGCTATGATGTGTAGTTAATTTCTTTTACAGAGCTACTTATTCCAAGTATATAGGGCAGAATAGGGTGTTGGAATGCATCATATAGGACACATATTTATCAGACACAATATCTTGTATACGTTTGTAAGCCAATGCATAGAAAATATTACTTGAGACAAGGATCACTGGAATTTTGCATTTCTGCGGCTGAGGCGATTTTTGAATTATTATAGATTTGCTGCATTTGCCACATAATCCAATATCTGCCACATATTCTGCAGATTTAATTCAAACGCTTGAAAAGTAACTAAAAACGCAGCAACACATGTTTCTGCGTAGTGGAAGATGCTTTACAAAGCTCGACTGGTCACCTTTCTGTCACTTATTGCTATATTTGGGTATTAAACTGGTACTGATGGGGTGCACCTAATGCCCAGTGTGTTAACAAGTTTAACAAGCATTTGCAATGCAATGGGTCTCGCATTTCTCCGAGTTAGAGCTATTAGCAGCTGTAAACTCCCAACCGGACTTTTCTTGCCTCATTAAATGGAAAAAAACACGAGCATGATCGCGCTGCTAAACAAGCAAGATCGCACTGCGAAAAAAAGAGAAAAAATAGTCCACAAACCGGACGGAAAACAACGAGCCTCGTATGTTTTCAGTACTTGGTCGCTGCACTCGAGGAGGGCTAACCACCGGAAAAGGCATGACGAATGCATGCCTTCCACTAATGAAAGCAAACGGATTTTAAAAGGCAAGCCCACGAACCAATGAAAGACACTGACGTGAAATGGGCGGGGCTCCGAGCCCTTTTCTAACTACTACAGCGTCTCGCAAGTGATACGAATGCACAAACGCATGCTACGCAGGCTCAACCCTAAAAAAATAATTAAGTAATACTGTCACAAAATGTGTCACAGTACGCCACACAATTTGCCTTTTCTGGACGCATAATTTACTCAACACCACTGAATAATTTGGTTCTCCTCTGACGCATAATGCCAGTGTCCCTCCTTAAGCAAAGAGGTCCACAAAATGCAAGAGTCACATGTCACCTGTACTGGTGGGCGTTATTTGTTAGGAGTGCTTAGTCTGGAGAATTACAAACTCGGGATTTAAAACATAACATAGTGTTTGGAGTTGTTTTTCCTAAAAAGTAAATAGTATTATACAAAGGAATCCTATTTAGCAACCTTGGAATAATGAAAGATTTTTTAAAAAGACTATAAATCTATCCCTAGGATTGTATTTTATGAACTGCAATTAACAAAAATGTCCCTGTGACAAAAACAATACCCCACTGAGCTGTTGTCATAAAAAAACAATTCTTTGACCTGCATGTCACATATTGTGCTTCCCTGAAGGTACACCATCCCTCTGTGCTACTTTATGATGAGCCAAAGCGCAAAAAAGACAAAGCTCAGATCTCTCAAACAGATACACCATCACTAATCACCTAAGTTAAACCTGACATTTTTATTATAGCCTCGAAAATGCTGGCACATAACCTGAAGTCTGTACTTTAATCATGTTAGTAGTGTCAAAATGCAACCTCCACCTCCCCAGAGTTTGGCCCTGGTGAGGTGACAATAGCCCCTGCATAAAAGCAGAATGCCATGCTCTGTGTGGGGCAGGAGGAGTCCCAGCAAATGCTGTACGTGCACAGCGAGGTCCATCATCACTCTGTATGCGATAATGGGCCAAGGAGAATGATAATGGGCCGATAGAAGCCCGTGCAAGGCCGGGGAGGGGCTGATGCAGGCCACTGAGTTCACAGCAGGACTGCGAGCCGGCCCCTGTTGTGAATGTTGCAGGGAGAGTGCAGCTCCCTTCAATGTCCAAAATTACAGACAAAGGGAGTCAGTGAAAAGAATAATCGCGGACAACGGACCCGAATCCTAAATTACGACTGTCAATAAATTTATGGACGGGTGGTCACCCTAGTGGTGCGTGCTGTACTAGACACAGATGCACTGTTGTTCTGGGAGTGGTATGTGCTGCACTAGACACCTGCACTGTGTTGTGGTGGAAGAGGGGCACGCTGTACTAGACACCTACACCGTGTTACTCTGGGAGTGGAGCGTGATGCACTAGACAGCAGTACTGTGTTACTGTGAGAGTAATGCGCACTGTACTAGACACCTGCCCATGTTACTCTGGGAGTGGAGCATGTTGCACTACACAGCAGTACTGTGTTACTGTGAGAGTAATGCGCACTGTACTAGACACCTGCCCATGTTACTCTGGGAGTGCAGCGTGTTGCACTAGACAGCAGTACTGTGTTACTGTGAGAGTAATGCGCACTGTACTAGACACCTGCCCATGTTACTCTGGGAGTGCAGCGTGTTGCACTAGACAGCAGCACTGTGTTACTGTGAGAGTAATGCGCACTGTACTAGACACCTGCCCATGTTACTCTGGGAGTGGCGCGTGTTGCACTACACAGCAGTACCGTGTTACTGTGGCAGTAATGCACACTGTACTAGACACCTGCCCATGTTACTCCGGAAGTGGCACATGTTGCACTAGACACCAGTACTGTGTTACCATGGGAGTAATGCGCACTGTACTAGACACCTGCCCATGTTACTCTAGGAGTGGCGCATGTTGCACTACACAGCAGTACTGTGTTAGTGTGCCAGTAATGCGCACTGTACTACACACCTGCCCATGTTACTCTGGGAGTGGCGCGTGTTGCACTACACAGCAGCACTGTGTTACCATGGGAGTAATGCGCACTGTACTAGACACCTGCCCATGTTACTCTGGGAGTGGCGCGTGTTGTACTACACTGCAGTACTGTGTTACTGTGGCAGTAATGCGCACTGTACTAGACACCTGCACTATGTTATTCTGCAATTGGCGCGTGTTGCACTACACAGCAGTACTGTGTTACTGTGGCAGTAATGCACACTGTACTAGACACCTGCCCATGTTACTCCGGGAGTGGCACGTGCTGCACTAGACACCAGTACTGTGTTACCATGGGAGTAATGCGCACTGTACTAGACACCTGCCCATGTTACTCTGGGAGTGGCGCGTGTTGCACTACACAGCAGTACTGTGTTACTGTGGCAGTAATGCGCACTGTACTAGACACCTGCCCATGTTACTCTGGGAGTGGAGTGTGATGCACTAGACAGCAGTACTGTGTTACTGTGGCAGTAATGCGCACTGTACCAGACACCTACACCGTGTTACTCTAGGAGTGGCGCGTGTTGCACTACACAGCAGTACTGTGTTAGTGTGCCAGTAATGCGCACTGTACTACACATCTGCCCATGTTACTCTGGGAATGGTGCATGTTGCACTGGACACCAGTACTGTGTTACTGTGGGAGTAATGCACACTGTACTAGACACCTGCCCATGTTACTCTGGGAGTGGCGCGTGTTGCACTACACAGCAGTACTGTGTTACTGTGGCAGTAATGCGCACTGTACTAGACACCTGCCCATGTTCCTCTGGGAGTGGCGCCTGTTGCACTACACAGCAGTACTGTGTTACTGTGTGAGTAATGTGCACTGTACTAGACACCTGCACCATGTTATTCTGCAAGTGGCGCGTGTTGCACTACACAGCAGTACTGTGTTACTGTGGCAGTAATGCGCACTGTACTAGACACCTGCCCATATTACTCTGGGAATGGAGCATGTTGCACTACACACTAGTACTGTGTTACTGTGGCAGTAATGCGCACTGCACTAGACACCTGCCCATGTTACTCCGGGAATGGCGCATGTTGTGCTACACAGCAGTACTGTGGGAGTAATGCACACTGTACTAGACAACTGCACCATGTTATTCTGCAAGTGGCACGTGTTGCACTAGACACCAGTACTTTGTTACTCAGAGTAATGAGCACTGTACTAGACACCTGCCCATGTTACTCTGGGAATGGAGCATGTTGCACTACACAGCAGTACTGTGTTACTGTGGCAGTAATGCGCACTGTACTAGACACCTGCCCATGTTATTCTGGGAGTGGCATGTGTTGCACTACACAGCAGTACTGTGTTACTGTGGCAGTAATGCGTACTGTACTACACACCTGCCCATGTTACTCTGGGAATGGCGCATGATGCACTAGACACCAGTACTATGTTACTGTGAGAGTAATATGCACTGTACTAGCCAGCTGCCCATGTTACTCTGGGAGTGGTGTGTGTAGACACCAGTATCGTGTTACTGTGAGAGTAATGAGCACTGTACTTGACACCTGCCCATGGTACTCTGGGAATGGAGCATGTTGCACTACACAGCAGTACTGTGTTACTGTGGGAGTAATGCGCACTGTACTAGACACCTGCCCATGTTATTCTGCAAGTGGCACATGTTGCACTAGACACCAGTACTATGTTACTGTGAGAGTAATGCGCACTGTACTTGACACCTGCACCATGTTACTCCGGGAGTGGTGTGTGTAGACACCAGTATCTTGTTACTGTGGGAGTGATGTGCACTATACTAGACACCAGTACTGTGTTTCTGTGGGAACAATGCGCACTGTACTAGACACCTGCACCGTGTTACTACGGGAGTACAGCATGCTGCATGAGGCACCGGTTCCACATCACTGAGAGTGGTACGTGCTGTCCTAGACACAGAAGTAATGTCATTGTGGGAGTGGTATGTGCAGTGGTATGTTACGGTAGGAGTGATGCACACAGTGTACTAGACACCTGCACCGTGTTACGGGGGGAGACATGCACGCTGTACTAGAAACGGTACCATGTCACGTGGGGAGCGCCCGTGTACTCTATTGTTATGTACTGTACTACCCGTACTATGCCACTCTGGGAGTGGTGAACGCTGCACTAGACACGGTACCGTGTCACGTGGGAAGCGCCCGTGTACTCTACTGTATGCACTGTAAACCCCCGTACTATGCCACTCTGGGAGAGGTGCACGCTGCTCTAGACACCTGCACCGTGTTACGGGGGGAGACATGGACGCTGTACTAGACACGGTACCATGTCACGTGGGGAGCGCCAGTGTACTCTATTGCATGTACTGTACTACCAGTACTATGCCACTCTGGGAGAGGTGCACGCTGCTCTAGACACCTGCACCGTGTTACGGGGGGAGACATGCACGCTGTACTAGACAAGGTACCATGTCACGTGGGGAGCGCCCGTGTACTCTATTGCATGTACTGTACTACCAGTACTATGCCACTCTGGGAGAGGTGCATGCTGCTCTAGACACGGTACCATGTCACGTGGGGAGCGCCCGTGTACTTTATTGTTAGGTACTGTACTACCCGTACTATGCCACTCTGGGAGAGGTGCACGCTGCTCTAGACACCTGCACCGTGTTACGGGGGGAGACATGCACGCTGTACTAGACACGGTACCATGTCACGTGGGGGGCGCCCGTGTACTCTATTGCATGTACTGTACTACCCGTACTATGCCACTCTGGGAGAGGTGCACGCTGCTCTAGACACCTGCACCGTGTTACGGGGGGAGACATGCACGCTGTACTAGACACGGTACCATGTCACGTGGGGAGCGCCCGTGTACTCTATTGTATGTACTGTACTACCCGTACTATGCCACTCTAGGAGAGGTGCACGCTGCTCTAGACACCTGCACCGTGTTACGGGGGAGACATGCACGCTGTACTAGAAACGGTACCATGTCACGTGGGGAGCGCCCGTGTACTCTATTGTTATGTACTGTACTACCCGTACTATGCCACTCTGGGAGTGGTGAACGCTGCACTAGACACGGTACCGTGTCACGTGGGAAGCGCCCGTGTACTCTACTGTATGCACTGTAAACCCCCGTACTATGCCACTCTGGGAGAGGTGCACGCTGCTCTAGACACCTGCACCGTGTTACGGGGGGAGACATGGACGCTGTACTAGACACGGTACCATGTCACGTGGGGGGCGCCCGTGTACTCTATTGTATGTACTGTACTACCCGTACTATGCCACTCTAGGAGAGGTGCACGCTGCTCTAGACACCTGCACCGTGTTACGGGGGGAGACATGCACGCTGTACTAGACACGGTACCATGTCACGTGGGGAGCGCCAGTGTACTCTATTGCATGTACTGCACTACCAGTACTATGCCACTCTGGGAGAGGTGCACGCTGCTCTAGACACCTGCACCGTGTTACGGGGGGAGACATGCACGCTGTACTAGACACGGTACCATGTCACGTGGGGAGCGCCCGTGTACTCTATTGCATGTACTGTACTACCAGTACTATGCCACTCTGGGAGAGGTGCATGCTGCTCTAGACACGGTACCATGTCACGTGGGGAGCGCCCGTGTACTTTATTGTTAGGTACTGTACTACCCGTACTATGCCACTCTGGGAGAGGTGCACGCTGCTCTAGACACCTGCACCGTGTTAC
Source organism: Pleurodeles waltl (assembly GCF_031143425.1). Taxonomy (NCBI): domain Eukaryota; kingdom Metazoa; phylum Chordata; class Amphibia; order Caudata; family Salamandridae; genus Pleurodeles; species Pleurodeles waltl. Next base: position 1,650,359,916 of record NC_090445.1, on the reverse strand, counting down.
GGGGGGAGACATGCACGCTGTACTAGACACGGTACCATGTCACGTGGGGGGCGCCCGTGTACTCTATTGCATGTACTGTACTACCCGTACTATGCCACTCTGGGAGAGGTGCACGCTGCTCTAGACACCTGCACCGTGTTACGGGGGGAGACATGCACGCTGTACTAGACACGGTACCATGTCACGTGGGGAGCGCCCGTGTACTCTATTGTATGTACTGTACTACCCGTACTATGCCACTCTAGGAGAGGTGCACGCTGCTCTAGACACCTGCACCGTGTTACGGGGGGAGACATGCACGCTGTACTAGACACGGTACCACGTCACGTGGGGAGCGCCCGTGTACTCTATTGCATGTACTGTACTACCCGTACTGTGCCACTCTGGGAGAGGTGCACGCTGTACTAGACACGGTACCATGTCACGTGGGGAGCGCCCGTGTACTCTATTGCATGTACTGTACTACCAGTACTATGCCACTCTGGGAGAGGTGCACGCTGCTCTAGACACCTGCACCGTGTTACGGGGGGAGACATGCACGCTGTACTAGACACGGTACCATGTCACGTGGGGAGCGCCCGTGTACTCTATTGCATGTACTGTACTACCAGTACTATGCCACTCTGGGAGAGGTGCATGCTGCTCTAGACACGGTACCATGTCACGTGGGGAGCGCCCGTGTACTTTATTGTTAGGTACTGTACTACCCGTACTATGCCACTCTGGGAGAGGTGCACGCTGTACTAGACACGGTACCATGTCACGTGGGGAGCGCCCGTGTACTCTATTGCATGTACTGTACTACCCGTACTATGCCACCCTGGGAGAGGTGCACGCTGCTCTAGACACCCGCACCGTGTTACGCGGGGAGAGATGCACGCTGCTCTAGACACTGATCACCATTTCAGTGGATGAACATAAGCATTTCTCCTATCACGTGTTAGTCTTCCTCTCAGGGATTACCCCAGTTCTCTTCGACAATAGCCCTTTCCCTCGTGGAAGAAAACCCTGAAAGGACCAGTGCACAGTTTCTGTTTTCAAGGCGGCTGCGGAAGTCACCTGTACATCTCAGACCCAGCAGTCAGCATCCTCCTCAGTAGGGATCAAATGCAGTGGCATCTTTGTTTCCACCTGGCCCATTCGACTGCACGGATCTAGGAGAAGGCTTGACACCCCTCACACATTCAGGGACATCTGGCACCTATGTGCCCTGGTAGCCACATCAGGGGGAGGATGCCTTGTCATTACCCTGTTCTTCAGAAAAACTAAATTATACTGATAGGGTCTAGGGCTATTTCTTCACAATAAAGATGATTCTTTGAATCGGGCTACTGACATTTTCCAATTTAACTCTTATGCTCCAAGTCTGACCTACTGAACCCATTAAAATTCAAATGTACTTAATGTACCCGTGTCTTGACAGAACTGATGCAATCTACTGTACTACTCTCACAATGTCCTCCACTGTGTGACTGCACTATGTACTCTAGAAGTGAAACTCTCAAGTCGAACTGCTCATGGTAACTGGACCACTGAACACTTCGAGGCTTACTGTCCTACTTTAGCTGTCTTTTATCTACTAAACCGACCTTGCATTGAAACGTAATTAAACTGCCCGTCTTCTTTCGGCTGCCATATTCTCTACTGAAGTGTAACTAACCTGACCCTGTGTCCTCGAACTGCTCAAGTTCTGTATAGTTATTTACTGGGCGTACTACGAATGATCCACTAGACATCCCTGAACTGAAATGTTGACTCCCACTGTGTGTAATACACTAAGCCAACATTACATCGAAATGTAATGAAACCGCACAGGTTTTCCCTAATCTGCCCATATTCTCTCATAGTTACCTTACTACTCTCACTATGCTTAATAGAGCAAACTCACCTTGTACTGAAATGTCCCTTATTCTTATTTACTGTACGACTCTTTCTACGTTTAATCTCCTGAACCCACCTTGAACTGAGATGTAATTAAACTGACCGTGTATTCTCAAACTGCTTACATTCTCCAATGTTATTCACTGCACTTCCAACGTTTATACTGCGAACCCCGCCTGTCTTTTCTGACCTGCTGAATGTTCTCCATTGTTATTTACTGTACTACACTTGCAGTGTTTATACCACTAACCCCACCTTGAATTATTATATAATGTAACTGCCCAAGTCTTCTCTGAACTGCTGAATGTTCTCCATTGTAATTTACTGTACTACACTTGCAGTATTGTACTACACTTGCAGTATTATGTAATGTAACTGCCCATGAAGTCTATAAACTGCGGAAGTTCTCCGTTGTTATTTGCTGTACTACACTTGCAGTGTTTATACCACTAACCCCACCTTGAATTATTAAATAATATAACTGCTCATGTCTTCTCTGAACTGCTGAATGTTCTCCATTGTTACCTGCTGCACTACACTTGCAGTGTTTATACCACTAACCCCACCTTGAATTATTAAATAATATAACTGCCCACGTCTTCTCTGACCTGCTGAATGTTCTCCATTGTTACCTGCTGCACTACACTTGCAGTGTTTATACCACTAACCCCACCTTGAATTATTAAATAATATAACTGCTCATGTCTTCTCTGACCTGCTGAATGTTCTCCATTGTTACCTATTGCACTACACTTGCAGTGTTTATACTACTAACCCCACCTTGAATTATTATATAACTGCCCACGTCTTCTCTGACCTGCTGAATGTTCTCCATTGTTACCTGCTGCACTACACTTGCAGTGTTTATACCACTAACCCCACCTTGAATAATTATATAGTGTAACTGCCCATATCTTCTCTGAACTGCTGAATGTTCTCCATTGTCACCTGCTGCACTACGATTGCAGTGTTTATACCACTAACCCCACCTTGAATTATTATATAACTGCCCACGTCTTCTCTGGCCTGCTAAAGTTCTCCATTGGAATTTACTGTACTACACTTGCAGTGTTTATACCACTAACCCCCACCTTGAAATATTATATAATGTAACTGCCCATGAATTCTCTAAACTCCTGAAGTTCTGTTATTTACTGTACTACACTTGCAGTGTTTATACTACTAACCCCACCTTGAATTATTACATAATGTAACTGCCCATGTCTTCTCTGAACTGCTGAAGTTCTGTTATTTACTGTACTACATTTGCAGTAATTATACTACTAACCCCACCTTGAATTATTATATAATGTAACTGTTCTTTACTGTACTGCACTTATAGTACTAACCTCATCTTGAATTATTTTATAACTGCCCCTGTCTTCTCTGACCTGTTGAAGGTCTATGTTATTTACTGTACTACACTTGCAGTGTTTATACCACTAACCCCACCTTGAATTATTATATAATGTAACTGCCCATGTCTTCTCTGAACTGCTGAAGTTCTCCATTGTTATTTACTGTACTACACTTGCAGTGTTTATACTACTAACCCCACCTTGAATTATTATATAATGTAACTGTCCATGTCTTCTCTGGCCTGCTGAATGTTCTCCATTGTAATTTACTGTACTACACTTGCAGTATTGTACTACACTTGCAGTATTATGTAATGTAACTGCCCATGAAGTCTCTAAACTGCGGAAGTTCTCCGTTGTTATTTGCTGTAAAATTATTATATAATGTAACTGCCCATATCTTCTCTGAACTGCTAAAGTTATCCATTGCTATTTACTGTACTACACTTGCAGTGTTTATACTACCAAACCTACCTTGAATGGAAATGTTTTGCACTGTTAATTACAGTACTACGCTTACCATGTTTGATCTCAGCCCACTCTGAATTAAAATGTAAATAAACAGCCCATGTCTTCTCTGAACTGCCCGGATTCTCTATCGTTATTTACTGTACTGCTCTAACTGTGTTTAATCTGTTAAACCTGCCTTGTATTGAAATGCTCTCTATTGTTATTTACTAAACTACTCTTACTAGGCTTAATATACTAATCTTACCTAGAACTGAAATGCAAATAATCTGCCCACGTATTCTCTGACCTGATCAAGTTCTCTATTGTTATTTACTGCACTGCACTTACAATGTTTACACTACTAAACTCACCCTGAAATGTTATTTAGTTAAACAGCCAATTAATTCTTCGAACTGCCCATACCCTCTGTTATTTACATTATTAAACTAACTAAGTTTGATTGAGTACACCATCCTTGAATTAAAATGTTTTCTATTTCTATTCTTACCATGTTTAATCTACCAAACCTCACATTGTGTTGAAATGTAATTAAACTGCCCATGTCTTTTCTGAACCCCAGGTTCATACCCTGCACTGCTCTTACCGTGTTAAACCTTGTTAGCTCACACCTTGAATGTAATTGTTCTCTATTGATATTTATTGTAACACCTTCACTACGTGTAGCCTTCGAACCCTACACTGAACTGAAACATGATTAACCGACCTTGTCTTGTCTGAAATAGGCTGCATGCGCCTTCTGTGTGTGTAAGCATCCTATACCGCAGTAATATTTTCTGCAAGGTCATGCGTAAGTGCACAACATATGCACAACTCTAGTACTCATGCAATACAAATACACTACCCAGATAGGCCATATAACAAAGGCACTCTTCCATTCGTTACACTTCCAAGGAGTAGAAGGCGACACAACAGCAAAGGTGCACCAGTGCCCCGTCGAGGCTAAGAAGCTATAGCCACTACAATACAAAACTTTACTACTTGCAAAAAAGGTGCGATTTAATATTTTGCTGTATTTGTAGAGGTTCCATTTCGCACAAATAGGGAAGGGAAATGCGTTTTGTATTCTGGATACCGCTGGTGAAGATGTTTTGTCCCATGACCACCAATATTTTCATTCCCACCTGATGGTGCCCTCTCCTTATGCTTAAAAGGGTGATTAGAGTGCATGAAGATATGGAGGTTGGATCTTCGCACATTTGTTGTTAATGTGAGCCTGAAGGATTCTATGCAAAGCGGCTGCTGATTCAGGCTTCTCTTTGAGCAAACACAACTCTATTAAGGAGTCTACTTGAATGTTTTCTGTCTTTTGCCTATATTGTACCACATTCCTATATTTCATCAGGATTATGCTGTGGCATTTGCCTTTACCGAGACAAGACAAGCGACCTTGGAGGTACATGTCAAGTAATTTTCATGTGCCGAAGTGAAAAGGTTCCTGATGGATAACACACTAACTGAGAAGGTACTTCAGGCTGGACTGCTCCTACCGAAGCAGGACCAAGGCTGATTTGCATATGTTTGGTCTCCATCTACACTTGCAAATTAGGTGAGAAACTATGCAAAGGAATGCGGCCCAAGCAAATATCAGTGGCTGAGATTGATTCAAGCATTCCTTCCAAGGCATTGTTGCTTGTGAAGACAGATGCCCTAAGTGCAATGGGTATGCCCAAATGCAGGGCCACTGCTCACTGTGCCACCAGACTCAAGTTATGCTCCCATGATGAGGCTGAAGCCGGCCAAAACTGGTCTGGGGTTGCTTGTGGAATGTGGCCCAAGCAAGTGCCATCCGCTCAGATTAATGCAGGCACGTCTTCTATGAGCCTTTTGTGGTGGTGGTTTCCTAAATTAAGACATTAATTCACCCATTTTAGTTGGCGCTACCACAGTCCTTCACTCCTGCCTCAACTCAGTTACAAGGAATCAAAACTTTGAATATCACGGTGTGTTGGCTACCGGAGGCCTTTGTAGGTGACAGCTGCAGCTCGGAAAAGGCGGGGCCATGGGACTGAAAAGGAAATGAGTCTTGGGAGATGGGACACTGCTGAGCATTGTTTTGTAGCAGCTATTTGGAGTGGCACGTACAAGCTGTCCAGTCTGGCCCAAGCAGCCGCTGGCTTCCCACAACTTCTAGGCCATATCCTGAAACAGCAATTGTAAATATTCAAATGGACGCATTTTCAGGTCAATTCTCTGCTTCCTAGGGTTTCCAATACACTAAAAGCCCCACCTGAACATTCGTGTCTTAGTTTCCCTCCCTCTTGCTGTGCCACCTTTGAAGTGGGGAACACACACCTCGTGCGTGTTTTTCACGTTTAATCTTTGTCTGCAACAGGTTGAAATGCTCATAACGCAGCGAAGAACAAAATGAAAGCATTTGGAAATAATGTGCGAGTCCACTTCGTTTCAATGCGAAATGTACTCATGGCAGGATTGCTGTGTGGGGAGAGGCAAAACACCATCTGATAACAGGAGTTTAACAATCGTTAAATACCTGTTCTGTCTGTTTCATTGTTTGCTGCGCCTAGAAGCAGGGCCGCCGGCACTTGTCTGTCCATTATTAATAAATAATGTAACAATACAAATGTTCCTGGGTGTGGACGAGGGGGTTGTGCGGTAAGCGCCAGGGGTGTGTAGAGGTTCTGCGCTGGGTGCCGTGGGCCTGTGTGTATGTGTGTTTTGGGGGAGGGGTTGTGTCCTCAGGTAGAGTTGACAGGGTGTAATCCAGCTGGGGACAGTGGAAGGGCACACAATGTTTTTCCCAAATCATTCATTGTTTTGAGAAGAATGTTTCAGTAGGTGTGCAGCTGACACCTGAACAGATCACTCCCCCCAAAACCTGGCTTGTCAACCTTATCATAACAATAACAGGAGATTAAAAAAGAAAAGGAATATGGAAAGAGTCTAAATAATAATAACAACAACAACAATAATAATATACATTTTACAGGGTTGCTCATAATATCAGTATCGCGAGTACAATAATAATATTATTACTATATAAAACCGGAATGACAGCAACAATAATGTGACGAATACCCGCACTGATATTGTTAATTATGATGTGCATAATAACATCATAAATGAAACGATGTAGGTAGCTGGAAGAGTCCATTCACTTGGGATCTCATTTTCTTAACGCATTAAATCGGTTTGGATGACGCTCAACGATTGTTGCAATGTGTATGGTTTTAACGACTGAAACGTTTCCAGGACTGTGTTAAATTAAACCAAATTAACATACTTGAATGGCAATTTGCCATACCTTTATTTTGGGTTATAATAATACCTGCTTTAAAACGGCAAAACTTTGCAATTCTCACTCTACAAAAATGGATTATTTATTTTACCCACATGTGTTGGTATCACAGTGGCGGCTTCGCGACGCTGCATTTAAGATGGATGTGCCTCCTCGCCCCGTACCCTGGGGAGAATGAGTGCTTGTAGGTCAGGTGCGGGTCGGAGAGAGGGGGCCCTGCCAGCCTGCCCAGGCCTCCGCGTACAGTCATGGTCAAGTCTGGTCTGGCCGCCGACCTAGGAAGCGTTACGCCAGTCTGAGGCGGGTTATCGGACCGTTCACCTTTCCCTTCCGGGGTCACGAGCCCAAAGCCACCCAATCAGTTACCGGGCAGACCTCTTGGAACCTCAAGAGCAGCGTCTTGAATGCCTCACGTGTCCTCAAATCAGATCGTTCATTTGGTTCATTCTTTATTTTTAGGGATCGGTGTTGGTTTTCTTTACAGCTGATATCTTTTGGGCACAGTTTTCAACTATAGGCCTTGTGCCAGTTAATTCGGAGAAACAACCTGCAAGTGAGGGGGCTAAATTGAAGATTGTGAGGAGCTGCAATATTATTTCTTTCGCCGGTCTAAACTTCAAAACATCACCTTCTATGTTAACCTCTAAAACATATCTGGCGCCTTTTTGCTGGGTTTTCAGCACTCAAACACCTGCGTGGCATATCTACCTCACTCCATTAACTTGTCTGTCTGCGTTAGGCTCACACTCTATTGGATGTCACCTGGCACCTTCATTCGGCTAATCAAACATCGCCAAAAGAACCGCAAAACTGGACCAGTGTTTGGAGAAAGGGAAAAGGGATATTTTCAGCATCTCGTCAATACATAATATGATTTTTAAATTGACCATTCTGTCCGCAACGTACACAAAGATCACAGTGCCAGCACCTCTGTGAGCAGCAGTTTTACTTCTTTACCTAGAAGGTCTTACGTGTTCCTGATAACTTGCTCCTTTATCACTGCCTGCATTTTCTCCCTATTTTGTACCCCAGTTTTCAGGTCTCACCTCACTTGACCTTATCAAGTGATGGGGTGAATAGGCTATATGAGTACAGGCGGGAGCAGATGGAGAACGTTGAATCTCAATTTCTTAGTGATTTGACTCTTCCTGTATTGCAGACCACAGACACTCATGACCCTGGAAAGAGCCCCTCCTTAACCTGCACATGTTTACAATTATTGTTCCATTTCACAGCTTTCTATGTCCTCGAGTACCTGGAGAGAGTGATTATTCACAACTTTGTATTTAGATCAATTTGAGGCCCATGCTCATTCCTAATATGGCACTGAATCTTTTTTTGGGATCTTTCAATGTCAAATCCACTTGGCAACTGAAGTGAATAACGCACGACCTGGATCCTCCTTGATCCATCTATGTCTTCTGACATTACAGCCAAGACATCTTCGATAAGGGCAGAGGCTCAGTCTATCTGTGTCTGTGTCTGACATGAACTCGTTTCCATGTCACTGCCAGTTTTACACAATCACATCAGTACCTGATGGTATGTTGTTTTCTTCTGGGTTTCCACAGTCACCACCATTTTCAATGCCTAAGGCCATCCTCTGACAGCCCACTCACCCACTAGGGTTCCATTTTCACATGTATACAAATGACACACAGATTTCGTGCTCTTGAAATTCCCAAACTGCATGGCCTGCATGAAGAGCCAGGGGTTTAAATTGTACTTGGGAAGGATTAACAATCTGGTCGTGAGTGCCATTTATAGACTATGTGGTTGTCTTCCTTCCCCCACCAGGGGAAAGTTCAAAACTTGTGATGCACGATAAACGAAGGACTTTCTCACATTGCTCAGTTGAAAGCAGTCCCACCCGCCTGTTTAATAATCTTGTAAAGCTGAAAGCATTTTTTCTGTAGCCAACAATATTTAGATTCCTGGCTTGCCTATAGTAATGTTGTGTACCTGAGTTTGTCTAAGCCCTGGTACAAATAATGCTGCTCGGTGGCTCGTGGGAACCCATATACATGAATAAAGTGCCTCTCCATTTTATGGTCTTTTCTGACCACTGCTGTGCAGATGGGTCATTAAAAGCTTCTCAACATAGAACATTTTTCTGTCAGCATTTTAAAGGGCCCATCCAATGTAGAGAAAACATGTTCTCTTTTCTCAGTTCTACACCTCCAACAATACACCAATAGTAGGAATTGCACAATGTTCTTTTGTTTAATGATATCACCTTGGGTTTTGAGACCTACTGTGACATCATTCACTAGTTGGTCCGTTTAACCTGCTAACATTTTTGCGGTTTTGTTGCCAGAACGAACCAGGCCAATCATTCTCAGTTCTTACCTTCATCTTTTATTCCACACAATGTATTTGCTTTCCTATAACAGTCAACTTAAATCTGTTTCCGAACACTTTCCAAAACGATATAGTCTGTAGTCCTCAGCAGTTTGTAAACTAGGTGAAGGAATGTTAGACAAATGGCAGCAGCTTAGCAACATTGATTAAACATGAGTTGCGCAAAACAAATTATTTTATTGTCTTATTACAGTTCTAAATTATCTCTTTTATGATTTTAAGCCACATACATGGCCTTTTACTGATGTTTTTCAAACTCCTTAAAACTCTAACCTGTCTACTTCATTTACACAGGAGATCATTCCCGTCCATACTCCTGGCCTTCCTATATACAAAGTGTAGCACTTTAGTCTCAATGAACTTTACTGATAAAGAAATTCAATCAGCTGCAAGGCTGTCTGAATGTAAACAGGCGCTTATGTTTACGTCACTGTAATAGAGGCCTGGTACTCCAGTGGAGGTTTCTGTAAAAATGCACATATAAATCTCAATATAATCCCAATGAAAATCCTTGCGTACCAGTGGATCTCTGGTCACTGTGGATTACCTTCCACCAAGAGTTGAATCGTGTTACTTGCTTAGTGGCTATAGAGCTGTCCAGGATCACGGGTTATCAAGAACTAATCGCCTAATTTTTACTATATGGTTATTACTTATCTAAATATTTATTATAATTTATGGATAGAGTTGTGAGTTTTCTAATTGGTTGAGGCTCCCACATGCTACATGTAAACTACAGCAGGACCAAGACTGATTTACCCATGGCTGGTTCTCGTCTAAAGTGTTATGGTGGGAAAAAAAACACAATGGATTGGGATGTGGCCCCCTGTCATTTCCAGTGGCTGAACTTGCGGCCCGAGTATTATTGTCTGAAGTGTATTCAAGCATTACCCCTAACACTTTTTGATTTTTCACAGATACTTTAAGAGACATCCTGGAGAAGGTGGCAGGATGGTGTGAGGTCAGCAGAAGAATCCTGGTCAAGGATGATGCAAGTACTTGCACTAGTACCAGTGGTGTAACAATAGCCCCCACTGTCCCCACGGTGCGCAGGTAGGAGTCGGGGGCAGGGGAGGGGAAGGGGTGGCAGCGAGCTCCAGGTGTCCCACTATGGCACTGTGCACGTGCCGAGGGACCCTGGCCTGAGAGCTCCTGACTGGGTCATGAACGTGGAGGCCAGTGCCTCTCTGCTATCAATGCATATAATTTACTCATCTCTGCTCGTTTCAGACCTACTCTGGGAATGCAAGAAGGTGCAGGGCATTCAATGCATTTTAGTAGCCCAACCTCTAAGCGCCTGATTTAGAACTCAGTGGATGGGTTACTCCGTCACAACGGTGACGGATACCCTGTCCGCCAAATTATAAATCCCATTATATGCTATGGGACTAGATTTTGGAGCACGGGATATCCGTCACTGTTGTGACGGAGTAACCCATCTGCCAAGTTCTACATCAGGCCCTTAGTTTGGTGGCCAAGCTGCTAATGTTAACACCGAAAAACGTTTTGTTTGCGTGCCAAAGGCCTTCAATTTTCACTGTTGACTTAGAATGAGTCTATGCAGCAACAGACCGATAGCCATGGACACCCGGAAGAGTCAAGCAGCACACTAACCTTCCACGAGGAAAGTGAGCAGATACTGGCCATGGACAGGGATGGGATGCTCAAGTGCAGGTTTTTTTTGTGGTGTTTTCACTAGAGTGGTCGGAGACTCAGAGGCCTGAAGGGGAGACCAGTCGGTTCAGGAAACATAAAGTGGTTATAGTTAGAAAATAAGGCAAGGGAGGACAGCCACGGCAAGGGTAGTGAAGACTGGAAGAACTGGTTAGTTAGGGTTTGCACAGTCAGCAAGAAAGTAAGGCCAGAGGGTCCAATAGGGCTGATGTACGTAGGCCCAAGTTTGTGGCTGATCTAGGGGAGGATGGGTCGTATCAGGGAGCTGTTTAGCGTAGTCAGTAAGGGACTGAGCTACATTTTTTGTAAGTCCAGGGGGACTTTTTCACACTAAATGGTTTCGCCGTCTCTCACTGGTTACCCTGTGCAGACCAATGCATTTTTTACCCCCTTGGCCAGACACAGCTTGTGGGTCAGAAGGTGAAACTTGCCGTAGCAGTGGCCACCTACACACAAGTCGACACCGTTCTGTTTGTGGTTGAAAGACCAGGTCCCCAGCCCCACTTTATGGATAAGAAATGTTTTAGCAAATCCACCTGAAAACAATGAAACTAAAAGGACCAAAGAGGTGAGAAAAAACTGCTGGAGATCTGCATAGAAGGTACAACTTCTTGAAGTAAACCTTCATTGTTTACACCAGTAAATTCTACGTTTCTTAGGCTCAGTAAACAGGTGAAAGTACAGCACATGTTCCTAATCTTCATGTGGTGAACCATCGAAGGATAAAAGACCCATCTGCCTGTGAACCTCTGACTCAAAGGCACACTTATCTCCACAGCAGGTGCATTAGTTAACTAAGCCGCCTTGCTATCCACCTGGAATATACCCTTTAACTGCTTGACAACACTTTCCAAACTTACACAGCACTAAGAAGTAATTTCCAGTTCTGTGGCTGCTCTTGCGCAACCCTCGCATTATACAGTGTGGTATGTGGGGTGGGAGGGAACTGGAGGGCATTTCATGTATTTATCTCTGCCTTTCACTAAACGTTGGCATCCCAACACTGTGCAGATAATACTAATAGCAGAGGATACTGTCCGTTCGGGACGGGATGGGAGCCAAAGGGTCCCTAGTTTTTTGCCCTTGGCCTAAGAATATTATCTCTCGAATACTGGCATCAAACGTTCCAATGTGAGGGGCCTTCATAGAAACAGTGGCCAATACACACTTCAAACAGATCATGTTAAGCTGAAGTTACCGCATCCTGCTTATCAGGGTGTGGTGCTTGGCTCAGCACACTGCCTGGGAGTGGCAATTCAAGACGCCAGGGTCTGATAGCTGAATGATTTTCAAAGCTGTTTTTGACTTACAAGTTGCCTTACTAACAAGGAACCATGCAGTGAACAATTGTTTTGGGGCTCACAAAAATGCATATATTTGGTCAGTAAATCCGCAAAGACCGTTGTCAAGATGTTAATGGTCTAGAAAGAAATAGGTCCTGCCCAGTGGAGCTAGTTGCCGAAGTCAGTGGGGCTGGTCCCGAAGGAGCTTGCAGGGACTCTTAGCCCAAAGGTTAAGAACAGCCAAATGTTGAATTCTACCAATACCAAACTCAAGACACCAGTAGCTGCTAGCTCGAGATCCAGTCCACAACGTTCTTGCAGGCAGAAACATGAATACCGAATTTACTTTGCGGGTAGCCGTACTTATTTCTTCAATTTCATTTTTCCCTAGCAGTTGTTCTAAATTTGTGGTATGGTTTATTTGGGCATTAAAATTACACTGGCCCAGACACTTCAGAGTTGCAGTTAGAAGAAACCACTGGTCGACAGGATCATGTGCAATTAACTCGCTGAGCTACATACAAATATGGTACAGCTGACCTCGAGACCACTGGGTTTTGGGGGCCACTCAGGGAATATGTGGCTGGCCCAGATACAAGTGATCAATTGAATCAAACATCAGTTCCTACGGTTTGATCAATAACTATTGAGAAGGGAACTGGACCACTGGAATCGCTGACTTGTGATGGAATTTGCAGCCACATATATAGATTGAAAGCACCTGCTGGGGTTGACTGGTTGAACAATATACACCGACTATACCAATTTTAAATATGTGAAGGGCTGATGTGTGCTGTCTTGTAGCTGGACTGTGGTCCAAGTAGTTGTATAAAACTAAAACCTAATTAAAAAAAAGAGGTTAAACAGAGTAAAACCCTAGTCAGCTATGAAAAAAGGAAACCACTTGTCTTCAGATGGGGAGTGACAAGGAGCAGATTGTTCTTGGTCCACAGACTGTCAAGAAAACATTTCTAGGGTATTGCACCCAAGAAAGATAAGATAAATAAGATGTATCCTCTTCTTTACCTTCCTCTTATTTCACCACAGAATATTGTTTTGTTCATAAATATATGAAGACAAAACCTACATTTGCTAACAACAATTACTATTATAGAGTACTAACTAACACTGTATATTCTACGTTTAACTAAATGCATACCCAAACAAAGAGAATGTAGAAGTAGTCAGGAAACTCAATAAACACACAACCAGAACAATAAAAGCTAATTATAATTTAAGAGGAAAAAAAGATACAAAGTGAGAGGGATACACAATAAACTTCAGCAGATACTGTTTGCAGGAAAAAGAAAATGCAATCATACATTATTACATACTGTCTTCAGATATCAGAGAAGCTTCCCTCGTGCTCACTAATCTGGAATTGTCACTAGGTCCACTATGACCAAGTTAGAAAATTTGGGCTGCCAAGACTGATACTCAAATTCCAGTTACTAAGTAGGTCTTTTATGGCCACCATTTTACCCTTGACCAACAGCTTGTGTAAAATTTGGAGAGACTTCCAGAAAGACTGATTTCCCATGGCCTCAAAAACCATGCATCATACAGAAAGTCAATTTCCAAGATCACAAGCCTACCTAGGTAGGATACCCAAATTGGTGGAGGTTATTAACTTCACTATTGGCAGCTCTTAGGGCCTCATATAGTGGCCCCACAGAGAAACCAATCACTTCTTGCACCTCCCAGGTCTTCATGCTGGAGCCACACAGAGAAGCCATTCACTGCTGGCCCCTCCCAGGGTCATAGACAGGAACTGCAAAGAGAGCCTGGTTACTGCCGGCACCTCCCATGGCCCAAGCAGAAGTCGCAACAGAAGCCAGTCACTGCTGGCACTGTGTGGGGCCTTGGGAGATGCCAGCAGTGACCGGTTCCTCTGGTGCCAGAAGTAACCAGGTGTGGCAGATATCTGGAAGCTCTCAGGCTCTCATCAGTTAAAGTATTTTGTGTGACGCCCAGAAGATCCCTAAGAATGATTGAGGTCTAGATACAGTTGCTTTAGCCTTCAAAAAACAGAGAAACACAAGCACCAGCGTTCCGTGATTAGTTGACGCATCTTTCCTCAGTGAATGTTTGTGTGCTCTGAAGAGCAATGTCCTACCACAACAATCTGGCTCACATTATATCAATCTGGTAACTGTAAACAGAGTACGCCACTAATTTATGCTGAGGTGGAGAGGAGGAAGGAACACACTAAACAAAATTCACACAATACAATTTTAGCCACACGGAGATCGTTCCTTAAATCAATGGAAACAGTCTACAATTTAGGATTACCTTAGAAGTTAATCAGAGGGGAGGGTACGTAGTCAATGTTCATTCAGCTCACTGTACCACAGTAGCCATCAAGAGGCAACCCTAAGCAACAATACAAAGGCTCAGAATCATGGGTTAGCTGTTGCCTACTAGTCCTCTGGCGAAACCAAGAGCTTCTCAATCAGATCCAGGGCAGCTGTGTAACTCTTCAAACACTTATACCATTCAGAACACCTCCCCCCGTTCGTATATCTGAGCAGAGAATACCGATAAAAGGACAGCATGAAATCCAAGTCCCCCTAAACAAGCAGGAGGTCTCTACAGAGCCGGGAGCACCTGATCCATAACTCAAATAACACCAAAACTGGACAACCTGTGAGATGACTTTAAGATACAGCCATGTGTGATATGTTTGTATGTAGGACCCAGTTCCTAGGGTGTAAGTTGTCCTGTCACCCCAAGTGCTGGGGACCACTTTCAGAAGCATGCTGTGTTGCGCCTAAATAAATGTTGTAAATTTAATTGTGATCCTGTGATCACATTAGGTAAAAAAGATCCCCTGCGCATGGGTGTTACACCATGAGCGAACTCGGTCTGCTAATATCCAGATTTGTTGAAACCAGACTTTGGTCAGTGCTGTTCTGCTCATTCCAGAAACTACGCCACACAGGGGGCATTTATTGTGGTCAGATGGTGGCCATTCTTAGCCATGCTATGTTAGGCCTTAGAAACACTTTGTTTCGTTTAGTTTGGTCCCCTGTTGAACCGAACCTTAACCTGTCTCACTTCTCCAAGTGTGGTAAGTTTGTAAGATGTGCAAAACCCTGATGTGAGTAATGGAGATTTTCTGGTATTACCACATTCCATGGCTGGAACTTTGTGTAATAAGGGCCGGAGGAGGGGCGAGGGTTATCAGAAATCTGAAAACGGTGAGACAAAGCCCGCGAAGAGAAGAAGCAGAGCATGCATTTCAACACATCCTAAAAACGAGCATGCACACAGTGAAATCTGTCTGTTATGGGCCATCATTATTGAGGGCTTGTATCTCAGCACTACACAAACATGGCTGTACATCGCTACAAACTGTGGTGGCAGTTATAGAAAATAGAATGTGAATCTATGTATTGACTGCAATTGCATATGTGCATAAGATACATATATATTTTGTAAAACTCACTATATGTATTGTAAGTTCATGCATTACATATTTATGTATATCATACTTTGTAGATGAATGTTGGTAGATACGTTCATGCTTCTTTTGTATGATACAGCATATATGTCTGGGTATGTACATATGATTATAAGGAAGGCACCTCTAAGGGTATAACAATATATTTAGTTGTAAAAACAAAAAATAAAAATTAAATTCTATGTAGGTTTATGCATAATATACGTGTGTGTCTATTATTTTAAATACTGTTACATGCATGTACATAGGGTTAACAATTTATAGGGGTTTATACACTGTACAGAAATATTACCAAGTTAAAGTCTTTATGTGTGTGTATGTGTTGATTCACTGTGTACATATATAGATGAGTGGGAAGGTATATCTGTATACACGTATACTTCACATTTTAGTTATTAAACACATCTTTCCACCACTGCCAGCCCTCCTTCCATTCTCTGATTCATCCGAGATCTTTCTGACTACTGTGACCTCCCAAACTTCCTTCCAAACTTCCTCCCAAACTTCCTTCCAAGCTCTTCTCTCCTCCTATCCAATTCGTCCCCCTGACAGGCGCATGTGTCCACCACTCCTAGTAAATTCTCTCATATGACAGAGTGCCTCCCCAATTGGGGGGGGGCACGGCGTTTAGGACCCAGGGCCGCTGTGGACAGAGCCCTGTACGCTGGTCCTACATTACTGGCCTGGCGCTCCGGCCCTCTCGCAAGGCGAGAGAGCGGAAGAGCAAGAATTAGGGGGGAGGACGCATGCATTACTTCCAGCCGCCACATGCGCCGCCGCCTCCATTAGGGGGTATTTAAGTGCCCCCCAGATCAGGCCACAGCCTTTTTCGTGGATGCGGCGTGGGCAGAACGACCGGAGTATACAGGTGAAGTACGGATCACCTGTGTGGTCCAAAGGTGTTTGGGACGTGGGAGGATCCTTGGTTGTGTTGTTATCATGATTTATGAGATTTATGAAAGAATTGAATTTTGACTTACAGGATATGTTTTATGATTTATGATTTTTAATTACTTGACATTTGCAAATAAAATTGATTCCAAAGCCAAAACAATCAGACTTTGTCAGTTTACGTTTGGCGGGTGTTGGGGCGGGGGCCTACTGGAGGCATCCGGGTTCTAGTCCATTTACTAATCCACCTCAATTTTCCAGCACACAGGAGTAAATGCATGAGATCCTAGGACCACTCACTTAACAAACTTACCACAACCAATACTACAGGGGATAAGGAATTACATATTACTAACCTACTAAATATAAATTATAAATACAATTTACAATTACAATGAATAAACAGTGTACAAAAAAACAGGGAGTGTCTGTGTTTGGACACAGAAGGGACAGAATACTGTTTTGTCATTAAATAAAATATATGAGACAAGCTAGTAAGAAAACACTCTCAGTATCATTAAAAAAATATATAATGCAAATGACACTATCAATAAATTCAGCAATAGCACACTTAAAAAATGTTTCTGCCACAGCTAAAGGTGGCAAGGGAGCCCCTACATCCCCCTTTTCCCCAAGCCTGGCACGCACGGTGCTCCACAAACTAATCTTAAATCTGTCTTTAAATATCGAAGTACAAAGAACTACCATACTGGGGGGTTAAATTATTGTCAGCACAGTGAAGAGGATCTTCGCAGTGAACTGCATCAGTGTTTTATTGCAAGCCCGTCTGATCCTAATGTTCAGTAGGACTGTTATTCCCACCAATGGGTACCCCTTAAAAAGATATAAAGGGGAAAGGACAGGGGCTGTGCCCTCCTCGGCTCAGGATACCCCCTGGAGTGGAGCAGGGAGGGAGTTCAGTCCTAAAAGGGTTCCAGCCCGCCAAGAAGTTACGGAGTTTTGATTGGTGGGTTTTATGAGGCGCATTAGGACTTCCGGCCCCTTCTAAGAACTACTGATGTGGAGGCGGGAGATCTCTGAATCCAGACGGCGTCTCTCCTGGCTGGAACGTGTGTTTACACAGCGCCACACTTGTGCATACTAGTGAACACAGAGAGGCTTCCTGGCTATAATAAAGTGATCAAAGAACTGAACATGTATGACAGGTGTCAGCTAGTGGTGAGCAAAACATTCCAGAGGAATGTGAAACACGCGAACCCCACCAGAGGAGAAAATTCACTGCGCCAGAACAAATTCACTTTTTTTTGCGAATCTGTTCCCTTCGGCAGTACTTTGTGAGTTTTGCTCGACGTGTGATGTTCTTCAAATTCTTGCTCTTTCAGATAACCGCCAAATCACCTAAAAGCACCTTTTCTCAGTACAGTTTTGGCAGAACATTGCGAAATCTGTCGATTTTTTTCGCTTCAGCGTTTCTCCCAAAAAAAAACCCAGGCCTAGTGTCGCCTATTCGAGGCTGTCCCCCACTATATAGCACGGGGGTCTCTAAGCACTCCAGTGAGGGTAGGAAAACTGAAGTGGGTGCCGCACGTGTACCATGATCAATCTATTCACAACTGACAGGTCATCTTAACCAATTTAGGAATTGTGAAAAATGAGGTGATCGGTCACGGCATAGGCGAACTTGGTTTAGTAAAGCTGATTTGAAAAATCTGAGAAACCCCTTAGCAACAAAATAAACTAAAAAAACACTACTCCTAGAAAATATGTTAGTTAATAGCGGTGGAATCATTTCAACAGCCACTAATTACACCCGCTACACTTCACATCGTGCATTTTCTCTCAGCGCTTGAGTAACAGGTGCTGGTCTTACCTAACTTTTGCACTGATTTTAAGGAATCTGGAAGGATGAGAAGCCTGATATTCCCTGCCAGATTCAAACCCGTCCTCCGCAATATATATATATATATATATATAGTGATAGAGGAGGGGTTATTTCAACTTTAAACGTTATCTAATGGGTTACGTGGGGAACATCCTTGCACTGTGCTACGATATAAACTGTTGTACAAGCATACAATTGACCCAGTCAGTTAAGGAAGACCGGGGGTTTCTGTATTTTGAACGCATTAGATGGGCACCTATGTGTCACACTACATAGGTGCGCTATATAAAGCACACGTCCGCCACCGGCGGGCCTTCTTAGCGCTTTGTCGTGTCCGGAATGTGCCTTCCAGTGCAGCTCAGGACAGTCTCCATTTTCGAATGGTTCGAAGGAAAGCGCCTTGGCACTTGGCCCCCTGGGAACATAACAAGCGGGGGTCAGACGAGGTGACCACTGGTCTGTAATGTGTGGGTGCAATGCTGATGCTGTATGTAGTCTTCGCGCGCCCACAGGCATTCGAGTGACTCATGTATCTGTGTGTTTTCAATAGAGCTAACAAGGCCCTGACTGGCATCAAAGCGCTTCGAACAGAATAACGGAGCACTTATTTCACCTTTTCTCAAAGGAAAGTGCATCGGCTCGTCTATTTCTCTTGACGGCTCCAGCGCCATGAAACGGCCTAATAGTGTTAAAGTGCTAAACCAACGAGCGACAAAGCATACATGAAAGGGGTAGTAATGCGGACACACTTTGTACTTATAGTGCGAAATAAAATTAAGGTACAGAACTGCTTTCTTGTGAAAATGCGGGTAAAGGGGCGGAGATGTTTCTTTTGGCAGAAGGCGCCAACAACGTGGGGCCTGCAAACCTCCCCGGCACCACTGCACTGCCCCTCCCGACCAAAGCGCTCTGATTTCAACTAAAGGAATGCCAGTTCCAAGCGCCCTGCCAAGAGTTTCATTTTGGGAAGCTTGCCCGGGGTGGAGGACTCAGGCACGAGAACAAACCAGAAACCGCGCAGTGATTTACGGGAACAGTGGCATAACGCGACGCATACATGTGGTCTAGTGCCCAAGCTGCCAACTCTAGAACCACGCAACCCCCCCCCCCCCCCCCCGCCCAAATCTGAACAGAAACGTGTGGTCTTGGGCAAATCACTTCGTTTCACTGTCCGTCAGTTGCCCTTTATGTTACAACGGGCAGCATTATGAAGCAGGTCGAGCTCCAGGAACAAATACTATGCATGAATAATGTAATATTCAGCACCGAAGCACCTACAGATCGTTCGGTACGTAGTGCAAAGCGACGCTAATATTTTCACTAATATTCACAGGCATTAAAATAAAGTTGTTAACAAGCAGTTTCGCTACAGAAGTACTACCTGCATTTTGCAATAATCCATTCAGTAGCATGAATGAGGAAAGTGCTGTGAAGCAATATTACGTGGCGCTATATTAATGACAACATTTGTATTACTAAATACAAAAGCATATGCGTATACTAGATACATTTAATCATATTTTTATTTCGACTACGTGACCATAAATTATAAAGCCCAATTTCTGACCCAACAAACTGAATGGGAGTTTACAAGTTTATAACAGAAGTAAAACACAGCCCAGCGCTATACTTTCAATTGTACTGGAACCGAAGGCCCGTGCCACAGGTACACACCAGGATCCACACGCGCTTTCGGTATTTTCTTTAGTGCCACCGTGCTTTCAAGGAGCTCTAATCTTAATTCACTCGAACTGAACCACTTACCACTCTACACAGGAAAATGATCCGAAACTGTCCCTCTCGGGTCCGCAGTAAGGACCCAAGTGCTGGAATGCACTGATATGCCAGTGTACTGGTACTGAACCCTGTGCAAATTCAAGTAACACAACCCGTGCTTTCAGTTGTACTATGCTCACTATCAAGAATACCGGTTTGTCCTTGAGAAGTGCCGGTACTCTCCTAGTAAATGCATTGCATAAATGCAGAAAAGTGCAGGTACTCTCCTTCTCAAAATAAAAAAAGTGCTGGTGCTCTGTACCGGCAGATTTAAAGCATAGGTTGTACTATAAAAGTACTGGTGCTCTCTTTCGAGAATACCGGTTTGTCCTTGAGAAGTGCCGGTACTCTCCTGGTAAATGCATTGCATAAGTGCAGAAAAGTGCAGGTTCTCTATTTTTCAAATTAAAGAAGTGCAGGTAAGTACCGGACGCCATCTACCCACCTAAAGCATTATACATCACATGGAACAAAAGGCCCAAACCGGTGACAGAGGTAGAGGGTTACTCTGTCCTGAAGGGTGGGCCGCGGGCAGTTATGTGCACTGCCCTCGTCTAACCCCAGCTTCCTGGTTTCGGAGTCTTAGAGACAAACCCAGACCTGGTCATATTACGAAGTCACCTTCCAAACTTCAGAAAACAACACGAGGCTCACGGAACATCCAAACTGAGCTCGCCAAATCCGTCACTCCCATTTCAAGTACAAATGCGTCCGAAGGCGACAGTCCGCCTGTCAACGGAGCTCCGCCGGGGAACGGAAACCTGTTCCACTGCCCGGTGCACACCTATCAGGGATTCAATGTCAAACCATCAACACCAAGCCTCTGACTGGTCACAGCAGCCGCTTGGCAATGTCTAATGTCCTCCTTATAGCGCCGCTGCAACGTCGACGACTCTATGCGCTTTACAATAATGATCATCAGGCCCATCTGGTATGTGCAGGCACACTACAAAACTATGGGGCCCCAGTAAAATGTGACGTGGACATCCTGCGATCCCGGCATCAAAAATAAACGTGGGATTTAGGCGAATAGACCCCACTGAAAGGTGTAGAATATGGGGCCCGTATAAGACCACGGGCATGACCACTGGCATGTGTAAAGACTGCTGGGGCCCGTATAAGACCCTGGGCACATAGGCATGTGTAAAGACTGCTGGGGCCCGCATAAGACCCTGAGTACACATACTTGTAAGTACTGCTCTGGCCCGTGTTAGACCCTGGGCACATAGGCATGTGTAAAGACGGCTGGGTGCCGTATAAGACCCTGGGTACATAGACCTGTAAATACTGCTGGGGCCCGTATAAGACCCTGGGCACATAGGCATGTGTAAAGACTGCTGGGGCCCGTATAGGACCCTGGGCACATAGGCATGTGTAAAGACTGCTGGGACCCGTATAGGACCCTGGGCACATAGGCATGTGTAAAGACTGCTGGGTGCCGTATAGGACGCTGGGCACATAGGCATGTGTAAAGACTGCTGGGGCCCGCATAAGACCCTGGGCACATAGGCATCTGAAAAGATTGCTGCGTGCCGTATATAGACTTGTAAATACTGCTGGGGGCCGTATAAGGCCCTGGGTACATAGGCATGTGTAAAGACCGCTGGGTCCGTTTAAGACCCGAGGTAGATAGGTATGTGTAAAGACCGCTGTTGTTTCCAGTTTCTAGCAGAAAGCTGCAAAGCCGTTCAGAATGCAAGCCCACATCATGTGACTGTCAAGTCAGTCACCCGTCTTGTCTTTTTTTCATATTTACAGCCTAGGATTATTTACACCCTTTCTCACAATTTAGAGGGAAACCTTCATGTTTTCATTCGTTTGTATGTTCTTTTTTCCGACATCGAGATCGGTGTTTATGCACTTGGCACATCACCTGGGACTTGATTTCGACATCCGACTTCGTCTCGGTGACGCTACCCCTCCTAGGCCAGGAGTAAACTCCAGCTCACGCGCACCTTTTCACCTGCCCGGCTTGTGATCCTCTGCAGATCACAGAAAGTACCCTGCAGGCTTTGGGGGAGGGGGCTCTATTGACAGGTGGGGACCACATTTTCAAGAAGTTACTTCTTGGAGCAGAAACAGAAATCTATTACGAATCCTCCCATGCCAAGCTCCCGCCCCCAGCCCAACACCCTTGACTTCTCTCCCAGCCAGTCTCCATTCCTGTTTTTACAACTCTGTGGCTGCTGGAAGTGCAGTAAACCTTTGATCCCGACCAACAGACCTCTGCCTGGGCACTTTAAAAACATGCCATGTTTTTCGTGCGCTTTCGGAGTCTGAACGACCCTCTCTGCCCCCCAGACACACACTGCTCCGAGACACAGTATCAAACGTGTTCCCACCACATCTCTCCGCCCGGCACCCCATGCCCCCCGCTCCCGAAATACCTTCGCCAGCTCAAGCACCCAAGGCATTACATAACAAGCCCGTGGCTGACAGCCTCCCCGCCCGCCTGCCGGGTAAAGGCTTTAAAGGGAAACAGGCGCTCGGCTTCTGTGTTTTGTGCACTATTATCCACGAACTGCGTGCACCCCACGATGCACGTGCCGCACCCCCCGCGGTGTGACAGCTTTGCACATGCATGTTGCACACAGGCTGGTGCATTTCGTAAGGGCGGGTGGTTTGCACGTGAGCAGGGGCGAGAGTCTCACCCCCACCCCCGATATGTCGACTAAGTCCCCAAAGGCATGAATGAATATGAGTTGCCTCCCGGGCCTGACACGGCCCCCACCACGCACTGCTTGTACCCCCCCCCCCCACCCCCCCGTTGTTCCTGCAAAGAATCCGCCCTCCCCCTGGTGACAATATTCGCCTTTCCCTGCGCAAAAACACAGATATGTGTCCCTTTCCTGCTTCGCCGCGAGAAGTTGCTGCAAATGTTCCCCATCAGACCCTAAGACTTCTGGAAAGGAAATCAGAGAACCATCTGACAGCAAGAGGGGGGTGCCACCCTGCCACAGACGCCCCCGCCCTGGGGTGGCCACGGCCCCGGGCTCCCCACAGACTCCCCCACCGCAGAGCTCAGCGCAGCCCACCCCAGCAGCGCGCAAAGACGCGAAACTATCGCACTGGAAAGTGCGCAAACTTACCCAGCGGCAGGAAACGCTTGCTGCCTTCCATTCCCAGCTAACTCATGCCAAAAACTGCAGCCAAACAAGCACGGGAAAAATGCACCAAAAAACGAGGAAAAAATCTGGTTCAATCGCGCAAATAACAAATCTCGGCCGCTCCGGAGTCGCAGAACGAAAAAGGTGGGAAAATATTTACAAATCCAGTGGTGTTTTCAAGCCAAAAGCGGAGAGAGTTGCTGCAAACTCGCCCAACAGTGTAACTAAAGTACTCGTCTGTCTGTGTGTGTGTCTGTGTTCAACTACTGAGGCTGCACTGTACGGTGGGGCCCTGCCAGGGGGTGAGCGACGGCCCGCCGGCTCCACAGCAGCGACAGAAGCGCTGCTCGCTTCAAGCCAGAGCTTAGCTCAAGAAATCAGCAGGCAGGGCCCGCTGCCTGCACGCCTGGGACCTAGCGCGTGAGGTGCCCAGAAAGTGGATGCATTTAACACATATTTAGGACTTGCAATGCCAGATCTCGAACCCTTTACTGTGAGATCACACCGAGGGGGTTGAGTCATAGATTTAAAAACTAACAATTATATAATTTGTGCACTTACCAGTAATAAAAGGCACTGCAACAGGCACCGTTCAAAAGTCTTGTGCAGAACAGGGGAAAATAAATAAACGCACAACAGGCCAAGTGCATTAATGGTCAAACCTTGGGAGCCACTTTAGTTAAAAATAATTGAGAACTGCGGAGTATAAAGTCATGAGCTGCCGGAGAAAGATTCTAATCACTCTGAGAGTAAATGCAAATAAAGGGATGGCTCCGGGTCTCGACGGCTGCCGCCTTGCACTGCACGTGGTTTCTAGGAGAAGAAACACGTGCCACTCGGATTAAAAAAATCAAGAGTTTCTCGTGCCTGAAAAATCACAGCTCGGTGGCATGGCGAGGGATTGAATATGGCATTCTTTGGACTCTGTATGTTGAAATGTTGAGGCAGAGTAGTCGGTTTCAGTGTCTGTAGGGATCTGTATGCACCTTCCAGGTATTACTGGCTTGAGGTCGCTGGTGTTCAGGTTTCAGTGTTTGTAGAGATCTGTAGCACCTTCCAGGTATTACTGGCTTGAGGTCCCTGGTGTTCAGGTTTCAGTGTTTGTAGGGATCTGTATGCACCTTCCAGGTAGTAGGGGCTTGAGGTCCCTGGTTCTCAGGTTTCACTGTTTGTAGGGATCTGTATGCACCTTCCAGGTAGTAGGGGCTTGAGGTCCCTGGTGTTCAGGTTTCAGTGTTTGTAGGGCTCTGTATGCACCTTCCAGGTAGTAGGGGCTTGAGGTTTCTGGATTTCATACAGGTTTCAGTGTTTGTAGGGATCTGTATGCACCTTCCAGGTAGTAGGGGCTTGAGGTCCCTGGTGTTCACATTTCACTGTTTGTAGGGATCTGTATGCACCTTCCAGGTAGTACTGGCTTGAGGTGCCTGGTGTTCACGTTTCAGTGTTTGTAGGGGTCTGTATGCACCTTCCAGGTAGTAGGGGCTTGAGGTCCCTGGTTCTCAGGTTTCACTGTTTGTAGGGATCTGTGTGCACCTTCCAGGTAGTAGGGGGATTGAGGTCCCTGGTGTTCAGGTTTCAGTGTTTGTAGGGATCTGTATGCACCTTCCAGGTACTAGGGGCTTGAGGTCCCTGGTGTTCAGGTTTCAGTGTTTGTAGGGATCTGTATGCACCTTCCAGGTAGTAGGGGCTTGAGGTCCCTGGTTCTCAGGTTTCAGTGTTTGTAAGGATCTGTATGCACCTTCCAGGTAGCAGGGGCTTGAGGTCCCTGGTTCTCAGGTTTCAGTGTTTGTAGGGATCTGTTTGCATCTTCTAGGTAGTAGGGTCTTGAGGTCCCTGGTGTTCATATTTCACTGTTTGTAGGGATCTGTATGCAACTTCCAGGTAGTACTGGCTTGAGGTGCCTGGTTTTCACGTTTCAGTGTTTGTAGGGGTCTGTATGCACCTTCCAGGTAGTAGGGGCTTGAGGTCCCTGGTTCTCAGGTTTCAGTGTTTGTAGGGATCTGTATGCATCTTCCAGGTAGTAGGGGCTTGAGGTCCCTGGTGTTCAGGTTTCACTGTTTGTAGGGATCTGTATGCACCTTCCAGGTAGTAGGGGGATTGAGGTCCCTGGTGTTCAGGTTTCAGTGTTTGTAGGTATCTGTATGCACCTTCCAGGTAGTAGGGGCTTGAGGTCCCTGGTTCTCAGGTTTCAGTGTTTGTAGGGATCTGTATGCACCTTCCAGGAAGTAGGGGCTTGAGGTGCCTGGTGTTCACGTTTCAGTGTCTGTAAGGATCTGTATGCACCTTCCAGGTAGCAGGGGCTTGAGGTCCCTGGTTCTCAGGTTTCAGTGTTTGTAGGGATCTGTATGCACCTTCCATGTTTAAGGAGCTTGAGGTCCCTGGTGTTCATGTTTCAGTGTCTGTAAGGATCTGTATGCACCTTCCAGGTAGTAAGGGCTTGAGGTCCCGGGTTCTCAGGTTTCAGTGTTTGTAGGGATCTGTATGCACCTTCCATGTTTAAGGAGCTTGAGGTCCCTGGTGTTCATGTTTCAGTGTCTGTAAGGATCTGTATGCACCTTCCAGGTAGTAGGGGCTTGAGGTCCCTGGTGTTCAGGTTTCAGTGTTTGTAGGGATCTGTATGCACCTTCCAGGTAGCAGAGTCCCTGGTTTTCATCCAGTGCCTTGAATGGAGAGATGTAAGTGCTAGCACTCAGTATCACACAGTACTTGATTTCTGACGAGAAGTTCTGATACTCTGCCATTGAAAGCGCAGAGCCCCTGCTGAGAGATAATTGTACCCCGCCCTCATAACAAATATAGTCAGAGCAGGACAGTATCTGCAAATTTAAAGCACTGCTTTCCAGTAAATACTACTAAACTGGATATTAGTGGTAACCATAATGCACGTTAATTCTGTTTGTGGCTTTTATTAAAAACTAGCGTTGAACTTTGCGCTGAGATTAGTGGTCCAATTCACCATCCATAGGCACACGTAATTTCATCTTGCACATCCAAAAGGATTTATTTGTAAGTGCAATTAAAATTTGTAATTTACAAAATGTAGATTTGCACTGATATAGGGATTCGCTCATTCAGAGGGCCCTTTCCCATCCTCACCACCTTTCCTTTCTTCCTCTACATTAATGATTTTGTTACATCTTGCTACTGGAAGAGGCAGGAACCCCTAGGCCGGGAGCAAGTCAACTACCTGCTTTGCTATATGCTGATGATTGTGTCATGCTCCTCACAACAGGGGTAGTGCTACAGAAGCTTTTGGACAACTTTGCTCTATGAGCCAATTGGGCCTCTCTACCAATAACTCTAAATCTTATACCATGGTCTGTGGTTGGTCTGCTAGTAAATTGAGATTTCATCATGTTAATTACACCAGGCTACTCCGTGTACCATGTTTTACATATTTGGGGGGTCCTTTTGATAATAAAGGCACTTGGGTCACTTGTTAAAAAATGAGGGTGACACAATTTGACAGGTCCATTGCTGCAATTTTTACATTTGCTGCAAAATTAGGCTATAACCCCCTGGACGCAATACTAAGTGTACATAAGGCCAGATGCATTTCAGTGGCACATATGGTACAGGTACCTGGGGGGTCTCTAACAACATAAATTCAAGTTTGCTAAAATGTTTTTTTAGACTGCTGCTATCTGTCTCCTCCGGCTCTTACCCCTATGCTTGATATGCAGAGTTGGGGTTACCCCATTTGAAGATCGGATAAAACATGCACCTTTAATATTATGGCTTTTAATATTTTATTTGTTTGTGCTCAGACTTTTGAACTACTTAATGAGTTTTTTTATGGTGTTGTTACAGGTTTAAATTAAATTAAAAGTTGGATTCATATATTGTATTTCAAACTGAATAAAGATTGAAATGATTAAATAATCCTCACCTTAGCTCATCTTGTTGTTTTAAATCAATTACAATTTGTGGAGTAACTTGTAAAGATGTTTGTTAGATGGTGTGTTTTTTCATGGTACTACATACGTGGAAATTTATATGTGGCCTGACCGCTGCTTTGTTTTTGGTGATTAGGCTCTGCTGTTTTATTCCATCGAATGGCATGCGCGCTACTGCATATCAGCAACAAGCATTTGCAATGCATTGGGTCTGGCATTTGCTCGAGTTAAAGCTATTAGCGCTGTAAATTCCTGACTGAATTTTTCTTGCCACATAAATTGAAAATGAGAAGTTAAACAGTTGACATAAGCAAGTCGATTCAAAGCACCACAATCGTCATAAGCATGAGTGCAAAGGAGACACACAAAAGGAAAAAGAAGTTAGCTCACGGTCAAACGTATCGGCAATCGTGCAATTATCCACGTAACAGGGTCGATGGCCAAGGCGGTGACAAAAATGCCCCAAGGAGGGACAGACATAAAGCATTTACCAGTGATAACAAAGGATTTTTGAAAGGCAAGCCCATGTACCAGTGATAGTGATGGGCGTGCAGTCGGCGTGGTTAAAAGCCCACAGAGAGATTACAACAGGCTAGACATAAAAAGGGCATTTACAAAATTGATAACAGATCTTAATTACCAATATCACAATTTACTGGTCTTTAGTTATTTTATTTTAGGAATTGTAGCACAATGGCACCTGATTTCACAGTATGAAAAATGTTGGCCCTATTGTTTGGATTTGGTAAACCATCTTTCATTTCCTCATGTAATTTTTGGTGCGTGGTCCTGGAAGCTTAAATGGGGACACATTTTGTTGTGAACTCGCAAATATCTTTCTCATCCCTGTGAGATAAAAGCCTGATTCGGTAAGTGAAACATACACAGCATTAGCAGCAGTCTGCCAGTTGATTCCCTGAGCTCCACTGTAGGCTCACACTGACCTGTAATGGCCGCAGGAGCTAACATTCAACCATCACGACGAATGTGACGTGCACTGGATTGCCATGTTGCTAAAATAGGAGCTGCTGAATTTTAAGCAAATTTGAAGTAAACCAGCAAAATGAGCGAATGGATTGTTTTGGCAAGTTTAAATGCAGATTTGAAACCAGATGTATACATGGTAAGACACCTGATTCAGATTGGATACTCCTGATTCTTAAGTCCAAAAAGTGCTTTATGAAAGCTGTCTCCCACCTTAAACTGCCTACACTTATTTACAAGTAAACAAGGGAAATAAATTCCCCTATTTATGCATGTGTGCAGATGTTGTAAAATATGTAGGGAGAAATAAGAGTATTTTTATGGCATTAAGTATATATATATATATATATATAAGCCTAGAATAATTAATACGATAGAGCCTCAGCTACATACATAATGCAACCTTCTCCACACCTGTTTCCTCAAACTAACCACCCTCTCTGGCATTATTTTCTCCAATTTTAATAGTGCATTCTTGGTATAAAAGGAGGTTGTTTGCCTTTCCTTTTAATATACTGTTGTATATATTTTGGAGGGTCAGAAAGCTATTTGCAGATACCTGTTTTCCATTTTGTGCTCAACTAGGAAGCCACAAGTTATTGTTTAGACGCTTCATTATTTTCCTTCGTTTCTTTTATCAGTACATTTCTTTTGAACATCCCTTCATGACAGTGCACTGCTTTGAAAATCATTCATGGTGGGTGAAATTCAGGGAAATGATAAAACATGGTAAAATACAAAATATTGAACAGTTAGAAACCATCTCTGCTGCATCTCAATAATGATTCCACTATTTCGTAATCCTAAAGAACAGCCCCGTCCTTTCTCATGCCGTTGCTGCAGGAGGCTGTACCTGTGAGCATGCTCTTGGTGGCATTTTACATTACACGTTATTTATGGCTTAGACTGTTTGATAAAACAAAGAATAATAATTTTCTTAAATAAATCGTTTTTTTTTTTTAAAATGTGCTTATCTTAAAAAATGAGGCAACTATTCTGAAACATTTTGTAAAACTACCCTGCATTGTGCAGTTTAAAGCAATGGTTATTATTTTAAAACATGTTGTAAAAATGTCCTGCATTAGGGAGTTTAAAACAATGGTCATAGTCTGGGAAACGCTAACACTTTAAAAAAAAATAATTCAGCTCCAGAAAAAAACGAATGACGTTTTGTGGCCTTCTTTATTTCGAGATCTTGTAGTAGCAAAGAGGAGAACCATTTATATGTAAATATTCAGTCTATTGTACATGAAAGTAAAATATTCCAAAGCTGTCTTGCCCGGCAGTATGTCACCCAGAGCTGTCCCTTTCTATGAGCTAGAATCACTCCCCATAACTTTATTGGGACCCAATGCACTTCACAGGCAAATGTTATGTGGGGTTGGACTATGTGAGCTTCTCTGAGCTCTAGGCTACTAAAAAATATTCTCCATGCAGGTAACATGTGAATTAGGATTTTATCAAAGATCCAGAGGCTAGCATTATGCATGAAACCCTTTCAGTCCCCCTCACAGTAGCAACCTTTAAAAATCGTACAGAACAATAAAGACTAAAGGATGTGACAGCAGTAGACCCACAGCTAGTTGTAGAATCTCCCTCTTAAATGCCCACAGTGATAAGTTTCTTTACCGACCTTCTCCTAGATAAATGGTCAATTCAATTTCTTCCTCTAAGAAATCTTCTAAACCCTGTAACCAATTTACTATCTATTAAGAGAACAAAGGCATCTGTTATCAAAATCTCCCTACTTACAGGGAAACATGCCAGTAAGACAACACTTCATGGAAAAGAATATCAGACACACATATACACAGAAAAAAAAAATCATATTATGTAAAAATGACTGAACTGTCTCTTCAAGTCAGTTTTTTTACTCACCTGAAGCAGGTGTGAAGGGAGGAATACATGTAGCCCCTGTGTCTTTAATAATATCCCAAATTTCTGTCTCATGCTTGGGGGATCCTTATTTTATGGCAAAACCTTAGGCTAGCATAATGCATGTTCAAACCTCTTAAACGCCGAAGACAAAATGTGCTTCTACTGCCTTCAAATAAAAAGACAAAACTGTGCCTGCGTTAGGCAAGTGAGCTGCTTTTGATTTTGAAACGTCTTCCAAACTCTAACCAAGAACATCTTTATTACGACTGCCTAAAGGATGGAATGAGCTGTGCACTCACCCGCATCGATACTGGCTTCTCCTATAACTGTCCTCACTCACTTTGCCTAGGCAGCTGAAGATACTGCCTTGAAAAACTTTGGGAAGTAAATCAGTAACTGTTCCTTACCTGGAGGCGTTAGCTCATTCACTCTCATCTCATTCTTTTCAAACATCTCACCAAACACTTTGATAAAAGCGATAAAAGATTCTTGTTGGCTTTTGTCTTTGTTCTTCTAAGAGAAAGAAAAGAACTCCAACTGCAGTAACTTACCTCCAGGGCTGTTACATCCAAAACGATATGAAATGAGATTAAACACAACTAATGTCACCTAAAACTGCTTGCATGTTAGAAACCTGTTTGAAGGCCAACCCTTGGTCTAAGTATTTTACTCTTTACCTAGGCCGTTGCGGTCTCTAAAGTCTTCTGTCTTCCATAATCAGACAAATCATACAAATCAAAATTTCCATTCTATAGCAAAGCCATGTTGAAAAACATTCACACAGTGAATCTGATACCATCGCAAAAGATGCTTCGGCTAGATCCAAATTTCTTTTGATGCACCAATGTAACCAGACATTTCGCGCTCTCATGGCATCTACGTGGTGTCTGATGCGAAGGACTCCCAGAGAAGTCTGCAAGACTCTTTTGAAAGAGTTCCGATCAAACTCGATCCTCTAATATCTTTCCGATAAGAAGTCTCTGGATTCCCCAAGATAGAGGGGCATGATCTTCCTCGTCTGGTCCTACTAACAGTATTGTACTCACTAGAAGCAGAAAAGATTCCTCCATCATCATTTCTCTCACTCCTTGAATCTACAGTTGAGAGACCCAGAAAGAAGTTATTAACGTTACACCGAGCTTTGGCCTGCAAACTTGCAACAGCACCTTTTCTTTTGTTTACATTTATTCATGAGATTTTTTGCAAACAGTTTTCCCAATTTCTCTAAATATAATATATTAAAACATTTTTTATCCATTCAGTAGTCAGATTTCATCTGTACATTCCCTCATATGAGTATGATACAATATAAATGCCTTGATGATGAGTCCTGGGTTGGTGTGTTATATATTGCATTAGATAAATGATCAATCAAGGAATTTGTAAAGCTCACTGCTCACCCATGAGGGTTTCAAGGCGCGGGGGGGTTGAGAGTGGGGGCGCTGCTACTGCTCGAACAGCCAACTCTTGAGAAGTCTCCTGAAGGTAAGGAGGTCCTTGGTCTGACGCAGGTGAGTAGGAAGAGTGTTCCACGTCTTGGCGACGAGGTGCGAGAACGATCTGCCACCGGTTGTAGTTCTGCAGATGCGTGGGAAGGTTGCGAGGGCGAAGTCGTCGGAGTGGAGCTGTCGGGTCGGGTGTAGAAGGAGAGCCGTCTGTTGAGGTATTCTGGCCCGGTATTGTGCAGTTCTTTGTGAGCGTGGTTGAGGAGTTTGAAGGTGATTCTGTTGTTGATGGGGAACCAGTGCAGGTCTCTCAGGTGGCCTGTGATGTGGCAGTGGCGGGGGATGTGCAGGATGAGGCGTGCAGAGGTGTTCTGGATGCATTGCAGCCTTTTCTGTAGTTTGGCCATGGTTCCTGCATAAAGGGCATTGCCGTAGTCCAGTTTGCTGTTTGCGAGGGCATGGGAGACTGTTCTTCTGGTTTTCATGGGGATCCATTTGTAGATCTTTCAGAGCATGCAGAGCATGTTGAAGCTGGGTGTCGTCGGCGTATGAGATGATGTTGAGGTTGTGAGATCGGGCGATGTTGGCGAGCGAAGCCATGTAGATGTTGAAGAGGGTTGGGCTGAGGGACGAACCCTGGGCTACGCCGCAGATGATTTTGGTGGCTTCAGAGCGGAATGAAGGGAGGCAGACTCTCTGAGTTCTGCCTGTGAGAAAGGAGGTGACCCAGTCCAGGACTCTGTCGCGGATTCCTGCATTGCTGAGGCGAGTGGGTAGGGTGTGGTGGCAGACGTTGTTGAATGCGGCTGAGAGGTCCAGGAGGATGAGGGCCGCGATTTCGCCATTGTCCAGTATGGTTCTGATGTCGTCGGTGGCGGCGGTGAGGGCAGTTTCGGTGCTGTGGTTGCTGCAGAATCCAGATTGGGAAGGGTGCAGAGTGCTGTTCTCCTTGAAGAAGCGGGTCAGTTGTCTGTTGACAGGCTTCTCGATGACTTTTGCCGGGAAGGGGAGCAGGGAGATAGGCCAGAAGTTCTTGAGGTCCTTTGGGTCTGCCTTGGGTTTCTTGAGGAGGGCGTTGATCTCGGAGTGTTTCCAGCTCTCCAGGAAGGTGGCGGACTCGAAGGAGCTGTTGATGATCTTCCGGAGTTGGGGTGCGATGACAGAGCTTGCTTTGTTGAGGATGTGGTAAGGGCAGGGGTCGGATTGTGACCTGGAGTGGATGGTGTTCATGATTTCGATGGGGTCGTTGTCGTTGACGGCGGTCCAGGAGAGCAGGAGGCTGGTCGGTGATGAGTCTGTGGTGTTGGTGGTTGCCGGGGAGTCTGAGTGCAGAAGCTGTTGTGGATGTCTGCGGTCTTGAGGTGGAAGTAGGAGGCTAGGGAGTCGCAGAGGTTTTGTGATGGTGGGATGTCGTTGGCTTTGGAGCTGGGGTTGGAGAGTTCCTTCCCGATGTTGAAAAGCTCTTTGTGGTTGTGTGTGTTGCTGTTGATGCGTTCTTTGAAGGCGGTTCTCTAGGCGGTTCAGATGAGTTGGTGGTGTCTGTGGATGGCGTTTTTGAAGGCTGTGTGGTTGTCCAGTGTCTGGTTATAGAGTCACTTCTTTTCGAGTCTTCGGCATGTCTGCTTAGATTCTTGGAGGTCGGCGGTAAATCAGAAGGCCTTTCTGTCGGTGTGTCTGTTGGAGGGATTTTAAATCAGGGCGAGAGTGTTGGCACAGGTGTCTGTCCATTGCCTGAAGTTGCAGGCAGCCGTTTCAGTGTCGATGGGTGGATTCCGGGAGAGGGTAGTGATTAGTTGGTCTTCGGTGACCTTGTTCCATCTGTGGTGTGGAATCTGTTGGGGGTGATGGTGTGTTGTGGGTTTCTCGAAGGAGAAGTGGATGCAGCAGTGATCTGTCCAGTGGAGTTCGGTGGTGTGGCTGAAGGAGATGTGTTTGCTGGTGGAGAAAATAGGGTCGAGTGTGTGTCCTGCGGAGTTGGTCGCTGTCATGACGAGGTGTTTGAGGCCGAGGTTGGAGAGGTTGTCGAGCAGGGTGGTGGTGTTGTAGTCGTTGGTGTTCTCGAGGTGGAAGTTTAAGTCCCCAAGGAGTATGTAGTCAGTGGATGTGAGAGCGTGCGTGCTGATTACGTTGGTGATGGAGTCGCTGAACTGCTGTTGGGGGTCAAGGTGGCCTATAGATGAGGGTCCCTCAGAGGGTGGTGTTTGGGTCAGTGTGAATCTGGAAGTGCAGGTGTTCGGCGGTGCTGAGGGTGTATTCGGTGCTGGTCGTGATCCTGAGGGTGTCGTTGTGGACAATGGCGATGCCTCCTCCTAGTTTGTTGGAGCGGTCCCTGCGGGTGATCTTGTAGCCGTCCGGGATGGCGATGTTAGGTGCTGAGGAGGGATTCATCCAGGTCTCGGCCAGGAAGGCGACATCTGGAGAAGCTGAGTCGAGTAGATTCCATATTTCTACTGCGTGTTTGTCTACAGAGTGGGTGTTGAGAAGGTTACATCTGAGATGGTTGCGTCCTGCCTTGGTGGGTTGTTGGCGTGGAGGCTGGTGAAGGTGCAGTTCCAGCAGGAGAAGGGTCTGCGGGGAGGCTTGAAGGCAAGAGGGAGAGCGGTCGGTGTTGAGGGCGCGGAGGGTGGCGGCATCATAATGAAGATGTGTGTGGCGGCTGTGGGGGGGACGAGAGCCAGGGGTCCCAGCGCTGGGCATGATCCAGGCGCAGACGGGCACAGACGGGGTTGCCTTTGGCACGTAGCGGCCGCCATTAATTAGGGAGGGGGGAGGAGAGGACAGCTGGGAGGCGGGAGCGGGGGAGAATATGGCACAAAAAAGGGGGCAGGGCTGTGGGGGCAGCAGCGGCGGGAGAGCAGCGCAGGGGAGTGGAGGGGGCGGGGTCACAGGGGCAGCAGCAGCGGGGGAGAGAAAGAGGCAGGTGGGCGAGAGAGAGAGAGAGAGTAGAGGGAAAGGCACAGGGGCACGGGGGGGCAGACACAGAGAGGGAGCACACGGAGAGAGGAGGAGAGAAAAGGAGGAGAGAGGCAGCCTAGCAGGAAAGCAGAGCTCTCCCACTAGACACCACGGATGAGGCGCAGGCAGAAGCCTGCGGGTGGAGGAGGGCCTTGAACTCCTGACAGGGGTCAGGAGTTCAGAGGAGCGAGGGATGAGGGCTCTACTTAGCCGGTGGAGCCACGGGAGGCAGAGCAGTTCACTGACCAGGTCAGTGGTATTGCTCCACATAGCATAACTCTCAGGATGCTTGTTTATCGGATACAAAGAATCAGGTGAGTTATGAGTTTCCACGTGAAATTAGGGCTTATTGCACCAAAATCCTCATATCCCAGCATTTTCATTTCACCATTTCAGCATTTTCACCCATAAAAATTCCAGTAGGTTTTACCTGCCAATTAAAAAAAAAAAAAATTGGGGGGAGGGGCGTGGAGGTTAAAGTTAAAATCGGACTGATAGGGGTTCGCACATGTGTTGGAATTTAACAAAGCAATCATAATAGATGCAATAAACTTTATTCCAAGCCCAATGTCCTTTAATCACAAGAAAACCAAAATAATAGAAGCAGAAAATACCACACCGCAGTAGACAGTGGCAATCATCAAGGTGTTTGGTCCATGCCCCCATAGTTTCCCCCAAACCTTCTAGACAGCCACAACTTTCAAAATGTAATTTCCTCAACCACCATACTTCACTGTAGTGTTTGTTGACATGCCCCATTTCTGGGTGATTTCTCCCCTTGCCACTGCCAATGCAAGGTCTAAAAAATGTTTAAGATGCTGCATAATTTCATATGATGCCACCTATGGCCACTTATGCCACTCTACAGGTTAATGATCTTGGGGTGCAACTGTTCCATATAATGGCTCCATAGCTCCCTTTCAGAATTGGCATAATTTAGAGCATAGCCAAATAATATGACATAATGTCCCATCCTGACCACTCTCTCTCAGCATGCTGAGGAAGCAGCCTAACCAAAAATATTTAGTTCTGTTCTCTAATAATATATTCTGTGAACAATTTTGAACTGGAGCTGTACAAAGCCAGTTTCTGATCACCACCTCCCTTGTATTCATTACAGCTTCTTGACAGTCTTCATATTCCATGTTAACCACACTTCTCTGCCATCTGGCTCTTAGCTTTAAACATGAATCTTGGGTATTCATCAGCAATGGCGTGTATTTAATGACACTGCATTTATATCCATCAATCGTCATAGCGATTTTAGGCACAATCCTGACGATATATATTTTCCAGCTGCGTGGCTTAGTTGTAAATTCTTAAGAACATGTTTTTTTCCTATATTTGATACTCCTTATTAATTTGTGCAAATTACATCATAGCTGCTTTGTCCCATATATCTTTTAAATTTAAGAATGGCCAATAAGTCCCATTCCCTAAATCATGGGTGGTCCATAAACACTATCATGTTCCTTAACCAATGTGAGGTTTCTGTTGTATTTGTGGGTTTTTTCCTTGTGCATCAATAATATTGTGTATTCTGCATTTTCACATGTGGTTTTACATCTGTAGACTCAATTACCATAATTGCATTTTAAATAAGTTCCTTATGGTATTTAGAAGTGAAGTTATTAATGTGTTTTAGTTAGGCCACATATTTGTATGAAACACTATTTTGAATAAGATGGCTGCCATCTCTGTCACTCATTCCTGTTTCCCCCGCACACATCCTCTTCCCACAGGCTCGCAGAGCACAGCCATGCTGATGACATAATGGTTTATTTCAACCTTCTAATGCTGAATGTTCTATAGTGTGGCAGTACAATTGTAACAAGTTTCCATGTCAATCATTCCTTTACTGGACTTAGGGCCTAATTATGAGTTTGGCGGTCCACGGACCACCTAACTCGCGGTGGGCGTCGGATAGCCTCAATCCTGGTGGTCTGACTGCCGGATTACGATCCTGGTGGTTGGACTGCCAGAAGATCACCGCCTTTGGCAGGATCAGGGATCGTGATGGGTTGGTAGCAGTCAGAGTCATGGTCAGCAATGACGGTGCCAAGTTCGGCACTGCTGTGCTAATCACAACTTTGCTTCCTACCAGCCTTTTCATGACCGAGTACCCGCCATGAAAAGGCTGGCGGAAAGGCAGTGCTGGGAGCCCTCCTAACAGCACCCTTGGACTGCGCACTGTCTGCCAAGGCAGACGGTGCTCGGTGCCAGGATGCTGTGTGCGATTGCCTTTGCCTCCACTCCCTAAGGGAGCCGAGCCCAGTGCCACCGCACTGTTTCCTCTGGGCTGACCAGCAAAATCATCGTAAAATGACGGTTTCCACTGGTCAGCCCGGTGGAAACATTGTAATACAGTGATGGTGAGGCTGCCGGCTTGACGGCTTTCTCACCACCTTCATATTGGAGTTGTGGCGGTTCAACCACCCAACTAATAATCGGGCCCCTAGTCACTCAGAGGATGCCATATTGTTAAATGTTTCATATTTGTTTGAACAACACCGGATAACACCAGCAATAAAGGAGTAGTAATATTCACCCCTCCGAAGTCTAACACTTACTCTACTGTTGCACAGATTGGAGTTGGAATAGTACATTTTACCTCTCCAAAATCCAACACTTCCCCTAAAGTTGCACAGACTGAAGTTGGAATAGTAAATATTACCACTCTGAAGTCCAACATTATCCCTGCTGTTGCATAAACTAGAGTGGGAATAGTACATTTAATACTCTTAGACCTTAGTAGTTTTCATAATGTTGGTAAAGTAGAGTTTATAGAATTGTTTTACTTTCATATTGTTTGTTTTTATTTTTACATCTATTTTATCGTTTATAGTATCTTTTGTTAATATGGTTTTTGGATTTTTCAAATTTTAATATTTATTTATTGTCTACATCAATTAATATATTATTTGCCATTTCCTATGGTTTATATATATATATATATATATATATATCTTTCTATATATATATGTATATATATATATATATATATATATCTTTCTATATATATATATATATTTAGCAACATATTTATTTTATATTGTTAAGCGTATTTTAAATCCATTTACTATGAATATATATACACATATACATATATATTTAAAATATAAAACACTTATATAGTGTAAAATAAATATTTGTATTATGTTACACCTTGTGTGTGTGTGTGTGTATATATATATATAGTTATATAAATATAAACATATATAAATATGTTTATCTAATTTTATATTTATATATTGTATTAAATATTAGTGAAATATATTTACATTAACATATTTAAAATTTACTACTTTAAACACCATTGATATTAAACAATCAATAGTTCTGTCTATTTTATGCTGATATTAGTGTCAACAATATTTTTTCCAAGATTTTTGTACTTTCCATTATAAGCATAGGATCACGATATGGTGGTAAACAATGTAACAGTATGTTTTTACCACAATGTTCTGTCAGTGATCCTAAAAAGAAATCGATTGAGGGAGAAAAAACACTCATGATTCAGAAGAGGAGCATACGAGGGCAGAGAGAACTGGTCCTGGTATTAGTGGAGTACCAGATATTGGTGCATCAGGAGATAGCACAGGGGTACAGGTACATACTCCACCTACAACTGTGGCTGGAGTACTATAGCAGGCTGCGACACCTGAGGTTGCAATGACAGCATTGCCAAGTACTAGCAGGGATTCTTAAGGTGCATCTCAAATTCAGATTGTTTGGCCATTAATACATTGATGATTGAGGAACCTCATAAGTAGTGAGGTATTTATGTTGGACTTTAAAAAAATTAATTTGGAGAAATATTTAGAGGGATAATTGATTTTAACAGATTATTGACATACAATGTTGCCAATATGATGTACCTGATCAAAGAAAGATCCTGATGTGCGAATGAAGCATGTGATCAATTAGAAGAGTTAGCTGATGAATGTGAGGTTGATATCAGCAAAATGAAAACACAAGAAAAAATGCAAAATGGATATGACTCCCATTGAAATAAAATGATTGGATTTAATGACTTCATGAGCTCATATTAATGATTTAATTGAAAAGACAAGGGCATTGTCAACATCAGGACAGTGTGCGCTCTACGGGTGACGAAAATGCAAAAATAGCCTTTATGCAAGAGCATAATTCATGCATTGTGTATATATCCAGTTTGTTAACCTTTTGCATTGCAGACTTTAATCTCGAAAAACACTATTAATGATGTTTGCAATTCTGTTAAATTGCAAGGTATTGCTGCAGACTTATTGAGTGTGTTAGGGTGTGGTTCCTTTCTAGGACCTTCTAGAAGTTTTCTCTGCAGTATGACTGGGTGTGGTCTGTGGGCTGGGCCAGACTCTATATAAGGGAGCCAGCCCAGCTCCACGTGCTCACTATTCAGAGGTACCGGTACAGAGCAGCAGCAATTTCCTGAGCTCCTGTTCCGGAGGCCTACTTTGAAGTTCCAGGCCTGCACGGCATTATCTTGGTGATCCTAAAGCAGGGTGGTAAGACGGTGGTCGGACTGGGCCCCCGACCCCGCTCTAAAAAGACTCTTGAATTTGTGGGCCTATTCTTGAAAACTTTCAGAGTACGCAAATGCTTTGATGTTAATCTTGGTGTTCGGATCGCAAAGGTTTGCACAATCGTTTCATGGCATTTACTTACTTTGTTAGAATCGGCTGTGCGCGCAATTCATTTCTTGCATGACAATCCTGGTGTTCGGATCGGCAAAGGTTTGCGCGATCGTTTCATGGCATTTACATACTTTGTTAGAATTGGCTGTGCGCGCGATTCATTTCCTGCATGACAACCCTGGTGTTCGGATCGGCAAAGGTTTGCGCGATCGTTTCATGGCATTTGCTTACTTTGTTAGAATCGGCTGTGCGCGCGATTCATTTCTTGCATGACAACCCTGGTGTTCGGATCGGCAAAGATTTGCGCGATCGTTTCATGGCATTTGCTTACTTTGTTAGAATCGGCTGTGCACGCGATTCATTTCTTGCATGACAACCTTGGTGTTCGGATCGACAAAGGCTTGCACGGTCATTTCATGGAATTTACATATTCTGGTTAGAATCGGCTATGTGCGCGATTCATTTCTTGCATGACAACCTTGGTGTTCGGATCGGCAAAGGCTTGCGCGATGATTTTATGGCATTTACATATCCTGGTTAGAATCGGCTGTGTGCGCGATTCATTTCTTGCATGATAAACTTGGTGTTCGGATTGGCAAAGGTTTGCGCAATCATTTCAAGACATTTACATATTCCTGTTGGAATCGGCAGAGTGCACGATTCATTTCCCTCATGTAAAACTTGATTCCCAGATAGGAAACAGTGTGTGCAATCATTTCATGGCCATACAAAAAACTCTGAAGTGTAATGTTATTTAATGTGCACACATTTCTTTTGTGAAAATGAGAAATCCTAACTGTGACGTTCTTGTGCATATTAAGTCCCTAGCATATTTCCAATTGTTTTCCAGAGATGATTTTCAGACAGACTTTTAGTCCTCATGTTAAAAAAGGCAGTGTTTGTTCTGAAGATATATTCTAGACGGTTCTTGTATTTCTAGACATTACGTTACATGTTATGAAAAGCTTTTATGAAACATTGCATTAATCATCCTTGATTTTATTTCCGGTATCCAGAGTTCTTGAGGCCTAGTTAAAATCACTCCTTAGAGTATTCATGGTGACAGTAAGACAATACTAAGAATCATAATCTAGTGACAGTCAATGTGATTTTATTCTGATGTTGTGTTGTTTAACCTTTTGCTTCCTACAGGTCTCCTTCCCAGCTGTTCCCTACCTAATCCCCTTTTCCCCACTTGGACTCTCTAATCAGAGTATTGGAGCTGTCTTGTGGTGGACGTGTTGGGAACGTGTGCAGACCCAGAGGTTCTGGTGACTCTGACAGGCATAGAGTGATTTGAAGAAATTTAAAGAAAGGTGGAAGAGAGGGACAGCAAGTAAAGAGAAATGCAAAGACTTAGAGGGCAGGACAAAGGCATTACCTAGTGATTCAGAGATAGAAATAGGAAAAAGTTTGGAGTTTCCATTAAGAAAAGCAAAAGGAGAGAATTTACTGCATGTGCCCTGGACGACAGCTGATCTTTAAGCTTTTACTCAGAATTTTCCAGAATTGCAAGAAGATCCTGAAAGGCAGTAGAAGGAAGTTCATAGGCTGACTACAATTTCAAAAATGGTGTGGACTGATTTGAATGAATTGTTTAAGGTTGTATTTCCGAGTTGTGTGGAATCTGGATGTAAGGTTGCTGTCGCTTGATCAGTGGAAGAACCAGCTAGGGCTGCGTATAATAATGCTGCTTCCAAGAAGGTAGCTATCATATATAAGTGATTGAACATATTAAAAAAGAAGGTGCCTGAAAAGGATATTCATTGACCAAAGATTATGATAACTTCACAAGAGCTAAAAGAGTGAGCGCATATTTATTATGAGAGGCTCATGCAGATTTTCAAGAATCATTACAGAGTCAATGATCCTGAGAAATATGGAGGGTCATTACGTGTGTTGCAGTCAATAGACCGTTACACTCGCACTTGTAGTCTGGACTGCCACATTACAACCCTGGCAGTCGGACCGCCAGCTCCTCCAGGATCTTGCATCATGGCGGTCTGGAGGTGGCGAATCCCTGGGGATTACAACCTCATCGTCTGCCAGAATTTTCATGGCGGTAACACTGCCATGAAAAGGCTCACTGAGAAAAGGTGCAGGTGGTGACAAAGGTGCCCCTGCAATGTCCAGGCACTTGGCCTGGGCAGTGCAAGTGCCCCCCTGCCCAGCACCTTCGCAGTGTTCACTGTCAGCTTTGGAGACAGTGAACATTGCGAGGGTGCTGGTGCACCCTGGAGGCGACAGCATTGCCATTGGCTTGATAACGAACCGGAGACAATTCTGTAGCCTGTTTCCTGCTGCGCCTAAGTTTCTGCCCGCCGACCTAGCGGGAAACCCATAATAACTCCAGTGGGGCGGTCGCCACATAGGTAGCGGCCACCCTGTGAGAAGTTTGGCAGACAGAGTTTTCCGTCCACCAAACTCATAATGACCCCCATAGTGTCAGTGGTTCCATTTCT
Organism: Pleurodeles waltl; assembly: GCF_031143425.1. Lineage (NCBI taxonomy): Eukaryota > Metazoa > Chordata > Amphibia > Caudata > Salamandridae > Pleurodeles > Pleurodeles waltl. The sequence goes on along the minus strand of NC_090445.1, from coordinate 1,650,318,295 downwards.
ACTTTTGCTACTGGTTACCATTCAGAGCTTAGAAATCATTTAATGTAAAGTGAAATATGCTGCCAGAGAGTGTATAGAAGAGATCTTAAAGCTGGCAAAATTCAGTAGAGATTAATTTGATGCAAAGCTGAAGAGAATCAAAAACACTCTGACAAAGCAAGCGTGGAGTGCCTGAAAACATTTGCTAGGTTCAGATTTGGGAATCTGGAATTAGTGTAATGAATGGGTGACTCAGCTGCAAGGTGTGAGAATGGGAAATGGGTCAATGCAGATGCAAGGCGTGGGATGGTGAATAATTTTAGAATGAATGCAAATGTTGAAATGCTCAAGAGGAACATTACTTGTCTTTTTTGTGATAAAATTGAGCACTGAAACAGCATATGACACCTGCACAGAGTACATACAAAGAAATAAACCAGCCTCTATTTTTAGGTTGAACATAACAGTGCGCAAGCACTGCATTGCCAACGTGTTAGTATCTTTGTGGGCTTTTAAACACGCTCACGGAACGCCCATCACTATCACTCATTCGTGGGCGTGCCTTTCAAAAATCCTTTGTTATCACTGGTAAATGCTTTAGGTTTGTTCCTGTTTGGGGCGGTTTTATGATCGACTTGGCCATCGGCCCTGTTACATGGATTATTGCACGTTTGCTGATACGTTTGAGTGCAAGCAAACTTCTTTTTCCTTTTGTGTCTCTCCTTCGCGCTCACGCTTGTGGCAGCCGTGGCGCTTTGAATCAGCTCTCTTATGTCGACTGTTTTATTTTTCATTTTCAATTTATGTGGCAATAAAAGTCCAGTCAGGAATTTACAACGCTAATAGCTGTAACTTGAGCAAACATGAGGCACATTGCATTGCAAATGATTGTTTCTGAATGGATGTTTCTTACAGAACTTAAAGAACTCGTGTAGTAGAGTCCAGGTCATTACATGTCGGGTTAGTTTGATTCAGATATAAGAAAACAGCAGTGAGTACATGTCACCGGAAGTGCAGCACTGTTATGATTTGGCTTGCACTGCTCATTCAAAGTGTGGTTTGCTGATAAACTAGCTTGTCTTTTGTCTGTTACAGAATCGAAAGGACTCATGTACCATATTCACTGTTATTGAATACATGTGCGGTTATCTCTATTCATTTATAAGAATACAATGTGAATTAAGGCGTTTTTAACAGGAAATTTCAGGTAGATGAGGTTGTGGTTTAAGCAGATGGAAATATGTAAGATGCAAAATAATGTATGAGTTATAGATCCACATAGAGTACTGTCCCGAGTAATATATTGGACTTTCTCTGCCGTGGGCCATTTCAAGGATGCACTGTAGTTGTTTGAGGATATCAATATGGATTGTTTTAGGTATGTTCAATCCATGACTGAGATAATGCTTTTGAGATCAATTTTCAAATCGCATAGCGAGTTTTGAAATATTGTGATACGTAGTCTTATCAAATTTTTTAGTGATAATTTCAGGTATGTTCCATCAGTGATTTATGCAACACTTTGTAACCACTTAGTGAGTTCTAGAAACGCCGTGGTGTTTAGTCCCAGGTAGATCTGAAATATGATTCTTTGTATGGATTAATCTTCTTTCTTCTTATTTGTTCTCTATTTTTTATATATAAAGTGCCTGACTTTATGCTTCTTGTTGGTTGACCAATGTTTATTGTCTTTGAGGATGGAAGTTGAAAGAATACATTTTTGTGGACTTAAATAGGTATAGGGCTTTATGCTATAAAATGTTTTAGTAATGTTTATTCAAGCAACAGTGGGAGAATATCCCTCTGTGCTAGTGATAAACAGGATTTGTGATGGTCTTGCTATTATGAATCCCTATTAAAATATACTATCAAAGAATGACAATATGTCATTTATTTATCAATGAACTATATAACATCTTTCATGGTCCCAGTTTTCTAAACGTTTGCATGATAGAACTCAGTGTAACCTGAGTGTTATAGATATTTGCATAATAAATTAGAATATCAAATTTTGAATCCAAGATAAATATTTAAGAAAGCCTACAAATAATTTGGTATTATGTTTTTCTTACAGTACATTATAAATATATAGCCCTCTTAAGGACCTGAGGTAGGTCCCTTGAGATGATGAGAATGGAACCAAAACTTCAACAGTTTTGAAGCTGTGTAGGGCAGTATGCAGTTGCCATCAAACATCTAGTGGGTCATTATGTGGAAACACAGGGAGGGTGTATCTTCTTCCTGTGTGGACCTGATGACCTCAAGCTCATTTCCCTTTGATTTTTTAACCTGTGTTATGTGTATTGTATTTATGTTGGGGATGAATGATGGCGTTATTGTGACTTTTGCTGAAGGGGCACACATTGGTTGTAGATATTTTGATATTGTGTTTTCCCCTATTTACAAAATAAAAATATTTTTCTGATATTCCGAGTTGAAGTCTTCTGAGTTTGATTCTATTTTGAAGAAAGTGAGGTAGAATTATTTAACCCACTTTTGAAGTTATGTAAGGTCCAAGGGGCATTTCCTTGATGTGCTGATTTTTCTGTGCAGAGTATGCATGATCAGAAACCGTTCCGCATGAAAATGCCTTCAGCTCCAGTGCTGCAGCAGAACATTAAAAATAAAATGCTGTGTCACAGAATCCTTTGAATCTAAGTCATGATTCTCCTTTCGTCAGAAAATAATTCACAATGATGATGCCTGAAATGGCAGAAGGATTGCCTACTTGCAGCAGTTCTAGAGGTAGACCAGTGGTCCCTACATTTACGTTGAAGTCATTGGTCATCCTATTTAATTTTTTATTGATAGAGGGGCTAACCGTACTACAGTTCGTCCTGTGGAAGACCCATACCTACCCATTTCGGGAAGAGAAGTGCAAGGATAAGGATCAGTAATAAGCAGATTTTTTTTAAACATGTCTTTTCTATTGAAACTTTGATAGTAAGACAATAGTGGACACCAGGATATGATCAATATCATACAAACCAAAAAGACTGTAGCAGTGGGGGGCACAAGTACATCTAACAAAGGGAGGATAAGTATACAAGGGGGCAATGCAAGAGAAAAAGACACAGTTCACAAGCCCATCCATTCCTTCCTCCTCGCAGTCCCAGGGGTTTACGTCCAACATGCATGCTACAAAACCAGCAGGAAATGGTTGCCTGGGGTGGAGGGGGCAAGAGAGGGCCAGGTAAGAGGCATGGGCAGAAAGGGTCAAGGGGTAACCCCACACTTTGGAAGTAAGCACCCCCATCCCATGGAAGGAGGGGAAGGGCAGCAGAAATATGGAATCCTTATCAGGTGAGTGTGCATCAGAGGCCCAAGAAGACTCTGACTGAGGGTCAAGCAGTCTGGTAAGCATGGCCTGCCAGCCCAGGGCCAGCAGAAGGCGCCAGATACCATGTGCATCTTCCCTGTGTAAAACCAGAGACTCAGCATTTGCCCACTTAGTGAATTGCCCCAGCTGCTGAGCTGAAGTAGGAGTGGTGGGAGACTTCCAATGGAAAGTAATGGCTTTCTTGGCAAGAACCAGGGCCAAATCGAGGAATCGGGTAGCAGCTTTCTGTTTCCGGGGTTGAGGAAATATGCCTAAGGTGACCACCTTCCAACAGAGAAAGTTCGGGATGACCGTGAGGTGCTCAAGCTGTCTAAGGAGTGAAAGCCAGTAAGCATGCAGATGTGTGCAATCCCAGACAAGGTGTCTGAGGTCAGTCATTCAGGCACCTCAGCAAGGACAAAGATCGGAAGCCCCTGGAAATATCTGTGCACAGCGCTGAGGAGAAAGGTAGATGTGGTGAAGAAAGTAAAATTAGGAAAGCTTGAGCCCAGCGTTTTGGGACACCCGCCTTAGATACACAAGCACTTTCTCCCATTCCTTATCCCTAAGAGGACTACCAAAGTCCTCCTCCCTCAAGGATTGGAACGACACCGGTGTATGTGCAAGGAGTGCCCTAGTTAGCCCTAGTTAGGGAGACATAGAGGAGAAATTGCCTCTCAGGTAGGGCAAAGTGGTCCACCTGTCCCTCAAAAGGTAGTGTGAAGGTCCCCCAGACAACTAATACCTGCCTCCTTCCAACTCTGGAGACGGCCTCCAGTAAGGCAACCCCTGCCATCCCTGGAAGCAGTAGTCCAAGCAACAGGACCGCTGAGCATCTCAAAGCGACCCTTGGGAGGATCACCAGGTCAGGGAAGTCCGAACATGGAGGAGAGGAAGGAGAACAGCTCTCGGGAGAGCTGGGTCAAACATACCCGTATTAGGCAGATATCGACCAGCCAGCCAGCAGGAAAGCCACTGCAGATGGGCTGCCAAGTAATAGTATTCCAGATTAGGTGCCCCAAAGACCCCCTGCCCCAGAGGGAGCTAGAGCTTCACAATAGCCACCCTCCTGCGTGAGCCATGCAAGAAGAGATCCCCCATGCAAGGCATGCAAGTCTTGAAAAAAAGGAGCACGGAAGGGAAAGGGGGAGATTCTTAAAATAATGTAGGAGGCAGAGAAGGATAATCATTTTCGAGATCGCTCACCAGCCAGAGACCGATAAGGTGAGTGCTGTCCAGAAAGGGATAGATGAGTGAATCATAGTGACGGCCGCTGTCATGTTACCCTCTAAAAGATCCAGGCCTGTAAGATAGCCCATAAGCCCCAGATAACAGAATGTAGTGGGCTGCCATTGCAGTGGTCCCCCTCCCAAGTCCAGGGCCCTGGGCTCCAGCCTCTTCACCAGTGGGAGCAAACAAGATTTATCCCAAATGATAAAGAGTCCCAACATCTGTGCAAAGTTAGCCAGGAGAGATTCGTCCAATGAGAGGTCGGAGTCCATGTTCCGTAAATACAACCGGAAATCGCCCTCATAAAGGGAAGCGAAATGAGTCCCATCATGCAGTGGGACAATGCAACCCATCCCCTCCACCCTCGCCCAAGCACCCAAGGGCTCTATTGCCGTGGCGAAGAGCAAGGGCGAAAGAGGGCAGCCTTGACGTGTGTGGCATCCGACGGTGAAGGATCCGGATACTGCCCACCCAAACTGGGTTCAGGCAGTAGGAGAAGTATAAAGCAAGTGTGTGAATTTGATAATGAGGGGCCGAGGTCAAACCTTCGCAGCACCATAAAAAAAGATAATCTGAGGTGAGAGTATCAAAGGCCTTATGGATACCCAATTCCAACTCCGGCTTCTGGGCCAGCGGATCTGGACAGCTTCCATGACCTAAAACAACAGCCGAATGTGCATAGAGGTGCTCCATCCCGGGATCAACCCATTTTGGTCACAGTGAATTAAACATGACAAAACGGCTTGAACCCTTCGAGCCAGGAGGAGGCTCATAATCTTATAGTGTACGCTGAGGATGGCAGCAGGGCACTAGGACGACAGGTCTAAGGGGTCCTTACCTTGCTTAAGTAATGAAGCTATGGAAGCGTTGTGCATTGTGACTAGAAGGAAGCTGGCAGACAGGGCCCTTCATGAAGTCGGAGAAGTGGTGGGGCCAACCTGCCCCTAAAGGGCTTATAAAACTCAGCCGGTGGGCCACTTGTCCAGGGAGTCTTCCCTGAGGCCAATAACATGATAGTAGCACAGATCTCCTAGACTGTAAGGGGGGAGTCAAGATACTCCCGTAGAAGGTATGTCAGCCTGGCAGCTGTACAGGGGTCCTCTAAGGCTGCCAGAGGGGAATCCAGGGCAGGGCGATACAGATCCATTTAGTAAGCCATGTGAATCTCCTGTTGGGACTGAAGGGAACCACCCTCACTAACCTGGCGTTCTAATAACAGTGTCTGTCGGGCATCTCTGCCTACCTGATCATTCCCACTCCACGCATACCATGGCAGTGAAGGATGCGAACTCCAGACAATGCAGCCGCTCCAGCAACCAGGTTTCCATCTCATAGATAGGGGCCTGGGTGGGTAGGAGGGGAGGGTCCTCCACCGTTTGCCATTTCACATCAGTGTATTCACACTCGGCCTCCTCTAACTCGCAGAAAATCACCAGGCGGGCACTGACCACCACCTGTATACTTTTGCCGCTCAACACAACCTTGAAGGCCTCCATGCCACTATTGTGAAGGAGGTCCTACCCTCATTAACATCAAAATAGTCCAGAAACCTGGTAGCAAGATTGTCACGGAAAGGTGGCTCCTCCAAAAGCCTTGGGGAAAGCCCCGAAGTAGGAATTTGGGGAGGAGATCCGACCCCAGTGCAGTGCTGTCACCAAAGGGCTATGATCTGCTAATTACCTCCCAAGATAATCAGGGAATGTGAGGCAGGAACAGAGGATGCGGGAGCACACCAGACAGTCCAGCCACGTGAATACCCTATGTACAGGGGGGTAAAAGGAGTAGAGGCGAAGGGCCGGGTAGTGGTGGTGCCAGACATCCAAAAGCTCCCATAATTGCAACCAGGTCTGCAAACCTGCTGCGCTAGCTACCGTGGGATTGGAGGGAGAAGGCAATCCAGGGTGGGATCCAGTACTGCATTAAAATTGCTGCCTAGCTACCATGGTAAGTAAGCCTAGTGTGAACGTACCAAAGACAGGCAGCTCAAGAACAGAGGCTGATCAGCATTGGGTGCATAAATACTCACCAAAAGAACTTGGTTCCTGTTCAGCTGTGCCTCCAGGAGAACATATCTGACTTTTGAGTCGACCTCCCGGTTGACAAGGTCGGTGGCAGTGATCTGTCCCCACTAGTGTTTCTGAAACTTGAGTCCCTCTGTTTTGGTGATGTGGGATTCCTGGAGCATAGCTACATGGATACCAATCCTTTTGAGAAACGTGTATGCAATAGCAATTGGCTGCTGTATGCATGCCTGCATATTCCAAGAAAGGAAGGTATATTTCTGAGGCATCATGGTGCCCCCACAGTCCCAGTCCGCTCCCCTTCCACTGGGAAACAAAAATAATATGAGGATGCATTAGCCCCAGGGGGCCACAGAGAACTCCCCGGAAATAACAAGTGGAAGATGTCTTCAAAAAAGCAGACCGACCGCAGGTGAAAACCAAACTACAAACCAGAAAATAGATCAAGAAGATAGGGCTCAAAAAGTCTCCCTGAGGCCCGTACAGAACCTCCACGGGTGGCCCAGCCATCTCCAATGGATGCAGGGGTGGAGTAGCGTTGTGGGGCAGGAGAGCTCCCAGTGCGGGGACCCACAGGGCAACCGGGCTTTCCCTGCCGATCTCCAGCGGCCCTCTGCCAAAGCCTGTAGTGACCTTGAGCTGCAGCCCATCCATTGATCAAGCCCACCCATTGCCCTAGAAGGAGCCCACTATTGGTCGAGGGCCAAAGGGGGCAGAAAGATCCGTAGCCCATGTGGCCCAGTAAGGTACAGGGGCACCCCCAAAATTGCCACTTATCTCTGAGGGTCCGCCTACTGAGTGCCATATTGTTGCGGGGCCCACAGCCAGAGTACAAGGACGCCAGTTCCGAGCCCGCTGAGGAAGCACAAGGAATCCCAGCAGAGGGGGCCTTGCAGCAGGGCCCCCAGCCAATCATCTCCCCCACCTCGCAGGAGTCTCTATGGTGAGTGAGGAGGGTTCCTAGCTGCCGTCGGGACCCAGATAAAGGGTTAAGAATTGGCCAGGGCCCGGAGTTTGCTCTTCAAGCAGCTGCTATGTTGAGCGCCAAACCACCCCTAGTAATAAACAGATTGGTAATCAGGTTACAGCCAATGTCCAAGTTAAAATTAAGCAAATGGAAAATAAACATCTGTTTATTTTGTATGATTCAAGTCTTTTGCCAAGAGTTCTTCTCCAATCCACTCCACAAAGAGAGACAATTTGTTTTTGCATTTCAATTCCATAATAAAGTTCTCATTTGGCTTAGGATTCCGAAAGGATATACTGAAAGTCCTCCAAACTTTACTCAAATGCTGAAAAAGATACAGAGAATTTAAGACTGTCCTGGTGCAATATATTAATGAGCTACTGGTCGCATTAAAGAGAGAAGATGACAGTAAACATGACACAATAGCTTTGCTAAATCAATTAGTTGACAGTTGTCACAAGTGTTCCCCAACAAAGATGCAGTATTCTAAAAATGAACTTATATTGGTCACCACAACAAATAAATGTGTAAGGAAAGTCTTAAGAGAACTCGTTTTTCAGAGTTTCTGCAGTGGACCTACCCTTGGATTGCCTGACTATAATTTGACGTTCTTTTTGTTGTCATGAGAGAATTGGGTGTGCATTATCAATCCTTACCCAGAAGCTTGGGGACAAAGGACCCATTGGCATATCTTTCAGCAGTGAGTGTTGAATTCAGTAGCTGCAAGTCTTTTTGGTTGTCTGAAATCAGTTACAGCGAAGGAATAGTGATGGGCCATGCTTTAATGTATGTCTTACACTCAGTTGAAATCTTATTGACACGTACAAGAACTCAGCACCTGACAAACAGTCGAAGGACCAGATACGAACAGGTCATATTGGCTGCAAAGAACATCTCAATTAAGAGGTGTAATTCACTTAATCCAGCAACACTGCTTCCTATTCCAGACAAAGGTTAGGAAGACAGGGGCACTGATGCAAATGATGGTATTGATGATGAACATGAACATGATTGTGTCACAGTTACCAAATTATGTACCAAACCAAGATCAGGTAATAAAGAAACTCCTCTGGAGATGGCCAATCTGACTGTTTTTGTAGACGGTTCTTGTTTGAGAGACCAATGCAGAGTATTAAAGGTTGCCAGTGCAGTATGTTCCATTTCTGAAATTTTTCAAGCATCCTGTCTGCCAAATGTAACTTGAGTGTAAGTGACAGAATTGGTTGCAATGACAAGAGCTTGTTACTTATCAGGTAACACATTATTGGGTAGACTTGCCTTAAGTAGAACTAAAGAACTAGCTCAAGTAAATTCAGAACTAAGGGCCTGATTACGAGTCTAGCGGTCACTAGACCGCCAGACTCGCGGTCAGGACTGCCGCTGTCGTGGTGGTTCGACTGCCACATTAAGACCCTGGTGGTCAGATCACCAGGGTACCCACGTCCCCTCAGGATAGGAGATCACGGTGGGTGCAGGTCGCAATCAGCCAGGGAGCTGCTGCATGCAGGACTGCCCTGCTAATTATGACCTGGTTCTCCTTTAATGGTGGTTTCATGAAAAGGCTGGTGGAGAACAGGCACAGGGTGCCACAGGAGGACCCCTGCACTGCTCATTCACTTGGCACGGGCAGTGTAGGAGTCCCCCTGCCCAGCACCGTCGTAATGTGCACTGTCTGCTGTGCAGCTAGTGAGCGTTTCAAGGGTGCTGGTGTCCCCTGCAGGCGACAGCGTTGCCGCCGGCTCGATTACGAGCCGGCAACAATGCTTCCGCCACTTTCCCACTTGGCTAACCAGCTGGAACCTTGGTTATTGCCCATCAGCCCAACTGGAAAGTCGTAATGGGCCCAGCGGGGAGGTAGCCAGTAAGGCGGCAACCCTCCCGTCAGAAGTTCGGCAGACGAGTCATCCCATCTGCCGAACTCATAGTCAGGCCCTAATTGTTGTAAGAACAATACGTTTATGCAAAACCACTTAGTGGTGAACTCATAAGTGAATTATATTTAATCTTGAAAATGTAATTATTCTTATAAACCAGATTAAAACATTCAACAATCACTGCTCTATGGTCTTTCAAGTTTGCATACGCTCACTCAGACACAGAGCCACAGACACACACACACACACACACACACACACATCTATATAATTTTATATTTATATTTGTATTAATGGCATAAACTACCCCCTCCCACGCATGATAATGCTAATGCAATTTACTGACGTGTGCTGTAACCATACAAGGAAAAGAAGCCAATGGCTGAGTTCCTTTATAAGGTCAAGGAGCTCCAATGTGACTTGCACTAGCCTTTAATGGATGGCAAGGGGGTCTTTTATTCCTCATAGTACATGATCAACCCATCACCCTTCCTACCAATCACTTAAAATCTTGGTGTTTTGCTCCTTTATATAAGAGGTGGTCTGTCTGTGCACATGCTGCAGATATGCTGACATTTGTTCATTTTTGAAAAGCAGATCACAACAAAGAAATGCCAGTTCTATGTTTTGTTGTTTAAACTGCTGTTGTGATTATGCTTTCTCTCTTGCCTGTCACTGCTGCTAGCTCTGGATGTAGGCATTATGATGTCACAAGTCAATTGTAAAAACGTATAATGGTTGCACATCTACATCATTTTATTACTACAGGTGTCTGGAGATAGGAAATTAGAGACAGGTTTTCATTCAGAGATTGCAGGCTCTTGTGTATATCTATCTATCTATCTATCTATCTATCTATCTATCTATCTATCTATCTATCTATCTATCTATCTATCTAACATTATAACTAGGTAGAAAAAGCTTGCGCCAGCATCATGCACATTTTTGCCATTAAATATTTCATTGTAGATGCTGCAGTGATATTATCAATGATGTCATAGAACATGCCATGAGTGACGTAATATGTGAGGTAATTAGCACTGCATGGCTTTAGGGCGTGAGTGACAGTTACTTGAGATAAGTATAACAGGTATAAGCATGAGTCAAAGTTCGCTAAATAAACCCATCACATAAATATAATTGACACACAGTACTAGTCCTAACATAGGACTAGATATTTGTAGGTATTTTGCTTTAGAAAACCCTGTGATATTTCTGACTAGTAAAATAGGTTTTCAGGACTCATACTGAATCTTAATTTGAAGGGACGTGAAAAGACGTTCTTACGAAATTGGGCTTTGGTGTAATACGTGTCATTGATTCGCCACCTCAATTCTGGTTGCATATCATTGAATAGGTTACCGGCTCTTTAAAGGAGGGATAACTGTTTTGGGATGTGGAGTGTGCCTTTAGAGCACCAACATTATTATGCTGGCAGCCTCATGGGGAGTAAGCAGAAGTCCCGGACCACTGACTGCTCTCCCTGATATTTTTCAAGCAGGCAGGAAAACAGATGCAACAATTGCTCCCAAACGCAGAGAGAAGCATTCCTTTCTGCTCCCTGCCTGCAATGGACCCACAGGGGAATTGAGGCTCCCCTGCGGTCTACATAATTGCACACTGGGTGCTCTGGGTGCGTCAAGTGCACCCAGGAAGAAGTGGCTGGGCCCAGGGGATGGGGTCTCCAAAGCCAAAAGAGACTGGAGAGGAGAGCCGTGTAGCCCCCCTTCTATTTGCTTTTTGGATTATCCGGACCCTAGGGGATGGGGTCCCAGGGCCAAATTAGGCCCTGGGAGGTAGTCCATGCAGCCCCCTCCCCTCATGGAATTGGCCGGAATCCTGGAGATGGGGCCCCAGGGCCAAAATTGGCTTTGGGAAACGGACCACACGGCCCCTTCCCCTTCCAGTAATTGGCCAGGCCCCGGGGATGAGGTCCCCAGGGCCAGAATCAGGATAGGAAGGGGACCGTATGGCCCTTTCTCTTTTTCTATTTTGGATTGGCTGGGGTTTGGGGTCCCCCGGACAAATTTGGCCCATGAACGGGAGTCATGTGGCCCTCCCTACCCTTTTATGAATTGCCAGGCTAAGGGAGATGGGAACCCCGGGGCCAAAATCAGTCCAGGCAGGGGGGCTAGTGGCCCCCTTCCCTATCAAAAATTGCCCAGGCCCCGGGGGATGGGATCCTCGGTGCCAAAATGGGCCCAGGGATGGGGGGCTATGCAACCCCTCCTCCACTTTCACAAATTGGCCAGGCCCCGGGCGATGGGGTTCCTGTGGCCAAAATCGTCCCAGGGAGGGGGTCTGTTCAGTCACCTTTTAGTAATGCGGGGGTGGGTGTTTATGGGGGACTGGCCTCAAGGCCTAACTGCAGGTCAGGCCCTGCGGCCGACCCCCACCGCGAATGGCTGAAGGCTGGCGGTGGCATGGGGTTGGGTGCCTACTCGGGGTTGGCTGCAGGAACAGCTGTGACCAACCCCTGTCGCACACAGCCAAATAGTGTGGGTTGGATTATTATATTACTTAACGTTAAAAAAACAGCTTAGAAATTAGTTGAAAAAAAAACAAAGGTTACAACGACGTTATAGTTAGGAAATAGAATTTTAAAAAACGTAGAAATTCACTGAAAAAAACACAAAGGTTACAGGGACGTTATAGTTAGGTCCAGATTTTTCATGCACAAAACCATAGAAATACAACAGTTATACTTATCTCAAGATACTATACTTCGTGCCCTAATGTAACTATAACTTGCACCCCGCCATGCACTGCTAATTACCCCACATATTACATCAGTCATGACATCTTCTATGACATCATTGATAATATCACCACAACATTTGCAATACAATTATAGATGAGAAAACTGTGCATGGCAGGGGCACGCGTTATAGTTACAGTTAGAGTTATAGTATATTTATTCATTTTGTTTTGAAAGTAGCCACAACTGAGTTTTTGTTTTACATCTTATGCAGTTTGTTATTATTCACATTTTTTAAACTCATCAATCAATTCACTGTTTTTTCTTCATTCATGAAAAAATCCACCACATAGTTTCAGTGTTTATAAACTTTTTGGTCTATTCCCTTGCATAGTGCAAGCACATATTGTGAACTTTTTGGATAATTGAATGAATGAATTGAATGTTATTGAACATTTGTATCTCCTTACATTCCTTTTCATTTCAATATAATGTGGCCCATTATGGACACCATCTCAGAAGAAACCAAATCAAAATTCCGAGGCACCATCACATAATCACCAAAATATCAACAGGTTAGGAAGCCTGTGGAACTGATTTATAATTTGGCAGACATGTTACTCCACCACAAATGGGATATATACCCCGCCAACTTTAATACAAGTGCATTATAATGTATGGCACTTGCAATACGGTGGACAGATATCTATCATGCTTGTGATAGAATACCAGTCCGTCAAACTGTAATTGAGGAACTATGTCAAATTTAGATTTAGGGGGTCATTTGGAGGAACTGCCAGGTTTCTCTCAGCAGTGATATTGCCAATCGGCTGCTGGTCACAATAGTGAAAGCCTCACCTTGTTTATGGCAAGATGTTCACCGCTGTATTTTCCGTCCCTTGACTGCCATGAGAGGCATGGTGGATCTGGGCACGAAAAGAAAGAAATGTCCATGATGCACAGGGAGAAAACTTTGCATAAGAGCATTTTCATTTTACTTTTCAGAAATAAATCTCTTTTTTGGCGATTTGTTTCTGAAAAATGAAAGAGGCTACTAAGCAGGCTCCATCAACATGCTGTGATGAAAGTGCATCTGTGACAACTGTGAATGCACTTTCATCAGAAAAATGCCAGCCCGGCAGGTGGGGATTTCTCAAAAGGTTACTCAGTCCTCTTATGGGAGTGGAGAGGCAAAAGTGACAGCCTCAGCCTACCAGCCATTTTGCTTATGGCCTGTCAAGGTCTAGATGACGCTGTTAGTGTCTTGTATTATTCCAAATATATACCTATTACATATACAAACAAAGTTTGTATAATCAGGATATACATACTGTTAGGACACATTTACCTGAAAATCTGAATTGAATAGAAGTGATGGTAATTATCACACTTAGCCAAACCCACAGCCAACTCAACACTACTATTGTGTAGCTAAAGTTACTGGGCAAGGGGGAATGGAATAAGAGAGAGAGAAAGAGAGACACTTCATGTTATCACATGCCTTGTTGCACAGATGGGCATAATCTATTTTATGTCTAAAAATAAAGGTGTGTTTTAGCATAACTACAATTTAAACATTGAAGTGCTCATTACGAGTCTTGCGGTCTTGGCCAACACCTCCAGGTTGCCGCCAGTCGACAGCCTGGTGGTGCAGGCGGTCTTAATTCTCCAGGGCAGTGCTGCAAGCAGTGTTGCCCTGGGGATTACGAATACCCTCTCCCCCAGCTTTTGCATGGCGGTCCCACCAACATGTAAAGGCTGGCAGAGACAGGCTGCCGGGGGCCCCATGGAGGACTCTGCACTGCCGATGCACTTGGCCTGGGCAGTGTAAGGGCCCCCATGGAAAGCCCCTTCGCGCTTTTCACTGCCCGAATTATGGGCAGTGAAAAGTGTGACAGGTGCTGTTGCGCCTGACGCACCACAACATAGCTGCCGTTCCAATTTCGAGTCAGTGTCAATGTTGTGGTGAGTTTCCTGCTGGGAAGTAGTTGGAAACCTGTTTCCTACCGCTTGCTCAGCAGGAAACTCATAATAGGGCCAGCGGGCGGTAAACAGAGTGGCGGTTTTCCCACCCAAAGAGTTTGGCGGGTGGGTTCTGCTGCCCGACAAACTCTTAATAAGGGCCTGAGAGTTTAACTTGAAGTATTGTAATCTTATCAGTAATTCGGAAAGATCTCCCAATTAAATACAAGGGAAGTGATGTTCAAGGTTATCCTATTCAATAGAATGATATTGGTCTCCAAGTGGGTTGTCCCATATCGGAATTACCAACAATTATGCATTCATCAAAACTGGAGATAGATCTATCTTCACTGGAGCTTCTCTTTCTGGAGAAGGACTCTTCTCTCTAAGTTTCACCAAAGGCTGTTTCAGGCAACTATAACCGTTCTGCAGTACAATCCATGGGAACTGAATTTTTCCAATTTTTAAAACGAATGGAAAAGGGAAAGAGGAGCTGAAAAGCCATCGACTCTAGTTGTAACTCCCAAGAAAAGGAAAGATTGGAAAAAAGCTAAAAGAAAGCTAAGAAGACTAAGCAAAAGAGGGGCTAGAAAATGTAAATTCCCTGAGGAAACTTCTCTTATTCCGTCTCCATTAGACCTTGGGGAAAAGACACAGGCTACAGTAGGGTTTGAGAATTCACAGACGTCGGTTGCTTCTGGGAATCTTCGTGGTTTCTGCATTCTAAATAGGATTACACCATCAAAGAGGCCGGAGTCAGTGATTGAAAAAGATGCTACCTTAGATAAGGAGGCGTAAAAGAGATCCATCGTTTTGAAGACCTTTGTACAATCTGTTCTTTTACACTGGAACTTGAAAGACTTAAAAAATGAAATAATAGCTCCATCTGATGCTCTGAAGCCCACTTTAGTGGCTTTTATGCCTCGTAGATCTCCTCATAAAGTGGAAAATAGTCCTCACAATCTTCAAACTCATCAAACTAAAATGCAAAAGAGAGCGCTCAGTGAGGGACATGTTAGCAGGGGCGCGCTCTGCACCTGGGTCTATGATGGAGGACTTACCTGAGACGAGGGCCTTGGAAAGTCAAGTTGAGACGGAGCCAGAGGAGAGTTCTTCCGTGCCGAAGGGCTTTCTAACCTCCCTGTTTAAGTTGCTCCGGGGCGATATCCAAGAACTGCGTAGGGACATCTCACAGGAGGTGAAGGAGATATGAGGAGTGGTTACCTCCTTGGGTGAACGTGTATCGCAGCTAGAGGACAGTGAGATCCCTCGTGGTGAAGAGGTCGCGGGCCTGCAACAGGAGGTAGTCAGCCTCCGAGAGCAACAGGACCTTTTTCAGATGCTGGTCGAGGACTTGTAAAATCGCTCGAGGAGACAAAATATTTGTATACAAGGGGCCCCGGTGGGCGCGGAAAAAGGGGACATTGGGGGCTACGCGGTGGATTTGTTTCGCTCCCTGCTTGGCACAGAAGAGACACAGGAGGTAGTCCTGGACCGGGTGCATCGAGTTGGGCGCGCTGGGGCCTCTGGAGACCGCCCCCAGACATTTTAGCCTGTCTCCACAATTTTGTCCTTAAAGAAAAGATTCTACAGCGGGCCCGCAACCTCCAGTGTGTCCTCTTTCGAGGGCATGAACTTCAGCTCTTCCATGATTTATCTGTGCGGACTTTGCAGAGACGGAGAGAGTTTAGGCCGATCACGGATCACCTGAGGGCACACAATGTGTCCTACTCTTGGGGCCATCCGTTCCGCCTGGTCTTCCACTGGGAGAATCAGCTTCGGCAGGTGAAATCGGTTACGGAGGCTGGCCGCGTCCTGGGCCTTGAGGACATAGGCCGGGAGGCGAGTGAGGGGGCGGCTCTATCGGCGGGGAGCCCTCCTCGGTGGCGGAGAAAAGAGAAGAAAAGGAAGTTGCAACGCCCGTCGGCCTTGGAGCTGAGATCGGAGAGAGAAGCCGCTTTGAATAGCGTGGCCGCCGGCATTTCGGCCTAGTTTGGGCACCCTGGGGCGCCCAGGATTACTGCGGGCCGCAGGCGTAATAATATGTTGATTGTTGCAGAGGGTCGGGGCGGCGGGGGCAACGGACCGAGTTACTGACATGGTGGGATATACTGCCCCGTGGAGATTTTACTTCGCGAGGATGGACGATTGAAGACTTTTGTGTCATATGCACCTGTTGTGCTTTTTGGTTTTTTGTTGTTGGTTTTCCCTGCGATGTTGGTCTTTTGAAAAGGCCTGATTGCACTAGGCGGTCTAGATAATATTGTGGGTGGTAGTCCTAGGTTGTGCTTTTGTCTCCCCTGTTTGCTTTCTTCAGTATAGGCCATGACCATCAAATGTATAAGCTTAAATGTTAGGGGGCTAAATAACCCTACTAAGAGGCTGGCCATCCTCTCAGCTTTAGAGATATCTGGGAGTCATGTATGTCTTCTGCAAGAGACGCACCTTGTCCTTAAAGATGCCTCCCGCATGCGATCCAAGTGGTTTCCCAGGCAGTTCTGGTCCTCCCTGCCGTCAAAGCATGCAGGGGTGGCGATACTTTTATCACGCACATTTCCGGGGGAATTCATATCCAAATTGCATGAGGTCCCGGGGAGGCTCTTGGCCTTGCGGATCCATTTGGGGGGTTTCAGTCTCACGATCGCTTCCCTTTATGCACCCAATTCACAACAGGAAGCCTTCTCGAGACAGTCTCTGTGTCGCGCCGCACCGCGCGGCGCGAGCCGAGCGTTCGGCACAAGCCGCGCGTTCGGCTCGGGCCGCGCTTCGCGTCTCTAAGACGCGGCGCGCCCCGAGCCTTTCTTGCACCCTGCGAGGCCCCAGGACTTACTAGGGGCCTCGCGCTGCGCTCTCCCTCCGTCTTGTTGGGGTCTCCTGACCCCTCTTACCTGTTTGGGGCTCCTTTTTCTTCTTTTCTGTCTTTCTTCCTTTTTGGGTCTGTTTTCTCCTCTGTCCTTTATGTCTTTTCCCCTTCCCAGGTTACCTCTGTCTTCCCAGCATTCCTCCTTCCCTATTCTCTATGGTTTCTGCTCCAGTCTATTCTATCTACCTTTCCCTATTCAAGATGGTGTCCTTTTTCTTCCTGTGGGTCACTTCCTGTTTTATGGTATTTAAGGGTGGTTTTTCTTTTCCTCTTTGCGCTGCAACACTCTCTGTTTCAGTTAGTGTCCTCGCTCCTGATTTCCTAGCCCTTGACTCTGGATTTCGCCATTTCTGTGTTACGTCAGTTCCTTTGATTCCTGTTCCTCTGTTCTTGTTCCAGGAATCCCCTGCGAATCTTCTGGGAGGTTTTTCCTCTTCTTCTGAAGGGGTTTTTCCCTCTGGCGCTACTTTCTCACGGTCACGGTCTGTCCTTGGCGTTTCCTCGCCTACAGCACCGTGGCTACCAGAAAGAGTCGCCCTTTTTGGGCCAAAGTCGAACCCTCAAGATCCACGCCTCAAGATCTGCAAACTCCAGGCGCAAGCAGCACGTGAGTCGTGACAGATTGCAGCGCCTAACCATCCCGACGTCTTCTAACACCATGGAAGACACTGTGGTAGCTGCTGCGGATCCGGATCAAGCTCTGCTAACTACAATTCAGCAACAAGCTCAAGAATTACAGCAACTACGCAGTGAGAATGCTGCGCTGCGACAGGCCTTGGCTTTCCGCAGTGGTGATGTCCCGACGCTCTCCGCCTCTACCCATCGTTTTTCGGGTGAACCAACCAAGCTGCGAGAGTTCCTTGACTCCTTGACAGTGTACTTTGCCTTCCGACCCACCCAATTCTCCCATGACAGAACAAAGGTGGGTTATCTCATCAGTGCCTTATCTGGTCCTGCCTTGGCCTGGGCAACCCCGATGGTATCATCTAACGATCCGGTATTGTCAGATTATTCCGCCTTTGTGAACCGCTTCAAGCTGATGTTTAGTCGTCCGGGATTGGAGGCTTCAGCAGAAGAGGCCTTATGCGATATTCATCAAGGTTCACAAGATGTCCTTCAATACATTACACGCTTTCGTCAACTAGCGGCAGAGACCACCTGGGTGGAACGTACTTTGGTGACTTTGTTTCGTAGAGGACTCAAAGAAGAAATCAAAGACGAACTAGTACATTCCACCAGAGTGGAAGATCTTCGTGACCTGATGGATCAAGCCCTCTCCATCGAGTATCGCCTTCAGGAACGGAGAACAGAGAAGAGAAAGAGCAGAGGGTCTTTTCAACCAAGCACCTCACGAGTTTTTCCGTATCGTTCTGAGGAACCTCGCCCTCCTGTCAGAGACACCGAAGGAGAACCCATGCAGGTGGATACAACTCGAGGCCCTCTCTCCCCTAGCGAACGAGAAGATAGACGAAAGAAGGGTTTGTGTTTATACTGCGGATCTGCCGGCCACATACTGCGTACCTGTCCAGTACGTCCATCAAGGCCATCGGGAAACGCCGCTTCCCGTCCTCTGTAAGAAGGGAGGGGACGGGATTAGCAGCTATACCTTCCATCAGTTCCTTCAACGACAATACCACATCCTTGTTCACTTTACCAGTAATGTTACAATTACCTGATGGCCGTCAGGAGAAGACTATGGCACTATTAGATTGTGGAGCTAGTGGCATTTATATGGATAAGAAGTGGGCCACCACTCAACAAGTTCCTATACAACCTAAGGAGGTTCCAGAACAAGTTCACACGGTGGATGGATCTTTGATATCATCGGGTCCAGTAGATACAACTACTCTGATGCTGAATCTACAGATCAGTAACCATCAGGAACACATTTCCTTTGATCTTATAACTTCCCCCAACCATACCATCATTCTTGGAATCCTGTGGTTCATCAGACATAATCCATATGTGAACTGGGCTACCCGGACGGTTTCCTTGTCTTCACAGTTCTGTCACGAGCACTGTTTTGCTTCAGACAAGTATTGGTCGCCTAAGAGGTCAATAATCACGGAGGGTACCACCGGTTCGACCATAAATACAGTCCAAGGAGTTCCTGAACACTATTGGGATTTTCAAGATGTCTTCCAAAAACCTTCCAAACCTGTGTTACCTCCACATCGAGATTACGATTGTGCTATTCCCTTGGAACCTGGCACTATCGTTCCTTTTGGCAGGATGTATTCCCTCACGGAAACTGAAAAGGAAGTACTAAAGGAGTATTTGGATGAAAATATTCAAAGTGGTCTTATTGTTCCATCGTCTTCTCCGGCCGGGGCTCCTCTCTTTTTCGTACCCAAGAAGACAAAGGACCTTCGCCCTTGCCTGGATTTTCGAGGCCTGAATAAAATAACTATTAAAGATCGTTATCCTTTGCCTCTCATAAGGGACATTTTAGAGGCAGTCAGAGGGGCCCAACGGTTTACCAAACTAGATCTACGGGGAGCCTATCACCTCTTACGCATTAAAGAAGGAGATGAGTGGAAAACGGCCTTTAGGACTCCATTTGGTCACTTTGAATACAGGGTAATGCCTTTCGGTCTTACTAATGCCCCGGCAATTTTTCAGAGATTTATGCACTCAGTATTCTCGGATCTCCTGAATCAGACAGTTGTAATCTACCTTGATGATATTCTTATTTATTCCAGAAATCCCGAACTCCATTCTTCCCATGTTAAACAAGTCCTTCAACGACTCCGGGCACATCAACTATTTTGCAAACCCGAAAAGTGTGAGTTTGACCAGACGGAAGTCAAATATCTAGGATATCATTTAAGTACCACCGGAGTAGCCATGGATCAAGAAAAGGTACAAGCTATCCTAGATTGGCCTTCTCCATCTTCCATTAAAGAAACACAATGCTTTCTAGGATTGGCGAACTTCTATCGACAATTCATCGCAGACTTTGCTAAACAAACTAGCCATATAACTCACACTTTAAAGAAGGAAAATCTTATTAAAGGGTTTGTCTGGACTAAAACTGCTGAAACAGCCTTTCAGGAATTAAAGAAGGCATTTACACAAGCTCCCATCTTAAGACATCCAGATACCAACAAACGATTTATTGTCGTCACCGATGCTTCTGAAAAAGCCATTGGTGCCGTTCTACTCCAACAACAAGAGGACGATGGTCTTGAACATCCTGTTTTCTATTTGTCTCATATACTCTCTATTGCAGAACAACATTACTCCGTATTGGAAAGAGAATTGTTGGCTCTGAAAACAGCTTGTATTGAATGGAGGCAGTTTCTGATGGGTTCCAAAGAACCTTTCGAAGTGAGAACAGACCATCGAAACTTACAATGTTTACGAAATTTCGTATGCCAAAATAGTCGTCAAGCTCGTTGGGCCTTCTTCTTCAGCCAGTATGATTTCTACATTACATATATTCCTGGCTCCCAAAACATTCTGGCTGATGCTCTATCGCGTCGTTATCCAGATTGTACTCCTGTCCCAGCTCAACCCCTACTGGAACCTAGTAAGATCATTGGGGTAGCCCAGTCTTTTCTGGAGGAGGTACAACTGGAGTACCCCAATCTATCTGATGATGAAATAGAGAACTTAAGGCCTCTTTTACATAAGAGACAAGGATACTATTATTATCACGATCTGTTATTCATCCCCACTAACAGAGTGAGAGAAAAGGCATTACAAATGTGTCATGATTCACCGGTTGCTGGTCATAGAGGCATCAAGGCCACACAAGAACTGTTATCACGATTTTTCTGGTGGCCTACTTGGAAAAAGGATATTGAAACATACGTTCAGGCTTGTCCCACATGCGCTCAAGTCAAGATTCCCCGAACCAGACCTGCGGGTTTACTCCAGCCCTTGCCGGTTCCGCCAACTCCATGGCACACCATCTCCACCGATTTCATGTGTTCGTTACCACTCTCAGCAGGAAACCGGGTAATCATGCTCCCTGTGGACTCTTTTACTAAGATCGCTCACTTCACTTCCTTGAAAAAACTACCTACATCCCAAGAATTAAGCCAGATATTCATTGAACATATCTTCCGTCTTCATGGACTTCCTCATACTCTTATATCTGATAGAGGACCTCAGTACATTTCCCGGTTTTGGAGGTATTTTTGTGAGACACTAAACATCGATAGAGCTCTGTCATCGGGCTTCCATCCTCAGACCAATGGACAGACCGAGCGTCTGAACCAAGGCTTAGAACAATACCTTCGTTGTTTTTGCAACTCAACTCAAAGCAACTGGAACACTTATCTCCCTATCGCTGAATTCTCTTATAATAACTCAGTCCATAGTGCCTCCAAGACCACTCCTTTTTTCTGTTCTTATGGTTTTCATCCTACCTCTTTTCCTACTTCTTCTCTGTCTCCCACTCCCTTACCCGCTATTACTCATTTTTCCAAACGTCTTCTACAAATCCATAGACTGATTCGTTCTAATCTCTTACACACCAAGAGATATATGAAGAAAGTAGCAGACAAGAAACGTAGGGCCACTCCGGACTACCATCCACAGGATAAAGTTTGGCTTTCTTCTAAATTCTTACCCTCACGTCTTTCTCAGAACAAATTCACACCTCGCTATTACGGGCCTTTCCGTATTCTCCAGTTGCTTAATCCTGTCACTGTCCGTCTTCACTTGCCTCACACATGGAAGATTCATCCAGTCTTCCATGTCTCCCAACTCAAACCTTATGTACCAGATCCGTATTCCCGTCAGTTTTCCTGTCCTCCTCCAGTCTTAGTGGATGATGTTCCTGAATATGAGGTTCAGGAGATTTGTGACTCTCGTCTTTTTCACACCCGTCTGCAGTATCTGATTCATTGGAAGGGTTATCCTCTCAGTGAGTGTTCTTGGGAAGATGCATCTTCTGTTCATGCTCCTCTTCTGACTCAGCGCTTTCACCGTTTATTTCCTTTCAAACCAGGGCCTTCGGGAGGGGGGCCTACTGTCGCGCCGCACCGCGCGGCGCGAGCCGAGCGTTCGGCACAAGCCGCACGTTCGGCTCGGGCCGCGCTTCGCGTCTCTAAGACGCGGCGCACCCCGAGCCTTTCTTGCACCCTGCGAGGCCCCAGGACTTACTAGGGGCCTCGCGCTGCGCTCTCCCTCCGTTTTGTTGGGGTCTCCTGACCCCTCTTACCTGTTTGGGGCTCCTTTTTCTTCTTTTCTGTCTTTCTTCCTTTTTGGGTCTGTTTTCTCCTCTGTCCTTTATGTCTTTTCCCCTTCCCAGGTTACCTCTGTCTTCCCAGCATTCCTCCTTCCCTATTCTCTATGGTTTCTGCTCCAGTCTATTCTATCTACCTTTCCCTATTCAAGATGGTGTCCTTTTTCTTCCTGTGGGTCACTTCCTGTTTTATGGTATTTAAGGGTGGTTTTTCTTTTCCTCTTTGCGCTGCAACACTCTCTGTTTCAGTTAGTGTCCTCGCTCCTGATTTCCTAGCCCTTGACTCTGGATTTCGCCATTTCTGTGTTACGTCAGTTCCTTTGATTCCTGTTCCTCTGTTCTTGTTCCAGGAATCCCCTGCGAATCTTCTGGGAGGTTTTTCCTCTTCTTCTGAAGGGGTTTTTCCCTCTGGCGCTACTTTCTCACGGTCACGGTCTGTCCTTGGCGTTTCCTCGCCTACAGCACCGTGGCTACCAGAAAGAGTCGCCCCTTTTTGGGCCAAAGTCGAACCCTCAAGATCCACGCCTCAAGATCTGCAAACTCCAGGCGTAAGCAGCACGTGAGTCGTGACACTCTGACTCCGCTTCTGCAGTCCCCAGATGGTGCTGTATTGCTGGGGGGTGATTTTAATTTGGTGATGGATGGGGACCTGGATCGCTCAGGTCAACGGTATGGTCAGACTGGGTCCTTGTCGGATTCTGGGCGGCAGTGGCTTAATGAGTGTGGTCTGGTGGATGTGTGGAGGAGTGCGCACCCCACGTTGAGGGACTACTCCTTCTACTCACCGGCAACCAAAACATACGCTAGATTAGACCTGTTTCTGGCATCCCAGGAGCTTCTCCCCAGAGTTAGAGACCCGGCGATCGAGCCGCGGGCCTTGTCGGATCATGCCCCGGTAACAGTTGAGATTCACACGGACATGGAGAGGGTTAGTCCATAAGGATGGCAATTTAGAGACTCGATGCTTTAGAACGGTGCAACGGTAGAGGCGATTCGAAGGGCAATAATAGATTACCTTAGCTTTAACGACAACTAGACAACAAGCATTGCAACACTGTGGGAGGCACTGAAGGCTGTCTTGAGGGGTGAGATGATGTTGCTTTCTTCTAGGGATAATAAGGTGAGGATTTGACTCCGGGGGGACTTGGAGCAGTGAGTGAGGGTGTTAGAGTGCTCACATAAACGCACCGGTGCTCCTAAAATATGGCGAGAGCTCGAGAAGGTCCGAAAGCAACTGAGGAGGTTGGACTGCGAAAGGGCAGAGTATGCGGTAGTCCGACTCAAACAAAAGTATTATGTAGGAAGCAATAAGTGCGGCAAGCTACTGGCGCATAGGTTGAGAGCACAGCGTGCAGCGTCACTGATAAACATGGTATGATTCCCTCCTGGGGCGGAGGCACGTACGAGCGACCAAATAGCGCAGGCTTTGGCAGAATTCTATTGAAGTCTGTATATGGCCGAGAAGCCCAGTGACTTAGCCCCAGAATCCTTCTTAGAGGACATAGTAATCACGCCTCTGTCGGTGACAGACTCAGCCTCGTTAGACCAACCTATAAGGGCTGAGGAGGTTATATCTGCGATTGCTCGCTTGCAGACCGGGAAGTCACCTGGCCCGATGGTTTTTCTGCGTTTTTTTATAAATCCTTCTGTGCGGAACTCGTTTCCGTTCTTGTGTGACTTTTTAACTCTTTTCGTCAAACGGGTGTCCTTTCACCCAGTATGTTAGACGCTACTATTGTTGTTATCCCGAAACCGGGAAAGGACCCCGAGGAATGCGCCTCGTATAGGCAGATCTCCCTCCTGAATATTGATGCCAAACTGTTTACAGGCATTTTGGCACACCGTCTCAACTATTATATGCCGGGGCTTGTGGACCCCGACCAGTCGGGATTTATACGTCATAGACAGTGCAGCGATAATCCCAAGCGATTGCTCCATCTCTTGGATAAAACTGAACGTTCCCGTAGGACGGCGCTCTTCCTGTCTGTTGACGCTGAGAAAGCCTTTGATAGGGTTCACTGGCCATACCTGTTCAGGGTGCTCGAACGCTTTGGACTGGGTTCAGGTTTTATAACATGGATTCGATGCATTTATCAAGAGCCTCGGGCAGCGGTTCGGGTTAATGGGACGCTCTCTTTGCCATTCGTCGTCCAAAGAGGCACCAGGCAGGGGTGTCCTCTTTCGCCCATCCTGTTTGCGCTTTACATGGAGCCAGCGGCGCAGAGGCTCCGGGACAACCCTCAGATCACGGGCATGAGGTTCGGGGGGGGGATGAGCATCTAATTTCGCTATATGCGGACAACGTCATTTTTACATTGGCAGAGCCCATGAACTCACTACCGGCACTAATGGGTGTTATTGAGGAATTTGGGCAGGTTTCGGGGTTCCGAATGAACATGCTTAAATCGCAGGCTCTGGGCAAGTTTATCACTGCGGAGCATGAAAGGGACCTGAAGGCCCGTTTCCATTTTAGATGAACCTCTTCGGGGCTCCCATATTTGGGGATTGAGCTGGGCACTACAGTCGCCAGTACAGCGAAGTTGAACTATTCTAAACTAACGCGAGAGGTGCAGTGCGACTTGGAGTCATGGGGAGGCTTAAACTTTCCTGCCTGGGCAGGGTCGCGGCGGTGAAGATGACCATCCTACCACATATACTTTATTTGGTCCAGGTGCTCCCGCTGGAACCTCCCCCGTGAACGATAGCGTCCCTCCAAACGGCAGTCTTAAGATTTATTTGGGAAGGGAAGGCGGCGCGGATATCACGGCAGGTTCTGTACCGTCCTAATAGGGAGGGGGCCTGGCGGTCCCCTGCCTTCTTCGATACTTTCAGGCAGCACAGTTGCGCTTCCTTTTGGAATGGAGCCGGCCATCTGCGGAGAAGCATTGGTGCTTCATGGACCAAGCAGTGGCGGGCTCTCACATATGGAAGGAACCCTGGCTTAGGCGCTGCCACAGGACGCAGGGGTTGTATATATCACCGATTACGGAGGTTACGATGAGAGTGTGGGATCGGGTGGCCGGCAGGGCGGGTTTGACGACCTTCCCGTCCCCAATGACTCCACTGGGCGCGAACCCCGATTTTGGCCCTGGCTTACAGGGAGTTATCCCCTTTGACCAATTGAGGGAGCAATATGGCCTGTTCGAGGCCGATAGGATGATGTACTACCAAATAAGACACTGGGCACTGCTTCCGGCCAATAGGATATTAATCAATAGGCCATTAACCCATTTGAAAAATTGATTCTAATGAAAAAGGATGATAAGCGTGTGGTTTCGGAACTCTATGCCCGCCTGCTGGGAGAGACCAGTTCAACCAAGACTAAGGGTCAATTGGGATGGGAGAAGGAGCTTGAGAGGGAGCTATCAGAGGATGACTGGGAGAGTTGTTTTTTGTAGGGTGCACCACACAGCCTATAACTCAGCAGGTACAGAGACAGCTTATAAAGTAGCCTCCTCCTGGTATTACACCCCTAACAGGATCCATGCTTGGAATCATGACAAATCTAGTCTCTGCTGGAGGGGGTGTGGGGGGGGGGGTGCACGCTTGTGCACCTATTATGGCATTGCCCCAAACTACACCGGTATTGGAAGGATATAATAGACACTGTGGACAGGGCTTTTGACACTCAGATCCCTAGATTTCCTGCGTATATTTTGCTGGGTCTCCCCAATCCGCTCACTTTTCCCTTAAGATCTTTGAAGGGTCGGCAGATGGCCTTGGCCTTGAATGTTGCCGTACAGCTTTTGCTATCAGTGTGGGGGACAGAGCAGATCCCGTCAACAGTCTCTTGGCTGCACAAGCTATGGTTTATCCTCGCCATGGAAAAGCTCTCCCTGGCTTCACAGCTGTGGAGTGGGGACTTTAGAGAACTCTAGAAATCGTTTTTTACGTTTTCTATCTGGGGAGTTTTCAGAGCTGACATGCCCAACCTATCTGAGGGTTCTGAACTTGAATTGATTGCCTGGGAGGTCATCTAAGAGGAGATGTTTATTCTGGACTCGAACTACATGGTAGGAAAGCCTGAGATCGTTTGATTAGTGTATTTCCAACCAGCAGTGGGAAACATAGTTGTGTTAACTATATAATTCTTTTCTTTCACTGTTTCGCATGGAATAAGCTAACTACGTGCCTGTTCGCAATATTGTGATGTAATACATATACATGTGCGATGTTCTAAAATTGAAAACTTAATAAACAGATTTGATCTATAAAATGCAAAAGAGAATAAAGGAAATTACAACTTTGAACTTTATTGTCTTATTTGAGGATGAATATTTATTTTTGAATTGACCTTTTTTGTTGAATATTTTGGCTAAGGTAGACTAACTTAGGTTGGTAAGGAGCAATGACCTGAAATTGGTGGAATTATTAGACACCCGAATAGAGAGGAAAATGAGGGTTACATTTAAGTCTCAAGTTATAGTAAATTTGATCTGTGCCTTTTTGTATGTGTCAAGGAATTGATATTATTCCCTCCCCTCTTAAAAACAGGGTCTTGCCAATGGGGGAGGAGGGAAATTATTTGTCAATGTCACGTCCCATTGAGAAATGTTCTGTTTCACGGGAAGAGATGGCTATTAATGCAAACTTAACACTAATCTTTTTTAAAGCTGGCTCCAGGGTGGTTTTATTTAAGAATTACAAACCAGGGTTGCTGTAAAAAAGTGATGATGTATCCCAATAGGCCTGGATAGCTGGTTGATTAATTACTGGGAAAATGGGCACCCCAAATGTGCTGAAGTGGGGGTGTTTAGGTGTGTGTCCCACCCGATTAAAATTATATCTTTGCAAATAGGTGGCTGCTGGAATAATCTGGGGAAAATTCAGTATTTGTAGGTATTAAGACCTGTGGTAACTTGTTTGCAACAAATTTGGGCTCCTGCTGCACTGGAAGTTGAAAAAGTCTTTGTGATTAGCTGTCCTGCTATTAAGTCAAAGAGAGGCCATGCTAGTGGTGGTATAGCCACTCTATTGCCCACAAATTTTACTTGTACATATGGAGTGTATTGGCATCAATCAAACCTATTACATTGTATTGTATTTTCCAAAGCAGACTTCAGGTCACCGTTCAGTTTTTCCTTTTATTTTGTTTAATCTTTATATTCTACCAGGTAAAGAAAATACTTATTTGATAAGTGAGTTCTTTCATTACATTAACATAATTATGCTTAAAGTGGATATTTCCAATGTCCTAATTATGGGAGATCTGAGTGCAACTGTTTCTAATCATTCACTTGCTCTCTTTACAGACAAATAACGGGAAGAGGTTGTTAATATTCAGGCCATCATGTTTCCTTTCTCCTCTAGGACAAACAAAAGAGGATCTTTGCTCCCTGGTGGCATGTAGGGAGCATGACTTCATTGTCCTCAATGGGAGACTACAGGGTGATATTCCAGCTCATTTTGCCCATATTACCGCAAAAACAACTGACTATGTTATTTGTTCATATTTGATTTTTCTTTATTTATCTGATTTAAAGGTGATAAAGAATATTTGGATGTTCACAATATTCTCCTTCTTACTATCAATTTGAAACCCGATGATGTGCAATCATGGCAGACTCCTGATAGTGACGACGTGTTATTTAGCACTGCAAATGGGAACACCTTATGGACCAAGAAAGATAAACAATCACTATCAGTAGAATTAAGGAAAATTACTGAAATTCTTCCTCCATCAGGTTGGATACCTGTAGACGTATTAGAGGAGGATATGGGAAAATTAGTGAAGATAACTCCGAATTTTGAAGGTAGTCATGCAAAAAACCTTCAAGACAATATAATAATTTTAATAAATTGTTTGTTTTCAACAACTGAAATAATCACTTGCAAAGAAGGTAATTTACTTTTTATTCTAGGGGACAAACTAAATGGATCTCTTGTTTAAAAAGAAGAAGATCTAGGTGGACAAGAATCCCAAAAAGATGTAACTGATAACATCTGGATAAAAATAACAGAAGCACTAAAATGTAAAAATCCAAAAGCCTTTTGAAAAATTATAGGGAAAATAGCGGTTCTTTCTTCAAGCTTAAGATAAATAATATAACTAGCATGGAATGGCAGGAATACAAAACCTCTCTCCCTATGCTTTGAACAGACCGACACCCAATAACAGTGCTATAGATTCACTAAATGAGGTATTAGCTGGGAGATGCTCCCCCCCTTTTCCCTCCTACTAGACAGGAAGTGTTGCATTATCTCAAAATAGCTACGAATACTGGGGCAAGAGGTCCACACCAACCACATGTCACTATCATAAAATTAGATCTGGATCTATGGCTACTTATTTAGCTGCACTTTTCCATTACTGTTATGTGGTCCCTAGTTCATAGAGTGGTAGTATTATCTTGCCGTTACATAAAAAAGGCTCTTCAAACTTACCTTGAAATAATGAGCAGATTACTCTGTTGGACGCCACAGGAACAATTTCTGCTATTCTACTCGAATTGGTGGAGGAAACAACAAATTATACCACTGGAACAGTCAGGATTTAGAGCAGGTCACTCGACTTTGGATAATATAACTGTAATTCACTTAGTTTTGGAAAAATATGTAAAACGAAAGGAGGTGCCTGTCTACGCAGCCTAGATAGATTTTCAACTGCTTTTGTTTGTTTAGACGGGCAGACCCTTTGGAAAAAGCTGAGTGCCATGTGGATACCAGGGGGACTCCTAAAACGTATTATTGCTCTTCACATAGATACCTGGTGTCATGTAGGCGGGGTATGACCCCGAAAATTCCGACCCGAAATGGCTTGAAGCGGGGATGCCGTTTGGCACCCCTGCTTTTTTTTGCTGTATATGGTGGATCTGCCCAATGTGTTGAGCAAGGCTGCTGGTGATGCCCCAAATGTAGGCTCCTATCCTTTAGGGTCACTCCTTTATGCAGACAATATTGTTTTGTTAGACCTGACTCCCAAAGGCTTCCAGAAACGTCTCAATATTTTATCATCTTACTCAGATGCTCTGTTCCTGAAGATTAATATAAATAAGACCTAAGTAACAAGGTTTTGTCCAAAGGGGTGTCTTACCAATAAAAAGTATAAGTGGTTTTACAATAATTCTATCATAGAAGTAGTAAAGTCGTAGCCTTATCCTGCAAGAATTATAGCCACAAATTTGGCCCACAATAAACATATTGCACAGATATCAAATAAGGCATATGCTTATGGGAATGAACTAAAGGCACTTTATGATGCAACAGGCCGTAGACATTTTAATAATCTCTGAACAGTACACAAAATGAAGATTCTGTCGACTCTTTTATAAGCTATAGACACCTTAAATATTCATCAACAGCACTTTATGCATAAGGTGGAGGGGAAGATTCTTCTCACTATTTGCACTTTAAATGTTGACAGCTACAAACGGTGATGGATGCATGGCACAATGTAGTTTGGGAGGAAAGAAATTGCATCTTATCTTATAAAGATGTACAGACTACTGAGCATGTTATCTTTGTCAGTCCTGTTTTAAGGGCCTACCAAATAAGATTTTAAAAAACACTTTTTTTAAAATATGAAATTACAACAGCTAAGGCTTCTATGGAGATGATAAATTGCCAGGTCAATGAATTAATGTTTTTGTAAAATTTTTAAAATATTTATCTCTTTTTAAAGCTGTATTAATTGATGTATGACACATATTGTAGATCTTGTTTTAAGGTCTAAGGGGGTGATCCCGCCGCCCGCCAAGCGGGAACCGCCAGAAGACCGTACCTCTGGGTTTCCCACTGGGCTGGCGGGCGACCGCCAAAAGGCCGCCCGCCAGCCCAGCCCAGCGGGAAACACCCTTCCACGAGGAAGCCGGCTCCGAATGGAGCCGGCGGAATGGAAGGGGTGCGACAGGTGCATTAGCACCCGTCGCGAATTTCAGTGTCTGCTAAGCAGACACTGAAATTCTAAGTGGGGCCCTCTTACGGGGGCCCCTGCAGTGCCCATGCCATTGGCATGGCCACTGCAGGGGCCCCCAGGGGCCCCACGACACCCGTTCCCGCCAGCCTAGTTCTGGCGGTCAAAACCGCCAGAACCAGGCTGGCGGGAAGGGGGTCAGAATCCCCATGGCGGCGCTGCCTGCAGCGCCGCCATGGAGGATTCTGCAGCCCAGGGGAAAACCGGCGGGAAACCACCGGTTTCCCTTTTCTGACCGCGGCTTTACCGCCGCGGTCAGAATGGGCCTGGATGCACCGCCAGCCTGTTGGCGGTGCATCCGCGGTCCCCTACCCTGGCGGTCTCGGACCGCCAGGGTAGGAATGACCCCCTAAATTTCTAATAAAAACCTTGAACCTTGAATTGTTTCTAATATACTTGTGGGCACTTTCTGTGTTTCCAATTCCTACTATAAATGTAAACTTGAATTTTCTTCTGAGCTGAAACACAATTCATTTTGAATTAAATTGAAATCAATCAGGATTACAATACGTTTGTTTGTGTCCAGGAGCTATCACCAATATTAGAAAATTACCTTTTTCTTCTTAGTCTGTATTCAAGATGACAAATGGACAATGGTAACATAAAATTCATCCATTAACAGCATGTTTATTTTCCACATCTGGCCTTATATCTATTCACTATCCTACCAAACAACAATACGTCTGTACTTATGCACTCCCAATGAAGTTTGCCAATAGCCCATAGTCCACACATGTGATTATTTTTGATGTAAACAGTGCAATCGAGTTAAAAATTCTAAATTGACTCTTGCAAAAACAATTGAGTTCACAATCCATAAGAAAGAATCCTTGTACCATAAAGATTGCTTGTGAGGTACTTCTCTTATTGCAAGATATCATTTTATGACCTCACAGAAGAACAGAGGGCAGGATTCCAACAGCAAGTGCTGGTTGCAGCAACTATGCATCATAATTATGTAGTAAGGAATAAATGTACCGAAGGAAATTAGACTGTATGTTTTTAAGATCGCTGCTACCTTCCACGAGTCTCATGATAGTCCAGTGGGCTCATGGGATATGTACTTAGGGGTTGACGAAACATGTCATTCTGAGATGTTAGGTTTCTGTCCAGGCAGTGTCCACACCATGAACACCTTTCAATCCTCCTCTGCTCCTGAAGACATGAATACCCATAAGCCTCTGAGCTGTGTGCTGCACATATCCAGACATGCAACCTGATGTACAGAAGCACCCGTTTCCAAAACATGTTTTTATTATTCTCTGACATACATGATCATTAGTCTCTTCTCACCATAATTTTCTGAATGGGGCTTTCTTCTCCACTATCTAAAGACATATTATGGAAATTCATGCAGACGTCTTTCAGGAGGACCAAAACCGCCACAAAGAATGTACATTGCTGCAAATATACATAGATGCAATGAACAGATTACTGTGACTCACTTTTTAAGTATCTCAACCAATGTGACCATTCTCCGATTCATCCGAACTCACTAAACAGTTTCAATCATGTAAATGTAATATTTATTTTCTTCTTTATTTAAGGACTCTTGTATAGCATTATAAATGTTGCCTAGCATTCAGAGCGTAAGGTGGGGCAAGATGAAAAACGTGGATTCTGTCAAAACCAAGAAGCTCAAGAAGGGAAAGAATGGTTTAGAAAGAACACAGGTCCTTAAATATGATTCATGATACTTGAAAATGGGAGAGCAGAGGCCTCTTAGGAGGATGATATTGAGGGCAGTACATTCTTGGAGAAATCTGACTGGTGCATAGGCATTGTCTTTGATGTACCAAAAGCATCTACGAAAAGCGTGGTCTTGACGTCTTTCCTAAACATGAAATAGGTTAAAAAATGTAAAAGATGGATTATATTCATCCATAATGAAGGAATGTTGAGGGATCTTCCTCTGTGCTTTGTTGGTTTAGATTTGTGGTAAAAAAAAGGACTGATTCATTCCTAATCCTTTGGTTTTACCTGAGCACATATCAAGAGGGCAGATTTTAGAC
The DNA here is from genome assembly GCF_031143425.1 of Pleurodeles waltl. NCBI lineage: Eukaryota > Metazoa > Chordata > Amphibia > Caudata > Salamandridae > Pleurodeles > Pleurodeles waltl. The sequence continues at coordinate 1,650,286,261 of NC_090445.1, read as the reverse complement.
CTATTTTCCAGAAAACATTATGCATGAAACACAACACTTTAATGTAGACATGCTGCTCAATGGAAGCCAGTGGAGAGATTTAAGAGCAAGGTAGTGTGTTCATGCTTTTTGAGGATCTAACATTCTAGAATCCTGGATTCATTTTACTTTCTGGACTTATGTACGCTAACAGAGGCGATGTTCAGTCTCAACATGACTGGGGCTTTTGTTAGTTTAGCAAAATGGCCGCCACATAGAAGATGGCAAACCCTTCTTAGAATAGATAGTTAGTGGTTAGCACTTTCTGCAAAATAATTTATCTGGGGAATAAACTCTGTATCAAAAAGCCTCCTAGAATCCCTACTTTTGAGTTGGAGTTAGGCCTTGTCCTGGCATGGGAGGTGACGTGAAAGGATGGAGTGAATTTATGTTATGTTCAGTGTACATTTGGGTCTGCCTTTTTCTCCACTGAAACACAGGAAGTTTCCTTAATCTACAAGAATGTGTGCTCCAGACTCATGTTATTTTGGAGCCTATCCAGCTCAAGGTGGATCTGACTAAATACTTGGTGAGGTACAGAACGTGTGCTAACGAATATCTGTGAGTATCTCCTCACTCCCTTAGGTGAGGTCCTCAGTTGGATAAATGCAAATGGCTGCTACCCATCCATTCCAACCCTCTGTCGTAAGTGCAGTTGGAGACTGTGCACATGATAAATGGAAAAGGAAAAGAGGTGGAAAAAGCTGACCCCGCTCAGCAGCTCGTTTCGCGTAACACTCCCTCGCTTGTTTGCCTAGGCAGTCACCTCTTCCTCTAGGTAGTCTCTTCTTCCCCCTACCTCTTTAAAGTTTTACTCTTGGAAGTAATAACTCCCCTGTGATCTGATAAAATCAACCAAGCAAGTGAATTCCCCAAGTGAATGACTAAAATGCATTTATACTAGGGATCTGACCTGCCATGCTGTGTTACCTTAAGTCATTTTTTGAAGGTGAAGGGATGCACATATTTTGTTGACACACTGACTAACACATACCTGTAATGCCATCTTTTGATTTTTCAAAAACAATAGCTTTGTTTCTGGTGTGTTTGAATTAGGTCTAATTGTTGTAGAATTCATAATAATTGTTTTTGAGTTTTATTAGCTATGAAAAAAATTAAATGCATGTTTTTCAGGAGAAGCTGCCTTAGGTATTAAGAACACTCATATATTTTTTCCAGGGTTACATCAGCAGTATCCTAAGAGAGGCTCGAACTCACTGCTGCACACCCATAGTGTGAATGACATATTTCTGCACCCTTTTGACGTTTCAATAATGTTTACCCCTGACCTGGTTTTTTAGAAGGTTTCCCCTCATTTCTGAAGTATGTCCCTACACGATGCAGACGCCGGTCAGCTAACCAGTGGCTGCTTGTGGTTTCCAGAACTTGATGCAAGAGTCTGGGGAAGGAGACGGGGTCACAGATTTTTAGTGCAAGCTTCACTGCTGTGGAATGCCCTCCCTTGGGAAATCCTCACTCTTCAGGCACGGGTTCATTTCCTAGAGGCTATGAAAACATTTCTGTTTGTTTGCTTAAATCGCCTTGTTTTGTTCAATCTCTTGATCCTAGTTCTTTCCGTAATCGAGTTGCTCTATGAGACGATTTGGTTCATTGTATGTAAATTAAATTTAAATTAAAGCAATACACACTTGTAACTGGTTCCTTCTAGCGCATAGCCGTGCTAGAGCACTGTCCCTTGTAGAGTGTGGTGCAGCACTGCTAAAGCAGAAATCCATGATTTTTTCAAACTGCAGTGATCTTTCATTTTTATATGTCAGTTCAGTGACCAGCAGAACATAACAGTCTATTTTCCTTTGTCATTGCAGGGCTTCCATCGGAAGTCTTTCTTACATCCTGTTCTGTAATCTATTCAGTTCAGTATATATCCCATAGGCAGGGCCACTGGAAAATGAGGCAGGGGAACGCCAAATCATTTGTCAGAGTTGTGTATATTATGCGGCAGGAAAACAAATTATGCGGCGTAATGTGGAACATTTTATGACAGTAATACTTCATTATTTTGTCTTTTTAACACTTGATAACACCCCCTGCCCCACCTGGGCATTGGCTGCACCTCCTTAGTACCAGTTTAACACCCAAACAGAGAAATAAACAACAGAAAGGTGAGCAGTCAAGTTTTGCAAAAGGCCTTCCACTGTGCAGGAACACGTGTTGCTGCATTTTTAGTAATTTTTAAACTGTTAAAGCTAGAAGCAATTATTTTGTTAAAAACTGCAGATTATGCATCAGATGATGGATTATGTGGCAAATGTACAGGGAGTGCAGAATTATTAGGCAAATGAGTATTTTGACCACATCATCCTCTTTATGCATGTTGTCTTACTCCAAGCTGTATAGGCTCGAAAGCCTACTACCAATTAAGCATATTAGGTGATGTGCATCTCTGTAATGAGAAGGGGTGTGGTCTAATGACATCAACACCCTATATCAGGTGTTCATAATTATTAGGCAACTTCCTTTCCTTTGGCAAAATGGGTCAAAAGAAGGACTTGACAGGCTCCAAAAAGTCAAAAATATCTTGCAGAGGGATGCAGCACTCTTAAAATTGCAAAGCTTCTGAAGCGTGATCATCGAACAATCAAGCGTTTCATTCAAAATAGTCAACAGGGTCGCAAGAAGCGTGTGGAAAAACCAAGGAGCAAAATAACTGCCCATGAACTGAGAAAAGTCAAGCGTGCAGCTGCCACGATGCCACTTGCCACCAGTTTGGCCATATTTCAGAGCTGCAACATCACTGGAGTGCCCAAAAGCACAAGGTGTGCAATACTCAGAGACATGGCCAAGGTAAGAAAGGCTGAAAGACGACCACCACTGAACAAGACACACAAGCTGAAACGTCAAGACTGGGCCAATAAATATCTCAAGACTGATTTTTCAAAGGTTTTATGGACTGATGAAATGAGAGTGAGTCTTGATGGGCCAGATGGATGGGCCCGTGGCTGGATTGGTAAAGGGCAGAGAGCTCCAGTCCGACTCAGACGCCAGCAAGGTGGAGGTGGAGTACTGGTTTGGGCTGGTATCATCAAAGATGAGCTTGTGGGGCCTTTTCGGGTTGAGGATGGAGTCAAGCTCAACTCCCAGTCCTACTGCCAGTTCCTGGAAGACACCTTCTTCAAGCAGTGGTACAGGAAGAAGTCTGCATCCTTCAAGAAAAACATGATTTTCATGCAGGACAATGCTCCATCACACGCGTCCAAGTACTCCACAGCGTGGCTGGCAAGAAAGGGTATAAAAGAAGGAAATCTAATGACATGGCCTCCTTGTTCACCTGATCTGAACCCCATTGAGAACCTGTGGTCCATCATCAAATGTGAGATTTACAAGGAGGGAAAACAGTACACCTCTCTGAACAGTGTCTGGGAGGCTGTGGTTGCTGCTGCACGCAATGTTGATGGTGAACAGATCAAAACACTGACAGAATCCATGGATGGCAGGCTTTTGAGTGTCCTTGCAAAGAAAGGTGGCTATATTGGTCACTGATTTCTTTTTGTTTTGTTTTTGAATGTCAGAAATGTATATTTGTGAATGTTGAGATGTTATATTTTTTTCACTGGTAATAATAAATAATTGAAATGGGTATATATTTGTTTTTTGTTAAGTTGCCTAATAATTATGCACAGTAATAGTCACCTGCACACACAGATATCCCCCTAACATAGCTAAAACTAAAAACAAACTAAAAACTACTTCCAAAAATATTCAGCTTTGATATTAATGAGTTTTTTGGGTTCATTGAGAACATGGTTGTTGTTCAATAATAAAATTAATCCTCAAAAATACAACTTGCCTAATAATTCTGCACTCCCTGTATAGTTATGCGAAAAACTGTGTCTCCACATGTTAGAAAATTGGGTCTTTAGTTGGCAGTGGTTTGCACCCTGTCCAAGTAGGAACCCTCACTCTAGCAAGGGTAAGGGAATCACGCAGCTAAGATAAACCCTGCTCATCCCCTCTGTAGCTTTGCTCAAACAGTTAGGTTTACCTCAGAGCCAATGTGTATAGTATTTGTACACACATACAGTAACACAGTGAAAACACCATAAAAGTACTCACCAGTTTAGAAAAATAGCCAATATTTATCTGAGTACAACAAGACCAAAATTACAAAAATCCAACATACAGAAGTAAAGCTATGAATTTTCCAAGATGAAATGTAGTATAGTGCTTAGAAACATAATAGCTCCAACCGGAGCTATCATGACTGCTTGACGGAGTTGCTTCCAGCAGCCCGGCGCTACCAGCGAAGGAGCGCGGCTGGCCACGGAGTAGTATGGATCTTTGTTACAGTATCTTGGAAAACGATGAGGAAACACAGGTAATCCACAGACTCAGGAGGTGACGCATCACTGGAGCCGGTGCTGCATCAGTTCATTACTGCCACTGGGAAGGTGAGGCGTCTGTTCCTTACTGCGAGGCAGGGGAGGTGAGGCATTGGCTCCGTATTGTTGCAAGGGAGAGGGTGCCTTGTTGGTGGCAGGTTCCTTATGACAAAGCGGGGTCGTTGAATCCAGCAGGTTAAGTAGTGAGGCGTCGACTTCGCAGTGTCGCAAACACATCATGGGGCCACAAGGGCCGCAGCCGAGTCGGGTGCCATGGACGATGGTGACACAGCACTCTAGGTTCATGCTATGGCAGAACTTCACAGGCACTGCGGCGGCATCGGGCCTGCGTCGTAGGTCATGGTTGTTGCACTCAGCGTGGACCACGGCTCTGGGGCATGCAGCTGCGCAGGGTCAGAGTGCGCTAAATGTTCCGAAGTTGTTCTGGAAGTTGATGCACTAGTTTTTCCCTTGTTGCACCAGAACTCACTCCCAAGGACCCAGGAATTGGATTTGACATCACTTGGCAAGTCAGGACCCTCAGCAAGAGAGTCCATGCACTGGCAGGTGAAGTCTTTGATGTCCCTCAGACTTCTAACAAGAGGCAAGCTCAGGACAAGCCCTTGGAGAACCTTTGGAAGCAGGATGTAGAAACCAACTCCAGTTGTTTCACTCCCAGGACAGAAGCAGCAAGCAGCAGGCGAGCACATCAGAGCAACAGGCAGAAGGGCAGTCCCTCCTAGAGCATCCAGCTCTTCTTCCTGCCAGAATGTCCTCAGTCCAGAAGTATTCTGACTATGTGGTGTCAGAGGTCCAGTACATGTACCCATTTCTATCTTTGAAGTAGGAAAACTTCAAAGAGAGTCTTTGTAGTGCACAGGACCCTGTCTTTCCCTACCCTGGCCCCAGACACACACCAGGGAGGCTGGAGACTGCTTTCTGTGAGGACAGGCACAGCCCTACTCAGGTGCAAGTGTAAGCTCCTCCCACCACTCTTGCTCAGGAACACATTTCCGCTTGGTGATGGGCCATCAGTATATGCAGGGTACACCTCAGCTCCCTTTGTGTCACTGTCTAGAGTGAATCCACAAACAGTCCAACTGTTATCCTGGCCCAGACGTGAATTCAGCAGACAGGCAGGGCCACAGAATGGTTAAGCAAGAAAATGTCCACTTTGTAAAAGTGGTATTTTCAAACTCACAGTTCAAAAACGAAACTTCATCAAAATATGTATTTTAAAATAGTGAGTTCAGAGACCCCAAACTCCATATCTCTATCTGCTCACAATGGGAAATTACACTTAAAAGATATTTCAAGGCGCTCTCCATGTTACCCTATGGGAGAGACAGACCTTGCAATAGTGAAAAACGAGTTTAGCATTATTTCACTATCAGGACTTGCAAAGCACACACATACATGTCCTACCTTTCAAATACACTGCACCTTGCCCCTGGGGCTGCCTTGGGCCTACTTAAGGGGTGACTTTCATGTAGGAAAAGGGACGGTTAGGTGGGTGCAATTGCCAGATCAAAATGGCAGTTTAAAACTGCACACACAGACACTACAGTGGCAGGTCTGAGACATGATTACAGGGCTACTCATGTGGGTGGCAAAATCAGTGCTGCAGGCCCATTAGTATCATTTGGTTTACAGGCCCTGGGCACACATAGTGCACTTTACTAGAAACTTACTGATAAATAAAAAATACCAATCATGGATAAACCAATCATCAATACAATTTAGAGAGGGAGCTCTTGCACTTTAGAACTGATAAAGTGCCCAGAGTCTTAAAACCAGCAAAAAAAAAAAAAAATTGCACTGGATCAAAAACATGAGGTCCGAAGCAAAAAGACAGGAGAAACCACACCATAATTACGTGATTCCAATGGTTCTGACTGTAGGTACTTGTTTGAGTGCACACTATACCCTGTTTACTAAATTTTTGCACAGGTCTGCCCTTGATGCAAGCAAAGTGAACAATCGCCTTAATCAACTTTTGTGTACAAAGGTTTGGACCCACTTCACAAATGGGATTACAACGTGCAAAATTACGAGTCTCCGCACTTGGGGCGGAGTCTCTGCACCTGTGATGGAATTGCCGCACTAGGAGTGGAATCTCCACACGCCGCACTCTTCGTACTGCGCCCTTAGTGTGGAGACTCCACCCTGAGTATGGAGAGTCTCTACTTGTAACTTTATGAGTCATAAGTCGCGTTGTGAATTGGGCCTTTGGTGTCAAAAGGCTGTACAAGCAATGTGATACGTGGCATTAAATTGTGAAGGCTGATGCTGGGTGCTCAATTGGTGTAATGGGTCTTGACCTACACAAACTCTTTGGAGTCAATGCAAACCCATACCCACTAAAGGCACATAAAGTAACACGAACGGTGTTGCAAATTAGCGGTTTACCCTTGGACTTCCTCTACATAGGACAACTGTACTCGGAGGGTATGTCTCGAGTACAAAAATCGCACAAGGTGATATTCAATTGCCTTTGAGCCATGACGCAGTCTTGAGCCACATATAGAGTCACAAAAACATAGCGTTATTTGTGTGACATCATCGCCTGTGATGTGTTAGAGCTATCATGCTGTGTAATATTTGTGTGTTTGTGCAACACAACTTATTTTCGTGCAGCATTGAGTTTCAAGAACCATTTTTTCAGTTGTTATTTATGAAGAAAAATATGGGAAGAGAGCACCAAATTTGTGCTTTAAAAATCTACATGTAAGAAGAGGGAGAAAAAATAATAAAAATGTACATTTTTATCCACTTCGTCTTCACATAATTTCAATTTCAAAGGAATTTTTTATAGTTGTCTTTCTCCTTTTACTTCTCCAAACCAAATCTAAGCTAAATTACATTCATGAATATTGCGTTTTTTTCTGCAGTACCCACTGGTACTTTTCGACTAGACTATAGTCTTTCCACCCTTTCTAGTAATAAGCCCTATAACTTTTCAGATTTCACACGTCCCACTCTTTCGACTTCCTTTAAGTATCCATGCGACTGACTCCAAAAATGACAACCTTGTAGATTTCACAAATCGTGCACCCAGATGCCGACTGCTACAGAGCACATATAGCTCAGAACATCCCATTGGTCGGGAGACATTAAAGATGGCTGCTGGAGCTCCAGCTCCTATTTTGGATGGATGGGATCTGCCTTTCTTTAATTTTATAACAATTTGGATGAGGCACGATGGAGGAGCTCCTGAGGAAGCAGCAGGCATGTGTTTTACCGGTTGTTAAAGGGCTTTTCGGTGTTTTATAAAGCCATTTCTGCACTCCTCCGTGCCCAACCTATCAAGCCTGCCATTCTGTATGCAAATACAGCTTGTCATTAGCTGTCTGCTTCTTCAAATGAAAGGATGGGCAGGGATCAAGCAGTAAGGAGTGAGTCAGTAACAAACAGAATTCAATTTACCTCACAGTCTTTACCACGCAAGGCCTTTACCCCGCATCCTTTACCATGCAGCTGCCTTTACCTCACATGACTTTAACACGCAGGTGCCTCTGCGTTTCCATAAGAAGAGCATTTTTTTTGTTTGCTAATAACTTTAGCTCTGTTTGACAAATCTTCAAGAAACTTTAACAAAACAATGTTTTTCCACCTTAGACCCTTCCTGAAAAGTTTCAAGGTGATCTGTCAAAAGGGAGCCGAGAAAACAAAAGTGGGTCCCAAAAATCAAATTTCCCCATGCATTTTACATAGACTTTTTTTAAAAGGGCTACAGAGAAATGGCTGAATGAAATTACACTAAATTTGGCAGGGAGCTAGATCTTAGTCCAGAAAGTGCTCTTCTTGTGATTTGGTGTAAATCCGATAATAGTTTAGGAGAAATTATGGTTAAAACTTATTTGTATATCTGTATGGTTGGGTGTGAGGGACACTCACGAGAGTCCCCAAACTCAACGTAAAAAGAATCAAAAAATTCTGATTGGCCAGGGGGGCTTATTTTCCCTCATGCCATCTTGGTTCTGCAGGAGTGAAATTATGTGGAACCAAGCGTGCTGACTGACTGACCGCAACGTGAACAAATATGTTGCCACAGCCATTACAGGACTAGGGTACTCAGTGTCCTGTCCTAAATGTTTTTTAAAACATATATAAGGGGGTAGGGTAAGGATACCTTTGACCCCTAGCCCTTGTGGGTGGGGAGGGGGGTCTCAGAGGGGCAGATCTGCAGCAAAAAAGTTTTAAAACATCCTGGATCCTACGGCACTCTCTCAAGATCGTTGGAAAAAAAAAAAAATATTTACAAATAAATATAACCCCTGGAGTGGGCCAGGGGGTGAATGTATTACATAATTTGGGGGGCGGGCTTGTGTGGGGTATCCTTCCCCAAGCCAGTTATTGCCCAGGGCCTGACATCTTTAATGAAAGTAGTGGGGACATGTAGCCGCCTTCCCAGAAACAATCATATCCCCAGGGACATTATCCCAGGGCCCGTCATAAATATTAAAGGGGATGGTGTTGTGTGGTGCCACTCTGTAAGCTAATCACAACCCTGTAGATCCCTTACCCCAGGCCTGGCATTAATAGTAAAAGGAGAGGGGGCTTGCAGCCTCCTCCCTGAGCCAATATGGGCCCTGGGTGCACAACCCCTAGGGCCTTTTTTTATGAGGGGGAGGGGACTGTCACGAAGATCCCTCAAAACCGCCAGAAAGACCAATCATATCGGGGTGTGATTCTCTTTTGCAACCGATCTCAAATTATGTGGACACCTTTCTTTGTCCTTTTGTTCCCCAAGTCAGGTTTTACATACGAGATATCACTGATTTTATAACAAAAGTTGATGGTTTTACCTTTGATAGTGATAATCAATGGCTAGTCACATTAAATGTCATATCCCTCTACACCAGAGGTCTTCAAACTGGGGGGCGGGCCCCCCTAGAGGGCCTCAAGTGATCCTGGGAGGGTGCCAGACACTGGCCAAAAGAAGCATTATACAGCTAACATGTGCTTGTTTTAAGCAGAAGCTTGTTATTGCATTTTTTAAAAAGTTAACAGTACTTAACTGCAATGTTTAAATAGGTTTAGACATATTTAAACATTGTCATTTTTATAAAACAATTGTGAAAAATTCTGAGGGGGGGCCCAATGATTTTTATTTTTCAACTGGGGGGGCGCGGCATTAAACAGTTTGGAGACCACTGCTCTACACTAATATTCCTTGGGATGAGGCGTTAGAGATCATTTCGATGTATTTGGATCTAGAACAAAACCACATTCAGTTCCAACTGAATTCATTTTATCACTAGCAAAATCTGTGCTTACAGAACTTTTTCTGTAACAATGATTATTGTCTTCAAACGAAAGGGAGTGCTGTGGGGCCTTTGCTCCTATACAGCCATATTGTATATGGCTCGGCTTGACGAAAGATTTGTATTTGCGAACAGTCCTTTCTTTTGAACACATTATGATGTGAATCAGAGCAGCAATGGTATTATATATATGGATAGGCTCACAAACCTCTTTGGAGGATTTTTTTCAGTGGCTAAATCTCCGTATAATGGATATTCATTTTACAATGGGTAAAAGTAAGGTCTCCGTCAATTTTTGGATGCTGAGGTTTTCTGTGTGATAAATGCCTTGGAAGAACCCCACATAGAAAACCAACTAACCAAACTAGTTCCCTAGATTGCAGGAGCTATAAATCTTATCCGAATGACTTCTTGAAAAAGAATATCTTAAAAAACGGATGAGACGCTCATTAAAGAGAGCTTGGTTTAAAATATCCTTACAAACCAACAAAAGGAAGGTATCAATAGGCTGATCTGTGTCTCAACTTTCTGTCTGAATACAAACCATTTTAAGACAAGCATCAATCAGAACTGCCACATTTTTTGAACTTACAATGTCCCCTTGAAAGGCATCTTTTTGCTCTAAAAAAAACAGAAGCATTAGCAACCATCTGGTTAGGGCTAATATCAAAGTCGAAATAACTAAACAAAAGACCTTAAATTAACTATTGAATTTACACCCAATCACTGGCCATCACAAATGTGGTACTGTTATGTTTGTAGTTGCACTTTTGAAGGGTATGTCTTGTCTTCTGAAGGAACAACTTGGAAACATTTATCATTTTCAAATTGCAAAACTAAGAATGTTGTTTATGGGATCCTTTGTCCCTGGTATAAAACCAATCAAGAAGTTTGCCAAAGAATCATCCAGCACCAGTGCTTAATTTTTAAATAAAAAGGTGCCGGTGCCCAAAGCCCATCTCTTATACACACGGCTGCTGCAATTAAATGTGTGAACATGGAATACTGAGGAGGCGTAATCATGAAGCCATCTCAGGCTCTTTAATCCATAGAAAGCCACTCCCTGCCCCTTCAGCTCACTCTTGCAGCTTTCTGCTTTCTCCCTTTGTGACGATTTTTCGTTTTTTCCTTACGTATCTTTTGCTCCCAGCAAATGCTTGAGGCCAAAGAATAAGCCCCGGCCCTCAAAAATAAGTGCAGGTGCTCAGCACTGGAAACAACAAGCACAAATTAAGCACTGTCCAGCACAAACCTAGGATTGGTTGCCATTTCCAAAACAGCTACATTAGTGAGCCATTTTATTGAGTGGTCACATAATGCAGATTACATCAGATGTTCTGTCCTTGAAACCATTCTTCCTAATTCGAGAGCTGGTAACCTTGAATATTTATTTCTTAGAAAAGAGGCTACCCTTATTCTGGAATTTTACACTGTATTACAGGTCTCAATGAGGTTCCTGAAAAACATAATAATATTTAGAGGCACATATATGTACCATTTTTCCTGTCGCAAACGGCCCGATTCGCAGAATCGGACTGTTTGTGACAGGAAAACAACATTTTGGTATCTACAGACCCTATTTTGCGATTCAGTAATCTATTTACCGAATCGCAAAATAGGTTTGCGAGTCGCAATTAGGAAGGGGCGTTCCCTTCCTAGTTGCGAGTCGCAACACGATGTAGCATTGTTTAGTGACCGTGAATGCGGTTACAAAACAATCGCAGTTAGCACCAGTTTCAAACTAGTGCTAACCCATTCGCAAACGGTAAGGGGTCCCCGCGGGACCCCTTCCCCTTTGTGAATGGCAGCGAAAATAATTTTTCAGAGCTGGCAGTGGTCCCACGAACCACCGCCTGCTCTGACAAAATGAAAAGAAAACTTTTCATTTTTGTTTTTGAAATGCATCTCGTTTTCCTTTAAGGAAAACGGACAGCATTTAAAAAAAAACAAAAAAAAACAGCTTTATGTAAAAGCAGTCACAGACATGGTGGTCTGCTGTCTCCAGCAAGCCACTATCGCTGTGAGGGTGGCCATTCTCAAAGGGGTCGCAAATTGCGACCTACCTCATGAATATTCATGAGGTAGGTCATTTGCGACCCCATTGCGAGTCGCAGACAGTGTCATTGACACTGTTATACATCCGGTTTTGCGACTCACAAATTGCGAGTCACTAAGACTCGCAGTTTGCGAGTTGCAAGACCAGATCTTTGTACATGTGGCCCTTAGTTCTTTATAAAAAAAAATTTAATTCCGGTTTCAAGTTTTATTTAGTCTTTTTAAGTATTATGCTGATTTTAATTACATCACCCACCCTTCCTAGTGGTAGTTCGTTGTGTCTGTACCTATATTACATCCCTAACGAAGTCTGATGTAAATTTCTAATTACTGCATGTCCCATAAGACCTAGCGAGATCACATAGATCGCGCTTCTGTTTAAACATATTACAAAGCCCATCTAGTTTTCCCAACAACTCTGCATAGTAAGCACACCAACGTGGCAAGGTTGCTTCTTCCAGTCAGTTTGACACTTGGTGCCTTGGATGATCGCCCGGGTTTGAAGTAAGCAGCCAAGACGAGTACCTATTGCTCTGACCAAAGAACCCTTTTTAAAAGAACTCTTTAAGACTGTTTTTTTTCTGTTTTAGATTGGTTTATGGACCGCAGACACCTATCAGTTGCCTTTTCAAATGCTGATTATTCCCAGGTATGCTGGATTGAGTTTCAGCTGAATTATTCACAGTAGCTATGCTGAGCACCTACATGGATCTCACAGGTGTGTCTGTCTTTGTTTCCTTGACTTTCAATTAGGTCCTAGATGTCCATTAAAATGCAAATGTATTTTGCACAAGGTATGTTTAGTCACAGTTTTGCACGGGGTGGGACACTTTTAAATTAGAATTAAGCTATCAGTACCCTTAGGAACCCTCCTTTTGTTTTCCATTTAGGTTTTCCAGTTACGAATCCCGATGAAACCCTCTAGTCATTTAGGGTCGAACCACTTTTAAGCCTTGGGGAAGAACCAAAATGATTAATTTAGGACACAGGCACTAACTAACGCCCAATAAGGATTTTTCTGTTTTCCTAATACTTCTATTGCTTGGTCCCCATTGGCATTGTTACGTGATTTGTGTACGGATTATTTTTGCTTGTTTAAGATCTTTTTTCCATACTGTTGCATTCCAGTTTAAAAAAACGCTGGAACTGGTTCCCTCATATTACTATGGACAATCTTTAGGGTCGGTGGAGCCGCAACAGTGCTTAATTTGTGCTTGTTGTTTCCGGTGCTGAGCACCGCACTTATTTTTGAGGGCCGGGGCTTATTCTTCTGCCTCAAGCATTTGCTGCGAACAAAAGACACAAATGGGACAAACGGAGGAAGGGGAAAACGAAAAAGCGTCAAAAAGGGAGAAAGCAGAAAGCTGCAAGAGTGAGCTGAAGGGGCAGGGAGTGGATTTATGTGGATTGAAGAGCCCCGAAATGGGTTCAGGGTTACGCCGCCTCAGTATTCCATGTTCTCACATTTAATTACAGCAGCTGCGAGTTTAAGGAGAGGGCTTTGGGGACCGGCAACTTTTTATTTACAAATTAAGCACTGAAGCCGCATTCACTACAGCAAGCATCAGCGGTAGAGCTGCACGTGGGAGTGGCAGCAGTTGTTTCCATAGGTCGCAGAAAGCAAAAGCCACTGGGAGCATTAACATTGAAAAAACAGATCTGGAGGGGAAATGCGTGGAGCTGCAAAATAACTCTGACAGGGTAAGCTGCAATTGGTGCACACTGGGTGGATACATTTGCTTACCATCTCTTTGAATAAGCTTTCGTGATATGATAAATCCCAGTTGTGGTCTTAATAGAAAGAAGTGACTGCATGCCCACTAAAGAACCCTTTTCATTGATAGTAGAGTCAACTGCTTCATTTTGCAGCATCAATAGGTTAGAATCACTTCCTACTTGTATATTCTGAAGAGTACTCAAGAGCTGGCTCTTCCCTACATGACCACCATATTAAAAATGCAAATGTTCAGCAGTAGTATGCACCAGACACCAATGGTGCACATATGTGTGTTTGTAAACATGTATACTTTTATTATATGCATGTATTCAGATATGTGCATTTCTTTCTACACATGCACATATTTTTATGTATATGTATTTATATATATATATATATATATATATATATATATATATATATATATATATATATATATATTTATATACAGTTTCTTATATTTACGCTTAACAAATGTACAAATGCATATATTACTTATGGGTAAAATATACATGCTCCTTATATTTATGCATAAAATGTATATAGGTCAATACATAGCTAACATATAAGTATTTGGCTACATGCTAATGGGTCTGTATTATGATCACTCATATCACAACATATAAACATGATTATACGAAAAGTATCTGTAAATGTTAAATATTCAATACATTTATCACTTAAAATCAAATCCTAAAAGCATAAATAAGTTTAAAAAAAAGAATACTAATTAATTTATGAAAAAAAAAAAAAAAAATTGGGACTGTGTCTTACTATATATGTTTATGCTTACTAGAGGAATGGAAATAAATACATATACTTAAAACAAAATGAATAAATAAATACAAAATAAGAATAAAAAATAATATATACATGCATATATACATCAATAACATAAGTTGATGAGAGTATGCTAATACATTTATTTCCCTATAATAACACGACTGTCACAACGTGTAAATATGATTGTAGCAGTTGTATGTATAAGTGCCTCATTATTAAAATATTGTGAGACAAATCTAAATTACAAAAATAATAAATGAAATAAAAAAGCCCTAATTTACAGCAAAAATGGAAAGCCTGCGCTTGTAAGTATTTATCCATGCATACACATAAGGGACTTTATCTGGTACAATTTTATATCTTCTGATTATTTTCCACATGCGTATCATGGTAAAATCTCTATAGATATATACTGCTTTCGTGTGGTTATGTATCTACATATTTATATATGTTCCTCCCACTGCAGAGAAAAAAAAGTTAACTAATCTCCCCTAACCTTACCAAACCACCACTCTATGACTCATCCTATTCCTCTTTCAAAATATCCATTTCCTCCACTCTCTGAATCTTCCTAAACCTCTTTTACTACTATGAACTACCAAACAAACCTTTCCAAACTCTTCCCTCCTTGATCCATCCTTTATCCTATTCAACAAACAGGTTCCCTGACTCATGCCAAATCTCTTTTGCTACTATGACCTCCCAAATAATCCTTTCTAAACTGTTCCCTCCTCTAATCATTTATTCAATTCCTCATACTAACACACTCTCATGTTTACCACTCCCACCGCTGCCAATAAGAATTTATATTTCCCTCTACTAATCCCCCACTAATCCACCTTTGGGTTCTGGAGTAGCATGCTACTCAACCGAAAAGCTCTTCAGTGCGCAGTCAGGGGTAGTAAGCGCTATATAAATACAATTACAACATTATGCATCCATGCACTAACATCAGAGGAGTGAAGCAAGTAGTCAATGCGGGATTGTGGATCATGAGCCGAGGAATAGGAGTACACTTGTGCACCATCTCTCATCCCCCACCAGCCATGTCCGAACCTTCAGAGTCAAGGAAATGTTTTAGAGTTCGAACCACACTAGGGCTGCTGGTTCTAACAGGGTTGGTCAAGTCCAGAAGGGGATCCAGCACAAAGGTGAAGTTATCCTCCCCAGATGATGTTAGTATATCTTCGGTTGCTATAATGCAAGAGCGATGTTTTCAAAGTATTCATGTGTGTCAATGTTTGGGGCAAAGGACTCAATGAGTCTGAGGGGAGTGCCAAAGAACAAGCCAGAGTGGTAAACATAACGTCTATAGAGTCTACTTAAACAAACCCAACTACAAAGGAAAGGGACCCCTTAATCCATATCCCTGCACCGGAGTTGTACTGGCTTTATGAAGAAAAGAAATGAGTAGGTCCCCATTTATCAGCAAAGAGATGGGTCTCTGCAGGGCCCATGTGCATCTCATGGATAAAGGTGGCCTCTGATCCATGTCTCTCATGATATGCCAGTTTAGGATGACATCTCCGGGGCCCGTAAACCACGAACATTCCACATAATTAGTTTTATACAATTTGTCATTGCGTGTCAGGGAGGAATTAGGGAGTACAAATGCCATCGCTATTCTCAGCCCAAAAACCAGCATGATTCTGACCAAAAATATGAGTCAACAAATATTTGTATTATGAGCAAGGAAACAAAAGAGTATACATATTTAAATCCAGTAGAAAAAGTTCCCCACCACCCCACTTACACTAAACACTCCAAACTTCAGTAAATGGTCCCTTCTCATCAAAGTTATTCCAATTGGTGCTTGGTCCCAAGGAGCCGCAGTCCAGTGCCAGCTACCACGTCCCACCTTAACACCATGGTGGTTTAAGGTGATAGGCAAACAGGGACATCTAAAACACAGTTGAAACCAGACTAATTACTCAAAGTGGGACTACTCCACTATAAAGAGCAGAGAGGGGCAGGATCCTAACAAGGCATACACCCAACCATAAACATTGTATGAAATGAGATGGCCGGATCATGTGTTCTATATATATATATATATAATAATAATAATAATCAGAGGCTGAATTTAATGTGATTTAACCTGGAAAGAGAAGTGATAGGTTATAATTATTCAGTTTCCTTGAATAAGTCTCCGGAGGCAGTGTCCATAGGCTGGTCCGGTGTGTACATCACTTTCTCTGCTGTAACCATAGATGGGCCTTCGTGAGCCTCATTGCGTCCTTGAGGGAAGTAAAGAATTCAGAGCACCCATCCAACCGGACCTTTTCAGGGAACAGCATTGGGTAAGAAGTTTCTTAATGTTAAAAAAAGGAGCGCCTGCCCTCCTGTGCTGCCACCGAAAAGTCAGGATAGAGTTTGATATTCATTTCCTGATAGCGAGGCACAATAACTGGGCAAGCAGGGGACCAGGAGGAAGCTGGGGACCCAGTGATTTGTGAGCTCGCTCCACTATGAAGCATAGTGAAGGGTGGAAATTAGTCTCTGCCTAAGAGCTCAGGTAAAAGGTGTTGAATAATTGTCTCAATCATGCCAACATTTTAAAAATATATATATATATATTTTATTTTAGGAAGGTGCATTCCATACATACGTTTAGAAAGGAAACTTAGGATCGTAAAAAAGGACACTTAGGATCGTAGGAGTGCTACTTCTAAACAAAACAGAAAAGAAATTGTAGTAACCAATCCGAACAGCTTCTCCCCCTCACCCCCCTTAAAGTCGACCATTGCCAGCCAAATCATGGATAATGCATCAATATAGCCTTAGAACCCGCCGTAGCGGGCTCTACCGGCTATTAAAGGCCCGCTTCCGCGTTAAATGCCCGAGCCGAAGGCGAGGGCATTTAACAAGGGAAAGGGCCTCTAATAGCCGGTAGAGCGCGCTACGGCGGGTTCTAAGGCTATTAGAACATTCTGCCACTCAGGGCAGAATGTTCTATTAAAAAACACAAATTGCTCACGGAGCCCGAGGGGATTAAAATCCCCTCGGGCTCCGTGAGGCTTTGTTCACAGCTGTTGCTGTGAACAAAGCGAACACTGGAATGTTGGCGCTGCGGGCTTTTACCGGGCAGTAAAAGCCCGCAGCACTCCATTGTTTTCATTGGAGCTGCCAACGTTCTAATGTTCTAATAATGATTATTGCCCAAAGCCAGAGTTCACTGCAGCTTCGTATATTAGCGCCCATCATGCCTGCTACAGCCCTGTACCTCCTCTCCCAGTGGCAGCTCCAGGGAGTGCTAACGTATCCAGCTGTTCCAAACCTTATACCATTTTTTGGGCTCCCTCTGTTAGCATTTGTAACGTTCTCTGCTATCATGTACATATCCGTGCTCCTTTTCAACGGAGTCATCTCTCACGCACCCCCCAATACCAGGCTATATCCCTCTTCGTCACTACCTGCCCCAGGCCACAGATCAACTTAACCCCTGGCAAATCAATGTCACTTGGAATTCTGAGAAAAATAAATTTAGGGTCTAGTGGGGCTAACTCTGTTAGGATTTTGTTAAGTTCCTCTATAATCTCCTTCCAATAAGCATGAATTAATGGACAGCCCGTAGAAGAGTGGAGAAAGGAGCTATCTTCGTTGTCACATCTTAAGCAATTCGGGCTTTGTGCCCTATCTATGGTGTGTAGTTGTTTTCTGTCATAGTATACTCGATGAAGGATTTTGATTTGGATCAGTCGCAGTCCTGATTTAATTGTTAACTCCCTTGGATGCAATAAGGCTGCCTCCCAATCAATATCTTCTAAGTCACCCAGGTCTCCCTCCCACTTTGCTATGAACCTTAGAAGTGCACCAGGCAAGTTTTGTTTAGAGTTTTGTAGGTCAAGGATACTGCACCTTTTCCCAGTTCCTCCACAAGCAGTTGGGAAAACTATTGGATTCCCTCCCCTGGTAGCCCCTTAGCCCACCAAACATGATGTATCTGTGCATATTTCAATAATTGGTTGGCTTTCAATTGGTGCTCCCGCTGAAGCAAGGGAAATGTCATTATGTCTCCTACCTTGGAAATCCCAATGAGAGCCTAGGCTTCGAAACCTTGCAGTTTCCATATTTCTGTGAGCCAATTTCCTACTTTCCTGCCCATAATGGTGTTTCCCATGTAGACCTCCAGTACCAACACTGACGTTTCAGCGTTTTCTTCCAGGCCGCCAAGGCAACCTAGGTAGCTAGGAGAAAGTTTTACGTTCCCCTTCCCCCATTTAGATACTGTAGACAAGGCCTCTTTCCCCATTGCGACCTCTCCAGCCTGAATGTGGAGTGATTTACGGGGTGAACAGCCAGTCATTACAATTAATTAGGTGAGCTGTCCAATAGTAGGCCTCCATGTCTGGCAGGGATAATCCTCTGTTATAGTGAATACTTTGAAAGGCTTTCAAAGCTAGGGTGTCTCCCATCCCACAGAAAGATCCGCATAGCACTATCAAGTCTGGTAGGAACCTCTTCGGGATCGGGTAGTAATTATTTTGGAACACACATAATAATTTAGGGAAAAAGACCATTTTAAATAAGGCAACCAGTCCGAATAAGGTAAGAGGAAGAGCTCGCCATCTCTGCATGTCATCCCAACATGCTTAAAACACTCTCCCTAGGTTACGTTCAGGGAAGAGGTCCCGCTCCTGCATCATAAAGATCAGGGGCTTGGCTGTAGGGGGTGCTTGGGGCGTTAACCCACTTTAAATATGTATTTTCTGATAAATAGTTGGGTAAGGTGCATTCAGATGGGGATGGTGGGATTTCTGTCGGATACCACCAGGGATTGTGCATACACACAGACAAAACCGCATACACAATCTCCCCCTCTTTGTTTTGAAAGTCTTAAAAAATCTTGGTTATTCTGTTAAATATTGTGTTTTCTCTCTGGGTACTCCTACCAATCCACATTCCTCTCCCCTTCCACTGCCCCGTAGGCCCCTCTCCTGCACCCTGCTTCTCGTATAATGTTTTTAAACGTTATATGACAGCCTGATTGTCTGAAAATCTGAAGCTTATCCCCCCCAATCTTACTGGCAGATCTATGCCCCTGAGAAAGATACCCAACTATTTAAAACCTTTGTTTGCATATTGCAGAGGATGGGGGAGCACCAACAAGTCCGACTCTCCCGCAAGAAGTACTGACTAACCGGAGTAGCTCCCACACTCTGTGAATAGACTGAAGATAACGGGATAGTAATGTCTGACTCCGTAATGTACAATAAAATAGTGAAGTTTTCTTTTCCGCCCCATCCAATCCCAGGCTGGAGAAGCCTTGTACTCCTGGGTGATCATGCTCTATGCATGCAAGGGATTCAATTTTTAGGGTAGAGAGGAGAGGGGACAGGGGGCATCCTTGCCTTTTACCCCTGGCAATGGGGAATTCAGAAGACAGCATAACATTTACCCTAACAGCAGTTACCAGGTCTTGATAAAGGAGCTTACCCATCGCCGGTATCGAGGACTATAGCCTGTAGTACTTCACTTAGGGGTAGGGCTCTGTAGAACTTCTCATAGTATCAGACAAAGGCCTCAGTGATATCTTCATTAGAAACAAAACATTTGCCCCCTTGCTCCAGTATCTGGTGCAGCCATCGTGCCTCAATTTCTTTCCTAATTAGCCACACTAGGAGCCTCCATGCCTTGTCACTTGCATCATACAATCTATGAAGTGTTGCCAATTGTTGAAGCTTCAAGTATCTGGTCCATGGACCAGATCCTCCTCCGTTCCCAAGAGGGTGTTTTCTAATCATGTTAGGGCACCCTCCTCTCTCCTTTTTTCTTTATCTTTTTTTGGGGGGCAACCAAATTTTGGGCCCTATCTCGGAGGGTTTATACGTTTCACAGAGGACCACCTTAGATGTAACAGAACTCACATTTTGTTTTAAGTACATTTCAGTGTCAACTCATAGACCAGTGGCACTTCTCTGTCTCTCATTTTCCATGCTCATAATCCTCAATTTGCACTTCTCCACGCTTTTTTGTGCTATGTGTCACCAGCAGAGGGAAGAAGTCAGAGTCCGCGGGCCAGATATCCTGCATGTTGTTGTTCCCCTTCCCAAGGCAAAAACATAGTCAAGTTTGAAGAATACATTGTGAGCCCCCAAATAACATGAGCATCGCCTATCTGTAGGATGAGCTTGTCTCCAGAGAAATGAAGTGCCAAGTATACTTGCAAAGCGTAAATGCAGGGTTGTGCATATGGGTTGACCCGGCATCCCTGTACTATGCAGCTCGATCTCCATAACGTCACTGTAGTCCCCACCCAGGATGTGAAGAGAGGACCTGGTCTCCAAAAGTATTTCGGTGAGTTTCACCACTGTGGGAGCCTGTAGCCTGGGGGCATAAACACTGGACAGGGTGATATCCATATGCTCCCTCAACCCGTTCACCCCTACATATCTACCAGATGGGTCAATCCAACAATTTATCACCCAAGTAGGAGGGCTCCTCCAGGCCAGAATAGCTGCCCCTCTGTATCCTGAGGTGTATCCTGTAGGTGCTAGGGTAATGTATGTGCCTCTCCCTAGGAAGGTACACTGTGTCCCCCTGAGGTGTTTTTTCCTGCGATAGGACTAGGTCATGTCTTAGCCTCTTAATATGTTGCGTGACTAGGCCTTGTTTAATTTTATCTCCCAATCCCTCCGTTGCCTCATTATGTGAAGTTACATGTGTTAGGGAGTGGCCAGCGGCCATGTCAATGACAGACAGGTAATGTGATATGCTGGGACACTAAACAGATTCTTTGGATGGTTGGTGTGTCGGTATTTGCACCCCTAAAACTAAGAAAATCCACAACTTGAAACCGTGTATACATCTTTCCCCCACCCCACCTGTCAGGATAAGAGCATAGATAAGTACATTCCTACTGCGCATTCAACTGTTCAGTCATTCACATTCACCCAATTCTATCGTTCTCCTAACCTGGATCTTTTGAGAGAAGAGCCTCTCTCTAAGAGAACAATGTTAACTTAATATCTTCTTTTCTCCAGGAGTCAGAGGTATCCAAGGTTCTCTGGAGAACAGTTCAAAGGTTTACAAATATACAATCTACTAATGTCTTTTACAGGAAACGAAAACTCATTCTCAAGGTTCAGTTTTCTCAATCACAGTCTCTAGGAATTAGCCTGAGCACTGCGGTTTGTCTCGAAGACTGGCAAGTCTGCAAGGCGAAGAGTTTTTGAATATATATGTACATATATATATTGGCAAGTGTGGAAATCATACAAAAGGATTCCTTACTGCAGTTGCTTGAAGTTCTGTTACGCCAAAACGAATTCTCCTCAGAAAGCCGATAGCCAGTTGTTGGAAGAAGGAAGAAATTCAGCTTCTACAGGAGGGAAAAAGTAGCTGGTGTGCACACCGTAACAAAAAAAGGAATTCATTACTCAAAACTGGAAGAATTCTCTATGAAACAAAGCATCTCAGGAACACTGCTCATTATCCTCAGGGTGACAGTTGAAGTGCACAGCTCCCAGAGAGAAACAGCTGGAGGGAAGCTTCAGCACAAGACTAAGGTAGAAACACTAGAGCGCTGACTCTCACAAAGATTTGCGGCCACCATCTTGAGTGGCAGTTAAACCTGAAGAAGCTAGTTCTAAGAAGAGCCTCTGCAAGAGACACCAGGACTGAGGACACCGCTGCAACCAAGGTGGGAACAAGGAAAAGTGGAATCATTTTTGCTGAAGGAAGAACTTATCAATACTGGCAATAGTTTTCCTGACACTACCCCCAAGGACCCCCGTGAGTGTCCAGCCCCATAGACCTATGTAAACTACTGAATAAGGGAGACTGAGAGGACTGGAGCTCACCACCTTCTCTCACTAGTTCAGCCCAACAAAATCTGAATAAAGTTATATTAGCCTACCACCCCCTGAAGTGGCAGTTCAACCTAAGCTCTAAAGAAGTAGTTCACTTGGAGCTTCTGAGCAATTAAGTGTTAGGAGCTTGGTGGAAAGTCAGGGCCATGTCCCCTCCAGTCCTGAATTCTAATGCCAATTCCATTCTACACCAACTTACTCAGATCTGAATTCATATCTTCTTTATGTGGGACCACCCGTGAACGGTCCTGGTTTATCTGTGGTTGCTGCCAGTTGGTGCGTGGAGTCTGACCCAGTCTCCTGATCATCCTCCGTGTAGCCATGGGTCAACTTCCCCCCCTCAGTTCCCTCCTCTGTTCTTTTTAGATCTCACAATTCAGTCACCCTGTGATTCTGAGGAGACCTCCAGTTGTTTTTACAACTGCACTCTGCGCCATGGTGTATCAACGCCTTTCTTTGGTGGGGTGCTTCTCTTTCCCCCCTCGGTCGTCGTCTCTCCTTCGGGCAGGTACACTCCTTAAGGAAGGGTCTAGGGCCTTTCTGCATTGTCAACCTCGGCATCTCCTCAAGAAATGACCAAGCTTCCTCTGTGTTTGGAAAAATTAGGATTTCCCTTGGAACAGCAACTTCAACTTGGCCGGAAATAGTAACGTATATTGCAGCTTGAGACTCCACAATTTGGCTTTTCTGAATCAAATGTGTGTCTTTGCCACAGGAATTCCCGGGTACAGTCCGGGAAGATTAGGATTTTGAATTTATCATGAAGCACTTCCCCTATTTTTTGCACATCATTGAGGTTGTGGAAATAGAAAAAGCGCTTGATCACTGGTCTCAGTGTGGACCCTGGTGGGGGCCTGTTCCTCAATGCACAATGCACTCTTTCAATAATGAAGCAGGGGAGAACTGAGCCTGAGTGAGGAGATCCCACAGCCATTTGTCTAAAAAAAGTCCCATATTTTGGCCCTCAACCCCTTCAGGGAAGCCTCCAAATCTCAGGTTGTTCCGTCATGTATGGTTTTCAGCATATACCTATCTCTAGATTATGTCCTTGGCGGTAGTCTGACTTTCTGTTACCTCTTTACAGAGGCTCTGCACCGTGTTCTCCAGCTTAGTGATCCTGATTTATTTTGAGGTGACGCGCTCAACCACATTGCAGAGATCCTGGCTGAAAAGAGAGACCTCAAACCGTCCCTCGTCCACCCGCCCCTCCAGAGCCTCTCGGGATGACTGGTTTTGCATGGAGTGCAGGTGAGCAGCTTCAGAGATCCATTGGTGGGTGGGGCCCAAGTATCCTCATCTCACAAGGAGCAGAGGAATGAGGGTTATGGGGGATGGAAGAGATGGATAGAGAACAGTACCCAGGGCCCACATCCTTCAGATTAGCACTCCTCACTTCTACCCCAGCCAGTCAGCAATATCCAACCACGTTTCCTGCAGGAACTAGCAAATCCGGCACCACTTCTCCTCAGCAGAAAGTTGAAGACCATGGGCCATGTAGTGGGAGGATCCACAGACTACAGCAAAATGGCGCACTGTTTATTGAGGGTGTCCAATGACAGGTGAAGAGAGAGAAGTTGGAAGTTGGGGGGAAGGGGTGAGTCCATCAGTGCCACAGAACCAGGGCTCCCACACAACTCCTCACAGATCTAGTGCCCCTGGGTCCCTCATGCGATACCCCAGTGGGTTTAATTGCAGGTGCAGTATACAGCCCAGAGAAGCCCAAACCCAGGTTGGGCCCCCACCCCGGTGTGATCTCGCCAGCTACCCTAGGGGTCTTTAATTCAACTTAGTCAAGTGACAGGGCAGGCCCCCAAGAGAAGAAAACAAGCAGGCCTTTCCACCAATGGCTTGCTGCCTGGGGCCTTGGAGCAAGAGCAACTGAAGTGTTGGGCCCCCTCCATCCCCTCTCCCCCGATCAGGCCCCAGGCCTACCTCACTGCTCCAGGCTATGTGTGCAGGCGCTCCTCCATGGTGGGGGGAACCCACCCTGGCCACCACTCCCTCTCCACTGGGAAAGGCCCTTCAGACCACTTCTGTAGGGTGCGCAGCACAGGCTGCTCTCCTCACAGCTAACATGGCCTCTCTGACTGCTCGGGCATGACCTGTGTGCTGGCATCGGGAATCGGGCAACTGCTGCCTCTCATCCCATCTCTCTTTGGCAGTTCAGGGTAGTCAGCGGAATACCAGAGGAGGCCTCATCGTGCCAATCACCTTCTACATGGAGACAACCCGGCTCATTCAGTTGTGGCTGCCGGCGCCTCAATGCCTCCATGCCAGCGAGTCTCTTCCCACTTTCACCACAGCCTCTGGTTGGGGGTCTTGATTTCCTGCTCCCTTTAGGGTCATCTGCAGCACAGAAGGGCACAGGTGTTCAGATATGGTCAGCGATGGTGATAATTGGTGAGGATTACGATGGATTTATTCAGGCCGGGGTCAAGGAAGGAGCTCGCTCAAAGAGCTTCTGACTCCATTGCCATCTTGGCCACGCCCCTCAATCACGGCATTATTGGTCGATCCTGCAAGGCCACGGATGCAAAAATAACAACATCTATAGCATGATTCTAGATCCTCATTTCTAGTAGAGACTCTGGGTACCCGCCTGGCCCATTTTGCAAACTTGCTTTTGAGTTTGACTGTCATCATCATCCCTGGAAACCCTACCAATCACCTCCTTCAAATGGTTGACATGTTTATCAAGTCAGGCTTTCGCAAGGTTTAGGTGCGCTTTGAGGACGTCAAGTTTTCCATCAATCTGTTGCAGGCTGGCAGCCATTTGCAGAAGTGAGATCCCCATATCTGTCTCTTTTGGATGTCGAACATCAATTTATGTTGCTTAGGATCGCCTTCACCTATGATGTTGCCAAGAAGAGGGGGGGCTAGAGATGTATGTGCAGACATCAATGGGTGCCCAAAGCACACGATGGTTAGGGCCAGGATAATTGTGGTCCTCTCCATGTCAGTAAAGACACCAGACCAAACATGGGGAACAATCACTTGCCAGTACCCTTAGGCAAACTGTAAACAATTGTGGTCCAGCAGATATTTCATAAAGGCACCCATGAGCTTTATTGTTCTTTAATTTGTGTGTTTTTTATTACAATTTTGTTCTCTCCTAAAATATTTTCTTACTTCATACCTGTCAAGCGTATTCTGATCTATATGTGAGGTCAGGTGTTACTTTATTGTATTTTGTTTGTGTCTGTCTCCCATAAGGATTATAACTTAGAATGCCAAGGGTGTGAAGAACTCACTCAAAAGACAAATAGTCTTTTTTCACCTATGTTGAAGTGAAAATTTGTTTTTCTACAGGAGACTCGACTTACTAAAGAAGAAGTTTCAAAACTTAAAAAACAATGGGTGGGCAAAATTATCTGTTTGTCCTCTGCAAATAATAAAAATTGGAGTGGCACTGCTCTGATATTAAAGCTTAAAACGACATGTTATCTCACAATACCGATTGGGATGGTAGATGGGTATTTTTTATCTCAAGTTTAATGATACCCTTCTCTGTTTTTTAATCTTTATTGGGCCAATTGTTTATACTCCTCTTTTTGGGAAAATATTTTGTTTTAATTTATATTGCGTCCCAACAAAAGGAGATGAGAACTGTAATAAATTAGTAGATCTGTTCACGGACAGAAACAGTAAAGTGAACTTTGTCCCAAAAACAAAAAAAATCTTTTTTAAGAGAAATTTCTTACAGAAGGTGTTAATTGATGCCTTGAGAATGTTTTATTCCAGACACCAGGGATTATGCATACTATACCCTGGTTCCAAATACATTACTCTGGGTTGATTAGATTTTTCTTAGTAAAGGGTTTGCTCAATTTATGGTTAATGTGGACATTGGTACACTTCTAATCTCTGATCATGCCCCAGTCTTAATAGACCTTTATATCTTACCGATAAGCCATGAATCCAACAAATGGAGTTTTATTAATTTTGTAATAAGTGCTAAAATATTCTCATCTGGATTTGAAGAATGAGTGACATATTTTTGTAGAGCAACACTACAGTACAGTCCTCCGTGAACATGAATTGGATGCCTTTGGTACAGCAGTAAGGGGGTCTCATCTAAAAGTAAGGCAGCTGAAAGAGATATATTGGTTGTTTTAGATCAAAGTAAGGAGGCAGAAAACATGTTCTGTACCTTGAAAAATCCCAAGGAGAGTTTGAAACAGCTTGTCGGAACAATATTTAGTATAATAAGAAAAAACGAAGAAAGTGCTTGCTACTTCCTGTTGAAAGTTCCTGCAAGATTTTACAGGGGCAAAATTATTCAGGAAAGCTAACTGTTTAAAGATAAAAAATTTGAAATTTTACGTTGAAAGTATAACAAATAATAGAGTAGAAAAATTAATGAAAGATACTACTTTGCTGCGAACTATACAGATCTTTACACTCCTTGTATATATCTTGCAGAACTTTTAAATTATTATTTTATAGAATTAAAAAAATCTGAGCATGTCACTATTGATTTAAACTCTATAGATAATGATCTGGAAAATGAAAATGTATACTGCCCTCAACAAATTACCAAAAGATAACTCTTCTGAAAGAGATGGTTTTATAGTTTAATTTCTTCATACAGTTTTCTTAATTTTTGGTCCCAAAATGTTTTGATCTCTAAACATTTTATATCCATTGAGAAAGCTCAAAGTACCTTCACTGAAGCTTCACCCAAGCTATGTTGTGTCTCATCCCAAAGAAAGATAGTGGTCTTACCTTATGCAAACATTACAGACATATTTCTTTAATTAACATTGACTGTAAATTATTTGCTAAAGTTTTAGCTCTGCAAATTGACTGTATCCTAGCCAAACTGATTAGTTCAGTGCAGTCAGGTTTTGTGATATGTTGAGTAATTTCAGGCAACTGTAGATCTTTTTTAAGGATTAATCAAGGTGTTTTGAAGATGAAAAAATGACTGTGGTTATTATGCTTGATTTTGTGAAAGAACTGGATTGTGTGAGTTGGCAGTTCATGATGAAAGCTCTTAAATGGTATGTGCATGTGGCCCAAAAGGATTAAAATATATTTACTTATTATAGTGATCACACAGAACTTCTTTGTTTTTGTTAATGGTGTCCAGTCCTCCTTCTTTTACTTTAAGGAGAGGTACTAGACAAGGTTATCCTCTATACCCACTGCTTTTTGTCCTTTCATTAGAGCCTTTCCAAGAATATGCAAGAAATTCCAATTCTATTTCAGGTTACCCATTCCAAAAAAGAAGTTACATTTATTGCTTGCACAAATGATGTTTGGATTTATGTTGCCAAGCCACAAATGTCTTTACCAGGCTTTTTTCAAGAATTGAAAGGTTTTTCAGAAGCTTCTGGTGGCAAATGTAATTTTGAAATATGGGAGGCTCTGCATAAAAAACAAATATTGTTTCAGGCAACCTTTTCATGACTATGGTCTGCATTGGAATAATTCCAAAATAAAATGTTTAGATGATTGATATTCACATTCTATCAAGAGTATACACTAAAATATAATCTTGCTGAAATCAAAACCAACATTTCAAATCTCATTGGGAAATGATGTCTTTCATGGTGGGGGCATTTAGATAGCACCAAGATCATGTTTCTTCCAATAATAAAATGTAATGTTTCAGTTCTACCTATTAAACTTCATAGAGCATTTTGCTCTAAAAGTGTTAGTATATATTTTAGGTTTTTATTGCACAAGAAGAAGGTGAGAGTTTCTTTTGCGAAACTCATAAAAAGCAAAATTGAATGGAGTGGTAAATTTTCCTAATTTCCTTAGGTACCGTGATGCTTTTTGCCTCAAAACAGATATGGGACACAGACTAAGGGGTAGATGCACTAACATTAGGAATACTGATTTTCTAATTGCGATTCTCTCTGAATGGCAATTGGGAAATGAGTATTCCTAATGTATGAAACTCTCTTGAGTTGGGTCTCAAATAGACCTACTTCATGCACATTAATGAGGTAGGTCACAATATGCGATCCCTTAGGAACCGCAGCCATCACAGGGGCGGTGGGCTGCTGAGGTCAACAGACCACTTAGTCTGTGATTGCCTTTTAATACAGTAATCTTTTTTTAAATGCAGCCCAATTTCCTTAAAGGAAAACAGGATGCATTTCAAAAGAAAAAACAAAATTGCAGTTTAATTTTTTAACAGTAGACAGTAGTCTGTGGGACTACTGCCTGCTCTTAAAAAATATTTTTTACATTTTACATTTTTCAAAGGGTTAGCACCAGTTTTAAACTGGTGGCAAAATAATACGATTTTACGGCCAGAACTCACTCGCAAAACAGTAATACATACCATGCGATTCTTTTCGGGACACCATAAACACACCCCTTCCAAATAATGAACCGCAAATGCAAAATGCGATATGGTAACAAGTTACTGAATCGCAGTTTGCATTTTGTACATTAGAAAAAGCATTTTTCTAATCGCAAACAGCCTGATTCTTGGAATCGGACCGTTTGAAACTGGAAAAAATGTTTTGTACATATGGCCCTTAAAGCCTAATTCAGAGTTTGGCAGATGGGTTACTCAATTATAGACAGCTATCTTATCTGCCTTATTACAAGTGTATTATATCCTATGGCACTTGTTATAAGGCAGGCGAGATATCAGTTATATTTAGGAGTAACCCCTAGTCAGTGTCTAAACCAGCCGCTTTGACTGATGGAAATGAGAAGGTATAGCACATCTGATTTTGCTCCCTATTCATACAGGGAAGTTTTCCTATTACCCAGCCATCCAACTTGTTGTTACCTCTTTATAAATTCTTTAATACATCTAGATCAGTTCTTTCAAGTACCTAGGTTATGTGAGAGGCGTTACTGGTAAAGTTATGTTCTGGGAAAAGTGGATGTCATGCAGGATTTGTGTGGTTTCTCATATTATTCAACATAGATAGTAATTTCCTTTTCAGACGTAACCCATGCTTATGGCCTTCCAGGTAATTGTAGTAACCAATATGAGAAACTTGTTGGACTATTGCATAAGAACTCAGAAGAGCATTGCCCACCGATTCCTAATAGTCATGTTGCTACTATAAAAATAGGCAATGCTATGAAGGCAACAATTAATGCAAATACTTGATTCCTTCTGACAGCAGTAGACAAAAATCAAATACTGAGCGGATGTTAGAATCTGACTTTGATGGAGTCTGGTCAATATGCACCTGCAATAAATTGTATTCTACAATTCACTCAACTTCCCACTTAGCAGAACCACCCAAACATTATCCTTTTTTATATTAAATTGCTTTAAACACCCTTATTTTTATTTGAAATGAATATTGTTAAGACAGATGTTGGTGCTGTGAGATACATAAGGGTATGCTCATGCACATGTTCTTTGCAGGTTCAAAGGTTCAGCAATTTTAGATTAGGGTTTTGGCAGAGATACCAAACCTTTAGGTACAATGAAAGATATTCAATTAACAGTTGTTCTGCAATATATAACATTCAATTAGAAAACAACTGATAACATCTCACATAAAGCAAGCAGGAACGTTCTGTGTTACAACCATAGATTAGCCAGACATAATATTAATTCTTTGTCATTAGCTAGTAAATGGGATAAAATACTCTTGACTAACTTTCTAAATAATTGTTCACTGTCTTCTTTCATTGTAATTTAAATTTGCAAAGCTCCATAATTTAGTGCACTATCATATGATTTGATGTTTTTGGTCATTTTTCATATTTTGATTGATTATAATTTTGACTTATGTAAATAACATATATTTTGTTTAGACTCTCATTCTTTTAAAAGTGTACTTCTTTCGAGCTTCATCATACTGATTCATAATAGTCTTTTCTCTTTCCTTTTATCTTTCATTCACTTTTCCTTTTTTCTTTCTTTTTGTATTCTCCTACTCATCTATATATCAGGGTCACCAAGTCTATTTCAACCTTAGTAAATTGAGTTGTCACTTTAAAGTTTTTCATAATAGAACATTCCTGAAAGAGCTTCTCGTATATGTCTGAATAATGGATTGAATTTATTGATGCAGTAACAATTTACAGGTACCTCTTAGGAATGTTTATTTTCCTTATTCCAATAACGTTTGTTAACTTAAAAAAGACCCTGACACTTGAAATGTATTTAAGTGTTCCAGTGAAAGCAGTTGCATTCTGTGCCTTTGAGATTAGCACTAACTAGAAAGTAAAGCATATCTAAATCTATTCTTCCATTCCTCATTAAAATGGAAAACTTCAATTCTTGGTCCCAAGTGCCAAGTATCTTATGTTGCACAAATCTTGGTAAATCTGCACTTGTATCTCTTAGAAGGAAGGGATTAGGTTGCTTCGACTGTGGGATAGGCCTTCTGAACTTCCCTCTGTGAACACAACTCATAGGTCATGGGGTTTGATAGTTGATTATACCCTAGTGGGTACATGATAGTCCCCAGGAGATGCCTTGCACATGTTGAGCTCACTGCAGTGGTAATATCACATATCCTTCCTGCAGGACAGTTGGGAAGAAGATACATTTTATTTTCTCAAAAGGAAATAGGTACCACCTTCCAGATGTGGCTTAAGATTTACATTTCTGTTGCTAGTGTAGTGGCAGTAGTTATGGGCAGCCTTGTCCTCAGGGGCACTGCAAGGGAGACATGGTACGCTGGATACACTATCCGGGTATGGGCCCTGAGCGCCTATGCTTCCCTTGACATCCCTTTGGCCAAGACAAGTCATCAGGGTATGTGTGATGTCCAGAACCAGGAGTTAGGGGCCAGTGGCTCCCTGCGTTCCTCCCCACTTCTGGTATATCCTACAATATCATCCTACCCTTTACCCTCTTGATTTAACAGAGTATATATAGTACTATAGTATTGGACAGGGGCTTAGGTTGGGTCTCAGGTCATATGGTTGGCTAGTGGTGTTCAGTAGCAACTTCTCTCTGGTATGAATTTGCTCACTGTCAGTTTCAATGCAATTTGGGTATTTCCTTGCCTTATGGTGATACCCACTGGCATCCGCCAATCATTTCATGTGACTGTTCCTTATTGGTGGTTTTCTCTGATGACATCAAGGTCACCAAGGTGACTAGTGCCCCTTAACACTTTAGGGCTTCCCTGCCTTTCCTAGGCAGAACTCCTTCAAACCCTGAAGCATTTCATGTCACTGTTTCACCTCTTCAAGGTGCCAATATTATGGTGTCCTTAACTCTCTCAACTTCTCAACAGTCCGTGGACCCTTTTCAAATGGTGTTCTGAACTTCTAACCTTGATTCTGTCACAGATGAGCACTTCATTTCTCAGCCCAGTCGGGGAACTCTGAGCCTTCCTGGTCTAGATCACTCACTTATCTGTTCTCCTCCACCTTTCTTAAGTGTATGAGATGTGCAGATCCACAGGCTACCAGTTGGGTCTCAATAGAATGTTGTCACGCTCTGGTCTCCTAAACATGAGGGCTATGGGGAAGCGCTTGGCCATGTTAGGTGGGGTGCTATGTTATATTCCCAAGAAATTATGGCAACTCCACTCCAGATCTTCCCCTTGAACAACCCCTTTTTGGATAAACTTATTTAGGGTGTTCATGAAGCACTCTAAATCTCTGTTGGCCTGGTGTCAATGTTTCTGTGCTTGATTCCAAGTGATTCCAGGTACTCGCTGAAGTCTGTCCCTTGGAATGAGGGCACATTGTCTGTTCTCATTTCTTGGTGTTAGGCCGAACATGTCAAACACCTTCTCTAGGAGCGGGTGGATTCTGTAAAATGCCATTAATGTTGTTAGTTCAGTTACTGGGTATTTGAAGTGCCCATCAATCATCACCTCACAGACCAGCTGGGGTTGGCGACCATTTTTCGTTTGGTGTAGGAAATCAGGAAAACCTTTTTGTCTTCCTCATCACAGTCTTTTTCCTACCTAGTGACCCTGGGGTAACAAGGTTTCTTTTCTTCTTCCAGTGTTAACTGTGGCAGTGCTGACATCATGTTGTCTCTCCAGGGATCGTCTTTCCCACTCTCCACTCCTGCATACACTGGCAAAGTGGGCAGGGGGCTTTTCTGTTTCCTGGGCCTCTAACTCACAATTTTTGACACTGGGTTATTGTGTTTCGTGACCCTATAGTCTGTTATCTCTATTGTGATTTTCTCTCATATTGTGTCCACCTCTCCCTCTATGATGGGTGCTGCTTTCCCTTAATTTTGTGTTGCTGAACGCCTTATCAATGCTATCTCCAATTTCATCTGGCCGGCCGTTTGGTAGTTTGTGAGATCTGGAATATTAATATGTCTTCCAGTGCAACCCCCAGTTGGCATGGTATTAGCCTTCTCAGATGCCTTTATGACAGGGGCATGGACTTTCTTCTGTTGGTCGTCATAGTCGAGGTTAAGCTGTGGGGCAAAATTATTTGTGTAAATATCCCGGTTTGCGCCTGTTCTGGGGAGAGTCTGAATGAGCTTATGTATTTCTTCTATCATGAAGTTCACTAGGAGGTCCCTCTTCACTGTGCCATCCACTTCCCCATGACCCTTAAGTAATTGTTGAAATGAGACACCCACATCTTCTACTGTAGGGCCACCATAGCCGGATCAATTAGCTTTCTGAATCGGGGCAGCGCTGTGATGGACGTGTGTGCTGTGTCTCCCCCATGCAGATGTGCTGCATGTGGCTCCACTGTGGAAAGGCTGGAATCCCTTGCTGTTCATTAGCCATATCCACAGGTCACTGACCTTAGTTTCTTGGTTCTCAAAGGCTGGTGTAGGCGGAGCTGCTGGTATGGGTGTTGCAGCTGCAGTGAGTCTCCTCTGGGTAATTTATGTGTGTTGTGCCTCCTTGGGTCTATGTTATCATATGGAGGTGCTGAGGTGGTACAGTGACAACCAGTGTTCTTGGGGTGTCACATTTGCTCTGGGTCCGACTTGCAGAGTGGCTTGGTACTATCTTGCCTGTCACTGCTGGAGGTTGTTTGTTTTTGTTTTCTCTTGGGGGAATTATCTTCCTTTTATTTGTTTCAGTATCTTTGCTTTCTACTTTGCTTCTTACTTCTTTCTAAGTTTTTCTTTTGATACTCACATTCTCTGTCCCAGTGACCTAGTGTGTGGTGGCGCCTTCCATCCTCACAGGGATAGGAGCACGTCCTCTCCCAACGGATGTCTTGAACTTCTCTGCAGCTGCTGGAAGTGCTTATGGCAATGGAGCATTGTTACCTGTTTCCCCTAGTACGTTTCTTTGTTTGTATCTGGGGAGGCGTAGGGAACAGGCACCGCGCAAACTGCCCCTGACTCACAGGTCTGCTTCGCTGGAAAAATGGAGGGGCGGCGCGTGGAATGGCTCAGCGGTTGAGCAGGGGCGTAGCTTGGTCAGTGAGATGGGGGGGTAAGCTTCAGATTTTCCAACAATCACGCTGCCTTATAATGTTTAAATACATTATACGACAAGCAGGGTGCCTGAGAGGGGACTAAGGGGCAGTGGAAAGGGAAAGGAATGCGGATTGGTAGGACACTTAAAGAGAAAATGCAATATTTTGTAAAATAACCTACATTTTTTAAGACTTTCAAAACAGAGAGGGAGAATGTGTGTGTGTATTTATGTCTGTGTGCATATAAAACTTCCTGATGAAACCAGACAGACACCTCACCATACCTGGCTGAGAGCACCTGCACCCAACTATTTATCAGAAAATACATTTATTAGGGGGATGTAACACCCCAAACACTCCAGCTGAAGCTACACCCCTGCGGTTGAGTGCGGGTGATGTGGCCAGCTGTTTTCCCTAAAAATAAAATGGCAGGTAGACCCCACCCCCTTAGATCTCTTCCACACTTGCCGCAGTAGTGACAGCAGCTATGGGCAGGCCTTGCCCTCAGACGCACTGCAAGGGAGGCGGGAGACATAAGATACATCATGTGGGTGTGAGCCCCAAGTGGCCATGGCCAGCCATCAGGGTGCCTGCAGCATCCTGAACCCGACATAGGGGCGGGTTGTAATAAAGGTCCCCGCAGCCCCTGTAGTGTGGTGGGGGCTGAACTTCATGGGGCCCCCTCAGCACAGCACCTCGCCTGAGTGAGTCTGGGGGGGGAGGGGGGCTCCATGTTCTCTGCAGGGGTGCCCTTCCAGTTTCGTTACGACACTGGTGGTTCCCTACAGCTAATATGTAGCAAACCTATTTGTTGGTTTAACCTGTTGAGATACTTTGCAAACGCATGGCAGCAGCTACTTCCACCCATGTGAAAAGTGAAAAACAGGCTCTCATGCTGCCATGCTGGGGGTGAGAGCATAGGAAATACATCAGGCATTTGAGTTTCTGAATTGGGGAGTGATAATTGTTGCGAAAATTTCACATATTCGCAGCTAGAAGCGCAGCAGCCGCACTGAAGGATCGTCACAAATGCTTAGATTGTGTCTTGCTCAGACAGTGGTACTTGTACACACAAGTTCCTCAGAAGCACCCCTGGGACACCCAGCCACACTGAAGGACACTGCTCGCTTATGAGAAAGACATTCGGTTATTCATTGATTCGCTCTTTCACTCCCTCTAAGCACAGACTTCATGTACATACTCATTTAAACTCACATTTGGACCCCATACATTTTAGACTCCATAAAGTTTACACTCACACACGCACGCTGACACACACACAAAATCACACACAAGCCTTTTAAAGACTCATAACTAATAAACCACATATGTCCTACAATCCTGCATTTTAATACTTGCTGTCTCATAATTAAAAGACAATTCACACACATTCAATGAATGCAAAGTACATATGTTACCGCGCAAACGTTAGAGCCACAAATTCCAGCAATTGTATTCACTCCCACATTCACTCCGACTTTAAGTGTACACATCTCCATTACAAGGATTGTCTGAATTTGCGACATGCTGAGGATCACACCAGTGCAGAGGCTTGACTCAAAATGATGGGGGCCCCCTGCAGAATGTGATGAGGGGTCTCAGGTCTCCCATATGTGATAGGTATTCATTGGGCTTGGGCTGAATGTGGCCACTCGAAGGGGTTGAGGCCCCTGATGTGGGGCCCCCAGTGCGCCTCCAGGGCTGCAGGGGGCCTACGTTAGGCCCCTACACCAGTGTGTATAAGTTA
This sequence comes from Pleurodeles waltl, assembly GCF_031143425.1. Lineage (NCBI taxonomy): Eukaryota > Metazoa > Chordata > Amphibia > Caudata > Salamandridae > Pleurodeles > Pleurodeles waltl. The sequence continues at coordinate 1,650,251,222 of NC_090445.1, read as the reverse complement.
TTCACATTAAAGCCAATCTTTCCTGACAATGTCAACGCGAGTTCCACAGACATCGCGTAAAGATTTATCACATGTGAAACATTTGCATAATAGACTCGATGTGTACTGTAATAGGCAGTTGGGATTGAGAACAGCCATAACTCTCTGCCAATCTCAAATGTGATTTAAATATTATAAATGTGACGTGGGGAGCATTTATGAGACAATAGTGGTTATTGATAACAGCCATAAAACCCTGCGGCTTCGCGCTGAGGGATACGAGAAATAATCTGGTCATTTGCCTAATGTTCTCTGTGGTAATGCATCGAATGAAACGGCACTTCATACAATAGCTTTCCTGCTCCCGACCACTTTTATTTTATGTCTCGCCGTCGACTGCAGTCGGGGCCAATGACTTTCCGCGCTGTGGTACCCGGCTTCGGCGCTTCTTGGATGTAAGGCCACCCAGTAACGAGGCAGGGAGCCAGGGGACCTGGTGCAAGTAGGGGAAATGGACCCCTTTGACTGCTCTTGAGGTAGTAAAATACAGCAGAGCCAGTGTTCAAGCGGCTTCTCTGGGCCCTGGTGCCGCTGCACCCGCCGCACCAATGCCATCTACTTCTCTGAGATCCTATTTCAGTAGGAGTCTATTTCTAATGCTGGGGTCCAAGTAAACAGAAAACCCAATCGAGGGCTGCACTGTAGGCTTGAAGTTGAGAGAGGAGTCACTTATGGCTTTGAAAATCAGGTTCAAAAGCTTGTAATGAGCTCTGTTCTTGTTTGAGAGGTAGCCGGGTTGGGGCCAGGAGGGTGAGGTAAGACAGTTTCTAAAAAGTTATCGAAGGCTTCTTATGGCAAAGTTTCCGGTCTTGTCCAGTGGTGTGAAACAGCGTAAGGAGAGACCAACCAAAAGATTGTTACAGTAGTCAAGTTTGCAATGCATGAGTGAGGCTATCAGTGTCTTGACTGAGTGGTAAGTACTATGTAGAGACATCTTTCATATGTTCAGTTACTGGAATGTGAGTGCTGTGCATGTTAGCAATGACCGCGAGTTTGATGTGTACCCCAGTGTTTCAGTCAGAGTATGTTTAAATTAGAAAACCTGTAAGGAATGGATAGGGTAGTGGAAAGAAGCAGGTGTTGAAGCATCAGAAAGTTGATCATTACTGATGTGAATGAGTTCTGTTTGAGTGATTGGCCACCCAACCGGTAAGGCACTGTGAGATCTGTCTCTGGAAATGTGGAGTGAAAATGGGAAATGTGGGAAAGATTTTTCCATTATCTGTGTACAGATGATAGGAAAAGCTGAAGTAAATAAGGATTACACCATGGGATGAGGTATAGAGGGAAAACGTGAAATAGCCCAGAACATGGCCTTCTGGTACACCTACTGGCAGGGAGAGATGAGGGGGTGGAGAGCGAGGAGTTACAAGAGACCTAGAAAGAATGATCAGAGAGCGATAGGAAGAGAATCGATTTAGCACTAATGTCGTGATGTTGAGTTTGATGGACAGGGCAATCCATTGCAAACATAATGGCGCACTCAGTCCACCAAACCTTAGGTTCGCCCTCATTTACAGACAGACTGGCCTTAAGTCTTCTGTCAACAGAGCCCAAGTTGACTCTGTGAACGGAATACTTCCTCCAATGGCCTCACAGAGTAGTGACCACCAGAGGAAGGACATTACACCATCCGTCCTTTGTAGGGAGGACAGTTTAATGTCTTTTTTTGTTTGTTCCTGCTAGGGAAAGCCTAGTAGTGAGGGACAAGAAAAATATAATGACCCCTTCACACCATGGAAGCAAGACTCCCAGGGTGTTGGGGACAAATCTGTTTTTTCAGAAACAAACTCTTGCTTTGGGAGCTTGTTTCTGAAAAACAAAACGATTGAAACATTTTGGTGAATGGCACTGAAAACAGAGACAGCCATCCACCAAACCTTTTGTACATTGAAAGAAACCGCCGTGATGTGGATATTCCTTCCATTCTATGTACAGAAATGGATTCAGGGGTGGAGGTCACCTCTAAATTTGACTGACTATGCTGTTGGGGTGGCAAGGGTAATGCCCTCCGCCATGCTGATGGAGAGAATACTCTCCCTCAATCCCCAAATCAGGCCCTAGGTCTATAGATATAAATGCAAAAAGAGCAAGTGATGGACTGAATGCTGAACAATGTCAAACATTCACAGCCAGTACAGCGATCTGGGCCTAAATCCATAATTCTTTTGCTGACCATCCTATTCCAGTTTGGACCCAGCCATATGCAAATCAGTCTTGACCCTGCCCCCCATGGGAACAGTCCAGCCGAACTGCCAGGTCAGGTCCTCCCTGGACTGGAAAAAAAGCATCCAGGGACTGGTTTCGGGGTATCAGCCCATATCAGCGAGGCTATCTTGACTCCAGTGGCACAGGGAATAGACAGAATGCTGAACCATGTCAAACATTCACCCCAAGTACAGAGATCTGGGCCTAAATCCATCCTTTTTTTGATACCCATTTGTTAGCTAAGTCTTTATTGTGCACAGTAGACCTCAGGGACTTACAATATCAACCACTGCTGAGAGATTAAGAAGAATGAAAACAGAAGAGAGGTGATTGTTGTGTGCAGGTTTTATGAAGTGAGACACATGGAAGAGGGTTGTTTCTGTATAGTGCTGGGCAGATAAACCAGATTAAAGGAGTTCAAGTAGCCTATAAGTAGTGAGGAAGGTGGTTTAGAAAAACGTAGAAAGTACAATAGCTAGTCGAGGCTTAGGGATCTGCTGTGCTGTTATTAATGTTGGTAGGAGCTCTGTAGATATGAAGGATGCATGTGATAAGAGACTTTATTCAATAGCTATGTCAAGCAAGAGAGGACATGAGAAGAGATGGCAAGTGATTTGTTGATTTGGTGACTGAAAAGACTGCACTGGAACAAAATGGGTTGGTAGCTATCAGTATGTGTCTCAGCTTAGTGGAAGATGTGCAAGAGAAGGCAGGGTAACCTAAGAGGAGCAAGTTGGACCTGAGAGGATCACTACAAGGTTAATTGTAATGCCCCGGATATTAAGATAGAATCAAAATGCAAAGTCATCGGATTGAAGGGAGCAATAAGGGACAGATGCACAACTAAAAAGAGAACAGTATTTATAGGCTGGGCCAAACATTGAGGGTGTTAGTGTAGTGAGGACATTAGAAAGTGATGATAAAAGGATTTCAGTAATCTTAGATATGGATAAAGAGCTGAAGTAATGAATTTATGTGCAGGGCTGTATATGTCAAACCTTGTTCTTGCATCTCGTTGCGGTGGCCAAAAGCGGCAGAATTCAGAATGGTGAGAGGTTGTTGACATTTTACCTTACTTCATTTACTTTACTTGGCCTTTGCTCATTTAGACATTTGCCTACAAGAAGTTAAAACGCTTATTAGAACACCGGAAGAGCAAGATGTCAAGATGGGTTTGTTGCTTCTTGGGCCACCTGGTCTTTCTAAGCAGCTTTATTTTGGGTAGATTCATTCTTCCCAGCATAGGATGAGCAGGTGAGTTGAGCATGCTTTGCTACTTTAGAGTTCTTCTCTTCTTCTGAGCTGTGCGTGGCTAGGTTCTGCTCTTCTTCTGACTCATGCTTTGCTGAAATCTTCCCTTATGGGTTGTGCTTGACTCAGTTCTTCACTTATTTTGGCATTGCTTGTGTTGCGTTTTCCCCTGAGCATTATGTGGGTCATTTCTACTCGTGAGATGCAAATGAGCCAGTTTTCGCTCTAATCCTGGTTCTCATGTAGGCCTTCCATCATGCATGTGTGGCTGGCGAGTCCTGGTATTTGGGCAGCCATATGCAGGCAGTGGGCTGGAGTCATACATTAGGATCTCGATGCTAGCTGGATAAGAAGACCGGCTGTGCCTGCATTGACAGGAATGGTGGTGGTGTTGCTGCTGAGTGGTGGCTCTTTTTGTGGTAGTGACTGATTTAATGGCATACTAGATGAGGCTTGTCATGAGCACAGGCGTGACTAGCTCATGTAGTGAGGGTGAGAACTGACTATCAAGTGATGTAGGAGCAGCTATGGTGCATGGCTGGCTCCACGTTAACCTGCAAGTCGTGTTCTGGAGCTGATTGCAGGCAGGCTTCAGTAAATAAGAAATCATGGCAGTGTTTTGGAGACCAGAGTCTGGTGGAGATGGTGCCAGTGTAAGGGTCTCTTTCTACAAACAGGACTCCTAGGGTCAAGCAGGACAAAAGGAGTCTAAGGTATTATTTCTTGGTGTGATGAACAATAAAAAATAAGAACTTCACACTGCTGAAAAAAACATTCCAGTGTATGCAGAATTTATTCCCATTCTGACTTTATACTGCAGATTCTGACTGAGGTAATAGGACAGTGGGCAATTTATATCTGTGGTAGGGACAACATCTTGCTTGAGTCTTGGTGCTAATATATAATGACCTAACTTTATTTGGAAGGAATGTGATGAAAGAACAATTGCTGTTCTAGCAGAACCTTGTTTGAAGGTCGATGCATACCTGAAACAGAGTGGGATACCATACAGCGCCTACTGTGGGCTATTGAAACACTACTTCTTTCCTGATTGCAAACAAAACCACATTTAACCTAATACCCACAAACAATGGGGGTCTTTCGCTCCCCTTACCACAGTGGAAAGGGACTCCTGCCCTTGTAAGAAGTAGCCTTCTGGGCTTTTGCTGAGTGAGAAGAGGTTGGAAAGGAGAGTGTGATAAACATAAATGTGAATATACACTGGTGTAAACTAACTCCCAGGTCATTCCAGCACTTGCAAAGCTCACACCTGCGCTCTGCCACTGCCTGTGAGTAGATTGTTTTTATGTAGCGTGAACTCGACCCAAAGGTATTGGAGTGCTTTAGAGGAGCAACAGTTACAATACCCAAGGATACATTCATTTTATTTGTTTTATAGGCACAAGGAGATTAAGGGGCTTATTTATCATGGGTAGTAATCGCCCTTGCGCCACGCAAGGGAGCATGGGTTATCAAAAACCTACATGAGATTTACCAAGCCACGCAAGGCCACCTCGTGTGGCCCTGCATTACAAATGTGAAGTAATGCAAGTCAGCGCAAGTCGCTGTCTTGTATTACTCTGGCCCAGGGAGCACTCCATGGGTGGAGTGTGGGTATTCCCATGCATGTCTTGTATTACTCTGGCCCAGGGAGCGCTCCATGGGTGGAGTGTGGGTATTCCCATGCATGTCTTGTATTACTCTGGCACAGGGAGCGCTCCATGGGTGGAGTGTGGGTATTCCCATGCATGTCTTGTATTACTCTGGCCCAGGGAGCGTTCCATTGGTGGAGCGTGGGTATTCCCATGCATGTCTTGTATTACCCTGGCCCAGGGTGCATTCCATTGGTGGAGCGTGGGTATTCCCATGCGTCCACCCATGGATAGACCTGGGAATGCGTCAGAATGCTATGCCTTTCCAGGGGTTGTATAACAATGAGAAATAACTTTAGTTCTCCTTGTTTTTCCTCTTTCCACATGTGCTGCATCCTGCAGCACATGTGGAAAGAGGAAAAAGCCTTAGTGGGTTGTTTTAGAGCAGGGAAGTGTCCCTTCCTGCAGAAACGCGACCCTGTCTGTAATGCAGGCACCCTTGGTGCAAGGGTGCCTGCGTTGCAGCTAGGCAGCAGATTGTGCACCAACGCAGGCAGAGCAGGAATACACCCTATCTTAATAGATATGGTGCATTCCTGCCCTCTCCCTGTCACGCAGCACAGTGCACCAAGGTGTCTTGCTGCGTTATGTTGTGTGAATCAATGATAAACATGGCCCTTAGTGATTTGCCCAGAATCACTAGATGTTGAGCCGGCGCTGAGTGCAGAACCTGGTTCCCGAGCTCCAGAGTCATTTTGTTGTGCAAAAATAACTAACGAGAAGAAATAAGTGACTTTGTTCTTGTGAAAAAGGCCATAGACATGTATAAGTCAATTGTGTTGTGAATAGGATCCTGTGACATTTGCAGGGTTGAACTAATTCACAAATTTGACGTGAATTGATTGAAACCAGGACACAGAAAAACGATTTGTGATTTAGTCGCACTAATAAAACGTTCTGCCTGAAATGGAAACCCAGAGTAATGTTCTGACAACTCATGCCCGCAGCTACAAGAACCTCGATATTCAGATTGCATTATGTGAAGCACCCAGCTATGAGAGATGCTCTTTCATCTTCACCACAAATCTCCTACCCCAAGCACTAGCCCACACACTGCATGTATGAGGAGCATTGGAAGCATGCACATGGCCATTGTGGACTCCTGACTCCCACCAAGCTTCTTAAACTTGCCCATCCAAAGTCCACAGATTTAAAAGGTGTGTTGTGTTGTTCTAACTCAAAAACAGCAGTGTAGAAAGTTGTTCCTGAGATTTGAACAAGAGTGATAGGGTACATCACACTGCAGCAGGAAAGAAGGAGCAACATTAGTAATTATAGGTCAAATTCTCAAAAATACTTCAAAGGAGTCTTTAATATGCCACTCCTGGGTGTTGCTCAAAATTGAGAGAGTTCTAGGAATTCACAGTGGGCCTGAATGACAAGCTATTGTAAAGGTAAGTGTATCCAGCCGCTTAAATATATAGGTATCGGTGCGTATCAAGGGATATCTTTAGCCACAAAATGTGGTGTCATTCCATGTAACGCTTTGGAGGGCAAACATCACGTTTTAAACTGGATCCTGTCTTCTTTGCCAGCCAGTGCCATTGTGCCATTTGAGATCACTTAGATGCTATCAAATAAGCTTTGCTACTGCAGTTAGCACCACCTTTAATCTATTCAGGTCGGTTTTAGGAAGTCCTAGATATGAAAGATTCAAGCACTATAGTCTTGAGCCAATGATAGCTACCATTACAATTGTAAGACCTCCACAGGGAAAACGGATATTAACTTCCTAGGAACTCGCAGCAAGAATATGCATTTTGAGACTACAGAACCTCTCTAGGTGTTCATTGAGGGGTTATTATCTATAATTATGTCCAAAATGTTTGCAACTTTCTTGGGTGTAGGGACACGACCTATTTTTTTGGCTGGTGGGGGCAATATATATGGTTCCAAAGAATACATAAAGAGTACTGCAACAGTACTTTTCACTCATCTGCATGAGGAAAACACTGTCACCTGTGTAGAAAGAAACAATAAAAGTTGAACAGTGCAAATTGCTTATGTATTAGATTTACACATGCGGAACTGATTACCTTCTACATCACTTTAATCGTAAGCGTAGTCCTCGAGCACTTAGACTGCTGTGGGTTTTTTAGGACTGCTCCAGTAAATCTTTATGAATTCACAAAAAGTTGTAAATTTGATCTAATTGTAGGATTAAACCTAAAGGAACACATTTCTGACCTTTTTAAAAAAACTTTTGTGACAGGCTAATGGAATGCCTGAAGTGATCCTAAAAATCTGTTGCAGATTTCCAGGTTTCTGCTGTGCTCAGTATTGCTATTTTCTCCCTCACTTCAACTTAAGTGCACACATATGAATGAACCTCTACGTTGACATCAGGAACAGAGGGCAGGTTGTTCAGAAGCTCGCCTCTGACATGGGCTTAACCCTCTGAAGTCCAAGACACATCAATTCTATAGAAGCACCACCTTATCGCTCTGATGTGGTCCCTTCTGCGTCTCAGTGGCAATAACTAGGAATTTTCACTGGAGTGATGAAAGACTATGCCATGAATGTAGAATGCGTCTCTGGATCACAGTTCCTTTGCCTTCATCATCTTCCATGTTTCCTTATTGGTTGGTGGAAATCCCAGCCACATATCTCACTGTTGTACGTTGTAGTTCCTCTGTTTGCTGACATGTATAGAAGTGTGTGTGTGTTCTTTGTAAAGCCACCAATGTAGCCAAAAGGCAGTGGAGAGCTGAACAGGGTCAAACGGAAGGATAATGTCAGCAAACAACTGGCTGTTTAGTTGGTTTGTTGGAGCTGAAACCTACTTCTGAATTGCCTCGTAGTTTTCTTTAAAGAGGTGCATCTGCAAATCCTTTCAAAACAGGAGCAGGGATGGGTCTGTCCTGATGGATACAGGGAGAGTGTTCCAGATCCAGGGTACTCAGGTGAAATAGCCCTTCAGTCTTGTCTTTTTGTTTTTTACCCTTCTAAGTCTGCAGTCTGATGGCACCTTGGCATGCGGGTGTGCCAAGAGCCTCCAGAAAAGGTGGGGTTGTCTGCAAGCAAAGCAAGGATGTTAGTCGTGATAGCTTTGTGAATGATGCAGATGGTTTTGAAGATGGAGTTCCCTCCGGATGGAGGGTGATCTGGTCATATTTCTTGAGGCAATGACTTGGCTTGAGTTACATTGACACATCTCTTGCAGCATTCTTGCTTTCCCTTTTTTACCTATCGACTGTTCCATTCATTCACATATCTTGACTGATCTACATGTGTTGCAGACTCCCACGCGTAGTTCTGCATTTTCTTTATAAAATGCCTGTTGCCTGGGTGGATATAATGGTTTTACGTTTACCATGCTCTCGCTGTATTCAGCTTACATTTTTAAAACTTTTGTTTGAATCTATCTGCGCAATAAGAAGTGCAAATGACTTTCCTTCCACGTAGGCAGGTGCTTCATCTGTATTATTTGTGCGCGTGAACAGAAAATGAAGCAGTTTTCTCACTAGGCACCTTTTCCATTCAACTGTTTTTATGACTCACCTAAATGTCTGTACAGAACATTCTGCCTGCCTGTCAGTTGTAGGACAACAAGGCTTGCGGCTGAATATGTAAAGGTGGACCCTTACAGGCATTGAAGGCCAGTGTGGGACTGCCTAACCCTCAGTATATTGTATTGTAATCACATTTATGTAGGGCCTACTACCCTTGCAAGACATAAAAACACTTTATGGTGAGTAGCACACTACCCCAGAACCCAAGGATAGTGGTTAGTTAAGTGTTTTTTGCTTAGTGAGTTTAGTCTTGTTTTCTCAGAAGCAATCCTCACATGCATTACCCCAGTTGGTTGTTGGTGGAATCAGAGAGACTTAGGGGCATGTTTAAGAAACGTGGTGCTGCACACAGTGCAGCGCCACTTTTCTTGCGTCTCTTAGCGCCCCCCTAATGGCCCCCTAGTGCGGCATATTTAAAATACAGTGCACCATGGCGGTAGTTAAAGGACTAGCGTTAGAATAGTTGACGCTAGTCCTGCGTTTGCAGGATTAGCATTAAAAAAGTGGACGCTAATCCTGCAAAGCATCCAGAGGCCCGTTGTAACCAATGGAAGCCTCCTTTCAACGCCTGCTCTGAGCAGGCGTTAAAAGTGTCGAAAAAATGACGCAAAGAAATCTCTTTGTGCCAATTTTTTGCACCCCCCCCAAATGGGGGAACGTCCCCATTGCATACATTATTTCTGGCGCAGGCGTAATGTAATGCAAAGAGTTTCAAAGTGGTGCAATGCATGCATTGCACCACTTTGTAAATATGGCGTGGTGTTTTTAGGCTTCTAACGCCACATTAGCATAAAAAAATTTATGCTAATGTGGCACTAGAATGTGGCTAGGGGCTCCTAAATATGCCCCTTAGATGTCAGACCTGCTGTGGGTGTGCTCTACAGGATATGGGGCATACTGGATGGGCCGGGGCTGTTGCCTGTCATAATGTTCTTATTTTTGCATTTCTGTGGTCAGGACATGGTTATGAAAAGTCTTGAGGACTGCCGGAGGTGCTGGAGGATGGCCGCTTCATCACCACTTAGGGTCGTGGTTGGGGAGATGGAGCACCTCCAGCTATAGTATTGCTTGAGTCACAGGCATCTGGAAGGCCTCATAGGTTGCTAGGCCTCGGGAAGTGGCTGAGAGTGGACAGTGAAAATGGGCTGCCTGCTTATCATTGGCTTGTGAGGTAATATGGCAGAGTGAGATCTTCAGATATTTTCCTAGAACAGTTGAGGAGGTTTCAGAAACTAGTTAGCATCTGCCCTGTAGAAAGAACCTGTTTGTGTTACAGGATTTGACTTTTGTCTAATGCATGATTGAGGACAGGATACATACCTTCCATTTATTTGTTGGTGAAAGAGGCCATGCAAGGCCCATGATACAGGGCTATAGTTATTCAGTTGTAAGCGGGTGAGACGCTGCAGCACAAGGTTAGCGAGTACTCAAATGTGCCTCTGCACACTGCAACTGCTCGTTTGCTACTCATGGCCCATCTCAATCAACCAAGGAACACAGTGAGAGCTTTGATATCCTGCTATTTTACAACAGAAAGGCATTGTGCAATTTTGTTACTAATTGTGCAGGGTATCTGCAAGGTGGTAGGTAGTAATCACTGAACAGAGCAGCGGGTAGCTTTAGTTCAGTAGGGTGTATGAGCAGTTATTCAGGGTATGCGCAAATTTGGACTCTAATTCTCCCATGTGGCAAAGTGACACCTAACAACTTGTTCTTTGTTAGCGGCAGTAATATGTATCAGTTTATCACCCAAACTGCATATTTCCAGACTCACCCTCAACTTTGGTCCCCCATACAAATTTGCCCCTAAGCTGCTTGTTCATTTCAAATCTCTTCACAGTGAGTGCTCTACGTGTTATTAAAGGCCCTAACATGTGTACATCAACAACCTTAGAGCTCCCAGAACTAACAAATTTGCTCTCCAAAAATAATAAACCAAGACATTAATATTTTCAATAAATGGTGTAAGGGAAAGCAACCCAACCTAAAAGGAATGGAACATAAATAAGCTCTACTGTCCCACCACACTCTTGGTTCCCACACCCCATTTAGACCAGTAGAACTTCTATTTTGCCCATAAGGTGAGCCAGAGGATGCATTTTCAGCACATATATTCTCCATCAGGCATACAGAATCTATAAATTCGGTGGGCAGTCTTCAACCTGGGGGGGCAAAGGCTATTCCTCAGCTGACCTGTCAAGATGGTGGAATACTACAGGACATTGGGAAGGTAAAAATAAAATACTAAGCCAACCACATATTTAACACAACAAGCAAGGGAAATATTCATTGACTTTCACAGGCTGACTTACACAGAAACACTAGAAAGTGCCCTTTGTGCAATCCCACATATCCACAAGGACCTGCTTACATTATTCGAACCTAAGATAACAAAGATGTGTGTCTCAATGACAAATAACATTGAATGTTCCCTATTTGCATCTTCCGTCTGATCCTTCTCACACATTTCTTTGCCTTAAAGGTTCATGGAGATCAACTGGATGGTCCTATCAGTAAGAACTGTATGGCAGTTATTATGTTTATATTTACAGTAGTAGAAAAACATCCCCTAAAGCTTTCCGAAAAAGGTTTGCCGATTTGTGTTTGGCATAACAAGTTTCACATTGATCTGTAATATGAGGATATTTGGGGGTCAAAAAGCTGTTTTCCCATTTTAATTCCAATAGGAATCTATCCTCTCTGCTGCAGAAAAAAGCTGAATGGAATTACATCAAACTTGGTTTACAACTAGAGTGGTAATAACTAAGGGGCATATTTAAGAATAGTGGTGATGCACACAGTGCAGCGCCACTTTTCTTGCGCCCCCCCCTAACACCAGCATGTGTACGCCATATTTAAAATACGTGCACCATGGCCAGTAGTTAGGGGGCTAACATCAGAATTGTTTACGCAAGTCCAGTGCTTTGCAGGATTAGCATCACATTTTTTTTCTCGCTAATCCTGCAAAGCACCCAGAGGTCCATTGTAACCAATGGAAGCCTCCTTTTAACACTTGCTCTGAGCAGGCGTTAAAAGTGGCAAAAAAATGACGCAAAGAAATCTCAAATATTTTCTTGCGCCATTTTTTCGTCTCCCCTAATGGGGGAAAGCCCCCTTTGCATACATTATGCCTGGCGCAAGCATAATGTAGCGCAAAGGGTTACAAAGTGGTGCAATGCATAAATATGGTGCTGCGTTTATGGCCTTCTAATGCCACATTAGCGTAAAACAAATGACTGTAATGTGGCGTAAGAATGGAGCTAAGGGCTCTTAAATATGCCCCTAAGTGTCTTAATTTGCTTCATTTGGTTTACTTCTGACTTACAAAGTTATAACAGGTGGGCCTATAACATTAGTGCAGCTTGGCAAATTTACACAAAATGTGGCATATTTTGCTTACTCTTAGAATGTTAAAATTAGTGCAGGTCTGTGTAGGGAGGCACAGTTAGAATGGGGTGGTCAAAAAGATTTTGTTTGCTAATAGACAAAATAATAAGTAATTTGGCACACGTGTCATTTTTTTATCTTCTATGGTTTTGGTCATTTTCATGGAGCTCTGTCAAGAGGTTGGCGTAAAGTTAAAAGGGATGAAAAATGTTTTAAATAACAGTAACATTGTTACTATTCAATGAATTTGTATGAAATTTGGCAGAATTTTAGCAAGTGAAGCCTAGAGAAGGAATCTCATGTTTCATGCAGATCTGACAAGTAAGAGGCATAGTAAAAGTGGATTAAAGCCATTTATTTGTTAATCACATTCATAATGGTGCAGTTCCATTGATGTGCATGACACGTGGCAATCACTTAGGCCCCCATTATGACTGTGGCGGTCAACAGACCACCAGGGTCACGGTCGGACCGCTGCCGAAGCGGTGGTCCGGCCGCGACATTACGACCGTGGTGAAAGCACCACAGTCGGACAGCTGACACTGCCAGGCGACAGCCTGTCGGTCCCAACGGTTGTAATCTTCCAGGGCAGCGCTGCTTGCAGCGCTGCTCTGGGGATTACGGGTTCCCATTATGCCAGCCTTTGCACTTGGCATGGACAGTGCAGGGGCCCCCAAATTACGGGCAGTGGAAAGCCCGACAGGTGCTGCTGCACCCGTCGCATCACCACATTGGCATTTTCAGACAGTGAACATAGCTAGGGTGCTGGTGCACCCTGCATCCTACACCATTGCTTCCGGCTCGATTACGAGCTGGAGACAATGCTGTAGGCTGTTTTTCGCTAGGCCAGTGGGCAGAAACTCAGGTTTCTAACATTGGTTATTATTGGGCCCTATGGGGTACAATGGCCAATGGTGATGTACGCCAGAGGTGACCGTATACACCACCGCGGACGTCACTGCCATTTTCTATCTGTTTACTCACTTGCTACCTGACCTTCAACAGGAGAGGACCTACACTGCATGTGCTGCTGTGACCTGTGTCTGGAACCTACCATGGCCCGTGTGACTGGGGAAAGGGCCCCTGCCTTCACCTTGGTGGAGTTGGAGAGACTAGTGGATGGGGTCCTACCCCAGTACAGACTGCTGTATGGGCCTCCAGGCCAACAGGTGAGTGCACTGTGAGGACGATGCATGGGGCATGAATGCATGGAGTGCTGTTTTGTGAAGGCCTCATGTGGGGGGGCTTGGTGGATGGGCCCTGGGCCGCGTGCAGCATGTATGCTGGGCCATGTCTGTGCGGCAGGCAGGACAGTGTAACTAATATCTTTCCCTGTGTATATTTCTTCTGCAGGTCAGCACCCATCAAAAGAAGGGTATATGGCGTGCCATCGGCAAGGGGGTGCGGACCCTGGGGGTCTAAGGCAGGCAGAGCACCCACTGTCGGAAACGGTGGGAGGACCTGAGACGCTGGGCACAGAAGACACCGGAGGCCCAGCTGAGGATGGCCTCCCAACGAGGAAGGGGTTCCCGTTGAGCCCTTACCCCCCTGATGGCCCGCATACTGGCGGTGGCCTATCCAGAGCTGGATGGGTGCTTGGGGGCATCACAGCAGCAACAAGGGGGTGAGTACAGTGCCCATCATTACTACTTACACCTGTGGGGTGGTATCCGGGTGGGGGATGTGTGCCTGTGGGTGCCCCTAGGCCGGCCTGACATTGCAGAGTAGGTCCCATGTTGGCAGGGTTCTGATGTGAAATTGCTCCAATGTAGCTAGTAGGCATCCACTACTGGGCAGGGGTGTGTGGGTCCCTGGTATGCTGCAGTTGGCAGTATGTGTCCCTCCCCATGACCTGGTGACTACCATTGTTACTGGTAGTGCATTGCATAGGGCGTAGGGCTGTTCCCTGTGTGTGAGGGTGCTGTGTATGCCAACGGTGGTGTTGGTGCAGCCATTGACCAAGTGTATCCTTTGTCTCCCCCCCTTTTTGTTTTGTCATCCTGTCCTTATGTGCATTAGCATCATCTGGCGGAGGAGCAGAGGCACCGGCGACGGAGGGAGCTGCATCCCACAGGACCCAGGAGGCAGAGTCCACCGACGCGGAGGACACCAGTGGGACGGAGGGTGAGAGGAGCACCACGACGGAGACTGGAGGGGACAGTTCGGATACGGATACCGATGGAGGCTCCCTGGTGGTGGTAGCGGACACCTCTGTGCCCACCGCAGTTACAGGTACAGCCGCCACCCCCTGTACCAGCACCGCCCTCCTAGCAGCCCCTCATCGAGTTGCCCGTGCCCGCTCACCCAGGAGGGTGGGCATCTCCTTCGCCCCAGGCACCTCAGGCTGTGCCCCAGTTAGCCCTTCTGCCCTGAGTGAGGAGGCTATTGAACTCCTGAGATCCATCTCTGTTGGGCCGTCAACCATTGTGAATGCCATCCAGGGGCTGGCAGCGCAAATGCAACAGACCAATGCATTTCTGGACGGCATTCACACTGGCTTGGCTGCCCAACAGAGATCAATCCAGGCTCTGGCCTCCTCTCTGATAGCAGCCATTGTCCCTGTTTCTCCCCTCCCCCCCCACTTTCTCCACCCAATCCCATTCCCCTCAACCCCAACCTATCCTAAGCACACAGGCAGACGAGCATGCACACAGGACAACACACAAGAGTGGCAACGGCAAACACAGGCACCACACTTCATCCCACAGGCACTCACACAAACACCATCCAGAAGCAGACATACCAACATCCACTGCCTCCACCATGTCCCCCTCCTACTCCTCCACCTCCCTCCCAGTTGTGTCTACACTCACACCTGCATGCACTACATCCTCATCCACTACTGCCATCACAAGCACACCTGTCATAGCACACACCTCACTGGCAGTCACCACCCCAACATCCATGCACACGTCCCCTGTGTCCTCGCCCACTGTGTCTGTGCCCCCTCCTCCCAAGGTACACAAACTCAAGCACTCAGACACCCAACAGCCATCGGCCTCACAACAGCATCCAACCCATGCACCTGCACCCAAACACAGCAGACAGACACCTCCTACAGCCACCCCCTCTTCCTCCACTCCCAAACCTTCTCCCCTCCCCGGCTCAATGTTCCTAAGCAGCTTTTCCTCTCCACCATTGACCTCTTCCCTACCCCCCCAACCCTTCACGTCTGGCCAGGGTGGGTAAAACCCAGGCAAGAACCTCAGCCACCCAGTCCACGGGCCCAGTAGTGTCCACAGCAACTAGTGGTGGGAAAGGATCCCGGGCACCAGGCAGCCACACGGAAAGGGTGCCTACCCCAAGTGCTGCCAGGAAGGTCAAGGTGCCACACCCAGCTGCTGCAAAGAAGAGCAAGGAGCCATCCCCAGCTGCTGCCAAGAGGAGCAAGGAGCCATCCCCAGCTGCTGCCAAGAGGAGTAAGGAGCCATCCCCAGCTGCTGACAGGAATGGCAAGGGGCCTCCACCAGCAGGCAGAAAGAACAAGGGGCCTGGTGCAGGGACTCAGTCGGAGCCCCACCACCAACCATGGTGGTGCAGCCGACTAAGGCTGCAGGGGATGGGCTGGAGCCCCCTCCACCACCAGCACCACCACCAGCAGCAGCACCAATGGGCAGCTGTCCGAGTCTGCAGGGGATGGGCTGGAGCCTCCCCCCTCCACCACCAGCAGCACCACCACCACCAGCACCACCACCAGCAGCAGCAGCACCAGTGGGGAGCTGTGTGAGGCTGCAGGGGATGGGCTGGATCCTCTCCCCATCACCACCAGCAGCAGCACTACCACCACCACCACCAGCAGCAGCAGCACCAGTGGGCAGCCGTCCAAGGCTGCAGGGGATGGGCTGGAACTTCTCCCCACCACCAGCGGCAACATCAGAATCACCACCCCAGCAAATCATGAGGGTATAACACCCACCTGAGAGACTGTGACCTTGCACTCCACAAGACCTGCATCACAGGGCACGATGTCCCCTCCATAACCAGTGGATATGGCACCCACTCAACCCATCCTCTCCAGGATGAAGATCACAGGGCACGATGCCCCCTCCAGAATCAGTGGGGAAGACACCCACTCACCCCATCCTCTTCAGGATGAAGATCACAGGGCATGATGCCCCCTCCAGAACCAGTGGGCAAGTCACCCACTTGAGAGACTGTGGCCTTGCACTCCCCAGGACCAAGCAGTGGGCAAATCACCCACTTGAGAGACTGTGGCCTTGCACTCCCCAGGACCAAGCAGTGGGCAAATCACCCACTTGAGAGACTGTGGCCTTGCACTCCCCAGGACAGCGCACAGGAACAGTGGTGTTGTTCCATCTGTCGGCTGAGGTGCCCCCCGTTCCCAGTCCCGCTGAGGTGCCTGCCTATTTTCTAACTGATGCCCCTGCAGTGTTCTCTCATGGTTGTTGCAGGAGTCAAGTGGGTCCTTGGACTTTGTAATGTGGCCCTGTGGCCCACGAACATTGAGGACTGGGCAGTGTCCCTGATTTGTAAATATGTATATACTTTTAGATTGGATGCACGTATTACTACTGTATTTATCTTATTACACTCACTTTCATGTATTTGTGTTGTTCTTGCATTATTCCTGAGGGGGGTACGGGGTAAATATGTTTTATTACTGCATCTGCTTGTGTGTATGGTGTATGATGTTGGGGGTCGGGGTGTTGCGTGTTGCGTGTGTGTCACTCTCTTTTTCCTCCCACCCTCCCTTGTGTGCTAGGCGGCTGTACTCACCGTTGTCGTCTTCGCCATCGTTGGTGTTCGTAGTGGAGCAGGACGTAGAAAAGCATTGGGAATATATGCAGTTCAGGCTCCATGGTGGCGTGGTTCTTCCCTGAGTCTCTACAGGTGAGTCGTTTCCCTTCTGTGCATTGTTTCTGCCAGGCTTTTGCTGTCGTTGGTACCACCCTCGGAAAAGGTGGCGGTTTCCTGTGTCTTAATACATTGGGCGGAACATTGACTTCAGCCTGGCTGTAGGCGGCTACTGCTGTGGTGCCTGTTGATTCCGCCCTGGCAGTCGGTGTGGTAAAGTGGCTGTCTGTCTGAGCTCTTTCCGTCACGGTCATATTTTGGTGGTATTTACCGCCAGCCTGTTGGCGGTCTTACCACCACTTTATCACCGACCGCCAGGGTTGTAATGAGGGCCATAATCTCAGAAATAGAGACACTATAAAAACTCCAGATAGATACCACCATATTGACAATCGCCCATCTCATTCCTTCCAGGACACATTGGATAAACTGAGTGACAGAGTGGGACGTTCAGAACACTGAAGCGACCATGTGAGGTCAAAAAAGGACTCACAACGTTCCTCAGAAACTTATGTTAAAAAGGAGGAAAAAGCTCCTCAATAAAATCCCCAATTTAAAAAGAAGAAGGTGGCAGTGATATCAATTAAGGATGCCAGACACATTGAGAATGTTGTTGAAGAACAGGATGTGGGCAGTGACTCTGCTGGACAATGTGGCAGAAGTCATGATATGTTGCCAGAATCTTATAGATTTTCTGGATGTGATAGCATCTAACATCTTTCTTGAAGCTGAAGCAGTGGACAGGCGTTTCCCCACCCGACTGGGTCTATAAATTAAGCATTCAAATTGAGGGAGACATAGAGTGCACTAGTAAAGTAATCTTCTGGAGAAGATCAACACTAAATTATGACATACTTTTGGCAGAAAAGGATTGGCCATCTGAATTTGTCTGCAAGCTTCCACAAGGGAAAGATGTAATTTTGCCTTCTTTTTCAGTCCTAGTTCCAGATGTTGTAAAGGAGCCTATGCTGCTGATTGGGCTTTGGCACAGGCTCCTGCACTGTACTGCAACCACGTAGGGTGGGATAAAGATTCCCCCACCATGTAGTTCCAATTAGATTTACAACACACAACCAGCCTCAATATTCCATTAAACGTGAAGCTAAAGCACCTGTGAGAGACATTCTCACACAACTGGTGTACCAGGGTGTAATCAAACCCTGTGTCTCAGCAACCTGCTATTGCCCTTAGCAAAACCAGACCATTCATAGAGATTAGTCTTAGATTACAGACATATAAACAGCCACACATGCACATTTAAAATGCAAAATGCAAACAGTACAGCACTAATAAAGAATATAGTGCAAAGAAAGTACAAAACAACCTTGGATATTTCCAATGTATTTTTTCTGCCAATATCTAGCATGTAAAAGACGGGATCCTAGTGTCTTTAGCACACTTGGCCCTCAGCAGCACTTTTGCCATTTGTCTCAAGGGTATAAGGAAAGCTCTGGGTTGTTTTTTGCCCGAGTAACATCAATATCAGATGATACTGACCCCAAGGAGTTGACCTATGTGGATGGCACTTATCTCACAGATGATGACCTCAACATACATTTAGCCAGGGTGGATCAAATTGTCATAGGATTCGCTGCCCAAGGGTACAAATTTAATTTTAAGAAAATAAAAAAATTGCTTTTTTCAGTGCCCTATTTCCAGGATATGAATTATCAGATGACGGCAAGAGCCTGGCCCCGCACTTTCTAGAAAAATTTGCTCAATTACAACCTCCAAACACCATGAAGAAACCGCAGTCTTTGCTGGGTTTCTTCAACTTTATGAGAACATACATTCCAGATAATGCACAATGCATAAAACCTCTTTATGATGTGATTCATCCTGACTTTTCAAGTAAACATTGGACACCAGAAGACACATGCATTCTCACAGGCCTGCAACAAGAAATGCTAGAAGCACAACACTTACACACCTAAAACAAATTTGGTCAGCAGAATAATTGCGGGTGCCATCAGGTTCATCTATGTCACACTCAACAAAGGTGACACGGTACCCAAAGCATACAAATCACATTTCTACGCCAATGCAGAACAACGTTTTGCACCAACAAAAAAATACTGCCTGCTGTTCAGATGGCTGTCATTAAGGAGAGGCCACTTGCCCAAGAGAAATGCATTATTGTCGTTACCACGGTGCCTGCCCTTAAGGGTGTCACCAAAGCGAGTGTTCCAAATCCTAAAGCATTAAATCCACGTTGGATTCAATGGGTAATCTCCCTGACTGCCACTGATGTTGATTATATTTTCGATCCAAAACTATAGACTCAAGAATTCCTCCAATATGAGCTTGAATACCCCACACCCACTAACATCGTACCTCTTCACCAATACCGAGTCATCATTTATACTGATGGTTCAGGACAGCCAGCTGTGGGTACCAAACACCAATACTCCGCTGCTTGGGTAGTTGTTAGTGGGGTATTCTGCCCTTAAAATACCTACACGCAGACCCTAGGGGACTGCAAGGCTTAGGTTGCAGAGCTTAAAGCTTTGGGTCTGGCACTGGAACTTACGTTCCCTGAACATCCAACACTGATTGTGTGTGATTTGTATTAGTGTGTCCAGTCCTACAATGATTACTTACATCATTGGTGCCTGAACGGGTTCAGGAATTCCAAAGGGAACCTCAACAAACACAAAACCTTGTCGGGGAGGGTAGCTGATCTTAAAGGTAGGCAACCAAAAGCTTGTGTAGTACATACATTGGGCCATCAATGTGTAGGAGTACACATTGAAGAAAAACACTTTGGCTGATGAAGCTGCTAAATCTGTAGTAGCTACAGCTTCTTTTGGTGCAATTACTCAATCTCATGCGAGATTGTATGATGAGATGCTGGCTGTTGTGAAAGCTTTGGCTGACGGCAAGCCTTTACCAAGAGCATACTCAGCAAAATATTCCTACCATCTCAGTGCACAAAACATTCGCAGCAATACCATAGATGGGAGATTGAATGAGTCCCGAACAAGCCCAGAAATTAGATCTCATTAGAGAAGCGCATGAGGGTGTTGCCTCTGCCCATGCAGGTGTGGCAGCTACTATTTCCCTGCTACAAAAACACTATTGGTGGCAAGGTATATACAAGCAGACCAATCAAGATGTCCTTTGCTGTGACATTTGCCAACAAATTAAACGGCCCACTATCAAACGCCCACCGCAGACACCCCTCTTAGTGTACAACAAACCACTACAAGGTGTGACCCTGGATCATTGGGGTCATTTACAATCTGATGATGCATACAAATACATTTTGACTCATGTCCTAGATTCCTGTGGGTATAGAAACAACAGCTGGCTGATGTCCGAACTGTTATGAAAGATTTGCAAGTCTTTATCAGGTCATATGCTGTTGCAGCATTCCACTCAGACCAGGGCCCGTTTTTTGCCTCCAGGGCATTCAGGGACAACATGTGAACTTTGGGTGATTAACTCCATTACTCCTCCCCCAACCATCCCGAAGATAATTTGGTCATGGAGAGGAAGAACCAAGACTCAAAGCAATCCTGATCAGCAAGGTTATTAGGTTCTGGCTGTAGTTAGATTCATCATCTATATGGGGCCCAGAGAGCATTAAATAATCTGGCCAGAAGGTCCTTGGGAGGAAGCACCCCCTATGAAGTCCTATTTAGGATACCTATGAATGTCCCAGATCTTGATAGCTCTTGGGCGGTGCACCGTTTGACATAAATGAACATGTAGCTGTTTTACAGGAAATATAGCAATTCTGTGATGAAAATTCATCTGCCTATGCGCCACCTTGGGAATGAGGGATTTGCCAACCACATCAACAAGCTGGAATCCTAAAGTTGTGGATCTAATTCGAGAAAAGATTACTGTCAACAAGGAGTTTGGCCCACCCTATAGAGTACTGGTTCCAGTTCTGGGAATACACGTACCAAAACTCTCATTCTACCATGCTGCCTTGTTCCAAAGAAAACTGCTTTGATTCAATTGACAATGTCAAATTGCACCATGTGACCAATACGGCACAGTAGACCACAAGGATTCCTGGGTAGTTCCCCTTCCACTCTCACTACCCGACAGGAAATACTTCTTCAAGCACTAAACAATGCTTCTGCAAGTACCAATGCTAGGACTGGCTTCGTGAGCTTGGGGAGGGCCGAGAATGAGCTTCTGTTAATTCCTTTCTCAATTCTCTTAACACGAAATGTCCAAATTGTGGATCTATATTATTCCAATTCAACACAAACGGATGACATTGTTTATTATGAACTGTTAAAAATGGTATTCCTGGTTTGCTAGGGTAGGCACCGCAGCCAGACAGGGACCACCACTCTAGTCTGGGCGAGGGAGCTACACACCTAAGATAACCCCTGCTCACCCCCTTGGTAGCTTGGCACGAGCAGTCAGGCTTATCCCAGAGGCTTATCCCAGAGGCAATGTGCAAAACGTTTATGCAAAACGCACAACACCAGTGATACAATAAGTAGACCACAAGGAAAACTCCACCACAAGTTATATAAAAATAAACTGTATTACATAAAGCATCATTAGGCCAAAAACGACATGTATCAGTAATACCCAACTACACAAACAGTTGTCAGAACAACACACAGGTAACTAGTACTCTACGAAAGTAAGCAGCAGTCAGGTAAACACATGGATTACTAGTATTCTGCAACACAAGCAGTAGTCAGGTCATTATTACTCAGAATGCACATAGAGTGAAACATTTCCCAATGGCATAAGTCATAGAAAACATTACCCTTCAAAATAATTGCACATATCATGCATTTCCTTAGGGCATATGTTATAAACACAACACTACTGTGCAAAGCAAAGGTTACAGTCCCTGAAAACCGTACTGGTCCTCTTATCAGAAGAAGCACGACACATAGGGTGACGTCAGCTCATGGGACAAAATGTAGAAACCATGAAGGCAGAAATACTGGGGTGAAATGCAACATCTACAAGCATCACAGACAACCACCTTCTACACTAAGGTTGCAGCACCTCTGTGCTCCTTGTAACACACCCTGCCCAGCAAAAGGAGCCCCTGTGCTCGTATTACCCAAGATGCGTTTTTTTTACCTCCAGCCGGAACGGGTCCTCCGTCGAGGTTCTGTCCCTTCCTGCTACAACAAAAGGGTCCCAAATGCCCCAGGGGTATCGGACTGTAGGGGAAGCCCTCCATGGTCTGGCCTAGGCAATACTGGGGGGATAGTGGCAGCTGCAGCCCATGAGCATGCGGCAAAGCAGCCCTTGGCGGTCTGGCTCCTGTCACCAAAGAAACTGAAGGGCTCCCCCTCAACAATCAGGGCCCGCGTGTTGGGGAGAAATGTTTTGTAAATCAGGCCCCTGCTCAGGGCCACACATGCGGTGCTCTATCCAGTGGGGAGAGCTTTCTAGGCCTCCAGCGAGGGGCTGAAAGCCAGTCACCAGTCGTAGCCGCCCAGGTCCTAGAGGTGGCTGCGGGGCACTGGCGGCTTCCGAGCAAGCCGTGTCCGGCTCGAGGATGTGTCAGAGGCCCTCCAGGGCCTCAAGGGCTACCTCCCTCCTTCTCTAGGATGTGGCCTAGCCTGGGTTAGGCCCCCTATGATTTGGGGCTAGTCGACTCCTCTTCCCGTGCTTCAGCTGGGCTGGTGCGGTGATCTCTCCAAAGGAAGGGTCTCCTTGTGCCCCAGGGGCACTACAAGTAGCACCCTCGTCTGCGCTGATGACAGGGGCTTCCAGCGACCTCTCACGCCAGAAAGGGAGGGTGCCCTCACAGCGACACAGGGGCGCTTTCCTGCACCTGAGGGGGCAAAAACTTGAAAGGCAGTAAAGTTAAGCATTTTTCCCACAACTAGTGTAAAGGAGGGAGAGCTCTGGGCAAAGATGCAAGCGCTGTTCATGCGCTGATGCCCGAGGGCTCTTTCCACCTAGAAGGGGTACTCCACTCATGCCCATCTAGAGGAAGTAACACCCAGCCACAGAAATGCAGGGGGGCACACCACCCAGCCCCTGGAGACAGCAATGGGGCACAGGGCTGCAGGGCTCAAGCAAGAGGGCCAGCACAAGGGTTCAATGGTAGAGCCAGTCCCTGTCAGTGACCTAACAGGTAACAGATCAGCACAACAGAACAGCAGTCCCAAGGTGGTTCCTGGTGAGTCCTTCCAGCAGCATCCAGCGTCTGGTTAACTAGCCCATTAGTGTCTAAAAATGTGGGGGTCAACCCCCAGAACTTATACTCAGTTTGCAGTTTCCACCAAGAGAAGGGGTTCTAACCAGTTCCAGGAATGTCCCCTTCTCCTCCAACACTGGCTCCAAACATCAGTAGGCTAGCCCTTTGTGTGAGGCCAGGGCAAAGCCATTACAGATGAATGTCTGCCCCGCCTCTACCTCTCCCAGCCCAGGAAGACCATTTAGTATGCAGATGTACTCCTGTTACAACTACACCCTCCCTGTGTGATGGCTGTCTGGAAAGTATGCACAAAGCCAAGCTGTCACTCTACCCCAGATGTGGATATGAGTCAAGCTGCAAACGCACCATAGTTATAAGCACAGAGAAATGCCCACTTTCTAAAAGTGGCATTTCTACAATGGTAGTAAAAAATGTACCTACACCAGTAAGCAGCATTTCTCACTCCCATTCCATCCATACCACACATCATAGATCAGAAAATACCACTTTGACATATGTTAGGGCATTTGCAATGCAATCCTATGAGAGGAGCAGTGCTCACAGTAGTGAGAAACTAAATAGGCTGTTTGTTACTACTAGGACATATAGTACATAAAGACATATGTCTTACCTTTCACATACACAGCACCCTGCCCACAGAGCTATCTAGGGCCTACCTTAGGGTGACAAAGGTGTAGCAAAAAGGGAGCGTAGGCCTTAGCAAGTAGTTTGACTTGCCATGTCCGGGTGGCAGTAAACTGCGCACACAGGCTATGCAGTGGCAGTTCTGAGACACGTTTGAAAGGCTACTTCTGTAGCTGGCGCAAGCTGTGCTGCAGGCCCACTAGTAGCGTTTAATATACATGCCCTGGGTATAAGTTATACCACTTTACAAGGGACTAACAGGTAAATTAAATAAGCCAAACATGTGTAAGCCAGTCATGCCAAGTTTAGAAGGGAGAGCACATGCACTTTAGCACTGATCAGCAGTGATAACGTGCCCAGAGTCCTAGAGCCAACAAAAAGAGTGTCAGAAAAATAGGGAGAGGAAGGCAAAAAGTTTGGGGATGACATGAACCACCAGCATTAGGCCCATCTACCACTTCTGCACCAGCTACTAATTTTGCACAGATTGCTTCTGGTTACTTCATCAACATGGACAACTTTTCATCAAATTCTTCTGCTTATGCAACTGCACCAGTATCAAAGACACTCAATCTGTATGACTCACCTAAAAATAACTACCTGGTTCGTCCATGGTACTATCTATAGATGCTATTGACATTGCTTGCTTTTCTGCTCTGGATTAGTTCTGTCATTGTTTTTTTTTTCTATTGATAAATGGTCATTATCTTCCTGAACTCTCTGCTGTTCAACTGGTGGATGAGGTTTTGACACCTTACCTTTCTTCCCATAAGGTCCGAAGAGACATGTCCATTGTGAACATTTCAACTGTTCCAATTCCAGATGGGATTGTTTGGGATAAGTTCCCTTCAATACATTTGGTCCGACTGAGGTCATTCAAATTCCATATGTATTTAAAGTTTCTATGATTGATGTAATTACTCCAGGGGTTGTTTCTGATGATTGGGATGTTAACACTGTTGATTCTATGCTTTCTAAGCTTGAATACTACACTGTATTTGTAAGTGAAAATGTTCTGTTATCACCATTAAGGACGTTGCTTTCTGCACTGAGGTAATGCCCCTAGATCAGTTTTTGATTATATACAATGGGAGCATTGTTCACTCATCCACTGGGGATTTCCAAAACACACTTAGAAAAGTTTGCATATTTTACTGGGCACAATGATAAAAATGCAGACTATTTTAATTTGCCTTCCTCGAAAGTGAGAAAGATATTTCTAACTGATTCAAAATTGATTTATGTGGATTCCTTTGTTTCCCAGCTTTCTATTGAAGGCTACGAGTTTTGCAAAAACAAGATTGATTTAAAAAGTTAATGGGTAACAAAAGATTAGCAGACACAGGGTAGGGAAGCTTTATTTAGGGCATGCCTTATTCCTGTGAAAATTATATTTTTGAATGAACCTGTCCAGCAACGATTTGCCTGGGGATAGTAAAGGTAAAGGGACTAAATGCATCCAGTAACCCCACACCAGCTAAATGTAGCAATTGTCAAACATTTTTACATGTCACTGAAGAATACAGCTCACTACTTGGGTTCAGAATGGTACCTTTAATTCCTCACTTTCACGTCCCACTTGGTGGTTTTTGTGGCCAGTGGACACAAATGGTTGTCAGGCATGTTTTTTAATTCCTCAGGGTGTTTCAGAGGAAGCCAACCGGATCCTTGCTACATCACAGGTCAGCGCTTGGGTATCATAACAACATAATAGGGCCTCATTACGAGTCTGGCAGTCACCGGACCGCCAGACCCGCGGTTGGCAGTCAGACCGCTGCCAATGCCGCAGTCCAAACGCCACATTACAACCCTGGTGGTCGGACCGTAAGGGAGGTTCGTGGCGGTCCTAATCTGCCAGGGGAGCGCTGGGATTGCAACCCCCTTCTCCGCCAGAGGTTTTCATGGCGGTAGCACCGCCATATAAAGGCTGGTGGAGAACGGGTGCATGGGGCTACAAGTGGGCCTCCCTAGGCACCACTCTCACAATGTTCACTGTCTACTTTGAAGACAGTGAACATTGCGAAGGTGCTGGTGCACCCTGCATGCTATAGCATTGCCACCGGCTCAATTACGTGCTGGAGACAATGCTGTAGCCTGTTTCCCGCTAGGCTAGCAGGCCGAAACTCAAGTTTCCCCCCGAGGACCTACAGTGAGACTATTAATAACAACACGGGGAGGTCGCCACGTACGCAGCGGCCACCCTGTCGGGAGTTTGGCGGATGGGCTTTCCCACACGCCAAACTCAAACTAGGGCCCATGGTGTGGGTAAACTTTGCCAACAATAGTTACATTCCTCCACATTAGCAGCTGTCAAAGAACACCTTAGTCTCCTTTCAGAGGAAGTTGACTTTCTTGTTTAGTCCTAGAAAGTCACACTCAGAACATTTCTGTATGCTTTATACAATGAGATCTGGAAGCTTCGCAGATAGAAGCTGCTGCAAATTTAAGGCAGAATGACAAAGAAAACATGGGGAAGGCTTTAGCCATTGTCGATAATGGTACGAATACCACCCTAAATAACATTGATTGATCAAAGCTGCTGTAGAATGAAACCTGGAATTGCCTGTGTAATTTCAGTTTCCCTAATTGCAACTTGTTGCGGCCATGTGTTATTTACCCCACACGAGAGATAAAAGTAGCAGAATTGTAGCCGCACATTGCTACTTCAAATGCACATTTTGACATGTTCGAGCAGACCAAAGGTGTTATTGTTTCTAAAACATGTGACTCTGACATCAGCCAAAATGACCTGCATCTATCAAGGTCATCAGTGGAGATACAGTCCCTACTAAATACCAACTTCCCCAAATACTTTGGAGAATTGGTGAGCAGGATTTTGAACACATCTATAACTGAGGCGATAGTACACTTTTTTTTAAGGCTGTTGGGTCTGGATTTGTCAATACATTCCAGGCTGTATTTGGAGTAATTCCTTCAGCCATTCATTCACTGGTTTTGAGTGTCTTTGGTGGATTCCCCATAACTTTGACATTGATTGGCAGTATTCTGCCACTGCTATTTTTTATATGCGGTGGCTGTCCCATCTCAGCAAAGCAGAGTGATGGAGCTAACTCCAGCCCAGCTGTTTCGTGATCGCATGATGCAGTACTTCAAAGCGTCCTTGCTGGAGGGACTGGAGCTGAATTGGTCACTGACCTTCTGACCAGTTCTGACTTCTGTGCAACCCATTTTCCATTGCGAATGGTGCTTCATCGAGTGTGCACCGAAAGTATATCTTTCAGTGCAGCCTGTGCCTTCTTTGGACATGGATCTGTTAATGTTCATTCAAGGACATGCCAATTGAGATTGTGGTTGATATGCGAGGCATTTTATGAGCCGAAACATCAGGTGCACTGAGGGGAGCTGCCTCCTCAACCTCGTCTGGGGTTGAGGCTTCTTCACACTTTTGCTTCCTGGATCCTTCAATTATTGTGCGGGTCAACTTATTGCCTGCTGAAGTGGAGTCTTTTCTGGCTTCCATCTCCATTGCTGACATTGAACGTTTCCAGCAGGATCACAATTATTGCTGACATTCGACCATTGAATTTTTTTTCAAAATCCCAAATGTGTTTCCAAATTGTCTTTTGAAATTTGGTTTGTCTGTAGGCCTGCCTGGCTTGTCAAATTTGACATTGTATCTCTTTTATGTATATTTTTTAATGATTTTAGTATTTTTTCATTCAGAGCTTTTTTAGTTGGGTCTTTAGACTGGCACTCTTGTTCCGGTAATGAGGTGGGTTTTGTGGGCTCATTCCAGTACCTTGCTCAGGCACATATATTTCAACTTAGCTTAGGCCTGCGCCCAGTGCCCTTTTACCCAGATAATATGCTCTAGTCTAATTTATTAATTTTGGAATAGCTTGCTTTTCAGTGGGAATGTTTTATTTTTTCTAATCAGCTGCTATTCTGTGAGAGCGTTGTTATTATTACAATGCACAACATTTCTCATCATGTTCCTGACCCAAGGTTGACAAGGAACAGTACGAGTCCAACACGGTATAATGTTTTAGCGTTGCTGCCACAAGAGTGCGCACACAGTCCAACACTTAGGCACATGCCGACGTTAGGCATGTTTCTCAGGATTTTCATCTATGCTGCAGGCCATTTTCCAGTAAGACCTCAGCCTTGTCTCTGTAAGCCAGTAAGGAGACGAAGGGCAGACCTTCATTCTAAGGTACTGGCGGTGGGTTATCCTCTCATGGACTGAGTATGGACAGATTGGGCTATCACCGCTGCGCTCTCACTAGAAACTAGATGCTAGGTGTTAGGTAGGAATTCTAAATGCATGTTCATTGCAATATGTTGAGATTGTTCTTTTTTTTATCACTAACCATCACAATCCTAATTTTGTTATGCCTCATTATCCTAATAATTGCAGTAATATTGTATATAATATTGTAGATTGCAGACTTTTCGATCAATATAATATCGTAGGTTGCAGTCTTTTAGATAAATATATATTGAAAACCACCCTGCATCTCTTTATTGCCTGTGTGTGTGTATGATACCTTTTGCTAAAGAGAGAAAGGGGTGAGATCTGTTCACCGCGACTTCCCTAAGAGGTCACTAGAGTGTCATGCGATAGGCTGGCACAAGAGAGGGTGGGGTTCTGCTAGCATGCTGGTAGGGTTGCGTTAGCAGACGCCAACAGGTGTGCGAATGACGAGAGTCCTATGGCAAGTGAGGGTCAAAAAAGTTATGTTTTTCTTATATATTTGGTGCCATTTCACAGATTGGCATGCAAGTTGAGATACCAGCATTGGGTTTACCTTACAAACTGCATGTGCAGTTGGAAGCTGATCACATTAGAGGTTGGTTGCATGAAGCACACCACTGTTGCAAATGATCAAACATTACGTGCAGCTCTGGGTAGCTGCAAGGTGGATTTGTCCTGGGCCTGACCTGCGGACAGCCCCCGCAACGCCCCTCTCATAACACAAAGCTGAAGGCTATGCAGAACAGAGAGATGGGGAATTTGACTGCAACATGAAAGCTGCATTATACCACACACTCACCATATATATCCACACAAAACACCAGTAAAACACCTTTACCTTTGCATCTAAAAACACAGTTAATATGGAATTATAGTTACCTTTGGCCATAACACATTGATGTATCCCAGAAGTGCATCTGAAAGTCATGTTAAAATGACTGCTATTGTAATTACAAAATAGAACAAAAAACAACCCTGAAATTATCCAGTAAAGGTTTGCCCTAAAACCATAGCTCACACACCTGCCATGTATACCACAACACACACACCAAAAGTCACGCCTATGGCCTGACAATGTGTGTGACAATACACAGGAAAATTTCACACCATGTGGTCTATTCACAAACTGCATTTTGAAGTACTTTATTAGTATTACAATAGTACTACTAAAGTACTACAAAATGCTACTCACAAACCTACAGTGTACATCTCCGCCTCTCCTATGTTTTCTATGGGGTGATCTTCACACATATAAGTTTACTACTTAGTGGTAAATGTAGGAGGGACCAGGGGGAGTGCCCAGACAAAATAGCATACTTACTATTAAATGGGAGAGGTTTAGGGAGGCGTAAGGAGGGGTTTAGGAAGGGACAGGGAGGAGTCCATTGCTTTTAAGGAACTGCACTTCCAAAGTTACTGAAGCCGAAAGGAACCCAAAACAGTAGTGTATTACTTCAACTTAGAGGTGAAGTAAGTCCAGCACCATTCATTGCTATCTACTGGTATTGTAACCTCCTCCCATAGAAAATAATGGCGGTAGGGACCTAAAATAAAACTCCAAAAGAAATAATGTCTCATTAACTTACACTGTGTAAAATAGTAAAAAATATAAGCAAATCTAATGTAATTTTAAAACAAAATCTAAAAATAAACAGTTTAAAAACCCTTTTTTGAATTTATAAAATAATGTGGCATTTAATTTTATTAAAATGTACTTAAATTATCCTTAATTAATTCTGTAGCTCACTTTTAATGATTCAGACACTTTATTCGGTATGAGAATAATCAACCATAAAAACAAATAGCAATACAATACATAAAACCAATTTACAATAAGTCAGTGTATAAAAATGTCAATCCAAAATTCATAAAAAAAAAAAACATCAAGCAAATAGAAAATTATAAAAACCATTCTTAAAAATGCTCTAAGTTACTTCGCCAAGTGATAGCTCCCTTCAGAAAAGATCCCAGCCCCCGCCACACCAATACATCAGAAGCCATTCGCATCCACAAAAAGACAGGGCGATATTGCACAAAACCCTTGGGCCTCAGCAGGGGGAATAAAAAACTACGCCTAAAAGGTGCATAAAAAACACACAACAATGTAAAATGAGTCAAAGTCTACAAAGACACACCGTCACAGGGACAAAGTCTAATAGATTTTTCATCATACTGACCTATCGGGAATCATAAATTACTTCTAATAACTCAAAGGTGAAATCGCATAATGGAAGTCCTTTCCCTCACATCATTTATCTCTAAAAGATAGGGCTCAGGGCCCGCCCCCATCTTTAGCATGATAAAATCCCTAACAGATTTTTTCCTTAAAACCTCCACCTCTCTTTTAGCCCCCAGGATTCTCAGAAAACTTTCCTTTACCTAATTTTTATCACAGCTGGTCAGACCCTCAGGAGCCTCAAACATGTCTGGCCGCCCCAGTTCATAGGCCACCTTTCTTATATACATCAGTCAGGGAATATCCTTCACATGGTCACAAGCCAAGCAATCCCGTAAAATCTCTCTATTGAAAGAGGCACACTCATTAGTCCAAATAGAGATCCATAACAAGAGGGGAGAAAGCTGGATGGTTTCTTGTACAAACTCAAGATCTAATTCCAAGTGAAGGCAGAAACCAGAGGTGTTTTGGCCAACCTCCAGTATCCTTCTGCAGAAATGGTTTTCCTGTACAGCAGGGGCTCAGGTGTCCATATACCCCCAAAGTGCAGCACCATACAACAGGACTGGGAGAAATGTACGCCTGTAAACTTCAAGCAAAGACTTAATGGGTTTGTTTCCTACTCTAGCAGCAAAGTCAAATGTAGCAACAACTGTAGCATAGAAAAGCGTTCCTCTTCTGGCAATACAGGGTTTCCATGTACCTTTATCATCAAAAATAACCCCTAAATAGGGGAAATCGTGGACCCTGCTAATAGCTTGCTCTCTGATCTTTAACTCCCCCACCCTGCTAAGAGGTTTTCGGCAGGCCATAAAATGTGATTTTTTAACAATTAATCTCTAAATCCAGAGCTGACATAAAAGAAACATAGGCTCTAACTGCTTCACGGAGGCCATTCATAGTGTGGGCCATGAGGACCGCATCATCCGCATAAATCAGTACGGGGACACTGTTACCATTAACTTTGGGAACATCCCTACAGTATTCCACTAAAAAGTCAAACACTAAATTTGTGTATAAAAGAAAGAGAGTAGGGCCCAGGACACATCCCTGGCATACACCCCTATTTAGCCTGAAAGCATCCGAACACTCCCCATTTGTCCCCGCCCTCACATTTGCATTCGTTCCTAAGTAGAGGTACCGAAGCAACTCTACAATATTAGGATCCATTCCTAACTGGTTAAGCCTCTCCCAAAGCATAGCCCGATTTACCTTGTTGAAGGCACAGTTGAGGTCTATAGAGGCAAGTTAAAGGGTGCCCTTCCTGGCTTGAGTATATTTCCCAATCACCATCAGCATATTTAAACACTGTTCCCGTGTACCAAGCCCTTCCCTAAAGCCGTACTGGGCCCGGCCAAGAATTTAATTGTAAGCCATCCAAGCCTCAATGCGCCTTAAGTTAATCCCGCCCATGATTTTTGCTGAAGAATCAAGGAGGGAAATAGGGCGATAAGTCTTGGGATCATTCCGGGCTCCCTTTTTAAACACTGGAATGATACAAGCCGATCTCCAAGAGGCGGGAATTCCCACAGTGATTGCTGCATTAAGAACATTTAGTAGAATAGGCGCCCATAACTGGGGACAGGATTCATAAAGTTCCATGGGGATCGAATCTGGGCCCGGAGCTTTGTTGCTGGCGCTACGCTGGAGTGCCTCCTTGACCTCATGAAGTGTGAACCTAATAGCTAGATTGGGAGACACATCAAACTCTCTATCCCAGTTATTTCTTAAAGGGCTTCCCTGAAGAATTCTACAAAAATAATTCACCCAGACCTCAGGGGCAATATTGCAGCCCAGGCCCTCAGATGTTTCAATTTCAAAGGAGCCCCTGTTTACAACCTTCCAAAACAGACCCGGGTTCTTAAGCACTGTTGCGCGCTCCAATTCCTCCCAGGCTAATTCCTCAAGTTTTAACTTTCTGTCCCTCAGAGCACTTTTATACTTAACCCTTGCATCTCTAACATGGGCCATATATCAAAGGTGGTCTTTTAGGGCCTTCTTCAAGTTTTTCATAGCATCATAACAGGCCTTACTGAACCACCCACACCTATGCTTAGGCTGAACAACTGATAACAGTCTTTAAAGGCTATGTTTATACTAAGCATCGCAGCCATAACTTCCTTTGGACTGGGAGTCTCTGCCAGAAGTATACCTGTGATCAAATTTAGATTGTCACCCACAACCCTTTCTACAACTTGCTGAGTATTTGCCTGTTTCCAACCAACTCTCCTGCCCTGATCTTTTATCCTGACTAATGCAGGCCCACCCCGTCCTAGTTTACAAAAGGCCCCTGGGAGATTAAAGCAGTCTGTGAGGGGGTTATGATCGCTGAGGTGCTTCCTTAGCACCTCTCCTCCTATCACCAGATCTTTTAGTGATGGGGACACAAAGATATAATCAATTGTTGAGTCAGACCCTCTACCTACAAAAGTTGGGAGCTGGTAAATGTCCACCGCTTCAATGTCACAGATATTCTGAAGGCCCATCTCCCTTAGTCCCTTAATCAAAATCCTACCTCTAGAATCCTGTACACCTTCAGCTAAGCGATCCTCACAATCAGACTCAAAAGGATTTACCACTGTGCTATGTCATCCTATCTTTGCATTAAAATCTCCCGACACAATAACACAGAATTCCAGCCCCACCTCCTCCATTCTACACTTCAGTACCTGAAGAACTGAAAAAAGGGCCCTGATTTGGCACCCTACATCCCAGACAGCATTATAAAAATTAACCAAGAGAACATTGAAGCTGTTTGGAAAAATTACCCAGACAAGCAATATACCCTGATGGTTACAGTTAATTTGAAATGCACCCACTATTTTGGAAAAACGGATTAGGGTAACCAAACCACCTTTAGAGCGGCCTCCAAGAGACCGAGCCGCCGGGACTGCAAATCTATTATATCCATCCCATGCAGCCTGCCCATCCGACCAGGTTTCTTGAAGCATAATAATATCATAGCTAGCCAGACACCTGACCCATGCCTGATCAGATAGCTTAGCATCATACCCTGCAAGGTTCCATGAGATAAGGCAATACTGCGTAGTCTTCCCCTCCTGCACCACCCTAAACATATCAGCATTAGGGGATACTACCAGGTTTGCTGTATGTCTCCTAGCACATCGTCAATCCACCCCTTCCAAGTCAGGGTCTCTAATGAAATCGACTCTCCTACTGGTTGGATGCAGGGCACTTTGACCGTGGGGGGATTCTTACCAATTTCAGGTAAAAACTCAGCACCTTGTCGCATATGATTATAAAAATAACCCAAAGGGACCATGCCAACTTTTCCCACTCTCGAGGAGGCCATGCTATATGTGGAGAGAAGCCGTTGGGCCAGGCCGGGATATCTACAGTTTATAATAATACAGTCCTCATTACCCTCTTTTTTGGGGGCCTGACCCAGTCAATTCTTCTAACAAACAAAATATCCCGAAGGTCCTTGCAAGCAAAGTCGCAGTTTCTGCTCAGCCAATGGCCGGTCTTATTTTTTAGTTTGTCCGTGGATTCACTGGAGCCAGAGGCAAGAGCAGGAACGTTTGTCAACTTCACCACATAGGGGGCACAGGCCGGGGGGAGCTCCAAACGGACCAACAAGGAACTTTTCTTCAACAAATACTGATTGTGATTTCTACCATTATGTTGAGATTCCCCTAAATTGCCACAAACCCACTATCAAATTGCCTGCCACCACTAAATCTAGTTTCTGCCCTCACACCTGTTGATTGAACAATTGGTGGGGCCAGCACAGACTCAACACAGGCGGCCTGTGCCCCAAGGTTTACAAATTTTTCTGGTTGCCGTGTCACTCTCTCTAAAGCCCCAGAAGCATCCTTCTGCAAAAACACCTCCTCACTTGGTTGATTCAAACAGCTGGGGGCCAGGGGGCCATCTGTGAATTGGCTAGACGTCTCCTGCTCACATAACCGGGAGACTTCTTTTTCAATAGCCAATAGTTTAGCCAAAACTGGAGTCAAGCTGGCCTCAATCATCTCCTTAAATTTTGACAGTAAATTGGTTACATCACATCCCGAGGCCTGGCAAGAATCAGTACCATCTTTCAGACCCATAGAGCTTTCAAAAAGGGATGATTTCACTTTGGTCCCGCTTTCTTAAATAACTTTTTCTTTCTCGGGGGAGGGCTACAATTATCCAGGGGCAAGCCGGGGGAGAGGCCAACAAGAGCCTCTTACTTTTTCTCGAAGGCCCGGTCCACAAAGATCCCCTATTACAGCAGGTAGGTCGGTCTCAGGAGCAGCGCATTGTTCTCTCCCAGAATGAACCACCTCCTCATCCAGGGCCCCCGAGGCATCACTAACTACAGAGACATGGAGCCAATCGTCCATCTCCATGGAAAGCCCCCTCTCCGCCAGATCGATCTCCTTGGTCACAACCCCAACAGCTCTGGCGAGGAAGGAATCCAGTGTGGTATTTAAGCTCCCCTGCCTTCCACCACCACTCAGGGCTCCAGTTTGCTAACCCCTTTTCCTACCCTTCTTCACATGAGATGCGTCCCTCCACACAAAAATTAAGGGGGGTGGCCCAGCCCAGCCTCTGTCGGTCGATGACGGGCGAAGGACGGGCCTGCCCTTGGCCCGGGCTTTGCCTGGGCGCGTCCCGCGCGGCGGTGAAAAGTTTTGCGATATGTAGTGCTGACAGGGCTTGCTCCGCCCCCTACCTCAACCACCTTCTGGGACACGGAGTCCCTGCTCCCAACAGCAAATGCGCGCCCCCGTTTTAATAATTATTAATGCATAACAAAAAATAATTGTTTAACTTTAGGTGCGCATTTATTTTTCAATTTAAATACTGAAAAATAAGTTTTATATAATTTTAATATTTTGAAATTATTTAAAGATTTATTTCAAAATAAGCTAATACTGTTGTGACTTTTTTATTCTGTTCTACATTAAAAAAAAAAAATATATATATATATATATATATATATCATTACTTTACATTAACGTTTAATAGAAAATATTTGTATAATTTTTTTTTAGTTAAATAAACTTTTTTATTATTCCCTATACTTTACCATAGGGAGACTCTGCAGGTGGGGTGGAGATCTTCCTATGGTGAAGAATGGTGAAAATTAAAAAAAGTTTAATATTTATTTGTATTTTAAAATAGTTATATTATATTCGCTATTACCTGGCAACATTTATAAACTGTTGTGACTTAACTGAGCATTTCCTTATGAATACACCAGTGAAGCAGGTAATTTAGTGGCCCACCCCTTTTTATGCAATTTATATACTCAACGTGTGTTAATCTGTGTGCATTTTATTAATCAATTGTAGTAAGTGGCTATAAATTTACTTTGCTAAGAGCCAGCCATATAATGAACTGGACTATAATACATGTATTCACAATAGAAAGAAAATGTATACCTCTCTTAAATGTATTTGATATTTACTTACGCTAACCGTATTAGTTTGGAAACAATTCTAAATTGAAAGTTGGCCTAACTAGACCTGAGTTGCACACATTGCCTTTTTATTGATGTTTACCAATGTCTTGTTTTTTTCTCTTCTGCAGGTGCCTTATTAGTGTGTTTGTTAAGTTGGACTAGGCTGATGGTTTATTGTATTGGACTGGTTGGTAACTGAACCTTAAGTAGGACTTGGCCTCGGATATGGAGACTGTGACGTGTGAGAGATCCTATTGTAGAAGGCAGACCGAGCTGATGTTACATCAGAGATGGCCCAGATATTTACTCCTTTGTTGAGAGCTGGGAAACTAGGGAAACTACTTGCTGCAAGAGAACGCTTTCTTCAGATTGATTCATTTAGTGGAAACTGATATGGAGAAGCCTTCTAGAATCTTCTTTTATGCTCTAATTTGTGACTTTAGAATGGCAGACCAGTCTCTATCCTGATTTGGCTGAGAGGACTTCTTCTCTACTCTGCTGATTTTCCTTGACTAGGGTGTTGAGCTTCATTCTTGAGCACCCATTCTATATCCCTTGAACCTTAAACTTGCTTCATCTGATGCTGGCACCTTCCTCATAGAATTTATCCTTCCCACTTTTGATAATTTATTTAGACTAGAAAGTTATTTAATGGAACCTGCTTGGGTGATATTTTGCTTACTGTATGTGTTTCTGTTTCACATATTTTTTCTTCTAATAATGTGCAATTTCTGACTCCATGATCATTTAAATATGTATGTTCTTACAATCAATTTTCTCCAATTTTGCAGACTGATTTAACTTGTAACCTGAACTAAATGATTAATTAATCATTAAGGTGTGGACACTATCATCTCTGTTGTTGTGGAGCCACATTGGTTTCACTGTACTTCAAAGGTATTGCTGATTGTAGCTCCTTTTTTACACCTCACGTCAGCAATCAAAGGTCCATATGACCAGTGGGGAATTCTCTTTGATGATTTTACTAAGAGGTTTAGTTTCAAGAAACCCCGCTCTATCACCAGCCACTCCAGTATGCCTATGTTTATTAACTAAGTCGGTCTTTGATTTTTGCCATAATAACTTTTAATAATAGGAGTGAGCTTCACTTGTGGTCAAAGCTAATGCTGAAATATGTTTGGAGACAGTTGTTTTTGTCTTCGGTTTGCATTAAATCCATTTGCAGGCAACCCCAGAGTGTGAGTCATTTTGTCTTGAGGACTGCTTTTTTAGATTATTATTATTATGGATTCCTCTTGCCTATGACTTGTATCGCCTTTGTAGAAGCCTTTAAGTAGACTGAGTGAGGAATCTTCATTGGAATACTCCTTAATTCGACCACTTAGCTTGCCTTCCCTCACCCTTTGTATTTTTCTCCTTCTCTAGTTGCTCAGATTCCCTCGCCTAGTTTCCCAATTTTTCAGTGTTCTCTTAGTTTTTTTTTTTTTTGCTATTCTTTAACTCCATCCTGTTGCTGCATCGTGACTGCCGAACTTTGGGGTATCCAGGAGATTATTACCAGTATCCTGGCAGATGACTGATCCCATGATCATCCCTTCTGCCCTGGATGGCAGTGGTCTGATGCTTTAAATATACAGTTTTCGTCAAATGCTACTACTCGCTATTGCTTATGCATTGAAATCTCTCTGTTTCAGTTTCATAACGCTCTTGACAGCCAACCACAGCCTGAATCCTCTATCAGACACCATTCCATCCCAGGTTTTGCCAGTGCCAACCTGCAACAGCAAGTTATTCACTCTCTTCCCAAATTTTTCCCTTCTTTCCCTTGTGAGGTAGTTATACCAATGATACCTCCAGAGAGATGGGAACAGTAGGAATCTCAGAGGAACTATGGCCCTCATTCCAACCCTGGCGGTCTCTGACCGCCAGGGCGGAGGGCAGCGGAAGCACCGCCAACAGGCTGGCAGTGCTTCCAGGGCTATTCTGACAGCGGCGGTAAAGCCGCGGTCAGAAAAGGGGAACCGGCGGTTTCCCGCCGGTTTTCCCCTGGCCCAGGGAATCCTCCATGGTGGTGCTGCTTGCAGCGCCGCCATGGGGATTCCGACCCCCTTCCCGCCAGCCTGTTTCTGTCGGTTTTCACCGCCAGAACCAGGATGGCAGGAACGGGTGTCGTGGGGCCCCTGGGGGCCCCTGCACTGCCCATGCCACTGGCATGGGCAGTGCAGGGGCCCCCTAACAGGGCCCCATACAGATTTTCACTGTCTGCTTTGCAGACAGTGAAAATCGCGACGGGTGCCACTGCACCCATCGCACCCCTGCAACTCCGCCGGCTCCATTCGGAGCCGACTTCCTCGTTGCAGGGGCTTTCCCGCTAGGCCGGCGGGCGGCCTTTTGGCGGTCGCCCGCCGGCCCAGCGGGAAAGCCAGAATGGCATCCGCGGTCTCCTGACTCTCAGAATGACCGCCTATGTCTCTGTCCGAAGTTTTGACACTTGTGATTAAAATCATTTTTTTTATATTTGACTTATTAATAGGAAGGGTTCCTGTGGGGACCCCCAAAAGGCCTGGGGGGTCAGAGTGAGCTTATGCCCTCTTTACGTTCCCAACATGTCCATGTATTGCAACAGCGACTACAACAGAAATAGTTCAGAGATTGCCAGCCAATTAGAGCATGTGAATTTGCAAATCCATGGAGGATTTGTGAATTTGCAATGAACGACATTAGACTAGGGGGTAATGATGCGCCTTTTTTCATTTGGATTCACAATTGTGATTCTGCCAAGGGTTTGCAGATTAATAGTTCTATTGTCTCTAAAATGTAATCACTTCAGGCCCTTATGGAACACTTTTTAAATGCTACTGAACAGATTTAAAACAAACCACTCAAAGGCAGCTTCTTGAGTGCTTGCGCCAGGTACTGAGGTGCATCACCAGCCAAGTGCAGCAGATCAATTTCCATGCCAGAGTCACTGGTGGAAAGGAAACTGGAAGCGTGGGAATCCTATGCCATTGCCCGTTTCTCGTGGATATCATGAGCTATTGATAGACCTCATGTAGCAGTTTACCCATGGCAGCACAGGGATTTTAGTTTCCTCCAAATTCACTGATGGCACTCCATCTGTGTGCAAGCTGTTGATGATACCAGGAGCTTCTTCACTGAGGTGTACCCTACCTTTCCTAGGTGCACACATGATAGCTATATTTTCCAACAGTGAACTCTTGCATATAAGTTGACTACTGAAGAATTTGGTGACATGTGGTTTGTGGTGTAAGTGCCTGAGCTGCTGGAATCAGGTTCAAGTCTTGCCATCGGCGGTTCAACATCCTGTGATTCCGAGCTAATCACTTAATATCCCTGTACCCACAATTGAGCACCTTGAGATCCTCACGGGTGATTTGCCACTCTTTACAATTCTCTGATTTATTTATGCGTAAGTTTACATAACTCACTTTTTGACTGCATGTGTATCTGGGGAATAGAACCACATACACAGTCACTCATATCTTCATCCCTTTAAAATCTTCACCCATATGACCAACATTGATTGCATGCTTTTATGGTAGGGATGCCGCATTCTCGTAATAACCACATTAACCTAAATATCAAATGCCTTTGTTGCAAGTAATGTCAGATATGCCCTCTGTCTCCATCTTAACGATTTCTTCTAATGTCCTACCATCCTACCTCATCAGAGGCACCTAAGGGCACATACTCACACATGTAAGCGAGCCATCATTGAGCACGCTAATGGCATCTCAAGTTGTTCCTCAAATAATTTGAGGAGGCCAGCTCCAGTACTCCCCACATAGTGTGCAAGATCATTGTAGCCTGTTGCACATGACCTCCTTGAGAAGAGGCTTAGATGTAGACCTTAGCCTTGAACAACAGTCCCACTCAGGTTTCTGCAGTGGGACACATAACCGAGGTTAGAGTCTGCAGGTGTCTAACTATCTTTTGGCTTCACCATCCACCCGAGCTGCCTGTCAATGATCAATGGTGGACTACAATACCATCTTCATTTAACACCGTGAGACACCACTATTCCAACACGATATTGTTACAATTAAACTTGCTCTTGTAAAAGTATATTTAAGTTAGCACACACTACACTCATTTACTCATCAGCACAAACATCGAAATACATACTCCACACACACACACTTGTCAACACATTTCATAAACCCCTCATGTAGTGAGCGGAGACTGACACATAACACAGGTAACTAACTATACACCCACATATCTTAATTTAACCATTTTTCAATTTCAGTTATCAAAAATGTTATGGGAATGCAAATTGTTGTCAGGTATCACTAGGGTGCTGGTCATAACCCATGGCTTGCTGTTCTATTCACTCTCTTTCTTTAGTTACTATGGCTATGTGGCAGATTTCCCCGTTTTCATTGAGGTGAGAAAGAGCTATGTAGCAGTGACAGACAGCTAAGTAGAGGATGCAGAGTTTTCCATCAACTGTGGGTAACAGAAAGTCACACACAGGAACAGTAAGCAGGCATTTTCTGAGCCATCCTAGGAACACTTCAGAAACCTCCTCCATCGAGCTGCTCCGTTCTGTCTCTCTCACTCTATTACTTGTACTTATTGGGTATATCTTCACCCTGTCTCTCTATTTACTAGACTGCTTATCTCAGTTTCATCTCTCTTTCTTTCTCTCCTGCCATCTCTCTTGTGCCATCTCAGTTTTCTCTCATCACCCTTTCTCTTTTTCTGTCCAATCACAAGTTCACTCTTCATCCTCTCTTTTTTTCTCTTTCCCTCTGCTTCCTTTACCAGTTCCCACTTTTCCAGGGGTCTCCGGTTCGCTCTTCCTGTTTCATCTCTTTCACTCACTGTCTTCCTTCCTGATTCCCTCTTCCCCTTCACTCTTTCTCCATCTCTCTTTGGTTCATTTCTTTCTCTTTTGTTTTCAGTATTTCTGATCAAAGCTCTTTCACTTCCTCTCTCTCTATTTTCCTTACTGGTTCCCTCTTCTCTTTCACTCTCTTCCTTTTTCCATCTCTCCCTATTTCATCTCTCTCACGCTCTCTTTGCTTTTCTTGCTTTCTCTTCGCTGGCACTTTTTCTCTTTCATCATCTTCGCGTTTCATCATTCTCTGGCTCTCTTTCATTCCCCTCTCTCCCACTCTCTCTCGCCCTCTCTCCATCATAAGTCACAATAATCCCGTTTTTTTATTACTTGTGGAAAGACAAGCACGTGTATCCAATTTCCACGGGTTATTCTTCCATTCTCTGGGGTGCTTGTTTTGACAGGCTTTTTGATTCGCTGTGATTTTTTTTTTTTACAATTTAATTCACTTTGACTTTTAACTTCAAAGACCTTTTGTGTCACAGTTTGGATTACTTGCAGGTTGGAGGGAGCTACAGAACCCCCGAGCAATGCAAGAGATAGCACAGTTGGCTTTTGAACTCATCAGAATTTAAAACAATTAAAATAAAAAAAATGAAGCACTGAGAAATGGTGGAACGTCTGATGCAACAGGAAACATTTCTAAAAAGTGCTGTTAACATGGGCAATTACTGCATTTAATAAAGAAGCCAATGAGATCAGGAAACCATAAAACACTGGACTTGTAAGAACAAGATAGGATCTTCCCCTTCAATTAGATACAGAACATCTAAGTCATTTGGAGATAAGTTGGTTCCTATTTACCTAAGTGTTCATACAGGAATGTGAGTGATATCAAAGGGAGGGTTCTTCCCATGTTATAAAACAGTGGTTCCCAACCTGTGGCCGAAGCCTCCTCAGGGGTCCGCGACTGCTTAGAAAATTAAAGAATATTAACAGATGGGTCCCCAGCTTTCAGTAATTACTTAGTGGGGGGGGGGGGTCCCCGGACTCCAGCTTTCAGTAATTACTTAGTGGGGGGGTCCCCAGTCTCCAATAATGATTCAGTGGGGTCCCCGGTTAACAGTCATTATAAAGTGGGGGTCCACAGAAGTCAAAAGGTTTGGAACCAGTTATAAAAGTAAAGTGTGTAACTACAGTGAAGCTGACGCCGCATTCACAATGCCTACCGTGCAAAAGAAGAAACAGCAATTTTTAAATTGCTTGTAAAGCAGCCTGTGCAAGCCTACTAATGCATGATGAAACGTAAACCACTGGCCCGGTGTGCGAAATTTGGGTCATTTCCTTTTGTGTAACTGCGCAATTCTGCAAAAAGTTTGCAAAATGATGTAAAATG
Source organism: Pleurodeles waltl (assembly GCF_031143425.1). Taxonomy (NCBI): domain Eukaryota; kingdom Metazoa; phylum Chordata; class Amphibia; order Caudata; family Salamandridae; genus Pleurodeles; species Pleurodeles waltl. The sequence continues at coordinate 1,650,209,608 of NC_090445.1, read as the reverse complement.
CAGATTCGCCATTGAGAGCTATATTTTTGGCGGGAAATGCATTCTCACTTCCGTTTCGTGCATGGGGTGGATTTTGCACAAAATCACAAAAAAAACGAATACAGCAAACAACAGCCACTCACATTCTATTCGTTCACGTTGTTCCTGCGCTCTGGCTTTAGGACTCTTACCAGAAAGAGCATGAAATTAGGTTGCATGGTGTAATAAAAAGCGTAAAACGAAATGCCAGACATTACACGAGGTTTGCCAGAGAAGATAAATGATTCTGGCGCGTGAGAAGTGGGGCCCTAGCCTCATTTCCCCTCCATGGGACTTAGGTTTCCTCTCGGATGCTATATCCCAAAGCACAATAGTAATCCCAGAGATTTCTGATGGCCCAGGCTTTCCTGGTGGCAGAGGTACCACCGCCTCGTTGACGGTATTCCTGCCTCTGCCTTGCAATTACCCTCTTCCACAGCCAGACGATTTTAACTACAGGCCACTGTGTCAAGCCTAGTGTATTCCGATTTCCAATCTCTACTAGAAATGGCAAAACTGGTATATGCAAAAATCTGTATTTATACTAGAAGCTTAAAGGACCATACACAAACTTTACCTTATTCACAGTAACCCCACAATACCTATGCAGTCATACACGTACACACATTTATGCATGATTGTCGGTTCAATAAGGGTCATTCAAGTAACTCCCAGTGACAGGACACAAGTTGTTGAATAAAAGCTGCACTTTCGAAATTGTCCATCAATTAATTAGGGAGATAAATATTTCATTCTGCAAAAAACTCACATTGATAAATATATTTCCTTAAAGATCACACCAGCTAATTTCAATAAAGACACTATGCCAGTAGTTCCCAACCTGTGGTCTGGGCCCCCCTTGCGGTTCACGACTGCTCAGAAAATGTAATAATTTCAACAGATTAGGTCCCCTGCTTTGCATAATGACTTAGTGGGGGGTCCCTGCATTCCAATAATGATTCAGTGGGTGTCCCCGGGTTCCAGTATTGATAAAGTGGGGGTCCACAGAAGTCAAAAGGTTGGGAACCACTGCACTATGCTATGCTATGCAGATTTATAAAGTGTGTAGCTACTCATAGGCTTCCCAGTGCTTGGTGAGTCGAGGCATGCATGAGTGATGTGGTGCTGAAATAAACGCTAGTGGGGATATAGCCAAGCTTTAAGTATTTTTCTAACATGTAACTCATTCCTTTTGGTTCTCAGATCAATGGCCATTGCGTTCCAAAGTGTCTGGACCAGATACGAGAAAGACCTGCCTCCACATCTCTTTGGGAATCCAATAGGAGTTTTGGGGGTCTGGCTTAGTTCCTAATACCATCATCCCTGTTTTATCTCCATTCAGCTTCAGTGAATGGTTCGCCATCCACCAGCCGACTTTTCCAAACAGAGGGGCAGCTGTTGCTGATATGTGTCTGTCTCCCGGGAAAGGGAGACGACAAGTAGAGTGTCATCTGCATAAGAAACAACTGACACCCCAAAGTCCTTGGCAATATCTGCCAAGGGGATTAAGTAAATGTTAAAAAGTGTAGGGCTCAAGGATGAGCCCTGCATAACCCCACATTTTAAAGGAAAGGCAACCAAGAAGTAAGGAGGCTCGTAGTTAAAGGAAAGGCATCCAAGAAATAAGGAGGCTGGTAGATTTGAAAGGTCCTGCCTTCCAGGAAGGAGGAGAGCCAACTCAAGTCTGAGCCTTATAATCCTATTTTGATCATCCTGTCCACCAACATCTCATGGTCAACCGTATCGAATGCTGCACTCGGGTCGAGCAGGATAATGGCCGCGACCCTCCTTTGTCCAGTATGAGTTTTAATTCTTCCGTTATCACTAATAGTGTGGCTTCTGTACTGTGTAGGGGACGAAAGCCAGTCTGAGTTGAACTGAGGATTGTACTCTCCTCTAAATACAGGGAGAGGTTTTGGTTAATATGGTTAATACTAAGGCACACATTTACTAATTTTTCATGCAGTGCAGCTTTACATTTTGAAGCCCTGGGGAAAATAGAGAAATAGCTATAAAGATTGGTCTGCTGCTGGTGTCACCCCCTATCCTTGCGCGCAAGGAACCTAGCTTGTATGATGTACAGCCATTTCAAGGCGTGAGTGTGCTCTGTCTGGAATAGGATTTGTAATGGTGACATACCCTTCTAGTATAAATTCATCTGCATACACAAACTCGCAAGGTTTTCATGCAATGGATGTCTGCTGTGCACCGCAGCCTGCATGCAATGTGTCCTCTTTATTTAGGAATGAATACATTTCTCCTTCTTTTTTGTATCTACTTCAACTAGTTGTTTTTTGACGAAAAAACTCTCTGGCTATCTTAGTACATTTGTGTTTTTATTTTCATATTTAGGTTTTTTTTGTTTGTCTAATTATATTCAACTCGGGTCAATATTGTCTTCAGTCCCGAAGATGATCCCTTATTGAGATGGGATCGAAACGCCGTTGACCCGAGTTGATTGTAATTGTATGTACAGCAGTGCCCACAATTGATGAGCGTGTATTATAACACTACAATTATATCACTAAGTGGGCACCGAGCACCTTTTCACCACACTGTTTATTCACTGAACTTGTTTTGGATTGTTAATCTGCGATTTGAGTAATATAAAGAGCGTTGCAAAAGAAAATATTTTTTTCTCCTTTGCTATTTTCACTGTCCGTACCTCTGTTTCCATGGCCTTGTCATTGTTCATAGTATAAACTGGGCCAAGTCCATAAAAGGCATGTCCTGGTACAGCAGATAGTTGGACTGGACTCCTAATACTGACTGTGCAGGACATGCCCTGCACAGAGCACATACCGGCTTAGTGTCCACAGTGCAAGGCCTTGCTATTACTACTACACACAGCGAATGGTCGAAGTCCATGCTCTGATGGATAACATATTGTTTCTAGGCCACAATGGCATGTAGATGAATGTGGCATGCATTTGCTGTGCCCTGTGTGAAATATCCACCAGGTCTAGTCCACAATGAATATTGCACACAAATATATTTTGTAGCACATACTGGGCAGGATCCACACAGTACCTGGTCTCCTGACATACCCTGTAAATACTGCACAAACAATGTTGTCTTAGGCATTTGGGCAATATATACAAAGTCTTTCCCCCGCATGGCATTGGCTGCAAACTTGTCTCGTCTGTTCTGCGAAAAGGTAATGGGCTTGCATATTGAGCTTAGTCCAAACAGGGCATTATCAAAGGCCCAGAACATTGAAAGGCAAAGGGCCTCACACTTTGGAAGTGATGAGTAACTCTTGAAATTAAGCTGCGCTGATGTATTGTTTGAAATGCAGGGCCTTGAGCTCTCTTATGAGGTGGTCGAGGGATCATGCATGGAAGATATCAGCTGGGATGCAGTTCTACACCTGCAGATAAAAAAGGTTCATTGTTCAGGCCTCGATGGACCCTCTGGAATTAAGGAATGGATGGTCTTGTGCTAGAGGAGCTCTGAGCTACTGGTGGGCTCATTCCCTGGGGCCATCTTAAGATCCAGGGGCCTGTCTTTAAAAAGCAAAGAAAAACGAAAGAAGTCAGGGAAGCATGGACTTTATGACTTTTGGCTAGGTTGTAAGTGGAGGAAACACTCCAGGATACCACTTAAACCACTATCAACCCTGGTGGGAGAGTTGCGGCCCAAATCAAACACTGTTCCACTGTCCTGGGTCATGCAACCAACATTGGACCTTATTCAAGAGAGCAAGACAAATATTTCTTAGCAAGCGACCTCTATTTGATTTTGTGCATCGTGTGTGTTTAACTCATGCATACATTATAAATGTAAATTAAACATAAATGTTTTAGAAAAGCAGGCTTTTGTGCTTTAGTGACTTGTCTCCGTTAGAGTTGCCACAGTTTTAAAAGAAAAAATATACTTTTTCACGTATTGAGATTCTGGCTAGCGAGGTACAAGGATTTGATTAAGAACAAGCGTGAATTGCCTTTTATTTAAGTCTACCTGGATAGTTTAGCTTGGTTTCCTTTAATGTAAGCAGACATGAGTGTTTTTGACAACGCTTAAGTACACTTGAAATACTAGAATCTACAGGAGTCATCTGTGTTAGATTTCTGTTTCAAAGTGGAAAAGAGTATTGCCCGTAAATTCAATTTTCTAATTTTTTTGTAGAATTCACATAAAAACATAAATGTGTGGTTAAAAATACTAGTCCGATAACAATCACAAAAGTATTAGCAGCATACCTTTTAAGAAAATCATAAGCACTAGTCACAAATACCTAAACAAATAATGAACAGATTTTAATCTAGCATTTTTCACAACACAGCTATATATTTGTATGCTGAGGCTACCTATCTCTTATTGTGTCAATGGTCAGAAGGGGCCCCTAGCGGGAGGAAGGTCTTTCAGATCTCTCTCCTGGTTATTTCGGGTTGGTGGTGCCACCCCATTGACATGGGCGGCTACGATAGGTCAAGATATAGCAAAGGTGGAGTTGGGAGGGTTAAGAGCGGAGAACGGTGGAGGTTGTTTCCTGTGATCTTTCTCCCTGCAAGTTGTGCGGCTATGAGAAAGAGGGTGGAACGAAGGGGAATAAGGGGACAGTGATACGAAGGCATCAAAAGGCTAAGGAAAGGTGACTCTTGGATAGTTATTGTAAATAAATTTAAGGACACTTGGGAATGTGGTGGTGCCCTGGACGTTTCAAGGTGGGTTGTCATAGGTGCGTAACTTTAATATTCTGGCAAGGTGGGAATTTTAAGTTGTCAGTCATTGACAGGGTTATTGTTGACACAAATCTGTTCTATTAAAACCACCTTTCGGTCACAAAAGAGTCTTTCAGTGACCGGTGCTGTACTTGTTTTCAAGATTTTACCAAAATGTTTGCTGGCTGGTCAATAATGATAATCCTTGTAAGAACACTACTATTATTATTTAATCTGTTATTATTATTGATATTGTTGTTTTTAGTATCATAGTCATCACTGGAGTGCCTTACATGATTTAGAACAGAAACTTTCTGGCTCCCTAGGGGGGTATTGGTGTGATGACATCACTAGAATAGAATGCAGTGAAAGGTTGGCTTAGAATGTCGGAGTTCACAGGTACACGCAGAGGAATAAAGACCTGTGATTCGCAGCTCCCTGTGTGGCCCAGACATTCAATGGGTACCAGGCCGGGGAAGATGCTACAATCATTATTGTTTTTTTAATGCTTGTCGTATCACTACTACCATTTACAATAATAATGACAATACTAATACCAGTAATAATAATAAAAATAAATTGTTGCTCTCAGGGATACTCAGATTATGTGGAACCACTGCAAGCATCAACTGACTAAAAAATAATCTAGAAGTAGTTAAGAAAATCAGGACAGGGTAACCTGCACCTTTCAGAAAAGGGCAAGTGGCATAAACATTACTGTTGATTTTAATAAATCAATCAAATGATTTATTTTTGGGGGGCATTGAGCATCTACCCACCTAAAAATCTGTTAGTGCATCATAAAATTACGACAGCACCGACAACTGTTTACAAACACTGAGACTAAAATAAGACTAAACACGTGGGGCTTCCCAGCCAAAAGGCAGCCAACCAGGGTCACCCCAGGCTCCGCGCACCAGCAGCCGTGGGGCCGCTCCTCGCTGGAGGCTCCCCCGGCCACAGGCCTCTCCTCCGGGCCGGCCGAGGACGCCGTGGGCCCGTCGGGGACCCCCTTCCGGCGCGTCGGCCACACCTTCCAAAGGGCCCTCGGCGCGCCCATGTTTTGGTGAGGCCGAGGCGGCTGCGGGAGGTCACAGGCGGGTCAGGGAAGGGGCAAGGAGTCCAAAGCCAGGTCTTGTTGTCCTCCCGCGCCCAGGCCTGCCGCCCCGGCCCCTCCTCCCGGCCGCACTCACTATCGGAGCAGACACTTGGCTTTCCACAGGGGGCCCGGGCCGCCCTGCCACGGCCATACAAACCCTTGTCACCCCCTAGTGACTGATAGGGCCCGCGCTGACAAGAACTGATGAGCCGCCTCCCGTCCTGATAAGACCAGGGGGCGGGCAGGGAGGAGAAGAAAGGCAGGGCGGAGAGAGTGAAAGGGGTCCAGAGGAGCTAATTTAATAATTCCCCAGCTTTCCCCCGAGCGCCGGCCTAATGGGATGCCCAGGGATGTGCTGCTGGGGCCCGGAGCCCCGGGAATTCATCCATCTTCACCGCTGCAACAATTCCAACAAATATATTTGTGTGTGAAAAAAAGGGAGGAGAAGGAAAGAAAAATGATAGAGCCTTTGTTGTGCTAGCCTTGTTATTCCTGGGAGAAAGCGCCCCTTTATTCCTTTTTTCCTTAACTGGGTTGTTGCCATGGAATAGCAATCTGCCATCAAGGAGGGAGGAATCCTTGAGAAGAAAATAATTAACATGGATGGCCTGGGCTGCATCTGTTACTTGAGAATTTTTTTGTGTAGATGTTTTTTTCAACACATACCTAATTGATCAAAGATTCAGGGAGAGTAGAATGGCTCCCCAGTCTCACTTCTTCTATATGTGTGTTTGAAAACAGCTGCATGAGATTACTGGATCATTCTGTGTGGGTTCGCTAAATAATGAGCGTAACACAATTTGATACAAACTCTTTTTTTCTCTCTGATTCACCCATTTCCCGCTTATATTCAAACATTTTAAATCACTAGAGTTGTATACTTACAGAAAATAAACAACCTATGCTATTCTCATGATTTGTTATGATTGAGGTTCTAATGTTTTGAGAGGTCAATCAGGAAGCTTGTGCTTTCCTAAATAACCAGTCCCAGATCTTATCAAGCCTGGTCTGCTTTTTAGTATCTGGACATCTTATTTACAGGTAACGCCTCAATAAAAGAAAGCACCTGGTTAAATTGAGAACAGTTGACCACATTTCTTTTGATAGATGTGTATAACATAGCATACTGTTTCCCATGGCTGGTAAGTAAGATATTGCTAATTTTTATTTACCCATGAGTATTTAAGGTGTTGTTAATAATCTGTTCTGTTTGTTTTTCCCTTTTAAAATAAATAAAAAAAGTGAAAAGACATAACACATGGTTGCAAAGTACACATTCACTTTGTCAGTTATCGTGGCACTGAATAACAGATGTTTATTGTTACCCAATTCAGTGGTGTGCATTGTATCAACTTGAGAGGACCGAAGGCTAAGTGGAGCTGCTGGGATTCGAACCTGTGACCATGCCATCAAATGAAGATTCCTGCGAGGAATAGACTCATCCAGTGAACTGTAGACAGATTTACACCAGAGATTAGTGTTAAAAAAAGGTTTATTAGGAAAGATTTTGCGAACATTTAGGCAAAGTAACCACAGGCGTTTTGTGGAAGGGCCTCACCCAAAGAAGTCTGTCAAATTGTTTAAATATCAGTTGTCTGCCTTGCCTGACCTCCCTTAAGACATCAGTGACAAGCTGGCCTACTATTCCCTCCCCCAAAACAAACGCGTAGGCACGAATGTTTATGCCAAAAAAAGTAGATGTCAAAGCCAAAAGATACAGGTGAAAATTTTCATTTTCAAGGATTTTGTTCCAACCACAACAAGCATGGGTGTAATGTAGTCATGTGTTGCAATTGGGGAGCACTTATTACCTTTATAACTGTGACGCAGCTACCGTACGTGCTATTTTAGGGGCCTTCAATACATTTGACAGATTGTCTACATTTATATGTGTTACACCACTGACAGCCATGCTGCCCTTTACCAGCTCCACAGCAGACAAGGTTTTATTTGTTTTGAAATCCCACTTGTTCTACTTTTGGTAATGCTGGAAGGCGACTAGACTTTTGCAAGACGTGAGCTTCTGCCAAACATTCATCTGTGCTCTAGTCAAGGTCACAGATCTGGGCTAAGTTGAGACAGTGTATGTTTGTAGTCTGTTTCACTTTATGTAAAACGTTATTGAGTAGTTTTTCTTCTCACACTCTGCTTCTACCATCCACATAAATGTATGTATTTCTGTTCTGATCTAATATTACTTTTTTTGATTTTACTTTTTCAGCGTGTTCCACTCACAGTCATAAGCGGATACTACCCATGGTCCCCCTCTGAATTTATTATGTGCCGGTGGTAGTTACAAATAATACATATAAAAAATGCATCACAGTTCTGTAGCTTCTAGCTTGTCGGAGGTTTGTAAATCATACACAATGCACCAAGGTTTTCCAACTTACCCTGGAATCTTATATGCAGTTTCACTTTTTTCTTTCAGATTTCTATGGAACCTTCTCTCCACGACATTTAAGTTACCCGTCTATATTTTTTGTTCCATGAATTTTAGTAGTATCGATTCATAACCAAATATCATGGAAAGGATGAGGGTGGGAAGTGAGAGAGTGAGTTATGGACAGTTCATTAAAAAAAGAGGAGGGTGGGGGAAAAAGAGAAATGGATAAAAAAATCAAGTTGGGATATATTTGACCGATGATAGTAATTTGTTTTCATATACTGGCAAGTATTTCACTTCTGTTATGTCTGAGCGCTGTAAATAACAGATCTATCGCTCAGCTTAAGGGACTGAATTTACCATGCGTAGTCGGCTTGGTGGCTAAATCTGCCTGACTGGGATTCAACTCATGACCTGGGGAGCACCACATTTGCAGCTGCAAGCATTCAGCTATGTGGCCTATTAGGCAAGCCTAGGTAATTTGAGCCAACATTTTTGTGGCATTATTGTTTATCTGTTATCACATTTAAGACGCTGAGATATTTATAAAAAACAGAGAGTCCGATTCTTTAAATAATACATGTGTCTAATTTAGGCAAGGGAAAGCTATTCTTTCAGCTTAACCTACACAAAAATGTACAGCACAATTAATGGCTTTTTGTTGTAGGAGGGCCTGATTTACAAAGGTAAACTTAGACAAAAAATCTAAGTTTAGACCAAAAGTGTAAGTTTAGACCTAAAGTTTAACTTTACTCATAGTAAAGTTAGACTTTTGGTCTAACTTTACTCTTTTGGTTTAAGTTTAGACCAAATGTGTAAACTTACATCATAAACCTAACTTTACTATAAGTTTTCGTTTGTGAATAAGGTCTCAGTTTGCACGAACATATAACATGCGTATCTCCTTTTGCCTCCATATGTCAGCCATGTTTAAAACATTTCCCCGCAGGTCATTGTGGGAGTCTTCTGCCAACGCAATTTAGGGAAGCTGCAACCACCTCTTTCCCAGCTCTTAACAAGAAGCAGCCCCTCAGCACAGATCTATTAGTTAAATCTTTTTTATTATTTGAACAGCTTTCTAGGAGGTGCTTTAAGATTCAGCAGAAAAGAGAGACAATATAACATCTTAAAAAAACAAACCCAGAATCTTGTTTTCAGAACATCATGTTAAAATAAGCCACATTCACTAGAGAAAAAAGTGCTATAAATGAACAAAAATACTTTAGTTAAGCTTAGAAATCTTTGTCATTATTATAACATTTTGGGGGTGATTCCAACCCTGGCGGTCGGTGATAAAGCGGCGGCCAACCCGCCAACAGGCAGGCGGTAAAAAAAAATGAATTCTGACCCTGGTGGGAACCGCCAACACAGCCCGCCACTTTAACACTCAGACCGCCACGGCGGGACAGACAAACAGCGCGGCGGTCACCGCCAACAGGCAGGCGGCAGACAAAGTACCGCCCACCCTATCACAACTCACCAATCCGCCACCTTTTCCGGGGCGGGAGCCCCGCCGATAAAAACACGGCGGAAACAGACTACGAACGGGAAAACGCTTACCTCTACACACTCCACGAGGACGGGGGACAGCATGGAACCCGAATTGAACATCCTACCAGCTATTGTCTACCTGCTCATCTACCACGAGTACGAACGCCGGCGCAGACGACAACGGTGAGTACTGCACCTACGACACAGGGGAGGGGGGACGAGAAAAGGTTACGGGCACACACATACGCGACACACCCACCCCCCACCTCCCCCCCCAACTATCTACACACCAATGCAGAGCAACAAGTCAGAGTGAAACCCCCCAAACCCCCCAGAAGAATGCAAAGACATAATTAAAATGATAATTTAAATTTATGTATAAAATAGGTTCATTGAAGTCATGGAAAATTATCTATATGAAATTTAAATAAAAAAAAATATGAACAGTGCGAAAGCTATATACATATTCAATAAGTCCTGCTCAGTTTGTCAAAGTTCCACAGTCCGTTGGCCAATGTCCACAAACACATGGGCAAAGCCCACACAGGAGACCAGATTCCGTTGGAGAGAACACTGCTGGGGCATCAGATGAGAAAACTACAGGCACCTCAGGGGGAAGGGAAGAGGGGGCACCTCAGCCACATGAGTCCACGACGCCAGATCCACGAGGGGCCTCCATGCCCACTGTACCATCCTGGGGAGTGCAAAGCCACAGTCTCTCAAGTCTCACAAGTGGGTGGGTTGCCCACTGTTCAATCCTGGGGAGTGCAAAGCCACAGTCTCTCAAGTCTATACAGTGGGTGGCTTGCCCACTGTGCCATCCTGGGGAGTGCAAAGCCACAGTCTCACAAGTCTCTACAGTGGGTGGATTGCCCACAGTGCCATCCTGGGGAGTGCAAAGCCACAGTCTCACAAGTCTCTACAGTGGGTGGATTGCCCACAGTGCCATCCTGGGGAGTGCAAAGCCACAGTCCATCGGATGGATACCCGACTCCACTGGTATTGGAGGAGGCAGGGTGCCCAGAGTGCAGCGTGAACACCAGCTCGACACAGACCCGGTACTGTCAATGGGCCAGCGGTGCTTGACAGGAAGGGCCCAGCGGAGCGGTGCTTGAGACGGCGGGGCCCAGCGGAGCGGTGCTTGACAGGAAGGGCCCAGCGGAGCGGTGCTTGACAGGAAGGGCCCAGCGGAGCGGTGCTTGAGACGGCGGGGCCCAGCGGAGCGGTGCTTGACAGGAAGGGGCCAGCGGAGCGGTGCCTTTCTTCACGGCGGGGCCCTGTTCAGCGGTGCCTTTCTTCACGGCGGGGCCCTGTTCAGCGGTGCCTTTCTTCACGGCGGGGCCCTGTTCAGCGGTGCCTTTCTTCACGGCGGGGCCCTGTTCAGCGGTGCCTTTCTTCACGGCGGGGCCCTGTTCAGCGGTGCTTGTCCTGTCTTTCAAGGGAGCCAGACCTGGCCAGGACTCCCTGCTTAGTCGCCCTCCGAGCGTGCAGTTGCTGGCCCCTCCTGTGATGGAGTCCTGGGCCCGTGGGTGTCCTCCGTCACACCCGGTATGGGGCTGGTGGGGCCCTCCTGGTCCGCGCGCCTGCTGGCTGACTTCTCCGCCCTGCTGCCCTTGCCCTCCTTCGATGACGCACTCTGGCCCTTGCCTCCCCTTGATGTTGTGGCAGGTGACGGCCCACGACTACGCTCCTTGGTGGCAGCCGTGTCAGCCTTGTCGCGCCGGCCCTTTGTTTTGCGGGTTCTCTTCCCAGGGGGTGGGCTGGCTGTCCCCATGCTGCTGGCCGATGTATCTGCACTGGGAAAAGGTGGACTCCAATACCCGTGCACAATGTTCGCCCTCGATGCAGGGCTGGTGGTGGCTGAGGTACTCTTAGGACTCTTACCAGATGGAGGGGGTGGGTCAGTGGTTGGAAAGAGGTCAAGGTTGGAAAGGAAAATCAATTTGGAAAGACAGGGACGGGTAGGTGTAGTGGTAATGGGAGTGGAGGAAGAGGATGTGGTCGTAGGAGAGTCAGGTGTGGTTTCTTTGGGTGCAGGTGCATGTGATGTAGGCTGTTGTGAGGTGGATGGCTGTTGGGTGGGTGGCTGCCTGCATTTGTGTGTTTTGGAAGAGGGGGTGACAGACACACTGGGAGAGGACAGAGGGGACGTGTAAATGGCAGTGGGGGTGGTGACTGCACGTGTGCGGACTGTACTGGAGGGTGTGCTGGTGATGGAAGTACTGGCTGATGGTGGTGTGCATGCAGGTGTGAGTGGAGACATCACAGGGAGGGAGGAGGGAGACGAGGAGGAGGGGGACACAGAAGTGGTAGTGACTGTTGCCATGTCTGCATGTGGATGTTGCTTGGGTGAATGCTTGTGGGATCTGTGGTGCTTATGTCTGGATGAGCTGCCCTTGGGTGTTGAGGTGTGTGCAGGCTGGTCAGATGGTGTGGATGGGATAGGCTGAGGAACAGGAGACTGGGACTGGGTGGAGGCAGTTAGAAGAGGGAGGCTGGAAACAGGGACAATGGCTGCCGTCAGTGCTGAGGCCAGAGCATTGAACGATCGTTGATGGGCAGCCTGACCCGAATGAATGCCCTCCAGGTATGCATTGCTCCGATGCACCTCCCTTTCTACACCCTGGATGGCATTCAAAAGGGTAGACTGCCCAACAATGAGTGTCCTCAGGAGGTCAATGACCTCCTCACTGAGGGCAGCAGGGGTAACTGGGGCAGGGCCTGAGGTGCCTGGGGCGAAGGAGATGCCCGCCTTCTTGGGCGAGCGGGCACGGAGCGAAGGCCGAGGGGCTGCTGGGAGGGCGCGGCTGGTGCGCTGGGTGGCGGCTGTACCTGTTGTGGCGGGGGGCATAGATGTTGCCGCCACCGCAAGGGAGCTCCCTTCCGAGGACGTGTCGGTGTCGCGGACGTCTCCACGGGTCCCCGTTGTGGAGCTCCCCTCGCCCTCCGTATCACTGGTGACCTCGGTGTCTGTAGCATGGCCCACCGGGGCCATGTGAGTTGCAGCTCCCTCGTGCTCCGATGCCAATTCTCCTCCGCCTAATTATGCTAATGCACACATGCACAAGTAGATAAAGAACAAGGGTGGGGGGAGAAATAAAGACAGGTTGAGTGCATGCATTGTCAACACCGTTGTCGGAGAGGACAGACACAGAAGACTCCTGCACTACGCCGCGCAATCGGGGTACACTACTCAGTACTTGTGACTAGGCCTACAGGTCAATGGACAACAAATGCACACATGGATGATGCTGGACCATGGTTAGCTGTACTTGGCACCCTACAGAGGTGGGGGGCGGGGGCACAGGGCCATGCCTAAAGGAGGGGACTAGACTACAGAAAGCGCCCTGGCCTAAAGTCACCCACAGCCCTCCTCCCCAACCCAGACACCTCCACTGCACGCAAATATAGCAGAATGTGCTGATACTCACCCCCTTGTGTCTGCTGTGATGTCCTCACACGCCCATCCAAATCGGGGTAGGCCACCGCCAGGATCCGGGACATCAGGGGGGTCAAGGTACGACTGGCACCCCTCCTACGTTGGGAGGCCATCCCCAGCAGTGACTCGGCGGTCTTCCTGGTCCCGCGGCGGATGTCCTCCCACCTCTTTCGGCAGTGGGTGCCCCGTCTGTTGTGGACCCCCAGGGCCCGGACGTCCTTGGCGATGGCACGCCAAATGTCGACTTTCTGGTGGGTGCTGACCTATTTGACATGTACAGGGTGGGAAAGGAAATATCATCAGTTTTATGCATGTGAGATGTGATTGGCCCCCCCTCCCCAACCTTGCCATGTGGCACATGCTCTCATCTGTCGTGCGTTGCCCTCCTCATTCGCTCCCCTCCCCACCATCTTACATCCACCCTACCCAACACAGGCATAGCCCATTCAACGTGCACCCAGTGTACTTACCTGTTGGTCTGGAGGACCGTAGAGTAGCGCATACTGGGGGAGGACCCCATCCACAAGTTTCTCCAACTCTTCAGAAGTGAAGGCAGGGGCCCTTTCCCCAGTCGCAGCAGCCATTGTATCTTCCAGACCGAGGTCACAGCAGCACTTGCAGTATAGGTCCTCTCCTGTGGATGATCAGGTCTCGAGTGATTAATCAGCTAGAAAATGGCGGTCACGCCCGCGGCGGTGCATACCGCGACCGCCGGCGCACATCGTCATTGGCTAATGAAACCCATAGGGTTCAATGTTAACCAATGCGCCTTCGCACCGCGGTCTTCGACCGCCTAACGCCACGGTGTGCCACGCCAGCGCATTGACCTCACATCCCACTGTCACACTTCTCAGGTCAGGCAGCCGCCATTTCAAGGGCCCACATGGCTTAATTTGTACTGCGTCACACAGGCCTAGGCCTTGCATTGCCACTCATACAAGCCTTTCACTGCATAGCTATACAATTACTGTGCAAGCTGTGTGTACGAACCTGTGGGTTTCTTGACTCTGTACTCCATGTTGTCCTTCCTAGGCACCGTCCGCTGGGACTTGCGAGGAGAAGGATGAATCCTCCTGTGTACCGACCGCTTTTGGACCTGTCGACTATGGAAGAACAACATATTATACTTCGATACCGACTTGACAGAGCCACTATACATGAACTGTGTGCCCAGCTGGAGCCAGACCTGATGTCCCCCATCCGCCAACCCACAGGGATTCCCCCTCTGGTGCAGGTTCTGTCAGTGCTCTATTTTTTAGCAAGTGGGTCTTTTCAGACAACAGTGGCCATGTCATCAGGGATGTCTCTGCCTATGTTTTCTAAGGTTTTGTCCAGAGTGTTGTCTGCCCTGATGAAATACATGCGGAGCTACATTGTTTTCCCTGAGGAGGATGATTTGGCTACAGTGAAGGGTGATTTCTATGCCCTTGGACATATTCCCAACATCATTGGTGCCATTGATGGGACCCATGTGGCTTTGGTTCCTCCCAAAGACAGTGAGCAGGTGTACAGGAACAGAAAAAGTTATCATTCGATGAATGTCCAGGTGGTCTGTTTGGCTGACCAGTACATCTCCCATGTAAATGCCAAGTTCCCTGGGTCAGTGCATGACGCGTATGTTATGCGAAATAGCAGCATCCCTTATGTGATGGAACAGCTACAGAGACACCGTGTGTGGTTATTAGGTGACTCTGGTTACCCCACCCTCTCCTGGCTATTGACCCCAGTGAGGAATCCCCGGACCAGGGCAGAGGAACGGTACAATGAGGCCCATGGGCGAACTAGGAGGATAATAGAAAGGACCTTCGGGGTCCTGAAGGCCAGGTTTAGGTGCCTGCATATGACAGGTGGATCCCTAATGTACTCACCAAAGAAGGTGTGCCATATCATCGTGGCCTGCTGTATGCTTCACAATCTTGCATTGCGACGCCAGGTGCCTTTCCTGCAGGAGGATGGTCCAGATGGTGGTGTTGTAGCAGCTGTGGAGCCTGTGGAGAGTGAAGAGGAGGAAGACGACGGGGACAACACGGACAACAGGGACACAGTTATTCAACAGTATTTTCAGTAGCACACAGGTAAGAATCAGCCACGCCATTTTACATTTACTTCAGGCCTCCTGCATCTCTACTTTCTGTGTTCCCCACCATTTCCTCTTAACTGAATTGTGACTTTCTATTCACTTTTCAGAGCTGTTTGACCAACTGCGTGACTTCTGATTTGTTTGCCCATGGACTACACCTTGTTGTCATTGGTATGTTGTCATCACAATGTCACAGAACATAATAGCATCCGTTATGTGTGATACATAATAGTAAAATATGAGCAGACTCCTGTTATTGTACGTGCAATAAGTGATTTATTTCAAGTGCTACATATAGGTACATGATAGTAAAACGGTGATGGGTTGGGGTGGAGTAATGTCCATGGCAGAGTCCAGTTCTCAGTCTCACAGGTGCATTGTCCATATGCCTGTGGAAGGATGGAGCAGGGGCAGTTAAAGGTTGGACAGGGTGACAATGTGGGACAGTGGGATGACATCAGGGGGTATCTTATGCTGGCGGGGGTCTTGCAATCCTACTCTGTCTTCTTGTGTGATCTCAGGTTCCGCTTGCGGGGTGGTTGTTCTTCAGCAGGAGGTGGGGTTCTGGTGGCCTGTCGTTGTGTGGGGGCCTCCTGTCCACTAGCGCTGGCGGAGGTGGTAGGCTGTTCCTGGTCCAGGCTAGTGACAGGGGCCCTTTGGGGGGCCACATGGTCCCGCAATGTAGTGACTATCTGGTTGAGGGCCAGGACTATGGTCCCCATTGCGGAACCGATGTTCCTGAGTTCGTCTCTGAACCCCATGTACCGTTCCTTCTGCTGTGCCTGGATCTCCTGGAACCTGGCCAGTACCGTCGCCATCGTCTCCTGGGAGTGGTGGTATGCTCCCATGATGGTGGTGAGGGCCTCTTGGAGAGTGGGTTCCCTGGGCCTGTCCCCCCCCTGTCGCACAGCAGCCCTACCAGTTCCCCTGTTTCCAGATGCCTCTGTCCCCTGGACGGTGTGCCCACTACCACTGCCCCCAGGTCCCTGTTGTTGTTGGGGTGGTGGGTCAACCTGGGTGCCCTGTAGTGGCGGACACACCGCTGATTGACGTGTCCTGGAGACAGAGGCATGGGCCCGCTGGGTGGGAGCTGTGCTGGTGTTCCCAGAGGGGGTTCGGTCTGCTGTAGCCTGTGGCTGTGTGTGGGGAACCGACTGTCCAGAGGTCCCCGATGGGCCGGGCTGGTCATCTGGGTCCAGGTCGACAGAGCTGCTGTCATCGCTGGGGGCCTCTTCTGGGGGTGGGATGGACATCTCTGTACCCTCCGTGGCGGTGTGGTGGCGGTCGGGTCCTGCAAGGGTATAAGGGTATGGTTATTGTTTCTGTGTGTGGCATATCGTGTGATGGGTGGGTGTCCGTGTACCCAAGTGCAGGCATTCCCTTGTAGGGGCTTTTGTGAGGGTGGCTTGTGGGGGTGATGTGTGTGTGCAGTGGGCATGCTTTGGTGATGGGTGTCCATGCTTTGTGGTCGCATGCAGGTCCAGGTGTTGGGATGGGTGGGTTGTGATGGTGGGACATTTGCAAGGAGTTGTTGTGATGGTGGTTGAGGTGAGGGTGGGGGTATGTGCTGGCATGCAGGTGGGGTGGGGGTGGGAAGTAGTAGTTAAGAATTGACTTACCAGAGTCCATTCCTCCGCGTACTCCTGCGAGGCCTTCAGGATGCAGGATGTGCAAGACTTCCTCCTCCCATGCTGTGAAATCTGGGGGAGTAGGTGGGGGTCCACCACCAGTCTTCTGCACCGCAATGTTGTGCCTTGATACCATGGAACGCACCTTCCCCCGTAGGTCGTTCCATCTCTTCCTGATGTCGTCCCGATTGCGTGGATGCTGTCCCACCGCGTTGACCCTGTCCACTATCCTTTGCCATAGCTCCATCTTCCTAGCAATTGTGGTGTGCTGCACCTGTGTCCTGAATAGCTGGGGCTCTACACGTACTATTTCCTCCACCATGACCCTGAGTTCTGCGTCAGAGAACCTGGGGTGTCTTTGGGGTGCCATTGGGTGGTGTGGATGAGGTGAGGGATGTTGTATGTGTTGTGGAGTGTGATGTGTGTGGTGGTGTATGGTGTTTTGTGCGTTGTAATTGTGTGGGTGATGTTGTGTTTAGCCTCTGTGTTATGGTCTACTCTAAGCTGTTCAGTCTCTCTCTGGCCTTCAGTCGCAATTGCGGTAGTAAAGGTTTGTGGGTGATGTGGGTGTGTGTTTTATATTGTATTGGGTGTGTGGGAGTGGTGTGTGTATGTGTATCAGGTGTGTGTATTTCAAATTGTCCAATGTGGTTGTGTTTTGTAAGGGTGTGTGTATTTTGAGCGCGGCGGTGTGTACCGCCAATGGAATACCGCGGTTGAAAGACCGCTGCGTGGATTCGTGGGTCGGAATGGTATGGGCGTATTTCTATTGGCGTGACGGTGGAGGTTTGGTCATCGCCAGTTTCCCGCTGACCTTTGGTGTGGCGGACTTGTGTGGATGTCGGGTTTTTGGCGGTTTGCCAGTTGCGGGTCAGAATGACCGTGGCGGTTTACCGCGACCGCGGCGGTGTTGTGGCGGTCTTCTGACCGGCGGTAAGCGCCTTTTACCGCCGAGGTCAGAATGACCCCCTTTGTCTATTAGCCTGGGCGTAAATGGCTCTTAAATGACTGAATGGTGCAGATAATAGTTGCACGGTAAGCGGGTCATATTTTCGATTTAGCCTTGAATTTCATTTAGATTGTTCATGCTGCATTTGGTCAGTGTAACATTTGATCACTTTGAGCAAAAACACATTATCTTTGACGGAATCTGCATATTATGCCGCAGGTGATGAATTGTGCTTGAAATTATGCAAGTTACTTGAGTATGCAGATTCTGCTGAAGCTGCAAGATCGCCTGCTCTAAGTGGTCTTAATGAAAGTCAATGGTATTTCAATTTCATTGAGTATACTCTTAAATTTTAGACATTCAAGCCACTTGAAATACTTTTTCTACATTACAAAATTTCTTTTACTAATTCCATAGCTGATAAACAGGATAATCAATTATATTTTTTAAAACAATGAGCGAAGAACCGTTTGATGTTTACTAAAGGCCACATCAACCTAAATATGATACCTCTCAAAGAACAATTTAAAAAGCATAAACATTTTTTCATCAACAACCTTAATATGTGACTTAAGACCCTCTAGTTGCCACCCCATGTTCCTGCCTATTCTTAGGCCCTCAATATGAGTTTTGCAGTCTGAGGACCTCTAAACCCATGGTGGCAGTCGGACCGCTGCATTCCTGGCGGTCTGACTGCCAGATTATGACCCTGGCGGTCAGACCGCCCCCACCACCGGGATCATGGAACCCGACAGAGAGGCGGTGGTCGCAGCCGTGGTCAGCCACAGTAGTGCTTGGTTCAGTGCCGCCCTGCTGACCTTGAGTTCTCTTTCTGCAAGCCTTTTCATGGAAGGGTCCCAACCAGGAAAAGTTTCCATTGTGAACAAATCAGTACTTGTTGTAGCTTGCAATAGTTCTCCAGCTAGTGCCCTTTACAAGGTGTTCACCGCTTGAAACTGGTTTAGGGTTGCTTGTATTCCTGCTCATAGGATGCCCTATCTGGTCTTGCAATTCAGGCTGGACTGTTTCTTTTGTAATTGGATTAAGGCTGATTTGCATATGGTTGGTCTCTGTTTAAATTGGCACAGAGAGTTGAAAAAAATGGAGTGGAACACGATCTTGACCAATTGTCAGTGCCTGAAATATTTTCAAGCATTCAAACCAATACCTTTGTGTTTTCATCAGCTGTGGTCCAGTTTTAGGGGAGCAGGACCACTGCTTCATAATTCCTTAGCACGATCAGTGCTTTGTTTCATTAATATTCTAGTATACACACTTCAGAAACTTTCCAGTGCTGTTTTTTAAGTATCGTGCATGGTCATTGCTTGGCTTTTGCTAGTTGGGTATTCTCTCATTTGGTCAGACTTTCTGTGGTGTAGACCTGACCATGCCTTGCACTGACTTGTCTACTTGCCGAGGAGAAGACATAAGCTATGGCAAGGTGGAGGCAGTACGGCAAGACCGGTTCTTTCTCATCCTCTCCCAAGAGTCTCTGCCCAGCGTTCACTGACTGATTGCTCCTGCTCTTCATGGTAGAGGGGATTTCAGCAAAAAGCACACAGCTCTCTTTTAAAGGTGGAAACCTGCCCAACATTAATGCCTCAGACTAGAAGATGCTGAAACTTTGTGCTTCTTCCTGACCATCCCCCCCGAACACAACATTTGTTGATCACAGAGTTAGGAGAACCAACAGGACCAGCTCCAGAGAACATTATCTAAAAGAAGATAAGCGATTGCCCAATTTAACACAGACAAAAAGATGAATGTAAGGATTATCTGGCGAACAACACTTTATGGAACAGTGAGGAACATGTTGGGGACAACTCGCATAAACCCTGTGATGTTTGTATTTTGCATGCTATGCCTCCGGAGTCACTTTAGACTGTTGGCTTCCATCAAGTCAACAAGGCTGCGTTACCAGGGATGGCTGCCAGATAGGCATCATACGGCAAGATTTATGAATCTCTTCCCCTAAAAGTAACCTACAATTATCATTCACACTGCATTAAAATGGTCAGAACCCAACTCTTTATGGGATGTTAAGAGAATGTAGAGATAGCACAACCTGCTAAGTTGCCCAGGTAGTTCCTCAACCTTAGAGCTGTATGGGGCATACAGGGTGAGCAAAGTCTCGGTATGAACTTAGGCCCTTTCCACGATGATGAATACTTTTGGTGCCACTAATGTAATTTTTTTAATTGTTTTTTGTAATCCTATAGATTTAGAAATCCACCTTTTAGGTTGCAGAAAAGAAACACGATTGTCTGGCACTACATGTACATTGATGCAGCATCTGATAACTTGTCTCACATCTGTTTTTGCTGATATGGACCTTGTCATCTAATTCCACGCCACAGAGCTGGTACTAGATGCCAAATACGGGGTTTTAAATTATCCCTTAAACATCACGTTAATGCTCCAAAAAAATCAAGTCACATTTTTAGAATTTTTTGGTACATTTTTCTCTGTATTTACAAATTTGTGTTTTCTGTCTTGGAAGACAATACTCTGCTTACTGCGGTACCACCAGCTCTGTGATGTAAAATGTTTTCGTGAGTTTTATTACGCAATACATGCAAAATATGCGTATGTACCTGTTTTAGTTCTCAAGCACATATTAAAAAATCAAGTAATGGCAATGGTCATGGGGAAATTGTGGAACGCTGTGAAAAGTCACCCTAACAATATTTTACAGTCCACAACCCAGATAAACCGGTTGTACTGTGAATCATCAAGAAATAACTCAATATTGCGACCTTGGAAGGATGAAAGATGAGTAGGCCTTCGTGGGACTCAACCCTGTCACAGGACGAACACAAGTAGACCTGAGCAGTGGGATCTGAAATGGACTAAACAAACTATTAACTTCTGCTGCTTCTTTGAGATAATAATATTTTAACTTTGAACACTCATTCTTTTTCCGTATGCCAAGAGCATATGTTCTAGAATGTAGGACACAGGATTAGACCACCACCTGCGTGCCATGTGGACGTGCAGGCAAAAGCTGAGTCTTTGTGCATCCGGCAAATTAACTGTAAGTGTTTGGTGCTTAGGAACAGCCCGTGTCCTTGGAAAACATAAGTGAATGGAGTAATTGGCATTCTAATTAACCTAAACGCACTGCTGCTTCTGAGTGCTGGATGCGGTGATTAAAGTAAAGTACATCATGGGTTGTGTTGCCAGTTCTCCTTAACCTTTCCCCCCTTTTAATCTCCTATATTTTCCTCATCACAAATATTTGCAGCACTTATACATTAACTTGTTTTGAAACACTGCACATAACTTATTAGCTATATCTTAAGCCCTGTTTATAAATACATTATCTTTTTGTGAATTAATTGTCAGGTGGCTGTGTTTATGAACATTGAGACATGTGGTTGTTATCAGATGTGGTATATTCACAACAAAAACCTTCACATTTTGAAATCAGCCTTTCTTCACTAATTAGATACCAGGTACCGGTGTAAAGTAAAACACAGCTGTGGAAGAAATAAACTAAAGCAGAGACACTAGTTGCAGTTGTTTTGCAGGTTGGAACGTTTCCACCTTTCCTTGTTGGTCAATGGTGTGATGGTTGGTGGTACTTGGAGAAGTTTGGCGGTAGTTTGTAGGGTCTTGTCTTGGCACTGTGCCCTACTCAGGGAATGTTGCCGCAGGAAGGTTAGTGAAAAGCCAGACTTATAGCAGCTTGTGGAAGGTACATATTTGGTGGTCTATGGAGAGAAAGGATCGGATTCTAGTCAAAAGCAGGAGAACTGTTGCTCCACCATCCTCTTTTTTTGACCAAATGGGTCATTGAATGTCAATGAGTGTTGGCCTTGAGTTCTTTGCTGATATTCACATCCATTCAGTTTGTTGGCTAAGTAGAGTGTATCCCTGAGTCCATGGCTTTGTAGATAGCAAAAGTGCTTTCAGGTAATCTTGAATTCAGGAGTAGCCAATGTACGTACGTCTTATGTGACCTGGTAATACATAGGTGACTGTGTGTAAGATGCTCTCTCAAATGCACACATTTTTGTGGGTAGGTTCTGTAATAGCACATTGTCTTTGATCACCTGCAACAGCTGTGCGTTACAGTTGGGACAGGCATAATATATCTATCCTTATTATTATTTTTTCATACTTTCTTGAGGGCTTGCCTTTGGGTAGAAAGTTAAATCTCAGATTTTCACAAACTATAGGGTGAGAAGTGATAACAAGACTAGGTGGCAGTGGATCCAGATGGCAAAGAGAAGTGTTTTATCTATTCAGTAGGTATTGGTTATCTGGAGTCCAGTTTGTTCTGAAACGGTCTCCGGCTGTTGGTGAATGGAGTCTTCCCCTTTGTAGAAGTGTTTTATCTTTGGTGAATTGTGTCGGCTTCACGATACCGTGCTGGAGCTTCCTATGAGTATGCACAGCAAAAATATCCTATGTTGCTTGGCCATATTCATGATCCTCAGAAACTGTTTGCATCAGGGCTGGCCTGCACCTATGGCCAACTGTGGAGTGAGGAGCAGCTGATTGAGTGAGAAGCTGAACATCTGTTGACAGTGGGGCCTGGACGAGAGGGTTAATACCCCTGGGAACCTGTTGACGGCCCAGGTAAAGGAACTGTCCTTTTTGCCCCAGAGCAGCCATTGGAGAGACCTTGAAAGGTGAGTCATTCAGCCGTGGGGGAGTGTTAAGTGACTGAAAGGCAGCTACAGGCTCCCAATCATGAGTAGAAAAAGCCAGTCTGAGAACCTTACCCTGAGTGTTTCTATCAAAGGCTCCAGAGAAGACTTATAAACATATAAACTTTGGTCAAGGTTTACATTCCTAAGTGCTTTGCGGGGGCCTGGTCAGCAAGCACTCTAGTAAACAAAAATAGAGGCTTAACTCAGGTCTAGCCCCTCCTAATTTCTACCAAAAACCTGCACACTGGCTATTGAAAGTTGACAGAAAGTAAGATGCAAAGTGGCTTAAATTGAATAACTCATGCCTTTGCCTTTGCTAAGGTCTCCTCAAGTATGGAGAAGCCAGATTTCACTACAATCACTGCAGCAGATTTAAGAGACTTCCCTATTGTCTTTCCCACCAAATCAATATGTGTGCCTCATTTCAGGAATCTTAGAGAGAAATAGCAGAAGATGGAATTTGGAGTATGAGAGAAATGAATTACAAAGCCTATGAAGTTTCCAAGAGGCTGAATAATAAGTGTATATTGATACTCATGCTGTTATCCTATCACTCTCTGCAACCCAAAGACAGAGGTTCATTTCTGCCCAGCTTGCTTGATGCTGGAGTGCAAAGGTGAGATGAGAGCTCTTAGGATGGGTGGGAGCCTGAGGGAATGCCAGTTCTTCACACAGCAGGCTTCATGTGGACCACCTGGACTGAATAAAAACAAGTGTAGCAGACAGTTATGTTTTCAGAAGACCCTCATGCTTCTAAGTATCATGGGTAACCGCTGGTCGAATATGTTAGAAGTGCTCAAATCAAAAGGTTCTAGTCACCGCCCTACCAGAGTCAGATGTCTCAGTTGTTTCATTGCAGCCTTCTGTTGTTAACACAGTTCCCCAAGTTTGAGATTACTAACTTCAGTATTGAAGACCAAGGAACTAAAGAATAAAGATCAAAAACAAGGACCTATGTACCTTAGCAAATCCATTATAAAAGACCAAGGCATCATAGATAAACTCTGCTTAATCAAAATCCTCTGTGACTAATCAACGGTGCTCTCATCATCATCATAAGGGCAGATAATAATCCACAGGAGGGATTGAAGGGAAAATGTCTAGTCGAAACCACTCAATAGGTCCTTATCTTTGTTTCCGTTGTTACAACCACAGAGTAATACCATCCAAACAGACCTTCTTGACAGAGAGGTGGAGTACAATAAAGAAACAAGTTAGACTCTGTCTTAGTTTTTACTTGTAGCGCAGAGGAGGGCTGGGTTCTGTCGTGTTAGGGCAGAAAAACAACTCAATGCTGGAAAACCATCTTCTGGCTCAATGTCATCCATTTCCAAGATCACAAACGGAAAGCTGGTCTCTGGTGAATAGTACAAGAAACATGGGTCCAAATTAGGGTTGGGCAGGTGGCCCACCGTCTGCCAGAGTGACAGAGTACATTAAGTTTCTACTCTGCCAGAATATGGACTTCTATTGTAAGATCATGGTCTTCCCTGTGGTGATCTCTGTGCCTACAACCTGCCATTTTTCACGTGTTCGCTACACCAAACGTTTTTGCTTTTCAAAAATCTCAGATGCTGGAGTTTGGTTTTGAAAAATAACATGCTACTCCCAGGTTGTGGGGGTCATTGGTACTTTTTTCTATATATGACTGTCAGGTTTTCCCTGGATGTTCTGAACAAAAAAATAAAACATCAGACCGGCCGCTCAAAGTAGAATGGACAGTTTAATGTACCTATGATGATGGCCCAATTCCGTCTGGTAGTAGATGTAGTGTTTTGGACGGCAGAGCCAGTGGGACACAGCCATTTGAAACCCCACCAGACCACCCTGTTTACAGCTGGTCCACCCAACTCTAAATACAGTGCGTGGACCATCAATTTTGGGACAGGGTACCCAGCCATAAAGATTACTTTATCTTTATGGCTGAGTAGCCTTGCCACCAAACCCTAAACGATGCCCTTAGTGATTCCTTATCAGCCAAGGCCAGGGAAACCTCGCAAAGCTCTTTGGAGCAAAACATTGTTGTGGCCAAGAGTGTGCACAACACACATGTTTGAGCACAGAATATAAAGTGCAGCAGTGTAGTTGATGCAGACTGGATCCACCACGCAGAATGTATTGTGATGTATTGTAGGAGTAGCCAAAGACTGAGGAGCCCGAGTGCAGACGTAAAGATACTACTTGTAAATGCCCTTTGTTAATTCAAAAGTAGTAAACTTAGACATTTGGTTTACCTTGGTGAATTGGGCCCTGATAATCTCATGCTTTACATTTAACAATAATTATCTGCTGGGATTATGAACGACTGAATCATTCCTTTTAACATTGTAGATTTCTGAGACCCATAGCCCTCTTAAAGTATGTTCATTATGCCAAAATGTTATTTCTCTGTTATGGATCTCTTATGTATTTAACTTGGATCCCTCCAGAAAACTAGGATTTCAAGCTGTACGTTCTAGATGGGTATGCTGAGATGCATTATGAACTGGCACTGATCCTCTAAAGATTGTTATTTTCCCTTAAAATTGCTTTGTTGAAATAGATGAGCTATTGCATGATAAGGTTGCAGAAATCGTACCATGATTTTATAAAATGGCTCTATAGGCACAGAGGGCATAATATAGATAATGCTCCTCTATTTGTAAGCTCAATGCAAAGCGTCCTATTTTGGGTTAAGATTGAATCCTCATGAAACACAGACATCTAACAATAGTACTCTATTTTATACTCTTCAAATGCCTGGAATTTAGCAAATAACTGAGAAATGGATTAGCAAACTACAACCCGTGCAAAGCCACAAAGCGACATAAGCATTTACAATTCTAGGCAAAATATTACTGCTTCTGGATTAGTAAAATACCATCCAAGGGGACCTGGAACAGATTAAAAGCAGCTCCTGATTCACATTTCAGTCTCCCAGCAGTGCAGTCAGATATGGTCCAGGTATGGACACGCCACTCATTATACATGAAACTAAAATGTAAGGAAGCCTAGAATGATGCTTTAAGAATGCAGTGTCAAAGAAGGAACTCCAGCTAAGCTGCTGTTTTAGGCAGAGCTCATTCTCAGTAAAACACCATCAATCCCAAGGGTTTTTCCTCAGTTGTACCACAAGTGGAGGAGTGATTTCTCGGGTGTTTGATAAATTGTCAGTCCAAAAAGAAGATCATTTTTCTCTGTGTCTCTTTGGTGTGATAATTATGTCCACAATTCAGAAATTTGGAACATGTTTTTGTGGTAGCAGTTAACTGGGTTATTCATGGTGATGGGTAGGCGATAGCATGAGTTTGTTGTTGACCTCGGTATGTTGGGACTGGGAATTTCCAAAACTGCCATGGCCTGGTTCAAAGGTTATGTTTACATGAAATGGCTCAAGGGAAGTGGCAATGTTTGCTCTGCAACGTCTATTAGAATGGCTATTATTTGCACATGACAGGCTCCTTTAAATGGCACCCCCTGTTGCTGATTAGGTGTTTGGTTTGATATTAATTTTCAGACGTGGAGACAGCGTGAGCCAGATGTTTTTGTCCTCTGAATCAAAACATAGGCACTACAGCCCCTTGAGTTATTAACAGGTAAGGAAAATCCAGTATAGGAGAGCGTGTTGATTTGCTTGTGGCTATTAATTCTATAAATGGGACGGAAGCCTTAATACATATCATAAAGCTGACAGGAAAGCTTGAATCCAACCTTACAAACCACACAGTTCTAGTCTAATACTTTGTCACTGAAATACGAGCCAATGAGAGTGCACAATCAAATCTTAGGGACAATTGCCTCAGCTAATACAGAATATTTAACCATTACTGAGAGAAAGTGTTATGTGCCCAATTCACAGCTCTTCCCAACAATAGGTGTAACCTACAAAGAGTGTGACTGACAGTCAGAATTCCATATTCTTGATATACAGAATCAGAATTTACAAACATATTTTAATGCCAATTTTACTTAGGTGGGTTTACCTGTTTCCATAAGTTTAGAAAAGGAGTAGAAAAATAGATATCTCGAAGAAAGGGTTGGGATGTCACCATTGGGAGAGTCAAGAACACTTACAAAGTCAGGGCTTTGTCAATTGTTATTGCATCACAAAATCCACTTGCATAAACATTCACAATGCATTTTGCAATCCACAATTTACGAGTAAAGTTTCTTCCTAGAAAAGACTGCAGCTGAGTTTGATTGCTCAGATGAGTAATGCACTGAGCACATGTTATTCAATATATTCAGTGTCAATATGCCCTTTGGGCTATGTTTTGCAAATAGTAAGATCATGTTATGTTAAGTCGAGATCTAGGCTTTGAAAGTGGCCCTAACACCCAATTTAGTGAGAAGCCTCAAATGGAATATGTTTTGAAGAAAAAGAGCAAATACATATTTTCTATATTTCCAAACCCATGGGTTCCTATTCTGTTAATTCACTAGCAGGGTAAAGGTTACTACAAACATGCATATGCCCTGAAAACTACAATTGTACAATTGTGGTAGAATTCCCTGAGTTTTGTGAACCACCCAAAAAAATAAACTCAGCAAACATGGTAAGAGTAAGGCCCATATTTATACTTTTTTAGTGCTGCATTTGCATAATTTTTTGACACAAAAGCGGCGCCAACATACAAAATACAATTGTATTTTGTAAGTTTGCCCTGCTTTTGCGTCAAAAAGCGGCACAAATGCTGCGCTAAAAAAGTATAAATATGGGCCTAAGTGTACAAATCAAAAATCTATTATTTGTGAATTGGGTCCTTAGCCATAATTTCACAAGGCATCTTTGGAAATATGAATGGCTAGTTAGAAATGTATCTCATCGGTATGCATGCCAAACCTCTATAACGAGGCTTACAGAACATTGTGTTCGATCGACAGGAGTCAAAGCACACATGGCAAGAGCAAAAGCCATCATTCAAAAAATCTTGACTGTGTCTAAGTACCAGCAGTGTTTCTTTCAAATGCACCACAGTAGCCCAGGGAACACTGTGAAGTCACTTCTCGCTACACCTGAAAAACCACATTCTGCACCTCAAGACATACAAAGATAGTCACCTACCTCTAGCAAAATGATCAGTTTCTCACAGATCCTAGATTCTTCATGAAAAGTTGGAGGCGCTATCATTTATTTTTTTCATAATAGGTATCTTGATCAAGGCACTCTTAAACAAACAAAGAAAATCAAACTTCCGTTCATGAAACGTTTCTAATCTATGGAATTTAGCCTTCTTGATAGACAGTCGTAAAAATAAAACACAATACGTCAGGAGACCTAAGGGCCAGATGTATGAAAGCATTTTGCATTCGCAAACGGTGCGAATGCCCGTTTGCGAATGCAAAATGCCATTTCAGAATGTATGAAATACATTCTGAACGCACTTTTAAGGAATCGCTAAAATAGCGATTCCTTAAAATTGCGACCCTGTTTAGAGAGGCGCAAATTGCGACTCTCTAAATTAGAAATCACAAATAAGGATTCCTTATTTGCGATTTCTTAGCACATGTATGAAGCAATTCCTAAATGCGATTTTGGCATTTAGGACTCGCTAAATACCACCAAGTTGAACTTGGTGGTCACCATGTGCAAAATTTAAAAATGCATTTAAAATGCATTTTTAACAGCCCTTTTGGCATGTGTGCACCTTACATGTCCCCAAACTTTTTTGGGGTGCAGCAGAGGGGGCCTTAGCCCCCCCAGCACCCTGGGGTTTTGCATTTCCAAAATTGCGATTTCTGGTTCAGAAATCGCAATTTTGGAAATGCAAAAAATTCGCAGATATGGGCCAACAGGTCCATAGCTGCGAATGGGTCCGGTATCACAATTTGCGATTCGGGAATAGCATTTGCGATTTTTTTGAAATCGCTATTACCGATTCGCAAATGTGATACATGGCACTTTGCGAGTCAGAAATAGCGATTTCTTAAAAATCGCTATTTCCGAATTGCAAAGGGCCGTGATGATACATCTGGCCCTAAGTGCCTAAGATGCGTTTAGTGCAAAAAAAGCAAGGGTCACTTCAAATAATAAGGTAACAATTGTCATATTAATCGACCACGGCTCGCACCCAAAAAAGCCAGAGTATGTAAAGCTAAAATGCATGTGAATTTCAATGGTTCTTATATGTATTTCTCTCAACACAAGACTATGGAGCAGCCACAGGACAGAAATTGTTATTTCAATAAAACTCTGTAATGAGCAGGAGGCGGGACCTTCTCATAGAGAAGTCCTTGAAACAAAGACAATGATACACACCTACAATGCTGAATTCACTGTTTTCCTAAATTTACTCTTCTGTTTCTCAACATTGGCAGTGAGGCTGCGCTTTACTACGATATGCAGGAAATGTGCAGATGCACTACCTAAAATAAAATGACTTCTAGGTCTGTGGGAATCATGACATTCACCATGCTTTTTTAAGGTGTATGAACACTCCAGGGTAATATAAAAATAATAAAGAAATTAGATTATGAAACATATCAGTGCACATTGTGTTGTACATGTGCAAGAAAGCATTACATAAGGCAACAGGAATACATGGAAAAAGTCATCCAGTAAATACCAGCACAAACCATAGCCACACCTCTGGCAGTAATTGTAGAGCAATATAATTAGTAATGTTTTAGCCAGGTGGGCAAAAAAAAATTGATTGGGATGCATCCCTGAGTGATTGCCAGAGGAGGAGAATAATTCAAGCATTCCATCCATCACCTTGTTGTTTTTGCATTTGCCACACTAGGGCCCTCATTTTAACCCTAGCGGTCTTCTGACCTGCCAGTGTAAATGTGGCAGTCCCACCACCAACAGGCTGGCGGTGAAGACTGCCACATTATGAGTGTGGTGGGGAGGCCTCTGCCAACCCGCCACATCTCCACTCATACCACCATAGTGGTTGGAACCGCTGGGCCGGAGATGATCATCTCTGACCCGATGGTCCACAGAAGGCCGCCTGTATCAGGAGCTGGCTTTCCACCACGAAAACCATGGCGGAAAGGCTACCGGTGACAGGGAATTTCTTCCCTGACACTGGTAAACGGCTCCCCCCAGCAAGCACTAGCCCCCCCTCTCCAGCAAGCACTAAACCCCCTCCCCCACCCTGCAGCAAGCACTAGACACCCCTCCCCCCACATCCCATCCACCAGCAACCACTAGACCCCCCTTCCCCCATCAGTCACATCGTTCCTCTCCCCCCTCCCCACATACATGGACACGTGCACAACACCATCCATACACTCATTCATGCACGCATTCACAACTCCATTCATACACGCATTCACAACAACATCCATACCCACACTGACAACTCCATTCTTACCTGCATTCATGCATGCATACTCACACGCATACACACTTACATGCATACATGCACTCACTTCAACATTCATACACGCATACAGCCATGCATTCACACATTTATGCACACACGCAGTCACCACACACTCACACATGCACACAAAACACTCCCCACCCTCACACCCCCCTCCCCCGTCAGACGATCACCCTACCTGTTCCGGGGAGTAGGTTGTCTCGCAGGGAACCAGAAGGGGCGCTTCCACCCCAGCAGCACCCGGCTGGCAGCGCCCGGCCAGCAGGACACCGCCAGGCCATTTTATGGGTCATGATATGGCGGGCAGTGTCCTACTGGTGGGGCGGTACAGGTGGTGGAACAGCCAGAGCACCTCCGCCTGCCAGCACAACTTGCCGGATTTCCACCCAAAGTGTGGCGGAAATCCGGTAGTACCTGTGAAATGGCGGTCTCCTGGCGTCCGTGGCTTTGGCGGTCTGCATGGTAGACCGCAAAAGTCATAATGAAGGCCTAAGTGTGCCAGGTATGCCCAGACGTGGGCCCCGGGCTCGCTATGCCGCTGGATTCTAGCTAGCCTGGCAGATGGTGGGAGATACCTCGATACCGGTCCCAAGATGCCTGTTTCCAGTCCAGGGAGGACCTGGTCTGGAAGTTTGTGCTGGAGTGTTCTGCTGGGCTGCTGCTCTTGGTCCCAAGATTAATTTGCATATGGCTGGGTCCAAACTGGGGTGGCATAGCAGGCAAAAAACAGTTAATTGGGATGCTGCCCAAGCGACTGCTAGTGGCTGAGAATAATTCAACCATTACATCCATCACCTTGTTGTTTTTTAATCTATTATGAGCAAGCACATTCTTTACCTTTTTTGTGTGCACTAGATATGTGAAAAGGCTTGCTATGATTAGTAGGATAGATCACTATAATGACTATGTTTATTTGGCATTGGGAGTATTGCAGGCAATGCATATCAGTGGACACTAATGGCTTGTTGAGAGCCTCAATTTTTTATTTCAAAATTCGTTATTGAATTATTTTAATAAATCAACATGTAACACAAATGCAAAACAAATGAATACTGCATTATACCGTAAGGTTTAGCATGGAATCATTAATAATAATTAAGAAATAACATTACACTAAAATGATACATTCAAAAAAGCAAAAAAAGAACAAAATGTGTGTGCAATAATAGCTTTATAAAAGGGAAATTAATATATGTATCAATTGTGAGTAATGATACAGTTGCCAAAGGATATATCATAGCATTAAGTTACCCTGAAATATGATCAGTTACTATTTGTGGAATAATTTTCTAAAGTTTTTCAGAATAATAGATACATCGAGGTAGTTTCATTATTTTGATACAGAAATATCAAACATTTTCTAGACAGTCATTGACAAAGCGAATAGTTTTGTCTTTGAGAAGTACTGACTTTGATAATGGTTTTTAGCCAAGCGTACATGATACCTGATGCCGTGGCTAAATAGGAAAAAAAGAAGCTAAGGATGCCTCTGGCCGCATCATTTTGTAGGACACAGACGTTTTTTTAATATTTGCACATCTGAGTTGGATCGATAAAATAAAATAAAATACATGAAAGCATTTTTTGAAGCACAGGTGGGTGGAGCAATGCAGAGGGCATTGGTGGGTGGAAGCAACGTGGAAGGCCTGGTTGGGGGGGAAGCAACAAGGGGAGCTGGGAGGGAGTAGGGGCAGAAGCATCATGGTGAGCGAGGGCAGGGCGCAGAAGCAACATACAAGAGAGCAGCACGCAGCGGGTTCTGGGAAGCGCATAGAAGGAGGCTGTGTACTATTTGGAGAGCAGCAGGAGAGAAGTAAATGAAGGAGACCACTGGAAAACATATGCACTCTTGTGGAATGCTTAACTAAAAAAACCATAGGGGGTCATTCTGACCTCGGCGGTAAAAGGCCCTTACCGCCGGTCAGAAGTCCGCCATTCTACCGCCGCGGCCGCGGTAAACCGCCACGGTCATTCTGACCCACAACGGCGGAACCACCAAAATCCCGACATCCAAGGAAGGCCGCCACATCAGCGGGCCGCGGAAAACTGGAGATGACCAAACCTCCACCGCCACGCCAACACAAACACGCCCATGCCATTCTGACCCACGAATCCACGCGGCGGTCTTCCAACCGCGGTATTCCATTGGCGGGACACACCGCTGCGCTCAAAATACACACACAGCTCCAAAACACTGCCACATTGGACAATTTGAAATACACACACCTGACACACATACAAACAACACTCCCACACATCCAACCAACTATAAAACACACACCCACATCACCCACAAACCCCTACGACCGAAGATCATAGACGAAGGAGAGAGAGACACATCACAGAATAGAGAGCTACATCACACAGAGGCACACTACACCATCACACACACCACATAGAAGCACAAAGCACCACACACCAACACACTCTTCACCATATACACCACCCCACACCTCATCCACACCACCCCATGGCACCCCAAAGGCACCCACGCTTTTCGGACCAAGAACTCCGGGTCATGGTGGAGGAGATCATAAGAGTCGAACCCCAGCTCTTCGGCTCACAGGTGCAGCACACCACTATAGCCAGGAAGGCGGAGCTATGGCAGCGGATCGTGGACAGGGTCAACGCGGTGGGACAGCATCCCAGAAATCGAGAGGACATCCGCAAACGTTGGAACGACTTACGGGGAAAGGTGCGCTCGATGGTCTCGCGACACAACATCGCAGTGCAGAAGACTGGCGGGGGACCCCCACCCACACCACCCGAATTCACAGCATGGGAGCAAGAGGTACTAAACATCCTGCATCCTGATGGCCTCGCTGGAGTACACGGAGGAATGGACTCTGGTAAGTACAATCTCAACTACTTCACCCCCCCCCCAGCATGCCAACCCCCACCACCACCCTCACCCCCAACCCCCCATCACACATCCTCCCTGAGAATGTCTCCCCAGCACAACCCACCCAACACCAACCCCTGCATGCCACCACAAACTATGGACACCCATCACCTAAGCATGACCACTGCACATACCCCCCCCCAACACCCCCACAACACCTCCCCCAAGGGAATGACAGCACTGGGGGACAAGGGCACCCATAAATCGCACACAATAGCACACACAGAAACAATAACCATACTCTCTTACCCCATGCAGGACCCGAACGCCAACACACCGGCCAGGATGGTCCAGAAATGTCCATCCCCCCCCCGGAAGAGGCACCCAGTGATGACAGCAGCTCTGTCGACCTGGAACCTGACGACCAGCCCGGACCATTGGGGACCTCTGGACAGTCGCTTCCCCACACACAGGCCACAGCAGACCCAACCCCCTCTGGGAACACCAGCACAGCTCCCACCCAGCGGGCCCATGGCTCTGTCTCTAGGACAGGTCAATCAGCGGTGTGTCTGCCACTACAGGGCCCCCAGGCTAACCCACCACCCCAACAACAACAGGGACCTGGGGGCAGTGGTAGTGGGCACACCGTCCAGGGGACAGAGTCCGGGGGAAACAGAGCAACTCGGAGGGCTGCTGTGCGACAGGGGGGGGAGGACAGGCCCAGGGAACCGACTCTCCAAGAGGCCCTCACCACCATCATGGCAGCCTACCACCGCTCACAAGAGACGATGGCGACGGTACTGGCCAGGTTCCAGGAGATCCAGGCACAGCAGGAGGAACGCTACATGGGGTTCAACAATCATCTCACCACCATCTCTACCGCCATGGGGAGCCTAGTCCAGGCCCTCCACTGGATAGAAGACACGTTGCGGGACCATGTTGCACCACACAGGGCCCCTGTCACTAGCCCGGACCAGGAACAGCCTCCCACCTCCGCCGGCGCTAGTGGACAGGAGGCCCCACCACAACGACAGGCCACCAGAACCCCACCTCCTGCTGAAGAACAACCACCCCGCAAGAGGAGCCTGAGATCAAAAAAATCGACAGAGTAGGATGTCAAGACCCCCGCCAGCATGAGATACCCCCTGAAGTCATCCCACTGTCCCACATTGCCACCCTGTCCAACCTTGAACTGCCCCTGCTCCATCCTTCCACAGGCATATGGACAATGCACCTGTGAGACTGAGAACTGGACTCTGCCATGGCCATTACTCCACCCCCACCCATCACCGTGTTTATATCATGTACCATAATCTAGCACCAAAAATAAATCACTCAATGCACTGAAATCATGCTGGAGTCAGGCTGTATTATTTACAAATGTAAAACACATTACCGATCAATTATGTTCTGTAAACTTTGTGCTGAACACATACCGAGATCAATAAGCATTAGTCCATGGGCTAACCAAGCAGAAGTCACGCAGAGGGTCATACAGCACTGAAAAGGGAAGGGAGAATCAAACATCAGTTTCAAATACCTGGGGGGTCATAGACAAAGTTGAGAAAAACGAGGCAGTCAGGAAAATTAAAATGGCGTGTGTGATTCTTACCTGTGTGCTACTGAAAATACTGTTGGATAACTCTGTCCCTGTTGTCTGGGTCGTCCTCTGAGTCTTCCTCCTCTTCACTCTCCACAGGCTCTACAGCTGCTTCAACACCACCATCTGGACCATCCTCCTGCAGGCAAGGCACCTGACGTCGCAATGCCAGATTGTGAAGCATACAGCAGGCCACGATGATCTGGCACACCTTCTTTGGTGAGTACATCAGGGATCCCCCTGTCATATGCAGACACCTAAACCTGGCCTTCAGGAGGCCAAAGGTTCTTTCAATGACCCTCCTAGTTCGGCCATGGGCCTCATTGTACCGTTCCTCAGCCCTGGTCCGGGGATTCCTCACTGGGGTCAATAGCCAAGGCAGGTTGGGGTAACCAGAGTCACCTATTAGCCACACACGTTGTCTCTGTAGCTGTTCCATCACAAAAGGGATGCTGCTATTACGCATCACATACGCGTCATGCACTGACCCAGGGAACATGGCATTCACATGGGAGATGTACTGGTCAGCCAAACAGACCACCTGGACGTTCATCGAATGGTAACTCTTCCTGTTTCTGTACACCTGCTCATCGTCTTTTGGGGGGACTAAGGCTACATGGGTCCCATCAATGGCACCAATTATGTTGGGAATATGTCCAAGGGCATAAAAATCACCCTTCACAGTGGGCAAATCAACCTCCTCTGGGAATATAATGTAACTCCGCATGTGTTTCGTCAGGGCAGACAACACTCTAGACAACACCTTAGAAAACATTGGCTGAGACATTCCAGATGACATTGCCACTGTTGTCTGGAATGAGCCACTTGCAAGAAAATGGAGGACTGACAGCACCTGCACCAGAGGGGGAATTCCTGTGGTTTGGCGGATGGGGGAAATCAGGGCTGGCTCCAGCTGGGCACACAGTTCATGGATGGTGGCACGGTCAAGTCGGTATCGTAGTATGATGTGGCGTTCTTCCATTGTCGACAGGTCCACCAGCGGTCGGTACATGCGAGGATTCATCCTTCTCCTCGCAAATCCCA
The DNA here is from genome assembly GCF_031143425.1 of Pleurodeles waltl. Lineage (NCBI taxonomy): Eukaryota > Metazoa > Chordata > Amphibia > Caudata > Salamandridae > Pleurodeles > Pleurodeles waltl. Next base: position 1,650,174,400 of record NC_090445.1, on the reverse strand, counting down.
GCGGATGGTGCCTAGGAAGGACAACATGGAGCACAGAGTCAAGATAATCACTGGTACGTTCACCACTGCTTGCATGGCACACGGTTATCTAGGTATTGAAAGGCGTGTATGTGTGGCAATGCCAGGCCTAGGCCTGTGTGTCGCAGTAGAAATTAGGCCATGTGGGCCCTTGAAATGGCGGCTGCCTGACCTGTGAAGTGGGACAATGGGATGTGAGGTCACTGCGCTGGCGGAGCACACCGTGGCGGTAGGCGGTCGAAGACCGCTATACGGAGCCGCATTGGATAACATTGAAGCCTATGGGTTTCAGGAGCCAATGACGATGTGCGCCGGCGGTCGCGGTACGCACTGCCGCGGTACGCACCGCCGCGGGCGTGACCGCCATTTTCTATCTGCTTAATCACTCGAGACCTGATCATCCACAGGAGAGGACCTATACTGCAAGTGCTGCTGTGAACTCGGTCTGGAAGTGACAATGGCTGCTGCGACTGGGGAAAGGGCCCCTGCCTTCACGTCTGAAGAGTTGGAGAAGCTCATGGATGGGGTCCTTACCCAGTATGCGTTACTCTACGGTCCTCCAGACCAACAGGTGAGTACACCGGGTGCGCATGGAATGGGCGATGCCTGTGTGGAGTGGGGTGGATGTAGGTTGGTGGGGTGGGGGGCGAATGAGGAGTGCAACGCACGACAGATGAGAGCATGTGCTATATTGCAAGGTTGGGGAGGGGGGGCCAATCACATCTAACATGCAGTAAGTTGATGATTGTTTCCTTCCCACCCTGTACATGTCACATAGGTCAGCGCCCATCAGAAAGTCGGGATTTGGCGTGCCATCGCCAAGGAAGTCCGGGCCCTGGGGGTCCACGTCAGACGGGGCACCCAATGCCGCAAGAGGTGGGAGGACATCCGCCGCGGAACCAGGAAGACCGCCGAGTCACTGCTGGGGATGGCCTCCCAACCTAGGAGGGGTGCCAGTCGTACCCTGACCCCCCTGATGTCCCGGATCCTGGCGGTGGCCTACCCGGAGTTGGATGGGCGCATGAGAGCATCACAGCAGACACAAGGGGGTGAGTATCAGCACATTCAGCTATCTTTCTGCGCAGTGGAGGCGTCTGGGTGGGGGAGGAGGGTTGGGGGTGACATTAGGCCAGGGCGCTTTCTGTAGTGTAGTCCTCTCCCTTAGGCATGGCCCTGTGCTTCCGGCCCCCACCTCCGTAGGGTGACAAGTCCAGCTATTGATGGTCCAGCCTCACACATGTGCGCGCTTGTCGTCTCCTGACCTGTTGTCCGAGTCAGAAGTACTGAGTAGTGTGCCCCGAATGCGCGGCTTAGTGCATGCGGCTCCTGTGTCTGTCCTCTCCGCCAACGGTGTTGACATTGCATGCACTCAACCAGGTCTTCTCTTTCTCCCCCCACCCTTCTTCTTCATCTTCTTGTGCATGTGTGCATTAGCATCATCAGGCGGAGGAAATTTGGCATCGGAGCACGAGGGAGCTGCAAGCCACAAGGCCCCGGTAGGCACAGGAACAGACACCGAGGGCCCAAGTGAGCCGGAGGGCGAGGGGAGCACCACGACGGGGACCGCTGGTGAGAGCAGCGACACGTCCTCGGATGGGAGCTCCCACCCACGCACCAGCCCCGCCCTCCCAGCAGCCCCTCAGCCTACGCTCCGTGCCCGCTCACCCAGGAAGGCGGGTGTCTCCTTCGCCCCAGGCACCTCAGCCCCTGCCCCTGTTACCCCTGCTGCCCTCAGTGAGGAGGTCATTGATCTCCTCAGGACACTCATTGTTGGGCAGACTACCCTTTTGAATGCCATCCAGGGGGTAGAAAGGGAGGTGCATCGGAGCAATGCCTACCTGGAGGGCATTCATTCGGGTCAGGCTGCCCATCAACGATCGTTCAATGCTCTGGCCTCAGCACTGACGGCAGCCATTGTCCCTGTTTCCAGCCTCCCTCTTCTGACTGCCTCCACCCTGTCTCTGTCTCCTGTTCCTCAGCCTATCCCATCCACACCATCTGACCAGCCTGCACACACCTCAACACCCAAGGGCAGCTCATCCAGACACAAGCACCACAGATCCCACCAACACACACCCAAGCAACACACAGATGCAGACATCCCAACAGTCACTACCACCCCTGTGTCCCCCTCCTCCTCGTCTCCCTCCTCCCTCCCTGTGACGTCTCCACTCACACCTGCATGCACACCAACATCAGCCAGTGCTTCCATCACCACCACACCCTCCTGTACAGTCCGCACGCGTGCAGTCACCACCCCCACTGCCATTTACACGTCCCCTGTGTCCTCTCCCACTGTGTCTGTCACCACCCCTTCCAAGACACACAAACGCAGGCAGACACCCACCCAACAGACATCCACCTCACAACAGCCTACAGCACCTGCACCTTCACCCAATGACAGCACACCTGACTCTCCTACAACCACATCCTCTTCCTCCACTTCCATCTCCACTTCTCCTACCTTTTACCTTGGCCCTAAAAAACTTTTCCTGGCTAATCTTGACCTCTTCCCCTCCGATGACCTACCCCCTCCATCTGCAAAGAGTCCCAAGAGCACCACAGCCACCACCAGCCCAACTTCGGGTGTGACTGTTGTGCATGGGTTCTGGAGCCCACCCTTTGCCAGCAGTGACACCTCCATCAGCAGCAAGGACACATCCAGCCCCCCCCCCCCGGCAAGAGGACCAGGAAACACAAGGGCCGCCGTGCGAAGACTGACACAGCTGCCCCCAAGGAGCAGAGTTCGCCCACTTCACCAGCCACAACATCTAGGGGAGGCAAGGGCCCGAGAGCCCCATCTAAGGAGCGTAAGGGCAGCAGGGCGGAGACGTCAGCCAGCAGGAGCGCGGAGCAGGTGGGCCCCACATGCCACATCCCAGCTGTAAAGGAGGACACCAAAGGGCCCAGGAACATCACGGCCGTGGGGCGTCTGAGCACGGAGTCCAGGCCAGGTCTGGCTCCCTTGAACCGACTGGATGTGCACCGCTGAACAGGGCCCGCCGTGGAGAAGAGCACCACTGAACAGGGGCCCGCCGTGCAGAAGAGCACCGCTGAACAGGGGCCCGCCGTGGAGAAGAGCACCGCTGAACAGGGGCCCGCCGTGCAGAAGAGCATCGCTGAACGGGGCCCGCCGTGAAGATAGGCACCGCTGAACAGGGGCCCGCCGTGCAGAAGAGCACTGCTGAACAGGGCCCGCCGTGAAGATAGGCACCGCTGAACAGGGGCCCGCCGTGCAGAAGAGCACCGCTGAACAGGGCCCGCCGTGGAGAAGAGCACCGCTGAACGGGGCCCGCCGTGAAGATAGGCACCGCTGAACAGGGGCCCACCGTGGAGAAGAGCACCGCTCCGCTGGGCCCCGCCGTCTCAAGCACCGCTCCGCTGGGCCCCTTCATCTCAAGCACCGCTCCGCTGGGCCCCGCCGTCTCAAGCACAGCTCCGCTGGGCCCCGCCGTCTCAAGCACCGCTCCGCTGGGCCCCGCCGTCTCAAGCGCCGCTCCGCTGGGCCCCTTCATCTCAAGCACCGCTCCGCTGGGCCCCTACATCTCAAGCACTGCTCCGCGGGGCCCCTTCTTCTCAAGCACCGCTCCGCTGGGCCCCTTCATCTCAAGCACCGCTCCGCTGGGCCCCGCCGTCTCAAGCACCGCTCCGCTGGGCCCCGCCGTCTCAAGCACCGCTCCGCTGGGCGGGCGGGCCCCGCCGTCTCAAGCACCGCTCCGCTGGGCCCCGCCGTCTCAAGCACCGCTCCGCTGGGCCCCGCCGTCTCAAGCACCGCTCCGCTGGGCCCCGCCGTCTCAAGCACCGCTCCGCTGGGCCCCTACATCTCAAGCACCGCTCTGCTGGGCCCCTTCTTCTCAAGCACCGCTCCGCTGGGCCCCTTCATCTCAAGCACTGTTTATGGTTCACTGTGCCCACCATGCCTCCTCCTTGACCAGTGGAGACTGTTATCCACTTGAGAGACTGTGGCTTTGCACTCCCCAGGATGGTACAGTGGGCAACCCACCCACTGTAGAGACTTGAGAGACTGTGGCTTTGCACTCCCCAGGATGGTACAGTGGGCAAGCCACCCACTGTAGAGACTTGAGAGACTGTGGCTTTGCACTCCCCAGGATGGTACAGTGGGCAAGCCACCCACTGTAGAGACTTGAGAGACTGTGGCTTTGCACTCCCCAGGATGGCACAGTGGGCATGGTGGCCCCTTCGTGGATCTTGCGTCGTGGACTCATGTGGCTGTGGTGCCCCCCCCTTCCCTTCCCCCTGAGGTGCCTGTAGTATTTCCATCAGATGCCCCTGCAGTGTTCTCTCCAAAGGACTCAGGTCTCCTGTGTGGGCTTTGCCCTTGTGTCGCTACACTGTAGCCCACGGACTGTTCCATTTGACTTGGATGTAGCGGACTAATTGCCTCGGTTCGCCATGGCAGTGTGTTATTTTGTTATGGATATTTTGCATAGTTGCCGATACGTCTCAGAGTCTATTTTTTATATAAAAATTTGGTTCACAATTTAATTATGACTTTGCATTTTTCAGGGGGGGTTGGGTGGTGTCACTGTGCATTGTTGCTCTGCATTGGTGTGTACATAGTTTGGGGGGGTGGGGGTCGCATATGTGTGTGCCCGTAACCTTTCCTCCTCCCCCTCCCGTGTGTCGTAGGTGCAGTACTCACCGTTGTCGTCTGGGCCGGGAGTACGTACTCGTGGTGGATGAGCAGGTAGACGAGTGCAGGTAGGATGTTTAATTCGGGTTCCATGCTGTCCTCCGTACTCGTGGAGTGTGTTTTGGTGAGCGTTTTCCCGTCCGTAGTCTGTTTCCGCCGTGTTTTTATCGGCGGGCCTCCCGCCCCGGAAAAGGTGGCGGATTGGTGAGTTGTGATACTGTGGGCGGTACATTGTCTGCCGCCTGCCTGTTGGCGGTGACCGCCGCGGTGTTTGTCTGTACCGCGGTGGCGGTCGGAGTGTTAATGTGGCGGGCTGTGTTGGCGGTTCCCGCCAGGGTCAGAATTACATTTTTTGGACCCCCATAGTGTTTGAAAACAAGCAGTGGAAGCATAGAGGCCAGCCAACATAGTAGGCTGTCCAGTAGGCTCGACCAAAGAGATGATCGATGGCCACCAAGGATGTATTGATACAAGATTTTTACTGTTCAATTTGTTGTGATGGATGGATGAAATAAAGACATTGAAGATTTCTGCTTGAGTTATTAATAAAGTAGAAGTAAGTAATATTGCTTTAAGAGCCTCTGGTTTGTATTAGGAAGTTTCAGCCATTTTATAATTCAGTAAGAGTGGGTGGAATCTGTTGAGACGAACTTGAAAGGTGACAGTTGGAAGTGACTGTTGTTCAGAAAAGTAGGAAAATAGGGCTGAGGAGACAGTTTCTTAGAGCTCTGTCGACGGACCGGGCTGTGCAGCAATTCCCTGAGCTCATATTGGACTGTTGGCTCAGACAGACTAATCTGCCTTGATGGTACTAGCTGTCAGTTTGTCAGTAAAATTAATCCCTCCTCAGAGCCGGATGATGGAGCAACCTAGCTGTGTTGAAGTAAAACAGAATTGTTCTGTTCATATGTAGGTTCGTTACTCACAGTAGAGAAGCTCCCAATCCTAATCAGCGCCTGCCTTCAATAGTCATCTGCTTCGTCTTCAATTTGAGTTGCTAAGATTAACAGTATTTTAGCTATTTATTATACTGAACACTTTTAAATACAATCCAGCTCAGATGCACTCTACAGTTTCCATTAAGAAGTGTAGCTAGGCTTCTGGTTTGCAGACTGTGAACATTGCAGTGGAGCTGGAGACAATGCTGTGGCCTATTTCCTGCTAGGCGACGGGTGGAAACTTAGGTTTCCGCCCGCTGACCTAGCGAGAAACTCTTAATAAGTCCGGTGGGGAGGTAGCCAGTGTTGCAGCAACTTACCCCACGGACGTTTGGCAGACGGTGCAAACCATTTTCCAAACTCCTAATGAAGGCCATTATGTCCAAAGAATAATACAGTAACTTTAATAAGAGATCCACCTCACCTTGTTTATGATCGCAAAATCACCCTTCTAATTCAGAAGGTTGCTTGCAAAGTTGTCAATGGATTTCCTCACACCAAGATTTAGGTAAATCTACAACAAGCGTTGGGGAGCAGGCACGGAACGTGTGTAAAAGTTCTCTGTTCTGATTGCTTCCCTCGCTGGAAAAGGTCAAAGGTTTACTTCTGTTGGTGGAAGGAGTAAATCCCTTTCCGATTTGGTGGAATTGCTAGGGCAGGGTTTATCCAGATAAAAAAAAATGTTAGCAGTTTCAGTTGGTGTGACTTTTTCATGTGAAAATATACACCTATATATTTGTACATGCAAAAAGGGATTCACAAACGATGTTCCAGGCATAGCTTGAAAATTTGCATGCATTCCACAAATTAATAAATTAACCGCAACCGCAATTAACCAGTGCGAGGTTGAAAACCTACAGTTGAAGATTTCCTAATTCTTTGTGGATCAGGGAATGTCTGCATAGCGCCCATGTAATTCTGAGTGTTATTACCAAATTATGTGTACCACATTGTATATGTGGGTGTGCACTTACCTGTTACTATTAATTGATGAACACTTCACAGATTCCTTGTAATCCAATCCCAAGATCTCTGTGAGAAATCTTCAATTTCAGACAAACCCTCTTTGGGCCAAAGGGAAAAGCAGAGACCACAGACATGTGGTAAGTGTGGTGAAGGCTGCTTTAATGAAACATGCACAATCACAAATCTATATATATCCCTAGGCAACATGCCTTACAAAACTATGAACCTTGCTCTACATCATTCACTGCCTACCACATTGGCCTACCCCTCACCTGTAGTTGCCCCACCATAGCCAAACTCAGCTGCCTGCCACTGTAATTCTACTCTACATTCTGAACTAACTTAATACCTAAAACTGTACACCTTTAACTTCCTTCCTTCTGCAGGTGCCAACTGATTCAAAACATTAAAACATCTCAGCTAACCACCACCCAGAAAAACTCCCCTCTAGAGTTTTTCTGCCCCTCTCCCCTCACAGAGGCAATCCACTTGAAATTCACAATTGGGCACCACCTACCATCCCTTCTCCATCCGCCTACCATAACTTGACACTTAAGGCTACTAACAGCGCCTATTGTAACTGAATCAGATAGAGACCCATCCCTTAAACTGACAGATGTACTCAATCTAACTAAAAAACTGTGAAACCTCAAATGTTAACTCTGGGTGAATAATGCGACCCACTCCCTCATCCCTACACATTTTTTGCAGCTCTCTATTCAATTTCCTTCTCACCTTGTCAATGGCAGCCAGTCTCTTTGCACTCTCCTCTCTCTCCTGGGAATCAACTCTATCCACAGTACATGTGTCCTGGCCCATGGCCCCTTAATGTCTTTCAAGTCTGCCTTCATTGCTTTAATCAACACCAGCCACTTTTCTTACCCAAGGTCATTCTCCCCTAATGAGTAGCTAAAATGTCACAATAACCTTCACCCCCCACAACATCATGTTTAACTGAGGCAACAAGGCACGCCATAACATACCCCCTTTCCTTATTAACACACCTGCAACCTATGCTCCCCCAGACCCTAATCCATCCACTGTCTTCTCTCACTAGCTTGTATCTGTGCCCATTTCACTAATGAGTGTTCCACAATCCAGATGTTCATTTCCTAACTCATCGAACCACAAACAGAATCTAATATAAAACAAAATAACAATTTTCCCTTTTCATTTTCATCTACTGCACATATCTCTTATAGCAGTCCGACGACCATCTCTCCAATTACATTATACTATCCTTGCCCCAACCCATCCTACTCGCCTCTGTCACTTCCCCTATCCTAAATGAGTGTGTTCTGTAATCCTTTGCAGGAGGGTTCAAACCATTTAAAGCCTTGGCATCACTGACAACAACTGGAATGCAGTCACCTTAGACCCATTCTGATGCCTGAAAACCTCCCATTCTCTTTCCTATGCTTAGCCTTTGCAACCTCTAACACCACCACACAGGACAACACCCACTTTCTGGGCACACCCCCAGTGACACACAACTTCCTCATTCTCTTTTCATCCTTCGCAGGTATAACTTCAAATCGTTTCTGGTAATCTCCACCTAGGGCTAACCCAAACCGCCTTCCCGCCTCTTTCAGAACAATTCTGACACCCAAAAAGCCCTGAAAAACATACAACTCATTAAACATGAAAACAACACACATTTCCTTCATTACTGCACACTCCAAGCAACATATTAATTGCCAGCAAAACAAGACCACAATAATGGTTTCTTCATCGTCTGCCTATTCTCTTTTTCCCTTGCTGAACCTTCAAGTAGCTCCACAGCAACAAACCCACAAATGTAATATCCCATAATTTCCCTGCAATTGTCATCTTAGACCATCCTTTCTCAGTCATACCCATGATGATGAGTATTATGTCCTCCCTTCTCAACCACTCTTCCTCTTCACAGTTTCTCCTCTCGGCTCCTGACTCCAAGAACTCCCTCCAGGCTTGCTCGCAAATCTGCCTTGTAGGCTGTGCCAAGGACCCTGCTACGAGCTGCAACATGCTCTTGCGCCATTCCGCCACATCTCTTCCAGCATTGGTGTATTGTCTCGTTCTACTCCCAATGCAAGACCACAGAACCTCGACCACTGAGAATGAGACAGAACATCTGGTAGGTCATTATTGATCCCTGGTGTGTGGCAGGCTCTCACAAAACTATGGTGGTCATTCTGACCCTGGCGGTCTTTGACCGCCAGGGCGGAGGACCGCGGGAGCACCGCCGACAGGCCGGCGGTGCTCCAATGGGGATTCCGACCGCGGCGGTAAAGCCGCGGTCGGACCGGCACCACTGGCGGGCTCCCGCCAGTGTACCGCCGCCCCATTGAATCCTCCACGGCGGCGCAGCTTGCTGCACCGCCGCGGGGATTCCGACCCCCCCTACCGCCATCCAGATCCCGGCGGTCGGACCGCCGGGATCCGGATGGCGGTAGGGGGGGTCGCGGGGCCCCTGGGGGCCCCTGCAGTGCCCATGCCACTGGCATGGGCATTGCAGGGGCCCCCGTAAGAGGGCCCCTACATGTATTTCACTGTCTGCTGCGCAGACAGTGAAATACGCGACGGGTGCAACTGCACCCGTCGCACAGCTTCCACTCCGCCGGCTCGATTCCGAGCCGGCTTCATCGTGGAAGCCTCTTTCCCGCTGGGCTGGCGGGCGGTCTGAAGGCGACCGCCCGCCAGCCCAGCGGGAAAGTCAGAATGACCGCCGCGGTCTTTCGACCGCGGAACGGTAATCTGACGGCGGGACTTTGGCGGGCGGCCTCCGCCGCCCGCCAAGGTCAGAATGAGGGCCTATGTTATTTATCCGGCAGGTCAAAACAAAAACCGTCAGCAATTTCAGCACGCGTCTCTTGCTGATTGCTTGTTCACAATGTGTGCTATAGCCATGTCATCTGGATGAAACAGCACCTTCTTGGCAAATTGTTCACCCCACAAAATGCTGCCACCAACTGTAGAATGAAACTACAAAAATGCAATACTCATCTCCCCGTGCTTCCACTCCTCTGGCCACTGTTCTACACACCACTGTCCCTGCCAGTATAGTCCAAAACTCAACCCTCCAACAGCAGCTGAAAAAATCCTCCATTTTATTTCCCCGGCCAAACTTTTCAGGGAAATTCTATATTGAAATGTTCCAAATAGGAAAGCAACAGTCTCAAGTCCTTGTTCACTCCCACCTTCAGCCTCACTCTATTGTGTGGTAAAAACAGGCCCGACAATGCCAAGCCCAACCTTCTACAAAAAGTTGTCCCTTCTCAAACTACTCTACAGGTGAAATTCAAATACCCCAGAAAAACCTGCACTGCTCAAACCATCACTTTCTAAATCACCAGTATCATATCATATCACTTCTATCATTACTCTTTTCTTTTCATCTGGAGACCTTGCCTCCATCTTTACTGTGTCAACCTCAATACCAAAAAATGTCAGTACCGTGCTTGCCCCTACTGTTGTTTCTTCTGCCAAGGGAATCCCCATACCCTTCATGAGCTCCTTAAAATTATTCATCATGCGCTGGCAGTCCGCGGAGCCATGTTGTCCTACACAAAAGAAGTTGTCTCAGTAATGAGCCATTATTGAACATCCTGTCACAAACATGAAAATCATTGCAGAAACAAAGTTAAATTTTAAAATAAAGCACAAAAAATTGAGAAACACATGGGCAGGGATTTTTGCATACCATTACCCCCAAGCTGTATCCCCAGCAGTTCAAAATCAGCTGGATGTACAGACAGCATGCGAAAGGCTGATTTTATGTCACTCTTTGCTATGTGTGCCCCAGGCCCCACTTTATTTTAACAAGCTGATTGCTACCTCAACTGAGGAGTAAGAAACTGTTGACAAGTTATGCGATACATAATCACTCGCTGACTGTCCTTCAAGCCGCAACAAATGCTGGATAAGTTGAAATTGTCTCTTCTCTTTTTTAGATACCACCCTAATAGGTGACACAATCAGACACTCCATGGGCCATTCAGCAAATGGGCCTGCCATTTCATCCTGCCGTACCTCTTTGTCCAACATTCCCTTCACTACCCAAGGGAGTTCTTTCACTGATTTCAGATTCTCAGCCCATCCCCGACACTGTGATCCTGTGTAACTCAAATGAAATCTGTCTCTAGGCTCGTCCAATAACATTGTACTGTCCTCATACACTCAATACCATTGTAACCAAAATTTTAACGAGTCTGCACTTTTTCCTGCAGGGCCTTGTGCTCCCCTAGCCCCACATCTTGCCTGCTGCTGTTTTGGCCACTGCCCTGTAACCATCCTGACTGACTCCTGCAATGAATGAGAGGGAGTCCAGTTATGCACTTGGAGCATTTGTGTCAAAATGTACAATATTCACAATATTCTTAGCTGCAAAAAGCCCTATTGAATGCCTAGCCCCGGCCCCCTACTCCTCCCTGCCCTGGCTGAACTTTGCCTGTTGCTCCCACCCCTCCTTGGGTGGGAGGCCCTTGATAGGGCCGATATAGCAATGGAAACCCACTTGCCATAAAGACTTTTGGTGCCGGTCGGGCTGGACCCATCATGTGCAGCCACAGACGTGTCCAGTTCCACCCATATTCCCTCTGTGTCCTCTGCTAGACAGGCTCTTAACTCCATATTATAACGCACCTGGGCATATCCTCAAATGCTATGTGGGCTTTCCTTGTTACGTCTGTATATTTAAACAAAGCTACACACTGCTCCAGAATTTTTTTGCAGGAAACACTGGTGGATATGAGAATAGCTGCTGTCCAATTTTCAGTTGTCATGGGTAACCTCAGTCTTTTTGCCGATTCATACTCCAATTCATATTCTTCCACCACCGACCTCTCTTTCACCTTGACTTCCCTATGCAGCAGATTAAACACCTCCATGTATTCCCATTCCAAATCCTCTACTTTGTGGACGTCATCGAATGCGTCCCCAAGGGTTTTGTTATTCCCGTGTATGGCAGCCTCTTAACTTTAAGCTCTTTGCTCTCCTCTCGTGTGTCTTTATCCCCTTGTACGACCTTCTTCTTACACTTCTGCTTGTCGGTCTCCTGGTTGTGTGCTTTTCTCTCAACCTCACAAACATCTTTAACCTTTGCAGCCTATCCTTTCCCTTTTTTGTGTGCCTTTGCCTCTTCCTCCTCTGTCCACACCCCCTTGTCTGACACATTTTTATAGTCTGACCTGCATCCCTTGCTGTACCTCCTCAACTCCAGCTTCAACACTTTTAGGTACCATGACACGTCGCAACACCTATCTGACCTGCTTAACTGGCTTCAATGTCGGAACCCATGCCAAAGCTTTCCATCCCGCCAACCTTCTAGGCTCTGCCAAATCCCTCTATGCATCCGTCACTGCCATCTGACAGTCCTCTTCCTGGAACATACTAACAGAAACCTGCTTAGATCTGCCCTCACTGGATATTCAATCTCCCGGAAGCCTCTAAGGACACATCTTGACCTGATCATCTCTGCTCCATTCCACCTGTTCACCTTCCTCCAGCTCTTTCTTGTCATAATCTACCACCACATCCTCCTACATCTCAACCTTCCTTGCCTGTAGACAACTTGTACCTGGCCTTTCATCATCTAATAAGGAAATGTCACACCAATCATGTGATAACTGTTGCTCTATTGTCTTCTTGGAGGCCACACCAGACCTTCTCTGTACGGGCTAGGAGAAGGTCCCACCAGACCACACCCAGGTCGCCCAGCCACTGTTAACTGCTGCAGTCAGGCCAGCCGCCCAGGGCCATGCCCTCTCTTCCTCCTAGGGTATTAGAGCCACACTACCCTCTCCTGCATCTGTTACCACTCTCCAACCTAGAACTGAATTGTCACTGATAAGTCCTGATGTACTGGCAGCTGACTTGCTGATATTCCACTCTGCCAACCCCTCCCTTACTCATACTCACCTGCCCTTTTCCCCTTTGTCCCGTCCTCCGGAGCCATGGGCCCACACTTCTTCTTTGCAACACTCCCATTTCCGCTCCAATCCTCCTTCACCTGAAAACCTTCCTCACCACGCGGCACACCCATTGCCCCTGGGGTGTGTGCCCATCTAGTGGCAGCAGCGACACCCCTAGACTTTCTGACATATAACTTCAGAAGCTTCCTATAATTTCCATTGGGAGCAAACAGGTCCTCAAACTTGTCCCACTCTTCTATTTCGTTCTTGTCCCTGTGCTCAGACTCCCCTTCATCATTCCAGTCTGACTTTGCTTGGCAATAGCTGTAGAGGAGCTCCATGCTGTTCCCCAGCACAAGTCATAGTTGTCCCCCTCCTTCCTACATCTATTGCTTTCGAGCCTTTCGAATTACAGATGCTGGTGGACCTTACCCACCCTGCTCTCCTGCCCCCTTTTTCCCTCTCACGTCGCTTTCCATAATGCTGCAAGGATGTGACTCTCCCAGCCGACTTAGGCCCTCATTCTGAACATGGCAGCAATCACAGCTCCGCCGGCGGTAGCGGTAACTACCGCCAACAGGCTGGCGGTCCGGACCGCCAAATAATGAAGCGCATGAGAAACAAGTAGCGGTCCATCCACACACCGCCATCATTGTAGTACCGACGACGAAGGAAGAGGCCGCCGACGGAAAGGACCCACCCACCCAGCAAATAATGAAGGTCAAGACTGCTGTCAGTTCCAGGGTGGGAACCAAAACAAACCAAATAAAAGGAAACACTCACCGTGGGCACACACAACACGCCGAAGCACACATGGAGAGAGAGAGTTGCAAATAATTCCAGTCCTGCTCCTTGCACGACGTGACCACAGACGAAGACGACAACGGTAAGTACTGCAACCTAGTAAACATGGGAAGAAAGGTCACAGTTACACACCCACCCACCCTGCAACGCACTCCCAACCACTCCCACCATCTCAAGCTATACACACCAGAATAAGAGGTAGTTACCCGACACAAGGCAACAAAGACCTGTACAAAAGACACCACCCCCCCACAAATGAAACGATGAACCACGTCTCCATATTGTGCCAACAGCACCACTGGGCACACAAACTTTAATAGAACATTAAAATAGTAATGTCCAAATAAGGCCATTGGCCAGTCCATGCAGAATACCATGAAGGGCCCAAATGGTCCGACTTGATTCCCACCTGTGCACAGGGTACTCGACTGTAAGGGGACATCAATAGGGCAGCAAGGGGGTGGGCTTGGGCTTACATTTGGGAGGTGGAGGGGGTTTGGGCTTGCCCTTGGAAGGTGGGGGAGTGTGCTAGGACCAGGGGGTGGCAGAGGGACCTGGGGCAACACTGGGCTTCTCCACTCCGGTGAAGGGGCACGGGTATTGGAAGGGCAGACTGGGGCGGACTTGGACGAGGAAGGAGTGGACAGGGCAAGGAGATGGGCACATTTAGGGATGAGACGGGGTGGGCCAGTGGGTTCAAACAGGTCAACAGGGGACAGAAACATTTTCTTGGGGCAGTTGGGGTGGATATGGAGGAAGGTCTGGGAGTGGAGGTATAGGGAGTGCTGGTACCAGGTGTAGGTGTGCTGGATGTGGATGCAGGTGCCTCTACAGTATGCTGATGTGTGGTGGATGTGTGTTGAGTGGGTGTCTGGGAACGTTTGAGTGTCTTGGGAGGAGGGGGGTGGCCACAGTTGGACAAGACAGGCTGCCAGTGTAAATGGATGTTGTCTGGGTGTCTGCAGGTCTGGTAAGTGTCCTGCATGTGTTAGTCAATGTAGTTGTGGTGAGTGCAGGTGTGGTGTCTGGGGTGGATGACTGGATGTCAGATGTTGTGGTGACTACAAGAATGGGGCCAGCAGCAGTGACTGAGGGTGCTGTGGTGTGGGTGTGCATGTTGAGGTGACAGACAGGGAGGTGGGAGAGGTGGACACACTGGGGGAAGTGGATGTTGTTGTGTGTGCCTTTGTATGTTGGATGTGTGTATGCCTGTGGTGAGAAGTATGGTGTTTGTGTTTCTCTGTGTGCTTCATGTGTGTTGAGGTGTGTGCATGGCTGTCTGAACGTGTGCTTGGGATGGGTGAAGGGAGTGGGGTGCTGGAAGGGGTAGAGGTGCTGGGAGGGGGGAAGGAAAGACCAGGGACACTGGCTGCCGTCAAAGAGGAGGCCAGAGCCTGAAAAGATCTCTGTGGGCCAGACATGGCACCGTGAATACCCTCCAGGTATGCTTTACATTGCTGCATATAGGATGGTAGCCCCTGGATGGCATTCACGATGGTTGTCTGCCCTTCAGAGATGGTCCTCAGGAGGTCAATAGCCTACTCCGTGAGGGCAGCAGGGCTGACTGGGGCGGCGGATGTGGTGCCTGAGGCGAAGGAGACACCCACCTTTCGGGGTGAGCAGGCACGGGCAACTGGATGGGGAGCAAGTGGGAGGGCGGAGATGGCAGAAGATGACAAAGAATGGGTGGGCCCACTAGACCCACTAGCTGCCATCGGAGGAGGTATCAGAGTCACTACTTCCAGTGGTAGTTGCCTCCCCCGTGGTACTCCCCTTGCCCTCCAACCCACTGGTCCCCTTGGGCTCCGCCGACTCTGCCTCCTTGGAACCGTGGGCCGCTGCATCCCCACTCGCCGGTGCCACTGCTCCCTCGCTAGATGATGCTGATGTACAGAAAGAATACTAGAGCACAGGGGTGGGGAGACAAAACATGAGAGAAATCTGTAAATACCTGTATGAATGTACACATCTGGTGCACACACAACCACATCCAGCTTACACACCTACACGCAGCACCTGCAACTATAGTCATAACTGTGCCCCAGACTAGTGGCCACTACCCCAGAATACAACTCATTTCCCACATGAACCACGGACCAGATGAACTGTGTGGACTACACACAATGGGGACCATTGCCAGCCAATGCACCCACTAGTCCATGGGCAAACAAAGAATCCTACAGTACGGGAAGATCAACCCCCATGGGCCTATTTGGACCACCGACACCTGCCCCACACCATTTCTGTGCCTATGGGGGGCAGGACTGCAGGAACACACCTGTCAGAGTGCCTGGCACTAGACAGCATACATACCACAAAACATAAACACATCCATCAAAGTAGCATTAAACAGGCTACTGTGCTGCCTTCAAGCGTCAATCCAAATCTGGATATGCCACCACCACAATGCGGGCCATTAGGAGGGGTCAGAGTCCGGCGGGCACCCCTTCCTCGTTGGAATGCCTTTCCCAGCTGGGCCTTGCAGGTCTTCCTGGCCCAGCACCTCAGGTCCTCCCACTGCTTCCTGCAGTGGGTGCTCCGCCGGTTGTAAACCGCCAGGGTCTGCATCTCCTTGGCGATGGCTTGCCAGAGTCCCCTCTTCTGATGGCCGCTGACCTGTATGGGACACACAGAGAAGAAAAACAGATGTCAGGATATGCCCATCTGATACAGCTGACATGTCATTCCCTATGAGACGGAAACTTCACAGGATCAATTTACCAACTCACTAACAGTACATGCCACACAATCTACACCTGTGAATTTACAAATCGAGCACACATGCATACAGGCATCCGCCACCATCACACACATCGATGCAAGACAACCGCCAACTCACCTGCTCCTCTGGTCGCCCATATAACTTTGCATACAGGGGTAGGACCCCGTCCACCAGCTTCTCGAGCTCTTCCGTGGGGAAGGCCGGGCCCGTTGCCCTGTGATTCGTGCCATTGGAGTAACCAGAGTCAGGTCACAGCAGCACACTCAGTGGAGTACTTGCATGCACAGGAATCAGGAGTCACGTGAAATTGGTACATGGTGTACGCTCAGCGGCGGTGTGCACTGTCACCGCCGGCGGCGATCATGATAGGCCCAGTTTCCCCATTGACAACCATGTAAACCAATGAATGGGTGCATGGCGGTGAACAAAGCCTTCTGCTTTGACAACTACGGACAGCGGAATGATGTCACTTCCACTCCTGCATATCTGGATGGCAGGAGGGTGCCATTTTGCTAGCACCATGTGCATATTTCCTGGTCAGGGCCCCCATTCAGGGCCTACAAATCCCAGCCCTTAGTCACCTGCCCACATGAGTGTCTGTTCCTCATATTCACCCATCTCATGTAATGTATCCACACTGGCATGCCATTAGACCAGAGGTATCGCTGTATACATGTGCCTAACGTTGTACATCATACATCGCTTGTGTGTGTAACCTTTGTATTGCACACCAGTTATTCATTCACAACATGTTTTGCATGTGTATGTGTGTCCCTCATATGTGTTCTTTCCTCCCCATAGGTACAGACCCATGTGGCGAGGGAGGGCCCCATCTGTGTACATACCTCTGGTTGATTTGGAGACCATGGAGGAACGTAACATCATTGTCACCTACAGACTCAATCGTTCAACAATCCAGGACCTATGTGCTTTACTGGATCCTGTACTGAGACCGGCTAATCTGAATCAGCATGCCATCCCTACTGAAGTGCAAGTGCTCTCTGTACTACAATTTTTGGCTACGGGATCATTTCAGGTGACAGTGGGCATGGGTGCAGTGTTCTCGCAGCCAATGTTTAGCCTCATCCTGTCCAAATTCCTACATGGAATTGTACAACACATGCAGACATATGTCCAGTTTCCCCAAAGGGCTGAACTCCCTGCCTTAAAGTCTGGATTTTATGCCTTTGCTAACACACCCCCTGGGGAAAAGCAGTGTGCTACACATGATGGAGCAACTACAAGGGGACAGAGGTTGGCTCATAGGTGAGTGTGTATGACACTGGATCAGTACATAGCAAACAGCCAGGCTGTATGCAAGTAATGGCAGTTTGTTCAAGTCCTCTTTGACCCACTTTTGCAGGTGATTCTGGCTACCCCAACTTGCAATGGCTCCTGACACCTGTGAGGAATCCCAGGACAGATGCAGAGAGGAATTATGATGAGGCCCATGGACGTACTGGGAGGGTGATTGAGCGCACTATAGGTCTCCTGAAGGCTAGATTTCATTGCCTCCATCTCTCTAGGGGATCCCTGTGCTATGGCCCTGAGAAGATGTGTAGAATAGTGGTGGCCTGCTGCATGCTGCACAACTTGGCTGTGAGAAGAGCTATCCCTCTTCTAGAGGAGGAGGGTGCTGTACATCCTGACCTGCAACCTCTGAGAGGGGATGAGATTGATGGTGAGGATGAAGAGGGGGAAGATGTCAACTCCAGGAACAAGCTGATCCACCTATATGTCCAGTGACTATGAGGTACTGTTCACTGATACTGTTGTCTGCACTGCATAATGTTTGTCTGACTCATTTGCTTGGTTATGTGGTGTCTGTAGTCATTGACACTGTTACCTGAAGACTGAGGTGGCATGTGCCATGGAAACAAACATGGTGTACATTTTGACTTACTCCAGACACTGTTGTGCGTGGGGTACCATTCCTACAATAAAGGTATGATTATGGAATTGACTGGCTAATGCATTCACACTAACAATTGACTACTCATAATGACAGTTGACATACGAATTGGTGTAGATGTGTTTTATTACGTGTCACAATTTCATAGGTGCGCTGGACAGTGATAGGGAGTGGGCTCATGGTTCATATCCATACCAGGTACATGGGCTCAGCGATTGGTGGCAGTGGGTATTGGTCCATATGTCCCTTGCAAGTTGGTATGTTGGTATTGGTGGGTCAAGATGGTGGCACAGTGGCACACAACGGAGACAGTTCAGAGCAGATTCACTTCTTAGTGGGGACCTTGGTCTTGGCAGGTGTTCCAGTGCCATATCTGGGTCTGAGGGCACGTTTCAGTGACTGGTTCTGGGCTGCAGGGCTAGGGGTGCTGGTCTCCTGTGTGTCCTTTGCCAGTGTAACCAGTCCAGTTGCTGCTGCAGATGTGGATGGCAGGTCGGTGTCCTGGCTTGTGGTAGGGGCTTCCAGGTGTGTGGGTGTCTCAGGCTGGCTAGGGTAGTGGTACTGCAGCACCCCTGCAATGGTGACCATGGTGGCATTGAGTTGCATCTATTGCTTCATGGCTTCTTGGTGTTGTGCCATCTGAAGCCTTTGATTCTGCTCCAGGGTGGGCAGGATCTGGCCCATCATGTCTTGTGTATGGCGGTATGCTCCCAGGACTTCTGAAATCACCTCTTGGGCTGCAGCATCCTTCCTTTGGCCTCCCCCTGGGCCACTGATGCCATCCCACTGGGCCTAGCCCCCTGTGCCTGTGTCCCCTGCACAGGTCTGGCAGTCCCACTTGCACTGGGGCCATCATCATCCTGCCTGTTGGTAGGTGGAGACTCTGGCCTCTGTACATGTGGTCTGCCAGTCTGTGGCCTGGAGACACTGGTGTGGGGTCGTTTGGCCAGAGCTGATGTTGGTGGCTGGGTGGTAGGGGTGTCAGTGGTATCCTGGGTGGGGCTGCTGGAGGGTGACAGAACAGGACTGTGTGACTGGCCAGGGTATTCCTCACTGTCCATTTATCCCTCTGCAGTCTCCTGAGTGGGGCCTCTGTCTTTGTGTGAGGTGCTGGCACTCCTTGGCCTTTCCGGCCAGGTGGCATGGGTGGTGGTGCCTGTGGTGGGGAGTGGACATGTATGCTACATGTACAAAATCGGATAAGGATGCATAGCCTTGCCCTATTTTATGCTGTTTATTCCCCTGTCGGGCCATGCAGGGACCTTTTGTGGGATTATCCTTTCATTTTGCATGGGATGTGGAGGTGCATTGTGGGTGCAGTAGTGCCATTGTGAATCCTTGCAGGGGTAGGTGACTGCACAGGGGGACAAGTCAAGGCATTAATGCCGGGGACAGTCGTAATTGACTTGTTAAATCTGAAAGTTTGGCCAGGCTAAAACTGGGGCCCCACCTCCTGATTATTAGTGCCGCCTCTTCTAATCAGGAAACAAATTATTGCAATAATGTATGTAATAGATTTTCAAACAAATCTCCATCCAATCCTTTATTAAGACCATTAAATCCTCCAAATGCCTTACTCCCACTTTAGTTGTCTTACAGGAGAAATGCAAGTTTGTGTGTGCATGTATGTTTTTATGTTAGACTTTTTATAACCTTAACATGACCATACACAGTGATAAGCAGCAACACATTTCAGCAGTGGTATGTTCCAATGATGGGGTGTATACCAGTCGGAAACAGTTGCTGCAATTCTGACTCTAATTATATTTCTTCTAAATTGATGTTCGTCTTCTTATTTATTTACTTGTTTATTTCTTTTCTAAGAACATCAAAAGACATCATGAAGCTAAGAAAAAGGAAAAAAGGGGTGGACCAACAGAGCACAAATGGTAAAATGAAACGGTTTTCAATATGCGTCCAAAAATGTAGATTTACCTGCAAGTGTGAGGATTTTGTGAATTTATCAGAAAAGTGTAAAAGAATAGAAATTGTGGATTAATGCCTGTGGTTCATAGATTTCTCGACTTTCTACCGACCTTTTTGAGAGGGATGAGCCAAATATACTAACCTCCTGGTTGCAAAAAGTGATTGCAAGTTGTTCAGCAACTATTTGTGAGGGTTGCATGTCAAATGGTGAAGGGAGTGGGGTGCTGGAAGGGGTAGAGGTGCTGGGAGGGGGGAAGGAAAGACCAGGGACACTGGCTGCCGTCAAAGAGGAGGCCAGAGCCTGAAAAGATCTCTGTGGGCCAGACATGGCACCGTGAATACCCTCCAGGTATGCTTTACATTGCTGCATATAGGATGGTAGCCCCTGGATGGCATTCACGATGGTTGTCTGCCCTTCAGAGATGGTCCTCAGGAGGTCAATAGCCTACTCCGTGAGGGCAGCAGGGCTGACTGGGGCGGCGGATGTGGTGCCTGAGGCGAAGGAGACACCCACCTTTCGGGGTGAGCAGGCACGGGCAACTGGATGGGGAGCAAGTGGGAGGGCGGAGATGGCAGAAGATGACAAAGAATGGGTGGGCCCACTAGACCCACTAGCTGCCATCGGAGGAGGTATCAGAGTCACTACTTCCAGTGGTAGTTGCCTCCCCCGTGGTACTCCCCTTGCCCTCCAACCCACTGGTCCCCTTGGGCTCCGCCGACTCTGCCTCCTTGGAACCGTGGGCCGCTGCATCCCCACTCGCCGGTGCCACTGCTCCCTCGCTAGATGATGCTGATGTACAGAAAGAATACTAGAGCACAGGGGTGGGGAGACAAAACATGAGAGAAATCTGTAAATACCTGTATGAATGTACACATCTGGTGCACACACAACCACATCCAGCTTACACACCTACACGCAGCACCTGCAACTATAGTCATAACTGTGCCCCAGACTAGTGGCCACTACCCCAGAATACAACTCATTTCCCACATGAACCACGGACCAGATGAACTGTGTGGACTACACACAATGGGGACCATTGCCAGCCAATGCACCCACTAGTCCATGGGCAAACAAAGAATCCTACAGTACGGGAAGATCAACCCCCATGGGCCTATTTGGACCACCGACACCTGCCCCACACCATTTCTGTGCCTATGGGGGGCAGGACTGCAGGAACACACCTGTCAGAGTGCCTGGCACTAGACAGCATACATACCACAAAACATAAACACATCCATCAAAGTAGCATTAAACAGGCTACTGTGCTGCCTTCAAGCGTCAATCCAAATCTGGATATGCCACCACCACAATGCGGGCCATTAGGAGGGGTCAGAGTCCGGCGGGCACCCCTTCCTCGTTGGAATGCCTTTCCCAGCTGGGCCTTGCAGGTCTTCCTGGCCCAGCACCTCAGGTCCTCCCACTGCTTCCTGCAGTGGGTGCTCCGCCGGTTGTAAACCGCCAGGGTCTGCATCTCCTTGGCGATGGCTTGCCAGAGTCCCCTCTTCTGATGGCCGCTGACCTGTATGGGACACACAGAGAAGAAAAACAGATGTCAGGATATGCCCATCTGATACAGCTGACATGTCATTCCCTATGAGACGGAAACTTCACAGGATCAATTTACCAACTCACTAACAGTACATGCCACACAATCTACACCTGTGAATTTACAAATCGAGCACACATGCATACAGGCATCCGCCACCATCACACACATCGATGCAAGACAACCGCCAACTCACCTGCTCCTCTGGTCGCCCATATAACTTTGCATACAGGGGTAGGACCCCGTCCACCAGCTTCTCGAGCTCTTCCGTGGGGAAGGCCGGGCCCGTTGCCCTGTGATTCGTGCCATTGGAGTAACCAGAGTCAGGTCACAGCAGCACACTCAGTGGAGTACTTGCATGCACAGGAATCAGGAGTCACGTGAAATTGGTACATGGTGTACGCTCAGCGGCGGTGTGCACTGTCACCGCCGGCGGCGATCATGATAGGCCCAGTTTCCCCATTGACAACCATGTAAACCAATGAATGGGTGCATGGCGGTGAACAAAGCCTTCTGCTTTGACAACTACGGACAGCGGAATGATGTCACTTCCACTCCTGCATATCTGGATGGCAGGAGGGTGCCATTTTGCTAGCGCCATGTGCATATTTCCTGGTCAGGGCCCCCATTCAGGGCCTACAAATCCCAGCCCTTAGTCACCTGCCCACATGAGTGTCTGTTCCTCATATTCACCCATCTCATGTAATGTATCCACACTGGCATGCCATTAGACCAGAGGTATCGCTGTATACATGTGCCTAACGTTGTACATCATACATCGCTTGTGTGTGTAACCTTTGTATTGCACACCAGTTATTCATTCACAACATGTTTTGCATGTGTATGTGTGTCCCTCATATGTGTTCTTTCCTCCCCATAGGTACAGACCCATGTGGCGAGGGAGGGCCCCATCTGTGTACATACCTCTGGTTGATTTGGAGACCATGGAGGAACGTAACATCATTGTCACCTACAGACTCAATCGTTCAACAATCCAGGACCTATGTGCTTTACTGGATCCTGTACTGAGACCGGCTAATCTGAATCAGCATGCCATCCCTACTGAAGTGCAAGTGCTCTCTGTACTACAATTTTTGGCTACGGGATCATTTCAGGTGACAGTGGGCATGGGTGCAGTGTTCTCGCAGCCAATGTTTAGCCTCATCCTGTCCAAATTCCTACATGGAATTGTACAACACATGCAGACATATGTCCAGTTTCCCCAAAGGGCTGAACTCCCTGCCTTAAAGTCTGGATTTTATGCCTTTGCTAACACACCCCCTGGGGAAAAGCAGTGTGCTACACATGATGGAGCAACTACAAGGGGACAGAGGTTGGCTCATAGGTGAGTGTGTATGACACTGGATCAGTACATAGCAAACAGCCAGGCTGTATGCAAGTAATGGCAGTTTGTTCAAGTCCTCTTTGACCCACTTTTGCAGGTGATTCTGGCTACCCCAACTTGCAATGGCTCCTGACACCTGTGAGGAATCCCAGGACAGATGCAGAGAGGAATTATGATGAGGCCCATGGACGTACTGGGAGGGTGATTGAGCGCACTATAGGTCTCCTGAAGGCTAGATTTCATTGCCTCCATCTCTCTAGGGGATCCCTGTGCTATGGCCCTGAGAAGATGTGTAGAATAGTGGTGGCCTGCTGCATGCTGCACAACTTGGCTGTGAGAAGAGCTATCCCTCTTCTAGAGGAGGAGGGTGCTGTACATCCTGACCTGCAACCTCTGAGAGGGGATGAGATTGATGGTGAGGATGAAGAGGGGGAAGATGTCAACTCCAGGAACAAGCTGATCCACCTATATGTCCAGTGACTATGAGGTACTGTTCACTGATACTGTTGTCTGCACTGCATAATGTTTGTCTGACTCATTTGCTTGGTTATGTGGTGTCTGTAGTCATTGACACTGTTACCTGAAGACTGAGGTGGCATGTGCCATGGAAACAAACATGGTGTACATTTTGACTTACTCCAGACACTGTTGTGCGTGGGGTACCATTCCTACAATAAAGGTATGATTATGGAATTGACTGGCTAATGCATTCACACTAACAATTGACTACTCATAATGACAGTTGACATACGAATTGGTGTAGATGTGTTTTATTACGTGTCACAATTTCATAGGTGCGCTGGACAGTGATAGGGAGTGGGCTCATGGTTCATATCCATACCAGGTACATGGGCTCAGCGATTGGTGGCAGTGGGTATTGGTCCATATGTCCCTTGCAAGTTGGTATGTTGGTATTGGTGGGTCAAGATGGTGGCACAGTGGCACACAACGGAGACAGTTCAGAGCAGATTCACTTCTTAGTGGGGACCTTGGTCTTGGCAGGTGTTCCAGTGCCATATCTGGGTCTGAGGGCACGTTTCAGTGACTGGTTCTGGGCTGCAGGGCTAGGGGTGCTGGTCTCCTGTGTGTCCTTTGCCAGTGTAACCAGTCCAGTTGCTGCTGCAGATGTGGATGGCAGGTCGGTGTCCTGGCTTGTGGTAGGGGCTTCCAGGTGTGTGGGTGTCTCAGGCTGGCTAGGGTAGTGGTACTGCAGCACCCCTGCAATGGTGGCCATGGTGGCATTGAGTTGCATCTATTGCTTCATGGCTTCTTGGTGTTGTGCCATCTGAAGCCTTTGATTCTGCTCCAGGGTGGGCAGGATCTGGCCCATCATGTCTTGTGTATGGCGGTATGCTCCCAGGACTTCTGAAATCACCTCTTGGGCTGCAGCATCCTTCCTTTGGCCTCCCCCTGGGCCACTGATGCCATCCCACTGGGCCTAGCCCCCTGTGCCTGTGTCCCCTGCACAGGTCTGGCAGTCCCACTTGCACTGGGGCCATCATCATCCTGCCTGTTGGTAGGTGGAGACTCTGGCCTCTGTACATGTGGTCTGCCAGTCTGTGGCCTGGAGACACTGGTGTGGGGTCGTTTGGCCAGAGCTGATGTTGGTGGCTGGGTGGTAGGGGTGTCAGTGGTATCCTGGGTGGGGCTGCTGGAGGGTGACAGAACAGGACTGTGTGACCGGCCAGGGTATTCCTCACTGTCCATTTATCCCTCTGCAGTCTCCTGAGTGGGGCCTCTGTCTTTGTGTGAGGTGCTGGCACTCCTTGGCCTTTCCGGCCAGGTGGCATGGGTGGTGGTGCCTGTGGTGGGGAGTGGACATGTATGCTACATGTACAAAATCGGATAAGGATGCATAGCCTTGCCCTATTTTATGCTGTTTATTCCCCTGTCGGGCCATGCAGGGACCTTTTGTGGGATTATCCTTTCATTTTGCATGGGATGTGGAGGTGCATTGTGGGTGCAGTAGTGCCATTGTGAATCCTTGCAGGGGTAGGTGACTGCACAGGGGGACAAGTCAAGGCATTAATGCCGGGGACAGTCGTAATTGACTTGTTAAATCTGAAAGTTTGGCCAGGCTAAAACTGGGGCCCCACCTCCTGATTATTAGTGCCGCCTCTTCTAATCAGGAAACAAATTATTGCAATAATGTATGTAATAGATTTTCAAACAAATCTCCATCCAATCCTTTATTAAGACCATTAAATCCTCCAAATGCCTTACTCCCACTTTAGTTGTCTTACAGGAGAAATGCAAGTTTGTGTGTGCATGTATGTTTTTATGTTAGACTTTTTATAACCTTAACATGACCATACACAGTGATAAGCAGCAACACATTTCAGCAGTGGTATGTTCCAATGATGGGGTGTATACCAGTCGGAAACAGTTGCTGCAATTCTGACTCTAATTATATTTCTTCTAAATTGATGTTCGTCTTCTTATTTATTTACATGTTTATTTCTTTTCTAAGAACATCAAAAGACATCATGAAGCTAAGAAAAAGGAAAAAAGGGGTGGACCAACAGAGCACAAATGGTAAAATGAAACGGTTTTCAATATGCGTCCAAAAATGTAGATTTACCTGCAAGTGTGAGGATTTTGTGAATTTATCAGAAAAGTGTAAAAGAATAGAAATTGTGGATTAATGCCTGTGGTTCATAGATTTCTCGACTTTCTACCGACCTTTTTGAGAGGGATGAGCCAAATATACTAACCTCCTGGTTGCAAAAAGTGATTGCAAGTTGTTCAGCAACTATTTGTGAGGGTTGCATGTCAAATGCTTCTTTACAATGCATTCCTTTACCACGCAAGTCGTTACAGCGACCTGCCTTAGGGAAAGTGCTGGATTTGGAACAGCATAATTTACTACTGCAACTCCAGTCTGCGCAAAGTAGGGAAACTGTTGGGCTTAAAGCCCAACATCAATCCAACAATGCTTTCCTTGAGGCAAGTCGTCGTAAAGACTTGCGTGGTAAAGGAATGCATTGTGAAGACGCATTCATAGTTCAGACCTTGTTGCAAATGTACAGCGTGGTTCGAGCCGCGATGTAAAGGCTGTTTCCCATTTGTGACCAGTATTACGTTTTATAAACTGACCTATCTACTAATAGATTGGTTCTCCAAATAAGAAATCTCAGAATGACCTGCATTATTAACATCATTAGGCAAGTTGTGACCCCATGTGATTGGCTGCAGTCACGGGATGGTGGCCTTCAAGGGACAGCAGACAACTATCCCTGTGATCCAAAACAGAGAACCTTTCTTTATTAAAGGACCTTAAGTTCCTTGAAGAATCCTCTGTACTACCGTCTGGCCCCCTCGAGGGTGCCACACCGATTCACAAAGAGAGAGGGGTCCAAAGGAGATGCCTTTACCTTTGAGTCAGACCCGACCCCAATTTGGGAGTCTGTAACTAATCAATGGTTTAGAAACAGGGTGTTTTTGAAATTTTACAAAATATAACAAATTAATTGATAGCCCCAGACATACATATGGTGACTTCAATGACTGCAGACATCTCATCGGGACTGTGAATTAGAGATATTTTAATTAGATGCTACATCATTCTGTTGTAATTTCAGGCCAAATTTCAGTTTTAATGTGGTATTGTAGTTGTTTTATAAACAGCCGGTGATTTGTTTAGGTTCTTTAGTTGCAGTCAGTGTCAAAGGTGAGGTCTTTCTAACTTTTTAAAAGTCATGGCAAAGTCCACTGTCCCCCGAAATGTGATTAAGTCACCCCTATGGCAGGCCTACTAAGCCCTAAGGCAGGGTTCAGCATATTTCAAGGGCAGACATCCATTTTACACTAAACTATTGTTTTTTACTGGGGAAAAGACTTGCTTATCCCGTTGACGAGTGCAGGGTTGCACACTGACCCCTCTGCTGTGCTACCTCATGAACGGTGTGCCAAAGTTGATACTCCAAGGTACATTCAGCCTGACTTGGTCCTCAAGGCAAAATTAATGCAACTTGTTGGTGTGCAAATTTTTACAAAGTTACCACTTTGTTGACTTAAATCTGCTATACCCTTAATGGTTCAACCTTGAGCTTGAACCTGAAGCAGCTTGCGGGCCTCCTTGGGAAACGTGCTAACTACTCACAGGAAAGGAGACAATAGGGGGTGCACTGGAGAGAGGTGTTACCTGCCTCCTGCAGGAAGCCACACAGGTGTTGGCCCAAAAGGTGTGCTTCAAAGTTGAATCCGCCTTTGAAGGGCAAATTGGGAGCCCTTGGGAGAGGGGCAGTCCCTTTGTTTAAACTGACTAGCTGGCACCCAGGAAGGAGAGGGGTCTTGTTGCCAAACCGGTTTCCCAGGGGCGTTTAGCCCCCTAGGTAGCCACACTTCTGGGTCGGGATAGGGAGCTCTGGATGCCAAGATAAGGGTTCTGCCATCTTGGGAATGGGCAGAATGGTGCATAGCCAGATGCCACACTTCCCAAGAAAAGGTCATCAGTGGTAAGAGGACCTAGCTACCAACTGCATACTACCCTGATGGCATTTTATGTACATTAGTAGGGCACCCCTGGTACCCAGAACTCTGCTCTTGACTGAACTGGAAGAAGGACTGCCCTGCTGCACCAAATTCCTAGCAAAGAGAGTTTGCACCAATGTGGACTGCACCTGCTACACCTGGTGGCTAGGAAATAAGAGGGACTGTTCCTGGTGTGAACTGCTCAAGGAGATGTTGTCTCCAAAGCCAGCCAAAGCAAAGAGACTCCCAGGGTCAGCCAGCTGACTTTCTATTTGCAGCACATAAACACAACAGCTGAAGAAGCCGGCTAAGGGAGAGTTTTAGCCCACATCTCAAGATCGCAATTCCCTGCTGTTGTGCACTAGCAATGACCAGGAGCTGAAGTTCAGAAGTTGCACCCGAGTCTGATGGGTCCTGAAGAGTTGTTGTGGTGCAGCTTAGTTACCCAGAAGGCAAGCTACAGGCCAGAGAAAGATTTGGCTGAGACTGCGATATCAGATGACTGGAAGTTCAGTGGCAACTGGACTTTGACCAGACCAGAGTGGACCTCATTGAGTATTAAAACCTTTCCAGGACTCCCTAATCATCTTCATGGACTGGGGAGTTCCTGGAGGTATTGCATTCACAGCATCCTTCTGCATCCTGTATCCTAAGCATCAGGACCACTCGGGAATCCACTGGACTGAGAATAAGCAACAGGGACTATCAGAAGACTACTTATTCAGTGAAAGTAACATTTTCTGAGGGCCTTACTTATCCTCATGGCCGACTCCCTACTGGAGTTGGTCACCCCAAGTAACTCTAAGAAACCGCATTACAACTTGTCCAACTTTTTGCTGAAAAGATTTCTGTATCAAATTTGTTGAATTTGCCACTGCTTGTTCATGGTTGAGTGAAACGCTTTATTTATTAATTATACTTTGTAAATTCTATATCTCCAGAACCCTCTGGTAGATCTTTTTCATTGTGGTGTCTAAAAATATAGTCTAATTTTATAAATTGGAGTCAAATTTCTTTGGTGTCTTGTCAATTTCTTCTTCAATTGTTTAGGTGATGTCTAAATGCTGTACGCATTTCTTTGTGTAAGCTTTGCTGCTCCTCAGAGCCACAGTTATCCTGGGTTGAGCTGAGAGTTTAACAAACTAAGCCTAAGGGTCCTAAAAGGGTTGGTGAGTGTATTAAATAGTGAGGTTGTACAACCACACCATATAATACACCCAATTTCCTTATAGCCCCTCTTTATCATTCGCTGTTCTCAGATGGTGATAGTGTACCTAAGTATTTAATTGAGTAGGTAGCATTTCATACTCCTGCCTCCTGGTGTTGTATGGAGTTGGGTGGGGTTGATGTGGGTTTCCTGGGGATCAATGAAATATATTATGGTGAATTATATGTAGAAATGCTATATATGTCTTAACATGTAGGCAATGAATTGAGATAGTAATGAGATTGGCAAGACCCTTTTTGTTAGTACAGTAAGCATACTAGCCAATAGGCTTGAGCAAAGGGTGATACCCTTTATCACTGCTTTAGATGTTTAATTCACCCCTTGCATTTTACATGCACTTGTATTATTTAACATGTTTTGTAGCATTCTTGTGTAAAATAGACAACATTGTATATATATATATATTTTTTTTATCAGTGTATTCATGCTTGAACACTGGTAGGCTATCGAGTATCTGACAGAACTGTATAAAGGCCCTGAACAATCCATGTTTCAGTCATTTGTCCTTATTATTTATAAATAATAATAATTGTATTCGCCAACAGGTATGAACCAATTCAGTTTTAGATCTACACAGAAACAGGAAGGTTCTTGTTCTTGTATTAGAGAATAACAATAAAGCTAATGTATTTTCAATCTGAACTCTCAAATATTACACCACCATCTTAAAATATTTCATTTCATTCTTTTCTCATGCTGGTTCCGTTTGATTTAATGCTTGCCGTTCTTGTGTCATCAAAACAGTTCCAGCTTTTATCCTTGCCTCTCACAAAGTTTTAAAAAGTTACTAGTCAGACAAAATCATGCGAGCTGCAAATGGATTCATAAAGTTGTTTGGAACTTACAATAGCATGACATATTCGGCAGGTATTTCATCTTCATTGACTATTCATTTTTTTTATGACGCACGAGCGCATTTTTTAGGAAAAGATTTCCAATATGAATTGCATTTAAGAAAAGGGAGGTTTTCTGCTCTCCTGAAAGCTAATACCATGCACCATCTTTGAACTTCCATTAGACATGCTGACAAACAACAGTGACTGATAAACAGTCTTGCAATTGGAATACATACTGGCTTATTCCTTCATCATTTTTAAACAAAGGCCATTTTTCTTGGCTACTGGTACTCCTGCTTTTTGCCTTAAAAAGGCAAGTATTTTTTTCTAATCTCATGAAAACTCCAGGAAGAAATTGAATCGACCTTGTCTGCAGGCCTCACCTGGAATTTTAAAACCAAAAGATCAATAATTTTACCCAATTCTCACAGATGTTATTAATGTCACTATTTATCAGTAGATACCCTATTAATGTTGCCATAATGGGTCATCTCTTTATTATTGAAAAAATATAGCTTATGGTACCTTTTGAACTTGTTCTCCAATCGCCAACCTCCTGAATATGTTTACACAGAAAAAAGTAAATAATAAACAGTTCTGATACGTTCTGGTCTTTATTGTATCTTGCATCCATTACTGTAGGGATTCGCTCATGGGAATGGTTTGTGGTATCCTCACAGCACTGTATAATGATGTTGTTGGCATCACAAACTTCTGAAGCTGTCCTATGATTACATTCATGAACTCCTCTGCCTGACTCTCAATGTCCCCTCAGAGTCTCCACACAATAATGGGCTGGATCAGAACAGTGGTTAGAGTTTCTAAAGATCACTTGATATGGCGTCAGTCCTTGTAATGTTGCTGAAATAATATGAGGGCTTCGTAGCCCTGTCTCTGAAGGATCATTTAACAACAGCTATTTATTCCAAAACTCA
Organism: Pleurodeles waltl; assembly: GCF_031143425.1. Classification (NCBI taxonomy): domain Eukaryota; kingdom Metazoa; phylum Chordata; class Amphibia; order Caudata; family Salamandridae; genus Pleurodeles; species Pleurodeles waltl. The sequence continues at coordinate 1,650,144,202 of NC_090445.1, read as the reverse complement.
CGTCTGTCTACATAACATTCAGGGTTTATTTAACAGTTGTTTCATTATTGATTTATAAATTAAATATTAATCTGAGTTGTGTTGCAGGGCACTTACGTGGCACACTTTATGCTCTAGCGTCTCTAGGCTTAACCATCATGCATCTGCCAGCATCACCCACATCTTCTGGAGAATGATGTGTCTGCCTCCCAACACATTTCATTATGTTGGACAGTTCTTCAGCAGCACACAGTCAGCCATTTACACATGTTCTGGTGGTCTTGGCTATCACGGAACAGCAGATTGCAGCTAAAGCGCCATAAATGAGAATCAGGTACATTAGCTATATTAGATCCCAAACAGGAAAAGCTTGTGAATCTATGGGTTGCCTTTTTTAACGTTCAAAAACTCACTACTGTCAAGAGGGATCAAACCTTTTCCCATTGCCTAGATTTTCTAAGGCTGCCCTGTAGTTGGAGTCCAAGATACGCTGAGTCTGAAATGGTCAATGCCAAGATTTGTATTGCAGTCACACTGGTGTAGCTTCAAGGCGCTCAATAATACGTGAGATGTGACAATACTGGCCAAGGGTGAGGGCTTTGTTTCAGTAAGCAGTGGGAATCTACACTACACAGGGATGGGAAGCCTCAACCCTCCAAGAGGATATCTCCTGTTTCGAGAAGGATGCTCCAGAAGGCACATGCAGGTTGTCAGGCCTGTGTAGGACAAAGGACAGGCTGCAGAGAAGCTCACCATCTTGCATAGTCATGCTCTTAATATATATGTAGAACATTGACACACATATGTCTGCAACAAAAATACACCTTAGACATGAGGAGAAGACCCAGTTATGGGGGGTTGGACTGGAATTCAAAGGCTAGAGCCAATAGTTTGTTTGCTCAAAGGGGTTCAAGTGAAAAGGCCTACACCACTGGACTAGGGCTCTGCTGTCATGTATGTCACCTCACAGACTTGTAGGTGGGGGCAGTTGCCACACTCCTCCAGTTTGAGGGTGCACTTTGGGTGTATCTACTTTCAAACAAGCTGTGCTAAAAGATGAAGCGCATCCAGTGGACTTGCGGATTCTTGTTCCCGATTGGGGGACAACATAGGGCAGATCAGAGAAAAGAATACCACGTGATGTGGCACCGCTTTACAAAACCAACACAGATGCCATTTGTACCTGCGCCTACTCCACTAAGAAGTGTTCTTTCAGTGACAACTTGCTGGATTAGGTAATTGGGGGATTGTGTAGGTGGAGGGCAGCGGAGTAGGCTTTGCAATGTTTACACAAAATGAAATAATGCATGCAAATACATGCAGACACCCACTACAGTTTTAAGGTGCTGTGGAAGCAGCATCGTTCTGGAGAAAAACTCACAACCTTATAGAACAAGACAAAAAATACAGATACTGTCTATTGTGTGTGGCATTGTTGTCATCTAGATTCTAAACGATACACTATGTCTTGACAAGGGTGGTCCATGATTTCTAGAAAAGAGCTACATTTGTGATTCGGTGGGCCCTCCTAAAAGCCGGGCCTGCTTGATGGCTGACATGTGACTGACCCTTCTCCAGCCCTAGCCGCCTCTCAAAGGCTAGTTGGGAATTCTCCTGAGTTCCCATTAACCTTCAGCTTCTTTGTCTGGAACACATTTGCTGCCTCATACAGCCTGCCCCTGGCTTGGCCTGTCTCTGCCTTCTTTAGTGGGATGCTTGTGGCAGTGTGGGGGCCATTGACACCTGGCGAACAACAGCAAATGGTTTCAGAATGCACATCTCGTTCTGAGGGAAGGCAGAGACAACACAGACCCAGTGCAGAAACCAGGAAGCTCGGCAGTGAGATTTGAGAGCGGGCCAAGAGGGTTTTTGGCCGAGTGGTTCTTCCTCGTGTCGAAATCGTTGTCTTGCCAGATGGAAATACAAGGATGTCGTAAGAGACTGCATAATTCAGCCCTGAAGCATTGTAATACCCACTGCCTCAATATGTAAGACCTGTGCCCCACTAATGTCACCCTTTAGCACAATCTGTCTTACATTTACTGGAAAAAGGGCTTATTTCAGAGCAGCAGTTAACAAGCCATGGGCTAGCACTCTAGATTGTCCAGGCGCCAGCAGCCTGGTGCCAGATTGACCAATTTATGTAGCAAAGGATGAGTTATTTATGGTTTTGATGCAACATGGATCTAAGGGCAGTCGACCCCTTTAATGAGAACTTTGTGCTGCACCAGGAACATCTCAAAGAAGAGGCGGTGCAGGGTGTGGGGATCAGCTGGGACTTTGGTACAGACACCAGGGTACGGTGCAGTTCCAGGAGTGGCATGTGCCTTTGGACAGTTCTAGACAAGACACCACAAAACTGCTTTTTACCAATGCGGATCACACAAATGGAGGTCTAGGGACATAATGTTACTTGGGCTGAATCACACGTTTTTTGATCATGAGATTTTTAGTCAGGTATGCAAGCGAAGGATAGAACCCAGGTTTTAAGTTCAAAGGTCACATGTTAGCCACTGATCACATAGCTTCTACAGCCATAGTGGTCTGTGTGGTTTACCTGAGTTGATCATCATGTCTTTGGAGGACAGGACAACTCATTGAGCCCTATATGGCGTACTATAGTGGGCACTTTCATTGACATTATGACCCTCATTACATGTAAGTAGGGAACATCGTGGAAGGAAACTTTACCAGGCATCACCTCTAAAACCACAATAACTCTTCACCCAATCCTTTTACCAGCACAAAATCCTATAACAACTAACTAACTTGTAACTCTCTTTGAACACGCAATTACTAAAATGTAGAATATACACCAGGCGACCAACAAAAGAAGTATACTCCTTTAAATGTCTAGAATGGAATGTAACTTAGATGTAAATGTATCCATATATTTAACTCTTTGGTTCCAAAATGGGGGCCATCTAATCAGTACGTTTCAAGGGGCATTATGCAGCTTCATTAAAATCTCAAAGCTGATTGTCATCCTTAGACCATGGAATATGTTCTTTGTATACAGTGTGGAAATAAGATCAGATGGGCCATTTACATACATACATTGCTAATTTCATGCACCATTTTACTCATTTGGATCACTTTGCATACCCACTTTATCCCATGTTATGTCAATCACCTACTAATCCGACATGGTACTGGCCTCCATGAGCCTACGTTGGGCATCCCTGTATTGGTGCTCAAAATCAGTTGCTTGGCTCAAGAGCTTCAATGTACTAGTTATTGTTTTACAAAGACTTTTGGAGTAAATATTTGAGAAGAGCCAACTTGGAATGTAAGAATCCTTTTTAGGTCGAGCGCCCAAGCACTTTTCAATCTGTTGTAAGTATTCTGTGGGCTTTTAACTACGCCCATCTCACGCCCATCACTTTCACTCTTTTGTGGGTTTGCCGTTCAAAAATCCCTGGATGTCATTGGTAACTGCTTTACGTTTTTCCCGCCTTGGGGCGGTTTTGTTACCTCCTTGCAGATTGACCCTGTTTCATGGATTATTGCACAATTGCTGATATGCTTCAGTGTGGGCGAACTACTTTTTTCTTTTGTCTCTTACTCTCGCACTCCATGGCAGCCGTGCCACTTTGAAGTTTCATACAGCGCGAACTCAATCTGCGGTATTGGAGCACTTTGCATAACTTCCAGTTACGAAGATGACCTTTCCAGTTTATTTCTCTCCGTGGCTGTTTTGTTTCCTTTTTTACCTCCAGTCTCAGAGGCCACGTGGCTCAGTGCGGCATGCACCCCCTCCGATTCGCAACGGGCCCCTCTTGGGGCCTGCGATCTCTAGGGGTTCCCCCCCAGGCCTGCACCGGCCCTCCAATGTAGGGGGGAACAACAAAAATGCCCCCAAGGAATGATGCGACAGCCCGGTGGCGTGGGGAACCTCCAAATGAGGTTTCCACCCCGCCCACCCTTGGGCTATCCAAGAAGAGGAGAGCGGGGACCCAGCGAACCTCGGCCATTCAATGCGCTCCTCCGGGAGCGAGTATTGAGTCCGCCGAAGGCTCACAACGGTTTGGCCGCGCCCTGGGTATCCTGCCCGACCGACAGGCGACTTCGTTCTCTTCCCTGGGCTGCGGCAGTGGAGGTACTTAGGTCAGGGCCTTCTGGCCCCGGGGGCACCGATAGGAGCACACTTCCCCCGGTTTTCTTGTTCCTCCGTTTTCTTGTGCCCAGGGGGCACAAAGAGCAGCACGACTCCAGTGCTGCATGAAACACGGCCTGGATCGCGGCGGTGATGCCCCCACAGCCTGAGAAAGCGCTTTTCAAGCGCTATCAACACAAAGGAAGCAACACTTTCCCCTAAAAAGCGCTAAGTTCATTAAAGGTACATCGCTTTCCAAAGCGCTAAGTCTGCTCAATATTGAAGCACTCCTCGTGCTTCCCACTGTTGCAGGGATCAGGGTCCACTGCACCCTGCCCCTGGGGAGCAGAAACTAAGAAGCAGGCCCACAGGTGGAGGGGCCCAGCAACAGGCCAGCACACAGAGGATGCAAGCAGGTGGTAAGTCCTTTCAGTGAGCAAGCAGGTCAGCACAGCAGCAGCAGTCCATGGTGGTTCCTGGTGAGTCCTTCCAGCATTTCTGTGTCCAGTTCCAAGATGTTTCAAAGAGTCTCCAAATTGTGGGGAAAATTCCCCTGTACTTATACTCAGCCCTTACAATGTTTTGTAATGGCAGGGAGAGGAGGTTCCAGCCAGTTACAACTGGTTCTGGGAGTGCCCCCTCTCTCCTTCAGCACAGGCTCCAAACATCAGTGGGGTTTAACTACCCTATTGTGGGAGACCAGGGCACAGCCTTTACAAATTTAGGTGTGCCCTGCCTCTCAGCCCAGGAAGACTATTCATTATGCAGATGCACCTCTGTGTCACCCCCACCCTCCCTGTGTACAGGCTGTCTGAAAAGTATGCACAAAGCCCCAACTGTCACTCTGCCCAGACGTGGATTGGAGTCAAGCTGCAAAAACACCAGAGTCATAAGCACAGATAAATGTGCACTTTATAGAAGTGGCATTTCTGTGATAGTAATAAAAAATACACCTACACCAGTAAGCAGCATTTATTATCACCATCACAACCATACCAAACACGCCTACGCTACCCCTCATAAATCAGACAATACTCCTTACACATAAGGCAGGGCATTTCTAATGCAATCCTATGAGAAGGCAGCACCCACAGCAGTGAGACACCAAGTTAGGCTGTTTGTCACTACCAGGACAGGCCACGCAACCTGGCACATGTCCTGCCTTCTTCATACATGGCACCCTGCCCATAGGGCTAGCTAGGGAGTACCTTAGGGGTGACTTACATGTAGTAAAAGGGGAGTTCTGGGCCTGGCAAGCAAATTTAGATGCCAGGTCCCTGCGGCAGAAAACTGCACACACAGGCCCTGCGCTAGCAGGCCTGAGACAGGTTTGAAAGTCTACTTCAGTGGGTGCAAGCAGCGCTGCAGGCCCACTAGTAGTATTTAATTTACAGGCCCTGGGTATAGAGATACCACTGTACAAGGGACTTATAGGTAAATTAAATATGCCAATTAGGTATAAGCCAATCATACCAACTTTAAATGGGAGAGCACCTGCAGTTTAGCACTGTTCAGCAGTGATAAAGTGCTCAGAGTCCTAGAGCCAACAGCGAGAGGTCAGAAAAACCAGGAGGAAGGAGGCAAAAATGCTGGGGATGACCCGGCGTAAGGAAAAAAGTCCAACAATAAAGGTAGGGCAGTATGATGAAGTCCAAATCTAATGTAACAAGCTTTGGCAAAACAATTAGGTCTTTTTTGGCAGGTGTGAAATCTGTTTTGCAACATATGTAATACATGCAAAAATCATTGCAAACTTTAATAAAGTTAATCAGAACCCTAAGCACACCAGCCCTGGCAATGTAGTGCGCTCCTTTTGTTTCCCTGTTTCCATCTTTTTCTTTTATGTTATTTTTCATTTTTACTTCTTTATTTTCTACGTTCTGTGGTTATCTTCTTCTTTCTTTCATCGTTAATACTTTCAACTTTTTTCATTATTTCTTTATTCCAACCTCGCTTTACCGCTTTCGTCCTTTTGAACAGATGTTTTTTTTCCTATTTTTCTTCAGCTCTCGTTTCATTCTTGCTTTCTCAGTTTTTCCTTCCTTCATTTCTTCTACACTTTCTCTTATCCTTTCTTTACTTCTCTTCCCCTTTCTCGTTCATTCTTTCTTCATTCTGACTCACACAGATCCATTATTTTTTCATCTTTGTACATATTCCTTTTATTCTTTTTTGTCTGATTCCTTTCACTCTCTTTCAACTTTCTTTGCATTCTTCCATTCGTTGTTTCATCTTTTGCTTTTCCGAGCCTATCTTTAATTATTTCTTTCTTCCTCTCACACTTACCCCTCGCATTTGCCCCCCTCCCTCTTCTTTTTGTTTTTCATTTTCCTTGGTTTTCTATCTGTCATTGGGTTTGCTTCTGTGGTTTCCCACACCACCACCCTTCTTTTCTTTATTGCTGTTCCTTTTCAGTGTCGGTTCTGCTTGTGATTAAAACTACTGCTCTATTACTATTGGGAACATATTCCTCAACTTACCAGCAGATGGTGGAATCTGAAGGTGCCAGTGTGCAAGAGATGAGCTGGGTGCAGAGATGGATGGAGAACACGTGTAATGCTAAAGAACTGTGTGTGAAAAAGGAAAATGGTCTGGGTTTAATAGTAAATGATATCTATTGTAAATGAACTATCAAACAGGATGAGGGGCAATGGTGGGGTCCTTTGGTAGGACGAGAAGGCGTCCATCATGACTCGTGTGCCTACCGTTTTAGTGCTGCAGCATGGCATGAAACAAGATCTGTAGGTATCCTTTTAGGACAGAATTGATGTTAGCGTGGGTCTTTTGGCTATTCGGTCAACCTGTTACTGCCAGGGCTTTGACGAAGTTTTCACCTGCAATGCCAATTACCGACTGACTAAAGGCAAAAATCATTTAATCAGGGCTGGATTTTTTTTAGGGTCGAGCCTGCGAAGGCTTGGAGCCCAACTGTTGCTCACCATTTGTTGGTTTGTTTGGCACTCTTCTTTGCAGCCTCTTAGTTTGCCAAGGCATGTCTGGCATCATTTCCGTTCCTCTGTGTGGAGCAGGGATCAAACACTAATTGATTTCAAATTAATTAGTGCACTTCCGCTGCTCCCGACGTGATTGAAGTACAGTTTTGTTTTAACTTCTTGTGCCCCGCAAACAGAAGGCTTGTGACTGCCAAAAACGTGTCCAGTAGGACAAAAGAATTGCTAGTTTAATTTTTTTAAGCTAACTTTATTTTATTTTTTTAAGTCATCTTTTTCTCAGTTTTCACTCATGTTTTTTGTTTTGTTTTTGCTCGTGGGCGCTGTTGTCGAAAGATGACAATTAACTTGTTCGGAATATGCGAGACTAATTGCATTGCAAATGCGTGTCCCTTTTTTACACCTCCTGCTCGTTGTTAGAGGTTCCCTTAAGTTCTCCCTTACTGTCTCCCCCTTTTTTCTCTTCCTAATGTTCTTTAGAGAAGGCACAACCACCTCAACACTCCCTCTTTGTACCTCCTCCTCCTACCACCCTAGTGGGCTCTGTGGCTCTCTCTCCCCTCCTCCTCCCACTTTTTTCTACCCGCACTCCCCTTTACATACTTAAGTTTGCATCTCAACCTTTTCTTCTCTGTGCTCCCTACTGATTCGCTTACAGGTCACAATAGTCATAGAAGAAAGACTACAGTAGTTCCATGTAACCTTTTTCCCTAATTTAGTCTCACTGCTCCTAATGATTTAGGAATTTAAGAGTTTTCTTTAGATATTTATATATACTGAACCCAAGATGGAATATGTTTTCAACAAAACTCTTTGGATTTCTGTGGATCTGGTGTAATGTTTGGTGTGACAATTCCCAAAAATGAAGTTTCGCTAGCTGTGCTTCATCAGGCTGGTTTTCTCCATTTTTGGATTTTATTTTTAGGAATGGTTTGTGATGGGTTGGTAGCTGTAAGGGTTTTTCGATATGAAGTGGGGGATCCTTCCATTTTTACTGATTTGAAAAATGCACATGTAATAGATTCATCAAGTTTGTTGAGGGGTGAGAGTAATTTTGAAAAGAGGGGTTTGATGATGATAGATGGGATAATGTTGTCCCCAGGTGGTGAATGTCAGCATGGTAAGGTTGGTAGAAAGTTCTGAATTAGGGGGTCACTTTAAGTTTTTTCACTTCAGTACTCTGCAAGGAGGAATTGGAGAGATTGCATAAGGTTTCCTTTTGGGATAGTGGTGTTGGGAAAATGGATTGACGATACTGCAATTGCTAGTTGAGTGCAATATTGTGGGATATTGGATCAAATTGAGGCAATGCCTGATTGCTTTGATGACAGCATTGATGGCGTTAAAGAAGCAGCATAATGGTTTACTTGTTATTGATGGCATTCATTTTGGAGAGGATAGTTCTGTGTGAGGAAGGGAGGAATTTCAGTCTCAGATTTGGGTTTTGGGCTATCTCCTTTCTTGCTTGCCAATAGCTCATTTACCATCAAGTAATTCATGCACGTGATGCAGAGGGTTTGTTTTTCCATGCGAGTAAGAGCACCCATATTGGCTTTCAGGATGTACAGGGTGAAGTTGACATTGTATTTGAAGACAGATATTGTGTGGTTCCCAGGGTGATGAGTTCTTGCTTGATGTTTTCAAGAGCAAATCCATAAAGGAGCTGCATTGTGGGTTAGTGGGTTTTTATTGGGTGGGTGTGGTTGGAGGGGTGATGATCGGGATTTTCACTTCCTTCTGACCAATCTATTATCATATGAAATACTGCAGTACTTTAAAGACCAGCCTGCCAATGATGATTCTTTTCTGGATTTGCTGAGTGGGCTGTTTGATGTTCGTGGTATTGAGAAAGTTGAATGGTGCTTGCTGGAGACATTTCCCGGGGACTTCAAGTTCGAGAGAATTGTATTGTTATATTACCAGATACATGAGGTGATGAGGTCTGTGAATTCCTTGACGCAGGTTTTGCTGAGATCAGGCCTGCAGATTGAGTGAGAGGATGAGATGGAAAGTGACTGGTAAATAGCCACATAAATGTTCCAGTAATGGGTTCCTAGAGAGCATATCACCACAACAGTGTGTGGATGATCAGGAGGTCATGGAACTATGTTGTTTCTAACATGCCTTAAGTTTAAATGTTTCAAAAGGGGGCTCTATAATATAACTATGCCCCATGCACCAAAATCCTTAAGCACAGAAATATACAGATTTTTGATAGCTGGTGGCAGAATGAACTGAAAAATCTGGCTGTCCTCAAGAAAGTAGAACACATTTTATGCAGACTGTCAAACTTTAACTAAATAGGCTTAACTCATTACAAAGTACAAGAGCATCTAGTTATAAATAGATTATAGCACACAATGCTGGCAAATTTTAACCCGGAAAAAACATTATTTCTGCAATCTTTCACAGTGTGAGTAAAAATAACAATGTCTACTTCATTGCTTTCAAAGTTGTGCAGGTATTGGATGTGACCTCACATGACATTGATCTACATACAAATGGTACCAAAGAAAATAACATCACACAATATTTGACCCTGACTGATGCATCACTGTATGTATTTTTGAAACATGCTTCATTCTATTTTGTAGCTGCTGTATTTCTAAATATATTGCTTTGTTTTGCTTTTCTTGGTAGACACTGTAAAATATGATAAGGTGATGGACACTTTCCATACACCAGTAGAGCATAATCCTTTAAATTTCCAACTACTCTACACTATTGAGTTGTCGGCCCCTCTGCTCATATATAAATGTCCTTGGTTGACTTCAAATGCTCTGAACTTTGTAAATCGTGTACTCGACCACAGATCTTGGGTGGTCATGAGGCTCTTTTACCTACAGCCTTGTGTACGGTGTCTGTAAATGTTCTGTTTGTGCACTGCTTGGGTTTTGAGCCACATTCAGGTGAGTGGCATTCTCTCCAGAATTATGGCCTGGTTACGACCTTGGCGGATGGGATACTCCATCACAAATGAAACAGATATCCGCCTGCCGTTTTATAAGTTTCATAGGAAGTAACAGAACTTGTAATACAGCGGACGGGAAATATCCCATCCGACAAGGTCGTAATCAGGCCCTTAGTCTCAATTCCTTTGTCCTTCCTTTGTCCTCCGTTGGCCTCTGCAGTGGCTCCGATCCCTCACATTGCAACCAGTTCAGCAGTCACCCACATCATTGTTTGTTTTATCGATATGTCTGAGTGACCCACTTTTCTGTTAGATCGGATGATACCCAGATCAAAAATGTAATAATCTTTTGCACCCTTTTTTGGTTGGACGGCACTCTGCATAGGAAAATGTACCTACCACTGCTGGATCTTGTGCATAGACAGCATCACTCTGATACTGTGATTTGCAGTAAGCATTATTGGGTATTAGCACTGAAATCATATTTCCTTGAGACAGCATTTCTGACTCATATTGCAAAAGACCCTAATTGCTGCTGATTTGCCAAGTCGGTTATTTTATCAGCCTCCCGTCTGTCCCACTATGTGGCTAACCATGCACATGTGTAACGTATTCCAATCTCATCTGTAGCATATTTCCAGTTTCAGGACCAGCACATGCATACATTTGGGTTCTGTGTTATCTACATGTTGTATGCGCTGATTCACTGGTAAGTTGGCTTTGACCTGAAATTTCCTAAAGTTGGCAAGTGGCTATGCAATCACATAGAAAATATTACAAACATTTATTTCCATGGTGCAACAACCACACTCCTTCTGACTGGTTCCGTTTTGACATTTACTAACTCTGCGTAGATACTTTGTAGCACAAAGAGACCTCAAGCACATATACAACAAACACTCTGTCATTGCTATGCCACCTGGACCAAATCCTTCTGATTTTGGAAGTAAACCTGGGGTCAATCATACTTCCCAGTCAACAACTCTACCTTTGTCAGGGTAGAAAGAACACTGTGAGAAGGGGGAAGCTGTGCCTGTTAACTTCCACCACTATTCAAGGGCAAAGGTTGATTGTTAGAAAACTATGTTTTACTCCAGCTCCACTGAGTCAAATGCCTTTTCGACATTTGTAACAAGTAGGCCATACCCACAAAGCATCCCAGGAGAGGGTTACAGCAGGTCTGCACTTACCAATGCTTATTTTGCCAATGGTATTAAGTTTTAAGAATGCATGTCAAATGTGGATGTGCCGGAGGTTTAGGGCTTCAGTGAGCTAATCATGCGACTTAGGCTTATGTGCCTGTGATGACACAGTAGAATGTCTAGTCTGGCTAGAACCAATCCTTTGAGAACTGAACCAGGGCATTTAAGGTTGGAGCTGGTGGCACAAGGGAGAGGGACTGCCTGTCATGTAAGCATTTTCTTCAGCAGAACCTTTTTAGAAATAGAGACCCAGAAGTCCTTTTGTTAAACAGTACCCAGTGATGCTACAGGAGGAGCCACAGACAGATAAAGTCATGCCTCCCACAGTTGTGCCTCCCATGGGGTAATAAACCACTTCTTGTAGGAGGAGGACCCAATAAGCTTAGGCCCTGAGTGGACCTTTCACAATTCTTGTTGGCCCATGGTTCAGTGGACATCCGGATGCTGCCTGGAGACTAGCTGCAGGAAATAAAGGTAAATGAAGGCTGACTGTGTCTGAGAAGATCCAGGGTCTCCAAGTGTCATGTTCAGTGTTCGATGGATGCATAGGAAGCCCATAGATAAACCACAATTAAGGAGCCTTGTTACCTGACCAGAAAGTGAGATACATTATTCTTGAAAGTAAGGATATCGTCGCAGGTTACAGACTACTGTATACCATCAAAAAGGCACAGAACCAAATTGTAAGGACTCCAGAGGGGCAGGCAGTCCCACTGATCGATAAGGGTTTCTGAGTAGGTGATGGGTAGCAGACCCCCACGAGAGTGGGAGTGGTAGAGATGTTTAGCTAACTGAAACATAGTAAGAAACAGTTGCAAAGTTTCAGGTATGTCAAAACCCTAACAAGATTTTAAGCCATTGTCCACTCCAGGGAGAGGAATGGGAGAGTTTTTGGACAAATAAAAGTCAAACATGCTCAGGAAAAGATCTTGGGTGTAGAAAGCCCTAAAGATAACTGAATAATGGGAGTAAAATAATCTATCTATTTGGACACCTTGCCTGAGATTTACATGAAGGGCAATGTAGCCCACAATTGACCTAAAAGCCCAATTTACATGTGAGCTGAGAGGAAGGCACATAAGACATAAGGGTGAGGATGAGGAGAGACGATTCTTTTCAACAGGTACCTTGATAACTGGTCAGTGCCTGAAGAACTCCAAATCAAAGATGTAGAAAGATGCACAGAAGCCAATGAAAGCACTTTTGATTATGTATAATTATATTTAATTGTTCAATAAATCATTAAATTGTGCCCGGAACTCGGAATGTGGACATTTTGAGTGTATGTGAGTATGTCTTGGATAATGATAAGGAATGACATCAGCCAACGCCCGAAGTAACTTACTTGAAATGTAAGCATTTAGCAATAGTAAGAGTAATCCAGGAAGTTCACGAGGTTGTTGCCATAATAGGAATGCGTGCAACCTTTTTTAAACGCTCAAGCCAAGGGATTGGGCATAGGGCAGCACAGCAAGTTACCTTGCTGCATTGCCCTATGCCAAAATGAAAGGGCAGGACTGCACACTACTTATGCAATACAGTGCACTCCTGTTCTTCCCCGCTGCGCTGGCGCAGTTTCAGCAGCCTATGGTGGAAGGGTGCTTGTGTTTTCTTCAGGATTGCTTTTGTGCAGGAAGAGGCACCTTCCTGCACAGAACAACCAAGAGAGGCGGGTTTTTCTCTTTCTATGTGTGCTGCAGAACGCAGCACACAGGGAAAGGGGTAAGAACGAGGAGAAATACAAATATTTCTCCTCGTTACGCCTGCCCTGGGAGGTGTAAGGGTTTGGCGCATCACCAGGTGTACAGGCTGTTGTAAAACTGCCGATGTATCAAAATCCATTGGTGTAGTGTGGGAATACCCACAGCAATGTCCATGGAACGCCTCCCTGGCGACGAGTAAAGCAACGGAGCGACTTGTGCTGCCTTGCCTCACTCCATATCTATGAGGCCATAAAAAAACATGCAAAGCCTCATAGATATGATTTTGTAGTTTGCGCTGTGGAGGGTCGCAAAAAGTGACGCTCCAGTGGCGCACAGGACTCATAAACATACCCCTCTGTACACTGTTGCGGTGGCCCACAATATAGACCTCATTAGCCCAAAAACAACAAAAGGGGAAATGGCAGGTGTCTCTCGTCCCTACGCTAGAATCTCTGATCGGAAGGTGATTATGAAATGGAGCCCCATTCTGGCACCTTGAATAAATACGCACACATGATTGGTATTTCAGAATTCTACTATTATGCAGTATTTGCCTACATAACGAGTGTATAGATAATATGCAAAATTAGGGCAAAAGTTAATCAATCACCAATAATATTGCACCATAGATCCCTATCCTATTAGTCGATTACTTATCCTATAACTCTATCGTGGTGTCAGCCATCCAACCATAACTGAGGTATCAGTTAACTAAGTTTAATTATGCCAAGCCATGAATAGTTTCCCTGCATACCTTACGTTGTCATTGGCTCAGCAGTAAGCGTTCTGCCCTTCAGCATCTCCCCACACATGACCATGTGTATAACCCAACTCTGGTACATTACATAACTTTATTGCTAATAGTAGCTTATCGCGCGAGGAGGCTCAGTTGTTCCCACCGCCTGCTTTGCAGCAAACATTTACAAGCAATGTCTCTTTGCAGAAGCACACATAAGCTATGGAAATTTATACTTTTCCCTCTTCCTTCCACGCCACATCCCTGCAAGGTCATTTACCCCTGCAGAAGATAAACGAGAACGGTGTTTTCTTTGTTTTCCTAGTTTGATTGGTGACAGATAGCATGGTGATCGAGCATACAATTGTTACCTTTACCACCCAAGGAGTTTGTTTCTCTAGGCCCTGTGCCCACACATTCTCAAGTGTTTTTCATATTACATGCAATCAGACCTCTCTTCCACGCCACACTTGACAGCATCTAGAAGTTGTTTAGCTTGAAACACTGCAGGTCGTGGTCCTCTACCTTGGTGGGATGAGGATACGATCTCACCTAGTTACCCAATTCATAGCCATGTATGTGACATGCAAAGGGTAATTAATGCTTAGTGCTGTGCCCTGTAGGAGCAGAGTGACCAGTTACACACCTCTCAAGGGGATGATATAATCACCTAGATTAGTCTCCATAATAAATAGGTTTGTGACACCAAAATCCAGACACCAGTCTCATAGAGCACCAAGGTTCAATTTTGATTTAAAACATCTAAAGCAACATAGTGGTAGACTACAATCTGTTGTTTAACTGATCACCATTAGGAGATAGGGCATATAAAAATACTATTGCCAAGTCCAAGAATAACTGAAAAAGTTGTCTCCAGCGCAGCCAGATTTACATTCTCTTTAATCTGATAAACTCTAATTACCTGGACCTCTTGGATTCATTTGCAGAAATACTACCATCACCTAAACATCTTCCCCAAATCAATAAAATCATGTCAGAATCTGAGGCAATTGATAAACCTCCAATTGTTCTGACCTCCAACGTATCTGCTTTCTCCAATACTAGATTTTCTCTGTGCTCCTGTCTTCAACCTTATATTTCAAGGCCATTCTTAAAATCATTAAAACTGCTGGTGCTCCTATGCATACAGCACACATAAGGTTACTGAGGGAGTATATCCCAATGTTGGCAATTAAGCTATCTTTTGAATAAGTGGTCATTCATAGAGGGCATAGTAGCACTCAGCCTTGAGCATTCTTTTTGGCATTACAGTGTCAGGCCTCTGGGGGTTTATATATGAGATGTGAGGCACACTTGAAATGGCAGAAGCAGGATGCCAAAACAGTTCTTTTATATCCACTGCCTATTTTCTGGAAAACCATAATTTGTTCTTCTAGACGTCTGTCTATTGTGGGTACAGAGACTGCCCCAAACTGGATTTTAGTGTTCGATGTGGGAGGACGCTAGGATTACCATAATACCCTCCCCACACACACTCACAGCCCTCAGATCCCACGTTTAGCGTGACTGAAGACTTCACCACCTTGAAAATGCCCAAAGTAGGTAGGTTTGGACCTGGAATGTTTTTTCCATTGCTTAGGGTGTGCCCAGAAATCTTTCACACCTACTAGTTCATGCCAGGCATAAATGTGACACTTCCAGGCACCCACTTCCTAACACTCTTGGACCTGGGGAAAAACAGAAGAAGATTGGACCTGCTGCTGTGATCTGAGAGGAGTCCCGAAGAATGTGGACGTTAGGGATCATAAGGCTGACCTCATGTTAAAAGCTACAAGGACATTATAAGTTGCAAGAGGTCTTTCCTGCAACTGCGAGTTGACCAGAGGGAACTGGACCTTGATTCGACCCTGCTGTTTGGTCTCTGCCTGCCACACTGTGGGTCTCTAAGAGCCTCCACTGAGGTCCTGGTGGCTTTAGAAGTGCACTCCTGTGGTGGATTGTGACTTAAAGGACAAAAGTCAGAAAGTAATATCCTCGATCAGGGCGAACTTGGTTGGTGTATCATACCCACGCTCAATTGCGGTCAGCGGCAAATTGCACCTCGTTCCCAGCCTACCCTGACTTCTTTATGCTAAACCTACTGAAAACTTAAAAAAATCATATCTCCATTTCCACCTATTGGCTTTTTGTCATTTTGGTGTCATTTTGTTTAATACATGTTACTCTGTGTTTCTAATTCAGCATTTTTTCCATTTTGACTTTATTACTGTTTTGGCACTTATAATGTTTTATACCTTACCCACCCTAAGTAAAGCTTGTCTGCTGTGTGCCACAGCTTGAAGGGAGTTGAATTTAGTAATGTACTGACTTTGAGGTTTTATCCTGACAAAGTTGTGATTGTTTCTTGAGGTGGGTAGTTACCCTCGTAACCACCAAATAATAATTAATTTTCTTATAGTCCAGTATTAACTATGATCTTATATCAGATAATTTGGCATTGTCTTCTCTTAAACTTGCTCTTGAAATTAGTCAATTCCACTTGCAATTGTTTTTAAACCATCTTGTTAGATATTTTGCTGCCTTGCGTTACTTTACGTCATGGGGGCATTCCATGGGTGGTGAATGGGACTTCCCATGCAACCACTGATGGGTTTGGATGCAAATCCCTGTCTACAAAGAATTTTAGACAGGGATTTGCACCAAAGTCCTGCGTCTTCCTAAGGCAGGAATAACACAGAGAAATGTTTTCATTTTTCCTTGTTTTTTCTCTTTGCCTGTGTGCTGCATTTTACAGCACACATACAAAGAGGAAAATGCCTTAAAGCATAGTTTTTGTACAGGAAGGGACTCATTCCTGCACAAAAAGTAGTTGACCACACCAAAGACAACCTTGCACTATGGAGCAAGAGTGCGTGTGTTGGCGCATGGTTAGCAAAAGTGTGCTTGCCACGGAGAGAGCAGATCTGCATCACTTCTTAGTAGATATGGTGCAGTTCTGCTCTCTCCAGTTCATACAATGCAGTGCAGCAACTTTACTTGCTGTTCTGTGTTGCATGAACTCTTTGTACACTATTTTGTCATCTGCTTTCCCTACTTATAACTATGTCCACCAGTGCATGGTTGAATATTTTGCAGAGGAGGATCTTGCCCCGTTACCCAGGGATGCATGCCACAGGGACTAGGAGACAATCTACGAGGTAGTGCGCTGAATGTGCTGAAGGGAAATAGGTACATTCTCTTGACTCTGGGTGGCAGTGTCCTCCTACGTCACTTGTGATCATTGTACCCATGTCCTGCAGTTGTGTCTAGTGGGAAGCATATGAAAATGCCTATGAGATTCCATGGTTTCACCCCCCAGCTCTTCCATCACCAGTAGATATCTGCCCTGCATGTCTGTCCTTTGCCCCCTTATTTTGAAAGGGAGTACTTTATGTATCAGAATAGCCACGCTTCTCCATTCCCATTTGAACCCGGAGTGATACATCTGTGTTTAACCATATCTCCCTAGGAATGAGCATTTGGATCCTTAGGAGGTGCATTTCTGGAAACATTACCACCGTAAGGGTGAGTCTCTTTATGTAATGTGGGAGGCACCTTTCACTTTCCAGTGTAGTATGCAAATCTGACCTACACCAGTGTTATGTATAAATGTTCTGCTCTTCCCATTCCCTTGGTGCATTCTGTAAGGCTATGTAAAACAAGACAACACAGTTTTATTGTATTGTTTTGTAGCATTTATGCAGTGCATACTACCCCTATATGAGGTGCTGAAGTGCTTGCCTACATGGGTAGCACTTTACATCATTCAGGGTGTGGGATTGGAAGGCTGTTGCCTTTGTGTTGATCCTCGGTGGAACATGTCTCCATGTTGTGCATGGTGACCACTGAGGTGCAGTTATTGTATTATGGGACGCACACATACCAGTATGGGGGATGATGAAGTGTGAGAGACAGGCACACAGTTTTATGGTTTTCAGTATGCTAGTAGCTTTTAACAGCTCTGCAGGTCCCTTTATGGGATTTCTTATGACTTTGGGGGTCATTCCGACCCCGGCGGGCGGCGGTCATTCTGACTTTCCCGCTGGGCCGGCGGGCGATCTCCAAAAGATCGCCCGCCGGACCAGCGGGAAAGCCCCTGCAAAGAGGAAGGCGGCTCCGAATGGAGACGGCGGATTTGCAGGGGTGCGACGGGTGCAGTGGCACCCGTCGCGATTTTCAGTGTCTGCAAAGCAGACACTGAAAATCTTTGTGGGGCCCTGTTAGGGGGCCCCTGCACTGCCCATGCCAATAGCATGGGCAGTGCAGGGGCCCCCAGGGGCCCCACAACACCCGTTCCCGCCATCCTGTTCCTGGCGGTAAAAACCGCCAGGAACAGGATGGCGGGAAGGGGGTCGGAATCCCCATGACGGCGCTGCAAGCAGCGCCGCCATGGAGGATTCCCTGGGCCAGGGGTAAACCGGCGGGAAACCGCCGGTTCCCCTTTTCTGACCGCGGCGGTAATGGCCCAGGAAGCACCGCCAGCCTGTTGGCGGTGCTTCCGCGGTCGTTGGCCCTGGCGGTCGGTGACCACCAGGGTCAGAATGACCCCCATAGTCTGCTTAGCTGTTTACTGCACTGGGTGGTGTAATCTGGCATTTTGTCTATAATTTTGGCCCTGAGCTGGCATGTTTGAAGGCAGAAAGAAATGGAGAGATCTGTTGGGGTGGACATTTTATCATTCAATATGTGGGTGTCTTTATGAGATATAAAGAAGCAGACAGATTGTATATAGATGTTTGAGACCTGCAGTGATGGACTACATTAAAGTCATCCTAGCTGTTCATAATGTGTGTCATATCACTTCAGGTATTCCATTCCTGTTTATTTGATTATGTTTCTTTTATGGCTGAACAGTGCTGGTGTTGGACAACCCTCATAGCAGATATGTGTTATGTGAAGTTAAGAGGAATAAGTTACAATTTGCTGCTGACCGCTGGGTGTTATGGTCGTAGTATTTTGTTGGCCATAATTGTTTAATATTCCCCACACCCCAACTCCCCCTCTACATTTCTGACCCCACAGAAGCACCTGTCATTCTTCCCTCAAACATGGCATGAACAGACTACATTAACCAATTGATTACCTCCTGTGTAAGAGGTAGGGCACAGATCAGGGCACATTACTTGTATATTGCCCCTAACTATTTGTTGGCGACCATCAGAGGAACAGGTGTCACCTGCTGTTCAGCGCTGCCTCGCCTATCGTTTACAACCCTAAAGTCATTTTAAGACCATATGGAACCTAAAAGACATTTCTTTACTAACTACCAGCCTCCCTAAGACTTGTTGTTGTTATTGACTGAATCTAAGTCAAGCTCCAGTGTGAACTGTGCTCCTGATGCCTCTTCCCCCATTCAAATTAGCAACTTTGCTCTGTCGTGTGATATCCCCATTCTAGTCTTTTAGCTGTCCGTGATGTTCAAGAGCCAGACACCTTTTGGTGCGGCCTTAAACCGGTTCAGCTGGTCCAGTAGGTTGTTCCTCCTCCCAGGGCCATGTTGACTCAGAATCATCAAGGAAGTACAACTTCCTTGGAAAATTACTTTTATCTTGGCTGGGTAGAGACATTTGTACTCTCACTGCATGGTTTTCTTCCTTTGTTTCATCCCCTAAAAGGTATTTTATTGTTACTGGAGTTGTTTGTGTTATCTGGAAACAGCATACATTTTCATGAGATGAAAGTAATGTCCCCTTTAAGTTGGACAGTGCGGAAAATGCTATCCTAGAATTCAAGTACATGCCTACAAATCCCTGGGAGGGGCACGTGGCAGGGTCCTCGGTGCCTGGACTCTTCGTGTCAAATTCACCACAAAGCAGGCAGAAAGGTTTTGCTTGGACACTCAGTATTCCAGCTGCATCTGTAAATATCCTTCAGGATTAATGCCCTCTGAGTGGTAAGATATTCCCATAATGCAGGTATTATTCTTCATGTATGGTCCTCCGCATCCTCTCCCCATTCTGAAAGGAATTTCGTTTTCGCTTCCAGGTGGGATACCACGGTGCATAGGGCAGTGATAGTATGTTCTGTTTTTGAGATATGAACCTCTGCAGTGATCACTCTGTGTGCCACCTTGCGAAGGTATTGTCATAGTAGGCCATAATCCACAGCTAACTTCCACATCATATTGTCTAGTGACACCCAAGAGGCCTAAATCGTTTTCTGTATGGTGTCTGTTATGTCATTTGGCACCTGTTAGTCGTTCCGTGATGGTGTAGGGTGGATCAGTAAGCAGGGTTTCTGATATTTTTGTCCATTTTGTTGTAATCAGGGGTTAGTGCTCTACTCCCTCCCCATCATGCGGTAACTCCTGCAGTGGAGTTTTCAAATATGAAGTGGACTTTGTCCGTCTTCCTGTTGTTCCAAGTCCACCAGGTGGTCACCAAGTGGCCCTGGGTACTAGATACTAGACACTGTCTCTGTTTTTACTTTGAGTTCTACTGTGAATGCTTCCCCACTTTCCTTGATGTAGGTTTTTTAGGCACCTACAGCGGGAGGCCCAGATTAACCAGGCTTGATACAAGAGGATAATACTGCTTCTTTGTTTGTGTCTATGTGTGTCTTTAATGGCCTTTGCCTCGAAGTTGAAGTGTTTCCTAAACAGTATGACTCCACACCCAACTTTTGTTCGTTAAAGGGTAAGAACTCTTTCGGAGACCATCTTGAATGCAGACTGTCACTTTACCAGAGGTGGCTGCCACAAAGCTCAAGGGGAGAGGAGGGGTAGGGGGAAGGAGGTGGGGGGTGAAATACAAAAGTAATAATAAAAAAAAAATTACCTCTTCCCGTCGCCGCCATCTCCTGCCGCCTCGCTAGTCGCTCCTCTTCTTCTAGTGCTCCAGCATTCACTGGGACACAAGCACAGGCTCCCCAGCAATCCTGGTGCTGCTTTCATGCTAAGACTAGCATGAAAGCAGCGTCAGAATTGGTCTGAGCGGCTTGGATTGCCACTCAGACACAACCCTTTGGTCTGAGTAGTTTCTCCAGCCTGGCTGTTCAACACAGCCGGGCTGGAGAAACCTAAGTGCGCATGTGTGTTTGGCTGGCCTGAGATCCCCTCTCCCACCTCCCATGGCCCAGCCTGCCCCTCCCTGAACATGCGGCTGGCTGAGCCAGCAGCTGAAAGATCAAATGATAATTAAATATTCTTTTATCTTTCAGCTCCTGGGTTGGTCCTGGGGGCAACGCTCCTTCGCCTTTGCGAAGGAGCCACCCCTGCACTTTACATAATGTCATTGTTCTGTAAAAAGATTCTTCCCCCTTTCAAAATATTCAGCTGCTGAAGTACCAGCATCCATTACTTCAATGAGTTAATTTACATTCATCACACACCAATGTGTGAGACTCACTCCAAATGAGTGAGTTCAAGGTGCTTGGCTCACACCCAATGAATGAGATTCCATTCAACACATACGTTTCATCATCAATGAAGTTCATTGTGCTCCAAGGCATGAGACAACTCGCCAAAAGGGATAGATTTTGCAACAAGATATAACGCATCTTTTAGACATGCAGTTGAACATGTTTCTTCCTGCTCACTGATGTCTTTGATCTCGTTTATTGCCATCTGACTTAATCAAGCTCAACGGCTAGAGTCAGCACATGGAAGACTGAAGTGTGGAGAACTGGGAATTTTGTGGCTGCTGATTAAAACATCCCTGTTTGTGATACTTAATTTGTGTGCACTGGTTTACAAAGCACAGATCACACATTATAGGACCTGTGGCTCTGTAACCTCTCAGTAGAACCTGAAAAGCTTGTTGGATTGTTATCTTGGTTTTGTCCCTTCTACCTGCTCTGTGGTAGTCAGTCTGCTGTGTGACCAACACATCCTATCCACAGCTTTTTTTAATATGCACAATTCTAGGCTGTTCTGTCCATTGAAGGCTTCATTCATTAATTTTTTCATTCTAATTTGACAGGTGCTGGGAAGTTCTGGTGATACATCAATATTAAACAATTAGGAGCAGGTAAAAGGATGCTTAATTGTGTGCGGAGTAGCTCGGACACGGGCGGTAAAAGACAACAGAAATGCAGTAACTGCAAAGTTTAAGGTGAAGCACAGCCATAATAGGCAAGATGGACGGGTAAGCTAATGTTTGCTCCTGAAATCTGGCAACTGGACGTCCAAAGTTTCAATGTTGGCAAGGCCAATGCAGCCTTCCATTCTTCCATGGTCGGTAAATTGAGAATCACTAAATCGGCTGCATGAACTGCACTTACAAATGCATGAATGCGATATTGGGACATTAGCAGCTTGGGAGCCCCACTGAAGACAAGGAAGTGGCTAATATATAATGGCTGGTAAAAGCATTTTGCTCCAACATTCCATTCATTGTCTGTCTTTCTGTTTCTCCCCTTTTAATGTATAACATTCTACGTCATTGGGTGGAATGTTCTAACCCATCTGTTTTGGACTACATCAACAGGCGCTCTCATCAGTATAGGCCCCCGTCTGCGGTTCTGGTAAATAATTCGTGTTCAGGGCATTTAAAAACCAGTATCACCATCAGCAGGCATCTATAAGGCTATATCAAACATTGTACACAAGTTATAGGATATTAGCTAGCAGAGGTTTTGTGCTCTGGCCCACACACTCCTATAGGAGGCTCTCCAGAGTTTCATAATAACTATTTGAAAGGATGATTACAAAGAAAGGAACTGTAACTGGAAGTAAAATGCATCCCTTTTATTGGTCTCTTTACTTGTTTCTGTGTTTCCAGCTCAGATCCTGGCATCCAGGGAGACCTGCACTTAGCTTTCATAGGACCACTTCAGCAGGAGATGCCAGCAAAGCAAAACGACATGTAAAGAAAAAATATGCAAAACTATAATGGACGGAAGCATAAAGAGGATTTCATCTGAAAGAAATGTTGCTTTAACTGGAGGGAAATAAACAAGCTATTAGTTGCTATAGCAATGGAGAGGCATGGCAAAATGTATTTTACTCCGAATATGAAGGGGTGGCTTACTTGATTTTAGGTGCGCCTCTAGGCCTTAAGACTGCAAGTTAAAATAGGGCTCTGAAAAGTGCATTTGATGGCCAAGATGTTGTAAACTAAAGTCTGATTAAATGGTTGTTTAAAAAAAAAAAAATCTCATCTTTCTGAGTTCCTTACAAGTTACAGCCCCTATATGTCACAAGCGTGATACCTAACTCTAAAGAGCCTGCAAATCACATGAATAGCACTTAGGCCCAGATTTATGGTAGCCTAGTGCCATTCCAATGCCACATTAGTGTCATTTTTTTACACTAAGGTGACATAGGAAGGGCAAAAAACATCGCGCCATATTTACAAAGTGGTGCAATGCTTGCATTGCACCACTTTGTAACCCCTTGCGCCTCATTATGCCTGCGCCAGGCGTAACGTATGCAAGGGGGGGCATTCAGGCACTCGGGAGCCATAAAAATGGCTCTAGGGAATCTATAAGATTCCTTAGAGCCATTTTTATCTGCATTTTTGCTAAGTGCAGGTGTTAAAAAGAGGCTCCCATTGTGTCCAATGGGCCTCTGGGTGCTTTTCAGGATTAGCGTAATCATTTTTTACGCTAGTCCTGCAAAGCGCTGGACTAGTATCAAAAAGTATGACCCTAGTCCACCTGTCTACCGCCATGGTGCGCTGTATTTTAACTAGGTGTAGTATCACTTTTCATAAATCTGGGGCTTAATTCTAAAGTGCCTTCGAGATCACATGAGTAGCACCTAATTCTAAGCACCGATAAATCAAAAATTCCTAATTCTGAAGGGCCTGTAGCTCTTAGAGCTCACTCTGGTACTTTTCAGCAGGCAGGTAGGGAGGAGGGATAAAATTAAGAATTATGGGGTAAGGCGAGGTCAGCGATAACGTGATCAGAGTTGGGTGCTAACGCAACTCATAGGTGGGCAGCCGAATGAGAACCCATTGAGCTGTAGCTGTGGTCAGAAGGACTGGGATGTGTAGGGTGGAGGACCTTGTACAGGTTAACCGAGCTCCTGCAGGGGAAGAAAGGCCTGCCAGCACAGCTGGTTGAGTGTAAATCAAACCCTGAGAGATGTTGCAACGTCCGGCACTATCACCTTGATCCTTGCAATCTTTAAGTTGGGTCGAGGTGACATGGCATGACTTAGGATGTAAGAGGTTGTTTCAGACTGGAAAAAGTGTGACAGCAAGCCTCTCAGTGCCACTGCCCATGTATGAATCTATGTCATCAATATCTGGTGGAGGGGAGCTTCGAACACGTTAATAAGCCATGGTGTGCTTTTCTCCAACATAGCTGCTTCCGACAATTTATTATTTAGAAATGATACATACAAGACCTTGAAGATTGTTCTCTTGACTTGAGACTGTGGGTACTCTGGTTTACTCCTAGGAGAACTAAAGTCAAGTTTCCGTAAGCTTTGATAACCTACTCACAAAACTACTGCATGTGACAAGAGTAAACTTAATTGAGTGCACTAGCTGTGATCTAGAGCCCTAACTACTGGTCCTGACATTCAGATATCTTTGTTCTAGCTTCCCAGCCTCTACACTTGTCTGTGCCTCACATTGTAACTAATTGCAACTTTGCTGTGTAAATTCAGCTCTGTTGTATACTCTTCCCCTGCCTGTACCCTATCTCCCACTTGTTTCTGTAAACCAGCCTTAACTGTACCCCACACTTTAGATGCTCCTGCTGCTAAAATAAAAAAGTTGTCAGTAGTGTGCTCTGCCGCTCCCATATCAGTGGTGTATCACATACCTACAACTGGACTTTCCACATAGTGCCACTTTGGTGGAAAGTGCCAAGTTCCAGCAGTCTGGCTGCTTTAAAGTACTGCGAGGTGCTTGTCAAACATATCTTTTTATAATGGTTAACCTGCCTTGAACATTGCTCTGTTTGCTCTGATTACCAAGAAAGATGTACAAGCCTCTGCCGAGCTGATGAAATACATCCCTTTTTATGCACCGCCAGACAATGGATGACTAACCGCCCTTTTCTGAAGTCTGTGCTTTTGGCTCACATTCCTCTCAGTAATACATCACAGCTCTATGTCTACCTGTAAAGGACCCCCACATCGCCGATGCTTCTCTATTGTGCTGGAGGCTAATTTTTGGGAGTTACACAACTGGAAAATAACAGTTATTCCCACATGCAGACGTGTGTGTGTGTGTGTGTGTGTGTGGGTGAGTGGGTGGGTGTGTGGGGGTTGTGTGTGTGTGCATATGTGTATATATATATATATATACACATTAAGGAACACAAAAATATAGACAAACATATATAAAGTGTATGTTAACAGAGATAGATTTGTGTAGTGCAGTATTGGGTTTGGTATCATCCATTTGAACTTGGTGGGTAATTAATGCAATAAAAAAATCATGCATTTTCCAGCATCCATATTTATTCATATACATTCATATATACATTTTGCACAGGTGGCTTTGGCACATGTGTATTTGTGCTTAGATGAGAGCTTCCATTGAAAAAAACATTTTTCGTTTTCTTAGCTTAAGGTCTCGACACAAAAGCTTCCAATAAAAAAGTTCATCCACTTTGGGTTTGCATGGCAATTTTCTCACTTTTAATTGGTTTTGGGTCAAATCAGTTCAGTCATTTAAAAAATGTGCTTGACAATTTGAGCATAGGCATGAAGAGGTTAAGCTAGTTAATCTATAGAGATATCTTGACAGTTGGTGTATTTTTGATTTACCTAACTTTAGGGCGGTTTGCTACATTCGCATGAAATTTGGTAGGCGATTAGCATGTTTAGTTTGAAATTGATCAGATTTGTCAAGGAGGTGTACAGTTAAAGGGTGGATGTGCAAAAATGAGTTCTTCCACTAATAAATGTGGTGTCATTTGACAAATCTGCATTTATTTTGTTGGACATTTAGCAAGTTTATTCTTCTGTTATGTGTTAATATCTATTGGGGGTTTTAAAGTGAGTTAAAATGTTTTTGCCTGCTAAAACATTAGTTCTCTTGAAAAATTGCATGAAATTCAATAGGCTGTTAGCATGTTAAGCCCATTGCAAGAATCTCAGACTTCATGGAGATCCGGCAAAAGGGGGAGGAGAAAGTTAAATGGGGTAGGGGGCTCAAAAAGCATTGATTTACTAAATAACTTTGGCATAGCTGCAGGGATCTGCTCAGCACTTCGCAGACACCTACCATGTTTAGCTTACATATGATATTTTGAGTTTCATGCAAATCCATCATGGGGAGGATCACTTAATAAAGTAGTCAAAAAAAGCGGTGTTTCCTATCTTAACCCCTGAAGGAATCATTGCTCTTCAGTACAAAAAATAAAGCCTAATTAGAAATATAACAAACTTAGCATGAATCTAGAACTTTACTCTGGGAAATGCCTTTGCTTGGTTTAGTTTAAATCTGTTTAGCAGTTTTAAAGAAATCAGCATTATAAAAATGTGTCAGTAGGCTTGCAAGGGCTAAAAACTAGATATATCAGGACCAGATATCTGGGGACAATCCTTGAACACAGGAATTTATACTGTGGCGGACCTAAATTGCCCAGTTCGGGTCAGTGGTACCAAAGTGGGTCTATTAACCCCCTAAATAGAGTTTGCAAATCCTTATATAAAAAAAGAAATAACCTGGCAACACACCAGGCACTATTGCCTACGACTGATGGTATTGGCCAAAGACAATGTGGAAGTAGGGCACCATTGGAAGCCCTAAAGCAAAATTCATCTGTGCACTGGGATCAGCCTCACTAGGACTTGCCAACACCTACTGCACACAGACTTAGGCCCTCATTACAACATTGGCAGTAAATCCGCTTACCGCCGTGCCGAAGACCGCCAACACACCGTGGCGGCGGCGGAATTCCGCTACAGCTATTACGACCCACAGGCCGGAATCCGCCAAAATCCAGACACCCACACAAGTCCGCCACACCAAAGGTCAGTGATAAACTGGCGATAACAAAACCGACACCGTCATGCCAACAGGAATACGCCTACACTATCACGACACACGAATCCACGTGGTGGTTTTTCAACCGCGGTATTCCATTGGCGGTACACACCACGCGCTCAAAATACACACACATTTACAAAACACAACCACATAGGACAAATCGAAGTACACACACCTGATACACATACACACACCACTCCCACACACCCAATCCAATATAAAACACACACCCACATCACCCACAAACCCCTACGACAAAAAAGAGAAAGAAGCCCAGAGAGAGACACCACCAGAAACAACACTAGCATCCACAGGCACACAACACCATCACTCATATAACATCCACGCACCTCAGACAACACACACAAACACATCCCCTCACACATCACAACACACACCACCCCACACATCACCCACATCACCCACACCACACCATGGCACAGCAAAGACACCCCTGGTTCTCTGAGGAGGAGGTCAGGGTCATGGTGGAGGAAATCGTCCAGGTAGAGCCACAGCTATTCGGATCACAGGTGCAGCACTCCTCCATAGCTAGGAAGATGGAGCTATGGCGCAGAATCGTAGACAGGGTCAACCCAGTGGGACAGCATCCAAGAACTAGGGATGACATCAGGAAGAGGTGGAACACCCTACGGGGGAAGGTGCGTTCCGTGGTCTCAAGACACCAGACTGCAGTACAGAGGACTGGCGGCGGACCCCCACATCCTCCCCCACATCTAACAACATGGGAGGAGCAGGTCTTGGCTATACTGCTTCCTGAGGGCCTCACAGGAGTAGCAGGAGGAATGGACTCTGGTAAGTCAAATCTTAACTATTACATCCCCCACCCTACCTGCATGCCATCACATACCCCACCCTTGCCCCCATCACTCCAACACCGCACAAATGCCCCACTATCACAACCCACACATCCCAACACCAAGCCCTGCATGTAACACCAAAGCATGGACACCCATCACCAAAGCATGTCCACTACAGATACCCACACAGACCCCAAAACAATTATCACACAAGGTCCTACACAAGAATGCAAGCACTGGAGTACAGGGTCACCCACCCATTGCACACGATGGCACACACAGATGCAATAATCATGCCTTTACACCCCTGCAGGACCCCTACCCAACCTCTACCGGACAGGAGGTTCCAGACATGTCCACTCCCCCCACAGAAGAGGCCCACAGTGATGACAGCAGCTCTGTCCAACTGGATCAAGATGACCAGCCTGGCCCATCTGGGACCTCGGGACAGTCGGTTCCCCTGACACTGGCACAAGCCACCACAGAGCCTCCCCCCTCATGAAACACCAGCACAGCACCCACCCAGCGAGCCCATCCCTCTGTCCCCAGGACAAGTCAAGCAGCAGTGTGTCACCCACTACAGGGAACCCAGGCAAACCCACCACCCCAAGAAAATCAGGGACCTGGGGGCAGTGGCAGTGGGCACACGGTTCAGGGGACAGAGGACAGGATAACAGGTGAACTGGGAGGACTGCTGTGCGGCAGGGGGAGGACAGGCCCAGGGAACCCACTCTCCACGAGGCCCTCTCCAACATCATGGGAGCATACCATCATTCCCAGGAGATGATGGCAACGGTACTGGCCAAGTTTCAGGAGACCCAGCGGCTGCAGGATGAACAGTATTTGGGGATCAGGGAGGAACTTAAGTCCATCAACACCACCCTGGTCACCATTGTAGAGGTGCTGAAGGACCTTGTGAACACCAGGAGGGACACTGTGGCACAGCAAGGGGCCCCTGATACTAGCCTGGATGATGAACAGCCCACCACCTCTGCCGGCGCTAGTGGACAGGAGGCACAGCCACAGGACCACAACACCAGCAACCCCACCCCCTGCAGAAGGAGAACCACCCCGCAAACGGTCCCTGAGATCCAGGACAAAGACAGAGAACAATGCCAAGACCCCTGCCAGGAAATGAGACCCCCCTGAATGTCATCCCTCTTTCCCACTTCGTCACCCTGTCCATCCTTCAACTGCCCTAGCTCCACTTCCTATGCCCCTTTGGACAATGCACCTGTGAAACAAATAGACTGGACTCTGCCATGGACAACCCTGCCCATTTTACAACCCCCTCCACTATTTTGCACTGAAATAAACACCCTTGAATCACAAAAAAAGCTGGAGTCAGTCTGTGCTTTCACAAATGTGTATTTGCAATAACTATGGAATATAGCAATGTCGATTGTATTGTCAACATACCGATGTAACACAGCTCTAGTCCATGAGGTAATATAGCAGAGGTCACACAGTGGGGCCCACATCTGTGAAATGGAAAGGCAAAGTGACAAGTCAAGGTCCACACACTGGGTGAAAGTGACAGACATATGATAGGTCTAACAATTGTATGAGAGGTGTGAGGCAGTGACATCATCTTACCTGTGTCTCAGTGGAAGTACTGCTGAATAACGTTGTTTCTGTTGTCGATATACTCTTCTTTTGCCTCCTCTTCTTCACTGTCCACAGGCTCCACAGCTGACACAAGACCTCCTTCTGGACCATCCTCCTGCAGAAAATGCACCAGCCGTCGCAATGCCAGGTTGTGCAGCATACAGCAAGCCACGATTATCTGGCACACCTTCTTTGGTGAGTAGTAGAGAGAACCACCTGTCATATGGAGGCACCGGAACCTGGCCTTCAGGAGGCCGAAGGTCCTTTCGATCACTCTCCTAGTTCGCCCATGTGCCTCATTGTAGCGTTCCTCTGCCCTTGTCCTGGGATTTCTCACTGGGGTCAGTAGCCATGACAGGTTGGGGTAACCAGAGTCACCTGCAAATGTCGAAGGACAACTGTTAGACACACAATAACCCTTAGGGACAACCCCAGACCCAGACAACTATTCATAGGGTATAGGGTCCTTGTCCTCACCTATTAGCCACACACAGTGCCTCTGGAGTTGCCCCATCACATAAGGGATGCTGCTATTCCTCAGAATGTAAGAGTCATGCACTAAGCCAGGAAACTTGGCATTCACATGGGAGATGTACTGGTCGGCCAAACACACCATCTGAACATTCATTAAATGGTAGCTCTTCCGGTTTCTCTACACCTGTTCACTCCTGTGGGGGGGTACCAAGGCCACATGTGTCCCATCAATGGCACCTATGATGTTGGGGATATGTCCCAGGGCATAGAAGTCACCTTTCACTGTTGGCAAATCCTTCACCTGAGGGAAAGTGATGTAGCTGCGCATGTCTTTAAGCAGGGCAGACAACACTCTGGACAACACGTTTGAGAACATAGGCTGGGACATCCCTGATGCAATAGCCACTGTTGTTTGAAAAGACCCACTTGCCAGGAAATGGAGTACTGAAAGGACCTGCACTAGAGGGGGGATTCCTGTGGGATGGCAGATTGCTGACATCAGGTCTGGCACAGTTCATGGATTGTTGCACGTCAAGTCTGTAGGTGACTATTACGTGTCTCTCTTCCATTGTCGACAGGTCCACCAGCGGTCTGTACACCGGAGGATGCCGCCATCTCACCACCTGCCCCAGCGGACGTGCCCTATGGAGGACAACAGCGAGCAGAGTCAGCCAACACTGAGGTATAACTAAATGTCATTAGCAAACATTTGTAAATCCGCAATGTGCCTGTTACTGTGTGTATGCAAGGCCTAGATAGGTGTGACGCAGTTATTATTAATGCCATGTGGCCCCCTGAAATGGCGGCTGCCTGACCTGTAAGGTGGGACAAGAGGATATGAGGTAACTGCGCTGGCGTTGTACACCGTCGCGGTAGGCGATTGAAGACCGCAGCGCAATCCTGCATTGGTTAACATTGGACCCTATGGGTCCCAGGAGCCAATGACGATGTACGCCGGCATCGCACAGCCGCGGACGTGACCGCCATTTTCTGTCTGTTCACTCACTTGATACCTGATCTTCAACAGGAGAGGATCTACACTGCAAGTGCTGCTGTGACCTCAGTCTGGAAGAGACGATGGCTCATGTGTCTGGGAAAAGGACCTTTACTTCGGGGGAGTTGGAGAAGTTAGTGGATGGGGTCCTCCCCCAGTACACACTACTCTACGGTCCTCCAGACAAACAGGTGAGTACACTGTGAGCATGCTGCATGGGCAATGCCTGTTTAGAGTGGTGTGAATGGAAGATACACGGGGGGAACTGAGGCCTGCATAAGCGGACGGTGAGTGTATGTGCGTCCGGGCGGGAACGTGGGCCAATGACTGTGACGGTCCGGACGGTTAAAGTACTTCCTTTTCCCCTGTACTATTCCTCTAGGTCAGCGCCCACCAAAAGAAGTATATTTGGTGTGCCATCACCAAGGACGTCCGGACCCTGTGGATCCACCACAGACGGAGCACCCACTGCTGGAAAAGATGGGAGGACATTCGCCGCTGGAGCAAGAAGACGGGGGAGGCCCAGCTGGGGATGGCCTAACAACGTGGGAGGGGTGCCTGTCGCACCATGACCCCCCTGATGTTCTGGATCCTGGCGGTGGCGTATCCCGAGTTGGATGGGCCCTTGAGGGCATCACAGCAGCCACAAGGGGGTGAGTACCGTCACATCCATCTGACTCTGCGCGCATAACGAGGTGTCTGGGTGAGGGAGGTGTGCAGTGGGATACCCTAGGCCAGGGTGAGCTTTGTAGGCAAGGACCCTTTGTGAGGCAGGCTAATTGGCACCCCACCCCACAAGTGGTAAGAGCCATCTACACCTAGTCAGGCTCCTGTGACTTCCGTGTGTGCAGCAATCGGGCATAGGCCTTGTACCCCATGGCCCTGTGATTACTCTAGGAACTCTAAGTGCATGGCGTAGTGCAGATGGCTGCTGTGTTTGTAGTGTCCGCGAACGGTAGTGGTATTGCATGCACTGAACATGTCTTTCTTCTGTCTTTCCCCCACCCTTTTTGTGGTCTCCCTGTTCTTGTGTGCAATAGCATCATCAGGTGGAGGAGCAGTGGCACTGGAGCAGGAGGGAGCTGCATCCCACTTGGCCCTGGAGGGCGAGACAACTGAGTCTTAAGCCACCAGTGGGACGGAGGGGGAGGGGAGCTCCACGGTGGGGAAAGGAGGTGACTTCAGCGACTCCTCCTCTGATGGGAGCTCCCTTGCGGTGGCGGGCCCCTCTGTGCCCCCCGCATCAACAGGTACAGCCGCCACCCCACCCTACCAGCACTGCCCCCCCAGCAGCCCCTCAGTGTGTGTCCTGTGGCCGCTCACCCAGGAGGGTGGGCATCTCCTTCGCCCCAGGCACCTCATGCCCTGCCCCAGTCAGCCCTGCTGCCCTCAGTGAGGAGGCTATTGACCTCCTGAGATCCCTCACTGTTGGGCAATCTACCATTCTGAATGCCATCCAGGATGTTGAAAGTCATTTGCAACAAACAAATGCATACCTGGAGGGCATTCCTTCTGGCCAGGCAGCCCAACAGAGAGCATTTCAGGCTCTGGCCTCAGCACTGATGGCAGCCATTGTCCCTATGTCTAGCCTCCCCCCTCCAACTTCCTCTACCCAGACCCAATCCCCTGTACCTCAGCCTATCCCAAGCACACCATCAGAACAGCATGCACACACCTTATCACACAACGGTGGCTCAGGCAAACATAAGCACCACACATCCCACAGGCACTCACACAAGCATCATTCCCATGCAGACATACCAACATCCACTGCCTCCACTGTGTCCCCCTCCTCCATGTCGTCCTCCTCCCTCCCTGTCTCGTCTCCACTCCCACCTGCATGCACTACATCCTCAGCCACTACCTCCATCACCAGCATGCCCATCACCACACACCGCTCACGTGCACTCACCACCCCCACTACCATTTACACATCCCCTGTGTCCTCTCCCAGTGTGTCTGTGAGCTCACCTCCCAAAGTACACAAACGCAGGCACACACCCACCCAACAGCCATCCACCTCGCAACAGCCTCCAGCCCATACACCTTCACCCAAATTCAGCATTCGTACACCTCCTACAACCACTACCTCTTCCTCCACTCCCATACCCACTCAATCTACCCATCCCAGTGTGTCTAAAAACTTTCCCTGTCTAACATTGACCTCTTCCCTACAACTCCCCCCCCCGTCCGTCCCCTAGGGCCAGGCTTTCCAGGTCCCAACCCAGCACCTCAGCCACCACATCACCGGGCACAGTGGTCCCAGCAACAGCGGTCTTTTGGAGTGCGGCAAGCATCAGGGCAGCCAGTGTGCCACGTAGCGAGGGCAAGGACATTCCGCCACCTGCGAAAGTAAAAAAGTTGCCCACATCCGGAGGGAGAAGGCAAAAACACCTGCCACAAAGGGCTCAGGGAAAACAAAAGGGGATGGTGGCAAGACAGCTGCACCACCATCCAAGGTGGGGAAGGGCCAGAAAATCCAGGGCAGGTCAGGAGAGGGCATGGTGGCACCGACTATGGGACCAGTGTCACACCTTCTGTCCGCATTGACGCCAACCTGTACGGCGGAGAAGACCGCCACCTGCACCGCCACATGCTCCGCCACCAGCATCGCAGTCACTGAGCCCGCCACCAGCACTGCTGCCACAGAGCCCGCCACCACAGGGCCCGCCACCAGCACCGCCAACAGCACTGCCGCCACAGAGTCCGCCACCAGCACCGCTGCCACAGAGTCCGCCGCCAGCACCGATGCCACAGAGGCTGGCGCAGGCACCGCTGCCACAGAGTCCGCCGCCAGTACCGATGCCACAGAGGCCACCGCCAGCACCGATGCCACAGAGGCTGCCGCAAGCACCGCCGCTACTGACACCGCCGCAAGCATCACCAGCGGCCGAGCGACATCCTGAGCCAGTGGCACCACCGCAGACATGGCTGCCATCCCCAGTGGTCAGTCGACCGAGCCTGGTGGTCAGTTCTAGGAGCCTGGGCAGCTTCCATGATGCACCACCTTCAGTGGAGAAAGGCATCCACTACCTCTATCCTTGGCAGGATGAAGCACTCTGGGCACAAACCCCCCTCCAGAACCAGTGGAGTATCACATCCACTACCTCTGTCCTTGGCAGGATGAAGCACTCTGGGCACAAAGCCCCATCCACAACGAGTGGGCAACCCACCCACTTGAGAGACTGTGGCTTTGCACTCCCCAGGATAAAGCAGTGGGCAAACCACCCACTGGAGAGACTTGAGAGACTGTGGGGGTCATTCTGACCCTGGCGGTCATTGACTGCCAGGGCCAACGACCATGGAAGCACCGCCAACAGGCTGGCGGTGCTTCCTGGCCAATTCTGACCGCGGCAGTAAAGCCGAGGTCAGAAAAGGGAAACCGGCGGTTTCCCGCCGGTTTTCCCCTGGCCAAATAAATCTCATGGGGATTCCGACCCCCTTCCCGCCAGCCTGTTCCTGGCGGTTTACACCGCCAGGAAGAGGCTGGCGGGAATGGGTGTCGTGGGGCCCCTGGGGGCCCCTGCACTGCCCATACCACTGGCATGGGCAGTGCAGGGGCCCCCTAACAGGGCCCCAGCAAGATTTTCAGTGTCTGCTTGGCAGACACTGAAAATCGCGACGGGTGCCACTGCACCCGTCGCACCTCAGCAAATCCGCCGGCTCCATTCGGAGCCGGCTTCATCTTTGCTGGGGCTTTCCCGCTGGGCCGGCGGGCGATCTTTTGCAGATCGCCAGCCGGCCCAGCGGGAAAGTCGGAATGCCCCCAGCGGTCATCTGACCGCGGGGCGGTGTTTGGGCGGTTTCCGCCCGGCGGGCGGCACCCGCCGCCCGCCGGGGTCGGAATGACCCCCTGTGTCTTCGCACTTCCCAGGGTAAAGCAGTGGCAACCCACGCACTGGAGAGACTTGAGAGACTGTGGCTTTGCACTCCCCAGGATAAAGCAGTGGGCAACCCACCCACTGGAGAGACTTGAGAGACTGTGGCTTTGCACTCCCCAGGATAAAGCAGTGGGCAACCCACCCACTGGAGAGACTTGAGAGACTGTGGATTTGCACTCCCCAGGATACATCAATGGGCATGGAGCCCCCTCGTGGAGCAGTGGCGTCGTGCACTCATCTGGCTTTCCCTTCTCCCTGAGGTGCCTGTTTCATTTCGATCTGATGCCCCTGCAGTGTTCTATCCGTTTGAAGTCTGGTATCGAGTGTGGGCCTCGCCCTTGCATTTTGGGCCCAGTGGTCTACGGACATTAATTGGTGCACTATCCGGACTTGTGTAGTTGGTGTAAATAACTGTAAATACTGTATTTCGAGTTTTGACTACTGTTTTTTTCATGATTACAATCGTTGAACTCATTATCTTTTATCCTTGCGTTCTTGAAGGGCGGGGTGTAAATGTAATGTTGCAGCATGTATTTGTGTGTATGTTGTAGTGGGTGAGGGTGGGGGTGGGGGTGTTGTGTGTTGCGTGTGTGTGTCACTCTTTTTTCTCTCCCCCCTCACCTGTGTTGTAGGTGCAGTACTCACCGTGGTCGTCGCCGCCATCTTTGTTGCTCCTGATAGAGGAGCAGGAATACCATCGCAGGGAGTATTTGGAGTTCTGGCTCCATGGCGTCCTGGTTCCTCATGGGGTGTGGAGAGGTGAGTGTTTTCCCTTCCAAGTCCTGTTTCCGCCGTGTTTTTGTGCGTGTTGGTTCCGCCCCGGAAAAGGTGGCGGATGGGCCTCTCATAATAGTGTGGGCGGTACATTGTCTTCCGCCTGTCTGTTGGCGGTGACCGCCAAGCTGTTTGTTTGTACTGCCGTGGCGGTCGGAGTGTTAAAGTGGCTGTCTATGTTGGCGGTTTCCGCCATGTTCGTGATTCCATTTTTGTTTCCGGCGTCCTGTTGGCGGTATTACCGCTGCTTTAACACGGACTGCCAGGGTTGTAATGAGGGCCTTAGTCCCCACAGCTGCCCTCACGTCCTGGCAAATGACTCCTTAACTTTTGCACATCACTTTATCTTTGTTCCCCTTATCAGATGCTGCTGAAACCTGAGATCTCTGCAATGGAGTTTACTTTCTAACAGCCTGTCAGGTGCCAAGCAGATTCGTTATTGAGTGGCAAAGATCTTAGCAAATTAACACTTTCCCCTTATTCCATAACTGTGCCAATTTTGTCAGATTTTCATGAAACTCAATATACTAAGGGTAAACTTAAAATGCTAAGGCATGCTAAATTCTGTACTGGTTGTAACACAGCACCAAACATATTAGCAGGTTTTGTGCGCTCTCCTTTAATTTTGCCTTCCTTTTCAGATCTACCTGAATCCTGAGATTTTTGCACTGGGCTTAATTTGCTAAAAGCCTGTCAAATGTCATGTAGCTTTATTAACCATTGCAAAAGATGTTAACAAATTAACGCTTTTTTGTCCCACTGACACAATTGTACTTTACTCCTCCTTGATGGATTTGCATGAAACTCAATGTAACAAGAGTATGCTAAATATAAGGGTCTGCCAAATTCCTTTCTAGCCTGTGTAAAAGCAGCAAAGGTACTAGCAAATTAGATATTTCAATCTCTTTAAATTTGCTTCCCCATGATTGATCAGGATGCAACTTGAGAAAGAAACAAAAAAACGAAACATCCTAA
This sequence comes from Pleurodeles waltl, assembly GCF_031143425.1. Lineage (NCBI taxonomy): Eukaryota > Metazoa > Chordata > Amphibia > Caudata > Salamandridae > Pleurodeles > Pleurodeles waltl. The sequence goes on along the minus strand of NC_090445.1, from coordinate 1,650,108,204 downwards.
CACTTTGCCAAATTCCATGCATATCCCTGAAACGGTACCAGTTATTAGTAAATTAATACTTCTTTGGTGCCCCTTTTTATTTGAAAATTTAAAAAGTGAGCTGTGCATGCTAAATGTCGGTCAAAGGTTGTGCAAATTTAGGAAATGGCACCAAAGTTATAAGAAAGTCAAAATGCATATCTTTACATATAAATAAATATAAATATTGCACTGTGTAGTTACAGTTAGGACTGGTTTTCTATAGGAAATAGTTTTTTTGTCTCAGCTCTCCTCTTGAAAATTTCAGGGTTATCTGTTGAAACACCACCACAGCCATAATAGCTGAACAGAATTACACAAAATTTGGGGTAAATGTGTTGAGTAGCTTTTAAGAGGTTAAAATTCAAAATGTATAGATATCTAGCAGTGTGGTACTACTGCAATAGTACAAAGGGAGTACTAAGTTACTGTGAGGTGAAAACTAATGATCTGAATGGTAGGTGCAGTAGTACTGAAGGAGAACAGAGGTATCGCAAGGTCAAAATAAATGTTCTTATTGGCTGGCCTCAACATGAAGAGAAATGTTGTGGCCGCCCTTTTAGGACTTGGGGACTCGATCCCCGTCTCATAGAAAAAAAAAGCAAAATAAGGAATAAGGCATAGGATAAGGGTATCCTGACCCAGGGCTTTTATGGAGGTGGGGGTCTCAGAGTGACCCTATGTGGGTCATATTTAAAATATTTTTTATTTTCAGTGATGCCACAGTCTCTCTCTGTACACTTGATGAACTCAGCGCCATCCCACGAAAATTCACTGTTCCACTGGATTTGTGGGAGTACAGCAAAACTACAGTGTGTACCACAAGATTGCCATGAGAAACGGTGGGATAAACCCCTCAGCCCCCCCAAAAAAGTTGAGTGGGTGACCTTGGGGTGTTGCACGACCATGGAAGATTGCCCAACAATGAGAGGGTTGCTCACCTGCAAGCATTGGGTGCAGGGCCAGGCCGCAACCCAGCCCCCATCTGGCAACCAACCCCATGCCCTGCATGGTTGAAAGCGGTATATGGTGGGGTTTGTCACTCTCATGGAGTAGGGCACCCCAGGAAGCTGAGAGCCCATGGGAGTGGTGACAGGCCTAGCCTCGGGCCAGGGCTCGCACCCAACCCTACACCGCTCTTTGATGAAGGCACTCCTTATGACCTCACATATTACATCAGTCAGAACATGTTCCTTGATATCGTTGGATATTACCCTGATGACATTTGAAATGACACCATTGATGGCAACACTGTGCATGACAGGCGAGTCACAGTTACTTCAGTTAACTATAATTAGTGAATTTCAATGTTTTTTAAATTTTTAAATGTTACACTTTAACAGACACTATATGGTATACAGGGAGGTTATAGTTAGGTTCTGAATTTACTTTCACAAAACCATAGAAATTCAGCAGTTCGAGTTATTTTAAGTAACTAGACCTCGCTCCCTAAGATAACTATAACTCACGCCCAGCATGCACAGTTTTTTCTTCAATAATTTGACTGCTAATGTTTCATTGATATTTTTATTGACGTGAGAAAATTTGTCATGAGTGCTGTAATACCTGGGGTAATTAGCAGTGCATAGCAAGGGCATGAATTATAGTCACCTTTGGGGGGGCGGGGTTGGCCACAGCACCTGTCTCTCTGGGTGTGACAATCGGTGTGAGAGGGTGTCCCTGGGTGTGAGAGTGGGTGTGAGAGGGTCTGTGTGAGAGTGTCTGTCTGGGTGTGGGAGTAGGTGTAAGAGGGAGTCTCTGGGTGTGAGAGTGTCTGTGAGTGGGTGTGTGAATGTCTGAGTGGGTCTGTAAGTGAGTGCCTGAGTCTCTGAGTGGGTCTCTTAGTGGGTGCGTGAGCCTAAGTGAATCTATGAGTGGCTGCATGAATGTCTGAGAGGGTCTGCGAGTTGGTGTGTGAATGTCTGAGTGGATCTGTGAGTGGGTGCATGAGTGTCTAAGTGGGTCTGTGAGTGGGTGTGTGAGTGTCTGTGAGGGTGTGTCAGTAGCTGTGTTAGTAACTCGGCCACAAGGGAACCTCACCTGCCCTCTTATCCAACAAGAGCCCACAGCTTTATACAAAATATCTACCTAGGTGAAGTTTTTTCTGCCTCTTTGAGTAAATGTCCTGTATGTATTGTAGACTACAGCTGTGTAATGTAGCACAAGACCTTGTGTGCGTTTTGGCAACATTATTGTTCCTGTTGCGTCGTTCTCATGAATCCTCCTATAGAGAGGCCAACAAGAGTACAAAGATGGAAATCTCCACCAAACCAGGGTCCTTCCTCTTATCTATATGGCTTAAGTGCTTCTTTGTTTCGTAGAGATGTCCTCATATTCCTCGGCATCAAGACTGCGCCATCAAAATCATTGGGAAATGCACTGGGGCCCATTGGTAAGCTCTCCATCATCTTGGAAAAAGGACAGGAAGACATATGCTTACTGCTAAGGTGTACATTGCGTGCCAAGCAGGCACAGCTTACAGGTGATTTGCACATTTGCATACTTGTCGCAATTTAAAGGGAGAACCATGGACTGTGTGGCACCCCCTCCCTGGGCTGATTTCGCTCCGGGGACCCCATCATCCAGGGCCTGGCCATAAACAAATGGAGGGGGGGGCACGCAGCCACCCTCCCATGGCCACTTTTGGAGCCCGTTTCCCCCTCCTTTTTTAAGCCCTCAATCTCCCCGGGACCCGGCCCATACGGGGGCAAAATAAAAGAAAAGGGAGGAAAAATCATATCCATCAGCGGATTTTTCTGCGATTTAAAAAAAGAAAAAAATATTTTTAGCCTTGGTGGGGTCCCTGCACCAAGGGTAGGGGCTCATGGTGTCCCTACCCAGGGCCCCTTTTCTTTTGCTTTTTAATCTTTTTTTGTGGGACTCGGCTGAAGCAGAGTCCCAAGGTGGCTGTCAACACTTCCTTGTTGAAGTGTTGACAGCCAATCAGCAGGGGGACAGTTGGATCCACGGAGGATCAATATGCCTAGATATCTATATTTGTTAAACTGTAATATCTCAAATACTACTGAATGGATTTATACCAAATTAAAAAAGCACAATCTGAAGAACTGGATCGAGCTTTCTGCCAAATTTGGCGTAATCCCGATCAGTGGTTTGGGCAGTAGGCCTGTATAAAGACCCTTCGGAAAAATTAAAGAGCAGTAAATGAGTTTTGAGACCCCCCTTTTTCTCAGCCCCAGCTTGATGTGTCACCCTGAAACTTTCAAGACAGCCGCTGAACCGACTAAAGTATATGTTTTGTAAATTTTGTGAAGATTCTTCAACGGGCACCAAAGTTATTGGCAAAAAAAGTTCTTCCTATGGAAACTAGATCCTAACTGTAACTATCTAGTGGCGATTACCAGTAGGCAATATATATATATATATATATATATTTATATATATATATATATATATATATATATATATATATATATATATATATATGAAAATAGTTTATTGTTATGGTAATAACTTTGGCGCCGTTTGACAAATCTTCAAGAAATTTTTTAAACTATTTTGGCAGTCACTTCAGCTGCTGAATGGAACGTTTTGGGTTCATTCGTCAAGGGAAGCCAAGAGAAAGAGGGGTGTCCTAAAACATGTTTACCCCATGTAATTTCCCATAGGGATTTTACACACAACTACAGCCCGAATCTCTGAACAGAATTACACTAAATTTGGCAAAAAGCTAGACCTTGGTCCAGAGAAGAATGCTTTTTAGGGTCGAGCGCACAAGTGCTCTGGCCTATTGTAATCTGTCTGTGGCCTTTTAACTACACCTACTCTTGTTATTCATTCTTTGTTGTGCTTGTCTTAAATACTTCATTTTTATTGGTGCATTTTGTGATTTTTATTGGTCCTTTATGTGATGAGTTCCCTCCCAGGTGATTTCGCTAAGTGAACATTTTTGTTTACCATCGCACTACGTCACGCTTCCTCCTGTAACAGCGTGTGATGGCCCCTCCTCCAGTTTTGTTTTGCCTTTCATCCCAGTCACAATACTTTCTAGAGATTCATGCAGCCAATAACTTGTGCTCACGGCGGCCATTGCACTTTGAATTGACTTGCTTCTGTCAACTGTTTTACTTTCATTTTCAATTTATGTGGCAAGAAAAGTCAAGTTAGGAATTTACAATGCTAATCGCTCTAACTCGAGCAAACGCAAGACCCATTGCATTGCAAATGGTTGTTGTAATTTGGTGTAAATCTGTTCAGTAGTTTTGTAACAATTAAAGAACAAAGATTTATGTATAGCTAGAGATGTCGAGGGTCCGTGACAAATCTAAAACTGAGATCAGATTGGCTACCGCCACTTCAAACAGGGAATGGTGCCAGTCTTAGGACTCACTTGGGTGGGCAGGGAAACCTCTGTTTGCTCTCAATAGATGAGAGTAATTTCAAAATTCTCGCTAAGCAAGAGCAAATACGAAATCCACTGCCTGCTGGCAGGAACTTTAAAAATGCTCCCACCAGCTATGAGAGGACCTACTTCCCTGCCAATAGGGACCTGCATTTTTAGCTGCTCCCTGCAGTTGGAAGCAGTGCTGGCACCCGCTGGATGTGGGGAGCCAGCTGGGGCCGCGGGGGTAAGGGGCTCACCCCAGGGGCCTCAGCCAGGATATGGTGTGTGCCTCGGGTGGGCACAAGTCCATCAACCCTTTGTTGGCTGGGGCCTGAGGATGGGTCCCCCGGGGTCTAAATCAGCCTGGTGAGGGAGGCCGCATGGCCCATCTCCCCCTTTTTTTATATTTGGCCAAGCCCAGGGTGATGGGGCAGGCGGGTCCCCTCCCCCTTTGAATATTTGGTTGGGTTTCAGGGTATGTGGTCCTTGGGCCCAAGATCAGCCCGGGGAGGGAGGCCACGTGGTTTCCCTCCCCTTTGAGTATTTGACCGGGCCTTGTGAGATGGGGTCCCTGGGGATGAGATCGGCCCAGGAGGGGCCACATGGCTCCCCTCCCCCTTTGAATATTTGGCCGAGTCCAAGGCAATGGGGTCTCGGGGTCGAGATTGGCCCGATGTGGGGGCCGCCTGGACCCTCACCCCTTTCTTTATTCAGCTGGGCCCCAGGGTATGTGGTCCCAAGGGCTGAAATGAGCCTAAGGAGGGGGGTGCCTTACTTCCCCTTCAAAATGGTGCCAGGTCACAGGGGATTGGGTCTCTGGGGCCAAAATTGTGCCGGGTGGGGCCGTTGACCTCCTTCCCCTCTCTTTATTCAGCCAGGCCTCAGAGGGGTCTTTGGGGCCAAGGAGGGGGACAGCGTGTCCCCATCCCCCTCAAATATGTTGCCAGGCCCTGGGGACGCGATCTCCAGGGCTAAAAGCAGCCCAGGGAGGGGGATGTGCTCCCTCCCCCTAATTAATGAGCTGGGCCACGGGGGATGGTGTCCTCGGGCCTAAAGTGGCCCAGGGCTGTGTGACCCCTCTGCCCGTGAAAAGACACTGGAACAGGGTAATGGGGTACAGGGGCTGAATTTGGCCAGGGGAGGGGGACCATGTGCCCCTCCCCTTTATTTTAATTAGTGACCCTGGGGGATGGGGCCCCCAGGGCCTTGCAAAGCTTCAGGAAAGAGGGCTGCGTGCCCTCACATTTTTTTTTTAAAAAGAGGCCCTGGGGTCCCAAGGGCCTGGCCCTGTGGCTAATTCCCTGTTGCTCACGGCCAATGGCTGTGTGCGATGTGGAGCTGGGCTGCCTTTGACCATGGTAGAAATGTCCGCTAGGCCTCCGGACACTTCTAACATATAAATCTGGCCCTTAATGAGAATGGGTCTCAGCCATGGGTCTAAAGTTAGATCGGTCAGTTGGACTAACTGATGTTTTCGATAAAGGTGTGACTGGGGCTTGTTTCAAACTGGTTAAACCCACTCTTCAGATAATGAAACACTGATAATGTTTGCATTCATAAGGGAGAGCACAAGGTTTGGATTCTGTTATTAGTTAAAATGGACAAAGGTCGCTTGGGCATCACATTTATTTCATGTTTCATATAATGGCTCTTTATCTCCATCAAGTCTCTTAGAGTAGAGGAGAGAAGAACTTTTGGGAGATTTCCTAAGGAGCAGCTCAATACTTAAGGTATTAACTTACTTCTAACCAGCCTCCAGATGTTCTTTGAACATCCAGCCTCAAAATCCAGCCCTCTTCTACGCTCGTATCAGCATAAACCAAGGCACAGCTGGGCAATCCAGACCAGTGTAGAAACTCAGCCACAATATTCTGGGGTTAAGAGTTCTGGGGTGAGGATTCATTCTGGGATGTTGGATCAGCCACCCACTGTTTCAGCCCATCAGCCTCCAGTTGACCACAAAGGAAGTCACCCCCAGGTTTTTCTTCCTGTTTGAGAGGCAAAGCCACCAAGTTATTTTAACAGACGTTATCCTCAGGTTCTTACTCTGTTCAGGCAAGAGTTAAAATTCCCCGTTGTCAAGATGAGGTGATTCTCCCCCAGTTAAGGTTAACTGGTTCCTTAAACACAGACCCATGTGGCTTGTAAAAATGGAGGAGATGTGATTGACAATTGATAAATATTTGGTTAGAGAAGTCACTTATGTTACCCTGTTAAAGCTGAAATTTTACTAGTGAATATTCATGTATTCTAAATGTTGAATCTGCATAGAAAATTAGTTAATGTAGAAAATTAATTCACATGTTTGGTAATGTGCCTACTTGAGTGACCACCAATAATCACGAAGTTTACTTATTAATAGCTTATTAATGTAAAATGTTGAGCTTATATTTGGATGAATGTGGTAGTATGTCATATTCATGGTTATGTATTATGTATTTGCTTGATCAATCATAGGCCTTAATTTAGCTAGGTCTTGGGCCTAGTTGCACGGCCTCATGTCAAGTTGCATTGCTTAGACGAATTATAAAATGGCTGTTTACAGAATTAAAATTGTGATTTTCCACTGCATTGACCAAATGCTCGTTGCTGAAATTCTTTCCCATGAGAACTGCTTGCTAGAAATTGTTGTACTATCTGTATATACTTTGTATAATTTAGTGTGTGTAAAGGCAAGGTTCATAGGAGCGGACAATGGAAGCACCGACTGGAATATAAGCCAATACAATATTGATACCTGACAAGCACAACAACAGGAACAGGAGAAGAGGAGCCAATCATGAACACTGGGTTTAGTAAATTCTTAGAGTTGGGGTTCTACTTTCATTGGACTAAACGCAAACATATGATTCTTTGACCAATAGCAACATGGGAAGTAGTTTTAGGGAATCTAACTTAGCTAGAGTGCACCGAGAGGAGAGACGCCATTTAGCCATATTCTTTCCAGCCTGCTCCGAGAGGACAGAGGCCATTACACCATTATTTTCTTGACTGTCCCGAGAGGAGACGTGCTTAACTTTCCTTAACTTTGTTGCCTAGAAGCAACATTCTGTTATGTCTATTCTTGAGACAGCTCTATCTTGAACTTTAATGCTGAATTCCGATGCTTCGCTGATCGAACAAGAAGTCCAATTGACGAAGACTGTTACTGCTTGCTGAACCATAATGGGGCAAGGTATAAGACGATGTTACTGGTTGTTATGTCTATTTGCTTTTGTTTCCAGGTACCAACCGCTATTTTGATAGAGCCATAGTTAGATGTTTTCCAAAACTGGTGTTGAATAAATTGTTTTGCATGAAGCCCAAATATGCTATTCTAATCAGAAGGTTAGTTAGGAGACTCACTGATGATGCTTTCTAAATATTTACAACAGTTGATGTCTTTTATCTGCTGAACCTAAATATATGCCATATCTATTGCACAGCTATTCTTGCTATTGATTTGAACTGTAACTTTAGAATGTGAAGTAGTCCAAGCTTTGATTAACTTATGATTCTTTGGGAGATTTGGTCAACCAGTATTGTTTCTGTATGTTCATCATTTGATTTTGAGACTAAGTTACGTGATATTAGCATTGTTAATATAGGGAAATAAACATTCTAACTTTTACAAAAAGGAGTAGATATTAATGCCCAAGGGGATGTGGTGAGAGGAATTTATTGACTCCCAAGATTATTGATGCTATTGATTGACATTGTTATTGATTTGCCTGGGAACTGGGTCTTATGGTGGGAACAACTCTAAGCGCAGTCAAAAGATCTATCGAACCTCTAACGCATCCCTTTATAATCTAACGATAAGAAACCAAATAAGGTCAGACGAGCTAACAACCCCTTACTATAAGTCTCACATAAAATTAGGTGAGAAGAGAGAGTAAGAAGAGCTAAAAAGAGGAGTGCAAGAGGGATAAGGACATAGTGAGCCAGAGAAAAAAATGGTAAATAGGGCAAAGTACAATAGGAACACAAGAAACTCAAGATAAGAAGGTGAAAACTGAGGAAGGGGTGAATGCGTTGGAGCAAGAGATCGAAAGTGGAAAAAGACGGAGAGAGGAAAAGTGTGGAATGGAGAAGATCAGAAGCGTATCAGGTGACCCCATGTCACCAAGGACCAAGAGCTCTAGGTGTGAGGGTTCATTTAACAAACAAACGCCTTCTGGGTGTTGTAGTCCTGGCTCAGGCCTATGGCATTGTGCCATTGATGCCTTGAAGTCGGCTGATTACCTTAAGGGAACAGAGACAGGGAGACAGAGTTCAGAGAGGGAGTGAGGGAGCACCACAGGGGCAGAGACAGGGCGCGTGAAGCGGAAATCACCGGCGTAGATGCAGGTGCTTGAGGAAAGCACCGCGCACGCCTGTTCTCAGGGCTGTCTTCAGGAAAAGTAATTGCCAGGTCTGTGATTAATGTCGCTGCTTGTCACATTTCCAGCCGTGTCGTGCCAAAACAATGCAGAACAGGTTTGCCTAGCGCATGACTTACAGACAGCCTCTCTGTGTACATTCACTGCACTTCATTTGGCGCTTAAAAAAAATACCGTGTCATGGAACCGTCGACGTGCCACATGGGTACCTAAAAAAGGGCCCCCGTAACTTGCTGCTGGTCTGTTTGCAAAAGCTTTTAAGTGGACCCATGTCATATGTGTAACCCTCAGCCACCCCCAGCCTTTTGGCCCCTCGCACTTCGCATGCTGTGCACTTCAAGTCCGTATTTTGAGAGGGGAGACAGGAACTACAAGTCTCACAAAGCACAGGATTTTTGTTTAAAAACCATGACACCAGGCTACTTTATTTGGCGGCCACGCGAGCTGCTTGCTGTTTGATAGGCCACGTGTTTCTGTCACCAGCCAATTGTGTTTCTGGGCACTTTTGGTTACTTGTCACTGGTTACACATTTTTTTAGCAAAAATGTTAACTCAAAGTGGTTGCCAACTTGTTGGAAGGGAGAGGGCACTGTCAGCCAGTCCTGGCTTATTTCGATAATGCCTTGAGGGTGCGGTACAGGGACATGCAAGTGAAGCATCTCATAGCCAATAAGACAGCACATTTAATGAACTGCAGCTTGTATGCATCAGGCGTGGGTTTGTGATGCTGTCACTCAATGTGGGTGGTTGATTGGGCATCTTCTCGTACGGAGAACTCTGTCTTTAGGTCTGCTTTGAAGGAGGGCACTGGCGAGATGCCTTCAGGAGGGTCTAGGATGGTCTCTCGGAGCACGAAGGGTAGAGGCTACAATGGACGCCAGGGTGTTTTTGGGGGGTCTGAGACGTCCTTGGGTTGAGAATTGAGCCTCTGTCTGGATGGAGAGTGAAAGGTGTGGGCTTGTGCCAAATCGAAAGATCAGAGTAAGGAAGGTAAATCTTGAGAATATTTATTCAGGCCACACCAAACACGACATGTCACTGCAGCAGCACAGTAACAACTGTCGAACCTGCATTCCAGTTCAAAGCCCATTCCTTGGAATATACCACCAATCCATGTAAGTCCCAACCTTCAGAAACCTAGGGCTAGATGTACGTAGCCATTGTCATGTGCAAACGGCCTGAATCACGGGATCGGGCCATTTGCGACATGAAAATAGCTTTTTGGCATGTACCAATGCTATTTTGGAATTCGGTAATCTATTTACCAAATCGCAAAATAGGTTTGTGAGTCGCTATTTAGAAAGGGTGTTCAGGGGGGGTCCCTTCCAAATAGCGAGTCGCAGTGGTATGTAAGATTGTTTTGCGACCGTGAATACGATCGCAAAACAATCGCAGTTACCACCAACTTCAAGTTGGTGGTAACCCATTCGCAAACAGGAAGTGGTCCCATGGGGACCACTTCCCCTTTGTGAATGGAAGGGAAAATATTTTTTCATGGCAGGTAGTGGTCCCATGGACCACTGCCTACTCTGAAAAAATAAAAAATAAAACTTTCTCATTTTTTCATTTGAAATTCATTCCGTTTTCCATAAAAGAAAACAGGCTGCTTTAACCCCTTCGCTGCCAGGCCTTTTCCCCCTCCTGTGCCGAGCCTTTTTTTGGCTATTTGGTGCAGTTCGCGCTTAGGCCCTCATAACTTTTTGTTCACATAAGCTACCCACGCCAAATTTGCGTCCTTTTTTTCCAACATCCTAGGGATTCTAGAGGTACCCAGACTTTGTGGGTTCCCCAGGAGGAGGCCAAGAAATTAGCCAAAATACAGTGAAAATTTCGTTTTTTTCAAACAATTGGGAAAAAGGGGCTGCAGAAGAAGGCTTGTGGATTTTTCCCTGAAAATGTCATCAACAAAGGGGTTGCGGTGCTAGAATCACCAGCTTCCCAGCTTTCAGGAACAGGCAGACTTGAATCAGAAAACCCAATTTTTCAACACAATTTTGGCATTTTACTGGGACATACCCCATTTTTACGATTTTTTGTGCTTTCAGACTCCTTCCAGTCAGTGACAGAAATGGGCATGAAACCAATGCTGGATCCCAGAACCCGCATCATTTCTGAAAAGTAGACACAATTCTGACTTCAGCAAGGGGTAATTTGTGTAGATCCTACAAGGGTTTCCTACAGAAAATAACAACTGAAAAATAAAAATATTGAAATTGAGGTGAGAGAAACATCAATTTTTCTCTACGTTTTACTCTGTAACTTTTTCCTGCAATGCCAGATTTTTGAAAACAATATACCGTTACGTCTGCTGGACTCCTCTGGTTGCGGGGATATATAGGGCTTGTAGGATCATCAAGAACCCTAGGTACTCAGAGCCAATAAATGAGCTGCTCCCTGCAGTGCGATTTCATTCTATACCGGGTATACAGCAATTCATTTGCTGAAATATAAAGAGTGAAAAATAGCTATCAAGAAAACCTTTGTATTTCCGAAAAGGGCACAAGATAAGGTGTTGAGGAGCAGTGGTTATTTGCACATCTCTGAATTCCGGGGTGACCATACTATCATGTGAATTACAGGGCATTTCTCAAATAGATGTCTTTTTTACACACTCTCTTATATTTGGAAGGAAAAAATGTAGAGAAAGACAAGGGGCAATAAACACTTGTTTTGCTAATCTATGTTCCCACAATTCTCCCGATAAAAATGATACCTCACTTGTGTGGGTAGGCCTAGCACCTGCGACAGGAAACGCCCCAAAACGCAACGTGGACACATCACATTTTTTTAAAGAGAACAGAGCTGTTTTTTGCAAAGTGCCTACCTGTAGATTTTGGCCTCTAGCTCAGCCGGCACCTAGGGAAACCTACCAAACCTGTGCATTTTTGAAAACTAGAGACCTAGGGGAATCCACGATGGGGTGACTTGTGGGGCTCTGACCAGGTTCTGTTACCCAGAATCCTTTGCAAACCTCAAACTTTGGGTAAAAAAACACATTTTCCTCACATTTTGGTGACAGAAAGTTCTGGAATCAGAGAGGCGCCACAAATTTCCTTCCACCCAGCGTTCCCCCAAGTCTCCCGATAAAAATGATACCTCACTTGTGTGGGTAGGCCTCGCGGCCGCGACAGGAAATGCACCAAAACGCAACGTGGACACATCACATTTTTTGAAAGAAAACAGAGGTGTTTTTTCCAAAGTGTCTACCTGTAGATTTTGACCTCTAGCTCGGCCGGCACCTAGGGAAACCTACCAAACCTGTGCATTTTTGAAAACTAGAGACCTAGGGGAATCCAAGATGGGGTGACTTGTGGGGCTCTGACCAGGTTCTGTTCAAACCTCAAAATGTGGCTAAAAAAACACGTTTTCCTCACATTTTGGTGACAGATAGTTCTGGAATCTGAGAGGAGCCACAAATTTCCATCCACCCAGCGTTCCCCCAAGTCTCCCGATAAAAATGATACCTCACTTGTGTGGGTAGGCCTAGCGCCTGTGACAGGAAACACCCCAAAACACAACGTGGACACATCACATTTTTTGAAAGAAAACAGAGGTGTTTTTTGCAAAGTGCCTACCTGTAGATTTTGGCCTCTAGCTCAGCCGGCATCTAGGGAAACCTACCAAACCTGTGCATTTTTGAAAACTAGAGACCTAGGGGAATCCAAGATGGGGTGACTTGTGGGGCTCTGACCAGGTTCTGTTACCCAGAATCCTTTGCAAACCTCAAAATTTGGCTAAAAAAACACGTTTTCCTCACATTTTGGTGACAGAAAATTCTGGAATCTGAGAGGAGCCACAAATTTCCTTCCACCCAGCGTTCCCCCAAGTCTCCAGATAAAAATTATACCTCACTTGTGTGGGTAGGCCTAGCGCCCGTGACAGGAAACGCCCCAAAACACAACGTGGACACATCACATTTTTTTAAAGAAAACAGAGGTGTTTTTTGCAAAGTGCCTACCTGTAGATTTTGGCCTCTAGGTCAGCCGGCACCCAGGGAAACCTACCAAACCTGTGCATTTTTTAAAACTAGAGACCAAGGGGTATCCAAGATGGGGTGACTTGTGGGGCTCTGACCAGGTTCTGTTACCCAGAATCCTTTGCAAACCTCAAAATTTGGCTAAAAAAACACATTTTCCTCACATTTTGGTGACAGATAGTTCTGGAATCTGAGAGGAGCCACAAATTTCCTTCCACCCAGCGTTCCTCCAAGTCTCCCGATAAAAATGATACCTCACTTGTGTGGGTAGGCCTAGCGCCCGTGACAGGAAACGCCCCAAAACACAACGTGGACACATCACATTTTTTGAAAGAAAACAGAGGTGTTTTTTGCAAAGTGGATTTTGGCCTCTAGCTCAGCCGGCACCTTGGGAAACCTAGCAAACCAGCGCATTTTTGAAAACTAGAAACCCAGGGGAATCCAAGATGGGGTGACTTGTGGGGCTCTGACCAGGTTCTGTTACCCAGAATCCTTTGCAAACCTCAAAATTTGGCTAAAAAAAACACGTTTTCCTCACATTTCGGTGACAGAAAGTTCTGGAATCTGATAAATGTACCCCCCCGGGGAGCGACCCTTGCCTACAAGGTCGCTCACCTTGCGTGACGGCGCAAACAAAAAGATCCCTGGTGCCTAGTGGTTTCTGCCCCCCTTGGGGGAAGATTGACCTAAAATCATCCAATCTGCCCCCATGGGGGGCAGAAATGGTCTAAATACAATTTGCCCCCCAGGGGAGCGACCCTTGCCTAATGGGTCGCTCCCCATCTCTAAAAAAACAAACAAACAAAAAAAAAACCACAAAAAAACAATTTGCCCTGGCGCCTAGAGGTTTCTGTCCCCCCTGGGGGCAAATCGGCCTAATACCAATAGGCCGATCTGCCCCCAGGGGTGGCAGAAATGGCCTAAATTAAATTTGCCCCCCCCCCACCAGGGAGCGACCCTTGCCTACAAGGTCGCTCACCTTGCGTGACGGCGCAAACAAAAAGATCCCTGGTGCCTAGTGGTTTCTGCCCCCTTGGAGGCAGATTGACCTAAAATCGGCCAATCTGCCCCCAAGGGGAGCGACCCTTGCCTAATGGTTCGCTCCCCATCTCTAAAAAACCAAACAAACAAAAAAAAACACAAAAAAACAATTTGCCCTGGCGCCTAGAGGTTTCTGCCCCCCCTGGGGGCAGATCGGCCTAATACCAATAGGCCGATCTGCCCCCAGGGGGGGGGGCAGAAATGGCCTAAAATAAATTCCCCCCCCAACCCCCCACGGGGAGCGACCCTTGCCTACAAGGTCGCTCCCCTTGCGTGACGGCGCAAAAAAAAGATCCCTGGTGCCTGGTGCCTAAAATCGGCCGCTCTGCCCCCAGAGCGGGCAGAAATGGCCTAAATACAATTTACCCCTCCAGGGGAGCGACCCTTGCCTAAGGGGACGCTCCCTATCTGTAAAACACAACAACAACAAAACTCCCTGGTGCCTAGTGGTTTCTGCCCCCGTGGGGGCAGATCGGCCTAATAAAAATAGGCTGATCTGCCCCCACGGGGGGCAGAAATGGCCTAAAATAAATTTGCCCCCCAGGGGAACGACCCTTGCCTAAGGGGTCGCTCCCCTTACGTGAAAAACAAACAAAAAAAAAAAAAAACCTGGTGTCTAGTGGTTTCTGCCCCCCTTGGGGGCAGATAGGCCTCATAAAAATAGGCCAATCTTCCCCCAAGGGGGCCTGAAATGGCCTAAATATAATTTGCCCCCTAGGCGAGCGACCCTTGCCTAAGGGGTCGCTCCCCACCTCAAAAAACAGAAACTAAAAAAAAAAAATATATATCCCTGGTGCCTAGAGGTTTCCTAATAATAGGCCCAGGGGGGGCAGAAAAGGCCTTAAAAAAAAATGCCCCCCCTGGGAGCGACCCTTGCCCAAGGGGTCGCTCCCTTTTGTCAATTTCATAATGTAAAAAGACATCCCTGGTGTCTAGTGGGTGTTTTGACAGCCGGATTGCTTTATAATCCGGCTGTCAAAACGCAGAGAGAGACTTCAAAGGGAAGGAAATACATTTCCTTCCCTTTCAAGCCTCTCTGCCTCCTTCCTGTGATCGGAAGAGAAATGCTTTGCGATTTCTCTTTCGATCAGCTTCCAGCGCGATGGGAGGAGGCCCTGTGACAAAAAGGCTTCCCCTTCCATCCCTGACTTGGGGGGGGTAGGGGGTAACCCCACAGAGGGAGCGCTAGCGCTCCCTCTGGGCTGGGTGCCCAGGACGTAATGGTTACGTCCTGGGCACAGCAGCACTGTGCAGCAGGACGTAACCATTACGTCCTCGGCACAGAAGGGGTTAAAGCAAGCATCATTTCCCTGTTCTTCCTCTGAATTCCTTCAATTTTTTCCCCATCTCAGCAACTTTGCTTCTTTTGTTTTATCCTTATCTTTAATCACTTCCAGCTTGCCCAACCAAGCGAGACGTACCATATCCTGAGATATTTTCCTAACTCTGAAAGGTGCAACACCTGTCACACTATGCAGAGCATTCCATTAGGAACAACCGGGACCTAATAACCGCATTCAAATCAATTCCACCTTGTAATGTCCTTCTGATCACTGAGAAGAGTGACTGAGATAAAGCAAAGTGGGCGGGGGGGAGGCAAGAAGAAAAGGTGAACTTTTTGATGACATGCATTTTCCCCGTCCAGTAATAGAGTGATCACCTCCCCACCTGGAAGAATGGCTACAAATGCAGCAGCACCAACAGAAGTATATTATTGGTAGGTCACTAAACTCCCCATAAGCCTTCATTCAGACTCAAGTCAGTGTGGCATAGTTCTAAATGTAGTAGTCCTAGAAACACATCAAGAAGAGCCGTAGTATTGGAGAACATCGCTTGACAGATGAGCATGATCAGTTGATCAGTTGATATTTGATTATAGCTAAGTAAAACTGCATCACTGACACCCCATAAAGTGGTTGCCTCACGCTCCACTCCCGTTGTAATGCAGACTCCTCAGAAGGTTCCCTAGCTCATATAACCTTATGCAGTTACATATAACACAATTTATTCACTTAACAAAAACACAAATTAAATTCAACACTACAAAAATAAAACTTAACAGAATGCATCAACAAAGAAAAACATACAAATATACATGCGTGTAAAGATGGTGGTGGCTATCCAAAGCGATAAAAGCTCCATGGTTATCCATGCATTTGATGCACCTGTTAAGTTGTGCTGTTAACCATGTATCAACCACCACCTCTCTTCTCTCCAATAATTCAATCCATGCATGGAACAATTGTAAAAATGAGCACTCTGCAGCCCTCCATACTTGGGCAATCTAGGTTGGTTCAACAGTTTGACGTGTCCACTTGAACTGGGCAATTCACCAGTACAGAAAACTGCAGCTTTCCTTTCCTCATTTCATCCACATGCTTAATGTGTCCATTGCATCCACACTGACTGGAAGTATTGGAGCCCCACAACTACACCCATGGTGTTCCTGGAAGGCGTTTTGTTCTTGACTGTTTGTCCTTCTCTCTTTGCCACCTTCTCTACTCCTTACTGGGCAGAGTTCATTAACTATAGTCTTCCTTCAACTCGTCATGTTTGCCAACTCTAATTTACCATTCTGCTTCTGTTATGGCCTTTATTTCCAGAGAACACCAGCCACAGCGAGTTTGCGAAGGTACCTTCGGAATGCAAAAGCAATTCCCAGTTTGTGATGAACTGCCTTGTACTCTATACTGAGATTATTTCAAGCATTCCATCCATCACCTTGTTGTTTTTTAATTTTCTGCCCTAAGTGCGCTGGGTATGCCCAGACGGGGTTTCCAGGCTCACTGTGCCACTGGAACCAAGCCATACCTGGCAGAAGAGCCCTATCTAGGGTGAAACTGTTCCTATGTTACTTGTATTTTGGTTCAGGGCACACAAGCACAACATCGTGAACTCAATTGTCGGTATTGGAGCACTGGTCATATTGTCCACAGTTACCTCATTAGAGTAATTTCTTGTGGTTCTCCCCTTAAAACATTTGAAGTTGGTAAATGCTTTCCATAAAACAGAAATCCTCAAAGCAAAAGCGGCTCTCCTGGCACAGTGGGAGAGCTGACACTACAATATTCACTAAACTCAGGAAAACTCGACCCATAATGCTTTGCAAGTATTCTTTTTCACATTTCTATCCATAACTCAGCCTGTGGTGGTCCTAGGACAATGGGACCACCACCAAAACTTTCAGCACAATTCACAATTTCTGTCTTTGGGTCCCCACACTAGGTTAGTGGAGACCCCAAAATATTAACCCCTCCCAACATTCAGTGTCTTTTTAAGCATTCTCACGGCTGGAACTTTTGTTTTCCCACTGGGAATAGATTGTCTTTTAAGGGCCTTGTTTGTAATACCATTTCTATAGGCCTGCTAGTCTTGAAAATATATAATGCCTTATGTTCTCTCGGGACAACATCTATGGTTATTCTGCATTATTTATTGCCATTTTAGTTTGGTTGCGCCATCTGGGGGCTAACTATATAATTACATGACAATGTTTCTTACAAATGCTATTTTCATTGTGCTGTCCTCTAGGGGCTGTTCAAAGCATTACAGTCATATCAACATATTAAAATATTCATAGCCTAGAAACTTGCTCCATAATGCTTTGTAGGGCATTACTTTTACAAAACATTTTTGATCATAAATGACCCCTCCCACCATTCGACTTTTGAACTTTTGTTTTATAGCTCGGAGAAGTTTTGTTTTAAAGGCCTTATTTGTAATATAATTGCAGTAGGCCTGCTAGCTCCCTCTAGGGGCTAAGTATATGATTACAGTGCATATCCTTCTCCTGTTTTTAGGTTGAGCATGGCAGCGCACAAGCGCTGCTTATCTGACATGTTGTTATTTATTTGGACTTTTAAGCATGCCCACCTCACGCCCATCACTTTCACTAGTTCTTGGACTCACCCTTCAAAAATCCTTTGTTATCATTGGTAAATGCTTTACGCTTATCCCTCCCTGTGGCGGTTTTGTTACCGCCTTGGACACTGACCCTGTTACATGGCTAATTGCACTTTTGCCAATGTGTTTGATTGAAAGCAAACTTCTTTTTTCTTTTGTGTGTCTTGTTCACGCTCATACTCATGGTGGCTGTGGCGCTTTAAATCGTCACGCTTATGTCAACCGTTTTACTTTTCATTTTTTTATTTATGTGGCAAGAAATCCGGTTAGGAGTTTATAACGGTAATAGCTCTAACTTGAGCAAACGAGACCCATTGCATTGCAAATGCTTGTTTTTTCATGGGGTTATGCTCTCTAGGGGCTAACTCTATGGTACGTGATAATGTTTCTTACAAATGTGGTGCCCTCCAGGGGCTGCGTTGAGCATTACAGATAAAATGCCAAAAGTTTAATTCTGATAAAGGTTTAAATGATAATTGTATATGTTTTAATAACCTCTCCTTATTACAATTGTGACACAATTCAGGGCACATTAGCATTCTTATTACTCTGACTGTTTGAACACTCTTGATATGTTTGGGTGATCCTTCTAGTTTGTTCTCCTCTCTGGCTGTCTTGTATCTTTTTTTGTGGAATTGTGCTAGCCAGCCAGCAATTCTGATGGTACGGTGATAAAAGTGGTATTCTATTGGAATTAGCATGGCAGATTTAAATTAGGATGCTAACTGGTAACATTTTCATTTTTTGCTGCAGATACAGAAAGAAGGTAAATGGAAGTGCTTTAGTTATATACGCAGGGCCATTGGAATTATATGGCAGTAAAAGACAAAATTATGAGGCAGGGTGGACCAATTTATGTGGCAAGAACAGTCCAGTTATGAATTTAGAATGCCAATAGCTCAATAACTCAAGCAACTGAGAGACATGTTGCATTGCAATTGCTTGTTTCATTTGCCGCCATAAGAGCACTAGGAATGCCAATACGTCGGTCCCAGGCTCACTGTGCCACTGGAACCAAGCTATACCTGGCTGAAGAGCCTTAACTAGACCTAAACCGGCCCTAGGTTCCAGTTCAGTGAGGACCTGGCAGATCAGGCTGGACTTTTTCCATGAGGAGCAGGGTGAAGACTGATTTGTAAATGGCTGGGTATAAAGTGAGGTGGCATAGTGGTCAAAAACAATGAATTGGTATGCCGCCCTGGGTGATCACAGTGGCTCAGATTAATTTAAGCATCCCATACATCATGTTGTTTTTACTCTACCACACACTTTTCGTTCCAGCTTGTCGTGATCCTTCTGGCCACAAGCCAAATTGGATTCATCTGTGCCGTGTATCGTTCTCGTCATTCGTGATGTGCTGCCCAACACTTTGCCAGCTGGCTGCTGACCCTCAAGCTAGGTGAGAGCCAGAATAGTTGCCCCTCGATTGGTGCAAACCACACTGAACGCTTCTGCTTGGCACCTTTAGCCCTTTGTTGCAGCGAACTACATTTAGCCCATGTGAGCCATGTGGCTGTCCCAGTGGCAGCACCAGGATCCCTGCCCCTTTGCCTTGAGGCTGTCACTCTGACCACCTCTAGCTTGGCATCTCTAGAAAAGTGCCAGCTTCCCAGATTAACCCCAGTGTTTCCGGTTCCCATCTAAATGAATGACTGCACTTCTATGACACTAGGGGGCATATTTATACTCCGTTTGCGCCGAAATTGCGTCGTTTTTTTCGACGCAATTTCGACGCAAAACTAACTCCATATTTATACTTTGGCGTTAGACGCGTCTAGCGCCAAAGTTCATGGAGTTAGCGTCATTTTTTGGCGTGAACACCTTCCTTGCGTTAATGATATGCAAGGGAGGCGTTCCCGTCTAAAAAAATGACTCCCAGGCATGTGCGTGGTATTTATACTCCCGGGCAAAAATCACGCCCGGGAGTGGGCGGGGCAAAAAACCCCGCATTTGCACCTGAATTTAACGCCTGGGTCAGGGCAGGCGTTAAGGGACCTGTGGGCTCAAAATGAGCCCACAGCTGCCCTCCCATGCCCCCAGGGACCCCCCCTGCCACCCTTGCCCACCCCAGGAGGACACCCAAGGATGGAGGGACCCATCCCAGGGACATTCAGGTAAGTTCAGGTAAGTATATATATTTTTTTAAATATTTTTTTTTGGCATAGGGGGGCCTGATTTGTGCCCCCCTACATGCCACAATGCCCAATGACCATGCCCAGGGGACAGAAGTCCCCTGGGCATGGCCATTGGGCAAGGGGGCATGACTCCTGTCTTTACTAAGACAGGAGTCATGTTAATGGCGTCTGGGCGTCGTAAAAAAATGGCGCAAATCAGGTTAAGTCGATTTTTTTGACTCAACCTGACTTGCCCCATTTTAAGACGCCCATACGCCATTTTCCCCAACGCCGGCGCTGCCTGGTGTACGTGGTTTTTTTCCACGCACACCAGGCAGCGCCGGTCGGCTAACGCCGGCTAACGTCATTCTATAAATACGGCGCCCGCATGGCGCTTCAGAATGGCGTTAGCCGGCGCTAATTTTTTTGACGCAAAACTGCGTTGGCGCAGTTTTGCGTCAAAAAGTATAAATATGGGCCTAGATACCTACAGCATCTTTTGTCACTGCCTAAATGCATTGTCTAGCTGAATAGGGCAGCCTTGAGCTTTTCCTTCACATTATCAGAGAAGGATAGGCATTAACTTGTAAAGGGGGGAATGTTCATGAGGCGAGGGGTTCAGGTACAGGGAAGTGTGGGCACCTTTGGTGCTGAGGTTGTAGTGGCAATTCTTAGGTAAGGATGATTTATACTATGCGGGAACTAAGAAGGAATTACAGGAGTCAAGTAACTAGGTGCCGGTGGAGACGGCATTTGTAGGTCAAACCAACTAGTCTAAAGCTAATATGCTTTTCGACTGGAAGCCAATGTAGAGATCTGTGGTCTGAAGAAACTTTTTCCTTTTTTTAGGTCTTAGCATTAGTCAACACATTTTCTTTTTATTAAAGATATATATATATTATACCTTCTTATTGGGCCTTCAGTCATCCCTGTTCATATATTGATCTGCTGTAGTGTCAATCACATTTTGCTTCCGCCCACTGCAGCGTACAGCATGGGGCAGAAGATCAGCCCACTTCAGTCACTGGATGGCCTCCCTGTGAGTGACAGCATTTGGCTCTTTCACGGTGTGCACATCCACATAATTAGTAGTTCCCTTTCAGTGCCAAGGACTACTGGTGCAATGGGTGCTTTTACATAAAAAAATTATCTTTTAGATAATACTTGTTTGCATACAATGGATGCCGTCATACAAAAACATTTGCAAACAAAATAACCACTGACCAAGTCAATAGAGCAAGAGTCAATGCCTGACCAATTGGCTTTGCCAATGCTGGTTTACGTTCTGTTTTAGCCAGAATGAAGCATTGACACCATTGGAGCATATGTGGTTTGTTTAGGCAAACCACAGTGAGGAGCATTTCAGTAGTAGAGCCTGGAGATCACAACTGTCCCAGCTACCAGCCTCTAGTGAAGTTACTAAGGTGGAATGTCACCAGCGGCGTAACAAAACTTGAGGGTCCTCCTGCAAGGTATCTGGAGGGGTCCCTCCCCTCTGGACCCAGTTAGGGGCCTTCCACCCGTGCATAGTGTACTTTTGTTAGGGGACCCAGTGGAGCTCAGGGCCCCCCCCCCACACCGCAAGTTCTGCAGGTGCCTTTGTTAGGCCTGTGAGTGTCATCCAAACAGAATTCCTGGCTTCATCGCCTGTCCTTCGTTTCATTGTCCCCTGTCAGTACTTAATTTGTATAAGAATAACAGCCGGGCCGAAAGTTTTATTCAGACGCCTGTGGCTGGCACTATCAAAGGTCGGGGTGCCTAAGACGAAGGAAGCATTGTCTTGATTTCAACTCATTCCTCTTTAGTCCACCATCAGACACCCCCTGCCATTTTATTTTACTGTTGCTGGTTCGTTTTTATCCCTGCTTGATCCTCTCACCACGTTTTATCCGCCCTTCTGTTCCTTCTTCTTTCCCTCTTTTGCGTTTTTCTCTCCCTTGCTCTGGGTCGAAGTCTGTTGGCGATAAAAATAACTGCTGGTCCCCAAAAATGAGTTGTAGTGGTCTCCACGTGCAGCCACCAGCTCAAATTAAGCAGCGCCTCCCATCCAATGTATGCCCTAGTGTGCTCTTATGGTACTGAAGAAAACTGCCGTGTGAATTCCTCTGCAAAATACTGCAATTTTTTGCAAAATCTTTTCCCCCGCCTCCCCTCTCTCTTACACTGTCATTATTACTTCATTAGAAACCTCGATAAAGTAAATCCCAGGTTTGCTTTTTGCATAATTAAAAATAAAGATATATTTCCTGCCGACCACTAAAGCTTTGGAAAGTGTATATGAAAAGAAACACACAATTCCCCAAAGGAAAATGTATTTCGGGTCCAATTAATGTAATATATACTGAGCATGATTGTGAGGGCTGTGCGAGCTGTGTAAGAAGGGACCGCTTAAGTGAGAAGTGTAACCCGATGACACATGTTGCATGCCTGCAGATGTCAGGCAAAGTTCACACACGCCATGTGAAAGGAGTTAAAATTTAACAGAAACGCCTGCAAAGAGCTTGGGCTCTGTAATGGAATCCATGACGGGAAGTGACGAGCGAGCCGCGGCAAGTCCAAGGCTTTCCTCCAGCGGGCTCCATTGATTTGAAAGGGAGTGCGAGAAAGTGTGCGGAGGGTTTTGTACTGAGGCCATGCATTTTCTGAAGAACAAAGCCTTGTTCTTAGAAAAGCATTAAGTCATCCCCGCTGCTTTCTGTCTCTGTCAAAACGGCTTGGAGAGGGGATTTTTCCCCTTCTTTGTGAAGAAACGTCGGGTGTTCTTGAATGCGCCGGGTTGACAGCTCGGGAATCCGAGGTCCTTTCAGAGGAGTCGGGACTTGTCCTGCGCAGGCCTCGGTGGCGCGAGCTTCCTCGTGTTGTCTTAATCCGGCCAGCCAATGAGCGCAGAGATGAAGTCATATATTTAGCTATAAGCTGCATGCGCCCCAGGAAAACTGTACCTAATGGCCGTGCCTGCCGTGCAAAGCAAAAGAATTGCATGGCCCAAAGTTTTCCTTGGAAGTCCACCGCCGGGATTGCCGGGGTTACAGAATGCAGTCTGTCAGCTGATTCCTCTTTCTCCCAGCACCCTTCACCCATTTGTATTTCTTCCAGCATCTTACACTCCTATTTCTTTATCTCAGTCTTGCAGATTAATCCTCATCCCTCCTTTGTCTCTTTGTCACTGTTCCCAGTCTTAGGGCCTCATTTTCATCTTGGCAGATGGCTCCTCCGCAATGGTGGAGGAGGGTCGCCACCCTGGCCAAGAGCTAGGAGGTGAAAAATAAAACAATATTTTAATATCGTTTTATTTTTCATCTCCTGGCTCAGCCAGCAGTGCAGGGAGGGGCGTGGCTGGGCCATTGGAGGGAGGTGGAGGAGCGAGCGCACCTAAGTGCGCATGTGTGTTTGGCCAGCCGTCTCAGGCCGGCTAAACACACATTTGCACTTAGGTTTCTCCAGTCAAACTGTGTTTAACAGCCAGGCTGGAGAAACTGCACAGACCCCAGGAATGTGTCTGATCCGCAGTCTGAGCTGCTCAAATCAGCCCTAACACTGCTTTCATGCTAAGTTTAGGATGAAAGCAGCACCAGGATTGCTAGGGAGCCTGTGCTGGTGTCCCCGGTGAATGCTGGGATACCAGAAGAGGAGTGAGGTGGCAAGAGACGGTGGGCGGCAGCGATGACTATGTAATTGTTTTTATTTAGTTTTCCTTGTTTCCCCCATCCCCGTCGTCCCCCTGACGCCCCTCTTGCCATTTGCGGCAGCCGCCGCTGGACGGGAATACTCTGTATCCCTTCCGCCTTATTACGGTTATCACTTACTTACATGGGTAGCAAGTTACCCCACATAGGTAGGTGTGTGGTTGTAAAGGTGTTGTCTTTGTTTTGGTCCTTTGTGGCAAGTGTTTCTGTTGCATGCATGGGGACTCCTGAGGAGCGTTTATGTTGTTATGGGATGCAGCGTTTAGAAGCGTGATAGATGAAGTGTGAGAGAAAAGCACACAGTTTATGATTTTCAGTAAGCTGGCAGCTTTGCGTACCTCTGCAAGTCCCTTGTGTGTTCATAGTTCACTTAAACCTCTTACTGCACTGGGTGTACATTTTGAGAGATTTTGTTTAAAGTTAGTGGTCCCGAGCAGGTATAGGTTAAAGGGAGAAATGGTGGAGGGATCGGCTGGGAAGGGCTTAATTAACGTAATCTCATGTCTGATTGTCATTGTGTGATGTAAAGAAGTGGTCATAGTATGTGGCCAGTTGGGACCTGCATATGTTTCCTAAGTTAAAATCCTCCGTTGGCCTGCGGTATGTGGGATGCCTTTTGAGTTATTCTGTGCCTGTTAAGTTTGTCCTGGGTGCTTTTTGTTTGCTTTGGACTGTTACAGTACTGGTTGATGAACGTGCCCTTTTGCAGTTTTGTCTTATGTGAATGTAGGAGAGTCGAACAGTAAAAGGGAATTGTTATGTAGCCTGTATGAACTATGATCCATTTCCTAACTGCTCGATGTTATGCTACTATTATTAGAGTGAGTTATATATTTTATTTGTATAGTAATTGTATTTGTATAGCACTGAATACCTCATATGTGGAGTTGAAGCACTTTACAGTGGGCAGCCCCCTGCTCCAGGTCCCAGGCTTAGTAAGTTTGTGGTTATTTTTGGTTATTGGGATTAGTCTTTTTCTCTTAAGGAAATCATGCCATGATTTTACTCCAATTTCCATATAGTAAACTAAATTAATAGGCATTAGGTGTGATTTTTAGTAGGAGGTGGGATATAACTATTGTTACAATTCAGAGGTATGACCTTTAAAGGAGGCGCTGTGATGTTTGAACTGAGGTGTAGGTAATCAGATCAGAAACAATAATAGGGGTTAAAACAAAGCATACATGTGGTTTAGAGTAGGCCATGCTCAGAAGGAGGAGGCATGCAGAGGATGGAAGGGAATAAGAGATTTAATGGAGAGAAAGGTGAGTCGACAATCTAAATGTGTTTGCAGCTAATATTTAGGGGTAGGGACGTGTACTTTCAATATTATAGTACAGCAGCAGCCCACTAATATATTTCAAATAATCTCTGTGACTCTCTCCCATTTTGAATAGGCATGGTGCATGGTTGCCTGGTGCTGAAAAACAAACATATTTCTCTCCAAAATGCTTGTAACACACCCCACACATATTTTCACATATTAAAAATAAATACACAGTATTCAAAACCATTTATTTTTAAGAATGATTTAAGTTCATCAAGGCAGGACTGTCTTCAGAACAGGACTGGCTCTATCAGGGGACTCCCGAAAGGCTGGGGCCCTGGGCCAGAGCCTACTTTGCCCATGCTTTAAAAGTCAGGACGTAAACATCATTTGCATGTGTTACAATACCACTGTTTGCGTTAGAACCCAAGCATGCACACACACCATCATCGTCTAGGGGTCAGAACAATTTAACTATGTTTTCATTTTTCCCTAAATTCTGATGGAGGACACCACCGAGTCAGGATTGTTGTATTTTCAATAGAGATGCTCTTCCCCTTTCCCTCTGGTAATCAGTGCAAGATGAAGCAGGACATATTCTGTTTTAGTGAGTTGGTGTTAAGTAATGCTTCTAGGGGCATATAGCACCAGGCCTGCCTCCAGCCTGCAGCACCCACAACATAAGCAGAGTGAAGTGCAATATGTTGCATCTGGATGTCATTTATCATTCCAAGATCATCATTCAGACACACAACGGAGAGGACCTTCCGAGAGACTCCCCCACCTGAGCCATAGAAACTGCTGTAGCACCCTCACACGTTGCATCCACCAAACCTGCAGTGCTCAGGAAACACAAATAGTCAGCAGCCCCCTTCAAATAGACCCTTAATGAATTTCTAAAGGGAGCCCTGTCTTCAGTGTTCCTCACTTCAATGTGGTCTCCACCCTCAAGCGATAGAATGCAAGTAATACACCTCCAATCCCTGGGGGGCTACCCCCAAGTCTGTATTCCACCTTATGCCTCTTTCTTACTACACCGTATAGTCCATGCCCCCTTTTATTTACTCTTGCAGTTTTGTTCCATCCCTGCTTTCCCCCTTGTTACTGTTTCATTGTCTTTCTTTTCCCCCTCCTTCTTTCCATTTGTGTTAATATCTCTCTCTTTCTCTGGCTCAAAGTCTGATGAGGGAACATAAGTGCCAGGCCCAAAAAATGAGAGCCAGTGCCAACTAAAAGGGGACACTCTGACGAATCCACACAATAGCCCCTGGCGTAAGCTGGGTAAGTGGTAGCAGATCCTTGTCAATGTTTCTGCAGGCGTTGTAATTCTATTGCGGTAGTGTGGGTCTCCTGAAGAAAGACAATTTGCGCCTGTTGCCTTTTGAGGTATGAGTAAATGGAATAACGTTTCTGCGCTGTAGGCCTTCCCCTGACATTAAGTGAGAGGAGCCTAGTAGTTGTTGATGGAGCCGTCATGTGTCGTGTGAGGGTGGTCTGTCCCATGTAACCTGGAAGAAAGGATCCCATGTCCTTTGCTTACTTTAGGGCCCATGAAACGAAAACACTGCACACCAGGCAGGACATCATTTTGCGACTACGGGGAGAGGCTTTACCTTTGACTCTTTCCGTCTGCTATGTAATTGTTGTAGCAATGATTTTTATTCCCATCTGTAAGAAATATCAATGTTATTATATTATGTTACTGACTTTCTTTTGTGCATGCTTGAGTACATATATGAGTGTGTGCAAGTGTGTTTGTAAGTGTGTTTGAGGATGCATTTATAGCCCACAATAATGTGTATATGTGGTTAATGTGTGGGTGTACTCTTGTGTGTATGTGTGTCTGTGACAGAAATGTATGACCTATAACAGTGCTTCCCAAACTTTTTTAGAACCACAATAAAATTTGTAGAACAACAAACATTTGCAACCCATCTAGCTTTAATGGGCAAGAGGTGCATAGTTTTCTAATCTACCTAAAGCATCATGTGGGTGCACACTGCCGTTTACAGACAGCACATGTTCAATTGAAATGACCACTAATTTGCACAGACACAGTTTCCCTGATAAAACTATCACACACAAATAATATGTGGAAATTGGGTTTCAGTGACTATTTTTCGTTTGTGCATCACAAAGTAAAGTGTATTGATTTGCTTTTATTCTTTTAAAATATTTGTTTTTATCACACTTCAGAATAATAAAAAATATTATCTTCATGGTTGCTTTCCTAACTGGTGAATGTTTACAGTTCATTCACAGGTATTTACATTTTGTTGTGTTTACAAAAATGAATCCTACAGCCTTTCCCACTCCCTGTATACCAGCAACATTGTCACATAATTCACTTTTCTCTTCTCTGATTGCAAAGGGAAAGGAGTTTGTAAGCACCAATCTATATGTTAAAAAACATAAGCAGCAATTTGTGAGAAGACATTACCTAATCTTTGCCCCGTTTTTGATTCACAGCAAATGTGACAAGGTAAATACATAATTTAAAGGCATCGATGTATTTATTTCACTTTCGAGACCCACCAAACATTGGCTTGTGACCAACAGTTTGGGAGACACTGGCCTACAGCATGGCGAGTAAGGGTGCATGCAAGTGTTTACTTGCATGAGCCTGTGTCAGGATTGAGACATAGTTGAATTGGTAAGGTATTTTTGTATTCATGCATAAATAATTAAAACCATTACATGTACTTAAAAACATATTAAAGATATTACCATGATAATACAATCTAACCACATACGATAAGGCAATGCGTAGTATCGCATTTGGTTTTGTAAAGTTAATACTTCACACAATAACAATTTAATGCATTCAAATAAAAAACTACACCCAAAATTGCCAAAACCTACTTCACAGGAAACCCTACATCTAGTAAATAAAGTGCGAACGTGCTGTGCAAACATTCACAATGAAGTGTATCTGTTTCACTTTAAAAAACACTAAGAAAAATGCTGTTTTTGTTAACAAGAAGTTCTACCAAAGTTAAGGGCCGAGCGATTTTAATGTATACTACAACCCCTGGCCGAATAGTGTTGGTCATTTAAAAAGTTTAAAATACAGATCGGACCACGGAATACAGCCTCTGGGGAGAGCCATGATTCAAATATCAAATGGGAACACGAACCAAAAATTGTCCCCGGACTAGTTTTGGTCACTTAAAAATTTAAAATATGGATCAAACCACGAAATACAACCTGCATTGAGTCAAGTGATAGGACAAGAGTTCTGAACAGATTCTCTACAGATGGAAGGTAGAGAGATTCTTGAGGACTTGACATTTGAACCGCTGAGGTAGCCCGGGTTCTCTTTCTGCTGCAGAAAGACAGGACTGTCAGCCAAAGGTGGGTGCCACCCTGCATGGGCCCAGAAAAAGGTAAGTGGTACACCCTGTGGGCCACGGGAAGACAGCAGGATGCCACCACGTGTAAGGCAACACGAAGGAGACTAGATTCGGATTGCACTGTAGACAGAACAGCGTGAATGGCTACTTTACTCTTGAAAACAGAATTGTTGAATTGCATTTATTTAAGAGTTGTATACGGCAACAAATCCACCCAGCCGGGTTTCCAAGCACTGCATAGTGCACAATAATGCAGTCAGTGAATAGATGTGTACATAGCTCCTGAAGAAATACCATTAACCATGATTACAACAGATCAACAGAGTGAATCTATACAGAGACAGCAAAGGATAGAAAAGGATAGTTTAAGGGATAAGCTCACAATGATAGTATCATGAGGAGGCTTTTTCCCCAGCTGGACTTTTCGGGGTTTTAGGGACAGGAAACAAAAACACCCTTTTAGATCTCAAAGCCAGTGAAGCTTTCAAGGGTGAGGCTTTACCAGATCCTTTAGATTAAAACGAAAAGGGTAGTGGACAAGGTTCTAGACTTTTCTAGGTCTCGTTTCTGGTGTGACACCCCAATAGCACCCTGATGTTGTGACCAGGAGCAATGTTTGCTGTCTTTTATACCTATTGGACTGAGATGCTCCTCTTCCTCAGTGTTTGGCTTTGCACTCTCAGAGTCATCCTTGGCAAAGGAGGGTATAAAAGAGCTTTCTACTAAAGGCTCCTACACACTCTGAGAAGATACTTTAAAATGCAGGGATGGTGCTGAACTCTCCCGCCCTAGGCATGGTCTCTATTGTCAATGTACTGCCTTCCACTGAAGGAGGGATTCTGGAGGAAGTAAACCACTCTGGCCTGCAGTGGTTGGCTAGCCACTGAACTTTCTTCAACCTAGAGGGCAGCGACAGCCTGCCCCTGCCTGAGGCCTGCTGTGCTAGTGTTTAAAACTTTGCAATTTAGCCTTAACACTAATTCCACTACAAGAGACTGTAAGATTTTTTTTCCATTTCTACTCATCTGCATTGAGGGTAGCCTACATGGAAACCATTTCCCACCCAAGAGAGGACTGGCCATCCACCTAGGAGAAACTCCACCTGACACCCATAGGGAAAGTAGAGCTAAGGACAATTAAATATAGATATTTGGAGGGACCTGGCACCCCACCTTGCTATTATTATCGCCTCCAGGAGTCCATTTAGATACTCAATGTCTAGATCTGAAGTGATTGACAATATTTGCAAAGCACCATCCTTCGCCCCAACACTTGCTTCAAATCCATTTGGGGTAGCTGGGCCAATTTGTTTCTGCATCCACAAAGCACACAAAGACTCAGTAGAAATTAAATCCAAAATCATTTGCAGGGTGACTGTACTGGCCCATCTTGCTCCTACTCACTGTGCAATCCAAACATCACCACCATAGACTGAAACCATCATATATGCATGCCACCTTTGCACACCAACAAGCACGACTTTGTAAGAAGGAGTACATTCCTATAGTAGACATGATCCATAGCATGTGTTTATGCTAGTCATGCGCAGTGGCAGTGTATGTAGCTATTTAGTACCTAACCCAACTGTTACCGCTAAAAGGGATACAGCTTATTCTTTAGCATGTCTCTGTCCGAGATTGGTACGTGACCTGAGTACTGTTTATTCTATGAGGTTAAAGTCCAGGTTCTTTATAATACCCTATGGGTAGCGGTTGTGCCCAGTTACAGCCTGCCCAGCTCTGCCTCCCAGAGCCAGCGATGTCTCAGGCAAGGCACACTGACCTAAATCCATTCAAATATCCAGGGCTGGACCTCTGTACAGCACTTTCCGGAGGCACCTACATCACAAACTTCTCTAAACTCTGCTCATGTACCCTATACTGCCACCCCTAAAGTGATTGTCCAGCAAGAAACTCAAGATTAAGCTGTCACGAACTCAGATACTGCCATATATCACCGGCCACATATGTAACCTAACTCTTCGTCGGGGATGGATGTTGTGGGCCCCATGGAATCCCCTGCCGTCTCGGAGTCTCTGCACTGGTGAATGGAGTGATAAGTATTACAAGACACCTAAAACAGGGGAGGAACAGGGAAAGGGAGTAAAAGCGAAATCCAGGACTGGCACTCAGTCTCCGAGACTTCTGTTAAGTAGGAAGAGCACCACTCAACCTAGGCAGTATGAATCTAGGGTAGATCTGATCAACTATCAGGCACAGCACAGAAGGTCAGTACAGACACAAGTTGGATGTGAAACAGAGGTAACAACTGAAACAAGACTTACCAGTCACAGCAGTGGAGGATACAATGACAAGCCCGGAGACAGCCGGGGACCATGTTGCAGCCAAAACCTGGAACTCCCTCCCTGTCAACCTACGTCTGACCCAGGACCTCCCGACCTTCAGGAAACGTCTCAAGACCTGGCTACTCAAGCAGTAGCATACCCCGCCTACCCCCTAGCGCCTTCAGACCCTAACGGGTGAGTAGCGCGCTTAACAAGTGATTGATTGATTGATTGATGTCAAGGCCCCAGGATGCTGCTGGACACACGGAGGTAAAACTCTTCAAGAAAAAGGGTTCAAAAGTCAAACACCTTACAACCAAGAGTGCAGTGACAAGGACGGGACCAACGCAGAGACTGAGGGAATCGAGAAAACATAAAACAGTGCAGGACACAAAATGGGTACGAAGTATTGCGAGGATTGACAGAGCCATTGCATCCATCTAATTCATTGGCAGACACAATGCTAAGGTACAAGATAGTGTAAATAGGGTTCTACCTTGCTTGAGCTGGAGATGACTCCAACCCAGGAAGCGTGTAAGCGTGCATTGGTTGGAAGTTTGCAGTCTAGTGCTCCAGTCTAGGCTTCCACAGTCCCCTTGGCCATCAGTCCCAGCCCCTGCGTCAGTCACCTAACCCTAATCTTCACACAATTACTGCATATCATCCGTCTCCAACAAATTTAATATATTTATTTAAATCTTTTGTAAAGCTTCAGATATGTATAACTATTTGCAGAATAAATAGTACCTCCATTTCTAAATACTAGTATTTTATTATTTGTCATTGCGCTAGCCTAACTTTCTCTCTTGATCCCCTTTCATATCTGAGCACTGGCAAGCTTCCAGTGAATAATGTCACAGTTCATCTTGAAACCCAAGCAGACATCAACAAACAATGAGACATTCCAGAATATCCCTGGTTGGAGATTGTTTGTGATGGAGGGCGGGGTACAGATTACTGTATTTCCTTTTCACTGGGTGGTTTCATATAAATTGTTAACCATGATAGACGTACAATTTCTTTTGAATAACTACACTGTGCTACACTACCTTATAGTAGTTGATGTGTTTTTTTGTATTTTTTTACCTAAATACCATTATTTAACGTGCAAAAAGGAAATGTTTCAAGGATTAAAAAAACATAACCAATGAAAGATAGTTTACTGGACGCATGTTTGGTTGTTTATTTCAATTACCACATTTTTAAACGTATGAGTTATGTTTAAAAAGCAACATTCACAAGAACTTTTTAAAACGTAATCAAGTGAAAAAGCATATCAAAAGGCAATTAGATTAATGTACAAAATGTAAGTGTAAAGTTTAATGTATGTCTTACAATCAAGAATGGAAACACTAACGATGAAACATAGAAAATAATATTAAATGATATCTTCAACTATAGTGAACGTTCCGAACACCACGAGATAGAATGAATCGAAAAGCTGTCCCTTAACATTGACCATCTGAGGACAAGATACGAGTGGGTTTCAGGGAAATCAGTTCAAAAGCCCCAGACAAGTCAGACAATAAGGAAAGATGGCCTGAAGAACACACACAATAAAGGAGTCAATAAAACCAATGAAAATATCTTCTCACAGGTGATGTCCGTCACTTGCTTCCTGAGGTTTCATATATGCCATTTTAAGATCTCTCCTGGCATGCGGAACTTTACAAATACTCTCAGCTGCATCTTCACCAGAGGATCTGCCTAGCTCCAATGAAAATCTATGGATCCAAGAGCTCTTTCAGAATCCCCGGAGATGACCTAGAAGCTCTGGGAGCTGCTCCTCCTCCTTGATGCCATCAGGTTGGCCATTCTGGTGTTTGGAAATCACAAGAAGGGCGTAGACTCCCCTGCTGTCCATTCAGGGCTGTTTCTGTTTCACTGGGCTCTCAGCAGGCGCTGGAAGCGCTCCAGTGCTCCATCTGTTGGTGCAATCCACCTTTCTTTTTCTTCTTCTTCTATAAATCAGTAAAATTTTAGATTATCGTCCTTCAGAGCACACAGGACATTGCAAACTTATTCATACTATAGTGGTATGCTTGTTTCACAGTTTGGAAGTCAGTGGAAACGTTTTCTACAACCCCAGCAGTTGATGGATATGGATAATGTCACATGTAGGTGTATTACAGGTCTTGAACTGCCCTGCAAGTACCTGCTGCATAAAGAGGTCTTTTCTGGTGCGATGGAGCTCATTTTGATGAAACTGCTCTAGCCAACAGGCAGAACTTTCTTGAGAGCTGCAATGCCAGCCAACACCACGACCATGGTGGCCAGCCATTACTTACTTCTATTTGTGAAACAAACCCCCGAAAGAAGGGGTTTGGCATAAACACAAAATAATCAAGTTTTCTCCCTGCACATGTAGGCTGTTGCTTTATTAGGGTCGAGCCTGCGTTGCATGCGCTCGCGCATGCGTATCGCAGCGATATGCTTTAGTATTTAGAAAAGGGCTCGGAGCCCTGTCAACTTCACGTCAGTGTTTTTTATTGGTTCGTGGGCTTGCCTAATAAAATCTGCTTGCTTTCATTAGTCGAAGGCACGCATACGTCATGCCTTTTCCGGTGGCTAGCCCACCTCGAGCGCAGCGACCAAGTACAGAAAACATGCGAGGCTCGCTGTTTTCCTTCGGGCTCGTGGACTTCTTTTTCTCTAATTTACGAGCGCGATCTCGCTTGGCAGAAGTCAAGCGCTTTACATAGTTAATTTCACTTTTTCGGGTTATGTACATAAATGCACTTTTGCCCGATAGGTGAAAAGTCGGGTTAGGAGTTTACAACGCGATCAGCTCTAACATGAGCAAACGCGAGACCCGTTGCATTGTAAATGCTTGTTTTTGCTTGTAAGCATCAAACCTGTTATGGTAGCCATAAGCGAGGCAAAAGAGTGCCAGAAGCCCTGGTTTAAATAGGGCTCACCACTTCACGCTCACTACCTGGTAGATGGGTTGCCAATAAATTAGACCTGTATAATATATCTATTTGAGAATGCTTTCCACCCCCCCGCCCTTCCGTGGTGCTGAATCTCATCAATTGTGTTTAGTTGAGTATGTAATGGATTGTGGCCATCTGTATCTAAAATTTTACTTACCACTAAATATGGGAGATCTGAGATGAGAGGGTGTTGTTTAAGAGATTAAAAACCTACTTTGATGTTGGCAATCTTTTTAATATTTTGCAGGTTGTGTGCTAACACCTCACTCGTTCATACCACAGAACAAAGCCCTTTCTGCTTCAAATTACACAAAATGTTGAACATTGTTTTGTTTTTTAAAAACTTGTTTAAATACTTTCATATGGAGGGGAAATTTGGTGATTAGCTGCACTTACATAATGGTGTTAAAAGTTTATATCTGCCATAACTTTGGTGGTTTGTTGTCCAGGGGATTTTTAAATGTACGATGAAATATTACTTTAAAATATTTATTGATAGTGAAGAAACTGCTTGCACAACTTGTATCTTTTAATGTTTAATTAGACATATATCCATAAAAAAAGTGAGTCATAGCTAATGCAGAGCTAGCTAAGTCCGAAAGAGGCAGGGGAACCTGAGGTTTGTTGAGCCAAGAGGACAACCGATTTACAGCTGTTCTCCTATTCCACCAAACACTGGGGGCATGTTTACGAGTTTGGTGGTCCATGGACCACGAAACTTGCAGAGGCGGTCGGACCGTCGCAATCCTGTCGGCCTGACCGCCGGATTATGATCCTGGCGATTGGACTGCCAGGAGACCACCGCCTCTGCCAGGATCACGGATCCCAATGGGTTGACGGCAGTTGAAGTCGAGGTCAGCAACGGTGATGCCAAGTTCGGCACCTCCATGCTGATCACGACTTCCCTTTTCGCCAGCCTTTCCAAGGGAGGGTCCCGTCCATGAAAAGGCTGATGTAATGGCAGTTCTGACGGCCACAGGGGGGCCCATGCAATGCCCTCGACCATGTCATGGGCAGTGCAGGGGCCCATCTGCCAGCACCCTCGGAATGCACGCTGTCTGATGTGCAGACAGGTCACATTCCAACAGTGCTGTGGCCAATGCCGCCGCACTCTTTTTATTGGGCTGATCGGTGGAAACGTTGTAATGCAGTGGTTTCCGTCTATCAGCTTGGAGGAAACATCGTAATATGACAGTGGTGTGGCCACCGGCCTGAAGGCCGCCTCACCACTGCTGTATTGGTGGTCTCAGTGGCAATGCTTCTGAGATCGTAATCAGGTCTTAAATACCCTACTCATTCTGCACCCCATTCTGTAGAAAGAAAGCATACTACTTGACAACCAGTACACTTCTCAGAAACAATAACAGCAAAGAGCAGGTGCAACCCTCTCGCTATAACAGAAACATGTGTAATTGTGAAAACATTTATACATGCATATATACTTATTAGAAGTCAACACAGATGAATGAAAGGCAGGGTCTCATACAAGTAAAGTAGTCAATGTATGCCATCTTAGTGTCGGAGGGACAACTCAATCTGATTTGAAGCGCTGGGCCCTTAATGTTTGGAGTACTTTCTTGAAATTATTTGCCCTAGCTGGATGCAAGTGAAAATTATTGGTCATTCAATACGGTGCGTCCACTGAATAATACAACACAGTATCGATGAAACAGAATATAAAAAAATAATGTTGATAGGAAATTTAGTCTAGATTTCCTATACTTAACTGTACATTTATCTTCAAAGCACATAGATGTGGAATTAGGAATAGTAAATCTATACTTCTCTGTATGCACTTAACTTTCACTATTTTGTTCCGCAACATTTCGTCCTCGATATTCTTGTACCATGATATTGTTGGTGTCGATTTTCACCAGTACAGCCATCTAAGATTCCTAGCTCACAGGTGATGTTCCCGTGTACCAATTTCAGATTGAGCTGGACGTCTTGCAGTGATAATTCAGCTCACTCTTGTCAGGTTGAAAATGTGCAGAGGCAGGTAAGTTTCCTTGGAAGCCATGGCTTTCAGCTCCTAAATAAAGATTGTGTAGGGCTCAGGACAAAAACAATCTCAAAACAATTTTGAAACCTTTTATGATGATAGCTCTTAGCTATGAAGTGCATCAACCATAAATGGCACTCTGAAGAGTCCAGGAGAATGAGCACACTTTAAAAACTATATCACGTGCTAACATACAAAACGAGTGAAGCTGAGAGAAATGCCATTGCAACTTACCACATTGCTTCCTACAGGTCTTGAATGAAGAATGGAGTTTTGTCTTGTGCCTCATTTCCCTTTCTTCTTCTTTTTTCTTGTGTAGGTCTCCAGCGGTTCCCCCTCATTAAGGGCAGAGGGGCCCCACCTGCTACCTTTTTCTGTTTGGGTCCAGAATCCAGGCACAGTGCATGTGCTAAATGTGCTGGCGCCTAGCTACCTGAGCTGAAATTTGCTAGGCTGAAGATTTCACTGCCCAGTGAGCGTGATCTCAAATTCTGTGAGCCTCCCACTTCATGAGGAAAAAGTGAAACACCCAAGTCTG
The DNA here is from genome assembly GCF_031143425.1 of Pleurodeles waltl. Lineage (NCBI taxonomy): Eukaryota > Metazoa > Chordata > Amphibia > Caudata > Salamandridae > Pleurodeles > Pleurodeles waltl. The sequence goes on along the minus strand of NC_090445.1, from coordinate 1,650,072,383 downwards.
AGTCTGTCAGTGATGCCTAATACACAGCTATGCATTTCAATTTTAAGCCCTGAAATTCCCAGGACCAAGGCCCTCATTATGACCCTGGTGGTCTACTGACCTCCAGGGCCACGGTGCGGTTTCGCCACCGACGGGCTGGCTGTGAATACCGCCACATAATAAATATGGCGGGTTGGTCTCAGCCAACCCGCCACATCCCTGCCTGTACCGCCAGGGCGGGTGGACCCACTGGGCCGGAGATCAGCGTCTCCGACACAGCGGTCCAATGAAGACCGCCGGCGGTATGTAGAGCCAGCTTTCCACCAGGGTTTCTGGTGGAAAGGCTACCAGTGACAGGAAATTTATTTCCTGTCACAGGCAGACGACTCCCACACCCCCCTTCATACCAGAACCCTCCACCCCCCTACCAGAACAGTGCCCACTCCCATCACACTCCCTTCTAGTGCAGCACCCCGCCCCTCATCCCCCTTGTAGTGCAGTGCCCTGGACCCCTACCCTCCCCCACCCCTCTTCTAGTGCATCACCCCTGCATGTATGCACAAAGACTACCACATGCACACCACATACACTCATTCACGCACCTTATGTACACTCATACACCTTCACTGACATACACGGATTCACTCACAAGCATCCATACACGCATACACTCACAAGCATCCATATGCGCACTCACCTCAACATTCATACATGCACTCACCTCAACATTCATACACGCATTCAACCACGCATACACACACGCATTCAATACACGCATTCACACATGCATTCATTACACTGATTCACACAGGCATACACACACGCATACACACTTACATTCACACACGCAGACAACACCCACTCACACACACAACACCCCCCATATTCCCACCCCCCTCTCCTGTCAGACGACTGACTTACCTTTCTGGCGAGAAGGCCATCCGGCAGGGAACGGGAACGGATACTTCCACCGCCGGCAGTGCCCTGCCATCAGGACACTGCCAGGCCGTATTACTGCTCGTAATATGGCTGGTGGAGTCCTTTTGGCGAGGCAGGGCCGGTGGTGGAACTGCTCATGCGCCTCCAACCGCCAGCACGACTACTGGAGGATTTCCACTCAAAGTGTAGCAGAAATCCTTCAGTACTTGTGATCTGGTGAGCAGACTTCTGGCACCCGTGGCTTGGGCTGTCTTGGCAAAAGATCGCAAAAGTCAAAACGAGGGCCCAAATATCCATCAGTGAAGCATGTCACATACTGGGGTGTGGTCAGCAACCTTTATTGATCCCATCCCACTCTGTAGCGAGGTAAGGAAGTCCTCCTCTCTCTCTTTGGCTGACATTTCACAGAGTCAATCATTGAAAGGTGGCAGTGGGATACTTCATCTGTCCCTTCCACCAGAACAGAGGCTTCCCTCCTGCCACCTGAGATGCTGCCCAATAAGTATTTTTTTGTAATGTTAGGTGTGTGTGTATAAATATATATGAATGTTTGTGTTTCTGCATGCATACTTTGAATGGGTGTGTACGTGTGCTGGGTGTAAGTATGCATTTGAAAGAAAGTGTGCGTGTGTGCCTGCCCCACCCCTGCACATTAAGGGCCATCACCGTGGATCTCTAATCATGGCCCTGCCTATTTAGCAGCAGGCAATGGGTATAATACATAGAAGTTGTGTCTCAACTCCATTCAGTATGTGCAGATCCTCTGGTGCACTACAAAAACGTCACGCTGGTGAGCTCTATTCACTCTCATCTTGATCTGAGTGCTAGTCTTGAAAATGAGTACAAATGCAGTTCTACATATTTAAACTCTGCTGCCAATTAGGAGGGGGGTGCAAATATATCACCTGCTCCTGTGTTTTTGTTGGCACTTTCAGTACCACCTGTGTGAGAAAGTGGATTATTAGTTGGGGTGGATGTAGCCCACCACAAGTAATAATGGCACTGTTCTTATTACAAAGTAAAGGAGTCAGTAATTTAAACCTGAGCTTAACCTGTTGTAGCTATGACACAGAGCACACAGGCTTAACTTAAGAAAATGTGTAAACAATTTAGAAGTACCAAAACAGTTATAAAGGTTGAGAACACAACGCAATAAATATTCCACTTTGATTTATTAAAAATAGAGAATACTTTATTGAACAAAATGACACTAAAATGACAAAATTAGCAATGAGGGGAATTGGAGATATGGATTTTTACAATTATAGACAAAATAGCTCGGAATGCTGTCAGACCAAATCCCGGTGAAGATGTTGACTTTTGGCGGGAAAGATCCGAGTGGGAGAAATTCAAAATTCCCGAACAAGGAAGGTCTCTCACTGACAGGATACTTTTGGCACCTTCACCAGGTGAAGACTTTTACCTTTAGGCTTAGTCACTTTTTTTGGAGCTCGGATTCCTCTAGTGGAGCAAGGCTGCAAGCTGTAGCCGAACAGGACTCCACTAGGCTGAATACTTTTTCTGTGATGTCCTGTTCTAACAGATTTGCTGCTGGAAAAAGTCTTAGAGCGGAAGCAACCTGGATCTTTGGCCCAACAGCAACGCACCTTCCTGAACTTGACTTGTCATGTTGATCCCAGTCTTCTGTCGGTTCTCCAGTCAAAAATCCTTGAAATTTTTTTTAAGTTTCAGTTTTTAGGGATATATTGGAGGAGTACATTCTGACATTTTCTTCGGGCCCCAGATCATTAGGAACAGCATGTAGAGGTCAGAACTCACTCCAGTGAAAGCCACCTGCAGGGTCTAGGGCAGGACGAGTTGAAAATGGTCAGCTGGACTCTTGAGGAAAGTGGGCTTTGTGCCCTTGTGTCCCTGAAGCTTAACAGAAGGTCAGCCAACTGACTCTTAGAGTCCACTTCTTTATCCTGGGTGCAGTTCCTCCTGCGTTTTAGTGCACTTCCTTCTGCGTTTTAGTGTAATCTATCCCACTGTGTTTTCTCAACCTATCTCCATGATGGTAGAAGCTTGTTTCCCCTGTGCAGAGGTCCCTGTGCCCATCTGGAGCTGTGGCTATGATAATGGGCAAACCTTCCCTTGTAATCACTCAAAAAAACAGTTATGGGGGCAACACATTGGTGTCTAGCTGACTAGCACGATAATAGAGGGAGCAGGTCCAGCTGTGAGCTACATCTGCCTGTGACAGTGTAGGCATGCATTGAAGTTAATTAAGTTCCTAGGCACAGCCAAGAGAGCCACTTCACGCACAGTCAAGGAGTCATTCAGCTAGTGAATGGCACTAAATATTGACTCAAATAACATTTAGTTCAGGCAGGATAATTACAACTTTCTAAATGTGTAATTTTCAAAATAGCAATACAAGACCCAACTTTACCATTAAGTTGGATTTAAAATTATTATTAAAATGAGTCCTTGAATCATTTTTCTAGCTACTCCCAAATTGAGGCTAAGCATTAGAAGATTGCATAATGTAACCATTGGTTTCCTATGGGGGAGCTAGCCTTTACAGAGTGAACAAGCATTTGCAATGCAGTGGGTCTCGCATATGCTCGAGTTAGAGCTATTAGCGTTGTAAACTCCTTACCCGACTTTTCTTGCCACATAAATTGAAAATTAAAAGTTAAACAGTTTCACGTGAGGGAGCCGATTCACAGTGCCATGGCCGCCATGGGCATAAGAGTGGAGAGACACACAAAAAGAAAAAAAGTTCGCTCGCAGTAAAACTAATCGGCAAAAGTGCAATTAGCCATGTAACAGGGCAGATGGCCAAGGCGGTAACTAAACCTCCCCAAGGAGGGACAAAGGTAAACCATTTACCAATGTCATCAAAGGATTTTCTGAAGGGCAAGCCCACAAACCAGTGGTAGTGATGGGCGTGAGGTGGGCGTTGTTAAAAGCCCAGATATATACCAGCACGTCGGAAAAGCAGCGCTTGCGCGCTGCAATGCTCAACCTAAAAAGGACTTTGGGGGGTTTCACTGCTAGGTTGTGCAAAAATAGAATGTACATGTCTTACTTTTTAAATACTACAGACTCTCCCATATGGACATGTAGGACCTACCTTAGGAGTAACTTATAAGTATTAAAAAGGAAAATTTAGGTCTGACAAAATGTTTATTTTTGTGAGGTCCAGTTGGCAGTTTTAAACTGCATACCTAGAGTGGCGTGGCAGGACTGGTGACATATTTTGCATGGTCACAGTATATGCAGCAGTCGACTAGTGACTATTGTAGGAAGTTGGCTCTGTATGCACTATTTCAAAGTAAGGAATAGTATGCACAGAGTCCAAGGGTTCCCCTTAGAGGTAAGATAGTGGCAAAAAGAGATAATACTATTGCTCTATTTTGTGGTAGTGTGGTCGAGCAGTAGGCTTATCCAAGGAGTAGTGTTAAGCATTTGTTGTACATACACATAGACAATAAATGAGGTACACACACTCAGAGACAAATCCAGCCAATAGGTTTTTATATAGAAAAATATCTTTTCTTAGTTTATTTTAAGAACCACAGGTTCAAATTCTACATGTAATATCTCATTCGAAAGGTATTGCAGGTAAGTACTTTAGGAACTTCAAATCATCAAAATTGCATGTATACTTTTCAAGTTATTCACAAATAGCTGTTTTAAAAGTGGACACAGTGCAATTTTCACAGTTCCTAGGGGAGGTAAGTATTTGTTAGGTTAACCAGGTAAGTAAGACACTTACAGGGCTTAGTTCTTGGTCCAAGGTAGCCCACCGGTGGGGGTTCAGAGCAACCCCAAAGTCACCACACCAGCAGCTCAGGGCCGGTCAGGTGCAGAGTTCAAAGTGGTGCCCAAAACACATAGGCTAGAATGGAGAGAAGGGGGTGCCCCGGTTCCGGTCTGCTTGCAGGTAAGTACCCGCGTCTTCGGAGGGCAGACCAGGGGGGTTTTGTAGGGCACCGGGGGGGACACAAGTCCACACAGAAACTTCACCCTCAGCAGCGCGGGGGCGGCCGGGTGCAGTGTAGGAACAGGCGTCGGGTTCGCTATGTTAGTCTATGAGAGATCTCGGGATCTCTTCAGCGCTGCAGGCAGGCAAGGGGGGGATTCCTCGGGGAAACCTCCACTTGGGCAAGGGAGAGGGACTCCTGGGGGTCACTTCTCCAGTGAAAGTCCGGTCCTTCAGGTCCTGGGGGCTGCGGGTGCAGGGTCTCTCCCAGGCGTCGGGACTTTAGGTTCAAAGAGTCGCGGTCAGGGGAAGCCTCGGGATTCCCTCTGCAGGCGGCGCTGTGGGGGCTCAGGGGGGACAGGTTTTGGTACTCACAGTATCAGAGTAGTCCTGGGGTCCCTCCTGAGGTGTTGGATCGCCACCAGCCGAGTCGGGGTCGCCGGGTGCAGTGTTGCAAGTCTCACGCTTCTTGCGGGGAGCTTGCAGGGTTCTTTAAAGTTGCTGGAAACAAAGTTGCAGCTTTTCTTGGAGCAGGTCCGCTGTCCTCGGGAGTTTCTTGTCTTTTCGAAGCAGGGGCAGTCCTCAGAGGATGTCGAGGTCGCTGGTCCCTTTGGAAGGCGTCGCTGGAGCAGGATCTTTGGAAGGCAGGAGACAGGCCGGTGAGTTTCTGGAGCCAAGGCAGTTGTCGTCTTCTGGTCTTCCGCTGCAGGGGTTTTCAGCTGGGCAGTCCTTCTTCTTGTAGTTGCAGGAATCTAATTTTCTAGGGTTCAGGGTAGCCCTTAAATACTAAATTTAAGGGCGTGTTTAGGTCTGGGGGGTTAGTAGCCAATGGCTACTAGCCCTGAGGGTGGGTACACCCTCTTTGTGCCTCCTCCCAAGGGGAGGGGGACACAATCCTAACCCTATTGGGGGAATCCTCCATCTGCAAGATGGAGGATTTCTAAAAGTTAGAGTCACCTCAGCTCAGGACACCTTAGGGGCTGTCCTGACTGGCCAGTGACTCCTCCTTGTTTTTCTCATTATTTTCTCCGGCCTTGCCGCCAAAAGTGGGGCCTGGCCGGAGGGGGCGGGCAACTCCACTAGCTGGAGTGTCCTGCTGGGTTGGCACAAAGGAGGTGAGCCTTTGAGGCTCACCGCCAGGTGTGACAATTCCTGCCTGGGAGAGGTGTTAGCATCTCCACCCAGTGCAGGCTTTGTTACTGGCCTCAGAGTGACAAAGGCACTCTCCCCATGGGGCCAGCAACATGTCTCGGTTTGTGGCAGGCTGCTAAAACTAGTCAGCCTACACAGATAGTCGGTTAAGTTTCAGGGGGCACCTCTAAGGTGCCCTCTGTGGTGTATTTTACAATAAAATGTACACTGGCATCAGTGTGCATTTATTGTGCTGAGAAGTTTGATACCAAACTTCCCAGTTTTCAGTGTAGCCATTATGGGGCTGTGGAGTTCGTGTTTGACAAACTCCCAGACCATATACTCTTATGGCTACCCTGCACTTACAATGTCTAAGGTTTTGTTTAGACACTGTAGGGGTACCATGCTCATGCACTGGTACCCTCACCTATGGTATAGTGCACCCTGCCTTAGGGCTGTAAGGCCTGCTAGAGGGGTGTCTTACCTATACTGCATAGGCAGTGAGAGGCTGGCATGGCACCCTGAGGGGAGTGCCATGTCGACTTACTCGTTTTGTCCTCACTAGCACACACAAGGTGGCAAGCAGTGTGTCTGTGCTGAGTGAGAGGTCTCCAGGGTGGCATAAGACATGCTGCAGCCCTTAGAGACCTTCCTTGGCATCAGGGCCCTTGGTACTAGAAGTACCAGTTACAAGGGACTTATCTGGATGCTAGGGTCTGCCAATTGTGGATACAAAAGTACAGGTTAGGGAAAGAACACTGGTGCTGGGGCCTGGTTAGCAGGCCTCAGCACACTTTCAATTGTAAACATAGCATCAGCAAAGGCAAAAAGTCAGGGGGCAACCATGCCAAGGAGGCATTTCCTTACACAACCCCCCCCCAAACGAAAGAGGATGAGACTAACCTTTCCCAAGAGAGTCTTCATTTTCTAAGTGGAAGAACCTGGAAAGGCCATCTGCATTGGCATGGGCAGTCCCAGGTCTGTGTTCCACTATAAAGTCCATTCCCTGTAGGGAGATGGACCACCTCAACAGTTTAGGATTTTCACCTTTCATTTGCATCAGCCATTTGAGAGGTCTGTGGTCAGTTTGAACTAGGAAGTGAGTCCCAAAGAGGTATGGTCTCAGCTTCTTCAGGGACCAAACCACAGCAAAGGCCTCCCTCTCAATGGCACTCCAACGCTGCTCCCTGGGGAGCAACCTCCTGCTAATGAAAGCAACAGGCTGGTCAAGGCCATCATCATTGGTTTGGGACAAAACTGCCCCTATCCCATGTTCAGAGGCATCAGTCTGCACAATGAACTGCTTAGCATAATCTGGAGCTTTTAGAACTGGTGCTGAGCACATTGCCTGTTTCAGGGTGTCAAAGGCCTGTTGGCATTCCACAGTCCAGTTCACTTTCTTGGGCATTTTCTTGGAGGTGAGTTCAGTGAGGGCTGTCACAATGGATCCATATCCCTTCACAAACCTCCTGTAATACCCAGTCAAGCCAAGGAATGCCCTGACTTGAGTCTGGGTTTTTGGAGCTACCCAGTCCAGAATAGTCTGGATCTTGGGTTGGAGTGGCTGAACTTGGCCTCCACCTACAAGGTGGCCCAAGTAAACCACAGTTCCCTGCCCTATCTGGCATTTGGATGCCTTGATAGAGAGGCCTGCAGATTGCAGAGCCTTCAAAACCTTCCTCAGGTGGACCAGGTGATCCTGCCAGGTGGAGCTAAAGACAGCAATATCATCAAGATAAGCTGTGCTAAAGGACTCCAAGCCAGCAAGGACTTGATTCACCAACCTTTGGAAGGTGGCAGGGGCATTCTTTAAACCAAAGGGCATAACAGTAAACTGATAATGCCCATCAGGTGTGGAGAATGCTGTCTTTTCTTTTGCTCCAGGTGCCATTTTTATTTGCCAGTACCCTGCTGTCAAGTCAAAGGTACTTAGAAATTTGGCAGCACCTAATTTATCAATGAGCTCATCAGCTCTTGGAATTGGATGGGCATCTGTCTTGGTGACAGAATTGAGCCCTCTGTAGTCCACACAAAACCTCATCTCTTTCTTTCCATCTTTGGTGTGAGGTTTGGGGACTAAGACCACTGGGCTAGCCCAGGGGCTGTCAGAGCGCTCAATTACTCCCAATTCCAGCATCTTGTGGACTTCCACCTTGATGCTTTCCTTAACATGGTCAGACTGTCTAAAGATTTTGTTCTTGACAGGCATGCTGTCTCCTGTGTCCACATCATGGGTACACAGGTGTGTCTGACCAGGGGTTAAGGAGAAGAGTTCAGGAAACTGTTGTAGGACTCTCCTACAATCAGCTTGCTGTTGGCCAGAGAGGGTGTCTGAGTAGATCACTCCATCTACTGTGCCATCTTTTGGGTCTGATGACAGAAGATCAGGGAGAGGTTCACTCTCTGCCTCCTGATCCTCATCTGTTACCATCAACAGATTCACATCAGCCCTGTCATGGAAGAGCTTAAGGCGGTTCACATGGATCACCCTCTTGGGGCTCCTGCTTGTGCCCAGGTCCACCAGGTAGGTGACCTGACTCTTCCTTTCTAGTACTGGGTAAGGGCCACTCCATTTGTCCTGGAGTGCCCTGGGAGCCACAGGCTCCAGAACCCAGACTTTCTGCCCTGGTTGGAACTCAACCAGTGCAGCCTTTTGGTCATACCAAAACTTCTGGAGCTGTTGGCTGGCCTCAAGGTTTTTGGTTGCCTTTTCCATGTACTCTGCCATTCTAGAGCGAAGGCCAAGTACATAGTCCACTATGTCCTGTTTAGGCTCATGGAGAGGTCTCTCCCAGCCTTCTTTAACAAGAGCAAGTGGTCCCCTTACAGGATGACCAAACAGAAGTTCAAAGGGTGAGAATCCTACTCCCTTCTGTGGCACCTCTCTGTAAGCGAAAAGCAGACATGGCAAGAGGACATCCCATCTCCTTTTGAGTTTTTCTGGGAGCCCCATGATCATGCCTTTTAATGTCTTGTTGAATCTCTCAACTAAGCCATTAGTTTGTGGATGGTATGGTGTAGTGAATTTATAAGTCACTCCACACTCATTCCACATATGTTTCAGGTATGCTGACATGAAGTTGGTACCTCTGTCAGACACCACCTCCTTAGGGAAACCCACTCTGGTAAAGATACCAATGAGGGCCTTGGCTACTGCAGGGGCAGTAGTCGACCTAAGGGGAATAGCTTCAGGATACCTGGTAGCATGATCCACTACTACCAGGATATACATATTTCCTGAGGCTGTGGGAGGTTCTAGTGGACCAACTATGTCCACACCCACTCTTTCAAAGGGGACCCCCACCACTGGAAGTGGAATGAGGGGGGCCTTTGGATGTCCACCTGTCTTACCACTGGCTTGACAGGTGGGGCAGGAGAGGCAAAACTCCTTAACCATGTTGGACATATTGGGCCAGTAGAAGTGGTTGACTAACCTCTCCCACGTCTTGGTTTGTCCCAAATGTCCAGCAAGGGGAATGTCATGGGCCAATGTTAGGATGAACTTCCTGAACAGCTGAGGCACTACCACTCTCCTAGTGGCACCAGGTTTGGGGTCTCTGGCCTGAGTGTCCCAGTATGCAGAGTAAACAAAGACAGCAGCACTACTCCAGAAATACTTTGGATGACCATACAAAAATAGGCATTTTCTTTCAACCTGGTTCTACCTTGCATACATTAACTGTGAAAACATTTTACTAGGTGTAATAAACCATGCTCCATCTTCTACACAAAGGTGTAAGTAGACTGTAAATAACCTTCTCATCCCTGCACCAGGGTGAGATTATAACAGCAATGTGCAAATTCTAATAAATATGTAGCTTTGTTGTGTTTTCCTCCGGCGCAATACAGAAAATTGTGATGCTTCACTGCGTTGTGTGAAAAGTTAGTAAATCTAAACCTCAGTGTGATCCTCAGATGGTTATTGTGTTACACCATGTCTATGCAAATGTTAGCACGATTCTCAGTAAAAAGGGCAGTTGTAGGGAACTAACAAACTACTAACTAACTAGGTTTATTACGTGACCTATACTGAAGCTTTTACGATTCAGGGAATGATAGTCTACATTCACTGTGTGCCACTTCAAAGCATCTGACCTCAAAATGAGTTAGACTCAAAACAACTAATTTATTAATATATGATATTGTGGTGGTGGAGGACCAAGGGAGCAATGTAAGGGAGGGGATGAGGGAAGTAGGCCACAAACCGCAGGTTCAGAGGTGCCTGTATGAACCGCTAGTTGTTTATTCTTAAAATGGCTAATGCGAGGGGATGGGGAGGACAGGGTAGGAGACACCCTCTCTGAAGCACCTCTCCTTTAAAACCTTTTTTTCCCAAAACTTTTGTAATAATAGAATACATCCATTCACTACCAACTGCTTATTTCCCCTTTACCAGCAACTATACATTCATAATGTTAGTTAGTTTCTACTATATAGTGTTCCAAATCATAGGTCTGTCTATTCTAATCATATCAATCAATCAATCAATTGGTGCTTGTGAAGTGCACTTACTCACCCGTTAGGGTCTCAAGGCACTCGGGTGGGGGTGGGGGGTGGAGTAGCATATACCAGTGAGGTGGTTATTAGAAAAAAACATGTCTTCATTTCCTTCGTGAAGCGTAGGAGGGAGGTGTTTTGTCTGATGTGGAGAGGAAGGGTGTTCCAGGCAGTGGCTGTGAGGTAGGAAAAGGATAGTCCTCCTTTTCTGGTTTTCCTGATGCGGGGTACTTCTGCAAGAGAGGGCTGAGCGTAGGGCCCTGTGGGGTACGTGGAGGTTGAGTTGCTGGTTCAGGTACGGAGTTGTGGAGGGTTCTCTGTGAGGGGGGTGAGGATCTTGAAGGTGATTCTTTTTTGTATGGGAAGCCAATGCCGTGTACACAGGTGTTGAGAGATGTGACAGTGTCTAGGTAGGTTGTGGATCAGTCTGGCGGGGGCGTTCTGGATGTTTTGCAGCTTGCGGGTGAATTTCTCATTGATTCTGGCGTAGGATGCGTTTTCATCATACATCAAACAATACATTTTACTCTTGCCCAGAATAAAGGTACTTTGATGGCATCTTTCCTTTGAAATAAAATAAAAAGACCATTTCTTTTTAAGTACATTTTTGTAATGATAACTATGTTAATATTAATATGAGAACAATAACAAAGAAATTGTGTAGGGATTGGAGATAAGATGAGTTGTTTTGAGGTGGATCATTTAGAAACAGTCATCTATTCTCATAGCACCGGAGGCCACCTTCCGAAAACTTCTCAACACAAACTAAAGCCGCCCACAATCTGCAGCGGTGCGGGGTTGGCTGTGTTGAGGGAGCCCCTTGATGGGGAAGGTGCTGATTCAATTCCAGATTCATATTGCTGCTACTCAACCCATTTATCCCATTGTGATGTCACTTCCTGACACCACTTCTGTGTACGAGACCTGTCAGAAAAGCCTTCCTTGTTGGATGCTCTACACAGTCTAAGAGGCAGGTGCTATAAAAGCTGACTTTTACCAACTCAATCCTATTTTCAGGTATTCCTGCCATTGAAGTTTTATACCAGCAATTGCATAGGTTCTTCCCCATTTTTAATAGTTATGTCTAGTTGTATGATAGACATTTATGGCCTTATTTATGGTGGTTGGCAGGGACAACGCCACTCATGGCTGAGAGACTGTTGACCTGCCTAATTTTGAGTTTGCTGCTGGGTTGGTCACCTTTTTAGGTTTTGCCTATGTTTACAAGTTTTCTCATACTTCACAGGAATCAAAACGCATCACTGAAGCGGAGGGATCTTTTGACCCAGTAAAGAATGTGGTTAAGCACACACAATCATTTCAAACCCACCTAACAAATTTAAACACCATGATCAATGTCGCCACAGAAGGAAACTCCCATCAATAAAAGTTTCAAAGCTTTGTTTTACATCCACAGAGCTAAGGTCACGTAGACTGTGTGCAAAATCAAATTGTATAGATAAATCAACACCATTGATTGCCCAAACAGCGAAACAAGTTTAATCTAATTAGAATCAACACCATTAATAATTCAAGAAGAATAATGTATATTATTAAAGAAATAATCTGGGAAATAGACACATATCTCAAATTAGACTGTGTTAACATTTGTCAAATCAAATTAAGCAGAGATCAAGAATCAGGCTTGGACATAGGTCTCTATTACTTACCAAATTAGGACATACATGTGTGGGAATGGACTAACACATGCAAGCAAAAGGCAAAAGAGCCAAAAATAATTTGGAAAACAATCTATCTCGGACTAGAAGAAACTAACTAGAAAAATAAAATAGATGGGTGTCAGCATGCTAGCTTCTATTCTAGGAAAAAGGACATGTCAAGGGAAAATGCATTGACAGGAAGGTAAACTTCTCCTGTGGTCAGCATTCTAGGATTCGTCATCAGCAAAGCAGGTAGATCATCAGCAAAGTCCGATCGAAGCACCATCAGGGAAGTGCAGAACACAAGCTGTACAGAGAATAGTTCTTGTGGACAAAAAGTGGGCAACTCAAGGACAACTAACTGAAACCTACGAAGGCCAGTCCCTAGGTAAAAAGGGCAATAGTTCTCACTTGTCAGTTCAGTGGGTCCACATCATGCAAAAAAGGCAATATCCAATCAGAGTCTAAACACAAATTGAAGTTGCAACAATCTGAAGTTTTATCAGGCTGGTCTGAAGTTATCTCCTCCTTCGGTGTGAATTCAATAGTCAATTACAATTTTTATGCTAGTTGCAGCAATACAAATTCTTCCCAGGGTATACAATGGACTCATCTTCTTCCCATGTGAAATCACATGTTGATAGAAACAAGTTATTTAATGTTTAGTCCACAGGCTTAAATGATCCGGACCCAAGGTAATTTGGAAGCAAGTAAACATTTAACAGAGGAACCCTTTAGTATTCATAAGAACAAAACTTAAAGGAAAAATTCCCGCTAGAGAAAAAAAAATGATTCATCACTTTTACATGATTGCAAATACGAGGTCTGTAGACTTAGTTATGCTAGGACAAGAACTATAGATGCATTAATATAGTGATTATAAAACATGCATAATATTCCAACCTATAATTTTAACATAAATATATCAACAAACCAAAGAGAATAAAAGCAATTCATTATGAATTGCAAACTTGTTAAGGCATCACATTAAGTATGACAAAGAAGTGCATTAATTTTTATGCGCTTCTGCACACCTCCTCCATGTTCCCTCGCCCTTGTGTTTTCCGCCCTTGCGTTCTCGCCCTGTGATTCTCCCCCAACTCCACGTTCTCTCTTTCGCTTGTTTGCTCTACTCCAGTGCTACACTTTGCTTTGTCTCTGTCATCTGCTTTCTCCCCACCCGTGCCTTCTCTGTTGCTTCTCCAATCCATGACCTATGTTGATTCCACGCGTCCGCCTGCATCTCATGTTGTTTCCAACTCCCACCCACGCCACTGTCTTGCTTCCGTTCCCTTGTTTTACTCCCACACCCCACCATCATGCTGCTCTCCATGTACCCACTTGAAACAAAATAGTGTGGGTCAGATTTACAAGGCCTTGTACCACACTAGCATCATTTTTTTGCGCTAATGTAGCTCAAGGAGGCATTTATGGCCACACCATATTTACAAAGTGGCGCAATGCATACATTGCGCTACTTTGCGATCCCCTTGCCCATATTATGCCTGCGTCAGGCATAATGTATGCAAGGGGGGGTTCCGGCATTAAGAGGCCTGCAAATATTGTGCAATGAAATCTACAAGATTTCATTGCACCATTTTTGGTGTCATTTTCAACTCCTGCTCAAAGCATAAGTTAAAGTGACACACTCATTGTAATCAATGGGCCTCCTTACACTTTGCTGCATTAGCGTCACAATTTTTGACGCTAGTCCGGCAAAGCGCCACAATAGCATCAAAAAATTTACATCGGTGTAGATGTAGTCCAAGCTGGCAGCGACAGTGATTCTTGTCGTGACCGTCTCGTTTGGTACATTGAGATGATTTTTCATTGATGGAGACCTGGATCTTGATACCTTTAGCCACAATATTGACTTGGGGAGCAGATTGAAAGTTCAGAGTGAAAAAGCATGCCTAAGGTATTTTACAGTGGTTGTTGGAGGGGTTTGAGGTCCTGGGGATAGTCAAAGTGCAGCAAGGCAGCCCCGGGGACCTCAGTTTGGCTCTGCTTGGCTGCAAAGGACCAGCTGATGAATTGTTCCCATGGCACCATTTGACAAAGAACCCACGTCACACACAGTAAATGAGCCCTCCAGCCCAGCACTAATGACAGGGCCACCTAAAAGGCCACACATAGACACGCACGCTGAGACCAGTGCTTCTTGTCACACTGCTTCTCAATGAATGCTCTGTCTTGTGTTTAGAGGGCGAAAGACCGGGGCAGGAGCGGGGAGCACCAGCCATTAACGTGGAATTTCAGCTGATGGCGCGCTGCGTAAACACAAACTTCGCAGCACAGATCGGCAGCTGATTGGCTTCCGCAGGCGCATGCTTTCTATCAATTTCCAGTGAAAAGATTGGCTCCTGTTCAGCTCTGGCTCGCTTCCCTTCTGTTCTACGCGCAACAGAAGGGCTGCAAAGTAAACCCTGAAAATAATGACATCCCTTCTCCAGAAGATTGCCATGAACGTTCCCCATTCATTCAGATAGTAGGCTTAATTAAGTGCCTGGAGACGAGCAGCGGTTGAATATCCTCTGCAATCGCCAGACGGAATTATATTTTATTGATCCCCACAACCTTAATTGGTTTGTCCACAAATTCATAAAAAGTCTTTTTTTTTGGATTAGGAGCCAATGGATTTGGTGGATAAGTGAGAAGTAAGAAAATGAATTGATGCCAGTGTGGAGCGGGAGAGAGGGAGGATAGATGGACAGACGGATGGATGGACTGACTGCTTGAGAGATGGCTGAGTGGATGGATTAGTTGTGTCAATGGATGAATGGATGGGTGGGTGAAAGGCTGGATTGATGTATGGATGACTTTGTGTTGTACACTGATTTTTGAGGCTTTCAGACTTTGCTAACTGAGAACGAAACGTAAAGGTAGTCTCTTATAACTCACTCTCTGGCTCTTATGGCCAATATACTCTCCCTCCTGAATAGGGACAAGGGTCATGGAGTTCTTTGCGTGCTTTCCAAAGGAGCGTCACCAAATGTAGCAAGAGTGGAGAACACCATTGAGCTGTAAGCTGTATTCTTCGTGTAGTATGTTTGCAAGAGGAAGGCTATTAAAGCTAGGACATTAGACTATGTAGCCTCTACCTCAAACCCACTGCCCACTCAACAGTTTTATAGACAGGGAAAGAAAGCTTGGTGGAGATTGCCCAGTCACATTTTATCTGCAACTCTACTTGGCTTTTCTTTTGCCAATGGGAATGTTCACTACTACAGACCAAGAATATTGCTGTATCAGACGCAGCATTTCCTGTATTGAATGTGCAGTGTGTTTCTCCTGGTTGACATGTTTATTAGTGTTGCATTAGCCCCAATTTCCCTAAAGTCCCATATTCTGGAGAGCTGCTTAACAAAACAATCCATGATGATCTTCAAATTCAATCAGGCTTTAGACTGGGTTCCAGCACAGAATTGGTCATGCAGCACACAGCAGCCGATGCACTCTATCCTTGAAAATGCAAACTCCTGCATTTTCATCCAAGTTGATCTGTTGTGGGCGTTTGGCACAGTCAGCAATGCAACTCTCCATCATTCTTGATCCCTTTACTTCTACTTTAATGAGTCCCAGGGATCTATTATCTTCTCTATGGCGTTTATCTTGTACATAGAGCCCCGTAGCTGCGTCTGCAGCTATCCAGCATCAAACTTCATACCCCATTCAGGTTCTGATTGACACTTCTGGCCTGCTGGACTGCAATCCCTTGTTTGCGACAATGCCAGCTCCCCACGCTTCAGCCTGAGTAAACGTGCACACACACATTTATGCCTTCACTATTAGTGCTCTCAGGAATTACATTTTTGATCCCTGCTGAGTGCCGCAAATCTGTGGTGCAACCTCTAGTCCTTTCTAGTCTGGTATATTGAAATCCCAGCTACCACCCTTTAAAAGCAGCCTAAAACATGTCAGCACATCTGATTTCTGAGGCCAAGATATCTGAACACATTACTCCAATTTTGCTATCACTCAGCTGGCTTCTCATTGAGTTGAGGAACATCTACAAGCTAGCATGCATCATTCAATGGATATTCTTGGTGCTATCTAATGGACAAACCGATACTCGTGGGCGCTCACATTCTCTTAGAGGCACAAATTCTCTCTACCTAGGAACACCTGCTTTCAAGAAAGTGAAAACACTGAATTATTTATTCTTGGGAACTGGACCTACAGCCTGGAGCTACTCATCAAACAACTTTGTGGCAATCCCCTTACACATTACCTTCAAAAATAAACTCAAAGTCCTTCTCTTCCAGTCCCCCTTCCAAATGGGATTCTCTGCATGATGCCTCTTTCCTTGTCCCTTCCTCAAACCATGAGTGTCCAGAAGTTTATTTGAGTTTGACTTGATCTTCTACCGGATGTTGTCTTTGCTCTGCATTTACTTTACTAACTGTAAAGTGCTCTGCTAGCCGAATGGGTCTGGTTCACACTATGGAAACTACAAATGAAAGCAGTTGAACCATTTTTACCCCTGGATATCATGTGCGCCAAAAGAGTCTGGGCCATATTTAAGACCAGGTTTGCGTTGCTCTTGCACAACACAACGTAGTGCAAGAGCGACGCAAATTTTAAGTCGGATTTTTGAAAACTCACAAAGCCACTTTGTGTGGCCTTGAATGGCTTCAAAATTCTGGAGTAAAGTAACGCAGTGCAAATTTCTGTGTTGCATTACTCTGTACAAGAGAGGTTTTCCGTTGGCGTTGAGCAGGTGTTCCCTTGCAACTCCCATGGTTTTTGACACATTTCCAGATTTCCCAAATCTGGTACACCTAGGAATGTGACAAAAAGATACGCACCCCAGGAGAGCCGTAACAAGGAGAAATATCTTTATTATTCCTAGTTTTTTACTCTTTCTATGTGTGCTGCAGTTTGCAGCACGCATAGAAATAGGACAACGCCGCTCAGGGCACCTTCCTGCACAAAAACAATCCTGCCTACAACACAGTCACCCTTGCACCACAGTGCAAGGGTGCCTTTGTTGGCGCTACGCTGTTACAACAGTGCCAGCACAAGGGAAAAGGACAAGAATGTGCTGTATTGGATAAATAAGGTGCATTCCTACCCTTTACCTATGACGCAGGGCAGCGCAGCAAGGTGACTTGCTGCCCTGCAGCACAAAAGTCATAAATATGCCTCTCTAAGCTTAGGATACATAATGACCAGGGGAGATTGTTGGAGGGGAGTCAGATAATTTGTAGAACTCGCCCATGGAGATCAACACTTTGGGCCCGATTCACAAAGGTAAACGTAGATGTTTGGCCTGCACTTAGAGTAAACGTCTAAGTTTATGACTTTGGGAATTCACAAAGGACATTTACGAATAGTAGATTGATGTCCGCACCAGGCGTGGCCTAGAACAAGTACAGAGGTTGAGATGAAATGTTCATATTCATGATGTTAATACTGCAGATCCAGGATCGATAAAGAGAGTTCCAGGCTTCAGGTCTTTCTTAATCTAGTTCTTCAACTCTGGCCAATTCGCTTTACACCTTATGTCTATATGCTTGTGACTGTCTTGCCTAAGTATCTGAGAGATTCTGTCATCCGTTTGAAGGGGCAGATCGACTTCAGCTCTTCCATCACTTCCTGTGACAGGGTGAGGTTCAAAAGTTCTGACTTGGCTAGATTAATTTTGAAGCCAGAGACCCTTCCAGATCCTTCAATAGTATATCAACAACTGCTGGTAAGGATTCCCAAGGGTTTGAGAGTGTCAATAAGGCAGGTGACATTTAATTTTCTGAGCTACTAGAAATCAAGGAACGCTTAGAAATGTGGGCCTTTTTGCAAAGGGAACGTTTAGCCGAATGCAGCATTATGGACTTACTGTACTTGTTGGTAGAAGTAGGTGGTAGCTTTGAATGTACAACATTTGCTTGATTACCTATAGAGTTAATCAAGTTCCTCCTACTAATAATGGGTATCCGGAAAGGATTTGAAGGGTTCAGCTAATCAAATGCGTTGGAATGTGGCAATATTTGACAACCACATTGACTTGTACGAGGGATACATTTTAGCGTCTGTTTGGAGGCCTAATTTCCAGATTCTGTAGGTGGTGGGAAAAGAGATAGGGTTGATCAGAATATAGTAGAAGAGAGATCGGGAGAAGTGGCTTAGGAGACACAAAGATGCAAACATCTCTTGTACCTAGGTTTAATGCAAGACAACAATAGACTTCAACATAATATAGCTCTTAAGACACTACTGTATGATACTTATATTCACAGTCAAAGACCAGGGGTGAGATTTGTACCAAAGCTGCTTGGGTGGTAATAGCAACAATGTGTACTATGTCTGATAGGGATTGAATATACATATGAAAAAGGGGTGAGGAGCGTCCCATGGAACCATGAAGGGGATGCATTGTTTTTTTTTTAAAAGGTGCCCCACTGATGTAATAGACCCTGTTGTGGAAGAACGAGGTGAAACTGGAAAAATATTGAGGGAGCATAGTGCCTGTTGTGCATAATCTTGGTGGACAAATGCTTTGGTACAGAGGCCCTCGTTATGACTTCGGCAGTCAAAACAGTTGACCGCCAAAGTCATGTCGGCCAGGAGACCGCCAGTGATGGCAGTCTTGAGACCACTATATTATGACTCCTGGCAGCTCTCCGCCATAAATTGGGCGGAGAGCTGCCAGCAGCCATACTGGCAGTCGTAGGTCTAGTAAAGGTTGCTCCGCTGGCACTGCCGCGTCATCACAACACCACCCGCCGTATTACAACTGTGTAATCGGTGTGGAGGTGTTGTGGTGTCGGGCGGTGCCAGCAGAGCAGGTCCCATGGACCCCGTTCCCTCCTAGACGACCGCCAGGTAAGGTGATTGACCGACAGGGAAAAGGGGGGTGTTGAGTGTTGTGTGCGTGAATGGGTGTGTGTGTGTGTGTGTGAATGGAAGGGGGTGAGGGGGTGTTGTGTTTGTTTGTGTGCGTGTGTAAGTTTCTGTGTGCTTGTATGAATGTGTGTATGCGGGGGTGGGGGGAGTGTTGTGGCCATGTGTGCATGTGTGTGTGAATGCGTGAGCATGGATGTGTGCCTGTATGTATGTATGTGTGGATGTGTGCGTGTATGTCTGTATGTGTGGTGTGTGTGTACGTGGATCTGGATCGGGGGAGCCAGTACGGGGATCAGGAGGGTCAGTACCTGGATTAGGGGAGGGGGGATCACTGCTTGGGGGTGTAGGGGGCTCCTGATGCTGATGGGGTTGCGGGAGGGGGGATCCTACAGGGAGGGGGGAGTTGGGGAGTCCTGTAGTGGCAGCTCTAGGTAGTATTCCTGTCACCAGTATCCTTACCGCCAGGGATTTCGTGGCAGGGCTGCCACTATGGAATCCCTGACGGTAAGGATACTCATTATACCGTGGGCGGTGTGAGGTGGACCGCCGGGCCGAAGGTGGTCAACATTCGGGCCAGCGGTCCCACCCCCCTGGCGGTACAGGCGGTGAACTGGCTGCAACGCAGGCAGTTCACTGCAATGGTCTGCCGGCGTGGCTTAGCAGGACCGCCAGGGTCATAATGACCTCCACAATAGTGTCAAGCAGGCACATAAAGATAAGTCTTCTCTATCTGCTGCTTTGAATCTGTCATCCAAAAATGTCAGGAATACAGACTTTGCACCACACTTAAGGCAGAATTCTGATTGACATCTGTCTTGGAGAAGTGGACAAGTTCACTATTTTTAGTTGTATGGTAGCCAGTCTTACTAGATAGTCAGTCTTCCTGGTGATTTTGGTACAAATGAGAGAGCAGCACTATTGGTAACCTGACAGGCTCTGGTTGAGAAATGTTTTCTACAGGATAGGGCAGTGGCAGGAAAAATCTACCAATCGAGGGTACTATTCGAAAAAATATCAGCAAAAAGTCTAACTTCCAAAGTAGTAGAGAGTTGTCAAAACAAAGGGCATGTTTAAGTACTTGAAAAACATGAATGGATGTTCTTGCTGACTGCTTTCGTTTGGCATGTTAAATTGCAAGCAGCCTATTAAATGTCACCCTTAGGCATCTAGGTAGCTGTTTTTTTCTGGACGGCCTGTCGTCTGACATGTGTGCAGTTAGTGTCAGCATTCTTCATAAAACAGCTGACTTTTAGGTTGAGGGTCGGCTGCAGTCAAAGAGGACCAACTATTCTATAACTTGCACTGGCTGAGGGATGGGATCTGTAGATATCTTGAACTACAAGAAGTAGTCCACTATTTAGTTCTTCTTAAATGTGATATGGTCTGTTATTGTAACGAAAGTCATGTGGCAAGTGCTTAAACGCAGCCACTGAAAAAGAAATGCACCAAGAAAATAGATGTGGACTTAAGAAGCGTCCTACATGCCTCTTCTTCCAGCATTCTCTTTTTTTGATCCTACCTAGTCATTGAGCATGTAAACAGTCTTTAACTATTCACTACTTTAATGCAGTTTTCAGGCTGTTAAATAGATTACAATTCATGCATCATTGTGTTCTTTATGGTCTTAGTGACTCGCATTCTCAGTGTCTGTGAAAGGCAACCAGTCTAGGTTTTATTCTTAAAAAAAAAAAAAAGAATATATATCTGTATATATATATATATATATATATATATATATATATATATATATATATATATAAAGGTTTACTGTACCTAATGTAACCTATATGTGGTCGACAGACTTCCAAAGAGCACTTTTTTGTCTCCTGTAAACAAATTTTCTTTGTTTGCAGAGATTTTAAGTAATCAAGCAATAGAACGATGATGATGACTCGCATCCTAAGTTTCCTACCTTCGCTCCACACATGAATTCTGTTCCGCAAAAGATTTCTGTTTTCATATGACTATAAAGATGCATTGCCGGTCATGCTCCCGTGACTGCAAATTTCAAGCACTTGTGTGAGTAGCTAAAATCGATGGTACAAGAACTGACATCAAGAATTCATTTTACTTTGATCTTTTTCACAAAAATGATGCACCAAAGGGCAGAAACTTAGTACCAAGAGTACAAGATTCCTTAAAACTGCACGCAATACCAAAACATATGTGGAGTGAAATGAAGAGGGCTGAATTCTGTATCCAGTCAAATGATTTCTCTATTTTCTCAGATGTATTCATTCATTTTCATCTTCTCTCTGGTGGGGCGGTATAACCCACAGGGTCTTTGTAAGATCTGGACTTTCTGGTTATGTCTCTCTTCTCATTTCTTTCTCCCAGGATGGAATTCTGCAGCCTGTAAATCTAGAGCGAACAATCTTTGGAAGAGGGAAAATCACAAATGCTAATTGTCTCAAATGGCATTGTTTAGTACTTTAATCATTACTAGGTTTTCTGATATTGCAGTCAAGTACCCAGCAGATTTTCTTAACATATGTGTTCTGTACCAAGTCTACGACTTTTATGTTATGCAGAACTCGATTCTGGGCCACAACTTTGGATGAACCATGACATTCCCATTAACGGATTTCTGGCCAACATATGTGGATAGGGGAACCCAGAATATAATAGATGCAAATTAATGTGTTCATATTCTGTGGCCTGACTGAACCCATGCAGCATGAGATACATAGTCAATATAGAAAACCAGAAGTACTCAGATGTATGGAAATATGCAGTCAAATGACCATGTCCAGACTTTTCATATTGCCACTTCCACAGGATCCCACTGACCTATTATTTAGTGATAAAGTCAACAATTAGGCCATTTTGATTTACATTTACACTGATATTTGGAAAATTTACACCAGAATTAACCTCATTCGATTGCTGGTTACAGCATTAATCAATGTCCTTGCACACCTATCTCCTAGGAAATGGTTGGTGAGACAAACTGATCTAAATTTCTGAAAAGTGCATTAGACCATCCCATCTACCATGCACTTAACGATTGTAAAATCTTGAAGTACGTGCATTTGAATTAAGAGAAGAAGATTGGATACACCTCACTCATTTATTTAAAAAATGCCAGTAAATTTCTCCCCAGTGCATATTAATTGCATTACCTGGCCCTTTTGTACTGCAAAGTCTGGCAGTAGAAGTTCGTGTCCCGAGGCCATGAAGTCATCTGATCACCCTAGGGAGATAGTCTTCCTGGAGCCTCACACCCCAAGGGTGATGGAGCGGGGGTCCTGCACGTGCCCCTATGTGGCCTCTTTCCTCTTGGGCTTTCCATCTATGGAGGTGGCGTTAAACCCAACACAAAGTAGCAATAACACAAAGGGGGGGAGGGCTCCACCAGATGTGCGGAGTTCAAGAGGCAATTCTTCCAGTTATGGCTGCAGATCATCTTACCTCTGCCAGCCAAAGAATTCAGTCTGGGATGAATTTCCCGAAAACCTCTTTCTCTGACTCAGTCCAAGAATCAGGCCTCTTCCAGCTCCTGTTTTTAATCGGCGCATGAAAAAGTGATGCAAAATCAGTGCCAAAAGTATGTATCATGTTCTCTCATCTGAAGACTTCATTGGCACTCGTACGTGGAGATTCGGAGATGATTATCCATATTGCTAACTTTTCCTAGATGCACACCAACAAGATAAGGTTCTATGTTACATAAAGATCTCTTTTAATCTGGCGAAACAAATAGCTTCTGAAAAAGAGGCACTTCTTAGCTCAGTCTTGTTTCTTCTAGGGGTGCAGGGCGCTTTAGCATCGATGGAGCCCATGACCCTCTTCTCGATGCATTCCTTCGCTACCACCCTCCAACAGTGCCCCTCATCTCTCCTTGGCCTCCCTCTCACATTTATTTGAGTCTTCAGCTCAATGGAGGGAGTCAGAGCACTTTACATCATACACACAAAGATCTGCAGACTATACTGCAGGGTTTCTAATCATTCTGCTCTCTAGTCTTCTGCATGAGAAGAACCACAACGTGATGCTTATTTCCACATAAGTGTTGCTTTTTGCGTAGTTTATATTGGTTGTGAGCACGTGAGCCTTGTACTAATATAATGAATGTGTGATGCCTTTATTAAAAACCCTATATAAGAGTGAGCATTTCAGTCCTGCTTAGCACTTACACTTTTCTATTTGCCACCCCTGGATTCAGAGTCCCTGGGAGGATGCCTTTGGGTTCTTGGCCTCACTTTTTGTCCTGCTTGTTGTCTTTGGTTTGGCTCCAGCTGTGCTGCTCTGTGGCTGTCTGTCAGTTGCAGAGTCCGCTTGATTGGTTCCTGGTGAAAATGGGACTGCCCGCCATTCTTATTCGTTTGCCTGACTCAGCCTGGTCATGGTGGCTTTTGTGTAATTTTTTAGATCGAGAACACAAGCACTCCGGCCTGTTATAATCTATATGTGGGCTTTTAACCACGCCCACTGCACGCCCATCACTATCACTCGTTCATGGGTTTGCCTCTCAAAAATCCTTTGTTAGCATTGGTAAATGCTTTACGTTTGTCCCTCCTTCTGGGAGTTTTGTTACCGGCTTGGCCCTCGACCCTGTTACATGGATAATTGCACTCTTGCCAATACTTTTGATTGCGAGAGAACTTCTTTTTCCTTTTGTGTCTCTCCTTCACGCTCACTGCGGCCCTGGCGCTTTGAATCAGCTCGCTATGTCAACTGTTTTACTTTTTATTTCAATTTATGTGGCAAGAAAAGTCCAGTTAGAAATTTACAATACAAATAGCTCTTACTCGAGAAAACGCGAGACCCACTGCATTGCAAATGCTTGTTCTTCCCTGTTGACCTGAGGGTGGGTGTAGCTTTAGCTTGGCCCTTGGTTTCACTCTCTGATTGTTCCCTTTTCTGCTGCTATTGGTTCTTTTATGCCCGTTTTTGGTGCGGTTCAAGGATTGTCCTTGCGGTGGGACTGCAGTGTTTTGTCTTCTGCTCTGTGCCTTCACGGTGTAGATTGTAAGCAATATTGCTTGTTTTGCAGGTGTGGGCTCCCTCTTACCTGGTAAGGACTGTGGTGAAGATGACCTTACTTGGAATAATGAAAATGGTCATTAAGTGTGTAGGGCTTTTCTAAATTACCTAGCATGGTACTCCCAGAATCGTATGACTCACTGCCACTCCAGCTTTCTAACACAGCTGAACCCTCAGCTCTTTTAAAATGCTCTACGTTTTTAAATGTATTATTTCTTCCAGCGGCTGAGACCAGAGAGGAGAAGCTGGAGAGTCTAATCTGAGGCATTTGTCTTGCTGGGAAAATATAACATCACTATCTCTCTAGACTCAGCTGCAAAAGCTTTCCATAAAGGAAACTAACCACAAATTTAGTGGTTAATGCGCTCAAGGGTAAACACGAGCGCCCTCTCATCAGCTGAGCTCAAGTGTTTTGTTGATTGTTCACTGAGATGGATGGAGAGAAGGTGGGAAGGGGTGGATGACTAGTTTTCAGAGAAAGCCTACAGATGTTTCCTTTACTGGTGCCCTAATATGAAGGGCATGTCCCCACCCCTGTGGCCAAAAGCTTTACCACCACCCACCAGCGTAGCACCAGTAGATAGAAAGTTTTACTCTTTGCTGGGTGAAAGAGTTTTTGAGCGACGCATGTCTGCAAAGAAGTTGCATTAACCCCTTCGCTGCCAGGCCTTTTTCCCCCTCAGATGCCGATCCTTTTTTTGGCTTTTTGGGGCAGGGCGCGCTTAGGCCCTCATAACTTTTTGTCCACATAAGCTACCCACGCCAAATTTGCGTCCTTTTTTCCAACATCCTAGGGATTCTAGAGGTACCCAGACTTTGTGGGTTCCTTCGAAGGAGACCAAGAAACTAGCCAAAATACAGTGACAATTTCGTTTTATTAAAAAAAATGGGAAAAAAGGGCTGCAGAAGAAGGCTTGTGGTTTTTCCCCTGAAAATGGCATCAACAAAGGGTCTGCGGTGCTATAATCACCAGCTTCCCAGCTTTCAGGAACAGGCAGACTTGAATCAGAAAACCTAATTTTTCAACACAATTTTGGCATTTTACTGGGACATACCCCATTTTTACGATTTTTTGAGCTTTTAGCCTCCTTCCAGTCAGTGACAGAAATGGCTGTGAAACCAATGCTGGATCCCAGAAACCTAAACATTTCTGAAAAGTAGACACAATTCTGAATTTAGCAATGGGTAATTTGTGTAGATCCTACAAAGATCTTACAGAAAATAACAACAGAAATAAAAAAAATATTGAAATTGAGGTGAAAAAAACAGCCATTTTTCTCTACGTTTTACTGTGTAACTTATTCCTGCATTGTCAGATTTGTGAAAGCAATATACCATTACATCTGCTGGACTCTTCTGGTTGTGGGGATATATAGGGCGTGTAGGTTCATCAAGAACCCTAGGTACCCAGAGCCAATAAATGAGCTGCACCTTGCAGTGGGTTTTCATTCTATCCCGGGTATACAGCAATTCATTTGCTGAAATATAAAGAGTGAAAAATAGGTATAAAGAAAACCTTTGTATTTCCAAAATGGGCACAAGATAAGGTGTTGAGTAGCTTTGGTTATTTGCACATCTTTGAATCCTGGGGTGCCCATACTAGCATGTGAATTACAGGGCATTTCACAAATAGACGTCTTTTTTAAATACTGTCTTATATTTGGAAGGTAAAAATGTAGAGAAAGGCAAGGGGCAATAACACTTGTTTTGCTATTCTATGTTCCCCCAAGCCTCCCGATAAAAATGGTACCTCACTTGTGTGGGTAGGCCTAGCGCCCGCAACAGATAATGCCCCAAAACACAACGTGGACACATTTTCCCAAAGAAAACAGGTGTTTTTTGCAAAGTGCCTACCTGTGGATTTGGGCCTCTAGCTCAGCCGGCACCTAGGGAAACCTACCAACTAGAGACCTAAGAGAATCCAATATGGGGTGACTTGTGGGGCTCTCACCAGGTTCTGTTACCCAGAATCCTTTGCAAACCTCACAATTTGGCTAAAAAACACTTTTTCCTCACATTTCGGTGACAGAAAGTTCTGGAATCTGAGAGGAGCCACAAATTCTCTTCCACCCAGCGTTCCCCCAAGTCTGCCGATAAAAATGGTACCTCACTTGTGAGGGTATGCCTTGTGCTCGCAACACGAAATGCCCCAAAACACAACGTTGACACATCAGATTTTTCCACAGAAAACAGAGATGTTTTTTGCAAAGTGCCTACCTGTGGATTTTGGCCTCTAGCTCAGCCGGCACTTAGGGAAACCTACCAAACCTGTGCATTTTTTAAAACTAGAGACCTAGGGGAATCCAAGATGGGGGTGACTTGTGGGGCTCTCACCAGGTTCTGTTACCCAGAATCCTTTACAAACCTCAAAATATATGGCCAAAAAACCCACTTTTTCCTCAAATTTTGGTGACAGAAAGTTCTGGAATCTGAGCGAAGCCACAAAGTGCCCTCCACCCAGCGTTCCCCCAAGTCTCCAGATTAAAATGGTATCTGACTTGTGTGGGTAGACCTAGTGCCCGCGACAGAAAATGCCCCAAAACACAAAGTGGACACATCACATTTTCCCAAAGAAAACAAAGGTGTATTTTGCAAAGTGCCGACCTGTGAATTTTGGCCTCTAGCTCAGCCGGCACCTAAGGAAACCTACCAAACCTGGGCATTTATTCAAACTAGACACCTAGGGAAATCCAAGATGGGGTGACTTGTGGGGCTCTCACCAGGTTCTGTTACCCAGAATCCTTTGCAAACCTCAAAATTTGGCTAAAAAACAATTTTTCCTCACATTTCGGTGACAGAAAGTTCTGGAATCTGAGAGGAGCCACAAATTTCGTTCCACCCAGCGTTCCCCCAGTCTGCTGATAAAAATGGTACCTCACTTGTGAGGGTAGGCCTCGTGCTCACAAGAGGAAAGGCCCCAAAACACTATCTGGACACATCAAAATTATCAAATATAAAACTACCTGTTTTTGTGGGGGGCACCTGTGCTTTTGGTCCTGGGCTCAGCAGCCATCTAGGGAAACCTACCAAACCCAGACATTTCTAAAAACTAGACACCCGAGGGAGTCCAGGGAGGTGTGACTTGTGTGGACACCCTAATGTTTTCTTACCCAGAATCCTCAGCAAACCTCAAATTTAGCTAAGAAATCACAGTGTAACCACATTTCTGTGTGGGATCCCCACACCGGGACAAATTTCCGAACCACCCAACGTTCCCCTCAGTCTCCTGGTAAAAATTATACTTCACTTGTGTAGGTGGGCCAAGTGCTTGTGATAGGGAAGAGCCAAAAACATGTCGAAATTGAGGGTGAACCAAAGTGGGTCCAAAAGGGCAGTTTGAAAAAAACATTTTTAGGCTGACAAGTGCAGCAGAATTGTTATCGGTATAGATGAGACAATGCTGGGTGGCAGGAATTTTGTGGATTCCTGCAGATTCCGGAAGGTTCCATCACAAAAATGTGGGACAAATGTGTGCTTTCCAGCAAAGTTGCAGGCTTGCAAGGCATTGTGGGTAAGGAAATGGTGCGGGGTGCATGTGAAGCACACCACCCTGGAATCAACCAGATGTTTAGTTTTCAGATGTGTCTAGGTCTTGTGGATTTTTCTACATGGCAGCGTCCCAGAGTAAAAAAAAGTGCAGCCCTCACCTTTCCAAGTGGGACGATTTTGAGAGTTACCATGCTCTCATGGCCCAAATGTAAAACAAAAACCAAAAATAATCAAATGTCCTCTTGCTTGGCATCGGATAAGATGTTTTACTGTGCAGGGGAGAGCTGAAAGACTGTTACTCCCTTCAGTTGGGGTGGGGGCATAACCAGGCCCATACTGGTTGGTAGCCACCACCCCACTATTTTTATTTTTTTCAAATTCCCTGGCATCTAGTAGACTTTCTGTCCCCCTGGGGGGTGGATCGGGGGTAATGGCCCAATCTGCCCACTGGTGGGCAGAACAACTTTGTCCCCATATATTTGGGGAGGGAGTATGGCCATACCCCCAACCTCTTATTTTGAAAAAAAAATCTTCTCTGGTGGGCTTTCTGCACCCCTTGGGGGCAGATGGGCGTTCCAGAAATAGGCCAATCTGCCCTCAAGGGGGGCATTTATGGCCATCAGTAATGTGCCCCCATCTGGAGCGAGCCTTGCCCAAGGGGCTGCCCCCACCAAACAAAACACACAGATACACACACACCAATCCATGGTGTCTAGAAGTTTCTGCCCCCCTTGGGGGCAGATTGGCCTAACAAAAATAGGCTGTTATGCCCCCAAGGGGGGGCAGACATGGCCTAAATACAATTTGCCACACCCGGGGAGCGACCCCTTAGGGGTCGCTCCCCATACTTAAAAACATAAAGTAAATAAAAAAATATATATATCCCTGGTGTCTAGAGGTTTCTGCCTCCCCGTGGGCAGATCCGGCTAATTATATTAGGCTGATCTGCCTCCGGGGGGGGCAGAAAAGGCCTAAAAATATTTTGCCCCCCAGGGAGTGGTCCTTGCCAAAGGGCTCGCTCCCCTTATGCGTTAGTATAAAGAAAAAAAAAGAATTCCCTGGTGTCTTGTGGTTTCTGCGCCCGGGGGGGTAGAAATGGCTTAAAAATAATTTGTCTCCCACCCCCACCCCCCCCGGAGTGACCCTTGTCTATGGGGTCGCTCCTCACACATAAAAAAAAAAATATAAAAAAAATGATCCCTGGTGTTTAGTGGTTTTCTGCCCCCCATGTGGGCAGATCGGCCTAATTAAATTAGGCTGATCTGCCCCCAGGAGGGGCAGAAATGGGCAAAACATATGTTGGCCCCCTGGGGAGCGGCCCTTGCCCAAGGGGCCGCTACACTTATGCGCAAGTATGAATAAAAAAAATAATCCCTAGTGTCCAGTGGGATCTGCCCCCCCAGGGGCAGATCAGCCCAATTATATTAAGCCAATGGGGGCAGAAATGGCCTAATATTAATTTGCCCTCCTGGGAGCAACCCTTACCTAAGGGGTCGCTCCCCAAACATTAAAACAAAAAAAACAAAAAATGATCCCTGGTGTCTAGTGGTTTTCTGCCCCCCCTGGGGGCAGATCAGCCTAATATTATTAGGCCGATCTGCCCCCGGTGAGGGGGGGGCAAAAATAGCCTAGAAATCATTTGCCCACCTAGGGAGTGGCCCTTGTCCAAGGGACCGCTCCCCTTACTGAAATTTATTTTAAAAAAAAAATCCCTGGTGTCTAGTGGGCATTTCTGCTGCCCGATCGCATCACGATCAGGCAGCAGAAATGCTGTGAGAGACAAGAAAAGAAAGGAAAGTTCTTACCTTTCCTTTCTTGTCTCTCCCACCCCACCTCCCGGTCGGAAGAGAAATGCAAAAGCATTTCTCTTTCGGGATCGCGCTGAAAGCCGAGGTGACCTCTGATGAGGTCAGTGCACGATTTGCGCGCTGATGTTATCAGACGTCACTGGGGGGGTTCGGTGGTGAAAGGGGAAGCGATTCCCCTTTCATCCGTGACAGAGGACTGTGGGTGGGCCGGGTGCAGGATGAGCTTGTCTCGTCCAGGGCACATGGGAACCGTGTGCCTGGACGAGACCAGCTCGCCCGCGGCACCCTGGGGGTTAAGATAAAGATGTGATGCTGGTACAACAGTAGCCCAGCTTGCTTTGAATGCAATGTAAAAGTACTCCTTGTTTCTTTCCATTTCGCCTTTTTCTCTCTATCTTCTCCTTCTTGCTTGCCTTCCCCCTCACAGTCGAAAACACAAAGTAACATAAAGGGGGTCATTACAACATTGGTGGAAAAAGGCGCTTACCGCCGTGCAGAAGACTGCCAATACACCGCCGCGGCCGCGGAATTCCGCCACAGCTATTATGACACACAACTCGGAATCCGCCGAAATTCAGACACCCACACAACTCCGCCACACCAAAGGTCAGTGTTAAACTGGCGAAAACAAAACCTCCACCTCCACGCCAACAGAAACACGCCCATGCTATTACGACCCACGAATCCATGCGGCGGTCATTCAAACGCGGTATTCCATTGGCGGTACACACCGCCGCGCTCAGAATACACACACATCTCCAAAACACCGCCACATTGGACAATTCCAAATACACACACCTGACACACATACACACACCACTCCCACACACCCAACACAATATAAAACACACACCCACATCACCCACAAACCCCTACGACCTGAAATTTAGACGAAGGCCAGAGAGACAGCACATCAAAGACAACCCCACCATACAGAGGCACACAACACCATCACCCACACAACATCCACGCACAAAACACCCCACACCACTACACATCACCACACTCATCAACACTCACACCGCCCCACACATCACACACACCACCCCATGGCACGCCAAAGACACCCCCGCTTTTCCGAGGAGGAGCTCAGGGTCATGGTGGAGGAAATTGTCCGGGTAGAGCCACAGCTATTTGGCTCACAGGTGCAGCACACATCCATAGCAAGGAAGATGGAGCTATGGCGCAGAATAGTCGACAGGGTCAATGCTGTGGGACAGCATCCAAGAAATCGGGAGGACATCAGGAAGAGGTGGAACGACCTACGGGGGAAGGTGCGTTCAACGGTCTCCAGGCACAACATCGCGGTTCAGCGGACTGGCGGCGGTCCCCCACCTCCTCCCCCACAACTAACAACATGGGAGGAGCAAGTCTTGACCATCATGCATCCAGAGGGCCTCGGAGGAGTCGGTGGAAGAATGGACACTTGTAAGTCAAATCTTAACTATCATATCCCCCACCCTACCTGCATGCTATCACACACCCCCACCCTCACACCCTCCCCTATCACCCAAACTCCTCACTAATGTCCTAATAACACAAACTACACATCCCAACAACAAGCCCTGCATGACACAACTAAGCATGGACACCCATCACCTAAGCATGCCCACTGCACATACCCAGAACAACCTCCTAACCATCATCACTCAAGCCCCCACACAGGAATGCTTGCACTGGGGTACACAAACACCCACCCATTGCACACCATCACACACACACATGCAATAATCATGCTCTTATTCCCCTGCAGGATCACGAAGGACCGTCACCACACCAGAGGGTCCTGACAACACCACTCCACCCACAGAAGAGGCCCACAGTGACAATAGCAGCTCTGCCCTACTGGAGCATGATGACCAGCCTGGACCATCGTGGGCCTCGGGACAGTCGGTTCCCCTTGCACAGGCACAGCCCAACACTGACCTTCCACCCTCTGGTAACACCAGCACAGCACGCACCCAGAGGGCCCAAACCTCCGTACCCAGGACAGGTCAATCAGCTGTGTGTCCACCACTACAGGGAACCCAGGATAACCCACCACCCCAACAACAACAGGGAACTGGGGGCAGTGGTAGTGGGCACACAGTCCAGGGGACGGAGGCACAGGAACACAGGGGAACTGGGAGGGCTGCTGTGCGACAGGGGGCGGACAGGCCCAGGGAACCCACTCTCCATGAGGCCCTATCCTCCATCATGGGAGCATACCACCACTCCCAGGAGACGATGGCGACGGTCCTGGTCAAGTTTCAGGAAACCCGGCGCCTGCAGGAGGACCAGTATTTGGGGTTCAGGGAGTAGCTCAGGACCATCAGCTCCGCCTTGGGCACCATCGTAGGGGTGCTGAAGGACATACAGCAGACCCTGAGGGACACCGTGGCACTCCAAGGGGCCCCTGACACTAGCATGGACGATGAACTGCCCACAACCTCCGCCGGCGCTAGTGGACAGGATGCCCCGCCACAGGACCACCACACCAGCACCCCACCCCCTGCAGACGGACAACCACCACGCAAGCGGTCCCTGAGAGCCAGGAACAGGACAGAGCAAGATGGCAAGACCCCCGCCAGGAAATGAGACCACCCTGATTGTCCCCCCACTGTCCCACTTTGTTACCCTGTCCATACTTAAACTGCCCCAGCTCCACTTCCTATGCCTATATGGGCAGTGCACCTGTGAGACTAATAGACTGGACTCTGCCATGGACATTCCTCCGCCATCACCCATCACCATTTTACCACTCCCTCCCATTTTTGAGCACTTCAATAAACACCCTTGAAACACAAAACAATTTGGAGTCAGTCTATGATTTGGTAAAATGTAATATCTATGACAGTGTCAAAATGCGTTGTGAGATGTAAAGGCAACATACCAATGTCACACATCGCAAGTACTTGAAGGATGCAAGTAGATGACACACGTTGGTAACCACACCTGTGAAACCGTAATGGAAAGAAACAACTCAATTACTAAATAATCCCATGAAATAACACACAGGATAGAGGAGGACGTGTGACAGAGAATGTAATGGTAAAAATAAAAATGTTCTCACCTGTGTGTGACTGGAAATATTGCTGTATGACTGACTCCCTGTTGTCGTTGTCTTCTTCCTCAGCTTCCTTCTCATCACTGTCCACAGGCTTCACAGGCTCCACAGCTGCCACAACACCATCATCTGGACCATCCTCCTGCAGAAAAGGCACCTGGCGACGCAAAGCTAAATTATGAAGCATCGAGCAGGCGATGATGATCTGGCACACCTTCTTAGGTGAGTAGTAGAGGGAACCACCTGTCGTATGGAGGCACCTGAACCTGGCCTTAAGGAGGCCGAAGGTGTGTTCGATCACCCTCCTAGTCCACCCATGTGCCTTATTGTAGCGTTCCTCTGCCCTGGTCCTGGGATTCCTCACTGGGGTCAATAGCCAGGACAGGTTGGGGTAACCAGAGTCCCCTAATAGCCACACACGGTGCCTCTGGAGTTGGCCCATCATATCAGGGATGCTCCTATTCCGCAGGATGTAGGCGTCATGCACTGAGCCAGGGAACATAGCATTAACCTGGGAGATGTACTGGTCTGCCAAACAGACCATCTGTACATTCATGGAATGATAACTCTTCCTGTTCCTGTACACCTGTTCACTCCTGTGGGGGGGGACCAGAGCTACATGGGTCCCATCAATGGCACCTATGACGTTGGGGATATGTCCAAGGGCATAGAAGTCAACTTTAACTGTAGCCAAATCTTCCACCTCAGGAAAAATGATGTATCTCCTTATGTGTTTCAGCAGGGCAGACAACACTCTGCACAAGACGTTGGAAAACATAGGCTGGGACATCCCTGATGCCATGGCCACTGTTGTCTGAAAAGACCCACTTGCAAGGAAATGGAGCACTGACAGCACCTGCACGTCAGGGGGGATTCCAGTGGGATGGCGGATTGGTGACATCAGGTCTGGCTCCAACTGGGTACATAGTTCCTGGATTGTGGCACGGTCAAACCTGTAGGTGACGATTACATGTCGCTCTTCCATTGTCAACAGGTCCACCAGCGGTCGGTACACCGGAGGATTCCGCCATCTTCTCAAATGTCCCAAATGAAGTCGCCTACGAAGGACAACAGCGACGATAAAGTCAAAATGTTTCCAGGTATGTACCCACAGTTACACAGAAGACTACACCAAACACAAAACCCTTCCTGTATGTGTGTTGAGTGTAGGCCTAGCTATGTGTGACGCAGAAGTAAATGAAGCCATGTGGGCCCCTGAAATGGTGGCTGCCTGACCTCTAAAGTGGGACAATGGGATTGTGGGGTAACTGCGCTGGCGTTGCACACCGTCGCGGTAGGCGGTCGTAGACCGCGGCGCAATGCTGCATTGGTTAACATAGGACCCTATGGGTCTCAGGAGCCAATGAACAGGTGCGCCGGCGGTGGTGATACGCACCGCCGTGGACGTCACCGCCGCGGACGTCACCGCCATTTTCTATCTGTTCAATCATTAGATAC
This sequence comes from Pleurodeles waltl, assembly GCF_031143425.1. Lineage (NCBI taxonomy): Eukaryota > Metazoa > Chordata > Amphibia > Caudata > Salamandridae > Pleurodeles > Pleurodeles waltl. Next base: position 1,650,038,615 of record NC_090445.1, on the reverse strand, counting down.
CTGATCTTCGACAGGAGAGGACCTACACTGCAAGTGCTGCTGTGACCTCGGTCTGGAAGAGACAATGGCTGCTGCGTCTGGGGAAAGGGCCCCTGCCTTCACTGCTCAGGAGTTGGAGAAACTGGTAGACGGGGTCCTCCCCCAGTACACGCTACTCTATGGTCCTCCAGACCAACAGGTTAGTACACAGGGAGCACGTTGTATGGGCTAAGCCTGGGTGGCGAGGGCTGGTTGTAAGAGGGAAGGGGCCAGAGTTCAGGGAACATTAATGCATGTGAATGAATGGGCCACATGGCTAGAGTAGGGAGGGGGGACACTCACATCGACGGTGCAGTTTTTAATGACTTTTCGTCTTCCCTTGTGCATGTCATGTAGGTCAGCGCCCACCAGAAGAGGGACATTTGGCGTGCCATCGCCAAGGACGTCCGGACCCTGGGGGCCCACCAGCGACGGGGCACCCACTGCCGGAAAAGATGGGAGGACATTCGCCGCTGCAGCAAGAAGACGGCGGAGGCTCAGCTGGGGATGGCCTCCCAACGTGGGAGAGGTGCCTGTCGCACCATGACCCCCCTGATGTTCCGGATCCTGGCGGTGGCCTACCCTGAGTTGGATGGGCGCTTGAGGGCATCACAGCAGACACAAGGGGGTGAGTACACTCTCATTCAGCTGACTTTGCGCGCAGTGGAGGGGTCTGGGTGGGGGAGGAGGCCTGTGGGTGTACCTAGGCCAGGCAGAAATACATAGACTAGGTCCCTCTGTAATGCAGCCCATGTGGCACTGTACACCACCGCAGTAGAGTGCCAAGTACAGGTATATATGCCCCTGTGGCATCCATGTGTGCAGATGTCCACCATAGCCAGGTAGGCCAGATCCCAGGAATTGCATCTGCAGAGGCCAGGAGCACGGCGTAGTGCAGGGGGCTGCTGTGTCTGTCTTGTCCGCCAACGGTAGCGGTATGCCATGCACTCAACCTGTTCTTCTTCTGTCTTCCCCCCCCTTTTTGTGCTTTTGTTTGTTCTTTTGTCCATCAGCATCATCAGGCGGAGGTACAGTGGCACCGGAGCACGAGGGAGCTGCATCCCACATGGCCATGGAGGGCCACACCACGGACTCAGAATACACCAGTGGGACGGAGGGCGAGGGGAGCTTCACGTCGGCCACCGGATCACCAAGCAGCGACACAGACTCGTCCGCCGATGTGAGCTCCCTTGTGGTGGCGGCACCATCTGTGCGCCCCACTTCTACAGGTACAGCCGCCACCTCCCCTACCAGCACCGCCCTCCCAGCAGCCCCTCAGCGTTCGCCCCGTGCCCGCTCACCCAGGAGGGTGGGCATCACCTTCGCCCCAGGCACCTCAGGCCCTGCCCCAGTCACCCCTGCTGCCCTCAGTGAGGAGGCCATTGACCTCCTCAGGTCCCTCACTGTTGGGCAGTCTACCATTGTGAATGCCATCCAGGGTGTAGAAAGAGAGTTGCAACACGGTAATGCATTCCTGGAGGGCATTCATTCTGGTCAGGCTGCCCTTCAGTGAACCCTGCAAACACTGGCCTCAGCACTGATGGCAGCCATTGTCCCTGTGTCTAGCCTCCCCCTCCAACCTCCTCCACCCAGACCCAATCCCCTGTACCCCAGCCCATCCCAAGCACACCTACAGACCTGCATGCACACAAGTCAACACACAAGGGAAGCTCAAGCAAACATATGCACAACACAACCCACAGGCACTCACGCAAGCATCACACACATGCAGACACAGCAACATCCACTGCCTCCACTGTGTCCCCCTCCTCCTCTTCTCCCTCCTCCCTCCCAGTGTTGTCTACACTCTCACCTGCATGCACTACATCTATAGGCACCAGGACTAGCAACAGAACATCCAGCACCACTTCCCGCTCACCTGCACTCACCACCTCCACTCCCATTTAAGCGTCCCCTGTGTCCTCTCCCAGTGTGTCTGTGACGCCCCCTCCAAAAGTACACAAACGCGAGCACCCACACACCCAACATCCATCCACCTCACAACAGCCTACAGTACCTGCACCTGCATCCAAAACACCTAAAGTGACACCTCCTACAACCACCTCCTCTTCCTCCACTCCCAGGCCCCCTCCAACTACCCATCCCAGTGTTCGTCAGAAACTGTCCCTCTGTAAAGTTGACCTTTTTGCCCCCCCCCCTCCAATTCATCAGTCCCGTCGTAGCGCCTCAGCCAAAAAGCCTCCAGTACCAGTGGTGCCTGTTCAAGGTGTGTGGAGTGCACTGGCCACCAGGGCAGGCAGTGTGACCCGGAGCCAAGGCACTAGCAGCCCACCCCCTGTAAAGGCTCTGAAATTGGAAAGTGGCCGACGGGACCCTGTGAAGACTCCTGGAGGGAAAACAACTCACAGGGGTCCCAAGGGGATTGCAGAGTCAGCTGTGACTCCTCCAAAGGTGGGAAAGGGCCAGAGGAAGTCTGCACAGCCTGTTGTGAGTATCACGGCGGAGAAGAGCAGCATCCTTCCCGGCGGTCGAGACGCCACCGCCAGCACCGTCGTCACTGGTCCGGAGACCACCGCCAGAGTCATTGCCCAGGAGGGCCCAAGTATCGTCACTGGTCCGGAGACCACCGCCAGAGTCATTGCCCAGGAGGGCCCAAGTATAGTCACTGTTCCGGAGACCACCGCCAGAGTCATTGCCCAGGAGGGCCCAAGTATCGTCACTGGTCCGGAGACCACCGCCAGAGTCATTGCCCAGGAGGGCCCAAGTATTGTCACTGGTCAGGAGACCACCGCCGGAGTCAGTGCCCAGGAGGGCCCAAGTATCGTCACTGGTCAGGAGACCACCGCCACCGCCGGAGTCAGTGCCCAGGAGGGCCCAAGTATCGTCACTGTTCAGGAGACCACCGCCAGAGTCATTGCCCAGGAGGGCCCAAGTATCGTCACTGGTCAGGAGACCACCGCCGGAGTCAGTGCCCAGGAGGGCCCAAGTATCGTCACTGGTCAGGAGACCACCGCCAGAGTCAGTGCCCAGGAGGGCCCAAGTATCGTCACTGGTCAGGAGACCACCGCCGGAGTCAGTGCCCAGGAGGGCCCAAGTATCGTCACTGGTCAGGAGACCACCGCCACCGCCGGAGTCAGTGCCCAGCAGGGCCCTGGCTGCCACAGCCCCGCTGGGCTATGAGGGAACGTCATGCCACACACCAATGCCCAGTCCAGGGAACGTCATGCCACACACCAATGCCCAGTCCAGGGAACATCATGCCACACACCAATGCCCGTTCCAGAGACCGCCATGGCTAAGCACCGCTGAACAGTTCAGATCCGCCATGGCAAAGCACCGCTGAACAGTCCAGAGACCGCCATGGCAAAGCACCGCTGAACAGGGCATGCACCGCTGAACAGTCCAGAGACCGCCATGGCAAAGCACCGCTGAACAGTCCAGAGACCGCCATGGCAAAGCACCGCTGAACAGGGCATGCACCGCTGAACCGCCGTTGGTCTTCGTAGATGAGTAGGAATACAAGGGCCGGTAGAATGTGTAATTCGGGCTCCATGGAGTCCTCGTTCCTCGTGGGATGTGTTCAGGTGAGCTCTTTCCCATTGCAGTAACTGTTTCCGCCGTGTTTTTATCCACGATGAATCCGCCCCGGAAAAGATGGCGGATTTGTAGGTTGTAATAGTGTGGGCGGTACATTGTCTTCCGCCTGTCTGATGGCGGTGTCCGCCGCGCTGCTTGTCTGTACCGCTGTGGCGGGCGGTGTGTTAAAGTGGCTGTCTTTGTTGGCGGTTTCCGCCAGGGTCATAATTCCCTTTTTTTGTCCGCCGGCCTGTTTGCGGTATTGCCGCACCTTTAACACCGTCCGCCAGGGTTGTAATGAGGGCCAAAATATTTTTTCTTCTGTTCCCTTTAGGGTGACCACCTGGCACTGAGGCAAATTCTGGACAAAGGGTCAAAATTCAGGACACAAAATCAGACAAGATGGGTCTACCAAGACTATCAGAAGGTATTGGGTACCTGGAGAGTTGTCTCTGTGGACAGGCGAGCAACAGAAGAGGCACTGTCAAGTGGTTGAACAAGCAGCACCTACCCACCTTGGCAAACGTTTCTGGTGCAATGGTCCGCTAGTCGTGCTTGTGGAGGGTGAGCAGGGACCAGACCCCTTGCAAGGTTGTGCAAGGCAATTGCCCACTTTGTCCATGTCTTAAAATGGTTTTGAAATTGAGCAAAAGCCAAACTAGTGATCTGGGTTATCCCTAAGTGTCAAGTAAACATAGAATCTTCAAAATATTTTGGATGTAAATTGCACAAATAAAATGTAAACATTTTAAAATGTAATTAGTGTTTCTTTACCATATGGCACTGTTTTCCCCTTTATATACAATTAGACCTCAGATTGAACTGGGAGCCAGTTACCTTTCGATACCTAGTGAATATTATCTACCATTGTCCCACTGATTTGCAGGATGGAAATCTCTGCAGAGCGTCACGGTCCTTCCGAGACCAGTTTGCTTTTTGGTCTTCTCTTCTGCTTTCTGTAGTGGGCCACGTGGCACTAGTGAAGACAGTGGGCTACCCTGATAATATTATTATTTAGCAAACCTTCCCCTGCTCGTTCTTCATTCCTTCTTCAGACATACCACACATCTGATTTGGTCGCTAGGACGCCGTTGAGTAGCTCTTTCCACTCTAAAGCTACCCATGACTGCGGGTAGATTAGGCCTTCTGGACTTAGAACGCTATTATTCCGCTGCACAGGCCCAATGGGTGGCTCGTTGGCTTTCTGCCCACCCCCTGCATGAGATGGGGTTTATCTGTAAAGACTTTTAAGGAGGGCTTACTGCACTGCTCATTGTTTCCTACGGACCATTCTATGGCTCACCATCCGGGGTTATCATGCACAGATTTCTCTTGCCTTGCTAGAACCTGTAAACTCACTGATACGAAGAAACCTTGTGCTCCTGCAATACATTTGCTATGCCTTCCCACTCCCACAGGACGGCTGTGCTCAGAGCAACTCCATCAGTGGCATGCTGCAGGTGTCTTAAAATTGGGGGATTTGGTACCGGACGGTCGAGCTACTAAATTTCCAAATACTTTTGGCAGACTACCATCTTCACCCGGTCAACTCCTTACTTACAACCAGCTTCAACAATCATTAAATGCCCTATTTCATGTCATGGCACTAATCCTGCTTGAGGTGTGCCAGAAGCTCTACATCATAGGGACAGGTGGCAAACTGATAGAATGGGTGTACAGACCTTTACTGCAACATGGAGACCATTCCAGGTCTTCTCATCACACTGCCTGGGTGATTGATGTGGTCAAACCTCTGCAAGATACGGACTGGACTAAAATACTGGACTTTCCCCACAAAGTTTCCCACGGCTGTCACTTTAAGTATATTCATAGGACTTCCTTGGGAATACATTCTGCCCGTTGCTTGCCGGTGGCTTTGTGGTTTGTAACCCCAATTTCATTACTTTCAATTTGCTGGCTTTATTTGTCTTAGTATATGCAGCTTGAGTTCATAACTTCCCTTGCCCAAACCTTATTTACAGTATACTTCCGAGTGCTCTCTGTCTGGAAACAGTCCTGTAAATCTTGTTCTTATGTCATCACATTTGCTGTGAATTTAAAGAACAAGGTCAATGGTCAGGCTCTGTCTTCGGTGGGAACTTATTGTTTACTTTTCTTTCTCTGACTCCAAAGTGAGAGGATTTATGCAACAATCTTGCTGGATACCGGAGTTAGGAAAGAGTTTTTTCTATCACATGACAAATTTTAAATAAACTTCAGAATAAATCAGAATTAGGAGTACAAATGAAGCACATTTTTGTTAATTCTGAACTCTACAGGAAACAAATACCTTTATATGAGTAAAACGAATCATTGCATTAGATGATGCAATTAAAACACATCATCGTCTGTGCACTGTATAGTTTTTTTTTTTAACTATATGTCTGTGCAAATGTAATGGTCATTTCATTCAAAAACGTGTTGTCTCTAATGGCAGTGTGCTACCACACCAAGTATACTCCATGCCACTTTGCTCTGCACCACTCCACACCACTGCACCCTAATCTGCATCACTCCACTTTACACCACTCCATGCCACTGCACTCTTCTAAACTCCACTTTGTGCCACTGCACTCTGTTACTTCACACTACGCCTCCCTACTCTACTCTGTACCACTCTACTCTATGCTAATGCACTTTATGCCGCTCTATACCACTGCGCTCTGTGCCTCTGCACGCTATACCACTCCAGTCTAGGCAACACAAATCTAGTCTGCACAGCTCAACTCTATGCCACTCTGCAACACTGCACTGTAAGCCACTATGCTACTACACTCTATGCTAGTGCACTTTACTCTGTAACACCCAACTTTATGCCCATGCACTCTACATCGATACACTGTATGTCACTCTAATCTACTCTGCACCACTGCACTCTATGCCACGGCACTCTATACCACTTTACTCTATGCCACCACACTCTACGTCACTCCTTTTAACTCCACTCTACTCTGCACCTCTCCACTCTACGCCACTTCACTCTACTGTGAAACAATCCACTTTACACCACTGCACTCTGTGCCACTGCATTCTACACCACTGCACCCTACCCTGCAATCTACTCTGAAACAATCTATTCTGTGCCACTGCACTCTACACCACTCTGCTACATTGCACTCTAAACCACTGCACTCTACGCCAATGCACGCTAAACGACTGCACTATACACCACTGCACTCTGACACTCTATTCTGCAACACTGCACTGGCCGACACTATACTCTACACCACTCTACTCTGTACTATGTCCGTATTTTTCATGGACTGCCCGTAATTTTGCTCTGCTGTCCGTTGTCCGCGAAGAAAGGCTTAATGGTCAGCATTTGTCTGTAATTTTAGCCTTTCACAGAGGCTCCCCCCCAACACTCACCTGTCACCCGCCACCCTCCCTCCATCCAAACTCAGCCCACACCCACCCCCATACACACACTAACCCCCCCACCCCCTGACAATCAGATACACCTCCCACACCTGGCATACAGACACTAAGCTCCACACCCCTCCGATTCATCCACACAGTCCCCCACTCCCCATACACGCACACAGACATGCAGCACGCATACACTCATTGACTTACACTAATCCATACACGCATTCATACACACTCTGGCATACACGCATTCATACACGCATTCTTCCAGACATACACACAAACACGCACAACACGCCACCCCTCCCCTGTTGGACAATCACCTTACCTGCTCCGGGGAGGTCATCTGGCAGGGAACGGGAAGGGGTGCTGCTACCACCAGCTCCGCCTGCCATCTGAACACCGCCAGGCTGTATCACAGGTCATGATACGGCTGGTGGCGTTCAACTGGTGTGGCGGTGCTGGTGGTAGCAGTGCCAGCTTACCACGGTCCGCCAGTCTGATCACTGTCGGATTTCCACCCTTCTTGTGGCGGAAGTCCGGCAGTGCTCATAATCTGGCGGACGGATGGTAGCCGCGGTGGCAGTCTTTTGGCGGCCCTCAGTGTGGCAGTAGATACCTTTTACCGCCATTGTCTAAATTCTACTTCAGGTCTGATAAAACTACACTTTTCCTTCTTGATCATCAACCCATGACTCTCCAAAACATTCAAAACATTATCCAAGACTCTTATATGACCTAGCTCTTCTTCTGTAAAAACAAGTATATCATCCTGACAAGCCAGAACATGCTTATTCCCACCACAAAGTTGAAACATGAGCCTCTGGAAAACAGATGCGGCTGAGGCTAAGCCAAAAGGTAGCCATAAAAACTCAAATGCACTAAATGGTGTATTAAATGTGGTCAACTTCTTTGATTCTGTGCACAATTCAATTTTATGGTAAGGTTCCCGTAGATCTAAAATGAAAAAACGTTTGCATTTCCTAACTGTGCTAACATTTCCTGAATCTTAGGAAGAGGAAAACAATCCACTAAAATGTTTTTATTGAGCACCCTCAAGTCCAGACAAAGGGGGTCATTCTGACCCTGGCGGTCTTGGACCGCCAGGGCGCAGAACGACTGAAGCACCGCCAACAGGCTGGCGGTGCTTCAAAGCCCATTCCGACCGCGGCGGTAAAGCCGCGGTCGGAAAACCGGGGCCGGCGGTTTCCCGCCAGTTTTGCCCCGGTTGGGCGAATCCGCCAGGGCAGCGCTGCAAGCAGCGCTGCCCTGGGGATTCCGACCCCCTTCCCGCCAGCCTGTTTCTGGCGGTTTACACCGCCAGGAAGAGGCTGGCGGGAACGGGTGTCCTGGGGCCCCTGGGGGCCCCTGCACTGCCCATGCCACTGGCATCGGCAGTGCAGGGGCCCCCTAACAGGGCCCCAGCCTGTTTTTCACTGTCTGCCTAGCAGACAGTGAAAAGCGCGACGGGTGCAACTGCACCCGTCGCACACCTGCAACACCGCCGGCTCCATTCGGAGCCGGCTTCAGTGTTGCAGGCCGCCTTCCCGCTGGGCCGGCGGGCGCTAACAATGTTAGCACCCGCCGGCCCAGCGGGAAGGTCGGAATGACCCCAGCGGTCTTTTGACCGCGGAGCGGCCAAATGGCGGTTCCCGCCAGGCGGGCGGCGACTGCCGCCCGCCGGGGTCAGAATGACCCCCAAAGTCTTAGATCACCATCTTTCTTTTTGGCTACAACTATGGGGGAGACCCATTCCGCAGAATTAACAGGTTCTATGACCCTATCAGAACATAACTTGTCCAAGTGTTCCTTTAGTTGTTCTTTCACACTCAAAGGGATATTCCTTACTTTATGCACCACAGGAATAGCATTGAAAAAAAAAACCATGCTTAAACCCTTTCACCAAACTCAACTGATTTTCAAACAGTTTTTTATGCTTCTCCAAAATTCCATTCAGTGTGCTAGAAATTGTAGATGATTCCATAAAGGAAATTGAATGCTCAGAACCAGCTTTCAAAATCATTCCAAGAGCACCTTGATCTCTCCATCCTGATATATTTGAGCCTTTTCTTGCCACATAATCTTTGTAACAATAGATCTTTCCTGAAACTGAATAGAATTTTTGAAAAATCTTACTAATTCAATATTGTGACCTCCAAAAGCAACAGTACATCTTTTTCAGTTGAAACAAAAGGTTTGTATTTGTAAGTAAGTGCACTAATATGTTCAGTAGAGATTGAATCTTTCTCTTCATTAGTTCATTTGAGGCTTGAATAAATCTTTCTATTCCTCTTGAAATTTCTAGTATCTCTTGTAAGTCTGAGTCCTCACAACACAACAATTTCTCCTGAATGCATCTGTCACAACAATTGACAACAATCTGTCTTCTAAAATAATTATTTAAATCTCCATCAAACCTGTAAGTAGCTGCCAAAACTCTTAATTCCGCCAGAAATGTATCTATAGATTCATGTGGTAATTGTTTCCTTGTAAAAAATCGGTGCCTTTCCACAATAATGCTCATTTCATCTTTGAAATGATTCTCCAATCTAGTAACGGCTTCTATGTATATATCCAATTCTGTATTTGGAGCTTGTAGAATAGTAGGCAAATGATCAAAAATGAGTTGACCTTCTGCACCCAACAATTGTAAAGCAATGCAAATTTCCTTTTTGCAGCAAATTTATCACCATCAATGGCTGTCAAATAACTATCAAAATGTTTGAATCATTGTAACCATTTGTATTTTCTGATGCCTGGTTCCAGTAAAAAATTAGCATTCTGCGTGCTGTATGATTAACAATACAATTAACTGTGTTAAAAAATATATATATATTTAAATTTTCTGAATGAATATAAAAGTATCCCTTGTTTGAACATGAAATAGATGAAACTATCAAATTGCAATAGAAGTTAATGAATTTGATCCCAAAATATAGCTGCCACTCACATTCCTAATGATTTCTGCGGGAATTCTTGCTTGTTTTTAGATGTCTAATTGTCACTGAAATTTGTTGCCAAAATATGCCCACCAACGCATTTCAGGAGATTTCTGTGGAAATTAGAGCCTGTTTTTCTACCTGATAATGATATCACTACCTGTACGTCCATGTCACGAGAGCCTGTTCGAAAAGGAACACGAGCTGGAGCCGCTGAACAACGATCCAGGTGAACTTTATGATAAAAGTAACGCTTCGCCATTAAGGATTGTATCGGCAGTTGTCAACAAAAGCTATTAAAGTTAATTACTTTCTCGTGCTCGCATCGTGTATATCAACCATATAAAAATCATACTAGTTCTGTCCTGTAGTGTGGAATTTCCACTCGTCGCCAAAAGGAGGTGTCGCATCCAAACACAAAGACCCTGTATAATTAGTAGAGGAGTTTATTTCTTCCAGGACAGCACATGACTTTCAACCGAACTGGTCGCGAAGCCCAGCAATAACTGCCATGGCTCGAACGCACCTTTGAAATGTCGTGCGAGTTCTGACATTACATTCCAATGTGAACACAACAATGACATAAATTGATTTTACTTCTTCCCTCACTTAAATGTCTTCCTTCATTCACTCACTCTGTCTTCTCCTTCCCCCTCTTTTAGTCCCTCTTTCCAGTATATGTCCCCAGTATTCTAAAGCAACCTAACATTTCATTAGCGCCAAGTTGCAAAACGATGTGACGTGGAATATGTTTTTCTTCCTCACTCTACCCCAGGAATCTTTTTCTCATGACTCGTCCCATTTTGTTGAATGTGTCGCATTCTCTCTTGTATTCTTGTGCAAACTGATTCATTCACCTGCATATGCTGCATTCCTTCTGCTCTCTACCTGTGAATAACAACTAGACTGCACAGAAGATTCAGCGATGACTCAAATCTTGGAAACTCTGTTGTCGGATATATTGAGGGTAGACCGCAAGCCCATTTAAGCTGCCTCTTTTCATTAACAAAGAACTTCTCACTCTCACCTGCACTTCCAATAGTAGCCTGCTGAAACAGGGAAATTTGAAAATTAATATCTATTTTGGGAAACAGTGCTCAAGATTACCCTGGTGCTGACAGTGAGTTGAAAGGACGTTGTGGTAACAAACCTAACCTAAAATCTGAAATTCATCAGATCTAGTGAGTTACAAAACCAAAAGTCCACCCTCGACACCCTGCTCACAACCTTTCATGCAACATCACAAAGACATAATCATTGATCTCACTCTTGACATTACTAATAATTTAATTTTCAACAGAGTTTGGTGGTATTTTGTTTTAATTCAAAACCATAACAGTACTTTAACTGTCAGGCTTCGGCAGATATTGTCCACGGACATCAATAAAGCTGAATGAAAGCTTTCAGAAAACTAATTTTCCACAAACAGCATTGTCACAGTTTTTCTATTTCTTGTAATTTGTAGCAAATTACCAAAACATTTGTTAGGGGGGTCTTGTGTGTAGAACTCTTTCCACTGCAACTGCATAGACTTGAGTTGTTTGTGTGTTGTTTTATGAATATGCGTTCATTATAACTTTTGTAATAAAACTTTAGATAAGTGTTCCTTTAGTATGAATGATACACTAAAGACAAGTATGGAAGCTTCTAAGTAAGGTGTTGATTGATTTGGAGTCAGCACAGTATGTTAGAGATTACTGTTATCTGAAACAAGTCTAGCAGCATTTGTGCTTTTCTTGGCGCCCTGGTTTCTCCGTATCAGGTTACCCTTTCATTCCTCTTTTAGCAGAGGAAGTGGGTTCAGGGTGCAGTGAATTGTGCCCTGGAAGAGTTCAGTTTTTAGCTCCTTTCTGAAATGGATAGTAAACCCACTGATTAGTAGACACTGTACCATGATTTTATCAATATCTAGTGCTCACTCACGACCGACTGAAAAGCAACATGTAGGATATGGCCTTTGGCTCTTCTTCCCCATTGCCAGAGTGAAATTGGGACATTCAGGGCCTGATTCACAAAGGGCCTCTGCAGTCGTCGAGGAGGTCCCACATTGGTGGCGGGGGTCCTGCACTCCTGATGAGACCTCCACAATGGGAATCTGCAATACGGAGGTCCTACCGCAAGTGCAGGACCCCTCCCACAACTGCAGGGCCTCCATCGTGACTTTGAATGCCCTTTGTGAATCAGGGCTTTAGTGCCTGATTCACAATTTTGTGTTAGTTTATGCTTTTTCATTATTCACAAAACTGCATTGTAGTGGTAAGTTTACAAGTGCGGAGACTCCGCAGTCAGGGTGGAGAAATGGGCATGTCCTATCTTATTATGTGTGGAGTTCTCCGCCCGACTGCAGAGTAGCGTACTCGTAAATTTACTGTTAAAATGAAGTTTTGTGAATACTGAAAAAACTTAAATTTACACAAACATGCATGTTTATCCTTGTGAATCAGGCCCTGAGTAAACACAAGTTCTTATATAGTACCCTCTGTAGACTAAAGTACCTCCAGGTGCTCCCAATGTTTGGTAGATAAAGGAATTGAGGCTCAATAAATTTGTTCCAGAGGAATTTGAAGTAGAGTGCTGTAGTTCCTAAATCTATAACTTAGACAGGAAACCACATCTACTGCCAATGAGATCATAGCAATAAAAAGAGAGAGGGTGGGATGAATAGAGGTCCTATAATCATCTGCTGAGTGGTTATTTACTGAGGTTTTGAATCACGATTTGAACGGACTATGTAAGGATATTTTCAGTTTGTTCATTAACCGTTCTTTCTTTGCAAGATTGAAAAACTTCACCTATCATTGCCATAGGACTGTATCAGCCTTGAAGAAGCCCCAGGTGTGCCTGCCACATATGGTGAAACACGTGGTGACTTTGTGTGTGTCTCACCTTACATATTTCAGCAACTAAAAATGGAAATAAATTAACAAAAATAAATCAAGACACTCTTGGATATCAATTTCTAATTCTAATTTACATTTTGGAATTGAATTGATATTTTCAAGTGAGCAACCTATTTTCATCCTATATTCCTATTATATTGTGGATGTCAGGGGTTAATCTACTCAACAGGTTGACCTGCGTGGAACACCTATTTGAGTCCTTTCCTAAGTTGGTGTTAACCCAAGGAACCTCACACCCCTAATGCTCACCAACAACCAACTTTGAATGAGCGCACTAACCACAAAAACGACTTGCTTTCCAGAATTTTAAGACTGTGGCCCTCATTTTGAAATCGGCGGTAAAAAACGCCTACAGCCGCCAAAAGACCATCGCCTTGGGTACCAGCCGTCTGCCATATTATGACCACAGCTGTATTTCAACCACAAGAAGAGCAGAAATCCAGCTGTGGCCATACTGGCGGATGGCAGTAAAGTGGCGCTGCTACCACCAGCAGCGCCACACCAGTTGACCGCCACCAGCCGTATTATGACAAATAATACGGCCTGGCGGTGTTCTGCTGGTGGGCGCTGCTGGCAGTAGCAGCGCTGTGTCCCGTCTCCTGCCAGAGGACCCCCTGGATCCAGATAAGTCGGGTCTCCGACAGGGGAGGAGGGTAGGGGGTGTTGTGTGAGTGTGGGTAGTGTGTGCATGTATATGTGAGTGTGTGTGAATGCGGGGGGGTGTTTTGTGTTGATGGCATGCATGACTGTATTGAATAGTGAGTAAGTGAATGTATTGAAGTGTGAGTCCGTGAATGTATTGAAGTTTGAGTGCGTGAATGTATTGAAGTGTGAGTGCATCAATGTATTGAAGTGTGAGTGCATCAATGTATGGAATTCGGAATGTGTGTCTGTGTGTATGTTTTGAAGTGTGTGTGGATGTGTTTGTGAATGGATGAATGCATGCGTCTATATATGTGTGAATGAGTGTGTGTTAGCGTGTGTGTATGAAGGGGGCGTGGATGTAGGGAGGGGTGGAGGGATGTTTGGAGAGATGGGGGTGTGGGACACCTATCATGACAGGGAAAGAATTCCCTGTCACTGATAGGGCCTACCGTCATGGTTTTCGTGGCGTTACGTATGGCATGAAAATCATGGTGGCATGCAGGGTCATAATCCCGCAGGCGGCACAATGGAGGCCGCCGGGCTGGAGATGGATATCATGGCGGTCAGAGTGGTACATTGGCGGGTTGGCTTCAGCCAACCCGCCAATGTCATAATGTAGCAGTAAGTACTGCCAGCCTGTTGGCTGTACTACCACCACATTAACGCCGACCGCCGGGGTCATAATGACCCCCTAAATCTAATGATTTAATGAAATAATACACCGCCAGCCAATCAGAAACAGTTTTTCTACTGCTGCTTTTTGGTTCTTTTCAAGGTCCTCCTCAGGCTGTCCCACCTCAATGTCCTTGCATTGCTCAACAACGACATTGGACAAAAAGCACACAGTTTAATGAGATGTTTTTAAGCTAAATATTTATAATGAGTCCGAGAGACTTCTGACAGCATTAATGTACGTTACAGTCGACATTATCATTAGGACAACTGCCCCTCATCCTTTTAACATGCCCTCTCATCTTCAGCTCAGAGTGCATACCTTGGATGGTATGCAATTACCTCCCTATAGCGCCCTCTGGACCGTCCATTAATTTGATATTACAGCTCTATATAAACAACCAGAAGCCAGGCGAATGAAGCGTGAAGGGGCCTGAGTGGGGAAAGAGGCACTCAAAGGAATAACAACTTACTTAATGAGTCCTTAAAAGGCACTACATAAGTATGTTTGCACGCAGTGGTTTGGAACATTTTATGAAGGCCGCATTAAACACAAAAATAACATGTTGTTTTTCATTTTTAACAGATTTGGTTTTGCTGACATTTTAAGAGTTTGTGAGCGGGGAACGGGGCTGCTAAGTACCTGACATCTGGGAACTAAGGGCAGAACAAGACAAGATAACGACAACAGGGGGAAGCTCACATCCGCTCGCTAATTAGCACTATTAGCCAGCTTTGGAGCTGGCAGCGTCCCTGCCAACATTTCTGTTTATATCTCATTGACGCCCAAAACATAACACAGAACGTAATGAGCAGAAATAGGAGACGTGCCTGAAAATAAACATGGTGAACTGATTCTCTTCTTGCAAGATAAGGAGAGGAGGAGTGTCTTCGCATTAGACTGGCGGCAAGAGAACGTAGCAGTGAATGCTGGACCAGCAGCCAGGAAACTTGGTCATCAATGGCCTTCTTCCTGGCTCTCAGCTGTCTCAGTTGTGTTCTTGGGTGGAGGTGTGTATCTGGCCACCAGCATTAAGGTCTTTAGTGCTGTCTGTTGCTTCTTCAGATAGTAAACTTCTCCGGCCTGTTGCAAGAAGTCTTTTTGCCTTTAAAGAGAAGATCTCCATCGAAATGACTCCAATCAATCACTCATTAAAAATTCCTAATTGCCAGTGGGCCAGTATTCATTCCATCTGGAATTGAAGCATTGAGAGTTACAGAGAGCGGCAAAGCCAATTTTCAAATGCAACGCTTACAAAGCTGTGCACATACATTAGTGTACATACTTAACAAGAACTGTGCATTAGCCAGGAGAACCAGAGGAACTCGCACAATGAGAGACAAATATTCTTGGAAATCACCAAGTACAACAAAACAAAAAGTGATGACAAGGCCTTCTACAGCAATGCCCCAAAACTGCTGAAACTCCCTACCTGAAGAACTGAGATTAACTCCCACTCTCTTGATCATCTAACTGTTATTGTTGATAAAGTCCGGTCCTTTCTTCCATGCTCCGCAGCCAAACTCCTTATTCACGCTTTACCTATATCACCATTAGAGCACTGTTGCTCTTCATATGTGAGCCTTTTCTCTGATTTCAATCTATTCTTCAATCTTCTTTTCATACACATTGTATTTTCTTCCTATCTCCGCTAAAGTTGAGTTTGTAAAAGAATAAGTGCTGGTGCCCAAAGCTCTGCTCAGAACCCCAGTGCTGGCACTAATTAATGTAGCGCCTAATACCAAGCTGCGTAGTGTCTTTTTAAGGATTTTGGGGGCCCTTGAGGAGGACACATTTTGGAGGCCTCTGTAAAGAAAAACAATTCTAAGCATGTAAAGTTTTAAAATCAGGGTCACCAAAATCAGTTGAAATATGTCTTGTTCAGGACCCAAAATATTCTTAGGATGCCATTGGGAAGAGAGAAACAGAGTCATCGTTAGACATCGGCATAGAGGGGTTAAATGTAGAAATAGACTAGACAGAAGTTACATAGACAGGAAATATACTTTCTCAGGTGGCCCCTTGGAAGGTGGCGCCCTGGGCAACAGCACACTTTGCCCATGCCTCAAAATGCCCCTGAGGCTGGTAGTCTTAAATTTGCATCATTTTCTTTAATCCACTTCCGGGAACTCCCTGCCCTTTATCTCACGCATGCAGGTTCCTGCTTTTTTCCGTCTTTCTCTTCCCCCTTCTTTTTCCACCATTGTGTTTTTCCACCTCTCTTGCTCATGGTTAATGTCTGATGTGGAAAATAAAAGATGGCCCCCAAAAATGACTAACAATGGTTCCCACCAGCAACTACCGTCTCAAATTAAGCAATGGTCCATCTGCTCACATTAATACTCCTTTATCTCTTTTATATTAGTTGCCTAATTCGTATATTAAAGTTCTTGCTTCATCTTATCTGACTTATTTCCTCCCTACAGCCCACTTGTAGTTTGTGTTCAGCATGAGAAGGCTTCCTTCCCTACCCTTCCCTCTCTTGAGACCCCTCTAAGTTTATGTCTTTTTCTTTCTAGGTCCAAGGCCGAGGAACAATCATTCCCTAATGTCCAGCTTTCAAAAAAGTCTTGAAGGTTATTTCATTGGTCCTGCCTCATCACAACAGTCTGAGCCATTATCTTTTATCTTTTTCTTACTGTTGTGCACATGATCGTGATAGTTTGAGTTTTTTGTTATTTTGTACTGTTAGTGTTCCAGCCCCTTGGATAAACGTACTTTATAAATTGAAATGTATAAAAATAAATAAAGGTTTAAATTGGTAAGCTTTGCAGCTCTCTGCACAGCGTCACACTACCTTCCGGCTGGGTTTCAACCGTACACGCAATCGTATCAATAAATACAGGTAATTATATTTATTCACATTATTTTTTTCTATGCCTTTTTATTGATTTTGTGGCATCAAAAGCACCTTTATACAATAGATAATTGGCAGATAACTAGGGAACTCACATAGAATCGATATCATACTACATCAATAACTCTGTGAGGTGGCCTATCACTGGAAGCATCGCTGAACAATTAACTTTTGGACTGACTGGATAGCCACAGACGCCAGATCTTCTGGTGTTTATGGGCACATCCCCTTAATTTCTAGACCGTCCTTTCTGCAGTTGCACAAGAGTTCATTCCTTTGAACCAGTCTCTTATTAGGGGAGGCCTATATCCCATCATCAGGCGATATACCTCTTTGCCACAAAAACCCAATCTTTCCTAAGTTCTCTGAGCTCTCATGACTGCCTAACCAACCATTATCCCCAGTATTGCTACCTTAGGGTCTAGGACACTGGGAATGCCCAATACCTCTGCTAGTGAATCATTAATTCTCTGCCAGTGTCTCTTATACCTCATACTACAAATGTGCCTTTCACCCTCCACCCCTACATTGCACACAGGCATATCTATGAGCTCGGCCCATCATTCAAACCCTTTCCAGCTGTAATAGCTCCTACAAAAGTAATTAAGTTGGCTCATTCTCAGATTGGAAGACACTGCCAGCACCCGGGTGGCCCTTTTAGCCTCTTGCCACTCAATGTGCTCTAAGACTTCCACGTCTTGTTCCCAGGCCTCTTGGCAAGTTTGGGGTGTTTAGGTTTAGGGAGCGTGCAGGGGTTGTTGTGGTGATGGGCCTGAAATTTGAATGTATATGGACACATTCCAAATAAGAGACAAGCCCCAAGCCTCTCTGTAAATCTCAAAGATCTGTATCAATTTCTGTAGGGAGGTCAGTGGGCTCTGCAGGAAGAGAGGGATATCATCTCCATACAAAGAACTTTTGTCCTCCATTTTGCTCGGCCAGTGTAAAACATCAATTTTCACGACCCTCCTTATCCGCTCTACAAAGAATTCAATGGCCAGGGCAAAGAGGAGATGGAAAAGAGGACTTCCTTGCTGAGTGCCTTGTTCTACGAGGAACTGGGGAGATAGCACTCTGTTTACTCTCACCTGTGCTGTCAGAGAATTGCAAATGGTCTTCACGTAGTTGTATTATATTGTATTGCAGACTTTATATAGTTCTTTCTACCCTTATGTGGGGCACCAAAGTGCTTGCCTATGTGTGTAGCACTCTACACATGTAGTGTGTAGTTGGCAGGAAGCTGGTTTAGTTTTGATCCTATGTAGGAAGTGTTTCCATGGCATGATGACCACCGGCGGTGCGGTTATTGGGTTATGGGACGCATCGCATAGAGTGTGTTGGATGATGATGCATAAGAGGCAGACATGCAGTTTTATGGTTTTCATCATGCTGGTAGCTTTGAACAGCTCTGCAGGTCTCTCTGGAGTATTTCAAATGATATAGCCTGCTTAGCTGGTTACTGCACTGAGTAGTCCAGTCTGAGATTTTGTGTAAAGTTGTGGCCCTGAGCTGGCAAGGTTGGAAGATGAGGGGTGTGAAGAGTTCTATTGGGATGGGCATTTTTATTATCATCCCATATCTAAGTATCGTCGAGAGATGTAAAGAAGCAGCCAGATTGTATAGATATTAGGGTCTTGCAGTGAATGAACTAAATTAAGGCCCTCCAAATTGTTCAGTAATATCTGACAGATTTCTTCAATTATTCCTTACCTGTTCACTTCGTGATGTTTGTATTTTTTGGCTACAAAGTACTTTTGATGGGCAACCCTCAGCAGATATGGATGTGCATGTGGATTTGAAAGGTAAAAGTTCCAATTTGTTGGGGACTGCTGTGTATTATGGTGGTTTTAGTAATACTGAGGGCCATAACTGAGTACGGAAGTACATAACTATATAATACCACAGTGAATCATAGGTTAGCCCTTTTTTCTTACCTGCATAACGAAAGCTGGTTGTTGGTTGAGTTATTTGTGATTCGTGGGTTGTAAGCTGAGGATTGCACTTGAGGGTGCAACTGTTTTCTTGGCTCTGTTGCCGGGATGCAGGTGGTGCAGTTATGTAGGAGAAAAAAACATTTTTCAACTGTTTTTGAAGGGTGTATATGCTCCTGGGTGCTTCTAATAGTGACTGATAGTGAGTACTAGAGCTTGGCAGCTTGTACTAAGAAAGCAGTGCCTCCTACAGATTTTTTATAGTAAGGTTGTATGATGATAAGTGGTGCAAGCCTGGAGTACAATATCCTGTTTAGTATGTGTTACTTGAATTTAACTTGTAGGTATAGTGGTCCTTTTCCTTGAGAGGCTCTGTGCACAATGCAGAGTGCCTTGAACATTGCCCTTGTGGTTATAAGTAGTCAGAGGAGTGATTGCAGGACTGAAGTCATATGTTCTCTTGGGTGAAGGTGGAAAAGAAGATTTGCAGCAGCATTTTGGATGAGGTGCATTTTGTGTATAATGAATGCCAGAGAGCCAAGGTATAGGCTGTTGGCATAGTCAAGCTTGTAGATTACAAGCGTGAGAATGGCTTGCAGTTCCTGTTGGTACGCAAGGTATGGAAAGATCCAGCATAATGTTTTCATTATGTAGAAGTCACTCTTTGTGACATTGTTAACATAAATACGTATGATAGGTCTGAATCCATGGTTACTCCTAGGTTTCTAACTTCTCTTGATGTTGTTGGAGGGGTTTCAAGTTCCCTAGGCCATATGGCAATAGGCGGGTAGTTTTGCCATTGTCTGTATGTGGTAATCTCTGTCTTTGTGGCACTGAGGTTCAGATGGTTATTCATCATCCATGGGTTTATGGCACAAAGGTAGTCAGCAGGATTTGAATTATAGAGGCCTTCAGGCCATCCATCTTTAAAATGATTTAAGTGTAATCTGCATAGTTGTTGCAAGTGAGGTTGTATAATCGAATCCCATTTGGTAAGGGGGGTAGGAGGATTTTGAATAACAGAGGGGATATTATGGACCTCTGAGGTACGCCACAGTGTTGTGTGTGAGGAGGTGATGTGAAAAGGGTTAGGTAGACTACACTAGGTCTGTGTGTGTAAGATAAGTAGCAATGAATTTTGAAGCATTTCAATGGATTCCGATATTGCGAAGCCTTTGCAGTAGTGTGTGGTGGTGGATACTGTCAAATGCAGCTGATAAATTCAGAAGTAATAAAGCAGCTACTTTGTTTTGTCCACTGTGAGTTTTAGATCATCCCAGATCAATATAATGACTGACTCTGTGCCTCTGCATAGTCTGAAATCAGACTGTTGGTCTGACAGTAATCCATAATGTTCAGTAAAGTTAGAGAGTTGAGTGAACACTGCTTTCTCAAAATATTTTCCTAATAATGGTCCATTTGATAGGGGTTTGTGGTTTATTGAATCAGATGGGTTGAGGTTTTTATTTTTGAGAAGAGGTCTGATATAGGAGGTTTTGAACTCAGGTGGAAATGAACCCAGTTCCAGGGATGTGTTGAGTAGGTATTTGGCTATGTCTCCTGCACAGGTTGAGTAAAAGATATCCTTAATGATTCTTGGTGTTGCTGGGTCTGATGGTGAACCTGATGGCCTGGCTGCAATGATAATATTTATGAAATAATTGTTCTGATAGGTTATTCAAGATATGCATTGATGGATGGTTGTTGGTGTCTCTCTCTGTGGTGGTTAGGTGATGGGTTGTTCTGGTGGTTTCTTCGTTCTCCTTCAGGAAATGTCCACTCTTTGTAATTTTTTAGATACATTCATGGGCGGTTTTGTCACAGAAGTTTTGTGATTGTGGTCTTTCTGTGTATCGGCACTCTGAATTGTGGAATTCTGTTAGAATTTTATGGAGGTCTTTAGAAGGGCAATCTGCTTCAGTTATGCACATAAAGAAGTGGTGTTTTTCTCATTTGTGTTGTAGTTTGTTGCGTTGTGCTGTTGTTCTTTTGATGTTATCCTTAACATATGTGATCTTCTTTTTGTGGTCAACTCTGGATACTTTTTTTATTGATATCTGTTTGTTGAATGCAGCGGAGATCCAGTTGTAGAAGGTGTGTATGTCTCGCGGCCTCCTGTTTCTTAAAGGTTGTTTCAAGGTGTGTTTTGAGTTGCTGGATGTCCAGTTTTTTCCATTGTCTGTTCGAATGTTAGTTGTTGGTATTTTTCATTGTCTTGAAGTATTGTAATTGATAGGTGTGTGATGATGTTATGGTTGCTTCAGATTATAGGGGGAGTTGTCTGTAAATGTGGTTTGTCCTAAGGGTGCAACTAAGACATCTTGTGTATGTCCTGCATAGTGAGATGGACCAGAAACAATTTGTTGTAGGTTGCAGACTTCAAGGTTGGTTGTGATAGCTGTGGTAAGATTCTTCTTGTCAAGTCTCATGTTGAGGCCTCCTTCAATCTTAGGTTTGGATTATGCAGATGGGTGTTGGTTACTGTAGGGAATCTTTAAAGTTGGTGGTAGTCTGCATTTTAAGAGGAAGGAATGGGTAATAGTTGGAGAGCAGTGACAGCTTATCATCAAGGATTCACTGCCGCCCATAGGTGAGGTTTTCAATGATTGTTTTTCACAGTTTTTTTTTATGGATAGCAGCTAGGCCCCACCCGATTTTGCTAATATGATTTTCGTTAATGATGTGAAAACCAGGAGGAATGTCTTTGTGGAATGGTAGTGCAGAATCTTCACTGAGCAATGTTACTGTAATGAAGATGATATTGGTTGTTGTTTTTGAGTAGGTCAAATATGTTAAAGTGATTTTTGTTCATAGATCTTGCATTCAAAAGTATACATTTTAGTAGTTGTGCTTCTTTATTCTTCATGTTATTTAGCAAGAGTGGAGGGGGATAGAATATGTGGTTGGTTTGCATTTGGTGGTTTGCATTTTGTGGCAATGGAAAGAGGATTGTTCAGGGAAATGTGGAATTTGAGATATGTGTGTGCACATGTGTGGCCATTTTGTGGTGGGTCATGGTGATGTAACTTCTTTGTGGTTTGGTGATTTGTGTAGTGTGGTATTAGTGGTAGGAAGGTAGGATCAGGGAACATTGTGTTCATACATTTGCGCCTTCCCTTGATTTTTAGTTTCCTTCTGGCAAGTGAGATTGTGTTTGTAGGTTATTTAGGTTGTGGTTATTGCATTGTTGTAGTGTTTGTGATAGGTTGTGTAGAGTTGTTGTGGTTGTTTTTTATTTTTAAAGTTAGATGTTCAATGGAAGATTTGTTATTAGTTTAAGTTACTCAGTGTTTGTTAAGAGGGGTGTGTTGTAGTATAGGTGGGGGGTCAGGGATTATTAGTTGATAAAAATGTTCTAAGTAGATGTTGCTTATCTGAATTCTTGTAGTGGAGAAGCTGAGAATGAGACCATTTCAGGTCCTAACAAGCAGCACCCTTAACCTGGGACCCTTTACCTTGACGCCCAGACTAGACACCCTGAGCCCTAGGGTCAAATAGGCCAAGTGATCAGGTGACCATGGGCCAATGGCAACCCTTACCAATCTGAACCCTAGTCCTCAACCCTTGAGGCAAAGGGACCCCTAGCACTAGGAACCAGTCACATCCCTAGCCTTATCAAACAATCAGAACCTTAACCCCAAGCCTGAGGTCGAATAGAAAAACTAACCTGGTGAGCCAATCAGAACCCTATCACTATCAACCAATCAGAACCTAAACCCTAAGACCTAGGTCCAATTGAAACCCTGTACCTGGGGGCCAATTACAACCATTGCCTTGTTGACAAACCGGAACCCACATCCTAAGCCCTAAATCCAAGTGAAACCATAGTCCTAGAAGCCCACTAGAACCTTCACCCTGTCGACCAACCCTGGGAGCCAATTACAACATTGCCATGTTGACAAACCTAAGCTCTAAACCCAATTGAAAACCTAGCCCTGGGAGCCAATCAGAACACAGGTGCAATAATCAATAAAAAACCTTATTCTAAGAGCATAGGACCTTAAGCTTACCGGGCTGTGCAAGGGGTTAGGAAAGGAGAAAGGCCTGCTTAGGTGACAGTGGCCCAACCACTTAACCAGAAACTGGCGTGCGTTGGGGAGGAGGATGATGTTCAACTCACAATCTCCCTGGATACAGACAAGACCCAATACACACTTTGCAGTTCCTGTTCAACCCTGCATATAATGACCAATGTAAAAGCACCAAATTATGCTTTTGTGTACTCAAAAAACTTGTAAAACGCCCCAAAAAGTGTGCCTCACACACCCCCAAACACAATTTAAACCACAAAAAATAGATTAAACAGTCTCTATACACTCAGCTTAGAGGTTGTTTTTTCCCTTTTTTATTGTATTTTGGGGGTAGGAGGTTTGGCCTTTAGTAACCTTAGTATAGTTAAGGGAAAAAGGAAAGAAATATAAGCAGTCACACATAAACAAAACAACAGATTCAGAGTGTAATCGCACTGCAGAAGATTTCTGCTCGTTTTGTCTTTCCTTTGGCCTTGCTCTCTGTGTTGCTCATGGCTAACAGGAACTGGGGGTACAAAATAGAGATGGGTATCTTGATGTTCCTTCCCCAGACTTAAGAGACTGTGCAAGGTGCGAAGGGAGGAGGTGTGAAGGTAAGGAGAAAGGCCTGCTCCGGGCACTCTGGCCGAATCACTCAATCAGAAAATGATGTGCAGATGGGCCAGGGAGATGCTGTTCAGCTTAAAATTCGAAGACAAAGGCTCATTTTCTGAAAAGCTTCAATTAAAAAGGGCCAATGGACCATATCAAAGGCCATCTCATCTACTAAGATGAAAACAGCAGACCTGCACAAGGGAGACACCCTAGTGGCGGCTACCTGGACTCAGCATGAACAATGCCTTGTGCTTTTGCCAAGCATGAAGCAGTTCTGGTTTTCATGTACTATTGTCCGTATCATCAAGTAGGAGATGGGTCGATAGGACGCACACTCTTCCGGTTGCCTATTGGGTTTAAGAACAGTGGCTATTGCTCCTCAGAGCTCTAGTGGGAGAGAGGTCGTTCACTCCGCCTCCTCAAACAGCTGCAACAGATGCAGAGAGGGTAGAAGGGGGATCTTTAATAGAGCTCCACCTGGAGCCAGGGATTTTACCCAGGGTGCCTCCGTTGTGGAGTTTTTGAACTTCATCAAGTTAAAGCAGCAAATCTAAATCACCATGCTTCACCATAGAGAGCACCTTAACAGTTATCTTGTTAGCAATAGGGTGCACCATTTCTAACTGAAGATGGTGGGGGGGGGGTTGTCTTACACAGTATAAATCTCTATAATAATTAGCAAAAATCAATGCAATTTCTATCTAGTCAGTGGGTGGTTCTTTGACCTTCTGCATTGTGGATTTCATGGATGATTTTAACTCACCACTCCTTTTGGGGCAACCAGTAAAGCAACTTGCCTGCCTGATTACCCAGTTCATACATTTGGTAAAAAGAGATTGGCCAATCCATTGTGGATATTTTGATGAATTTTTGCTTTAGAGAAAGTCGCAGGCTGCCCCAATTGCATTTCTTCTGCATTTGTCCACCCTGCAGCAAGGTTCTGGTTGAGTGTTAAGATTTGACTCTCAATCTGCAATCTTCTTCTGCCTGTCCCTCTCCTCTCCTCTTGCATAGAAGAAAGCCCTATCTCAGAGTACTGTCTTAAAGGCCTCCCAAAGGGTAAAGGGGGATGAAACCAAGGGAGTATTGATCTCAAGATATTCCTTAATCGTGTCATGAAGCCAGCCGCTAAAGACATTTTCTTTATGCCACTAAGCATTGAGGCACCAAATGCCATGCTTTAGCCTATGGAGCCACATTATCCACTTGTGCGAGGCCCTACAGTCCTCTGGGTAGTATTTGGACACCACTGATAACTCAGAGCTCGACAATTCGAACAAAGAAATGATCTAATCTATAGTAGCAATTATAATGTTCTGAATAATCCGTACACTGCATTTCCTCTGGGAGCCATTTACACCACACATGACTTACCACCAAGGAGTTCACCCATTTGTCTAGGATCAGTATCCTGGGAGCAGGGGAGCGAGTATCAACATCACGGGTTTTGTTCAGAATACTGTTGCAGCCACCCACTAGAATTAGGACATCTACTGGGGAACAAAGCAAGACCTCAGAAGCAAGATCTATATCAACCTAGAGTTCATGGAGCACCCTACAGGTTCCTCACAATTATTACAATCTTACCCAACGTATCTGAGTGGACCTTGGAAACCACCAAGGGAAAGGACCAGTACAGCAAGTCAGCTGTAGCGTGGTAGTCTCTGGTAAATTCTGCACAGAACACTGATGTAACTGTGCCTTCCCAAAAAGCTGCACCTGCTGCCTCTTGCAGCAACAGAATCTCTGGTGTGAGACATTGTGCGCACAAGATAACCACCCCCTGTTTGAGCTTAACGAGGAATCCATTGACATTCCAAGTTAATACAGTTTATTTCAAATGAGCACTATTCATTATTTGCATCAGGTGTGTATCCATTTATCAATTTTGTCAATGGTGCAGTATGATTTTCTCTGCTGCCTCAGTCAAACTAACTAATCACAAAACAACAACCCCCAACTCCTCACCACTCCATCATCTGTCCATCTGTCATCCAACTGAATAGATCCCCAAACTGTAAACAAATTAAGCAGTAAATACTAAAGAGACCCTCTCTTACGCTTATCCTAACATTAAGTACGAGCACCCACAATAAACAAATGTAATGCCAACTGAAATTTAGGCAGAGCTTTCTGTGCTCCAGTAAGTCACATCCTGAAGAGGAGTTGGCACATTCTTGTCAGTGTGTCTTTTGAATATTTATCTGGACTCTCTACACCACCAGTAGGGGGGTACTTCGATGGGAGCAACCTAAGTTTCCTTCTCGAACCTTGGCGGGTAAGCGCCATTCTCTCTAATTCGTGTCCCACTTTAAGTTTCTGTTGGTCTTGTGGGCACTAAAAATGATGCTTGTTCAAGAGGGGAGAGCGCTCCTCCACCAACTCCCAGAAATTATCAGGGTGGTCAGACACCAGTGTTTCCCTTGATGTATGATCCTTAACTTGGCAAGATATTGCAGCATTTACTTTATCTCCATAGCACAAAGGTTTTCTTTCTCCTGCTAATATGATTTCTTCTGCTTCTGAACCAGTTTAGTATAATCTGGGAAGAGTGCTACCTTCTTGGATTTGTGAAGCAACTCATCCAAGCTCCTAACTGTTCTGAGGATGAGGACTCTGTCCCTGTAATTCAGAAAATGTGGACTCACGGGTCTTGAGAGTGGCCTGGGGAAGGGGTTTTTCTGCATGCATGCCCAATGGGCTTGCTCTATCAAAAGCAAGCTGAGAGTGATTCACTGGCAGAAAATATAGTAGCCACCTCTCCAAGAACTGTCCTTGATCTGAGTCCTCCATACCCTCGAGGAGTCCTGCGAAACAAAGGTTGTTTCATCTGGAGCGACTCTCTACTTCTTCAACCCTGGCCGCCATTTCCCCAGCAGAGCATTGTAGTTTGTGGACAGTTTGATGAAGCTCCTTGACTGTATGCAAAGCAGTTTTCAGCCTCAATCACTTAGCCCGCAGACTTATACAAGGCCTGCCTGAGGAGCGCAACTTTCTCCTCAACCTCGCTTATTATAGCTTTGAGGGCCTGCTGTGAGGACTAGCTAGCTTTAAAGATGACATCCATTCCTGGGTGGATACCTTCACCAATGCAAGCATGCTGCAGCTCATCTGACCCTTCACCAAAGACTACCCTCTCGGGCTGGTTGAGTGACTTAGCAAGTGTGTCCATATTCCCTTATTAGAAGGGGCTTTGTCTTTACCCATCACTGTACTTGTAATCCAGATGCAGAACCTCAGGGGTAGAACAATGCCTCTTTCACTGGATGTTATGCTGATCTGACCCACTCCATGAGGCAGCCGCTGTCTCCTCTCCACCATGGCAGACCAGTATGTCAATAATGACCTCCAGTATGCCAGTATTTTGTCTCAATTGCCTATCATGTTAACGCTTCTGTGCCGCGGACGTAATGGTTACGTCCTGCGGCACAGTGCTCGTGTGCCGCGGACGTAACCATTACGTCCTGGGCACAGAGCCCAGAGGGAGCGCTAGCGCTCCCTCTGTGTTCTTCCCTCCCACCCCTCAAAGGCAGGGATGGAAGGGGAAGCCCTTCCCCTTCCACCCCCGACAGCCCCCACCCCTGTGACGTCAGCGCGCGATTGCGCGCTGACCATCACAGAGGCCTCCTCCCATAGCTTCCAGCGCGATCGGAAGAGAAATGCTCAGCAGTTCTCTTCCGATCACGTGGAGGAGGCCTGAGAGGCTTTAGAGGGAAGGAAAGGAATTTCCTTCCCTTTGAAGTCTCTCTGAGCATTTTAGCAGCCGGATTGCAAGGCAATCCGGCTACTAAAATGGCCACTAGACACCAGGGATTTATTTTTTAGATGAAATTGGCATAAGGGGAGCGACCAGGGGGGCATTTCTTTTGAAGGCCTTTTCTGCCCCCCCCTGAGGACAGATCGGCCTATTATTAGGCCAATCAGCCCCCAGGGGGTCAGAAACCTCTAGGCACCAGGGATAATTTATTTTTTGTTTTATTTTTTTAGAGGTGGGGAGCGACCCCTTAGGCAAGGGTCGCTCCCCTAGGGGACAGATTATATTTAGGCCATTTCTGCCCCCATTGGGGGCAGATTGGCCTATTTTTATGAGGCCAATCTGCCCCCAAGGGGGACAGGTACCACTAGACACCAGGGAGTTTTTTTTTTACGTGAATTTTACGCAAGGGGAGCGACCCCTTAGGCAAGGGTCGCTCCACTGGGGGGCAAATTTATTTTAGGCCATTTCTGCCCCCCCTGAGGGGCAGATCAGCCTATTTTAATTAGGCTGATCTGCCCCCAAGGGGGGCAGAAACCACCTTTGGGGGCAGATCGGCCGATTTTTGCTACGCCAATCTACCCCCAAGGGGGGCAGAAACCACTAGACACCAGGGATCTTTATTTTTTTGCATCAGTTTCACGCAAGGGGAGCGACCCCTTAGGCAAGGGTCGCTCCCCTGGGGGGCAAATTTATTTTAGGCCATTTCTGCCCCCCTGGGGGGCAGATCAGCCTATTTTAATTAGGCCGATCTGCCCCCAAGGGGGGCAGAAACCACTAGGCACTGGGGATTTTTGTTGTTGTTGTTGTTTTACAGATGGGGAGTGACCCCTTAGGCAAGGGTCGCTCCCCTGGAGGGGCAAATTGTATTTAGGCCATTTCTGGCTGATTTTTGCTACGCCAATCCACTCCCAAGGGGGGCAGAAACCACTAGACACCAGGGATCTTTATTTTGTTGCGTCAATTTCACGCAAGGGGAGCGACCCCTTAGGCAAGGGTCATTCCCCTGGGGGGGGGGAATTTATTTTAGGCCATTTCTGCCCCCCCTTGGGGTAGATCAGCCTATTTTTATTAGGCCGATCTGCCCCCAAGGGGGCAGAAACCATTAGCCACTGGGGATTTTTTTTGCGCCAATTTCAGGCAAGGGGAGCGACCCCTTAGGTAAGGGTCGTTCCCCTGGGGGGGGGGGGATTTTATTTTAGGCCATTTCTCCTCCCCGTGTGGGCAGATCGGCCTAGTCCTATTAGGCCGATCTGCCCCTCGGGGGGGGTGGGGCAGAAACCACTTAGGCACCAGGGATTGGTGTGTGTGTATGTTTGTGTTTTGTTTGGGGGGGCAGCCCCTTGGGCAAGGGTCGCTCCCCATGGGGGCACATTACTGTTGGCCATATCTGCCCCCTTTGGGGCAGATTGGCTTATTTTTGGAAGGCCCATCTGCACCCAAGGGGGGCAGAAAGCCCACCTGAGACCAGGGAAGAATTTTGTTTCAAAATAAGAGGATGGGGGTATGGCCATACCCCCATCACAAATATATGGGGACAAAGTTGTTCTGCCCACCAATGGGCAGATGGGGCAATTACCCCTGATCCACACCCTGTGGGGGCAGAAAGTCTACTAGATGCCAGGGAATGAAAAAAAAAAAAATAGTGGGATGGTGGCTACCAACGGTATGGGCCTGGTTATGCACCCACCCCAACTGAAGGAGGTAACAGTCTTTCAGCTCTCCCCCGCACACTAAAACATCTTATCCCACGGCAAGCAAGAGGACATTTGATTATTTTGGGTTTTTGTTTTACATTTGGGCCATGAGAGTTTAGCTAACTCTCAAAATCGTCCCACTTGGAATGGTGAGGGCTGCACTTTATGGACTTTGGGACGCTGCCATGTAGAAAAATCCACAAGACCTAGACACATCTGAAAACTAAACATCTAGGTGATTCCAGGGCGGTGTGCTTCACAGGCACCAGCACCATTTTCTTACCCACAATGCCTTGCAAACCTCCAACTCTGCTGGAAATCACACATTTTTCCCACATTTTTGTGATGGAACCTTCCGGAATCTGCAGGAATCCACAAAATTCCTACCACCCAGCATTGTCTCATCTATACTGATAAAAATTCGGCTGCACTTGTCAGCCTAAAATTTTTTTTTCTCAAACTGCCCGTTTGGATCGGCTTTGGTTCCCCTTCAATTTCAACATGTTTTTGACTCTTTACCATTTTTATCGGGAGAGCGCAGGGTGGAAGGAAATTTGTGGCTCCTCTCAGATTCCAGAACTTTCTGTCACCGAAATGTGAAGAAAAAGTGTTTTTTTGGCCACATTTTGAAGTTTGCAAAGGATTCTGGGTAACAGAACCTGGTCAGAGCACCACAAGTCACCCCATCTTGGATTCCCCTAGGTGTCTAGTTTTCAAAAAATGCACAGGTTTGGTAGGTTTTCCTAGGTGCCGGCTGAGCTAGAGGCCAAAATCCACAGCTAGGCACTTTGCAAAAAACAGGTCTGTTTTCTTTGGAAAAATGTGATGTGTCCATTTTGTGTTTCCTGTCGCGGGCGCTAGGCCTACCCACTCAAGTGAGGTACTATTTTTATCGGGGGACTTAGGGGAACACAGAATAGCAAAACAAGTGTTATTGCCCCTTGTCTTTCTCTACATTTTGTCCTTCCAAATATAAGACAGTGTGTAAAAAAGACGTCTATTTGAGAAATGCCCTGTAATTCACATGCTAGTATGGGGACCCCAGAATTCAGAGATGCGCAAATAACCACTGCTTCTCAACACCTTATCTTGTGGCCATTTTGGAAATACAAAGGTTTTCTTGATACCTATTTTTCACTTTTTATATTTCAGCAAATTAATTGCTGCATACCCGGTATAGAATGAAAACCCATTGCAAGGTGCAGCTCATTTATTGACTCTGGGTACCTAGGGTTCTTGATGAACCTACAAGCCCTATATATCCCTGCTACCAGAAGAGTCCAGCTGACATAACTGTATATTGCTTTCAAAAATCTGACATCGCAGGAAAAAGTTACAGAGTAAAACGTGGAGAAAGATGGCTGTTTTTTTAACCTCAATTTCAATATTTTTTTATTTCAGCTGTTATTTTCTGTAGGAAACCCTTGTAGGATCTACACAAATTACCCCTTGCTGAACTCAGAATTCTGTCTACTTTTCAGAAATGTTTAGCTGTCCGGGATCCAGCACTGGTTTCACACCCATTTCGGTCACTAACTGGAAGGAGGCTGAAAGCACAAAAAATAGTAAAAATGGGGTATGTCCCAGTAAAATGCCAAAATTGTGTTGAAAAATTGGGTTTTGTGATTCAAGTCTGCCTGTTCCTGAAAGCTGGGAATCTGGTGATTTTAGCACCACAAACCCTTTGTTGATGCCATTTTCAGGTGAAAAACCACAAGCCTACTTCTGCAGCCCTTTTGAAAAAAACTAAATTTTCGCTGTATTTTGGCTAATTTCTTGGTCTCCTTCAGGGGAACTCACAAAGTCTGGGAACCTCTAGAATTCCTAGGATGTTGGAAAAAAAGGATGCAAATTTGGGGTGGGTAGCTTATGTGGAGAAAAAGTTATGAGGGCCTAAGCGCAAACTGCCCCAAATAGCCAAAAAAAGGCTCAGCACTGGAGGGGAAAAGGCCTGGCAGCGAAGGGGTTAAAAATTGTCTCCAGCATGTCAGTGTCAATATTTTGACATGGGCACCTCTATAAATAAAGAATTAACTTCAGTATTCAAGGACCAACAGCAAGAGACATTACATTCTCACTAACATTTGCTCAGTCATTCTCTTTCACTTGCTCATTCACACTCTCTAACTCTCATTCTTACTCTAACTCACTTATACTCACACTTACTTCCTCTCAGTCTTGCTCCCTCATTCTCAAGCACTCTCACTTACTCTCACATACATTGGCTCATTCATTCTGACTCATTCATTTAGACTTATTTTCATTCACATTCACTCTTACACTCTAACTCTCCCACACACATACTTACATTCAGTTGCACACACTCTTACTTTCACTCATTTATTCTCACCCATTTCAATTCACTCATTCTCATACACATTTGCCAATACTCCCTCACACTCATTAATACTCACCCACTCTGACTGAACCACTCTCACCCACTTGCAGTCGCACTTACTCAAACTCATTCTCACTCACTCCAAATCACTCATACTCACTAACACACAATCTCACTCATTCTAAGTCACCACCTGTCACTGACTCTCACTTACTCACTTTCACTTGTACACATACAAGCTCAAACACACAGGCACACTCAAAAATACACACCTGTCTCAACCAAACACCCTCACCAGCAAGCATGCACACAATATACATTTGAAAACATTGTTTTACCTACCTCAGCTGTCAGTGGAGGTCTTGTACCAGCTCCTGGTGCTCTTTTGTATTACACCTATAGTGAATAATAGAGTACCAGGTTATTATTCATCATTAGTATAATACAAAATGAGCAGAAAACAAGAAGATTGGAGCTCCAGCGCTGTAAGGGGGAGCTGCCCTGTGGTCGTAGCACTGATTTTGATACCCCTGTGGCAATGGTCACAAAGGAAATGCCAGAGATTGTAAGAGACCAGTTAGGGCTTGCAGTTCCCACCTGACTCCTAAATGGAAGAAATGGGTTTGTGGGTCCATGGATTCATCCTGAAACCCCATTTAGATAAAGCCCAGCTAATATTTATATGGTTTTCTGAATGAAACAAGAAGGAGGGTTCAATCAATCAGTTTTTGTAAAGCACAGCTACTCACCTGTGAGGATCTCAAGGCGCTGTGGGTGGGGGGGGGGGGAAGCAGGGGAAGGAACAGGGCAAGCGGATGGGGAGAGGAGAAACAATTCTCTGATTTGCTGGTTGTTCTATATTCAGAAGACCACGTTTTCCAGGATCTGAGCTGGACTGTTTCACAGATTGCCTATCCCATAACATCAAAAACAACCATGGACTTCACAAAAGGAGGGTCGTCTTGTTTGTTTAACATTTATCCCCCCTTGCTAACACAGAGCAGGACCCATAATTGCTCTCTTCGGCTTACAGCCACCAACCTCCTTGCATGCCTTTTCACCTGTGAGTCAGCTAAAGTGTTGGAAAAAACGAATAAAAAAACATCGATCACAGGAAATGACCAGAAAGGAGAATGCTGCCCAGGTGCTTCCTGGGATGAATACATTATGTAAATTAAGCAATGAGCTCTCCCGCTCCAACAAGGCCCCTCTGGAATCATATTGCCAGTACTGCGCTCGATGTTTCCTATTTGGCAGGACCTGGAGCTCAGCTTAATAAACATCAGACAGTGGCCCACCAGCATCCGTGAGCTTAGGAACTTGGCCCTCGTGTGAACACCTGATGTAAGTTAGGGATGAAGGCATGGATTTAGCTATACAAAGGCAAGGGAAATGGAAGTGGTGTAGGTTCATTTTTTTTTGTTTTTTTTGTCCGTTTCGGAATTTTCAGTTTTCAACTATCCGCCTTCATCCATGTCTAATGGTGCTGAACTTCAAGTGATGATGGAAGTGTGGAACGCAGACCTTAAAATAATATCTCAGTATTTTGCAATAGAAAATGTAACTGCCTTTAGAATAAGAAAAGCTTACGTCAATGCAATTGCTTCCAATTTTTGTTTCTTGACCTGCGTCTATGCCAGACATCTTGCCCCCAGCTGTGACCGGCCTGCTGCAATTACACTTTACCTGTTTGCCTGCTGTCTTTGTTTTAACCTGAAGTGCTCAGGTGTCCATGGCCGGAGCCACTTTGGATTAAAAAGAGACAGTGACGACAGGCCCACTACGCCATGCAAGTGTGGACCCCCAACAGTCTGCCTTTGTAAACAACAAAACTAATGTCCCCTTCACTAGGGAACTTTCTTCCTGCGCATAGAGGACATTGGTGCACTTTTCCTATTTAAGGCATCATGGTTTACATTGTGGAACACCTCTACATGAGACCCGGGTCTTGTATCTACTGTCAAACCAACACCTGCTTCAGATTGTATGAGCTCAAATTAGCCTGAAAATGGATCCCCGGCTATGGAATGGGCACCATATGACCACCCCATGAAAACCTAATCTTCAGAAGAAAGTCATTTTTAATTAATTTTTCCGTGTACCCATGTTTGCAAACTCGGAAGTGCCTTGAATCAATTTATTTTTCAGAGGTACTTAAATTCAAATATATGAAAGTATTAATTCAATGAGTATACAAAGTGCTCTGTGCTCCAAAGAGCTGCATTTTGTTAACCAACTGCTATGATCTTCATGGCACCACTCTCAGAAGGCAATAAGTTGGGCAATCCAAGCATGGATACAAAAGAACTGTTATTTTACAAGTACACGTCATTGTACTTTGAACTACGCCTCCAGTTATAAGCAGATACATTTATGTAAGGGGAAAAGGGTATATTACACCACAGGATACATGTGTGTATCAGACCATGTTATAATTGGTGGTTCTATGTACATATAGGTGAGTATATAGAGGACTACTTCTGCTACTAATATCCATTTA
Source organism: Pleurodeles waltl (assembly GCF_031143425.1). NCBI lineage: Eukaryota > Metazoa > Chordata > Amphibia > Caudata > Salamandridae > Pleurodeles > Pleurodeles waltl. The sequence continues at coordinate 1,650,004,832 of NC_090445.1, read as the reverse complement.
AGTGCCACATGTATATTTATGGATATATGTTAATTACAGTTATTTGAAAACATATACAAATGTACCACGTGACAAATGTGAATATTGCCCTTCATAGTACGTATAAGTATTTTTTATTGAGGAGCTGAATCAAGCAATTACACCTTTACCTAACATCACGTGTATATTCTCAAGTATAAATGATTTATATGTTGCTATTTTTAAAATTTATCTCTTCTTCCCATCCCTGTTTCACCTAACTTATCCCAAAACTTCTAACTACTATGAACTCCCAAACATCCTTCTCATCCTTTCACCCCTCCTTTTAGCCAGGTCACCTAACAAGCGCACACAACCACTACTTACACAAAACCTCACTACTTCCTCTTTTCAAATCCACTCCTATCATGCTGTCCCTTCCCCAGACTCTACTAAACACACAAGAAATCGAGAGCACAATCCTAAAACAACTAATGCATGAGAAAAATCAAGCAAAAAATTGTACTAACCTACTAACTACTAAATCTGGGTTCCAGAGTAGCGTGTTACTAGTCGAAAAAAATGCTTCAGTGCCTAGTCAGAGGCCGTAAGGGCTATATAAATACATTTTTCAATTTACAATTTACTGTATTAATCTGTATTCTTGAGAGATTAAAGAGCAAAAAAGGGGTGGTGTCCATATGGCCATAATTATGGCCCTTGGACCCTTACACACCAAGGCCCTCACAGAGCCAGACCAATGATAATTTCATGTTTGTCCTGTACTCGAATTTACTGATTTACCGTTTTTTCTGGTGTCGAGACAATGGCTGCAAAAGAACTGGACAATCCGGAAAGACATGCTTAAAAAAACTGGCTGCACAAATTGTTTACGTTAAACATCTTGTGTTTTCATGGAATGTGGGCACAGCATTTTTTTAATTTCTCAGAAATTGTGCAATCGAAGTAGAGTTTCCTTCTGTCTTGCTGCTGCTACAAAAGTCTACTTCAACATTATAATCGTGCTTATCCAGTCAATCAAAATGCATGAAAATCCATCCTCACAAAACTCATGTGAGTAGAGAAAGTCATGTCCAACAAGTCTTTGGGGGCCGAGCTACTGATGCTAAGAATCTGAAATATCTGCTAAGTGATAAATGTGGTTGTTTACAGAAAAAAAAAATCCATGATCCCCTCTCGGGTACATTGTGTTTCATCCACTTCCCTCTCTGCAAACTCAGTATTGCACGTCCACTATAGTACAAGCTGGGGCAGGGACAAAGCTATCATTAGTGCAGTGGGTGAAGGAGACTACATATCAGGGGTCTAAAGGACCTGATTACTGGTTGTCTTCTACAACCCAACCAGGCGAATGAAGGTCCATTTTCTTTGCTTGCATTACGGCCATTACTATGTTCCTGGACAGGGAGGACAGATCATTAACCTCATAGGGCTAATCCCAGGTCTCCAGCTCCATCATAGTCTCCATGGCTGGTGCGTTCGATCACAGACCACATCTGAATTAACAACTTATTCGCTACCAAAGCATTGCTAGAAACAACTTGCGCAAGTCATCTATAAGGCTGCGGTAACTCCTGCCCACAGTCACCCAAGTAAGCAACTGGCTGATCTCAGTAGCACCCATGCAGGTGGAATGGATTCCGCCCTCATCCTGTGTGGACCGCTATTAGCATTCTGGCTTGAAGATATGTACTGCCAGTGAGACAAAGCTCCCCCTCTCATCCACTTTCACAATGAGCTCCGTATTGTGCTGCCGAGTGTGCACATGGAAGACAACTGTCACAAGCATCTTCTCTTGAGTTTAGATGACTGCCATTAGTGTGGTTAAAGTGTGATGCCAGACACCCGGCAGAGAGAAGAGCAAGATTAGGCAAGAATCCAGCCAGCAAGCACACTAGAAGGTGAGAAGGAGGGTCAGAGGGCAAGAACTAGCTTACCCCTCTGTTCACAGCTGTACATGTAGAAACAACCCATGCACCTGTCCATCTGGGACCTGGCCAATTACACTGAGACTCCAATGACCTATCATGAGAAGCAGACCTACATTAGGTGTGTGTGTGGGGAGAGAGAGGAGGGGCATTGGAGATCTATGAAGGCATACTCTGTATTCATTTGTTTTGTCCTAGGTGATAGTTGAGCTGCACCATAGGGACCTTCCTATCAAACGTATGCCATGAAAGTTTTGATATGCTTTTCATATGTTTTAACATAATAATCCTCTTTTGATTTAGAATACCTGATATAGCTATTTGTGTTGATTTTTAGGGTTGAGCCTGCGAGTGCATGCTCTAGCACATGCGTCATGCTTGTGAGACTCTGTTGTATACAGTAAAGGCTTGAAGCCCGCCTGTCGCTTACCATTTGTTGGCTTGTGTGGCACTCTTCTTTACAGCTTTGTTATTTGTCACTGCTGGCATTTCCGGTCCTCTTTGTGGAGCAGGAACCAAACACTGACTGATCTAACTTAATCAGTGCACGTCCACTACTCCTGATGTGATTGTTCTTATCAACTTCTAGCACCCTGCAAACAGAAGGCTTGTGACTGGCAAAAATGAGCCCAGAAGGCTAAACAACATTGCAGTTTTATTTTTTATAGTTAACTTTCTTTTATTTTGCCAAGTAGTCTTTTCTCACTTTGCACTCATGTTTTCTTTTGTTTTTGCACAGGAGCGTTGTTCTCAAAAGATGCAAATTATCTTGTTCTAAATATTGCAAAGGGACATTGTTTCCTTATTCTGTGTAACTTCTGAAATTATGCTTTAACACAATTGTGCAGTATACCCCAATCCACCCCACTACAATCTGCTCCACTGCAATCCACCCCAATCAACTCCACCTGACACCACACCAATCCACCCCACTCCTATCCACTCCAACCCACCCCACTCCAGTTGTCCCAATCTACCCCAGTCTAATCTGCCCCACTCCAGTTTGCTCCAGTCCAAAACAATCTGCCCCACTCCAATCAGCCCACACTGATCCGTCCCACTGCAGTCTCCCCCATGCCAATCTAAAACAATCTGTCCCACTCCAATCTCCATCACTCCAATCTGCCCAACTCCAATCCAAAACAATACACCCCACTCCAATCCAATCCACCTCACCTCACCTCACCCCAGTCCAATCCACCCTACTCTAATCCACCCTTATACATTCTGCTCCACTTCAGTCCAAAACAATTTGACCCACTCTAGTGTGTTCCACTCCAATCCAAAACAATCTGCCCCACTCCAAACTGCCATATTCCACTCTGCCCCACTCCAATCCATTTCAATCTGTCCAATTCCAATCCCAAACAACTCACTCCAATCCAAAACAATCCGCCCCAACCCAATTCGCCCTAATCCAATCCACCACACTACAATCCAGTCCACCCCACACCAATCCAAACCACTCACACCAATCCAATTCACCCCAATCTAGCACTGTTCAATCTACTCCACTCCAACACTATACACCCCACCCCAATCCGATCCAACCCACCCAAATCCACTCTAGTCCAATCCACCCCACCCCAATCCAAATCCACCCCATTCAGTCCAATCCAACCCACTGTAATCCAACCCACTCCAATCCACCCTCTACTATCCACCCACTCCAATTAATTCCACTGTTACCCAATTCACCTCACTCCAGTTCAATCAACCCACACCACCTCAATCCATCCCACTCCAACACAATCCACTTTAATCAACACCACTCCAGTCCAATCCAGTCCACATTAATCAACCCTACTACATTCCAATCCACCCCATTCCACAACACCATAATCTGTCCCACACTAATCAAATCTACCCCACACCAATCCAGTCCAATCCACACCACACCACACCACACCACACCACACCACACCAATCCAATCCACCCTACCCCACACAAATCCAACCCAACACACTCCTAATCCAATCCATTCTAATCCAATCCACCCCACTCCAATCCAATCCAATCACTCCAATCCAATTCAACCCACTCCAATCCAATCCAATCTACTCCACTCAACTCGAGTCCCATCCACCACAATCCACTCCAATCCAGTCCATCCCACCTTAATCCAATCTACCCCACTGCAACCCAATAAACCCCACCCCTATCCAATCTACCCCAGCCCTATCCAGTTCCACCCTTATCCAATCCAATCCACCCCAATCCAATCCATTACACTCAATCCAATCCACCCCAATCCAATCCATTACACTCAATCCAATCCACCCCACTCACTCCAATCCACCCCACAAACTCCAATCCAACCCACTCACTTCAATGCACCTTGCTTAATCCATTCCACCTCCATCTAATCTGATCCATCCCAAATCTGATCACCCCAATCCGATCCTCCCCGCTGCAATCCACTTCACACCAATACAATCACCCTCACCTCAATGCAATCGAACCCCACCCCAATCCAACCCACCCCACCCAATCTAATCCACCCCACTCTAATCCAGTCCACTCCACTCCAATCCACCCCTCCAGTCCTCCCCAAACCAACTCACTCCACCCCATTACAATCCACTCTACCACACTCCATTCCAATACACCCCACTCTACTCCAATCCACCCCACTCTACCCCAGTCCAGTCCAATCCACACTACCTCATCCCAGTTCAGTCCACTGCAATCCAATCCAATCCATCCAGCCTACCCCACTCCTATCCACCCCACTCCAATCCAATCCACCCTAATCAATCCACCCCACCCCAATCCAATATACCACATTCCACCCTACCCCATCCCAGTTCAGTCAACCCCACTTAGTCCAATCCAAACAGCCAACCCCATCCCACCTCAAAGTAATCCACCCCACTCCAATCCACCCTACTTCAATCCACCCCTATCCAATCCAACACGCACCACTCCAATCCAATCCAATCCAATCCAATCCAATCCAATCCAGTCCATTCCATCCCACTGCAACCCACCACACCCCAATCCAATCTACCCCACCCCATTTCAATCCACCAAACTCTAATACAATCCACCCCATGCCAGTCCACCCCACCCCAGTCCAATCCACCACACTCTACTCCAGTCCATTTCACTCTATCACAATCCAATCCACCCCATCACAGTTCAATCTAACCCACCCCACCCAATCAAATCCACCCCACTCAATCTAGTGAATTCAATCCACCCCACTCCAATCCAATCCACTCCAGTCCAATCGAATCCACCACAATACAACCCACCTCACCCAATTTCAAACCACCCCACAGCAATTCACCACACACCACTCAATGTACTCCACTTCACTTAATCCACCCCACTCAATCCCAATCCATTTCCATCCCACTCTACTCCAATCCAATCCACCCACCTACCTCATTACACTCCAAACCACTCCATTATTTCCTACCCCTTTCCATTCCACAGAACTCTGCTCCCCTTCAACTCAACTCTATAGCACTCTACTCCCCGTACTCCACTCTACAACACTCCAATAAATCCACTCTACGACCCTCTACTCTCCCACTCTGCTCTGTCACTCCACACTACTAACTGTTAGCCATGCCGGACAGCAGCCACACTAATGTACAACATGGCAAAGCACATTGTCAAAGCCAATAGCACTTATATAGACGAGACCTAATGGCTTTGCCAATGCTTGGTTATTATCATGATGTGTAGAAGGATGGGACAAGTTTGACATATCATGGTTTGATGGGTGGTGTTTGCTTTTGTATGTTGTCATATTACACAGAGCACAACCAGGAGTTGAATGAATGTATGTCGGAATGACGCCTGCCGAACAACGAGTGCCTGAACAACGAGGTCGGAACAACGACCTCTTTGTTACCACTAATGCCTTAACAACGATTTTGCGTTGTAAAGGCATTCCTGGTAAAGGCATTAGTGATAGGCATCCATTGTTCCTGCAAGCGTCCCCCCGACACCCCATCCCCGACCCTAAACCTTAAACCCCGACCCCCCACCCCCAAACCAGAAAACACCCCGACCCCCCCACCCCCGGGCCTAAACCTTAAACCCTGGCCCCCCACCCCCGCCCCAATCCAGAAAATACACCAACCCCCCACCCTAAACCTAAAACCCAAACCCCCCACCCCCCAAACCAGAAAATACCCTGACCCCCCACCCCGCCCCCAAACCAGAAAATACCCCGACCCCCCCACCCCAGCCCTAAACCTTAAACCCCGACCCCCCACCCCTGCCCCCAAACCATAAAATACCCCAACCCCCCACCCCCGGCCCTAAACCTTAAACCCCGACCCCCCTCCCCCGCCCCCAAACCAGAAAATACCCGACCCCGCACCCCTGGCCCTAAACCTTAAACCCTGAACCCCCACCCCCCGGCCCCAAACCAGAAAATACCCGACCCCCGGCCCTAAACCTTAAACCAACACCCCCCACCCCTGCCCCCAAACCAGAAAATACCCCAACCCCCCGCCTTAAACCTAAAACCCGATCCCCCACCCCGCCCCCCAAACCAGAAAATACCCTGACCCCCACCCCCGGCCCTAAACCTTAAATCCGACCCCCCCACCCCGCCCCCAAACCAGAAAATACCCCGACCCCCCACCCTAAACCTTAAACCCCGACCTCCCACCCCGTCCCCAAACCAGAAAATACCCTGACCCCCCCCAGCCCCGGCCCTAAACCTTAAACCCCGACCTCCCAACCCCGCCCCCGGCCCCAAACCTGAAAATACCCCAACCCCCCGGCCCTAAACCTTAAACCCCGACCCCCCCACCCCCACCCCCAAACCAAAAAATACCCCGACCCCCCCACCCCCAGCCCTAAACCTAAAACCCCGACCCACCACCGCCACCCCCCCCAAACCAGAAAATACCCAACCGCCCACCCGGGCCCTAAACCTTAAACCACAACCCCCCGCCCCACTTACCAGAAAATACCCCAACCCCCCACACCCGGCCCTAAACCTTAAACCCCGACCCCTCCACCCCCACCCCAAACCAGAAAATACCCCGACCCCCACCCCCGGCCCTAAACCTTAAACCCTGACCCCCCACCCCTGCACCACTTACCAGAAAATACCCCGACCCCCCCACCCCCAGCCCTAAACCTTAAACCCCGACCCCCCAACCCCACCCAACTTACCAGAAAATACCCCGACCCCCCCACCCCCGGCCCTAAACCTTAAACCCCGACCCCCCACCCCACTTACCAGAAAATACCCAGACCCCACACCCCTGGCCCTAAACCTTAAACCCTGACCCCCCACCCCATCCCCACTTACCAGAAAATACCCCGACCCCCCACCCCCAGCCCTAAACCTTAAACCCGACCCCGCACCCCCGCCCCACTTACCAGAAAATACCCCGCCCCAAAATTTAAAACCCCGACCCCCCACACCGCCCCACTTACCTGAGTCGTCGCCTCGTTGCGTCGTCCTCCTCAGCCGACTCCCTTGTTTGTGCCTTAACCACGCATGTGCGTTGTTCAGCACATGCGTGGTTAAGGCACAAAACAACAAAGTTGTGGTTAAGGAAAGCGTTGTTCCGCTTCGTTGTTTAGGAGTTGGCGTTGAGGGCGTTTCCCGAGTTGAAGAGTAGGGAGGTCTATAGAGAATGTAAACTGAACACCACCAAACGTCTTGCGGCCAAGGGCAACCAGATGTCCCTGCTGCAAGATTTAAGGAAGAGAAAAGAACATGGCTGCGTTCTAGGGGACATGGACCCCATTCCAAAAGATGGCCAACTGAATGAATACAACCCACTTTTAAAGTAAATCGAACACATGAACCTTTCTACAAAATTGAACAAATTGCAAAATATGAAATTGGAACAATATGCAATACCGGGATGTGAACAATAAAATTAGGAGTTTGCACAAAGCGTGTAGTTTGCTTTTTCATACTTATACAAGATTTAAAGAAACTTTCATTGCACTGGTGATTGCCTCCAATGTGCTTAAGAGGACGGTCATGTCACAGGCATCAGGAGATACCCAGCAGTCCATTCGCAGTCTACACTCTATCACAGTCGGATTTGGGGTGTATTATTTCCTATGGCACATAACATTTTTCTTTCCCTACGGTGGCAGATCATCCGATTTAGCTTCATTGCCAGCAAGATACCTTCCCAGATTGCCACTAACTCATCTCCGGCCCCCATTTCTCTAGCAGTGCAAAATGCACCGAGGTCTGCCATCCCCAGCTTCTGTACATCTTGCAGGCTTGTTTTGGGTTCAGATGCTGTGTGTGTCTTCCACCCCAAAGCTAGGTTCCAGGAAACAACAGATATACTCCAGTGGTCTTGATTGTTGCATCTGGCCCATCAAGCACACCAAAGGATCAAGCAAAACCGGCCTACCTGGTAGACTGCACATGGGCTCTCTGAGGAACAGGAGAGCTTTGTTAGCATATAAGGAAGCCATGTGTATGCCTGGGGGGTATGGCTAATTTCGTGTTTTTGCAAGATGGCATCTTAGTCTGGGCAAATACACCGAGCTAGAGGAAACTGATGCAAGATCTTATAGAGGCTAGAGAGTGAGGCCAACAAGTAGCAGAGTCTATTTTTGTGATGCAAAGTTCATCGGATGCTGAAATTACAGTTTGCCTGGTACACTTCCGTGCCGTCCTTCTCTGTGTCCTACGTTTTGCACTCCTTAGACTACAATGAGTGTACCATCAACACTGGCACCAGCCAGTCATCCCCTAATGCCCTCTTTGTTACATCTGCAGTAAAAGGCAGGTTGTTAAAACCAGAGATGCTGGCAACAGCTTCACCGAGACAATGCCACCTCTGGGTAGTTGATAAATACTGTATCATACACAGTCATCCCCAAATTGCCTGGATTTGCTTACTAAGCGCTTAAAATTTGGCAAAGGAGTATTTACCACAAGGCACCCAGCACAGTGAACCTTTCCTTGACTTATTAGAAGACTAACTGCATGGATGAGAGGGTATTGGGCAGTGCCAGTTCTATTGTCTCAGGCATCACTTTTTTTCTTCTTTTATAATTGAAGCTCCAATTATCACATACGTATATGTTCTGCAGCAAATTATTAGTGCATCATTGGTCGAGTCTTATATCTGGGTATGATGGAATGAGAATATCCCGACATTAGGTCAGTTGAGTGAGAAACAGCAGACAGGTGAATTCGCATCACTGCCACCTAGTAGTCAAATAGAGTCTGACCTGGAGATAGCTCCTAGAGGAGGATTTGTAGTATACTGCTCAACCACAAGGGATCGATGTTGGCTAACAATATTTTATAATATTGAATATTTATAAAGCTTGCATTTGGCATCACAGTTGTGTTGCACAAAAAACGATATTAGGGCCAGATGTAGCAAAGGTTTTTCCCCATTCTGTGTCTATGGGAAAAAGTGTTTGTACATATGGCCCTTAGTGACTAAAAACCGTCTAATGATGGGCCGCCAAATGAATTAAAGGGAGATCAGATTTCAGTTATGGGTACCTCCAGCTGGGCTTCTTTTCCTGTGAGACAATGAGACTTACAGGACTTTGGATCATAGTGCATTGATGGGTAGAGGACCTGCTGTACACAAAGAACAATAGAGAGAACCTATTCCCATCAATATTTGATGGACTTTTGGTGGTCAATCTTTGGGTTACAAAATGATTGTCTTTTTATGTAAATGGTTACTATGCGACAAGTTAGCTGTGTATGCAATCCTGGCAGCCTCAGTCGGTGTTCTACAGCTAATTAGCAGTTATTTTTTAGAGGAGAATGCAGTGCTTGGAACAATGTTTATAGGAATATGAATAAGGGATTGTTCTCATTTTGCTATCTGTGAAAAATAAGTGTTCACTTCTCATAACAAAGATCAGCTGTACCTCTAAGAAGTGTTTCATTACTTCGTCTGAAACTGACTCATCAGTAGACAATCACATCTCTGTCTCTTTCAATCTTTAATGTTAGGCGCGGGTGGGAGGTGGAACTAGGGATAAGATGGTGGTCATGACTCCTGTCTTTCCTTAGACAGGAGTCATGTTTTTGGTGGTTTTGTGCCAGGAAATGGCACTTGTCTGGTTAGAGACATTTTTTGTGCCTCTAACCAGGCTAGTGTAATTTTTGGAGGATACAACCTCCTCCTTCCCTACCGCCACCTCCACCTGACTAGCGTCATTTTAGTTGACGGTAGCCCAAGCTGAGCACCAGCTTGTGCCATTCTATTAATTTGGCGCCCGGCTGCTGCTCAGGAATGGTGAAAACTGGCACTATACGTTTTGGTGCAAAACTGCATTCCAGCAGTTTTGCACCAAAAAGTATGCATTCGGGTCAAAGTGCTATGCCTCACACAAATGTGGAAATGCTCCTTTAGGATCATGCTTCCGGCACAATCTATTTTCCAGGAAGCACAGCACAAGATTCCGTGGCCCCTTCGGTAATACCATAGGACTCTGGGGACACAGAAGGCTGGTGCACATGCCCATTGCACCCCTGTGAACTTTCCATAATATGACATCAGGTTGCTAAGCTATCTCTCATGACCCACATCACCAAACGTCGGAAACTCCACCGGCAACACATCAATTCATTCTCTGGACTTGAACTAGGCTCTAACCTCTTCTTAGGGTCACCAATTCTTGGCTCTGAGAGACCTTCAGGTCTGTTGTGTCCATGTGTATGAAAGGGATTGTGGGTCCTGCCACTGCTCTAGGTAAACCCCAGATCACAACAGTTCCCTTAGTGGTGCCCCAGGCCCATTAGGGGGGGCACTAAAAACAATAAGAACACAGCTTCTTCAGCAAAGTGCTTTAGTTTGATGCTACCACCTCAGCTTGTAAGTCTTTACTTTTTCCATTCTCATTTCTTTTGTTGTGTGATCCTCCTCTTAATACTGGCATGCGGGTTTCCAAGGTTTGGATATTATGGGTGCAGTCTCTCACCTCTAAATAGGGGGATAATTTAAAAACCTGTGCAGTTAGTTGCACTTGGGTTTGCCCAGGGTGACTCAGGTCCATATCGGCTCTCCAGAGGGAAATACATTAATCTGCCTGGGATTGTCTGACTCAGGTGTACCACTGGCTTCCTAGACACCTGCTGAAGCTCTGACTCACCTCACACAAACAGCTACATCTTTTGGCAGTAACACAAGCCCTGTTGACCAAAGTTTGCTACTTTGTAGACTTGGTGGTGGGGTGACCCCCAAAATTTGTTGACCTTTGTTCTTAGTCTTTCATTGACATCTGGACTCTCCATTTGAAGATAGTCTTTTAGTGCACAACATACTACCGCCCCCCTTCTCCACAGCAAGTTTAACCCCTTCCATCAGGGTACTTGCAGCTTCTCCAGCAAGGTTACACTCCATTGTCCTTGCACAACTTCTTGGATACCAGGCAGGTGGGTTATGACTCTACAAGGCAGACTTCTCCTCTGTGGGATGCAGTCCAAAACATTCCCTCTCACAAGCAGGAAGAGACAAATTGCAGCTTTGCTAGCACAACTCTTTTCCAGGTTGTTTTTCTCGTAAGGAGGCTGGCAATCAAAGATCCTGGCGGATTTCCAACCCACCCTTCTGGGTGAGTCCTATGGCTGGACAATGAGAATACAGGGATAATGATGTTCAGTTTCTGCTCCATATTTATACCAATAATGAAGACAAAGTCTGTGTTTTCCACTAGCCCAGCTCTGGAACTTGTATCAGGCAATCTCTACCTTTTAGTGTAACCCTCACAGAAGGAGAAAAGCAGTGTGCGGATGGGAGTTCCTTGTTAGAGAACCCAAAATAAAGAACAAAACTCAAATAAAGTGTCTATCTCATTAAGTTACCTCTCAACCTATTTTGGATAGCATCGGCATGATAAGGATGGAGCAGGAAGGAGGCAAGGACTGTTCCTATACTTCAAAGGGGTCTTCTCTCTCCTGTCTGCCCACCCCACACCCTGGGGTGTGATCCACTTCCAGGGACCTTGGGAAGGATGCTTTGTAGGATCCCTGCAGTCTGTCTGGCAGGCTCAGGGGTCCTACAACCCTTTCTGTAATAAAAGCAATTTAAGATCAATTAAAATCCTCCTGAGCTACTAATTTATAACCACATTAGACAGTTTATATTAGTGGCCGCCATATGCAAGATTAATAGCAGTGATCATCTCACTGCATCAGACATGGTTGTCAGCAGTAATGTGAAAAAATGCTTTGTCAATGTGGAATGCCTTTACCTGGGTAACACATAACAGCTATAACTGCAATGCCCTTAACACGCTTTAATAATGTTGGTAATAGGTCTCCCCAACACTGTTTGGTTTTCATCACTCAAATAACAGATATAAATATATTTTGGAAATTCAACCACTTTTCCCAAAACATCAATTTATGAGTTCTGAAAAAACACACAAGTTCTGCAAAACTTCTAATTCAGGTCAAAGGGTTGTACACAGGAGAGCTACTTACAGGAAGCTGGATAGCTACCAGTAACCTACGAGCTACCTGTTGGAGTCTCCTGCTCTACAACTTCCATTTTATTTCTCACTCATACACAGGAATCCAAAATGGATTCCTGTGCCCATACAATAAAACACTACATAACTCTATACCAGGCTGGCTTTACCGCTGGTGATGCCTGGTGCAACAATCTTTTTTGGCTCCCCCACCCCATGACCTCCTTTTCCATGAATCCTCCCTCACTACCGCTCTCCAACAGTGAACCTCATATCTCTATAGCCTCTCTTTGACATGAATTTCATTCTTGTAGGGCTACTCATAGTTCACTTACATTCAGTTCTGTGATCTGCATGGTAGACGTTCTTTGCAACAGGTACATTAACCCGCTGCACTATTTTATAATGAGCCAAAACTGACACTCGATAAAATTCTGATCCCTCACCAGTAGGAACATTAATCACCAGAGTTAGAATGACATTTTTATTGTTTACAGAAAACTGCTGGAGGCTCAAGGAGTATACTTGTTTTTAAAGAAAAAGCATTTCCAATGCAACGGGTCCCACATTTGCTGGAGTTAGAGCTATTAGCGTTGTAAACTCTTAACTAGACTTTTCTTGCCACGCAAATTGAAAGAAAACAAATGAGCGCAAAATTGAAAACAAAAAAAACAAGTGCGATCGCGCTACATAAAACCCAGCACATTGCGCTGTGTGGAAAATAAAAAGATAATAAAAAGGAGAAATCAGGCTGAAAACATTGAGCCTCGTAAGTTTTCAGTAGTTGGCCGGTGTACGTGAGGAGGGCTAAACACTGGAAAAGGCATGACGTATGCATGTCTTTCACTAATGAAAGCAAGAGGATTGCAAAAGGCAAGCCCACAAACCAATGAAAGTGACAGTGGTAACATGCGCGTGGTTACAAGCCCAAAGAGAGATTACAACAGGGACGGAGCGCGTATGCGCTCAACCCTAAAAATGCTATTTTTAAACACAGTGACCCCCACCAAAGCTGCACCTGTCGCACTGCCCTAAAGCCGGCCCTGCTGTACACTCGCCGTAATCTACGCATGAAAAATGTACAGTGAACTTGGCTGCTCCTTAAACGTTACCTTCAACCTACACTCACCTTTTTAACGTTGAAACCCACAGGCAATTGGCCTTACATTAAAAGGTGACACTCCAGCCTGCATCTCATAATCCCCTTTCAGGGAGGTCATTCACATGGCAGAGATCAATATCCAGAACTTCAGAAAATGAAAAACTGTTTTCACAGGCTATAACTATGGCTCCCGGTTTCATGGTATTTATTTTTTCACAATTCTGTCTGTATTTATCCATCTTTATTTTTTCCTAATTTTATTTGTTTGTATCCATAGTTATTACTACCACATATTTCACCTTTTATTTAACAGGTAAATGAATACTCAATTTCCAACAGGTTTTGATGCTAAGAATACCCATACATGATAAATCAATTCACTTGTAGGAAAACGTCCATACTTTAGTGCCACTCTTGTACACATTTACAGTTATTTAATCCTCAGTAAAAAAAATATTTTTTTAACTCCCTTACCTGTCAATCCGTCCGAGGTGACAGCATTTGGAATCACTCAAAAAACAACATAATTGTCATTTTTTATCATATATAAAAAATCAATACAGACAGGAAAATATGTATGTTTGTACTTGTGTATCAGCAGTTATACAGCACAAACTAAGGCCCAGATTCAAGAAACGTGGCGCTTCATTACATGATACGGTGCACCATGGCGCACGTTAGTATCAATAGTGTCATCATTTCTGATGCTATTGTGGTACTTTCCAGGACTAGTGCCAAAATGGTGGCGCTAATCCTGCAAAGTACATGGAGGCCCATTATGAACAATGGTGTGCCTTAATGTGATGCCTGCACTGAGCAGGTGTTAAAAATTATGAGAAAAATGGCACAGTGGAATCTAATAGATTCCAGTGCACCATTTTTCTGGGCCTCCTAACGGATGAACAGGGACGGGGAAATGCTATTTTTAAACACAGTGACCCCCACCAAAGCTGCACCTGTCGCACTGCCCTAAAGCCGGCCCTGCTGTACACTCCTTGCATACATTATTCCTGGCGCAGGCATAATGTGGCATAAGAGTTTACAAAAGTGGTGCAATGTGTGCATTGCACCACTTTGTAAATGCGTTATGGCGTTTTTGCCAACATAATGCCACATTAGCATAAAAAAATTACACTAATGTGGTGCTAGGTGGCTCTAGGCCTTTCTTAAATTTGCGCCTAAGTTACTGATCAATGGAATGGTGCAGAATGTGTGGTGTAAGAGGATGAGAAAGGTGATGTACGCAGCACCAGTAAGATTGTCAACTGCGCTCTCTCATCCAGAGGGATGCACTTGGATAAGGCCTCGCTTTAATCGGAGCATCTTCAATTCCTTGCTAAGGAAGAAAATGTGGGATTGAGTCTGATCTGGGTGGAGAGGGAGTACCAGAAATGAGGGGGCGAATGCTCTGCATGTCTTCTTCATTGGTTGCCTTTAAACTGGTGAGCTCCAGGTGTGCTTGCTACTTGGCCCACTTGTTCATCAGATATGGTCAAGTGCTGGATTTCACAGCTTGTTAGTAGGCACAGAGTTTGAAGCATATGTGAGCTTGTAAAGGGAGCCAGTGCACTTTTCTGAGGCTGAGTGGCATTATCTCAGACTTACGGAGACCTTTAATGTGTTGGACAGTGGCATGAAGGATGTTCCTCAGGAGGGTCAGATATGATTCTGGGATCTCAACAAGCAAGGTGCTGCCTCTGTTGAGGTGAATTAGGATCAGACACAGTACTGCTGTTCTAATGCCTGCCTGCGGGAGAAAAGTTTCCTCTTTGTGGTCCATTTTGAGTCGGTGCCAGGAGGTTTGTGTATTTTAACAGATGTGCGTTCCGAAGCTGACAGCGCTGTCGAGGTGAAATCCTAGGATTTGATGCAGATGATTAATTGTGAGTGGAGCATTGAAGGTTCACCACTAGGAGATGTCAATGCAGACATTCCTTTTTGTTCTCAGTGCCAATTAACAGGAACTGTTTTCAGGGCGTTGAGCTGGAAGCACAGCTGAGACATCCAGGCTGAGATGAAGCCAAGGCAACTTTAAACAGGGTGAAGTCATTTCCTGATAGGATCTTTGAGCAGAGTTTGGTTTTGGAAGCTCTTTTGTTTGCCCTCTTCCTACCAGTATTTGAACAAGGTCTGAAAACTAGATTCAGATGGATACTTTGGACTGCATCAATGACAGAACCTACATATTCCCATCTCATCATATGCGATGGCGCCCCAGGACTGGCAAACATGCAGGAAACATTGTCGGTGTGGGATTCTTTTCCCTGCTGGGTTGGCAGGACGACCATCTTCTGGGAAACACCTGTCAGACGGACTGATCATACCGAGCTCTGAAGGATGAATGTTGTAGGTGGGGCTGCTTATGAAATAACCAGATGTCCCACAAAAGCACTTTAGTTCAGTCTCCTGGTATCATTCCAAAATCCTGAAACTAAGCAGAAACTGTTAGTTAGTGAGATTAGCGGAACTGCATGTTGCTAGTACCATTTCAACTCTGTGTTGAGAGCTATCCAGAATTCTACTTTCTATGGTTTTAAGGGATTCCTCTCAACAGAACCTGGGGCCTGATTACAACACTGACAGTCCCACTACGGGACCGCCATCGCTGTGGGGAGGATGCCACCGCCATGTATTGGCTAGAGCAGGAAATTTATTAACAACTTCTGGCAAGATAAATGTCACATTTCCCCACTGATTCATACCCATTGCTCTGAAAAATGCAATTTTTATGCCTGTTCTGATAAAAAAAAAACTACAGCTGATCCAAATATCCTTTGCAACCCTTACCCGACTTTCAAACAATTGTACTACAAAAAGATAGCAGAAAAGAAGACTTACAGATAACTCCAAGAGTTCCTATAATTAAACCACCCAATACATGTCAACAATTTGGTTCCAGGCCAGAAAGGGGAACCAAAACTGCCTAATCCAATTTCAGAGAAGAACGGTTCTCCCTAGAAAAGAACAGAAAATCGTTCCTCTTTCAGCCTGCTGACTGCAACCAATTTCTATGGTTTTGTGCATGTCAATTTTGAGCCTAACTATAACCCCCCTGTAATCTTTGTTTTTTAGTGATTTTCTAAGGTTTTTCAAATTTTACTTTCTAACTATAATTTCCCTCAAAACTTTAGGTTTTCACTAGTGAATTT
Source organism: Pleurodeles waltl (assembly GCF_031143425.1). Taxonomy (NCBI): domain Eukaryota; kingdom Metazoa; phylum Chordata; class Amphibia; order Caudata; family Salamandridae; genus Pleurodeles; species Pleurodeles waltl. Next base: position 1,649,988,275 of record NC_090445.1, on the reverse strand, counting down.
CTATTTTTTTTTAATGTAAAGTAATTTTTAATTACCATGCATTAATCCAACCTTCACCATGCATGGCCTTCGGCCGTGCACGGTGGTAGGTTAGCCTTGCCCTAGGGAGGAGGTGGACCACTGGCCGTAAATGGCTTGTGGAGGGGCTGTGTATGCTCCTTCCCAATATATATCTTAACATTTGCCCCTGGGACTGGGCCACCGGGGGGCTACAGTACAAACAAGCGCGAGAGACCTTGCTTGTTTTTTTTTTTTTTTTTTGCGTGGATTTGCAGATCCTCCTTGAATTTGCAGCCAAAATTTGAAAAATAAACATTTTTTGGCCATGGCGGGTGTCTGTGGGACCCTACTATCAGTTGTAGGGGGTCAAGTTATTCTTACCCTGCCCTCTTGTGCTTTATTTGACTCATCCGTGTCCCAAGATGGCTGCCAACACTTCCTGTTTGAAGTGTTGGCAGCCAATCAGATCAGCATGAGAGCTGTCAGATGCGTGTCCTTAGATATACAAATTTCCTATTTCTTTAATATCTCCAAAGCTAGTGAAAAGATTTACACAAATCACAAAAAGATATCTTCTGGACCAAGATCCTGTTTTCTTCCAAACTTGGTATAATTCCAGTCAGTGGTTCGACTATATTCCCTATGAGAAACTGCATGTGGAAAACACGTTTTGGGACCCCCTCTTTTTCTTGGCACCCGCTTGGCAGATCACACAAAAACTTTCCAGAAAGCAGCTATTGGTTAAGACTCATCTAATGGAGCCAAAGTTGTTAGCAAAACAAAAAATGCTTTTCTTATGTTCTTATGGAAACTAAGTATAACTACCTAGTGGTGACCATCAGTAGGTAATATATATATATATATATCTTCAAGGTACGCAGGCGTGGAGTGAATCAACACTCCCTTATAAGCACTTACCTCCTTGATATTTTGGCTATGATATACTGGTCATTCTATATTTGCTACTCAGTATTCCATTCTGCAGCTGAAAAACCTACATCAAACTACACTGGAAACAAATACCTGTACACCTCTATGGCAACCCTCATCACCCATCAATCACCTAAAAGAATGAAACATGTCTGGAGGTCACTAGGAGTACAAGGTCCCAACCTGCGAAAGATAGGGCAAACCCTAACTATCCATTTGTATGTCAGAAAGACCTGCATGAAAATGCATCAAAACTCTGGAGGTAGTTGGGAGCCATTTCTGGAATGGTGAATTCATGTTGTGAGAAGAACAGTAAACAGACACAAATGATGGACGGAATGCTGAACCAATCAAACATTCAAATCCATAAATTCTTTTGCTCACCACGTCACCCCAAAAAGGTGGCAACGTTACCATGAAGAACAAGTTTGGGCCCCCTACCCTCAAATCCACTAACAAGGGGTCTCAGCTCAGACTGCTGTGCAGGTGCCTAGTGTTGAGGGTGAGCGAGGTTGGGCAAGCTAAAAGAGCAACCTATAGGGATATGCTATAGAGAAGGTGCTGTGCAGATAGTTCTGTGGAGACAGTGGTAAGAGGCAGGAAATATTCTTTACTTGAAGCATAACTCTGAAATTAGCCATAGAGTGTCAGGCAGCAATGCATTCAAGGGTGACAAAAGGAACAGCATTAGTGAGTGTGCATTATGACTTTTATTCAGTGGATTGTGGCACAGGCTAGTCCATGCATTGGGAGGGCCCTGTTTGCCTTCTGCATATTTTATTGCACCCAGCGCGGAATGACCAGAGGAGATGACATGGCCACTGCTAGCCCTGTCACTATGCTGTGGTCAAAGGATATGCAGCACCAGGTTAATGATGGCTTTCTTCTATGGCGTGAGGCAGTCACACTGGAAGAAGAGTGTGTTGTGTCTGGTGGCCTAGCAGTGCAACCTGGTCATGAGAGAGCCTTTTCAATATTTTGCATTCCTGTCCTGGGTGTTGGAGCATGGACTAAGGATGCTGACTATGTTGATTTTGACATCATGAATAAGGGTAGTAAGCTGATGTTTGATTGGATTGGGACAGGTCTAAAAGACTTCCCAAGGGCTCCTGGTTAATTTAGAAAGAGAAGTAGGACTATATTCAATGACATTGGACATAGACATGAGACTGTGTTGTTCAAAGGTATACTGTGCCCTGGAGCCTTGAGACAATCAAAATATTGCCTGTCTGGCATTTGTATAAAACAGTGTTAAAATATGACATTTAGTTAATTATTCAGCTGAGTTACATGGCATTCATGGAGTTTGTATTATTTTACGTGCTTCTTGATGTGACTTGTTTCCCTCTATCTGTGAGGTTTATTACATGAAGGAACAGTTTAGTTGGTGATTCTGGCTTATTGATATGCACCATTTACATCTTATTGGCAATGCATGTATGGGGATAGTAAGTTTCTGTGTAAGCTGGCTTCTGTTGTTTGGGAATTGCAGGTGTTATCTTGTTGTGTGCTGCATGCTTAGTACTGCAAGACAGACTATGAAGTTTCAATTATTAATCTGTTGGTTGTATTGGGAGTACAGTGCCAGCATGTACGTTTGACTTCATCTGTTTTGTTATGATGAAGCAGAGGCAGGCATTAATTTGAGCAGGTTCTACATACGCACAAAAATATATACTCACCCATATACATGGACACTCGGCCACACCCATACATTCACTTTCACACACACACATGACCACCATTCACAAGCAGATACAAAGTTTACACTCATTCACAGCATGCATTAATACACATTGATTCATACGTACACACACGCATGCATGCAAACATAAAAAAACAAAAAAAAAACTTACCGGACTGCAGCGGTGATCTGAGGTGGCAGAAGAGAAGTACCTGAGGTTCTCAGAGGATTTGGGCTGCTGCATTTATTTTATGGGCCAGTGAATGAGAGGAGGCAGCAGTCCCTTACTTGTCACTGATTGGGATGGGGTCAGTGAGAGTTGTTGACCCCACCCCACTCCGTAATGAATGATCAATGATGGACACTCAGCCTTGAGCAGTTTGTGGCTAAAACTGAAGTGGCCAGTCTATCAGTGATGCTCCCTCTCATCATGAGGGGGAGCCAAACGCTTTGCAAGCCTGAGAAGGTCACGCCCCCAATGCTGTGAAATTCTCAACTGGGAAAAGTTCAGCTCAGGTAGACAGTCTCCTGTGCATTTAGCATATATTCAGAGTGTCTGTCAGTCTGACTTTTGTTCAGCCTGACAGACACTCTTCATGCTTGCAAAACAGTGTGGGGGGCGGGGCCCCTCCGCCCTTAAGGATGGGCCACGCTTGTGATGATGTCTCAATAACAGTGTGGGAAAAGGGGTGTAGTACCCATCTGTGTATTTTTGGGCAAATAAGTGCTAGTTAACATGTCCAAGTGATGCATATTTGGGGAAGAGTAGTACCCCGTCATGAAAGATACAAGTGTAGTATACTTGTATTTGTGTGTGTGAAAGATCAATGTCCTGTCACTAGAGGTAGTGCTGGGGGAATTCCTTGTGGTAAGAGCAGATGGGGAAGACTAATTCCCTGTTGTGAAAAGCTGCAAGGGGAAGTACACCATGAAAGTGGAAATGTTGGAAAGTATAGTACCCTGTTTTGAGGAGTTGGATGAATGAATACCCCATTGAATGCTGACTTGGGGATAAGTTGCCTCGGGGAGTATCTAGTAGTATGCAATGTGGGAGAAGAGAATCACCATGTCAAAAGAGGTTTGACGGACAGGACCCCATGGAGTAAAAATGTAAGAAAGTGTAGTAACCCATGGTGTTGTCTATGATGGCCACAAATGTTGCCTGAGTGTGCTCTGTGAATATTTGCCAGTCTGTACAAATTAGATATGAGACGATATGACAGGTGTATGGCACAGGGGGCAGAGTACATTTGCAATCATCGTATGTTGCATTTTATTCAGGGTACTTGTAAGGGAATTGATTGTTGTTGTATTTGAATGGTAGTGTTTGATGTAGAAACAGTATATTGCAGATAAGTACCTTTTTACTGCTGACAAGGTCTAGTGTCAGGAATTGTATTAGTGGACTGCTCTAGTGTTTGATTTTTATGTTTTGTGAATAATTTTTCAAAATGCATCTACCTGTGGCTGTAATCATTGTGTTTGGAAGGTGTCCCAACATTTGCAGATGGGAAGGGGATATGGCATAATGGGTAGAGATGCAAACTTTGGAACTGAGGAACAAACTTTGAACCCGGAGGTCCAGCTCGACATTCTGGACAAATCACTCAATCTCCCATTCCTTAAAAAATGTGTAACCTCTGTCTCTCATGTAAAAGGTATGATTCTCATGTAAAGCACTTTTATGTCCTGGGCCAAGATGTGTGCTTTGTAAAACTGGGTAAAAATGTTGGCAGTTTCCAGAGGGTGTTTTCTTTTGCCTGATGCTTGATCGTGTTGTCTGACCTGCTACTGTGACTGCTTCTTTGAGTCCTGGGCTGTTCTTGTGTGTGCATTGTGTTGTCCTTTTAGGCATGTGGGTGTTGTTTTTGAAGATAATGAAGGTGTTAAAATTTGTTATGCATGTGTCACAGTAAACTCTAATTTCTAGAGACATTGCATATGAATGTTGTTTTGATGTTAGGTTTTGAGTTTTAGTCTAGTCAAGGGAGGTTTGAGTAGTGGTGATGTTTGGTTAAATTTTCAGTTTCTGTTTTGTTTGTGCCTTGTATATGTAGATAAAGGGATGAAAGGGTCACTATCAAAGGAATTCAGTGAGTTCCATGCCCTTGCTGTCATGAGACTGAGCATCATAACAACATGCCCAGCATGCACAAATGCTGTATGGTGTCTGTGAGTAGTGGTAGGGCTTCATTTCCGAGGAGGTCACAAGACTTGCATTTCTTGGACCATTGTGCAATCTAGTTGTTTTTTTGTATGAAATTTGGTGTGTGAGTGTTGACCCATCTCAGAGTTTCTGTGCCTGCTATTTGTTGTCTTTGTGTGTCTGTGGAGGTGTTGGAGAGATTAACAAGTTGTTATTGGGTGAATGTTTAACCTAGACATTGGAATCTAGAGATTGAGTGATTGTAAATGATTGTCCATTCACTCTATGTGCAAGGAAATGGCGGTTGCCTGTAAGAAAGAGAAGTGTGTAGTTTTATGTGTGTCCTGGAAATAGTGAACACCCTTAGGGAATGCAGGATTAATTGAAACATGTGAAATATAAAGAGAAATGAAATCACTGACACTGATTACCTTGGCATTTTTTACTTTCTTTTTTTTTTTAAAGCTCCATCTTATTTAGCTTTACGGTATGAAAACAACAGTGAACAAATTATTTCTCCAATCAGATGGCATACTTGTCAGGCAATCATAGGAACGATCAACTGTGGTTACATCCCAAATTGGCAACCGAAGCCTTCAATACCGAAGTGCAGACTCTGTGATCAGTATGAAGAATCCCTGTTTCTCATTGTTTCAATATGCCCTGGTCTACTGATCGGACGTAAGTCCATCCTGCAGCACATCTTTAATCAATATGAGATAAGTTCCTGTCCCCATGCTCTACCTTTCTGCATGAAAGGAGTCTCCCCCTAAGTGACTGCATCTTTTATAAAGTTCACAATAAATGCAAACAAACTGCTGATAACCGAGGAGTTGAGCAACATTTGAACATTATAGACCTTAAATATGCACTTCATAGCACGGTCTGCACCCGCACTTTCTCTGTTTTTTTCTCGTAATACATTGTTTTGGAAACATTACTCAAGATGTGGTGATGTATGCTTAAATATGCCAGAAGGACTTAGGGCCTCATTATGAGTTTGGTGGTCACTGGACTGCCAGACTTGCGGTGGTGGTCAGGACTGCTGCTGCTGTGGCAGTCCGACCGCCAAGTTATGACCATGGTGGACAGACTGCAAGGGTACCACCGTCTCCACCGACAGTGGCGGAGATTGGAATCAGCAAGGGTGGCACTGAAGTCAGCGCTGCCCTGCTGATTACAACCTGGTTCACTGCCAGCCTTTTCATGGCGGTTTCAAAAGGCTGGCGGAGAACAGGTGCAGGGGGGCACAGGGGGGCCCCTGCACTTCCCATGCACTTGGCAGACAGTGAGCATTGCAAGGGTGCTAGTGCACACTGCGGTCTGCAGCACTGCCTTCGGCTCGATTACGAGCTTGCGACAATGCTGCTACCACTTTACTGCTGGGCTGATGGGTGGGAATCCCGGGAAATCATAATAGGTCTGGCGGGGAGGTTGCCAGTTATGCGGCAACATCCTCATCAGAAGTTCGGCAGATGGGTCATCCTGTCCGCCGAACTCGAAATTAGGTTCTTAGAACCAGAATCCCTACCTATTATCTCAAACTTTTTATTGCTCTTACTTTATTATCTGTTTTTATAGGTTTGGCACTTTTAACACCTCTACTTTACCCTTTTTTTTTAAAATCTGTATTTTTGAAATATGTTTGATGCTCACAAAATATTTATGATTTTACTTAATCACAATAAATTGACTGTGGTTACATGTTAGCTTGTGTTCCCCCATATATCGCCCTCTCACCCCATCCCCGGTGGCATCTCTCCATGACAATTAACAATATACCCAGCTGAGCCATGTACCATACCCATGGAGCAGTGGTGGTAAATGCCAGACATGCCACCCTATGGCCCCTCGTTGTCTATGCCTTTCCACAGACCTAATGTTTTAGCTAACATTATTAGGCATTCACTTGTCTTACATACCTACTCTTCTGCCTGCATGCACCAGTCCATATTGGCTTCCAATGTTTCCACCGTCGAGGCATTCTCCACCCTTCATCGTTGTATAGTGGCACACATGGCTGCCATTAGTGCCATATTGCAAAATCGAAGTGAGAACCTGTCTGACGTTTGTTCCCTCCAAATACCCAGTGAGACTTTATGAGGGTTAAGCTCAGGGGCTTCACTGAGAGCCTGGGATATGAAGTGCTGCACCCCCCATTCAGAATTTCCGAAGCCTTTGGCTTTCCCACACGGTGTGCAAGTGAATACCCCACTGATTGCAACATCTCAGGCTGGTGTTGTTAGGGGTTCTACTCATTGCATAGAGCCTGGTCCTGCTATAATAACTCTGCACAGGAGTTTCAATTATAGCAATCGAAATCCTGCCCTGATGGCCACATCCCCAGGGTATCTACATGCTGCACTGCAGTTCTTGTCTTTGAATCTACCCAGGTCTCTTTCCCATCACTCTCTTGCTGCAGTCAATGGGTGTGGGTAATTAGTTAACAGTGTGGTGTATGTCAGTGTAAGAGATTGGGTTCTTGACTGAGGGGGTGCTAACCCTTTTCAAGCAAGAACCATAATCCTTGTCAGGGTGAACCACAAAAGTCACTAAGGGCCAGATGTAGGTAGCCGTTTGCATGGTGCAAACTGCAAAAATCGCAGTTTGCGCCATGCAAACGGCCAAACGCGATGCTCATTCACAAATTGCGAGTCGTTCCCTTCCTATTTGCGACTCGCATCGCAATTCAGAATTGCTTTGTGACCGCGAATGCGGTCGCAAAGCAACTCGCAGTTACCACCAGTGTCACACTGGTGGTAACTCATTCGCAAAAGGGAAGGGGTCCCCATGGGACCCCTTCCCCTTTGTGAATGTCGCCAAAAATATTTTTTCAGAGCAGGCAGTGGCCCTATGGATCACTGCCTGCTCTGAAAAAACGAAACCAAATGGTTTCGGTATTTTTTTCATTTTGCAACTCGTTTTCCTTTAAGGAAAACGGGCTGCAAAATGAAAAAAATAACTGCTTTATTTAAAAAGCAGTCACAGACATGGAGGTCTGCTGACTTCACCAGGCCACCATTCCTGTGAGTGCAGGGACTCGCTATGGGGTCGCAAAATGCGACCCACCTCATGAATATTGATGAGGTGGGTCTTTGCGACCCCATAGCGAGTCGCAGACGGTGTCTGAGACACCGTTCTGCATCCGAGATTGCGACTCGGACAGACTCGCAATTTCCGAGTCGCAATCTCGGACCTTACTACATCTGGCACTAAATTACCTAGGGCCTGCCCTAGGGGTGACATATGTAATGAAAAGGAAGATTTAGGCCTAGTAAAAGGTTTATTTTGCCAGGTCAAATTGGCAGTTTAAAACTGGACACACAGATTGCAATGACAGGCCTGAGACATGTTTTTAAGGGCTACGTAAGTGGGTGGCACAATAAGCTCTGCAGGCACCTTAGTAGCATTTAATTTACAGGCCCTGGGTAAATTTTGCACCACTTTACTAGGGACTTATAAGTAAATTATATGAAGCACTTGGGTGCAAACCAGTCTTAGCATGTTTAAAAAAGAGAGCACAAAGGGGAGATATCAGCCTTGACTGGTACCCCTACCCAGTTCAAAATTCTCCAACAGCACTCCTTCCACTCTGACCCTTGCGTTGGGTGGTTGTAAAGCAGCTGCACCCAGGCCCGAAATGAGGGACCAAAGCCTATCCTCTCCAACAATACCATCAGGTAGGGCCACTCTAGTTAGTTGAATGCTTTTTCATCATCTAGTGTGAGCACTACTGCAGGCTTCATCATCCCTTTCCCCCACACCAGGCACCCAAATAGTCACCTGAGGTTATGACTGGTTGATCCATACGGCATAAAGCCTGAATCATGGGTGGCGATAATAGTGTGGATGACCTGCATCAGATGATTTGCCACTACCTTTTGCTAGCGCCTTTGTGTCAATATTGAGTAGGGAGATCTGCCTTTACGAGGCATGCTGTTCAGGTGGCTTCCCTTGTCAGTTTTTACATTCTTTGTTCAGAAATCAAACTGTTTTCTTTTTTATCAGTAAAATCAAGTGCAATGATAAAAGCGATAGAGACCCATTTCAATGCCCGTTTAAAATTACTACAAGGTCTGTGACATGGAGGGACATGGGCCACTTAAAGCCCTGTTCAAACCCAAATTTGTTAATGTTGCAGGGAGTAAGGAGCTTCCTCAATGTTCATCTTCCCAGAGTGGGTGAGGTAAGTGTGAGTGCTCCGCCTTCTCCTAAACGCCTCTTCCTTACCCTGCACACTCAAGAATAACTAACGCACACGGGGCAGATTTAAGAGCCCCCAGCGCCTCCTTGTGCCACATTAGTGTCTTTTTTTATGTCAATGTGGCCCAACAATGCCAAAATCTCCATGCCAAATTTACAAAGTGGCGCAATGCATGCATTGCACCACTTTGTAACCCTTTGTGTTACATTATGCCTGCGCCAGGCATAATGTATGCAAGGGGGGTGTTCTCTCAGTAGGGGGGCTGAAAATGGTGCAAATAAATCTAAGAGATCTCTTTGCGTAATTGTTTTTGGCACTTTTAATACCTGCTTAGAGCAGGTGTTAAAAGGAGGCACACCAATGTTTACAATGGGCCTCATTTGGCTTTGCAGGATTAGTGTCAAAATTTGTAATGCTAATCATGCAAAGCTCTGAACTAGCATCAAAAATTCTAACACTAGTTTCCTAACTGCCGCTATGGTATGCTGTATCTTGTATACGGCACACACATGATGGTGTTAGGGGGGGCGTTAACACGTGCAAAAAAGTGCTGCTGCACTCGGTGCAGTGCCACTTTTCTTAAATCTGGCCCTAATTTCTAGAAGTGTGGGATTGGCATCCAAAGTCTGCCAAACGTCTTGTGCTACTAATGGTATTGTGGGTAGGCTCATAGAATGTATTAATTGAACTACATCTAGAGAGGAGTGTTGCTGAAAGGCATGCTCAGATTAGGTTGTGTTGCAGACATGTTCCCAGAGTCCAGCCAGCAGCATGATTCATGGCCACCATCTTTCTTAGTAACATTTGTTTCCTGTGCAACACCTCTAGCTACTTGTTCGAGCTTTTGTCTCAGTTTAAATGAGACATAAAATATGTGTGCATCAATGACATCACTCGACATCCACTTACTTTCTTTATGAGCTGGAAAATGCAACCACCTTGTGACCAGTGAGATATTGTAGTCAGTTAAGTGCTCTTTGCAAAAATCTAAATTCATCCTGTAATCACAGGTTTGAGCCCAAGCCGGTCCACTTCACCTTTCACCCTCCTGAGTGTGATAAAATGACTACCACAGATTTGGGTAACAATAAACCTCTCTGATAATTCAGAACCAAGATGTTGCTCTTGGTGAAGGAGAGCTCTTAAAAATAGATGTTGTTACTTATGGAGATTATATTAGCAAAATGGCACTCTATTTGAAGCGTAGGGCCTGATTCACAAAGAAAAACTTATACTTTTGTTTAAGTTTACAGACATTTGCTATTCACAAAGAGATTTACAAGTAGTATCCTGCGCTTTAAATGGGCTGGTACTGTCCGGTACCAGGTACCTGCACTTCTTTAATTTGAATGGGAGAGTACCTGCACTTCTCAGCATTGATGCAATACATTTCATAGGTAGAGCACTGGCACATCACAGGAGCAAGCAGATAATCTAAATAGCGAGTACCTCCACTTCTATATTTCCATTTAAAGCACTGGTAGTATCTTTACGAGTGCAGAGTCTCCCCATATAAATAAGCCTATCCTTTTATGTGCAGAGACTCTGCACTCGTAACGATACTACTCAGAAATCCCTTTGTGAATAGCAAACAACCATAAAGTTGCTTACGTTTACGATAGGTCTCTTATCTTCGCACTCGTAAAAGATACTACTCGTAAATCCCTTTGTGAATAGCAAACAACCATAAAGTTGCTTAAATTCATAGGTGTCTGCTCTTGTAAAGATACTACTCGTACATCTAGTAAAAGTACACAAAAGTGTAAGTTTACCTTTGTGAATCAGGCCCGTAGAGTTTAAATCATTTCTTCACACCAACTGGGAGTTATAGCATATTTCTTCACAGTAATTGCGAGAGTTGGACTTTGACTGACTCTTGGTGAAATAATCTCCTATAGGCAAAATGTAATAACAATGTAAACAATAAATTGCGTAAGATCTCATGGCCCCAAGATTCGAGACGATACACTGAAGACAAAAAGGGCTGAATAGTCGTTATCTTTTTGCACCATGTGTAACTTACAACCATAACAAACAGCTGTTTTGTCCAGATTTATGCCATCTAGGTATAACGTGCATGTTACCAGCTTTTACCTATTTATGAATTTAGGCGATATTCGACTAGATTCAAGGGAATGACTGGAGAATGTGTCCTGTGTGGCAGCCTTTCTCAGTGCTTGAGAATCTCCATCGTCCGTTTCTGCTAGAGGAAATGTACCTTTTGTTGAAACCACTGTTCATTGCTGCTGAGGTACCTACGATGTAAGGAAGCTATTTATTTTTGTTTGAAAGGTCCTAGGGCTTAAGTAACTGTACATTTTATAAAGTACTTTCATAGTTCCAAAATATTTCGGAACTAGTTTTAAATTATTTTGAATTTTCAATGATGGCTTTAAGAGTGTTTAGGTTCAGTCTTTTTTACGCGCATGTTTATTTTATGATAGGATTATCAGTCTTGTTATTTTAATCAACAATACATCTTTCGATTCTGGTTTTCTTCATAACCTTTTACTTTATAGCACTTATTAAAAAATTGTTCGTCAAGTGAAAAGAAAGTGGAAGCAACCTGTTCATAAAATTAGCTTCTCGAATGTAAATGTGCCAGGATGCAAAGCATGTAGGCAACCTTAGTAGACTTGAAGGCGCCGAATAATTCGGTTGTAAATGACATCACATCCCTGGGACACGGACACGCACCAAGGCCCCAGGACATGCACAGGTTCTCTCACTTTGGGAATTTGCCACTTCTGCAACTTTTGGACTAAGTTCCCGGAGGTGCTGATAGAGACAGGAAGCAGTTTCTTCCCAGCCTCCAGTTGCATGCGTTCTCATGTTTTTGTGTACTTTATGTCTGTCCTCTTCTTTACACATACTACTGTCTCTATTTCCACTTTTGGATCTATCATAATATTTTTTACGCACCAACACAAGATGGATGTTTAGCTTGCTCTTATGTATGCAACCATTACTGGTCTCCCCTTGCAAGGGTGTCCTTCATGCACTTCCGCCCCTCATACTTATTAACATTATGGGGGTCATTCTAAGTCTGGCGGGCGGCGGAAGCCGCCCGCCAGACTTCCCCCTCCGAAATACCGCTCCGCAGTCGAAAGACCGCGGAGGGTATTCTAAGTTTTTCCCTGGGCTGGCGGGCGGTCGCCAAAAGACCGCCCGCCAGCCCAGGGAAAAACTCCCTTCCCACGAGGATGCCGGCTCGTAATCGAGCCGGCGGAGTGGGAAGGTGCGACGGGTGCTGTTGCACCCGTCGCGTATTTCACTGTCTGCCAAGCAGACAGTGAAATACTTGTAGTGGCCCTCTTGAGGGGGCCCCTGCAGTGCCCATGCCAGTGGCATGGGCACTGCAGGGGCCCCGCGACCCCCCCTACTGCCATCCGGTTCCCGGCGGGCGGACCGCCGGGAACTGGATGGCGGTAGGGGGGGGTTGGAATCCCCTCGGCGGCGCAGCTAGCTGCGCCGCCTTGGAGGATTCAGAAGGGCGGCGGTACACTGGCGGGAGACCGCCAGTGTTGCCGGTCTGACCGCGGCTTTACCGCCGCGGTCAGAATGCCCTGCGGGGCACCGCCGGCCTGTCGGCGGTGCTCCCGCCGACCCTGGCCCCGGCGGTCTAAGACCGCCGGGGTCAGAATGACCCCCTATATGTCATTAGGGTGCATGGCTAAGATGGCGGCCGGTGTGGGCGTGTTTTTTTTAGATTTGCACCAGGTCCTGCTTTACTCTGCAGAATCTACACCCTGGTGCCCACAGACCCCTCACAAAGAGTGGCAGCGCACCCCAGGAGTCGGTTTGGGGCCACCGCTCAGTTATTTGCAGCTGGTGGGACAGTGAGGTGGTGAAAGGGTTGGCCACATGGCCCGTGATGCGGCGCCGGGCGTAGACTTCTCCTGGAGCTCACGTGTGCTCGGAGAGACTTGGTAGGAGGCCTTGAGAGTTGTGGTGGTGCCTTAAGTGACCTCTCCCACTGCCGAGAGACAGTAAACCCCTAGAACGAGGGTCCTGTGATCACACCGGGAGGCCATGAGGTAGCGGCTGCGGCATACAGAGAGTGTGCAGGCCCAAACTGGTGACTGATGCCTGCTGGGGATGGGGACACAGGGGGGCCACACCCTGCGGCCTGACATGGAGTTTGGCGCAAGCATGCATGCCACTGGGTTGGATCAAATGCTTTCATGACACGAGGCCCTATGGATGCTGGCAGTGAGGGGGTGTAGCCAATTCCTGGTTAGGCCTGCAGCATCTGAAACCGGGGGCACAGGCCCTGACCCATTGCCACTGCAGTGCACTGGAGTGTAGAGCTGGAGGTGAAGCCATCACCGGGCAATTGTGGGTCATTTGGGTGGAACTGTTTCTGCAGTTTGGCCTACCTCTCCTGTTCCCCACTTTGTACTTGGTTGACACCACCTGATTCCTCCCTACTTGTGGGGGTTTGTTGAGGGCCTTCTGGCTCGGACGTTGTGCCACAGCTGCCCCACTGATTAATGAGCCTGGTGCTGCCCATGTTGCTTGCACATATCGGAACTGCACCCCCTAAGGGGGGAAACTGTATCCTCGCTCTGAGACACCCTCCTTGGTTCTTGCCTTGAGATGGTGAAACCCAAGGGCGGCAAGCGGATGCTTTCGATCTCAGGAGCGGAACCTGGTTCTTTCACTGTTAAGGCTCAAGGGTCAGGAATCATGACCCAACTAGAGGCCACATTGGGACAGCATTTGCCAAATTCCTGAAGGCTATCCAGGACACTAAGACCACGTTGGTGGTAAAAATAGACTCAGTGTCACTGGAGGTGCCCCTACTGCTGGTGGACCAGTGCAAACTATCCTCCCAGGTGGACCACACAGATTCTGCACTCAGTGCCATGTGCCTCTCTCTCTGCAAGAGGTCCAATCACAAGTGCAACTACTACTGGCCGATGTGAAATGTCTGCGGCTACGGACGGAGGAGGCAGCGGATAGGTCCTGCTGCAATAATGCTTGTTTCCTGGAGTTGCCGGAGGGGGCTGAGAGAACCAATGTGAAACTGTTTCTTCAACAGTGGTTGACGACAATGGTGCTGGCGAGGAGTTTTCCCAAATTCTTCCCCACTGAGAGGGCCCGCTGGAACCCAGACAGCCCCCCACCTGTCATTGGCCGTCTACTGAACTACCAGGACTGAGACTTAATACTCTGGGCCATTTGCTCCAAGGTACCATAGCACTGCAAGGGATCGGCAGTGACTGTATACCAGACTAGATGGCGGAGGTAGAGTGCTGCTGCAGCTTATACATTGACGTCAAGCAGCAAATACGCCAGATAGGCCTTAGGTACTTCCCTGCCTTTCTGAGGATGATAGCAGGGGGTGCGACCCATTTCTTTCAGGCACCTGAGGAGGCAAGGGCTTGGATCCTTGAGAGGAGGGGACTGGAATTGCCTGATGGTGCTCTGCATGGTGCCGCTGGGAGGTGCAAGGGCTGAAGAAACAACACAACCACCACTCCAGACATCGCCCCACTAGCAAGCGGGCAGCCCATGAGAGAAAACAGGTGGAAGCGGATGTCCTGTTGCACAGTCAGAACTCCTTTGCTGCCCTGTCCTGTGAGCAGGCTCAGATGTCAAATCCATTGGTGTGACATGGGAGGATGTCTTCTGCTGTGGGGCTTCACCGATGGAGATGGGTGTCTGGAACACACTTTTGTGGAAGGTGCTGTGAGGAACCACTGCCACATTCTCTCTTGTTTCCTATTTGGACATGTTCATAATGTTTATGGATGTATGCCTGTTGGGTTGCTGTTTCTCTGTTACAGGCAATTTATGATGTAGGCGTCCAGTCTTGACATGGGCGTGGGAGGTTGTTTTAGAGGGAAAGTTGGTAAGATGGAGTTCCCAGATGTGGGGTGAAGTGTATTGTGTTGACCGGCACACAGGGATCCATGGGGTAGCCAGGCGATTGGAGAGGGTTTAGTTGGCTACACATACTTCAACGAGATGTGTGAGGCTACTAAAGTATCCCTATTTTATTGCCTCATTACCTCAAATGTTGGGGCATAGCCACACCTAGGGAAAGACGGGCTGTGCACTCTTCCCTTGCACGCCACCACATTCTCATGGTGCTTCTGCAAGAAGTACACTTGGTGGTGGAGGAGCTGAGAGGAGCACAGGTGCACTGGAGAGTGAATGTTTATGTCATGGCTTACTCAGTGTTTGGCATGCGGTACTGGTCAGGATTGCCCCCGGGGTCCCTTTTGCGGTGCATGCCCAGAGAATAGACCATGAGGGCTGCTACGGGGTACAGAAGGGGCTGCCAGATGGGGGCCTTTGTCTCTAGTGGCGCTATATGCCCCAGTGTACAGCACACTTTCTGGCCAAATTAACCCTAGCTCTGTTACTGCGACCCCAGTGAGCCGGTGTTTGGATGGGGGATTATAATTGTGTTTTGATGTGGTGATGGACTGCTCTTCTCTTTCCATTGAAGGGGCAGCGTGCTGTCAGGTGTCGTGCTGCTTTCGGAGGTGAATTTATGACATGACTCATGGCTCCCTCCCCTTCTGGCTGGGGCTGCCTTTGTCTCCCATTGGCCAAGTGGAAATTGCGAAGATGCTGATTTTGCCTCGATTGCTGCATGTGTTCTCTGCGTTGCATCTGCTTGTACTAGGGCACTTTTTTAGGAGGCTTAATGGGCTGCAATTGGATTTTATTTAGGGGCAGGGCAGGAAGAGGGCTGCCCTATCAACAACACAGTGCCCCTTAGTGGAAGGCAGCCTAGGAGGTCCTAATGACGAGCTTTCTGACTCAGCTGCAGTGGTCGAAGCTCTGGCTGGGATGGTACCTTTAGCAAAGTGGGGGGCTGTGCAGAGCACCTGACGGGGGGAGCCGTTCCTGATGGGGCTGTGGCACAATGCCCGCTCAGGAATCCTAGAGAACAGTCTGATGCACGTGGCACACAAGTGTTGGCATAAATATGTTCGAGGTAGGGAGAATTACCCACTGAATGTGCCCCAGTTACCAATTTGGCTGCAGGCGATTGTACTGGACTTATTTTGCCAGAGTGCTGTGCTCGCCTTGAAGGAGGGGGGTATTGCTCACGGTGGATTTGTGACAGGAGGGGCTACCGCAGTCGTTTCGGGCTCTGGGAAATAATCACTTAATATCGGCGGGGCACTTCCTCGACTACCGCGCCATCTGACAGGCGACTGCCGTGCTGCGGGGGCGAGGGGCCAAAGAACTGCGGATGTCGCTCCCACTACAGGTCTTGCTTACGCACGGGGTGTCCAAAATGCAGTCACACCGATCTTCAGCACTCAGCACGTCTAGCGCTGCGAGGCAGTGGTTCCGGACAGGGGAAAGGGGACGGCTGCTCTGTGCGCCTCCCTATCCGATAAGCAATGGGTGAGGGCTGCGGTACACATGACGGAGGTATCCGGGAGCCCATGCTTCCATTACGCACAATTTAACTACGTCCCCCAGACCTCCCTGACGTCGCCGCGCATCCATCGGATATCCATGGGGCTCTGCGGGGGTGCCCAGGTTGCCTCACACAACTTACTAACATTTTGAAAGGTGTGGAGGGAGGTAACGGAGACGCTATCGGGGGTGGCAGAGTGAGTGGTGCCCCTCACCCTGGAATGCTGTCTGCTGAATAAGGCCCAGTCTGAAAGAGGACAAGCACATGAGCAGGTTTGATGCACTGGCCCTGGTGCTTTTTTTGTGGGACAGAAGGCCACCTCTGCACCGGAAGTGGATGTGCTGGCTGGGTTCCGCCGCTGGGACAAGTGGGGGCGCTGATTGCACAGTGTGGGGGTAGGTATATCATGGCACTAGAGCCGAAGGGTGATGAGAGGCCGTTGTGAAGGGAGGAATGTTTACAACATTGTTGCCTACTTGTGACATTATTGGTTATGTGATTCCACACACTGTTGCCCTTTTTAGATGCCCTGGGGTGCCTGTGACCCGTCTCTGATGGTGAACTGTGCCCTTGCCTGATACTGTTGAGTATGTGCCCTAATAAAGTTGTAGTGCCTGCAACAGGGGAATGGTGTTGGGTCGGGGAGTTATACGATTGCCCGGCAATGACATATGCACGGTCCGGGAAAACTCCAACATTGTGGATTACGGAGGGACGTGTGCCAACCCCGGAGTTGTTTATTGTGCTATGATACTTAAACTCCAATAAAGAGATTTATATAAAAATATTATATGTCATTAGGATTCATGAAGTAATGATGCAATTACACTGAAACGTTATTCACCGTTGTTTCTTTCTACGTGGTGTATTTATTTTGTAATAACCAGGAAAAAACTCCTCAAGTTAAATTATAAAAGTGAATTTGCTCCCAGATACTTTATATTTTATCCATACATTAAAGGGGTTCATCGTGGCAAATTGCCTTCGAACGTAAGCAACGGAAGCTGATTCTCCTGTATGGGTCTGCCTCCTAACTACCAAGTAGGTAATACTGCAGGGCCTTAATATCATAGACAGAATATTGAGGGGTAGAATATCGAAACGTAAGATTTTCTATAGCCAAGTCTGCATACATTTACCTTAATGATATTACCTACTAGCCATAGCAAATAAGTAGTTTATAGCTGGGACCAACTTTGCCCATAGACAAAGTGTTTTTTGTTTTGCTTATAACTTTGGCACAAATCTTCATGACATTTTCAAAATGAGTGCACCAGTTACTTCAGCTGCTATCTGGAAAGTTTCAGGTAGATCCGTCAAGCGGGGGTCTAGAAAAAGGGGGAGTCCGAAAACACTATTTCCCCACACAATGTCTATTGGGATTTTGCAGTTTTTAGACACAACCACAGCCCAAATCACTGAATGGAATTACACCAAATTTTGCAGAAAGGTACATCTTGGTCTAGAAAGAGCCCTTTTTAGGGTTGAGCCTGCGTCGCATGCGCTTGCGCATGCGTATCGCTTGCGAGAGCTCTTTAGTAGTTAGAAAAGGGCTCGGACGTCCATGTCACATCAGTGTCTTTCATTGGTTCGTAGGCTCACCTTTTAAAATCTGCTTGCTTTCATTAGTGGAAGGCATGTATACGTAATGCCTTTTCCGGTGGTTACCCCTCCTCGAGCGCAGCAACCAAGTACTGAAAACGTGCGAGGCTCGCTGTTTTCTGTCCGGTTTGTGGACTACTTTTTATCTTTTTTCGCAGCGCGATCTCGCATGGCAGAAGTCGAGCGCTTTGCATGACATCGACCCTGTTACATAGTTAATTGCACTTTTGCCGGTTACGTAGATAATTGCACTTTTGCCGATATGTTTCACTATGAGTGAACTATAGCAGCGCAATTGCGCTCTTTTTTTTCCATTTAATGTGGCAAGAAAAGTCCGGTTGGGAGTTCAGTCCCTCATTATGCTCCCACTCGATCCCAAGTTCCTTATTCCTTTCATTACAGCCTTTCACAGTACTCACACTTGTTCTGTTAAAGCACAGTTGTGGATTGCCCTCCTCCATATGTGGTATAGTGCCTGCATGATGCACAATTTCACTTTGACCAGGCCTTGGAGATCAAGGTGCCCTAGCGATAGAACAAATATAACCTGTATTGTCTGCACACAACCCATGCTCCCACTCGAACCTCACACAGAGAAAATGCTTGTGAAATCTCTCTGGACCAGCTCTGGTGCTGCTCCTTGAGCCACCTTTGAAAGGTTTGTCATACTCTATACTTGACTATCAATTGAATAGTGAGCAGTTCACATCACCTCCATTTAATGTGCCATTTAAACCATTTGGCTCCTGAATTTAGATTACATTAATTTGACCTTTTCATGAAAAGTAGCTGGCCTACCTTCACTGCTAGATTGTCCTCGATGCCAATGTGTCCTTGAAAACCTAACTTCTGATGGAACGCAAATTGTTGCCAATTTATGATTACATCAACAGAATATAGTATTAAAACGTGTTTATGCCATGCCAAAGTAAAACTAATGAAGCACAATAACATGTTTACGTACATTCCCACATTTACTACCGTACAGCAGTGGTCAAATTCTATGCTATTACCACAGTGACTGACTTGTGAGATCACGTCCAATGCTTTACAAATTAAAGGGGGGTGTACATTAAATATATATTTTTTTTAAATGAAAAATTTACTCATCCGCTGACCTGCGCCACTCCTTTGCAGCGTCATTGCAGAAACAGGCTCCGATCAGCGTCAAGATTGGCTGGGAGCGCCAAGCCAGGGTGCTCCCAGGCAGACTGGGAGCCTGTGCAGGCTCTCTCCAGCCCGGCAACACGGTTGCCGGGCTGGAGACAGCCTACAGCGCATGTGTGTTTGGTTGGCCCAAGATGAGCACTCCCCCCTGTGCACGTCACCCACGTGGCCCGCCCCTTTTAGAACAAAAGGATAATAAATATAGTTTATTATCCTTTTGTTCTGAAAGGTCTGCACCTTCTGCTGCTGGAGGGTGGGCAACACTTCTCCGCCTTTATGGAGGAGCCACCCCTGGTGGCACTGTCTTAAAAAAGCCATGATATTCGCAAGTTAAGGTGCTATCTTAACCTCATGAAACCAACACATCATTCCTGCTGTTTAAAGAGTAATCATTTCTATCCGGTGTGTTAAAGGTTGTATGATGCATGACTAATGTTTTGATGTGAGGGTAGATGCTATTGTTAGCATCCCTGCACTGGTGAGAGAATTGTGCAGGACTGCTTCTACAAGCACACTGACAATTCTGGACTCCCCAGAGGGGATGACCAGGGTCAGGCTTTTATCCCTGACCCAGTGGAAGGGAGAGTGGTCACAGGGTGCCAGGCACCTGGGGCTACCGCCCCCCACTCTCCACAGTCACAGAGGTTGGGAGCCTTGAGAGGCCCGGGGCCTGGTTCTCATCCCTGACAGCTCTCAGTGGCCACTGTGGCTTACAGTCCTGGTGGACAGAGTTGCCCCTGGGGGGAGGGAGGAGAAGAGTCACACCCCAGGGGTGGAGTGGGCAACACCACTGCGTAGGTTGGTGGGGAGGGAGTTCCAGGTTTTGGCGGCGAGGTGGGAGAAGGATCTGCCGTCGGAGGTGGTGCGTTGGATGCGGGGGACTGTTGCGAGGGCGAGGTCGGCGGAGCAGAGCTGGCGGGTCGGGATGTGGAAGTTGATTCGTTCGTTGAGGTAGGCCAGACTGGTGTTGTGGAGGGCTTTGTGAGCGTGGATTAGGATTTTGAAGACAATCCTTTTGTTGATGGGCAGCCAGTGTAGGGATCTGAGGTGGGCGGAGATGTGCTCATGGCAAGGGAGGTTGAGGATGAGATGTGTGGTGGTGTTCTGGATGCGCTGGAGTTTTCTCTGAAGCTTGGCTGTGGTCCCTGCGTAGAGGGCGTTGCCGTAGTCCAGTCTGCTGCTGATGAGGGCATGGTTGACTGTTCTAGTTTCTATTGGAATCCACTTGAAGGTCTTTCGTAGCATGCAGAGGGTGTTGAAGCAGGAGGATGATATGGCGTTGATTTGCTGAGTCATGGAAAGAGACGAGTCTAGTATGATGCCGAGATTGGTGCATGTGTGATGGGTGTCGGGGTGGTCCTAGGGTGGCAGGCCACCAAGAGTCATTCCATGCTGTCTTGTTGGGTCCGAAGATGATGATCTTGGTTTTTCCTGAGTTCAGTTTGAGGTGGCTTGCTGTCATCCAGCTAGCAATGGCGAGGAGTCCGGCGTGTAGGTTGTTCTTGGCGGTAGATGGGTTCCTTGTGAGAGAGAGGATGAGCTGGGTGTTGTCAGCATATGAAATGATGTTGAGGCCGTGGGGGCGGATGCTGCTGGCGAGCGGAGCCATGTAGATATTGAAGAGGGTGGCGCTGAGTGAGGATCCTTGGGGGACTCCACAAATGGTCTTGGTAGCTTTAGACCAGAATGGAGGGAGGCAAACTCTTTAAGTTCTTTCGGAGAGGAAGGAGGTGAGCCAGTCCAGGGCTTTGTGGCGAACTCCGGCATCGAAGAGGCGTGTCCGAAGGGCTTTGTGGCATACAGTGTTGAATGCTACGGAGAGGTCTAGAAAGATGAGGGCGATAGTTTCACCCTTGTCCAGTCTGGACCTGATGTTGTCTGTGCAGGTGATGAGGGCGGTCTCGGTGCTGTGGTTTTTGCGGAGTCCAGGCTGGGAGACGTTGAGTATGTTGTTGTTCTCCAGGAAGTGGGACAGTTGTTTGTTTACTATCTTCTCTATGACCTTCGCGTGGAAGGGGAGTAGAGAGATAGGTCAGTAGTTTGTGAGGTCTTTGGGGTCTGCTTTGGGTTTTTTGAGCAGGGCGTTGACTTTGGCGTGTTTCCAAATATCTGGAAAGGTTGCGGCCTCGAAGGAACTATTGATGACGGCCCGGAGCTGGGGAGCGATGATTTGGCTGGCCTTGTTGAAGACGTTGTGGGGGCAGGGGTCTATTGGGGAGCCTGAGTGGATGGAGCTCATGGTTGTGCTGGTTTCTTCATCGTTGGTGGGGGTCCAGTTGTTCAGCACGTTGGTGCGGCAAGGTGCTGTGGGGTTGGCTGCGTCGATGGCGGTGATGGTGGGTGGCGACGATATGAAGCTTTCGTGTATGTCTGCGATCTTGCAGTGGAAGTAGCTCGAGAGGGAGTTGCAGAGGTCTTGAGAGTGCGGAGGGTCGATGGCACAGGATTTGGGTTTGCTGAGTTCTTTAATGATTGTGAAAAGTTCCTTGCTGTTGTGTGCATTTTTGTCTATGCGTTCTTTGTAGAAGGATCGTTTGGTGGTCTGGATGAGATGATGGTGTTTGCGCATGGCTGATTTGAGGGCAGAGAAGTTGCTCACTGATGGTTCTTGGCGCCAAGCTTTCTCAATTTTCCGGCATTCTCGTTTGGAGGTGGGAAGTTCTGCGGTGAACCAGGGAGCTGTCTTGTTGATGCGGGTGTTGTTGTTTTTTTTGAGTGGGGCGAGGGAGTTAGCACATTCGTCAAGCCATCGTGTGAGGTTGAGGGCAGCGGCGTTGGGGTCGTTGGTAATGGGTGGTGTAGCTTGGGCATGGTTGGAGATCAGTTGTTCCTTGGAGATCGTATTCCACTTGCGGTAAGGGATAGGATGTTGTTGGTGGTGGGTGGTGGGCTTCAGGAAAGAGAAGTGGACGTAGTGGTGGTCAGTCCAATGGAGTTCGGTGGTGTGAGTGAAGGTGATGTGGCTGCTGGAGGAGAAAATGGCATCCAGCTTGTGAACGGCTGAGTGGGTGGGTGAGGTGACCAGTTGCTTAAGGCCGATGTTTGCGAGGTTGTCCAGCAGGGCAATGGAGTTACAGTCGCTAGTGCCTTCCACGTGGAAGTTTAGGTCGCCGAGGAGTAGGTAGTCCGTGGAGGCGAAGGCGTGGGAGCTGATAGCGTCGGCGATGGGGGACGGGGCCCTGGTGGTCTGTAGACGAGGGTTCCTCTCAAGGTGGTGTTGGCGTTGATGTGTTGCTTGTTGGTGTGAGTGCAGGAGAAGTGGCATGAGTGACATGTGAAAGGTCCGTGGGTGTGTCTGGGGTCGGCCTGGGCGCAGGCAGTGTGCCGGCCAGGGTTGAGAGCAAGGAGCTTTGTGGAGGAGTAGAGGCGCTTGGGGACGCCGGAGGTGCGGGGGACATGCGCTGGGCGCGGTCCGGGCGCAGATGGGCGCGGACATACTTGACTATGGCGCGCCTCTGGCGCGCCAGCGGCGAGCCCACTGCACGCGACCGCGCAGCAGCTGCCATTAAGAAGGGGTGGTGGGAGGGAGGAGCAGCTGGGAGGCGGGAGGAGGGAGGAAGTGGCAAATGGGGGCGCAAGGGGGGGCATGGGCGCAGCGGCGGGACCAGAAACGGATGAGGAAGCCTGAGAAAGGCCCAATGAACAGCAGACTAAAAATGCACAATAACAAGGCACAATAGAATGCAGAACAACAAGGCACAATTAATAAAAAAAGGCCGAGTTAAAAAACGGCACAACAGTAGGAGCAACCATACTCACGCCTACCACTAGGCACCAGGGATGAGGCGCAGGTGGGTGCCTGCGGGTGCTGAAGGACCTCGAACTTCTACAGCAGCAAGGGCGAGGTCTTGGGTCACGGAGGCAGGCTGGTGGAGCTGTCTGCCATGTCGCGTGTACCCCTGGACTTAAGGCAGGTCAGGGGTCACACTCGGCACTGCACAGCGGCCGCCATTAAGAAGGGGAGGTGGGAGGGAGGAGCAGCTGGGAGGTGGGAGGTGGGAGGGAGTTACAAATGAGGGTGTGAAGGGGGCAGGCCGCAGGGGACGCAGCAGCAGGACCAGAAACGGGCGGGCAAGCCCGGGAAAGGCACAATGAACAGCAAACTAAAAATGCACAATAACAAGGCACAATAGAAGGCACAACAACAATGCACAATTAAGCAAAAAAGGCATGAGATAAAAAACGGCACAACAGTAGGAACAACCATACTCACGCCTACCACTAGGCACCGGAGATGAGGCGCAGGTGGGTGCCTGCGGGTGGTGGAGGGCCTCAAACTTCTACAGCAGCAAGGGCGGGGTCTTGGGTCACAGAGGCAGGCTGGTGGAGCTGTCTGCCATGTTGAGTGTACTCCTGGCCTTAAGGCTGCCTTTAAATATCCTTAACGCGCAGATTTCCTTTGAGAGCATATACAAATTTGGAGTTTAGGGTCTCTGAACTCACAATTTAAAAATACATCTTTTAGTGAAGTTGGTTTTTCAATTGTCTGTTTGAAAATGCCACTTTTAGAAAGTAGGATTTTTCTTGCTTAAACCATTCTGTTACTCTGCCTGTTTGTGGATTGTCAGTTTGACAGTTGGGCTGTTTTGCACCTCTCTAGACAGTGCCACAAAAGGGGGGGGGTGTAGCCTGCATATCCTGATGAGCCATCTGAGCTAGGGGGGAGGGAGGAGTGGTTGTTCACACCTGAAAGAACTGTGCCTGCCCTCACACAATGCAGTTTCCGACCCCCCTGGTATGAGCCGGGCACCTGGCCTGGACAAGGAAGGATCTTGCAAACACTTGAGGTTTTGCTTTGAAGTTTGCCAACTTCAAAGGCAGAACTGGGTATAAGAAGAAGACCCAAAACCCCAGACTTTTAGAATCTTTCTGGAATCAAGAGGAACCTCTGCCCAGGAGAAGAGCTGAAGAGCTGAAGGAGGAGTACTGTCCCTTTTCTGTGTTGCTTTGCTGGACTGGCCTGCAGTTGCTGTTTCTGCCTGAAAAGGGTGAACTTTGCTGTGTGTCCTGCTTAAGAAAATTCTCCAAGGGCTTGGAGTAGAGCTTGCCTCCTGTTAGAAGTCTCAGGGACACCAAAGACTTCAGTTTCCTCGAACTGCAATAATGGGAACTGTGTGTTTTGTGCTGTTCAAGAGGATAACCCACTGTGACACCGCCAACAACGCCACTGGTCTGCACCGCGACCTGCCGACGCCACACGAAGTCGCATTGCCCTACTTCGCACCACAACCCTGGTCTCCCCGACGCCGTCATCGGACGACTTCACCGAGCTGTTGCTCGCACCGCGACCTATGGGCCCGCACTCCGGCCTCGCCTGCTCACTCTGCAGCCTGGGCATCCCCAACGACGATGCTCCTGCTGACACCGGCACTAGCACCATCAACTCCTGTGTCTTCACCAGGCATCCTGCCTGCACCGTGGCCTGTGGACCCTGCTCGTGAGGGCCACGAAGCACCGTCCCGTACCACTGGCTTGAGCGTACCTACGACACCGCTTCAGTAACGACAACAACGCTGCCTGCACTGTGACCTGTGGACACTGCATGTCGCACCGCCCCACTTCACACCACAGCCCTGGTCTCACCGACGCCGATGGATGCCGTCACCGAGCTGCTGCCTTCACCGTGACCTGTGGGCACCGCACGTCGCATTGTCCCGCTTCGCACCGCAGCCCCGACGCCATCCACGGCGGCGCACCTGACTTCATGAGCCTGGAGTTTGATCTGCAATGCCTGTGACCTCAAGGGTCCGACGACTCCTGCACCGACTCTGGAACTAACAACGCGACGTCAGCGACGCCGCACTCTGGAGCTCACCGCGAGGATCACGATGCCCTGCAAATCCAAGGTACTGTTTGTGGGTCTTCCCGACACCGTAGCTGCCCCGCAACGCTGCAGCCGGCCTGAACTGTTGAATTTGTTGATCACAACACCGTGATAGCCCGATAGCTATCAATTTCAAGGAACTGTAGTTTTGAGTAAATCTTGCAGAATCCATGTTTTTATTACTGTATGTTGGATTTTTATTGTATTTGGTCTTGTTTTATATAGATAAATATTGGCTATTTTTCTAAAACTGGTGTGGTGTCTGTTTGTAGTGTTTTCACTTATTACTTTGTGTTATGTGCAATTGCTTTACACATTGCTTCTGAGATAAGCCTGACTGCTCGGGCCAAGCTACCAATGCGGTGAACAGGGGTTATCTGAGCAGGTATCTCCCTTATCCTGACTAGACTGAGGATCCCTACTTGGACAAGGTGCAAACCGACTGCCAACTAGAGACCCTATTTCTAACACATATGCATATAGTATAAATTCTACATATATAATATCTTTGTTGTCAATGATGGTACAAATGGCCTCATTTGACACATTTTATGTAACTTTTTTATTTGTGGGTGTAGTTTTTCCAGGGTTTTCAGTGTTTGTAAGCAGCTTGAATTTCAGATAAAGAGCCTTAGCTGTGTGTCTATTGTTTATCATTTGTTCACTGAAAAAAGAGGTGCCCTATTATTGGTGTAAAGTAACAATCCATGGGCTTGATTCACAAAAGTAAACTTAGACCAAATGTTTAAGTTTAGACGTAAAGTCTAACTTTTCTCATAATAAAGTTAGACGTTTGGTCTAAGTTTAGGCTTTTGGTCAAAGTTTAGACCAAAAGTCTAAACTTAGAACAAAAGTCTAACTTTAGTATAAGTAAAGTTAGACTTTAGGTCTAAACTTAGACTTTTGGTCTAAACTTAGACTTTTCATCTATGTTTACCTTTGTAAATCAGGCCCCATATGCTACAATAATGTGTATGTGCTTAAGGGAAGATATGCACAGATAAGCACATTAACCCCTATCTTAGGTAGAGTTGCAATATATAAAAACGTTAAAGAAATAAATAGTCTACAAAGGCATTGGTTTCAACTACGCTGATCACGGGCTGTCTCTCTTGTGTGTTGCTTTGTCCTCCAGTGTTCAGTAGGTATACTTTCTTGTGAATAAATCAATTGATCCAAAGTATCTTTTTGGAAAGTGAGATTCCATTTGTTGTACTGCAGTGTTTGTATGTGTCAATGGATTTGTAAATATGGTCCACTAAAGCGTAGAATTTACCAGTGCTGACATGGGGCCCGTGTTGTGTTTCTCTTGTGTGTATGTCTCTGTTGTTGTGTGCAACCATTAACGCACTTAAGTGCAAATTAAAACTCCATCTAATCCATCTGTGGATGAGTGTATCAGTAGATTTGAATTCATGAACCACCTCGACGAGGTCTTTGACCATGCTTTTTTATGGTCTGTCTCGTATGTACCTTGTGTGTGCATTTAATTAGGTGTTCACAAGCACTGAAAGTCGAGTAAAGTTATTTGGTGAAGCTTGAAAGTCCAGATGTTCCACTTTGGTGTTGTGTGTGTGAATGGATTTTTTTTACAATTCTCCACAGTGTCAAGTTCGACAATGTCACTTAAGCTGTGTGTTTAGTGTTTTGTGTATGTGCTTCTCTTTCGTTAACTGTTTGTGAACATGAAGTGAACATGGAAACTGGTCCTGAAGTGCGAATTAAAAATTGTATGTTCCACTCTGGAATTGTGTGTAGCAAGGGGTTTGTGTTCATGATATGCCAAGGTGTGGCCAAACGGGTTGACTAGGTGTGTGTTGCATGGGCCTTTTGTGAGTGTGTGTTTCTAATTTAGTTAGGTGTTAAAATGTTGCAAAGTTTGTAAGTGCAACTATGAACTCCATTTGTTCCATTGTGGTGTTGGATTTATTCATGATTTGTCCAATAGCAACACCAGTTTATATATATGCGTTATTGTTCCCTTGTGTGTGCTTTTCCAGCTGCTCTCAAACAGTAACATTAGTGCAAAATGATTTGTTTCAAAATAGGTCTCTCTACTCATTTGTTTGTAAGGGAATATGTTACTGTTTTCCATCAAAGCGTGAGTGTTGCTCACACCAACCCCAGAGCACACAAATCCCATTTAAATGTGTTTTTCAAAATGCTATTTCATTTGAAGTTCACAAATTATCCAGTTATGTTTTTCATTGCGTATGCACAAACTTATTTGATTTTATGGGGTCAGAGGTGAGAATGTTTTATGGGGGAATGTATATACATTGGCGTGCATAATAGAATTCCACATTTTGACACATATTTAAAAAACAACTTAATGGATTATCAGAAAAATAAGAAAATGCATTAAATGACTGGAAAGCCTCTGTGTCACTAAAATGTGGCAACCATCTTTTTCCAGTTTCCGAGTTACACATGCACAAAAATTCCATAATGGAATGAACGATCTAATCTTAACAACATTAAAAGGTGTTACAGAATATTTTAAGTATTCTTTACTTTTGTCTTGCTTATTGAACAAGTTTCTGTTGTATTTTAGGTACCTTAATTAAAGGGACTCTTCTACTTTCAAAATGATATGTCCTATTTCTTGAGATTGGAAACAAAATGAGTTACTCTGGCCGTCATTGTTTTACTTAGCAACCAAACAAAAACATCACAGCAAAAAATATAGATAGCACAGATTTTGGATGCAACATCAATACTGTAGACGGTGCCAAAAATCTGCATAACATTAAAACTAAAGTACTACTTGGATGTCAATTCTCTATACAAATTACATACCTAACCCGAACCACCGGCTGTGGTACTGCTCCAAGTATGTTTCAAGTCCACAGTGGTTTCAAATAGACCATTGTTGTTCTGTGATTGAAGAAACCACTAGAGCATAGAATTTGAATTTTGACAACCACTAAATTTTGTTCAGTTTGAAGTAATGTCGATATTATACAGAAATATGTCCTTTGGGAAACTCATCAGAAAATTGAGTTTGCATGTGTTAAACATGAGCATTTGGAGCTTTTTCATTATTTTAACAATCCAAACGTGTTCACAGGATCCAAACCAAAGCTCTCGAGAATTGCTGCATGTTCCTTCTGATGAGGCATCCTAAAGGAACATCTGCTCAGCCTTTCATATTCTACAGCTTTGCATTTTGAGATCCCAGAGGCTACTAGTGACTTGCGAAGTCTGTTGATGACTTATGCTCTCTGTAGTCATCCTCATCAGGTATATGCAGCCTCTCAGAATCTCTATCAAGATTCAGCAATATGACAATGACAGGCAAACCTATGTGAAAGTTTCCACAATGATGGACATTTGTTGACTCTTTATTTATGTCAACCAAGCCTTTGAGTCAAGTGCCTGCCCCAAATTGAATTATCAGCAAGGCCAATAATAACAAACAAGTCCTGATCCAAGAGTGACTTTCCGGTATGACGATTGATCAATTTACAGCCAAACTCATTGCAAATGAGAAATCAATTGGCTTCATCATCAACATTACCTTCTCCTCCAAAATTAGATCACCTGTAAAAATCAGATAGACTGGTACCAGTTCTTCCTTTTATAGAGCAGAAAAACCCTACCCGTCTGAACCGTTCTCCAGAATGGCTGCCCAAGCACTGATGCTGCTCCTCCATGTGGTTGCTACTCACAGATGTCCATGACTATAGTCTGGCTCTACTTAACACTCCCCACCTCATCACAGAATTCAGTAAGTACAGCAAAAGCACTCTCACCCTGTTAGGCCTGCATTGTGTGGCCCTCAACATCCACATCAATTTCTAGTGGAATGTTGTGTTTGGCACAAGACCCTGGACCTCTTTTCTCACTCCTTCCCTCAAAATGTAATTATTATTTCACGAGAAAACACAACTGTTGAGGGTGGCAATACCTCCAAGTATGCTCTATTATTCCATTTAATTTAAATTAATTTCGTTTAACAATAAGAGTCATTATATGTCAGTCTTTCCCCCTGGACAGAGAATGGATAGCAAAACCTATCATACATGTATACAATTCTTATCTGCTTTGGCATAATACAAAATAATCTATTAGAGTAAATGTTATAAATTATGTGAAAAAGGTAGTGCCTCTCTTAATTATTATCTTACTCCTTCACCCAACAAATACCATTGCTCTGACCATCCTGCCAGAAAAATAACAAGAATCTCAAAATATCACTGGAACCTAAGACACAACATCACCAAGACTGAAAGCAAGAAGTGCCAAAGGAAGCCCAGAAGATATGCGTTCTCAACCTATGGACAGAAAATCTGAAACAGCATCCATAAAAAAATCAGGTTTGTTGCATAGTTGGTTATGTTCCATCCAGGGGATGAGGGTTATAGTTCGGGCTTTCGCATTCCAACAAACATCATGTGATTCTGCACAAAACACCCTTTTTCTCTTTGGCTCAAATTATAGATCGTACATGCATGACTAGTGCCGAATAGTGCAATTTGTACAATATGTGTAATGTAAAATATACATATTTTTCTAGTTCAATACTCCTTTCCTTCCTGTTTTCTGTAGTCTGGGTTTAAACAGACACCAGAACAACAATGATATTCTATGAACATCACCCATGTAGTAAGGATTCCAATACAGCAAATAAATGTTCACGCCACTGCCCTTTGGATGAAGACACGCTCTACATCAAATGACTAAAATAAAAAAAAATTCAAATCCCTACAAAAAGATCCCTAATCACATTTCAAGGATCACCTTGTCTGTCACCAATAATAAACTTCCTGGCACCTCTAAGTTCGATAGAGCAAGAATGGGAAACTTCTCTCCCATTCCGCTGGTTTTTTAACCTCAATATCTAACAAGCAACAATTGATATGCTCAGTGTTCTAGTATGGTGTGGCTATTACTAATAAGGTCATTTAGAGCTGGCCATGATTCACCCCTACAAGTCAATCAATGTGTGAAAGTAGTTGTTTTAAAAATCTATTGGCACCACAATAATGGGATTTCGGATTAATTTTATTATCTTCTGAAACTCGCCTCAGTATCACAGAACCACATTAGTAAGGTATAAAGGTGTTTTTCTGGTGTAACAAGTAGAGTCATTTTTAAATGTCCTATCTTTATCTGATAGTTGCTGAGCTAGGTTGGCGCCAAACCCAGCCACGCCATGTGACCTGGAATGGTAAGAGACCACTTCAATAGTTTCCACCACTGGCTTTTTACATCAATGTGGCAACATCTATTACCTCACCCCTTGAAACTCATCATGATCTAGTACTTTCGAAATGTCATGCCATTAAAGTTAAATCTTTAGAATTCGCCATGTCTCAGAGAAAAAAACATAAGCTATAGACTAGCCAGAGGTAAAGAATAAAGGAAAGTGATTAATAGATTTGAACCCCTAAACTAAACACAAGAGTCACAAAGCACAGTACTTACATGAATTCACACAATAAATATTAATGTATCATACCCAAGCTTTCAAAAGAAAATGTGCCATTTCTAAATGTTAACAAGAACATCGCATGTCAATGGTTTGTGTATCAATAGCAGACCTGAACGTGACCCTCTGCATATCAAAATATTTAAACTATTCTACAAGCTCATTTGGCCTGGATGACAGAGCTATCAAAAAGTGAAGATACTTATGAACACAATCAGCCTAAAAGATTTAAGAGGTGTGATGTAAGACTACCCTATGACCCCACCTCCACTATAGCTGCTCAGTTCATTCAAACTTTGGAAGGTTTTAATCTAATTTAACAGGTCCAGGCACCTACTCATAGGACAGGCCATTTGCTTGGTTTGATTTTTATTAATGTCCCTAGCCTGTGTGTAAAAGATCCAGAGCAGTTGGTTTGAACCAATCATTTTAGTATTCCTTTTGCCTTTTTCTGATCCCTCTACACAGACTAGGAGTGCCCCTACTCAGGAGATGAAAAGAAAGTGGAGGAACCTGATGGAGGAAGCTCTGGGTCAGTCCATCATTTCAGCTCCTCTGATTTTACAAAGACATCTTGTTGTTCAATATTTGGATTTCTAATTCATTAGATCACATTGTCCCCTGAAAAAAGTACAAGGCAAAAAGACTGAGGTCTTCTGCACCCTGGTTTACCCACTCCTAAGAACAGAGAAAAGTTAGTGCGAGGAATTAGAGCGCAATTGGAGGAAATCATATGACTCCAATATTAAGATCCTCTACAAAAAAGCACTTCGGAACTTCTGCAAAAAACACTCTGTTTGCCAATGAAGAATATTTTGCACACCAAACAAAGCAGCATCAAATTTGTCAAAGGAAATGTTTAAGATAGTCAACTCATGTGTGTCATCTGATATGACAAAAATGAACACTACCCCCTAGGACAAACTTTGTGAAATCTATCAGTTTTTTTTCAATGGGATGATTCAAAATCTTTACTCTTCCTTTTCTAAGTCCCCGTTGGAAGCTTTAGCCCAGTGGTTCCCAACCTTTTGACTCCTAAGGTCCCCCACTAAATTATTACAGGAAGTCGGGGACCCCCCAACAAATTAATACAAATACAATTTAGAACATTAAAACAATAATTCACAAAAAATACACAAATGTATACACCAAACAAATACTCAAATTACTAAAGATATAATTATTTTATTTGAAAAAATGTGTCAAAATTGAAAAACTTTAATTGGAAGGTTGTCGCTGCATCTCAGGGACTAAGGGCCATATGTATGAATACATTTTCCCATAGACACAGAATGGGTAAAACCCTTTGATACATCTGGCCCTAACTTTTCAATGCTTAGTTTTATTTAGGAAAGCTGGATCCTCAGGTCAGATTCTACATTTCCCAAGCAATTTCTCTATTTATTTTTTAGGTACATAAAATCTGAGAAAACTTCTTCACATAAATATGTGGTGGGGAAAGGATGTAAAACCATAAGGGCCTCTCTCCTCTTGATAACTTCTCTGTCATATGTAATTCATTTGTTTTACAGCACCTCTCATACCAGTGTAGGGTGTCGGAGCACTTTACAGGGACGACAAGATATAGGATTCACTTGTCATCCACACTGGTAGGCTTTTTCTGAGAGTGGATGGTCTGGAGAAGCACAAACTCAGGGTCCAGAACATAACACAGTGGTTAGAGTTGACTTTAATAAGAAGAACGTATTTCTATGCAAGCAAGCCGTTTTTAAGGCAGCATAAGGAAACGGAAAGATTGGGCAAAAACATAACTTTCTAATTTGTGCCATGCAGTTTGCATGCAGCTCTTTGATGGTAGTTTATAGCTCACTGTGCTAGATTAAGATTGTAACTTATGAACTGTTCAGTAACAAAAGAATCTTTGTGACAAAAGCAGTAACCCACTGTACTTTGCACATAAAATACCGTTCTTTGCGTGATACACGTTACTTGCAGGAGGCATATTAACCATCTGTGCTACCTTAGATGAGTCAAAACTGCCAATAGACAAAACTCTCCTCTCTCTCCAGCAGGAAAATGAATCACCAGAGTTATCTTGACACTTTTATTTTTGCCAGAAGGATGGATGTGCAGTACTATTAAAACTGCTGCACAAAGGAAGTAATAAATATAAAAACACACACCTTTCTGTCAGAGGCCCCACCTGGATACAGGCCTTCCTGCTGGCCAGGCCTGCAGACCCCCTGGGCGTGTGTCACGGACCCCTGGCAGGGGGGTGTCGGGTGGGGGGTGCGAACAACAGGTTGGGAATTGCTGCCCTAGCCTCATTTCACTCGATATGGGAAGTATGGAAGCCATCCCTTGAGTTTTGCTGTGTCACAAGCTAATTTTTTATGAATTTGCCCCTATCTTTTTAGAATCCTCTTTGACTAAGTTATTAAAATGTAAGTCCAGTTCCCCAGAGGATGTCTGTCCTTCAGATTCTTGGCACAGCACTCTAACTCCACTCAATGAAATATGGAATGCCTCTCTAATGTCTGGAGTATTTCCTGAGTGTTGAAAACAGGCGTCTCTTCTGCCGTTGCCAAAGAAAGCTTTATTCTGACACAAGCATGATGAGCAATTATAGACTGCTATCTCTCTTCCCAGCTCCTGTAGAAATTCTTGAGAAATTGGCCAATCAACAACTATTCACTTTTGTGGAGGCTAATTCTATTCTCCATGATTCACAGTCAGGTTTTCAGACCAGTTATAGTATAGAGATTGCCCTTTTGGAGGTGGCAGAGTTTGTCAGGTAAAACTTGGATAAGAGCTCACCGGTTATGGTTATCCACCTTATTTGTCAGCTGCATTCAACATTGCTATTTTGTTAAACAATGTTATCAATCTCAGCATTTAGGGCACGGCTCCTTTATGGGAATATTGTGCTTGGCAACTCCCAACTGCTGTATTTACACCCACATTTCTCATCTCCTAAACCATTGGTGTGTGGTGTTCCACAGAGTTCCGCTCTGAGCCCGCTTTTGTTCAATGTTTACCTTTTCCCCTTGATGAATCATATCAAATCTTGGGGCCTCAATGTAGCATCTTATGCTGTCAACACCCATCTGCTTTTATCCTTCTAAAATGAAACGGAGGCAGCTTTTTATAATTTAAAAAAATGTCTTAAATGGGTTGTGGCGCGAATGGATGCAAATCATTTAAAACTTATATCCAACAAAATAGAAGTTTTGTTTTTTTCCCTACTTCTGATGTCCATCCGAACTTACCAGTCCTCTTAATCCTACCTCATTGGTTAAAAATATGTGCATTATTTTTTATTACACTCTGGGCCTGATTACAACTTTGGAGGAAAGTGATAATCCGTCCCAAATGTGACGGATATACCACCAGCCGTATTACGAGCCCTTTATATCCTATGGAACTCGTAATACGGCTGGTGGTATATCCGTCACATTTGGGACAGAATAACACCTCCTTTAAAGTTGTAATCAGGCCCTCTGTCCCTTGTAGCACAAATCAATCACATTTTGTCCGTCTGTTTCTTCAAGATGAAAATTATAAAAAAGTTTCTTGACTTGGTCACTGAGTCAAGGAAAACAGAAGGTAATTCTTCGGACACGACGTCCTGCCCGGACAACTCTAACAGTCTCTACCTTGGCCTTTCAGTGTATATGATGCTCATACTTCAGTTAATTCAGAATGCAGCAGAAAGATTCACCAGGATAGTCCTGAGGCGCCACCACATCTCTCCACATCTGAGACTCTTGCATTGGCTCTCGGTGGAACAGCGTATTCATTTTAAAATGCTTACATTGGGTTTCAGAGCTTTTCGTGGCAAGGCCCCACACTCTGGGGGTCATTACGACCCTGGCGGTCATGGACCGCCAGGGCCGGGGACCGCAGATGCACCGCCAACAGGCTGGCGGTGCATCCAGGCCTATTCTTACCGCCGCGGTCAGAAAAGGGAAACCGGCGGTTTCCCGCCGGTTTTCCCCTGGCCTGAGGAATCCTCCATGGCGGCGCTGCAGGCAGCGCCGCCATAGGGATTCCGACCCCCTTACCGCCAGCCTGGTTCTGGCGGTTTTGACCGCCAGAACCTGGTTGGCGGTAACGGGTGTCGTGGGGCCCCTGGGGGCCCCTGCAGTGCCCATGCCAATGGCATGGGCACTGCAGGGGCCCCCTAACAGGGCCCCACCAAGATTTTCAGTGTCTGCATAGCAGACACTGAAAATCGCGACGGGTGCAACTGCACCCGTCGCACCCTTTCCACTCCGCCGGCTCCATTCGGAGCCGGCATCCTCGTGGAAGGGGGTTTCCCGCTGGGCTGGCGGGCGGGCTTCTGGCGGTCGCCCGCCAGCCCAGCGGGAAACTCAGAATTACCGCGGCGGTCTTTTGACTGCGCAGCGGTATTCTGACGGCGGTACTTTGCGGGCGGCCTCCGCCGCCCGCCAAAGTCAGAATGAGGCCCTCTGTGTAGAATAGACGGTTTCCATACACTCTGCAGAGGGTACTTACATTCAAGAGTAGTTACTTCCCGCCATTCCTTAAACAGATGAAGTCTTGCCTTGGTGGCGGTGTCTTTACTGTGCCCAAAGCAAAATTATGGAGTTGTATTCCTTTTATTTTACAGCAGGTTGAGTCTCCGACAAAAAATCATATTCTGATGCTTCTGTTATTAGGGTGGAGAATACCATCGATCTCACTTACTTCAGACTTTTGAAATGCAGGTTTCTTAACTATTTTTTTTACCTTCCAGAGTCTTATCACGGGTAACTTCAGATCCTTGGACTAAAATCATATACATCAAAATTACACATACATACAGCACAAAAATATGGAATATTTGTAAGGTTATTCGCCTGCACATAATCTGATAAGGTATTATTAACGTTCAGTACACTTTTAGATTTACTACTGTCTAAATAAAGGTAGCCAACCCATTCAAACCAATCAAGGGTTCTATAGTATTCTGGTTACTCTTGGGTAGCGAATTCCCACATTTACGCCTTCACACCACTCTGCATAACTATGTGCCATTAATGGTGAAAAATTAGCACAAATGCTCCAGTCACAGTACAAAATGTACTGCAAAGGCACAGCAACTACAAAGCCTGATTGGCTACTTGTGGTGCTTTTGTTTTTGCAATAATTGTTTAGCGTAAAATGCATCCTTGCATCCCAAATTGAAGCAGGGATGCAATTTGTGCTAACGTGGCTCAAAATGAGAGATTTGCATTTCACGTTATTTGCGTAATTTCACATCATTTTCTGAAATCACTCGTAATTACACAACAGAAAGTTGGGCGAATTTCTAACACCCCTAGTATTCACTGTTCAAATTTAAGAAGGTTCACTTTAGTACGTTTATGTCACTATATCCAAGTTCAGGTGCAAGCTTAAGGGCCCGAGATGTAGAGTTAAGCAGACAGGGTCCCAAATGTGGGGGAACCCCCTGTCCGACAAACCCTTCAGTCCATTTGCCTTATTAGGTGAACTGCAAACCTCAAGTTATCCCCTAATGAATCCTTTAATGGAAAACATTTCCCAACGGAGTAGCAGCCACTGAAGGAAGGACATTACACAACCTTCCCTATTTAGGGTAGAAAGTGTAAAGTCATTTTTTCTTGTCCATCACTGCCACGAAAAACCTGGCAGTGTTGGTCAGGGAAAAACATAAATGACCTCCACACCCTGATAGAAAACTCCTGAGGTTTGGGGTTCATTCGTTTTTTTGTATTTTTCTAAAACAAACTCCTGCTTTGGGAGCTTGCTTCTGAAAAACAAAAGAGGTTTAACATTTGTTGAACATCGGTAGTACACCAAACATCTTGTACATTGAAAGTAAGTGCCATGATGGTGACTCCTTCCAATATAGAGAGCTGACCACCGGGCCAGTGGTCATCTCCAAATCTGATAGCCAGTGGTCCATAAGCATGTTGAAAGTAATGTCTTCTGCCACCCTGGCAGATTGAGCACCATCCATCAGGTTCTACATCAGGTTCTAAGTAGGCTCAATATATACAACCACAGGAGCTAATAAATGTTATCCCTAGAGACTTATAAGAGATGAGGACACAGTAGGTATCATAATAGACCATCAATAGCACCTTCGTAACTTTAGCTTGAGTCTGCAGTGAAAGTTGTAGCTACCACTTCCCACAAGCCAGACAGTGATAAATCCAAATACTTACCCCTTCTAGTGCAGTCACTGCAGCTTTCATCTGTGTTTGGCACCACATTTGCGTCCAATTCTCAGTGGCAGGCCACTGATGCAGATTTGGGGGCAGAGTTCCACACTGCTATTCTCTCTTCATTGCAGTGCTGTTACCCAAGCCCGCTCTTCTTTCCTCATTAGATTGTGAACAGAACAACTTTATTTGTCGACAACCTCTCTTGCTAAATAAGCTTCTAATGCTGTCCTTTTTGAGCTGTCAGGTGTTGCTGTTGCCTTGTCTCTCCCCATAGTACCATGGTGCCACAAATAATTGCAGTCACTGCTCACACACAAAAGGTTCAATTTAATAAGTCTGTTTACAAGTTTGGGCACAAGCTTTTATTGGTTCTATACATAGAAAACCCTCCAGAAAGCAAAGAGCCCAGCCCGTCTCCTCACACCTCCCTGACTCCAGTCAGACAACAAGTACAGACTCCACTCACACAGCAATTTCTCACACCCAGACATCACAGGTCAGATTCATATCAAATAACTATGATACTATAGGTCTCCTTGAAAATACCCGTATGAGACATTGCATTTCAAGCCACTCTCCTCCAAATATTGTTTACTCGTGAAGGTGATAGATGCCAGTCGAGGCAGAAACTTGTATTTGTTGTGTTAGGATGAAGTACAATTTTGTTGTCTATAAAAATATACTAGTTTCTCTTTATTTAGGCAGCATTTTGGCAAGAAATCTGACATGTTTTCTAGGTTCCTGATGCATGTTTGTAATGTTATCTAAAAAGATATTTTGAAAATGAATTGCTAAAAATACTGAAAATTCACTCCTTATGCTCTCCATCATTTGTTTAAGAAATAACAATGAAATAGGAATTGTAAGAATTTGGAAGATGTTTGGTTCAATCTTACTTTAGCTGATTTCATTTTTTATTTCTCACACGAATAGTTTGAGAAATCATTAGTTATCATAGAACCAGGCTTTGGCTGTAGCATTTGAATTAAAGCACTTTTTAAATGTTGATCACAGTACAGGTCTAACAGCAATGATAATATCCTGAAATGAGTATCTTTCTTTCACAAAAGTAATAACGGATGGATTATGTGCATCTTAACACTGTCCCTATTTTGTTTCCCTTTTCCAGAGCACTTCACACTACCAAATGTTCAGTACATTTCTCCCTTGCTACTTAGGCCCCTCGGTTTCTGTTTCATGAGTACAATAGCAGATTACTGAAGTAAACAATAAAGGCATCTGTATGCCATCTTTAGATGCCCTCCCCATACTTCAGCCCTGGTCGGTCTCTAATGCTAAAAGGTCACAGCAAGGTGATTAATCTTGCTCTACAAATAAAAGTTATCATAGCAGATTAAATGTCACTTAAGAAAATTCTAGCAACTTTGGAACTTTGAAACATCTCCTTCATCTTTAAAATATTGGAGACAGTCCAAAGATGGATGGCCACCCACCTAAGAAGTTTAATTTACCATTGTAAGCTTGGATGAAAAGTGTTTTCAACCTTTGAACTTCCACCCCATCGTCCTTGACAATGCCAACTCACTGAGAGTTACAGTTGATAAAAGGATCAATCTAAAGTCGCATATCAACACCCTGGAGCAGAGTGCTCGCTTCCAACTCAGACATCTTAGGGGTATCAGGCAGTTTATCCCTACGGAAGATCTGAAACAATTTTCCAAGCCCTCGTTCTCTCCAGGCTGGTTTACTACAACTCACGCTTACAGGATTAGTGAAAGCCCACATGGCCCATCTTAGAGCATAAATGAATTCAGATGGTTGATGTATTTTTGAAACAAGTGAATCAACCAAACTACTCCAGAGCTCCTAGCGCTCATGTGGATCCCCACTGAAACTAGATCCCAGGTCAAATTAGCTTGCATCACTCATAAAGCAGTGCACGCTGTGACCTTGTTTACTGGGCTGCAAAACTGAAACTTTCTGGAGGTCATCGCTCCTAGTGTGTTTTAACACATTACTTCTCAACCAGCCTCCCTTCAAAAGAGAAGAAACTATCTCCCAACATTTCTTTGGCAGTGTGACAAGACCCTGGAATTCTCTCCTTCCTAATCAGTGAACCAATGCTTGCCTTTTATTTTTCAAAATGGAGTTGAAAGCGCTCTTGTTTTAGGGACATTTCCATTTGGTGGCCCTACCTATCTGGTCCTCGCTGTCTACCCTACAATTATGACTTTTTTCTCTCTCATGAGGACGTTTCAACCACTACCCTTCATTCTGTGAGCATCCCCTTAGACTGGATCTTCTCTTTCTACTGTGATTGTTGGTGCCCATGTTTTGAGTGGCTTTTGTTTTTGTATTGTTTACGCCCCATTAGCCAGTGTTCATTCATAGGTAACATTCTCTTAAATATTGATGTCATGCAATTATTCTTCCACTTGTCATAGTTGAGTTGTTGAATTGTCTTCTTGGTATTTTTCTTAAATGTTAATTTCTGTTTAGAAAGCTCTGTAATGCCGCTTGGCAGTGTTTATGCTGTATAAAGCTGCATAAATAAATAAATAATACAATAAATAAAATACACTGCTTCTGTAAGCAACTTTGATTAAATACAATTGTATTTTAATGAAATATATGTAGTTGGTGAGATATAAACTTTAATTTATTATTAGGATGATTCACAAGGCCTATGTCCACATCATCTGATTAGAAATGTCAGTGGCAATATCGCTTCTTCACGTTCATTCACTTGCTATATATTGACATAATATGTTTCAGTAAAACAATGCATGAGATCCACTTTTTTAAAACTGATGTTGTAGATTGTTCCTGTGGTAAGTCTTCTTATGTGGACAAAAGTATTGTGCAGTGCTCACAGAATCCCACAATAGATAAAAGTGGAGACAGCAGCAAATCCTCAGCAGCCACCCTGTGGTGGAGACCACACAGACTGATAGGCTGTGCTGTTCTGTGTATCGCCTTTGTAAATGTTTTGTGGTTTCTCATTACTGACACAAATGGTGGGTGACTATGTCCTTTATGTCGACTCTCTAAGTCAAGATAAAAAGCAATGTGTTCTGATACTTCCGTCACCGAGGGTACCAAGTCACATCTTTAAGGAAAGAGATGCATTTGTACCAAGTATGTCCTGGATCTCTTGGCTGGATCAAGGATTACTTTGCTATTTCTTGCATTCTCCATGTTTAAATTAGGTCCATATTGCAAGCCAAGGTAATTATTTGTGTAACGCAATCACGTCTCATTGTATGATTGAACCCTTCATTCACCAGGATTGTATTTTGCATCAACAACATATGGGATGGGTAAACTACTGACTTATTGCTCTATACCATAGCGTGTGCATACATGCAGCTGACCCAAGTCTGGAGCACACTGTTCAGGTTAGACACACAACTCCAAAACTCAACACTAATGTATGTCACTTTAACTAACACACTTCTCCCATGTATGCACTACAGTTGTGGTAACTATTCATCTGAGTGTCTGGAATGTGCTTTTGGGCCTTGACAAGAGGTAGGAAAGTGCGACAGAAATGCTGCAGTACATCAGTTGTTATCTGCTAGTCACCTGCTGTGGCTACCTAGATTTGTATGGTTAGGACACCATGGTTACAGATGTGGTCTTTAGTTTCAAATAATTGTCAACTTGTTGTTTTTCTGGAGCTTTCAGAACACAATAGTTTGTCAGATGAAAACTCTCCAGAAGGACAGAGGCCCAGCACATCCCCAGAGAGGGTGTGGACGTCCAGTAAGAGCTGACTGCATGAAAGTGAACTAAGGGGAACCAGCATGTCCTGTGCCCTCCTTGGAGTCCATTCCGGTTTCTGGCAGGAACCACAATGCTGTTCTCATTATAAGTGGACCACGTCACTGCTACGTCTGTAGGACAACGCAGATCCTGGCCCATACCTGAACCTGTACCAGCTCTGGTGCTTTGTCTCCACAGACTGAATCTGGGCAGGCACAGATACATGCGGCCTGCACCCAGCCTCCACCTCACTACAGGGGTCCATTTCATCTTGCTGCAGGCCCCACAAGATATGTGGGATATGCTTATAACAGGAGACAAAGAGGGACTCTTGATTCACTCTATCTTCTAAAAGAGAGGATGCAGGGCTACAGGGGCCACCAGGAAGACATTAGCAGAGTGAGTGGTGAAGTGTGGTGCCTTGAGAGAATCGTACTCTAAGACACTGACATTTACAGTTGTGATTTTGTGCATTATTCAGTTCAACTGTGTGACTTAACAACTTTATTTCTTGAAAAGGCAAATACTAGAACATTGAAATTATTGTGCCTGTTGGTTGGTTGTTCAGTTATGAGTGTGTGCCTCCCACTCCACCTCCCTGAGAAGCCTGTCACTGCTTGTACTTGCTACCCAGAGAGTCAAATGCAGAAAGGGTTTCACTTGCCCAAGTTTGGGACCCTGGACATCAGTGTCATGTGACATCATCTCCCACAGTTGATTGCAATTGCCCCCACCTGTTCTGTGAACCCCGAAAGACTTTAGCGTCTGACTCCAAAGGGCTGAAAAACAGGGGCATATATTTGGGGAGCGTTTGGGGTGTTACAGCCCCCTAATAAATGTATGTTGTGATAAATAGTTGGGTACAGGTGCTTTCAGTCGCATATGGTGAGGTGTCTGTCGGATTTCACCATGAATTTTTGGACACACAAACAAAAACACACACACACCCTCTCCCTCTCCCTGTTTGGTAAGGCTTCCAAAATGTTGGTTATTTCACACAATAATGTGTTTTCTCGCACTTAGTGCCCCTACCAATCGGCATTCCTCTCCCCTTTCACTTCCCCTTAAGATTCTCTCACCTCTCACATGCACTGTGCTTGTCTTATAATGTATTTTAACATTATGTGCCAGCGTGTTTGTTTGGGAATCTGTAACCCCCACCCCCAACCCAATCCTACTGACCAAGCTACGCCCCTGCTGAGAAATCAAAGCAGCAACGTATAATGGATCTATCATATTGTATTATGGACGGGTCTCAACTGACTCTACCATGAGGGCACGGAAACAGAGATCTATCTATTATGCTTGTTAGATTCTATGGTGATTCTGTCCAATTGGCTCCCTGGCACAGGTGCACCGCTGACACCTTTAAGTTTGGTCTGAAAACTGGGGGACACCTCCAACCAGAATTTGACATTTATTGTTGAAATAAACAGCTTGGCTACAAACATGCCACTTGCATGGAATCATCTTGCTGCATGTGAGCTACTTCTGAATTGCTCTTGTCCTTCCAGTCACTTTCAGTCATTGCGCACTGCACAAGGCCATCACCAAGCTTATGAGCCAGCCCTAAGAGTGCATTACTTAGGCACCTTCCTCATCCTTAGCTTAAAAAGGCAGTGTCAAATTCAAAGTCAACTATCTTATATATGGTTATGCACAGTGACGCACCAGACCACTTGTCTGAATTGCCGCTCTCGTAGACTACACAGCATTCGGGGAGGTGGCAGGCGACCTTCCTTATATGTACATCATGGAGTCAACCTACTGCCACATGGGCATTTATTTGCCGACACAGGGCAACCTATTCCTTAGAGTCTTAAGGGCATGGGATGGATTCTGCCCTATTTGGATTTTTGTCACTAACTCATTATGTCTGCTTTACACGCAGACACTTTGGGTGTCATTTGTTGATTATGAAATGAAACTATTTTTTAATTTGACCTAGAGCTTCCCAACATCTGTCATCCAGAATCTTGGTCATACTTGAGATATCTGTAGATAACATCTGGAGTTAGCTTTACACTATCTGTCTGGCCCTGATTTATGAAGAAAATGTATCTTAAACATACACACCAATATTACATCTAACTCAAACCATAAATGTAATCCAATCCCTAACCCTAATCTCTGACCTTTATTTTACAGTATGACTAAGCCTCCCCCTTAGTACCAAAAAAACCCTAATGTTCACTCATAGGCCCTGATTTGAGTGGGTTGGAAGAGAGGTGCAGTTTATAGCGCTAGGGAACAATTGACTGCTTGTGGGTCTGAAGGTACACCTATTCTGAGTTTTTGGGGAATAACATGCAAATTTGGGCCTTGCCGCACCAAAATACACATCTGATGGCAAATTACAAGTTTGATCTGGCGATATTTAACAAAGGGATAAGCTTTATTCCACTTGATAATTGCCAGGAGCTGTAAGTTTCACACAATTCGTAGGAAGTTGGAAAACTTTGATCCACACATAGTCAGGGCCTAACTATAAACCTAATCATAACTAATACCACCCTTATTCTAAACCAGTGGTTCCCAACCTGTGGTCCAGAGATCCCTGGGGTCCACGAAGCCTCCTCGGGGGTCAGTGACTGCTTGGAAAGTTAACTAATATTAACAAACAATAAAGTGTACATAAATAAAGTGGCTAAAGATACAATTGATTTTTTTTTTTAAATTACTGTAAATGTTAGGGAAATTAAAATTGGAGACTAAAAATTAAATTAGAATCCTCAGGTTGATTTGTGAGAGCAGAGCAGGTGCCTCAAACAGATTACAGTATGGGCACTTTGTGGCTTCAATTGAATTTAGAAAAGCTCCAACCTTCCTATTAAAATTAAAATTTCTTTTTTTGTAATTTTGTTTGCAAATAAATAAAATGTGCTATCATTTGTGCAAGTGCTTGATGGAATGCTTGTTTCCGTATTTTTGTATGTATTGTTTTAAAGTTCAAATCATCGACAATGTTTAGGCCTGGGTCCCCAGCTTCCAGTCATGACTCAGTGGGGGGTCCCCCGCGTTCCAGTAATGACGAAGTGGGGTTCCACAGAAGCCAAATGGTTGGAAACCTCTGCTCTAAACCTTGATGTCACCCGTTAATCTGGTAATTACCTTCCAAACTGGAGTGTCACATACAAGCTGGAAGAAAGACTATCAGTGAATGCTGCGGCTGTTAAGTATCTCGCACGGCCCGAAGGACGCCCAGGCAGACGAGGCTCAGGTTTTCAGGCATCCCTGTATCTGCTGCACGATCGGAACAGCCGTCCAGTTCAGCACGTGTAATGAAGACAGAAGGCCGCGGGACCATCTGATATGCACTGAATACCGGAAGCCAGTGCCGAGCTAAAACGTGAGCCTTCCCCAGCCGTCCTTTCAACCTCATGAGAGGAACAGGTGTGGGCGAACCCGGACCCCAAAATACTGTCGGTCTTCAGCATCTGAGAACACCCCTATGACACCCATGTGGTGTCAATAGCTCCATGCGAGCTCGTGAGGGGGGGGAGGGGGGTGTAAACATGCTCTTAGCTTGCTCTCAAGGGTCATTTATTACTTTCTGTGAAAGTGTAAAGATGCCCTGTTCAATTTCGCACTAACGTCTGTTTGCGAGGCTGTAAACATATTCTCGGTGTGATCTTGTACAATTACACTCATCTCTTTCTCTACGAATGTAGACTTTCTTCAGGAATTTTCAGGTGCCTCTGACGTGGAACCATGTCCCATCTGCCCTAATAGGCTCCAGTTTTAATGTCTGTTTTGTCAGAAAATAAATTTTTCCTCCTCATTTTAGGCCCAAATTGTGAGTTGGGAGGAGCGGAATTCCCGTGTGGAATTTCTCTCTGTTCAATCGTGAGTAGGCCCTTGTTCGAGCCCCTGCATTTACCTGGTGCGTAAACAACAGGATAACTGCCCTGTGACCCAGCTGTATTGGAGACCGAACCTCTTTTCATGCGCCAGTCCGACCCTCAGCGATGGTACGGGGTTGGGGGTGGGGCGGTGGCGTGTAATAGAAGATCCAGATGGACTACGGCCATCCTTTCCCCCACCCACCCCAGGCTCTGATGACGCAGAAAAAGAAGGTCCGATATATATTCATGTATACTGTGTAATCCATACATATAATGAAGTGTGATTTTAATAAAGAAATAATGTACGAGGGATAATTGTGCCCTCGGGGTAGTTCGCCATCATTATAAACGAGCATTATTAATCACGAAGTATTAAAAAAAAATTGTAGTAATCCGTCATAATCACAAATGTATGCCATGATTTCTTGTTTGAAAAATGTTTTGCTTAGCTTAAATTTAGTACAGGCTTTGGCCTAGTTGCTTGGTTTCAAATTCTAACTGCGTGATTTTTTCTCTTGAACTAATGAAACATATATTCTTGCTTGAAGTTGTATTTTTCCAGTAGAAACTGGCTGGTACACTTATCTCCAAGGTTTCGTGCTAGGCCGGTTACATCCCTTTTGATACAAGGTCAGTCTCTGCAGGTGCGGACAATGAAGGTACAGATAGTAAAATAATTGGCAAACCATGTTACAATTTGTGTTCCA
The DNA here is from genome assembly GCF_031143425.1 of Pleurodeles waltl. Classification (NCBI taxonomy): domain Eukaryota; kingdom Metazoa; phylum Chordata; class Amphibia; order Caudata; family Salamandridae; genus Pleurodeles; species Pleurodeles waltl. The sequence continues at coordinate 1,649,943,461 of NC_090445.1, read as the reverse complement.
AGGCTCCAAGGACAGTGTATGCATAAATGGGTGCTAGTAAAAGACAATTTTTGATTGGACAATTTGGACAATTTGAAGCCAACCTATGAACCCTCCAATGGAGGACCCTGCAAAATTTGGAATGTTTCTTACTTAAACCCACCGGACAAAGAGAAGTAAGCCATTTTTCCCCGATGCCAGTTTGAAGCCTGATGCCAGACTCCATTTTGGACGACACCCTGATGCCCTTTTCTCTATCCGAGAGAAAGAGACTTTAAGACTTCTCACCCTAGAGACTTTAACTTTGATTTGCCCCGTCTTGCCTATGCAGTAACTTTGCCCTATTCTCCTTGCCGCTGCAAGGAAACTTGCCCTTAACTTTGCCCCTTTGAAACTTGCCCCATGCTGATCAACCGGTACCTGAAGGACGAAGACTTTTCTTGAATGCTGATTGTATTTGGTAAATATGAAAGGATAAATGTATTATGCATTGTGTTTTTCCTTTTAGGTACCAACTGCTATTTTGATAGGGTCCTAGCTAGAAGTTTTCCAAATTTGTGTTGACTAAATTCGTTTTACATGAAGTCCCACATGCCAATGCTAATTAGAGGTTAGTCGAGGTATTCATTCAATGTATCATGAAGAATTGAAATCTTGTTATGCTGACCGAATGTATGCAATTAGTCAAATACAGTTAGTCACATTGGTGATTTGCATTGCTATAACAGAGTGTATCATCATCCAGATTTTGCGTAGATTGCGTTTCTTCCGCCGTTATGGACAGCTAGTAATGTTCATATACATATATCAATTGGTTTTGAGACATATATATATCGTGCTAGCTTTGTTAATATAGGGAAATAAATTCACTAACTTTTAATAAACTGGTGTGGTTATTCATGACTGAAAGGTCATGGTGCACCGAAATACCAACTGTTACTGATTTCTGATGTGTTATATTGATCTATTAATTGAGTATTGATTACCAATTGCAACAGTTATTGATTATTGATCTGAGTGACTCGACTAATGAGGATGAGGAGAGCCCGACTCGGTTAAAAGATTCACCGACCCCCAACGTGTCCAGGTACAGGTAATTTATAAGGGCTGGACGCGTTATCAGTAGATGGTAGCAGAGATTGATGGTTTAGCCCTTTGGGACCCCATCCGAACAATAGACAGAGTCAGGTTAGAATTTTCTTTGATAAAACAAGTTGCAGAGATGATGATGCCCTAAGTCCCCAATGACTTTCCCGGGATCTCGGAGCTTGCGAATGAGGAACATGGAGGTATGAGAATGGTCTCAGCGTTTCTAGTGACGGTATGAGTGAAGTTAGGGTTTCGCGCTTGCACAGCTTATTGCCGCAGATTAATTGAGAAGTTTGTGAGGATTTAAGGGGGGGTTAAGAGATATTAGAGGAGTGTTACTCCAAAGGTCTGAGAGTAGGGAAGTCGTCGAACTTCACGTGTGTGTAGCGCTTTGAGCAGAAACAAATTGTCCACGTGGTTGTTAATGTTGAGACGGGCCCTGCGAGGTCAAGAGACTCCGGAGTATGTTGAAAAGTGTATGTGACACTTGTTTGATGTTGTGATCTGGTCAGTTTAATAGGTTGATCGGGCGTGCTCAACAAGTCGGTATGAATGTTGCAGAGTGAAAGAAAACTTCGACTTTGAGATTTGACGAATTCTAAAGTGCACTAGAATAGTTCATTGATCAGTTGAGAGTCAAATTTTGCTTGCGAAAGTGGGAAACCGAGAAAGATGGAATAACTGCTGAGGCTAGTGAAAAATCCCTAAGGTTTCTGAAGCGATTGTATTACCTTTCCTGTAGTGAACCGACAGATCTGTTTTATTCTTTTGGTTAAGTGCTCGCATTATAGTGCAGAAATTAGTTTATGAGTGAAGCCGAATGAAAAGAGGACAAGCCGCGGGACTTTGTCAGCCGCAGTGTGTGAGTGTGACGTCACTAGGAGCCGCGCTGGGATAGGTCGGTTGGTGAGAAGGGTCGCGCACGGATTGGACGCAGTCCGTGAAGCACAATTGGAAGGGGAAAGGCAAGCGAAGAGTATTCCGGGAATTAAAGTCGCTTATTGATTACATATTTTAGAAAAACAATAGACGGAAAGATGACATTTTTCAAAGCATTTACGAGTGCCATGAGGGGAGATGTTTATATTAAAGCAAATGTAGGAGAAGAAACACCGCCTGAGGGTACACCAGCTTACATCGTCATTGAAGAAAAGGGTGTAGCGCCATGTCTTTGGCTAAAACAATGGTGTAAATTAACAGAGAAACATGGAAGTGTAGTGTTCCCTATCCATGGGTCGTTTAACCTAAGGGTTTTAGAAAATCTGAGATTTGCGCTATACGACATGAAAGTACCTCCAAGGCCAGCACAGTTTGAGGCATTAGCAATTTGGGAGCTAATAGCTAGAAACCAACAACAAAAGAAATTTGAGACAAGAATAAGAAAAGTAGAAAAGACGCTAGCGGATGCTAGATGGGACAGCACACAAAAGGTTTGGAGATCAGATGTATTGCAGGGGATTAAATTGTTTCCAGCGATTACTGATGAAGCAGAGACGGAAGGAAGGAAAGCCACCTGTAAGACAAACAGGAGTCAGTCCAGAGAGGGAGAGAGCAATAGAAACTCAAAAAGGGGAGACGAGTCAGATGATGAGGAGTTCATTATACAATTGCTGAATGATCGCCCACCACCATACGTGGAAAGCGAAAAAGGCTCCAGCATTAGTACTGCCCCTCCAGAACCAATACAGGGTAATGTAACACCAAATTTGAGAATATCTCAGAGGCCGAGCAGCTCTGACATGCCTTTCTCACCACGGATACCACGGATTCAGAGAATGTACCCAGACGTGCCTACGTTGAAACCTGCTGATAACTATCAGCCACAGGTTCAAAGGCATTGTTGTGATGAGCATAGCATGGGAATGACTTCTGACTCAATGGCGCAGGGAGGACAAAACTATCAGAGACCGACATTGATTCAAGCTGAATCAACACAGTTCTCGATGCCCCAAAAGCAGACACAAGAAGTGCGAGTAATAGAAAGCCAGTTAGGTATGCCAGCAATGACGAATCACAATGTGGGGATTAACATGCCACAGAATTCGGGGAACAGACAGAATCCAGACGCAATATCTCTACCTATCACTGTAGGTCCACCAGTACCACTGTACATACAGGCAAATTCAAGCACAAGCGACCAAGGGTTAATGATACAGAATGGGACAGGGAGAAGATGCATAGAAACCACTCCAGAGACAACTCCGATAGCGGCACTGCCAAATGGATCTGGGTCCTTGTCGGAATTTAGTCCAATTCCAATTTGCGCTCCGTCAACCGTGGTAAGGTCACATCCACCACTATTAGTACCGTTAACCTCACAGACTGAAACATTACAGAAACCGTCGATGGCAGTTGATGTAACGGCTACATTGATGAGACTGAACGTGCAACAGTTAACACAATGGTTCAACAGCCTGAAATCCCCGCAGAGTACATCAAGCGGGAAGGGAGAAGAATACCTGAATAAAATAAGGTTGGGCATGGAGGCAGATGAACTGGTAGAGGGAACAATGGGTTTGAACAGATTAGAATCATACACAGAGGAAGAACTAAGATACATGTGCCCTAGGATTACAAGAGAAGTGAGCAACATACATAAGAAGTTACAAGAAATTGCAGACAGAAACGAGATCGATATAGGTAAGACTAAACACCTGAGCAGAAGTTACAGGTTAGACTTTGAGACAAAAGATTTCGAGCACATGAGATCCGCAGGGATGAAAACACACCTTAAAGAGATACTGCAGAGTGCACAGGTCTGGAGATGTTTAGACAAGTGGGAAAGCAGGTGGGTTAAGAAAAAGGATAAAAAGAAGGAAACTACTTCAGAACGAAGTGAGAAAAAACAACAGAATGACGATCTGATAACTATGTTACCAATGAGAGAGACAGCAGGGGGAAAACTTGTACATGTACCATGGCACAGGTGCGATATCCAATCCTTTACGGATGACTTTCCAAAATTGAGAGAGAAGCCGATTGAGTGGTATCAACAAACAGATAGATTTGTGAAACTCGCGAAGTGTCTCTGGGAAGACCTGAATACTTTATTTGAAATTGTGGTTCCGGCGGATTTGTGGGAAGATTGTAAAAGGGCCGTAGGATGGCCGACGAGTGAACCAGAGAGAGACAGGGACACAGGTGCGCCATCACCCACGGTAATGAGCTTGTACCACAAGGTGATTGAGCACTTGAAAACCAAGGTTGCGTCGAAAAATGTGGATTGGCAAAGGATTGATAGGACCGCTCAAGAGGTTAAAGAATCTATACACGCATATTATGAGAGATTGTTGAAAGCGTTTAAAAATTACAGTGGTACGGAAACGATTGAGCCAAAAGACATGCTCCATTTTGTGTTCAGGTTTGTGGAAGGGCTGAGACCCGAAATTAGCCAGATGATTAAATCACATTTGATTTGTTGGCAGTCAAAGTCGATCGATGAAGTGTTGAATTATGCAAAATACTGCAGTGATGAGATTGAGACAAAGCAGAAAAGATTGAAGGAAAAGGTGATGGTGATGCAGCTCAGAGCAGCTCAGACAGGTTTACAAGGTTTGCAAGGGTTTCAACAACAGATGCCGCAGCAGCAGCAACAGGGAAATGTTATGTTTCAGCCGCAGATGAGAGGCAGAGGTCGAGGAGGCTTTGTGAATAATGGTCCTGATTTGAATACCGTTATGATTCCAAATGGTATACAGGCAATGAAGAAGGTGATGCCATGTCACACGTGCGGAATTGTCGGGCATTGGAAACGGGAGTGCCCAATGATGGTGTAGGAAGGTGTAGGTCAGCAAAACAATGATGTCAATGCATTTCAGACTATGAGAGGACCGAAACTGAGAGGTCCGAACCCAAATTTTCAAAACAATATAAACCAGATGCAGGGTTTACAACCCATGCAACCGCAACAGGTGCAAATGCCCCGTGTGCAAATGACACAATTGCAGCCATTGCAACAGCAGTTTCCTATGGTACCTAATCAGCAAATGCAAATACCCTTAGCACCAATGAATCAGCAGCAAGCAATGCTTCCTCAACAGGTCACGGGTCAGGGAATGAGTCAAAATGACACAGTACACCAATTCCCACTACACAGCGAGAATGCAATAAACGATGTATGGGAGAGTGAAGGTTCAGATGAGGAGGGAAATTGTGTGCTTGCAGCATCTTTGGAAGTTGATCAAAAGGGTCCGTATGTGGAGGGAAGAGTTATGGGTCATCGCGTTTCATTCTTGGTTGACACAGGAGCTACACGTTCCACTGTCAGGAGCATTGAAGTACCAAATTTGCCACTTTCAGGGAGAACAGTTCAAGTAGTGGGAGTAGCAAACAGGTACCTGACGAACCCAATCACAGATCCAGTACAAGTCAGAATTGGTAACTATCAAGGGTCACATAATTTTGTGGTATGTGACTCAAGCCCGATATCACTGTTAGGGAGAGACCTATTGTGCAAATTGGGATGTTCGATTATGTGTTCGAACGATGGAATTAGAATTCAGACGAGCAGTGATGGGGAAGAAGAGGACAGTGTAGAAGGGGATGAGATGGAGACTGTCGATGAAGAGTATCCTCTGATTACCCTTTTTCCAATGATCACTGAAGCAGATATTCCAGCTGAGTTACAGGAAACAGTCGGAAAAGAAGTGTGGGATATGACAGGAAAAGAGGTGGGATTGGTGAAAGGAGTGGAACCAGTGAAAGTGACCGTAAAACCCAATGTAACCTTTCCCCAGACCCCACAGTACCATATGGCACAAGACACCCTCATGAAGGTCGCCCAACTCATTGATGAGTTTGTAAAGCAGGGAGTACTGAAAGAAGTGTTAAGCAGTCCATGTAATTCACCAATCATGGGACTAATAAAGCCAAGTGGAAAGGTACGAATTGTGCAGGACTTGAGGAAAATAAATGACATAATAATTAAATGTTGCCCTGTAGTACCAAATCCAGCTGTGATAATGTTTCAAGTCCCTTGCGATGCCGAGTGGTTCTCAGTCATCGACTTGTCACATGCGTTCTTTTCGGTGCCTCTTCATGAGGACAGCCAATTTCTCTTTTGTTTCAAATTCTTAGACAGGGTTTACAGTTGGTGTCGAATTCCTCAAGGGTTTTCGGAGTCACCGTCAATTTTCAATCAGATTTTAAAGAAAGATTTGGAAGCGTTGGAATTGCCATTTGGGTCAACCCTAGTACAGTACATTGACGACTTACTGGTTGCATCCAAGACAGAAAGTGACTGCACAGCCGACACCATTGCCCTATTGAACCATTTGGGAAGGAATGGACACAAGGTGTCTCCTTCAAAATTACAGTTTTGTCAGAAGAAAGTGAAATATTTGGGTCACCAAATAGAGAAAGGGTCATGAAGAATTATGAAGGAAAGAATAACAAGTGTACTTCAAATGAGTCCCCCAAAGACGAGGAGGGAGGTGAGGAAGTTTTTAGGAATGGTGAGCTACTGTCGCCAATGGATCCCCAACTTCTCAACCCTAGCAAAACCTTTACTGAAATTGACCCAGAAGGATGCATTGGATGAAATTGAACTGAAAGGAGATGAGATGGATGCTTTTATTGAATTGAAAGAATGCATGTGCAGGGCTCCAGCTTTAGGTATGCCTGACTACACAAAGCCTTTCACATTGTTTTGTCATGAACGTGATGCATGTTCCTTGTCTGTCTTGACCCAAGCCCATGGTGGCGTAAACAGACCAGTAGCATATTTTTCAGCTACTTTGGATCCGGTCGCAGCAGAACTGCCAGGGTGCTTGCGCGCCGTAGCCGCAGTTGGTATCAGCCTCACTCAGAGTGAAGGAATAGTGATGGGACACCCTTTAACAGTCATGGTCCCTCACTCAGTCGAGATACTTTTGACACGTTCCCGAACACAGCACATGACTGGTGCTAGACTCACAAGGTATGAAACAATAATTCTGGGATCACCTAACGTGCAGCTGAAACGGTGCACTACGTTGAATCCAGCAACCTTGTTTCCCAGTGAAAATGCTGAAATTGAGAACGCTGAAGACATCGAGCACGACTGTCTTCAGGTGACTGAATTTTGCACCAAACCAAGACCTGATATCAAAGATACCCGATTGGAAGAAAATGATCAAATTATTTTTGTTGATGGTTCATGTTTAAGAGATGCACTGGGTGTATTGAAAGCAGGATACGCTGTATGCACAGTAACAGGTGTTCTGGAAGCATCTTGGCTTCAAGGAGTCTACTCTGCACAGGTAGCAGAATTGGTAGCCCTTACTAGAGCTTGCCAACTCTCTGCATTAATGAAAGTTACCATTTACACTGACAGTCAGTACGGGTTTGGAATAGTGCATGATTTAGGACAATTGTGGTCGCAGGGAGGCTTCTTGACCTCTTCAGGATCACCAGTGAAAAATGGTGAAAGAATAAAGGAATTGTTACATGCCATCCAACTACCAGGAGAAGTAGCAGTGGTAAAATGCAGTGCACACTCGAAGGGACAAGACTATGTTTCCATGGGAAATGGATATGCGGATCAAGTCGCAAGGTTTTGCGCATTGAACTGTATATTGCTTAGGGATGAATGGAATTTGATAAGTGAACCAGAACTTGAACCAAGCGAAATTTTTGCTCTAAAGGTTGTAGACACAATGGACGAATTGAAAACCTTACAGAATGATGTCAGTGAGGGCGAGAAACTCTCGTGGACTAAATCACAATGTGTAAAGAGACTTGATGAATTATGGGTTTCAAGTGAAGGGAAATTCGTTCTTCCAAATAGCCTTTTGACACAGATAGCCAGATTTTACCATGGACAAGCTCATCTTGGGAGAGATGCCATGATTAGGTTATTTAAAACTGATTGGTTTAACCCCAAATTCCGTCAAGTTGCTGAAGCAGTTTGCCACCGTTGCGTCATTTGCCAACAAATGAACGCAGGGAAGGGAACCGTAGTAAATTTGAGCCACATTGGAAGAGCAGGGGGTCCATTCAGCAGGATGCAAATGGACTTCATTGAGATGCCTGTGCATGGGGGCTTGAAGTATGTGTTGGTGGTTGTGTGTATTTTTAGTCACTGGATTGAAGCATACCCTACACGCAGAAATGACAGTCTCACAGTTGCAAAACTACTCTTGAGAGAGTTAATACCACGTTTTGGATTCCCGATCTCTTTAGAATCAGATAGGGGAAGTCACTTCAATAATGAAGTAATAAAATTGCTTTGTGCAGCACTGAACATTGAGCAAAAGCTGCATTGTAGCTACCGCCCTGAAGCATCAGGTCTAGTGGAGCAAATGAATGGCACATTGAAATCAAGAATGGCGAAAATATGCGCATCAACGAACTTGAAATGGCCTGACGCATTGCCTTTGGTACTAATGTCAATGAGAAATACCCCTGACAGAAAGACTGGACTGTCCCCACACGAGATTCTCATGGGCAGAGCTATGAGACTTCCAGCAGTTCCTGCAAATGCGCTTTTGAATATTACAGATGATATGGTGTTAGACTACTGCAAAGGTCTAGCTGATGTGGTTCGATCTTTCTCTCACCAGGTGGAGGCAACCACCTTGCCACCGATCCAAGGTCCAAGACACGCCCTGAAAGCAGGTGACTGGGTCGTGATAAAGAAGCACGTGAGGAAGTCGTGTTTAGAACCCCGCTGCAAAGGACCTTTCCAAGTGATTTTGACGACTACCACCGCTGTGAAGTGTGCGGGAGTTCCCAACTGGATTCACGCCAGTCACACAAAGAGGGTGTTGTGTCCCACAGATGAGGAAGTTGAAGCGCTGAAGTTACCAGTACCTGATAACAAAGTACCAAGCGCTGAGGCAGAGCGAAACAGAACTAGAAGCGAACAAGGAGAAATAGAGGAAGGAGAAATATTCTCTGAGGACGAAGCGACTGATTCACTTGGGGAAGACCAAGGAGGAGCCTCAGACAGCGACGAAGCAGCTGAAGGTAACAAAGAGCCTGAAGCAGCTGAAAGTGACAAAGAGCCTGAAGAAAGTAACGGTGACAAAGGGCTCGAAAGAGGTGAAGAAGCAGGAGAGCCTGATCAGAGGAGGGCTTTCCCAGAAGCAGACGATACAGAAAAAGAAAAGGAAAACCTGATTGACTCCCCAGAAGGAGGGGACAAGGCAGAACAGAACGGAACTGCTCAAACTCCTTCAGAAGACATTGCAGGTCCGTCAAGTGGACCCAGTGCAAAAAGAAGACCAAGCATATCGCAGTAAAATTAAGAACTAGAGAAACGTTGAACGACAGTGAAGGGCCAAGAGTGAAAGAGAAAAGAAAGGAAGTGTCTGTCGTAGTACCAACACCAAGTGAAGAAAAGGACTTGGCCAAAGAGGAAAGTACCAGTGAGAAAGAATCAAAGAGAGATGCAAAATTGAAAAGAAAAAGGATACCGAGCAGGAGGTATTCTGGTCCGGAGTGGGCATACGTAGCCAACAACGATTGGTCAGACGAATTCGTATCCCTCAGTCTTGAAAACGAAGAGGCAGAACTTCATTTTGAAAATAAAAACTTTATGGACTCTGTTGATTGAAAACATTGACCACCTGATTGACTTTTAAACCGGCTAAGACATTGCTAACTTGATTGACTTTGAAACCGATTTTGAGACAATGCTGCTAACCGATAAGAGACTAAGGGGGTCATTCTGACCCTGGCGGCCGGTGACCGCCAGGATCACCGACCACGGGAGCACCGCCAACAGGCTGGCGGTGCTCCCTCGAGCATTCTGACCGCGGCGGTTCAGCCGCGGTCAGAAACGGAAAGTCGGCGGTCTCCCGCCGACTTTCCGCTGCTCGGGTGAATCCTCCATGGCTGCGGAGCGCGCTCCGCAGCCATGGGGATTCTGACACCCCCTACCACCATCCTGTTCCTGGCGCGTCTCCCGCCAGGAACAGGATGGCGGTAGGGGGTGCCGCGGGGCCCCTGGGGGCCCCTGCAGTGCCCATGCCAGTGGCATGGGCACTGCAGGGGCCCCCGTAAGAGGGCCCCGCAAAGTATTTCAGTGTCTGCAAAGCAGACACTGAAATACGCGACGGGTGCCACTGCACCCGTCGCACCCCTGCAACTCCGCCGGCTCCATTCGGAGCCGGCATCCTCGTTGCAGGGGCATTTCCGTTGGGCCGGCGGGCGCTCTTTTGGAGAGCGCCCGCCGGCCCAGCGGAAATGTTAGAATGGCCGCCGTGGTCTTTTGACCGCGGTGCGGTCATTTGTCGGCGGGACTGTGGCGGGCGGCCTCGGCCGCCCGCCACAGTCAGAATCACCCCCTAAGCTGCTAAAAGAAAACTGTGTGAACATTGAACTCGTTCAGCTTTGTAAATACCTGCAAATACGCTTTGATAAAGAGTCTTCAACTTTCTGATTCTATACAGATCATGACTAGCTTCACTACACAGGGGCGTAAAATGAAGTATTGTAAATACATGTGTATGGGCTTAATAACCGCATGCGTACTAATAATTGTAGCAATAGTTCTTGGAATGCATGGTAAAAGTGAGAGTGAAACGAATGATGCTTCTACTTCTAAACCTATTATCGTTACTGAACTAACAGCTCTGAAGAGACTCGAGCAAGACGAGAGACACTTGCATGATAAGAAGGAACTTTCATCTAACGTTTTCTATCGCTTACTGAGTGAGTATGTTGAGACCATGGATGCGAAAGATTGTTATGTGTGTACACAAATACCTACCTCAGTAGTGGAAGGGGTAACATATCACAGCATGCCTCTTACGTATGGAATTACATGTAGTATAGTAGCTTCCAGATTTTATGCTCAAAAGGATATTCATTATTTCTATACTAATTACGATGTTACTTTTGCATATGTCCCATTAATAGGGCACCTAAGTAAGATAGCTCGAGATTATTATGCCAAATTGATGAGGGAATTCTTCGAACTGATGTCACCTTTTCACACAGCTCACGCACATAGAGAGAACCTTACGTGCTTGCTTTCACCAGTAGAAATAGAATTTTTAGACCGCACTGATGATAGGAAGAATGAAATGAAGGAGAAATTAGAGAGGGAATTACACGAAAGGACGTCTGTAGATAATTATGCTTTTGCTGCAATAAAGACACAAGGGAAAATAGCTTTAGATACATTGCATGTAGGAAGATTTTGTATACATAGATTTCCATCATATTATGACACAGTTTTTGTGGGAACGAGTGAATGTAAACATACGTATGCATTTCAATCTAAGTGGACGTTCATGCTGAATGGACAAGACCCAGTTATTCCTGGAGTATATTATATTTGTGGACTCAACGCCTATTATCGTCTTCCTAAAGGATGGTATGGGAGGTGTTATTTGGGAATAGTGTTCCCAAAGGTTTACCAACTAGACGACTTAAAGAAATTTCCAAGGCTGTCTGAATCACATCATGTTCAGAAAAGGGAGACAGCTTCTGTTGTGGTAGGAGATATATTTGGAGCATTGATTCCTTCAGTAGGAGTCATATTGAATTCAATAAAAATACGAAAGTTGTCTACTATTGTGGATAACATGCTGACAAAGTTTTCAGGAGCTATAATCCTGATGGATGCTGAACTTGCTGCAGAAAGAGCTATGACTCTTCAAAATCGGCTTGCCTTAGACATCCTTTTAGCAAAGGATGGCGGCGTTTGCAAAATGCTTGGTACGCGTCACTGTTGTAACTATATACCAGACAACAGTGGAAAAATTAAAACGATGCTTACAAATTTAACTAAAGAAAGTGTAGATTTAAAGGAATTGAAAGAACCTGGAGTTTGGGAGAAAGTTGGAAAGGGATTTGCTTCTGTGGGAAATTGGCTCAGCAACGTTTGGAACGGATTGTTACTAAAAATAGTAAAGGGAATATTAATAATATTAATTTGTCTATTAGGTTCTTGGGGAACATGGAAAGCTTTTAAAATGATAAAAGCAAGGAACAAAAGAAAAAGAGAAGAGAAAATAGAGAACAAAATGGTGGAAATATATAGGGAGAAGTCAAAAGGGACTAAAAGAAAAAGGGAATTGACTGAAGTGCCAAATCACTATACAGAATTTTAATGGAATAAAATTTGTGGGTAGATTTGATGTGATGACATAATTAGTCATCAGAGGAGGGATTGATGACGCAGAAAAAGAAGGTCCGATATATATTCATGTATACTGTGTAATCCATACATATAATGAAGTGTGATATTAATAAAGAAATAATGTACGAGGGAAAATTGTGCCCTCGGGGTAGTTCGCCATCATTATAAACGAGCATTATTAATCACGAAGTATTAAAAAAAAATTGTAGTAATCCGTCATAATCACAAATGTATGCCATGATTTCTTGTTTGAAAAATGTTTTGCTTAGCTTAAATTTAGTACAGGCTTTGGTCTAGTTGCTTGGTTTCAAATTCTAACTGCGTGATTTTTTCTCTTGAACTAATGAAACATATATTCTTGCTTGAAGTTGTATTTTTCCAGTAGAAACTGGCTGGTACACTTATCTCCAAGGTTTCGTGCTAGGCCGGTTACATCCCTTTTGATACAAGGTCAGTCTCTGCAGGTGCGGACAATGAAGGTATAGATAGTAAAGTAATTGGCAAACCATGTTACAATTTGTGTTCCAAGGCTCCAAGGACAGTGTATGCATAAATGGGCGCTAGTAAAAGACAATTTTTGATTGGACAATTTGAAGCCAACCTATGAACCCTCCAATGGAGGACCCTGCAAAATTTGGAATGTTTCTTACTTAAACCCACCGGACAAAGAGGAGTCAGCCATTTTTCCCCGATGCCAGTTTGAAGCCTGATGCCAGACTCCATTTTGGACGACACCCTGATGCCCTTTTCTCTATCCGAGAGAAAGAGACTTTAAGACTTCTCACCCTAGAGACTTTAACTTTGATTTGCCCCGTCTTGCCTATGCAGTAACTTTGCCCTATTCTCCTTGCCGCTGCAAGGAAACTTGCCCTTAACTTTGCCCCTTTGAAACTTGCCCCATGCTGATCAACCGGTACCTGAAGGACGAAGACTTTTCTTGAATGCTGATTGTATTTGGTAAATATGAAAGGATAAATGTATTATGCATTGTGTTTTTCCTTTTAGGTACCAACTGCTATTTTGATAGGGTCCTAGCTAGAAGTTTTCCAAATTTGTGTTGACTAAATTCGTTTTGCATGAAGTCCCACATGCCAATGCTAATTAGAGGTTAGTCGAGGTATTCATTCAATGTATCATGAAGAATTGAAATCTTGTTATGCTGACCGAATGTATGCAATTAGTCAAATACAGTTAGTCACATTGGTGATTTGCATTGCTATAACAGAGTGTATCATCATCCAGATTTTGCGTAGATTGCGTTTCTTCCGCCGTTATGGACAGCTAGTAATGTTCATGTACATATATCAATTGGTTTTGAAACATATATATATCGTACTAGCTTTGTTAATATAGGGAAATAAATTCACTATCTTTTAATAAACTGGTGTGGTTATTCATAACTGAAAGGTCATGGTGCGCCAAAATACCAACTGTTACTGATTTCTGATGTGTTATATTGATCTATTAATTGAGTATTGATTACCGATTGCAACAGTTATTGATTATTGATCTGAGTGACTCGACTAATGAGGATGAGGACAGGCCGACTCGGTTAAAAGATTCACCGACCTCCAACGTGTCCAGGTACAGGTAATTTATAAGGGCTGGACGCGTTATCAGTAGATGGTAGCAGAGATTGATGGTTTAGCCCTTTGGGACCCCATCCGAACAATAGATAGAGTCAGGTTAGAATTTTCTTTGATAAAACAAGTTGCAGAGATGAGGATGCCCTAAGTCCCCAATGACTTTCCCGGGATCTCGGAGCTTGCGAATGAGGAACATGGAGGTATGAGAATGGTCTCAGCGTTTCTAGTGACGGTATGAGTGAAGTTAGGGTTTCGCGCTTGCACAGCTTATTGCCGCAGATTAATTGAGAAGTTTGTGAGGATTTAAGGGGGGGTTAAGAGATATTAGAGGAGTGTTACTCCAAAGGTGGGAGAGTAGGGAAGTCGTCGAACTTCACGTGTGTGTAGCGCTTTGAGCAGAAACAAATTGTCCACGTGGTTGTTGATGTTGAGACGGGCCCTGCGAGGTCAAGAGACTCCGGAGTATGTTGAAAAGTGTATGTGACACTTGTTTGATGTTGTGATCTGGTCGGTTTAATAGGTTGATCGGGCGTGCTCAACAAGTCGGTATGAATGTTGCAGAGTGAAAGAAAACTTAGACTTTGAGATTTGACAAATTCTAAAGTGCACTAGAATAGTTCATTGATCAGTTGAGAGTCAAATTTTGCTTGCGAAAGTGGGAAACCGAGAAAGATGGAATAACTGCCGAGGCTGGTGAAAAATCCCTAAGGTTTCTGAAGCGATTGTATTACCTTTCCTGTAGTGAACCGACAGATCTGTTTTATTCTTTTGGTTAAGTGCTCGCGTTATAGTGCAGAAATTAGTTTATGAGTGAAGCTGAATGAAAAGAGGACAAGCCGCAGGACTTTGTCAGCCGCAGTGTGTGAGTGTGACGTCACTAGGAGCCGTGCTGGGATAGGTCGGTTGGTGAGAAGGGTCGCGCACGGATTGGACGCAGTCCGTGAAGCACAATTGGAAGGGGAAAGGCAAGCGAAGAGTATTCCGGGAATTAAAGTCGCTTATTGATTACATATTTTAGAAAAACAAAAGACGGAAAGATGAAATTTTTCAAAGCATTTAAGAGTGCCATGAGGGGAGATGTTTATATTAAAGCAAATGTAGGAGAAGAAACACCGCCTGAGGGTACACCAGCTTACATCGTCATTGAAGAAAAGGGTGTAGCGCCATGTCTTTGGCTAAAACAATGGTGTAAATTAACAGAGAAACATGGAAGTGTAGCGTTCCCTATCCATGGGTCGCTTAACCTAAGGGTTTTAGAAAATCTGAGATTTGCGCTATACGACATGAAAGTACCTCCAAGGCCAGCACAGTTTGAGGCATTAGCAATTTGGGAGCTAATAGGTAGAAACCAACAACAAAAGAAATTTGAGACAAGAATAAGAAAAGTAGAAAAGACGCTAGCGGATGCTAGATGGGACAGCACACAAAAGGTTTGGAGATCAGATGTATTGCAGGGGATTAAATTGTTTCCAGCAATGACTGATGAAGCAGAGACGGAAGGAAGGAAAGCCACCTGTAAGACAAACAGGAGTCAGTCCAGAGAGGGAGAGAGCAATAGAAACTCAAAAAGGGGAGACGAGTCAGATGATGAGGAGTTCATTATACAATTGCTGAATGATCGCCCACCACCATACGTGGAAAGCAAAAAAGGCTCAAGCATTAGTACTGCCCCTCCAGAACCAATACAGGGTAATGTAACACCAAATTTGAGAATATCTCAGAGGCCGAGCAGCTCTGACATGCCTTTCTCACCACGGATACCACGGATTCAGAGAATGTACCCAGACGTGCCTACGTTGAAACCTGCTGATAACTATCAGCCACAGGTTCAAAGGCATTGTTGTGATGAGCATAGCATGGGAATGACTTCTGACTCAATGGCGCAGGGAGGACAAAACTATCAGAGACCGACATTGATTCAAGCTGAATCAACACAGTTCTCGATGCCCCAAAAGCAGACACAAGAAGTGCGAGTAATAGAAAGCCAGTTAGGTATGCCAGCAATGACGAATCACAATGTGGGGATTAACATGCCACAGAATTCGGGGAACAGACAGAATCCAGACGCAATATCTCTACCTATCACTGTAGGTCCACCAGTACCACTGTACATACAGGCAAATTCAAGCACAAGCGACCAAGGGTTAATGATACAGAATGGGACAGGGAGAAGATGCATAGAAACCACTCCAGAGACAACTCCGATAGCGGCACTGCCAAATGGATCTGGGTCCTTGTCGGAATTTAGTCCAATTCCAATTTGCGCTCCGTCAACCGTGGTAAGGTCACATCCACCACTATTAGTACCGTTAACCTCACAGACTGAAACATTACAGAAACCGTCGATGGCAGTTGATGTAACTGCTACATTGATGGGACTGAACGCGCAACAGTTAACACAATGGTTCAACAGCCTGAAATCCCCGCAGAGTACATCAAGCGGGAAGGGAGAAGAATACCTGAATAAAATAAGGTTGGGCATGGAGGCAGATGAACTGGTAGAGGGAACAATGGGTTTGAACAGATTAGAATCATACACAGAGGAAGAACTAAGATACATGTGCCCTAGGATTACAAGAGAAGTGAGCAACATACATAAGAAGTTACAAGAAATTGCAGACAGAAACGAGATCGATATAGGTAAGACTAAACACCTGAGCAGAAGTTACAGGTTAGACTTTGAGACAAAAGATTTCGAGCACATGAGATCCGCAGGGATGAAAACACACCTTAAAGAGATACTGCAGAGTGCACAGGTCTGGAGATGTTTAGACAAGTGGGAAAGCAGGTGGGTTAAGAAAAAGGATAAAAAGAAGGAAACTACTTCAGAACGAAGTGAGAAAAAACAACAGAATGACGATCTGATAACTATGTTACCAATGAGAGAGACAGCAGGGGGAAAACTTGTACATGTACCATGGCACAGGTGCGATATCCAATCCTTTACGGATGACTTTCCCAAATTGAGAGAGAAGCCGATTGAGTGGTATCAACAAACAGATAGATTTGTGAAACTCGCGAAGTGTCTCTGGGAAGACCTGAATACTTTATTTGAAATTGTGGTTCCGGCGGATTTGTGGGAAGATTGTAAAAGGGCCGTAGGATGGCCGACGAGTGAACCAGAGAGAGACAGGGACACAGGTGCGCCATCACCCACGGTAATGAGCTTGTACCACAAGGTGATTGAGCACTTGAAAACCAAGGTTGCGTCGAAAAATGTGGATTGGCAAAGGATTGATAGGACCGCTCAAGAGGTTAAAGAATCTATACACGCATATTATGAGAGATTGTTGAAAGCGTTTAAAAATTACAGTGGTACGGAAACGATTGAGCCAAAAGACATGCTCCATTTTCTGTTCAGGTTTGTGGAAGGGCTGAGACCCGAAATTAGCCAGATGATTAAATCACATTTGATTTGTTGGCAGTCAAAGTCGATCGATGAAGTGTTGAATTATGCAAAATACTGCAGTGATGAGATTGAGACAAAGCAGAAAAGATTGAAGGAAAAGGTGATGGTGATGCAGCTCAGAGCAGCTCAGACAGGTTTACAAGGTTTGCAAGGGTTTCAACAACAGATGCCGCAGCAGCAGCAACAGGGAAATGTTATGTTTCAGCCGCAGATGAGAGGCAGAGGTCGAGGAGGCTTTG
The DNA here is from genome assembly GCF_031143425.1 of Pleurodeles waltl. Lineage (NCBI taxonomy): Eukaryota > Metazoa > Chordata > Amphibia > Caudata > Salamandridae > Pleurodeles > Pleurodeles waltl. The sequence goes on along the minus strand of NC_090445.1, from coordinate 1,649,926,088 downwards.
TGAATAATGGTCCTGATTTGAATACCGTTATGATTCCAAATGGTATACAGGCAATGAAGAAGGTGATGCCATGTCACACGTGCGGAATTGTCAGGCATTGAAAACGGGAGTGCCCAATGATGGTGCAGGAAGGTGTAGGTCAGCAAAACAATGATGTCAATGCATTTCAGACTATGAGAGGACCGAAACTGAGAGGTCCGAACCCAAATTTTCAAAACAATATAAACCAGATGCAGGGTTTACAACCCATGCAACCGCAACAGGTGCAAATGCCCCGTGTGCAAATGACACAATTGCAGCCATTGCAACAGCAGTTTCCTATGGTACCTAATCAGCAAATGCAAATACCCTTAGCACCAATGAATCAGCAGCAAGCAATGCTTCCTCAACAGGTCACGGGTCAGGGAATGAGTCAAAATGACACAGTACACCAATTCCCACTACACAGCGAGAATGCAATAAACGATGTATGGGAGAGTGAAGGTTCAGATGAGGAGGGAAATTGTGTGCTTGCAGCATCTTTGGAAGTTGATCAAAAGGGTCCGTATGTGGAGGGAAGAGTTATGGGTCATCGCGTTTCATTCTTGGTTGACACAGGAGCTACACGTTCCACTGTCAGGAGCATTGAAGTACCAAATTTGCCACTTTCAGGGAGAACAGTTCAAGTAGTGGGAGTAGCAAACAGGTACCTGACGAACCCAATCACAGATCCAGTACAAGTCAGAATTGGTAACTATCAAGGGTCACATAATTTTGTGGTATGTGACTCAAGCCCGATATCACTGTTAGGGAGAGACCTATTGTGCAAATTGGGATGTTCGATTATGTGTTCGAACAATGGAATTAGAATTCAGACGAGCAGTGATGGGGAAGAAGAGGACAGTGTAGAAGGGGATGAAATGGAGACTGTCGATGAAGAGTATCCTCTGATTACCCTTTTTCCGATGATCACTGAAGCAGATATTCCAGCTGAGTTACAGGAAACAGTCGGAAAAGAAGTGTGGGATATGACAGGAAAAGAGGTGGGATTGGTGAAAGGAGTGGAACCAGTGAAAGTGACCGTAAAACCCAATGTAACCTTTCCCCAGACCCCACAGTACCATATGGCACAAGACACCCTCATGAAGGTCGCCCAACTCATTGATGAGTTTGTAAAGCAGGGAGTACTGAAAGAAGTGTTAAGCAGTCCATGTAATTCACCAATCATGGGACTAATAAAGCCAAGTGGAAAGGTACGAATTGTGCAGGACTTGAGGAAAATAAATGACATAATAATTAAATGTTGCCCTGTAGTACCAAATCCAGCTGTGATAATGTTTCAAGTCCCTTGCGATGCCGAGTGGTTCTCAGTCATCGACTTGTCACAAGCGTTCTTTTCGGTGCCTCTTCATGAGGACAGCCAATTTCTCTTTTGTTTCAAATTCTTAGACAGGGTTTACAGTTGGTGTCGAATTCCTCAAGGGTTTTCGGAGTCACCGTCAATTTTCAATCAGATTTTAAAGAAAGATTTGGAAGCGTTGGAATTGCCATTTGGGTCAACCCTAGTACAGTACATTGACGACTTACTGGTTGCATCCAAGACAGAAAGTGACTGCACAGCCTACACCATTGCCCTATTGAACCATTTGGGAAGGAATGGACACAAGGTGTCTCCTTCAAAATTACAGTTTTGTCAGAAGAAAGTGAAATATTTGGGTCACCAAATAGAGAAAGGGTCACAAAGAATTATGAAGGAAAGAATAACAAGTGTACTTCAAATGAGTCCCCCAAAGACGAGGAGGGAGGTGAGGAAGTTTTTAGGAATGGTGAGCTACTGTCGCCAATGGATCCCCAACTTCTCAACCCTAGCAAAACCTTTACTGAAATTGACCCAGAAGGATGCATTGGATGAAATTGAACTGAAAGGAGATGAGCTGGATGCTTTTATTGAATTGAAAGAATGCATGTGCAGGGCTCCAGCTTTAGGTATGCCTGACTACACAAAGCCTTTCACATTGTTTTGTCATGAACGTGATGCATGTTCCTTGTCTGTCTTGACCCAAGCCCATGGTGGCGTAAACAGACCAGTAGCATATTTTTCAGCTACTTTGGATCCGGTCGCAGCAGCACTGCCAGGGTGCTTGCGCGCCGTAGCCGCAGTTGGTATCAGCCTCACTCAGAGTGAAGGAATAGTGATGGGACACCCTTTAACAGTCATGGTCCCTCACTCAGTCGAGATACTTTTGACACGTTCCCGAACACAGCACATGACTGGTGCTAGACTCACAAGGTATGAAACAATAATTCTGGGATCACCTAACGTGCAGCTGAAACGGTGCACTACGTTGAATCCAGCAACCTTGTTTCCCAGTGAAAATGCTGAAATTGAGAACGCTGAAGACATCGAGCACGACTGTCTTCAGGTGACTGAATTTTGCACCAAACCAAGACCTGATATCAAAGATACCCGATTGGAAGAAAATGATCAAATTATTTTTGTTGATGGTTCATGTTTAAGAGATGCACTGGGTGTATTGAAAGCAGGATACACTGTATGCACAGTAACAGGTGTTCTGGAAGCATCTTGGCTTCAAGGAGTCTACTCTGCACAGGTAGCAGAATTGGTAGCCCTTACTAGAGCTTGCCAACTCTCTGCATTAATGAAAGTTACCATTTACACTGACAGTCAGTACGGGTTTGGAATAGTGCATGATTTCGGACAATTGTGGTCACAGAGAGGCTTCTTGACCTCTTCAGGATCACCAGTGAAAAATGGTGAAAGAATAAAGGAATTGTTACATGCCATCCAACTACCAGGAGAAGTAGCAGTGGTAAAATGCAGTGCACACTCGAAGGGACAAGACTATGTTTCCCTGGGAAATGGATATGCGGATCAAGTCGCAAGGTTTTGCGCATTGAACTGTATATTGCTTAGGGATGAATGGAATTTGATAAGTGAACCAGAACTTGAACCAAGCGAAATTTTTGCTCTAAAGGTTGTAGACACAATGGACGAATTGAAAACCTTACAGAATGATGTCAGTGAGGGCGAGAAACTCTCGTGGACCAAATCACAATGTGTAAAGAGACTAGGGGGGTCATTCTGACCCCGGCGGTCTGAGACCGCCGGGGCCAGGGTCGGCGGGAGCACCGCCGACAGGCCGGCGGTGCCCCGCAGGGCATTCTGACCGCGGAGGCTTGGCCGCGGTCAGATCTGGAAAACCGGCAGTCTCCCGCCGGTTTTCCGATGCCCCTGAGAATCCTCCATGGCGGCGGAGCGCGATCCGCCGCCATGGGGATTCTGACACCCCCTACCGCCAGAGACCCGCCAGGAACAGGATGGCGGTAGGGGGTGCCGCGGGGCCCCTGGGGGCCCCTGCAGTGCCCATGCCAATGGCATGGGCACTGCAGGGGCCCCCGTAAGAGGGCCCCAATCTGTATTTCAGTGTCTGCTATGCAGACACTGAAATACGCGACGGGTGCCACTGCACCCGTCGCACCTTCCCACTCCGCCGGCTCAATTCTGAGCCGGCGTCCTCGTGGGAAGGGTGATTTGCCCTGGGCTGGCGGGCGGCCTTTTGGCGGTCGCCCGCCAGCCCAGGGCAAATCCCAAAATACCCTCAGCGGTTTTGCGACCGCGGAGCGGTATTTTGGAGGGGGGAACTCTGGCGGGCGGCCTCCGCCGCCCGCCAGGGTTAGAATCACCCCCTAGATGAATTATGGGTTTCAAGTGAAGGGAAATTCGTTCTTCCAAATAGCCTTTTGACACAGATAGCCAGATTTTACCATGGACAAGCTCATCTTGGGAGGGATGCCATGATTAGGTTATTTAAAACTGATTGGTTTAACCCCAAATTCCGTCAAGTTTCTGAAGCAGTTTGCCACTGTTGCGTCATTTGCCAAAAAATGAACGCAGGGAAGGGAACCGTAGTAAATTTGAGCCACATTGGAAGAGCAGGGGGTCCATTCAGCAGGATGCAAATGGACTTCATTGAGATGCCTGTGCATGGGGGCTTGAAGTATGTGTTGGTGGTTGTGTGTATTTTTAGTCACTGGATTGAAGCATACCCTACACGCAGAAATGACAGTCTCACAGTTGCAAAACTACTCTTGAGAGAGTTAATACCACGTTTTGGATTCCCGATCTCTTTAGAATCAGATAGGGGAAGTCACTTCAATAATGAAGTAATAAAATTGCTTTGTGCAGCACTGAACATTGAGCAAAAGCTGCATTGTAGCTACCGCCCTGAAGCATCAGGTCTAGTGGAGCAAATGAATGGCACATTGAAATCAAGAATGGCGAAAATATGCGCATCAACGAACTTGAAATGGCCTGACGCATTGCCTTTGGTACTAATGTCAATGAGAAACACCCCTGACAGAAAGACTGGACTGTCCCCACACGAGATTCTCATGGGCAGAGCTATGAGACTTCCAGCAGTTCCTGCAAATGCGCTTTTGAATATTACAGATGATATGGTGTTAGACTACTGCAAAGGTCTAGCTGATGTGGTTCGATCTTTCTCTCACCAGGTGGAGGCAACCACCTTGCCACCGATCCAAGGTCCAGGACACGCCCTGAAAGCAGGTGACTGGGTCGTGATAAAGAAGCACGTGAGGAAGTCGTGTTTGGAACCCCGCTGCAAAGGACCTTTCCAAGTGATTTTGACGACTACCACCGCTGCGAAGTGTGCGGGAGTTCCCAACTGGATTCACTCCAGTCACACAAAGAGGGTGTTGTATCCCACAGATGAGGAAGTTGAAGCGCTGAAGTTACCAGTACCTGATAACAAAGTACCAAGCGCTGAGGCAGAGCGAAACAGAACTAGAAGCGAACAAGCAGAAATAGAGGAAGGAGAAATATTCTCTGAGGACGAAGCGACTGATTCACTTGGGGAAGACCAAGGAGGAGCATCAGACAGCGACGAAGCAGCTGAAGGTAACAAAGAGCCTGAAGCAGCTGAAAGTGACAAAGAGCCTGAAGAAAGTAACGGTGACAAAGGGCTCGAAAGAGGTGAAGAAGCAGGAGAGCCTGATCAGAGGAGGGCTTTCCCAGAAGCAGACGATACAGAAAAAGAAAAGGAAAACCTGATTGACTCCCCAGAAGAAGGGGACAAGGCAGAACAGAACGGAACTGCTCAAACTCTTTCAGAAGACATTGCAGGTCCGTCAAGTGGACCCAGTGCAAAAAGAAGACCAAGCATATCGCAGTAAAATTAAGAACTAGAGAAACGTTGAACGACAGTGAAGGGCCAAGAGTGAAAGAGAAAAGAAAGGAAGTGTCTGTCGTAGTACCAACACCAAGTGAAGAAAAGGACTTGGCCAAAGAGGAAAGTACCAGTGAGAAAGAATCAAAGAGAGATGCAAAATTGAAAAGAAAAAGGATACCGAGCAGGAGGTATTCTGGTCCGGAGTGGGCATACGTAGCCAACAACGATTGGTCAGACGAATTCGTATCCCTCAGTCTTGAAAACGAAGAGGCAGAACTTCATTTTGAAAATAAAAACTTTATGGACTCTGTTGATTGAAAACATTGATCACCTGATTGACTTTTCAACCGGCTAAGACATTGCTAACTTGATTGACTTTGAAACCGATTTTGAGACAATGCTGCTAACCGATAAGAGACTAAGCTGCTAAAAGAAAACTGTGTGAACATTGAACTCGTTCAGCTTTGTAAATACCTGCAAATACGCTTTGATAAAGAGTCTTCAACTTTCTGATTCTATACAGATCATGACTAGCTTCACTACACAGGGGCGTAAAATGAAGTATTGTAAATACATGTGTATGGGCTTAATAACCGCATGCGTACTAATAATTGTAGCAATAGTTCTTGGAATGCATGGTAAAAGTGAGAGTGAAACGAATGATGCTTCTACTTCTAAACCTATTATCGTTACTGAACTAACAGCTCTGAAGAGACTCGAGCAAGACGAGAGACACTTGCATGATAAGAAGGAACTTTCATCTAACGTTTTCTATCGCTTACTGAGTGAGTATGTTGAGACCATGGATGCGAAAGATTGTTATGTGTGTACACAAATACCTACCTCAGTAGTGGAAGGGGTAACATATCACAGCATGCCTCTTACGTATGGAATTACATGTAGTATAGTAGCTTCCAGATTTTATGCTCAAAAGGATATTCATTATTTCTATACTAATTACGATGTTACTTTTGCATATGTCCCCATAATAGGGCACCTAAGTAAAATAGCTCGAGATTATTATGCCAAATTGATGAGGGAATTCTTCGAACTGATGTCACCTTTTCACACAGCTCACGCACATAGAGAGAACCTTACGTGCTTGCTTTCACCAGTAGAAATAGAATTTTTAGACCGCACTGATGATAGGAAGAATGAAATGAAGGAGAAATTAGAGAGGGAATTACACGAAAGGACGCATGTAGATAATTATGCTTTTGCTGCAATAAAGACACAAGGGAAAATAGCTTTAGATACATTGCATGTAGGAAGATTTTGTATACATAGATTTCCATCATATTATGACACAGTTTTTGTGGGAACGAGTGAATGTAAACATACGTATGCATTTCAATCTAAGTGGACGTTCATGCTGAATGGACAAGACCCAGTTATTCCTGGAGTATATTATATTTGTGGACTCAACGCCTATTATCGTCTTCCTAAAGGATGGTATGGGAGGTGTTATTTGGGAATAGTGTTCCCAAAGGTTTACCAACTAGACGACTTAAAGAAATTTCCAAGGCTGTCTGAATCACATCATGTTCAGAAAAGGGAGACAGCTTCTGTTGTGGTAGGAGATATATTTGGAGCATTGATTCCTTCAGTAGGAGTCATATTGAATTCAATAAAAATACAAAAGTTGTCTACTATTGTGGATAACATGCTGACAAAGTTTTCAGGAGCTATAATCCTGATGGATGCTGAACTTGCTGCAGAAAGAGCTATGACTCTTCAAAATCGGCTTGCCTTAGACATCCTTTTAGCAAAGGATGGCGGCGTTTGCAAAATGTTTGGTACGCGTCAGTGTTGTACCTATATACCAGACAACAGTGGAAAAATTAAACTGATGCTTACAAATTTAACTAAAGAAAGTGTAGATTTAAAGGAATTGAAAGAACCTGGAGTTTGGGAGAAAGCTGGAAAAGGGATTTGCTTCTGTGGGAAATTGGCTCAGCAACGTTTGGAACGGATTGTTACTAAAAATAGTAAAGGGAATATTAATAATATTAATTTGTCTATTAGGTTCTTGGGGAACATGGAAAGCTTTTAAAATGATAAAAGCAAGGAACAAAAGAAAAAGAGAAGAGAAAATAGAGAACAAAATGGTGGAAATATATAGGGAGAAGTCAAAAGGGACTAAAAGAAAAAGGGAATTGACTGAAGTGCCAAATTACTATACAGAATTTTAATGGAATAAAATTTGTGGGTAGATTTGATGTGATGACATAATTAGTCATCAGAGGAGGGATTGATGACGCAGAAAAAGAAGGTCCGATATATATTCATGTATACTGTGTAATCCATACATATAATGAAGTGTGATTTTAATAAAGAAATAATGTACGAGGGAAAATTGTGCCCTCGGGGTAGTTCGCCATCATTATAAACGAGCATTATTAATCACGAAGTATTAAAAAAAAATTGTAGTAATCCGTCATAATCACAAATGTATGCCATGATTTCTTGTTTGAAAAATGTTTTGCTTAGCTTAAATTTAGTACAGGCTTTGGCCTAGTTGCTTGGTTTCAAATTCTAACTGCGTGATTTTTTCTCTTGAACTAATGAAACATATATTCTTGCTTGAAGTTGTATTTTTCCAGTAGAAACTGGCTGGTACACTTATCTCCAAAGTTTCGTGCTAGGCCGGTTACATCCCTTTTGATACAAGGTCAGTCTCTGCAGGTGCCGACAATGAAGGTACAGATAGTAAAGTAATTGGCAAACCATGTTACAATTTGTGTTCCAAGGCTCCAAGGACAGTGTATGCATAAATGGGCGCTAGTAAAAGACAATTTTTGATTGGACAATTTGAAGCCAACCTATGAACCCTCCAATGGAGGACCCTGCAAAATTTGGAATGTTTCTTACTTAAACCCACCGGACAAAGAGAAGTCAGCCATTTTTCCCCGATGCCAGTTTGAAGCCTGATGCCAGACTCCATTTTGGACGACACCCTGATGCCCTTTTCTCTATCCGAGAGAAAGAGACTTTAGGACTTCTCACCCTAGAGACTTTAACTTTGATTTGCCCCGTCTTGCCTATGCAGTAACTTTGCCCTATTCTCCTTGCCGCTGCAAGGAAACTTGCCCTTAACTTTGCCCCTTTGAAACTTGCCCCATTCTGATCAACCGGTACCTGAAGGACGAAGACTTTTCTTGAATGCTGATTGTATTTGGTAAATATGAAAGGATAAATGTATTATGCATTGTGTTTTTCCTTTTAGGTACCAACTGCTATTTTGATAGGGTCCTAGCTAGAAGTTTTCCAAATTTGTGTTGACTAAATTCGTTTTGCATGAAGTCCCACATGCCAATGCTAATTAGAGGTTAGTCGAGGTATTCATTCAATGTATCATGAAGAATTGAAATCTTGTTATGCTGACCGAATGTATGTAATTAGTCAAATACAGTTAGTCACATTGGTGATTTGCATTGCTATAACAGAGTGTATCATCATCCCGATTTTGCGTAGATTGCGTTTCTTCCGCCGTTATGGACAGCTAGTAATGTTCATATACATATATCAATTGGTTTTGAGACATATATATATCGTGCTAGCTTTGTTAATATAGGGAAATAAATTCACTAACTTTTAATAAACTGGTGTGGTTATTCATGACTGAAAGGTCATGGTGCGCCGAAATACCAACTGTTACTGATTTCTGATGTGTTATATTGATCTATTAATTGAGTATTGATTACTGATTGCAACAGTTATTGATTATTGATCTGAATGACTCGACTAATGAGGATGAGGAGAGCCCGACTTGGTTAAAAGATTCACCGACCTCCAACGTGTCCAGGTACAGGTAATTTATAAGGGCTGGATGCGTTATCAGTAGATGGTAGCAGAGATTGATGGTTTAGCCCTTTGGGACCCCATCCGAACAATAGACAGAGTCAGGTTAGAATTTTCTTTGCTAAAACAAGTTGCAGAGATGATGATGCCCTACGTCCCCAATGACTTTCCCGGGATCTCGGAGCTTGTGAATGAGGAACATGGAGGTATGAGAATGGTCTCAGCGTTTCTAGTGACGGTATGAGTGAAGTTAGGGTTTCGCGCTTGCACAGCTTATTGCCGCAGATTAATTGAGAAGTTTGTGAGGATTTAAGGGGGGGTTAAGAGATATTAGAGGAGTGTTACTCCAAAGGTGTGAGAGTAGGGAAGTTGTCGAACTTCACGTGTGTGTAGCGCTTGGAGCAGAAACAAATTGTCCACGTGGTTGTTGATGTTGAGACGGACCCTGCGAGGTCAAGAGACTCCGGAGTATGTTGAAAAGTGTATGTGACACTTGTTTGATGTTGTGATCTGGTCGGTTTAATAGGTTGATCGGGCGTGCTCAACAAGTCGGTATGAATGTTGCAGAGTGAAAGAAAACTTCGACTTTGAGATTTGACGAATTCTAAAGTGCACTAGAATAGTTCATTGATCAGTTGAGAGTCAAATTTTGCTTGCGAAAGTGGGAAACCGAGAAAGATGGAATAACTGCTGAGGCTAGTGAAAAATCCCTAAGGTTTCTGAAGCGATTGTATTACCTTTCCTGTAGTGAACCGACAGATCTCTTTTATTCTTTTGGTTAAGTGCTCGCGTTATAGTGCAGAAATTAGTTTATGAGTGAAGCCGAATGAAAAGAGGACAAGCCGCGGGACTTTGTCAGCCGCAGTGTGTGAGTGTGACGTCACTAGGAGCCGCGCTGGGATAGGTCGGTTGGTGAGAAGGGTCGCGCACGGATTGGACGCAGTCCGTGAAGCACAATTGGAAGGGGAAAGGCAAGCGAAGAGTATTCCGGGAATTAAAGTCGCTTATTGATTACATATTTTAGAAAAACAATAGACGGAAAGATGAAATTTTTCAAAGCATTTAAGAGTGCCATGAGGGGAGATGTTTATATTAAAGCAAATGTAGGAGAAGAAACACCGCCTGAGGGTACACCAGCTTACATCGTCATTGAAGAAAAGGGTGTAGCGCCATGTCTTTGGCTAAAACAATGGTGTAAATTAACAGAGAAACATGGAAGTGTAGCGTTCCCTATCCATGGGTCGTTTAACCTAAGGGTTTTAGAAAATCTGAGATTTGCGCTATACGACATGAAAGTACCTCCAAGGCCAGCACAGTCTGAGGCATTAGCAATTTGGGAGCTAATAGCTAGAAACCAACAACAAAAGAAATTTGAGACAAGAATAAGAAAAGTAGAAAAGACGCTAGCGGATGCTAGATGGGACAGCACACAAAAGGTTTGGAGATCAGATGTATTGCAGGGGATTAAATTGTTTCCAGCGATGACTGATGAAGCAGAGACGGAAGGAAGGAAAGCCACCTGTAAGACAAACAGGAGTCAGTCCAGAGAGGGAGAGAGCAATAGAAACTCAAAAAGAGGAGACGAGTCAGATGATGAGGAGTTCATTATACAATTGCTGAATGATCGCCCACCACCATACGTGGAAAGCGAAAAAGGCTCAAGCATTAGTACTGCCCCTCCAGAACCAATACAGGGCAATGTAACACCAAATTTGAGAATATCTCAGAGGCCGAGCAGCTCTGACATGCCTTTCTCACCACGGATACCACGGATTCAGAGAATGTACCCAGACGTGCCTACGTTGAAACCTGCTGATAACTATCAGCCACAGGTTCAAAGGCATTGTTGTGATGAGCATAGCATGGGAATGACTTCTGACTCAATGGCGCAGGGAGGACAAAACTATCAGAGACCGACATTGATTCAAGCTGAATCAACACAGTTCTCGATGCCCCAAAAGCAGACACAAGAAGTGCGAGTAATAGAAAGCCAGTTAGGTATGCCAGCAATGACGAATCACAATGTGGGGATTAACATGCCACAGAATTCGGGGAACAGACAGAATCTAGACGCAATATCTCTACCTACCACTGTAGGTCCACCAGTACCACTGTACATACAGGCAAATTCAAGCACAAGCGACCAAGGGTTAATGATACAGAATGGGACAGGGAGAAGATGCATAGAAACCACTCCAGAGACAACTCCGATAGCGGCACTGCCAAATGGATCTGGGTCCTTGTCGGAATTTAGTCCAGTTCCAATTTGCGCTCCGTCAACCGTGGTAAGGTCACATCCACTACTATTAGTACCGTTAACCTCACAGACTGAAACATTACAGAAACCGTTGATGGCAGTTGATGTAACTGCTACATTGATGGGACTGAACGCGCAACAGTTAACACAATGGTTCAACAGCCTGAAATCCCCGCAGATCATATCAAGCGGGAAGGGAGAAGAATACCTGAAAAAAATAAGGTTGGGCATGGAGGCAGATGAACTGGTAGAGGGAACAATGGGTTTGAACAGATTAGAATCATACACAGAGGAAGACCTAAGATACATGTGCCCTAGGATTACAAGAGAAGTGAGCAACATACATAAGAAGTTACAAGAAATTGCAGACAGAAACAAGATCGATATAGGTAAGACTAAACACCTGAGCAGAAGTTACAGGTTAGACTTTGAGACAAAAGATTTCGAGCACATGAGATCCGCAGGGATGAAAACACACCTTAAAGAGATACTGCAGAGTGCACAGGTCTGTTTAGACAAGTGGGAAAGCAGGTGGGTTAAGAAAAAGGATAAAAAGAAGGAAACTACTTCAGAACGAAGTGAGAAAAAACAACAGAATGACGATCTGATAACTATGTTACCAATGAGAGAGACAGCAGGGGGAAAACTTGTACATGTACCATGGCACAGGTGCGATATCCAATCCTTTACGGATGACTTTCCCAAATTGAGAGAGAAGCCGATTGAGTGGTATCAACAAACAGATAGATTTGTGAAACTCGCAAAGTGTCTCTGGGAAGACCTGAATACTTTATTTGAAATTGTGGTTCCGGCGGATTTGTGGGAAGATTGTAAAAGGGCCGTAGGATGGCCGACGAGTGAACCAGAGAGAGACAGGGACACAGGTGCGCCATCACCCACAGTAATGAGCTTGTACCACAAGGTGATTGAGCACTTGAAAACCAAGGTTGCGTCGAAAAATGTGGATTGGCAAAGGATTGATAGGACCGCTCAAGAGGTTAAAGAATCTATACACGCCTATTATGAGAGATTGTTGAAAGCGTTTAAAAATTACAGTGGTACGGAAACGATTGAGCCAAAAGACATGCTCCATTTTGTGTTCAGGTTTGTGGAAGGGCTGAGACCCGAAATTAGCCAGATGATTAAATCACATTTGATTTGTTGGCAGTCAAAGTCGATCGATGAAGTGTTGAATTATGCAAAATACTGCAGTGATGAGATTGAGACAAAGCAGAAAAGATTGAAGGAAAAGGTGATGGTGATGCAGCTCAGAGCAGCTCAGACAGGTTTACAAGGTTTGCAAGGGTTTCAACAACAGATGCCGCAGCAGCAGCAACAGGGAAATGTTATGTTTCAGCCGCAGATGAGAGGCAGAGGTCGAGGAGGCTTTGTGAATAATGGTCCTCATTTGAATACCGTTATGATTCCAAATAGTATACAGGCAATGAAGAAGGTGATGCCATGTCACACGTGCGGAATTGTCGGGCATTGGAAACGGGAGTGCCCAATGATGGTGCAGGAAGGTGTAGGTCAGCAAAACAATGATGTCAATGCATTTCAGACTATGAGAGGACCGAAACTGAGAGGTCCGAACCCAAATTTTCAAAACAATATAAACCAGATGCAGGGTTTACAACCCATGCAACCGCAACAGGTGCAAATGCCCCGTGTGCAAATGACACAATTGCAGCCATTGCAACAGCAGTTTCCTATGGTACCTAATCAGCAAATGCAAATACCCTTAGCACCAATGAATCAGCAGCAAGCAATGCTTCCTCAACAGGTCACGGGTCAGGGAATGAGTCAAAATGACACAGTACACCAATTCCCACTACACAGCGAGAATGCAATAAATGATGTATGGGAGAGGGAAGGTTCAGATGAGGAGGGAAATTGTGTGCTTGCAGCATCTTTGGAAGTTGATCAAAAGGGTCCGTATGTGGAGGGAAGAGTTATGGGTCATCGCGTTTCATTCTTGGTTGACACAGGAGCTACACGTTCCACTGTCAGGAGCATTGAAGTACCAAATTTGCCACTTTTAGGGAGAACAGTTCAAGTAGTGGGAGTAGCAAACAGGTACCTGACGAACCCAATCACAGATCCAGTACAAGTCAGAATTGGTAACTATCAAGGGTCACATAATTTTGTGGTATGTGACTCAAGCCCGATATCACTGTTAGGGAGAGACCTATTGTGCAAATTGGGATGTTCGATTATGTGTTCGAACGATGGAATTAGAATTCAGACGAGCAGTGATGGGGAAGAAGAGGACAGTGTAGAAGGGGATGAGATGGAGACTGTCGATGAAGAGTATCCTCTGATTACCCTTTTTCCGATGATCACTGAAGCAGATATTCCAGCTGAGTTACAGGAAACAGTTGGAAAAGAAGTGTGGGATATGACAGGAAAAGAGGTGGGATTGGTGAAAGGAGTGGAACCAGTGAAAGTGACCGTAAAACCCAATGTAACCTTTCCCCAGACCCCACAGTACCATATGGCACAAGACACCCTCATGAAGGTCGCCCAACTCATTGATGAGTTTGTAAAGCAGGGAGTACTGAAAGAAGTGTTAAGCAGACCATGTAATTCACCAATCATGGGACTAATAAAGCCAAGTGGAAAGGTACGAATTGTGCAGGACTTGAGGAAAATAAATGACATAATAATTAAATGTTGCCCTGTAGTACCAAATCCAGCTGTGATAATGTTTCAAGTCCCTTGCGATGCCGAGTAGTTCTCAGTCATCGACTTGTCACAAGCGTTCTTTTCGGTGCCTCTTCATGAGGACAGCCAATTTCTCTTTTGTTTCAAATTCTTAGACAGGGTTTACAGTTGGTGTCGAATTCCTCAAGGGTTTTCGGAGTCACCGTCAATTTTCAATCAGATTTTAAAGAAAGATTTGGAAGCGTTGGAATTGCCATTTGGGTCAACCCTAGTACAGTACATTGACGACTTACTGGTTGCATCCAAGACAGAAAGTGACTGCACAGCCGACACCATTGCCCTATTGAACCATTTGGGAAGGAATGGACACAAGGTGTCTCCTTCAAAATTACAGTTTTGTCAGAAGAAAGTGAAATATTTGGGTCACCAAATAGAGAAAGGGTCACGAAGAATTATGAAGGAAAGAATAACAAGTGTACTTCAAATGAGTCCCCCAAAGACGAGGAGGGAGGTGAGGAAGTTTTTAGGAATGGTGAGCTACTGTCGCCAATGGATCCCCAACTTCTCAACCCTAGCAAAACCTTTACTGAAATTGACCCAGAAGGATGCATTGGATGAAATTGAACTGAAAGGAGATGAGATGGATGCTTTTATTGAATTGAAAGAATGCATGTGCAGGGCTCCAGCTTTAGGTATGCCTGACTACACAAAGCCTTTCACATTGTTTTGTCATGAACGTGATGCATGTTCCTTGTCTGTCTTGAACCAAGCCCATGGTGGCGTAAACAGACCAGTAGCATATTTTTCAGCTACTTTGGATCCGGTCGCAGCAGCACTGCCAGGGTGCTTGCGCGCCGTAGCCGCAGTTGGTATCAGCCTCACTCAGAGTGAAGGAATAGTGATGGGACACCCTTTAACAGTCATGGTCCCTCACTCAGTCGAGATACTTTTGACACGTTCCCGAACACAGCACATGACTGGTGCTAGACTCACAAGGTATGAAACAATAATTCTGGGATCACCTAACGTGCAGCTGAAACGGTGCACTACGTTGAATCCAGCAACCTTGTTTCCCAGTGAAAATGCTGAAATTGAGAACGCTGAAGACATCGAGCACGACTGTCTTCAGGTGACTGAATTTTGCACCAAACCAAGACCTGATATCAAAGATACCCGATTGGAAGAAAATGATCAAATTATTTTTGTTGATGGTTCATGTTTAAGAGATGCACTGGGTGTATTGAAAGCAGGATACGCTGTATGCACAGTAACAGGTGTTCTGGAAGCATCTTGGCTTCAAGGAGTCTACTCTGCAAAGGTAGCAGAATTGGTAGCCCTTACTAGAGCTTGCCAACTCTCTGCATTAATGAAAGTTACCATTTACACTGACAGTCAGTACGGGTTTGGAATAGTGCATGATTTCGGACAATTGTGGTCACAGAGAGGCTTCTTGACCTCTTCAGGATCACCAGTGAAAAATGGTGAAAGAATAAAGGAATTGTTACATGCCATCCAACTACCAGGAGAAGTAGCAGTGGTAAAATGCAGTGCACACTCGAAGGGACAAGACTATGGGGGTTATTCTAACTTTGGAGGAGTGGTAATCCGTCCCAAAAGTGACGGTAAAGTAACGGATATACCACCAGCCGTATTACGAGTTCCATAGGATATAATGGACTCGTAATACGGCTGGTGGTAAATCCGTCACTTTTCCATCACTTTTGGGACGGATTAACACCTCCTCCAAAGTTAGAATAACCCCCTATGTTTCCCTGGGAAATTAATATGCGGATCAAGTCGCAAGGTTTTGCGCATTGAACTGTATATTGCTTAGGGATGAATGGAATTTGATAAGTGAACCAGAACTTGAACCAAGCGAAATTTTTGCTCTAAAGGTTGTAGACACAATGGACGAATTGAAAACCTTACAGAATGATGTCAGTGAGGGCGAGAAACTCTCGTGGACCAAATCACAATGTGTAAAGAGATGAATTATGGGTTTCAAGTGAAGGGAAATTCGTTCTTCCAAATAGCCTTTTGACACAGATAGCCAGATTTTACCATGGACAAGCTCATCTTGGGGGGGATGCCATGATTAGGTTATTTAAAACTGATTGGTTTAACCCCAAATTCCGTCAAGTTGCTGAAGCAGTTTGCCACCGTTTCGTCATTTGCCAACAAATGAACGCAGGGAAGGGAACCGTAGTAAATATGAGCCACATTGGAAGAGCAGGGGGTCCATTCAGCAGGATGCAAATGGACTTCATTGAGATGCCTGTGCATGGGGGCTTGAAGTATGTGTTGGTGGTTGTGTGTATTTTTAGTCACTGGATTGAAGCATACCCTACACGCAGAAATGACAGTCTCACAGTTGCAAAACTACTCTTGAGAGAGTTAATACCACGTTTTGGATTCCCGATCTCTTTAGAATCAGATAGGGGAAGTCACTTCAATAATGAAGTAATAACATTGCTTTGTGCAGCACTGAACATTGAGCAAAAGCTGCATTGTAGCTACCGCCCTGAAGCATCAGGTCTAGTGGAGCAAATGAATGGCACATTGAAATCAAGAATGGCGAAAATATGCGCATCAACGAACTTGAAATGGCCTGACGCATTGCCTTTGGTACTAATGTCAATGAGAAACACCCCTGACAGAAAGACTGGACTGTCCCCACACAAGATTCTCATGGGCAGAGCTATGAGACTTCCAGCAGTTCCTGCAAATGCGCTTTTGAATATTACAGATGATATGGTGTTAGACTACTGCAAAGGTCTAGCTGATGTGGTTCGATCTTTCTCTCACCAGGTGGAGGCAACCACCTTGCCACCGATCCAAGGTCCAGGACACGCCCTGAAAGCAGGTGACTGGGTCGTGATAAAGAAGCACGTGAGGAAGTCGTGTTTGGAACCCCGCTGCAAAGGACCTTTCCAAGTTATTTTGACGACTACCACCGCTGTGAAGTGTGCGGGAGTTCCCAACTGGATTCACGCCAGTCACACAAAGAGGGTGTTGTGTCCCACAGATGAGGAAGTTGAAGCGCTGAAGTTACCAGTACCTGATAACAAAGTACCAAGCGCTGAGGCAGAGCGAAACAGAACTAGAAGCGAACAAGCAGAAATAGAGGAAGGAGAAATATTCTCTGAGGACGAAGCGACTGATTCACTTGTGGAAGACCAAGGAGGAGCCTCAGACAGCGACGAAGCAGCTGAAGGTAACAAAGAGCCTGAAGCAGCTGAAAGTGACAAAGAGCCTGAAGAAAGTAACGGTGACAAAGGGCTCGAAAGAGGTGAAGAAGCAGGAGAGCCTGATCAGAGGAGGGCTTTCCCAGAAGCAGACGATACAGAAAAAGAAAAGGAAAACCTGATTGACTCCCCAGAAGGAGGGGACAAGGCAGAACAGAACGGAACTGCTCAAACTCCTTCAGAAGACATTGCAGGTCCGTCAAGTGGACCCAGTGCAAAAAGAAGCCCAAGTATATCGCAGTAAAATTAAGAACTAGAGAAACGTTGAACGACAGTGAAGGGCCAAGAGTGAAAGAGAAAAGAAAGGAAGTGTCTGTCGTAGTACCAACACCAAGTGAAGAAAAGGACTTGGCCAAAGAGGAAAGTACCAGTGAGAAAGAATCAAAGAGAGATGCAAAATTGAAAAGAAAAAGGATACCGAGCAGGAGGTATTCTGGTCCGGAGTGGGCATACGTAGCCAACAACGATTGGTCAGACGAATTCGTATCCCTCAGTCTTGAAAACGAAGAGGCAGAACTTCATTTTGAAAATAAAAACTTTATGGACTCTGTTGATTGAAAACATTGATCACCTGATTGACTTTTCAACCGGCTAAGACATTGCTAACTTGATTGACTTTGAAACCGATTTTGAGACAATGCTGCTAACCGATAAGAGACTAAGCTGCTAAAAGAAAACTGTGTGAACATTAAACTCGTTCAGCTTTGTAAATACCTGCAAATACGCTTTGATAAAGAGTCTTCAACTTTCTGATTCTATACAGATCATGACTAGCTTCACTACACAGGGGCGTAAAATGAAGTATTGTAAATACATGTGTATGGGCTTAATAACCGCATGCGTACTAATAATTGTAGCAATAGTTCTTGGAATGCATGGTAAAAGTGAGAGTGAAACGAATGATGCTTCTACTTCTAAACCTATTATCGTTACTGAACTAACAGCTCTGAAGAGACTCGAGCAAGACGAGAGACACTTGCATGATAAGAAGGAACTTTCATCTAACGTTTTCTATCGCTTACTGAGTGAGTATGTTGAGACCATGGATGCGAAAGATTGTTATGTGTGTACACAAATACCTACCTCAGTAGTGGAAGGGGTAACATATCACAGCATGCCTCTTACGTATGGAATTACATGTAGTATAGTAGCTTCCAGATTTTATGCTCAAAAGGATATTCATTATTTCTATACTAATTACGATGTTACTTTTGCATATGTCCCCATAATAGGGCACCTAAGTAAGATAGCTCGAGATTATTATGCCAAATTGATGAGGGAATTCTTGGAACCGATGTCACCTTTTCACACAGCTCACGCACATAGAGAGAACCTTACGTGCTTGCTTTCACCAGTAGAAATAGAATTTTTAGACCGCACTGATGATAGGAAGAATGAAATGAAGGAGAAATTAGAGAGGGAATTACACGAAAGGACGTCTGTAGATAATTATGCTTTTGCTGCAATAAAGACACAAGGGAAAATAGCTTTAGATACATTGCATGTAGGAAGATTTTGTATACATAGATTTCCATCATATTATGACACAGTTTTTGTGGGAACGAGTGAATGTAAACATACGTATGCATTTCAATCTAAGTGGACGTTCATGCTGAATGGACAAGACCCAGTTATTCCTGGAGTATATTATATTTGTGGACTCAACGCCTATTATCGTCTTCCTAAAGGATGGTATGGGAGGTGTTATTTGGGAATAGTGTTCCCAAAGGTTTACCAACTAGACGACTTAAAGAAATTTCCAAGGCTGTCTGAATCACATCATGTTCAGAAAAGGGAGACAGCTTCTGTTGTGGTAGGAGATATATTTGGAGCATTGATTCCTTCAGTAGGAGTCATATTGAATTCAATAAAAATACGAAAGTTGTCTACTATTGTGGATAACATGCTGACAAAGTTTTCAGGAGCTATAATCCTGATGGATGCTGAACTTGCTGCAGAAAGAGCTATGACTCTTCAAAATCGGCTTGCCTTAGACATCCTTTTAGCAAAGGATGGCGGCGTTTGCAAAATGCTTGGTACGCGTCACTGTTGTACCTATATACCAGACAACAGTGGAAAAATTAAAACGATGCTTACAAATTTAACTAAAGAAAGTGTAGATTTAAAGGAATTGAAAGAACCTGGAGTTTGGGAGAAAGTTGGAAAGGGATTTGCTTCTGTGGGAAATTGGCTCAGCAACGTTTGGAACGGATTGTTACTAAAAATAGTAAAGGGAATATTAATAATATTAATTTGTCTATTAGGTTCTTGGGGAACATGGAAAGCTTTTAAAATGATAAAACCAATGAACAAAAGAAAAAGAGAAGAGAAAATAGAGAACAAAATGGTGGAAATATATAGGGAGAAGTCAAAAGGGACTAAAAGAAAAAGGGAATTGACTGAAGTGCCAAATTACTATACAGAATTTTAATGGAATAAAATTTGTGGGTAGATTTGATGTGATGACATAATTAGTCATCAGAGGAGGGATTGATGACGCAGAAAAAGAAGGTCCGATATATTTTCATGTATACTGTGTAATCCATACATATAATGAAGTGTGATTTTAATAAAGAAATAATGTACGAGAGAAAATTGTGCCCTCGGGGTAGTTCGCCATCATTATAAACGAGCATTATTAATCACGAAGTATTAAAAAAAAATTGTAGTAATCCGTAATAATCACAAATGTATGCCATGATTTCTTGTTTGAAAAATGTTTTGCTTAGCTTAAATTTAGTACAGGCTTTGGCCTAGTTGCTTGGTTTCAAATTCTAACTGCGTGATTTTTTCTCTTGAACTAATGAAACATATATTCTTGCTTGAAGTTGTATTTTTCCAGTAGAAACTGGCTGGTACACTTATCTCCAAGGTTTCGTGCTAGGCCGGTTACATCCCTTTTGATACAAGGTCAGTCTCTGCAGGTGCGGACAATGAAGGTACAGATAGTAAAGTAATTGACAAACCATGTTACAATTTGTGTTCCAAGGCTCCAAGGACAGTGAATGCATAAATGGGCGCTAGTAAAAGACAATTTTTGATTGGACAATTTGAAGCCAACCTATGAACCCTCCAATGGAGGACCCTGCAAAATTTGGAATGTTTCTTACTTAAACCCACCGGACAAAGAGAAGTCAGCCATTTTTCCCCGATGCCAGTTTGAAGCCTGATGCCAGACTCCATTTTGGACGACACCCTGATGCCCTTTTCTCTATCCGAGAGAAAGAGACTTTAAGACTTCTCACCCTAGAGACTTTAACTTTGATTTGCCCCGTCTTGCCTATGCAGTAACTTTGCCCTATTCTCCTTGCCGCTGCAAGGAAACTTGCCCTTAACTTTGCCCCTTTGAAACTTGCCCCATGCTGATCAACCGGTACCTGAAGGACGAAGACTTTTCTTGAATGCTGATTGTATTTGGTAAATATGAAAGGATAAATGTATTATGCATTGTGTTTTTCCTTTTAAGTACCAACTGCTATTTTGATAGGGTCCTAGCTAGAAGTTTTCCAAATTTGTGTTGACTAAATTCGTTTTGCATGAAGTCCCACATGCCAATGCTAATTAGAGGTTAGTCGAGGTATTCATTCAATGTATCATGAAGAATTGAAATCTTGTTATGCTGACCGAATGTTTGCAATTAGTCAAATACAGTTAGTCACATTGGTGATTTGCATTGCTATAACAGAGTGTATCATCATCCAGATTTTGCGTAGATTGCGTTTCTTCCGCCGTTATGGACAGCTAGTAATGTTCATATACATATATCAATTGGTTTTGAGACATATATATATCGTGCTAGCTTTGTTAATATAGGGAAATAAATTCACTAACTTTTAATAAACTGGTGTGGTTATTCATGACTGAAAGGTCATGGTGCACCGAAATACCAACTGTTACTGATTTCTGATGTGTTATATTGATCTATTAATTGAGTATTGATTACCGATTGCAACAGTTATTGATTATTGATCTGAGTGACTCGACTAATGAGGATGAGGAGAGCCCGACTCGGTTAAAAGATTCACCGACCTCCAACGTGTCCAGGTACAGGTAATTTATAAGGGCTGGACGCGTTATCAGTAGATGGTAGCAGAGATTGATGGTTTAGCCCTTTGGGACCCCATCCAAACAATAGACAGAGTCAGGTTAGAATTTTCTTTGATAAAACAAGTTGCAGAGATGATGATGCCCTAAGTCCCCAATGACTTTCCCGGGATCTCGGAGCTTGCGAATGAGGAACATGGAGGTATGAGAATGGTCTCAGCGTTTCTAGTGACGGTATGAGTGAAGTTAGGGTTTCGCGCTTGCACAGCTTATTGCCGCAGATTAATTGAGAAGTTTGTGAGGATTTAAGGGGGGGTTAAGAGATATTAGAGGAGTGTTACTCCAAAGGTGTGAGAGTAGGGAAGTCGTCGAACTGCACGTGTGTGTAGCGCTTTGAGCAGAAACAAATTGTCCACGTGGTTGTTGATGTTGAGACGGGCCCTGCGAGGTCAAGAGACTCCGGAGTATGTTGAAAAGTGTATGTGACACTTGTTTGATGTTGTGATCTGGTCGGTTTAATAGGTTGATCAGGCGTGCTCAACAAGTCGGTATTAATGTTGCAGAGTGAAAGAAAACTTCGACTTTGAGATTTGACGAATTCTAAAGTGCACTAGAATAGTTCATTGATCAGTTGAGAGTCAAATTTTGCTTGCGAAAGTGGGAAACCGAGAAAGATGGAATAACTGCCGAGGCTAGTGAAAAATCCCTAAGGTTTCTGAAGCGATTGTATTACCTTTCCTGTAGTGAACCGACAGATCTGTTTTATTCTTTTGGTTAAGTGCTCGCGTTATAGTGCAGAAATTAGTTTATGAGTGAAGCCGAATGAAAAGAGGACAAGCCGCGGGACTTTGTCAGCCGCAGTGTGTGAGTGTGACGTCACTAGGAGCCGCGCTGGGATAGGTCGGTTGGTGAGAAGGGTCGCGCACCGATTGGACGCAGTCCGTGAAGCACAATTGGAAGGGGAAAGGCAAGCGAAGAGTATTCCGGGAATTAAAGTCGCTTATTGATTACATATTTTAGAAAAACAAAAGACGGAAAGATGAAATTTTTCAAAGCATTTAAGAGTGCCATGAGGGGAGATGTTTATATTAAAGCAAATGTAGGAGAAGAAACACCACCTGAGGGTACAGCAGCTTACATCGTCATTGAAGAAAAGGGTGTAGCGCCATGTCTTTGGCTAAAACAATGGTGTAAATTAACAGAGAAACATGGAAGTGTAGCGTTCCCTATCCATGGGTCGTTTAACCTAAGGGTTTTAGAAAATCTGAGATTTGCGCTATACGACATGAAAGTACCTCCAAGGCCAGCACAGTTTGAGGCATTAGCAATTTGGGAGCTAATAGCTAGAAACCAACAACAAAATAAATTTGAGACAAGAATAAGAAAAGTAGAAAAGACGCTAGCGGATGCTAGATGGGACAGCACACAAAAGGTTTGGAGATCAGATGTATTGCAGGGGATTAAATTGTTTCCAGCGATGACTGATGAAGCAGAGACGGAAGGAAGGAAAGCCACCTGTAAGACAAACAGGAGTCAGTCCAGAGAGGGAGAGAGCAATAGAAACTCAAAAAGGGGAGACGAGTCAGATGATGAGGAGTTCATTATACAATTGCTGAATTTTCGCCCACCACCATACGTGGAAAGCGAAAAAGGCTCAAGCATTAGTACTGCCCCTCCAGAACCAATACAGGGTAATGTAACACCAAATTTGAGAATATCTCAGAGGCCGAGCAGCTCTGACATGCCTTTCTCACCACGGATACCACGGATTCAGAGAATGTACCCAGACGTGCCTACGTTGAAACCTGCTGATAACTATCAGCCACAGGTTCAAAGGCATTGTTGTGATGAGCATAGCATGGGAATGACTTCTGACTCAATGGCGCAGGGAGGACAAAACTATCAGAGACCGACATTGATTCAAGCTGAATCAACACAGTTCTCGATGCCCCAAAAGCAGACACAAGAAGTGCGAGTAATAGAAAGCCAGTTAGGTATGCCAGCAATGACGAATCACAATGTGGGGATTAACATGCCACAGAATTCGGGGAACAGACAGAATCCAGACGCAATATCTCTACCTATCACTGTAGGTCCACCAGTACCACTGTACATACAGGCAAATGCAAGCACAAGCGACCAAGGGTTAATGATACAGAATGGGACAGGGAGAAGATGCATAGAAACCACTCCAGAGACAACTCCGATAGCGGCACTGCCAAATGGATCTGGGTCCTTGTCGGAATTTAGTCCAATTCCAATTTGCGCTCCGTCAACCGTGGTAAGGTCACATCCACCACTATTAGTACCGTTAACCTCACAGACTGAAACATTACAGAAACCGTCGATGGCAGTTGATGTAACTGCTACATTGATGGGACTGAACGCGCAACAGTTAACACAATGGTTCAACAGCCTGAAATCCCCGCAGAGTACATCAAGCGGGAAGGGAGAAGAATACCTGAATAAAATAAGGTTGGGCATGGAGGCAGATGAACTGGTAGAGGGAACAATGGGTTTGAACAGATTAGAATCATACACAGAGGAAGAACTAAGATACATGTGCCCTAGGATTACAAGAGAAGTGAGCAACATACATAAGAAGTTACAAGAAATTGCAGACAGAAACGAGATCGATATAGGTAAGACTAAACACCTGAGCAGAAGTTACAGGTTAGACTTTGAGACAAAAGATTTCGAGCACATGAGATCCGCAGGGATGAAAACACACCTTAAAGAGATACTGCAGAGTGCACAGGTCTGGAGATGTTTAGACAAGTGGGAAAGCAGGTGGGTTAAGAAAAAGGATAAAAAGAAGGAAACTACTTCAGAACGAAGTGAGAAAAAACAACAGAATGACGATCTGATAACTATGTTACCAATGAGAGAGACAGCAGGGGGAAAACTTGTACATGTACCATGGCACAGGTGCGATATCCAATCCTTTACGGATGACTTTCCCAAATTGAGAGAGAAGCCGATTGAGTGGTATCAACAAACAGATAGATTTGTGAAACTCGCGAAGTGTCTCTGGGAAGACCTGAATACTTTATTTGAAATTGTGGTTCCGGCGGATTTGTGGGAAGATTGTAAAAGGGCCGTAGGATGGCCGACGAGTGAACCAGAGAGAGACAGGGACACAGGTGCGCCATCACCCACGGTAATGAGCTTGTACCACAAGGTGATTGAGCACTTGAAAACCAAGGTTGCGTCGAAAAATGTGGATTGGCAAAGGATTGATAGGACCGCTCAAGAGGTTAAAGAATCTATACACGCATATTATGAGAGATTGTTGAAAGCGTTTAAAAATTACAGTGGTACGGAAACGATTGAGCCAAAAGACATGCTCCATTTTGTGTTCAGGTTTGTGGAAGGGCTGAGACCCGAAATTAGCCAGATGATTAAATCACATTTGATTTGTTGGCAGTCAAAGTCGATCGATGAAGTGTTGAATTATGAAAAATACTGCAGTGATGAGATTGAGACAAAGCAGAAAAGATTGAAGGAAAAGGTGATGGTGATGCAGCTCAGAGCAGCTCAGACAGGTTTACAAGGTTTGCAAGGGTTTCAACAACAGATGCCGCAGCAGCAGCAACAGGGAAATGTTATGTTTCAGCTGCAGATGAGAGGCAGAGGTCGAGGAGGCTTTGTGAATAATGGTCCTGATTTGAATACCGTTATGATTCCAAATGGTATACAGGCAATGAAGAAGGTGATGCCATGTCACACGTGCGGAATTGTCGGGCATTGGAAACGGGAGTGCCCAATGATGGTGCAGGAAGGTGTAGGTCAGCAAAACAATGATGTCAATGCTTTTCAGACTATGAGAGGACCGAAACTGAGAGGTCCGAACCCAAAATTTCAAAACAATATAAACCAGATGCAGGGTTTACAACCCATGCAACCGCAACAGGTGCAAATGCCCCGTGTGCAAATGACACAATTGCAGCCATTGCAACAGCAGTTTCCTATGGTACCTAATCAGCAAATGCAAATACCCTTAGCACCAATGAATCAGCAGCAAGCAATGCTTCCTCAACAGGTCACGGGTCAGGGAATGAGTCAAAATGACACAGTACACCAATTCCCACTACACAGCGAGAATGCAATAAACGATGTATGGGAGAGTGAAGGTTCAGATGAGGAGGGAAATTGTGTGCTTGCAGCATCTTTGGAAGTTGATCAAAAGGGTCCGTATGTGGGGGAAGAGTTATGGGTCATCGCGTTTCATTCTTGGTTGACACAGGAGCTACACGTTCCACTGTCAGGAGCATTGAAGTACCAAATTTGCCACTTTCAGGGAGAACAGTTCAAGTAGTGGGAGTAGCAAACAGGTACCTGACGAACCCAATCACAGATCCAGTACAAGTCAGAATTGGTAACTATCAAGGGTCACATAATTTTGTGGTATGTGACTCAAGCCCGATATCACTGTTAGGGAGAGACCTATTGTGCAAATTGGGATGTTCGATTATGTGTTCGAACGATGGAATTAGAATTCAGACGAGCAGTGATGGGGAAGAAGAGGACAGTGTAGAAGGGGATGAGATGGAGACTGTCGATGAAGAGTATCCTCTGATTACCCTTTTTCCGATGATCACTGAAGCAGATATTCCAGCTGAGTTACAGGAAACAGTCGGAAAAGAAGTGTGGAATATGACAGGAAAAGAGGTAGGATTGGTGAAAGGAGTGGAACCAGTGAAAGTGACCGTAAAACCCAATGTAACCTTTCCCCAGACCCCACAGTACCAGATGGCACAAGACACCCTCATGAAGGTCGCCCAACTCATTGATGAGTTTGTAAAGCAGGGAGTACTGAAAGAAGTGTTAAGCAGTCCATGTAATTCACCAATCATGGGACTAATAAAGCCAAGTGGAAAGGTACGAATTGTGCAGGACTTGAGGAAAATAAATGACATAATAATTAAATGTTGCCCTGTAGTACCAAATCCAGCTGTGATAATGTTTCAAGTCCCTTGCGATGCCGAGTGGTTCTCAGTCATCGACTTGTCACAAGCGTTCTTTTCGGTGCCTCTTCATGAGGACAGCCAATTTCTCTTTTGTTTCAAATTCTTAGACAGGGTTTACAGTTGGTGT
The DNA here is from genome assembly GCF_031143425.1 of Pleurodeles waltl. Classification (NCBI taxonomy): domain Eukaryota; kingdom Metazoa; phylum Chordata; class Amphibia; order Caudata; family Salamandridae; genus Pleurodeles; species Pleurodeles waltl. Next base: position 1,649,899,791 of record NC_090445.1, on the reverse strand, counting down.
CGAATTCCTCAAGGGTTTTCGGAGTCACCGTCAATTTTCAATCAGATTTTAAAGAAAGATTTGGAAGCGTTGGAATTGCCATTTGGGTCAACCCTAGTACAGTACATTGACGACTTACTGGTTGCATCCAAGACAGAAAGTGACTGCACAGCCGACACCATTGCCCTATTGAACCATTTGGGAAGGAATGGACACAAGGTGTCTCCTTCAAAATTACAGTTTTGTCAGAAGAAAGTGAAATATTTGGGTCACCAAATAGAGAAAGGGTCACGAAGAATTATGAAGGAAAGAATAACAAGTGTACTTCAAATGAGTCCCCCAAAGACGAGGAGGGAGGTGAGGAAGTTTTTAGGAATGGTGAGCTACTGTCGCCAATGGATCCCCAACTTCTCAACCCTAGCAAAACCTTTACTGATATTGACCCAGAAGGATGCATTGGATGAAATTGAACTGAAAGGAGATGAGATGGATGCTTTTATTGAATTGAAAGAATGCATGTGCAGGGCTCCAGCTTTAGGTATGCCTGACTACACAAAGCCTTTCACATTGTTTTGTCATGAACGTGATGCATGTTCCTTGTCTGTCTTGATCCAAGCCCATGGTGGCGTAAACAGACCAGTAGCATATTTTTCAGCTACTTTGGATCCGGTCGCAGCAGCACTGCCAGGGTGCTTGCGCGCCGTAGCCGCAGTTGGTATCAGCCTCACTCAGAGTGAAGGAATAGTGATGGGACACCCTTTAACAGTCATGGTCCCTCACTCAGTCGAGATACTTTTGACACGTTCCCGAACACAGCACATGACTGGTGCTAGACTCACAAGGTATGAAACAATAATTCTGGGATCACCTAACGTGCAGCTGAAACGGTGCACTACGTTGAATCCAGCAACCTTGTTTCCTAGTGAAAATGCTGAAATTGAGAACGCTGAAGACATCGAGCACGACTGTCTTCAGGTGACTGAATTTTGCACCAAACCAAGACCTGATATCAAAGATACCCGATTGGAAGAAAATGATCAAATTATTTTTGTTGATGGTTCATGTTTAAGAGATGCACTGGGTGTATTGAAAGCAGGATACGCTGTATGCACAGTAACAGGTGTTCTGGAAGCATCTTGGCTTCAAGGAGTCTACTCTGCACAGGTAGCAGAATTGGTAGCCCTTACTAGAGCTTGCCAACTCTCTGCATTAATGAAAGTTACCATTTACACTGACAGTCAGTACGGGTTTGGAATAGTGCATGATTTCGGACAATTGTGGTCACAGAGAGGCTTCTTGACCTCTTCAGGATCACCAGTGAAAAATGGTGAAAGAATAAAGGAATTGTTACATGCCATCCAACTACCAGGAGAAGTAGCAGTGGTAAAATGCAGTGCACACTCGAAGGGACAAGACTATGGCCCTAATTCTGAGTCTGACGGGCGGCGGAGGCCGCCCGCCAGACTTCCCCCCTCCGAAATACCGCTCCGCGGTCGAAAGACCGCGGAGGGTATTCCGAGTTTTCCCCTGGGCTGGCGGGCGGTCTTCGCAAGACCGCCCGCCAGCCCAGGGGAAAACTCCCTTCCCACGATGACGCCGGCTCGTAATAGAGCCGGCGGAGTGGGAAGGTGCGACGGGTGCAGTTGCACCCGTCGCGTATTTCAGTGTCTGCTTTGCAGACACTGAAATACTTTTAGGGGCCCTCTTACGGGGGCCCCTGCCGTGCCCATGCCATAGGCATGGGCACGGCAGGGGCCCCCAGGGGCCCCGCGACTCCCCCTCCCGCCATCCGGTTCCCGGCGGGAGAACCGCCAGGAACTGGATGGCGGGAGGGGGAGTCGGAATCCTCCATGGCTGCGGAGCGCGCTCCGCAGCCATGGAGGATTCCTACGAGCGGCGGAAAGTCAGCGGGAGACCGCTGGCTTTCCGCGTCTGACCGCGGCTAAACCGCCGCGGTCAGAATGCTCGTAGGAGCACCGCCAGCCTGTTGGCGGTGCTCCCGTGGTCGGTGGCCCTGGCGGCCACCGACCGCCAGGGTCGGAATGACCCGCTATGTTTCCCTGGGAAATGGATATGCGGATCAAGTCGCAAGGTTTTGCGCATTGAACTGTATATTGCTTAGGGATGAATGGAATTTGATAAGTGAACCAGAACTTGAACCAAGCGAAATTTTTGCTCTAAAGGTTGTAGACACAATGGACGAATTGAAAACCTTACAGAATGATGTCAGTGAGGGCGAGAAACTCTCGTGGACCAAATCACAATGTGTAAAGAGACTAGATGAATTATGGGTTTCAAGTGAAGGGAAATTCGTTCTTCCAAATAGCCTTTTGACACAGATAGCCAGATTTTACCATGGACAAGCTCATCTTGGGAGGGATGCCATGATTAGGTTATTTAAAACTGATTGGTTTAACCCCAAATTCCGTCAAGTTGCTGAAGCAGTTTGCCACCGTTGCGTCATTTGCCAACAAATGAACGCAGGGAAGGGAACCGTAGTAAATATGAGCCACATTGGAAGAGCAGGGGGTCCATTCAGCAGGATGCAAATGGACTTCATTGAGATGCCTGTGCATGGGGGCTTGAAGTATGTGTTGGTGGTTGTGTGTATTTTTAGTCACTGGATTGAAGCATACCCTACACGCAGAAATGACAGTCTCACAGTTGCAAAACTACTCTTGAGAGAGTTAATACCACGTTTTGGATTCCCGATCTCTTTAGAATCAGATAGGGGAAGTCACTTCAATAATGAAGTAATAAAATTGCTTTGTGCAGCACTGAACATTGAGCCAAAGCTGCATTGTAGCTACCGCCCTGAAGCATCAGGTCTAGTGGAGCAAATGAATGGCACATTGAAATCAAGAATGGCGAAAATATGCGCATCAACGAACTTGAAATGGCCTGACGCATTGCCTTTGGTACTAATGTCAATGAGAAACACCCCTGACAGAAAGACTGGACTGTCCCCACACGAGATTCTCATGGGCAGAGCTATGAGACTTCCAGCAGTTCCTGCAAATGCGCTTTTGAATATTACAGATGATATGGTGTTAGACTACTGCAAAGGTCTAGCTGATGTGGTTCGATCTTTCTCTCACCAGATGGAGGCAACCACCTTGCCACCGATCCAAGGTCCAGGACACACCCTGAAAGCAGGTGACTGGGTCGTGATAAAGAAGCACGTGAGGAAGTCGTGTTTGGAACCCCGCTGCAAAGGACCTTTCCAAGTGATTTTGACGACTACCACCGCTGTGAAGTGTGCGGGAGTTCCCAACTGGATTCACGCCAGTCACACAAAGAGGGTGTTGTGTCCCACAGATGAGGAAGTTGAAGCGCTGAAGTTACCAGTACCTGATAACAAAGTACCAAGCGCTGAGGCAGAGCGAAACAGAACTAGAAGCGAACAAGCAGAAATAGAGGAAGGAGAAATATTCTCTGAGGACGAAGCGACTGATTCACTTGGGGAAGACCAAGGAGGAGCCTCAGACAGCGACGAAGCAGCTGAAGGTAACAAAGAGCCTGAAGCAGCTGAAAGTGACAAAGAGCCTGAAGAAAGTAACGGTGACAAAGGGCTAGAAAGAGGTGAAGAAGCAGGAGAGCCTGATCAGAGGGGGGCTTTCCCAGAAGCAGACGATACAGAAAAAGAAAAGGAAAACCTGATTGACTCCCCAGAAGGAGGGGACAAGGCAGAACAGAACGGAACTGCTCAAACTCCTTCAGAAGACATTGCAGGTCCGTCAAGTGGACCCAGTGCAAAAAGAAGACCAAGCATATCGCAGTAAAATTAAGAACTAGAGAAACGTTGAACGACAGTGAAGGGCCAAGCGTGAAAGAGAAAAGAAAGGCAGTGTCTGTCATAGTACCAACACCAAGTTAAGAAAAGGACTTGGCCAAAGAGGAAAGTACCAGTGAGAAAGAATCAAAGAGAGATGCAAAATTGAAAAGAAAAAGGATACCGAGCAGGAGGTATTCTGGTCCGGAGTGGGCATACGTAGCCAACAACGATTGGTCAGACGAATTCGTATCCCTCAGTCTTGAAAACGAAGAGGCAGAACTTCATTTTGAAAATAAAAACTTTATGGACTCTGTTGATTGAAAACATTGATCACCTGATTGACTTCTCAACCGGCTAAGACATTGCTAACTTGATTGACTTTGAAACCGATTTTGAGACATTGCTGCTAACCGATAAGAGACTAAGCTGCTAAAAGAAAACTGTGTGAACATTGAACTCGTTCAGCTTTGTAAATACCTGCAAATATGCTTTGATAAAGAGTCTTCAACTTTCTGATTCTATACAGATAATGACTAGCTTCACTACACAGGGGCGTAAAATGAAGTATTGTAAATACATGTGTATGGGCTTAATAACCGCATGCGTACTAATAATTGTAGCAATAGTTCTTGGAATGCATGGTAAAAGTGAGAGTGAAACGAATGATGCTTCTACTTCTAAACCTATTATCGTTACTGAACTAACAGCTCTGAAGAGACTCGAGCAAGACGAGAGACACTTGCATGATAAGAAGGAACTTTCATCTAACGTTTTCTATCGCTTACTGAGTGAGTATGTTGAGACCATGGATGCGAAAGATTGTTATGTGTGTACACAAATACCTACCTCAGTAGTGGAAGGGGTAACATATCACAGCATGCCTCTTACGTATGGAATTACATGTAGTATAGTAGCTTCCAGATTTTATGCTCAAAAGGATATTCATTATTTCTATACTAATTACGATGTTACTTTTGCATATGTCCCCATAATAGGGCACCTAAGTAAGATAGCTCGAGATTATTATGCCAAATTGATGAGGGAATTCTTGGAACCGATGTCACCTTTTCACACAGCTCACGCACATAGAGAGAACCTTACGTGCTTGCTTTCACCAGTAGAAATAGAATTTTTAGACCGCACTGATGATAGGAAGAATGAAATGAAGGAGAAATTAGAGAGGGAATTACACGAAAGGACGTCTGTAGATAATTATGCTTTTGCTGCAATAAAGACACAAGGGAAAATAGCTTTAGATACATTGCATGTAGGAAGATTTTGTATACATAGATTTCCATCATATTATGACACAGTTTTTGTGGGAACGAGTGAATGTAAACATACGTATGCATTTCAATCTAAGTGGACGTTCATGCTGAATGGACAAGACCCAGTTATTCCTGGAGTATATTATATTTGTGGACTCAACGCCTATTATCGTCTTCCTAAAGGATGGTATGGGAGGTGTTATTTGGGAATAGTGTTCCCAAAGGTTTACCAACTAGACGACTTAAAGAAATTTCCAAGGCTGTCTGAATCACATCATGTTCAGAAAAGGGAGACAGCTTCTGTTGTGGTAGGAGATATATTTGGAGCATTGATTCCTTCAGTAGGAGTCATATTGAATTCAATAAAAATACGAAAGTTGTCTACTATTGTGGATAACATGCTGACAAAGTTTTCAGGAGCTATAATCCTGATGGATGCTGAACTTGCTGCAGAAAGAGCTATGACTCTTCAAAATCGGCTTGCCTTAGACATCCTTTTAGCAAAGGATGGCGGCGTTTGCAAAATGCTTGGTACGCGTCACTGTTGTACCTATATACCAGACAACAGTGGAAAAATTAAAACGATGCTTACAAATTTAACTAAAGAAAGTGTAGATTTAAAGGAATTGAAAGAACCTGGAGTTTGGGAGAAAGTTGGAAAGGGATTTGCTTCTGTGGGAAATTGGCTCAGCAACGTTTGGAACGGATTGTTACTAAAAATAGTAAAGGGAATATTAATAATATTAATTTGTCTATTAGGTTCTTGGGGAACATGGAAAGCTTTTAAAATGATAAAACCAATGAACAAAAGAAAAAGAGAAGAGAAAATAGAGAACAAAATGGTGGAAATATATAGGGAGAAGTCAAAAGGGACTAAAAGAAAAAGGGAATTGACTGAAGTGCCAAATTACTATACAGAATTTTAATGGAATAAAATTTGTGGGTAGATTTGATGTGATGACATAATTAGTCATCAGAGGAGGGATTGATGACGCAGAAAAAGAAGGTCCGATATATTTTCATGTATACTGTGTAATCCATACATATAATGAAGTGTGATTTTAATAAAGAAATAATGTACGAGAGAAAATTGTGCCCTCGGGGTAGTTCGCCATCATTATAAACGAGCATTATTAATCACGAAGTATTAAAAAAAAATTGTAGTAATCCGTAATAATCACAAATGTATGCCATGATTTCTTGTTTGAAAAATGTTTTGCTTAGCTTAAATTTAGTACAGGCTTTGGCCTAGTTGCTTGGTTTCAAATTCTAACTGCGTGATTTTTTCTCTTGAACTAATGAAACATATATTCTTGCTTGAAGTTGTATTTTTCCAGTAGAAACTGGCTGGTACACTTATCTCCAAGGTTTCGTGCTAGGCCGGTTACATCCCTTTTGATACAAGGTCAGTCTCTGCAGGTGCGGACAATGAAGGTACAGATAGTAAAGTAATTGACAAACCATGTTACAATTTGTGTTCCAAGGCTCCAAGGACAGTGAATGCATAAATGGGCGCTAGTAAAAGACAATTTTTGATTGGACAATTTGAAGCCAACCTATGAACCCTCCAATGGAGGACCCTGCAAAATTTGGAATGTTTCTTACTTAAACCCACCGGACAAAGAGAAGTCAGCCATTTTTCCCCGATGCCAGTTTGAAGCCTGATGCCAGACTCCATTTTGGACGACACCCTGATGCCCTTTTCTCTATCCGAGAGAAAGAGACTTTAAGACTTCTCACCCTAGAGACTTTAACTTTGATTTGCCCCGTCTTGCCTATGCAGTAACTTTGCCCTATTCTCCTTGCCGCTGCAAGGAAACTTGCCCTTAACTTTGCCCCTTTGAAACTTGCCCCATGCTGATCAACCGGTACCTGAAGGACGAAGACTTTTCTTGAATGCTGATTGTATTTGGTAAATATGAAAGGATAAATGTATTATGCATTGTGTTTTTCCTTTTAAGTACCAACTGCTATTTTGATAGGGTCCTAGCTAGAAGTTTTCCAAATTTGTGTTGACTAAATTCGTTTTGCATGAAGTCCCACATGCCAATGCTAATTAGAGGTTAGTCGAGGTATTCATTCAATGTATCATGAAGAATTGAAATCTTGTTATGCTGACCGAATGTTTGCAATTAGTCAAATACAGTTAGTCACATTGGTGATTTGCATTGCTATAACAGAGTGTATCATCATCCAGATTTTGCGTAGATTGCGTTTCTTCCGCCGTTATGGACAGCTAGTAATGTTCATATACATATATCAATTGGTTTTGAGACATATATATATCGTGCTAGCTTTGTTAATATAGGGAAATAAATTCACTAACTTTTAATAAACTGGTGTGGTTATTCATGACTGAAAGGTCATGGTGCACCGAAATACCAACTGTTACTGATTTCTGATGTGTTATATTGATCTATTAATTGAGTATTGATTACCGATTGCAACAGTTATTGATTATTGATCTGAGTGACTCGACTAATGAGGATGAGGAGAGCCCGACTCGGTTAAAAGATTCACCGACCTCCAACGTGTCCAGGTACAGGTAATTTATAAGGGCTGGACGCGTTATCAGTAGATGGTAGCAGAGATTGATGGTTTAGCCCTTTGGGACCCCATCCAAACAATAGACAGAGTCAGGTTAGAATTTTCTTTGATAAAACAAGTTGCAGAGATGATGATGCCCTAAGTCCCCAATGACTTTCCCGGGATCTCGGAGCTTGCGAATGAGGAACATGGAGGTATGAGAATGGTCTCAGCGTTTCTAGTGACGGTATGAGTGAAGTTAGGGTTTCGCGCTTGCACAGCTTATTGCCGCAGATTAATTGAGAAGTTTGTGAGGATTTAAGGGGGGGTTAAGAGATATTAGAGGAGTGTTACTCCAAAGGTGTGAGAGTAGGGAAGTCGTCGAACTGCACGTGTGTGTAGCGCTTTGAGCAGAAACAAATTGTCCACGTGGTTGTTGATGTTGAGACGGGCCCTGCGAGGTCAAGAGACTCCGGAGTATGTTGAAAAGTGTATGTGACACTTGTTTGATGTTGTGATCTGGTCGGTTTAATAGGTTGATCAGGCGTGCTCAACAAGTCGGTATTAATGTTGCAGAGTGAAAGAAAACTTCGACTTTGAGATTTGACGAATTCTAAAGTGCACTAGAATAGTTCATTGATCAGTTGAGAGTCAAATTTTGCTTGCGAAAGTGGGAAACCGAGAAAGATGGAATAACTGCCGAGGCTAGTGAAAAATCCCTAAGGTTTCTGAAGCGATTGTATTACCTTTCCTGTAGTGAACCGACAGATCTGTTTTATTCTTTTGGTTAAGTGCTCGCGTTATAGTGCAGAAATTAGTTTATGAGTGAAGCCGAATGAAAAGAGGACAAGCCGCGGGACTTTGTCAGCCGCAGTGTGTGAGTGTGACGTCACTAGGAGCCGCGCTGGGATAGGTCGGTTGGTGAGAAGGGTCGCGCACCGATTGGACGCAGTCCGTGAAGCACAATTGGAAGGGGAAAGGCAAGCGAAGAGTATTCCGGGAATTAAAGTCGCTTATTGATTACATATTTTAGAAAAACAAAAGACGGAAAGATGAAATTTTTCAAAGCATTTAAGAGTGCCATGAGGGGAGATGTTTATATTAAAGCAAATGTAGGAGAAGAAACACCACCTGAGGGTACAGCAGCTTACATCGTCATTGAAGAAAAGGGTGTAGCGCCATGTCTTTGGCTAAAACAATGGTGTAAATTAACAGAGAAACATGGAAGTGTAGCGTTCCCTATCCATGGGTCGTTTAACCTAAGGGTTTTAGAAAATCTGAGATTTGCGCTATACGACATGAAAGTACCTCCAAGGCCAGCACAGTTTGAGGCATTAGCAATTTGGGAGCTAATAGCTAGAAACCAACAACAAAATAAATTTGAGACAAGAATAAGAAAAGTAGAAAAGACGCTAGCGGATGCTAGATGGGACAGCACACAAAAGGTTTGGAGATCAGATGTATTGCAGGGGATTAAATTGTTTCCAGCGATGACTGATGAAGCAGAGACGGAAGGAAGGAAAGCCACCTGTAAGACAAACAGGAGTCAGTCCAGAGAGGGAGAGAGCAATAGAAACTCAAAAAGGGGAGACGAGTCAGATGATGAGGAGTTCATTATACAATTGCTGAATTTTCGCCCACCACCATACGTGGAAAGCGAAAAAGGCTCAAGCATTAGTACTGCCCCTCCAGAACCAATACAGGGTAATGTAACACCAAATTTGAGAATATCTCAGAGGCCGAGCAGCTCTGACATGCCTTTCTCACCACGGATACCACGGATTCAGAGAATGTACCCAGACGTGCCTACGTTGAAACCTGCTGATAACTATCAGCCACAGGTTCAAAGGCATTGTTGTGATGAGCATAGCATGGGAATGACTTCTGACTCAATGGCGCAGGGAGGACAAAACTATCAGAGACCGACATTGATTCAAGCTGAATCAACACAGTTCTCGATGCCCCAAAAGCAGACACAAGAAGTGCGAGTAATAGAAAGCCAGTTAGGTATGCCAGCAATGACGAATCACAATGTGGGGATTAACATGCCACAGAATTCGGGGAACAGACAGAATCCAGACGCAATATCTCTACCTATCACTGTAGGTCCACCAGTACCACTGTACATACAGGCAAATGCAAGCACAAGCGACCAAGGGTTAATGATACAGAATGGGACAGGGAGAAGATGCATAGAAACCACTCCAGAGACAACTCCGATAGCGGCACTGCCAAATGGATCTGGGTCCTTGTCGGAATTTAGTCCAATTCCAATTTGCGCTCCGTCAACCGTGGTAAGGTCACATCCACCACTATTAGTACCGTTAACCTCACAGACTGAAACATTACAGAAACCGTCGATGGCAGTTGATGTAACTGCTACATTGATGGGACTGAACGCGCAACAGTTAACACAATGGTTCAACAGCCTGAAATCCCCGCAGAGTACATCAAGCGGGAAGGGAGAAGAATACCTGAATAAAATAAGGTTGGGCATGGAGGCAGATGAACTGGTAGAGGGAACAATGGGTTTGAACAGATTAGAATCATACACAGAGGAAGAACTAAGATACATGTGCCCTAGGATTACAAGAGAAGTGAGCAACATACATAAGAAGTTACAAGAAATTGCAGACAGAAACGAGATCGATATAGGTAAGACTAAACACCTGAGCAGAAGTTACAGGTTAGACTTTGAGACAAAAGATTTCGAGCACATGAGATCCGCAGGGATGAAAACACACCTTAAAGAGATACTGCAGAGTGCACAGGTCTGGAGATGTTTAGACAAGTGGGAAAGCAGGTGGGTTAAGAAAAAGGATAAAAAGAAGGAAACTACTTCAGAACGAAGTGAGAAAAAACAACAGAATGACGATCTGATAACTATGTTACCAATGAGAGAGACAGCAGGGGGAAAACTTGTACATGTACCATGGCACAGGTGCGATATCCAATCCTTTACGGATGACTTTCCCAAATTGAGAGAGAAGCCGATTGAGTGGTATCAACAAACAGATAGATTTGTGAAACTCGCGAAGTGTCTCTGGGAAGACCTGAATACTTTATTTGAAATTGTGGTTCCGGCGGATTTGTGGGAAGATTGTAAAAGGGCCGTAGGATGGCCGACGAGTGAACCAGAGAGAGACAGGGACACAGGTGCGCCATCACCCACGGTAATGAGCTTGTACCACAAGGTGATTGAGCACTTGAAAACCAAGGTTGCGTCGAAAAATGTGGATTGGCAAAGGATTGATAGGACCGCTCAAGAGGTTAAAGAATCTATACACGCATATTATGAGAGATTGTTGAAAGCGTTTAAAAATTACAGTGGTACGGAAACGATTGAGCCAAAAGACATGCTCCATTTTGTGTTCAGGTTTGTGGAAGGGCTGAGACCCGAAATTAGCCAGATGATTAAATCACATTTGATTTGTTGGCAGTCAAAGTCGATCGATGAAGTGTTGAATTATGAAAAATACTGCAGTGATGAGATTGAGACAAAGCAGAAAAGATTGAAGGAAAAGGTGATGGTGATGCAGCTCAGAGCAGCTCAGACAGGTTTACAAGGTTTGCAAGGGTTTCAACAACAGATGCCGCAGCAGCAGCAACAGGGAAATGTTATGTTTCAGCTGCAGATGAGAGGCAGAGGTCGAGGAGGCTTTGTGAATAATGGTCCTGATTTGAATACCGTTATGATTCCAAATGGTATACAGGCAATGAAGAAGGTGATGCCATGTCACACGTGCGGAATTGTCGGGCATTGGAAACGGGAGTGCCCAATGATGGTGCAGGAAGGTGTAGGTCAGCAAAACAATGATGTCAATGCTTTTCAGACTATGAGAGGACCGAAACTGAGAGGTCCGAACCCAAAATTTCAAAACAATATAAACCAGATGCAGGGTTTACAACCCATGCAACCGCAACAGGTGCAAATGCCCCGTGTGCAAATGACACAATTGCAGCCATTGCAACAGCAGTTTCCTATGGTACCTAATCAGCAAATGCAAATACCCTTAGCACCAATGAATCAGCAGCAAGCAATGCTTCCTCAACAGGTCACGGGTCAGGGAATGAGTCAAAATGACACAGTACACCAATTCCCACTACACAGCGAGAATGCAATAAACGATGTATGGGAGAGTGAAGGTTTAGATGAGGAGGGAAATTGTGTGCTTGCAGCATCTTTGGAAGTTGATCAAAAGGGTCCGTATGTGGGGGAAGAGTTATGGGTCATCGCGTTTCATTCTTGGTTGACACAGGAGCTACACGTTCCACTGTCAGGAGCATTGAAGTACCAAATTTGCCACTTTCAGGGAGAACAGTTCAAGTAGTGGGAGTAGCAAACAGGTACCTGACGAACCCAATCACAGATCCAGTACAAGTCAGAATTGGTAACTATCAAGGGTCACATAATTTTGTGGTATGTGACTCAAGCCCGATATCACTGTTAGGGAGAGACCTATTGTGCAAATTGGGATGTTCGATTATGTGTTCGAACGATGGAATTAGAATTCAGACGAGCAGTGATGGGGAAGAAGAGGACAGTGTAGAAGGGGATGAGATGGAGACTGTCGATGAAGAGTATCCTCTGATTACCCTTTTTCCGATGATCACTGAAGCAGATATTCCAGCTGAGTTACAGGAAACAGTCGGAAAAGAAGTGTGGAATATGACAGGAAAAGAGGTAGGATTGGTGAAAGGAGTGGAACCAGTGAAAGTGACCGTAAAACCCAATGTAACCTTTCCCCAGACCCCACAGTACCAGATGGCACAAGACACCCTCATGAAGGTCGCCCAACTCATTGATGAGTTTGTAAAGCAGGGAGTACTGAAAGAAGTGTTAAGCAGTCCATGTAATTCACCAATCATGGGACTAATAAAGCCAAGTGGAAAGGTACGAATTGTGCAGGACTTGAGGAAAATAAATGACATAATAATTAAATGTTGCCCTGTAGTACCAAATCCAGCTGTGATAATGTTTCAAGTCCCTTGCGATGCCGAGTGGTTCTCAGTCATCGACTTGTCACAAGCGTTCTTTTCGGTGCCTCTTCATGAGGACAGCCAATTTCTCTTTTGTTTCAAATTCTTAGACAGGGTTTACAGTTGGTGTCGAATTCCTCAAGGGTTTTCGGAGTCACCGTCAATTTTCAATCAGATTTTAAAGAAAGATTTGGAAGCGTTGGAATTGCCATTTGGGTCAACCCTAGTACAGTACATTGACGACTTACTGGTTGCATCCAAGACAGAAAGTGACTGCACAGCCGACACCATTGCCCTATTGAACCATTTGGGAAGGAATGGACACAAGGTGTCTCCTTCAAAATTACAGTTTTGTCAGAAGAAAGTGAAATATTTGGGTCACCAAATAGAGAAAGGGTCACGAAGAATTATGAAGGAAAGAATAACAAGTGTACTTCAAATGAGTCCCCCAAAGACGAGGAGGGAGGTGAGGAAGTTTTTAGGAATGGTGAGCTACTGTCGCCAATGGATCCCCAACTTCTCAACCCTAGCAAAACCTTTACTGATATTGACCCAGAAGGATGCATTGGATGAAATTGAACTGAAAGGAGATGAGATGGATGCTTTTATTGAATTGAAAGAATGCATGTGCAGGGCTCCAGCTTTAGGTATGCCTGACTACACAAAGCCTTTCACATTGTTTTGTCATGAACGTGATGCATGTTCCTTGTCTGTCTTGATCCAAGCCCATGGTGGCGTAAACAGACCAGTAGCATATTTTTCAGCTACTTTGGATCCGGTCGCAGCAGCACTGCCAGGGTGCTTGCGCGCCGTAGCCGCAGTTGGTATCAGCCTCACTCAGAGTGAAGGAATAGTGATGGGACACCCTTTAACAGTCATGGTCCCTCACTCAGTCGAGATACTTTTGACACGTTCCCGAACACAGCACATGACTGGTGCTAGACTCACAAGGTATGAAACAATAATTCTGGGATCACCTAACGTGCAGCTGAAACGGTGCACTACGTTGAATCCAGCAACCTTGTTTCCTAGTGAAAATGCTGAAATTGAGAACGCTGAAGACATCGAGCACGACTGTCTTCAGGTGACTGAATTTTGCACCAAACCAAGACCTGATATCAAAGATACCCGATTGGAAGAAAATGATCAAATTATTTTTGTTGATGGTTCATGTTTAAGAGATGCACTGGGTGTATTGAAAGCAGGATACGCTGTATGCACAGTAACAGGTGTTCTGGAAGCATCTTGGCTTCAAGGAGTCTACTCTGCACAGGTAGCAGAATTGGTAGCCCTTACTAGAGCTTGCCAACTCTCTGCATTAATGAAAGTTACCATTTACACTGACAGTCAGTACGGGTTTGGAATAGTGCATGATTTCGGACAATTGTGGTCACAGAGAGGCTTCTTGACCTCTTCAGGATCACCAGTGAAAAATGGTGAAAGAATAAAGGAATTGTTACATGCCATCCAACTACCAGGAGAAGTAGCAGTGGTAAAATGCAGTGCACACTCGAAGGGACAAGACTATGGCCCTAATTCTGAGTCTGACGGGCGGCGGAGGCCGCCCGCCAGACTTCCCCCCTCCGAAATACCGCTCCGCGGTCGAAAGACCGCGGAGGGTATTCCGAGTTTTCCCCTGGGCTGGCGGGCGGTCTTCGCAAGACCGCCCGCCAGCCCAGGGGAAAACTCCCTTCCCACGATGACGCCGGCTCGTAATAGAGCCGGCGGAGTGGGAAGGTGCGACGGGTGCAGTTGCACCCGTCGCGTATTTCAGTGTCTGCTTTGCAGACACTGAAATACTTTTAGGGGCCCTCTTACGGGGGCCCCTGCCGTGCCCATGCCATAGGCATGGGCACGGCAGGGGCCCCCAGGGGCCCCGCGACTCCCCCTCCCGCCATCCGGTTCCCGGCGGGAGAACCGCCAGGAACTGGATGGCGGGAGGGGGAGTCGGAATCCTCCATGGCTGCGGAGCGCGCTCCGCAGCCATGGAGGATTCCTACGAGCGGCGGAAAGTCAGCGGGAGACCGCTGGCTTTCCGCGTCTGACCGCGGCTAAACCGCCGCGGTCAGAATGCTCGTAGGAGCACCGCCAGCCTGTTGGCGGTGCTCCCGTGGTCGGTGGCCCTGGCGGCCACCGACCGCCAGGGTCGGAATGACCCGCTATGTTTCCCTGGGAAATGGATATGCGGATCAAGTCGCAAGGTTTTGCGCATTGAACTGTATATTGCTTAGGGATGAATGGAATTTGATAAGTGAACCAGAACTTGAACCAAGCGAAATTTTTGCTCTAAAGGTTGTAGACACAATGGACGAATTGAAAACCTTACAGAATGATGTCAGTGAGGGCGAGAAACTCTCGTGGACCAAATCACAATGTGTAAAGAGACTAGATGAATTATGGGTTTCAAGTGAAGGGAAATTCGTTCTTCCAAATAGCCTTTTGACACAGATAGCCAGATTTTACCATGGACAAGCTCATCTTGGGAGGGATGCCATGATTAGGTTATTTAAAACTGATTGGTTTAACCCCAAATTCCGTCAAGTTGCTGAAGCAGTTTGCCACCGTTGCGTCATTTGCCAACAAATGAACGCAGGGAAGGGAACCGTAGTAAATATGAGCCACATTGGAAGAGCAGGGGGTCCATTCAGCAGGATGCAAATGGACTTCATTGAGATGCCTGTGCATGGGGGCTTGAAGTATGTGTTGGTGGTTGTGTGTATTTTTAGTCACTGGATTGAAGCATACCCTACACGCAGAAATGACAGTCTCACAGTTGCAAAACTACTCTTGAGAGAGTTAATACCACGTTTTGGATTCCCGATCTCTTTAGAATCAGATAGGGGAAGTCACTTCAATAATGAAGTAATAAAATTGCTTTGTGCAGCACTGAACATTGAGCCAAAGCTGCATTGTAGCTACCGCCCTGAAGCATCAGGTCTAGTGGAGCAAATGAATGGCACATTGAAATCAAGAATGGCGAAAATATGCGCATCAACGAACTTGAAATGGCCTGACGCATTGCCTTTGGTACTAATGTCAATGAGAAACACCCCTGACAGAAAGACTGGACTGTCCCCACACGAGATTCTCATGGGCAGAGCTATGAGACTTCCAGCAGTTCCTGCAAATGCGCTTTTGAATATTACAGATGATATGGTGTTAGACTACTGCAAAGGTCTAGCTGATGTGGTTCGATCTTTCTCTCACCAGATGGAGGCAACCACCTTGCCACCGATCCAAGGTCCAGGACACACCCTGAAAGCAGGTGACTGGGTCGTGATAAAGAAGCACGTGAGGAAGTCGTGTTTGGAACCCCGCTGCAAAGGACCTTTCCAAGTGATTTTGACGACTACCACCGCTGTGAAGTGTGCGGGAGTTCCCAACTGGATTCACGCCAGTCACACAAAGAGGGTGTTGTGTCCCACAGATGAGGAAGTTGAAGCGCTGAAGTTACCAGTACCTGATAACAAAGTACCAAGCGCTGAGGCAGAGCGAAACAGAACTAGAAGCGAACAAGCAGAAATAGAGGAAGGAGAAATATTCTCTGAGGACGAAGCGACTGATTCACTTGGGGAAGACCAAGGAGGAGCCTCAGACAGCGACGAAGCAGCTGAAGGTAACAAAGAGCCTGAAGCAGCTGAAAGTGACAAAGAGCCTGAAGAAAGTAACGGTGACAAAGGGCTAGAAAGAGGTGAAGAAGCAGGAGAGCCTGATCAGAGGAGGGCTTTCCCAGAAGCAGACGATACAGAAAAAGAAAAGGAAAACCTGATTGACTCCCCAGAAGGAGGGGACAAGGCAGAACAGAACGGAACTGCTCAAACTCCTTCAGAAGACATTGCAGGTCCGTCAAGTGGACCCAGTGCAAAAAGAAGACCAAGCATATCGCAGTAAAATTAAGAACTAGAGAAACGTTGAACGACAGTGAAGGGCCAAGCGTGAAAGAGAAAAGAAAGGCAGTGTCTGTCATAGTACCAACACCAAGTTAAGAAAAGGACTTGGCCAAAGAGGAAAGTACCAGTGAGAAAGAATCAAAGAGAGATGCAAAATTGAAAAGAAAAAGGATACCGAGCAGGAGGTATTCTGGTCCGGAGTGGGCATACGTAGCCAACAACGATTGGTCAGACGAATTCGTATCCCTCAGTCTTGAAAACGAAGAGGCAGAACTTCATTTTGAAAATAAAAACTTTATGGACTCTGTTGATTGAAAACATTGATCACCTGATTGACTTCTCAACCGGCTAAGACATTGCTAACTTGATTGACTTTGAAACCGATTTTGAGACATTGCTGCTAACCGATAAGAGACTAAGCTGCTAAAAGAAAACTGTGTGAACATTGAACTCGTTCAGCTTTGTAAATACCTGCAAATATGCTTTGATAAAGAGTCTTCAACTTTCTGATTCTATACAGATAATGACTAGCTTCACTACACAGGGGCGTAAAATGAAGTATTGTAAATACATGTGTATGGGCTTAATAACCGCATGCGTACTAATAATTGTAGCAATAGTTCTTGGAATGCATGGTAAAAGTGAGAGTGAAACGAATGATGCTTCTACTTCTAAACCTATTATCGTTACTGAACTAACAGCTCTGAAGAGACTCGAGCAAGACGAGAGACACTTGCATGATAAGAAGGAACTTTCATCTAACGTTTTCTATCGCTTACTGAGTGAGTATGTTGAGACCATGGATGCGAAAGATTGTTATGTGTGTACACAAATACCTACCTCAGTAGTGGAAGGGGTAACATATCACAGCATGCCTCTTACGTATGGAATTACATGTAGTATAGTAGCTTCCAGATTTTATGCTCAAAAGGATATTCATTATTTCTATACTAATTACGATGTTACTTTTGCATATGTCCCCATAATAGGGCACCTAAGTAAGATAGCTCGTGATTATTATGCCAAATTGATGAGGGAATTCTTCGAACCGATGTCACCTTTTCACACAGCTCATAGAGAGAACCTTACGTGCTTGCTTTCACCAGTAGAAATAGAATTTTTAGACCGCACTGATGATAGGAAGAATGAAATGAAGGAGAAATTAGAGAGGGAATTACACGAAAGGACGTCTGTAGATAATTATGCTTTTGCTGCAATAAAGACACAAGGGAAAATAGCTTTAGATACATTGCATGTAGGAAGATTTTGTATACATAGATTTCCATCATATTATGACACAGTTTTTGTGGGAACGAGTGAATGTAAACATACGTATGCATTTCAATCTAAGTGGACGTTCATGCTGAATGGACAAGACCCAGTTATTCCTGGAGTATATTATATTTGTGGACTCAATGCCTATTATCGTCTTCCTAATGGATGGTATGGGAGGTGTTATTTGGGAATAGTGTTCCCAAAGGTTTACCAACTAGACGACTTAAAGAAATTTCCAAGGCTGTCTGAATCACATCATGTTCAGAAAAGGGAGACAGCTTCTGTTGTGGTAGGAGATATATTTGGAGCATTGATTCCTTCAGTAGGAGTCATATTGAATTCAATAAAAATACGAAAGTTGTCTACTATTGTGGATAACATGCTGACAAAGTTTTCAGGAGCTATAATCCTGATGGATGCTGAACTTGCTGCAGAAAGAGCTATGACTCTTCAAAATCGGCTTGCCTTAGACATCCTTTTAGCAAAGGATGGCGCGTTTGCAAAATGCTTGGTACGCGTCACTGTTGTACCCATATACCAGACAACAGTGGAAAAATTAAAACGATGCTTACAAATTTAACTAAAGAAAGTGTAGATTTAAAGGAATTGAAAGAACCTGGAGTTTGGGAGAAAGTTGGAAAGGGATTTGCTTCTGTGGGAAATTGGCTCAACAACGTTTGGAACGGATTGTTACTAAAAATAGTAAAGGGAATATTAATAATATTAATTTGTCTATTTGGTTCTTGGGGAACATGGAAAGCTTTTAAAATGATAAAAGCAAGGAACAAAAGAAAAAGAGAAGAGAAAATAGAGAACAAAATGGTGGAAATATATAGGGAGAAGTCAAAAGGGACTAAAAGAAAAAGGGAATTGACTGAAGTGCCAAATTACTATACAGAATTTTAATGGAATAAAATTTGTGGGTAGATTTGATGTGATGACATAATTAGTCATCAGAGGAGGGATTGATGACGCAGAAAAAGAAGGTCCGATATATATTCATGTATACTGTGTAATCCATACATATAATGAAGTGTGATTTTAATAAAGAAATAATGTACGAGGGAAAATTGTGCCCTCGGGGTAGTTCGCCATCATTATAAACGAGCATTATTAATCACGAAGTATTAAAAAAAAATTGTAGTAATCCGTCATAATCACAAATGTATGCCATGATTTCTTGTTTGAAAAATGTTTTGCTTAGCTTAAATTTAGTACAGGCTTTGGCCTAGTTGCTTGGTTTCAAATTCTAACTGCGTGATTTTTTTCTCTTGAACTAATGAAACATATATTCTTGCTTGAAGTTGTATTTTTCCAGTAGAAACTGGCTGGTACACTTATCTCCAAGGTTTCGTGCTAGGCCGGTTACATCCCTTTTGATACAAGGTCAGTCTCTGCAGGTGCGGACAATGAAGGTACAGATAGTAAAGTAATTGGCAAACCATGTTACAATTTGTGTTCCAAGGCTCCAAGGACAGTGTATGCATAAATGGGTGCTAGTAAAAGACAATTTTTGATTGGACAATTTGAAGCCAACCTATGAACCCTCCAAAGGAGGAGCCTGCAAAATTTGGAATGTTTCTTACTTAAACCCACCGGACAAAGAGAAGTCAGCCATTTTTCCCCGATGCCAGTTTGAAGCCTGATGCCAGACTCCATTTTGGACGACACCCTGATGCCCTTTTCTCTATCCGAGAGAAAGAGACTTTAAGACTTCTCACCCTAGAGACTTTAACTTTGATTTGCCCTGTCTTGCCTATGCAGTAACTTTGCCCTATTCTCCTTGCCGCTGCAAGGAAACTTGCCCTTAACTTTGCCCATTTGAAACTTGCCCCATGCTGATCAACCGGTACCTGAAGGATGAAGACTTTTCTTGAATGCTGATTGTATTTGGTAAATATGAAAGGATAAATGTATTATGCATTGTGTTTTTCCTTTTAGGTACCAACTGCTATTTTGATAGGGTCCTAGCTAGAAGTTTTCCAAATTTGTGTTGACTAAATTCGTTTTGCATGAAGTCCCACATGCCAATGCTAATTAGAGGTTAGTCGAGGTATTCATTCAATGTATCATGAAGAATTGAAATCTTGTTATGCTGACCGAATGTATGCAATTAGTCAAATACAGTTAGTCACATTGGTGATTTGCATTGCTATAACAGAGTGTATCATCATCCAGATTTTGCGTAGATTGCGTTTCTTCCGCCGTTATGGACAGCTAGTAATGTTCATATACATATATCAATTGGTTTTGAGACATATATATATCGTGCTAGCTTTGTTAATATAGGGAAATAAATTCACTAACTTTTAATAAACTGGTGTGGTTAATCATGACTGAAAGGTCATGGTGCGCCGAAATACCAACTGTTACTGATTTCTGATGTGTTATATTGATCTATTAATTGAGAATTGATTACCGATTGCAACAGTTATTGATTATTGATCTGAGTGACTCGACTAATGAGAATGAGGAGAGCCCGACTCGGTTAAAAGATTCACCGACCTCCAACGTGTCCAGGTACAGGTAATTTATAAGGGCTGGTCGCGTTATCAGCTCGGACTCGTCCACAGGCAGTCTGACAGTGTGCTAAGAGCTGGTCAGACAGGTCTGCGTGCTGGCCGTGTTTTTTGTCTGTTTATGAGACCTTTTTATGGTCTGGTGGGCCGGGCTTAACTACTGATTTCACTGACATTACCACAAACATTGCCTGGAGCACGCTGAAATGCATGCAGACTCATGTACATTACAAAACACATATACAGTGTGTGTTTACAAGATCAAAACTGCCCTGATTTGCAAAAGTGGCTAATTGTTAGACTCCGAATTTACTAATAAGGCCCTCTTTTATTTGGGTGCTCGGGCCCATCTCCTGACCTAGTCGTCCGCCGCCCCCCACAACACACGCAGTAGCACAGTGCACAGTCTGTTTTTTCAGACTGTAGAATTAATGCCCACCTGTGAGGGTATTAATGCCTGGCGTTGAGGCTGTAGATACATCAGACTGGTTTATTAGGGACTGCCTGTGATGGTGTCAACGTGACTCATCCCTGCTCTCTGGCCGTGGTATTAATGTCTGCTTGTTATAGTGTAAATATGTCTCATCCTCTGACATTAATGCCCGCCTGTCGAGGTGTAAACGTGCCAGTCATCCTCCCCGACCGTGATATTAATGTCAGAATATGAAGATGTAAACATGCCCCACCCAGCGCTTAATTTGAGCCCGTGGTTTCCGGTGCGGGAACTGGCATTTATTTTTGAGGGCAGAACACCGGCACTTATTTTGCGACCTTAATCATTTGCTGCGAGCAAAATACACATATGAGAAAGACAGAGGAAGAGAAAAACGAAAAAGCGTCGCAGAGCGAGACAGCAGAAAGCTGCAAGAGTGTGCTGAAGGGGCAGGGAGTCTCTGTAAATGGATTGAAGAGGCTGGAGATGGCTTCAGGATTACGGTGCCTCACTTTTCCCTTCACGTACATTTAATTGCAGCAGCCGCGAGTTTCACAGGAGAGCTTTGGGCACAGGCACATTTTTATTTGCAAATTAAGCACTAGCCCCACCTCTCCTCTGCGACTTTTGTGTTAAAGCCCTCGTCTGTGAGTGCAAACATACCTCAGCCATGCTCTTGGACTGTGGTATTAATGCTTGCCCGTGATGGTGTAAACTGCCCTGCCCCTGTTCTGGTGTAAGATAAAGTGCCTGTTGGTGAAGGTGTGAACATTTCCCTCCCTTGTTTTGAGAGCCAGATACACGTGTTTTATAGCGTGTAAACATGGTATGTCCATACTCTCACACTGTGGTATTAACCCCCAGCATTGATCATGTAAACATGCCTCATGCTTGCTCTTAGACTGTGGCATGTTTGCCTGCTAGTGATGATGTAAATAAACCGTGCTCTCCGGTTGTGAGGTTAATGTCTGTTTTTGAAGTTGTAATCAGTTGCTGCCCTTGTTTACAGAGCCTGGTATAGATGCTTGCTTGCTAGAGTGTAAACATGTCATGCCCATGCTCTCACACTGTGGTATTAATACCTAGCTATGATCATGTAACCATATCTCATCCCTGCTCACTGGCTTTGATATGGACTGGTCCTGAGGTGGTTTGGAAACCTACCTGTGAGTGTGTAAATATCTCTCATCCCTGCTCACTGGCTGTGATATGGATTGGTTCTGAGGTGGTTTGGAGACCTCCCTGTGAGTGTGTAAATATCTCTCATCCCTGCTCACTGCCTGTGATATGGACTGGTTCTGAGGTGATTTGGAGGCCTCCCTGTGAGTGTGTAAACATCTCTCATCCCTGCTCATTTGTTGTGATATTGACTGCTTCTGAGGTCGTTTTGAGGCCTCCCTGTGAGAGTGTAAACACGATTCATGCCTGTTCACTGCTTGTGAGATTAATACCTGTTTTGAAGGTGTAAACATTTCCCACCCTTGTTTACAGAGTTTGGTATAGATGTTTGATTGCCAGAGTGTAAACATGTCATGTCCATGCCCTCAACCTGTGGTATACCTGGCTATGATCATGTAACCATATGTCATCCCTCCTCACTGGCTGTCATATTGACTGGTTCGGAAGTGGTTCGGAGGCCTCCCTATGGGTATGTAAACATCTCTAATCCCTGCTTAATGGTTGTGATATTAACTGGTTCTGAGGTGGTTTTGAGGCCTCCCTGTGGGAGTGTAAACATGTTTCATCCCTGTTCACTGGTTGTGAGATTAATGCCAGTTTTGAGGGTGTAAACATTTCCCACACTTGTTTAGAGAGCCTGGTATAGATGCTTGATTGTTAGAGTGTAAACATGTCATGTCAGTGCTCTCACACTATAGCATAAATACCTGGCTATGATCATGTAAACATGGCTCATCCCTTGAGATATTGACTGGTTCTGAGGTTGTGGGTTTTTTTAAAGGCCTCATGTGAGAGTGTAAACAAGCCACACTCGTCCTCTTGAGTGTAGCATACATATCCAATTATGAGGGTGTTAGCACAACACATTCTTGCCCTTAAACGGTCCTTTTAATGCGCGACTGCGGGGTGTAAGTACCCCCCTTCCATGCCCTCGGATTTCCAAAACAATGCCTGCCTCAAAAGTAAACACCTTCCATTCGCCCTGTCAAACTGTGATGGCTTCCATTCTGCTGCTGTACAATCTGCTGAAATTGTTGACTTAATTCTGAACTATAAATTAGGCATGCTTTTTCGTACAGAAGTGTGGTTTACCCGCCTTAGCCCACTCATTCTGTGGAATTAGTTCCAGATGGATTTCAATTGCCTCATGTTGATCGTGTAGGCAGAGGCCTAGTCCACATTAAAAAAAAATCCAGTCGAATTCAAGGGCCCTGCTTGTCTTGATTTGATAACTTTCCATGGCTGGAAAACTTTCTGCTGCACCAAGCCCTTCCCCCTAATGCACAAAAGATTGCATCCACGAAACCGGTACAACTGGCTTTGCGAATTCAAAGTCACAATTTGCACTGCATAAAAGCGCCCTGTGATTCATGATGGACGTCAGTGCTTTGCAAACCATGCGAGTCACAAGGGAAAGGGGCGGCCAAAGCTTTTCCCTTCCTCCCTGTGACTTGCAGTCATATGTGCTAATGACTTGCTACTGTTTATTGCAGCCGCAACACATGGAATTATTTGAGCCACCCACAGGAAGTAATCATTACCAAAGTGTGAGCTGTCAAATGTGGCTACGGACATCGGGTTGTGCATAGAGCGGACCCACAGACCAGCGCATGACTTCACAAAGTGTCGCATTTGTGGCATTGCAACCCCTGTGCCTGTATTGAACTGGGGTCTCAGTGCAGGGACATTGTGAATGCAAATGCTGGGACAGTGATCTACCCTTGCTATTTTGGATTTCTTCCTCATTATTAATCACGAAGGAGGCAAATTGCAGCTTTTTCACAAATCACCCTTTGCACCACAAAGTGAGAAGCTGGTTTTGGCACAATGCAAAAAGTGGTCTAATAAGCCTTTTTAGCATTACCACATTGTTTTCATTTATTTCATCGCCTCCAGATTGAAATATTTTATTTATTGTACAATGTTCAGATGATATTGCAACTAAAACACTTTGGGGGTTATTACAACTTTGGAGGAGGTGTTAATCTGTCCCAAAAGTGACGGTAAAGTGACGGATATACCACCAGCCGTATTACGAGTCCATTATATCCTATGGAACTCGTAATACGGCTGGTGGTATATCCGTCACTTTACCGTCACTTTTGGGACGGATTAACACCTCCTCCAAAGTTGTAATAACCCCCTTTGTTTTTAATTTTTAATATTTACACGAGAGGCTTGAGGACCCCTAACACAGCAGTTTTGGAGGACATGCTTGAAAGTGTACATAATTGACACCATATTAATGATTAGTCTCAGCGGGTGTTTGACATGGCTCCACCCACGAGCGATGCAGCTGATATGAATTTAATTTGCCCCGGAAGCTGTTGGTTTCCCATCTCTGCGACACCCATCCTCAGGGGCAGTGAGTCGATGTTGAACCTATCAGCAGAGGATGGAGCTCACATCCTGATCCTGTGTGCAAACATTTATTGGCCTTGATGCACCTTGAGTTCTCGGTAAACACTCTCATGGTCATTTCTCATACACTGTGGTTTCTGAAGGTGGGTCCAAGTGCATGGGCAGTGCAGGCCCCCCGCGGCTCCCTGCACCTGTTCTCCGCAAGCATTATCATGGTGGTGATACCGCCATGAAAAGGCTTGGCCACGTTGCATGCAGCACCACTCTGGCTGATTCCGACCTCTGCCACCATCAGCACGTCAGGATCATCATTCCCGACGGAGACAGCAGTGTCCTGGTGGTCTCACCGCCTGGGTCATAATGTGGTGGTCAGACCACCACAGCAGCGGCGGACCTGACCGCCATCACAAGGCTGGCAGTCATAAGACCGCCAGCCTCATAATGAGGCCTTACGTAAAAAATATCATGGAACAAAATATTGTTAAGAAAACGGTACGTATATCAAAATAGTAACATAAATAACACGAAAGTAATGTGTTTATAATATGAAAAAACAAAATAATAGTATAATTAAAAATAAATAGTTGTAATAAGTATTGTAAATTAAATACATATTATTTAACATATAAACACAATAATTAAACAATTTTTGTAAATCATTAAACTAAAAAATTAGCAATAATTTAAAAGCAGAAATTAACAAACATATATTACCAAAACATTATGTAACCTAAATTTAAATATGGAAAATAGTTTTTATTAAAACTGTGAACTAAATATATACAAATTAAAAAATGCTTTAAAAAGTGTTAAAACAATGTTGAAGCAGTTTAAAAAAATACATTCATAATATTAGCAATAACTGAAAACATTAAAATGAACAAAACAATATGAACAAGAACATATATCAGACTTAATTATAAAAAATAAAATTAATCTAAAAATAAATAACATTTAAATAAAAATATATCTGTATAAATAATATAAACATATACAAAAAATATAATAAAATAAAAATCGAAAATAAACAACAGTAGCAAATGTTGGACGTCAAAGGAGTCAGACTGAATATTTCCACTCCAACATAAGCAAAATCAAGGAAAGTTTTGAACTTTGGAAGGGTTACATTTACTATTCCAACTCCAATCTAAGTAACTGTAGGGAAAATGTTGAGCTTTATGGTGTTAGATTTATTACTCACACTCCAATCTAAGCAACAGTAGGAAAAATGATGGAGATTTTAGAGGGGACAGATTTACTATTCCCACTTCAAGCTAAGCAATAGTAGGAAAATCAATGGACTATGGAGGGGTTAGATTTACTGTTTTCACTCCAATCTAAGAAACAGAGGGGGAAGTGCTGGACTTTGTAGAGGTTAGATTTACTATTCTTACTCAGATCTAACAAACAGTGGGGCTACTGTTGGAATTTGGAGTATTTAGATTTACTTTTGCTTCTCCAGCGTAACTATAATCAGGGAGAGTGTTGGAGTTTGGGCGGGTTAGATATATCATTCCAATTCCTAATAATTAAAAATAAAATAAAAATAAAAATACATGCTTCATAAATGAATAAATTAAATATAATTGAAAGTAATAATAATACAGAATAATGTACCAAATCTAAAGCAAAAAAAGTAAATTTATGCTAAATACACTTCCTGTCCATACTACGCAAAAAACACCATACCAAAGAAAAACATTTAAAAGACATTATAAATAAAATAATATTAATATTAAAAAGGTATTTAAATGAAACGAATAAAATTAAACCAAGGATAAATATAAAATTCATTTTACAAAGTTTATTGATAAATACTCCTTTCAATAAATTAAAAAGTATAATACAACTAATCATTTATATAACAAATCATCAATTGAATAATTTACAAAACTAATTACAAAGCAACCTTTCAACATAAAGAAAACCATAAAAAATTCCCACACATTTTGCCTGTTAACCCATCTAGCCCCAAGTAAACTATAAATTAGCAAAAATTAAACTATAGAAAAGTAGAATATAGATTAACATCACAATATACACCTAAATAATTATTTACTAACATAAAAAAATAATTGGAAAACCCCAAAGTATCATTTAAATTACTTCCCAACCTATTATCCTTCAATCCCTACAACCTGATTCTAAATTATGAATTAGTAATTAAACTATAGAAAAAAAAATCACACATTAAAATCACAAACAATATACGTAATTTCTTAAATAATTAAAAAAACAATTAGTCAATTAAAATTGTACCTAATTAATTACCATTTAAATATTTAAATAATATTAAAGTAAAAATCAGGCACTTACAAGTTAAGTACCTTTCTAACCTATTCCTCTACTAATCAAACAAACCGCTACTAAATTATAAATTAATAATTACGTGTAGCAATAAATGTAATTATACATTCAAATTACAAGAAAGAAACCAGCGCTCAAAAAGACGGGACCGTCAAACCATGAGAGGTGGATCATCATGCCAATCAAGTATACCGGCACAATTAGGCACAAGACAGTAGAGAAAGTAAAGCGCTCACTCAGGATTACATGGTCGGCTGTCATAGCTGCCTTGTTCAGTTACAACCTAGACTAAGAAAGTTAAAACAATTATATTAAAAATAATAATACCTACAATTACTACAATAACTATTATATATTAAATTAAGCCGAAAACAATAGGTAATACAATTATATTAAAGAGAACGATATTACATGCAACAATTAAAAAAAATATATTATTACATAATAACCAAACTGTGGGGTCGATTATGACTTCAGCGAATGGAAAAGGCTGTCCACTGAAGTCCCGATGGTCAGGTTGCCGCCAGTGCGGCCACCTTCCCGCAGGCCCTATAAGAGCTTCTGCTGGGTCGGCGGGCGGAAACGGTGTTTCTGCCCGCTGGCCCAGCTGGTAATGGCCTACAACTTTGACCCCAGCTCACGTCACTTTTATGGGCAGTGCAGGGGCCCCCCGGGGCCCCCTGCATCCCGTCTCTGCCAGCAGTTACATGGCGACGCAGCCCTGGTGGATTAGGACCACCAGCACCACAAGTACCTCCTATGGAGGAAAACTGGTGGTGCTGGCGGTCTGACCGTGGTGCGACCGTGGCGGTCGACTGCCAGGGTCATAATGAGGCACTGTATTCTTACTTTCCAAATTCTGTTCATCTATATTTTTGTATTGACAATATTTTGATATGATATTTTTAGAGGTCTTCAAACTGGGGGGCGGGCCCCAAGTGATCCCAGGGTGGGTGCAGGCTCTGGCCAAAAGACAGATTATGCAGATAATAATGCTTTGTTTAAAGCAGAAACATGTTTATTGCATTTTTAAAAAGGTAACAGAACTTAACTGCAATGTTTAAATACGTCTAGACTTATTTAAACATTGCCAACTTAATAGAATAGTTTTGAAAAATTCTGAGGGGGGGCCCAAAGATGTATTTTTCCCCTCGGTGTGGGGGGGGGGGGTGGCATTAGCAAGTTTGAAAACCACTGATTTAACTCAATATTTTTGAAACTATATTCTTGACATTCACTTCAGTACCTCATTAAGGGCCTTATTACGAGGCTGGAGGTCCGAAGACCACCAGCCTCGCCGTGGCGGTCAGACCGCCACGGCTGTGTGGTCCAACGGCCACATTACAAGGGTAGAAGGCAGATCCGCCAACCTACCGCCGTCCCTGCCCTTATCAGTGATCCCGACGGGCTGACAGCAGTCCTGGTTGGAATCAGCCAGGGCGGCTCTGAACTGTTTTAGATCATAAGGCTATCACAGCTGGTCCCAAAAAAAAGTACATGAGGCCATCCACTATAAATAGTGTGGATGGTCTGATGTACATACATAGATGGTCCCTAGTCCATCGGGCCATTGGTTTAAGGTAGAGTAGCCAGCACAAGAAACACTGTCAAAAACTTGATGGTCCGTCCGACTTAAAATAAAGCAGGGGGACCATCAATTTGCCATAGTACTATGCAACGTTTGGGGGGGAGTACTCAGTTCACCCAACTCCAAATAACCAGAGAGTTGTTTTGACATATTCTGAGTTGAAGATTGTTTTTTGTTAAAGTTCATTGATGCATAATTAAATATATAAATATTTGCAAATTGGGTTCTAACGGTTTCTCAGCTCAGAGTTGGACCTCAGCTGTGTAATGAACCTCTCTAATGGAGTCTCACACATTGTAAACTCTATTTAAATTGAATTAGCCTGCAGTGCCCATTTTTTAATATAAGGGCAGTTGTCTGTGGACAGGTAATGGCCTCTGGACAGGTTGCAAAGGATGTGCATGTAGATGCTTTATGCACTTTACATGTGCAATAACACAGTGGCCTCAATGATCTGGGGGTAAAGGTCCTCTTTCCTCATGACACTCAGGTGTTTCTTCTTACAGGTCCACTCTTTCATCATATTGCATCAGTCCTAACATCTTAAAAGAACTGTATCAAAAGTCCCTCTTTCCTTTTGAACTAAAGTGCTTTGGGCACTGGAGGTTGGCTAGGAGAAGACTTGCATCTCTGTTACATTTAATGGCTGGAGGTCCATATGGCTTGCAGGGATCACTACAGCAAGTATTACTCTTTGTGGGATTATCCCAATTCAAGATGGTGGGTAAGTATTTTTGTTGCTTATCATATCATCAGCAATGGTATAAAAGAGTGATTGAAATGTAGGACCAAATGATCCAAGCACTGTTTGCAAAATACTGGTCACTATTTGTGACCAGTATTTTTGAGACCAGTTAGCTATTTTGCAAAGCAACCTATGTACTAATATGTGAGTTTGCCAAGCATTGTTTTACTGTGGGTCGCTATTCAAGCTACCTAACGAATACTAAGGAGGAAGGTAGCAAATTGAGACCCACTATGTATTGCAGCCATCACAGGGATGGTGGCCTGCTGAGATCAGCATAGTACCTTGTCTGTGATTGCTTTTAAATAAAGCATTTTTTTAAATGTGTAGCACATTTTCCTCAAAAGCAAACAAAATGCGCTGTTTTAAAAAAAATGTAAAGAATAACTAACATTTTTTCAGAGTAGGCAGTGGTACATAGAACCACTCAATACTATGCAATATTTTTGCAACAGAAAGGTGAAGCGGGCCCTCAGGGACCTCTTTCTATTTGCAAATGGGATACTACTACAATTGTGTAGTCGGTAATATATTAATGTTTTGTGCTTGGATTTCGGTCGCAAAACTTTAATACATACTATCCCAAATTGGCATTTCGAAAGGACCCCTGAAACATGCACCTTCCCAATACTGATTCGTTATGTAGTCGCAAACCCAAATCTTATTCAGTAAGTTGATACTGAATCACAATTTGGGTTTTGTACATACCAAAAGGCCTTTTTGCAGTCACGAGTAGTCCATTCTGTGAATTGGACCTTTTGTGAGTACAAAAAGGCTTCATGTATTTAGCCCTTAGTTCCTTTCATCGCTTGTAGTTCCAAATTTGCTGCTTTTTACACCGCCTTACACCTCTGTTCCTTGTACTTATTCTATTCTGGATTCTTTGTATGACATTTTTGTGTTTTTTTTTTTTAATTTATTGTAGTTGTGCTTGCTCTTTTTATTTGTGTTGTTTCTTGAGTATTTGAACCAATTGTGAATTTTTTTTTTTGCATTTTTGCTTTTTTTATCTTTCTGCGGATAGGATCCAGTGTCTCTATTCTCCTTTCATACAGAAACCGTGTGGCATTGTGGCATCAGGAAAGGGTCACCCCTTTCACCCTTCGTCACGAAAGAGGGAATAATAACGAAAGTGTGACCCAAAATTGACAGTTGCATGTGTGGATTAGGATGAGCACAGAGTTATCTTTTGTGCTTTATTGTACGAGGACATACATTTATTACAAATCTCTTGCTTGTGTAAGGTATGCAAGATGGAGGATGAAGAGAGCCTGCCAGAAATGGGTAAAGAATGTAGAACATTCCTGAGGTTTGTTGAAGTGGACCAGTCTGAAAGGGAGGATAGACACATGCAGTGGAGGGAGATTTTACTGCAGACAGTTTTGTGTAGCAGCTGAGTGGGAAAGCCTCTCCCATGTTTGTGCAATGCACTCATGTTACTCTTCCAGGAAACTCCCTGCCCCACCCCTTTTTCTTGCTGACGTCTGAGTCACAGAGAGTTTAGCATGGCCAGTCAGGGAATAATAAACAAATCGTTAACTGCCTGAAACGGCTCTAAAGATGGATCTCAGGATATAGATATACTATTGTCTGTTAAATCTAAGATAAATACCTGATAATAAATCTGGTCTGGGTGCCAGTGTTCTCATCGACCAATGGCTGGGCCCATTCAGCAGGGTGGGTAGACATTACTTGAGCACCAAAGCCGGTGTTTCTGAATACTCTCTTTCTTGCAGGTAGGGACAATCCGAGCAAGGCCATTGCTAGGAGAGCTGTAGGCTTCCAGCAGAAAAGTGGAACCGGGTTCTGGCGAAAGTGGATTGCTGGACTGCATTGCTCAGAGGTGAAGCCTGGCTTGTGGAGTCATCAGTCCAGCTGTCCAGTGACTAAGGGGCTGTGCAGAGGACTTTGACCCTAAGACTGCCTGATGGAGACACTTCATCTGACTTGAGAGAAGAGGCTAAGCTTGCTGTGGAAAAGGGTCCTGCCAGGGTGTCCTGCATAAGGACATTATCAAGAGAAGGAGAGCCCAGCAGTGCTAGAAGAACAAAGAACTGAACTGACTGAAGGAGCCAGGCTCTCTTTGGCAGTGGTGAGACCTCCCTTTTATCCCTGACACAGAGGCCTCTAGCTGCCTTCCCTGGTGGTTGGAGAAGGTTTTATTCGTAAAAATTCTACACACTAGCTGAAGTCAGACCTGCTTTGGGGGATATTCCCTGATTGGTTGCAAGTTTTGTTCAGCTACCTGCCTGTGTCCTGAGAGCTGAGAGCTCCACCTACTCTGCAAGAAGATTACCCTGGTTAACTGTTCACTTGTGATGTGGCTTTCAAGTTTCAGTGTAAAGAAAAATTACAACTTTCAGTTTTTTCTGTTATTTTCCATTGATATGTTGGAAGCCGCCCAGTGTCCCCTGCAGTTGGTACAGACCAGGAGATTGCACCTCTACCCCAGGGGAGCACCCAAGATTTGTCTGAAACCATATCGTGTGGCATCTCCAGGGGCACCAGAATGCCAGGAGTGTTAACTGCACTTTTGTTTCCACTACCTGATGTCAATGAAGTATCACAGTGTGCAAGTGAGACAGCATGAACAACTTTTTCCTCTACCTGGAGGAAGGTACCAAGGTAGATGAATAGTTGGCAGCTCTGTGAAGATTAAAAAGCTGCATGGTGTCCCATATTGTGTTGGGGCGACCACATTGGAGATCAGCCGCTTGTCCCAGACACCCCCATGCACCATGAAGAAAGAAAATGCATACTGAAACCACAAGACTGTCGAGGACCATCAGGCCTGCGGGCTTTCTAGAAATTTCCATAATTGGGCAGCTGGTGCTTTTGAGTGACAAGAAAACCCATACAAGAAGTCTTTGGAAAACATAAGGGGGCAACCTGATCCTCTTTTGTCTCTGTCATGGTTGATCTCCAATAAAGAAAGCTTTTGTTTATGTTCCTAAATTTGCATTGCTATGAGAAAGGCTGGTAGTTTTGGATATTCTGGATGAATACGTCAAAGGCGGTAGGTCTTTACCGGTTGTGAAATAACCTGTTAAACTCTGTTTGTTTAACTTTTCATTGGTTGTCAGCAATGATGCCTTTGGTAGGGAATTTGAAATCCTGGCGCCCCTGTCTTTGTGATTACTGTTTGGAATACTATTTTGCCAACTGTATATCTTGTGTATTTGTAGTTTTACGTGTGGAATTTAGCTATATTTTTTATATGTTAAAGAACTGACCAGATAATGATTTATTGAGTGTTATTTTGGGTGAAAGTGAATTCTGGGTTTCCAATATATGTCATTTCTCTGAGTGAGTTTTGCTTTGAGGTCACGACTTTGAGTCACTTTTTTATGGAGGCTGCTTGCTTTTCACTTTGGGGTAACATTAGTATGGGGACTCCAATAGTGCAAGAGGTAAAAAAAATCTCAATTTATGAATATAAGTGGGGTCCAGTAAGTGCTGAATGCCACTGGGTACTCTAAATAGTCCTCACATACATCATATAGAATGAACCATCACAATTTACATGCCATAACTTTATTACATCAGATGCCCCAGAACTCATACAGGCTCTTCAGAGCCATCTTCTCAGTTTTCACGCCCTTTGTTTCCAAGTATTGTTGTTAAATAGGGTGCAGAGCATATTAATACCGGGGCAATTACAAATGTCCATTTCATTTTGACAGCCAGTCTCATACGTTTCTAGACACAGAGGGGGTCATTACGAGTCTGGCAGTTACTTCAGCGCCAGACTCGCAGTGGCGGTTGGACCACCGCCAATGCGGCAGTCCGAGCGCCACATTATGACCACAGCAGTTGTGCTGCGGTTGGACCGCCAGCACTGCCAGGATCAGAGATCCCGGCGGTCTGACGGTTGCGGCGGTAATAATCAGCCAGGGCAGGGCTGCAAGCAGCGCTGCCCTATGGATTACGACCTCGTTCTCCACCAGCGATTTTATTTAACACTGCCATGAAAAGACTAGCGGAGAATCGGTGCAGGGGGCCCCACAGGTGCCCCTGCACTGCCCATGCACTTGGCATGGGCAGTGCAGGGGTCCTCCTGGCCAGCACCCTCGCAATGTTCACTGTCTGCTTTGCTTGGCAGACAGTGAACATTGCGAGGGTGCTGATGCAACCTGCATCCTACAGCATTGCCTGCTGGCTCAATTACGAGCCGGAGACAATACTGTAGGGTATTTCCCGCTAGGCCTGTGGGCGGAAACGCATGTTTTTGTCCGCCGACGTAGCGGGAAACTCCGAATGGGTCGGCGGGGAAGTAGCCACTATGGTGGCAACCTCCCCTTTGGAAGTTCGGAGGACAGCCTAAACCATCTGCCAAACTCATAATGATGCCCCCAGTGTAGCCCACAGCCAAATCTTTCTTAACTGGTAGTAAAAGGTGAAAATAATTTTCAGGTTTGGCTGGTTTCATTTTCTTTGCAGTCACAAATCTGCTTTTTTTGCTAAATGATACATGATTGACAAGGGAACCCTTTTCCTGTAATAAATTACTTTATATTTGTCACTGATATTTTTGTCTCAACTAGCTTATTTTTTTCATGAAATATTTCTGTTTTATATGTATATTGACAAAGCTGGAAGTGAAGCTCTATTTTTTTCTGGCAAAAACTAATTCATCAAAAATGTGTCTGTTAAAGAAAACCCATTAATAAGAAGCATAAATACGTGCAGGCCATTATTTTCGAATTTCCAAAGACCATGTATGACGTAATCGAGCATAGGTTTTAAATTTTAGATTATGGGAATTGTAGTCCTGTTTATCCCATTGTAAACCTTTGAATACAAGCGCCAGTATTAAAAGCGTCTGCCACCCTTCGCCCCAGCCCATACTTAACATCAGCAGGCTCTGCATGTGTGTGGGTGTGTGTGTGTGTGTGTGTGTGAGAGAGAGAGAAGGAAATAAATTCAGTGAGGGGGCAGGCAGTAGCAGACATTATCATCCTTCTTACAGACACTTATCTCAACTGCTTGAAAGAGCCAAAAGCTTCCGCGCACAATTAGGCCCAGGAGAAGACATTAATCTCTATAGATATCGGCTGGAGTGTTCTTCACCGCTTCCAACTGCGGGTCTAATTTCATTGGCTTCTGAGCTCATCCCCCCCGCAGGGATTTGCAGATAAAAGGCCACTTCTTCCACACACCAGGGCTGAAGGAGATTCGTCTTCCTTCAAAGCCACCAGGAGGGCCATGTCTTCAATAAAAATTGGGACCAAGAGGACCACACGTCATTTTGGGACACTTTCAGCCACACCACCTTCTCCCTCATCAAGCAGCGCGATGCAAGCTGGGACTTGTAGGAACATACTTATTGTGGCTAATGGATTCTATGAGTCCATGCTTCAGATAGCCATATCTGGCTGGAGATGCAAATGCACCTTATGATGTGGACGGCACACATAAACCAATCAACTGGCCTCCTGTTGCATTGGTGGCTTCAAATTAGTCTTTTTTTTTAGGTTAAGTCTACTGCACACCACATGAGCTGTCGGTTGCAAGACATATTGTGGGTTCACTAAGAACATACAGAAGCTTGGAACCTGCCTATTGCTTAGCAATGGTCCCTTGTCCTGTCACTTTCCTTTGGCAGCTACTTATTTGTGTCCCAACTTGTCAGGCTTGTGTTTGTCCCTCCATGAAGAATAGCCTTTTTACCATCTCATTTGATTGGCTGGTTTCAGTACTTCCACTGGGTTAAGCATGGCCTAAGAGTGCATGTGTTTTCCGCTGTCTCACTCATTAACTTCTCTACCCTGCACTCCGCGTTGCTCCGTGTTGCTGTCTGTCACTCATGTGCTTCTCTCAGCAGATAACAGTCAGAATCGTTAATTCTGTTCCACCCCAGCAGATTTAACAGAGTACCTGCAATGCGTGCTTTGACACTGTTGGCTGAAAAAACAAGACTAATTAAAACTCAGTCTCGTAATTTGACAAGGCGTATTGACAACTCTTGGCTACCTCTCCAGCTCTCCGTCGCCCTCCCCCCCCCCCCCCCCACCCCCACCCCCACTGGGACATGGTGCTATGGAATATAGCAAGATCTCTATTAGTCCTATTTCATTTGTTTACAACTCTTCTAGTTGTGTTTTATTTCTATGCTTCCTTGTACTTGCTTTTCTCATGGAAACAGGAGCACATGTACCATAATACAATGTTATAAAACAGGACAGGATGAGCTGTTGTATGAGATAACATGTCTCTGGTTTGTGATCTGTGCAACCTTTCAAATGAGGGTGACAACCAATTTGCGTGAAGTGGTAAGCAAGAAATGGGGCCTATCACACAGTGTGTTTTGGTTTGTTCCAGAACAGAAGCACAACCTTTAACCTGGAGACTTTTATCACTTCCTGGCAATACTGGCATACCTTTCCTAGGTACGGTGGGATGAGCACAATAGCCCGTAACAGATATCTGCTAAATAGCCTCTTAAAGGTTAACACTTGCGGGTTCTCTCTCAAATGAGTGGGGAAATAATGCCCATATGCACACACTGCTTAATTTGAGCTGGTGGGTGCTGGTGGGGCCCTCCAGCACTCATTTTTTTTTGGATATGCCATTTATTTTTTCTCAGCAGACTTTGAAGCACATTGAGAAACAGATAAACACAAAATAGTGAAAGAAGGAGGAAGAAGACAGAGAACCAGGGACAAAAGGAGATTGCGTTGATCTAAAGGAACCTGCAAGAAAGAGACAAAGATGCTGGGAGTGTCTGGCAGACGATGAAAGGGGCATGAGGTGGAATCAAGAGTAAGCAACCTTGGTATTCGGATCCTGACCTTCGACCCAGTCAAATGCAGGACTCTGAGCTAAAATGTTGTCCCCAGCACTTATTATTTTACACATTAAGCACTGCCCTCTAGTGTGGAGGCACAATATTGCACGCATACATCATTTGAAGAATCAATACAGTCTAAAGAATCCTAGAACCCAAACGGGGTTTCATCATGCCGAATTTCAAAATAAGATTCTAGTCCTGAGAAACCTGAAAATGTGTTTCCTTATTAAGGGCCTTCTTATGAGTTTGGCGGTACCACTGCGGGACCGCCAAACTCGCAGGAGGACGCCACCACCATGGTGGAGGCCGTCCCCCCCACCCGAGCGTACTACAATGTTCCCGCCAGGCTAACCAGTGGGAACATTGTAGTATGCAGATCTCTGCTCCCATAAGGGACACAGCATCCTCAGAATGGGCACTGTCTGCTTCACAAAGCAAACAGTGCCCATTCCGGCAGTGCTTGGCAGGGGGGTCCTGCACTTCCCATGCCTGGCATTGGCTATCCGCCATGAGAAGGCTGGCCTGGATGATTACAACTCAGACCACCATTGGACCATCAGGAACCTGGCGGCAGGTCTGCCTGCAAGGATTGTAATATGGCAGTCGGATCGCCACAGTTGTGGCAGTCTGACCCTCGCTGCCAGTTAGGCAGTCGTTGGACCGCCAGCCTCAGCAGGAGCCTCTTGTCATCAAAGAGCCGCTGTAGAGCATACAGCTGACCCATGCTTCGTTCTGGCAGTATTACCATAGACATTTGTCAAGGATATGTAATGGACAAAAGGTCCACACAAAAATATACTTGTATGTATCTTGGTCAACTTCTCATAAACTTACACTGTGAATAGATGTGAAGGGTATTTAAGGGGAGCTTCTCAGTAGGAGTCCTGTAGAGATTTAAAGTTAAAGTGATGCAATCTATCCCTCAGGATGCAGTCACTAGTCCTCACCGTTCAGTATAGCAAAAAGGCCGTACCCTGAAGATACAATATACTATTACCATCCAGCTTGTCTTCCATCACCTGTCAAGGAGGTTTACTCCCTGTGGGTTAAGGTAGAAAACCCTTTGGAGATCTGGTGGAAAGCACTAGTAAGGGTACCTGAGTGATCTAGGCAAAAAAGTAGTATGAGGAACCTTTAGTGAAAATCATAAATGCAACATATGGTGAACCAGCTGAGACACTAGTGGTCTTTTGTCATTACAAAATGTTTTAGTGTATGAGTTCTCCCTGCACCGCAAAGGTTGCTCAGGTGTCAATCGTGTGCATGAATTGAATGAGAAGCCAGTAACTCAGAAATACGACATTGATGTAAATAAATGTAGGTTTTCCAGCTTTATGTTATCTTGCCTGAAAGGCTGCTTGACAGAGGATCATGGACATAGAAATTCCTATATTGGAGACAAACAAAGTGAAGGTTGAGCCACCTGCAAAAGTTTGAAAAAACATAAGGGCCAGAAATAGGAATGGCAGGGCAGCTCTTAATGTTTGGTTTATGATATTGCTGTCGATTATAATTGCTGTGTAGTTAACAGGATGCCATAGAACAGGAAGATTACATTGTCTGGTTAAAACTAATAGGGAAAGTTCTGTTTCAGTTCCTACCTGTTCTCCACATATAAACCAGAAGCGCTATACTGACTGGCCACAAAGAACTTTAGCTATAGAAGCGTCACTCTGCTTTTTCCCGACATTGACTGCATGAGAAGATGGATTACAAATGTTGCTCTTCAGGAGACCAGGTCCAGAAGATTATGGATTTAAGTGCTATAATGCTAGATTCATGTTTTAATTAATTGTGCATCATGACATTTTAGGTGGCTACAGGATGTTTGCATGAATAATAGTCAAAGAGGCCTCTGGGGCTGGCTCTTACTAAATAGAGAACTACAGGCATGCTGTGGTGTATTCATCAGTCCTTTTTAGATCTGACCTATTGCTAACAACATACATAGAGAAGGCTTTGGACCCACCCCTTTGAACTGTTGACTTTCTTTCACCAGTCTCTTACAGCTATTGGCTTGAGAAGTTGTCAATCACATCTTGGCCCAGCCCAATGAAATATTAACCCCTCACTTAATACTATTGGCTGTTTGAGTGCATCCTTCTGCCTTCTCTTGAGTGTTTGCATTGAACTGAAGGAGGGACTACCTTGCTTCTACCGCCCTCTCCGTCTGCTCCTGCCGGCTTCCTCCTGTGGGGTTTGCTGCATGTGCTTGTATTTTAAACCTAGACTTATTAGCTTTGCAAATGCTAGTTTCCAAAGGAGGTGTAGTGCATTCAGTATTTCTAATCACTGACAGCAAACACTTCTCTAGTCCAGGGCATTCAGTATAAAAAGGAAATGTACTGGGCAGCTTTATTGCTTCTATTGCTCCATTTAAAACGAGATACCACTATTGATTTTAGTTTCATGAGGCGAGTAACTTGTAAATATTTACGTTATTGTTTGCAGATGGCCTTGTACAGCTCTGCCAGTGCAAGGAGAAGAATGCCATGAGTTGTCTGGGTGACACTTAGGGCCAGATGTAGCAAATAAAAAATTTGCGAGTTGCAAAGTGCGAGTCAATGCGACTCGCAATTTGCAACTCGCAAATTGGTATGCAGTACGGTGTCTCAGACACCGACTGCAACTCGCTATGGGGTCGCAATGACCCACCTCATCAATATTCATGAGGTGGGTCGCAAATTGCGGCCCCATAGCGAGTATAGGCACTCGCAAACATGGAGGCCTGCTGTCGTCAGCAGACCTCCATGTTCGTGACTGCTTTCAATAAAGCAGTTTTTTTTTTTTAAGTGTAGCCCATTTTCCTTGAAGGAAAACGAGCTGCACTTAAAAAAAAAAACGAAACCTTTAGTTTCGGTATTTTTTCAGGGCAGGGAGTGGTCCCTTGGACCACTCCCTGCCCTGAAAAAATATTTTGGGGTCCATTCACAAAGTGGAAGGGGTCCCATGGGGACCCCTTCCAAATTGCGAGTGGGTTACCATCCACTTGAAGTGGATGGTAACTGCGATACCATTTGCGACCGCGTACGCGGTCGCAAATGGTATTGCATACCACTCAGACTCGCAAATAGGAAGGGAACACCCCTTCCTATTTGCGATTCTGAAATGCATATTGCGAGTCGGTCCTGACTCGCAATATGCATTTCTGCATAGCAAAGAGGCATTTGCGCCTCGCAAACGGCGATTTTCGCCGTTTGCGAGGCGCAAATCCTTTGCTACATCTGGCCCTTATTTCCTACCTATATCGTAGGTATGGTGCTTGCCTCATAATTGCACTCCATCATGAATGACACCGAATTTTCAGTGTTAACTAGTAACAATCCTGTTTTGCACTGATACGTTTTAAATGTTTTCACCTAGAGGCACAGACACTAGCCATCGGAGAAGTATCCTAATTAGGTTTGGTGCACGTGGGCCTTACATACCTAATCCTATCACCATCAGTTTCTGTCCACCTGAAAAGTCTGTCCTTCCCTAGCACAATAGCTCACCACTGGAGTGTATCATGTTGCTCTATCTAGGGATATGTTCTCTTCAGTGCAACCACCATGTTGAGCAGAATGCATTGTTGTTGGCATTGTGGTCACTCATCGGGCTGGAGACAGTGAAGAAGGACTCTGCACATATCTGCTGCAGCACTCAGTGTCTCCTCACAGTGCTCCATGTTGGCTGGCAATGTTGGTAAAGGAACCGAAGACATCAGAGAACATTTTGCATGGTGTTATTGTGGCCACCTGTCAAAAATGTATTTGGACCGTCCACTATTTGAGACTGAGGTCTGATGTTTAATGGTCCTCTTTTGCTGCTGTTGTTATGGTGGGCAGGGCCAGGGTTTATGGTAACAGGTTGCTCAACATCATTCATGTGCGGGGGAGCTTGTTAAGAAAGGTGGCCTTGGATTGGGTAGGGGAACTTCTGATCAGTTTGGCTGGAGAAATGCTCACTGTTGGTCATTGGTTGTGGTGCCCAAGAAAACACAGGCACTGGCTCTTTCAGAGTTGGCTCTGTGCCTGTGCATCTCAGTGAATCAGTGCCCAGGTCTGAAGCTGCTTGGAGACACTGGTGCCCATCTGAATGGGATTGGGGCTGGAGATGAAGCTCCTTCAACAAAGCTGGCACAACTCTACCCCGAATTATCTGTTATGGTGCAACTCATTGCAGAGAGCTGCACTGCTTGTAGCTGCCTCTTAACCGTGTCACATCCTGTGGCCCACAAACCCTTCCCTTCTGCTGTTTCAGGATTGCTGTGGTACCTCTTGTGTGTGCAAGGCTCATGCTGACCTCTGATGTTCCCATCTAGACTACATCCATCCTGCAGACAGCTCTTCGGGCCTGCCCAACCACCGAGGCGACTACAAGGCAGCTAGTTGGATGTGCAGTCACTTGCGGACTAGGGCCCAGTGGGATTACCCCTGGCTCTGCACCCCTATGCACGTGTTCTGTGTATGCAAGGGTAGCTTGCAGTGCAGCTGCCTATACTTCATATGTTCTAGGTGTGCAAAGGAAGCTTGCACTGTTAATGTCAATAAGACATCCGGTTGTGTGCGTGGAGGGGAAGCTTGCGCTAGTCTTTCTATTGAGGGTAGCTTGTGGTGTTGCTAGACAGCCTTCACGTTGTTTGTGTAAGGAGTGACTGCCGGTGCCGATGTTCCCTGTTCTGTAGGAGATGTGTGTATGGGGGTAGGGTGGGTGCGGCGTGTTGGGGGAGTTAGACGAGGACTGGAAGGATGCTGGGGCTGCTGTTCACTAAGAAGACTCTTGTGGTTCCTGTTTCAAGTGACTCTTACTAAAGTTTAACAAAACCTTTTCACTGCCGAAAAGTACAAATATTGTACTGTGTCAAAGGTATGAAATTTAAGATATGTAGTTCACGGCTTTAGCCATACTTTGGCTCACAATTTTATTTGTAAATGCTCAAATGAGTTCTTAGTGAGACACTGAAGGTTTTAGTGTTTAACTAATAAGGGCCAGCACAGTCCTCAAGTATAATAATCTATGCATCAGAGCAGAGTGTACACTAAACTAAACTAAACAAAGACACTCTTACAAATTATTGGTGCTCCAGAGATAATTAGCACTTCACATGACGTGTTTTACTTATTACAGTGCAAATGACTACCCACTTTACAGAGACAAAAATGACCAAACGCCTCGTGCTGTTTTTTTTTTTTATAATTTCCCCTGCCCCGTTTGTTGCGGCCTCACAGCCTAAATTTCACTTTTAACAGATTAATCTCTTTTATAGCTGCCGTAGGTCCCTCTCCAGTT
The DNA here is from genome assembly GCF_031143425.1 of Pleurodeles waltl. Classification (NCBI taxonomy): domain Eukaryota; kingdom Metazoa; phylum Chordata; class Amphibia; order Caudata; family Salamandridae; genus Pleurodeles; species Pleurodeles waltl. The sequence continues at coordinate 1,649,858,905 of NC_090445.1, read as the reverse complement.
TCTTAAAATCAATGTTGAGTAAAGTTGCGTTATGTCATTTCATGCTCGATCGATTGGAAGAGACATTTGACAGAGCGCTCGGCTGGTGTTTGCCAACATGCTGTCCAGAAGTCGCTCGGCGATGTGTCCTGGCGCCTCCGGGAAGGACGTGCCTTGGTGTGACCCTCATCAAGAGGTGCTTGCAGGATTGACACATTGGCAATAGCCACGGCTGACGGTTTACCGTCGAGTCACACCCCTTCCGCCCCCCTCAACGGCCAGAGAGGTAACCCAATCATCGTGACTCCACGGGGCATTAACTTTTCTGTCAGACTGCTTTCTACGTCACGTCACCAGGAGAGGAGCTGACAGCTTGACGGAGCTCGAGAGCGCGCGGTAACGTGACCGCCTGAGAAACTTTCTGCCCCATCAAGTAATCTTCAGCACAAGCACGTTTTGGAAAATTTCAGTGGTTCAGTGTACCACCGCCTAGTGCATTGCCCCTCAATTTTCTCTTTTTTTTTTCTTAAGTCAAATAAACATCAATCTCATTCCCCCAATTAAGGTCATTTCTTAAATCAGACTGAAAGCATATATTAGCTAACAAAGCACTTTCGTGGTACAGTTAAATACTGTGGCCATCACAGTGCACTTACCACAGACCCATTTGCCTCTTAACCCGTACATAAGGAGTAAACTCCTTGCAGATGCCTATGTTAAAGTTCAGCGGTAGCGGACCAGGCCTGATTTGCATATTTGCATATATTTTGCTCCTGCCTAAAATGCCAAAATGCCAATTGCATTAAATGAACCTGGAGTCCATCACTTTCTGATGTCTCAGGAGGGCATGTCTGAAAGCTTCCTGCTCCATGCAGAGGCACACACCTGCCCTTAAATAGTTGATTAATACTAAATCTATAGGAAAACGTGTTTAAATATATTTTGATTTTAAACATATTTTTCTTTAGAAATTCGACAGAAGTAATATACTAAGTTACTTTTATAATCAGAATCAGCATGAAATAATATATTCAGATGTGAATACTCTGAGAAACGTTTGTCCCTGAAGAAGCAGCACGTGGTGCAAAACGTGTCAACAATAGCAATATCTGTTGCTGACCACTGTTGTCTCTAAGCCATTTATTTATTTATTCATTTATTTGTGATTTTGTGTAGCACGGACCTGGCCCAGGGGCATCAGAGCACTTTACAATATAGTCAACACAGATCACTCATAAATGGATAAAACAAAGGACCACTCTCAGATGAGTGAGTGACAAGGGATTGCTCTTGAGGTGGAAATGAACATCCTCTTAGCACGAGTTTAGAGTGAATAGCAGGTAATATCAACCAATCGGATGGACAGTGGACTGTGTCTGGTTCATCAGGATACAGTGTAGGGAAAGGTTGAGATGCATCTAAGATGGTGTGGAACTATGGGTGGTTAACCCAAGTGTCCTTTGTGACAGCTTTGAGGTCCTCTTTGAAGGTGGCGTGACATGAGTTCATGCAGATTCTCTAAGGGAGAGAATTCGCAATTCTTGAGGTACTTCCAGGGAAGGATTGGAACATGTCATGCTCCCTCTGGAAGGTGGGGGACTCAACGAGGAGGGACTGAGCATTTCACAAACCACGATTAGCACCTGAAATTTTCAGTTTCTCAGTTAGGTATGAGATGGAAGAACAGTGAAGCGCTTTGTGTGGCTTAAAGCCATTTTACATTTTTTTATTCTATAGGAAGCCCCGAAGGGAGCGTATAATAAGAGCGAGGTGATCGAATTTATTTCGATCTGTTACGAAGCGTGCTGTTGCAGGTGAGACTGCTCTGAGCGCTCCTAGGTGGATTGTGGGGCTGCCTCATAGAACCATTGAAGTTGATACCCACTTATGGGCACTTTGGGCTTACTCAGTGCCATTCAGGAATGCACCTAGCACAGGAGGCTAGCCAGCTGGATCTCCAGACTCTTTGTTCAGAGTTGGAAAACGTTTTGAAAACCGGGTCCTGAGGTTTGGTGAAGAAGAGTGTTGTGTTTTAGAGTCTCAGAGACAGTGTCAAGTCTAATAGGATTAAGGCACTCGGTCTATAGAGTCCAAAACATTCTCAGAGGATAAAGACCTCAGTTTCCCTTGAAGTATACTAAGATGAGTCGATTTAGTTTGGCATTTGAATGCATTTTATTTCTGAGTGGTGATATGTTGTTACAGGTCTTTGGTATTTTAATCTTATCACTATTGCCAGATGATAGCTATACGCTTACAAGACTGTTCATAGGACAGCTTTCAGGAGCACTACACAAATATATGCGTAATTGCCTAAATTATGCCTACATGACAGATTGCATAACTTTGTATAACAGCTTGCATGACCATTTATGACAACTTTGTAAAACATTGCAAGGCAAGCTACATAAAAACTATGTGATAACACTGCGATGAACAAATTGTAAATCGATTTCCTTGACTTCTAATGTTGGAAGTATCCCATCGAATAGCTTGATACCTGTCTGCAAATGTAAATGCCAATACATTACAATAGATTGTCAAAATTCCTTATGTCTGAGGCCTTTCATATAGGTCAAAATACACAATAAGTTTAGCCTCCACACATAGGGAATTGCATAATGAATTTGAAGGAGATGCATATTGTAAAACACATGGCAAGGCATAAAATAGCATGACAAACTAACCCTTCTGCATGAATAAATCACTAACATTGGTCTACTACAGGATAGCCAGCTACACCATCAAAACGCTTCAGCACTTTTTAAGGGGCTATAAGCAGGAGCACTACATACATATTCTTGCAATGCCATGCCATTGAATGCCACCACCCAATCATCCTCCCACCCCCAGGAGTAAAACCTCAGTCTTTACAAGAGTGGGGCTCTACCTGCTATTAGTGTCTGTCACTTTGGCTTTATTGAAAGCAGATTGCTGACCTCTAACAGGTTCGGGCCCTTCAGTTATACTGAGGTTGAGTTCTATCCTGCCAATAGTTTCAGTGGCACTCATTTATGGCTTGCAGCCATTGTCTCCTGACGTCAGTTTTACTGAGAATGGTGCACTGCCAGGCTTTCAGTTACTAGGGCACTGTTTTTAATGGCAGTGGGGTTGTGGCACACTACCAATGTCATGGTCCTTTGTCCGCCTGATTCATTGAAGTTAGGTTTCTCCACTTTTATTTTTTCCTGGTGTGGGAGAACCTGACTCGATTTTTTTGCTGGTAAAGCTTGTGGGGAAAATTACTTGAGAGATTAGCTGCAGCGGCCGCCAAGTCTCATTTCCATTTTTTGGTCATGGGGGAGCATCCATTGCTCTGTCCAATCAGACAATCCTTTCCCTTTCCCTTCTCCCCTCATCCTTCCCGCCCTGCTCAGAGAAGGTGGTACATGCATGCTGTAAAACCATAGAGAATGTTGAATTCCATGTGGTTTTACAACCGTAAAAATCAGTCCCACTTGATAATTACCCATTCCATGGGGTTTTACTCAAACTTGCATTGTACTGAGGTGTAATTACTGCATGAAATTTGACCTTCATCCCAGTACCGAGCAACTTATATGCAAGTCTTAACTGATAAAATACCCTGATATCCCAGCAGAAGACCTTTTAATCACACTCAGTTCGTGAATACATTTAGTCCATTTTCATTGAGCCTGTGTCAGTATCTTTTTAGTTGAATTACACTGGGCACACATTAGACCCATGTTCTTTCTTGTGGCTAAAATACCATTTATAGATGTAAGATGCTTTTGCTTAAGGTAGTCCATCTTTCTCTTACTATGCCCACGTCAGGAATAATGTTAAGTATCTAGTGGTGAGCTTCCTGCTAAAGAAGACACCTGAAAACCTGATGAACATGGCCTACTACAGGCCCATATCGCTCCTTCCAGTAGCCTTCAAGGTTTTGGAGAAGTTTGTTACTGTGGATATCAGAAATGGAGTCGACCCTACTCAAATAACTTGCCTATGGGCATGAAGATGTCTGCTTGATCAGGATACTGAATCTTTTCTAGTGGTAATCCCGGATGGGCTAAGGTGGGTAAGAGATGTCGGAGGTTGCACATCCCTTATTCCTTATACACCCAGATCCGTCACTGGCATTTGACACCGTTGCAAACAGCATCTCTTCGAAATAGGACAGGAGGTACTGATTTAACCTCACCGCAATCATATCATCTGATAGAGACTTCTGGCTGCAGATTCCTTACCTTTGAATTCCCTGGCTACAGCTTCGAATCCGGATTTTTTTCTGAGCAATACCCTGTGCGGTGCTGTCAGGTGGCATCATTCGGATCTGCGTGTGGCGTTCCGTTCCACGTGGCTTTGTCAGCGTTGGAGCTGTTTGTGACGTCACGATCACCTATAAAGGCACCACCCCAGCGCGCGAACGTCAGTTCTTTTCCTTCCTCACCAGTTAAGTGCAGGTCCAGGATCGAGTTTCCTCTACCTTTTTTGGCAGGCCTTTTTTCAACAACTTTGTCGAAGACTTTTCGTGTTTGTGCAAGGATGTCATTGAGGAAAATGGGGTTTAAGCCGTGCAGCGCATGCCATCGCTCCATGTTGGTGACGGACCGCACCAGGTATGTCTCTGGAAGAGGCACAAGAAAAAGAAGAAGTCCAGGTGGACTTCAACTTTGCCACGCCCTTCAGCCGACGAGGCGCCACAGGAATGTTGACGTTCGGTGCACGGTTCCGCAGAGCTGATGCCAAGGTCAACTTTGCGTCTCCCCCGTTAACCCAAAGCCAGAGCGACCACGCTCGAATTGAAGACTTCTACGAAGCCATGCGCCTCATTTTTGAGCAAGCTGCCTCCACGGGTGGATCTTCGGACCACACGGGGTCAGCATGGGCCCCATCGGGTTCGACACCGGCGGCTTCAGCCTCAGCACTCTTGGGGACCCTGGCATTCTATATCGGATCCAGACCGCTGCTGGTGCCGCACAGTTGGCCTCCTCCGGCACCGGTTCAGACGTCGATTCTCCACCCTCTGCCGGTGCCCACCAGTGGTGGGAGCCCCATCCTCATTCCAGATGATCTGGGGCTGGAATGATGTCGTACAACGCCGATTCTGACTTCGACTTCACTGACACGGCCCAGACCACTGCCTGAGGCTTATTTTGAACAGCCAGGCACAGGAGAGGAATGGGAGGAGTCTGAGGACCCTTGAGAGTGTGGATTAGAGGAGCAGGACTGGTATTAGGATCTAGGGGAAGCCAGTGGACTGGATACTTCTCCAGGTGCTGCTATGCTCGCACCTCCTGCTGTGGCTACGGAGGAGGGAGCGTCATATGCCACAGTGGTGTGTAGAGCAGCTGAAGTCTCGGACCTAGACTTGCCTATGGTGCCGGTCAGGACTAACATCCTGACAGAGGTGCTTCAGCTGGGGGTTGCTACATCGGAGCCGATGTTACCTTTCAATGAGGCCCTTAGTGATGTCCTGCTGGGGACGTGGTCCAAACCAAGCACAGGGGCTCCTGTAAAGAGGACAATTGGCTGCCACCATTGACCAGCTCCTACCGACCCTAGTTTCCTCACCCAACACCCCACCCCAAAGAGCTTGGTGGTCCAAGCCTCCACTTACGATGGTGCCTTCCCTTCTGCTCCCCCGGATAGGGAGTCCAAGAAGCTGGACCAACTTTAGAAGAAGATGTTTTCTTCCCACAGCCTGGCATTGAGGTCTGTAAGCACCTTATGCCTATTGGGCCGTTTTTTCCATACGTTATGGGATACGGTGGCACAGGTGCTGCCCCATGCCCAGAGGGCATCCGGAACACTCTCACGCAGGCTGTCAAGGATGGGAGAGATGCAGCCAAGTTTACAATTTGGTGTGGTTTGGACACTACCGACTCGCTGGGCAGAGCAATATCATCGACAGTAGCCCTTCATTGCCACGCCTGGCTTCGTACCACTGGCTTTTTGGGGGATGTCCAGGCAAATCTGATGGACATGCCCTTCGATGGCTCACGCCTTTTTGGAGGAAAGGCAGACTCGGCGCTTGAGCAGTTCAAGGACTCTCGAGCTATGGCCAGATCCTTGGGCCTCTCGGCGCAAGCACGCCAGCAGTCTGCCTTTTGCCCCTTTCGAGGATTCGGAAGGGGCGGGTTCCATGCCACCCGCAGGTCAGTCACTGTCCTCCATCTTCGCAGTATCCAGTGCGAGGATGCGGTCGTGGTACCTTCAGACCCAGAGGGTCTAGCCAGAGGTCAGCCACCACCCAGCCCACCTCTTCCGCAACGCCCAAGCCCTCCTATTATGGTTCTGCAAGACCATATTCGCCTAGTTGGAGGGAGGATTCAATTTCATCTCCCTCATTGGCAGCCCATAACATCGGACAAATGGGTCTTGCACATCATACAGAAGGGCTGTCCCCTCCCCTTCCAGTCTTTCCCTCCCTCTATCCCTCCATTGAAAGAACGGCTGTTGGAGGATAATTTAATCTTGCTCTGCAAGGAAGTTACCGCTCTCTAGGCCAAAGGAGCCATAAAAAGGGTCCCTATGTCAAAAGTAGGCAGTGGTTGTTATTCCCGCTACTTTCTGATTCCAAAAAGAACAATGGTCTTTGCCCTATCTTGGATTTAAGGAGCGTCAACCTCTTGTCTGCCCTATATAGAGGAGACTGGATGGTAGCGTTGGACTTGCAAGAGGCGTATTTTCACATCCCCATCCTGCCTACCCACAGGCGTTACTTGCAGTTCAAAGTGGGCCACAAGCACTTTCAGTTTATTGTGCTCCCCATCGGTCTCACCAGTGCCCCTCGGGTGTTCACCAAAGTGATGGCGGTAGTAGCAGCTCATCTGCACAGGTTAGGGATTTCACTCTTCCCCTACCTCGACGACTGGCTGTTGAAGGCTCCTACGCCCCAGGCTCTCGTCACCCACCTTCAGACTACGGCAGACCTCCTGCATTTGCTGGGGTTCACTATAAACGTGCTAAAGTCACACCTGACTCCCTCTCTGAAGCTCCCCTTCATCGTGGCCCAGTAATCTGAACCAGATTGCCATGAAAAAGATAAATAGATAACGAGAGAGATAGATAGATAGATGGATAGATAGATAGATAGATAGATAGATAGATAGATAGATAGATAGATAGATAGATAGATAGATAGATAGACGGACGGACGACGGATGGGCAGACAAATCGATTGGTTGATAGATAGATAGACTAGTCACCAATTAAAACTAACATCATAGAAAAAATACTAGAATACATTTTTACAAAAAAACTTCTTCCACTCCAAACTGATCAGTAATAAGCACATTAAAAATCAAGGTAATCTCCGAGATATTCAATACCACAAGTTCAGACTTAACATCTAATATCCCACAACATCAGTGCAATAAATTATTAACCTTCATCTGTAAAATCACCAATCAGTAGAACAGTAAACTCCGCTGAAAATAACCACAAAACTAATCCAGAGAAACCAACCAGTCACATCATACCCTGCATTCGATGTCCCATACATGACGCTCAACACCAAACACGCATCGTAAGCTGCTTCTGCTACAACTCGTCTCTACCACATCCTCCCCACCAAAATCTTTGAAAAATTATCCATATTTAGGCTGCATCTAAGACAAATCTAATAAGCCAGTTCTTCAAAGAAAGAACCCAACTTTACAGTCCATCGTCCTATTGCTCAGGAAAGCTACTCCCGGCCCAATTCTCCTTAAAACCTAGAGATCTGTTGCTGACCTTCCAAAGCTCCAAAGTCTCTCAAGAAATCTACCCATGCACGAACCAGCAATCACTAACCTATTTATCCTTTGCCTTTGAGTTTCTGCCGGCCAAAGTAAAGAACCATTCACCTCAAATATGGGAGAATTCCACCAAAGGAGTGCACAGAGACAATACGTGTCCCATAGAGATCTAGGCACAAAGTTCTCCAACCTGGTCCCATCATCTCTCAAAGAAGTAGGGTCCACTGACACCTCCCTGTGCAATCTGGACCCCGTCCTCTTCCACTCCTGTCGTCTGTGAAGTCCAGCCAGTCTTCCTCCTATCACTGGTAGCCATCAGTATGTACCTCAGCTGCTTGTTGAAGACACTTAGGCAACCACGACCTGCTCTACCATTCCTTCATCGATAACACCCAAGGCTAGCTGTGCACCAGAGACAGGCCAGACACACCCCTTGCCGAAAAACAATATAGTTTTAAACATTCAGTACAGTCTTTTTTCAGGGTTGTCATTTTTCTTCAAGCAGGTGGGCAAACAGGCACCCAGGCAGGCAGACAGACAGAGAAATAGATAGATAGATAGATAGATAGATAGATAGATAGATAGATAGATAGATAGATAGATAGATAGATAGATAGATAGATAGATAGATAGATAGGACAGAAGGATAGATAGATAGATAGATAGATAGATAGATAGATAGATAGATAGATAGATAGATAGATAGATAGATAGAAGGGCAGAAGGATAGATAGATAGATAGATAGATAGATAGATAGATAGATAGATAGATAGATAGATAGATAGATAGATAGATAGATAGATAGATAGATAGGACAGAAGGATAGATAGATAGATAGATAGATAGATAGATAGATAGATAGATAGATAGATAGATAGATAGATAGATAGATAGATAGAAGGGCAGAAGGATAGATAGATAGATAGATAGATAGATAGATAGATA